>NC_087366.1:55540730-58040730 GCF_030014295.1 Loxodonta africana
GCGGCAAATCCCTGCAGGCCGATGACCAGGTAGCGGCATCCTTTGGTGATGACCTTCCCGACATTCTATTTTTAAGGGGAGAAGAGAAAAAGCAAAGGTTAGTTGGGCAACTTTTTAATTCCTCATTTACGATGACCATATACATAGAGTCAGGATGCCTCATTCTCCAAGGGGGAACGAGCAAACTACCGTGTTTCCACATCTCTGGTGCCCATGGCCACTCTTAGCAAAAGGACATGCAGGTAGAGGATGGGGTGGGAGCTCTCAGAACACACATCATCACCTTGCAAAGTGCTGTCAAGCACAGCATATTTCCAGATTGTTATGGAGCGAACTGTGTCCCCCCCCGCCAAAATGTGTGTCAACTTGGCTAGGCCACGATTCCCAGTAATGCGCGGTTGTCCATCATTTTGTGATCTGATGTGATTATCCTGTTGTTGTTGTTAGGTGCCGTCAACTCGGTTCTGACTCATAGTGACCCTGTGCACAACAGAATGAAACACTGCCCAGTCCTGTGCCATCCTCACAATTGTTGTTATGCTTGAGCCCTTTGTTGCAGCCACTGTGTCAATCCACCTCATTGAGGGTCTTCCTCTTTTCTGCTGACCCAGTCCTCTGCCAAGCATGATGTCCTTCTCCAGGGACTGATCCCTCATGACAACACGTCCGAAGTATGTAAGACGCAGTCTCGCCATCCTTGCCTCTAAGGAGCATTCTGGTTGTACTTCTTCCAAGACAGATGTGTTCGTTCTTTTGGCAGTCCGTGGTATATTCAATATTCTTCGCCAACAGCACAACTCAAAGGCGTCAACTCTTCTTCTGTCTTCCTTATTCATTGTCCAGCTTTCACATGCATATGATGCGATTGAAAATACCATGGCTTGGGTCAGGCGCACCTTAGTCTTCAGGGTGACATCTTTGCTCTTCAACACTTTGAAGAGGTCCTTTGCAGCAGATTTATCCAATGCAATGCGTCTTTTGATTTCTTGACTGCTGCTTCCATGGCTGTTGATTGTGGATCCAAGTAAAATGAAATCCTTGACAACTTCAATCTTTTCTCCGTTTATCATGATGTTGCTCATTGGTCCAGTTGTGAGGATTTTTGTTTTCTTTGTGTTGAGGTGCAATCCATACTGAAGGCTGTAGTCTTTGATCTTCATCAGTAAGTGCTTCAAGTTGTCTTCACTTTCAGCAAGCAAGGTTGTGTCAGCTGCATAATGCGGGTTGTTAATGAATCTTCCTCCAATCCTGATGCCCTGTCCTTCATATAGTCTAGCTTCTCCGATTATTTGCTCAGTATACAGATTAAATAGGTATGGTGAAAGAATACAACCCTGACACACACCTTTCCTGACTTTAAACCAGTCAGTATCCCCTTGTTCTGTCTAAACAACTGCCTCTTGATCTATGTACAGGTTCCTCACGAGCACAATTAAGTGTTCTGGAATTCCCATTCTTCACAATGTTATCCATACTTTGTTATGATCCACACAGTCGAATGCCTTTGCATAGTCAATAAAACATAGGTAAACATTCTTCTGGTATTCTCTGCTTTCAGCCAGGATCCATCTGACATCAGCAATGACATCCCTGGTTCCACGTCCTCTTCTGAAACCAGCCTGAATTTCTGGCAGTTGCCTGTTGATATACTGCTGCAGCCGCTTTTGAATGATCTTCAGCAAAATTTTGCTTGTGTGTGATATTAATGATACTGTTCTATAATTTCCACATTCGGTTGGATCATCTTTCTTGGGAATAGGCATAAATATGGATCTCTTCCAGTCAGTTGGCCAGGAAGCTGTCTTCCAAATTTCTTGGTATAGACGAGTGAGCACCTCCAGCAATGCATCTGTTTGTTGAAACATCTCAATTGATATTCCACCAATTCCTGGAGCCTTGTTTTTCCCCAATGCCTTCAGAGCAGCTTGGACTTCTTCCTTCAGTACCATCGATTCCTGGTCATATGCCAGCTCTTGAAATGGTTGAATATCGACTAATTCTTTTTGGTATAATGACTCTGTGTATTCCTTCCATCTTCTTTTGATGCTTCCTGCGTCGTCTAATATTTTCCCCAGGGAATCCTTCACTATTGCAATTCGAGGTTTGAATTTTTTCTTCAGTTCTTTCAGCTTGAGAAATGCCGAGTGTGTTCTTCCCTTTTGGTTTTCCATCTCCAGCTCTTTGCACATGTCATTATAATACTTTATTTTGTCTTCTCAAGCCACTCTTTGAAATCTGTTCAGTTCTTTTACTTCATCAATTCTTCCTTTTGCTTTAGCTGCTCGACGCTCAAGAGCAAGTTTCAGAGTCTCCTCTGACATCCACCTCGGTCTTTTCTTTCTTTCTTGTCTTTTCAGTGACCTTTTGCTTTCTTCATGGATGATGTCCTTGATGTCATTCCACAGCTCGTCTGGTCTTCGGTTACTAGTGTTCAATGCGTCAAATCTATTCTTCAGATGGTCTCTAAATTCAGGTGGGATATACAATATCCTACGTATTGTAAATTCTAACCTTTAAGTTGTTAATGGCACTGGGATGTTTTGAGTATGATGTTAATGAGGCAGGATAAGAGGCAGTTATGTTAATGAGGCAGTACTCAATCTATAAGATGAGGTTGTATCTTGAGTCAATCTCTTTTGAGATATAAAGGAGAGAAGCCAGCAGAGAGAGAGAGAAAAAAAGACCTCATTACCACCAAGCAAGAAGAGCCAGGAACGGATCGCATTCTTCGGACCTGGAGTCCTTGCACTGAGAAGCTCCTAGTCCAGGGGAAGATTGATGACAAAGACCTTCCCCAGAACTGACAGAGACAGAAAACTTTCCCCTGGAGCTGGTACCCTGAATTCAGACTCCTAACCGCCTAGACTGTGAGAGAATAAAATTTCTGTTAAAGCCATCCACTTGTGGTATTTCTGTCACAGCAGCACTAGAAAACTAAGACACAGATCCTTCAGAGAACCTCTCAGAACCAGTGGTGAAGCTGCTAGTTCTAAAACCAAAGCCGTCTTTCTTTTTATAAAAGCACAATCCTCTTCCCTGTTCCAGCTAAAAGTTATTGGATCACCTGGAGGCTGGGCCAAGGTTTCCTTCAATCTCTTCTCTGAAAGGCCGGCTTGCTACATATATCCCTGACTGACCCACACACTTGTCCCTTTTAAGTTCCCCTTTGTTCTCTAATTGCTGCATCTGTAGAAGTCTTGTGTCTCCAATACAGTTACAGACTCCTTACTGGTAAGGACAGGGCCGTGCTTTCTTGGTCTCCACTCTTCCTCTTTCTCTACCAGGCCTGCTGCTGGACAGGGGGCATACAAGGGGTTCAAAATCATCTCCAACAGGAATGAAGACCACCCCCATTGACTAACATGTATTGTGCTATTACCTCCTGGTCTTGCTTTCCCCACCCCAACTGATGTCATCACGCTCAACGATGTCATGCCCATGTAGATGACCTGGACTTTGCCTCACACGCCTAGTCTCAGCTCTTTGACCTTTCCAACTCCAATAACCAAATGGATCAGCTTCCCTCAAAATTCATGAACACAATCACAAACCTTACTTTGACTTCTAACAATACCTGGCAAACCTACCCTCTGTCTCTAGTAGGCTCACTTTCCCTTTCTCCCAGGTGACTTTTTATTCTCTGTAAGCCTTCTCACTCTCAACACACACGCTCACACTCACAACCACCTTGTCTCAGCTCTTTGACCTTCCCAACTCCAATAACTAGGTGGACCAGTTTCTCTCAACATTCCTGAACACAATCACAAACCTCATAGCCTCCATGCCTTTGTTTTTCACTGAATAATTCAGCGGTCCTCAGAGAACTCATTCATCTTCCCATAACAAAGCCCACAAATCTGCCTGCCCCTGCCCCTGACTTCTCCCACCTTGCCTTGTGTTCCAATAGAGAAAATGGTTTTCTCCCCCAGTGTCATTCCTTTCACACTTGCTGTCATACCCTCTCTGACCTTGGCTTTGACTTTCTCCTCTCCAGAGGCGGGAAAGAGAGGATCCTACCACCACCAAGGAAGAACAGCCAGGAGTAGAGAATGCATCCTTTGGACCCAGGATCCCTGCCCTGAGAAGCTCCTGGAACATTGGTAGAGAAGCAGTGGTGGAGAAATGATGGCAGGAGTTGGCACGGCGGGCTTCCTGGCCCATGGAGCAAGAAAGCTGAGTGCCTTTGGTTAGGAGCCTTGCTGGCAGAGTAGGGTGCCTCGGGGAACTGATAGGCAGAGCTAAAAGAGCTTTGTAACACTTGCCTGAGCAGGGCAGAGGCCAAAGGGCCAGGGAAAGGAGTGCACGTGGCACTCTGGGAAGATGCTGAGTGTTCCTGAGCCTGAATTGTAACCTGTTACTTCCCTAATAAACCCCAAAATCATGAGTATTGTCTGTGAGTTCATTGCAGCCATTGCAATGAATTATGCAACCCAGTACAGAGGTAGAGAGTGCCATGGGTGGGACGGCTGGTGTCGGAATTGCTGAAGGTGGTGGAGAGAAGAGGCATGTCTGACCTCCGCCTCATGGGAATCAGCCTTGGGCTATTGATCGTGATTCTCCTTCCCCCTTGTGAAGTTAGAGGAGGTCAGACACCGTCCCTATGCCATTTTTACAAACTCAGACTCAAATATTCAACTCCCTACTTGAGATCCCCACGTTTTGAGATGCCTCGGGGTTCCTTGGGCAAGCATTCTCCTTTGACTGGCTACCAGTGCATTCCTGGTGGCCTTTGGCTGTCAGGTTTCAACAAGAAGAAAACACAGGGAGTTACATTTATCCAAGGTTGTATAGCTGGAAAGAGGCAGAGCTGAAGTTCAAGCTCAGCGTCTCAGAACCCATGCCCTTGACCACATATTGTACTTCCCTTCTGTATTGAAGGCAGTACGCAAACTCGTCATTAATTGCTCATGGCCTGGGCTTGAATTCTAGCTCCATCGCTTACTTAGCTTTCCTTGACCTCAGTTTCCTCACCTATAAAATGGGAATATTTAGCAATCACCTCATTGGCTTATTAAAAGGATTAAATGATTTTATGCAACGAAAGTACTTACGATGGCACCTGGCACAAAGTATAGGTAGTGGTATAAATGCCAAAAACTGTCAGGTATTACTAACATAAAATAATATTTACTTCTCCTTATTACATAGTAATTTAGGTTTATTGTGGTAATATATCCAAGATACTTCACAACCTGTTCAGGAAAGTTTCTTAAGAGTATAATTTCTTATAATTTCTGGTTTACTTAAGCTTTCTGTAGTTTAAATTACAGAGTCCCTCATGGAAATAGAATGGGGGAGAGGAGTTTGTTTTGCTCATTTCTGTGTCACCAATGGAGTCCCTTGGTGGAACAAATGGTTAAGTGCTTGAGTGTTAACCAAAAGGCGTGAGGTTCAAGTCTACCCAGAAGCACCTCGGAAGGAAGGTCTAGTGATCTACTTCCGAAAAATCAGCCACTGAAAACCATACAGAGCACAGTTCCCCTCTGATACACATGGAGATGCCATGCGTTGGAATTAACTCTACAGCGAGTGGTTCAGCTGGTATCCCCAGCACCTAGAAAGAGCCTGAAGCTTCTTTGGAACCTCTCAGGCTAAATGTGGAGCTCTGGGAGAAGCAGATAACATTGCCGTCTTCTCTAGACTCTGCTTCTCCAGGCATTGACCCAACCGCTACTGGGTGAGCCATCAGGGAATATGCATACGTGTGCGCACACATACGCACATGTGTGTTTGTATGGGTGCATGTGTGCACGCGTGTGGGTTGATGTTGCTGCTAAGAGATGCATTTCTATAAATCTGTGACAGGAATCATTGTGAGAACTTATATTTTTGAAACAACAACAAAAAACTGTTTTCTGGGAGCAAGAGAGATCCTTTATAAACGATGCCTCCACAATCACGGATTGCCTGCACTCAACATGGCTTTTTTGGTACTTGTACACGCATTTTCCTCAACCTGTTATTTTTTTCAAAAACCACGTGTCATTTTATCTTTGCAATTTAGAAAAAAAAGCTACTAAAATAGCTCATTAACTAGAACAGTGTCAAACACAGATTTGAGGAACGCGATACAAAGGAATGTAAAAAACTATCAAGGACGGTTACACAGGCATTCGAGGGAGATTTTGGATTCTTTGATCTGAGTAGAGCTTTCAACCCATACGATCTCTCAGGGGGCAATGGGGTATAGTGACATGGCTCGTCTGGTAGACCGAACAGTGGCTCCCCAAGATGTCCACATCCTAATCCCCAGAACCTACGACTATGTTACCTTATACGAAAACGGAAAATTTGCAGATGTGATTAATTTAAGGATCTTGAGAAGGCGATGGTAGCCTGAATTATCCAGGTGGGTCCAATCTAATCAAAAGAGTCTCTATAAGAGGGATGTGGAAGGAGTCGGTTGCCCAGACTGTTAGGGTGCTCAACTACCAGCCTACAGGTTGGCCGTTCCAGTCCAAGAGGGGCTTGGAAGACAGGCCTGGTGACCTACTTCTGAGGTCACAGCCTTGAAAACCCTGTGGAGCAGTTCTACTCTGACACATATGGGGTCGCCATGAGTCAGAATCCACTCGACAGCAACTAACAACAACCGTAACAAGGAGGAGCCAGAGTCAGGTAGAAGGTGATATGACAGAGGGACACAGAGAGAGAGATTTGAAGACACTATGCTGCTGGCTGTAAAGATGGAGGAAGAGGGGCACGAGATAGGGATGCAGGTGGCCTCTGGGAACTGCAAAGTGCAAGAAATTGCTTCTCCTCTGGGGTCTCCATACGGAACCAACCCTTCCAACCTTGAGTTTAACCTAATGAAATGGATTTTAGACTTCTGGCTTCCAGAATTCTCCAAGAATAAGTCCTTCTTCCCCCCAGCTCTCACTGTGGCTCTCAGGTATCTGGGAAAGGGGACTGCTTATTTAAGCTAAGTTTGGGGGATCACTTTTTCCTCCCTCACGCCAACTGCTTCTGCCTTGGCAGGTCCAGATGAGGTTCCCCAAGGGCTAGCTCTGCTGCTCTCTATCTGGGTGGTCTTTTTTAAATTTTAAATATTTTATTGTATTTTTGGTGAAAATATGCAGAGTAAAACACACTCCTATTCAACAATTTCTACACATAGCGTTCAGTGACATTGGTTACATTCTTCACATTGTGTCGACATTCTTATTAGTATTTCTGTTCTAGCTGTTTCCCTTCCATTAACTTATTCTCAATGTCCCCCAACTTTTCATCTCTGCTTTAAAGTAACTGTTGTCCATTTGGTCTCATACAGATAATTTTTTTTAAAGTGTAGTACTCAAAAGATCTCTTTAAAGTGTTAAAGATGTCACTCTAAGGACTAAGGTGTGCCTGACCCGAGCCATGGTGTTTTCAGTCGCCTCATATGCAGGTGAAAGCTGGACAATGAATAAGGAAGACCGAAGAAGAATTGATGCCTTTGAATTATGGTGTTGGCAAAACCTGGTGAATATACCATGGACTGCCAAAAGAACAAACAAATCTGTCTCAGAAGAAGTACAACTGGAACGCTCCTTAGAGGCAAGGATGGCAAGACTTTGTCTCACATACTTTGGGTTGTTAGGAAGGATCAGTCCCCTGGAGGAGGACATCACGCTTGGTAAAGTAGAGGGTCAGTGAAACAGAGGAAGACCCTCAACGAGATGGACTGACACAGAAGCTGTAACGATGAGCTCAAACACAGCAACGACTGTGAGGATGGAGCAGGACTGGGCAGCGTTTCGTTTTGTCGTACATAAGGTCGCTAGGAGACTCCATGGCACCTAACAACAACAGCACTCAAGGGCGACATTCTTTACTTTTTGAGCTAACCTGCTATTTAGTTAAAAGGTGACTTCAGGAAATAGTTTTGCTTCAAGGTTTAAGGAGTATCTCATGGCAACAGTGTCAGAGATTCCTCCAGTCTCAATGGGTCCAGTAAGTCTGGATTCTTTAAGAATATGAAGTTCTGTTTCACAGTTTTCACCTTTTCTATCAGGATCCATCTATCGTGTCCCACTTGATAATGTTTAGTAGTGGAAGCCGGGTACCATCTAGTTCTTCTGGTCTCAAGGTAGAGGAGGTAATGGTCCACAAAAGCAGTTAGTCCTGTAGTCCGGTTCCTTCTCTGGTTCTTGGATTTCCTTCTTGATCCTAGCTGGGTGGCCTTGAATAAATGGCTTAACTTCCATAAACTCATTTCTTTTGCAGTAAAACGGGGATAATAACAGGTTTCCAAAGTTGTTGAGGGGATTCAGAGAAATTGCATATAAGGTACTTGGAACCCTGAAAGAGCACAACTAATGAACGTTTCCTTCCCCTTCCCTGTTCCCAGGGAATGGCACTTTAACAACAATAAATGCACCATACAAGTGAATGTTAATGTCATTACTTAAAAATCAGCTGGGGACACTGACTAGCAAGAGTCCCAGGCACACAGCTCAGAGCTGCCTCGCCCTTCCAGAGGACTGGGCCAGTTCAGCACTGGGGGTTCCTGGTTGGGGCCATCGGGTGCAAGGGGCAGTGTGAGCCCATCCTTCCCCTAAGGGCTTCTTCCGCTTGTTTACATTTCACAAAGGCCAAATACCTTTCTTTAAACAGGATCAGGAAGGGGCTTGGGTGAAGGATTTGAAAAGCTACCAGATGAAAAGGAAATTTAATCACTCTTCCTCAAAGGAAAAGCCATTCCTTAACAATGTGCAGTTGTTTGCAGTTCACTCCATATTCCACTGGGCTCAAGTATGATTCGGTTTTACCCGTTGACTAACCATGTAACCAGTTGCCATCCACTCGATTCCAACTCATGGCAGCCTCACGCGTGTCAGAGTAGAACTGTGCTTCATAGGGTTTTCAAAGGCTGTTTTTTTTTTAGAAGTAGATCACCTGGCCTTTCTTCCAAAGCCCCTCTGGGTACACCTGAACCGCCAACCTTTCAGTAAACAGTCGAGTTCATTAATCATTTGCACCACCCAGGGACTCACCTCCCCACATTTCTAGCCCAGCCTTGGCTCTTCTTGTGGGTTTTCAGCAAAGAAGGGTCAGATATTCCTCCCTCCATGATGGAGCTTGGTTACCCTCTCATCCACCTCCGAGGAAGTGGATGCTAAAGCCACCCTTTCAAAGGGCAGGAAAGGCACGTCTAACCCTAGCGGGACTGTGTCCTTTCACATGCCCTCCTGGGTCTATAGAGACTAGAGTCTCTTGCTTGCACACACACACACTTCTGCTTGTGCTGTTCCTCTGCTTCAGATGCTACCCCTTCTCCATCCCTTAACTCATCCTTCAGCACCCAGTTTTCACGTCACTGTTGATGTGAAACTCTCCTTGAGCAGTTCAGTGCCCTGTGGCTCCATGCTGGGGCCCCACCATGTCAGCGTGGCCACATCTGTCTTTCTCCCTCGGAGGCTGGGGACTCCTCTAGGGCAGGAATGCATTGTATTCATTTTTGTATTTCTAGTGCTCCCTAGGTGGTACAAATTGTTTGCGCTCCACTGCTAACCTAAAGGTTGGCAGTTTGAACCCACCCAGTGATACCTCGGGAAAAAGGACTGGTGATCTGCTTCTGTAAAGATTAAAACAAATAGACAAAAAACCAAACCCACTGCCACTGAGTCAATTCCAACTCATAGACAGTGACTCTATGGGACAGAGTAGAACTGCCCTATAGGGTTTCCAAGGAACAGCCGGTGGATTTGAACTGCTGACCTTTTGGTTAGCAGCCAAGTTCTTAACCTCTGTGCCACCAGGGCTCCCTGTAAAGATTACAGCCAAGAAAACCCTATCGAGTTCTACTCCTTAACTCAGGACGTCACCATAAGTCAGAATCGACTTGCCAGCAGCCAATAAGCACCATGCCTGGCACATAGCGAGCACCCAAAAAACTTCTCCAGTGCCAGCCCCTGAGCCAAGATTTCCATGTTATCAGTTCACCAGTCAAGAGGCAAACGATGGCTTCTTTGTGGTCAGCTGGGACCTGGAAGAGAAGTGATTAGTCCTAACACAACCATAAGCTTGGGAATCCCAACTCCATAGCTTTTATTATGTTTCCCCAGGCTGTTGGTTTATGACTAAAGCTGCTGACATACCTTTAAAGAGGATGATAAAACTAAGCTTCCAGTTCGGGGACTGGCTGGCTTCAGGCATGGTAAGAGGCCCCTGGAGGACACAGATGGCTGGACAATAAATTAGGTGGGGCCCATGGCCCTTGGCCAGGACACTACGAGTTTTGTGATTTCTCTTTTGGGTGACCCTGCCCAGCCACCGGGAGCAAAGGTGGCTGCTTGAAGTGTTTCTAGAGAGAGGCACCTGGGAGTGTGTTGTGATCTCTGATGAGAAAACTGCCATTTTATCCTATTATCTCTCCCCGCTCCAAGGCAAATGACAGTGTTTCCAGGCCCCAGAGGACACAGACAGCTGGCTGGGAGGAATGTAGACTGCACAAACGCGTGCTTATGCATTTGTTGAGCTCTCAGGTCCTGAAAATGATCTTGAAAATATTTAGGGAAATATCTCAAACAATCCTCAGCCAGTGCAATGTCCTGGAAAGGATGCTGGCAAGAAACAGAGAAGGTGGGTTGCAACCCCTACTTTCAAATGGGGTCATCTAACCGTGCTAAAGCCTCGGTTCAATAGGGACACTGATTCCCGTCCCGCCTACTCTGTAGGATAATGGGAAGGCACACTTATAGGAGCCCTGGGGGTGCAGTGGTTAAGCACTCGGCTGCTAAACGAAAGTTAGGCGGTTCCAACCCATCAGCTCACTCTTGGAGAGAAAGATGCGGCAGTCTGCTTCCGGAAAGATTTACAGCCTGGGAAACCCTATGGGGCAGTTCTACTCTGTCGCTATAGGGTCGCTATGAGTCGGAATCGACTCGATGGCAGTGGGTTTGGCTTTGGTTTTTAAGACACTTTTGGGATAAGGACCACCTCGGTAAGCACACCTGGAAAGTGTCACTAACCTGCCAACAGCGGAGCGGGAGGTAGAGTGGGAGCCCGCAAAACCCCTGATTTAGTTTATATCTTTACGGCAACTTGCTTCTTGCCTCACTTGCCAGTTCCCAGACTGAAGAGTTTGAGGAGCCCTGGAAACGAACGCCGCCAGGGTGCGGGGGCTTGCTGGGGGCGCGGCGCAGAGCAGCCCCGCAGAGGGAGATGGTCGGGCCCACGCCCCCGCCAGCGGGCCCCCCGGACGCCCCCGGAGCCCTACCTGGCCGTACTTCTTCAGCTTCTGCCGGTACCTCCGCTTGGGCTTGTCGGCGGGCGCCGGCTCGGCCAGCGGCTCGTGGCGCTCGGGGAGCAGGGCCAGGTGCACCCTCCGCGCGCCCCGCGCCCCGGGGCCGCCCGCGCCGCTCGCCGCCGCCTCCGCGTCCTCGTCCCCGCACTCCAGGTGCTCCAGGATGGCGGCCGTGTCCTCGTCGCCCCCCGGCCGCCCTCGCCCCCGGCGCCCGCGGCGCTGGAGGCTGCTGGCCGCCGTGCTCCGGAGCCGGGCGCCCACCGCCATGGTGCCGCGGCGCCTCGGGCCGAGTCCGCGCGGGCGACTCCGACCTCTGCTCCCCGCCGCCTCCCGCGCCCGCCGCCGCCCCAGCCCGGACGGGGCGGGGGCCCTGGAGGTGGCAGCGCCTCCTGGCGGGGCGTCCCCGATTGCGGCGGCCCCGCCCGGGACCGGCCTCCAGGCAGCGCGCCCGGCCCGCCCGCAGCCGCCTGTTGGCCCGAGAGGTGAAGGGTACACTGGAAGCTCGGTGGACAAGGAACACCCAAAACCCGCTCCACCGGACCTGCCACGAAGTAAACACAAGTTAACGAGGCTCCACCTGCATGCATTCGGATGGGCAGGGGCGATAATAATAATAAAGATTGCGCTCAGGGCTGGCGAGGGTATGAGACGGCCATGACCACACAGTATTCCAGGGAGTGCAAACCGGCGGCAAGCTCTTGGGAAGGCAAATGAAAACACCCATCAAGAATCCTAAAAAACAGCACCTATCTTAAGGAAAGGAGCCCTGATGGTGCAGTGGTTAAAAGCTTGGCTGCTAACCACAAGGTCAGCGATTCGAATCCACCAGCTGCTCCTTGGAAACCCTCTGGGGCAGTTCTACTCTGTCTTGTAGAGTCTCTAGGGTCGCTATAGGGCACGGCAACAGCATCTTTAAGGAAAGGGGTCCCTGCGTGGTGCAAATGGTTAGCACTCTCAGCTGCTCACCCAAAGGCTGGAGTCCACTCAGAGGCCACTCCAAAGAAAGGACTGGCGATCTACTTCTGAAAAATCAGCCACTGAAAACCCTGTGGAGCACAGCTCTACTCGGACAGACACGGGGTTGCCAGGAGTCAGGATCGACTGGACAGCAGCCGGTACTGGTATCGGTACCTTAAGCACATATTCAGAAAAGTAGTGTGTCCACAGTGTTGTTGCAGTCAGCTCTTCACAGTGAAAAAAGTGGAGCAACCAGCGGGATGGACAAGCTGAATTCTGGTGCCTGCGTGTGACAGCCTGAGACGCAATCATTAAAATCATGGTTTTCAAGACTATCACTGTAATAGGGATTCGTCCTCAGGGCACTGGGACTCTCACCCTGGTTTGGAATGCCTTATTTTCTTATGCGGGGAAATGTCTTTCAGTTCTGGGAAAATTAGAATTAAGCATAAAATAATATTGTTATAAATTTTATTAATATTTTAGGATTATTAAAATTCATAAGTTTAATAAAAATTTGGATATATTGTTGATACAGTGTTTGTGATAATTTTAGCATACTAGAATATAAAAAAATGAGTTTTATGATTCCAGCTTAAAATTTATAATCGAGTAACTGATTCAGACTTATGAATTTATATTGAAAAGAATACAAGAATAAGTTTAATTTACTAGACTTATAAGAAATATACTTTTACTACATACTTGAATTACTGGGGAAAGAAAATCAACTATATTAAGTTTGTTAAAGTCACTTAAAATCTTTAAGGTAATTAAATTAAGTGGTAAAAGCCCCCTTAGAGCAGCTGTTAAATTTTATTACGTTTGTAAATAGAATAAAACACTTCATTGTTGCTGTTAGGTGCTGTCAAGTCAGTTACGACTCATAGAGGCCCTATGTACAACAGAATGAAACACTGCCCGGTCCTGTGCTGTCCTCACAGTCGTTGCTGTTTGAGCCCATTGTTGCAGACATTGTGTCGGTCCATCTCATTGAGGGCCTTCCTCTTTTTCACTGACCCTTTGCTTTACCAAGCTTGATGTCCTTTTCCAGGGACTGGTCCCTCCTGATAATATGTCCAAAATACTTGAGATGAAGTCTCACCACCCTCACTTCTAAGGAGCATTCTAGCTGTACTTCTTCCAAGACAGATTTGTTTGTTCTTCTGGCAGTCCATGGTATATTTGATATTCTTTGCTAACACCATATTAAAGGCATAATTCCTCTTTGGTCTTCCTTATTCATTGTCCAGTTTTCTCATGCCTATGAGACAACTGAAAGTACCATGGCTTGGGTCAGGTGCACCTTAGTCTTCAAAGTGACGTCTTTGCTTTTTAACACTAGAAAGAGGTCTTTTGCAGCAGATTTGCCCAGCTCAATATATCTTTTGGTTTCTTGACTGCTGCTTACGTAGCTTGGATTGTGGATCCAGGTAAAATAAAATCCCTGACGACCTCAGTCTTTTCTCCGTTTATCATGATGTTGTTGCTCATTGGTCCAGCTGTGAGGATTTTTGTTTTCTTTATGTTGAGGTGCAATCCACACTCAAGGCTGTGATCTTTGAGCTCCATCAGTAAGTGCTTCAAGTCCTCTTCACATTCAGCAAGGAAGGTTCTGTCATCTGCATATCACAGGTTGTTGATGAATCTTCCTCCAATCCTAATGCCCCGTTCTTCTTCATATAGCCCAGCTTCTTGGATTATTTGCTCAGCATACAGATTGAGTAAGAATGATGAAAGGATACAACCCCAGTGCACAGTTTTTCTGACTTTAAACCACGCAGTATCCCCTTGATCTGTTCAAATGACTGCTTCTTGGCCTATGTACAGGTTCACAATTAAGTGTTCTGGAATTCCCATTCCTTGCAATGTTATCCTTAACTTGTTATGATCCACAAAATCAAATGCCTTTGCATAGTCAATAAAACACAGGTAAACATCTTTCTGGTATTCTCTGCTTTCAGCCAGGATCCATCTGACAACAGCAATGATATCCCTGGTTCCACGTCCTCTTCTGAATCTGGGAATCTGCAACCGCTTTTGAATGATCTTCAACAAAATTTTACTTGTGTGTGATATTAATTAATGATATTAGTTGAATTTAAAAGGTTAAAGAAATTAAATGTGTGGATTTGCACTTTTATGGAAGCAGCTATTAATTTATAAACAAAACGTGGCCCTAAAGCTTCCTTTGTTGTGTACAGAACTGACCTCGAAGACTCTCAGATTGCATATCAAGTAGAAACAAAGGTGGGCCATTCATGCGGGCTAAAATGTGTTGTGGTTCATGCAAAATACTGGTCAACTACCATAATATTTTGCTTGCCTGTGAAGGCAAAACATTTGAAGAATTGAAAGTTGATTCCCGGATTAAGTCTCCACAGCCGGTGGACAAGCAGGATGAAAGGAGGCGCAGTGAGAAACCATCTTTGTGTTGCTTCCTTTGTCCGTTTCGAAGCTGTTCAGTGCCATGTGCTTCCCCTGGCCCTGGGTGCAAACTTAGACTGCCTAAAATTTTCTTCTGATCACAGTGAGGTAATAAAAAGTCCCAAAGCTGCAAACATACTCTCAATTTATATAATCTCAAATCTTATAATGTCCAATTCCATGTAATAACTCTGACCCTTGAACTTGATTTAAAGCTAACTATCTCTTCTTGCTCAGCCAGTATTCAATGTGGGCGATGTGTGTGTGTGTTTCGGGGGGGTGGGTGTGTGTGTGCACATATATGAGTTGGGGGAGGCAATACGTTTCTCTGCTGTGTTCTCCCGCCTAACGTTTCTTAGCTCCTCAAACTTGCAAACTGGTTTCTGACCCTCCCTGGGCCCAAAGAGAGAAAAGGGCAGAAAATGTGTTTCACTGCTGGTACTGCCCAAGATGCTGTCTCACCCTCTGGGCCTGGCAGGCATTGAAGCTGGCACTTTCCTTGGTTCCTTAGGGGCTCCCGGGGAACATTCTTTTCCACTGGCCATAACCCAGCCAATGCCATCTCTTCCCTGGCAGCCTTCTTCAGGCCCTAGGAGTCCTGTGACTCATCTCTGGCTTTCCTATCTTGATTCTGTGTGCCCTTCTAGATGTCCATGTGGGACAGGAGTTATTGTAGAGAATCAAGTGCTTCCAAATCACCAGAAGGGCTGGTAGAATTGGCTGTAGCTGGGGTCCTCCAGTGTAACCCCTAGAACAACCCAACAGAGTTGTCACTGCCACTGCATCAGGACGCTGGGCCACCAGGAGGGACATGCCTGCTAGATCTGCACTGGCCAAACACAGATGCCCCCTGCCTGGTCTCTCAATACCCAGGAGGCACAAAATGGAGCAGACCCTGGCATCCTGGTGCAGAAGAATCTGATACCTGCAGAACTGTGCTTGCCAGCAGAAGCAGCAAAGAGAGCAGAAGCATGGTTTCCAACCCATGTCTGCCTTCCAAAGCTCTTGGGTGTGGTCTTAGTTATCTAATACTACTACAGCAGAAATACCACAAGTGGGTGGCTCTAACAAAGAGAAATTTATTCTCTCACAGCTTAGAATGCTGGAAGTCTGAGTTCAGGGTGTCAGGGGAAGGCTTCCTCTCTGTTGGCACTGGGGGAAGGTCCTTGTCTCCTTTAAAAATGGCAGGCCCCGAGTTCCTTGGAGATTTCCATGTGTCTTAGCATCAATCTTCCCTGGTCTAGGAGGTTCTCAGTGCAGGGACCCAGAGTCCAAATGACTTGCTCTGCTCCCAGCTCTTCTTTCTTAGTGGTAATGAAGTCTCTCCTCTCTGCTCACTAGTCTCTCCTTTTATCTCTTGTAAGATAAAAAGTGTGACTCAAGCAAGGGTGGAGAAAGGGTGGTGACTTGAGTAAGGTTGGTGACTTAAGAAACCTTCCACCCTAATCCTGTCTCATTAACATCACAGTTTAGGATTCACAACAAATTACAAAATGGAAGATAATTACATCAGATTACAAAAGGGAGGATAACTGCACAATGCTGGAAAGCACGGCCTAGCCAAATTGACATGTATTTAGGGGGGACACAATTCAATCCATGACAGGGGTGTACCTGGTCATTTCATGGATCACAGTGGCCTGATCCCCTACTGATTGTGGGGATGGTGTAGAAATGGGCAGCATTTCATGCTGTCAGGATCACCATAAGTTTGGACCAACTTGATGACACCTAACAACAACAAAGTTGCTAAATTTCCTCCAGTCCTAAATGGAGTCTGGGACACGTTGTTTTCCCCTCTTAGCCTCTGCACCATAGAAAGGAGGTGGAAGGGATGCAAACTCCAATCCACAGCAGCCACTGCCCACAGGGGCTCTCTCTACTGATCATAGTTAGGAGCCTGACCTCCCAAGGGCTTTGGCATTGGAGAGCTGAGATTTATGAAAAGACATGTTGAGTTATGGAACGAAGAAAAAGGTTAGAGACCTCAGAGTCTTAGAAATAATCCCTTATTTGGAATAGCCTGTTTAAAAACAATTACAGATTTTTAATTGAAAACAAAGTTTCCATTTGTGGGCACATAAAGCTTTTATATTTTAATCTTTTGTTTAGTAATGAATGTGTGAATTTGGCCAAAAAAAAAGAAGGATGGAAGGAAGAAGAGAAGGAAGGAAGAAAACTATATGGACCTGAAGTTTATGAATTAAAGTTTTTTTTTTTTTTAACTATTAATTTATTTTTAAGGAACCCTGGTGGTGCAATGGTTTAGTGCTTGGCTGCTAACCAAAAGGTTGGTGGTTTGAACCCATGTAGCAGCTCCATGGGAAAAAATATCTGGCCATCTGCTCCTGTAAAGATTATAGCTTAGGAAACCCTAGGGGCAGTTCAACTATCATATAGGGTTGTTATGATTTGGAATTGGCTCAACACCACTCAACAGCAAAAGTTTATTTTTATAGGCGATGATAAGAACTGGTTAAAACCCATAAACCCATTGCCATTGAGCTGATTCTGACCCGTAGGGGCCCACAGGTTTCCAAGGACAAACTGGTGGATTTGAACTGCTAAGCTTTTTGTTAGTAGCTGAGTTCTTAACCAGTGCGCCACCATGGCTTCAAGAACTGGTTATAAACCATGAAACAGATAGGATAACAGCAGGCTTACTCTTACAAAGACTGCAATCTTAAGATGGGGGGCAGGGGCAGTTCTGAATCCCAGCTAAGCCTCAGTCTTTGAACAGTCCAGAAAGGGAGGAGGGTAAACAAACTACCACCTCTTCTGAAGTTAAAAGAAGTTATTTTTTCAAAAGTTATTTTTAATTTGGAGTCTTCTATATAAAATATTTTTCGGTTCAATAGGTAAGAAAAAATATGGTATGATAGAAGACATTTAACATTTACATTTAAATTAAAATATATACATATTTTTCTAAAAATTTATGTCTGCATTCATCATGGAGTTTTGTTTTTGTTTTTGTTCTTTGTTTTCCCATCACAGCTGCATCAGTTCCGACTCATGGTGACCCCGCGTGTGTCAGCGTAGAACTGCGCTCCACAGGGTTTTCAGTGGCTGATGTTCTGGAAGGAGGTCACCAGGCTTTTCTTCTGAGGAGCCTCTGGGTGGACTCGAACCCAACAGCTCAGCACATTAACCATTTGCAACACCCAGGGACTCCTGTGCTCATCATTTGGGTCCTATAAGATGCAACATGAGGGATTTCAAGCATGGCAGATCTTTATTTCATGTTAGGGTTTGGACTTCTGTGCTAAGGATAAAGAGCAAAGACTAGAGGTAAATACAATGTAAATGTGGAATTGCCTCTGAAGGATGTTACAACTGAAATTTGCTACAGCTGCAAACAAGAACCGTTCATATACTGTTTCTCTTGGAATCAGAAGGATTTTTTTGTCCCTCCTTGCCCCTCTAGTAAGTTTTTTCCTGTGTCTTGTGATTGTAGAGAGAGGCCGACAGGAGTCCCCCAAGAGTTAGCTAGGCGGAGGGGGGCTGGGGTCAGCTTTAATTAGTGTGTATTCCCTTCGGGAGGGCCCAAGCCTCACACTTCCGTGGCTTCCCCGTGCAGGACCGCAGCGTTTGATCTTGCAGGGTTTTGAGCTGGGAGAGGACTGCCAGGTGGGTTTACATGGTTTGGGTTCCTTCACCCTTGGGTTCAACTCCAACAGGGCCCTGAACTCAATCACTGCCCTGAGGCGACAGATGGTGCACAATCTGTCTGCTTTTTAGGGCTTTCTCTCCCAAGGTGTTCTCAGCAAAACTCTGGGGCGAGGAGAGAATTGCAAGGCTGAGTGGTGTTTATTTATAATTTTTGAGGGGGAGAGGGGTCTTGCAGATTCTAATCTCTCCGAATGGCCCGAGCTGTAAGTCAACCTTCTCTGGTTTCTCCTCACGCTCCAAGAGTGAGTCTTGGAGTGCAAAGCCACCTTTCTGCCTGCTGACCATGTACCTTGTGCAGGTATGGAAACCGCCTGGCTCTCTGCTCACTCCTGAGCTGTGTGTCCCTCTGTGGAGTTCGGTTCACTCAGGCTTCATTGCAGCCATCACTCTTCTCGAGCACCATAGCGTATTTTTGTGTGTGATTTTTACTTGTGTATGTGTGTGTGTGTGTGCGCGCATGTGTGCACACGTGAGTTATCACCGGATCGAAAGTCTTTTGAAGCATTCTACATCAAAAGCAGAACCAGAAGTCTCTTATGGATAAAGTTTTAAAGTGTAATATGTAACATTTAAAATGATTCTTTAACTGGAATTTATACTGGAATTGTATCTTGTTCAGTTGTATTTATCCAAAAGCCACTGAAGATTTGGAAAACTATGAAGCTTGGTAGAAAAACATATTGGTAGAAAATTACATGTGCAGCGAAATAAGGTCAGAGTCATGACCTCAGGAATTAAAAGAACGTTTCTGACAAAACCTGAAAAACCTGCCTTGGTGTGTATTCATTACCCACAGCATATCATCCAAAGGTTTTTTCTTTTTTTTAAACATTCTCCTGGAGGTAGATTAAAGTATCTCAGTAACTGGTACTGTATGTTTTATGGAGCCCCGGTGGCGTAGTGGTTAAGAGCTTGGCTGCTAACCTAAATGCTGGCAGTTCAAATCCACCAGCCACTCCTTGAAAACCTTATGGGGCAGTTCTACTCTGTCCTATAGGATTGCTATGAGTCAGAATGACTTGTGGCAATGGTTTTTTTTTTTTTTTTGGTACATATTTTGTATACGTATATTGTTGTTAGGTGGCGTCGAGTTGATTTTGACTCGTACTAACCCCATGCGACAGAGTAGGACTGCCCCATAGAGTTTTCTACTCTGTAGTCATTACAGGAGCATATCACCAGGTCTTTCTCCCCCAACCCACTGGGTGGAATCCAGCTGTCAACCTTTCATTCAGTAGCCTAGTGCTTAACCCATTGCGATACTAGAGCTGCTATATATCTATATTAAAACAACTTAAATAATGATTATAATTTAGGTCTGTAGTCTGATATGAAAATATTTAGCGTCCACGATATATTGATTGGTAAGAGAATGCTATGACAGAGAGAAAAAGAGAGGGAAAACTGAAGCTTGGGTGAGGGGAGGAGGAAGAAGATAAATTTCAAAGCTCTCATATTAGGATAGGACTTAAAAAAAAAAAAGACTTAGTATATCTAAAATCTAATTGCATACGTGAAGCTGCAGATTCTAAATATATTAATAGAAATTGAATAGTAGAAGTCAGAATGGGTTTGCCCAGCTAGAATGCACGTATATAAATCTAGCACATAGGAGGCATTGCAGGTGAACCAGAAAGTGACTCAGTGAAATTCTTGTTCAGGACCCTGAAGACTGAAGTTATGGAGTATATCTACTCATAATGTGAGTTAGTAAAACTGACTGACTCTCTTGGCCAGTGGCTGAACACAGTCCTTAAGTAGAGAATAGAAGCTAAAATCCTGAGAACTCAGAACTGTCAAATAATGGCCCTTCAAATGGAAAATGAACTGAAACTTTTGAGCAGAACTTTTATAACCTCTAGAAAAAAAAGTGACGAATTATTTCAAATTACTCTAACCCCAAAGTAATTTTCCTCTATATCTTCCTTTTGGTTAGCAGCTGAACTCTTTCTTTTTTCCCCCCTGAGAATTTAATTTGTTAGACAAATACTTGTAAAAATTTACGTATTTGCATTTTGATAAAACTTTTTTTTTATTGTGCTTTAAACGAAGGTTTACTGTACAAACTAGTTTCTCATTAAACAGTTAGCACACATATTGTTTTATGACATTGGTTAACAACCCCAGGACATGTCAACACTCTCCCTTCTCAGCCTTGGATTCCCTGTTGCCCACTTTACTGCCCCCTCCTGCCTTCTCATCCCTGCCCCTGGGCTGGTGCGCCCCTTTAGTCTCATTTTGTTTATGGGCCTGTCCAATCTTTGGCTGAAGGGTGAACCTCAGGAGTGGCCTCATTACTGAGCTGAAAGGGTGTCTGAGGGCCATACTTGCAGGGTTTCTCCAGCCTCTGTCAGGCCAGCAAGTCTGGTCTTTCTTTTTGAGTTAGAATTTTGTTCTGCACTTTTCTCCAGCTCTGTCCGGGACCCTCCATCGTGACCCCCGTCAGCAGCTGAACTCTTAACCTCTACGTCACCAGGGTTTCCTTCTTAGGATGCAGGCAAGTGCAAATCAATCTTGAACTTGTTTAATAGCTTTATTATTAGTATTAATACTGGTGTCACTATTTTGGACCCATTTCTCGTATTGGCAAGTAAAATTAATAAGTACTTATGTCAGCTTTAGAAACCCTGGTGGCGAAGTGGTTAAGCACTACGGCTGCTAGACAAAGGGTCGGCAGTTCAAATCCGCCAGGTGCTCCCTGGAAACTCTATGGGGCAGTTCTACTCTGTCCTATAGGGTCGCTATGAGTCGGAATTGACTCGGTGGCACTGGGTTTGGTTTTTGTTTGGTATGTCAGCTTTGTTACGAATCAAGCACTTCAGAGTGATAATTATATGACTCACGTATTAGGAAAGAAGGCACAATTGTAGTTTCAGTGTAGAGATAAGAATCTCAACATTGTGGCTGTGGAATAATGGGATTAAATTGAAAATGGCTTTGAACTCTTTATATCTATGGGTGTGTGTGTTCCCCATCTCTGCCCACTAACCCAAAAACAAAACAAAACCGATTGCTGTTGAGTCGATACCAACTCATAGCGACCCTATAGGACAGAGCAGAACTGCCCCATAGGGTTTCTAAGGAGCGGCTGGTAGATTCAAACTGCTGACCTTTTGGTTAGCAGTTGAGCTCTTAACCATTGTGCCACCTGGGCTGGCCTAGAAGTCATGTCTTCCCGTCAACACAAAGCCAGACAAGCACCCCTTGTGCTTATAGTTTGGTCTCTAGTATCCATCTCCACTGAATGGAATTGGGGCTTAGAAGCTGGCGGGCTGCATGTCTGAAACAGGAAGGTTCAGGATAGGCCTGGGACACCTCGTGCCAGAAAGTAAAGAACGTTTTAAAACTTCATGTATTTTTGTTGAAAGGCTACACAGGCCGGTTAAAGGGTTTTTTTTTTTTTTTTTTGGCTAAATTGTGGCAATTTAATCACCAAGAAGAGACTAATGACAGCAAGTAATTGAAACAAACTGAATCCATGAAAAGCCACTGGTTCATCAGAATGCTCTAAGAGATGAAAGTATATGGTATAAAAAGAATCTGGCTATAAGAGATGGGGTTAATTTTGGATGTCATTTAACATCTCTGGGTGTTTGGACCCTGCCAGACTCACACAATATGAAAAGACTGCAGAATTCTATCAAGTACTAAACATTATGAAGGCATTACACTGGCACATGCGGGATCCATGATATGGAATTAAGGTGTCTTTGTAGTCAGATGGAAAGATGTTTAAAAAACCTGAGCAAATGAAAAATCTGCAAAATCCAACCATGTCAGTGAAGGACATTAGCCTCTAATTCGTGAGCAGGCAGAAGAAACAAGACATGCTATTAGTTAAATCTAGGGAATATAGGCCATGGACAGGCCCATAGGGTTCCAACCACTGTGAATGGTAGAGACTCAATCACTGTATCCTAGACAGGGTGGTTCTCTGACACCTAGTGGTCATCGCTGGTAGTAAAGGACTAACAGTTCCAATGTGTCAAAAAATTTAAAAGAAAGGGGCATGGTGTCTGTGTGCTTTTGCCTGGGATTGTACCCATTTGGCATGGTAGCATGGATTATTTGACACTGGCCAGAATCGTTGATTGATAAATGAATTACCACTTAAATGCTGCGTGACAGAGCAAATCTTTCTAAAATTGAAATGTAGCAGGGGTCGTTGGTGATCATCATGTTGGAAAGTACCAGCAGCACGCTGACTGAGATTCCGGAAGCCAGGGTGCCAGACTTTGCTGGGCAAGGCTTTGAACCAAAACACTGACAACATCTGTGAACTCAGTTTCCTCATCAGAGAAGTGAGAGCATGGATGAGATGATTTCTCAGGCCACATCCGCCCCTGATAACCTGAGAATGCAAAGTACAGAAGAGTTAAAAAATCTGAACCATCTTCTCAAACCAGATGCATTGCCCTCCAGAGTTGAGTAGAACCACTTCGACAGGAGCATACTTTTAAGAGAAGCACGTTAAAGAAAACATCACTGCTCAAGTTGTGGGTCTCGGTTTGTATATGACGTCTGAAGCTAAATTACTTGGATTAGCCCATCTTTTCCATTCCCTTTACAAACAGTTGAGGGAAGAAAAAAAAAAAGTCTTATGCCTGATATTGGACTACTTTGAGGCCATTTAATTTTTAAATAATAATAAGAATGCATTTTTATGAGAAAAAAATCAAATTTTTTAAAACCTATATTAAATGATCATCATTTGGGGGAAACAAGGGCTGTGAGGCAGATATGGGAAAGTGAGAGCACTGTCTTTTTAAGGAGAAAACAGGCCACAGTGATTCTGGGGAAACAAAAACGCCATCGGGGAAGAATCTCGACCATCCTGTTAAACTACTTCTCCTTTCCCAACTAAAAAAACCACCCAGTGCCATCGAGTGGATTCCAACTCGTGCGACCCTAAGGACAGATTCCCAAATTAGTCCACTCTAAATGGAGGACAAGAGGAGATATTGAGACAGAAAGTCAGCAAAAAACATACAAATTTGGAGTCAGCACTCCTGAAAAGAGGACATCGGAAAAGGCCCACTAAATGAAGCTGCACGGACTGAATTGTATCTGCTAACTTGAGAAAACAACAATAACTCTTAAGAATATGTGTCTGACGAGGGTGAGGGCTGGGGCAGTGAAGGTTCAGTGGTAGGAGTCTCTCCTTCCAGGGGGGAGACCCAGGTGCAATTCCCAGGCATTGCACCTCAAGCACAGCCACCACCTGTCTGTCAGTGGAAACTTGGGGTTGCTATGATGCCGAACAGGTTTCAATGGAGATTTCAGATTAAGAGAGATTAGGAAGAAAGGCCTGGAGATCTACTTTGAAAATCAGCCAGTAAAAACCCTATGGGTCACAAGAACTTTTATTCTCAACCAATCCTGGGGATGGTGCAGGACCAGGCAGCATTTCTTCTGTTTTGCACAGGGTCACCATGAGTTGGGAGCCTGACTCCTAAGTGAGGGCATGGCTCCTAAAAGCTGGGGTTATTTCTGCCCTTCGTTTTAGCCACATGTGAAAACAACAGATTTGCTTTTGGTAAAGGCTGCTGAGGAAGCTTCTGGAGGGAACGGTAAGTAGAAAACCACAAAGAGGATCAGGCAGGCCTATGACAGTGGTTCCAAAGCCATACATGGGCAGGTTTCTGGGTGATGTTGTTTAGGATTGTTTGTATTTCGTCTGATCGAGGAGGACTCCTTCTCCACCCTCTCTCTTTCCCCGCCCCTTAAGAACCCCAGATGAGGTGGAGGCATTCTCTCCATTGGGGGACTTGCCAGGCATGGGGACATGAACAGCCTCTAGCCAGAGGGGGCTGCACTAGAAGTGCTGTACCTGGGAAGAGGCAGGTTAAAGTTGGGAAGTGGAGGAAAAGCACTGTACCAAGATGAGATGGAGGGTACTCAGCTTTGAGTGGGTTTCCAGAGCACTGGAGAAAGGACTGGAATGAGGTAGAATGTTCAGAGGATGAGTCTGCAGGACACAAGGCACAGAGCACTATTGGGCCAAAAGAAGTGCAGAGAGTGGGCCTGATGAAGATCAATGCCTGAACTGAGACATAATTTTCAAAGTGCAAGCGCCAACAAGGGAGCTTTAAGTTTACGTTCAAACTACGTTGTTGGGTGCCGTCGTGTCAGCTTTCCACTCATAGCAATCCCATGTGACAGAGCAGGCCTATCCCATCGGGTTTTCTAGGCTATAATGTTTATAGGAGCAAATCATCAGGTCTTTGTCTCACAGAGCTGCTGGGTGGGTGCAAACCACCAACATTTAACTGGGCTCCTGTTCAGACCATCAAAAACCAAAACTAAACTCATTGCCCTCAAGTCGATTCCAACTCATAGCCACCCTAAAGGACAGAGTAGAACTACCCCATAAGGTTTCTGAGGCTGTAAATCTTCATGGGAGCAGACTGCCACATCTTTATCCAGTGGAGTGGCTGGTGGTTTCAAACCGGCTACCTTTAGGTTGGTTGCAGAGTGCTTATACACTGCACCACCGGGACTCTGTGTTCAGTCCATAAAGAACAACAAAAAGATATCTGCTACGAACCAGGTTGCCTTTATGTTGTAATATGACTGTGTTCATATCAGGAGGGATCAGTCTCTGGAGAAGGACATCATGCTTGGTAGACGGGCAGTGAAACAGATGAAGACCCTCAACGAGATGGATTGACCCAGTGGCTACAACAATGGGCTCAAACATAGTGAGGGTTGTGAGGATGGCGCAGGACCAGGCGATGTCTCGTTCTGTTGTGCATGGGGTTGCTGTGAGCCAGAACTAACTATGATGGCACCTAACAACAACTGGTACTGTTTTCCTGATTGCCGTTTTGAAAGTTTCTTTGTTGGAGTATAGGAATCCAACTGATTTTTGTATGCTGATCTTGTATCCTGCTACTCTATTAGTTTTTTGCTATTAGTTCCAGTAGTTTTCTCATGGAATCTGTGGGGTTCTCTACGTATAGGATCATATCATCTGTGAATAGGGATAGTTTCACTTCCTCCTTTCCAATTTTCTTTTTTTTTGTCTTACTGCTCTAGCTAGGACTTCCAGCACAATGTTAAATAAGAGTGGTGATAAAGGGCATCCTTATCTTGTTCCCAGTCTCAGGGGGAATGCTTTCAGCCTCTCTCCATTGGGAATGATGTTGGCTGTTGGTTTTGTACAAATGCCCTTTATCATGTTGAGTAATTTCCCTTCTAGTCCTATTTTACTGAGTTTTTATCAAGAATGGGTGTTGAATTTTATGGACTGCCTTTTCTGCATTGATTGAGCTGATCATAGGATTCTTTTGTTCTGTTTTTACATGGTGGATCATGTTGATTGATTTTCCATGTTGAACCATCCTTGCATACCTGGTATTAATCCTACTTGGTTGTGTTGTATTACTTTTTTTTATATGATGCTGAATTGCATTGCCTAGAACTTTGTTTAGAATTTCTGCACCTATATTCACGAGAGAGCTTGGTCTGTAATTTTCTTTTTTTTGTGGTGTCTGCCTGGCTTTGGTATCAGGGTGATACTGGCTTCATAGAATGAATTCTGGAGTATTCCTTCCTTTTCTATGCCCTGGAATAGTTTGAGTAGTTGGGTGTAATCTTTACAGAAGCAGATTGCTAGGTCTTTTTTCCCATGGAGCCACTGGGAGGGTTTGAACCGCCAGCCTTCCTGTTAGCACCACCGGGGATTCATTTTCTTCCCTTGGCTTTTCTAAACTTCCCTTTAACAAGTGTCATTTTTATAAGAAAAAAAAAATTTAGTATTTTTTTATACAAAAGGATAGAATATAGGGTTATTTTTATTGCTATTCAGAATTATTTTAATTCTGGCTGTAAAGGTAAAGGTAAGATTCAAAGTCACTGAAAGAGATCAAAGGTGATATTTTTAAATTGCTCTCAGTGTCCTCCGAGAAAATGAAAAAACAGAAGAGGCACTAAGATATTACAAAAGCAGGTAAATGCTGTTCTTTAAAAAAATCTTCGAGTAGCTTACAAAGTGAGTGTCTATGAAGGAAAATACAAGATAATTCTTAGGATTCAGATGGCTTTACTAAAAAAAAATCATGCCAGACAACCTCTTCCTCTCCTCCTCCCTCTTCTTCCTTTTCCTTCATCCTCCTCCTTGTCATTGTCTTCTTCTTGTTAGTAATAAGAACATTATAAAATTATCATAAAAGTATTTCTAGATTTCACCTAAACATTTGCCAAATTCAAGATGTGGAAGAGTGATGCACGATAACCGTCTTAGTTACCTACTGCTGCTATAATAGAAATACCACAAGGGAATGGCTTTAACAAACAGAAGTTTATTCTCTCCCAGTTTAGGAGGCCAAAAGTCTGAACTCAAGATGCCAGCTCCAGGGAAGGCTTTCTCTCTCTGCTGGCTCTGGGGGAAGGTCCTTGTCATCAATCTTCCCCTGGTCTAGGAGCTGCTCAGTGTAGGGACCCCAGGTCCAAAGGATGTGCTCCGCTCCTGGTTCTTCATTCTTGGTGCCATGAGGTCCCTCTCCTCTCTGCTCTTTCTCTCTATACCTCAAAAGAGATTGACTCAAGATACAACCTAATCCTGTAGATTGTCCTGCCTCATTAACACAACTGCCTCTAATCCTGCCTCATTAACATCATAGAGGTTAGAATTTACAACATATAGGATAATCACATCAGATCACAAAGTGAAGGACAACCACACAATACTGGGAATCATGGCCTAGCCAAGTTGACATATATTTTGGGGAGGCACAATTCAATTCATAACTATAACAGACTCAGTAAGGCTCACAGCTGGTTAAATAAATGCAGATTAATAGACTGTACTTCAGGCCACTCCCAATGAAGGATGCAACTGGAAGGACTGCGGCTAGCCGAGAAAGGGTATGTGCTTTGGGCAAACGGCCTCCTTTGTACTCTTGCTCTGGTCTTGCTAATATTTGAGAGACAGCCTCTAGTAGATTAATCCATTTTAAAGGCCCATTCAATTGATGGTATTTTGATTCTTAGACTTAGTTTATTTTCAGCATCGCACTTCCTGGGCACACTTGAGCCATAAAATACTTTACTCAACTTTCCAGCGAGCACTTTATAAAAGATCTCAGCAGGGAGGTGACTAACGCAAGCAGGCCAAAGCAACCCCATGTTCCATGGAGCACATCACACACACGGTACATATCACTACCATGGCCCAGAAGTGTATAAAAGATGTCACTGGGAAGGTGAGCACTTTATTAAAGGTCTCAGCAGGGAGGTGACTAATGCAAGCAGGCCACATCCATGAAGCACATCACACGTGTGGCACATATCAGTACTATGGCCCAGGAAGTGCATCACAAACTGTTTTCACCCCCAGAATAACTCATTTACTTGCATATTTCTGAATGCTGGTAACCATACCTTCCCAATAACACAAAGGAAATAGTAAATATACTTGCAAGCCTTATCTTGCTTTACAGAAGCCAAGACACAAAAGTTTCACACAGTCATTCCTCTGGGAAGTGTCCCCTCATATGCACGGCTGTCAACACTCAAATGTGGTGCAGATCAACTTCTTTGTCTTTTAGGCTGTTGCACCAGTATCCGCTATGACACCAGAATGCACTAAAGTGGTCCGAATGCCTATCAATAAACCCCAGGGGCGTAAAATGTAACTGGGGTATATATTTCCCAGTGCACATGAAAGGTTCCTAGACATGAATAATAATAATCTATGGAAACCCTGGTGGGGTAATGGTTAAGCTCATGCTGCTAACCAATGGGTTGGCAGTTTGAATCCACCAGGTGCTCCTTGGAAACTCTATGGGGCAGTTCTACCCAGTTATAGGGTCGCTATAAGTCAGAATGGACGCAACGGCACTGGGTTTGGTTTTGTTTTTTGTATATAAACTACCACTGCAATTGAAACATTTTTCCAAATTTGGTATAGTGGTATTGAACTTCAGAATACCTCATGCACAGAAGGAAACAGAATGTGTGGAAAGGGAAAATGTTAATATTATATACTCCTAAAATAAATCAAGAGAATTCATTTTAAATTTTTCTAAAGCTACAGACACAGGATATACAATTTTTACATTTAAAAACATCTATACTAATGATTGAAGACCAGATGAGTTGTGGAAGGACATCATACATGAAGAAAGCAAAAGGTCATTAAAAAGACAGGAAACAAAGAGCAAAATGGATGTCAGAAAAGACTCTTAAACTTTCTTTCGAACGTAGAGTAGCTACAGTGAAAGGAAGAAATGATGAAATAAAAGAGCTGAGCAGAAGATTTCAAAGGGTGGCTCAGGAAGACAAAGTAAGGTATTATAGTGACATGTGCAAAGACTTGGAGATAGAAAACCAAAACTGAAGAACACAAGCTGAAAGAACTGAAGAAAAAATTCAAGCCTCGAGATGCAATAATGAAGGATTCTATGGGGAAAATATTGAACAACACAGGAAACATCAAAAGAAGATGGAAGGAATACACAGTCACTGTACCAAAAAGAATTGGCTGACGTTCAACCATTCCAGGAGGTAGCATATGATCAAGAAACAACGGCACTGAAGCCAGAAGCCCAAGCTGCACTGAAGGGAATGCTGGGGAAAAAAGGCCCCAGGGACTGAAGGAATATCAGCTGAGACCTTCCAACAGATGCAGCGCTGGAGGTGCTCACCCATCTATGGGAAGACATTTGGAAGACGGCTACCTGGCCAACTGACTGGAAGAGATCCATATTTGTGCCCATTCCAAAGAAAGGTGATCCAACAGAATGAGGAAATTATTGAACAGTCTCATTAATACCACACACAAGTAAAATTCTGCTGAAGATCATTCAAAAGTGGCTGCAGTAGTGCATTGACAGGGAACTGCCAGAAATTCAAGCCAGATTCAGAAGAGGACGTGGAATAAGGGATACGATTGCTGATGTCAGATGGATCTTGGCTGAAAGATGTTTACCTGTGTTTTACTGACTATGCAAAGACATTCGACTGTGCAAATAATAACAAATTTATGGATAATATTGCAAAAAATGGGAATTCCAGGACACTTAACTGTGCTCATGTGGAACCTGTACATAGACCAAGAACCAGTCACTTGAACTGAACAAGGGGATACTGCGTGGTTTAACATCGGGAAAGGTGTGTGTCAGGGTGGTATCCTTTCACCATAATTATTCAGTCTGTATGCTGAGCAAACAATCCAAGAAGCTGGACTAGATGAAGAAGAACACGGCATCAGGATTGGAGGAAGACTCGTTAACAACCTGCCTTATGCAGATGATACAACCTCGCTTGCTGAATGTGAAGAGGACTTGAAGCATTTACTGATGAAGATCAAAGGCTACGGCTTTCAGTGTGGATTGCACCTCAACAAAAAGAAAACAAAAATCCTCAGAGCTGGACCAATAAGCAACATCATGATAAACAGAGAAGATTGAGGTTGTTAAGGATTTCATTTTATTTGGATCCACAGTCAATGCCCATGGAAGCAGCAGTCAAGACATCAAACTACATATCACATTGGGCAAATCTGCTGCAAAAGACCTCTTACAAGTGTCAAAAAGGCAAAGATGTCACTTTCAGGACTAAGATGCACCTTACCCAAGCCAAGATATTTTCAGTCACCTCATATGCACATGAAAGCTGGACAATGAATAAGGAAGACCAAAGAGGAATTGATGCCTTTCAATTATGGTGTTGGCAAAGAATATTGAATATGCCACGGACTGCCAAAAGAATGGATAAATCTGTCCTGGAAGAAGTATGACCAGAATGCTCCTTAGAAGCAAGGATGGCAAGACTTTGTCTCATGTACTTTGGACATGTTATCAAGAGGGGCCAGTCCTTGGAGTAGGACATCGTGCTTGGTAAAGTAGATGGTCAGCGAAAAAGAGGAAGACCCTCAATGAGATGGACTGACACAGCGGCTGCAACAATGGGCTTGAACACAGGCACAATTGTGAGGATGGTGCAGGGCTGAGCAGTGTTTTGTTCTGTTGTACACAGGGTCACTATGACTTGGAACCAACTCAGTGGCACCTAACAACAGCAACGTACATTTACTTGTTATCCCCCAAGCCTCAATTGTTGGACCATGACTATGTATGATCTCAGTTACTGTGTCCTGCTTCTAGAATCATCGTCTTTGCTGATAAAATCCAAATCTGCCTTCGGATCCCACTTCTCTTCCAGGTTCCAGTTCATAATCTCCTGCCGACAGGGTGTCTCCATCTAGATGTCCCTTGTCACGTGCAAGTCACTGCACTGGGCTGCAATGAATTCATCTGTAGAATACAGAGGTTAAGCTTAAAGATCTTGAAGGTATGGTTTTAGATTTTAAGGGTGAAAGAAAACATTTTTTTTACCTCTAAACCAGGCAGCTCACCATTCATTCTTTTGTTTTTATTTCTAACTTATTTGTGTCTTTATATTTAAAGTGGGTTTCTTGTCCAATCTGACAATCTCAGCCTTTTAGTTGGAGCTCTTAGACTATTTACATTTAATGTGATTATTGATATGGTTGGGCTTAAAAATGCCACCTGTTTTCTATTTTCCCATCTGTTCTTTGCTCCTCTTTTTTCTGCCTTCTTTGGGTTATCTTTTAAATTCCACTGTATCTCCTTCGTTGTCTCCTTAGTGTAACTGCTGTGTATTTTGTTGTAGCCCTTTAGGGTTTTTCAGTGTATATCTCTACTATATCACGGTCTGTCTTCCAGTGATGGTATACCACTACTCAGATGGTCCAAAAGCCTTACGAGGGTACACCTGCATTCTCTACACCCGCCCTTCGTGCTAACTTGTCCTAAGGTTTATGTTATATATTCTACATTGTTATTATTTTTGCTTTAAACATAGTTATTTCTGGTGCTCTTTATTCTTTTCTGTAGATCAATTCCCACCCAGTATAGCTTTCCTTCTGCTTGAAGAACCTCCTTTAATATTGCTTGTAGTGTAGCTCTGCTGGACATAAATTTTCAGCTTTTGTCTGAAAGTCTTTGTTTCATGTTTGTTTTTGAAAGATGTTTTATCTGAGTATAGAATTCTAGGTTGACTTTTTTTTCTTCAGTACTTTTAAGATGTTGTTCCCAGGTCTTTTGGCTTGTGTTCTAACACAAAGTCTGTTGTCATTTTTATCTTTGTTCCTCTGTATATGTCTTTTGTCACTGAATGCTTTTAAGATTTTATCAGTGGCTTTAAATAATCTGTTTATTACATGCCTGGGTATAATTTTCTCAGCCTTGGGATTAAACTACTTAGATCTGTGAGTTTATGGTTTTCATCAAATTTGAAAAAGTTTTGGCCACTTTTATCTTACAATTTTCTCTTCCCTTCTTTTATTTATTGGGATTCTGATTACACGGTACACTTGAAATTGCCCCACAGCTCACTGATGCACTGTTCGTATTTTTTCGGCTGTTTTTCCTCCCTGTTTCATCTTGGATAGTTTCTTTGGTGATGTCTTCCAAGTCTTTTCTTCCCCAAGGTCTAATCTGGTAGTAATCCCATTCAGTATTTCACCTCGGAAATTTTAATTTCCAGAAGATTGAATTATGCCTTCTTTATACATTCCATGTCTCTAGTTAATATCAGCTTTCTCTTGAAAATATGGAATACGGTTATAACAACTGTTTTAATGTCATTGTCTACTAATTCTATCATCTCTGCCATATCTGGGCCATTATAATTGATTATTTTCCTCCTTGATGGGTTGTATTTTCCGGCAGGATAATTTTTTATTGTGAATTTTACCTTGTTGGGTGATACATACTTTGTAGTGCTATAAATGTTCTTGAGTTTTGTCCCATGATTTGTTAAATTACCTGGAAACAGTTGTTCTTTTGGGTTTGCTTTTTTCAGCTTTGTTACGTAGGGCCAGGGCAGTATTAGTTTAGGGCTAATTAGTTCCCACTATGGACTGCTGAGTATCCTGCCCAGTGTACCAGGTTTTCTGCTCTGGCTGGTTGGAACAGGCATCGCTCCAGTACGAGGTTCGGCGATTGTTCCTTCTAACAGTTTCAGGAGGCCTCCGGTAGTTTCCTCACATGCACGTGTTGATCACTGCAGGTCAACGGAGCTCCTTCTGTACCAGTTATCCCCTCTCCAGGACTGGGCTACAAACTCTGCCGTCTTAGCCTCGCTGGCCTCCCAGCTCTGCCTTTTCAACCAGGGGAAATACTAGCTCTACTTGGGTTCCTATTCCCTGTGCCATGACCTGCAAATTCTCTTAAGGCAGAAATCACGGGGCTCATTTCATTTGTTTTCTCTCAGAGATTACTGTCCTTCCTTGACTGACATCCAATGCCTTGTCCCTGCTACTCCATTTTAGATGGAGTCAAAGTCTTGATATGTAAGCTGGAAACTTGAATCATGACAGGAAGCTCCCCCTCTCCCTGTATGTCCTATATAGTCCATATAGTCTACTTATGAAATGATGTGGATACAGCTTTGGAAATGCCTCTCAAACATGTCCATTTTCACCTTTTCCCACCCTGTGTTAACCACCCCTAGCTGGGCTCTCTATTTCACACTTAATAGCTAAGGTTGCTAACCAAAAGGTCGGCAGTTCAAATCCACCAGCTGCTCCTTGGAAACCTTATGGGGCAGCTCTACCCTGTACTATAGGGTCACTATGAATCAGAATTAACTCTACAGCAACGGGTCTGTTGGTATTGCTAACAGGCTCTGTAAAGATCTTCCTGGCTCTAGTCTTCAATCTAGCCCATAAATTTTTATTCAATATAGATTTTCTTTCACTGCTTTTCCCTCAGCACCTAAAACCTGGTGAAGTCCCCGGTGGCACAAACAGTTAATGTGCTTGGCTGCTAATCTGAAAGGTCGGCGGTTCGAGTCCACCCAGAGGTGCCTCGGAAGAAAGGCCTGGTGATCTCCTTCTGAAAACTCAGCCACTGAACGTCCTCAGCAGACGGTCCTGCTCTCACACACACGGGGTTGCCGTGAGTCAGCAGTGACCAAACGGCAGCTGGCTTGGTTTCTGGTTTTAAAACCTGACGTACACCGGCATTCAACACATTTGTTAACGCCTAAGTGTTCCTTAGTCATGGGTACCTGGGTGGCACAAACGGCTTGTGCTTAACTACTGACCGAAAGGTTGGTGGTTCAAACGCACCCAGTAGCACTGCAGAAGACCTGGGGATCTGCTTCTGTGAACATTACTGCCAAGAAAACCCTACAGAGCTCAGTTTCACTCTGTTGACACACGCGTTGCCGTTACGTCAGGATTAACTCGATGGCCACTGGTTGTTTTTTTTTTTAAACCACAGATTTAAGTTTAACCTGACGTTGCCAGTCACTGCTCTCCACAACCCACTATCGATCCGCCTGTGCAAACCCTCACGCTTCCTAGAATAAGTGGCCTGTTTCCAACACGTGTCTCACAGCTACTACTAACTTCACCCTCTCTCGTGTTTCTCCCGTCTGGAGGGTCCCTTCCATTCCGCCTCTGAAATCGCATCTGTCCGTCAAACTCCTCAGAAGGCCTCCCCGTCTCCTGTCCGTGCCGAGCTGACCGGCTCTGAATTAGCATCTACCATCTGCGTTTATTTCAGCACTTTTACTGCTTCCTATTTTGGTGCATTTTTCTTATTTTGGTTGTATGTGTGCTGACATTTTGTCTCCCCAAATGAACAAAATCTTGGAGCAGTAACCGTCTCTGACAATCTCTTTATATGTCTTAAGACATAGTAGATGCCTTAACAGATACTTCAGAGGTGAAGGCAGAGACCACCTCCACTAATACACGCGGGCCGAGGGACTCGCTCAAACCATCAACCGGCGCCTCCCTATCACGTGCCGTTGCTGTTGTCCAGGCTGTGAAATAGCACCGCTGGTGAAAACCACTTCAGAAGGAGGCCTTCTGAGTTTTATATGAAATTCTGCTTTACAGAACATTGTTGGATAAGATTCTGGAGGATATTTCTTCTTATTTTATTTATCAAATAGAATACTGCACCCCAATCACTACAAAATAATTATTTTTAATATAAGGGATAGCATATCCAATAATATTTAAACAGAAACCAAGGAAACCTTGGCATCACATAGCCAGTCAAGATAAACTGTTATTATTTATGCAAACACACTGTAAAATTACTCTAAATCTTCAAAAAAGATTTTAGGTTGTCATGAACATATAAAATGGGAAAAACCTAAAGTGAATATCAAGATTTCATTTTTTAGTTCACAAAATTATTAAAATAAAGTTCCCTTCCATAAACACAGAAGAATTGGCCAGAGTAAGAAAATGGGAAATTAAACATCAGTTTCTACCTTCGGAAAGACATGATCGATCTTTTTTTTTTTTTAAGTATTTCAATGACAGGAATTTCTCTAAAGGGATTAAACTTTTCTTGTCTAATGACATCTTGAAAACCTATAATGGTTTATCGCTTGCCAACTAAATTTGGAACGCATGAAATAAACTCCCCGTGCAAAATACTTTTATACCAGAAAACAGGTAATGCATATTTTGATAGAGAGCAAAAGACAAGTGCTTTATTACGAGAACCGTTCAAGTCGAAGTTCAGTGTGCACCAGTGGGAGGGAGGGAAGGTTTGCATCAACTGTTTGGAATGAAGACTAGGTTAAAAGGGGGGCTACGCAGCTGCTTGTTTTTTTTCCAAACACTACCTTTTGCTAAGGCAAAAATACATTTCATTTGAGAACAGAACCGTTACAGAAGAAAGCTACATCACAGTACAGTACAGAGGGTAAAATTCATCCTAGTCTGGAAGCCATCAGGGAATGACATGTCACCTACACTCGGAACTTCCTAACGTAGGTCAGAATTACAGTATTTATCACAGCTTTATTTCCCTTGAAACTGATAAAATCTAAATACGCTTTCTATGTCTCGGGAGTGTGCGGGTGGGGCCCATATGTTGATATTACAGTAATTACAACATTAAATAACATTGCACAGTCAACCGCCACTCCAAGGCTAATTCAGTATAAAAAAACAAGTAGTAAAATGTACCTTTACTAGTGGTTTTACATTGCATATATCACTAATGACGAAAGAAAAGTAGGCAAATGCCCAGTTACACGGCCGCACATTATAGGCTAACGATGTGGAAGCAATACAAGGAATGTGGCAAAATCTTAAAAACAAACAGGTTACATGGGAACAAAGTGAACAGCCACGTAAGCGTAAATCAACAGTATCACTGTTATATAAATAGTATGTTTTGCTCAAAAGTCTCATTAAGTACTTACAGATATTACCGTGGCAGGGGGCATATGAAGACAATGGGAAGAAGAAGAGGCAAACGTTCCCAATGCCAGTTAATTCCTGAGGTGGCATTATTTCTTAACTGCTGCATTGATCAACGCTGGAAAAATGGGCATGTGCAATGAAGGAGTCCCAATATAATCATATTTCCGCAATTACGCTGTGGTATTCTGAAGGCAGCAAACCTAAGTGACAGTTTACATCGTAACAGTCCGAGGAAGTATTTATTCTTCTTAATTTTGCTGCTACAGTTAGCAGTGGGCCAGAAAACACTTAGACGTTCCAAAGAAATTTGATCTAGGTTTAACTTTTTCCCCCAGTACTTCTTAGTTAGCTCAAGGCAAAGCTATTATTTATTTTCATGTACTAAGTGCCAACACTGTAAACATTTTGTACCTTTTCAACTAAACCTTGTTAGATAACAAGGATAAGAGCAAAGAATAAGCAGGAATAATCTATGTATAATAAAAGCCGACCTATTCATCAGCTTTTGGCTTAAATTTATGTATGATTTTAAAACAATTTTTAAAAGTCCATGCTATAGGTGTAAAGACTATTTTTGGGTACTTTTAAGTCTGGACACAATTTTCAAAACTACGTGATGGAGGTAAGAATTTAAAAAACCCACCAAAATGTAAATAACAGGGAAGAACGTTTTTCCAACTCAAAGCATCAAACATACATTTGAGTGCAGAAATCTAGACGACTATACAAGGTTTTAAGCAATCATCTGTTTTATTATACAATTCTATGAACAGAAAATGAACAGAAATACACAATATACTTACCTGTACATGTGAACCTACGCTTTTTAGCTACAGATATTTATTAGAGTTCACACTGACTTTAATTTTACAGTTCATAACTATGTATAACCTTATTGCATTGAGGGCAAATTCTACAGAGGGAGTTTCACAGGCCAAGCCCATTTGGCATTACCAGTACATTCAAAAACTGTACCTCATATATGGACGCATCTTCCCTGATCCTGTACATCTGGGTTGCTTTACAGCTTAAGCTCATTTGCAATTTTGGATGCAATGTTCTTAAAGGCAATAGAGGTCCCCGATATTCGTTTGAAGCGGACCCCGTTAAGCGACAGCCGCGGCAGCTTGCAGACTTCCATCTCCCACTGCACGAGGCTATCCTGCCTGGCGTCTCCGTGGACACAGAAAAGCAAAAACCTCTCCTTTTGTTCGTAATCACAGTTATTAGCATCTAACACTTTGCGGATTTCTCGCATCATGTCATTGGGGTCCATGGAACTAGTGGTCTTCATGCTCCACGTGAACCGCAGAGAACGCGGCTTGGAGTCTTTGGCCTCTTCTTTGTCTCTTTCTTTCGGTTCCCCTGATGTGCTTCTGGGAGGAGAGGGCAAAGGGGGAGAATGAAGAAAAGTACATCCAGCAAAGACATTAAAACGCACATAAAATCTGAGTTCAGTGCCTAGTAAAACCACCCGCTTTGCAGACTACCTTCGGGCAGACAGAAAGATGCAGGTTACCCTGCTGTTTCAAAAACAGACTCCGGGAGGCCATCTGTTTTGACTTTTATTAATATCTTCACTTTAAACCAGCATACCTTCTTAAATATGTTTGTTTGTGGAAAACAAATTTGTAGCCGAAAGGGAAGAATTTTGTACTTCTTTCAGTTCCTTACATGTCTGCTTAATTGTGTAAATGCTGATTCTCTGTGTTCTATACATATGTATAAAACAAGGACCACTAACATCCCCCTGGTAAATACATATTTTTGAAATATGAAGAAAAGTATCCTTTTTCCTGCCTTTTTTGGGGGTAAAAGGAAGACTGGAGACAATGACTACAGAGGGGAAAATTATTTATAACTGATAATGTTGAGAAAGAATAAACCAGCCAACCAACCTAGTGTCATCAAGTCAATTCCGACTCATAGCAACCCTACAGGACAGAGTAGAACTGCCCCACAGTGTGTCCAAGGAGCGCCTGGTGGATTTGAACTGCCAACCTTTTGGTTAGCAGCTGTAGCTCTTAATCACTATGCCACCAGGGCTTCCTGAGAAAGAATGTTGTATGGCAACTATGTAAAAATGTCAGGTCATGGCACTCTTCTTGATATCCTCCAATGGTCTCCCATTTCACTCATTAAAAACAACAACAACAACAACAAAAACTAAACCCCTTGCTGTTGAGTTGATTCCGACTCATAGCAACCCAACAGGACAGTGTACAACTGTCCCCTAGGGTTTCCAAGGAGTGGCTGGGGGATTCAAACTGCTGACCTTTTGGTTAGCAGCCATAGCTCTTAAGCCATAGTCTACAAGGCCCCACATGACCTAGGCTCCAACTCCTACCCCCGCCCCACATCTCCTGCTATTTTCCTCCACAATGGTCTCCGTGCTGTCGCTTAAACACACCGGTGTGTGCTGGCCTTCTGAGGGCTTTCCCACAGGTTCTTCTCCCTGCCAGGAATACCTCCCCCCCAGATAGCTGCCTGGCTAATGCCTTCACTCACTTCTCTCAAATCTCTGCTCTCTCTCTCCCCGAGTCCTACCCTGTCCACCCTATCGCACCCCCCAGTCCCACCCTGGCATGGCTGACCCCCTGACCCTACTTATTTCTTGTCTATGGCACTTCGCACATTCTCGCATATGACTTAATACATCTATTTTTAGGTTTGCAATTTATTGTCTGACTCTGTCACTAGATTATAAATTCCAGGAGGGCAAAGCTCTGTTTTGTTTGCTGGTGTGTCTGAGGCATCTAGAGCTGTGCTGGGTGCCCGGTAAAATGCTCAACACATGTTTGTGATGTGAATTAGCCTCACTGAATTGTGCTTATTATATATCTTCCATAAATAATGTAAAACCAGAAAAACTGTTTCAAATAATCACAGAAAAGGTAAAATTAATAGATTATTAATCAGAAGATCCAGTAATTACATTTGTTGAGTCATTATCCAAATATGGATGGATGTTTCTATTTTAACTTGTTAACCTATCTCACTTCATGTATTTAAGAAATGATACACTGCATGATATTAAGATACATACATGTCACATCAATATATGTTAATGTATACATGGAGCCCTGGTGGCGCAGTGGTTAAGAACTTGGCTGCTAACCAAAAGGTCAGCAGTTCAAGTCCACCAGCCACTCCCTGGAAACCCTATGGGGCAGTTCTACTCTCTCCTAAAGGGTTGCTATGAGTCTGAACTGACTTGAGGGCATCTAACAACAACAACGTATACATTTATATGTGTGCATGCGTATCCCCCTTATTTCTAGGTGGTATCTCAGCTCCTAAGGCTCTGCAAATTGTGCAAGCTTCAGAAAATAAACTTCCAAAGACTGTTACATAAGTATGGAAAGTATTTACTTCAATATCTTCTGTATTATTCTTTCTTTGCTCAATGAACCTAAGTATTGCATCAGAGGTCTTTTGGGGCTTGTAAACTCAACAACAGTCATTTATCAGGACCACATATGTCACTAGATTATGGAATCAATGTGTCAGAGCTGGAAGGGACTTTAGAGATTACATGACTAAACACTCTTGAACTGAGATCCAGAAAGCTCAGATGACTTTTCTAAGGTCACAGAGCTAATGAGCTGAAAAGTGAAGACAAGAAATCAGGTCCCCTGATTCCAAGACTAGTTTTCCTTCCACTGCACCAAGGAAACCCTGTGACCTTAACAAAACAGGCATAGGCAAGATGATTTTTTCTGCGTATATCTCAATTGCACTACCATTGGGAATGTTAATTGGAGAAAGCTCCTGGAAATACGGACACTAATAGTAACCGCCAACATTTACTGAGCACTTACTAGGAGCCAGGAGCTATTCTAAGTGCCTAAGTGCATCATTTCTTTATTTACCCCTCCCGACAATGCTATGAGGCAGGTGGAATGAAGAAATGCAGGCACAGAGAGTTCAAATCCCAGAGCTAGCTGAGTGATAGGACACAGCCTGTCTCTTAACCATCCTGTCACGCCATCTATCTGAAACGAGAGATCCTCATTATAACTGGCTCCATCCCACCTATGCTCCTTACTCTTTCTTCATCTCTAAAATGGATACTTTTCATCCGGGCGTTGTGAGGATCAAATGGCCAGCACAGTACCTTATGGAGAATAAGAATTCAATAGGTCTTCGTTCAAAAGCAAAAAAGAAAACAAAACCTCAACCAAAGGGAATGCAAAAAATGCTTTGTACATATTTGTCAAAGATCAGTTATTCAATCCTTATAACGTTAATAAAATTGCCTCATCATATTAGATGGATGAAAATGTAGGTAGGCTAACTGCAACATTAGCCGCTACTCATGGTACCATGGCACTGTTGGAGGTTTAGAGGAAATACAGGGGGAGAAAGGGGCTCAAAACAAAAGTTCTCCAAGTTTATGGGATAAAAAACAAAACCCAGTGCCGTCGAGTCGGTTCCGACTCATAGTGACCCTACAGGGCAGAGTAGAACTGCCCCATAGAGTTTCCAAGGAGCGCCTGGCGGACTTGAACTGCCGACCTTTTGGTTCACAGCCATAGCGCTTAACCACTATGCCAGTTTATGAATAGGCAGAAAAAAAGTTACAAACGTTTTTCCTGCATCCCTTGGGCTTCCACCAGGTGACTCAGGTACGTTAACTCAGTAAAGAATCGTTTCAACTGTAACGACTAAACGCTAACATGGCATGGTTTTTAAAAAAGGGCTACATGGGAATGCTGACTGAAGTTTCTGCAAAGCCCACCATGTTTTACATTTCAAAAGGTGAAAAAAGGAGAAATGAAATCTGAGATACGTGTTCAGCTGCTCCAAAAGACTTCCTGAATGATAAGCAAGGGCGTCTGTCCTACTGAGGAGCTACCTGTCAAGGTCTGAGGTTTGTATTTTATCTCTTAATGCTTATGTGTGCTCAAAATAATTTAGTACATCATTTCTGAAACCTCCCATTCATAAAACAGGAACACAAGTACCAACAGGTCCCTAACGGGGCTCCCAGACCAGCAGCACCAACATCATCTGGGAGCATGCTGGAAGTACAAACCTCAGCGCTCACCACAGAGGGCTGAGTCAGAACCTCTGCGGGTGGGCCCAGCAGTCTGTTTTAGCAAGTCTTGTAGGTGACTTTGATCACGCTCAAGTTAGAGACCCATAGTCAGGGAGAATCCACAGCTAGTATTAAATGTCAGTAAGCCACAAAAGCACTGTAGGTAGAAAGTTCGAGATGTGCTCCGTGACTGCGTACTCACCTAAAATACATTACTGAAATCAAATCGTCTTACAAATTTGCTTACCTCTGTGTTAAGAAATTCTGGGCTATTCGACTTAGGGTAATTTTAGTCATATTATCTTAATGAGAAAAGGGTCGGTACATTGTAATCTATTAATTTTACTTCTGCAGGACATTATAGAACAGAATGGCTACTTCTTTACAAAGAATACAATTCATAATGTTTGGAAAACACAAAGTTAATTAACTTAAACTTAATTACATGCTAGGCAACGTTAGGAAACCTACCCCGATATAAAATTTAAAAAATACCCATCTTATCTAGCTATTATTTCTCTTCATGTTTACTAAGTGCTGTAGGTATTTCAGAAGCAGGTGTTCACACACACACAGGGACCTGCAGCGAAGGATTGATAGTGGCTCCTCACCTGGAGGGGTCGGTTCTGCCACTGGCTTCGCCTTCACTTGGATCCCTCAAAACAAAGTGAAGGTTGAGATTTAATGATAAAAGTGAAAAATATATCAAGAAAGCCTACATCTAAAATGACTTTTCACATTAACTTGCTGAGCAAACGTCTAGTTTTTCTACTACTGAGCAGCCGCCCACTCTGCCTCATGTTTGTATCAGAACTATACAGAAGGATCATTTATTGAGCGTCTACCGGGTGCGATCACAGATGAGATACTAGGTAAAAGTTCTGGATTTTTTTAAAAAACGTTATCTCCAATTTCTCAACCACGACATTTATTAAGGTCATAACTTATCTTTTGGTTTAGTTTAGTTCGACCCAAAGTTAAAACTATTTAGTAATTGTCAGCAGCAAGATTTGGCTTCATATTTGTCGTTAAATATAATTCTAGTAGTCGCTCAATTTAGGAAATAAATGAATTAAACTTGTAGTTAGAAATAAAGCTCAATACGTCTATAAGTCTTTCTAAAAGCAAATAACAGTTTGAAAATCAGCAATTACTTTATTCCAGAAGCTCTGTGAACAATTCATGCACATGATAAAATATTACAGCAAATCAACAGCTTACCAACAGACAGTTCTAAAAACACGGATTCAATCTTAAACAGAAACAGCCGTCTTACCTGGATATTCACCTGCGAAATACACAGCAAAAGCCCAGAAAAACTCTACTAATTGTCCTTGTGCTGAATGTCATTCATATTTTTGAAGTGTAACAAAATTTTAACCGTTTTTGTGATTTTTGTGTAATTAAGCATACACACAAAAAAGTTACAGTAAGTTTAAATATATTAAGAGATGGCTTGTGACAGAAAAAGAAAATCTTAAGAATCTGGGACAATCACCAACTTCAACCCTTAAGTTAACGTTTTTTAACATTTTAACCATTCCAGAAACGTTTATATTATTTCGGTAAAATAAATGCAACAGAAGCAAAATCAGAGCCACTCCTCTTCCTTCAAACCAATAAACCACATCCCCAAACCAAGCTCTAAAACCACCACTCACTGTTGCTAAAAATATGAATTCCTCACGTCTCTTGGAACCTTTATAGGTTCTTTTTGCTAAACATAATGTGTAAAAACCACTTTCCAATCTGAATTCAAAAGGATAAAATATATTCTCACATTCAAATGGGATTTCTTAAATTTCTATTTTTTTTATAACTGGCATTTTCACTGGGAAGTATAATAAAAACTCAATCCCACCTAAACCAATCTATTTTTCTTATAGCACACTGAAACAAACAACACACTTTGGAGCAGGCTCAAAGTGAAAACGCATATTCTCAGTTACATGAAGATATACGGATATATGCCGAGGGCAGCACACCAACTTGGCGGGAAAAGCAGTAATGCTGTTGACTCCGCTGCTTAGATAAGTAAATAGTTTAACAGGAAGGGGCATTAAGTCTCACGGGACTTCCCTGTGTTACTCACACTTTGCCCAATAAATCAGTGTTAGCAGACACCTATTCCACTGTCGTTGAACTTCAGCCATTAGGCATGGAATGACCCGAGACCCCACTTAACCTGCTATACTTCTTGAAATTGCATCTGACTCATCGACCTTGTTTCCCATACTCTGTTCCTCCCTTCCTGGATGCCACTAGGAAGACCGGCTGGAAGGATTTCCGCTACTTGGCAATTGCTGTTTCAACCAGCCCAGCATCTCTGCTCTAACCGGCTGCGGTGGCAGGCAGGAGGGGACGCGTACAGAAGGCACAGCTGCTGTAACACCACGTACGGTGCAGCAGGACGCGACAACGTTTAAAGCTTTTAGAAAGTCAGACACCTTATACATAAACTCACTGCTGTCGAGCTGATTCCAACTCATAGCAACCCTATAGGACAGAGTAGACCTGGCCCATAGGGTTTCCGAGAAGCGGCTGGTGGATTCAAACACCTCACTTTCTTGGGTTACCAGCCACGCTCTTAACCACCGCACCACCAGGACTCTGCCTTGTAGATATTAAAAAAAATGCCGTCGAGTCGATTCCGACTCATAGCGACTCTATAGGACAGAGTAGAACTGCCCCAATAGGGTTTCCAAGGGGTGCCTGGTGGACTCGAACTGCTGACCTTTTGGTTAGCAGCCATAGCTATTTACCACTACACCACCAGGGATACCACCTTATATACAGCAATATGTAATTGGCTGAACTGATTAGATTATTCTCCATATAACAGTGAAGCTATTGTCAGAAAATCACAAAGCTTGATGTAATCTCCACTTTATACAGCAGAGACCGTATACACTTGATACAAAACCTATCCAAAGCAAATGGTTCTAAATGTTATTGAAAACATTTTTGAGATGGTTAAGTCTATATCCTCCCTTTATAAATGTTTCCAGTGTAAACACTTCGTGACATTCTTTCCTAAACCAGAAAACAACAGTCTTCTGTAGTCATTTCGGGCACACAGTCTCTGTACTAGCCCAGGAGACTACTAACTGGTGTTCTCTTTGCAATAATGGCTTCCAAATACATACACGATTAACCTGATTTATTCTTTATCCTCCCCTTCAAAAAACTTAAAAATCCAAATTATTTTATTTTTTCCTTATAAGATCCTATTCTTTTCCTTTAGTGGCATACAACCTAGTTGGTCCCCAAAGTCTGTGAAGAGCTTTGGCTTCCAAGTGTCACAGCCAGCCCTGGCCCAGTTCTGGTGCAGGTCACACGGGTTTCGTGGTGTGGGTTCCGTCCCTGCAGGCTCTGGGGCACAGCCGAGGGAGGAAGGAAAGGCAGGATGTGAACCCAGGATGGGCGTAAGGAGGACAGACACATGGGAAGAACTGATAACCTGAGCAGTGAGTTGAGAACATTAAATAATAAGGCTGGCGTATCTCCTAAACACTGAGAAATTCTGTAGTTCATCACCAGCCCTCCCAGAATTTGAATTCGCTGCAAATGCAGAAAGATCAGCTGCAATCCCCGCCCGTAAGCTACTGAAGAACTCAGCAGGCTCATTCCCGGTGCTGAGACCAATGCTCTGCCTGCCTCCCTGCACTGCCTCATCCGTGGCACCTTACACAGCCCACCCTCAGGCTCCCGAAGGCCACGTCAGGGAATACCTTCTGCACTGTGGTAAACACGAACGTATCTGTAAAACCAGAGCTGTTCACTTGGTGACAAGTGGCTCTGGAGAACTGGGGATTTTTCTCTTCCTGGTCTAAATCCAGAATTAATCAAAACCAATCCCCACTACCATCGAGTCGATTCCAACTCACAGCGACCCCACAGGGTTTCCAAGGCTGTAATTCTCTATGGAAGCAGGCTGCACAGCTTTCTCCCTCGGAGCTGCTGGTGGTTTTGAATTGCCAACTTTTCAGTTAGCAGTCAATTGCTGTAACCACTGCGCCACCAGGACCCCTTGAATTAATTAAAATACCTATAAAACCACATTAAAAAACTCTACCAAATTGTTGACAAAGGATAGCAAACCAATCAGCCACCCCCTGCAAAAAAAAAGCCCCGTAACTACTAAATATGATTCTTGTTAAAAATTTAATAAGCACATCTTAGAACTTTAGAAACTTCTGGCTCTCCTCAAAGGTTGCCTCTGAACAATCTTATTCTCCATCTAAGGACCTGCTTCCTTCACGGAACGTACCAGAATTTGCTATGACCTTGGTGGGTTGCTCACTTTTTAAACTGCCTTCCCCGTTATTCACCTGTTCACTCAATAAATGTTCACTGAGGGTCTACTATGCATCAGGCACTGTTCGAGAACTTGGGGACCCAGCAGTAAACAAGACAAAAAAGTCCCTGCTCCCATGGAGCTTATTTGCTAGTTGGGAGACAGTCTACAAATAAGTGAAGTGTATGTAGCATGTCACTGAGTGTTAAGTGCTATGGAGAAAAATAAAGCTGGGAGAGGGGACAGAGAGTGTGTGTGTGTGTGTGGCGGTAGGGTGGGAATGTGATTTTAAACACGGTGACTGGGGAAGGAATCTCTTGAAAAAGTGGTATTTCAGCAAAGACCCGAGGAGGTGAAGAAGCAGCGATTCATGCAGACACACAGGGAGGAGCATTCCAGACAGAAGGAGGAGGAACACAAAACCCCGAAGCAGGGGTGTGCCTGGTGTGCTGGAGGAGCAGGAACACAAAACCCCAGGGCAAGGGTCTGGCTGGTGTGCTGGAGGAGCAGGAACACAAAACCCTGGAGCAGAGGTCTGCCTGGTGTGCTGCAGGAGCAGGAACACAAAACCTGGAGCAGGGGTCTGACCGGTGTGCTGGAGGAGCAGGAACACAAAACCCTGGGGCAGGGGTCTGCCTGGTGTGCTGGAGGAGGAGGAACACAAAACCCCAGGAGCAGGGGTCTGACCGGTGTGGTGGAGGAGCAGGAACACAAAACCCTGGGGCAGGGGTCTGCCTGGTGTGCTGGAGGAGCAGGAACACAAAACCCTGGGGCAGGGGTCTGCCTGGTGTGCTGGAGGAGCAGGAACACAAAACCCTGGCGTAGGGTCTGCCTGGTGTGCTGGAGGAGCAGGAACACTAAACCCTGGAGCAGAGGTCTGCCTGGTGAGCTAGAGGAGCAGGAACACAAAACCCTGGCGTAGAGGTCTGCCTGGTGTGCTGGAGGAGCAGGAACACAAAACCCTGCAGCAGAGGTCTGCCTGGTGTGCTGGAGGAGCAGGAACACAAAACCCCGGGGCAGGGGTCTGCCTGGTGTGCTGGAGGAGCATTAGTGCCCCCTCTGGCTGGGGCAGTATCACAAAGGGGAAAAGTGGTAAGAGACGGGGTCAGGGCACAAATAGATAGCGAGACCATGGAGGGTCTTGTAGGCCACAGTGAGGGCTTTGAATTGTATTCTGAACACAGTGAAAGCTATTCGAGGGTATTCAACTGAGGAGTGACAAGATTAGACTTCCACTGTTGAGAACAGCCTAGGAGGACAAGATGCAGAAGCTAGGAGACCTGTCGGGAGGTGGAAGACTGACAGTGCTTTAGGCTGTGATGGTAGCAGGGCAAGTGGGGGACGCAGGCAGATTCTAACAACACTGTGACAGTAGAGCCCACACAACGGGCTGGTGGATTTCACGTGTGGTGTGTGCAAGAATGACTCCAAGATGTATGGCCTGAGAAACTGAAAGGATGGTGTTACCTCAAGTGGTGAAGGATGAGGGAGGGACAGGTTTGGGGTAGAGGCCCGGGAGTTCGGTCTTCGAAACACGGAGAGGCTGAGTAAGCATTTGGATAACATGAGTTTTCAGTTCAGAGGAGAGACAGGGCTAAAGGTATACATTTGGGAGTTAACATAAAGAAGGAATCGAACGTCCTGAGCCTAAATGAGCTCACCAAGACAGTGAAGACAGCCAGAGAAGAAAATGTGCCTAAAATGGTGCCCTGGGGCATTCTGCTATTTAAAGGTCAGGGAGAAACTGCAAGAGAGCATGAAAAGGACCAGCAAAGTGGCCCAAGAAGGGATGGCTAGTTTGTGAGGTAGGAGGAAAACCAGGAGCCAAGTGTCGAAAGTGATTCAACTGTGTGGAGATTCCAAGTTACGCACAGAAGGCCAGGGCCACATCACGACCCCACAAAGTGCCTAGCACATAGTAGGTCTCCACATATTTGCTGAATGGCTACACAGAGATCCTTTATTCTCACCTCCCAACAGACAATCCCTAAGGGACTTTCTTGCTCTGGTATTCTGTCTCCTTCCTTGTGGCCTCGTGCTCTTTCCCTATGTTTCCTCTAGAGTCTACACTTTTATAGCCAGAGGTAAAGAAGAATTTTGCACAATGCTTAACCACAATTAGTATTCAAGCTTTAAATTTCAAATTCCCACCTCCCCTCTAGTGTTAAAATTAATCCTTCTTTAACCATGAGAAGGTACTAGCTTTTAAAAATGGCCTTACGGAGTCAATTCAATTCCACAAGCAGAAGCTAGGATAATTTGAGGAGAACCCTACGGGCAGGAACTCTGTGGCCTGAGTGACTTGGGTTAGGTCTTTCTTTCTCAAGGGGCCATATTGTATGGTAATTGTTGATACAAAATCATGGATTGATACAGTGAAAAAAAATCACACTGCATTTTAAGATTTAAAGTCTTAAATTCAGCTGTGTGATCCTGGGCAAACTGACTCATAGAACAGCTCCATGACAAGACCAGGGCCTAAAACAGCTTCTTCTCTTTTCTATATCCATGCTTTAAAATCCTAGGGACACTAAGAAAATTGAGAATTAAGTATTTAATTAATATGATTAAAGCAAATATAATAATTTCTTACCATCACTTAAGGCTCAGCTCAAATAAGCTATACGGTGTGGCGTCCTAACTTTCTCCCTTGTCAGAAACCACCATGCCTTCCTCTGGGTTCCTGGCACAGTGCTGGTGCTTCTTCTTGGTAGACATTTTTCTATTTTCTACTACAGTTAGTTGTTGACATGTCAGCTCCTTTAAAGAGTGTAAGAATCTTGAGGGCACAGGTGCTGCCTTATCCATCTTTTTAGCCTGATCTACACCTAGCACAGTGCTTTGTATATAATAGGATTTAGTAGGCATTTAATACCCACTGCTGTTGAGTCAATTCTGACTCATAGCAACCCTACAGGACAGAGTAGAACTGCCCCATAGGGTTTCCAAGGTGGTTTTGAACTGCTGACCTTTTGGTTGGCAGCCAAGCTCTTAACTACTGCACCACCAGGGCTCCAGGCATTCAGTAGGATATAATAATAGGTCAGATTTATATCAGCTTGGGCTGGGTTCAGCAACTTGTATAATCCATGTGTACTTTACATTCATGCTTGTTTTATAGAAAAGAATATGATTTTACCATTTTATTAGAAGTTACGTACTTTATTTTGCTTTAACTGTTAGGATGTTAAGATGTTATGAAGTAAAATCACGTATGTCGTCTGTGAGTGGAGTAGGTAGTGTTCTTATACAAAGAAGGAAAGGGTAAACAATGTATTAGTGATGAATTACAAAGTATTGTTAAGGGCTATTAAACAGAAGCTCATATTTGATTCTTTTTTCTAAATTGAGGGAATTTTAAATAGGATATCATCTTTTTTTTTTTTAAACACACATTTCAATGTCAATCTTTTTTTTTTTTTTAGTTCTACTTTACAGAATTTTAAAATTCTCATGCTGTCTAGTTTCTCCCTGCCCCTCCCCCTCTCTCTTAAAGAAAAAGACTTTGTACCTTCCTGTATGTTTTCTTCCTCCTGCTGAGAAGATCTATTCTAATGAAATGACATGAAACCATTTTTGAAAATCAATATAAAGATTAAAGAAAAAAGAATGCATGTCCTTCACAGGCCCCAGGGGAAGGAAAACCCGACGGCCCACTGGTACTGACCTGCGAACGAATCTGGACGTGATTTTGCTGATGATGCCAGTTGACGTCCCCCTTCTGGCGTGTGGAAAGGCGCCCGTTTCGTGGGAAGGTGAAGCAGGTGGCTCGGTGTGAGCAGCGCTGCGTCGTTCCCGGAGCTGTTCCCCGTGGAAGGTGCTTCGGCTGGAGCTCCCTCGGGGAAAGCGGGTCCGGTCTGGGGTGGTGGCGCTAATACTGTGAGCAGATGGGGAGGGGGCAGGTGCCCTCTGGGTTGCACTGCTGCGACAGATTAAGATACATTACTTGGAACACGGACGGCGAAAGCTTTCACTCATGCTATTTAAAAAAAGAAAAAAAATTGTCCACCCTATTTTCCTTGTTCACATTAAGGATGTGATGTGTGGGTTAACTACAGAAATGTTCAGAGAGGGACACCATTTCAGTTTAAAATTAAATGTCTTTTATAAAAATTTGGTAACTAAAGACTAAGAAATGACTGAACCAGAGGCAGTCTCGGGGATGCCAACCCTGGGCAGCTGTGTACAGTCTCACTATTCTCCCTCTCTTTCTCTACACATGATACTGTTTATTTGATGAGCCAGTCTGCTATTCAGCTAAAAGATGATCTCATGGAATAATTTCAGCTCAAGGTTTAAAGAGTATCTCAGGGCGATAGTCTTGGGGAGTCCTCCAGTCTCGACTGGTCCAGTAAGTCTAGGCTTTTTAAGAATTTGAGCTCTGTTCCACATTTTGCTCCCATGTATTATGTTTCTGATCAGAACTGTCAGTAGTGGTAGCCGAGCACCATCTAGTTCTTCCAGTCTCAGGGTAGATGAGGCTGTGGCTGGTGTAGACTATTAGTCTTGTAGATTAGCTTCTTCTTTGAGTCTTGGTTTCCTTCTTTCTCTTTTATTCTGGATGCATAGATACCAATGGCTGTATCTTAGATGACTGCCCACAAGCTTTTAAAACCCCAGATGCTACTCACCAAACTAGGATGCAGAACATAACTTTATGTACTATATCATGACGACTGACTGAGTTGTCCCACAAGACTATGGCCCTAAACCTTCAACTCCAGAAAACCTATCCTGTGAAGCGTTTGGTTAAGTTTAAGACGTATCTGGGTTTGTGCCCTCTATGTGCTTTATTGAGGAGCCCTGGTGTTGCAATGGTTAAATACTCAGCTGCTAACCGAAAGGTCAGTGGTTCAAACCCACCAGCCGCTCTGCAAAAGAAAAGATGTAGCAGTGTGCTTCCATAAAGATTATAGCCTTGGAAACCCTACAGGGTGGTTCTGCCCTGTCCTACAGGGTTGCTATAAGTCAGAATCGACTTGATGGCAACAGGTTTTTATGTGCTTTATTGTATATATGAATATATATGGATGCATACACTTATATATATGCCTACATACATACATCTACACATGCCCACACATACACACACCTATATGCTTGTATGCATACATACACATACGTAGCCACACTTGCTTGTTAGTTGTTGCTGCCACACGCTCTCTATTAACTTACATTGCTCAGCAATGTCCAACAGGAATTTTGTCGTTTATCAAAAAGCTTTTAACAGAATAATTTTCCATGTGTAATTTAGGGCTCAGTGACAGCATAACACATGACACTACCAGTATGAGTAACGAACCTAACTATCAAAGGATTAGAATGTTCAGATGTCCCTAAATTTGAAAAAACCTAAAAGAGATGAATAATAGAAAAGCAGTCATATAATTTTATACCTGGAAGGGCTCTCTGAGGCCATGTTTTACTGATAGACTGGCGGCCTAAAGCTCAGTTTTATTTAAAACAAGTAGCTGGTGGGAGCCAGGACGATTACGCTGGTATCTCAATTCCGGGACTAGTGTTTTTGTTTTTACTGTTTATTTTAAATCATAAAAATCTTAATTTACCTAAATGATAAATTAGGCAGCAGTACTTAACCTTTCAGATGGATTTAAAATAAGATCCTCAGAGAGAATTCCTCTAGTTTAGCCTTTAAGCAACATTTTTGATAAGAGACAAAGCATGTTGTTAGCTAATGTTGTTATTGCTAGGTGCTGTCGAGTTGGTTCCGACTCATAGTGACCTTATGTACAACAGAACGAAACACTGCCAAGTCCTGCACCATCCTCACAGTTGTTATTATGCTTGAGCTCATTGTTGCAGCCACTGTGTCAACCCTTCTTGAGGGTCCTCCTCTCAATGTTAAAATCCCGCTTTTCCCCTGCCACAAACACCCAATCTTTTAAGAAAGCGCTTCACGTGATGGTGACTATTACTGGTCTTCATACGGTGTTGTATTTTTAAAAACAATGAACAACAAACAAAATGAAATGCAGCCAGCACGTTACCTAGGTCGGTAAGCTTCGGAGCTGTCTTTAATGGTGGGCAGTGTAACTTTAACAGGGTGGCCGGAAGCGGACATGGACTTCTGGTGGCGAGGTCGTGCCGAGGGCACAGCGGAAGCCACAGCAGACCCTGCAGAGGACATGCTGCTGGCAGACATCTCAGTAAGGCTTTCAGCGTGAACCACGGAGAAGACCACAGAAACAGAGAAGAAGAAAAACGATGGTTTACTCAACTTTAAGAACCCGATTTTTAAAAATACAAACTGAGTGACACCTCTCATGACTGAAACATGTGAAAGAAATGGGCAGCTATTAACGACCAATGAAACAACTAATGTCCAAAGTGTAAACTTTTAACCTTCAACCCTGCTACCATTTATCACCACCTTCCATGGAAAACATTTCATACACATTTGCTCTAAGTACGTCAGTCTGAGAAGGTATGAGATTATTTCTGTGGCTATCTGATAGTTCTAGTGAAAACGATTATGACTGAAGGCATTTTCCACTTCCCAAAAACCACAGTTGGGAGTGAGGTATTCACTGTCCATTATTCATACAAGAGTTCATAATCATAATAATAATACTATCTCTGGAAACGCCATACGAACATTCTTAGCTCATATTGTCAATCAATAGGTTAACTAGTGTAGACGAAAGGAACTGAAGACTAGAATTTAGTATAGGAAAACTAAGTAGGAAATCAATTCCCAACTCTCTTTCCAGCCTAAGGTGTCTTATGTCCAAGAAAGACACAACGGTTACCTTCCTAGGCCTTATGGTAACACTTACCTTACACGCCTGTTACCTCTAATCAATGAAGAGAAAACAAAGTGAGAATGGTCTGTCCACTCTCCCGAAGTGACTAGGGATACAACTGAGGACAGAGTTTTATTAGACTAGGCTTCCTTTCCTTTTCTCCTATACCGATGAGTAGTCCTTACAACTCGAGATGAAAACAATTCGATTTTTTTAAATAATAAAGGTAAATATGGCTCATTATGATATAAAAGAAAACACCTTGAGAGTCGTGTGGTTCTGCATGACCAGGTGATATGGCCACACTTCTGGATGCAATGGTGACTCGCTGGGAGGGGAAGCAGGGAAGAAGGTAGCAGCAGGCTCGTGAGAGAGTTAAGATTCACACTGTGAAGATCCGGTCAGGCTGGCACGATGTGCTATGTTGCAGGGAAGCATTTACTGCCAGGCTTCATTCAGAAGCTCACAGGTTAAGAGCTTTACCTCCTGCTTTTCCTAAGTATTCTCCCATCCCTCCATGCTGGTAAAGAAGGGGCGACTGCTCAGTAAGAAGGGTTGGCTGCAATCTTACTATCTTGGACTTCTGTCCTCTTGACGCTTCAGTGGCAGGAGCTGCAGCCAGACGCTGACGTAGAACACTCACGCCCCTACTGCTCCCCGGCACTGCTCCCCAGCACTCTGGCCTTTTACCTGCTGTCTTTCCCATTCTGCATTGCTGTGTATCGATCTGTGGTCCTTTCGCAGACGTAGGTGTTCCTTCTCGCCATGCTACCTCCAGAATACACATTGTTCTTTAAGAAGGAAAAAACAAACGTTAAAATGCTAATCGTATTTATACAAAGTCAGAGAAACGTATTTATGCTGCAAATGACTTTGAAAAAAATCCATGGTGGAATTCTAATTGATCAGAATCTTAGGTTCAACAAAGTCTATCTCCCGCCTTTCTCTCTTAGATTGTAGGAGAAAATGGCAAAGCATAACAAAACAAAACAACTCATTCCAGTTGTCGCTCACTCTCCTACAGCAGCATCTGTCATTCGGATGCAGCCAGAAAGCTGGGCTTTCATTGCTGTTCGTGCCTTTCTAAGCCAATGGTGGGGGGAAGGACAGAGGGGTTGTCTAGACAGCTTCATGGGACTAGAGGCGAGGCTCAACTCCACATCAAATACCATCACAAACAGGAAACCTGTGCAAGGGAGATGGCGGGCCCACCCTGAGGCCCACAGGTTGCCTTTCTACAGCTGATTTAGAAACCCCACAGCCAATGAGGACGTTAAGGAGACGTAGGCTCCAGGGTTGAAAGCAAGCCGACTGAGGCCACCACCTGAGGTGTGCCCAGTGCTGCTCTGAGAACATCTCCTCTATACTCAGGACTTAGCCAGGAGGCAAGCCAAGGCCAAGGACTCTGGGGAAAAGAGAAGGAACCTCCAAAACAGGTAGGCGGGTGGGTAGACTCTCTTTACCATGCACACAGCCATTGATCTACAACCCCTTTGTTGTGCCAGCCAAAATCTTTACTAGCTCCTCGTCTTAAAATGTGTAGGAATGGGTTTCACGGGGGATAAAATACTCTTCTGTGTAATTCTTACTTTGCTAGAAAAAATTTCCCTATTTTAGGCTACTTAAGGTTTTGGTATTCTTTAAAATACATCATTCACCTAAACTTTGTTTAATCACGATGACTACAAAGCTAATAGGCACATGCTTGAATTAAATCTGGAGAAAATAAGAAAGTATCATATATAACTGGGAACACCTAAAAATTAAATACTTGTGCTCATCAAAAGACTTTATCAAAGAGTAAAAAGACAACCAACAGGCTGGGGAAAGAATCTTCGAGAACAACATACCTGATAAGGGTCTAATCTCTAAAATACATACAAAACTTTAACTCAATAACAAAAAAAAACCAAACCCAGCGTCACTGAGTTGATTCTGACTCATAGCGACCCTATAGGACAGAGTAGAACTGCCCCATAGAGTTTCCAAGGAGCGCCTGGCAATAACAAAAAGACAAACCAATTAAAAAATGGAGAGAGGACATTAACAGACACTTCAACAAAGAGGTCAAGCAGCCAACAAACACATGAAGAGAAGCCTGCAGTCATTAGCCATTAGAGAGACGCAAATCAAAACTACAGTGAGATATCACCTCACCACTCCAAAAATGGCACTAAAAAAAAAAAAATACAAAACAATAAATGCAGATGAGGATGTGGGGAAACTAGAATCCTTATTCACTGCTGGTGGGACTGTAAACTGGTTACAATTACTTTGAAAAATGATTTGGCGATTCCTCAAAAAACTAGAGACAGAAATACCCTATGATTCAGCAATCCCACTCCTAGTTATACACCCTAGAGATCTAATAAAAAAGAGACACGGACAGACATATGCACACCTATGTTCATTGCGGTAGTATTCACAATAGTGAAAAGATGGAAACAACCTAAATGCCCATCAATGCATGACTGGATAAACAACATGTGGTACATACATACGATGGAATACTATGCAGCCACAAAGAATAGTGATGAGTCTTCAAAACATCTTACAACATGCATGAATCTGCAGGACATTACGCTGAGTGAAGTAAGTCAATCACAAAAGGAAAAACACTGTATGATCTCACTTTTATAAGGCAAGAATAGATATATTTATATATAGAGAGACCAACATGCATTGGTTGTTACCAGGGATGGGTGTGGAGCGAGGCGGGGAAGTACTCTCGAGATAGTAGACATAATTTTTGGTGATGCAAGAGGTAGCATCAAATGTGGGTGAAATGCACACAGCTTGAGAAAGTAAATGATGTCACTAAGAAGTTCACAAGAGAAAAAGATGTTTTTGGCAAAGGATATTGGCAAACGTAACTGTGCAACAGTATCAATAACAACCAAAAAATACCTGTGTGGTTACATGAATACGCATACAGGAAATTACGTGCACGGGTATGAGTGTGCGGGTGTATATGTGTGCACAACAGATGTATCAGTAGGCATATGTACATACAGGTATGTCTGCATGTGCATGTATATCCATATATATGATAAACCACATAAGGGACACAGTTATGGATACTTCTTAGATATAACCAAACACTATGCGAGACTGGTTTTCCTCCTTTGAAGGCTTAGGACCGTCATCTTGTGGGAGAACTCAGTTAACTGGTACAAATAAAGTGTATGTTCTACATCCCAGTGTGGTGAGTAGTGTCTGGTGTCTTAAAAGCTTGCGAGCAGCCATCTAAGATACAACTATTGGTCTCTCCTCGTCCAAACGGAAGAGAAAGAAGAAAACCAAAGACTCAGAGAAGAAACTAATCTACAGGACTAATAGTCTACACAAACCACAGCCTCATCTACTCTGAGACCAGAAGAACTAGATGGTGCACAACTACCACTAGCAATCATTCTGATCAGGGCTACAACAGGTGGATTCTGACAGAACAGGAGAAAAATGTGGAAGAGAACTCAAATTCTTAAAAAGTCCAGGTTTACTGGACTGGCTGGGACTAGAGGACTCCCTGGGACTACTGCTCTGAGATACTCTTTAAACCTTAAACTATAATTACCCCTTGAGGTTACTTTTCAGCTAAATAACAGATTGGCTCATAAAATAAAGAATATGACCCAAAAGTAATGAGCTTCTTTAAAATTTTTGACTAAATGGTCAAAAATTACTCTAAAGCAAAGATGTGAAGGTAAGGGGGCAGGGAAACTAGTGTACTGGAAATGGTACAACCAGAAAGGAATGAATGAAAATGATGATACACTGTGAAAAATGTAACCGAGTGAACTGCTCCCATTAAGACCACAGCCTAGGAAACCCTACAGAGCAGTTCTACTCCGTCACATAGGGTTGCTATGAGTCAGAATCGACTTGATGGCACACAACAGCAAAAACATTTTTGGTCATTTTCTGTAAGCTTTTCCTTCTCAAAAGAGTAGAGGGTGAACTGAGTTTCTCATGCTTTCTGGATTTGTGATCCTCACACACTACCTCCCTTGCCTCTTCCCTCTGATGGCAGTGACCCTTGGGTGCCAGCAGCAGCCAGCCTAAAGTACCCAAGCTGCACTGCCCAGGGAAGCAAAGATACAATGACACAAAAGTTAAGTTATGGAAATACAGCTTCACTTCTCCCATTTGGTATAGGCTCATCCATAAAACTATTGTTTGTATTACTTACAGCTCAAATAAGCAAGCGCTGCAATTACTAAACAAGCAATGTTCTTCCTGTTTAGAATTTGAGGACCAGTTAGAAATTAGCCTTTCAGATCCCTGAACTCTAGCTTGGCAACTTCTCTGAAGTAGATATAGAAAATTTTCAGCATTTCCCGAGCAACCGACCCTGTGGACAACTCCTCTAGGCCTGTTTTACAGTAAAGTGACTATATAAATACTGCTGTTGTTAGGTACCACGGAGTCTGTTTCGACTCATAGTGACCCCACGTACAAGAGAACGCAACGCGGCCTGGCCCTGTACTATCCTCACTGTGTCACTCCATCTCATTGAGGGTCTTCCTCTTTTTCACTGACCCTCTACCAAACATGATGTCTTTCTCCAGGGACTGGTCCCTCCTGATAACATGTCTAAAGTACGTGAGATGAAGTCTAGCCATTTTCACTTCTAAGGAGCGTTCTGACTGTGCTTCTTCCAAGACAGATTTGTTCCTCGGCAGGAGTCCATGGTAGATTAAATCTTCCTTATTCGTTGCTCAGCTTTCCCATGCATATAGAGCGACTGAAAATATCATGACTTGAGTCAGGTGCACCTTAGCCCTCAAAGTGACATCTTTGCTTTCTAACAAGGTCATTGGCAGCAGATTTACCCAATGCAATACATCGTTCGATTTCTTGACTGCTGCTTCCATGGGCGTTGATTGTGGATCCAAGTAAAATGAAATCCTTGATAATTTCAATATTTTCTCCATTTATCATGATGCTGCTTATTGGTCCAATTGTATGGATTTTTGTTTTCTTTAGGTTGAGTGCAATTCATACTGAAGGCTGTAGTCTTTGATCTTCATCAGTGTTTCAAGTCCTCTTCACTTTCAGCAAGCAAGGTTGTGTCATCTGCATAATGCAGGTTGTTAACGAGTCTTCCTGCAATCCTGATGCCACACTCTTCTTCATACAGTCCAGCTTCTCAGATTATTTGCTCAACATACAGACTGAATAAGTACAGTGAAAGAATACAACCCTGATGCACACCTTTCCTGATTTTAAACCATGCAGCATCCCCTTGTTCTGTCTGAACGACTGCCTCTTGGTCTATGTACAGGTTAAGTCTTCCAGAATTGCCATCCTTTGTAAAGTTATCCAGAATTTACTATAATCTTCACAATCAAATGGACACAATCAAATGCCTCTGTATAGTCAATAAAACACAGGAAAACATCTTACTGGTATTCTCTGCTTTCGGCCATGATTCATCTGATATCAGCAATGACAGCCCTCATTCCACGTCCTCTTTTGAATCCAGCTTGAATTTCTGGCAGCTCCCTGTCAAGGTAATGCAACTGTTTTTGAACTATCTTCAGCAAAGTTTTACTTGCATGTAATATTAATGATACTGTTCAATACTTTCTGCATTCTGTTGAATCACCTTTCTTTGGAATGGGTACAAATATGGATCTCTTCCAGTCGGTTGGCCAGGTAGCTGTCTTCCAGATTTCTTGGCACAGACAAGTGAGCACTTCAGCACTGCATCCATTTGTTGAAACACCTCACGTGGTGTTCCATCAATTCCTGGAGCCTTGTTTTCTGCCGATGCCTTCGGTGTAACTTGGACCTCTTCCTTCAGTACCACTGGTTCCTGATCACGTGCCACCTCCTAAAACGGCTGAACACTGACCAATCGTCTTGGTACAGTGACTGCATATTCCTGCCGTCTTCTTTCGATGCTTCCTCTGTTGTTCACTATTTTGCCCATAGGCTCCTTCAAAAGTGCAACTTGAGGCTTGAGGTTTTTTCTTCAGTTTTTCAGCTTGAGAAAAGCCAAATGTTTTCTTCTCTTTTGGTTTTGTACTTCCAAGTTTTTGCACATTGCATTGTAATACTTTGTCTTCTTAAGCCACCCTTTGAAATCTTCTATTCAGCACTTTTACTTCATTATTTCTTCCTTTAGCTTTAGCTACTCTATGTTCATGAGCAAGTTTCAGAGTCTCTTCTGACATCATTTTAGTCTTTTCTCTCTTTCCTGTCTTTTTAATGACATTTCGCTTCCTTCATGTATGATGTCCTTGCTTGATGGCATTCCAAACCTCGCCTGGTCTTCGGTCACTGGTGTTCAATGCATCAAATCTATTTCTGAGATGGTCTCTAAATTCAGGTAGGATATACTCAAGGTCAGACTTTGGCTCTCCTGGACTTGTTTTAATTTTCTTCAGTTTCAACTTGAACTTGCATATGAGCAGGCAACCATACCATAATATTAATACCAAGTATTTCATAATCATTATAGCATTCTTAACCTTTCTGAGTCTCCCAAAAAGAAATAATTTTTCCTTTTCATTTTGCAAAGAAGCTAATTAATACTTTTCTTAGAAGACACATTTTACATTTTGTATTATTTATGTATATGATAAACAATGTAGAAAATACATTTATGAGTTTTACTGTCTTCTTGATTAAAAAATAGGATAATATATTTATATCCTCAAAACTCAGTAACACTTTGGCTTCCAAGTTTCCAGGCTAGTCCAAGGTTTACCACTGACTACCACATGTAATTACTAGATGGATATTTCTAGAAGGAAAATATTAAATTTGTTTCTCTTGCAATTTACCTTAGAAATCCTCCTATGTTTTGCTACAAATGTAACACTCATACCATTTACAGTCTGTAATGGTTGTGGGCAATGAACAATAAAATAGATAATTCAGATAACTAGCTGACAAATTCTACCAACCGTTAATCTATTTATCTACTTAAGTCAATACTCTTCCCACTGCTATCTACCAACTGGTCAATTTTCAGTCATATAATTTAGATATTATCTGCCAATATCAACCTTAAGACAATATATTAGACTAATTAATATCACAGAATGCTGTTAAGAGACTCATACTCACAAATAAAGGCTTTTACTATTGGTTACAAAAAGAAGGCTTCTGATTTTATAAACATTAAAAAACATTAAACTATCATCTACTAAATTACCTATGCATGTTATAGGTAGTATTTCTTTTTTCATCAGAAAATAAGGAGCCAGGTCACGGTGAGCGGGTTGCCAACCCTAATCCATCTGAATGGGTAAGATATTTTCCATTATGCTTCATTTTACTGATGGCTAATGGAATCACTGGTCAAAATGTGCATTTGTACAGACAGTCAATGTTTTACAATTATTACAGAGTTTGGATTGTAAACCTTCAAGTTCCTTCTACCCAGGAAATTACCTCAAAGAAAAGGTGTTAATGCTGCATATTTTCGCTTTAAAGTGGGGGTCCACAAACTTCTTCTGTAAAGAGCCAGACGGTAACCATTTTAGCCTCTGTGGGTCACATGGTCAATGCCAAGAGTAGTCAGAGAAATGCAAATTAAAAACAAAAAGTATATCTTTTTTTGCCTCTCAGTTTGGCAAAAATTTTAAAGACTGATAATATTCAGTTGTTGATGAGTTTGTGGAGAAATAGTTACTTTCCAAATTATCCCAACCATTTGGCAAACAATCTTGGTGGCATTAATTAAAAAGCAAATGTGCACATTCCAGGGTTACGCATACAGCCAAGGACATAATTAAAACACAGTGGAGCTGGTGCTTTAGGCGAGGGGCACGGATACGCGCGGAATAACGTGCGGTTATTAACAAGGCTGTGGTCGGTCTGCATGCTCTCATCTAGAAGGACTCTACACCGTTTTTTGGCAGAAAATAACTTCGTTATTGTTTATTTAGGGATATATATATATATAAATATATATATATAGGTGGCATCAAACACAAATATTCCCACAAGCTGGAGACAAACTATAAACAACAACCGTGTATATTTCTTTGCTTACCATTCTACAGCCCCCAACTTAATTTTATTTCCCCCGAACAGTCGCTCATAACCTACTCACAAGCATTTCTTTTTTGTCTCAAAAGTCTGCTCCCTCAGCTGTGCCAAAATCCCAGGCATAAAGGACCAGGCTAGTCATACTTGCCCACGTTTACCAGATCAGGACCCTTGATACATCGGCTTCACTTGGAAGCTTGTTAGAAATGAAGGCTCTTAAGGTCCATGCCTTGTAGGAGGATACCTCGGTCTATCTTGTAAGCTCCCACTGTATGATTTCTATGGTGTTCCTTTTTAAGTAATGTGAGCTAACCTAATAAATTATTAACGAAATCTGCTTTCATTTAATAAGTTATTTTCGAATTTAAGATTAAATGCACCAATATAACAGCAAGTAAGTATTACAGACAAGAAAAATGAAGTACCATTTTACAGTGAGTTTAAGTTAAGATTTTCAGAATTCGTGTTTTATTTTTCATTCTTAAATTGCATTTATGGAACACAGTAACCACAACAGGAAATAATGAGAATGTTTACGTATTGTGAAGAATGTAACCGATGTCACTGAAAAATCTGTGCAGAAATTGTTTGAACGAAAACCTAACTGCTGCGTAAACCTTCTCCGAAAACACAATACGATTATTATTTAAAACAAAATTGCATTTATGAGATGTTTGGCCCCTTTTCCACGTTCTCTACATGTATGATTCACTTCAAAATTCTGGAACATTTTAATAAATGAAAGATGAATATTTTCAAAGGTTTTACAACAAGTTCTAACAGCACATGGAGTATGACAGGGCATTTACTCACACTTGGAATAGTCGAAGATTTTTTTCTTTCTGGCCCTACCAGAGGGCTTGCAGTCATCTCACTTCTGGATCCAACTGTTGTGCTGCCAAGTTTCCGAGCCATGTCTTTGTCCCACTCCTCTTTCTGGTCACTCTCCACGCTGTTCGCCTGTGGCCTCTTGGTGTATGACACAGCAGGAGGAACAGATGGGCCCGCTACAGCAAAAACACAGCACAATGAGCTGAAAAACGACGACATACTTTCTTCTCACGTACAAAAACTGCATTAAAAGTATCTATATTTGCACATTTTACACTCTGCACTAGCAGTAAACTGTTTGATGACTAAAATTCAGTCTGTCCCTGTAAAAAGCGTTTACATCATTCACTCAGCAACATAAACCTGTGACAGCTGGCGCCGGGCACAAATACGCAAGCACAGAGAGATGGGACCCTGTAACGCCTGAAAAATCCAAGTTATTCCCGTCTTTGGATTTTCTCCGCACCGTGGTCGCTGAAACGCCGTTGCTTCTGATTCGCTGATATGCTTCGCTGGACCTTCAGGTGAGCTGGGGATTGAAGGGTGCTGTTGTTCAAGTCGCTGCTGGGCCGTGATCTCTGACACAGGCTTCCACTGGGTAAGGATTCTCCTCCTTCAAACTATTAAGACAGACCACCAGGATTTTAAAACAAAAAACGTTTACGTAAACAACGTGCATTCTTGGTTCTCTAATCTATTCCAAGCTACACAAGTAATAATCAAAACTAAAACAATACATAGCTTTGGATACAAACGTCACGCTGGCGAGCAGGAAGGGAGGGAGCTGGATATATTTCACGCTATCTTGTACAGATGGCACTGGATGCTTAGTTTAGTGGAAACGCCAGAAAAAGCTACCAATTACTGAATGATTATTATTTACTAGGCACCGGGCTAGGTTCCTGACACGTTAGTTTGCTGAATCATTATAACCAGCCTCTTACGTATTAAACTGCACTTTACAGATGGAAAACCGAGGTGGAAAGAGCCAAGTGACACTGTTGGGGCTCACGCTCAGGCACGGCTGGGATTCAAACTTAGGAAAAAATCTAAAATTTTATATTTTTAATGATAAATATTTGTTTTCTCCAGGATATTTACAAAAAAAAAAAAATTGATTTATTGGCTGACCGAGAAACTGTATTAACTTAGAATTAAGTGTGTAGAACGGGGGCCGACACACCACCCCTCCCTCTCCATAATCCTAAAGCAGTGTGCTACCAGCAAACTTTTCACTGAATCACTACCAACCCACTAGAAAATTTAAATCCATATATAAACCTGCTGCTGTCCAGCTGATTCTGACTCACAGTGACCCTGTATCACAGAGCAGAACTGCCCCATAGGGTTTCCATAAAGGCTGTAGTCTTTATGCAAGCAGATTGCCACATCTTTATCCCATGGAGTGCCTGGTGAGTTTGAATGGCCTTTCGGTTAGCAGCCGAGCGCTTAACCACCGTGCCACCAGGGCTCCTTAGAAATTCATGCATAAGTGTTACTAAAGATACATGGCAGAGTAACGCTGGTAACAATAATTCTAATAGCTAATAGCAAGCACAGAGCATGCGGTAATTACCTGTGCCAGTAATATTCTCAGGACTTTTACAAGCCCGGATTCATGTAATCCTCTCAGAGACATTCTGACAGGTAGGTACTATTATTATCCACATTTCTGAGGTGAGGAAATTGAGGTGCAGAGAAGTTATGTAAGTGCCTAAGTCACACAGTTAGTGACTGCACTGGGGTGGGGGTGCAAGGTTCCAACCAAGATAACTGGGCCCCGAAGTTCAGGCTCTAAACTATACTACAAATATACTAACACTATGAGGCTTCACTAGTTTACATTCCATACAATTCAAATTTCATTATAGTTCACACGTGGGCTGGGCTGTATAACTTGTAAAATTAGTGCTTCCTTTAGACTCTAGAAATTACCATTTGTACTATTTTACCACGTCTTAAGATTCTCTTGACTAGGCTGCTTTGACATTATTTCCTAGGCTGTTAGTGTCCCCATTGAAGATTCCTCTCCCACACTATCATCCTAGCACCCACCTCATGGGACCAATGAGAAAGTTAAACCAATCAACACACAGAAAGTCCTCAGACCAGTTCCAGGCACTTTACAACGTGCTGTGTGCTCCTCTGATGGCGATTCCCAAATCTTGTTCAAGTCCAGACCTTCGTATCCTAAGGTCTATCAGACAGCTCCACCCAGCAGGCACCTCATGTTTGACCCAAAACCAAACCAAACCCAGTGCCCTCGAGTCGATTCCAACTCATAGCGACCCTATAGGACAGAGTAGAACAGCCCCATAGAGTTTCCAAGAAGTGCCTGGTGGATTTGAACTGCTGACCTTTTGGTTAGCAGCTGTAGCACTTAACCACTACGCCACCAGGGTTTCCCATGTTTGACCCAGCCAAGTTAAAATGCCACCTTCCTGCTGAAATCCACTCCTTTCCTATCTTGGCAGATGCACATTACATGAGCCACCCTCACTAGAAATCTGAAGGTCTCTCATTTCTAATCTCATTTCTAACAGGTCAGCAGGTACTGTTCTGCCTCTTCCCTATCACCCCTGCCCTTGACCTGGTTTGTTGTAGGTGCTCCCTGTGCAACCCCTAATCAGAGCATATATCAAACTGTACCATATAGCTGGGTGCCTACCTCTCCACCAGACCGAGGGCTCCTCGAAGGCAGGATTCTCTCATCCTTCTTCTCACAGTACTTAGCATATTCCCAGTGCACAGTAAAGCCAAACCCACTGCCGCTGGGTAGACTGCGACTCATGGCAACCCCATGTGTGTCAGAGCAAAATGTGCTCCATACGGTTTTCAGTGGCTCAAGTTTTGGAAGTAGTTCACTAGGGCTTTTTTCTAAAGTGCTTCTGGGTAGACTCAAACCTCCAACCTTTTGGTTAGCAGCCAAGCACATTAACCATTTGCACACCTCAGAGACTCAAATGTCAGCTCAATGTACTACTTCACTAATTAAAAACAAACAAAAACACCAACCCTGTTCCCGTTGATCCCAACTCATAGCAACCCTACAGGACAGAGCAGAACTGTCTCACGGGATTTCCAAGGAGCGCCTGGTGGATTTGAACTGCTGAACTTTTGGTCAGCAGCCATGCTCTTAGCCACTATGCCACCAGGGCTCCGCTTAACTCATAAAAAAAAAAAAAAATTTTTTTTTTTTTTTAGTTACTTTTAATTATAGATAATCTCAGCCTAGTCTATAAAATGTCTCCTAATTATCAACAAACTGCCAATGGCTCTGTTCTTGAATCCAAAGTTAAACCCATTATCTTGCTTCCCCAAAGAACCATCTGCTCTTATGGTTCGATCACTGTTTGTATATAGTTATTCCCCGAATCCCTGTAACAGAGCCTTATTATAGAATCTTGGAGTCCCTGAGTCATGTAAACAGTTACCATTTGGCTGCTAACCAAAAGGCTGGCTGTTTTGAGTCCACTCAGAGACTCCTCAGAAGAAAGGCCCGGAGATTTGCTTCTGAAAAATCAGACACTGAAAACCCTGTGGAGCGCGGTTCTGCTCCGGCACTCCTGCGGTCCTGCTCCGGCACTCCTGCGGTTGCTGTGAGTCAGAGGCAACTCGATGGCAACTGGCTCCTTACAGGCCCTTATTATAGATCTCTCCTAGCCTCAAGAATTCCAAACCAGATGTACCAATACCACCTGACTCTGCCAGGTGAAATATCACCAAATAACCTTTTCCTGGGTTTCCACCTTGATAAGTCATTTTAAACATACTTTTTATTGCAAATGTAGTCGTTCTCCTTATTTCAGTCACTGTCTTTTCTGTGCACACAGAATAAACAGATTACCTTTGGCAGGGCTGTTGCATCTGGGTGCACAGGTTGTGTACTGCACAACTCCAGGGGATGCACTGTTGAGGATGAGAGTGTGAAAGGCAATCCTTGGCGCTAAGCAAGGCAATAGGTCTTCCACAATAAAATAAATATTATTATAAGAAATTTAAACATCTTGGGATCTAACTTCTTTTGGTACGCAGAAAATGAAATCAGTTCATAATTAACTTCGTGATTTTTGAATTCCAATAAAAAGAATGTTGGGGTCTTGACGTTATTTTTGATACTACAAAGAACAGAATATATTTGCTAACATTATATCTATACTTAGTGGTCACTCAGCACAATAAGAAATTTACATCAATTTAAAAAGAAGAAAAACTTACTTCAGGTGGTTTTCTACCGAGAAGAATATAAGTAGCCATGACTTCATCGTATTTTTGGTTTATTAAGGCATCATTTATCTCATCTCGTACAAAACCCATGGTGATCATGATGTCTAGAAAAAAAAACAAAACAAATTTTTCTGAAGATGGGTTTTATTTTAATAAACAAACCAACAAAACGGGCATGTCTGCAAACACTAGCTATGAAAACTCAGTCCTGAAAAGATAATTCTAATTCTAAAAACTTCTGGGTTATTAAGATACAGATACTGCATAGTCACCGTATGTTCACAGTTTCTCATGCAGAGATCATCTGCACTGCGTGTTCCACACTCATGGACCCATCCCATCTCTATGACCTAGCATGTCCCTGAGCTGGCTTCTTTGTCCAGCCAGAGCCACGGTACATGTTTATCAGTGACACACACAAAATCTCTCTCTTTCTTGTAATGCACCCTCAGCCACTCATTGAGTGGCTCCTTTCTTAATTCTGCTTTCTGATCTGCAGGCAAGCTGTTTCTCCTTTGGAAGGCTTAAATTCCACAGTTGTTTTTTCTGATCAGGTTTATAACACCCTAAAATATTCCTCGCCTTCCACTCTGCCCTCAAGCCAGACAGGGGAACAGTTGAGACGACTCAGAGCTGTGAGCTTCTGATGGCTTTGGGAGGGGTTAGATAAATGAAGAGAAAGGGTTGGAAGCAGAGGGCTGGCTGGACAGGGGCAGGAGCAGAACTAGCTGGGCAAGGAGGGTGGAACCTGTTAAGACAGTGGAGATAGCAAGGAAGGCCAAAGGGTTCCTCACTTTTAATTTTTAACTCAGTTCTTCTAAGTTTCCTATTAAAATCGTGCTCCTTCGCTGGTGCTTCTATCAGTGATATTCTCCTGTGAGGGATCACTGAAAGGAAAGCATACAGTCTACCCACAGAATTCTACTTTTTATATCACTGCTGCCAACAACTCAATTAGTTAGACGTTTGAGGACAAATTAAGGAACATGAAATTTGTAATGTTTAATGCATATTCTGGAAAAGATGGCAATGCAAGTATTTTTCAAATAAAAATCACTTTCTATTTATATTTCTAAAAGCTATTTTGGTAGACTAAAGGACTCTTACTTGCAGCCTAGGGACAGCCACCATTCACAGTATTTAAATACTTACCTATTCTTTTTGTGTCATTGAAATCTGGTTCAGGCTCAGAATATGGTTTTAGTTCTTCCTCTTCATGACCAACATTCATCCATCGATCTTTCATTATTTGCTAGGAAATAAACTCTACATTATGTTTGGTCAATCAGAACATTCAACCACTTACTTTTGCTCTAGTTTAGGAAATGTGAAATGTATTGGTTTGCTCAACAAGAAATCTTGTGACATTTTCAAACTGAAGTTACTGTTTCAGTTTGATTAGCAGGCCAAAAAGAGATGTTGTGCACACTTGGGTATCTTATGACAACTCCTATTGTTAGTCCACTAAAAAAAAAGCCAAACCCGTTGCCATCGAGTTGATCCCAACTCATAGCGACCCTACAGGACAGAGTAGAACTGCCCCCATAGAGTTTCCAAGGAGCGCCTGGTGGATCTGAACTGCCGACTTTTTGCTTAGCAGCCATAGCACTTAACCACTACGCACGCCACCAGGGTATCCTTATTAGTCCACATACTCCCTAAATAAAAATAGTCTGTCTCTCCCGTTCCTTTAAGCAGCATTTTCAAATTTGAAAACCTACTGATTTGAACCTCTGGTTCCATCATATCTTTAAATTTAAGATTAATGAAGAGATTATCCTTTTTTCCTGGTCTGCTACCAAATACATGCCTATTTTTTTAAAAAAAATCACCCCTTACTAAAATATCAGGAAAGGAGAACACAGGGGATGGAAAGCAGGGTTAGTGTGTCAGTAAAGTGGCTCAGAGAACACTGGGGGAGGTGTCAGAACTTAAGCTCGGGCTAGGATAGGTAGGAGGCAGGGTGGAAGTAGGGTGACAGGAATTTACCAGATGCAAGCTGAGGCTGTAGAACAGTCAATTCTGGGATGTTTACAGGCAGCCTACTGGGGGAACTTTAATACACTCATGGTCAGAAAAGCAGAGAACTGAGGACCAGGGACCTTCAGATCTAAGGATAAAATTATGTGTATGACAGAGAACCTGAACTTTTAATATTTAAAGAGAAACATATTTGAATAATGCTGTATGAATTTAGAAAGACTGCTAATTTTCCTTGAACTATGGAATCCCAGGCTTTCAGCTTAAGTACACTCTAGGTGCAGATATATTAGTTCTCTTTTTCCAGATTCTGAGTATTTTTCCATCTCTAAACTTTATTCTCCAATTCTATGAATTAGAAAAATAATTTTCCAGGTACAGATCTTTATGACGCTAACTCTCAACCATCCCGATTACCTTATCCCGATTACTTTCTCCCTCATTACCAATCACTAAAAGACAACAACTCCAGAGCAGATTTCTAACAACGTCTGTAAGAATACTGCTGAGTTGGCTGGGAGGATTTTTCCAAAGGTATCTGTCACATGATACATATTGTAGTTAAAAAAATGCTTATAAATATAATTATGTAGATATTTAGCTCTTAAAAAAAAGATTACTATTAACTGTATTTCTTATAGCCACTTTGAGCAATGGTAATTTAAGTCACATTATCCGGCTAATTTAAATAAAAGTAGACCCAGTAGAAAGAAAACATAATAATGCCACCACGAAGTCCTTAGTGATTATTCATCAATACGGAAAAAGTGCTGGGCACGGTGCACACTAGGAAAAAAAAAGGACAAAGCAGAGCTGCCCTATGATTTTCCCAAAATATTAAGTCCGTTCCTGTTCCTCACCTGACCCCCATCAAAGAGACTGTCTGACAGAAGCCAAGACAAGGATCAGAACACCAGTGTTTGTAGCAGTAAAATCTTATTGGCTGGCAAAATTTCCAAGGATAGAAGGTGAAAACATAAAAATCCTCAGAGAAGATACTGAACCTTAGAGACAGTTAGGCAGTACAGACATCGACATCGATGCCTTACCTGGCTCTAATCCAGCCCACCTGCCCCCTGACATCTTTCCTTATTCATTGCCACAGCTGGATACACAAGCATGGTCACTTAGGCTAACGTGGAGGTAGTGGCTCAGTTAATGCTTGACAAGAAGTGAAAGCCTTTAAACATATATGAAACAACTTCATATCAACCCCCCCACAACACACACCAATACAAACAAGGAATCTAATTACCCTTTTTATCATCACCTATAAACATTACCTTTAAGTGAGAGCTATTTGGATGTTTGCTGCTATTATTGTGACGAACAAGGCTAAGCAAAGAAGAAAAACAACAGATGTAAGACCGACACAAATCCAAGACCAGACAGGCTCTGCCTCTTCAAAGTAACCCAAATGGAGTCCTTAGTACTGCTTTTGAATTTAAGATTACAAGTTTATGAGTGTGAAAATAATGACTAATGGAATGAGATATATGTGCAGTGGAAACCTCAGTGAGCGAAAGGTTAGATTCAGGAAGAGTAACTAAGGGTTGACCAAGCAGAGGAACTGGGAGGATGAGCTAGCCAGGCAGATGGGGCGGCAGGTGTACAGAGCCCCAGGGGCAGAAACGGCAGGGCGTGTTCAGGGACCACAGAGCTCAGTCTGACCGGAGTGCAGGGTCTAAGATGGCAAGTGGAGCAAGGGGAGGCTGGAAAGTGACTAGGGAAAAAATCATGACGTTTCTCTGCATCATGCTACGGGCTATCTCTGAAGGCTGTGATTACGAAAAACACCTCTGAACAGTGTGTGAAGAGTGGGCTGAAGGAGCTCAAGACTGGAGGTAGAGGAACCAATCCAGAGGCTTTAGCTAGAATCTAAGAGAGAGATGATACCTGAATTAAAGCAGTGACAATGGCAATGGAAAAACGAGACACTGGCAACACGTGGCAGTTAAAAATCAACAAGACTTGGTGACTGGGTATGGGAGAAGCGGTGAAAACAGGGAGAAATTGAAGAGGGCTCCCAGGCTTCTGGTTTAGACAACTGAATGGAGGCTGGTACATTCACCAAGACACCAAACTCAGGATGAGAAGTAAGACTGGGTTGGGAAAACAGAGCTCAGCTTTTGAAAGACTGAGTCTCAGGTGCTACTGGATATCTAAAAGGACATGCTTAGTAAACCCTCTGATACCTTATTCTGAAGCTTAAGAGAAATCTGGGCTGGAGATCGAGATTTGGGAACCATCAGCCTACAGAAGATGACAGAAGATGGGAGTGGATGGGGCTCTCCAGGAAGGATGAACAGAACGAGAAGAGAAGAGGGTCCAGAGGAGAGCCTCAAGGAATGCCACTTTTAAGGGTTAGAAAGGGAAGTAATTCAAAAACGAAATGAAGGAGAAAAATCTAGATTCTATGACACGGAAGACAAGGCAAGAGTTTTCCAAAGAGGAGGAAGTGGTCTCCCGTCAAATACTGCCAAAGGCTTAAATAAGATGGCAACAAAAAAAAATAACCCACTGGGTTTAGCAAAAAAGTTGAGGTGACCCTCCTGAGGGCAGCTGCATGGAGTGGTGGTAATGGGAGCCAGAGGTCAAAGCAGGCAGTGAAATGAGAAGGTGAGGAACTGGTGATGGTAAGTCGTGACGACTGTCAAGACGCTTGGCTGGAAAGGAGGGAGTGAGAAGACAGTACCGGAAGGGGATTGTGGGGTTGAAGGATGCTTTTTTTTTTAATGGAAGATATTTAAGTATGTGTAAAGCTGAGGGAAAGGAGTCAGTAGAGAGGAGAGATGAAGACCACAACAGAGAGAAAGCTCAGCCAAGGGGTGAGGTGCTGGGAAGGTGGGCAGGTACTACATCCAGGGCAGGAATGAATGGGTAAGTTTCCTACAACAGAGAAGACACTTGTTGGCTGTGACAAGGGGAAGCAGGAAGAGAAGGGCAGGGTCCACGCAGGGATTTTACGGGTAGAGGAGTGGGAAGTAAAGAGAGTTCCTGACCATTGGTTTCTGTTTCCTCAATGTTTCCCCAGTGGAGGATCTGTCTGGAATGTTTCCCCCCATTTTTTCTACCTATAGGGTCACTATGACGTGGAATCAATGACAATGGGTTTGGTTTGTTTTTGGTTTACATTTCTTTTTATCTGATAAAGACCACAGAAATCTGTTCCCCTAGTGCTATGCTCCTTAGAAGCAAGGATGGCAAGACTACGTCTCACATACTTTGGACATGTTATCAGAAGGGACCAATCCCTGGAGGAAGGCATCATACTTGGTAGAGAGTCAGCGAAAAAGAGGAAGACCCTCAACAAGATGAACTTACACAGTGGCTGCAACAATGGGCTCAAGCGTAACAACAATTGTGAGGATGGCACAGGACCAGGCAGTCTTTCGTTCTGTGGTACGCAGGGTCACAAACAGCACCTAACAACAGTGCTATTCTCTTTCATGGCACCCTGATATTTGCTTACAATGCAACTTATTATTATGTAATTATTTCGTGTTTGCTTGCTAATTATCTATTTCCACTACTAGATCACAAACACCAACAGAGAAGATTCATGTCTGATTTTTCGACATTACATATACAGCACCCAAAGTATCCAAAACACAGGTGCTCAACACATATTTGTAGACGAATGAATACAACCTCTCGTCTGAATCACTCAGTCTGTCCTCCGTTCCCAGGGAATTCTGTTTACGTCCTATTATCACTGGTATCATGCTCTGCTTTTTTATAGCTAGTTGCATCTGGGTCTACTTCCTCCACTGTACTTAAAATCCCGAGGACAAGGACTATGCTCGCACTATCTCTCAGCACAAATGCTTATTGTTTTTGAACGCAGCAGTGTTTTAGAACAAGGCTGCTACAGGAGGCCTGGGTAAGCGAGGGTGCAGAGAACAGACTGGCAGCAAGAAGATACCTTAGGAAGTTGTTGAAAGTATCCAGGACACAGATAACACAGGGCTGAACTAAGCTAACATGGAAGAAAGAAAAACTACAGAAGCCGATTCTACAGCACCTGATGACAAAATTCACTTTCAGAGTGAAGGAAAGGATGGATCCCAAGAGAGTCCTGAGGATTTTAACTCAGAGGCCTGGCAGAGTGGGGTTTCTAAGAGTTAAGTAAGACGCATAGGAGTAATAGCAGCCCTGGTGACACAGTGGGTAAGAGCTCGGCTGCTAACCAAAAGGTCTGCAGTTTGAATCCACCAGATGCTCACTGGGGCGGTTCTCCTCTGTCCTGTAGGGTTGTTACGAGTCAGAATTGACTCGATGGCAATGGGTTTAATAGCAGATTTGATAGTTGAAAGATAAGCAAAAGTAAAATAATTCAAATTTTCTCCTGTTTCTCAATTAAATTGTGTTTATTTGGGGGTAATTTCCTATCGATGCTGTATCTATCCATATCAAGATAAAAATTAGTGTGTGCGCACACGCGTGCACATAGCAAGCCCTTAAGAGGTCAATTATTTAGGGGAAATAAGATTTACTCATGCAACCTACGAATGGAACACACAATAACGTGAACTATCCAAAACCGTGCTACTGACAGTGAGCGATGGCAAAGACAAAAAGAATAACTTGTGGTGTGTCTGGGGTTTTCAGGGAAGAAATCATAAGGAAGTAGGATCTGAACTAACCCTTGAAAGGTCAGTGCTATTTAAAAAAAAAAAAAATGTTTTTTTTTTTTTTTTTTTTTGTGTGGAAAAACCAGGGTAGATGGATGTGAGGAGGGATTCGTGAAGAAGCTCTCTTCTTTGATTTGGAACAAAGATAACATGCAATGAAGAATGGAAGGTGTCTTCATAGGGTGAACTTCATCTGCCAGGCAATGGAGAAGAGCCATATTTTATTAAACAAGAAAGATAAGCAATATTTTAAAAACAGCACTGGGAAAGAAACAATACAAGGACACATAGAAGGACACTCACTTTGCTAGTCCTTGCACGAACTTAGTTTTGAGGCAAGGCTGAGCCGGGGAGGGCGGAGAAAGGCAGCGATAAGGGAAGGCAACGGGGCTTTACCTAGAGAATGAACTCACGCTTACTTTCCCTTTCTATTATCCTCACCATTAAAAATCAGGGCTCCTTGACATTAATCTTACATCTGCCAACCACCAAGAAGTGTCTACTTAACAAAGTCTGTTTCACAACAGTTGAATTTCAAAACAGAATAAAAATACTGTGAAGAAAGTTTGACTAAAGGAAAATATTTCTTCTCAGAATGGAAGGTAAAGGTTAAAAGGAAGATGATCTGCTTAACACTGGGAATAATACACTTTATACTTAGGTGCTAGGAGTCAGAATTCACTTGATGGCAATGGGTTTGATTTGGTTTATACCCAGGTGCACATTAAAAAATCAACTTTAGGAAAGACAGATACAAAGAAACTTTTCTTACATGATTTCAACCTTTGTAAAGTATACCAAATACTCCTGAATCTGTACCTAGAAATTTCTCATTTAAAAAAAGCTATTATGACAAGAGATAAGTGGTAACTCTGGTGAAGGGTAAGACCGTACTCGATACTGGGGAACCCAGAACAACTTGTACAAGGCAAGGGCACGGAAGCTCCGCAGACACGTCCGAACTCCCTGAGGGACCAAACTGCTGGGCTGAGGGCTGTAGGGACCATGGTTTCCAGGAACATCCAGCTCAATTGGCATAACATGGTTTATAAAGAAAACGTTCTACATTCTGCTTAGGTGAGTAGCATCTGGGGTCAACTAACATACTCCACTAGTCTCATCCCTTCGGGGAGCAAGGGAGAACGAAGAAAACTAATGATACAAAGGAAAGATTACTCCAAAGGACTAATGAACCACATCTACCATGGTCTCCACCAGACTGAGTTCAGTACAACTAGATGGTGCCCGGATACCACCACTGACTGCTCTGACAGGGATCACAACAGAGGGTCCTGGACAGAGCTAGAGAAAAATGTAGAACAAAATCCTAATTCACAAGAAAAAGACCTGACTTACTGGCCTGACAGAGACTGGAGAAATCCTGAGAGTATGGCCCCCGGACACCCTTTTAGCTCAGTAATGAAGTCACTCCTGAGGTTCCCTCTTCATCCAAAGATTAGACAGGCCCATAAAACAAAACAAAACTAAAGGGGCAAACCAAACTTGCTGCCGTTGAGTGGATTCTGACTATAGCAACCGTACAGGACAGAGTAGAACTGCCCCATAGAGTTTCCAAGGAGTGCCTGGTGGATTCGACTTGAAAAGAATTATATAACTGCTTGTTTAAATCTACAAACATATGACAAGCAAGTAAACTGTGAAACTAATTTCATTAATTTTATTTTCATGAGGGAGGATAAATAAGGCATTTACCTCACAAGGCTTCAAGAAACACTTATGTACATAAAACACACAGTCCTATTTGAAAAGCAACAGGAAGGTGTAGAAGTTAAATAAAAAGTTTAGTATGACAACAAGCCCACACACGAGATTCTCAAAATCAATTTTCAGTATTAACAAATATATGGAAAAGAAAGATCAGCAATTTTTGCTGGTCCTCATCAGCAATTTTTGATTCTCAAGTAACAGTGAAAACGAATACAGAGTTCCATTTTTTTTTAAGAGGGGAAATATTTCCTATGAAAATCTACAAAGCTGATTCAAATCTATAATGTTACTAATAGACTCGTTTAAACAAGTAGTTAAACAAAGTTCATAAATGAATGACACAGTTAACCTTTAAAAATGATCAGCTTGACTGCTAATAAAAGAAACAAATTAAAACAACTGCAGTAAGTTGTATTACAACCATAAAGGTATCAGATACTAAAAATTATTAGAGCCAACACTGAATCAAGCTGCAGAGAATAGGGACATTCAAACACCTTAGGTCACACACAATCTTTTGGCAGTGAAAGAAAGAAGCTTTAAGGTTCTTAATAGCCACTGACCCAGTGATTCCACTCTGGAAAATTTATCCATGCACATATATTCCAAAGAGAAAAAAAAAAGTATGCCACGTTGTTTTCAGTAAAAATTATGGGAACAACTCAAATGTGTGATAAACATGGAATTGTTAATTATGACACATAACCTAATAGCTACGAAAAACTTTTAAGAAAAAAAAAGAATAAAAAATATGAAAACATTACTGCTGTAGAAAAATTTATGCTTACACCCTTATGGGGTAAAGAATCTAGTTTTACCCCAAGTAAGGAGACCTTTGTCTTTGGCTCTGGAGAAACCACCCTTGGGTAACTGGGGTGTCTTGGTCTGGGACTTCCAGGCCACACTAGAGGGTCTGTGCTGGCAAGTGGAGGCTGGCCAGATCGGGAAAGACTGACCTGGGATGCCAATATCACCTAGTGTCAGGAAACATGATTTAGTCTCTTATGCAGTACTGGCTGATAAAAAGCCCAGAACACGAAGGATCAGAGGGCTTCCTGGTTAGCAAGAACTTCTGCTCTTGAAAGGGCAGTGGATTCCTTGATACACGGAAGCTTCGGGTTGGAAATCTTCCAGACCACGCACTATGAGTCTCTTTGCTTCTATCCTTTCTAGCTATAATAAGTCTGTAGTCTTAACTGTGGTTTACTCTTGTGAACTCTGAGTCGTCCAAGCGAATGAGTGAACCTAAAGGGGTAGTAGGAGCCAACAGGTCAGGCCAGAAAGTAAGGGTGTCCGTGTGCACTCCTGAGCTTGCGGCTGGCATCCTGAGAAGGTGGCGGGAAACCAGCCCCTAATTTGTAGCTCGCAGGTCAAAAGGTTGGGGTGCCGTGTGGCTTCCCCCAACACTCAGCTGGTGTCTGCCTATTTGGCAGTCAAAAGGATGGTGTCCTTTTCACCTGAGACCTCTGACCTAGGTCTGGGTGGCTAAGGTCAGAAAGAGAAAGAGAGAGAGTGCCTCGGGGGCAGGTGGAGACAAGGACAGAGAGTGGGATTGTGAGGACTGGATTCGTGTTGATTCATACTGTGCAACCCTGAAGATGAGTTTTTTTGAAAATAGTAGGATACTTTGCTATAGAGCTGATAATAAAGATGAAGTTGGTATGAAAAATAAAAAAGAAGACTATGTAATATAATTTTCAAAGTCACTGCTATTTTAAGGGGAGTTTCCTAAGGTTGGAGCCCTACGGGGGCAGTGGTTAAGAGCTTCGCTGCTAACCAAAGGTGGGCAGTCTGAATCCACCAGCCACTCCTTGTACACCTTATGGGCAGCTCTACTCTGTCCTATAGAGTCGCTGTGAGTTGGAATCAACTGGACGACAATGGATTTGTTTTTTTGTTGTTTTTTTTTCTCCCCTATGGTTTAGCTTAAGAAATCTTTTTTTATGTATCAGGTTTCTCTGAAAAGTTACTTTTGGGAACTGTGAAGTAGACCAGCCTTTGTAGAATGACACCTGCAATATCAGAATATTTACAACATGAACTCATGGTTCCACAGATGACAAACTAAGTTTAGCTAATGTGAACAGGAGGTTTGAGATTATATTCAAATACATCAAGATGAGCTTCTGATGACCAAATGTCTTCATAGTAATAACCTGGGTTTTAAATTCAACTCAAAGAACTAACTCAATGCTAAGGATGAAAGACTTAAGTATCTGGTTACTATAAATTAATCACCTTTAAGACACTAAGTATGTCTTATTGATTGCCCAAAGAGATTGGTAACACTTATTCCCCAAAATAATTTTTGTTTCTTCTTTTTACTCTGCTCATTTGCTTAGCTGATGCTTCAACTCTTGGCATTTTATTAAGTGACATCACGTAAGGTGGGTTCCTATGATAAAAGTGGGTCATGAAGTAGGATTAAGAGAGACTTATGTCCCCATAAAATTTCAGAAGTGACAGGGGAGTCAACAGTTGAACTTTTTAGCTATTTCACATCATGTTCTATGAATGATGGTTGAAAGAAAGCGTAGAAAAGCCATGATGTGGAAGTAGGTTTGTCCACTGCACAAGTTCTCCATGAAAACACTAACATCCCTTCCCCACCTCCCCCGCCAAAGAAAAAACACAAAAGTCAGAGGAAGGAATTAATCACGCTTAAATTAAGTCTCTCTAACAAAAAAGTCGAATAATTGATCCACTAACATAAAGCTCGTAAAATAATTTCCCAGTGGAAGTCACCATCCCTTAACTTCCATCAAACATACTTTATCTTTTTGTGAGAAATACGTTTGTGGACATAAAACTACAAAGCCCCACCTAACCTGAGAGCTCTGCACACAGGGATGGTTCCCTATGAGGCTGTCTCCTAGCCAGCCTAGAGTCAGTGCCAGAAAGCCCCACTGCTACACTATAAAACGACAGTCTAACTGAGGTTAGTTCTCTGCATTTTCTACCCTTCTACTGAGGCAAATAAAGAAAGACAAACAAGCACTACTGAACAACACATGCTGAATTTCTGAAATTATTTTACTACGTACTAAGATACCATTCTCAAAGACAGATGAACCACATACAAGGAATAAGCTGTTCTAACTTTAGAGTCAGAAGGGAAAACGAATAGACATTTGGGCTCTGTGACCCTCTAATCAAATGTGGCTGTAAGCTACCTGGTACATCTGCGACGGTCTCTACTATTAAAAATAACCACATAAATGAAATGTCTGGAGGCAACACGACAGCGTGTGAAGAAGTGAAAGGTCTGTTTCCAACATTTTCTATTTAAATATCTGTAAATATTCTGTACTGGTGTGGAGAGGTTTCTATTTGTTTTTTAAATACTGGTTACTAATTTCAGACACAGACATTAAGTATTCATTGGATTAGAATTTTCACTCTCTTCCATTATCCTTGAAATATTTATTGAGTATCTACTAAGCACAAAGTTTCCATTTTGGGCCAAAGGATTTCTGAGAGAGGTTAAGTTTTCCTCCTTTTCCAACCAAAAGTCAATTTTATCTCTATTTTTATGTCGTTGTTTTATGTTCAATACTTCACTGCAGGACCAAGAAGAAACAATAGTCTTTAGAGGAACCTGTGGCAATTTCTGAGTAATGACTCAGGCCATTTTCCCGAGCTCTAAACAAAAGAGGAATCAGGTGATTTAATAGTTTTCCTAAAAATCACTGGGGAAAAAAATATTAGAAATGCTCTTCAGTTCCTGGAATGTTTTAATGGTTAAATATGCTGGAGTACAAAAAATTACTTACTTCCCTACCACCACCAACTGCTCTGACGTGGATCACAATAGAGGGTCCCGGACAGAGCGGGAGAAAAATGTAGAACAAAATCCAAATTCACAAAAAAAGACCAGACTTACTGGTCTGACAGAGACTGGAGGGGTCCCCAAGACTATGGCCCCCAGATACCTGCTAACTCAGAACTGTACCCCTTCCCCAAGTCCACATTTCAGCCCAAAATTAGACAGGCCTATAAAACAAACCATAACACACTTGAGGAACCTGGTTCTTAGTGCAATCAAGTATACGAGACCAAATGGGCAACACCTGCCCAAAAGTAAAGACGAGAAGGCAGGAAGGGACAAGAAAACTGGACACGGGGATCCCAGGGTGGAAAGACAGAGGGGGAGAGGGCTGACACCTTGTCAGGAATTGCAAGCAATGTTACAAAACGGTTTGTGTATAAATTTTTGAATGAAAAACTAATTTGCACTGTAAACTTTCACCTAAAGCACAATAAAATTAAAAAAAAAACAAACTTACTTCCAAGCTGCCTCTCTTTATTGGATTCAATACTAATAACTTCTTCAGAAGATTTTCGCAGTCTGTGGACATATAGAAGGGAATACGGTATTTCCCTCGTAAGACTCGCTCCCGCAGTTCCTTACAAAAGCAGAACAAAGCACTTACAACTGGCTTTTCCAATGATCACGTTTGAGGATAAAAACAAAATAACATAGAATTTAGCTGATACCTTTAAATTCTGGCCATCAAATGGCAAGGAGCCACTGACCAGTGTATAGAGAATGACTCCGAGGCTCCACACATCCACCTCAGGCCCGTCGTACTTCTTGCCTTGGAAAAGCTCCGGAGCAGCATAGGGCGGGCTTCCACAAAACGTGTCCAATTTGTTCCCAACTGTAAATTCATTACTAAAACCAAAGTCAGCAATTTTAATATTCATATCAGCATCAAGGAGAAGGTTTTCAGCCTAAGAGGAAAATCACAAAAAGGACAATGTAAAAAGCCTACGTACAATAAAAATTCTCGTTTAATTATTTCAGATCACAAACATATGTTTCTTCCCTCTCATTTAAAAACATGGTATCAAATTTCAGAAGCCCAGCACGGTACTGCACCGTGTAACTGCAAAGAATTACATCTACAAAAGACTGAATTTTAAAGCTAAAAAGGGAAGATTCTCATTTACATAAACATATGTATCTGTTTAAGTCAGGTTATTTAAAATTCTCCACCCCCCCAAGGTTATTTCAAACCCATTTCCCCCCATGGTAAGAAACACCCTGGAACGGTACTTTAATGTGACCTATTCTGAAGACTTAAGTCACCATAACACTGATCCATCTTGGACTTAAACCAAGAAGTTTACCAAAAAAGTTCTATTTTAATAAGGGATCATCGGTGAATACAAGGTTCAAGAGTATATCTATAATAACTGCCATTCAGGTGGTCTACCGCTACTGAATTCATTTCTTTGTCCTCCCTTGTAGAATGCCACCTCAACAGAGTACTGTTCTCTCAGTAAAACAAAACGATACAGGTTCCACTTGATTTACTGTCTATTTTAAATTTCCTTTTGTTATTCTAAAACTAGACTCTTTCCTAGAAGTACGATACGGTATAAAGCAGTGATTTTTTTCCCAACACATTTTCAGATGCTGGTTTTCCTAAATCTTAAGAGTCGCTCAAAGAAAAAAATTTAAATGTGCCTTTTGAAAATGTAAGTGATTCAACAAAGGATTTGTTTTTGCATGTTTTATTTCAAATTCTATGTCGTAAGCCATAGATAAAAGTTACAGGTTACTTTGTAGATGTTTTATCAGGTCCTCTAAAAATAATAAAAGTTGCCTAAAATGAAAGTCTGAGCTCTACATCATTAAAGGGTCCACAGCAGGCATCAGAGCCAGGCACTCTGCCCACATCCACTCCCTCCTCTTTTTCTTTTTAAAGATATACTAGCTTGGAATCCCCCTACATGCATGCAAAAACTGTACAATGAATAAGGAAGACGGAAGAAGAACTGACGCCTTTGAATTACAGTGTTGGCGAAGAATATTGAATATACCACGGAATGCCAGAAGAATGAACAAATCTGTCTTGGAATAAGTACAGCCGGAATGCTCCTTAGGAGCAAGGATGGCAAGGCTTCATCTCACATACTTTGGACATGTTATCAGGAGGGACCGGTCCCTGGAGAAGGACATCATGCTTGGGAAAGTAGAGGGTCAGTGAAAAAGAAGACCCTCAATAAGAGGGATGGACACAGCAGCTGAAACAATGGGCTCAAGCATAACAACGAACATGAGGATGGCACAGAGCCAGGCTGTGTTTCACTCTGTCGTATAAAGAGTCTCTATGAGTCGGAACTGACCTGATGGCAGCTAACAACAATAACAAGCTTGGAATATTTGTTTTTGTTGCATTTGGAAAATGGAGACACACCTGGCACCCAAGAATATGCAATCGAGAATGTGTTATCATTTATGACATATTCTAAAAATAAATCAATTTCAGAGATTTATTTAGATCGGAACATTTATGGACTGTCTGACAAAATCGGGTTATTCTGATGTTCTGATTTAAAGGTCCAGTCATTGTAAATTTCCAAGTCCATCTGTGGGCAAGATGAACTTTTCTCAGTCTATCTAAAGAAATCTGGATGGTTATTATAATAGCTGGCTGCCTCAGAAGAGGAGAGACAGAGGAGGTTTCGAGGTCTCCTTTCAGGGGTGTACAGAAAAACTCCCTCCTCTGGACTGGAGGAAAAACACAGGGTGGTGAACGTGATCTTCTGCCATGTTCATTTCCATGGCATTACATGATTGCTTTTCCCTGTAAGAAATGAGATGATAAACTGGGAGTCAAGCATACAGGCAAGGGAACCGCCCTCTTCTTTCTGAGTGAAAAAACTGAGAAACAGGAAATTTGGAGCAGTAGAAAATCTGTAAACTCAGAAAGAGACAAAATATAAGACTAGACTTCTGACAACACCACTGGCAAGGTTTCCCCAGGTAAGCCAGGGTGGTCTAACACCAGAAAACCTGTTGCTGAAGGTCAGCAAGTCAACAAATTAAAAGAGAAAAACCATTATGATAATTTCAGGAAATGCAGAAAAGAATCTGATGAAGTTTCTGCACTCAATCAAGATTAAAAAAAAAAAAGAAAAACTCTTAGTAACCCAGGAATAGAAGGGTAATTCTTCAGTCTGATAAAGAGTAATTACCCAATCTTACACTAAACATTATGCCCAACAGAAAACTCTCTTTAAACCAGGAATATAGGAAGGATGCTTGCTAACATGAATTCTTGTCACTTGGAGGTCCTAAAAAGCATAGGATGATAGAAAAGACAAAAGCGTAAGGAACAGAAATGAAGAAACAAAACTATCCATACTGAAAAAATGTACTAGAACTAAAAGGAGATCAACAAGGTTACTAGATATAAAATAATTATACGAAAACAATTACGTTACTAGACAACACAGCCAACAAAGAATACATTTAAAATAATACCATTTTCATGATGGAATACTACGTAACTCATTCTATGAAGCCACCATATCCCTGATACCAAAACCAGGTAAAGACACCACAAAAAAAGAAAACTACAGACCTATATCCCTCATGAACATAGATGCAAAAATCCTCAACAAAGTTCTAGCCAATAGAATTCAACAACATATCAAAAAAATAATCCACCACGACCAAGTGGGATTTATACCAGGTATGCGAGGCTGGTTTAATTTTAGAAAAACCATTAATGTAATCCACCATATAAATAAAACAAAAGACAAAAACCACATGATCTTATCAATTGATGCAGAAAAGGCATTTGACAAAGTCCAACACCCATTTATGATAAAAACTCTCACCAAAATAGGAATTGAAGGAAAATTCCTCAACATAACAAAGGGCATCTACACAAAGCCAACAGCCAACATCACCCTAAATGGAGTGAGCCTGAAAGCATTTCCCTTGAGAACGGGAACCAGACAAGGATGCCCTTTATCATCACTCTTATTCAACATTGTGCTAGAGGTCCTAGCCAGAGCAATTAGGCTAGACAAAGAAATAAAGGGCATCCAGATTGGCAGGAGGAAGTCAAATTATCTCTATTTGCAGATGACATGATCTTATACACAGAAAACCCTAAGGAATCCTCCAGAAAACTACTGAAACTAATAGAAGAGTTTGGCAGAGTCTCAGGTTATAAGATAAACATACAAAAATCACTTGGATTCCTCTACATCAACAAAAAGAACACCAAAGAGGAAATCACCAAATCAATACCATTCACAGTAGCCACCAAGAAGATAAAATACTTAGGAATAATTCTTACCAAAGATGTAAAAGGCCTATATAAAGAAAACTACAAAGTACTACTACAAGAAACTAAAAAGGACCTACATAAGTGGAAAAACATACCTTGCTCATGGATAGGAAGACTTAACATAGTAAAAATGTCTATTCTACCAAAAGCCATCTATACATACAATGCACTTCTGATCCAAATTCCAATGACATTTTTTAATGTGATGGAGAAACAAATCACCAACTTCATATGGAAGGGAAAGAAGCCCCGGATAAGTGAAGCATTACTGAAAAAGAAGAAGGAAATGGGAGGCCTCACTCTACCTGATTTTAGAACATATTATACAGCCACAGTAGTCAAAACAGCCTGGTACTGGTACAACAACAGGCACATAGACCAATGGAACAGAATAGAGAACCCAGATATAAATCCATCCACATATGAGCAGCTGATATTTGACAAAGGCCCAGTGTCAGTTAATTGGGGAAAAGATAGTCTTTTTAACAAATGGTGCTGGCATAACTGGATATCCATTTGCAAAAAAATGAAACAGGACCCATACCTCACACCATGCACAAAAACTAACTCCAAGTGGATCAAAGACCTAAACATAAAGACTAAAACGATAAAGATCATGGAAGAAAAAACAGGGACAACGTTAGGAGCCCTAATACAAGGCATAAACAGAATACAAAACATTACCAAAAATGACAAAGAGAAACCAGATAACTGGGAGCTCCTAAAAATCAAATACCTATGCTCATCTAAAGATTTCACCAAAAGAGTAAAAAGACCACCTACAGATTGGGAAAGAATTTTCAGCTATGACATCTCCGACCAGCACCTGATCTCTAAAATCTATATGATTCTGTTAAAACTCAACCACAAAAAGACAAACGAGCCAATCAAAAAGTGGGCAAAGGATATGAACATGCACTTCACTAAAGAAGATATTCAGGCAGCTAACAGATACATGAGAAAATGCTCTCTATCATTAGCCATTAGAGAAATGCAAATTAAAACTACAATGAGATTCCATCTCACTCCAACAAGGCTGGCATTAATCCAAAAAACACAAAATAATATATGTTGGAGAGGCTGAAGAACACCAAGGTCACATGATAACTATGACCCCAAGAGACAGAAAGGGCCCCATGAACCAGAGACTTACATCATCCTGAGACCAAAAGAACTAGATGGTGCCCGGCCACAACCGATGACTGCCCTGGCAGGAAGCACAACAGAGAACCCCTGAGGGAGCAGGAGAACGGTGGGATGCAGACCCCAAATTCTCATAAAAAGACCAGACTTAATGGTCTGACTGATACTAGAAGAATCATGGCGGTCATGGTCCCCAAACCTTCTGTTGGCCCAGGACAGGAACCATTCCTGAAGACAACTCATCAGACATGGAAGGGACTGGACAATGGGTTGGAGAGAGATGCTGAAGAAGAGTGAGCTACTTGTATCAGGTGGACACTTGAGACTGTGTTGGTATCTCCCGTCTGGAGGGGAGATAGGAGGGTAGAGAGGGTTAGAAACTGGCAAAATTGTCACGAAAGGAGAGACTGGAAGGAGGGAGTGGGCTGACTCATTAGGGGGAGAGTAAGTGGGAGTATGGAGTAAGGTGTATATAAGCTTCTATGTGACAGACTGACTTGATTTGTAAACTTTCACTTAAAGCACAATAAAAATTATTTAAAAAAAATACCATTTTCAATCACAACAAAAATCTAAAAATATCCAAGAACAAATCTAATTAACAATGTCTGAGCTTGACAGAATAATACAAAACATCACTGAAAGAAACAAAAGGCCTAAATCAATAGAAAGATATACCATGTTTATAGATGGTGTGACTCAATATCACAAAGAAGGTAATTTCCTCTAGTTAACTCATAATTCAATGTATTTCAAAATGAAATTCCAACAGGGTGTCTTACAGAAATTGACCACCTAATAATAAAACCCACATTGAAGTATAAAGAATCAAGAATAGTCAAAATCTATTTGAACAATAATAATAACGAGGGAAGAATCATCACATAAGATATAAAAACTTAATGGACAGCTACTGTTGGAATGACAAAAAGATCAATGGGAAAAAAGGAAGTTTGGAAAGAGACCCAGATATTCATGGGAGCTTTGTATGTGAAAGTGACGGCAGTTAGAGCCACCAGAGAAAGGATGGTTCAATAAATGCTCTTGGGACAATTAGCTACCTGTATGCAAAAGGATTAACTATAAACAAAAATACATCTGTATTATTATAAATGCCATGATGATATACGCTACTTGCAAAAAAAAAAATCAAATCTCACAGAAGTATGTAAAGTAAGATGCGAAAGTTCTCCCCACTCCATTGTCAGATGTCTCTGCGGGAATCACTTTTTTCTATGCATATAAAACAGACATGCCCATTTACATATATATAAGCTCACTTAAAATGCCACTATATAATATACACTATTCTGTATTTTTTTTTTTTTTTGCAATAAAATATCATAGATGTCTTTCCACATCACTACATGTACATATTACTCCTTTTTAGGGAAGCTCTAGTATCCCTTAGTATAAATATTCAATAATGTACCTAAACCTCTACTGATGGACCTTTAAGTTTTTCACATCTTTTTCTTGGGCTGACACTCAGGCTCACTGCAAGGCTGGCTAATTGTTGAAGGAGGGCCCTGATACAAAACCAATTTACAAAGATTTGAAGAGGTTCCCCTCACCCCAATATTCAAGGAAATTTCTGGCAAAACACTAGGTGAACACAAGGTAAGGAATGGCAACTCCAATGTCCACAAACATCCAGGAAAGTCCCATTTCCATCAAGTCATTTCCAAATCATAGTGACCTCACAGGATGGAGCAGAACTGCCCCACAGGGTTTTCAAGGAGTGGCTGATGGATTCGAACTACTAATCTTTTGGTTAGCAGCTGAGCTCTTAACCACTGCACCACTAGGGTTCCAAACATTTGACTAACTGACACTAAATAAGAACCGTATGTATCTGGTCCAACATACTGATCACTGGAGTCCCAGGAGAGAGAAAAGCACAGATAGAATATTCAAAGAAATGATGGCCAAAAACTCCTAATTTTATGAAAGACACGAATCTATACATCCAAGAAGCTAAATGAACTCAAAGCAGAAAAAACTGAAAGAGATCCATGCCAAGACACATAATAACCAAACTCTCAAAAACCAAACATAAAAAGAAAATCTTGAAAGCAGCAAGAGAGAAACAAATCGTCATGTACAAGAGAGCCTCAATAAGATTAAACACTGACTTCTCCTCAGAAACTATGGAGGCCAGAAAGCAGTGGGATAGACATATGTAAAGTGAGTGCTGAAAGAACACAACCACCAACCAAGTAATGTATATCTGGGAAAACTGTCCTTTAAAAATAAGGGTAAAAATAGGACATTCCCAGAAAATCAAAAGGTGGGAGACTTAGTTACCACAAGACCTGCCCTACAGGTAATGCTAAAGGGAGTCCTTCAGGTTAAAAATGAAAGAACACTAGACAATAACTTGAAGTCTTATAAAGAAAATAAGATCTTCAGTAAAGGTAATTTCATCGGTAAACATAAAGGTCAGTGATACAGTATTTTTGGTTTGTAACTCTACTTTTTATGGTCTACATGACTTAGAAGACAAGTGCACAAAAATAAGTATAAATCTGGTTACTGGGCACACGATGCATAAAGATGTAATCTGTGACAACAACATAAAGGTAGGAAGAGTGGTATAGGAACAGTGTTAGCATCCTATTGAGAAGATAAGTTGCTATCAATTAAAGTCAGTTGTTATAAATATGTTAAATGTAACCCCCATGATAACAACAAAGAAAATATCTAAAACATATAAACAAAAGGAATCAAAATGGATGACTCGGAAAAAAATCAACAAAACGCAGAAGTAGGCAGTATTGGAGGAAATGTAGAACAAAAATGTTATAAGTTACACAGAGAACAGCAAAATGGCAGAAGGAAGTCCCTCCTTAGTGATAATTACTTTAAATGTATTAAACTTTCTTTAAAAAAAAAAAACAGAGATTGGCAGAATGAAAAGGAAACATAATCCAACTATATGCTATACATAAGAGACCCACTTTAGATCCAAAGACACAAACAGGTTGAGAGTGAAACGATGGGAAAAAATATTCCATGAAAATAGGAACCAGAAGTGAGTGCGAGTGCCTATGTTAGCATTAAGAAATAGATGTTAAGCCAAAATCCGTGACAAGACTGAGAAGGACATTATGGAACGATTAAAACAGTCAATTCATCAAGAAGATATAACCATTATAAATATATACGTGCACCTAACAACAGAGCACAAAATGTATGAATGTAAACACTGACAGAATCAAATGACTTGAGTAACTTCATAAATGAACAATATCATTAATATCACATGCAAGAAAATCTTTGTTGAAGATAATTCAAAAATGGTTGAAGCAGTACATCGACAGGGAACTGCCAGAAATTCAAGCTGGATTCAGAAGAGGACGTGGAATGAGGGGTATCACTGCTGATGGCAGATGGATCGTGGCTGAAAGCAAAGAATACTAAAAAGATGTTTAAACGCACTGCCATCCACTCGATTCTGACTCACAGTGACCCCGCAGGGTTTCCAAGGCTGTAAATCTCTACACAAGCAGCCTGACACATCTTTCTCCTGAGGAGCTGCTGGTTAGGAGTTGAACACTGCACCACCAGGGTTCTGAGAAAGATGTTTACTTGACTATACAAAGGCATTCAATTGTGTGGATCACAACAAATTAAGGATAACATTGTGAAGAATGGGAATTCTAGAACACTTTTTTGTGCTCATGTGGAACCTGTACATAGATCAAAGGCATCCTCAGAACAGAGTAAAGGAATACTAAGTGATTTAAAATCAGAAAAGGTGTGGTTTAGGGTTGTATCCTTTCACCATATACCTATTCAATCTGTATGTTGAGCAAATAATCCGAGAAGGTGGACTACATGAAGAATGGGGCATCAGGATTGGAGGAAGACTCATTAACAACCTGAATTACGCAGATGGTACAACCTTGCTTGCTGAAAGTGAAGAGGAGTTGAAGCACTTACTGATGAAGATCAAAGACTACAGCCTTCATTATGAATTGCACCTCAATGTAAAGAAAATAAAAATCCTCATTAAGTGGACCAATAAGCAGCACCATGATAAACAGAGAAACGAATGAAGTTATCAAGGATCTCATTTTACTTAGCTCCACAATCAATGCCCATGGAAGCAGCAGTCAAGAAATCAAACAACATATTACATTGGGTAAATCTGCTGCAAAAGACCTCTTTCAAGGGTTAAAAAATAAAGATGTCACTTTGAGAACTAAGGTGCATCCAAGCCAAGCCATTGTATCTTCAATCTTGCTGTGTGCATGCAAAAGCCGGGCAATTTATAAGGAAGGCCGAAGAACTGATGTCTTCGAGTTGTGGCGTTAGTGAAGAATAGTGAATCTACCGTGGACTGCCAGAAGAAGGAACAAATTTGCCTTGGAAGAGGTATAACCAGAATGCTCCTTAGAAGTGAGGATGGCGAGACTTTGGACATGCTACCAGGAGGGACCAGTCCCTGGAAAAGGACATCATGCTTGGTAAAGTAGAGGGTCAGCAAAAAAGAGGAAGACCCTCAGTGAGACGGACTGACACAGTGGCTGCAACGATGGGCTCAAACACCAGTGACTGTGAGGATGGCGCAGGACCAGGCAGCGTTCTGTTCTGCTGTACAGAGGGCCAGACTTGGACTGACTTGATGGCACCAAACAACAACAACACAAACCAGGTCGGCCTAACAAATCTATAGAACACTCTAGCCAACAACAACAGAACGCACGTTCTTCCCAAGTGCAAATGGATCATGGTCTAGGACAGATCATATTTTAGGTCACAGAACAAGTAAGACATTTTAGAAGCCTGAAATCATGCCAACTATATTCTCTGACTAAAATGGAATGAAAACAGAAATAAGCAATAGAAGGAAAACTGGAAATTTCACAAACATGTGAAAATTAAACAACGTACTATTAAACAACCCATGGGTCAAAGAGAAATCCCAAAGGAAATTAGAAAATACTTTGAAATGAATGAAAATGAAAGCACAACATACCAAAACCTATGGAATGCTGCAAAGGAAATGCTCAGAGGGAAAGTTTTAGCTGTAATTGCTACTTTAAAAATGAAGAAATATTTCAAATCAATAACCTTGAGGAATTGGAAAAAGAAGAACAGACTAGGCTCAAAGCTAAAAGGAGGGAAGAAAAGATTAGAGTGGAGATAAATGAAATAGAGAACAGAAAAACAATAGGATCAACAAAACAAAAAGTTGGTTCTTTGAAAGATCAACAAAATCAACACCTTTAGCCAGACTGAAAAGGAAAGAAAGAGAAGATGCAAATAGCTAAAATAAGAAACAAAAGTGAGGACATCACTACCAATCATATAGATAAAAAAACAATTTAAAAAGAATTCTTAGTTATCTAGAGCTGTTACAACAAAAATACCACAAGCGGGTGGCTTTAACAAACTTATTTTCTCACAGTTAGGTGGCTGGAAGTGGGAATTAGGGTGCCTGCCCTAAGGGAAGGCTTTCTCTCCCCATTAGCTCTATAGGAAGGTCCTTATCTCTTTTCAGCTTCTGTTCCTTAGAGATCTTCATGAGACTTGGCATCTATCTCCCTCCATCTCTGCTTGCTTCTTTGTGCCTATCTGCTCCTTGTATATCTCAAAGGTGACTGACTTAAGACCCAGACTACACTGCTATGTCCTCATTAACATAAACAAAACTCAATCTCAAGTGGGATTATAATTATAGGTACAAGGGTTAGGATTCACAACACATATCTTTGGGGGACACAATTCAATCCACAACAAACACTATGAACAACTGTACACAAACAAATTAGATAACCTAGATGAAACGGGAAAATTTATAGAAATACACAAAGTACATAACTCTACTCAAAGGAGTAACAGAAAATGCCAACAGGCCAAGTAAAAGTGAAAAGACTGAATCAGTAATCAAAACCCTTTCAACAAGGAAAAATCTAGGACCAGATGGCTTCACTGGTGAATTCTACCAAACATTTAAAGAAGAACTAACACAATCCTCAAACTCTTCCAAAAAAAGAAGAGGGAACACTTCTAACTTATTCTATGAGGCCAACATGACCCTGGTACCAAGGCCAGATAAAGACACCACAAGGTAACAAAACTGTAGGCCAATATAGATGCAAAAATCCTCAACAAATACTAGCAAACCAAATCCAGCAGCATATTAAATAGATTATATACCATGACAAAGTGGGTGGCTCAACATAAGAAAATCAATCAATGTAATACATCACATCAACAGAACAAAGGCCAAGAACCACATGATCATCTCAATTGGCACAGAAGAGAAATCTGACAAAATCCAACACCTTTTCATGATAAAAATGCTTAGTGAACTAGGAATAGAAGGGAAATTCCTCAATATGATAAAGGGTATTTATGAAAAACACAAACTAACATCATACTCAATGGTAAAAAACTGAAATCTTGCCCTCTAGGATCAGGAACAAGACCAAGACACCCACTTTCACCACTACTACTCATCACTGTACTGGACGTCCCAATCAGAGCAATTCTGCAAGAAAAAGAAAGAAAAGGCATCCAAGTGGGAAAGGAAGAAGTAAAACTATTTCTATTCCCAGAAGACATAATCCTATTGCAGAAAATCCCAGGAATCTATAAGAAACTTACAAGAGCTAATGAATTCTGTAAAGTTGCAGGATACAAGAGGAACACTAAAAAATCACTTGTGCTTTTATATAGCAGCAACGAGTAATTCAAAAAGGAAATTAAGAAAAGAATCCCATTTACAACAGCATCTAAAGGAATAAAATACTTACGAATAAATTTAACCAGAGGTGAAAGACGTGTAAACTGAACACTATAAAACACTGCTGAAAGAAATTAACCCAGAATACCTTAATAAACGAAGGAGCCCTGGTGGTGCAGTGGTTAAGAGCTACAGCTGCTAACCAAAAAGTCAGTGGTTCGAATCCACCAGCTGCTCCTTGGAAACCCTATGGGGCAGTTCTACTCTGTCCTATAGAATCGCTGTGAGTCGGAATCAACTCAGTGGCAATGGGGTTTTGGGTGGTTATACAACACGGTGAATATAATTAGTGTCACTAAATCGTACACTGAAAATGATTAAGATGGCCTTTTTTATATTTATGTTTTACCAAAATAAAATTATTAACAACTAATTACCTTGTACTGTACCTGATACACTTAAGCAACCAAAAGGGACAGCATCTGTTAGTAAGAATGCTTTTGGAACAAAACCAGCTGCTTACCTTAAGATCCCGGTGAACAATGTACTTCTGATGACAATACTGTACAGCAGATACAATCTGAAATAAATTTGGATAAAAATTCAAATTGATTTTATGTTATAAGCATCCAATTTTTCCTCAACATGATCTCCAATTAGATAGTTAACAAATTGTAAGGTGATAATTTCTCTATTCCTTTAATTCAGAAAACTATACCTATAACAGGTAAAGTGAATAAAAACTTGCGCTCTTCAATGCAGAAAATGTAGAAAAGTAATATTCTCTTGCAAAAAGAGGCTAAACTATGTCCTTGTCAGAGTTTGTGTGGACTTTTTACGTGTTGCTATTGTATTTCTCTGCTTACATGATCAAATGGTATAATCTGTAGCTTTGGTCAAATGATTTAGTCCAGGGTTAGAATAAAAGCTTTGGCACCCATGAATCAGTATTTCAAGATAGCTGGCTTGAGTTCTAAAATTAAAACTCTATTCTAGGAATTACATCCGCCAAGTTCAAAGCATGCTGCTTTGGTGAAGCCAATTTACACAGAACTTCTCAACATCCTGTATCTGCTCACACTAAACAGACAAAAGAGAAGAATTTTTTTGAGCCTTAAAAAGAAAAGAGGGACTAATGAAATTTAATCTGACACCTGCTTGGGCAAAGTATTTCACTTCTATTAAGTAGATTTTGTATGTGGCCACATTTTCTAACCATTACCTAGGGCTCTTTGGAGACACGGGCCAAAGAGGGAGGGAACTAGCAATTTAAGGGCCAGAAATACAAATGAGAAATAGACATAAGCAAATCTCTAATAGTTATGTTCTTAACAATGAGGAGTCATTCTGTACATTTAAATTGTGACAGCAATCAATTAAGAGTTATTTTGTGCATATAATATCCGATATATAGGAGGCCAGCCCTTTTAATGCACAGCAGAACGTTCAGTTCTGTGGATTCAGTTAAACATAAACACAGTTTGAATGCTGAATGTTGGTTAGGCATTTACAAATGGAAACAGAAATGAGATTTTTTTAAAGTCTAGGGGTGATGTAAAAGTATGACCATGTAACAGGAATATGGATTAAAAAGAAAAGAACTTCAAAGTGGTAAAAGTAAAACTGGTATTTCGGTATTATAAAATTATTCAAACGTGTATCAAAAATGGTTCAAAGACAGGAGACATGAATTCAAAACAAAATCATCGCACAATGAGTAATACGTAATTTAATTAAATATTCATTTCAACTTGCTAAGTGCAAGAAAATGTGCTCGTTGTGGGGGAATACGAAGATAAACACTATATGGACTTTGCCCGCAAGGAGCTACAATCTAATTAGGAAGAGAAAACACGACTGTAGTGAACTATAAAACAAGCAGAATGACAGAGGCAGAGGTACACCGTAGTAAGGAATCATAAAAAATAAAGAATAATTTCACTTGGAAATGTTTCCTGGAGTAGGAGCTATTTCATCTGAACTATCCTTGAAGGACACCAGAAAAACCAAACCCACTGAATCCGACTCATAGTGACCCTACAGGACAGAATACAACTGCCCATAGGGTTTCCAAGGCTGTAAATCTGTATGGAAGCAGACTGCCACATCTTTCTCTCATGGAGCGACTGGTGGGTTTGAACTGCTGACCTTTTGGCTAGTGGCCAAGTGCTTAAACACTGTGCCACCAGGGCTCCTTCCCTTGATGGATAGTAATCTTTTAAAACGTGAAAATTTGGGGCTAGGAGGTGAGGGTAAGGTGGTGAAATGCATTAACAATGACGGAACACAGTATATTCGAGGAACAGTGGCAATGTAGGTGGGAAAATGATGGTAGGGGAGTTAAACCTCAATAAAGAGATTGGTGAAAGACAAACCAAGCAGGTACTGCCGAACCACTAAACATTTTTAGCCAGGTGATTGCGAACGATTATGATCAATGTGAAGCGTGAGTCTCCAACATACAGCTGAAGCTAATGAATATCTGTAGTACTGGTTTTCTTGAACTAAGTGTTTCGAAATTCTAAAATACAATTTTGGTTAAACACATTAAAATATGCTCGTTAGCCAAGTGTTACATAAATTTTTATGTACATATTAATATATTTTACTAAGCAAACAATAAAAAAGTTGCCGTCGAGTCCATTTTGACTCATAGGGACCCTACAGGACAGAGCAGAACTGCCCCACAGCGTTTCCAAGGAGCGGCTGGTGGATTTGTAGCAGGTGCAGGTCTTAACCACTGTACCACTGGGGCTCCAACACGGGTTATGTTCACATTACAAGGGTATCTTTGTATCATGGATGGCAGAAATTTGCTGGTTATGATAGTACCTTTTACAAGTCACTTGCCTGGAGTGACACAGTGAAGGTATATGATCACCAGAGGTCATCATCTTACATCAGACAGAATGTCCTCTAGGAGACCAGTTCTACAGGTACTTCTGCAATCACCAATGTCCTCAGCCAAAGCTTTAAGACCGGAAAGGCGGTTCAAGAGAACCCTCTGTATTCAGCACGCATTCTCTTCAAACTCCGTGACCTCTGAGCTAGTGGCCAAAAGCGGTGGTTTACACTACTCCTCCACTTGCCTAGCAGTGCACAATTTTCTGCCACGAAAGAGAAGTTCTGGCATATTTTGCTTCTCACCCACTGCAGGAATCCCCATTCACAAGCCCAAATGTTACTGCGTCATTGTATGGCCAGACGCTCCCGGCTCTAAACATTCTGTACCTCCGTAAATGGGAATTGGGAACATTCTCTAATCCGTTACAGATTTTGAAAAGTGATTTACCACCAGCCCTGCAGTGAACTGAAGACCACAAGGTCACTGTTTTGCTGTAAGGTGCAGCTGTTGGGGCTACTCTGTAATTCCTTAGAAATCCTCATGTTTTAAACAGTAGCCCTGACACTGGAAGAATGAATCGATACTATGATTTTCTTGTAGGCCCTCAAATCATACGAATACAGAGACAGTGTACACGGGAGGCTATTAAAGAGGTCATAAACTGTCCCGGAGTTTTTGGCACATCTAACAGGGGGGTCAAGGACAGATATATGTACATCCTTGCTAGTATAATACATTCTTTCACTATGAAAATAAAAATTTCATCAAGCACAAAATAAAAGAAAATGTGCATTTATTCTTTACAAGTTTTAGTTAAATTCATAAAGGATAATAGAGATCCTTAAACATAAATTTAATAACAAATATAGCTTTTAATTAGACAGCTATAGAACATGGCAAGTTCTTTAAAATAGGAATTTTCAACTTCTCTAATTCCATAGCACACAGCACACTTTTCTACACATGTATTTTTTTAATAAATACAACAAGCTAATTAAAAAGAACAAAAAGATAAAAACAAAGGTAAGTAGCAACAGTATTTAATATAAAAGTATCATCCCAACAGGAAAATGTCAACTGGAGTTTTCTTGCTGGCCTACTAGTAAAACTACTGTGACTGACTGATATTTAAAGGACAGTAATATTCAGAATGCTGACTGCAGTACTTTACTCATGCTTGGGTCCCCATCCCAGGACAGGAAAGGACTGAGCAGTGTGTAGCTGAACATGATTTAGTTTTTCCATGTTGCTTCCTTCTTACCAGTTGTCTTTAGATTCATCTATTTTAAGATGAATGCTTCCAGGGCTCTGTCCTTTATAAGAGGACTATGTATGTCTTTGGTATATAGCAATTCCCAAGCAGTGTTCCTAGAAGTAATAATTCTGTGAGATATAATAGAGGTTTTAAAAACAAACTTACCCCATGGTCAAATAATTTGGGAAAGCTACGTTTGGTTTTGGAGCTCTGGTGGCACAGCAGTTAAGAGCTACAGCTGTTAACCAAAAGTTCAGCAGTTCAAATCTACTAAGTGCTCCTTGGAAACCCTACAGGGCCACTCTACTCTGTCCTATACAGTTGCTATAAGCCAGAATCGACTCGACGGCAATGGGTTATATCTGGTTTTACGTCAAAAAAAAGAAAAAAAAATTTTTTGGAAACAGGTTTTTCCCTCCTCTCCCCCCTTCAGGACTTTCCAAGATTTTTAAAATATGGTAACTTACATGTAAATTCTTAGAGGAGGATCTTATATCATTATTTGTTATTTCTCAAACTTTTTGATTACAGGGTCCCTTAATTGTGGAGTTCATACTTAGAGATGAGGTACTGAGCCATTTTTAAATGCAAGATTTTAAAGTTGCTGAGGTGAAGTTTTGGGTACAGTTAAACTTGCTGCTGAAACTTTACTTTAGGAAATTTTATGAACAATTTACTAATTTGTCATTTTTATAGTGATGTGCAAAATGTTTATTTTAATCACTTCATTCCTAAAAAAAAAAAAAATTCTAGATGAATTTAACTTACTTTTTCTTATTTTATAATTTGTTACCAAGTCTTGTTCACGTTGAACTGGAAATGTAAACGTCTTACCGTATTTGCCTGCTACATCTGCAAGGTTCCATGCTTACTTGGCTAAATAAAATTGATCACATCCTTTAAATCTACAAATATGAGTCCTAATATCAACACATCTTAAATTATAAAACAAAATGATACACAGTCTCTTTGAGTGGTACACACATACGCTGTATACATAAAGCTAAACACACTTGATAAAAACTTCTTTCTGTCCTATCTCAATCTAATGGGTATTTCCAAGATACTCAAAGAACTAATAAGGTGAGTCCCACTTGTAAACATGTCACTATTTAAGACCATCTAAAAATAACCATCTGCAACTATTTTAAACTTAAGGAAGAACAGATTTCTTTTTCAGGAGTTTTCCACTCTTAAAAAGTGTTTAAGAAAGCAGGAATTTTTCTTTTTAAAATACCATATACTCTGAATTCCCGTCTGTGATACTGTCAATTGTTTATCAGTAAAAACACCATAAAAACAAAGGGGGAAACTACTTTCCATACCTGCCTGAATTTTGCACGGGCCTCTTTTTCTTTCATTCTTCCGTGGGCAACTAAGTAATCAAATACTTCACCTGAATCGGAAAGGTAAAGCAGGTAGTAAAATATACATAGATTTTCAATTTACAATACACACAATTTCAAGTTTTTGCTTTGTTTTTTAAAAAAACTTTTGGCCCACCATTCTCTGCTAGGTCTATGTAAGTCACAAATTAATACACTGAGTAGAAAAAAGGAAAAAAAATACATACAGAATTGAGTATCTACAGCAGCTTCTGTCTTAGCAAAACTCCTTAAAAAAAAGTCATAAAAACATAACCAAGAAAACTTCCTTTCTGCTTTCAAGAATTACATAAAAACACAGTCAACTCTTTATTATCCATTCTAATAAAGGGCCAACATGGGCAATCAAAAATTACATGTGGCTCTGTATTTGGGGCCTACATTTCGAACAAAGTAATGAAGCCATATTATGTACGATCTCTCTCTTGAATTCTACCATCATATAGTGTTAGTTAAATTCCATCTCACTGCTTCCGGCCACATTGGTTTCTTTCTTTTCCTTCCTAGACGGTGATTATGCTTATTCTCTCTAACTCATTTCACATACTTTGGTACTTAACTATAAATTATACAGGATTACATCATTCCTGTGTGTGCCTCCTATTACTTCAGATGAGCCATACATTCCTTAAACACTATCATGACAGACATACTTAATTTGCTCCCTCATGCCCACGACAGAACACAAAGTGGATAAACAATAAATATTTGTTGAAACAATTTAAAAATAACCTGAAATGGAGACATTTTCTATTGGATCCACTATGTGTTTTCTGCAAAAGCCTATAAGTTGTTGTTGTGTTTTTCTTTTTTTCATTTTTCTCTAGTCAATAATATTGAAAAAGCAAATTACATTTAGATATAAAATTAAAATATTAACTCTAGTGCCAGAAGAGTTAAAAAAAATTATGTCCTTATAATTACAGCTTGCAATATATATGGAAATACATGATTATTAAGAACTCACAAAATGGCTTAAAGGGCACTCATGAAGTACAGCGGAGTGGTTAAAAACTCAGGGTTTAGAATCAGAAAAGTTGAGGTCTGAAACCTGGGTTAGCCGCCAAGCAGCTGCTGGGTGGCGACGTTAGGAAAACTCCTCAACTTCATTAAGACCAAGTTTCTACCTCTGCCTGCTACCTCACACGGCTGTTGTGAGGATTAAATGAAATGATGCATGTGTTGGCATACGGTAAACACTCAATAAATGACACATATGGATATGTTACATATACACATATGCAATATCAATCCTCGGATTAAGTAAAACATTCAAAATCAAATGTGAGGTGGATGTGTATCGGATGAAGCTAATATGCCTCCAGTGTTAGACAGCTTGTTACATCGAGCAGAGTTAGGTGATGAAATGGGGCGATGACAACAGAGGGGTGGACGGAATGCTCCAGTCCACCTGCCACAGTAGCTAATCACAGTTTGCTCCTGGACATGTGAGTTGAGGCTGGGAAACACTTATCAAAGGTTCGAAAATTTGGATCTGCTCTTAAGTTCTGCCTGGGAAGGGACTTTGTCTTTGATCACCGTGGTGTTCTTAGCATCCAGAATGTTAACTAGTACACGGTAAGCATGTAATAAATCTTGTTTACGTGAATGAAGGAAGGGATGAAGACACCATTCCAGAGTAGCCCCGACATCTACTTAAAAATTTTTTTTTTACTGTACTTTAGATGAAGGTTTACAGAGCAAACAAGTTTCTCATTAAACAATACACATATTGTTTTGTGACATTGGATGCCACCTGCACAATGTGTCAACACTCTCTCCTTCTTGACCTTAGGCTCCCTATTACCAGCTTTCCTGTCCCCTCCTGCCTTCTTGTCCTTGCCCCTGGACTGGTGTGCCCCTTTAGTCTCATTTTGTTTTATGGGCCTGTCTAATCTTTGGCTGAAGGGTGAGCCTCAGGAGTGACTTCATTACTCAGCTATAAGGGTGTCTGGGGGCCATGCTCTCAGGGTTTCTCCAGTCTCTGTCAGACCAGTAAGTCTGGTCTTCCTAACACCTTCCTTTAATGGGCTCCTCTGGACTAAAGATGGTGCAAAGTCATAAAGAAACTGCCTACTCTCATAATCACTGTATCTTCCACCTCATTAGTGAACCAAAATCGATTGATCTATTCCTGGCAAAGAGGCAGTCTGTCTGATTAGACTTTTGTGTGCATGTCAGGTTCAATCTTAAAACGTCTTGAAATTTTGGAGGAAAAATACTGTTTTTATTTTCCAGAGTCGCCTTGCCATTATTTACAGATTAAAAAGGCAAGAAAATGCTTCTACATTTCTTGCCACTGAACCATTCTGCTTTTCTTACAAGATCACTGACTGGCAAGCCCCAATGCTAAAGAAAATTTATCACCAGGAATCAGAACTGAATGAGGGTCCAGCTGGTTTGGACTGAATCCAGTACCATCTCTCCACAGTACTCCACGTGGCCCCTCCTAACTATGCTGCCGAAGGAGCACAGTGATAACCCCGTGCTCTGTGTTATTCTAGCCATTGCTCCCCTTTAGTAGCACCAATAGAGAGTTGACTGTACTTATCATTAATCATTAAAACAGTACGCCAAAAAACAAAACCAAACTCATTCCCAATGACTTGATTCCAATGCATTGTGACCCTATAGGACAGAGTACAATTGCCCCATAGAGTTTCCAAGGAGCACCTCGTGGAATCAAACTGCTGACCTTTTGGTTAGCAGCTGTAGCTCTTAACCACTATGCCACCAGGGTTTCCCTTTAAAATAGTATACATATTAACACAGCCTTGTGGACCTTTATAAAAACAGAAAAGAGTCCACAAATTTTTGTTGTTGTTGTTGTGTGCTGTTAAGTTGATTCCAACTCATAGTGGCCCTATCAGGACAGAGTAGTACTCTTCCATAGGGTTTCCTAGGCTGTAATCTTACAGGAGAGCCCTGATAGAGCAGTGGTTAAGCACCTGGCTGCTAACCAAGAGGTCTGCAGTTCAAATCCAACAGCCGCTCCTGGGAAACCCTACGGGGTAGTTCTGCCCTGTCCTATAGGATCGATATCAACTCGACAGCAACAGATTTTTCTGGATTTTTAATCTTTACAGGAGATCTCCAGGTCTTTTCTCCCTTACAGCGGCTAGTAGGTACAAACCTCCGACCTTTGGGTTAGCAGCTAAGCACGTGACTCTTGTGCCATTTAGGGCACAAATTTTTAGCAGTCTGTAACTTCTCATGTAAAAAAAAAATTCATTGCCAACTCACAGTGACCCTATAAGACAGAGGAGAACTGCCCCACAGGGTTTCCAAGGAGCAACTGGTGGATTAGAACTGCTGATCTTTTAGTTAGCCGCAGAGTTCTTAACCACTGCACCACCAGGGCTCCTCTGGTATCAAGGCATATCTAAGCCCCATTTCCCTAAACTTTAGATCATGGGAAAAGGAAAAAAGGAGTTTAATAGAACTAAAAATAATACCGGGGTTCCCAATGCTGTAGATTGTTATAGAAATCTAATTAAAGGGTAGCAAAAAAATAGAAAATGGTTCATTATGTGGCAATTGTAGATTTATTAAATTAAAAATACAATATGTATTTTTAAAATCCTGTAATAATAAACATTCCTGACATAGGTCGTCAGGTTAAACAATGTCAGAGAACCTACACTGAAATATTTTCAAGATGAAAAAGCCTTGCAAGAAACAAATCCACTCAATCACCCAATCTGCACAGGCAACTAAAACAATTAAAACAGACCATGTTTGTAATAAAAAATTTTAGAAATCTATATATAAAAATACATAGTTCAGATGCTTAGAATAAATCCTCTTTAGTTGATATAAAAACTAAAGTATTATAAAAATCTATAACCTTTATTAGCTAAAAGAGCTCAATACTCAGTTTCTCTATTGACTAGCACATCACTGAATATCAACTAGTCAGTCAACCAGAGCAGTTTACATCATTTCAGTTCCCCTCCCTCTTCGGCAATTGTTTCAATTCTCCGAGCCTTTAATACCTCCCTTCAAGTACTGTTTTTTACTTAGTAAATGGTTTAACTCTATATAAATCTTAGAACCAGTTTCTGAGAAAGTTAAGTCCTATGCCTAAGAGAACGGCAATTTTGAGCCAATATCTCTCATTCGACAGAAAGTGAAGGACAAGAAAGTGATTTCCCATTACACACCAATGTTTCAAAACCATTCTATTTTTTGACACTACAGTTGTCAAAATTTACATTATATTCTATGACAAATGGCATCTTGCTATCTTCCTGTCAACTTAGTCTTCTACCTTATAAAATCATGCAGATCAAAACTTATTTAAATTGCACCTTATGGATTATCTTGAAAATTTATGTTTATTGAGTATCTGTCATACGTGAACCACCAGTGAAATAAGCATCTGACCTAGGACTTGCTTCTACTATAAACTTTACTAAACACCATCTGTGTTGGAGATTTTACTTCTTATAACCAGAAGCTTGTAATTATAACAGCATTATGATAAATTACTATAATATAATCATACATAGACAAGAGAACCAAAACATTCATAGATGACAATGAAAAGTCAGAGTTTTGGAAGATGTCCTTAAGTAATTTTAAGTAAGTTCAAAATTCAATAATTAAATATAAGTATTCAAAGCAAACATTGAATTTTCCTTAAGATATACTTCAAAGGCACTTTAATAAAACTATAGATCTATTAACAGTAACAAGAACATCAATGTTATAACGAACCATTAAAAAAAAAAACTTTAGGCACTGATAATTATACACGGCTCATCAAAGATAACTTTTCAATCCCCCTCATCCTTACCCCCACTGGCGTATTCCATGACTAAATAGAGGGTCTTCTCTGTTTCAATAACTTCAAATAATTTTACTGAAAAAAGAAATTAGAGATATAACTCTATATAACTGTTAGCATAGTCTGAACGTGCTTTAAGAAAATTTAAAGTAACACTAAACCAACAGAAAATTTTAGAGGATTTAAAAAAATTATTAATTACAGTTTTAAATTTAAAAAATTTCCCAAGGGTTATTAGTCCTATGGGAAAAAAGAAAAAAAAAAAAAAAAAACTACTCACCACTAAGTGATTTGGAAACAACTGCTGATTCAAAAGAGAGTTATATTTCTGGGATGAAAAAAAAATTGCTTTTTTCTAATTAAAATAAGGCAGTGCAAAGGAGATTCTTAAAATCAGAATAATAATAAAAAAGTTTAAAGCTTACAAGAAACTATGTAATTTAATGTTAAATAGTCTTTGGTACAGGAAGAAAAAGATTTTAAAAGTTTTCATATTTATGTGATGGTAGTTTTTTTAATAAAAGTGTATGGTTAAAAAATACTAAATTATCAGAATTATACAGCTGAAAATATTCACAAATAGTCACAATAATACCTTTGATAAAGACAGGATTTTTAAATGTGCAAAAAAAAAAAAACTGTTCAAAAATAAACAGATTAAAAGAATTGTTTTTCAACTATTACAATCAAATGATTTCATATAATAAATAACATACCTGATCAATAAATTTATTTGTACAGATAGGGAAAAATTTTGAACTTCCAGAAATAAATTTACTAAAATTGAAATAAACTTTTAACTTTAAAAAAAATGCAAGTTAGTTTTTTGCCTATAAACTATGATCAATCCAAATGAACATTATCAAATTATATGAAATTCATTTTTTATAAATACCTAAATGGTATGCACTATTTAGAGAGATTTAGTAAGAAGACAAAAAATAAAACAAAACCACATTTTTATGTATTAACTTTAATTCCAAGTCATGTGTCTAACTTTAGTGGAGAGCAGAAGACAGAAAGATGGTAGAAAACAGCAATTTATAACCTTCAGTTAGCTTTATTACTTATATTTACCCAAAGTATCACTTTTTTAGTCTATCACTCAGATTATCACTTTTATTCTATTTATACAAAACATCCTTAAAGTCGTATTTTTTCAAACACCCTCAAATGAAAGAAAATACATTATTATCAATTGTATACATAAATTTCTTACCTATATTAGGATGATTCAGTATCTTCATGATTCGTACTTCTCGAAACAACTGTTAAAGAAAACAGGTAGACACGCTTCTGTTAAAAAAGAACACTCAAGCAGCGAGCCAATCAAAACATCCATCTGAAGAAATTCATCTGCTTACAAGACACTACAGGATGCTTGTAATGAATTGAGAAACCAGAGATTTCTTTCTGCTTCTCAGTTCCAACTCTACACAAGCTATGTAACCAGATGGAAATGCTAACTCTGCTGAGATGTAGTTTCCAAGAGAATTTTAACTACATGAAATTAGTCTCCTTACAGTTCTAGAATCCTACGGTTCCATGTGTGACTGGATACGTTACACACAATAAAACTTACGTTTCATTCAACTACTCTTCGTTCCCAGGAATAAAAGAAATATAATGTGGAAGCAAAACTGAATGGTCTTACACATGATCTTTACCCAAAAACAACCTTCCTTGGGTGTCCGTCTCTTCAAGTTATCTCTACTGGTCAGTCAGGCATTTCATGAAGGATTAAAAGACACAAACCTATACTTAAATTAAAAATTGACAAGACAGCAAGCTAGTTTCGATACCATTTTTAGGGAGGCATACACAACAATATTAAAGAATGATAAAAATATCTACCACTTTACATAAAACCAATACAAAATGACAAATCACTGGAAATGTGAATGTTAGTACTTCTCTCTTATCTTACTTCATGATAAATATAAGGCCAATTTTTCAAAAGCATGATTGGGCATTTTTTCCCTTTATGTTGTTGTTGTTAGGTGCTGTCGAGTCAGTTCAGACTCATAGCAACCCTATGTACAATAGAATGAAACACTGCCTGGTCCTGCGACATCCTTACAATCATTGCTATTTTTGAGCCCATTGTTGTAGCCACTCTGTCAATCCATCTCGTTGAGGGTCTTCCTATTTTTTGCTGACCCTCTACTTTACCAGGCATGTTATCCTTCTCCAGCGACTGGTCCCTCCTGATGACATGTCCAAAGTACATGAGACAAGCTCTCACCATCCTTGCTTATAAGGAGCATTCCTTCTGGCTGTACTTCTTCCAGAACAGATTTGTTCATTCTTCTGGCAGGCCACAGTATATTCAATATTCTTCGCCAACACATCATTCAAAGGCATCAATTCTTCTTCAGTCTTCCTTATTCATTGTCCAACTTTCATATGCATAGGAGGCAGGTGAAAATACCATGGCTTGAATCAGCCACACCTTAGTCCTCAGAGTGACATATTTGCTTATTAACACTTTAAAGGGGTCTTTTGCAGCAGATTTGCCCAATGCAACACGTTGTTCAATTTCTTGACTGCTGCTTCCATGCGCATTGATTACGTTACCTTATATTTTATTACTGAACAACAACCAGTCGAGTATCTGGCCAAACCACTGATAATCATAGCCTAGCTTAGTTGCCCCATCAATTAACCATCATACTCCCTAAATTTCTATATCAGATTCATCACCAAGATCTGTTGATTCTACCTCCAAAGTATATCTCAAATCTATCAACTTCTATCCAACCACACTGCTACTACTGTCTTAGTGGATTCTTTCTGCAATCTCCAATCTGTCTTCCCACCTTGCAATCCATTAACCACACAGCATTCTACTGCATAAAACTACTGATGGGTTCCCAATGCTCTTGGAACAAAATCCAGTCGCTGACAGGAGCCTCTAGCCCCTGGCAATCAGGGTTCCGTTTACTTCTCTAGCCCAATCTCATGACATTCTTTCTCCCAGACTGACCGTACTCAAACCATCAACATTAAAATTTTTTTTTTTTTTTTTTTTATGAGACGGAATCGACTCGACGGCACTGGGTTCGGTTTTTGGTTTTGGAAGATCGACGGAATCGACTCGACGGCACTGGGTTTGGTTTTTGGTTTTGGAAGATCCTTCCCTAGGATTTTACCAACTTTTGCAGTCTTAAATTGATCAAACATGCAATCAAGATGCACTGATAACTACTGGTAATGGGAATGCAAAAGTTGAAAACGGAGAAGAAGAAGATCAGTAGTTGGAAAATATGGTCTTGGTAACAGAAATGATGCCGGAGGCTGCATTATTGAATTTTGTAAGACCAGTGACTTCTTATTGCAAATATCTTTTTTCAACAATATAAATGGCGGCTATACACGTGGACCTTGCCGGATGGAATACAGAATCAAATAGACTACATCTGTGAACACAGATTATAGAAAAGCTCAGTATCATCAGTCAGAACAAGGCCAGGGGCCGACTGTGGTACAGACCATTAATTGCTCATATTCAAGTTCAAGCTGAAGCTGAAGAAAATTAGAACAAGTCCACGACAGCCAAAGTACACCCTTGAGCATACTTCATCTGAATTTAAAGACAAAATTTTACACATTGAACACTAAGGACCACAGACCAGACAAGTTGTGGAATGACATCAAGGATGTCATACATGAAGAAAGTCAGAGGTCACTAAAAAGACAGGAAAGAGAGAAAAGACCTAAATGGATGCCAGAAGAGACCCTAAAGCTTGCTCTTGAAGGTCAAATAGCTAAAGTGAAAGGAACAAATGATGAAGTAAAAGAGCTGAACATAAGGTTTCAAAGGGCGGCTTGAGAAGACAAAGTATTATAATGACATGAGCAAAGACCTGGAATTAGAAAAGGGAAGAATATGCTCACCATTTCTCAAGCTGAAAGAACCTAAGAAAAAATTCAAGCCATGGGTTGCAACACTGAAGAATTCTACGGGGAAAATAGTGAATGATGCAGGAAGCATCAAAAGAAAATGGAAGGAAAACGGAGTCACCGTACCAAAAAGAATTGGTCGATGTTCAATCATTTCAGGAGGTAGTATATGACCAAGAGCCAATGCTACTGAAGGAAGAAGTCCAAGCTACACTGGAGGCATTGGCGAAAAACAAGGCCCCAGGATGTTGAGATGTTTCAACAAGTGGATACAGCTGGAAGTGCTTACTCCTCTACTCCAAGAAATATGGAAGACAGCTACCTGGCCAATTGACTGGAAGAGATCTGTATTTATGCCATTTCCCAAGAAAGCTGATCCAACCAAATGCGAAAATTATCAAACAATATCATTAATATCACATGCAAGCAAAATTTTGCTGAAATCATTCAAAAGCGGCTGCAGCAGTATACTGACAGGGAACTGCCAGAAATTCAGGCCAGATTCAGAAGAGGATGTGGAACCAGGGATATTACTGCTGATGTCAGATGGATCCTGGCTGAAAGCAGAGAATATCAGAAAGATGTTTACCTGTGTTTTATTGACTACGCAATGGCATTCAACTGTGTGGATCATACCAAATTATGGATAACATTGCAAAGAATGGGAATTCCAGAACACTTAATTGTGCTCATGAGGAACCTGCACATAGATCAAGGGGCAGTTGTTGGGACAGAACAAGGGCATACTGAGTGGTTTAAAGTGTCAGGAAAGGTGTGTGTCAGGGCTGTATCCTTTTACCATACCTATTCCATCTGTATGCTGAGTAAACAATCCGAGAAGCTGGACTATATGAAGAAATCAGGATCAGGATCTGAGCAAGACTAATTAACCTGCATTATACAGATGACACAACCTTGCTTGTTAAAAGTGAAGGGGACCTGAAGCACTTACTGATGAAGATCAAAGACTACCACCTTCAGTACGGATTACACCTTAACATAAGCAAAAATCCTCACAACTGGACAATAAGCAACATCATGATAAACAGAGAAAAGACTGAAGTTGTCAAGGATCTCATGTTACTTGGATCCACAATCAACACCCATGGAAGCAGCAGTCAAGAAATCACACGATGGGCCGCAACCGGCAAATCTGCTGCAAAGGGTCTCTTTCACGTGTTACAAAGTAAAGATGTCACTTTGAGGACTAAGGTGTGACTGACCCAATTCATGGTGTGTTCAGTCGCCTCATATGCACGTGAAAGCTGGACGATGAATAAGGAAGACTGAAGCAGAACTGACACCTTTGAGTTGTGGTATTGGTGAAGAATATTGAATACACCATGGACTGCCAAAAGAAGGAACAAATCTTGTCTTGAAGAAGCACGACCAGAATGCTCCTTAGAAGCAAGGATGGAGAGACTTTATCTCTCATACTTTAGATTTGTTATCAGGAGGGACCAGTCCCTGGAGAAGGACATCATGCTTAGTAAAGTGGAGGGTCAGTGAAAAATAGGAAGACCCTCAACAAGATGGACTGACACAGTGGCTGCAACAGTGGGCTCAAGCACAGCAACAATTGTGAGGACTGCACAGGACCGGGCAGTGTTGCTCGTTCTGTTGTACACAGGGTCGCTACGAGTCAGAATCACCTTGATGGCACCTAACAACAACGACAACAAGATCCTTTCCTACTCAGGACCTTTACATCAGCTGTCCCTCTTTGTCTGTAATGAGTGCTCTTCTCCCCACTTTTTCTTAGAATTATGAAACAGTTCAGATTTGTTCAAAAGCACAGAAATCATTATAGCACCTCTGTATCTTACCATCAAAATTAAACAACTGATGTTAATATTCAGCCACATTTACACTAGGTTTTTTTATTTATAAGAAAAAATACGAATTTTTAAATCAGTAATTTTATTTTACAGAGTTTTTATTTTAATAAAGTACTGCTAAAAAATAAATCATTACTTACCGTCACAGTAAGGGCTCACCCCATCTTTCTTTTTCCCTTTCTACCCTACAGATAACCATTAGCTTAAGGTTGGTAGCTCGGCTACTAACCAAAAGGTTGGAGGTTCAAGTCCACCCAGAGGTACTTTGAAAAAAATGCCCACTGACCTACTGCTGAAAAATCAGCCATTGGAAACCCTGCGATGCACAGTGCTGCTCTGACACACGTGGGGTCACCAGGGGTTGAATTAGGTTGATGGCAGCTGGTGAAAACAACAACAAAAACATGGCTACCCTTTTCGAAAAGCAGCTATTGGCTTGCTACTGGGCTCTTATCAAAACTGCACACCTGGCCCATGGATGGACCGCTGCATTCATTATTCGAACTGCCTTACTGAAGTATGTGAACCAGGAGGAGGAGACGGAAGTAGCATCAGCAGTCTTTCTGAGCCAGTTTTTTTAGGAGGCCATTCCAACGCTCAACAATACAAGATACCTGTGGAACACGGAGTGCTCATCAAACACCTTGACTAACAAACAAAAACTGGAAATGGTAGTAAATGCATGTGAGCTTCTGAGTGTGGTTTCTGCAAGGTAAAGCAGAGTGCCAACCAGCAGACCCAAATTCCTGTAAACAACCTTGACCTACATCAAAAGACTGGTCAATGGCTGTACATTTATGTGCTCAATTTAAATGTAAAATGTTAAGTGTTTATATCATTTTTATCATGGTACGTACATGTATCATTTTAAAATAATTCCTTGCTTTAAGTTTTCAGTTAAGAGCTCCTGATTACACCACAGAAAAGCACTGACATTACTTCTCAGCTGGCTTAAGTATTAACCAAGTACCAGGAAGGGAGGCCCATCCAGCTGCAGCACAAACATGCCAGGTTGGCTGCTTAATTCTAACTCTTCTCTCTCTTCTGCCGCAAGAAAGCACGTCGAATTGCCAAAATGAACAACACTGTCATTAGGGCAGGCTTGAATTTACTCTAATTTTTTAAATTAAATTATTGGCAAATTTGGTAGTTTACTCTTAGAAGCAAACTGGTTGGGGAATATAGCTAGAGTATATTCTAAGTACAGTATACTCAGCATGACTAAATAAAACACAATGATGTCTCCTGGCAGCTCCGTGTTTGAGAATCGCTGATCTAAAAGAATAGATTAGCTGCATGTCCCTCAACCATTCCTGCATAAATACTGTTTCTGTTTTGCTTATTTGGTTGCTTTTTAAGCTGGGCTTTTGAGTGGCACTGGGTTCACAATTATAGTCCCCAGCCAGCACCTGGAGTGTAGGTATTCTGTTCTACCAAAAACAGAGCTGAGGATAGGATCAAAACCATCTTGTAAAAATTGGGGCACCTAACAAAAATAGTACCTGAACAGAAGGCCACTCCACTTCCATCTGGAGATGAAGTCAGGGAAATGGCTACAGGAAGGGCTGAAGTTCTCATCAGAAAGTAATTCCAGTTATAATAGTAATACTCAGCCATCGGATTCCTACATTCCAAAGATGTTTTGAATATACTGTTCTATCCTTAGTTTCCTTGGCTTCAGCAGTTTTTGACAAGGAGAGAGAAAAACCCACAACCAACGAGAGCAAGAAGCATGATGGGTTGGGTGTGTGATGGCTACAGAAGATGGGCAGCTGTGAAAGGGGAAGGAGTGGGTGCTGCTGGAAGGAGTGATCAGGCTGTGTTAAGGGGTGTGACGACTAAGGATAACGAAATGCCAGAATCCTGCTCCATCAATCACCATTCCTCCCAAAGAAACACCCAACCATCAGCCAGATTTGGGTCATCAACTCTGCAAATCTAGAGAATTGCAGCAAATTGAGTAGCAGCGCTGGACTTCAGTAAAGGTCTTAAATGTCTCTTCGTCTCCACCCCCCTACCCCACCCTAAAACTCTTACATATTTTCCTGCACAAAAGAAAGAGACTGGAGATACAGTGAGAGTCGTCTGCACCAGCTGTATGGGTCAAAGGGAGAAGAAACAGAGCACATCACACACAGCCCAGGGTGGACCCCTACCGGAAAGGGTGTCAATCTTAGGAGAGCTTACTCCTCCCTTAGGAAAGGTGAGGAGAGTTGAGGTGAGGTGCTGAGGGTATATTTAGACCACATTTTTTTTTTTAAGGAGTGGAGGAAAAAATTTTTTTTTCTTTTTTTTTAAGAAGTCTACCCTGAGAAGAATTATTGCTATAAAAGTCAATTGCTGTGTGTACCATATGCTCCAGGTACAAGTAAGAAAAACAGAGCTGGTTTTATAGCTCCACATTACTATTTGAGCTTCTGATTCTAATTTTTAGTTTTTTCTTTTTCACTTTCAAGCTGTGACATCTTGATGTTTCTAACATAAACTTAGCAAAAGACCTCTGAAGTTACTAATTCCCTTCGAACTTAACGTTATGGGTTTGCTGTGGGCTGGAAATTAGGGCCAAGAGTTGTTAAAATTGTATGCTGCATTAGTGAAATAGGCACCGAATGAGAGCTTGAGGTGGGCCTTCTATGACTAAAAGGGTCTTCACTCTCTGGACTTTGTAAAAGCTACTCTAGCTGTTCAGAGGTCATCACTTCCTTCTTGGTTCTTGACCTTGTTCCCAATAATTGAAATTAGTAAATAATCCTTGAGTCTATGGCAACATGTTTACTTTTCAATTCAGTCCTTCCTGGTTAGGGCTTAAGTCAGGATTAGTGAAACTCCATCAGTGTCCTGTCATCAATACTTGCCTCAATTATGAACATTTTCCTTCTTTCTTCTCTATTACTCCTTGTTCCTTCATATGTCTTCCATCCCTTCTGCCTATTACTTTTTTTTTGATAATTGGAAAATCCGTTATATTTAGAACTAGCCCACTGGATATGGTTTAGACAATCCCCTTCTATTTACACTCAAAGCATCATAGTCAGGGGTCGTCAAATGCAAGCTGTCTTCTTTCCATCAGACCTGTTCACTGTGTTGTCCTTGGCCTCGTCAGTGCCATAGGGCTTCTTCACCACTGGCTTAATCTTGAGGCTTAGAGAGGAGAATTCTGTGGCCATGGGAACCTGATAAAGGTGGTAGTGGTCAGGCCTCTTCCTGCAGGGACAGCTCTGCCAGGCCACCTTCAGAGTCAGTAAATGGGGCGTGTAGAAGGGGGAGGACATGCACAGCTTCCGTGTTCTTCAGCATACCCTTCTTAGCCTTTTGCTTTGATTTGGATTTTGTGAGGACTCTTCTTTGCCTTCATTGCAATCTTTACAGAAAATTGTATCTGTATATTTGACAGCAGTTTACTGGCCTACTAATGTGAAGTGTGGACACTGCCTTACCCTGAAGGTGACATTCAGTTCTAAGAGACTGCTAGGTCCTCGTCTAGGCTCTCTGAGATGCACCATTTGTTGAGGGATTGTATGTATGATTTAGGAGCCCTGATGGCACAGTGATTAAGTGCTTGGCTGCTAAACAAAGGGTCAGTGGTTCAAATCCCTCAGCTGCTCTGCAGAAGAAAGACATGGCAGTCTGCTTCCATAAAGATTACAGCCTTGGGAATCCAATGGGGCAGTTCTACTCTGTCCTATAGGGTCACTATGAGTCAGAATTCTCGATGGCATGCAACAACAAAAACATGTGATTTGCCCATATTAACAGGAAGGGTTTATTATAAACTTTCAGCTTCTTAAATTTCTGGAATCAACCTGTCCTCCCTTTTTTAGCTTCCAGACATCTTACTGGGACATGAACTATTTTATAAAATTATTGCCAGTAGCACTATAACAACGTAGGTCAACTCCTTCCCATGAAACAGTAGTGTAGAAAAGGAGATCTAGATATAATTAAATGAATATATATTAGATAATTTCTAATTAAAAAAAATATGATCAGCACTATTTCCCAAATTTGACAAGCCGTCGTCAACTATTCATTAAAAAGTAATGGTAGGGTGTCCTACTTTCCCAAAGTTTTGTTTTCCCAGGTAAATCGTTAAGATTCTTCATTTCTTGTGAACTGGTACCAATTTTATATTGCTTGAGTCTCTCCAAGGGCACTGAACAACTTTGGGTACAAAGTTGGTACTTAATAAATATAAACTGTAAGAGATAAATAATTCCAGAGGGAAGACAGTAAACATAAAAATAGATTCAATTTGAAAAGACAGACAATCTCACTAGCAATCATGGAAATTACAATTAAAACCAGGTACAATTTTGCATCCATGAGGCTGACATAAATTAAGAGATCTGACCACAAAAAGTGCTGGAAAGAATGAGGAGCAACAGTAAATCTTACACAACGTTCAAAGAAGTTTAAATCGGTGTGGCCACTTCGGAGAGCAATTTGACATTATCTGAATAAGCTGGGGATATATGTACAACCTTCAACCCAGCAATCTACCTGGGGAAGAGATATCCTTCTACACATGTGCACATACAGATATACATAATAAGGATCACTGCAACGTTGTAGTAGCAAAAAAAGAAAAAAATCATATAAAACAAACTGTGTCCACGGACCTTAAAACCAGGGTGCCTGGCATAGGCTAAGGTGGCTGACCCAGATCTAAATTAAATTCCACTTTTGAATCAAATTGCAGTCTGAACCACAAGCTTCTGCTTTTTCTGAAAAGACAATTCAGTCTCTCATACAAGCTTAACTGTAACACAAAGGAGCAAGATTTTACTCTGTGCTAGGAATTGTTTGTTAAAAGACGTTTGTCAATGTTTACGAAGCTTGTTCTAGGGAGAATACTTTTAGTCAACATTGTCCCAGGAGGTTAGGAAATAGAATTGATAACATTAAGTAAAGATGAAGCCCCGCAATTGTCTCATAACTCTGTAACCAAGATGAGGTAAACATCAAACAACTAAGTCTTGGTTCTAATTTATTGGCTCCCTCAATATTTTTTTTTTTCAAATCAGACTTCATTCACTCACTGAGACTTTCACTCTGTTTCTGCTGACTCTTTATAAATCTGTAAAGGTATACAGCTTGTTACCGTAAGAAAGAGGGAGAGGCAAACAAGCAGAAAGTCTACTCAATTGTTCCCCAGGGTGTTAACAGACTTGCTGATGTTAAGAAGAGCATCTTGGTCAAACATGTTCCAGGGGGTCAGAGATTAACGTTAAAAAAGTTTGCAGTTTGACAAACCCCTTGTACCTTTTGCTGTGTACCCCCCACCCCACACTCCCATGCACACAGACCTTTGTTTCACCTGATAAAAACCTCTCTTTCTTCTACAATTTGGAACACACTACTCTGCTTGGATGCAAGTGTGTATCTCCCAGATTCTCGAATGTCTCTGTACTTTGCTACAACAAAACAAACAAACAAAAAACTACCACCAGTAACAACTGAAATATCCATCAACAGAATGGAAAAATCATAGAGTATTTATCAAGAGGAAACGGGTAAGCTGTGGTATATTCATACAATGGAATACAACAGCAGTGAAAATAAAGAACTAGATTATGCAGATAACATAAATAAAACTGTGTGACAATGTTAAACGACAAAATCAAGCAGGAGAAGAAGAGGAGATTTAAAAGTAAATAATACATAGTATTTTATATACGGATACACCCATGATAAAAGGTTAAAAAACAAGAGAAAAAAAAACGAACCATAAATAGGAATAAGAAATTCAGGACAGTAGTTACTTATAGGTAGGAGAGACAGGCATGAGACCAAGAAATGGCACATAGTGGTTTCAACTTATCCATGAGGTTTTATTTCTTAAAATAAATAAACTTTAGTGTAATAAATAAATATCATGAGAAAGCAATTTTTTCAAACAGCAAAGACATTTTGAAGTTCCCATCCAAAAATTAAAAATAAACTAGTTTACTGTGTCAACAAACTGCAGATGCCCAACTAGGAAAAAATGGAAATACAACTCTTAAAATAAATAAAAGAGAATATGACTTTTAGAACAACCAGATGGTTAACCTAAAACTCACAGATGATTTTAAGATTACTAGACTCCTTCATTTTCCCCTAGAGAAAAATTTTCCATAGCAATTTCAGTAAATTTTAAGAAGTTTCTGAAGAATGTATGTCAGAAACGATGTACGATTTACAGCCAATAAAAGCCAAGCGATGAGAACTGAGGTTTTAAGGGACAGAGGCAGAAAACAGTTATCAAAAACAAACAAAACTACCACCAAAGCCAAAACAACAATAACTAAAGCACACATACTTATGAATAATCCTTGGTTATGACTTCTTTTAAAGGGAATTTAACTTCGTTGCAGAGAAAAGGAAAGGTTTCCCCGAAGAAGTGTCTCTAAGGCTGAAAAGTACAAGATGAGTAAGAATTAAGTGAATGGGGAAGGGCCCTAGGCAGATGGTGGGCTGTAAAGGTGAAAACGCCTGGAGGCTGGAAGAAACTGAACAGGAGCAGATGGAAGAAAGTCACTGCAGCTAAAGAGCGGGATGAGGCGAGGGGGGAGAAACTGTGGGGAGCTGAAAGTCACTGCAGCTAAAGAGCGGGATGAGGCGAGGGGGGAGAAACTGTGGGGAGCTGGTGGTCCATGCGGGGGGAGAGTAGTTACCAAAAAATGGGACACTATCTCCAAGTTTAAACAGGCATGACACAACCAGAGTTGTATCTTACATCCTTGACTTTTTAAACTGTGTATATGTGTGTGTGAACATATGCCCATAATACCCGTTGCTGTAGAGCCAATATTGACTCATAGCGACCCCACAAGACGGAGCAGAACTGCCCCTCTGCATTTCCAGGGAGCGGCTGGTGGTTAGAACTGCTGACCTCTTGGTTAGCAGCTGTAGCTTGCCGTAGCTCTTAACCACTGTGCCTCCAGGGCTCCGTGTGAATATACAGAAGGATGCAAAGTAGATGCAGAAAGACCAGTTAGAAGGCTATTGGGGTAGTTCAAGGGAGAGACAGTAGTTTCGTCTAGAGTGGTCATGAAGGAGGAAGAGAAAAGCAGACATTCTCAAGAAATAGGCAAGAAATAAAATCAGCAAGAGCCAAGGTGGTGAGACTGAGGCAGGAGGAGTCCACGTGATTCTGAGGCTTCTGGCTCGTACGCCTGGGGGACAGTGCCACTCACTGAGGACGCCAGAAGAGAGCCAGGTGAGCTGGGCATGGAGCTGGTGGGGTAGAGATCACGAGTTCAGTTTTGGACATAATGAGTTCAGGGGTGTCTTTAAGAAAACCCAGGGAAGATACAAGCTGACTTAGGGGAGGTATGGGTTGAATATATAAATTTGTGAGTTTACCTTCAGGTGATAATTTAAACCACATTTACATCTGAGTCAGGAAAAGAATGTAGAAAGAGATGTCCTAAGACAAGTCTCATAAAGCTCCAACACTGAATGGCCAGCTAGAAGACAATGTCCCTACCTAAAGGAAACAGAGAAGGAGGAGCCAAAAAGACAGAGGAAAACATCAGGTGAAATATAATCGCCTTTCAATAGATATTTGTTGGAGTAATGAATTAATTAATGAACACATATATCTGGCTCAGTAACACATAGCCTGAACAATAAAACAGGTTCCATTTCTAGTTGTTTCCTTTGTCTTGCTTTTTATTTCTACTACATTAAAAAATCCTAGCTCACAACCACTGACCGATGAGGGAAAGGAACAAGCACTAGGTGATGTGTCAGGTTATTTTAGCAGCATTCAGACTGATTCCTGTACCCAAACCTACAGAGGTATGTCCACCTGAGCATGATTTATGGCTCTCAGACTCTGGGCTGATGAGCTGTCTCACTCTAAGGTTGGAAGACTGGACGTTTCCATCTGAGAAATACCAGCAAATGGATTCTTAACATACTCTTTGGATATACTGGCTTATATGGATGCAGCATTTTGTGTACTAGACATGTTCAATAATACGTCACTGAGCCCTTTTTTCAGTAACTAAAAAAGGACCATCAAGGCTTACAAAAGTGAATAGTGGGCCCTCAGCTACTTGAAACACAATTTGGTCTTCTCAGAAAATACAGTTTATCTTACCCTCAACATTTAAATTGTTGATTTTTCACAACAATGTTAGATGTTAGCATTACCGGTATCACCTTAAAAAAAAAAAACTTGAACACCTTTTCCCTCAAAATCCATCATATTTCGGCATGAAAATTATACTTCCCACCAATTCTTCACACTGCATGTTAATGAGACATACCTCTCAATAGCTAAGATTTGACTATAATTCCTGTTTTTAGTATTTCCTTCAATATCAAATCAAGATCAGAGGCATGCTGCTGACCACCAACTGCATGGAATATGAAATAGTGGGTGGCTGGGCATTCTGGTATAATTTCATTTATTCACATGGTAGTATCATTCGTTGAAGGAAAAAAAAAAAAAAAAACCCCATGGTGGTGTTTCATCATTACTGATTCAAAAACAACTCTTCCAGTCTACAACCCAGCTCACAAAAACACTAAGTCTAATTGTTTAGGCTTTCAGTGACCCACACGAGAAAAAGTGGTCAAGGCTTCATATGATCTACGCATATATAACAAGAGCTATATGCAAGGAGTGCTCAGCACCTAAGTAATTTTGTTCAACTGTAAAGTGAAATACGATGTGAACCACACGTTATGTGAGAATAACTGATATTTCAACAGGAGATGCCTAATAGAGCCATTTATTAAAGGAAAATCACCAAAGGGGTTCTTCTGTTCTCTCCTTGATCAAAATATTCATCGATAATCATGTAACTGGTAATTTGCTAAAAGAAATTTAATTCTGAATACTGCTCCCATGGTTCTGCTCTCCTTTCTCTACCTTTAGTTACCAAATTCACCGACGTGACAAAGACTCTTCAACACGTGTTCTGGGAAACATAACCAGAGAGGGTCCTAGGCTTTATGTGAAAACTCACAAAAGTTTATACGGTTTTATCACATTTGACATTTTATACAGCACACTAGACTCTGGCAGTAAATGAACAATTCATTCAGTAAAGTCTCCCTTCAGACGTCCATTACTGAAATTACTTTCCCTCCTTGTGCAAAATCACTGTTGTACCAGGGTCACGTTCTACGCCGCTTTTATCTAGCAGTCCTCTTTTATTTAATGACATTTAAAAATGTTATCCTGAGCTGTAGTAGTCTTGTTTCTATTTCATTACGGGTTTTACTATTCAAGAAACTAGTGGGCCATATTCGTGAATTGGGAATATAAAACAACATAGTAAAGCAACAGAAAATGCAAATTAACAAACAATGCACACAAAACGTTAAAATGCTAGCAGAGATAAACTGCACCGTGGTGACTCTTGAGCTCAGACAGACTAACACACACTTTGTCATCTGTGCGTAAACCACTGCATCCAATTTTCAAAACACTGTGGAATTTCTGCAAAAATCATACTTAAGCATACATTTCAAATTTGTGAACCGTGAACAAGATTGCTTCATTGTTTTGCTTTTCCTCCAACACTCCTAGGCTGCTTGACAGGCTCCCGAGAACCATTAGCATGGCTCATGGACCATACTCCAGAAAACACTAACGTATCAGGTGGACTCGGCTTTGGAGAGGAAGAAGTATATGTGGCATTTACCTCAAATATTTTTAAACTATAAAAGCTCATTAAATTAAAACAAAAAAAATCCAAAATATGCAATGCAAATAATATGAACATATTATATGCAAAATGTCAAAGCCAAAGATGCTTAAGAAGCCCAAAGAACAAATTAGTTTTCAGGACTTTATATTTTGGAAATTTTTGAAATATTGGGATAGCTAATAAATCTATCATTGATGTCGTCAAAGGAAGGAAATATTTCCTTGAAATACATTACACACAGAAGAGGAAAACGTGATGGGATCAGCTTAAATTCAGATACAAATCCAGAACGACATTTAACCTAACATTTCTGGAGGTAAGATTCTGCATACTTTAGGGGATTAAAATGAATACCTTATTAATGAGTTATTAATGAGCATTCCTAAGCCATGGAGGACATGTTTTGCTATTTTTTACATAGAAGACTGGACTGCCAATGCTAAGGAAAACAAATGGATCATTGGTCATTCCACTATTTACTTTTTAGATATGACTGACTGGGAGATGCTCCTGGCAGGTAACAAGTAAGGCCAAATGTTCAATGTTCTATAATATCAGCATGAGAACTAATCAAGCCTTGATCCTTTGTTGTTGTTGTTGTACAAAACTTTTAATACAAAGCAAGTTTGTGAACACAAATGTGAATTATATAAAAAAACAAAAGCATACACACTGGGTACTGGTGACATTTAGTAAATTTTAATTTTTCCTTTCCTTTTTATTTTCACAGACTAGAGAAAACAAAATTGCCGTTTTTTTTTATATGATTGGAAAAGCAACGCTTCATTTTATCACCAGTATTAGCAGAATTTGTAACAGAAATTACACATTGCCAACAACTACATATTATTTTATTTTACATATTTTAGTTATTCAGATAAATAAAGCAACATTCAGTGTCATGTTCACGTATGGTTATACAGTTCTCTCTGGGCCCCAGGGGAAAAACAGAGTGGAGGGGCCATATTACCGTGTATCCTAGCCAGCACAACAGGCCTGGAGTAGTTCTAAATGCCACTTGAAACCGTTCAATTTAATCCATGACTTAATCAGAGAAAAGTGGAAAAGTTAGGTGAGTCACAGACAGGGCCACTGGGTACAATTTGTGGATTTTAAAAGGTTCCCGGCAGGAGAGGCCAAAACCTATCCCTACCATGGAAGGCTCCAGTTAGTAAAAAAACAGCATCTCCGGGTGACTCATCTGTTGAGGGAAAGCGCCTTTTTGTAACGCACACAAATGCATCATGGGTAGCTGAAAGACTGGTGCTAGGAGAGATTTTCTCCCAGGGAGACTCATTCGGTAAGAGAAGAGTCCAGCGAACTCCATTCACGGTCTCATTGGTAAGAAGTATCAGTGCTATGGAAAGTTATAAAAAAAAATACTGGCTGTCAAACTGAAAAGGAATCTCCCTAAAATGGAAAGACAACCCCTGAAGTAGAAATGCACAAAAGAAACTGAGTAAGTGGCACTGAGTGAAGTAGGAAGACCTGACACCACAAATTGAAATTTTTAATCTAATTTTAGAATCAAAGCAGGTATAGTTAAACATACTGTACTAAAAATTTCTTAGGATAAGAGTCTCTTTTAGGAATTCAAAGCTATTTATGTCATATTTACGTGTGACTACAATACCGTTATACTGTATAAAAACAACAACGCGGATTTTCTCAATATATACAAATTTAGCATATTTGGCATCAACATTAAAACGTTTGTTTCAATTCTCAAGTACTAAAAATGTGTATCTGAGAAGGTCGCATTCAAGTTCTGAAGCCAGAAGAAACAGCTCTGGTTTACCAGGCCAGTCACCACCCTAATGCTTCCTCCTCTCTCTCTGCTGGTGTATACCTTCAAGCTCTAAAGAAACACCGTACCTTTTAACTGTTAGCTCAAAGACTAGTTTTTAGGAAGAAGAAAGAGTGAAACAACAAAACGAAACTCATCTGTGGGCAACAGTAACTCTTAACTAGACTTTTAACTAAGTAGAATCCTGAATGAGACACTGGGTACAAAGTTTTATTCTACTGAATTCAAAGAGACAAATAATTCTGATACACTGCACGCATTTGAATAGTAAATATTTTTCAAACAACTACTTGATAAAGCATAAACATTATGTTTTATATCGTATGTCTTTTCTTCACATAACTTATGAAATGTAGTACTGGACCTAAGAGGAAATTTAGGATAACTGAGTTTATAGAGTAGCACTTAGAACTGAGTACTAAAAACTCACATTTAATTACTATTAAAATAATTAAATACCTTTTGTAGACTGGTAGGATTTAGCTGAGTTTTGTCTATTATTTTCACAGCGACCTACAAAAGAGAATCATTAAACTATATTGGAGAATACATATTTTTAATGAATAAACACAAAGAAAATGTCTTTTGTTTCATTCCTAACTAGATGTAATTTTGCTACATTTGGCACTCACATCAGTAAATGGTAAAGTTTTGATAACTTGGCAGCCTTAGAATATATTCTGTTGACTCAGATCTTTAACCTGTTTGATCCTGAAATCAATAAAACTAAGCCTTTGTTATTTCTTCCACGCATGCCCCTTTAAATGAAAAATCATCCCGAATCTTAATATTTTACTCATGATCTTGCTAAGCACCAATCATCTAGGGGGTGGGAGACAGAAGTTTGAAGTAAGATAAGTGTTACATGAATAAAACGGTTACATAGACGGAGTGCTGGGACATGCAAGCTGACTTAGAGCAGAGAAACAAAATGGACCGGAATGTCCTCTAAGCCTCTGCCTACCGCAGCTTGTGTCAGGACAGCTCCAGAGTTAGAACAGACAGAACGGGCTAAATTCAATGGGAAATGAGAATGTTATTAGGTACACAGCAAAGTGACAACTAAAAACATTTTATGATTGAGGTTTTTTAATAATGTTCTAATCTGATCCAGTAAACATTATGGAATAGAGGATGTTAGATGTTAAACTATTTAAAATGCAGCCTTTGACCCCAATATACAGACATAAATATGCAATACACATATATGCAAATATAAAAATTCTTTACTATATAAATACATATAATTTAAAACACATTAGATTTGAGAAATCCAGTTATCCTATCACCTAAGAAAAACACCTGTATGACAACACTTATTCAATGTGCCCTCTAAATGGATATAAATTAGTAGGCAACTTTCTGTATACTTAACATCAAGTTTACCTTAAACTGCGGTTAATAAGAAAGCCTCGTCCTAGCTCTGTTACTGGGGCTGGGTGGCAATGGCAATGAGAAATATTCACCAGGAACCACAGAATGAAAGAAGCCTGAGGAAGACTCACCTGCAGCAGCCTGATTTACCAGGAATGCTAACATGAGTGTTTCCTAAATCAACTTTTATGCCACAACACAGCTGTATCTACTGATGTTCCGTTCACAAATAGTCCAACTGTGGTCTGTTCCCCAACATCAGTTACATAGGAAAGCTTTTTAATGAGGCCCTCGAGACGACCAAGGAAAGAGTAAAAGGCACCATGAAAACTTACCTCTCTACCAGTCAGAACATGTCTTGCCAACTTCACTTTGGCAAAATTTCCTTTGCCTATTGTTTTCTGTAAACGGTAATTCCCAATGTGAGGCTGGTCATCGGCGGCTGACGTGATGGAGTTTCTGCACCGGGGAATGTTCTGTCTGCTGCTCGATTTGGTCGGTTGGATGAGTGGTTCAGTGTATCCATCCACAGACATATTCTAAGAAAAAAGTCGCCAGATTTCATGGTTAATTAAATTATACCACAAAAGGAGAATTAAAAAGCCTATCAAGAATTTCAGCAACAGTTCATCCTCAATGAAAATACACTGCACTGCGTGACTGTAAAGTCTGAGTCCTCTATTTGTAATTTCTACTTGACTTCAGCTCCATCTTGTGGGGGGCGGTAATTATTCTAAATGAAAGGGTCTATATTACACGCTTTTTAAGTATATACTTTTCATTAAAAAATACGAGTGGACAAATGGCTAGAATTCCCACAGACCATGACCCCTCGTTAGGTGGAGATGACCACATCGTCCAAGGTTGCTTCACTGAAAGGACAGAGATGTGTTTACTGCCAACACAAACAGCCGCAACAGCGTAATTCTGTGTTTTCTCTAAACCAGCCCAGCTACTTGTCAAGTTCACTCTTCATTTGCTGGGCATATAACTTGTCCTCCTGACAAAGCGGCTGTGTGCTTCAGGTGCACCTCAGATCAGTTCCTGCCCTACCCCCTCACCCAGCTTCCCTGCCCGAAGAAGGCTGCACACACCCCTGCCCAGGGCTCAACTTCACTGCACTCTTCTTCAGTGCTGTTCTGAGGCAAAGACCTGGCTTTGTCTCATAGTCTCACACTAGCCTACAATTGCAATAAATATGAATAGCTGATCCTGTTCACCTCTGGGCTCCGTGCCTACATTCCCAGCTGCCTGACCAACTGTTCCTCTCACTAGCCCCCAATCGACATACATAAAATTTCAACCAGTTTTTACAGAAAAGTAGAATCACAATAAACATATCTGCTTACTAGTCATGGAACGCATGATTCAAGGTTATTTTTCTATTCGCTCCTAATTTCCGATTTTTTACGTTGTTTTTAAAACTCACCTCAGGATTCAACCCCTAGTGGGGTTTTCTCTGGGTCTTACATACACCTGCAGCCTCTGGCCTCCTGAGCTGGATGCCCCTTTGGGTTGTTCTCACAGCAACCTGTACTTCCATGCATCCCAGCGTCCACCACACTGTACTATCATTATACATTCGCTCATGTGTCTCCGCCACCCTGCCACGAACAATTTGAGGACGGGGGTGATTTCTTTCCGTCTTTATATACTTAAGACATTGCAGAGTGCCAGACATATCGGAAACTGTCGATAAATCAATGGTTCTCCAGGTGTGGTCCCTGGACCAGTGCCATCAACATCACCTGGAAACTTGTTAGAAATGGCAATTCTCAGGGCTTGTCCCAGATCTACTGAGTTGGAAAATCTAGGGTTAGGGCTCAGCAATCTGTGTTTTAACAAGCCCTATGGGTGATTCTGTTGCATGCCAAAGTTTGAGAACTACTACAATAAATAATGTAAGAAGGAGGTAAATACAGAGTTATTCACTGACTTAGAGATTTTTCTATCCTTTGAGATTTAATCTGTATCTCTCCTTCTCAAAACTTTGTATCTTTCCATGAGGCAGAGTTGATTACCCTTCTCTTCTGCCACTATCTTTACATCCAGTAAAAACTTGTATACTGGACTTAATCACACCATCGTCTAAGAATCTGTTCACTGTTTTCACTGTAAGCCTTAAGTTCCTAAAACACCATAGCTTAATACAGTGTTAGGCACAAAGTAGGCACTCAATACATACCACCTAAATTGGAGGAGCCTGGTGGCACTCCAATCTACCAGCCACTCCTTGGAAACCCTATGGGGCGGTTTTACTCTGTCCTAGAGGGTCACTGTGAGCCAGAATCGACTTCATGGCAACTGGTTTTTTGTTTTTTTTATTTTATGGTGCTCCTGGTAACCACAAAGAAAGACTTCCTTGTAATGATTCCTCACTATCCTAATAGTATTGACATTTCCCAAATCTTTGATGTCTACCACAGCAGTATGAGTTGTAACCCAGCTCTCTATGGAGGTGGCAGAATACCTACCAACACTGAACCAAACTGTGACAGACTACATCATTAGCTCACAACTGTCACACCCTTTGCCATGTAACTTTCCAGGGCCTTCCCACTGAAGGTGCAACATACTTGCCCAGCTCTTTGTGTTGCGTCATGTGATTTGCTTTGGCCAATAGAATGAGTCAGAGACATCAGTATGCAAGCTCCGAGGTCTTCTTCAAGAGGCCTGCATGTTTCAACTTGCTCTCTCAAGCCTCTACCACCACCAAGAGAAGGAATTGCCCAGCTGATCCCAAGAGCAGGATGAGAAATACATGGACTAGAGCCACTCCCAGATGAGTCCAGATTAAACCAACTGAGCCAGCTGACCCTCTGACTCATGAGAAATAATAAATGGTTGTTGTTTTAAGACGCTGAACGTTGGGGTGATTTGTTACACAGCAATGTTGGCTGATACACAAAGCTATCACTATTTTTAAATTAAGGGGTAAACGCAAGCAAAAACACTCATGAAAAATTGGAGGATTCATAACACATTCAAATTCCAGTAGAGTCTAAAAACTGTAAATGGGGCTACACAACCAATTCCCTAAGGAGAAACCTCTGATTGTGTGGTGCACGGGGTAGAACCTTGTCTATTTTGTATCTCCAGTACCAGGTACAATGCAACATAGGCATAAGCAAACTTTCTGTAAAAAGCCAGACACTACATATTTTAATCTTTGCAGGCCACACACTGTCTCTGCTGTGTATTCTTTTTTTTTGGAATAGTGCTTTAGAAAACATAGAAAGCATTCTTAGTTTAGAGCCATACAAAAACAGATCACAGGCCCACTTCTGGCCCATGTGCTGTAGCTGGCCAACCATGTGTAAAATCCCATTTTGAGGCTACAGGATTGGTTAATCCTACCTACAGGGCAGAAGAGCCTAGGGCAGCATGGATATGGATAGTTGTGTTTGTACCTGGAGAACACAGGAGATGACAGACAGCTCTTCTAACGTTATTTCTTCTTGCTCCTCTTCTCCCGAATTGGGAAGAGTGGTAATATTCTCCAAAAACAATTTTTTTTAAAGCTCTCTGAACTCTCAATATTAAGTACGATTATTCCATGAGTTATCCCATTTATACAGAATACATCTATATGTCGTAAATAAAACCATATACAGCATATACTTTATATGACAGATTTCTCATTACATTATAAAGTGTGCACCCAAACAAATACAGGTAGCCCTCAACTTATGACAGGGTTCCATTCTGATGACTGCCATAAATCGGTTCTGACGTAAGTCAAGTACCTCTGTTTTAGTTTTCATTAATATTGTCTTTTATTATCAGTATCTTTATAAATCCTATCTTGGAACACCTGCTAGTGAACATCTGAGAATGCTAACATCAGCAAATTACGCACCGTGACAACATACGTAGTACATATTACTAACGGCAAGATGGACAAAACCAAAACCAGATGGCTGTAACTCAAATACGTTGTAACTTGAGGACTACGTGTACTCTGAAAACAGTCACACCTTTCCCTAGGATTGATACAACACCATCTTTCCTTGAGGGGGCTCTTTGAGGAATAGTTTGGGATAATCTTGGTCCTTCCTGATCAATAGCTTAACTCTCAATAAGAAACCTACCAAGAATACAAATTCAGCTCATGCTTGATAAAACCCCAGTTTAATTTAGAGCTATCTCAGCCCCAAGGTTGTTAGATATAAGAAATCACATTAGCACAATCACAGAATATCGATGGGCTTTAGTCCCAGCCTTTAGCTGAAAATACAAACTCAAATCTTGTCATTTTCTTTCTTTACGTTGTCCACTCAATCCAGTAGACCCTGAATTCCTTCATTCTTTCTTTAGCAGTGGCAACATGACCTGAAAGCATACCTTAATGTGAACCACGTTCAAGGTAACCAAAGGTGATAGTTTCATTAGCTCTACAACTTTACATGCCTCGGATTACCAGCCTTCAGTTCCTGCATAATAATAGATTTTTCCTTGCCTTCAATACCAAATAAAATGAAACTCTTCTACACGTTAGCTATACACCCACAGGCAAGTTATTTAAGCTTTCTGTGCCTGTTTCCGTATCTGTGAAACGGAGTTAAGAATAATGTCTAACCTCATGGATGTTCTGAAGACTAGATAAAATAACGTATGTGGAGGTGCTCAGAACAATACATAGTACGCACTACAGGTATTTGTCAATTGGAACCACAAAAACGAAGAAATAAAAACAATCCACCTCCTAGGCCAGTAAACCAACCCCAAATTTCTGTCATTTCTCTGAGTGTCTGTTGCCTGCAACCACTTCTGGTACATTTCTGTATCAGTCAGGTTTCTTGTCCGCAAGCAACAGAAACTAACTCAGGCTAGCTAAGTAGAAGAAGAATTTGAGCCCTGGTGGCACAGGGGTTAAATGTTAGGCTGCTAACCAAAAGGTTGACAGTTGGAACCCACCAGTCACTCCTTGGAAACCCTATGGGGCAGTTCTACTCTGTCCTATAGGGTCGCTATGAGTCAGAATTGACTCGATGGCAACAGGTTTGGTTTTGGTGTACAGCTAGCTGAAGAAATCCTGTGCTTACGTTCAAGTGAAAGAAGACAGGGAATGTGTAAGCAGCCGAGATATAGTAAGATAATCATACTTGGTAACAAGGGATGAAGAAATAAGATGATGCAACATGTGACTAGGGTGAGTGAGTGCTACTTTAGAGAGAACAGTTGGCATAGGAATATCTGAATGCAGTATTTTTACGCAAATGATGCGCACATTGTATGTTTTTCGCAAACCACGCAACCCCCCCGTGCATTATTTTCATAAGCGCACTATACCAATTTTTTCTTTTGTATGTTGCTGACTCCAATTTCATTTTTTTTTTTTTGTCCAACAGATTTAATATGGCTAGGATAAAACTGATCTCATGAAATTTCACTTAAAGTAGGTATTTTCCTAAACCAAGTGCAACCAATGATGAACCAAATGGGCTCGTGATGGAAATGGGACACCATGTTGAAACCAAACAGTATGAATAAATGAAGAGGTATAAAACTAAGTAAGAAATTATCCTAAGCCTAAAACTATAAGAACAAGATGTTGTTTATATTTTACCATTCTCAAAAATCTTAAACTGAAACATAATTTTTGATAATCAATGTCTTTGAAATCAACAAATAAAAGTCACCAGAAGCAATTGTGCTTTCATCTTGAAAGACGGCATTTTAGTTTATTTATTCATTATCATCATCAGTGGTTCTCATTCTCACGGTAAGGCCATTCCTTTTCATGAATTTAGAAATCCAGGTGAAATCTGCCATGAAATCTGGGATTCTTCTTTCATCTGCCACAAGCTTTGCTCTGATCTGAATTGCAACAGAAGCAACAGCTTGATTTTTTTCCCCTCAAGAAATAATCCACTCTTTCAAGCCTTTCTCCAACCCAGGCCATTTCGCTTTGGGCCCACAATGTGCACGTTTTTCTGGGTTCATTTTCTCCAGCTCCTTTTTTTCCTTTCTCCATTCGTGAATGGCCAACTCTCCAACCCGAACTCTCTCGCTGCCGCTCTGTTGCTTGTTTCTTCCACCTAGCACTGACTTTCAGTTTGAAGTTGGTGATGTAGGACTTGTGTTTAATTCCTGCCATGATTCTAAAGGGTTCTAAGATTTAGATTTATAAACTGAAAAAAGTGCACAATATAACCAACAATTGGCTGGTTCCAGTAAAAAAAAAAAAAAAAAAAATTATTTTTATTTATTTATGTATTTATTTTTTTGTAAAGGGACTACAAAATTCAAATGTCAGGGAGTACAGGAATCAAGAGTCCTTTACACGCTCACAAGCCTATGACTAAGGTGGCTTACGATCACTATCAAAAACACTGGTGCCCATAAGACAGACCACGAAATAAGTAGACCTAACACAGCTCAACCATTTCGCTTAAGATGATCTGACAAGCTTTCACATTCAGTTGTTGAGCCAAGAGCGATCGTGTATCAGTCTTCTTTCTTTACTCCTCCAATTAAAAGCCAGAGTCGGAAGATAACTGATAATTACGCCAATGTAAACTGAACTGACATTCTTATGATAGCTACTCGATGCCATTTATGTGCAGGCTTCGCTTTGCTTACGCTTCCAACTGATAGCACCTGGTTTATAGGTAGGCGTCAGTAGATTCAAGGTTCCGATTGATGACTCAAAAGTGACAAGGATATGATTATCAACTAAAATTAGTAAAAACAAACGCACAGTTTCAACCTTTTATTTTCCGATTACCAGGGTGCTACCAAACTTGATTCGTGGCTTCTTGACCATGGCTTATACCTTTATTATACAAAAATAATCAAAAGTGACATTTTCGGACTATTGAATATGGGCAAAGGAGGCTGAAATCCGCTTCTGAAAATGTCAGGAGACACGAGCAGGACACGCGTGGGGTGCTATGCCAGAACTTCCTTACATCGTTTCGTCACTTCTGTGTGTTGTATGTGTGTGATAGGTTGTTTACGTATCATTACGTGTGTCATGTTATTTACATGGGTGCACTGTTTAGAGTCGGACCTAAAAGATGATGAGAAGCCAGGTAAGCAAAGAAATAGCATAGCAGGTAGTGAAATGAACAGATGGAAAAATCCTGAGGTGAGAACAAGCTTTGTGAGCTCAATGAAGAAAAATACGTGAGAAAATATTCAGTTAAACTGGGTATTTTTTTTCAAAGGCCTACGTCTTGAAAATTCAGTGGTCCAAAAGGAAAAACTACAACTGGTCTCATTTATACTATCTGCATTCAAATGGTTTAAATCACAAATACAAACTCCTGCACACGTGGTGATGCCAAACTAGATTTACAAGGCAAAGGCAGGCTAACAGATAGGCAGTAAATGAACGTTTGCACGAATCCATTAACGAACAAAACTTAAGGAAAAAAATGTATTAAAGGTAAGCCACATCTCCATCTTACATGCAAATTTCATCCTGGGTAGTTCCTCCCTTTCCCCCGAAAACAATTTTTTAAATCAAGAGAAAATCAGGCTGGGATTAGGGTTTCTGCTTTCGTGTTTTTTTCCTTTGTCAGCTCTGTGGTGGCACGGCAGTTTCTTAGTTATCCAGAAGTGAAAGCGATCATAAAAGCCTCATTTATTGAAGTCTCATTACCTGCTAGGAGATGGCTGTACAAAATGCTTGACGTGCCTTATTTCTTTTCATCTTCATAACAAGCCTATTAAGAAGTGTACAAGATGACCCCTATTTTACAGATTAGGAAAATATGGCTCAGAGAAGGTATAGATCATTAAATTCTGACTCTTCTGATGTTAATTCCAGGTTCTATGTAATTATCAAAGTGCCTTTGTGTGTACGTTAGGGTGGGTTATGGTATCTATGGCATTTATACCTCCAAGTCCTTTCACCTGGATATAAAACCTCAAAAGCAAAAAGAAGGGCAAACAAACATCAATAATAAAACAAAAACAAAAAGACAATGGAGCTAACCATATGCTATTTCTGGAAAAGATGAATAGTGTAATGGTCATCCAGAAAGCCACCTACTCCTGTACGTAATATTGGTCTCCAAAAGCCACACTAGTAACATATCAAAAAGAAAATTGGCACTCATTTTAGTTAGACTTATCGGAAGTGGAGTTAGCCAAAGAAATGGCCGTCCTAGTTTTAAATATGGGGTGGACTACACTCTCAGTTCAGGTAAAAGGACTTCACTGGGTGCTTTATTTTGGCTGGAGCTTTTGATGGAACTCTAAGTGGATCATTTCTGACTTTCTTGTTAACAAAGTCAGAAAGCAGCCTGAGAACTACAACGTTCAGGGCAACTGAACGTGGCTGATAAAATCAAAGAAAACAGGTACCTAAGAAGTCAATCAGGATCTAAGCTTCTACAGTTTTGTTCGCTGTGCGTATGCCATAGATAAAGATATCTCAAAATTAGGCCTCGATTTTAATCACTAAACTCAGGTCCTCCCACAAGGATGTATCATGCTTAGTTTTTTCCTAGGCAAGACTTTCTTCCACAGGTTGCCTCACTAACTTGGCTAAGGTTTATTCATTTCTATTATTTTCATTACCCATGAATTGCTGTTGAACCAGATATAAAAAGGACGAGCAGTATATCTTCCCATACACAGAATTAGAACAGCTGAGTAGGAAGGCTTCTCCCACACTGTACTCAATGGAATTAAGAAATCCACAGTAAGAGAAAGTCACGAAAGTAATCCTAAAACCTCTCGCGTCATCTTTCTTTTTTAAACTCCATCTCCCCATTCAGTGATTCATTCACTCACTCATTCAGTCAACAAAAATTGACTTTGACCTACTGTGTGCAAGGCCCAATTATACATGCTAGAGAAACGAGAGAGAACTAGAGCAGAAAAAGTCTTTGTCTTCATGAAAGTGACGTTTTGGTAGAGGAAGGCAGAATAGGAAGGAAAGGGTGATAAATACATTAACCGGTAAAAAAGATACAATGTCAATTAGTGGTTCACAGTGTGAAAAGAAACATCAGGCAGGGTAAGGAACTGGAAAGTGAAGGCTGTCAAAGATGGTCTGTGATGAGGTGACACCTGAGAAGAGGCCTGAATAAAACGAAGGAGCCAGAATTAGCAGGCTAGAGATCAGGGGAGACGCCTGGGCTAAAAAAAAAAGAAAGCTGGAGACGTTAATTTGGGAATCACCAGGATAAAGAGAGCTGTGAAAGTCTAAAGACTCCATGAGATCACCTAGGGTGTGAGTGCCAAAGAAAACATACTCCAAAACTGAGCTCTGGGACACTACCACATTTAGGTGAGGAAAAATGAGGAAGAATCAAGAAGAAACTAAGACTAAATAGAGCCAGGAAGGCAAGAGAAAAAGTAGGGGAGTATGTGCCTCAGAAGTGAGACGAAGGTGGCATTTCAAGGAAGAAAGAGTGAGGAACTATGTAAAATCCTGCTGAGACAATGATGACTGAGAAATGATTGCTGTCTTCAGCAATGAGCTCGATAAGAAAAATTTCAATGTACTGACAGGGGTGAACAACTGTGTGGAGTATATTCAAGACAGACTCGAAGGAGAGAAATTAAGAAGAGCGAGTATTGACAATTCTTTGAAGAAGTTCTGTTGTTAAAGGAAAGAAAAAATCAGATGCTAACTGGAGAACGAAGTAGGGGATTCTAGAATTAGTAACTCTAGATTACTTTTATGTTAAAAATGATCTGAAGATGAGGTAAAATACATGTTGCAAGAGAGAGATTGCTTTGAATGTGAAGTATTTTTAATATTTAAATGTAAATAATTCCATGTCTTTCTCTTTGAAACATCTAAGTTGTATGTATTGTCTCCTCTCAGGTACACATGTATACATACACACACACGCACACACATACATACACTCATACACTCACAACGAACTTACTGACACTGTTCCCTCTAACACGTTTTCAAGTTGGGGATAACTATTACCTAACTGTGAGAAAGGATCACACATGTACCAGAGGTCAAGGAAGTGTGTTAATCCTCAAAATGGATTTGGATATTCTCTTTTGTCAATGTCCTCTGGCCACACTTGAAAAGATGATACCAGCTGAAAGAGGCTCTAAGGAGAGAAGACTGCAGCTCTCTAAATTACCTAACAACGAATAGATACGACTTAGTATTTTCTGCTATGGTTAGTCCTACGACGCCACTGACAGGGAACCCTGTCAAGCTGCTAAAATTGACGTCAAAAGTGAAGCGCGATCTTCTAAGGCAACTACTGAATCTGCCTAGTGACTGCAGATAAAAGAGTTCCTGAGGAGTCAGAACCTGTACTAGACCTGAACGGCTGGCACGGTTCTCTTCCCAGAACTCTAGCTTCCGCTACGTTTAGACACAAACCACTTTTGGGTCAGCTGATATCAGCATCAAGATGAACCATGGTAATGTAGAAACAATAGCTAAACTTCTATTTCCCTACGTTATTTTACTAAACAAGTAAGGTAATTTCCACTTCCAGTAATGGATGAATAGCCTGTATCTGACTAAACCTACCAGCAGAGAAAAATATAATTTCTAGACAAAATATTAAAAATAACTGGTTGACGACCCTGAAGAGCCACAAAAAGCAGGCAAAAACTGGAGAGAGGAGTTGATCCTTGTAAAAAGGGAACCATCCAGGGTAAAACTGCATTTGTATAGCCAAGGGCAAGCCCTGGTTTGCCTAGCTCCAAGGGACTGAAATTCAGGCGGAAAGCAACAGTCTTCTACGCTAAAGGAGTCAGAGGATGGAGATGTGAGTTAAGGGAATGGCTGCAGGATTAAAGGAGGAAACTTTGCAAGGATAGAGTCACAAAGAAAGAACTGTGAAATGTGTATACAAACCACAGATACTTCGCTGAGCTCTGAACCAAGTAGGAACAAAGGAAGTTACAAGGAACATGCCAGAAGAAGGCAGTTGGAAGAGTCAAAAAAAAAAAAGTAAAGATTTGGGCTGCTGCCAACCATAAGAAAGACTAAATTTGACATTTGAGTCAAACCAATTTAACTGTCTGCTAAGGCAATAAATCAACACTTTTCAGAGGAAGATAACACAATTCATAGTCTCTACAGAGTATGAAAGAAAGAAATTAATAACATACATCTTACCTAACATACTTAAGAGTTTGTTTGCTTGCTTTCTTACCTGTGAGACCAAAACTTATCTGGGGGTGGGGGGAGAAGCCTGGCCCAACCTGTAAAAGCACTGTCTTTTGTTGTTGTTGTTGTTACCCACCGCGAGTTGCTCTGCAGCACTGTAAATTTGTCTTTTCTGGCTAGAAAAAGGTAATCAGTAATGAACTCATTACATTGTGATTTAATGAAAAAGACAGTGGGCCTTCTTAATTTAAATTTCAAGAGGTTTCATTGCTGCAGGTGGGTGGGTCAAATTTTCAGGGACTGCTTTTTAATGTTAACTCAGTAACCATTAAATATTTCATTATCATGGAAACATGTATTCATTAAGAAAAAAATTATTTAAGCATCTATAAATTCTTCAAACCTTGAGAATGTTACTTTTTCATTTTTCCTTCATGCATGAGAGACTCAAGAACTTCCTCAATTTGTAAATTGTTTAATAAATTACAAAGCAATCAACTATTATTGTTTTAAGCTAATTCAAAGGTTTATTTTTTACAATTGTAACTAGCCTACTTTGAGTCACTTGTATTTAGAAACAAAATGATCTCCCCGCATGCATAAAGAACAACTGCTCAGAATAAACCTTATGTTTTCATTTCTTTGTTTCATTATTATTTTTTAATGAGAACATCATCGACACTGTTCAGTATAAAATCAAAACTTACAAGATAAATGAAGGAACAGGCAAATGTGACCACTGTCAAGAGAAAAAGCAGTCAATAGAAACAGACCAAAAGATAACCCAGAAGTTGGGATTACAAGGCAAGGACTTTAAAGCAGTTACTTATTAAAAATATGTTTAAAAAATGAAAGAAAAATATGATCAGAAAGAATGAACAGATGGGGAATATCAGCAGAAAAATGTAAACTATAAAGAGACAAGGGGAAACTTCGAAACTGTAAAGTACCATATCTAAATAGAAAAATATCACTGAGTGGGCTTATGGTAGGTTACAAATGAAAAAGGGGTCAATGAATTTGAAGATAGGTGAATAACAACCAGTTGGAAGAACTGAGAGAAAACAAGATTGAAAAAAAAAAGCAGAATAGCAGCTCTATGACCAAACCCAAACCCACTGCCGTCGAGTCAATTCCAATGCGTAGCGACCCTGAAGGACAGAGCAGAACTGCCCCGTTGAGTTCCCAAGGAGTGCCTGGAGGATTCGAAATGCCGACCTTTTCGGTTAGCAGCCGTAGCACTTAACCACTACGCCACCAGGGTTTCTGCTCTATGACCAGTGGGTCAAAATCACACAGACTATAATATATGCGTAAATGCAGCCCCCCCCACAAAAAATAGAAAGGAAATGGGGAAGAAAAAATAAATGAAGTAATGGCTGTAAAATTCCCCCAAACAGTGAAGTCCAAGCAGGATAATTACAAGGACAACCAAAAGTAGGCGCACGATGGTCAAACTGCTGAAAACCACACAAGAAGAAAAAATCTTAAAAGGAGTCGGAGAAAACAAAGCACGCTACATACACAGGAGTAACAATAAAAATGTCAGCTAACGTCTCATCAGAAATAAAGGAGGTCAGAAGACTATGGAACAACATCTTTGAAGTGATACAGAGAAAACAAATGCAACTCAAAATTCTTTTAAAAAAATATTTATTAATTCATTTAAAAATAACAATAATATGCCCCTATATTTTTTTATATACTAACTTAAGTAACATTTTTAAGACATGTTCACCATGTTGTTCAACCATTACCATTATCTGTTTCCAAATTTCCTCATCCAAGATTCTTTATCCAGCAAAAATATTCTTCAAGAAGAAAGCAAAATAAAGACATTTTGGGTAAACAAAAACTGAAAGAATTAGTTGCCAGCAGGCACATGCTATTAGAAATGCTAAAGAAAGTTTTTTAGGCTGAAGGGCAATGACCCCAGATGGCAACTTAAATCTACACCAAGGAATAGAGCTCTGAAAAGAGTAAACATGTGGGTAAATATAGAATATATATTTTTATCTCTCAACTTCTTTGAAAGATATTTGACTGTTTAAGGAAAAACTAAAACACTGCATTGTGTAGTTTATCACATATGCAGATGTAAATATATGCAAAAACAAAAGTACACGCAACAGGAACGCAAAGATTCTTGCAAGCTTCTTATATTTTATCGGAACTCGTACAATATGAACTCTCTATAGACTACAGTTTGATATGGATGCATTCTGTAATCTCCAGAGCAATCACTGAAGAAATGCAAACAGGTATAGGTAATAAACCAATAGTTGTCTGCTGCTGTGTGCCGCTGAGTCAATTCCGACTCATAGTTACCCTACGGGACAGAGCAGAACTGCCCCATTGGGTTTCCAAGGAATGGCTGGTGGATTCAAACTGCCAACCGTTTGGTTAGCAGCCTGAGCTCATAACCACTGCGCCACCAGGACTGCAAGCCAATAAAATTAAAATAAAATACTAAAAAATATTTAATTAATTCAAAGAAAAAGAATATACAGGGAAAAGTTATATTTGTATCATATTTCTGCAGTGGGCATAAATATATATAACATGCAAGTAAATCAATAAAAGATCAACAAAATATCCATTACAAGTGCTACTTGAGTTCAACAAAGTTGCTAAGATAAGAAAAGATTCTTAATAATCAATCAATTACATTCTAAGGGAATCATGTGGTTAGCTCTTATTCATCCTTTCAATCTAGGCATAGCCTTCCAGGAAAAGCTGTGCCTCCTATCAGAGACTCCACTCCCCCTTCAACTAAAAAAAACCTAGGTTCAAATGCCCATTTTTCACTTTTCTATTGTTATCTCAGGCACTGCACTGCTCAAATTTTTAAATTAATTCTTATTAAGATGATATGAGCATATGGCTAGAAATGTCTAGTAACTCTGTTACGGTATTAACAAAATATATCTGTTCTCTGTAGCACCCTTCCAGACTTCACGCCAGCTACACACAGCTTTCTTTTCCTTTATCTTTTTCTTGTATGTGCTTAGGTATTTCTAAAGAAAATGCTCGCATTGCCAACTCTTGGCTCATCAGTTTTAGACATTCTCTTTATTTCCTATCAGGGTTGATTAGGATTAAGATCTTCTGGCTACTCTTCTCCTTCTCTTATCCTCCTAGTACAATAGAATCAAATTTTGAGTTAGCAAGCATTCTGTGCTTATATTATTATGACTGTAAATATTATTGACTGGTAGCCAAGTAATATATTATGTTTCTTCTTATTAAACTTTCTTTTGGTCCGCTTAATTACAGTATAATCTACATACAGTAAAATTCACCAAATTTACGTATATAATTAGATACCCAAAAACCCGTTGCTGTCGAGTCAATTTTGGCTCATAGCAATCCTATAGGATAGAGCAGACCTGCCCCCATAGAGTTTCCAAGGAGCGCCTGGTAGATTCGAACTGCCAACATTTTGTTAGCAGTCATAGCTCTTAACCACTAGCCACCAGGGTTTCCACAATTAGGTAAGACATGACAAATGTATACAGTCACGAAAACACTACAATTAAGACGTAAAACATTTTCATAACCTAAAAATATTGCCTTGGGTTCCTTTGCTGTCAATACCGTCCTCCCGTGATCTGCTTTCTGTTACTATACTTTTCCCCTTCCTAGAAAGTTATATAAATGGATCCTACCATGTATTGTATATCTGGCTTCTGTTAACAAATGTTTTAAGATTCTATCCATGTTGTTGCACATACCAGCGGTTGGTTCCCGTTTTTATTACTGGATAGTATTCCACTGTACGGAAATACCACAATTTGTTTATCTGTTCCCCCACTGGACGGACATTTAGATTTTTCTAGTTTTTACTATTATGAATAAAGCTTTCATGAACAGTTGTGTACAAGTCTGTGTGTAGACATGAACTTTTATTTAATCTTGGGTAAATATAATCCCAGTGCCATCGAGTCGACTCCAACTCATAGTGACCCTATATGACCGAGTAGAACTGCCCCATAGAGTTTCCAAGGAGCGCCTGGCAGATCCGAACTGCCAACCCTTTGGTTAGCAGCCACAGCACTTAACCACTATGCCACAGGGTTTCCTGGGTAAGAGGTGTGGAATTGCTGAATCATATGGTAAATATATTCTTCTTGGTAATTTTTTTCTTTTCTCCTGGAACTAATATTGCTTTAATTTTATTTTATTTGCTTAGTTTTCTCTATACCTACAGCAAAAGTTTCACTCTGAGACATCCACTTTCCCTTTTCCCTCTACTGGATCTTAGGCTTTCTGTGGTTATGCATGGCTAGACGGCTGAGTTTTGACCCTTGGAATCTAAGCTTAAGTATTGCGTGAGCTTCCATATACCCTACTTAAGGGTCAGCTGACACACAGCTTCTCCACTGCACATCTCTTTTTTGTTACTTCTCTCTGAGATATGATTTACAGTTATAGAATATGTCATCCAACAATAGCAGAATACATATTCTTCTCAAGGCATCTGGAATATTCACCAAGATAGGCCACATCCAGGCCATTAAACATACTTTAACAAATTTAAAAGATTAGAGATTATGTAAAATATGTTTTCAGACCACAATGGGATTAAACTAGAAATCAATAACAGAAAGATAGCTGGAAATATCCTAAAATATTTGGATATTAAGCAGTACACTTCTAAATATACACACAAGTCAAATAAGAAGCCTCAAAAGAAATTTAAAAATATATTTAACTAAATGAAAATACAGCTTACCAAATGTGTTGGATGAAGCAAAAACTGTGCTTAGAGGAAAATTTATAGCACTGAATGTATATAATAGAAAAGAAGACTGAAAATCAGAAATTTAAACTTTCACCTGAGGAAACTAGAAAAAGAAAAGTGAATTAAATTCAAAGTGAACAACAAAAATAATAAAAATTAGAGCAGAAATCACTGAAATTGAAAACAGGAAAATAATAGAGAACAATCAATGAAACCAAAAGCTGGTTATTTGAAAGATCAATAAAATCAGTAAACATCTAGCCAGGCTACCCAAGAACAAAAGAGAGAACACACAAATTATTAATATTAGAAATAAAAGAGGGGCCCTCACTACTGATCCCACTGATATAAAAATAATAATAATGGAATATTACTAACCCTGCGGTCACATATTTGATAACTTACATAACATGAACCAATTCCTTGGAGGACACAAATTACCAAAACTCACGTAAGTAGAAAAAGACACTCTGAATAGGCCTGTATGTATAAAAGAATTGAATCAGTAATTAATTTAACCTTCCAAAACAAAAAGCACCATGCCCGGATGGTTTCACTGGTCAATTTTACCAAACATTTAAGGAAGAAATGATTCTAATGACAGAAGCAGAGGGAACACTGCCTAACTCATTCTATGAAACCAATATCACCCTAAGGCCCAAACCTGACAAAGACATCACAAGAAAGGAAAACTACGGACCAGTATCTCTCATGAACATAGAGGCAAAAGTCCTCAACAAAATATTAAGTGGGTAAAAAATCTGAACAGATACCTCACCAAAGACACACAAATGTCACACAAGCATATGAAAAGGTGCTCAACACCATGTCAGTAGGGAACTGCAAATTCAAACAACAATGTAATACCATTACACACCTATGGTTGTTGTTGTTAGGTGCCAGGGACTAGATTTCAACTCACTGCGACCCTATATGACAGAATACAACTGCCCCATAATGTTTCCTAAGCTGTAATCTTTACAGAGGGGCCCTGGTGGTGCAGTGGTAACCAAAAGGTCGATAGTTCGAATCCACCAGCTGCTCCTTGGAAATCCTATGGGGCAGTTCTACTCTGTCCTACAGAGTTGCTATGAGTCAGAATCGGCTTGGTGGCAACAGGTTTGGTTTTGGGTTTTAATCTTTACAGAAGCAGATCACCAGGTCTTTTCTCCCAGAGCCGCTGGTGGCCGGGTTCGAACTGCCCATTCATCGGTTAGCAGCTGAGCACTTAACCATTGTACCACCAGGACTCCACACACCTGTTCGTATGGGGAAATTCTAAAACACTGACAACACCACATGCTGGTGAGGTATAGGGCAACGGGAGCTCTCATTCACCCCTGGGGGGAACGCAAAATGGTACAGAAACTTTGCAAAACAGCTTGCCACCTTCTTACAAAGCAAAACCTAGTCTGACCATATGATCCATCACCACACTCCTAGTTATTTATCTAAATGGGCTGAAAATCTATGTCCACACAAAAACGTGCACATAAATGTTTAAAGCCAGTGCCGTCACCCCCATAAATGTTTAGAGCAGCTTTATTCATCATCAGCAACAACTGAAAGCAACCAAGACGTCCTTCAACCGGCGAATAAACAAACTATGGTACATCCGTACAATGGAGCATTACACAGCAATAAAAAAAGAGCGGTCAAGCCATGAAAAGACATGGCAGAACCTTAAACGCATATTGCTGAGTGAAGGAAGCCAGTCTGGAAAGGCTACACCATACGATACCAATCATGATGTTCTGGAAAGGCAGGGCTATAGAGACAGTGGTTACCAGGGACTCAGGGCGGGGTGAAAAGGTGGACCAGAGGAGAATTTTCAGGCAGTGAAGCTATTCTGTGTGATACGGTAACGATGAATCCATGGCATTATGCGTTTGTCAAAACATAGAGAACTACAGGACACAAAGAGGGAACCTTAATGAACTGTAACAAATGTACCACATCGATGCGAGGTGTTAATAATGGGGGAGCCTGGAGGGCAGGGAGGTGTATGGGAACTCTCTGCACTTTCTGTGCAATTTTTCTATAAACGTAAATGCGCCAAAAAATAGTCTATCATTAAGTATGTGCATGTATCTATACGTATATATATATGTGTATACACACACACACATCCAAATGCTGTTTAAAAATGATATCCACACAGAAGACTGACAGTAAATGCTAGGAAATATTCTACAGAAAAATGGGCAAGAGATATAAACAGAGAGTTTATACAAAAAAGGAGGAAATATAAATGGCTCTTTATAGACATAAAGAAAACAGAAAAGATTATACAAACTAAGATAAATACAATGAGAAATCATTTTTTTACCTATAAGATCATCAAGGATGAGAAAGTTTTAAAAAATACTATGGTGGTAAGGGTGTTTTTCAGGTAAACAAGATGCATAACAAAAATAGACAATAGATACTAATGATGAACAGAAATGGGCAATAAACATTTTGGAATATGTTAAACCTTGCTAGTAATCAGAGAATGTAAACTCAAATTGATAAAACCTTTGCCCCATCACATTAACTAAAAATTTAAAAAGTATGACAATATTAAACATTGTAGTAACTCAGAACCCAGTGCCGTCGAGTCGACATTGTAGCACAAATTTGAAAAATATAGTATTCCGTTATATTGCTAGTGGGTGTGTTCATTCATATAGCTGCTTTGTGAAGCTAATTTATATAGCTACTTTCTAAAGTAATTACCCAGTGAAACTGAAAATGTACACCCCCCGAGACTCAGGAATTTTCTCTTCTGGAGATACATGTAACATGTACAGGGATATCCAGTACATATAATTTGTAAGACCTACCTAACTTTTGGATACAACCTCAAAGTCCACCAACAAGAGAACAGATAAATAAAACATGGTATATTCATATGATGGAATATTATACAGTATTTCAACTGAATAAATTAAAGATTCATTTACGAACATAATTAGGTCTCAAAAATGCTGAGTGAAAAAAGCACAATACAGAACAATATATGTTGACTACATAACTATGTGAATCTACTCGACGGCAATGGGTTTGGTTTGGTTTTGGATGTAGTTATTTTTTTTTTTTAATACATTTGACATGGATCCACTAGTACATAAAAGTATAAGGAAGGCTTGAGGGAGGCCCACCAATTAAATGACAGTAGATGCCAATGACAGGTAGGTGGTGAGGAAATGAGAAGAACAGAGCTGGCTAAATTAGATTTCAAAATCTGTACTATGTTGTTTCTTAAAGCAAATGAAAAGAGAGGGTTTTTTTTTTTCTTTTTTTTAAGATGGAATATATCAAAGCTGTGTTTTTCAAACTTTGACTCATTAATGGATTGTAAAATCAATTTAGTGGGCCATTATGGATTTTTTTTAATGGAATCTGTGCAGAAGGCAGTTAATGCAGCAGACATGAGATGGCAATCTTGGAAAGTCCTGTTTGCAAGTTGGGCCACTGGATGGCATATGAGAACTTGACTGGTAAACATTTCCTTACACTGATATAAAACTCTCCTTAAATGGTTAACAGTGGCTCACCGTGACTAAAGTGTGTATGCAAATGATATGGTTTATGCTGAATACCCGCCTTTCTTCTGGGAGTATGGAAGTGTGACAACTGCTAAACAAACAGTGCCTATGTGACTGCCCTGAATAAAAACGTCAGACTCTGCATCCCCAGTGAGTTCCCCTGGTGGACGACATGTCACACGTGTCATCCATTGCTGGAGGATTTAAGTGCATCCTGTGTGCCTCCACTCTGCAAGAGTATTACCAGAAGCTTGTGCCTGGTTTCCTCTGGGCTTCGCCCTATGCACCTTTCCCCTTTCTCTGTAATGAATCTTAGCTGTGAGCATAACTGTATGTGAGTCCTTCTAGTAAATCGCTGAACCATGCGGTAATCTTAAAATCTTAAGAACCCCCAAAATAGAACTGAACAGATTACTGGAAACCATCATACATGTTACTGTTGTTGTTAGGAGCCATCGAGTCAGTTCCAACTCACAGCAAGCTAACGTACAACAGAACGAAAACACTGCCCGCTGCTCCATCATCCTCCGAATAGTTATGCTTAAGCCCATTGTTGCAGCCACTTTGTCAATCTATCTCATTTGGAGGTCTTCCTCTTTTTCACCAATCCTCTACTTTACCAAGCATGATGTCCTTCTCCAGGGACTGATCCCTCCTGATAACATGTCCAAAGTATGTGAGACATAGCCTAGCCATCCTCGGTTCTAAGAAGCATTCCATCTGTACTTCTTTCAAGACAGATCTGTTCCCTCTTCTGGCAGTCCATGATATATTCAGTATTCTTCGCCAGCACCATAATTCAAAGGTGTCAATTCTTCTTTGGTCTTCCTTATTCATTGTCCAGCTTTCACATGCATATGAGGCTATTGAAAACACCATGGCTTGGGTAAGCAACACCTTAGTCCTTAAAGTGACTTATTTGCTTTTTAACACTTTAAAGAGGTCTCTTGCAGATTTGCCTGATGCAATGCGTCTTTTGATTTCATGACTATTGCTCCCATGGGTGTTGATTGCGGATCCAAGTAAAATGAAATCTTGGACCTCAATCTTTTCTCCGTTTATCATGATGTTGCTCACTGGTCCAGTTGTGAGGATTTTTGTTTTATGTTGAGGTGTAATCCATACTGAAGGCTGTGGTCTTTGATCTTCATAAGGAAGTACTTCAAGTTCTCTTCACTTTCAGCAAGCAAGGCTGTGTTATCTGCATAACGCACGTTGTTAATGAGTCTTCCTCCAGTCCTGATGCCCCATTCTTCTTCATATAGTCCAGCTTCTTGGATTATCTGCTCAGCATACAGATTGAAGAGGTATGGTGAAAGGATACAACCCTGATACACACCCTTCCTGACATTAAACCAATCAGTATCTCTGTATTCTGTTGGAACAGCTGCCTCTTGATCTATGTACAGATTCCTCATGAGCCCAATTAAGTGTTCTGGAATTCTCGTTCTTTGCAATGTTACCCATAATTTGTTAGGATTCACAAAGTCAAATGCCTTTGCATAGTCAATAAAACACAAGTAAACAGCTTTCTGGTATTCTCTGCTTTCAGCCAGGATCCATCTGACATCAGCAATCATATCCCTGGTTCTATGCCCTCTTCTGACTGAATAACCAGGTTATTGAAATGATGGATCATAATATCTAAGCTGGTTAGAGACAGAAGTAAAAAAAAGAAAAAGAAAAGAGCTGATGTGTAGGGTGAAGTAGGGGCCAATATACTGGAGGGCTCAATGAGATCAAAGAATATTTATAGTAAGACTAGCAGAAGAAGCCACGAGAAAGCCAGATACCTGTAGTCAGAGATCTGAGTGGCCGGATTATTGATACAGCAAGTTAGAATGTTTTATTAATATCACCAAGAGTTGGTCTGGATTTTGTTTTTAAAGGTTTTTTTTAAACACATGCCTATTCTATTTCACACATTTTTGAAGAACTGCATTAAACTTCATAGTGACATATTAAAAATCATTTTAATTATAGTTTTTATTTGGTTACATTATTTACCATAGCTTTTTATATTCTTTTTTTTCCCCTTCTTATATTCACTTTTTCTGGTTTGTCCAGAAGGATGATTTTTTTAAGGTCATGACTTATAGATAACCAGAAAAAATCATTAAAATTAACATCGTGGCCCATGAACGACACAACAGTAGAAGAGAAGAGGCAACAGAATTTCTATGTGACAAAGCTTTTACAAAAGTATGTCTAAGGAGCAGACTCAAATACAAAGGAGAATTAGCGGCATTTTACGTCAATGTTGGCATTTCACACCAAAAGGGAAATAATAAATTATTCAACAGATAGTACTGGAACAACTGGAACAAAAAATTAAGCTGGATCTCCAGTTACCTCATTCCTCCTACCAAAATAAACTGCCAATGGACTAATGAGGTAAATGTAAAAGGAAAAGAAAAAAAAAAAAAGATGAAGCAATCATAGAAATGAATACTAGAAAAAAACTACAGAACAGGAACTGTGTTTATAATCTCAACATGGGCAATGCTTTTCTAAGTAAGATACCGAACAGAAGCCATTAAAAATGTTTAATAAATTTGACACCATAAAAAAAAATGTTTTTAAGAAAATCTCCTGCAAGTAAAAAGATAAATAATAAACTGAGGAAAAAAATGCTTGTAACATATGGCAAGCAAATTATTAACTTTTAAATAACAAAACCTTCAACAAGTCAATAAAAAATTCAACAGGAAAATAGCAAAAGACACGTACAGATTAAAAAAAAAAAAAAACACCAAACTCTCTGCTGTCAAGCAGATTCCACTGACTCATAGCGCCCCTACAGGACAGAGTAGAAATGCTCTGTAGGGTTTCCAAGGAGGTTTCAAAGTGCTGACTTTCGGTTAACAGACAAGTTCTTAACCACTATACCACCGGGGTTCCATGTATAGACAGTTCACAGAAAAAGATATATATGTGGCTTTATACATATGAAAAGGCATTCTTAATTATAACAGTGATCCATGGGTGGCACGAACAGTTAAGTGCTGAACTACTAGCTGAATGGTTGGTGGTTCAAACTCACCCAGAGGCCTCAGAAGACAGCCTTGAAAGCCCTACGCAACAGTTCTACTCTGTGGAGATGGGGTGGCCTTGAGTTGGAATCAACTCCACAGCAAGGATTGATTATACTCATAACAACAATTGTTGCTGGTGTTGTTAGGTGCCGTCGAGTCAGTTCCAACTCATAGCGACCCTATGCACAACAGAACTAAACACTGCCTGGTCCTGAGCCATCCTTACAATCGTTGTTATGCTTGAGCCCATTGTTGCAGCCACTGTGTCAATCCACCTTGTTGAGAGTCTTCCTCTTTTCTGCTGACCCTGTACTTTGCCAAGCATGAGGTACTTCTCCAGGGACTGATCCCTCCTGACAACATGTCCAAAGTATGTAGGATGGAGTCTCGCCATCCTTGCTTCTAAGGAGCGTTCTGGTTGTACTTCTTCCAAGACAGATTTATTTGTTCTTCTGGCAGTCCATGGTATATTCAATATTCTTCGCCAACACAATTCAAAGGCATCAATTCTTCTTCAGTCTTCCTTACTCACTGTCCAGCTTTCACATGCATATGATGCGACTGAAAATACCATGGCTTGGGTCAGGCACACTTTAGTCTTCAAGGTGACATCTTTGCTCTTCAACTCTTTAAAGAGGTCCTTTGCAGCAGAGGAAACGCTGGTGGCATAGAGGTTAAGTGCTACGGCTGCTAACCAAAAGGCTGGCAGTTTGAATCCACCAGGCGCTCCTTGGAAACTCTATGGGGAAGTTCTACTCTGTCCTACAGGGTCACTATGAGTCGGAATCAACTCGATGGCAGTGGGTTTTGGTTTGGTTTGCAGCAGATTTACCCAAGGCAATGCGCCTTTTGATTTCTTGACTGCTGCTTCCATGGCTCTTGATTGGGGATCCAAGTAAAATTAAATCCTTGACAACGTCAATCTTTTCTCCATTTATCGTGATGTTGCTCATTGGTCCAGCTGTGAGGATTGTTTTCTTTATGTTAAGGTGCAATCCATACTGAAGGCTGTAGTCTTTGATCTTCATTAGGAAGTGCTTCAAGTCCTCTTCATGTTCAGCAAGCAAGGTTGTGTCATCTGCATAACGCAGGTTGTTAATGAGTCTTCCTCCAGTCCTGATGCCCCGGTTCTTCTTCATATAGTCCAGCTTCTCAGATTATTTGCTCAGCATACAGATTGAATAGGTATGGTGAAAGGATACAACCCTGTCACAAACCCTTCCTGACTTTAAACCAATTGGTATCCCCTTGTTCTGTATGAACAACTGCCTCTTGATCTATGTACAGGTTCCTCATGAGCACAATTAAGTGTTCTGGAAGTCCCATTCTTCGCAACGTTGTCCATAATTTGTTATGATCCACAGAGTTGAATGCCTTTGCATAGTCAATAAAACATAGGTAAACATCCTTCTGGTATTCTCTGCTTTCAGCCAGCATCCATCTGACATCAGCAATGATATCCCTCGTTCCACGTCCTCTTCTGAAACCGGCCTGAATTTCTGGCAGTTCCCTGTCAATATACTGCTGCAGCTGTTTTTGAATGATCTTCAGCAAAATTGTGCTTGCTTGTGAAATTAATAATATTGTTCTATAATTTCCACATTTGGTTGGATCACCTTTCTTGGGAATAAGTATAAATATGGATCTCTTCTAGTCAGTTGGCCAGGAAGCTGTCTTCCGTACTTCTTGGCATAGATGAGTGCACACCTCCAGCGCTGCATCTGTTTGGTGAAGCATCTCAAATGATATTCCATCAATTCCTGGAGCCTTGTTTTTTGCCAATGCCTTCAGAGCAGCCTGGACTTCTTCCTTCAGTACCATCGGTTCCTGATCATATGCTACCTCTTGCGTGTTGTTGTGATGCTGGAAGCTATGCCACCGGCATTCAGATACAGCAGGGTCACCCATGGAGGACAGGTTTCAGCTGAGCTTCCAGACTAAGACAAACTAGGAAGAAGGACCTGGCAGTCTACTTCTGAAAAGTATTAGCCAGTGAAAACCTTATGAATAACAACAACTATAATAAGTGAAATACAAACTAAGGCTACAGTGAAATACTATCCTTCACCTACCATATTGGCAAAGATGAGAGCTTGGTTGCATTAGTTAGTGAAAATAGTAAACTAGGCACACTCATACAGCACTGAGTAAAAATTGATAGAAACTATGCATAAAGCAGCTTGTGATATCTATCAAAAAAACTCCTATAATCTTTGAACTAGAAATGACTTGTAGTCACTTATTCTACAGAGGCAGTCACCATGAGTGCAAAAATAATGTACCCAAAGGTCATGCATTGCAGCGTTGTCTGTAACAGCAGAAGACGAAAACAAGCATGAATGTCCTTCAACAGGGAACTGGTTATGTGTGTACATTACACTCTTTGTAAATGTGTGTGTGTGTGTGTGTGCGCGCGCGCATATCCACACGCTTCAATAAGTATAGAACATTTCCACAAGGTTACACAAGGGACTAGCGTAGCAGTTATCTCTCGGGAGGAGAACTAGGGGGCTGGGAAACAAGGACACAGGTATAAAGGGAACATTTTCTTTTCCCAATGCATCTTTTTCAGTACTTGGAAGGTTGTACCATATATACATATTCTAACTTCAATATAATGAAACAATTTTTTTTTTTTTTTAAATCTGCCTAAGAGAATATGCAAAGGGAAGAGGGAGCTGGCACTTACTGAATGTCTACTACTGTGTCAGACTGGTTGAATAACTTACGAAAGCTCAATCCAGTGCTACTCATTATTGAGATTTAAACTCAGATATTTATGGCTATAAATTAAATAGCTGGAGGCATGGTTTTAAACATTAAAATTGTAAGGGAGGCGCTGATGGGAAACGGTAGACTGACAGCACATTTGCGTAATCCCTTCTTTAGCACCTGCCAAACTTAATAAAGTCGGAAAGAAGTGAGCTGTGGTATAATAAGAATACAGCCACTCCACACTCCTCAGACTTCAAATTAAATAAATTTGAAGAAAAGGTAAGTGAATGGTTTGGGAGAGGTCTTACTAAGACCTCTAAGTAGGAGAGATGATGACTGAGTCCACAGGCAGACTACAGAAGAATGGCAAGCAGGCTACCTGGCATCTGAAAGAAAAGCCATGTAGTTTCTAACTATGGGGTTATCCTTCTCTGACCCAGCTTCCTAACTAGTAAAAAAGAATGGCAAATCTGTCCATTCTAGGAAGAAAGAACAAAATCCGAGGAACATTACACTATGGGCTGGATGTGACCCAAAGATCTTTCATATTCTGTGAACCGTTCTAAGAAAATACAACTTAGCTGGGGCTACCAGATGCCTTCCATCCCACCCCCACCACAGTCTCTATCCCTTACTTCCCTCAAGCTGCTGAGTAACGGAAAAGAGGCTATGAACTACTTATACCCCAGCTGTCAGCTCAAGTTCTATTTCCACTTAATGAGGAGGTAAATCAAGGAGAATCCACCTACCTCATTTTTGAGCAAATAACACATCTAGATAAAATTTCTCGTTCAAGGGATGAGCTATATGCAAAAGATTCCAACACGGTACCAATGCATATACATTAGGTGGGGTAGGTGGATTAGAAGGAGGACCAGATGAAGAAATACCTACGGAAGAAGAATTACTCCAGGACACAGGAACAAAAACTTCAGAAAAATCTTCTCTAAAACATATATACACATTTGCTTAATAAATGCAAAAAGGAATAGGATTGAGAAGCCAGGGAGGGAAGCAAGATTTCTCTGAACACAACCTGATACACAGTTTCGATTTGGAAATCATATGTTTTAACATTCAAAAATAAAATCGAAATTAAAAGAGTAATCTTTAAATATTTAAAACAAATGAACTTAACTTCATTTGCTGATATAGTGAGAAAAAAATCATTTTAAGTGACTTCAGAACCATTATTTTGACTGCATATCCTTATTAGAATATATTCTTAGGCAAAGAACTCTTAAATATCATTCAGTAATCTTGTTAATAATGATATCATTTTGAGACTATATTTTATATATGTACATAATTAATAAGAAAAAGCAAATAAGTAATTCTATGTTAATGTTATGAAAAATATTTCAGGATAAAATCAAAGTAAAAATCCTGTAATATTAAATTTGAGATAGAAGTATCAGTCAGTATTCCAGTGCGATGGATGGCATTTATATGGCCTTTCTTGCCACGGTCTTGTAACTCTCACTGAATGACTGGGTTGGGCTATGCAAATGAGGTGCTGGTGGCCCACCAAGGGGATTGGATAGCTTGCTAATAATGCAAATAAGGTGCACAACACGCTTGTGGGGGGTGGAACCATGCAAATAAGGTGCATAGAACCCTAATGAGGGCACTGGTCAGTTCTGTCAGCCTGCTAGGCTTAAAACAAGTTATCCCAGAGGCAAACGGGGGGACCTCACTACCACCAAGAAATAGAGATGGGAGTAGGGCGCCTCTTTTGGACCCAGAGTTCCTGCACTGAGAACCTTCTAGACCCAGGAGACAGACAGTGCGAGCTGTAACACCAGAGATGGCACAAAATGGCAAGCAGTAGTGGCAGCAGAAGGAGAAGACTGGCATGTTACAAGTATTTTTACAGTTAGTGCCTTTTTTTTTTTTTTTACAGTTATCAAGTGCTGCTATAACAGAAGTATCACAAATATCACAAAAATTTATTTTCTCAAGATTTAGGGGGCTGGAAATCTAAATTCAAGGTGCTGGCTCTAGGGGAAGGCTTTCTCTCTCTGTCGGTTCTGAAGGAATGGCCTTGTATCTTCAGCTTCTGTTTCCTGGTTCACTGGAGATCCATGTGGTTTGGCATCTATCTTCCCCCCATCTCTGCTTCCTTAATGTGCTCCCTTTATACCTTGTGGAAACCCTGGAGACCTAGTGGTTAAGAGCTATGGCTGCTAATCAAAAGGTCAGGAGTTCGAATTCACCAGGTGCTCCTTGGAGCTCTATGGGGCAATTTTACTCTGTCCTATAGGGTCACTATAAGTTGGAATCGACTCAACAGCAATGAGTTTGGTTTTATACCTTGTAAGAAATTGACTCAAGACACACCCTACACTAATCCTGCCTCATTAACATAACAAAGACAAATCCATTCCTAAATGGAATTACATCCTTAGGCATAGAGGTTATGATTTACAACATATTTTGGCGGGACACAATTCAATCCATAACATTTTACCCTTTCGCTCCCCAAAATTCAGGTCCCTCCTACATGCAAAACACGTTCACCCCATCACATCATCCCAAAAGTCTTAAATCAACTCCAAAATCTCATCTTCTGAAGCATCTAAATCAAATATGGGTGAGATTTTAGGCGTATTCCATCCTGGGGCAAATCCCTCTCTATCTGTGAAATCTAAAATACATGTTATCTGCTTCCAAACTACAATGGTGGAAGAGGCACAAGGCAGACATTTCTACTACAGACGGGGGAAACTGGAGGGAAAGAAGGGATAACACCCAGCATCGTGGATTGAATTATGTCCCCCCAAAAATGTGTGTATCAACTTGGTTAGGCCATGATTCCCAGTATTGTATGGTTGTCCTCCATTTCATGATTGTAATTCTATATGGAGAGGATTAGGGTGGGATTGTAACACCATCCTTACTCAGGTCACCTCCCTGAACCAAGGTAAAGAGAGTTTCCCTGGGGTGTGACCTGCACCACCTTTTATCTCTCAAGACATAAAAGGAAAGGGAAGCAAGCAGAGAGTTGGGGAACTCATACCACCAAGAAAGCAGCATCAGGAGCTGAGCGTGTCCTTTGGACCCGGGATCCCTGTGCCTGAGAAGTTCCTCTACCACGGGATGACTGAGGACAAGGACCTTCTTCCAGAGCTGATGCCTTGAATTTGGTCTTTTAGCCTACTTTACTGTGAGGAAATAAATTTCTCTTTGTTAAAGCCGTCCACTTGTGGTATTTCTGTTAGGGCTGCACTAGATGACTAAGACACCCAGTAAGTCCAAAACCCAGCAAAATAATTTACATTAGCTCTCAAGGCTTGAAAATAATCCTCTGTTCTCTGAGACCATCTATGCAAGGGCCCCACCTTCCAGACTCTGGGTGTTGGCCACACTGTCTGGATTCTTGGTGGAAGCCCCTCAGCCCTTGGTTTCAGCTCTGCCTTCCAGGCCCACTGAGATGGCAACGCTGCTCCCTTGGCTTTGGATGATCCCATTCTCCTAGTCCATCTGAGTGGCAATCCCACCCCCTCAGCTCTGGCAGACTCTGTTCTCCTGCCCCTTGGCATGGCAGCTCTGCCCCTAAGTTTTGGGTAGCTACCCCATCTTCAGACACACATGAACGGCAGCCCCACACCCCAGAACTGAGTTGGTGAAGATCTGTCTCTTTGAAACCCAGTAGGCCATGATTTCACCCTTTGAAACTGAGGCAGCTCTGCTTCCCACACTCCTTCCAACAGTTCTGCTGGTCTCCGAGTTGCTTCAGGGATAGTCTTTTTCTTTTCTTGGAGGATAACAAATGTACCTCCTCAGGCCCATTTCCTGACTGTAGAATTCCAAGAGGCACACAGCAATCTTTTCCTTCATTCTTTCTCTATTCCCTCAGGCTAGGCTGACAGATTTTCTGCTGTGGTAGTTGATTAGATTCAACAGCCACAGGCTTAATCTCCTTAAGAAAAGATTGTGTAGCCATATCCTTGGTGAAAATTCTACGACACGTGTCCATAGCTTGTACAATAGAATTTTCCAAATCATTTAAGTATTGTTTTCATTTTGCACCATAAGCAGCAAGAGGAAACGACATGGCCCCTTTAAGATCTTGCTTAGACATTTTCTCAGCCAGATATCCAACTTCATCACTTACAAGTTCTACCTTCTACCAAACATTTGAACATAATTCAGACAAGCTCTTTCCCATTGCATTAAAACCACAGCCCTTTCTTCGCTGTCCAATTATACCTTCCTCATTTCCTTTTAAAGCCTCACCAGAAGCATATTTAATGTACACATGTCTAGCAACATTCTGCTGATGGTGCCAGATGTATTCTCTAAGGTGTTTCAGACTTTCTCTGCAGTTCTCACTTCTTTCTGAGCCCTCACCAGAACTGCCTTTGACATCCATAATTCTACCAAAGTCTCTGCAAGGCAATCTAGGTTTTTACTATTAGCAACTTAAAACTCTTCCAGCCGCCACCCATTAACCAATTCCTAAACCACTTCAACCCTTTAGATATTTGTTAGAGCAGAGCTCCACTTCTATTACCAAATTCTGTCTTAGTTATCAAGTGCTGTTATAACAGAAATACCAGAAGTAGGTGGCTTCAACAAACGGAAACTTATTTTCTCAAGATTTAGAATGCTAGAAGTCCATGTTCAGGGCATCTGCTCTAGAGGAAGGCTCGCTCTCTGTGGGCTTTGGAGGAAGGTCCTTGTCTCTTCAGCTTCTGTCCCCTGCTTCCTTGGAGATCTCCACGTAGTTTGGCATCCATCTTCCCGCCATATCTGCTTCCTTAATCTGCTCTTTTTATATAAGAGATTGACTCAAAACACATCCTATACTAATCCTGCCTCATTAACATAACAAAGACAAGCCAGTCTCAGATGGGATTATAACCAGGGGCATAGTGGTTAGGATTTACAACACATTCTGGGGAGACACAATTCAATCCATAACAGATTCTAGGTTTTCCTCCTGCCTGACTGCACTTTCTCAATCCTTGTTGTTTGCTTCCCTTCTCCCTCATTTCCTAATAATAAGAGCCCCAGGAATTCAGACCCTGGTTTCCTTGTCTTCTCTGTCACTCAGACGTTGGTATCCTTGTCTTCTCTTGTCACTGAGACCTTGATATTCTTGTCTCCTCTGTCTACACTGTCCTAACTCCTTTGGTGATGTTATTCAGTCTCATAACTTTAAATGACATGTATACGCAGACAGCTCCCAAATTTCTATCTACACCCTTCTCTCCAGACCTTCAGACTGTTATATCCAGCTGCCACCTTGACATCTCTACTTGGATGTCTGTAGATTTTGCAACCTCAACATTTCTCAAACTGAACTCTTGATCTCCACCCCCAAGGCCTGGAAAATCTACTCCATCAAGCCTTCTCCATCTCAGCTGACGGAAAATCCATCCTTACAGGTGCTCAAACAAAAAAATCTGAATCCATTGCCATCAAGTTGATCCTGACGCACAGTGACCCCACAGGACAGAGCAGAACTGCCTCCCCCCGCTCCCCGCCCAGGGTTTCCAAGGAGTGACTGGTGAATTCGAACCACTGACCTTTTGGTTAGCAGCTGAGCTCTTAACCACTGCGTCACCAGGTCTCCAAAAACTCTGAAGTCATCCTTAATTCCCACCTGTCCAGCCCTCTCTCTCTCGCTCTTCTTCTCTAATCCACATTCAGTCAGGAAATTCTACTGATTTAACCTTAAAAATATATCTAGAATCCAGCGCTCTCACTGTCCCTACTACTACCACCCTAGTCTGAGCTGCCTGGATTACTGCATTAGCCTAACAGCATTCCCTACTTCTAACCTTGCCCCTTCTCACCTCCCTCTCCTCGGTCTCTTCTTAACACTGCAGAGTATTCCTTTTACATGTCATGTCACGACACTCTCTTGTTAACAATCCTGCAACAGCTCCTCATTTCACTCAGAGTGAAAATCAAAGTCCTTACAGTGGCCGACTAGGTTAGCCCAACAAAATCTGGCTCTCTGTTACCTCTCTGACTCATCTTTTATCTTGCTCCAGCCACATCTGTTATTCAGGGATGCCTGGCACATTCTTATACCAGAGCCTTTGCTCTAGCTGCTGCTTCTGCCTGGGATGCTCTACTCCTAGATAGCTGTTTGCCCAACTTCCTCGGCCCCTTCAACTCTTTCCTCAAATCTCATCTTCACAGTGAGGCTTACTCTGTCTTTTTTGATACTTCACTCCCCCCGTACTTGCTTTTTTATTCATTTAATTGTTGTCTATTAAATTTCTCGTCCCACCTCCACCCCCACAAGAACAGAGATTTTTGTCAATTTGGTTTACTATTGTATCCCAAGTGTCTGAGAAAGTGCAAACATTAAGAAGTATTAAAAAGGTTCAAGTAAAATAACTTAAACAAAACTAAACAAGCCTATCATATTACTAAGCATAATCTGGTTAAGCATATTTATTCAAAAGAAAGAGTTTGGGGAAATACTTTGGGACTTAATAGTTAACAGTGGATTCTTAGATACGACATCAAAAACACGTGCCCCAAAAGACAAGGTCGATAAACAGGGCTTCGCCAAAATTTAAAACTTTTGTTCATCGAAGAACTTTATCAACAAAGTGAAGACACCACCTGCAGAATGAGGGGGGCAAAAACTACACAATTGATTTTTGACAAGAGTGCCAAGTTCATTCGATGGGAAAAGAACAGTTTCTTCAAGAAATGGTGCTGGGCCAACTGGGTTTCCATGTGCAGAAGAATGAAGTTGACTGATCTCACACCCTATGTGAAAACTAACTCAATATGGATTAATGATCTAATGTCAGAGCTAAAATCACAAAACTCTTAGAAGAAAACAGGAGTAGACCATCAGGACCTTGTATTTGGTAATGAATTTTTAGATCCAATACAAAAAGCATAAGCAACAAAAAATACATAAATTAGGCTTCATCAAAATTAAATTTTGCACATTAAAGGACATTATCAAGAAAGTAAACAGATAATGTACAGAACGAGAGAATGTACTTGGAAATCATATATCCGCTATAAATTTAACATTTAGACTATATTTGGAACTCCTACAACTCAAAAAAAAAAAAAAAACCAAAAATAAAAAAATGAGCAAAGGACTTCAACAGACTTTTTTCCGAAGATGTACGAACAGCCAATAACCACATGAAAAGATGCTCAACATCATTAGTCATCAGCAAAATGTAAATCAAACCTGTAATGAGATATCACTTCATCCCCACTCAGATGGCTATGATTAAAATAAAACTGAAAATGACAGGTGCTGGTTAAGATGTGGAAAAACTGTAACCTTCACCCATTGCTGGTGGGACTGTAGAATGGTACAGCTGCTGTGGAAAACAGTTCAGAGGTTCCTCAAAAAGAATTAAACACAGAATTAGCATACAATTCAGCAATTCTACTCCTAGGTATATACCCAAAAGAACTGAAAGCAGAAACACAGACAGACACATGTATACCAACGCTGTCTGCAATACTACTCGCAGCAGCCAAATGATGGAAACAACCTAAAAGTCCATCAACAGATAGATAGAGAAACCAAATGTGGTACATACATGCAACGAAGTCCTGATACATGGTACAATATGGAAGAACTTTGAAAATATTAAAAAAAAAAAAAATATTACGCTGAGTAAAATAAGAAAGTCACACAAATATGGTATGATCCCACTTACATGAAATATCTAGAACAAACGCATAGAGACAGAAGGTAGATTAGTGGTTATGTTACTGTGAGGTTGGGGGAGGAGGAAATGGGGAGTTACGTGTAACAGGAACAGAGTTTCTGTTTGGGGTGATGAAAAAATTTGGGGAACTGTGGTAATGGTTGCAAAACGCTGTGAGTTTAATTAATGCCACTGGATTGTACTCTCAAAAATGGCTACAATGGCAAGTTTTATGTTGTATATGTTTTACCACAATAACAACAATCCTTGTTAATAGTTTGCTCTCAGGAAACCTGTTTGGCCAATAATAACGTCAAGAGCAAATATGTTTGCTTCAACAGATAAAGACCCAAAGTAGAAAATTCTAGCATTTAAAGCTATGGTAAAATAGCTTTACTCGGTATGACCCACTAATAGATCAATCAAGATTAAATAGCATATGCTATGTCTTAAATGGTGATTCTCTCATCTGCTGCTCCTCCCCCATTTCGTTCAGACCCTTACTAATAGCAGAACATATCGACAACGACTCATAATTCCTGAAAAGAGGAACAGTGTCGTCATCAGACCAGCAATTACAGCAACCATCATTTACTCAGTAACGACAATACCCTCTGTGTTAAGGGCTTCTGTTAGATATGACTTCACTTAATCCTCACTGTAAGCTTGTGAAGCTGATAACATTACCCATTTTAGAGATGAGAAATCAGAAGCTTGGAAAGTAAAACAAACTGCCAGGGATCACACAGCTGCTAAATGGCAGTTCCAGAAATCAAAACCAGGTTTGTCTTACCCCAAAGCCTATGCTCTTCACTAGGATGCTAAGTTATCTCCCCAAACGTTCCTCATCTCCCAACATCAACAGTCTCTGCAGATACCAAGTAGGCCTTTGGAGCTGAGTGTCCACTGAGACCACACTTCCTTATTAGCTTTCAGCCACATCCTAAGTTTTGCAGGGAAGACTCTGTCCCTGCTGCCAGAGGCCTGTGGTTGTCCGACCTGGCTAATAACTAAAGCTAAGATGGTGAGAAGAAGAGATCAGAGATCTGATGAGATTCTTACGAACATGAACAAGGAGAAATGCCACTGGTATTTCACAGCGGCAACCGTGGCAGAACATTCCCTCCAGCAGGATCCGCAGTTCGAGCTTTTAGGCTGGAGTGGCCCTTGCCTCCTCCCCGCTCCTGGTTATACTTTGTCCCACTCTGCAGTAGTTCTAAGACCGGGGGCTTACCAAGGAGCCAACCATCACAGAATAGTGTGAGTTCCAGCACACTGTCATCTTCCAACAATGCAAGTTCAAGCACACTATCATTTTTCAATAGTTTAAGTTTAAGCACACTAGCATCCTTTCAGCATTTTCTTGTCCCTCCACAAGATCGTGGACCGTTTTACCAAGGTGAGGTTTAAAGCAGTATTCTCTGGACGTTAGAGATACTGGTGGCTCCCAGAAAGGCCTCGATAAGAGGCTGTCAGCTGACTAGTGATATACACAGGCTCCAAGTAGTGGTTGCTGTTGGGAAAGCTGATCATGTTACAGTTTAAATGCTCACTGAGAAGGAAATGAAAAAATACCTGATGCATCTCATTTAAAAAAAAAAAAGATGCATCTCATTAAGATACAGTAATTTTCCCCTAAATTCTACTCATTTTCACATTTACTATTCCATTCTTAACGAAAGAGCTGCTACGAAAAATGCCTTACTGAGATATGAAAGCAGGAAGGGACACCCTTTTGATTTTGTATCCTTTTGCATAAAATAGGTTGCTCTGTATTGTTCTACATTACAACATCAGTAGGGTTTTCCTCCCTTAAAAAAGGGAATGAGAAAAAAGGAGGAAAACATAATCTTCTAAAGGAGAGACTGTGAATAGAGAGGGACTTAGACTGGAAATTTTCTTCTTTGATATCTGAATAAACTGTCTTAAAGGTAGAAAAAAATAGCATCACTTTAGGAAGAAAATGAAGCCCCTACACTTCAATATCACATTGTTTAATTACTTGATGGAGGACCCCCAGTTGCCAAAGGGATGAATAAACATGACTGTAAGAAATGGTTCAAAATATTAAAGGTTGGTAGGGAAAACAAAAACAGTTTCAATGTGATATGGTAATTAATAGGTATTTTTCCATCAGCTAGGGTTGTATCCCAACAAACTGTTATTCTCAGCCCCTGAGGTGTAATTCAGTAGGTCTTCTTTAACCACCTTATATAGAAGGAGCCCTGGTGGTGCAGTGGTTAAGCGGTCGGCTGCTAACCCAAAGGTCTGTGGTTTGAACCTACCAGCCGCTTCAAGAGAGAAAGGTGTGGCAGTCTGCTTCCATAAAGGCTGCTGTTGTTATCAGGTGCCATCGAGTCAGTTCCAACCCATAGCGACCCTATGTACTACAGAATGAAACACTGCCTGGTCCTGCACCAACTTCACAATCGTCGTTTTGCTTGAGCCCAGTGTTGCAGCCACTTGCCAATCCATCTCATTGAGGGTTTTCTTCTTTTTTTGCTCACCCTCTACTTTACCAAGCATGATGTCCTTCTCCAGGAACTGACACCTCCTGATAACATGTCCAAAGTATGTGAGACATAGTCTTGCCATCCTTGCTTCTAAGGAGCATCCTGGCTGTACGTTTTCCAACACAGATTTGTTCACTTTTTGGCAATTCAAAGGTGTCAATTCTTCTTCAGCCTTCCTTACTCACTGCCCAGCTTTCTCATGCATACCATGCAACTGAAAATACCACGGCTTGGGTCAGGCACACCTTAGTCTTCAAGGGGACATCTTTGCTTTTCGACACTTTTGCAGCAGATTCGCCCAACGCAAGGCATCTTTTGATTTCTTGACTGCTGCTTCCACGGGTGTTGATTGTGGATCCAAGTAAAATGGAATCCTTGATAAATTCAATACTTTCTCCACTTATCATGTTTTTATTGGTCCAGTTGTAAGGATTTTTGTTTTATGTTGAGGTGTAATCCACACTGAAGGCTGAGGTCTTTGATCTTTATCAGGAAGTGCTTCAGGTCCTTTTCACTCTCAACAAGCAAGGTTGTGTCATCTGCGTAAGGAAGGTTGTTAATGAGCCTTCCTCCAATCCTGATTCCCTGTTCTTATAGAGTCCAGCTTCTTGGATTATTTGCTCAGCCTACAGATTGAATAGGTATGGTGAAAGGATACAACCCTGACGCACACCTTTCCTGACTTTAAACCATGTGGTATCCCCCCTTGTTCTATCTGAATAACTGCCTCTGTATCTACATACAGGTTCCTCATGAGCACAATTAAGTGTTCTGGAATTCCCATTCTTCGCAATGTTATCCATACTTTGTTATGATCCACACAGCCGAATGCCTTTGCATAGTCAACAAAACACAGGTAAACATCTTTGTGGTATTCTCTGCTTTCAGCTAGGATCCATCTAACATCAGCAATGACATCCCTGGTTTCATGTCCTCTTCTGAATCTGGCCTGAATTTCTGACAGTTCCCTGTTCATATACTGCTGCAGTCACTTTTGAAATTTATAAAGATTACAGCCTTGGAAACCCTATGGGGCACTTTTACTCTGTTCTGTAAGGTCGCTATGAGTTGGAATCGACTTAACGGCAATGGGTTTGATTTGGGTTTATACCACATAGGGCCTATTTGGACATTACACATAGGCAACAATTTGCATATACAGGTATGCATCACTTAACATCCATTAGGTCAACACCTGACAGCATATGTATCTGTAGTCCCATAAGGTTATAACAGAGTTCAGAAATCCCGATCAGAGGATGGGACATAAGGGACCTACTTTGCTAAGTATGGAGGTCTGACCTGTCTCTTACTAGACCTCTGGGTCCTGTGTCCGCCCTGGCCCTAGGATGGCAGGGAGAGGGGCATCGCACAGTGGTGGCCGCCTAGTAGTCCAGGCTGAGGTGGTGGCGGGAGGAGGAGCAGAATAGGTGGCGGAGGAGGGGGAAGAGGTGGAAGAAAGGTGGGCGGGGCTGGAAAAGTTTAAAGCCCATTATGGCAGAGCAGGGAAGGCAGGCAGGAGGGAAGAAGGGAAGGGAGCTGGTAGCTGTGGGCTAGGAGGCGCCCAGCTAGATGGTGAGGACAGGTTGTGGCGAGCAAGCAGGAAACAGATGCAGCTCTCAGAGACTGGGCAGTGACCACAGGACCGATGGCAGTGGGTTCGAAGTTTTCTGCAGTTCCTCAGCATGGCAGCGCGGGCCCTGGGTCCACCCAGAGACTGTCCTGCACACCTCTCTCCTGTATATAACACGGTGTTCACACGACGTCCAAATCACACACCATCCTGTTTCATAGACTGTATTGTGGGCATTAAACATCTTCTGGTCCTTTACTTTTGTAGCAATTATCGCTCATTAAATAACTGTATGTCTCCAGAGGGCAGAAAAAGTGCTGACTCATTTGTCTCACACCAAGTAAACAAACAAGCGACATGGCCTACAACAGGCTTACATGTGTGAAATAAATGACTGAACAACCAAAAACGTATATGACTACGACTGGGCTTCTTCGATGCAGCATCTTATACTCATTAGATTACACGCAGCCTTTAGCAAGTAAACATTTTCAATCCAAGACACAAAGAGAAGTTATAGACAAAATCACATCAATGAAAAAACTTCCATTATGTATTAAATGAAGGGCATAGAGAATAGGAAGAAATTAAATCCAGAGGCTACTTAAAAGCCATTTAATGGTTTCTACTCTGTCCCTCACCAAACTAATGTCTTTAATAAACATGCATGTAACCCTTTTCAGCTTGGCAACCCCTCTCTTTCCTGCGGCTCTGTTCTAACTGAAGTGCTGATTTACAACGAAATGGCCAAAAGGAAGACAGCACAACAAAGACAGAGAGCTCTAGGTCTGCACAAACTGAACCATCAGTTCTTTTAAAGCCCAAAATGGCTAGGTTCAAATAAAATATTTCCTTTAAAAAGATGTTTTCACTGTTCATTTCCACAGGCTTTAGTACAGTGGTTAAGAGAAATAGCTCTAGAGTCAGATGGCCTGGTTTGAATCCAGGTGCTACAACTTATTACCTACGCGACCTGGGGCAAAATTATTTCACTGGGTATGCCTAGGTTATCACAAGCAGAAAATGGGCAACAACAGCACCTACTTCAAAGGGCTATGCTCGATGGTCACCCCACCTACACACAAGGGCCTCCTCTAAGCACCATTTGTCACTTTACAGCATAGAGACAGTTTTTATTACTTATTATTAGTTTTTACACAGGTTCAGAAACTTTCTTTCAACAGGCAAGTTTAATCCTCTTATATTTATTTTGTGATTATTTTACCTTTCTCTCCCCTCTTTTCTGCCTCCTAATTGGACTGAGTTTTCGTTAGCCTTCCTCCCCACCCCAAACCGGTATAAAGTTATACATTCTATCTTGTATTATTTCAGATAAATTTTTAACTGCATCATTTGCCTTAAATTTAAAATCAATCCATTTTCTATCTTCATCCCTAATAACTCAATCCTCAGAATTTTTAACTTTATGTTATCTGGCATTTTTGTTTCACCTTATTTTTTCAACACCCTAAAAACAAGCAAAATTGCTTTTTTTGGTTAGTTTCATAGCTAATGTTTGTATTTATCAACATGCAATTTCTTTACGTCTCATCACTTTCTATTTCCTTCTCTTCCTATTTCCTCCTTTACTTTTTATATCCTTCTTCCTGAACTAAATTTTTTGGGGATTAAAGAAGTAAGGGCACGCACATAGAAAAATCTTAATCTTGTCTGAAAACATCTTATTCTCAAAGGGTCGTTTAGTTAAGAGAATTGGAGGTTGGTAATTGTTTTCTCTCACATTATTTAAAGATTATTCTGTTTTTAAAAAATATTTATTATTGCTGATGAGAACTCTGTTGTTACCTTGGAAAGCATACCTGTTTTCTCTCTGTTTTTGACTTTCTTTTTGTTCATTTTCGTTTGTTTGTTTTGCACGTGTAGTTCCAATACATCATGTCTGGGTATGAATTTTATTTTATTCTATCAACTATGCAGTACGCATCAATGTGAAGACATGTTAACTGCCACTGAGGTGACCTGTGACTCATGCAACCCCACGCTCAATGGACCCCACTGAGGTGACCTGTGACTCATGCGACCCCACACTCAAGGGACCCACACTGAGGTGACCTGTGACTCATGCAACCCCACACTCAATGGACCCCACTGAGGTGACCTGTGACTCACGTGACCCCACACTCAAGGGACCCCACTGAGGTGACCTGTGACTCATGCGACCCCACGCTCAATGGGCCCTGCACCATCCATGACCAGCTGGAAGGTCTGTGAGATCAGACAGGCGCCATCCGTAAGATTATCACTGGCTGATTTTCAGAAGTAGATCGCCATCTCTTTCTTCCTAGCCTGTCTTGGTCTGGAAGCTTCGCTAAAATCTGTTCAGCACCATAGCAACACAGAAGCCTCCACTTGACAGATGGGTGGTAGCTGCGCATGAGATGTGCTAGCTGGGAATCGAACCCAGGTCTCCCACACGTAAGATGTAAATTCTACCACTGAAACACCAATGCCTTTTTGAAAACATAAGCCTCTCCAATTTTGGAAAGTTCTCAACCACTATCTTTTAAAATATTGCCTCTTAGCCCTTTCTAGAATGTCTATTAGATGGATCTGGCACTTTCTCATTTGGTTTCTTAACCAGTCTTTAATATTCTCCATGTCTATTTTTCTGATTCATTCCAAATAATTTTTGCATATCTATATTGCAGTCCATTAAGTCCATGATGGGCTAAGTATAATGTGCTGCTTGACCATTTACTGAGTTTTCAATTTCAATGATGATTTTATGTCTAGAATTCCAATTTAGTTTTCTTTCTACTCAGCTTATTTCCTTTAACTTCTCCTTTTACTATGGTTATTCATTCCTGCTTTGTGAAAAAAAAAATTACGTTAAACTTACTTTCTGATTTGTTTCAGATGGTTCTGTTTCATGGGGTGGTATTTATCTGCTTTGAGCATTTGTTAACTCTCCCTGAAGGTGGTTACTTCCCTCATGTAATTTGTTTTTTTCTGAGACAGACCCATGAGCCGCAAGATTTTGAAAGTAATTCTACAAAGCATTCTTTCATTTGTTTCTACCAGTCTATTTTAGTCATGAACCCATTTTTTTTGGTTGATTGATTTCTTAGTTTGAGGTTTCCACTCCACAACGGCATAGGCTTGGAGATTTTATTTCTTTAGAGTGACCTTCCTCCCTGCCCCCTTAACCTTAAGGCCTTAGACAGTGTGATGGTTAAGGTTGTGTGTCAACTTGGCTAGACCATGATGCTCAGTGGTTTGGCAGTTAGGTAATGATGCAGTTAGGCAGTTATGCGATGATGTAATTTAGCAGTTACATAATGATGTAGTCAATCTCCTTGATGTGATCTGATACGACTATATAATCAGTTGTAAGGAAAGTATCCATAGAGGTAGGGACAGCATCCAACATATATATGGACATTTTGACAAAGCTCCCTGGCTTGCTCTGGATCCTGCATCCAGTTTGTCATAATTTCAACTCTAGTTCTTGGGACTTGAGCCAGGGGCCTGCCATGCTGCCTGCCACTCTTAGATTCATCAGGCTCCGCAGCCCATGAGACAGTGACCTGCCATCTGATCTGTCAATCTTGGGTTCATCAGCTCCTGCAGCTATGTGAGTCAGAAGTCTGCAACCTGACACTTGACCCACGGACTTGGAACTCGCCACTCTCTACAACCACCGGAGACCAATGAAGAACTGACGCCTTTGAATTTTGGTGCTGGCGAAGAATATTGAATACAGCAGGGACCACCAAAAGAATTAACAAAACAAGACAACCAGAATGCTCCTTAGAAGCAAGGATGGTGATATTACATCTCATATACTTTGGACATGTTATCAAGAGGTGTCAGTTCCTGGAGAAGGACATCATGCTTGGTAAAGTAAAAGGTCAGCAAAAGAGGAAGACCCTCAATGTGACGGATTGACACAGTGGCTGCAACAATGGGCTCAGGCAAAATGACGACTGTTAGGTTGGCGCAGGACCGGGCAGCATTTCGTTCTGTAGTACACAGAGTCACTACGAATCAGAACTGACTCAATGGCATGTAATAACAACCACATGAGCCATTTCCTTGAGATTAATCTCTCTTGTACACGCACATGTGCTATGCTAATCCATGGCGTAAGGTGGCAATACTAATATGCAAAATATCAGATTGAGTGAGTATTGGTGAGAAGGCTCTGGGTAGCCACATATTTTATATTTTTCTACAATTTTATCAGAATCAGAAGTATAGAGAAGCTGGTTGGTTGGTCCTACTTTCACTAGACAAAGTGGTAAAAGCAAGAGATGAGATCAAGGCTTCAGAGTCACAACTCAAATGCTGCATGCAGGCCTCAAAGTTAACACTTGTGCCATGAAAGAAAGCCTTTATTTCTTGTAATAAAAAAGCTGATACTGCCAAAAACCAAACCCAGAGTCTTACCATAAGAGTGGCTGAATTACAATGTCATGTGAATTCCTAACCTCAAATGGTGTCTGAAGCTAAAATGAGGGCATTGATTGCAAAGAAATGGGATCCTGAAAGTTGGGATGGGGACATACGGGCAGATAATCAGGAAGCTGGAGACACTGAGCCTGGTATTCCATTGACTCGCTCCTGCCAACAGAACCAGCCCGCTGGCTCCCATCTGAAGAGATTATTCCATCTTTGTCTGCTGAGCCACCCTTCCCAGTAAAACCATTAGCCCCTCTATCCCCATGTGATGAGATTAGCCCAGCTGTGTCTGAAGGGCCTTTGTCTGAGTCATCCCCTGGGGTGGCATCTGAGTCACTGCCTGGGGTATCACCTGAGGCAGATGTCTTACAAGACGTTGTTATATGTTCCCAGGACCCATACCCACCACACATTCTTGCTTCTAGACCTATAACTAGACTTGAGTCCCAGCAAGGATTTTAATAATCCAGTAAACAGGATGATGCATTCTGTGGAAACCAGCCAGCCTCTTTCCTCAGCCACTCCAGTCATTGCCCAATGGGCTCACGAACAAAATGGTCATGGTGGCATGGATGGCGATTATGCATGGGCTCAACAACATGGACTTCCAAGCACCAAGGCCGACTTGGCTACAGTCACTGCTGAATGCCCCATCTGCCAACAGCAAGGACCGACACTGAGTCCCTGATATGGTGCCATTTCTCGAGGCAATCAGCCAGCAACCTGGTGCCAGGTTGATTACACAGGACCACTTCTATCATGCAAAGGGCAGTGTTTTGTTCTTACTGGGATAGACCCTTACTTGGATATGGATTTGTCTTCCCTGTGTTACCAACTGCCAATCTGACACAAAGGGTCCTTGTCTTTTCCCGAGTAAGAATACATGAGAAAGACAAACTTTATCTTCAGCAAACTTTATTTTGCTTGAGTCAAGCAAAAGGAGTTGGGGGGATCTAAGCCTCTCCAAAGGACTGACTTAAAAAGGGAAGCAAGGCTAGAGCTTATACGGGTTCAGTGGAGACAACAGAGTAATGACTATTTAGCGGGCTTCAAAGAGCAGGTACTTCTCAGAATGATGGTGCATGTTAATTCCGTTAGGAGCGCATCTGGAATCTAAGATGGAACCGGCTAATATTCAAGATGGAGTCCTCTTGGCAGTCCTTGGCATCACTTATTATGGGATAAAGCACACGTGCACGCGCACTTGATCTTCGGCACTACATCATCATCTTTGGAGGGCTAAGGAAGGTCAAAGAGCAGTCACACTCGGCTCCTCTGCACAAATGAAGCCTGCAAAGGAGGAGGGGGCTAGAAAGACATTAGGAAGGAGATACGTGCCACCCCAATCCTATCTCATGTTGACAGGGTGGGTTCCTGTTTACCCAACTTCTAGACAGTAATCTTTTTAAAAGCTCTTTTGTTCTACCAGCACAGTTAACCCTATCTGTCTCACCTGCATGCAATGCCTCTGCCAAAACTACCATCTGTAGACTCACAGAAATGCCTTATCTACCATCATGGTATTCCACACAGCATTGCCTCGGATCACGAGATTCACTTCACAGCAAACAAAGTCTAGTAATGCGCTCAAGCTCATGGAATTCACTGGTCTTACCACGTTTCCCATCTTCCTGAAACAGCTGGCTTGAATGATGGAATGACCTTCTAAAGATACAATTATGGCACCAGCTAGGTGGCAACACTTTGCAAGCTCCGGGCAATGTTCTCCAGAAGGCTGTATATGCTCTAAACCAGTGTCCAATATATGGTACAGTTTCTCCCACTGCCAGGATTCACAGTTCCAGGAACCAAGCGGTGGAAATGGGAGTGGCACCTCTCATTATTACCCCTAGCAATCTGCTAGCAAAACTTTTACTTCCTGTTTCCCCGACCTTATGTTCTGTGGGTCTATAGGTCTAAGTTCCAAAGGGAGGAATGCTTCCACCTGGAAACACAACATGGATTCCACTGAATTGGAAGTTAAGAATGCCATCCAGCCACTTCAGGCTCCTTACGCCTCTGGATCAAAAGACGAAGAAGGGAGTTACCATCTTGGCTAGTGCGACTGGCCCTGCCTACCAAGGGGCAATCAAATTTATGTCGCATAATGGAGGTAAAAAAAAAAAAAAGTATGCCGGGAATACAGGAGATCCCTTAGGGCATCTCTTAGTACTACCATACCCTGTGATTAAAGTCAATGGAAAACTACAACAACCCAATTCTGACATGACTACTTACGGCCCAGAACCTTCAGGAATAAAGGTCTGAGTCACTCCACCAGGCAAAGAACCATGACCAGCTGAGGTGCTTATTGAGGGAAAGGGGAATACAGTATGAGTGGAGCAAGAAGGTAGTTCTACGACCACATGACCAGTTGCAGAAATTAGGACTGTAACTGTTATGAGTATTTTAACTTGCATATGTGCATCAAATACTGTTGTTTTCTTCACTTATAAAATTTAAGATGTAAATGGAGGTAGTGCATTTTCAGTTGTACATATTAGTTGTATCACGTTAAACGCAACTATGACTTTGTAATTGTCTTTCTTAGAGATTATGTATGGTTTACGAAGATGTGTAGAGGTCCCAAGTTGACAGGGATGGACTACGAAGGTTAAGGTTGTGTGTCAACCTGGCTGGACCATGATTTTCAGTGGTTTGGCAGTTATGTAACAATGTAACTTGGCAGTTATGTAATGATGTTAGTCATCCTCCATGCTGTGATCTGATATGATCAGACAATCAGGAGTCAGGGAAGTTTCCTCAGTGGTGTGGCCTGCATCCAGTATATATATGGACATTCCTGGCAAAGCTCGCTCACTTGCTCTGGATCCTGCATCTGGTTTGTCATCATCTGACCTCTGGTTCTTGGGACTTGAGCCAGCAGCCTGCCGCACTGCCTGCCAATCCTGGGATTTATCAGCTTCTGCAACCCATGAGCCAGCAGCCTTCTATCTAATCTGTCAATCTTGGGTTCATCAGTCTCTGCTGCCTGTGAGCCAGCAGCCTACCACCTGACCTGCTGACCTTAGGTTTGTCAGCCCTTCCAGCTATGTGAGTCAGGAGAAGCCTCCACTCTGATGCCTGAACCACAGACTTGGGACTTGCCAGCCTCTACAACCATGTGAGCCATTTCCTTGGGTGTGTGTGTCTGTCTGTCTGTCTCTGTGTGTGTGCGTGTGTGTGTGTGTGTGTGTGTGTGTACGTACACAAGTGCACGCACGTCACTGGTTTTGCTTAAGACAGATGGTGAGGCTTCCTTGTCAACTCCCCCAAATAAGGGGCAGAGATCTTTGTGATTCTCTTTGCGTGGAGACACAGTTATCAAGGCTTTAAGCTTTATTCAGCAGGCTCATTTCCAGTTCCCCTAGCACTGGTGGTGTTGATGCCACATCTAGTGTCCTCACAAGGGTGCTGGAACCACATCTCCCAATGCTTCCACTGGATCCAAAACCCCTAAGGACTGCCATGCTGTCAGCTTGTGCTCACTATTCTGGTTTCAAGTTCTCTTCATTCTTGTCTCCTTTAAAGATCAGTTACATAGTTAACATATTTTTTTGATTATATTTTAAACCTATCTATCTGTTTGGAGCAAGAAAGAAGGGAGTCATGCCAATGGAGTCCACCATATTATTGGTACCCCCCACCCCTTTTTTTCCTGGCTACACATTTCCACTCAATGAATTTACTAATTCATAAGACTATTAATATTATCTTACCACGTAACTCCGAAATCTTTATCTCCAACTGTGACCCTTCTTTAAATTTAAGACTTGCATTGTCACCTTCCTACTTGACATCTCTATTTGGATGTCTAATAAGCAGCACAACTTTATCACAGCCAGAGAGAACTCTTAATTTCCAACCCCAAATTTGCTCCTCTGGCAGCAGTGCTCATCTCATTAAATGGTTCAACCACCTAAAAATCTCTAAGTTATTCTTCCTTCCTTTCTTCCTTCTCTTTCCTTCTTTACTTCCTCCTCATTCCTTCTTTCTTTCTCTACCTCATATCAAATCCCCTATACAACTAAAAAACATATCACAAGTGCATTCACTTCTCTACCTCCTTACCTTCACTACCCTGGACCAAGTCACCATCATCTCTTGTTTCAACAGACCAACAACCTCCCAACAACTTTCCCTGTTTTCCACTTTTGTGTTCTTCTTACCCTCCAGAAATTTATTCTGTCCGCAGCAGCTAGAGTGATCTTTCTGAAACATAAATTAGATCATGTGTGAGTGTCCCCATCCCAATTAAATATCTCTAATGTCTTTCTACTGCACTTAAAAAAAAAAAAAGTGAAACTCTTTACCCTGGCTTTTAAAAAGCCCAATAGGTTCTAAGCCCTGCTTGCCTTCCTGTCTGACCTCATTTCTTATTGCTCTCTCTCCATTTTACCCATTTTGCTGTAGACAAAATTTTTTTCTATTTCTCAAACATGATGCTATTACTTTGATCTTCATATAGATGGCTCCTTCTTATCATTCAACTTGAAAATTAACGTAAAAGTATCTTTATTAAAAAACTTTGAAGTTTAAAAAGTAGCCACTTATATATTCCGAAAGCCAGTGCACTAATGAGCACACCAGCCCAAAAGCAAAGATGAGAAGGCAGGAAGGGACAGGGAAACTAGACACATGGAAACAGGGGAGCCAGGGCAGAGAGGGGGAGAGTGTTGACACATCACAGGGTTGGCAACCAATGTCACAAAAGAATTTTTGTATTAACTGTTTAATGAGAAACTTATTTGCTCTGTAAACTTTCACCTAAAGCACAATAAATAATACTACCCTCCAAAAAAAAAACCAAAGAAAATGAAAAGGTAAGCCATATTTATTTTGGGAGAATATGTTCACAACATGCATATATGACAACAGACTTATATCCAGAATACATAAAGAATTCCTACAAATTAATAAAGACAACCACCCAACTTCTAAAACAGGCAAAAAAAAGCCTCTAACCTACAAAATAATATACACAATGGCTAAGAACATACAAAATTAGTCAACAGGAAATATAAACATGAAAATCACAGTAAGATTCCACTGCATTTCCACTAGAATGCCTAAAATAAGGGAAGACTGACAATACGAAACGTAGCTGGAGAGGTGAAACAGTCAGAATTCTGATATGCTGCTGGTGGGAATGTGAAATGATACAACCACTTTGAATAATATTTTGGCAATTTCTTATTACCACATTTTTACGCAAACAATGTGCACCTCCTACATTTGTTTGTGAGGTATTTTTGTAAGTGCCGGTGTGCCAACTTTTTTTTAGATGTTGCCATGAAAAAATAAATTAGGACAGTGCGCTTACACAAATACCTCACGGGTGTGAGAGGAAGGGCGTAGTTTGCAAACAAATGTAGACGGTACGTGCTGTTTTCATAAAAATACGGTAAAATGAACTTTCTCTGTGATCCAACAACACCACTCACATGTTTCCGTGAAATAAATGAAAATATAAGTCCACCAAAAGATTTGTACAAGAATGTTAATAACAGCTGTATTTACATTAGTCCAAAACTGGAAACAATAGAATGAACAAATTTTGGTCATCCATTTTGCCTAAAAAGAGAGATAGTGTAAAGTATGGAACTATACAGATTCACAGACTGGTACTGATAGCTTGGCTAAAAGTAACAGGATTTGAAAGTTAACGACAAAGCGGAAGTATGTGGATAGACCTCCCTGAACGAGCACAGCATGTTGTGTCCCATACGAATGCTCACTAGAGATGACTCATGCTGTAGACATCAGTCAGCCTCTTTCCTCAGTCACCCCTGTTTTTGACCAATGACTCAAAAACAAAGAGGCCATGATGGCAGGGATGAAGATTATGTATGGGCCAAGCAAGGACTAACAGTCACCGAGGCTAATCTGCCAAGTGCATAAAAACAATGCTGAGTTGCCAAAATGACGCCATACCTGAAGCGGGGGTGAGGGGAGGAGGAAGGTCGGCCACTTAGTAGGTTGTCTGTATTAGAACGGGCAGTGTAGTGATCTCACTGGAATAGATACTTGCCGTAGATATGGATTTGCCTTCCCTGTCCAAATCCTCCACTGATGGACTTATAGAACACATTTTTCACCATCATGATATTTTACAAAGTATGATTTCTGAGCAAGGAACTCATTTTATAATAAATAAAGCATGGTGATGGGCTCATGCCTGGATAATTCACTGGTCTTACTGTCTTACCTAATACCATGAGGCAGCTGGCTTGATAAAACAGTGGAATGGCCTTTTGAAGATTCAGTTACGATGCTGGGTCGCTGACAACACCTTGCAGAGCTGGAGTAACACCTTCCAGGACACTGTGTGTACTCTAAATCAGCTATAAGGAAGAATATGTTTAAAATGCAGGAAATCCACTGGGGCACCTCTAATTACTCCAATGGCCTGAGATAAGTCAATGGAAAATTATAATAACCCAATACTAGCACGACTTCAAATGGCTCAGGCCCTTCAGAAATGAAGGTTTGGGTTATCTCACCAGACAAAAACCCACAATCAGCTGAAGTGTTTGTTGATGGTAAAGTAAATATAGAATTAGTAGTGGAAGAAGCATTTATAAATACTATCTCTAACCACAAGACCAGTGGCAGAAATAAGGACTATAATGGTTAAGAGTACTTCTTCCTTATTTTGGTATAAATGTATTTGTGTACATATTAACCAATTTTTTTTTCACTCTTATCTCCCTTCCCCATGTCCCTGCCAACAGTAGAGTGCTAGCATTAGTTAATTTTTATATTAAAGTTACAGGGTATAAAACAAAGAATGTGACTCAAAAGAGAAACGCACATCACTCAAAGATGGATAAAGGGACTTTATATCACCTTTTCAGGAGAGAGGTAGCATGTTCTTGGTATACCTGAGATAGCTGCATCATGTTAGGCAAAAGCATAATTTTGCTATTATCTTAATTTGGGAGTTAAGAATGTTTACGAGAAGACTGGCCACACCCCATACTTAAAAGAGATGGCCAAGTTGACAAAAGATGGACTATGATGGCTTCTAGTATCTTAGCGAAGCTGGAACCACAGTTCTGAGTCCCCTTTCTTCTACAGTTCTGACTTAACAGCAGCCACAAGAGAAATCTGTACGAGACTTAGAAGGCAGGAAGGCAACAGCAGCCACTCATATATTCCAAAGGCCAGTGCAGGACCAGACAGAGTTAACGCTCATGCCTGGCAGCGGACCTACCCGTACGTCTTGGGGGCGCGGGGCAGCAGCAGGGCTTCCTAGCTCCTTTAGCTCCCTCTGGATCACGTGCTTCATCTGCTCTGACTCCTGGGCCAGGTGCACGTGCAGCTCCCTGTGAAGGGCATCTGCTTACCCTGCACGTCACCACCTCAGAGGCTAGAAAGCAGTGAGAGAGACAGGAGTTCCAGTTTGTCCTCGCAGGTTTCCATCTGCACTGTTCTCCCCGCTGCACGTTCACTTTCCTCCTGACTCCCTGCCCTGTCCATTTCAGCCTCGCAAACCCAGACTCAGAAGCAGCAGCTGTACACTGAAGGCTGAACCAGTCCCTGCAACTACGTAAATTTATCCAAGCTCTGCCTGCCTGATAAAATGCTAACTGCTTCAACAATATAGGTAAAACTGCAATGCTCTTATTTTTAAAAGATAGCTGAACATAGGACTGTATTTCTAATTTAAGTAAGTCATTATTATGTAAACTTGACTGCAGTGAAGTTAATTCCTCCGAGTAGGAATTATAAAAGCAATCACGTGACCAAGAACTGCAATAGTTCTGAGTATTTATTCCTTATTTTGGTATGAACTTATCTGTGTATATTTTATCCAATTAATGTTATCAAGCATTATTTTTAGAAAAAATGAAATGTTTTTCCCTAAAGAGAAGGACAAATACAGCATTAGAAGAACGTCTCATAACTCCATCAAAATCTTCTTCCTCAATCATTATTATCTATAATGTTGAGGGTGCAAAAATACAAGCATTATGATTCAGAAAAGACAACAGGAGGGGAACGTTCTATTCCAGCATACGCTATGACTCTATCAAAATCACCTTCAACCTGTAAATAGTGAACTTAAGGCTTGCCTTTACGTTTGGATTCAGTAAAATCAGTGCAGTCTCAAGAGGGAGAGTCCACTAGCATGTCTAAAAAAAAAGCAGTAATCAATTCAAGTATATTCGTACTGGGTCTGGAGAATGAATGTATTAACAGGAAGAAAATGGTAAGCATGGAACAAGGGAAGCCCAGCTCGCATGAATTTAGTCCTGTATTTTCATCACTGTGGGGCTGGGGAAAGAGGTGTCCTGATCAGCAGCTGTGGATCTTCTCGTCACTTTGGTTTTCCTTGTTTCTTTGGTATCGTCACTGAGCAGCTGGTACTGCAACGTAACATACACTTAATAACTGAAAGCTGACAACCATCAAAACAGGTAAGTATTATCTTCGTTTTACAGGTGAGGGAACATGCCCGATGCTACACACCTGGCAGATGGCCCAGCTGGGATTAAACCCGAGGGACGCCTTTTCTACAAAGTCTGTGCTCTTCAACATTGCACGGGACCACAGGTGCATGTTTCCCACCCAGGAGACAGGTGTCACCAGACAACTACCCTCCTCTGCTCCCTGCTCGGGTTCCCTGTTCATAAAGGTACCTGCAGGAATTCAGGTTTCTGCTTCGCCTTCTCACACTTTATATAATCATCCCAGTATACCAGAAAATTTGTCTCCTACATTGTAAATTTTAGATTTATTCTTGGTTTATACAGAAATTAAAAAAAATTAAAGTCAGCATAATCCCTCAGATAAGCACTTAAAACTCTTGCAAATTTACTTCTTCCAACTTTTATCTGAAATGCAGTAACAACAAGAAGAACGACAGGGTAATAGCAGCTAATCCTTACATAGCGTCTACTAGGTGCCAGGCCTGTTTTAAAGGCGTCATATGTGTTATATCACTTGAGCCCCAACAACCCGTACGGTAGGCACTACCCTTACACCATTTTACAGACAGAGAGCCTGAGGCATTCTTTCATTTCTTTCAGTAATGGTGTATACTCTTCTGTATGTAAGTCTTTCACTTCTTTGGTTAAATCTATTCCTAGGTATTTGATTCTTTAGACGCTACTGTAAATGGAATTGTTTCCTTAATTTCCTTTTCAGAATGCCCATTGCTGATGTACGGAAACCCACCTGATTTTTGTGTGCTGACCTTGTATCCTGTCAATTTGCTGAATTTATTAGCTCTAGTAGCTTCTTGTGGATTCTTTGGGGTTTTCTACATATAGGATCATGTCATCAGTGAAAAGAGATAGTTTTACTTCTTCCTTTCCAATTTGTGGATCTTTTATTCCTTTTTCTGACTAGGGCTTCTAGTATTATATTGAATAGAGGTGGTGAGAGAAGACATTCCATGTTCGCGGACTGCAAGACTTAACATTGCTAAAATGTCAATATTACCCAAAAAATACCCAAAGCTATCTATATATTCAACAGAATCCCCACTAAGATTCCAACATCCTTGTTTGCAGAAATGGAGAAGTCAATCTTCAAATCTATATGGAACTGCTAGGGGCCCCAAAAAGACACAGCAACACTGAAAAAGGACTCATACTTCCCGATCTCAAAACATACTATAAAGCAGCAGTCATCAGAAAAGTCTGGTACTGCTATAAAACCAAATAAACCAAACCCACTGCCACTGAGTTGATTCCAACTCACAGCGACCCTACAGGACAGAGTAGAACTGCCCCACGAGGTTTCCAAGGAGCGCCTGGTGGATTCAAACTGCTGACCTTTTGGCTACCAGCCATAGCTCTTAACCACTATGCCACCAGGGTTTCTAGTACTGGTACAGTGACAGACATACTGACCAACAAAATTGAATTGAGAGTCCAGAAATAAACTCTCACATCTAAGGTCAAGTGATTTTCAGCAAGGGTGTTAAGACCATTCGATGGGGAAAGAATAGTTTAATAAATGGTGCTGGGACAACTGGATTTCCACAAGCAAAAAAAAATAAGGCTGGATGCACACCTCACATCAGATACAAAAATCAACTCAAATGGACCAAGAACCTAAATGTAAGAGCTAAAACTATAAAACCCTTTGAAGGAAAACATGCAGGTGATGCTTCGGGACTTAGTATTTAGTAACAGATTCTTAGATATAGCACCAAAAGCACAAGCAACAAAAGATAGATAAGTGGGACTCCACCAAAATTAAATACTTTTGTGCACCAAAGGACTTTAACAACTAAGTGAACTGACAATCGACCTACAGAATGGAAAACATTTTAGGAATCATATATCTGATAAGTGTTTAATATCCAAAGTATATAAAGAACTCCTACAGCTTAAGCAATAGAAAGACAAACAACCCAATTAGAAAATACAAGGAAGACCTGAACAGGCATTTCACCAAAGAAGAAATACAAATGGCCAACAAGGACATGAAAAGACCCTCGACATCATTAGCCATTAGGGAAACACACGACAAAACCACAATGAGATATCCCTTCGCTCCCACTAAGATGGCTAAGATGGAAACCCTAGTGGCGTAGTGGTTAAGAGCTATGGCTGCTAACCAAAGGGTTGGGAGTTCGAATCCACCAGGTGCTGCTTGGAAACTCTATGGGGCAGTTCTACTCTGTCCTATAGGGTCGCTATGAGCCAGAATTGACTTGATGGCAATGGCTTTTTTTTTTTTAAGATGGCTATGGAAACCCTGGTGGTGTAGCAGTTAAGAGCTACGGCTGCTAACCAAAAGGTCAGCAGTTCGAATCCACCAGTGTGCTCCTTGGAAACTCTATGGGGCAGTTCTACTCTGCCCTATAAGGTTGCTATGAGTCTGAATCAACTCAACTGCAACGGGTTTGGTTTTTGGTTTTTTTTTTTTTTTTTGATCTAAGAAGCCTTGGGGGTACAGTGGTTAGCGGCTTGGCTGCTAACCAAAAGGTTGGCAGTTGAAACCCACCAGCCATTCCATGGAATAAAGATGTGGCAGTCTGCTTCCATAAAGATTTATAGCCTTGGAAACGGAAATCCTATGAGGCAGTTCTACTCTGTCCTACAGGGTCGCTATGAATTGGAGTCGACTTGATGGCAGTGGGATTTTTGGTTTTTAAGATGCTATGATCAAAAACAAACAAAAATAGCAAACAAGAGATGTTGGTGAAGATATGGAAAAATTGGAACCCTCATCCATTGCTGGTGGGACTGTGAAATGGTTCAGCCGCTGTGGAAAACAATTCGGAGGTTCCTCAAAAAGTTAAAGATATAATAGGATCCAGCAATTCCACTCCTAAATTTATACCCAAAAGACTTGAAAGAACACAAACAGGTAGTTAAACACCAATGTTCACAGAAGCACTATTCACAATGGCCAAAAGCTGGAAACAACCTAAATGTCCATCAACAGATGAATGGATACACAAAACGTGGGCATACATACAACAGAGTATTACTCTACCATAAAACAGATGGAGTCCTGACACATTTGGTGACATGGATGAACCTTGAAAACATGCTGAGTAAAATAAAACCATCACAGAAGGACAAATATTGCATGGTTCCACTTAATACGAAACATCTGAAACAAGCAAAGGTAGAGACCAAACTCTAGCGGTTACCAGGAGAGGGAATCATTGCTTTGGGGGGGTGGGTGGCACTGAGCTTCTGTTAAGGGTGATGGCGAAATCTGGAAATAGACACGGTGGTGTTTGCACAACATGATGAAAGTAATTAATATCACTGAATTACACATGTAAAAAAATGCTGAAATGGCAAATTATTTTGTTTTATATATACACACACACACGCGCACGCACACGCACACATACTCACCACAATAAATAAATAAATATATAAAGGAACCTGAGGCATAAAGAAGTTTAATGGCTTCCTCAGGTCACAGAACTAATAAATGTCGGAGCTGGGATTTGAACCCAGAGAGTCTGGCTTCAGAGTATGTGCTCTCAAACAAATTATACTGTCTCTATATAGGAATCTGGGTACATTTTAGACACAATTTTACGCTCGTTTTAGCATTGTAAGATTTTTCCTCGTCACTAAACACAGATCATGCGGAACTCCTTTCAATCAGCACTATCTTAACAATGTTTTCTGTTTTTTAAATGCAAAACTATCTTTCCTTTTAAGATTAGTCCAAAGGACTAATGGACCACAACTACCACAGCCTCCACCAGACTGAGTCCAGCACAACTAGATGGTGCCTGGCTACCGCCACTGACTGCTCTGACAGGGATCACAAAAGACAGAGCTGGGAAAAAATGTAGAACAAAATTCTAACTCACAAAAAAAAGACCAGACTTACTGGCCTGACAAAGACTGGAGAAATCCCAAGAGTATGGCCCCTGGACACCCTTTTAGCTAAGTAATAAAGTCACCCCTGAGGTTCACCCTTCAGGCAAAAATTAGACAGGCCCATAAAACAAAACGAGACTAAATGGACACACCAGCCCAGGAACGAGGACAAAAGGTAGGAGGAGACAGGAAAGCTGGTAATGAGGAACTCAAAAAGCGAGAGTGCTGACATGTCATGAGATTGTTAACCAACGTTATAAAACAATATACTGTTTTAATGAGAAGTTAGTTTGTTCCGTCAACCTACATCTAAAGTACAATAATAAATATATATATATGTATCTACCTTCTCTTTTTGAAACATGATATATTATTATAAATTTGTAAACTAGCATTAGGGTTTAAACTTTAGGTCTGAATGAATTGGTTTAATACTTCAAATAGTGGCCCTGGAGGTTTACTTGTCATTATTTCACATTTCATTCATGGCTTCCAGTTGTTCTCAACTGGGGTATCATTCCCTAGAGGGTACCTTTTTCGTGGCGGTTTTTTCAGTTGAACCAAAATTGGCGAGGCTACTTACATTTAGTAAGTGGGAGCCTAGGAGCCCAGATAGCCTATAACACATAAAGAGCTCTCATGAAGGATTACCCTACATCCACATGACTTTTAAATATTCCACAGAATATTTATGCAAGAAAAAAAATGTCCAGAATTACCTGGCCCTGTATTTTAACTTGGTTTTGCACGTAAGAGAAACACAAAGCATTTCTCATGGCTTTAATACATCCTGAATTTTCCTGGAATGCAACTGCCGTGAAAATCGAGAGACTTCCTCGTTTCGCGTTAGGAATTTTAAGTGGAGTTCTTCACCATTTCAGAAAGCCACCCCTAGCGGCAACAACGCTGGTGGCACCGGAGTCGCCAGTACCACACGCCGTGCAATGTGCAGTGGTAGCTGCTGGGTAATCTGTGATTCTACACACAGGTGTCAGCATCTAAGGCATTACCAGGCCTGACGCGCTCGAGCATTTACGTATCAACATGTTTATTTTTTCAATATAAACTACTTAGTTTCTCAATTATAAAGGGAAAGTTACAAAATATTTGTTATAAGCAAGGGACAATGAGTCTGTAAGTTTGAGAACTACGGTCCAGAGTCCAGTCACAACAGAGGGTGACCACCCCTCTTCCCGCAGGAACGCAGCCTGGGGGCAGACAGAGGGTGACCACCCCTCTTCCCGCAGGAACGCAGCCTGGGGGCAGACAGAGGGTGACCACCCCTCTTCCCGCAGGAACGCAGCCTGGGGGCAGACAGAGGGTGACCACCCCTCTTCCCGCAGGAACGCAGCCTGGGGGCAGATGAAGGAGGTAGAGGCGGAGAGCCTGAACCTTCGTTTTCGTTCTAGAGGCACTCCTCCCTAAGACACTCCCCTAAGCCTGACCCACAACATCCCACCACCTTCAAACAGATTCTGACTACATAGCAACCCTGTAAGACCGAGCAGTGCTCCCGAGGCTGAAATCTTTATGGGAGCAGACTGCCACATCTTTCTCCCGCAGATCGGCTGGTGGGTTCAGACCTCCGACCTTTCGGTTAGCAGGCAAGCGCTTAACCACTCCACTATCAGCGTTCCTCAGATACTCCCTTAAGCCCCCAAAAAACTACTTTGGGACGGCTTTCGGCCCTGCTTGTCAGAAAACACTGAAAGCCAAAGCAGCTGAGTCCCCAGGGAATAAAAGAAAACATCTGCCTAAACTATATCTAAAAATATGATATTCAATATTTTTTGAAACTTCCTAGCTCTTTTACACCCACAAGTACAAAACCCTGTAGCAAACTCATGCCAGAAATTACAATAGATGTTTGTTCTTTAAATCATTAGGTTTAACACTAAAGTAGTCAAAGCTTTATTCCAAGACCACTGGTTCAATCATACTTTGAAAATCCAACAAAATCCAGCAATTACTCCCTATACACTCTAATAAGCCTATCAACTTAAATGTCAATACACTTTGAGTATATTTTTAAAGTACAGTGAAATTTTAACGAGACTAAATGGGTACACCAGTCCAGGGGCAAGGATGAGGACAGGAGGGGACAAGAAAGCTGGCAATGGAAATCCCAAGGTTGAGAAGGGAGACTGCTGACATGTCATGGGGTTGGCAACCAATGTCATAAAACCATATGTGTATTAATTGTTTAACAAGAAACTAATTCGCTCTATAAACCCTCACCAAAACCACAATAAAAAATAAAGTACACCAGCATAATGAGGAAAAAATTCTCAGAAGTTCCTAAGAAATGACCAAAATTCGAAATGAAAATATTACATCTACACAGCACCACTCCAATCCTTGGAGTACAGGAATGTCGCCCAGAGGATGAGTGAATGTTAATTATATATATTTACTAAACATCTACTGAGCAGCTACTGTGTGCACAGCACTGGACTCAAGTACTTTTGTAAGGGATACTTTTTGTAGTGTTCTAGGGTTTTAGGGTAAAAACATCACAAAGTTTAGTAAAGCAAAAAGAAAGTTTTTATTCGGCATATATTCAAAAAGGCAAAAGTGGGAAGCAGACAACCACGCTGCCAGGGCCACATCTGTCTGAGTCCCAGGAATATCACAGAATAAGCAAGAATGGGAAAACGGACAACCATGCTGCCAGGGCCAAGTCTGCAGGAGTGGAGTCCAAGGAACATGATAGAGCCCTCAGTGTATATTAACATAACAAATGGGCAAAACCATCGAAAGCTTCACCTTTCCAGACTGGCTGGAAACTGCTACATCACTGTGATTCTACACTTTGAAGTGTCTTTCTTAATAGTCACTGGCCTAAATCAGCAGGGAGAGCTGCCGTACCCTCGCTGTTTCCAATCCAACACAGCAGCAATTCTGCAAACTTCTGAAGGCCAATTATGCCAGGCTGATAAAGAAATCAGTAATGGGGTTCTTGGCCTCAAGGAGCTTGCAGCGTGACATGTAGCAGAGTACAGTCCGAAAGCAAACCTGCACAAGTAGAACCAGGAAAGTGATAAATAGTCACTTCTGGCAGAATGGGGGTAGAGCCTCCCCCTGGACACACTTGGCCCTCTCTCATTTTTGTCTTCCTTCCTGGCAAGCCAAGTGGAAGGAAAAGGTAGACATGATCAACCAAGCTTGTGGAACCTTCTCTACCTAAGGCTTTCCTCCTTAGCATGTTCTTCGGGCCCTGGTAGATAAGAATTCACTAGAAACCCAATTTCTCAGATTTAAATAAGTGGCCTCTAGTATAAAAGTTGTTCTTTGTCTTTGGCTTACAGTATTCTAGCAGTAAAGAGAAAGAATCTAGAGTGGCCACAAAGATTAGTGGCATGATTTCAGAGTGCTAAAATAAATCAAGGAAACCCTGGGGGAGCAGTGGTCTAGAATTCGGCTGCTGAACAAAAGGTAGCCAGTTCAAATCCACCAGGCGCTCCTTGGAAACCCTATGAGGCAGTTCTCCTCTGTCCTAGACGGTCAGTATGAGTCGAAATCAACTCAAAGGCGGTAAGTTTATAATAATACAGAATGTCTTGGGGGAAAAGTACACACACGTGACAGTTGACAAGTAAGTACTGAATGAGACGTAGCGGAAGTGCCATGAGGAAGAAAGGTTAAGTGACCTCCCCAGATGAACTAACTAGAGACTCATCAGCACCTGGGCTTCCTGATTCCTATCCCTGGGCTCTTTCCATTATTACAAACAGGTTGGAGGCTTTCTTTAAAACACAATAATACCCTTCTTAAAGTAACTGAATTCTTCTCCCCTAAGTTTTTTTTTAAGTCTAGAGAGGCTCTACTTCCTGGTCTCCTAAGTGATTTTCTTATGGTTAGGATGGGCTTCTCTAACCTCACTCCTAACTACCGCCGTGATAGATGTACGGGATTTCATTATGAAATGTGAATCTTTTCCTAACTGGCACTGACATTTTCCCTTTATCAAACCTTCTCCCAACATACCAAATAAAGTTTTCAGAAATACTATATTAAAAGTTCTTTCATGGACCATGGGAAAGCAGCCCACTAAATTTAAAAACTAGAATGTTTCTAAAACATGCACACACATAAAACCCAAAAACCAAACCCATTGCCCTCAGGTCGGTTCTGAGTCATAGTGACCCTAGAGAACACAGTAGAGCCACCTCATTAGGGTTGCTAAGGCTGTAACCCTTACGGAAACAGCCTGCCACATCTTTCTCCCACGGAGTGGCTGGTGGGCTCGAACCACTGGCCTTTTGGTTAGCAGCCAGCGCTTAATTACTGCACCACCAGGGCTCCTCCACGCACAGGCAAGCAGAATACCAATCTAATCACATTGCCTTCTACTTAAATCCCCAAGGGCTACCACTGCCTACAGGCCCAGTTCTTGCTAAGGTATGCTAAACCCTGCTACTTTCCTCCACTAAAAACTGCTCTGCCCCAGGCTACAGCTCCCTGTCTCTTAACACGCAATAACCTTCCACCCAATAGCCTCCTCCTCCCACCAACTCAGCTTTCCAGAGCCACTTGGCAAAGGACGACTGACCTCTCAAGCCTCAATTCAGAGGCTATGAACCTTTCTCGAGTACCCCTCTCCCCTCCTTTTTTCTGTGATCTGATCACTGGATAACAAGGGCTGTGACGTCCTCCTTCGCTCATCTGTCTCCAGTCTACCTCCCCTTCAGGCTGAGTCCCTCCAGGACGGGAACAGGCTTCCTTCTCCTCTGTCTGCCTATGGTCTTCAACTGAGATGAAACCAACAGAAAAGAATAGCAAATCCTCTTTTCAAATTGTGAAAGCGGTACTGTTGATCCCAAGGAAAGGTTGCCCTGCTTTAAAGGCTTAAAATAAACTTGTTACCATATCATTTAAAGAGCCCTGGTGGCACAGTAGTTAAGCCTGGCTGAAAGGTTGTGAGTCTGAACCCACCATCTGCTCCGCGGGAGAAAGATGTGGCTGTCTGCTTCCATAAAGATCTACAACCTTGGAAACCCTGTGGGGGCAGCTCTACTCTGTCCTATGGGGCTGCTATGAGTCCAAATCGACTAGCCAGCGACGGGTTTGGTTCGGCTGTGGACCATATCCTTTATAGGTAATTCGTTAACACTTTGGAGTTTCTCAGCTTGTGATCTGTTTACTAGGATCTGAACTTTACTGACACAGTAGTCAAAACTGCAGGAAATAATACTTTCTTGGAAGAAAGACTCAGCCCATAACCAAAGGCACCATATGGTAAACTCCTTTTTTTTTTTTTTTTGCTGCCACTCTCCCCTTCCCCCATACAGTTAACCACATAAAACTGGGGGAAGGCAAGTGCAATTCCTCTTGTTATACCCTTCTTCTAGCTTACACCCCCACACAAACATGTACCTCACACCTCCAAGCCAGACAAGTCCCTGGTATTTTCTGCTACTGCTATCACCTACTAAAAGGGTTGATTCATCGCTTCTCTCACACCACTTTCTACAACATAACCATCGGCTATAATTCTCTTTTCATTTTAATCTAAATATGAGATTTATTACAATGTAATCGTCATTATCATCACATACATCAGGGTTTTCAAAGCCTCGTCAGGGGATAACTTGCATCGCAATTACCTACGGGTTTGTGGAAACAGATTCCTGGGCCACACCATCAAGAAACTAAATAGGGATATGGGGCAGGAGGAGCAGGGGTGAGAAACCACTTGGGGGACCACCTCTCCAGGTGGTTTATAAACACAGTATCTTTATGGGATGAATGAGTAAAATATACCTTCATTTATTAAATTGCTGTGTGCCAAAAAACGATGCCCAATGTTATGCTATGTAACACAGGATGTACAGAAGTGGTGTTGGAAGTACTCCCTGGCCTCAAAGTACTTTCAGTTTAGTTAGGGAGAGAAAGCTGACACACAGAGCAAGCAGGGAACAACGCTAAACTCTACTGTATAGAATGGTCTCCAAACTTTAGATCAAGTGCCCCATCGTTAACATTTTTAAGTACGGACCCCAATAGGAACACTGACTTATAAATTACACATACAGTACTTTACTAATAGATTACGCACATGAAAATACACATAAAAATATGAACATCTTTAGAAATACGTTCAATTTTTAATAGTACACACATTCCAGCGATAAGTAAAAGATGATTCACATTACGCAAATGTAAACGAATGCTTCTTGATTTTCTAAACCTCGGCTTAGCCATTTGTGATACAGAGATCTGATGTACTCATCCTAAGTTCAGTTTACACGGATACTCGGTTACAGTGACGGTTGTGGCTAACGCAAGTATCTCACGCAAAGGAAAGGTGCATCGTTGCATCACTGGTTGTGCTTATTAATTATGAGGCTCACATTTTAATCCACCCACCAATTATGTGAGAACTGGGTGTAAAAGTTCTGTTGGTAGATTTCCACCTGCCCTGGTGACAATATAACTGTTCCTGAATATTAATCATTTTAATAAGCCTAACAAATGGTTTCAAAAATCTAGTGAAGTTTTTTATCTGGAAGATTAATAAACAGGTTAGAAAATTACGCATATTTTTAAGTGTGCAGACAGGAGAACTTCAGAAATGACACATATGGTGTAGGGTCATAAAGCCACGTAACAATGGAAACATTTCTAAACATTCATTTTCAAAAAAACCTACTCTAGGCTTTCTGTAGGAGAATGGACAAGATGGAGAGGGTTATCCCTTCTGTAGCAGAACAGACAAGACAGGAAAGGTCATCCTTTCTGCAGCAGAATGGGCAAGACAGAACGGGCATCCTTTCCACAGAAGAATGGACAAGATACAGAGGGTCATCCTTTCTGTAGTAGAACGGACAAGATAGGAAGGGCTCTACGGAATAAAACATACTTTTTTTTTTTAATGCATTGCTGAACTCAAAGAAAGCAAGAGAAATATCCAAAGGCAAAGCAAAACAAACTGAGACACCAGCTGAAAGTTACCATAAAAGCCAGGTTGCCCTGGGGTCCAACACCAAGCATTGGATCCAGTTGACAGTGAGAGAGCTGAACCTACAACTCCCTCACTGAACCAGGATCTGTAAAGGAGACAGATCAGTGTGAGTTTCCAGCAGGGGCAAACACAAACCCTCTCTGGAGGAAATCACCCTCAATACAGAACCCCAGGTGTCACCCAGAAAATACGAGATCATCATCAAAGGCCAGCAAACACAAAAAGAAACAAGCCACAGTGAATGAGAATCAGCAGACACAAGCAACAAACTTAACCCCCAGGAACTTCAGGCAATGAAATTACCAGATATGGGATGTAAATAACCAAAAATTAAGTGTTTAAGGAAACAATGAAATTACCAAAATAAACAAGGACCAAGAGACTATAAAAAAGGCCAGGTTGGTCTGAGTAAAAACTTTAGCACTTTTAGAAATAAAAAACTGAATTGATGAAATTAAAAATTCAACAGATGGATTAACAGCAATTCCAACTACAAGATAGAGCTAAACAAATTACAGAGAGTAACTGGTACGTGTTGTAGTACGGTGGGACAATGAAATAGGAGAAAAATGAATGAGAGGTTAAGGCATATAGAGGAAAGAACGAAAAAGACTAACAGCATACCAAATCAGAGTACCAGAAAGAAACACCAGAGAGAAGGAAGTCAATATTCAAAGAGATAATGGTTAAGTTTCCTGAGCTGATGAAAGATATGAATCCACACAAGACAGAGCTAAACAAACTGCACGGCTTGTCGGACAGAGAGACAATGAGATGGGGAGGAAAATGAACGAGAAGTTAAGGCTTTAGGGGAGTTAACAATTTCATGGATGAATTATTAATTTTTTTGGCATTTTTTGGTGATGCGATTTTTTTTCACTAATGGAATGGATGCTGAATCATTATTTGTTGGCAGTTTTTTTATTATTTGAAAAAAATGGGATGCCAATTGCCAGCAAGACGTATCAGTCCCACATTCCATGAGGCACATCACACACGCGGGATGTATCGGTCTGATGGTGCGTCACACCTCCTGGATACACTTGAGCCATAAAATATCTTACTCTCAAAAATATCTTACTCAGCTTTCCAAAAATACACAAAAATACTAAATAATCATTGCGCTTGCCGCATATAATTGTTACCAGTTTGATTTAGAGTGGGCCATATTGGTACCATGCTCTAGAAGCACCCCATGCACCGATATGTCCCATGGCCCAAGAAGTGCATCACAAACTGTTTTCACCCCAAAATAACTCATTTACTTGAATATTTTCAAACGCTGATAACCGTACCTTCCCAGTTACACATAGGAAATAGTAAACACACTTGCAAACCTTATCTCAGTGTACAGAAGCCAAAAGACATAAAAATTTCACACACTCACTCCTCTGGGAAGCATCCCCTCATATGGATGGCTCTCAACACTCAAATGTGGCGCACAGATTTCTTGTTGTTTAGGCAGTTGCACCAGAATCCGCCATGACGGCAGAAGGTACTGAAGTGGCTCAGCTAACTACCAATAAACCTCCGGGGGCAGAAACTGTAACACAGGCACGTATACCCCGTGGTCCACGAAAAGGTTAAGGTCAAACATAAGCCAATCGAATTACAAAAGGAAACACTAGCGAGGGCAGAAATTAGGCAATATTCAAAGGGGAAATAGTTGACACGTGTCCAGAACTGATGAAAAATATGAGTTCACAGGCATCGGAAGCAAACAAGATTTAAAAAAATCCATACCTCAATACACTGTAGTGGAACTACAGACACCAAAGGCAAAGAAAGAATCTTGAGACAGACAGAAAAGATCACCTTCCAACTAACGGATGACCTCTGACTGGAAAAAACGGAAGTCAGTAGACAGTGGGATACTGTCTTCTGCTGAATGAAAGAAAATAACCACCTACCTAGAATTTCAGAATGAGCGAAACTATTTTTCAAAAATAAGGACAAAACACAACCTACTTAGAGCAAAGAAGGATGAAGAACACCAAAGACATAAGGAAAATATTGGCCCAAGAGACAAAATGGCCACATAAACCAGAGACTCCATCAGCCTGAGACCAGAAGAACTAGATGGTGCCCAGCTACCACCAATGACCACCCTGACAGGGAACACAATAGACAGTCATTGACAGAGCAGGAGAAAAGTGGGGTGCAGAACTCAAATTCACATAAAAAGACCAGACTTAATGATCTGAGACTAGAGGGGCCCCCGAAGACATGGCCCCTGGACTCTCTGTTAACCCAGAACTAAAACCATTCCTCAAGCCAACTTTTCAGACAAAGATTAGACTGGACTATTAAACATAAAATAATACTCATAAAGAGCGTGCTTCTTTGCTCAAGTAGACACATGAGACTATGTGGGCAGCTCCTGTCTGGAGTCAAGATGAGAAGGCAGAAAGGACATGAGCTAATTGAATGGACACAGGAAATTCGATGTGGAAAGGAGTGTGCCGTCACATGATAGGGATTGCAACTAGGGTCACATAACAATATGCATACAAATTTTTGAGAAATTAACTTGAGCTGTAAACTTTCACCTAAAGCACAATTAAAACAAAACAAACAAAAAAAGAATAAGGTCAAAGCAAAGGTATTTTCCAATTCAAAGAAAAAAAAAGTTTGCCTGACAACCCGTCTCCAAAATAATTTCTAAAGATATTCATCAGAAAAAGGGAAAATGACCCTCAAAGGAAAGGTTGAAATGCAAGAAGTAATCAAATAAAATTAAAAAAATCATGCGGCGAAATCTAAACAACCTGGGCTTTTAAAAAACAGAAGACTAAATATCAGCATATGTGTCAGAAGAAAACTAAAAAACCTGTTGCCACTGAGTCAATTCCAGCTCATAGCAACCCTACAGCACAGAGCAGAACTGCCCCACAGGGTTTCCAAGGAGCACCCGGTGGATTCGAACTGCCGACCTTTTGGTTAGCAGCTGCGCCACTTAATAAAAGTGCTAAAAGTTGGAGATGTTTTTCTACCAGTGGACTGTCCTCCACATTCACTTTGGAGACCACTGGTGTGGACAGGTAGTAAACACAGGTGTTCAGCTACAACAAACAGCAATGCTAGCTGCAATCATGTCAGAAGTCTTCTAAAACTCATGAGTTAAGCTTAAAGGATTTCAAAGTATGGGATAAGGGAAAAAGAGCAGGCATTCCAGACACAGCAAAAGTACGGAAGTAAAGGTGAAGACAGCATCCTTGTTCTTCCTCTAACAAAGCATCTCAGATCATTTTGTAAGCTCTCTTCAAATTTCAGACACAAAAACAAACAAAAAATCACCTTCAAAAACCAAGAGCATAAGAAGAGCAACAGTGGAAGAACACTGGAGGTTCATTATAACCCTGGCCAGGTGGCTTCACTGTCTCTCTGAAGGCTGCAGTCTCTCAGGTTGTTATATGTGATCTCTACTCTTCCCAACGTCACTAGCTTACTTTGAGGATAAATTCAAAAGGAGAATGTTACAGCATTCATCTCCTACAGTTACCGTGCTGGGTGCTGGTGATATAGGCTGAAAGAGAGACCAGCCCTCGGAACTCAGCCTCATAGGAGACAAAGTCAGTTGCCAATTCGATTGCGACGTGATAGGAAGACGGGGGCAAGCATGGGCTACTGTCTAAACCTAAGCTGGGGCAAAGGCAAGCTTCCTCTTGTCTTTTCCTGTGATTAACAATAATTTCCATAGTGCAAACTACTGATGTCCACCTTAGTTACATTAAATATTTGTTAGTTTCACACTGAATTTTTAGATCAATCAAGCAAATTATCAACAAGAGTTCTTGTTAGATGTCATCAGGTCAGCTCAGCTCCAACTCATAGCAACCCTATGTATAACAGATTGAAACACTGCCCGGTCCTGGGCCACGCTCACAATCATCGTTATGCTTGAGTCCATCGTTGTAGCCGCTGTGTCAATCCATCTCATTGAGGGTCTTCCTCTTTTTTCGCTGACCCCCTACTTTACCAAGCATGATGTCCTTCTCCAGAGAATGATTCCTCCTGGTAATATGTCTAAAGTACATGAGACAGTCTCGCCATCCTCACTTCTAAGGAGGATTCTTAAAGGTTTCAAATTAAATTTAACCAAATTTAATTGTAAAACATCCCAGGAAGTAGCCAAGTTTTTTTCATACTGACCAAAAGGTCATTTCAGAAAGCTTGTTGGTGTTGTCAGTTGCCGTCACCTGGATTCTGACTCATGGCGACCCCATGCATGCACAGCAGACATGTTCCCTAAGGTGTTCAAGGTTGTGATCTTGTGGAAGCACGTCATCAGGCCTTACTTCCGAGGCGCCTCTAGGTGGCTTACGAACCACCAACCGTTCAGCTACTAGTCAAGTGCTTAACTGTTTGCACCACCCAGAGACTCCTTACAGAAAGCTAGCATGGGCATTTTGGATCCATTTGTTATATTGAACACTAAAAAAAAATTTTTTTTTTTGCTTCGTAGAAAAGCATCAAAGAGTTAATAGTAATATATTACCTATATCCAAGCTGGAATTATCCAAGTATTAACTAACAAAAGGAAAAGAGATATATTACAAAGATGCATTCCTTTTCTAGACTTAACTCTTCATGACCTAAAGTCGTATATTATTCTGCATAAATTATTTCTGTTATCTGAAATGTGTCTTTCTTACTTCACTATGAACGAAGCATTTATTGCCTTCAAAATTCATCATTGGCTGTTTTGTTGGATTGAACCATCTGAAGCCTATTAACAACGCACACACAAATCCTTCACCTCAGAAAATACTCCTGAAAAAGTACATGCAGAATGTTCCCAAAGAAAATCAATAACTCTCCATGCACTATATATTAGTGGTAGTACATAAGAGATCAGTGCTGTAACATTCTCCTTTTGAATGTTTTTAATTTATCCTCAATATATATTAGTGACTTCAGGGAGGACTGTTGCTGCTAGCTGCCTTCAAGTTGGCCCCTGACTCATGGGGACCCCATGCACAACAGAAGGAACCAGTGCCCGGTTTCTGCACCATCCCCATGATCTGCTGCAGATCTGACAACTGGGATCCACAGAGTTTTTACTGACTGCTTTTTGGAAATAGCTTGCCAGGCCTTTCTTCCTAGTCTTAGTCTGAAAGCTCCACTGAAACCTTGGGAAGCATGGACACCACATATTCCCAAGCATGCAAAATCCAAAATATTACATGTATGCTAAAAAAATTTTACATGAACTGCAAATGACAATAAAATACCAAGACGGTTTGTTAGATTACCAAATTTTTTTAATCTCTAAATATTGTTTGTAGTCACTGTCTTCGATACTGCAAAAGAATGAAAAGCCTTTAACAGTCGTACAAATGTAAAATTTTCACAACTATTTTTTAAATACATCAATTAAAAATGACTGCAAAAATGTACATTTTGACTGCCATACTGGCATTAATATTGCAGCTAACAAGCAGGTTTGATAATTTGTTTCATAAACGAGAGGTAACTAAGCATGGCTGACAGTACCACCAACTAGGGAAGAAAGAGGCACGAAGAGTGATTCAACAGCCATCACTCGTGGTCCGTTCAATAAACACCTACAACTTATAAACCAAGTTAGCCCTAGTACAGAGTGTCTTCTACTGTATGCTATATTTGGGATTACATTTCTCTCTCCTGTACTCTCCTGGAAGGCACAGGCCTTGTTTTAAATACTTCTTCTGTATCCCTTCCAGCTGAAGTGCAGAGCTGACTGCATACCTATTGATTAATTAACAGCTATAGTTTTTTTTCTTCATAGTATAATAGATATTTGCCACGGCAAAGAAGAGAAAATGATGATGTGGGTAAAGTAAGTTACATGGAGGTGTATTTAAGTATAGGTAGTCCTCAGATTATGAACGAGTTCCATTCCTAAATCTGTCTTTAAGTCGGATTTGAATGTAAACTGGAACAGTTAGGTACAGTTCGTATCTGAGTTAGACAAATTGTTTGTCTTAGTATATAATGTGCCTTTCTATGCATAAAAAATGTTAAAAAAAACTTTCGGATATACTAAAATACCTTTGACATAATAATACACTAGTAATAATTATAGTGTTTTGATCAAGTAGCACATTTTTGTTATTACGAATCACTGCATGTACCTCCAATTTTTAATATACTAGGCTTTATGGGGGCTGGTTTGTAACTATGGGTCGTGAGTCTAAATCCGATGTTGGTAACCCTGGGACTGCCCTACAACGCAATGACAACTAGAGAAGAGACCGTAATAGCGACTTGGAAATAACATGTTCAGGAACAGAGCAAATGAGTTTATACAACATAACCATTTTCAGGAGGCACTCACACAAAAAAATTATCCCACTATTACTGCTTAGATCAAAACCCCATTTTCTGGTCTTACATTCAATGCTTCATTTTGTATTATTATTTGATGCATATTCCTATATTGCTATCTCATGTCAGCATAATGTCCCTTATTCACACAAAAAGAGCTATGTTATTCAAGATCCAAAAGAAAAGAAAACACAAAAACCATGCATTTTCCCACCCCTCCTAGGCTGACACACAGTAATTTGCTAATAAACACAAAGGTCATCATCTTACTTTTCATCCACACTCCTAAATGACAGAAATGAATTTTTTGAGAGCTCCTGTTAGAAAAATTCTGAACCAACTTGGCTTTACAATCAACTTCAACCAAATTTTTCATCTTTTCCCTCACCTTCTTCAATCTCTCAATTGAAATTATCGATTATATTTTTAAAGACAACAGTCATGAGGCAAATTAAATCATAATTTGAGGGCAGCCTTACACTATCTTTTACCATTTTAAATGCCTGACACTAGAGATGACAAAACCATTCTGTGAAACATCTTATGAGGTATTCCTACAACGATCTCATGCTGAAATTAATTCTCCCTTCCTACAATTATACTAACGTTTCTGTTCGCCCCTACTCCCCAAGATTAAATATTTGTTTATACCCCCTCTACTTCCAAAGTGAGCTTGTGTCTCTTCTCTCTCACACCTTTTGTCTAAGAATGCCAAGCCACTCATTATTCTATTTTACTAACCATATTGGTACATCAAGTGCTGAAGGGCTGATGAGTTAACCAGACAACCTGAGAGCTCTGAAGAGCCGAACAAAACTTAGTACCCATCTAGCTCCTTAAAGCCAGTCAGAAAATCAGCAAAGGCCCTATTTACACGTCATGAGGACTTTGTTTTGTTTGTTTTGTTTCGTTTAGAAGAATGAGAGAGAAAAAAAAAATCTTTCCCCCAAAGGAACTCACACACACATACAATCATACTTTTCAAAAGGTGGAAATACACCTGACCTCCTTCTCTGGGTTTTCAAGTGTTTAAACACCGGGGACATCTGCATCTTGATTAAAAAGTCCTGAGGGCTTTGTGATCAAAGACACAGAAAATCCTTCCTTCAAAGAAATGTACCTTGTGACAGACACTCCAAGAAGGAGAGATATTTAAAGTAAAACCTGCCCTGAATGATCACCACTGACTTGAGGGTGAGGAGAAAAAGCCGTTGGCTTCATAGGGCTTTTAAACATTTTGCTGGAACCTCAAGGCCACAGAAGGTGTTCTTTGAAATTCTCCTGCTCGTACCCCCTGGAGTATCAGAGCAGCATAAACTCACACACACAAACACACACGTATTCTTCTGGCACTCCCGTCCCTTCCATTCCCCACCTTCCCTCTCGGGTGCCCACGACCCAACATGTGGGCACAACGTTACAAACAGCAAAGTCACGGGGCAATGCGGGGGGTGGGGGTGCCCAGAACTGAAAGATCCAGAAAAGCAAGGCCGGGAAGAGGTAGGGGGCTGGCTCGTCCGTTCGGGTACAACAATTACTCGGGTGGGGACACAGAATGCGGGGGTAGAAGGAGAGCAGTCCGACTGCCCACTCTGCCATCTCCTCTGCCTCGCCGCCTCATCACCCCATCCTCGGCCGGAGGACCACTCCGAGGGGGAGGGCGCCACTTACAGTGCCCCCGCCCTCCCCCTTCAGGGGAAAGCAGCCAAACGGGGCTGGGACGAGGAGCGGGGGCTGCGCAGGGGGCGAGGGCTGCGCCGGGCTCAGGTGGAGACCCTGCCTCGGTGGCCGCGCTGGGGGCGGGGAGCGGCCGGGCCGAGGGCGAAGCGGGGGTCGGCGGAGGGCTTCGGCCGGCCGCTCCCGGGAGGCTCCGGTTACTCACATTCTCCGTGTCCCGCTCGTTCACCGTTGGCAATGGCGTCCGGGCCGACATCTTGTGCGGGCGGCGGGTCGGGCCGGGGTCTCGCCGGCAGGCTGGGTGCGGGGCCCGGGGACGAGGGGAAGGGGTGCAGACGCGAGCTCGAGGCCGGCGCCGGGCCGGGCGAGCGGCTCCCGCAGGCCGCGGGCGCTGCAACCAGCGGCCCCGGCGGCGGAGAGCGGAGAGAGGACGCGGAGGGAGAGGAGGGGAGCCGCTTCCCGCGGCGGCGGCGCCGGGGGACGCGGGCCGGAGCGAGGGCGGGCTCCGGACGAGGGCGGGCGCCGGCGCGGGCCGGCGGGATGCGGCGCCGAGGCCGGGGGCGGGCAGCGGAGCCGGGGGGCGGTGTCCGGGCCCCGCTAGGCTCCCCGGGCCATGGCCGAGGGGGAGCCGGCGCCTCCAATCACTGCCGGGCTCGTCCCGGAGCCGCGGCCCTGACAGCGCCGCCCGCGCCGCGCTCCCTGCTCCGCGCCCGCTCAGGTGTGCAGCGCCGCCGGCCGAGCCGCAGCCACGCGCGCGGGGCCCACGGCGGCGGCGCCCCCGCTCCCGGAGCCCGCGCCCCGGCCGCCCGTCCCGCCGCGCTCCGCGCTCCCCGCCGCCGCGCCTCTGCCGGGAGGAGCGGCCGAGCCGGCTGCGCGCGGAGCGGCGGGCGCGGCACGCAGCGTCCAGAGGCACTTGGCGGCCGCCGCCGGGTGGGCGGGCGCCAGCCGAGGGGGCCTCTCCATTCATTCCCTCATTAGGGATGCGGGGCCGCCTCCCTCCTCCGCCCGCGTCTGCGGCCCGCGCGTCCCAGTGTTTATTTTTGCTTCTCGCCCCACCCGCGGGGCTTACGGGCGCCTCAGCCTCTGGTGGTTTTATTTTTAAACGTGTTTGGTTTTTGCGGGGTTTGGGTGAGAGGGAGCTGATGCAGAGAAGCGGCTTTTTGTCGGTTCCACCGGGGAAGAACTGGGTATAATCCTACTGGATCCTACACCTCCTATATCCTACCTCGGGACTTTTCCCATTCTGAAATTCTCCTCCATCCGGGTTCGCACGCTGTCTCAGTCCCTGTCCTGTCTACGCCCTTTCTCCGTCCCCTTCTCCAGGGAGCCGTGGGGTTCAGGGTCACACTAACAGCTGGGCAAAGGGTGCTGCCAGCAGCCACGGAGGGGTGCTCAGCCCAGGCAGCTCGCCGAGGCGCCCCGGACGGCATAGCCTCCTTGGGAAGGTGGCCAGCGGAAGAGGTCGCACGGCTGGCCCTACAGCACCCCCAGAGAGGGTGAGACCCGGGAGTCACAAAGGCTACATTGGCTGGTCGTCACTTCCTGGGACACAAGGAAGTGTCACTGAGGCGAGCTTGTGTAGGGAGGGAGGAGAGCTGTCCCTGATTTGGGCCCTGTGCTACCTCCTCCAGGTGCCTTGCTCGCCTTTCCTGCAGCTCATTGTAGTGCACGGTCTACGGTCCATTAGCTCCTTAGGGCTATGGTGTTCCTTTCTGTCTTACTTGAGAGCTTAGATTTTGCACGCTCTTACCCTCCAGGACAAAAACCTTCCCATCTCACTAGTCCAGTATTTCTTTTTCGCTTCCTTTCATGGGTAGGCAGGAAGATGAAAGGAACAATAGATAGAAGGATGTAGATCCAATTTTGGAGCTACTTCCGTAAGCCTCCGATGGGAACCTTAAGACGATGGGAAATTCCTCCTCTCCCCTGAAGTTCCTCCATGTCAGGGAGGAATCTCTGTACCAGATGGTTTTTATTCTGAATCATTAAACGTTGTTTCTGAAAAGTTAACACTTGACCCTTAAAACATGTCCCAAAAGACCTAAAAAAAGCAAATACAAATATCCTCTGACGGGAAAAAAAACTCACTCAGCATATATTCCTTTCTAGAAGTAGCACAATAGTTAAAGCGCTGGGCTGCTAATGGCAAGGTTGGCAGTTCGAACCCCCTAGCCGCTCCCCAGCAGAAAGATGTGGCAGTTAGCTTCTGGAAGGATTTACAGCCTTGTAGATCCTATGCGGCAGTTCTACCCTGTCCTATAGGGTCCTTATGAGTCGGGATTGCATCTACTCCAGGGCAGTGGGTTTGGGTTTTTTGTTTTTTTAGAACACCGTCTATGTATTTACTTATTTAGCATTTTATCTCGTAAACATTTCTCAGCTTCACAAAGCAAATAAAAATCACAAGACCCCTTGGGTGTTCATCACCACTCCTCAAACAGAATTCAGGCTTTGGAAGAGTAAGGCTGCATCCTGAGTTACGGTGTGCAACTGGGAATACCAAGCTTTTACACTCCCTCTGTGGAGGTCCTGATTCAACAAGATGTACGGAAGCTGCCAGGGCAGAGGCTGCGCTTTAACGGCCCTGATCAACTAGAGCCACGGCTGCCCATAGGGGCTACTGGCGCAGTGTCAGCCCCACCACTCACTGCTGCAGCCACGCAAGAGTACCTTGTGTTACAACAGTACCTGTGTTGACCTGGGAATAGACAAGTACCTGTAAAAGGAGGCTCGGCCCCATTGGCATATAAATCATTCCTTAACTGCTCACTTGAACTTTGCCTTTCAAAGCACGCTCACCTATTATAATGTTACCCTTAGGGTGACCCTCACAGGCATATTTATTTCCACTGTACAAAATCCCACTCAACTGACTTACTCAAGATCACAAATGCATCAGGTTACTGAAGAAGAGAGCAGGAATATGTGGCACTGTTCAATCGTGCACCAGGCACAAGACCCAAAGGTTCACCCCTGTAAGGTACAATGGCCAATTAGAGACAGAGCTTGAAGGAGAGACCGGGATTCTAGCCCAGTGGCTTCTGCAGACTGTCAAGTGTACATGAGAAATCCTGGGCAAATCTCTTAGCTATATTGGCCACACCGGGCCTTCGCATATTGAAACTTATGGAATATTAGGTAATAAACAATGAGGGATACTTATTTTAAAAAATCAACACACTTGGGAAAAAAGCAATTTGGAATAAGGAAAATTCTATAATAATGGAATTGCATTCAAAGATAGTCGTTACTGGGAAACTCAAATCCGTAATTCTAGCTAGCAAAGTATACTAGAAACAACTCCATCTGTCCAAAAATGGTGTTCAAATAATCCCTTTTCATACCCATAGCTTTAGGCTCGGTGTATAATGAAACAAAATGAAAATGCGCTTTGTATAGGTTAAAAAAAAAAAAGCCGTTGGGGTTTTTTGAGGAGTTATTGAATGCTTGCCCATGTGTGAGCTCCCTTCCGCTCAAATCGACATGAAGCAGTACTATGATCGCATTAAAACTGCTTAGCCACAGACCTTAGTAATATGAACGCTCACGAGCAAAATTGCCTTGTTACTGTATAATGCTCCGTGTGTCTGTGACTGTGAAGAAATGGCAAAAGAAATATTCTGAATTATTTTCCTCAGTATTGTTAACTAATGTGGCATATTCAACTCAGAGGCTTCTAACTGGGTGTCGCTAATAGTTTGTGCTGGGCTACTAACCAAAAGGTTGGTGGTACAAACTCACCCAGTGGCACTGCAGAAGAAAGGCCGGGTGATCTACTTCTGTAAAGATTGCAGCCACCGAAAACCCTATGGAGCACAGTCCTACTCTGAAACATGTGGGCTAGACATGAGTTGGAACCCACTCAGTGGCAATAGTTTCAGTTTGGTTTGGTTAACTGGGTGGTGCAAAAGGTTAATGCCGTGGGCTGCTAACTGAAGGGTTAGAGGTTCCAGTCCACCCAGAGGCACGTCGGAAGAAAGGCCTGGTAATCTGCTTGTGAAAAATCAGTCACTGCAACCTCATGGAGCACAGTTCTGCTCTGACACGCATGGGGCCGCCATGAGTTGGAGTCAACTGGACAACTGGTTTGGTTTTTGTTTGTTTTAATTTAAGGTGTTAGGGTAATAAAAGTTTCAGAAGAAAATCGAAGTACTGAGACAATAAAAGAGAAATCAAGACTACAAGGTGCTAAACATACACACTGAAACGTGCTAAAAGAGCTTTGCTCCCGTCAGCCGTCCAGACCTGCACGAGCCAATACAGTAGGCACTAGCCGTATGTGGCTAGTGAGCACTTGACGTGGAGCTAACCAAGGGACTGAAGTTTTCATTTTATTTTTTTAAAAATTCAAATTTTAAAACTGACATTTGATTCAGTTATTGGAAAAATTTTAAGTATATTTGAAAAAGCTTTTCAATCTAAATTTTCTAAAATCTTAATAAAACCAAAAAAAACCTGCTGCCGTTGAGTCAATTCTGACTCATAGCGACCCTATAAGACAGAGTATAACTGCCCCATAGGGTTTCCAAGAAGTGGTGGTGGATTCAAACTGCTGACCTTTTGGTTAGCAGCCGCAGCTCTTAACTGCTATGCCACCAGGGCTACGATATTGAGTATTTCCGATGAAAATTTAGCATCTGAGTTGCGATGTGCTACAAGTATGAAATACACACCAGATTACATGTTGAAATGCTAATATTTTTGGATATATTTGGTTAAATAAAATATTAAAATTAATTTCAACTATTCTTACTTTTTCAAATGTTGCTACTGAAAAACATAAAATTATGTATGTGGCTTATATTATATCTTTGTTGGACAGCATTTCTTTATAAGGTCAACATTTATAATGAAGAGGTTTAACTACTGAAGGAAACCCTGGTAGCCTAGTGATTAAGGGCTACAGCTGCTAACCAAAAGGTCGGCAGTTCAAATCCACCAGGTGCTCCTTGGAAATTCTGTGGGGCAGTTCTACTCTGTCCCACAGGGTTGCTATGAGTCGGAATCTATAGATGGCTTTAGCTACTGAAGAATCAAGGGCCTTTATTATTATTGTTGTTGTCAGGTGCCCATTGAGTTGATGTGGACTCATAGCAACCCCATAAGTAGAACTGCTCCATAGGATTTTCTAGGCTGTAATCTTTATGGGGAAACCCTGGTGGTGTAGTGGTTAAGTGCTGTGGTTGCTAACCAAAAGGTCAGCAGTTCGAATCAATCAGGCACTCCTTGGAAACCCTATGGGGCAGTTCTACCCTGTCCTGTAGGGTTGTTGTGAGTGGGAATCAACTTGAGAGCAGTGGGGTTTTTTGTTTTTGTTTTAATCTTTATGGGAGCAAATTGCCCAGTCTTTTCTCCTGCAGAGCCACTGGGTGAGTTCGAACGGCCAACCTTTTGGTTGGTAGCCAAGCAATTAATCATAATAACTGGTGCTTTGACTCAACAAACATTTATTTTGAGTGCTAGTCTACCGCGTACCACGCACTGTGTCTTCAGAGGGAATATGCATTACCTAAGAGTAAACAGTTAGCATTATAATACTCTTTTTAAAGGGCTAAATGAAAAACATGTTAAATTCATACGAATGAGTGTTAACAGATTGCAGTCATTTGTAAACAAAGAATTTATCAAATATGACAGATTCACCAGAGTTTATGAGTAAGCTTACAAAACTGCTCGTTTCCTACCTCACGGGCTTTAAGTAGACCCAGCCAGCCTATGACCATTCATCGAGGGCATGCTTTGTTTCAGGCGGTGTACAAGGTTGTTGCAATCTTTCGGTTAACACACACAAGAAATCCACAAGACGGGCAGTTCCTTTTGGTAACAAAGAGCTGTCCCAGCTAAAGAGAAACATGGCTAATATCCATCAGGAAAGAACTATCTCTTCTTTTCATGGAAGAACCTGGATCCTGATTGTACTTCTGTCAGTAACAAGGTAAGTTTTTATTGTGTGTCAACCCTCACCACTTCAAATGTCCCATCACTCAAATGGAAAAAAGGCCTCAAGAGAGACGTACTTTACCTTAAGAACTATGTAAGGCTGCTGCCATTTACATATTATGTATGAACGTAGAAGTGAAAAGCCCTTGTGATTACATAAACTATGCTTGTGTGCATAGCCATCAGCATGTACATAGAAGTGACACAGTCCTTCTTTGAGCCTAAGAGCCAGCCTAGTCATTTGTTGGGGCTGAGCCACTTCATGCCTCACCAGCACAATCTACATCGGAGTGATATTCAGCCTCCTTCCAGCCCCCACAAGCACTCTGGGTTCAGCAATGCTGGCCCGCTTGGAATCCCCCAAACACAACATACTGCCTGGCTCCCCTGTGCCTTGTGTCATCTGTTCTGTCTTCCCGGAATGTCCTCCTGTCTTTTCTGCCTGATGGACTCGTGGTCGATCTTTAAAAACCTTCTCTTGGAAGTCTTCCCGGATGCCTGCGCTCCTGCCCATGCCCACGGAGTTAATTAATCACCCTTTTTATTCTGTATTGTCCCTGCACCTTGGACATTCTTCTGTTCTTGCCTCCACCACACTGTGTACGCGCAGCCCCCCAGCTGACCGTGGGCTGGAGAAGGGAAGGGAGTGTGGCGTATTTAACTCTTCTTCCCTGGGGCCTAGAACAACACGTAGCAAAGCCCAATTTCCTAAATGACCTTTGCTGATTCACCCCATATTGTAAATTCTCCTGTACTTCCACATTGTTTCTGAATTTCTAAAAGGCATTGCACAGGGGTAGAATACATATCCTAGGAAACTAATTAAAGCTTATGACCTGGAGCTATAGGAGTAGATAAGAGTTCATACATGATGTAAAACATCTTCCTGTAAATGCTATTGACTGGATAGCAAAGTGACTCTGTTCTGTCTCCTTATAGGCTTAACATAAACCAAAAACCAAACCCATTGTCACAGAGTCGATTCTGACTCATAGCAATTCTATAGGACAGGGTAGAACTGCCCTGTAGGGTTTTCAAGGTAATAAATCTTTACCGAAACAGACTACCACATCTTCATCCCATGGTGCACTGGTGAGTTCCAACCGCCAACCTTTCAGTTAGCAGCCAAGTGCTTTAACCAGTGGGCCACCAGGACTCCTCCAGAGGTATCACAGGGTTGCTAATTTTACCTAACCACCATACCACTGGGGTTTCCTTTTATAAATGTTACTGGGAGCCCTGGTGATGTAGTGGTTAAAGCATCTGGCTGCTAACCGAAAGGTCGAAGGTTCGAACCCACCAGTGCACTGTGGGAAAAAAATGTGGCAGCCTGCTTCTGGAAAGATTTATTGCCTTGAAAACCCTATAAGGCAGTTCTACTCTGTCCTACGGGGTTACTATGAGTCAGAATGGATAGTAGGTACTGTAGTCATTAATTTTTATCAACACATAGGAGTTGCTGGTTACTGATATTTCAATACAACAATCTTTTGAACAAGTGTATGCATAAACCAAGCTGTATTGGCAAATACTTGGTCAGGAGGAAGGACATTTAAGGTAGGTTGAAAATTAAAAAAAAAAAAGAATAACATGTTCATGGAGTGCTGGGAAGCAATAGAGCTAACAGGTCAACCCAGGGCCAGTCATGAGATATTGGGTGGGTCTTCCTAAGCAAAAGCTTTTCAGCAGATTGAGCACCACATCACTTCACACGGGGCAACACACCAAAGGACAAGACACACACATGGGCCTCACCATCGGTAGCGAGTTATGCACTGGTCTTTCCTGCAACATTCAAAACAATGCAGAGGAAAGTCAATACTGATAGCATCATCTTCAAATACACGTAATCCCCGACTTACGACACATTTGGGTTATGACAAACTGCGCTTAAGACCGTCTGTTTCTTTTTTTTTGTTTTTGTTTTTAACATCTTATTGTTAGTAATACGTACTACACATAATGTTGCAGTGTGTAATTTGCTGATGTTCTCATCCTCAGATATTCACTCGAAGATGTTCAAAGATTGGATTTATAAAGATACTGATAATAAAAAACAATAATAATGAAAATTAAAAAAAGAGAGATATTTGACTTATGCTGGAACTGACTTAGGGTGGAGGCGTCAGAACCCCGTCAGAAGATGGGGACTACCTGTGAAGGAACAGTGGCTGAACGTGGACTCCTAAATGGATAGACGTGGATACACCCACGCTATTGTACCTTCCAAACTGCAGTTCTGTAACGTCACATAGAAAGCAAAGCAATCCTTTGAAAGCCTTATGGTAACCGCCCTAAAGTGGGAGTTTGGTTACCTTTCAAATTGAACATAATGTAATTCCACACCCTTTGAAACAGCTTTGCAATCTGATTATCTGATTTCACCAGTTGGGCTGTTTCCTTAGGTCTTTATACTTCTTTTGTTAGGATAAAAATACTGGTTTGGGAATTTCTTTCCATAAACTCAGTTTAATATATTTAATCTCTTCAAGTTATTTTTTCTGTGTTACATGCTGATAATTTTCTTCCTTTCCTACATAAGTTTTGACATCATTTGTTATTTTGCTTTTCATTCATTCACTTAAAAGTGAATGCTAATGCGAACGCAGGCGGTGTTCCAAGCTCTAGAGACAAAAATCCCACCCTACGTGAAGTTTACATTTTGGTAGACATGTTCAGTGTTCAGACAGTTCAAAACTGGAGGCTCCAATAATTTAAATAATATGTTATGCATTGATTACTTTTCTCTTCTAACAAACACAGCATCCAGTTTAAATTGTTTTTTAATCAACAAATTTCAGCACTTAGAATCCTGTCTCCAATCTAAAGGTAATTGCTTTCTCCCTTTAATATTTTGGGCTTTCTCCAGCAAACTTTTGCATAAACGGCTTCAACTGGTTCGGCAAGTAGCTTGGGTAGGCCCTTTAAAGCCGCAGTAAAGGTGCCTTCCAGACCTGGTGACTTGTATTGGATCTACATTTTGTAATATCACCCAGCTTTATTGTATTGACACCAGCGAACTACTACATTTCATCATCATGAACTGCTTGACTTTCAGTTGCTGGTGGTTTTCTTTCCCTTTCCATTAGTCCCAGATAGATAAATGGCCAATATTTCAGTAGTTCAGCAAGATTCTTAAAATAAACAGGAACCTACACTTATAACCATTTTTACCAGTACTTTCTTTCAGATAAAGAAACTGTTTCAGAAAGTTCTTCTTTGTCCCTTCTATAAAAATTAAGACCCCCTTTACTCACTTTATTAATGTATTTCACTTTTCCTTCATGCCAGTTGCCATCAAGTCAGTTATAGCTCTTGTAACGATGGTTAACAGAAGGACACTGGAAACGTTCTCTCTAGTACGCTCTCTCCAGTACCTAGCACAGAGCCCAGAACTGGGGAGTTATTCAACTAACACTGACTGAAGTAATAGATACCTCCCCAACGAAAGCAAACTCGTTACCTTTGAGTCAATTCCGACTCATGGTGACCCCATGTGTTACGGAGTAGAAGTGCTCCGTGGGATTTTCTTGGTGATAAGCTTTACGGAAGCAGGAAACGGATAACAGATTTAATAATTTCTCTGAATTTGAACATATGTTCTCAGATTCCACATTCCTTTCATGCAGCCTTAATATATTGCTACTCATAAGTGAAGAATCCAGTTTAAACAAACGTGCCTTAATCTTTCCCAACTGCTCTCCAAATTCACATGGAAGAAGTGCCTTGGGCACTTGCTACCCGTTGCTTAATAGCTCAATTGCCAAGGCTCCCAGATTAACTTTTTCCGCTGTGTGCCAATATGTTTTTCCTCTAGTTCTGAAACAAGTATCCAAATTCCTAAAGTTAAAATTCTTCTTTAAAATCATTAAAATCATGGAATGTGTATCTCAGAAGATACATGGCTAAAATCTAGGCTTAGGCATATGTTAAAAAATGTACTCCCTTCATAATATTTTTAACATTCTTTTGCGATCTACTTATGTCAAACTCTTCCTTAACTTCACCTTAACACTAAGCCACACATCAATTACAAACTATTGAACACCTACTATGTGCTCAGCACTATTCTAAGGGGAAGCTGGGTACAGGTATAACGGGGTGTGACTGACTTTTACTTAAATACACCAAGACTTATATAGCAAAACGTAAGCTGAACCTTCAGTGTGGTCACCCTGGGAGAGTATATTGTCAACGAAGTGATTCTCCTGTTATATGTTAGGAGCCCCTCCTTTGGAATTGCCCCTGAAGCTTGTGGCATGCACGACCTTTCGTGTATTCTTTGTCTTTTGAGGGCATATTTTTAATTAAGAACCATTTGGAAACAACTTTGATGAATAGCATGGATGATTAAATTGGATAATCCCGTATTTGACCAAACATCAGAAATATAATACTTAAAACAATAATGTTTTCTTGTACCCGTCAAACCGGATCAGGTCTTTAAGAAGCATTTAAAACGTCGAAGGTTGGTAGCTTCTTTGGAATAAGCATAAAATCTTGAAAGGGACTACTTAAAGAGATGTAAGTGGTTAAGAGCTTGGCTGCTAACCAAAGGGTCAGCAGTTCAAATCTGCCAGCTGCTCCTTGGAAACTCTATGGGGCAGTTCTACTCTGTACTATAGGGTTGCTGTGAGTCAGAATCGACTCGACAGCAATGCGTTTGGGTTTTTTTTTGGTACTCTTTGTTATAAAATCGCCTCTATACACAGTCGTGTGGTTCACGCAGTTAAGGACATGAAGACACGAAGTCTTAATGGAAAGATACGAGAAGTTAACAAATAGAGTGTTAACTGCTAAGCGTCCAAAGGATACTTACTAGAGACAAACGAAGGTGAAGAAGACACTTCACGTAGGCGCATCAGGCCACATCATCATCATCTTCATTAAGAGCTAACATTTATGTATGTTTTCTAAAGCCTTTTGTTTCCATTATCTGCTATAATCCACACTAAAGTCCTGTGATCCTGTGAGTAGGCAAGATTCATAGCCCACTCCCCAAGGAAGAAATTGAGAGTCAAAAGATTAAATGATTTGCCTAGTAGTATACAGGGGGTGTTCATGGGTGGTTCAGTGGTAGAATTCCTGCCTTCCGTGCAAGAGACCCAGGTTCGATTCCCAGCAAATGCACTTCATGTACAGCTACCACCTGTCTGTCATCGGAGGCTTGTGTGCTACTCTAATGCTGAACATGTTTCAGCAGAACTTCTAGGCTAAAACAGACTAGGAAGAAAGGCCCGGTAGTCTACTTCCAAAAACTGGCCAGTGAAAACCCTAGGGATCACAACACTATGGGCGTGGCAGGACCAAGGAGCGGCTCATTCCATCGTGCCTGGGGTTGCCAGGAGTTGGGGGCTGCCTCCCCAACAGCTACCAACATATATTTCATGACAAACCGATCTGGAAGTCCAGGTCCTCCAGCTCCGAACCTAAGCCTCTTTTCGTTCATTTCTGAGTCTCTAGCATGTACCTGTCTGTACCTGCATGATGCCCACTGTTGTGAACTTCTCTGCTATAAACATGAAATAAAATCAGGCCTGGGCCTAGAGGCAGGATCCAGGCCAAACTGCATTCTGTAGCTTGTGTGGTGTTTTTATATGGATAAAATCGGTTTAGAATTAAAACCAAGAGGAAGCTACAATTACCAAAAACCAAACCAAATCCATTGCCAATGAGTCGATTCCAACTCATAGCGAGCCTATAGGACAGAGTAGAACTGCCCCATAGGATTTCCCAGGAGCACCTGGTGGCTTCAAACTGCCAACCGTTTTGGTTGGCAGCCATAGCTCTTAACCACTATGCCACCAGGGTTTCCGAACTAGAATTAGGAAAGAAATAATGAAAAGGTGTAGCTCACAGCCTGGAGGGTGTGTGTTTGTGTATAGTGGTGGAGATAGTAAGAACACCTAGGCACAGAAATGGAGAGAAACTTTGCTTGAGTGGTGGTTGGGGGGAGCTTGTAGACTATTCATTGTGCCGTTAAAAGCATTAGGTCTTTTGGTGTGGGGAGGTCAAACTGGTTAAGAAACTGTCATGGTAAAAATGATTCTAAGTGTATTGAATTGATAAATGAATAAATGTGGGCCATTTCTATTAAGCAATCATAACAGCAACAAAAATAAGCAGCAATCAGGAAATAAGAGCCTACGTACTAACCGTTGTACTCGAATCACAAAAAAATTGGAGGTACCTATTATTTAACACCTACTGAGTGCCCTGTAGGAGCCCTGGTGGCCAGCGCCTAAGTGTTTGGCTGTTAGCCAAAAGGTCAGCAGTTCGAATTCACCATCTACTCCTTGGAAACCTAATGGGGCAGTTCTGCTCTGTCCTATAAGGTCTCTATGAGTAAGAATCGACTAGACGGCAATGGGTATATGTATGTGTATGAGTGCTGGGTAGCTCACATTTGTCATATTGTGGTGCGATGGTATTGCCCAAGGTCAGACTTAGGAAATACGTCTGACCGCAGCATACCATGATGCCACCAGAGTGTATTGTCTCTACTCTTAAGAAGCTCACAGTCTAATCAGATCAGACTTCTACCCCCCATATTCCACTACTCTACCACCACACCTAGAGTATGCACACACAGAACAAAGCCGAAAGCACTTAAAAAGCAACACGCTGCTGTTGCTATTAGTTGCTGTCGAGTCAGTTCCAGCTCGTGGGATCCCATGTATAAACTGAACAATATGTTGCCCAATCCTGCATCATCTTCACCATCATTGGCATGTTCAAGTCCATTGTTTCGGCACTGTCTATTTTGAGTCCTTCCAACCTAGGGGGCTCTTCTTCAAACTCTGTATCGGACAATATTCTGTTGTGACTTGTAAGGTTGTCGTTGGCTAATTTTCAGAGTTAGATCAGCAGCCCTTTCTTCCTCGTCTGTTTTAGGCTGGAAGGTCCGCGGATACCTGTCCACTGTGGGTGACCCTGCTGGTATTTGAAACACTAGTGGCATAGTTTCCAGCATCATAGTAACACGCAAGCCACCAGTAAGACAAACTGATAGGCGGGGGTGGTAAAAGCAAAACAATTGCTTAGAAATATAGTGTAAGATGCATCTATTTGGCCCACAGGGAAACAATTGAGTGGGTCAGAGTTACATGGAGTTAATTAGAAAAGAATTTCTAGGGGAGCGAAGTTTTAAGCTGAGCTTTAAAAGACAAAAAAGCAGAAATATAAGGAAAGAGTTGTGAATCAGGCATTCTCTGAAGAGAATGTCATGGGCAAAGGCATGGAGGCAAGAACGAGCACGTTGTGTAGGGGAGATGACAAGAAGTTTTGCTTCACTGGAACAAAGTTTTAAGTAGACCAGAAGAACCATTCATGCGGAAAAATGTTTAAGGACTCAGCTATGTGTGCTTATATGTGAAAGTATCCTATCCCTGAGTAGATCTTCTCTGCTGTCTACTGGGAGGGCTTTAAAATAATGGTGGGAACCATTGCTGGCTCTTTTCAATTCCTTAACAGTCGTCCTCCGCTCCCCCCACCATGGGACCATTTCATTCTCCTGGCCTTTGAACTGCTTTGAACTCTAGCAGTGCTCAATCCCTTGGGTCTATAGACCTTAGTTCCAAAAAAATTATAAAACTTTCTGTTTCTGTAGTACAGGATGCAATCTTTATTTATAGTTTAAAAACGCATTAGTGTGCATTTTCTGACTTTTTTCCCCAAATAAGACCACAAATATTTACAGTAAAAGAATATTTTACGTTTTAACATGTGGAAATTTCTTTTTGTAAAACACTTTAATGCATTACTCAGGAAATACATTTGCTTTGCTTTGCTGTTATTTTTACAGACTATTTATTTGTGATAGCAAGAGTTTTAAACAATAAACTAACACAATCCCAAACTCCACCCCTGAATCTCCTCTGGGCAGGAAGTGTGGTCTGGATGTTAAGTCATACCAGATGGGTAGAATGATAGGAACTCTGGGCCTGATTCCTGGTTTCAACATGTCTAGATTGTCTATTCCTTGTGCCTCAGTTTCTTTACCTATTAAATGGTGGTAACCACTCTTGCGTCACAGCAAATGCTTATAAAATATATTCCAAATTGCAGCACAGTACAAATGTAAGCTTGAAAGCACTTACTTCTATTTATAGTAAAGGTACAAAATTATGTTCCTTAATAAGAGAAATTACCAGAATAAGGCATTGGTCATTCACCTCAGCCCTCTCAGATGGTGAACAAAATGCCACTGAAACATTGAGTTAATTTAGATGTGGCCCAGGTCCGAGGGAGGAGTTTATAGCTCTGGTCTTTGAATTGCTCTCCTAGGCATCTGAGCGGTACATTGCTCTAGAGCGGTGCTCCTCAAACTGTTGTTAGGTGCTGTCAAGTCAATTCCAACTCATAGCAACCCTACGTACAACAGAACTAAACACTGCCCAGTCCTGCGCCATCCTCACAATCACTGTTACGCTTGAGCCCATTGTTGCAGCCACTGTGTCAATCCATCTCATTGAGCGTCTTCCTCTTTTCCCCTTACCCTCTACTTTACCAAGCATGATGGCCGTCTCTAGGGGCTGGTCCCTCCTGATAACATGTCCAAAGTATGTGAGATGAAGTCTCGCCATCCTTCCTTCTAAGGGAACATTCTGGCTGTACTTCTTCCAACACAGACTTGTTCGTTCTTTCGGCAGCCCATAGTATATTCAATACTCTTTGCCAACACCATCATTCAAAGGCATCAATTCTTCTTTGGTCTTCTTCATTCATTGTCCAGCTTCCCCAACCATATAAGGCTATTCAAAACACTGTAGCTTGAGCCAGGGTCACTTTAGTCCTTAAGGTGGTATCTTTGCCTTTTAATACTTTATTAAGGGGTCTTTTGCAGCAGATTTGCCCAATGCAATGTGCCCTTTGATTTCTTGTCTGCTACTTCCATGGGCATTGATTGTGGATCCAAGTAAAATGAAATCCTTCACAACTTCAATATTTTCTTCATTTATCGTGATGTTGCTTATTGGTCCAGTTGTGAGGATTTTTGTTTTCTTTATGCTGAGGTGTGTCATGGATTGAATTGTGTCCCCCCAAAATATTTATCAACTTGGCTAGCCATGATTCTCAGTATTGCGTGATTGTCCACCATTTTGTCATCTGATGTGATTATCCTACGTGCTGTATGTCCTACCTCTATGACTTTAATGAGGCAGAATCAGAGGCTGTTACATTAATGAGGCAGGACTCAACCTACAAGATTAGGTTGTGTCTTAAACCATTCTCTTCTGAGATATAGAAGAGAGAAGTGAGCAGAGAGACAGAGGGACCTCATACCACCAAGAAACAGTACCAGGAGCAGAGTGTGTCCTTTGGACCCCAGGCTCTCTGTGCCCGAGAAGCTCCTAGACCAGGGGAAGATTGTTGGCAAGGACCTTCCTCCAGAGCCAACAGAGAACGTCTTCCCCTGGAGTTGGCATCGTGAATTCAGACTTCTAGCCTACTAGACTGTGAGACAATAAAGTTGTTTGTTAAAGCCATACATTTGTTTTTCTATTATGGCAGCACTAGATAACTAAGACAAGGTGTAATCCATATTGAAGGCTGTGGTCTTTGATCTTCATCAGTAAGTGCTTCAAGTCCTCTTCACTTTCAGCAAGCAAGGTTGTGTCATCTACAGAACGCAGGTTGTTAATGAATCTTCCTCCAATCCTGATACTGAATTCTTCTTTGATTATTTGCTCAGCATACTGCCTATGCTAAAAGGCCAGTTCTTTCCCCTCAATTTCTAATCTGTCAATGACTGATACTTTTGTAAAATATAATAAAAGTTAATCAAAAAATAAAAATACTAAAACATAGATACACAAAATAAAAGCTCATATTTATTATTAGATTCAACAAACATAAAATTATCCTGTCCAATTACCATACTCTTCTAAATACTAAAAAAATAGCTACTCTCAATTTGCACTTTGCTCATCTCCAAACGACGGACAATCCACAGTTGCACACTGGCCTGTGGACCATATTTTGAGTAGCTCTGCTGTAATGCACCTTCCCCAGGCTCTCTTCCCATCACTTCTCCGTGTCCTCCCCAAAAATGTTCTTCACACTGATAAGGTATGACACCCATAGAGGTGTTTCTGGGACTGGGGCATGGTTGGTGCTGTGAGGCTTACAGAAAGCATCTTTTCAGCTTTTGTTTCCTCATTTTATGTCCAGAGATGAATCTGAATCGTTCCTTAATCTCTGAGAATGGGCATGCCCTCCTTGTAAAGAAAGCTGAAGATTCTAGGCTTGCCCAAACAGCTTCAAAGTTGCACGCTACTCCTGGGCTACCTTGGGAAGAGATGTAACGTAGCTGCTGCTTAGTCAGAGTCTAACATACCCGAGTGGAATGCTAGGTCCCCCATGTCCCAGTTCTTGACCGAGAGATGACAGAGCCCAGTGGAGTCTGGGCACTTACCCTCCTTCCCAGCTTTTGTTATTAGTGACCTCTGCCTCCTATAAAGATGCTTCCAGGTGGCTATCCTTATGCTTTGGCAACAATTTTCTCTATTGACTGCATTCTGGTGATATCAGATGGATACAAAAGAAAGAAGAACAGCCAGTGGGTATCAGTTTTGATGACTTCAAGGCTGAAAGGGAATAAATTCCTGGAACTTTATGCCACCCAATGATGTAATATGTAATTATGTAATTGTACTCACTTTTGACTCCTGTTTTTATATACAGCTACAATTAAATTAAGGATTATTCACCTGGGGTCTAAGAGATTGGGAGATCCAGAAAGCCTTGCAAACATATGAAATACTCCATGTATAAGTGATTTTTTTTTTTTTTTTTTTTGTCAAATGAGGCCTTGGTTTTAATCAGATTTTCTAAAAGAGCTCTGTTAAAAAAAAAAAAAAAAAAGTTAAAAACCTGTAAAACAAGCAATCCTAAATGGAAGAGTAGCTCTCTTTCCGTATTCTTTTCCTAGGTCTCCCAAAGTGTTAGACTCAAGTCCTATTTAATACGTCCTCCCTGTTTAAAAGAGCCCTGGTGGCACAGTGGTTAAGAGCTATGCTGCTGACCAAAAAGGACAGTGGTTTGAATCCACCAGCAGCTCTTTTGAACTACTAGGAGACAGTTCCACTCCTTTCTATAGGATCGCTATGAGTTGGATCAACTTGATGGGCTTGGTTTTTTTGATTTCCCCATCTACCCAAACGCTGTTTTTCAGGTTGCAACTCATGATCTGTACCGTGAATCACTGTAAGTGTTACGAACACAAATTGGAATAGAATCAAATAATCACCAGTGTCTCACACGTAGCAAGACTAAATACTAGTGCATGATACTTCCATCGCGTGTGTGCTGGGTCTTGATGTGAAATGTGTCTCTTACATGGGCTGGGGCCACCACGGGCTGAAAGCCACTGATGGAGAGCTTTCATTTTCAGACTTGGGTGGGTACAAGAGTCACTTGGGCAATGAATTAAAATGCAAATTCCCAGGTCCCGCCCACAGAGCCTGCTAATTAGAAACCTCCACCTTCACAAGCTCCCTAGGTGAACCTGATGCAGGTACACGGTGAGCACACTTGGAAAACTCAGATCTGCAAGCACAGGTGGAAAGTATCAGCTTAACAGTAGCAGAGGCCACAGTGGAAAGATCAGCTCGAGCACATTCACGCCCTGGACAAATCACTCCTTAAGCCCTCGTCTCCTTATCTGTAAAATCGAACTAATGTCATACCTCATAGAGTAGTAGCTCTAAGGATTGCAGAACACGGTGTGTGTAGAGAACCGGCTACAGAATATTCAGGGCCCAGTGTGACTCAGAATTTCAAGACAGAATATTAAACCAAGCACAAAGCCCTTTTGATCCCAGGGCCCCTATGCAACGGCACAGGTTCTACACCCACGAAGCTGGCCTTGTGTTTTGAAAGCATCTGTTTCAGGGCCAAGGAGCCCCTGGTGGTGCAATGGCTAAGCGGTCGTCTGCTAAATGAAAGGTTGGTGGTTTGAACCCACTCAGCAGCTTCATGAGAGAAAGACCTAGCAATGATCCCACGAAGGTTACAGCCTAGAAAACTCCATTGGGGTAGTTCTACTCTGTCACATGGGATCGCTGTGAGTTGTAATTGACCCAGCAGTACCTAACATCAACAATAATTTAGTGTCTAGCATATAACAAAAAGAAAATGGTTGCCATTGAGTATATTCCAACTCACGGCGACTCCATGTATGTTAGAGTAGAACTGTGCTCCATAGGGTTTTCAAGTCTGTGACCTTTCAGAAGCCAGGCCTTTCTTCTGACACACCTCTGGATGGAGTGGAACCTCCAATCTTTTGATTAGCAGCCCAGCGGTTAACCATTTACACCATCCAGGGACTCCACGTAGTATGTAGAAAGCATTTAAAAAACAGGCAGCTCTATATAACTAAATCATATGTAAGTATAAATAAATACGAGGCAATTTATGTAAAACACTTTAAATGTAAGCACTCGGCTTTAAATAGACCAAGGTATTATTAATAAGGTCTAAGCTAGCTATTATGATGCTGATATGAGCTGATCTGAATTTTCTTAATTAGGTCCAGGGATGCTTTGTTCTACGGTTTGATTGTTGAGTGAAGAAGAACCATTGTGCAGTTATAACTACCAGACTGGTTCCAGCATGTCCCAGGAACGCCCCATGCCACCCTTGCCTTTCAGCAGGGGGTTACGGTTAGACAGGGATCATCACCATTCCGCAGCAACGCCCCTGAGTGTGGGGGGAAAACAACTTCCTGCTCCCTCCCTCCTCTTCTAAAGCCTCATAGGAACTTCCCAGCAACCTGATGAAATCCCACTTGCTTTATTCATCAGTACAAGTTAAATCAGGAGGGGCCAGTCCCCGGAGAAGGACACCATGCTGGGAAAAGTAGAGGGTCAGGGAAAAAGAGGAAGACCCTAGATGAGATGGGTTGACAGAGTGACTGCAACAATGGGGTCAAGCATAACATCGATTGTGAGAATGGCGTAGGACCGGGCAGTGCTGCTTTCTGTTGTATGTAGAGTTGCTATGAGTCGGAACTGACCTGGCGGCACCTAACAACAACAAGTTAAATAAAATGCTTTTATGATCTAAGAATAATTCCCAGAACATCACGTGAAGTGGAAATTAGTTTAGAGATGAAAAAATAACATGAAGAAAACTCACACCCTCCGGGTGACTTATCTACATGCTTTAACTATTACCTCTTATGGTCTCAACTACCCAAGTTACATTCCCAACCAAAAACCGAAACCAAACCCAACCCACTGCCTTCGAGTTGATTCCAACTCATAGCGACCCTATACGGTTTCCAAGGCTGTAAATCTTTATGGAAGCAGACTGCCACATCTTTTTCCTCCAGAGCGGCTGGTGGGTTCGAACCACCGACCTTTGGGTAAGCAGCTGAGCACTTAACCACTGCTCCACCAGGGCTCCTTTGACCAAAAACAGTCATTTCTAATTTTTCTTATGTCACCGACTTGATTTTGACTCATGGCAACCCCATACGTGTCAGTTAAAACTATGCCTGATAGGGTTTTCCATGGCTGATTTTTTTCAGGTAGATCACCAGGCCTTTGGGTGGACTTGAACTTACAACCTTGCAGTTAGCACCTGAGTGTGTTTACCATTTATACCACCCAGGGACTTTGTTTCTAGCCTACCCCCATTGAAATTAAATACATTTCTACTTGAATGCCTTGACCTCAGATTGACTCAAAACCATATTCAACATCTTTCTTCTCACAACAGCTTCTCTTCCTGACAGTCCCCTTTTTTTTTTTTTTCCAGTATCCCAGACCGAGACCTTGGCATTCTCTGTAGCCTATCCTTGTCATCCACTGAGGCCATTAGCATATCGTATTCCACCTAACAGATAGTGTTTTGTACTGTTGTTTTTTGTGCACTCCTCTGCTTTTTCCTACTGGACTTATGTGCCTAGAGGGCAGGAACTATGTTTCGTTCTTTTATGTACTCCTTGTCAGCAACTGGAGCCCTGGTGGCACAGTGATTAAGAGCTACGGCTACTAATTGAAAGGACAGCAGCAGTTCAAATCCATCAGCTGGTCCTTGGAAACCCTATGGAACAGTTCTATTCTGTTCTATAGAGTCACTGTGAGTTGGCATTGACTCGACAGCAAGAGGTAACAGGTAGGTGTCAGCAACTAGACCCGTCCTTTCCCCCATTTCCTTAGTGATGGAGAGTGGGGAGTGGTGGTTCAGTGGTAGAATTCTCGCCTTCCATGTGGAGACCCGGGTTCCATTCCCGGCCAATGCACCTCATGCACAACGTCACTCATCCGTCAGTGCAGGCTTACTTGTTGCCATGGTGCTGAAGAGGTTTCAGCGATGCTTCCAAGCTAAGACAGACCAGGAAGAAAGGCCTGGTGATCTAATTCCAAAAATCTGCCAATGAAAACCCTTTGGATTCCAAAAGTCTGATCCGGTAGTAGATGGGCTGACTTGATGGCAACAACAACAGAGGGTGGAGAAGAGCTTGTACCCCTTCTTACTCCATTTCAGTACCAGTTGGCGTTTCTGCTTCTCTCACAGAAGCTATAGTGCAGCTGTAGTCCTATGGTGGCTGCAATGTCAAATGACCCCCAATACTTAGAACCCATGACTAATGTCACAATTTGCAATTGTGGTTCCCTTTTAGAAATATTTACCTGGGCTGGGTTGAGGTGTATTGGACTTAAAATTATTCTATCAGGTAACAAAGTAACACTTAATTTGGAAGCACATAAATTTAAGTGCTTTAACTCATTCTCATATAACTTTTATTTGATGTTTTAATTTTCATACCCAGGGCTACTTCTCCGATTTGACAATCAATCAACAGGTTTATGCATAGTATGTCAATCAAATACGCTAGGTTAGGTTCAGATGCACTGTTACAAGGCATAATTCTTGACTTCAAACATCTTAAAACTGAGTTGAGGAAACTGTTTACAAAATTAGAAACAAATCAGAGTACCAATGCTATATAACTTGGCTATAAATTTCAGAGATATTTATAAAGCAGTAAGATTAATGGGAGCATGAATGGCTAAAAAAAAAAAAAGAGAGAAGGCTTCAGGAAATGGGCCTGGGGTTGATCTTTGAAGGATGAGAAGGGTTTGGATGAGCAGAAGATAGACAAGGGAGGGTGGCTGAGGGAACTGCTGTAAGTAAGAGGTGAGCATGGTCTTAGCAAGTTGTGAAGATGGGGCAGAGTCACACTCTGCTGTCTAACTTCAGGGGGAGGTAATCTACATCAGCATCAGCCCAAAGTAATGAGATGGAGGCCAGGTATACCTCCTCTCTCCAACCTCTTTACCATGTCTGACACCAGCCATCCCTCCCATGGCACTCTCTACTTCTCGGTTGGGTTTGATAATCCATTGCAATGGCCACGCAGAACTCACAGACCATACTCAGGATTACGGGATTTATTAGGGAAGCAACAGGTTACAATCCAGGATCAGGATCAACTTGGAAATAACAGGAACAACTCAGGATACAGTTCTTTGATCAGGATGGCTTCTTCTTGGCTGCTTTTTGGGCCCTCTCTCTCAACCTGAGCCCTTGCTCCTGGCGGGGGCCCTCTGCCCTGCTCTGGCAAGTGCTACAAAGCTCTTTAGCTCTGCTGATAAGTGCCCAGAGGCACCCCACTCTGTCAGCAAGTCCCTGCCTAAAGGCACTCAGATCTCCCCCTCCATGGGTCAGCAAGCCCACAGTAGCCACCTTGCCACATGGGCTGGGAAGCCCACCGTGCTGTCTCCTGCCATCTCCATTTTACAGCTACGTGGTGTTATAGCTGTGTGTTTCCTGGGTCTAGGAGGTTCTTGGTGCAGGGACACTGGGTCCAAAAGACATGGTCCACTCCTGGATCTTCTTGATGGTAGAGATATCTCCCTCCAACCTCTGAGATTGGCTCCCTTTCAGCCTAGTGAGATGGCAAAACTGACCAATTGCTACAATGGTTCCAAGTACCTTATCTGCATAATCCCACTCCCACAAGTGTTCTGTGCACCTTATTTGCATTAGCAGACTTCCAATCCCCTTGGTGTGCCACACCTTATTTCCATAGTCCCACCCAATCTTTTTGTGGGAGTTACAAAGGCTGTGCCTAGAAGTGCCATATAATAGCAATTTACTGCACCACACACATCTAGGCGATTAGTCAGGAAATAGCCTATTTAGGAATAGGAGTTTATATATGGAAATAGCAGGTACCTGAGTTTGTATATTTAGAGAGCTGTGGTGGCTCAACAGTGAAGTGCTTGGCTGCTAACTGAAAGGCTGGAGGTTCAAACCCACCCTGCCACTTCAAGGGAGAAAGACCTGGCAACTGTCCCTTTGAAGATTACAACCTAGAAAGCTCTATGGGGCAGTTCTACTCTGTCACATGGGGCCACTAAGAGCCAAAAGGAGACTCAAAGGTACCTAACTACAACAACGATGATGACAACAATAACAACATCGGAACATTAAACTCTTGGAATGATGAAAGCACTTTGAACTAATCTGATAAAAAAAAAAATCAATAGAAAACATTTACAAACTCTTTTCCAAGTGAGAGGAAGAGTTTGGGTATGTGAATATATCATTGGTGCTTATGATTTGGGAGGATGGGAATTGTGGAGGAGAGATGGAGATGGAGGTTTTGCCATAATGCATATGAGAGATGATGAGAGGCTGGACAGCAGTAGAGATAATTGAGTGGAGAAATTAAGAAAGAAGATGGAATCTGAGACTTGCTGAAAAGATTTAATTTAATCCACAAGTATTCACCGGGTGCCTAGTAAATGCAAGAGACTCTCTATGCCCCAGAAAATCAATAGCAAACAAGACAAATATGGGTCTTAACTCTCCCAGAGTTTACCTTCTATGAGGGGAGGCAGGCAGCTAAAGACACAGGTGATCACATTACAATGTGATAGGTATTCTGATAGGAAAAGTGGGGTGTATTCTCCATGGACGTATATAGAGTGACACTGACCCCTTTGGGGCACAGAGTCAGGGAAGATATCCAAACAAATTGACATCTGATATAAGAAGATAGGGCCCCCCCAAAAAATTATTCCAGGCATAGGAAAGTGTGCATTAAAATGAAAAAGAAAAATTACACACACCAACACAATACACACAAAAACCACAACATACCATGGGAGCAGCTTTCATCTTCAAATCATTTCTCCTTGGGAAATGACAGAGTCTTGGCATTTAGTCTTCTTTTTGAAAGTGAAGACAATGGAAACTTATCAGGTTTTCCTTCCTACCTTTTTTTTTTCCTGGAAATACATAGTCTTCAATTACAGGAGGAAGGATCAAGATCCTTGCTCTAGGCAGCTGCCCTCGGAAACAATAGCATGATATACTTCAAGATACGTGCAGAAACAAGCAAGAGTTTGGGGAGCAATATATGCCTTTATTTTATATTTGCAGTGATACTTGCCATCATCTGCTTAAGGCTGGCTATCCCTGTTACTTCTCTAGCTACAAAATCCTATTTCCAAGGACAAGGGAAGGATGAATGAGCCATCCTGTGTACTCACGAGGATGGTGATGGAGGGGCAAGTAAAGCAAATGAAGCAAGCTTTATGGACCACTAGAACTGACAATGGCCTTCTTTAATAGAAGAAAGAAAGGTAGAGCAACAGGTTGGGGGAAAGACACAAGGTTAGTTGTTAACCCGATGTGTCTCAGGTGCCTATGGAACATGCAGATGGAAATATTCAATATCTTTGTGGGTAGGTAAATTTGGAGCTCAGAGAAGAGGTCAAGAGACCCTGTATAAAGAATAATTTCTTGGAAAAAAAAAAAGTCTGAAGCAAATATGGGAAAACGTTGGCATCTGTTGAATTTTATTAGTGGAGCTATAGGTGTTTGAATCACTTGCAGAGCTATTTTCTAGAACTAATAATTTTGCAGAATTGTCTTTTGATTAAATGAAATATTCCAAGAGTAAAGAAACATTAGTGGAATCATTTAACAAACATACCTGTCAATCAAGTGCAGCCCTGAGACTTCAAATCAATTTATCCAGAAATCACAAAGACCAGCAGAAGAAAAATCTACTCATCCTCTCCTCTCTAGTATCTCACCTCCTTCTCTTCTCCCTCATCTCCTGTTCTCCTCCTTCCCATTTTTCTCATGCTATTCTCTCTCTCTTACCTTCCCTTTTCTCTAGAACATTTTTTATCATCTCTGTCTGGTATGGACTTTACAAGACGTTACCTTTCCTGTCCCTAGGATTAAGCTTACCACATCTTCCTCTGTAACATTCAGCTTTCCACAAACCATCATATGGCCTGAGAAAAAGATTGTGAATGATCTCCATAGAGCTCACCTACCCAGATATTTCCTCCTTCCCACCCTAAAGAGGATCCAACCTTCAAAAACAATATATGAATGCCAACCAAGCATCCAAGAAAAAATACCACACTCCAGACCAAGCAAGTGTCATTCTGTAGCTCTCTTACTGTGTTCTTCATGCTGGCCTTGCTCTGGTACATTTGCTTACCTGCCAGTTGCCTCCCCTTAGCTTCACATCTGCATTTGAAGCTAATTCAGTGGTCGGAAGAGGCCAAACATTATTGTCAATGTCAAATTCCTCAACATCTAAAACTCTGGGATAAATATTTTAATTCCCCTTAGCCAGTAACAATGTGACCGAACACCCAATTTGGACGTCTATGTTTTAATCTCTGTTCAACATTTCAGTCATTTTTTATGACTTTCCATCCTAACTAACCTTAACTACCTAACTTCTTCCTGAAATCTTGTCTGGCTGTTGTAACTCACTTTATCATTTCCTTTTCCTCAATGACTCTAGCATAGCATCACTGCCAATCCACCATACTAGGAATTAATCTAATCAACTACTTACTTGTGTTGTGATTAAATTATTTCACCAACGAGACTTTTGCATCCCTTCCAGGATCTCGCATAGCGCTAGTCAAATTTTAGTTTGATAGAAATAAGTAGTAATCCATGCTCATTTCTAGGTTGATCATGAAGAGAGGAAAGGTCAGGTATGACAAAAGCCAGCTAGAATGCCAGCATGTTTTTTTCTGCTGTTATGGATTGAATTATATCCCCCCAAAATATGTGTGGGATTCTAACCCCTGAATTTGTAACTATAACCCTTTTAGAAATAGAGGATTTTCTTTTGTTATGTTGATGATGTCATACCTCTGTAGGGTGGGTGAAAAACCTAATCATTTCTGAATTATAATAAGACCAGAATGGATGCAGAGACACACACACAGGGGGAAGACAGATGCCAAGGAATGCCAAGGAGTGTTGTTATGGATTGAGTTATGGCCCCCCAAAATGTGTGTTAACTTGGCTAGGCTGTGATTCCCAGTATTATGTGGTTATCCTCCATTTTGTGATCTGAGATAATTATCCTATGTGTTGTAAATCCTAACCTTTATGATGTTAATGAGGCAGGATTAGAAGCAGTTATGTTAATGAGGCAGGACACAAACTACAGAATTAGGTTGTACCTTGAGTCAATCTCTTTTGAGGTATAAAACAGAGAATTGAGCAGAAAGAGGAGGGACCACACTACCACCAAGCAAAAAGAGCCAGGAGCAGAGCACGTCCTTTGGACCTGGGGTCCCTGACCTAAAAAGCTCCTAGGCCAAGGGGAGATTGATAACAAGGACCTTCCCACAGAGTTGATAGAGAGAGAAAGTCTTCCCCTGGAGCTAGCACCCTGAATTTGGACTTCTAGCCTCCTAAGCTGTGAGAGAATAAATTTTTGTTTGTTAAAATCACCCACTTGTGGTATTTCTGTTACAGCAACACCAGATGATTAAGACAAATGTCAAGGACTGGCAGCGGGCAACAGAAAGTAGGACAGAGGCCTGTAGAAAGAATTGACACAACCAAAACCCTGATTTGCACTTTAGTCTCCAGAACTGTGAGAAAATAACTTTCTGTTCTTTAACCTTTGGTGACCTGTGGACATAGAGCATCTCAATCATTTTTATGCCTCTGGAGTTCTTTGGGAGTACACTTTCCCACTGAAAGTATTTGCTGTCCTTCAGAGGGGACTGGCATAACAGCGAAAGGCAAAAGAAACATTAGCTGAAGCAGAATGCCCAAAGTATGAGACTTACAATTAAGGTAGTGCAACCAGGAAGTGTGATTGGGTAAAAACGTTGCTCTTTTTGCTTTTGTGTCCCCTGATAAGCCTTGCAAGCATACTTATGGTTTCCTACGTCATAGCTACGGAGGCTTGGTGGGCTTGGCTTGTTTTTTTTTGCATTAAATTTAGAAAACCAGAGGTTCGCCATGTAACCTTATGGAAGGTGCCCCACCATATTTTCAGCAACTAAGATTCATTGGGACGGACATCACCCATCAATCTCTAGGTTTGAGAATGCAAAAAGTTCAGTGGTAACCATGTAGTCCCAGATAATATTTCTCAAAATCCATATTACCAACCAAAAATTTAAACATACCCCATGACTCAGCATACTTCCATTAATGAAAACACATAATATAAAAATGTATATACATATATATTCAAAGCAGAAAATAGTAAGATCACCAAAGGGTTAAAGCCACCCACTTGTGTTATGGCTGTACTAGGTAACTAAGACATGTGTGTGTTAGGGAGTGACAGGACGCTTGCTATGTCCTCACCAGCCTGCCTGGGCACTCATTGCCATTACCTACCTTGGAGTATCAGTGATATGTATACCCTGGGTCATTTAGTCTTTGGAATGGATGTGTGCTGTGTCTTAGTCATCTAGTGCTGCTATAACAAAAATACCACACGTGGGTGGCTTTAACAAAGAGAAATTTATTCTCCCACAGTCTAGTAGGCGACAAGTCCAAATTTAGGACATCAGCTCCAGGCGAAGGCTTTCTTTCTCTGTGGCTCTGGAGGAAGGTCCTCCCTGTCAATTTTCCGCTGGTTGAGGAGCTTCTCTGTGAAGGAACCCTGCGTCCAAAGGATGCGCTCTGCTCTCGGTGCTTCTTTCTTGGTGGTATGAGGTCCCGAACTCTCTGCTTGCTTCCCTTTCCTTTCATCTCTTGTAAGATAAAAGGTGGTGCAGACCATACTCCAGGGAAACTCCCTTTACATTGGATCAGAGATGTGACCTTAGTAAGGGTGTTATAATCCCACCCTAATCCTCTTGAACATAAAATTACAATCACAAACTGGAGGACGACCACATAATACTGGGAATCATGGCCCAGGCAAATTGATACACACATTTTTGGGGGAACATAATTCAATCCATGACACACTGGAACACAGGAAGGGCAGAGCAGAGCCACCATGCTCATCCACCCAACAGCTTCTTCATAAGTTTAACTTACCCAGTTTTACAATATACCTCCCTAGAGGTACTCATTCCTCAGAGCATAAAGTATCATACAGTCTGCAGGTCACCGTATCTTTTTCCTAATGACATTTATTTTTATGGTTTCCCTGAGGCTTTATGATGACTGCAGTGAGAGTGGGTACAAATTCACGTGTACGCAGAGGAACTGCAGGTGGTCCAGCTGCCTACTTAGGATGGGGCCAGAGGTGGGCTGATGTAAACGAGATGTGTAATTTATAGACTGATGATAGATACAGACGATACAGATATGGACCTGGCCATAGGTATAGATACGATATGTGTGTATCATGTATTGAGCATTTACTCTGTACGAGGTTCTGTGTTAAATCCCATGAGGGAGCTACTCTTACTCTCCCTATTTTAGAGATGATGAAACTGAGGATAACAGAAGTTAAGTAATTTATTTACCCAAAGTCAACACTGAGAAAGTGGTCGTGCCAGGGTTTGATGTTAGGTAGTCGGGTCCCAGAGCCCACATTCTTAACTCTTAATGCTTAATATCCTCCTGAATATAAAGAGAAATTCAAACTTACCCAACTCTTTCTGTAATTTAACTCTATCATCACTAAAATACCTGAGAATACCTGAAAAGTTCTTTCTTAAAGATATTGCATAGAAAATTTGGGCTCTGAAGGGGACTGTGAATAAATGATCCTTCTCGTCCATCTTCCCCTGGACTAGGAGCTGCTCTAAGCAGGAACCCCTGGTCGGAAGGACACGTTCTGCTCCCAGTGCTTCTTTCTTGGTGGTATGAGGTCCCTCACTCTCTGCTTGCTTCCCTTTCCTTTTATCTCTTGTAAGATAAAAGGTGGCACGGGCCTCACCCCAGGGAAACTCCTCCAACTGTCAGGTTATCCTGAAAACTGACTGTGTGAGGAGACTAAGGCTCATTACCAATTAGCTTTAAAGCTGACAGAGATAGACACCACCCCTCTGGGGTTATTTTTTAAGTGTGAAATAGGTAGAATTGTATTCAAAGCATTTAAAGAAATGACACAGCCGAATCCTCCTGTGTTCGGAAGACTCTTAACCGTATCCCTTCCCACCCACCCTCAACACACCCACCCTCAACACACATACGCTCAGATTCATCCAGTTAGTTCCACTTTCATCTTCAAAATCTCTGCTGAAGAATTGTTGGCTCCAGGACCCCCCTCTGACCTCTCCCAGCCCTGTAGACCCTCGCCCACACCCATTCAGGATATGCCTTTTTCAGAGGACTTATCATCATGCTCTCCTGTAACCACTGAATTTCCTGTTAGTCTTACTTTCTGAACTGCACACACCTTAGGGATTATGATCATGTCATCTCTGTTCAGAAGTTTCTAGTACAGTGCGTGTGCTGGAAATATGCTAATAGTGAATTAATAAATGATAACAATATATAGCCTCTGAGTCTGAGGGAAAGACCCTGACCTTTGCTGTAGGTGACTACCGGCTGAAGCAAGCTCAAGACACCAAAATTCCCAAAAGTGTGAGCAGCAATAGCCTGTGCAAGAGTCCAGGGAAATCTGAGAAATCCCATCTGCAAGCTCATATGGTTTCCAGGGGAGAAGACCTCAGAGAGCAACTGTTCTCACTTGTCATGTCAAATACAAAAACCTCACCAGATTCCCAAGGGCCACTGCTGTTGACAAGCGCCATGGCAAATTTCCTCTGGGAGTCTTCTCCCATGAAGGTCTGAGGATAGAAGCATTCGAGAAATGAACCCGGCCTTGCTCTTCTCTGTGCTCTTGCATGTTTTTCCTGCCACTTTTTTTTTTTTTTTTTTTACATATATAGAGAGATTTTCTAATCCAAGGTCATGCAAATAACATGCTGGATGTGGAACTCAGATTTCCTGCCTCCCAGGTTTCCTTCCCACCAGCAACGCCAGACAAAATGAGCTCAAGCTTCACCTCCACCCGCAAGTCTTCACTGAGCCATTTCAAAAAAACCAAACCCATTGCCATCAAATCCATTCCAACTCATAGTGATCCTATAGGACAGAGTAGAACTGCCCCATAGCTTCCAAGGAGTACCTGGTGGATTCAAACTGCCAACCTATTGGTTAGCAGTTGTAGCTCTTAATCACTGTGCCATCAGGGCTCCACTCCTAGTTGCATTTAAATGTCCTCCTCTGTGGTGTCCACAGAGCCCTGGTGGCTTAGTGATTAAGAGCTCAGCTGCTAATCAAAAGGTTAGCAGTTCATAACCCACCAACCACAACTTGGAAATCCGATGGGGCAGTTCTACTCGGTCCTGTAGAGTCGCTATGGGTCAGAATTGACTCGACGGCAGTTTTTTTTTTGTGTGTGTTCTCCACGCCTTCTGCATGTTTTCTGTTATAGCACTTATTACCCTGATGAGAAGGGGCTGATTAACTCACCTGTTTGCCTCTATCCGCTGGCAGCTGTAGGGGCGAGAACCATGTCCCATGTCCCGGCGCCTAACACTGTGCCTCACCTTGCGTCACCTGCCTTCCTGTTTCCTCCAGTAGTAGGGGAGTAAATATTCCTGGGGTCCCTCCCCTTTCTAATGGTCTGTGCTCTGAGTCAGGTGAGTGTTTGCATGTCCCTCTGCTTCGGGCATCAGGTAGAAAGACTTTTATTGTCCCTTAATACATCTAAGATAACAAGTGACAATGAACATAGCCTAAATGAACTCCAAGATCCTTTCCAGTTTCAAAAATCTAAAATGCAATTTCACAAGCCCTTCTCCCTGCCAGTGTACGTCAGAGGAAACGGGATAGTGCAGAACTGAGCAGCCATCTGAAGGCTGGTGTTACAAACACTTCCAGGGATTTTACAGCAATTGGGAAGGCTGAACTCTGTCGATTGAAAGACCAGTCCAGCTGCTACCCTGGGTTGAAGGATTACAGGGAGAAGGTGCTGAAACGACGTTTATAGATTTTACTGGGAGTAGCTTTCCACGGACTGGAATCCAAAGGATAATTGGTGAAGACGTCTTAGAGGTTACCAGTGAGCAGGGAAAAGCTTTCTGTAACAGCTGCCTCTGCCTGAGCTGGCTAATGACCTTTAGTACAGTAGCCTGAAAGATGAATTCACAGGGAGCAAGTCTAGAACGCCTCTAAATAACAGCTTACGGCCTTTCAGAAACAAGTGCTGTGGCGACAGTGAACTGTTTCTCTCTAAGAGACTCTTGGCCACAGACTTAGCTTGCTAAATAACTGCACCCTTGTTTTGTCAGAAAATCAACCCCCTAAATTAACAAATAAGCAGAAGTTCTTAACTTATGCTTTTGGTAATGAATGTGTTTCTTAGCGGGGCGGGGAGACGATAGAGATGTTACCTTCTTCTTGGCTACACACACACACACTCAGTGCTGTCAAGTCGATTCCGACTCATAGCGACCCTATAAATGACATTAAAAGACACCGATTAATAATAAATGTCCATTAACCAGTCTTGAAATGATTGCATTTAAGCCAATTCTATGATCATGTAGAGCTGAACCACATTTTACATCACGGTGCAGTAAAAGTGTTTCATACTGCAGATATCAGTCAACGGCAGAGGCATTCCTGTGGGAAGGAATACCTTTCAGGGTGTCAAAGGATCCCCCTCCCCGCCAAAAAACCCACTGCTGTCCAGTTGATTCTGACTCATAGCAACCCTATAGAGTAGAACTGCCCCATACTGTTTCCAAGGAGCACCAGGTGGATTCGAACTGTTGACCTTTCAACTAACAGCTGTAGCTCTTAACCACTATACCACCAGGGTTTCTAAGGAATCTCCAGTGTCCCCCCAAAAAGGCCTCACCAAAATGTGATGTCAAGCTCCTCTTCTCCCATCAAGAGATGAACTAAGAAACAGATCAGAAAGGTGAGAAAGCTGCTTCCAAAATGTTTCTTTCAAAAGTCAAATATGGAACTTGACCAAAGGAGAGGCCCTTTATCTAGCCTCCACCACAAATACAGGTACGTTTTTCCAATTTGTTAATTGTCACCTTAGAAGGCAGAGGAAATACACTAACATTTATTGGCATCCTACAGTGATGAAAGAAACGAGCTATAGATATACAGGCTACCATCTCGTGATGGGTGGTTCTGTCGGCGCGTCTCTTTGCATGTCATCTACAATGTTTATCATTATCATTATCTGAACTTTTTGATTGTAGTAAAACATACATAACAAAAAATGGCCATTTTAACCATTTTTAAGTGTACGATTCAATGACATTAATTACATTCACCATGTTGTACAATTATGACCACTATCCATTTTCAAAAGCTTTTCATCACCCCAAAAGGAAACTCAGTATTTCTTGAGCAATAACTCCCCTTACCCCCTGCTGCAGCCTCTGGGAACCACCAATAAACTTTGGCCTCTGTATTTGCTATTCCAGATACTTCAGGTAAGTGGACTTATACAATATTTGTCCTTTCGTATCTGATTTATCTCACACAACATAACATTTACGAGGTTCAGCCACGTGGTGTTATATATCAGAACTTCATCTTTCTTTATGGCCGAGTAATATTCCTTTGCACATCACATTTGTCTATCCACTCTTCTGTTGATGGGCATGGGTTCTTTCTACCTGTTGAGCATTGTGAATAATGCAGTAATCACTGGTATACAAGTACCCGTTTGAGTCCCTGCTTTCAGTTCTTTGGGGTGTATATCTAGGAGTGGAATTGCTGAGTCATGTGATACTTCTATACAGATTTATTTAGCTTTTTGTGGAAATGCCAAACTGTTTCCACAGCAGCTACATCATTTTACACTACCATCAGCAATGGATGAGGGTTCCAATTTCTCCACTTCCTTGCCAAGAGTTATTATTTTCCATTTTCCTGATAGTAGCTGTCCTTGTGGGTGTGAGGTGGTATCTCATTGTGGTTTTGATTTGCGTTTCCCTAAAGGTGGGAGGTTTGAACCCACTGGTGACTCTATGGGAGAAAAGACATGGCAATCTGCTCCTGTAAAGATTACAGACTAGGAAACCCTATGGGGCAGTTCTACTCTGTCCTATAGGGTTGCTGTCTTAGTTATCTAGTGCTGCTATAACAGAAATACCACAAGGGGATGGGTTTAACAAAGAGAAATTTATTCTTTCACTGTCTAGGAGGCTAGAAGTCTGAATGCAGGGTGCCAGCTCCAGGCTTTCTCTCTCCGTCTGCTCTGGGGGAAGGTCCTTGTCATCAATCTTCCCCTGGTGTAAGAGCTTCTCAGCACAGGGACTCCAGGTCCAATGGATGCACTATTCTTCTGTCTCATGTTTCTCGATGGTATGAAGTTCCAATGTCTCTCTGCTCGCTTCTCTCTTTTATATCTCAAAAGAGATGGATTTAAGACACTATCTAATCTTGAAGATTGAGTCCTGCCTCATTAATATCATAGAAGTAGGATTGACAACACATAGAAAAATCACATCAGGTGACAACATGCTGGACAATCACACAATGCTGGGAATCATGGACTAGCCAAGTTGACGGATATTTTGGGAGGACGGAACTCAATCCATGACAGTTGCTATGAGTCAAAATCAACTCGATAACATTCAGTTTTTTTTTTTTTTTTGGATGAGTTAGAATCGACTCCACAGCACACAACAACACAAAGACTAATGATGCTGAGCATGGTCTTGTGTGCTTACTAGACATTTGTATATCTTCTGTAAAGAAATGTCTATTCAAATTTTGTGGGTTTATTTCTTATATTTAGGTCATTGGACCATTTTGAGTTAATTTTCATGTGTGGTGTGAGGTAAGGATTCAACTTCATTCTTTTGTATGTGGTGATCAGTTATCCCAGCACGATTTATTGAAAAACAAAAAACTATTTTTTCCCCGTAGAATAGACTTAGCACCATTGCAAAAAATCAATTGGCCGTAAATATATGGCTTTATTTCTGGACTTTCAATTCTATCTCATTGTCTATATGTCTGCTCTTACACCAGTACCACACTGTTTCAATTACTGTAGCTTTTAGTATGTTTTGAAACTGGGAAGTATGAGTCCTTCTACTTTGTTCTTCTTTTTCAAGGTTATTTTGACTATTCAGGATTTCATATGAATTTCAGGATAAGTTTCTCCATTAATGCAAAGAAGGCTTTTAGAATCTTGATAGGATTTTTTTTTTCAATTTATAGTTTGTTTTGGACAGTACTGACATCTTAACAACATTTAGTCTTCCAATTCATAGACACAGAATGTCTTCCACGTTTATTTATGTGTTCTTTAATTTCTTTCAGCAGTATTTTATAGTTTTTAGTGTATATTCTTTCACTTACCTGATTAAATTTATTCCTAGTTATTTTAATACCTTAGATACTATTGTAAATGGTATTATTTTCTTAATTTCCTTTTCAGATTGCTCAGTAATGGCGTATAGAAACTCAACTTATTTTTGTGTGTTGATTTTGTACCTTATGACTTTACTGAATTCATTTATTGGCACAGTGGTTAAGAGCTACAGCTGCTAACCAAAAGATTGGCAGCTAGAATCCAACAGCTACTCCTTGGAAAACCTAAGGGACAGTTCTATTTCGTCCTATAGGGTCGCTATGAGTTGGAATCAACACGACATCAACGGGTTTGGTTTGGGTTTACTAGCTTTCTTGTGGATTCTTTGGGAGTTTTTATATATAGGAGCATGTCATCTGTGAAAAGAGATAGTTTTACTTCTTCCTTTCCAATTTGGATGCCTTTAATTTCTTTTTCTTACCTAATTGCTCTGGCTAAAACTTCCAGTACAAGGTTGAATTGTAGTGGTGAAAGCAGGATCCCTGTATTGTTCCAGATTTTAAAGGAATGCTTTCACCATTTAGCTGTGGGGTTTTCATAAATGCCCTTTATTATGTCAAGAAATTTCCCTTCAATTATTAGCTTCTGGGTGGGGGGGTCTTATCATAAAAGGGCATTAGATTTTTTTCAAATACCTTTTCTGCATCAATTTAGGTTATCACGTGATTCTTTTCCTTTGTTCTGTTAATGTGGTGTATTATATTGATTGGTTTTCTTATGTTGAGCCATCTTTGCATTCCTGGAATAAACCCCACTTAGTTGTGATGTATAATCATTTTAATATGCTGCTGGATGCAGTCTGCTAGTATTTTGTTGAGGATTTTAAAATCTGTTTTCATAAGGGATATTGATTTGTATATTTATTTTCTTGTGATGTCTTTAGTATCAGGATAATATGGCTCATAGAATGAGTTAAGATGTGTTCCCTTCTCTTCTGTTTTTTGGAAGACTTTGAAAAGGATTGGTGTTAATTATTCTTCACATGTTTCGTAGAATTACCCAGCCCTCTGGTCCTGGTCTTTTCCTTGTGGAGAGGTTTTTGATTACTAATTCAATCTCTTCACTCGTTACAGGTTTATTGAGATTTTCTTATTCTTCTTGGGTCAATAAGTTTGTATGTTTCTAGAAATTTGTCTATTACAGGTATGCTATCTAATTCATTGGTGTACAGTTGTTCATAGAATTCTTTTATAATCACTTATGATTATAATTATGTATATAATATATATATATATATTATAATTAATGTCCCCATGATCAGGGTCAGATTATAGTACTTGAGGACCCTAAGCACTGATGATCTGTGGTGTTCTCTCCTATGCTTACTCACACATTTGAATGGGGTACGTGAATTATATATATACATGTATATGTGTTGTGTGTTTTAGCTATCCACGATGTAACTTCTTCTTAAACGCAACTATAATATTAGCAATTAAACGCAAAATTGGTGCATGCCATTTCAGCAGAATGAGATGAACTGGATTATAACATTTTTAGTGGATGTGGGTACCAAGATTTTTACTATATACCAGATTTTCTACAAAAAGAATATCCCACATATTCTACAAAAAAGAAAATGAGTCGGTGAACCTAGTTGTTTCCACAATCAATATAAGATTCTGTTGATCTCCCACAACAAAAAATTGACTTTCTCCATTTTTGCTTTAAAAAGCTCGTCTTAGGAAAAAAATCTGATCACCAAAAAAATCTGGGTTTTTCTCTTTTTCTGACAGATGCCACACAATTATCTCTTTATGGTGACAGAGAGCAGATAAGTGGCTGCCTCTCATTGCAATGGTTGACTTATTGGAGTTCCCTCTCTTTTGCAAGTCATCTAGGATGGAGTTCCCATTGGTTGTTGACCAGGACGTGTGCAAGAGCACACCCTTGTGTTTGTATCCTGGTGAAGAGCATTGCTGGCCCTCCTGGCTGGAGTTGCTGGATTAGCAGACATGGGTGTACAAGATGGTTCTCTCAAAATGGATCAGAGAACCATTATCTATTAATATAATTTGTCCTTGCCCAGTAACTGCTCATGTTTTGTCCAGTTGCACACAGGGTGAATGTAGCAAGAGTCGACAGTCTACTGCACCTCTTATTTATTAGAAAGAAATAGTATACTCCCAGGAGACCCATCAAGATGAGGAGCTTCAATTACATGGGAGGGGGCCATAGGAGACAGATGATTATTCAGGTATTGAAGTGGTAGGGGTCTCATAGCTTAACCTTTTCATTACCAAATTTTTATCTTTTTTTTAAAAAGAATGTTTTGATGGCATGTGCTTTTCAGTATTGGAATGTGTGCTTATTAATTGAGTGTGTTTAAATTTTTGGTTGGTAATATAGATTTTGAGAAATATGATCTGGTAATACAAGCCACCAATAAGACGAGTGGCAGTCTGGTACCACTGATCTATGGTATGACAATATACCCATAAGAACTAAATACAGGGTTTATTGCAAATGCCTTCCCATTAGGTTACATAGGGAACCTCTGGTTTTCCAAGTTTGACACAGAAAAACCAAAACAAACCCACCTGGGCTCCCTAACTGTCACAAAGGAAAGCCATAGTTATGTTTGCAAGCCTTACCTCATAGAAATAAAAGGAAAAAGAGGCAAAAAATTTATAAAACTAACACATTCAGGAAGCATAACCTAATAGAATGTTCAACCTACACAATAAATCAGCTCCAACTCTGTTCTGCTGGGCTTCACGAATTTCCAAAGTTACCCACCTTGATGCTAAATGCATTAAAACCAGAATAACGTATTATCTACAAGGTCCAGAGGCATAAAAATTGGCTGGTACACCATTAAACCAATAGTTAGATCTAGCTGGTTTATGTCGTTGTTGTTGTTGTTGTTAGGTGCTGTTGAGTCAGTTCTGACTCATATCGACCGCATGTACAACGGAATGAAACACAGCTGGGTTCTGTGCCATTCTCCCAATCATTGCCATATTTGAGCTCATTGTTGCAGCCACTGTGTCAATCCATCTCGTTGAGGGTCTTCCTCTTTCTCACTGACCCTCCACTTTACCAAGCATGATGTCCTTCTCCAGGGACTGGTCCCTCCTGATAACATGTCTAAAGTATGTGAGACATAGTCTTGCCATCCTTGCTTCTAAGGAGCATTCTGGTTGTACTTCTTCCAAGACAGATTTTTTCATTCTTCTGCCAGTCCTGGCTGGTTTATAGTGTTTTTTTGTTGTTTAAGTCCTTTATATTCTTTTTATTCTATCTATGTATTGTATCCATTACTGAAAGTGAAGTACTGAAATCTCCAGCTATTATTGTAGGACTGTCTGCCTCTTGGTTCAGTTCTGTAAATGTTCACTTCATGTATTTCAGGAGCTCTGTTGCCACGTGTATATATATTTATAATAATTGCTAATTAATGGAATACGCAGGAATCAAATTGACTACATTTATGGAAAGAGATGATGGAAAAGCCCAATATCAACAGTCAGAATAAGGCCAGGGGCTGACTATGAAACAGACCATAAATTGCTTATATACGAGTTCAAGTTGAAACTGCAGAAAATTAGAACAAGTCCACGAGAGCCAAAGTATGACCTTGAGTATATCCCACCTGAATTTAGAACCATCTCAAGAATAGATTTGACATGTTGAACACTGATGACTAAAGACCAGACGAGTTGTGGAATGACATCAAGGACATCATCCATGAAGAAAGCAAAAGGTCATTTAAAAGACAAGAAAGAAAGAAAAGACCAAAATGGATGTCAGAAGAGTCTCTGAAACTTGCTCTTGAATGTCGAGTAGCTAAAGCAAAAGGAAGAAATGAAGAAGTAAAAGAACTGAACAGAAGATTTCAAAGGGCGGCTCCAGAAGACAAAGTATTATAATGGCATGTGCGAAGAGCTGGAGATAGAAAACCAAAAGGGAAGAATACGTTCGACATTTCTCAAGCTGAAAGAACTGAAGAAAAAATTCAAGCCTCGAGTTGCAATAGTGAAGGATTCCATGGGGAAAATATTAAACAATGCAGGAAGCATCAAAAGAAAATGGAAAGAATACACACAGTCACTATATCAAAAAGAATTGGTCGACATTCAACCCTTTCAGGAGGTAACATGATCAGGAACTGACGGTGCTGAAGGAAGAAGTCCAAGCTGCACTGAAGGCATTGGGGAAAAACAAGGCTCCAGGAATTGATGGAATATCAATTGAGATGTTTCAACAAATGGATGCAGATCCATATTTATGCCTATTCGCAAGAAAGATGATCCAACTGAATGTGGAAATTATCAAACAATATCATTAATATCACACACAAGTAAAATTTTGCTGAAGATCATTCAAAAGCAGCTGCAGCAGCACATCAACAGATAAAGCTGCCAGAAATTCAGGCCGGATTCAGAAGAGGATGTGGAACCAGGGATATCATTGCTGATGTCAAACGGATCCTGGCTGAGAGTGGAGAATACCAGAAAGATGTTCACCCGTGTTTTATTGATTGTGCAAAGGCATTCAACTGTGTGGATCATAACAAATTACGGATAACATTGCAAAGACTGGGAATTCCAGAACACTTGATTGTGCTCATGAGGAACCTGTAAGTAGATGAAGAGGCAGCTGTTCGAACAGAATAAGGGGATACTGCATGGTTTAAAGTCAGGAAAGGTGTGTGTCAGGCTCATATCGTTTTACCATACCTGTTCAATCTGTGTGATGAGCCGATGATCCAACAGGCTGGATTGTATGAAGAAGAATGGGGCATCAGGATTGGAGGAAGACTCATTAACAACCTGTGTTTTGCAGATGACACAACCTTACTTGCTTAAAGTGAAGAGGACTTGAAGCACTTACTGATGAAGATCAAAGACCACAACCTTCAATATGGATTACACCTCAACATAAAGAAAACAAAAATTCTCACAGCTGGACCAGTGAGCAACATCATGATAAACAGAGAACAGATTGAAGTGGTCAAGGATTTCATTTTACTTTGATCCACAATCAACAGCCTTGGAAGCAGCAGTCGAGAAATCAAGAGACACATTGCGTTGGGCAAATCTGCTGCAAGGAACCTCTTTAAATTGTTGAAAGCAAAGATGTCACCTTGAAAACTAAGGTGAGCCTGACCCAAGCCATGGTATTTTCAATCATATCTTATGCATGCGAAAGCTGGACAATGAATAAGGAAGACCGAAGAAGAGTTGACGCCTTTGAATTGTGGTGTTGGTGAAGAATATTGAATATACCATGGACTGCCAAAAGAACGAACAAGTCTGTCTTGGAAGAAATACAATGAGAATGCTCCTTAGAAACAAGGATGACGTGACTACGTCTTACATACTTTGGGCATGTTATCAGGAGGGATCAGTCCCTGGAGAAGGACATCATGCTTGATAGAGTACAGGGTCAGTGAAAAAGAGGAAGACCCTCAATGAGATGGACTGACACAGTGGCTGCAACAATGGGCTTACACATTACAACTATTGTGAGCATGGTGCAGAACTGGGCAGTGTTTCATTCTGTACTACATAGGGTCACCATGAGTTGGAACTGACTTGACGGCACCTAACAACAAACGACAATAACATATATTCTTGAGGAATTGGCCATTTTATCATTATGTAATTTCCTTCTTTATCTCTTGTAACAGATTTTTAAAGTCTATTTTGTCTAAAATTAATATAGCCACATTGGCTTTCTTTTGGTTGTTATTGGCATGGAATATTTTTCCCCATCCTTTCACTTTCAATTTATTTTTGTCTTTAGATCTAAAGTGGGTCTCTTTAGACAGCCTTTGGGCATTACCAGCTGCCCTGTGCCCTGCACGAGCTCCATAACAGGCCACACTGAGGTGAGCGCCTGGCTTCAGTCCTTCACGCGGCCCCCAGGCAGGTTGGAGTAGACACATACCATGATTTGTAAATAATGTCTACTCCACTCTGTCTAGAGCCAGAGATCAGGCTCCTTGTCTGGGAGTGTGGGCTGCCAGCCCTTTAAGATGGCCACGTTAGCTGCTGAGGGGCTGGGATGCAGGCTGATAGAAAACCAAGGCTTTTCTAGCATTTTTATGCATTGCCTTTTTCTTGATTAGGCATTCATTTAGTTGCTGTAACCCTTTGACTGTTTTTCAGAATTCTGACAGTATTGATTCTGCCTTTTTTTTTTTTTCTTGCGACTTTGTGGGCGGACAGGGGCATGTAGCTACTTTTGGGGCCATCTTGCTCCAGACTCCATTATCTGTATTTTATGTTTAATGAGATATTTAAATCAAGGTGTTCTAATACAGTAAGGGTCTTTAGGATTAAGAATTAGGTAAAGGAGACTGCCTTATATGTTAAGAGAAAAAAGGTGTGTGAAAGAGAGTAAGAGAGAGGTTTTCTCCTTAAAATGAAAATTTCTAATGCATGCACTGGTATTCTGTGATACAGTTTTATACTTCTCAGGAAAACAGGACAAAAAATCTTTAGGGAGATGCCTAGTATGTCATGATACCATAAGCAGTCCTACAAAGAGTTCAAAGTCAAGAACTGGTGGCAGGTATAGCCACACAAGATTATAATTTTAAATATCTCAGTTGCCTTGGTAATAGGTCAGGTGGTTATGGAGTGTGCCTGCCCCATGTGATGCTCTACCTTAATGGACCAGCACTAGGGCATGTGTTCCCTTATGCATCCTATTATGCCACATGAGATAAAGGTACACTATACGCAAAGAGTAGAAACTTTTTGGTAGAGAATATTTTTCTTGCTTGAATGAGGATGGCCTCCCTTACCTTGATCAACAACTCTAAACCCTCTGATGTGGTCAGGGAAGATGGGATGATCAATCAATGGTCAAGCCAAGAAAATCGAATCCATTGGTAGCTTTTCTTTTCCCATTTTCTGGACGCCCTCAATCCACCCTACATATTTACAGGAGTCCAGAAAAATTTGTGCACTTGAACTCCTTAATACTTAATATAATTTAAAGGAAGAAGCTCCCAAGAATCACAGTGAAACACTAATAAACTGATAACCTAACCAACTCATCCAGCACTTGTAAGGTGACAACATGAATGAGTGGGATTTAAATCATGTCTACACAGCACCTGAGTTGATGAGGGAAAAGAATGGAAATGCTCCTTCCACTCCCCTGTGGTGTGCCTCTCAGTACCTACCCACCAAGTCAGGCATAAATGGAAAGGATGGAGCAAGCTTCACCTGCTCAGAAGCACTGAGCCCCCCAGATCAGCGGAAGTCCCCACGCTAGTGTTAGTCTATGCTGGAAGTAGCTAAAATGCTTGTGGCTACTCAGCAGATCAGCCTGCTCTATTTATACAGTGTTTAACTTGAGAAGTCTGTGAGGTGTCCTCGGTTCTCATTTTATGACCCTCACCTCTCTGCTTTGGTTGAAATCTATGCAGTTGTGGTTGCTGGGTATGTAGACAGCCTTGAACTTCTGATTCCAAGTCCATTTCTCATATCTATTGGACAAGAGTTTCTTTGGATGCATATTAAATTTAACTAGGAGATTTGTCAAAATACAGTTTCCTAGGCCTCTTCTCTGCATAAATTCTGATTCGGTGTATTTTGAAAAAGTAAATCTAAGGGATTTTGATATACACCTCAGGTTAGGAATCACCTAGCCTCCAAGCAGTATCCAGGAAGATAAGCCTTGAGTCAGGAGTGAGCCAGCCAGGACTATGAGTGACCCAATGTCTGTGGGAGCTGATAGCATGGCTGGAGCCGAGGGCAGGCCAGGGCAAGGAGCAGCAGCTCTCATAAACGACGAGCATCTTGAGGACAGAGCTGACGTCAGAGGCTGTAAAGTTGGAATACAGCGCAGAGTATGGGCAAGATTTATAATCCCAGAAGTGGTGGCCTTTGGAGATCTCTTCCTGGCAGGATCTGAGATTTACTTTGAAATATGAATAGAAGAAAGAGGAATCCTGCCTGACTTGGACTCCTATAGCTTGAGAATCCCTTCCTTCAACTTTCCAAAGTACAGCCAATCAAACAATGGTTACCAGGGAGTTTGCAAGAGTGAGGGCCCACTTTTTTATTTATTTTCCCTGGAACAAAACCTGCTCCATTGTTCAACAACAAACAACCAAATCCCTTTATTAGAATACAAAAAAAAAAAAAAAATGCAGTCCAGTAAACCTCAAGTTCACCTACCTTTCTCCAGGCAGCACAAAGCGGCGAAAGGCCTGGATTTTTCTTGGGTCCAAAGGCTGGCTCTGCTAGTTTCCAGCTTAACTGTTTGACCTTGGGAAAGTGCTTAAAGTCTGTGACATGAAGATCGTTACAGTGCCTACCTCCTGGGGTTGCGATGAGCATTGAATGAACCGATCCATATAAAGCACATAGAACAGTGCCTGGCACTAGTATATTCTCGGTAAACATCAGCTGTTGTTGCCTTGGTTTGGATGTGGAGCTTCCTAAGTGGAAACCGGAGAATGCAGCAAAGCTGTGTGTGTGGGACCAGCCCCAACGGGGCCGGAAAAGTGCAGAGGAAACATGGTTTCTAGCACCTTTGAAAGTCTAGAAAAGAGCTGGCTGGACATTCTTCTTTGGCTAATCTTAGAGGATTAAAAAAAAAAAAAAAACTTTGCCATCAAATAGATTCCAACTCATTAATGATTAATATTTAATAATGCATTTTTAAAGGGTCAACCTAAAGCATGTAACAATCCATGGCTTATCAGTTATATCACCCAAGGAAACCAGCATTTTCCCAAAGAGAAAAGGAAAATACCTTCCCTGTAATTCAGATTTTACCTGGAAGCCTCTGGCTTCATGAACGTTCTTAATAAAAACGGCAGATTTCTCAGCACTAAATAAACTGACAGCTCAGGTTAGGGCGGTGTCTTTGTTATCTGTTGCCGCGTAAGGAATTACCACAAACTCAGGGGCTAAAAACGACGCCCATTTGGTATATTATGGTTTTAGCGAGTTGGGAATCCATGCACAGCTTACCTGGATCCTCTGCTTCAGGGTCTCTCACACGCTGTAATTAAGGTGCCTGCCAGAGCTGGGGTCTCATAAGAAGGCTTGACTGGGGAAGGATCCAGATTCACATGGTTGTTGGCAGAATTCAACTCCTTGTTGACTTTGGCTGGAGGCCACTCTCAGTTCCTTGCCTTTGGCTCCTCTTCAACATGGCAGCTTGCTTCATTAAAGCCGGCAAGGAAGAGAGTCTGCCAGGAAGATAGCAAAAACCAAACCAAATCAGTTGGCGTCGTGTTGATTCCGACTCACGGTGACCCTATGTGTGTCAGGGTAGAATGGCTCCATAGTGTTTCAAGGTTGTGATCTTTCAAAGTAGATTGTCAGATCTTTCTTCTGAGGAACGTCTGGGTGAATTCAAAGTGCCAGACTCTCAGTTAGCGGCTGAGTGCTTAACCATTTGCTCCACCTGGGGACTCCTTAGGAAGATGCAAGTCACTGCCTTATGTAACCTAATCACACATGTTACATCTCATAACCTTTGCTGTTCTAATTGGTTACAAGGAAGTCATAAGTCGCCCCCACACCCAAAGGGAGGCATGAGTACCAGGAAGCAGAGAACAGTGAGTGCCAACTGAGAGTTCCCTTGCCACAGGCAGCGTTTCCCAAACTGGGTTCCCTGAAACACTGTGCCTCAGACATGAACCGATGCTCTGGAAAACCAAGTCAATCAAACCAATACTAGCAATTGTTTTTCATCCAGGCGTTCTTAGAAAGAAAAATGCAAAATAAACTTTGTATAATGACCCCAAATATTATGTGACAATCTGCCACACCCAGAAAGCCTTTCCTTGAAAGATTATTACTTGCTATAAGAATGCAAAGCGCTCGTCCTGCACACTGATGTAAAGCAGCATAGATTTCAGGTTGATCCGTCTTGTTCGTTCAGTGGCTGCTACTGCGTGTTATGTATCTTGTCTTACAATTTCAACATAAATTAATATTTCATGTTTCTTTTATATTAAATATTTATACTATGCAAACTCGTTCTCCAAAGATCTATGGCTAAAAGGAGAAAGTTTTTAAACAAAAAGAAGTCTTGGGATTATCAAACCAGGTCATTGTCAAATAAGCAAAAATTGAAATACTTCAAGATGAAGGTTAAAACTTTGCTTTCTAAAAATGCTTGGGAGTAAACAGTCCAAAATGAAGCCATGAATTATTCTGGAATAATCTACATCAATAGGACCAAGATTTTGCAAATCACGTAGTTTGGGCTCTACCTTTTCCTACGATACACCTGTATAAAAGTGGGAGTTTTCATATTACTTTGCAATAAAAGGAAAACTTGGAATAAATTTGATGCTGCACTTCACATTTGGATTGTGACTCAAAAATATCATTCCTTATATTAAGATTTAAAGCAAAAACTCAATAAAGACACAAAAACAATTTTCATTGGAAGTGTTTGCATTTTTTGATGCCACATTTTATGTTAAAATACAAAGTAAGATTTTTATGTATTTTTTCTTATAAATATTCTATTTTTCTAATTTTTGTTGTGAGAAACTTATGTCAGGAACAACAAATATTACAACTTAAATATTATATTCTTTGCTCTGTCATACCTTCTAAAGAATATTCTATGTTCTATGTTTTTTTTTTATGTTTAGCTCCTTGTGCTTTTTTTGGGCTAATGGGATAAGAAGTGGATTAAGATTGGGAGAATCTGTGAGGAGGTCCACAGAAAAAGGTTCTGAAGAAAAGAATGACACAGAAATTTAGAGACAGAAAGAGAGGCCATCAGAGTTTTGGAAAGACAGAAAAGGGAGCTGGAAGCAGCAGCTGTGAAGAAAGGTTCCTTTTCTATCGAGAACGATGGGACGAAATTTCCTAGTTTTCCCTCTGCGCTTTGCGTATAATTCTCACCTTTGCCACCCCCTCAAGATAACCTTCAATAATAATAACTGTTCGTCTGTAAGGCTTTTGAAGTCAGATTTGTGTTCCTTTTAGAGGTGTCACTGTGCTGGGTGAGGTGGGTTTCCGGTGGGGACTCGGAGTGTTGCCTGTCTCCACAGCTTCCTCCATTTGTCCTGTGCTGTTACTGACAGCTCTTCTACCAATTTCCATAACAGAAAATCCACTCCACAAGGTTTTAGCATGTGAAGGGTTTACTGAAGATTTCATGGGGGAGACAGAGGGCTTTTTTCTTCACATCGTGGATAACGTCACTACAAAATTTCCCATGAGACTTCACTCCCCAAGATTCTCTTGTAGCCTCCCAGCTGCCAGGTCTGCTTGTCTGTTTCTCTGCCTGCTTTCCGCCCCCCATCCCCACTGGTGCGCCCCTCCAGCTCTCCAACTCCTCCAGACCTGTGTGTCCACATCCAAACCCATCGCCCTGCCTAAAACAAAATACTCTCCTTAGAAATCCATGTCCACTGCCTGTATGTTGGTTTGTCGTACTGTGGTGGCTTCCATGTTGCTGTGTCAGGGGTGGTTTATGCAATAGGCAAGGTAAGCACGGTGCTTGCCATGCTTGCCAGATCATTTGTAGTGAACAATTTTACATTTTTTCACCACATCAAAGACTCTGCTTCTAGGTATGGCTGGCATCTGTCTCTCTCCCAACCCCACAGCACCTTCCTACAGAATCAAAGCCTCTTTTCAAATCAAAAATCCCTGACAGGGGTGGATAGCCCAGTAAGCAAGGTAAGCACAGGCTTACTTGTGCCTACTTACTAACCTGTACTGAACAATTTCACAGAATGGGGTAAAACTCAGGTGAAGTCATTCACTACAGATGATCCGGTAAGGACGATGTGGTGAAACTCATGTGAAATTGTTCACTACAGGTTATCTGGTAAGCAGGGTAAGCACTGTTCTCACCTGGCTCACTGGATTGAATAATTCACCCCTGGCTGTGATGCTGGAAGCTATGCCACCAGTATTTCAAATACCAGCAGGGTCACCCATGGTAGACAGGTTTCCATGGACCTTCCAGACTAAGACAGACTAGGAAGGAAGGCCTGGCTATCTACGTCTGAAAATTAGCCAATGAAAACCCTATGGATCACAGCAGAACATTGTCCCATATAGCACTGGGAGATGGGCCGCCTAGCAGCAATGATGGACTCGAGTATGTCAGCTATCAGGAATATGGCACAGGACCTGGCAACGTTTCATTCTATTCTACGTATGTTGCCATGAGTCGAAGTCAACTCGACAGCTACTAACAGCAAGAGAAATTCATGTCGGATCATGTACAGTTGGTTTTTTCACTGTCACATAAAGTTCAAAAAATAAAAGGAAATTGGTTAAATTTTCATCATTTATTGTAGCAATTGTTTTGTCTGTCATTTTTCTAGTGTGAATGTAAACCACTTCCCCATTACATCTCTTGACCTCCTGTCAATGTTGTCAGTACATTCTAATTTTAAAGAGGTTTTCATGTCAAATGGCTGGGGGTCATGTCCCTAAATCCAAATTAGACAAGAGGATACATACAAAACTTAGGAAAGTAGTCACTTCAGAAATGTAAGCTGTAAGTAGAGAGAAAAGCTGGAAGTTCACTCACTAAACTTTTGGTGTGCACGTACACCGAGCTGGGTATCGGAGGTACAGTAGGGAACAAGATGGACATGGTCCCTGCCCTCAGGAAGCCCATGGTCTGGTGGGGAGATGAGTAATTAAACAGCAACTGAAATATAATGTGGTAAGTGGCAGAGGAAGTACCAAGGCAAATGAAGGAATATCCTACCATCTCCAGCAGGAAGGGGATCAAAATCAGTTGTCGTAAAGTCGATTCTGACTCATGGAGACCCCGCGCACGTCGGGTAGACTGCGTGCCATAGGGTTTTCAATGGCTGATTTTTCAGAAGTACCCTGCCAGGCCTTTCTTCAGAGGCACCTCTGGGTGGATTTGAACCTCCAATGTTTGGTTTACAGCCAAGCGAGCATGCTAACCATTTGCACTATACAGGGAAAGGGAGAGGAAGGGCCCTCTGAGCAGAGTAACCGCAGGTGCAGAGGGAGAGAAAGCCTGGGCAACTTGAGGTGATGTCCAGAAAGGAGCTTACTGGGGCTGGGGCATGGGGTGCTCATGGGGCAGAGTCGAGAAGAGGCTGGAGAGGAAATATCTGTCAGAAATGCCCACAGTCCAGGAAACACGTAAAGGAACATTGTATAGTCACGTGATGACGGGAGACGTAAATGTATTATGAGAACCAATCCCAGAGCCATCCGATTCGACGCATGAAGTTAAAACGGTGGGCAAGGCTCACTGAGGAGGTGACAGTTCATATCAGGGAGAACTCTTTCTCTTTGAACTTTCCCCTTTTCCCCTATTGCCTGATTATTGCTATTCACCCAGGCTTTCTGGGACCACTTTCCTGATTACCACACCAGTGTATTTAGGTAAAAAGATCATGTAACTAAAATATCCTGGATATAGAAAGCTTAAGTTCAAAGGAAAGTAAACCAGGTAAAATCAGTTGCCGTGGAGTTGATTCTACTCATAGAGACCTCATGTGTGTCAGTGTAGACCCGTGCTCCACAGGGTTTTCATTGGCTGATTTTTCAGAAGTAGGTCACTAGGGCTTTCTTCCAAGGTGCCTCTTAGCAGCTGAGCTCATTCACCTATTGCACCATTCAGGGACTCCTTAAAGACTGAAGGTGGGCATAAAAATAAAGCAGGACAAACAGAGGGATACGGATATTTAAGGATAGGCTATTGACGTTCAAGATTGCAGATACGGAGCACTGTAGGGTAATGCCAGTTTCCAGCTGGTGTGCTAAAGTGGAGGGCAGGCCATTTCAGTAGAGAAGATCAAAGCCACCTGCAACGCTCTGGCGTTGATTCATTCTTGTGGATCCTGAAGCTGTGTAGGACAGTGGCAAGAGTAACCGTGGTAGGCAAGAACCAGACGCCGACGACCTCAGCAGAGCACTGTCAGAGAGCGCTGTCAGAGAGCACTGTTAGAGCACTGTCAGAGCACTCTCAGAGAGCACTGTCAGAGAAGGGAGCACAGCATCAGAGAGGGGTGGCCCAGATGGGATGAGCCTCAAGGTGAGTCTTAGCCTGGGTTCTCCCAGAAAAGACAGCCTTGCATGCAGCTGGTTGAATTTCAGGAGCGATTCTAGGAAACGGAGAAGTAGGGGAATGGGGAGGGTGAAACAGGGAGGGAGGGAAAGCTATTGCAAGGGGATGCCCTTGAGTGATCACCACTGTCGGTGGGTAGGAGCCCTGGTGGTGTAGTGGTTAAAGCGCTTGGCTGCTAATGAAAACATCTGCAGTTGGAACCCTTCAGCTGCAGAAAAGACCTGGCGCTCTGCTCCTGTAAAGATTACAGCCTTGGAAACCATCTGGGGCAGCTCGCCTCTGTCCCATAGAGTCGGTGTGAGTTGGAATTGACTTGGCAGCAACAATTTTTTTGTAGGGCTTGATCCTGCCAGGAACGTCTGAGAAGCCAAGTAGAATAAGCCTCAGAATGTATCTCTGGCTCATTTCCCCATGAGTCAAGGGCTGCCTTGTGGACTTGAACCCCGTCTCACCCTGGCTGCACCAGCGTGAGTGCCAGGCGGGTTTCTGCAGGTATCCTACTCTAAGATATCAGAGAAGCCCCAGGTAAACTCAAAAGGTAACAAAGTGCAGCTGAGGTAACATGCCACCAGGTTTATACCTGCCTGAAGCTGGTTGTCACAGTGGCAGCGGGAGTAAAAGCTGGGCACAGAGAATGTGAGCTGGAACAGGAGTGGTGTCTGTTACAGTGGGTGAAGGACGCATTGTCTGTAAGCTGCAGCTGGGACCAAACGGGAAGCCAGGGCAGGCATTGGCACCAGGGTACTGGAGACAGATGGCATCAGCGACCACGGTTCATCAGCCCTTGGCAGCGTTGGCCCAGGACTCCATACAAATGTGGAAGAAAAGTTATCTTGTGCCTGAGCAAGGCTCAGTGCAGCTTCCCAGATGGAAGATCCATGCTCACCTGGGCTTCCAGACGTCTACCAGGACCAAGCAGGTTTAGCAAGGTCTGGAATCTAATCAAGGCAAGGCTGATTTTGAAAGCGAGCTCTGGCCTTGTAAATGATATCAACATATCAGGAGAAGCAATGTTTGAGCTCACAGAAATGGGTTAATCTAGATGTGGAAATTTTTAATATGTGTGTGTTTATCTGTTTATATATATATGTGTGTATGTATGCCTACATATTCATATGTACACACACATACACACACATATATGTGCACACATATTCACCAATTGTCTGCCAGTTTGTCGTACTGTGGTGGTTTGTGTGTTACTGTGATGCTGGAAGCTATGCCACTGTTATTTCAAATACCAGCAGGGTCACCCATGGTGGACAGATTTCAGCAGCATTTCCAGACCAAAACTAGGAAGAAAGGCCTGGCGATACACTTCCAAAAATTAGCCAATGAAAACCTTATGGGTCATAACAGAATACTGTCCAATAAAGTGCTGGATGGTGAGCCCCCAGGTTGCCAGAAACTCAATATGTGCAGTGGTCACAACAATGGACTTGAGGTCACCAGTGATCATGGAGGTGGCACAGGACTGGGCAGTGTTTCTTTCTCTAGTAAGTAGGGTCGCCACGAGTTGAACCCAACTCAATAACAACTAACAACAACATATATATGATTGTGTGTGTATATACATACGTATTTTTTTTTCTTTTTTTGAGATTTTTACAGGGAGAAGAGAAAAAGGTCTTGAGCTGAGCCTTGAAAAACTTCAGTTTATAAAGGTATAATTTGTCTAATCACTTGGCAGTTTTATTTCTCACAGTAGATTAACAAATTAGCATTCTGATTTAGATATAATCCCCTTGAGAGTTTGTTTAATCAATTTTTGAAGCACCTCTGAGGCTGAACAGCTCTGGGCTTACTAACAAATGAAGTCTGTGGACCTTCCAAGCAGAGGCTCACACCTGGACCTCCGTGATCACGACAGAGAACAGATGCCCTTTGAGGTCTTGTCTTAGTGTCTAGCTCCCCTCCTTCTCTGATATTTTGAAATTACTTTTCGGACTTCAACGCACTACTTCTGTGACATGTTATTGAACAGAAGTAAAATTGTCTATGTGTGTTAGTTATCTGTTGTTGTTGTTGTTAGGTGCCATCGAGTCTGTTCTGACTCATAGCGACCCTATGCACAACAGAAACACTGCTCCATCCTGTGCTACCCTTATAGTCATTGTTATGCTGGAGATCTTCGTTGCAGCCACCGTGTCAGTCCACCTCGTTGAGGGTCTTCCTCTTTTCTGTTGACCTTGTACTCTGCCAAGCATTAGGTCCTTCTCCAGGGGCTGATCCCTCCTGACAACATGTCCACAGTATGTAAGATGCAGTCTCGCCATCCTTGCTTCTAAGGAGCATTCTGGTCGTACTTCTTCTAAGACAGACTCGTTCGTTCTTTTGGCAGTCCACAGTATATTCAATATTCTTCGCCAACACCGCAATTCAAAGGCATCAATTCTTCTTCGGTCTTCCTTATTTATCGCCCAGCTTTCACATGCATATGATGCGATTGAAAATACCAAGGCTTGGGTCAGGTGCACCTTAGTCTTCAAGGTGACATCTTTGTTTTTCAACACTTTAAAGAAGTCCTTTGCAGCAGATTTACCCAAAGCAATGCGTTGTTCGATTTCTTGGCTGCATAAAAAATTACCCCCAAACAACTCACACTTATTGTCTCACAGTTTGTGTGGGTCAGGGAGTGGGCATGGCTTAGCCAGGGCCTGTAACTCAGGGTTTTTCAAAACTGCAATCAAGGTATCAGCTGGGCAGAAGTCATGGTGAGGCTTAGCTGGGTAAGGATGTGTTTCCAAGTAGGATTCAATTCCTTTCAGGGTTTGGACTGAGGGTGTCAGTTCCTTGCTGGCTGTTGGCCAGAGCCCACCTTTGACTCCATGACACCTGGTCCTCCCCAAAATGGCAGCTTGCTTCACCAAAGCCAATAAAGGAGAGAGTCTTCCAACAAGAAGGAAGTTAGAATCTTTTCTAACTTAATCACAGGAGTGACATGCCACTACCTTTGCCATGTTCTATTTGTTAGACGCAGATTGCTGGGCAAACCTACACTCAGTGGGAAGTGCTTACACACAGGTGTGCTTACAAGGAAGAAAGGATCATTGAGGACCACCTTAAAGGCTACCTAACACACCATGAATCATCATAAAGAAGACTGTGGCTCAATTAGGGTACCAGCAAGGTGCTGTAAAAAAGACATCCTAACACAAGTGTAGTTCTGTCTTCTCATAAAAGATCAGAGTTCAGCAAGCAGTCCAGGGTGGGGAGATGGCCGTGCTTAGTGAGATTATCTGGGGATCTGGGTTCCTAGTCTCCTGCTGCTCCGTCCTTCTCCCAGGTGTTTTCCTAGCCTCTATGGTCAAAACTGATTTACCACTTCATCTTCATTCTCACCCCTAGGAAGAAAAAGAAGGGAATCAGAAGTTAAGCAAATTTATTTTAAGGGTGTGATGCACTAGTGAAGTCGCACAAATGTCTTCTGCTTACAGCTCATTGGTGGGAGCTGGGGCACATGGCTACAGAGAGATAGGAGGAGCCATGTGCACGTCAAACCGTGGCAGGGGTGGTGGTTCCTATTAAAGGAAATGGACAGGACGGGTACTGAGGAACAATAAGGGGCCTCGACCACAGTGAACAAGGCTGATTGGAAAGTTGAACATTTAATTCGTTACTTCTAGGTCATGCACCAGATGTTTATTTGATCCAGCTCTGACGTTCTCTTTATGAAAACGATGGTCACCTAGCAAACACTTTATGCTGCCAGGCATGGCTGCCAGTCCTAGACGAGCAATTTTCTGTGTGATCAAAATACTAATTCCACTCCAAGTGAGGGTCGGTTCAAGTGACTTGTTTTTCCAAACTAGAAGAAAAATTAAGCACATTACAGATTACATCAACATTATCTAACTATATTTTGCTTTCTTCTTATTAAAACATCTTAAGGTAAATCCAAACTTACAAAATATTCAAATTACTGGCTAGTTTCTAAGATAATAGAAGGGTTCTTAATTTTTTGTTACAGATTTCATCACCAGAGTCTATTAAATCAAGAGGTCTTTAATTTTAAAAGATTAATTTATTTTAAAAGAGAAACTCTACATTCCCCTATGGACACAAAACAAATTGGCACTGGTGAATTCTGTTAGCTACACAGACCTACGAAGAGACTACAGCACTGACCGGGGCCTTGATCGCCACGCTGTCACTGTCCAGAGGCATTTCCAGACACTGGGACGGGACTCATCCCTGCAGACTGAAGGAGACCCAGAGTAATGCTCAGTTTTTCTGTGTTATCTGTCAGCAACATACTTACTTAACACTGTTCAACTTCTTCTCTGCTGTGAATAGAAAAGACTCCAGGCTTTTCCGGGAAGTTTTATGGACATGATTTCATTTAAAATCTCCCTATATTACATTATTGGAAAACCTGGTGGCATAGTGGTTAAGAAGTATGGCCCCTAACCAAAAGTTCTGCAGTTTGAATCTACCAGGCCCTCCTTGGAAACTCTATGGGGCAGTTCTGCTCTGTCCTGTAGAGTTGCTATGAGTCGCAATCGACTCGACAGCAGTGGGTTTGGCTTTGGGTTATATTACATTATTGGATAGTGCCAACTTTGGTAACTTTACGGCTAAAGAATTCCAATTGACTTTATCCATCTTGAAAACTCTTAGGAGAACCACTGACCAGAGTGCTACTGAGGAGCAAATAAGATCCGTCCAAGAGTTAGGATGAGTCCTTGGATTGAATTTTCCAATCTTATCAACCCTTTCCTTTAAATAGTTATTCTAGTCTGATGGCAATATGTCAGAGATATTAAGAAATTCAATTGCATTGATGGTCTTTCATCTAGATAGTGACGTTGTATAATTACATTTCAGATCTCTTAAAAATAAAGATCAAAATATTAGTTTAATGGTATGTTTTCCTTTCTTCTTCCAATTTCTGGCATAAGGAGTGCGATGGTTAAAACTGCGTGTCAGCTAATGGACCACATCTACCATGGCCTCCACCAGACTGAGTACAGAACAACTAGATGGTGCCAGCTACCACCACTGACTGCTCTGACAGGGATCACGATAGAGGGTCCAGGACAGAGCTGGAGGAAAATGTAGAACAAAATTATAACTCAAAAAGAAAGACCAGACTTGCTGGCCTGACACAGACTGGAGAAACCCTGAGAGTATGGCCCCCGGACATGCTTTCAGCTCAGTAATGAAGTCCATCCTGTGATTCACCCTTCAGCCAAAGATTGGACCGGCCCATAAAACAAAATGAGACTAAAGGGGCACACCAGTCCAGTGGCAAGACCAGAAGACAGAAGGGAACAGGAAAGCTGGTAATAGGGAACCCAAGGTTGAGAAGAGAGAGCGTTGACATGTCATGGGGTTGTTAACCAATGTCATAAAACAATATGTATACTAACTGTTTAATGAGAAACTAGTTTGTTCTGTAAACCTTCATCTAAAGTACAATAAAATAAATAAATTAAAAAAAAAAAAAAAGATTGTGTGTCGCCTTGGCTGGGCCATGATTCTCCGTGTTTATATGTGATCACTCCCATGATGTGATCTGCTGTAAGTAGACAATCAGTTGAAAGGGAGTTTCCTTGGGTGTGCAGACTACATCCAAATATAAGTGGACGTTCTGGCTTTTGCCTGCTCTGGATTCTGCAGCTGGCTCCTGTTTGTCGACCTCTGGTTCTTGGGACTTGAGCTGGCAGCTTATCTGAGATCTTGGGATTCCTAGATCTTCACAACCCGTGAGCAAAAGCCCTGCTCTCTGACCTGCTGCTCTTGGGTTCCCCAGCCCCTGCAGCTACATGAATCAGGAGAAACCACAGACTTAGCACGTTCCAGCCTCTACAATCATGCGAGCCATTTCCTTGATATAAATCTCTCTCTCTCTATATATATATATTTATATGCTTTACTGGTTTTGCTTCTCTGGAGAACCCAGCCTCAAACAAAGAGTTTCAACATGAGTTCCATGGAACTGTTTGGGGAATTCCTTACACTCCTGAAATTATATATAAAATCATGTGCATATGTGTTCAGATTCTTAAAAGCGTCCTTCATACTAAAAAGGTTAATAACAATTATTCCAGTGAATTGATGACACAGTAGCAGAATAAAAGCTAAAAATAATAGAAATAATAATAACTCATTAATAATCAGTTCCTATGTGTCAGGTATCATGCTAAATCTCTACCTCAATGATATCATTTCATCCTCACAACAACCCTGTGATGTATGTAAGAGTATCTCCATTTACAGGAAGAGAAAGAAGACGTGTTATGTGTCTTAATCATCTAGTGCTGCCATAACAGAAATACCACAAGTGGATGGCTTTAACAAAGAGAAATTTATTTCCTCACAGTAAAGTAGGCTAAAAGTCGAAATTCAAGGCGTCAGCTCCAGGGGAAGGCTTTCTCTCTATCGGCTCTGGAAGAAGGCCCTTGTCCTCAATCTTCCCACGGTCGAGGAGCTTTTCAGGCACAGGGACCCTGGGTCCAAAGGACGCTCTCTGCTCCTGGTGCTGCTTTTTGGTGGTATGAGGTCCCCAACTCTCTGCTTGCTTCACTTACCTTTTATCTCTTGAGAGATAAATGGTGGTGCAGGTCACACCCCAGGGGAACTCCTTTTACCTTGATCAGGGAGGTGGCCTGAGTGAGGGTGGTGTTAAAATCCCACCCTAATCCTTTTAACATAAAATTACAATCACAAAATGGAGGACAACCACTTAATACTGGGAATCATGGCCTATCCAAGTTGATACACACATTTTGGGGGGGACATAATTCAATCCATGACATCATATTTTGGGAGCATCACATAAATAAGGAGTCGGGCTGCACAGACGGGTTGGAGAGGAGTAAGATTATAAGGCTGCAAGTAGGTTAGAAGAAAACAGAAGCTCATATAGATTCAAGGTCACGTGACAAATAAATGGCAGTAGCCTCATTTGAACACAGGGTGGTCTCCTTCCAAAGCTGTGCTCCTGGTTCCAATGAGTTCTAGCCTATGGTTACATTAATGGGCACAAGCAGAACCTGCTGGATATCGATAAGTAATATCCAAACCAAAAAGAAAATTTAAAAACAGGGGGAAAGGTTTTGAGTTTATTTAGGTTTTGAATCTGTGATTTGTTTACTCATATATGCGTATAAATTATATATATATATATATGGAAACCCTGGTAGCATAGCAGTTAACTGTTATGGCTGCTAACCAAAAGGTGGGCAGTTTGAATCCACCAGGCTCTCCTTGGAAACTCTATGGGGCAGATCTACTCTGTCCTATAGGGTCACTGTGAGTTGTAATGGACTCGACAGCAACGGGTTTTACATATACATGACCAGAGACTGCAGCCTTCAGTATGGATCACATCTCAACATAAAGAAAACAAAAATCCTCACAACTGGACCAATAAACAACATCATGATAAACAGAGAAAAGATTGAAGTGGTCAAGGATTTCATTTGGATCCACAATCAATGCCCATGGAAGCAGCAGTCAAGAAATCAAGCAATGCATGGTATTGGACAAATCTGCTGCAAAAGACTTCTTTAAAATGTTAAAAACCAAAGATGTCACTTTGAGGGCTAAGGTGTGCCTGACCCAAGCCGTGGTGTTTTCAATTGCCTCATATGCATGCAAAAGCTAGACAATGAATAAAGAAGACGGAAGAATTGGCAACTTCGAGTTGTGGTATTGTCAAAGAATATTGAATATACCACGGACTGCCAGAAGAATAAACAAATCTGTTTTGGGAGAAGTACAACCAGCATGCTCCTTAGAAGCAAGGACAGCGAGACTTCTCTCACATACTTTGGACATGTTGTCAGGAGGGATCAGTCCCTGGAAAAGGATATCATGCTTGGTAAAGCAGAGGGTCAGCGAAAAAGAGGAAGACCCTTAATGAGATGTATTGACACAGTGGCTGCAGCAATGTGCTCAAACATAACAATGATTGTGAGGATGGCGCAGAGCCGGGTGGCGTTTCGTTCTGCTGTACCTGAGGTCTCTATGAATCAGAACCAACTCGATGACACCTAACAACAACAGCAGTTTGATGGCAGTTTGTCAGACACACACACACACACACACGTGTGTGTGTATACAGAGACAGAGAGAAACCTGGTGGTGCAAATGGTTTAAGACTCGGCTGCTAACTGAAAGTTTTCTTCAGAGGTGCCTCAGAAGAAAGGTCTAGAGATCTCCTTCTGAAAAGCAGCCAATGAAAAAACCCTATCCATCACAATGGTCTGATCTGCAACTGATCATGGGGTGGTGCAGAACTGGGCAGCGTTGGGTTCCATTGTGCATGGGGTCACCATAAGCTGGGGCCAACTTGATGGCAACTAACAATGACAATAGTATACTATGGGTATGAAGGGCCTTTTATACCAGGCTACCAAGATGATAAGGCACTACTGACATTATCTGCGCAGCAGAGTGACATGGTTTGAATTTTGCGTTAAAAGGTCACTCCAGCAGCCCTGGGGAGGAAGGACTGAGGAGGACTGAGACTAGAGGCTGATATACCTTCTAGGAAGCTAGGGAACAATCCAGGCGACCAGATGAAATTGGCCTGAACTGAGACAGTGACGGCGAGGATGGATTCAACAAATAGTTGGGGAGTAGACTCAATAGGCCTTGGTGGTTGATGATATGTGGGGGATGAGGGTGAGGAGAAAGCCAAGGATGACTCCCAAGTGTCTAGCTTGTACAATGGGTAAATGTTGATGACATTCACTGGCTGAGAATACAGAGAGAGAAACAGATTTAATAAGAGGAGCAACTGAGTTCAGATGTGGACATTTTGTGCGTGAGGTGCCTGTGAGACACCCCAGGGAGGGCGTCCAGAATGAACTTGCCTCCTGTCCCACAAAAACCTGAGGCCTCAGGCTGCCTCCCCTTCACAGTGGTTTGTGGTGAGCTCAGGGAGAAAGGCCTTCCCCTCTATTCTGTTTCCTACTTTCCACCCAGGTGACCAGAACAGCACTGCTTTTTCTCTGAGTCTCAGAGCCTCATGAGAATTAACTCCTTCAATGTTTGGTTCTTTCTAATCCCTTTTTCTCACAGTGGTTCAAAACCATTTAATGGGACCCAGTAGAGCATTATCCATGCCACACTCACCATTATCCTCATTTCTTTCTCCAAAGTTTCCATGTGCAATCCCTTCCTTCCTCCTTCATTCTGAATGCTAAATCCCTGTGCATATGGATATCAATACAGACAAATGTATGTCTGGTGAGGGTGAGGAGATGTCCACATTCCTAATCTCCATTTAGGGACTTCCCATCTCTGCTATCCCTGCTACATACATACGGAATGAAGTCTAGGATATGAGGGAAAATTTTGACAGTAGTTATCTCTCTGTAGTAAAATGATGGATGGTTTTTTCTTTCTTCTTACCTAAATTTATTTTAAAAGTTTTCTGTTTGTGTAACAATAAAAATTGTTAAGCTTGGGTCCTAACCAAGCCGTGGTCTTTTCAATCACCTTATATGCAAGCAAAAGCTAGACAATGAAAAGAGAAGACCAAAGAAAAATTGACACATTCGAATTGTGGTGTTAGTGAAAAATACTGAATATACACCATGGACTACCAGAAGAATGAACAAATCCGTCTTGGAGGAAGTACAGAGAGAATGCTCCTTAGAAGCAAGGATGGTGAGAATTCGTCTTAATTGGACATGTTATCAGGGAGATCAATTGCTGGAGAGAGACATTATGCTTGGTAAAGTGGCAGGTCAGTGATAAAGAGGGGGACTCTCAGTGAGATGGATTGACACAGAAGCTGCAAAAATGGGCTCAAACATAGCAACAACTGTGAGAATGGCACAGGACCGAGCAACGTTTCATTCTGCCGTACACAGGGTCGCCATGAGTCAGAAATGACTCAATGACACCTAGTAACAACAACATCAACAAAAGTAGTTTAAGATGCAGAATTTGTCATCTCCTGTCAGCACTTCTCACTGTGTGTGTCTGAGACTACGTGATAATGAACTGAACCTGCCCCTGGGTGCCCAGCATTGATCTTGCACACATTGATCTACCAGTTTTCATTTCTGCCCGGCTCCTGCTCTGGGGCCGACTGGAAATCACAGGTCCAGTGAAAGGCAGAACCCATGAGGCAGAGAAATGATTGCTTTGAGCAGTAGCCGTGTCGTCGAGAGTGTGAAAAGGGAACTGTAGCAGGGCTGGAGTCAGAGTAAAAAGGAAGCTCTATTCCTAACCAGCCGTGACATCATCACACAGCCAATGGAAATCATGGCAATAAGTTAATAATGTGAAACAATAGTCACATGAATGACACAACTTAGAGGAGAATAGAGCAATGAAAAGGTAGCTAGAAGGAATGGCGTCACCAAGACAAGTTTGAAACACAGGATCCTGGTGTAATTAAAACTGAGCCCTGTGGGGACATGGAGACAGTTACAATGGTGCCACCACTGAGGGCATTACTTACCTGGTGACCTGCCAGATGACACCCCAGCCTAAATGGGACTATCGTCCGACAGCACAGAAATGCAATCCTCTGACTCAGGACTCAACGGGGAAGTTAAACATTAACAGTGGTATTTACAGCCCCCCACGTACACCTTCGGAAACTCTGGGGGCCTAGTGGCTAAGTGCTGTGGCTGCTAACCAAGAGGTCAGCAGTTTGAATCCACCAGGAGCTCCTTGGAAACCCTACAGGGTAGTTCTACTCTGTCCGATATGATTGCTATGAGTCTGAATCGATTCGACGTCGGTGGGTTTGGTTTTTGGACGTATACCTTCAGACTCAGGAATGTCTCCTGGAGGAGGTCTCTCTGGCCTGCTAGCACTGCAACCTCTGTGCGCTGGTTTTTTATTGTTTCACAGAAAACAGCAGCACAATTTCTGAACGGTGACTGATCCTACAGAAAGGCCTACCAGGGAGCCGTGGCTGCTTTGCCCAGTATCACGGGCTCTGGGGTGCTGGCACAGTCCTGGGAAGCGGGCAGCCCTTCAGTGACCTGATCTTTCTGAAATTTACCTCAGCTGGTCTCCAGATTCCCAGAGCCCCTTCTACCAAGGGCTTGCTTCCTTGGAGCTATTTTCACTTCTAGATGAAAGCCCTGTGTGCCTGGATTTGAGGTGCATCAGGAAAGTCCAAGGCTCTAAATACTTCTGCTGTGGACCGACTCAGGCCTAAAATGCCATAATTACAGCCATTCCTGTCCTTTGACCTTAATTAAAATTAAAAAGGCGAGTGAAGGCACCTATGCCCTCCTCTTCTTAATCCAGTTCCTCCGTGTTCTGGCTCTTGTGTGGGGTCCCCTCAGATCTCTTAGCCCACCACGCAGCCTTTGTCCCACTTTGGAATTTGTATGGTGCCTATCTTTGTGCACCAACACCCTAGTGTCTATGATACCCCATACTGTATTCTTCTTTAGTCCAGTGATTCACAAGTTGGAGTAGTTATACCCCCCAGGGGACATTTGGCAATGTCTGGTGACATTTTGGGTTGTCACAAGTTGGGGTTACTACTGGTAACTCACGAGTAGAGGCCAGGGATGTTGCCCAGAACAACCTCCGACAACAAAGAATGATCCAGCCTAAAATGTCAGAAGTGCCAAGGTGAGAAACCCTGCTCTAGCCAGTGGATATCACCCCTACGTTTTCAGCAACATTAACACCATTTCGAAGAAAAAAATTAGTCCTAAAATGGGAGTATTTAGCTTTGCCCAGTATTTGCAATATAGTGTGAGTGACAGCAGTGGATTTTTGTGTGTGTGTGTGTGTGAGCAGTTTTAATGGACAGAAGGTGGACTGTTTGGATACTGGCAGTTCTGCTCTGTCCTATAGGATTGCTGTGAGTATGCACGTAACAAGACCAGTCGTAAGGGACGCACAGTTCTACTTATGGGTTGCCATGGTTTTTTTGTTTTTTGGTGCTAAGGGATAGTGAGAGTGCTAAGGGATAGTGAGAGTGGGTGGAACAAATTCAAAATGAAAACTCCAGAGTTAAATTTCACCTTCCCTGAGGCAGGTGCTGAATGAAGCTTCACTCTCTGATAATTTGGTCTCTTCTTCTAATGCAGTTCATTCATCCAGCAGAATGTCCATCAAGATCGCTTGCAGAGCTTTTTTGAAATAATGTGCTCAGGTCCCATCCCTGAGATATGTTTGGGGTTGGGCCTGGGCATGTGTTATGGATTGAATTGTATTCCCCCAAAATAAATGTGGGACTCTTAACCCCTGCGCCTGTGAGCATAATCCCACTTGGGAATAGGGTTTTCTATGTCATGTAATGGGGCCATATCAGTGTAGGGTGTGTCCGAGACCTAATCACTTCTGACTTATAAAAAAAGCAGCTTAGACATAGAAGGAAGAACAAATGGGATGGGGGAGGGGATAAATGCCATATGAATATCACCAAGGAACCCGGGACACCAGGGCTACAGAAGCCAAAAGAGACAAGGACCTTCCCCCAGAGCCCACAGAGAGAGAGCCTTCCCCTACAGCTGGAGCCCTGAATTTGGACTTTTAGCCTCCTGAACTGAGAGAAAATAATTTTCTGTTCTTTAAAGCCACCCCCTTGCGGTATTTCTGTTACAGCAGCACTAAGAGACTAAGTGTGCCATTTCAAAGAACCCCTCAGGAGACTCAGGTATGGGCTTCATACCTGTATGTTAACAACCATTAGCCAGTGTGGCGACTACGCTACACCTTCCTTCACAAATACGGAGTTCTCACTTTAAAAGAACTAACCATGATCTTTCCAGTTTATGGCCCCTGTAAATTAATTTAGGAAAGATTTTCCTGCCTGGGCTTGAATCCTTTGTCTTGAGAGACAACAACCCCTCAAGGCTATTTCTGATCAAAGCTTCCCTTGAGAAGCCCTGCAGCGGAGGTGGTGTTACCAGAAATACAACTTCTACTTTGGTCACTTTCTGGATTCTGATGACTGGACAGGCGTGAGAGGAAGAACAGCGACACCGGGCTCTGGGTAGCTTTTTCATTATGTAAGTAAACAGAATTTCCGAACAACTCACTCGCCCTTTAAAAAGTGTATTCTTTTATTTATTTGCTCACTCATTCCATCAGTCAGCCAACAGCCATATTTGAGACTGTTTTTTTACTCTGTCCCTAAAATCATGTCATGTGTGCTTGAGATGGCGATATTACAGAAATAGTGTCCTTGGGGAGCTGACAGTCTATTAGGAGCACAAGACAAATCAAAAGCCATGTAAAGAATACAAAACAAACAAAATAAAGAAGAAAATACTTTGCATCCTATCCAACAGGTCTTCTATCTCCTTTTGGTTCCAGTTTCCTTGTTTTTATGACAAGAAGGTTGGATTAAATTGTTGTCAAAACCCCTTCCAACTTTCAAATTCTCTAAGTCTATAATGTTGTAAGAGTCCCTGGATGATGTAAATGGTTAACGCATTCAGCTATTAACCAAAATCTTGGAGGTTTGAGTCCACCGAGAGGTGCCTTGGAAGAAAGGCCTGGAGATCTGTTTCTGAAAAGTCAGCCATTGAAAACCCTATGGAGCACTGTTCTACTCTGACACACATGGGGTTGCCATGAGTTGGCATTGACGGCAACTGGTAGTATAATATTGTAAGTGTATCACCTGAGCATGTATGCTCCGTGATAGAACCATAGTCCCAGAGACGATGTCAAATCAAGGAGTGAAACCCCATTTAAGGAAATCACCTCCCAGGCTCAGCTGTGGGGATCAATCTCTGTCAGGTCTTTGGGATGGGGTTATGGGTGTCCTTCCTTTAACCCAAGGCTTCGTTCCTTGAAGTCGCTGAGTCAGTCATGATATGGACAGGACCTAGTCCTTCAACCTCAGCCCACCCACTCATGAGGTTTGGAATTAATTGGTTCTGCTGCCTCAGACTCATGGGCTATTATTATCCTAAGCACCTGCACACCTACCAAACCCTGGCCTGCCTGCCCGGCCTCTACTGGCTCAGTATGAACGGCTTGGCTTTTGCTTTGTTTTCTTCCATTTGTTCGTTCAGTGGTGTATGTTCATATCAGGCACTGTCCTTGGCACCCGGAAACAGACACAGGCAAAAGAAACGTGGTTCCTGCCTCACAGAGCTCACGGTCCAGCCCTACCTGGCCCCCAGCTCGAGCCCCGCCCAAAGTCCGTTTTGTTGGCTGTGGTTCTGACATCGTTGCATACTCTCCTTTAACCTGTAGCCCATACCCGGGACTGCTGGTTGGGATCCTGCTGTGAAGGAAATGAACGCCCGGAATCTCATGGCCTGGGCTCTGGCTGCCTCCCCTCGTCTGTGAAGTAGACCTCTGTTGATATGGACGCCTGCCCCTGTCTCACGCCAGTTTGTACTTCTCTTCTGGACCCTCTGCATGACCATCCCCATCTCCATGTAACGTGATGGGCTCTCCCCGCACTGGGCTCTCCCTGATCCTAGCTTCCTCCACCAACTTACCACTCTTGAGGAGCCAGCTGTGGCCAGTTCCACCTGAATAATGGTGGGGGCGTGGTGGTTCGGTGGTAGAATTCTTTTGGGTATTCGATTCCAGCCATTACACCATCTGTCAGTGAGGACTTGTGATAGTAAAGTTTCCAGTGGAGGTTCCAGACTAAGACAGACTAGGAAGAAAGGCCTGGCAATCTACCTCTGCAAAATTAGCCTGTGAAAACCCTATGGATCAAAACGATCTGCTCTGCAGCCAATCATGGGATGGCGGAGGGCCAGGCAGCATTTCATTCCATTGTCCTTGGGGTCACCAACTGCACGGCGACTAACGACATAACAATTCCAGAATGAATGGATCAAGTCACCCCGTGGCCCCAGTCATAAGCAGAAACATTTGTATTCAATATTCTTTTTTTTTTTTCTTAAGGATGGTAGTAATGAAAATGGAGATTAGTATACAGATCTGAGATGTATTTTGGGGCAATATGCAGCTATCAGTATGTAGGCATGGAATGATGCCAAACTGCAATGGATAAGATTCTCCAGACACAAATTAAAAGGAAAATACTAAAGATATTAAAAAAGAAAAATCGCTTGAGGAGTATGCCTAACAGACAAAGTCAGAATATATGAGTTCACACCTTAACCCTGTCATTTGTGATCTTAAGCCAACCAGTCATTTACCCTCTTTGAATCAATTTTCTCATCTAAAAAAATGAAGTTAATAAAATGTGACACTCCTGGTACCAAGTAAATGTTATTTAGTTTTTTTTTTTTTATTAACTTTTATTAGGCTTCAAGTGAACGTTTACAAATCCAATCAGTCTGTCACATATATGTTTACATACATCTCACTCCCTACTCCCACTTGCTCTCCCCCTCTTGAGTCAGCCCTTCCAGTCTCTCCTTTCTTGACAATTTTGCCGGCTTCTCTCTCTCTCTCTATCCTCCCATCCCCTCTCCAGACAAGAGTTGCCAACACACTCTCAAGTGTCCACCTGATATAATTAGCTCAATCTTCATCAGCATCTCTCTCCCACCCGCTGACCAGTCCCTTTCATGTCTGATGAGTTGTCTTCGGGGATGGTTCCTGTCCTGTGCCAACAGAAGGTCTGGGGACCATGGCCGCCGGGATTCCTCTAGTCTCAGTCAGACCATTAAGCATGGTCTTTTTGTGAGAATTTGGGGTCTGCATCCCACTGATCTCCTGCTCCCTCAGGGGTTCTCTGTTGTGCTCCCTGACAGGGCAGTCATCGATTGTGGCCGGGCACCAACTGGTTCTTCTGGTCTCAGGATGATGTAGGTCTCTGGTTCATGTGGCCCTTTCTGTCTCTTGGGCTCTTAGTTGTCGTGTGGCCTTGGTGTTCTTCATTTTCCTTTGCTCCAGGTGGGTTGAGACCAATTGATGCATCTTAGATGGCCGCTTGTTAGCATTTAAGATCCCAGACGCCACATTTCAAAGTGGGATGCAGAATGATTTCATAATAGAATTATTTTGCCAATTGACTTAGAAGTCCCCGCAAACCATGTTCCCCAGACCCCCGCCCCTGCTCCGCTGACCTTTGAAGCATTCATTTTATCCTGGAAGCTTCTTTGCTTTTGGTCCAGTCCAATTGAGCTGACCTTCCATGTATTGAGTGTTGTCCTTCCCTTCACCTAAAGCAGTTCTTATCTACTGATTAATCAATAAAAAACCCTCTCCCACCCTCCCTCCCTCCCCCCCTCGTAACCCCAAAAGTATGTGTTCTTCTCAGGTTTACTATTACTCAAGATCTTATAATAGTGGTCTTATACAATATTTGTCCTTTTGCCTCTGACTAATTTCGCTCAGCATAATGTCTTCCGGGTTCCTCCATGTTATGAAATGTTTCACAGATTCGTCACTGTTCTTTATCGATGCGTAGTGTTCCATTGTGTGAATATACCACAATTTATTTACCCATTCATCCGTTGATGGACACCTTGGTTGCTTCCAACTTTTTGCTATTGTAAACAGAGCTGCAATAAACATGGGTGTGCATATATCTGTTTGTATGAAGGCTCTTGTATCTCTATTCCCAGGAGTGGGATTTCTGGGTTGTATGGTAGTTCTATTTCTGTTTAAGATAACGCCAGATAGATTTCCAAAGTGGTTGTACCATTTTACATTCCCACCAGCAGTGTATAAGAGTTCCAATCTCTCCGCAGCCTCTCCAACATTTATTATTTTGTGTTTTTTGGATTAATGCCAGCCTTGCTGGCGTGAGATGGAATCTCATCGTAGTTTTAATTTGCATTTCTCTAATGGCTAATGATGGAGAGCATTTTCTCATGTATCTGTTGGCTGCCTGAATATCTTCTTTAGTGAAATGTGTGTTCATATCCTTTGCCCACTTTTTGATTGGGTTGTTTGTCTTTTTGTGGTTGAGTTTTGACAGAATCATGTAGATTTTAGAGATCAGGCGCTGGTCTGAGATGTCATAGCTGAAAATTCTTTCCCAGTCTGTAGGTGGTCTTTTTACTCTTTTGGTGAAGTCTTTAGATGAGCATAGGTGTTTGATTTTTAGGAGCTCCCAGTTATCTGGTTTCTCTTCATCATTTTTGGTAATGTTTTGTATTCTGTTTATGCCTTGTATTAGGGCTCCTAGGGTTGTCCCAATTTTTTCTTTCATGATCTTTATCGTTTTAGTCTTTATGTTTAGGTCTTTGATCCACTTGGAGTTAGTTTTTGTGCATGGTGTAAGGTATGGGTCCTGTTTCATTTTTTTGCAAATGAATATCCAGTTATGCCAGCATCACTTGTTAAAAAGGCTTTCTTTTCCCCAATTAATTGACACTGGTCCTTTGTCAAATATCAGCTGCTCATACGTGGATGGATCTATGTCTGGGTTCTCAATTCTGTTCCATTGGTCTGTGTGCCTGTTGTTGTACCAGTACCAGGCTGTTTTGACTACTGTGGCTGTATAATAGGTTCTGAAATCAGGTAAAGTGAGGCCTCCCACTTTCTTCTTCTTTTTCAGTAGTGCTTTGCTTATCCGGGGCGTATTCAATATTCTTTTAAAGCATCTTGCTTGAGGTGTGTCAAAATTAAGATCAGGAGCCTTTTCAATGGAGGGCTGCGCGGTTAATACAGTAATGGTGCTTTAACGGCGCTGAAGTGGTAGCTAAGAGAGTTTCTCACCAAGCATAGCGTCTAGAGCCATATTTTGCAAAAACTGAGTAACGGGAAGCCTTTTGCCAAGACTCGTCAGTTTGCTCTTTCTCTGCAGTCATGCTGCCGGTGCAGAACTGTGGCTGGTGACAGGCACAGCCAGCTTTCCTTGGAAACATCAACCCAAAAGTTCCTTTCATCTCCCCTCGGCTTTCCCCTCCCCCACACCACCCCATCCTAGCAGGAGTGTAAACTCGGAGCTGTGCAAGGCATACTTGCTTCCCTTTGGCTGGGCTGGGACTTTCTTTGGAACCTGTAAGGCTGCCTTGCAAACATATGGGCAAATCGTGCCTCTTGAGCCTCCTCTAAGCCCAGAACCCCTCACAGCGCTGAAGGGGTCAGGCATCACAAGTCCCCGCCGCAGTATGGAGATGTTTACCCAGTGTCGGCGCCCGAGCAGTCACCCCAACCCTCCAAACACAGTCAGCAAAAGGTCAGTATCTGTTTTCTTTAAGCAACGAGACTTTGAAGCTGCTGTTTCCCAACCCGAGGAATTCCAGAGGAAAGTTGCAATGGAAATTGCTGTGACAGGCGCAGAGGAATATAAATAACATTTTAAGGCATGGAACGTGTCGTCACCTGCTCTCACGCTTTCTGTCCCTGTGTTCCCGCCCCCTGCCAGATGGTTAGGATCTAAACCCGGGGGCTGATAACCGAGGTTCCCCCGCCACTGAGGGTTCCTGCAAACACACAAGGAACTGTTAAAGAGACTTTTCGTCATCACCTTCCTCCAGCTCCCAAAGTGTATTCCAAATTCAAAAGTCATGGCTGGGTATCCCAGATGGTGAGGAAAGCAAGCTGTAATTTTAGTGAAGTAGCTAGCTTTCTAAATAACCTGTAGTCAACCACGACTCTTTTTCTTTGTGGCCCAGATGAGGATAATACTTTACCTGACTGTTGCAGCTGACATTTGAGAACTGCTTTGAGGTCGCTGGAGTCCTGGGTGGTGCACTCAGATGCTAACCAAAAGGTTGGAGCTTTCAGTCCACCCAGAGGTGCCTTGGGAGAAAGGCTTGGCAACCTGCTTCAAAAAAATCAGCCATTAAAATCTCAAGGAAGCACGGTTCTACTGACACACATGAGGTCGCCATGAGCCAGGGTGGACCCAATACCCGTTGCCTTGGAGTTGATTTCAACTCATACATAGCTAGCTACCCTATACGTTAGAGTACAACTGCCTCATTGGGTTTCCAAGGGGCGACTGGTAGATTTGAACTGCTGGCCTTTTGGTTAGCAGGAAGCTCTTAACCACTGTGCCACCCGGGCTCTGTGGACTCAGCGGCAGCTGGTTTTTTGAGATCCAGAGATGGGTGGGAGCGAACGCTTACTGAGCCTCCCATGGTTATTCAGCTGCCAGTCTTTACAGGCCAGACACCTTGCCCACACGATCTTCTATTCCTCATACCTGCCTTGTAACTTAGATATCACTACCATTTTTCCAATGAGGAAAGTGAATTTCAAACAGCCTAAGAACCCAAATCACACAATCTCAGCTAAACTGGGATTCTAACCCAGAACTGTGTGGCTTGAAAGCCCATAAGCTGAAACAGTTTAAGTCTTCCTAAAGACTGAATATGTGTTTTCATAAATTTACTTGTTTCATAAATATTTCTTGAGCGCCTACTAAGTGGCTGGTGTCTGGGATAAATCAGTGAACACACTAAACAAGATTTCTGGGCCTGATGGAGCTTACAGTCTAGTTGGAGGGGGGGTATTTCTACAGAAGATATTTCAGACTACTTTTTGCCTGAAACTCCAAAATGTGCATTGCTACTGAAAATACTAAGATACCAAGAAAAAATGCATGAAAAATACAATATTCTTGAATGAAGCTGAATTGATTATGACGATCAAAACCTGAAAATACAGTTGTTAAGAAAGCAAAGAAATATGATTTGATATGAGCAAAGACATGGATTTCCATTCCTGAAGGGAATAGCTGGCGTTTGCTGAAATTTTGTATAATCAGTCAGCTGTGTAATTCTATGGATAGAAACCAAAAAACCAAGCCCGTTGCCATCGAGTCAATTCTGACTCATAACAACACTATAGGACAAAACAGAACTGCCCCATAGGGTTTTCAGGCCTAATCTTTATGGAAGCATTTGAACTGCCGACTTTTCTTTCAATCAGCAGCTGAGTGCTTAACCACTGGCCTTACAGGACACCTAAACACTTGGGGTATTAAAAGGAATAGGTATCTGTAGTTGATGAGTTTTTGCCATAACATTCAAAGGTCTGCATTTCTACACAAATTTCATAGATAAGGAAACTGAGTCACTGGGGAATGAGTTGCTCAAAGACACTAAAAGATCCTACCTATATTGGCAAAGTGGAGACTTGAGTAGAAAATTAAACAATTTACCAGCCGAGATGTGAGAGAAATTTGATGAATGGTACAAGACATGCTCTTAACCTTCTATGTTTTGAGTAATAAAGAGTTAGCATTGGTGTCATCTGTATGAAGGTCCTGGAGAAATTAGATCTTCTTATAGCTATGACTTCCCCACTAGAAAGGATGCTTCTGTTGGTTGGATTCTTAGAAGACAGCTCACCTAGTGTTTCTCCATTGCTCAGCACAGAAAAGAAAAATGACTCAGCACCTAGAGTATGACATTCTGGCTACACGTGTGGGGTGAAATGAAGCACTGGCCCCACCGCCTGGACCACGTAGCTTTACCCTACCAGAGTACATAAATCAAAAACCCATTGCCGTTGAGTTGATTCCGACTCATAGAAACCCTATAGGACAGAGTAGAACTGCCCCGTAGGGTTTCTGAGGAGCAGCTGGTGGATTCGAACTGTTAACCCTTTGGTTAGCAGCCGAAGTCTTAGCCACTGCGCCACCAGGGCTTCACCAGAGTATGCAGGGGTCCTGAGATGTTAGGTGACTGTTTTGAGCATCACTTTATTTGGGGGCTGTCGAAATTAGTGTTTAGGGAGAAGTGGTACCACTAGTGGTTCAAATCCCAGCTCTGCCACTTACCAGCTGTGTGATTTTGGATAATTTACTTCTGTGTGTCTCAGTTTCCCCATCGGTGCTGTGGGAATAGAAATAGCACCTGCCTCAGAGGGTCATCGGAAGGGTTCCCAAGTGAATACATGTAAGAGCACCGAGCTGGTTCAGGCCTGGCACCAGAGTAAGCACTCCATAAGGAGACACCCTCATTGTTTGGGATTGTGTGCCCGTATGGAGTAAGGGGCCACCACCCTGGCACGGCCCGCTTGCTCTAACAGCTCTTGGAATCTGCTTTCTTAGACGGTGGCTGTTTTAGAAACAACTTCCTGCCATGTCTGAAAGATCATGACATAACTGACGAAACATTTTTTGTCTATCTCAACAAAATCTAAATCAAACTACCACAGAGTCTGTCAGGCTTCCAGTCACACAGTCGTTCACTGAGATGACCGAACATGGGATTTACCTTGGCTGGTTTGAGTGCTCTGTCTAGACCTGACCTAAGAGAGGCCGGCGTCTAATCATGGCTCACACCAGCCAGCCGTGGATCCTCAAAAGGCAGGAGAGAACTAAATGTTGATGAGAGGAGCTCTATAACAACGTAAAAACAACCCTCCTGTTAAAACCCTTTTCTATTAACGTACAGGGTAAACTTCCTGCCAGAGGTTAAGAAAGGACCTTGTACCAAATTGTCATGATCCAGAATTTCAGTTTGGGAGGAAGGCAGTGATAGGAAACATTTCTTTCCTCAAGGGAGATTGGTGTATCTGGCAGCCATCTGAGTGATTTGTCAAAATGGAACACAAACCAAAAGATGAATCCAGTGAGATTTCGTGGTTGTTACAAATGGGGCGAGTTATAAATCGCGAGGCTGACTGTGGTGTTTTCACGTGATTTGAGTACTAACATGGGTTTCGTCAGAGCAAAGAAGGAATAGATCGTGGTTGTGGAAGGAATATCTCTGTTTTTTATGGCACAGCCTGGGTTCCATGCCCCTGCCACAAAGAGGAGATGAATCTCTCCAGTGTCTTCACCTTAAACATTCAGCTCCGGAACAAAATCTTTATTTGCCTCTGAGAAAGTACTTCTCTTTCCACCTGGAAGTCCATGAGGGCAACTAGCTAACCAAGATCCTTTCTAGTAGCCTTGGTTATTTATTTATTTATTTATTATGTCATAGGATTGGAATATTACAGGGAAAAGAGCTAGTTGCCCCACAGCTTCCCTCCATCAGGGAAAGGAAAGTAAAAATTTCCTCCCCAGGTCATCAATGAATGAACGTCTCCAAGAAGTTATGAGACTTAGCTCCTTGTTGGAAGACTGGGTGAAACGTCTAGTAGTAAAATGGAGCCAGACAGTAGAAGGTTATATATATGCTGTTATGTAGATTTAAAATGGAAACAACCTCTTCATTTCAGCAAAATGAATGTGTAGTTTTTTTCTTAGGCATCAGGATATTTCAGTTTGAAATATTTTAGGGTCCACGTTGTCCATAAAAATATCCTTAACTAGCATCACCAATGTGCTGGGAGCTTCGTTTTAAAGTGGATAGTAAACTTCTTAGATTTATTTTACATTTTTGCTGTGTGTTTTCCCACGACTTACTTGGACACTAAAGAAACTTCAGTGTCCTTTGAGGCCTTTGGGTTAATTTAACAATCAAAAGACACCTACAGATTTTACTAGAAGTTGATTTGAGATGATACTCCCTGGCTATAGTTTTTTAAATACAGGCAGTCTGAGCATAACAATTGGAATTATTATTATTACAACCAATAGTAATATCGCTAGCCGAAGTAAGGCGTAGATTGACAAACACTGTCTCAGGAAGTATCTGCTTTTTACTGGGAGGACAGGTCAGTTCAGTTGGTTTGATCAACTCGCCAGTTCATTTAGAATAAAAATGTCAAGTTGGTTGTTTGAATTCATAAATTAGTTCATCAAAAATGAAAGAAGCTATGTTGTTGTTGTTGGGTACCACTGAGCTGATTCTGACTCATGGTGACCCCGTGTGACAGTGTAGAACTGCCCCGCAGGGTTTTCTTCGCCGTCATCCTTACCAGAGCACATAGCCAAGTCTTTCTCCCATGGAGCCGCGGGGTGAGTTCGAACCACTGAGCAATTAATGTTTGCGCCAGTAGGGCTCCCAAAGAAACTATAACCTCTGTAAGTTGTTATAAATAAGATTTAGGCCTGCCAATCTGGGTAAAAGTGCCATAAAATTTATTTGGAAAGTATTGAAGCATATTCAAATGTCAGATATTATTACCGTATTATACTATTTTTCCCTCATCTTGATTATTGAATTCACTTATTGTTAGGATCGAGTTTCCAATTTGGGCATGAAAACTAAATTACTGTTTTCTAGGAAATGCATATTTGGTACCCACATTGAATTTTTTTTTAGTACGCAGAGTAAAATCATATTAATTGCCCTTGTTGGCAGTCATGTATTTCTTAGGACCCTGTATCTGCAACTAAGCTAATTGACCTTGAATCCATTCTATCAACGTTTTAATTATTCACTAGTTAATAATTCTTAAAAACAACTTCAACATTAAAATGTCTCTAAGAGCATGTACTGAGCTATTCAATCCCATGTAATTTCATACAATATTCATATCAACCTAAAATTTCTCTGAGGTCTTTATAAATTTGTATAACATATTTTTTATAGTCCGACAATAGCTTTAACATTCTGATGACTGTGTATAACATCCTTTCCATGATAAATATGCACATTTTTCTTTTTTTTCCCAGTCGTTTGGATCTGTAGCCCTGGTGGTGCAGTGGCTAAGAGCTCAGCTGTTAAAAGGTCAGCAGTTCGAATCCATAAGCCGCTCCTTGGAAACCCTATGGGGCGGTTCTGCTCTGTCTTATAGGGTTGCTATAAGTCGGAATCAACTTGATGGCAACGGGTTTGTTAATTTTTTTTTGTTTTTGGCTAGTCCGAATCTGCATATATTAGGAAACCGAATAGATAGAAAATAAATATGTTCCTGAATGAGAAAACTCACTATTATGATGTCAATTTCCCAAATTGAATATGAATATGAATTTTTTAGAATACGAATCCAAAGCTTTATAAATATCATTGTCACCTAGTGCTGCTATAACAGAAATACCACAAGGGGATGGCCTTAAAAAAGAGATATTTATTTCCTCACAGCAAAGTAGGCTAGAAGTCCAAATTCTGGGCATCGGCTCCAGGGGAAGGCTTTCTCTGTCTATTGGACTTCTCATCAATCTTCCCCTGACTAGGAGCTTCCCATCACAGGGACCATAGGTCCAAAGGACACACTCTGCTCCTGGCACAGCTTTCTTGGTGGTATGAGGCCCCCGACTCTCTGCTTGCTTCCCTTTCCTTTTATCTCTTGTAACATAAAAGGCGGTGCAGGCCACACCCCAGGGAAACTCCCTTTACATTGGGTCAGGGATGTGACCTGAGCAAGGGTGTCACATCCCACCCTAATCCTCTTTAACCACAGGCAGAGATTATGACTTATAACCCATAGGAAAATCACAAAATGGAGGACAACCACAGAATACTGAGAATTGTGGCCTAGCCAAGTTGAGATAGTTTTGGGGGGACAGAATTCAATCCATGACAATAAAGAAAATAAAATTCTGTAAATATGGCAAGAAAATTATGGGAAAAAATACAGGGAGGTTTTCTCTTCTAAATAACAAAGTATAATATAAAATCTAAGGTAATTTAAATAGTGTGGTATTTGTGCAAGAATAGTCAAATAAATTTATAAACTAGAGTCCAGGTACAGACTCAATTATATATAAAAAACTTAGTTTTGGATAAAAGTGACATTTTAAATCAGTTGGGAAGATGGATAATTTACCAAATTGCGTCGGCAGAAATAACTATTAATATAATTGGAAAAAATTAAACCTGATACCTAACACCATCCACTGAAATAAACTTCAAATAAATTTTAAAGTCATTCCTAAAATGTATGTCAGAAGAAAACATAGTAGAGTATTTCTCTAACTTTGGTATGAGTAAATAATTTTTAAATAAAGCCGCAAACAGCCATAAAGAAAGATAGTGGCAGATTGGACCGTATTGAAAAAAAAAAAATTAAAACAACAAAAGACAGCATACAAGAATTTAGGGTTATGTGACAGAGAGGAAACACTTGGCAATACATTTAACAGACTAAGAATTACTCTCTAACATACCTCGAATACATACATATTAATAAAAAAAATAAAGAAAAGGCAAATAACCTATTAGAAAAAAGAGCCAAAAGTAGAGAAGAATATTTACAGAAGAAAAATTATAAATAAATGATAAAAGGATACTGAACTTCAGTATCATCTACAAAGTACAAATTACGATAATAGCGTGCCGATTTTTGCCTAAGAGACAGGCAAAAAATTACAACAGCTGAAAACACCGAATGTTTGAACAGGACCTGAGGGGTATGGAAGATTTCGGAGGGAGTGGATCTGAAAACATTGATTAAAAAAAAGCACATATTTTTTGACTCACAATCTCACCATTCTAGAGAAATAGTTATATATGTTCATACATGTTATATGTGTTCACAAAGATGAATATTCAAGTATGTTCACTGTTGTTCATCTAGGGAAGTGGTAAAACATACATATTATGTCCACATGATGAAATACCAGAAGTCACTGTGAGAAGGAGATAGAGCCGCAGGCAGTGGTGTGGAAAGCGCTACAAGAACTATTGTTTAGTGAGAAGCAAGACCAAGAACTCTCTGTATGTTATGATCACGTGTGTGTAAAGCAAATACCAAACAAAACCACGCGTGTCTGTGCGCGCGTGTGTGTGCACATGTTTAAATGCATTTGAAAAAAGACTGAAAAGATGCTCAAAAACATGCTGACATTCGCTCCTCTAGGTACATGAATCAGAGTGGGAAGAAGAAAATATTCACATTTTCTTCCACATGTTTTTTGTATTTTGTATTATTTGAACCCTTTACTGTAAGAATATATTGGCATATTACCCACATCTCTTTTTTTTTTTTTTAAGGCAGTATATGTAAAAAATAGAATGCAACCCATGGTGTGGACGTGCCAACAGATTACTGATCCTCTACCCCCAACCCCTCCTCCACGCAGCTGACAAAAGAGGATGCGAACATTTTTTTTAATTAAAAAAACAAAAATAGGGGCAGGTGTGGTGAGGACTGATTACAGGTGACCTGTTTTCACTCAGTCACGAGACACTGCCATATTTCAGTGAGATATTTTGCGGCACAGAACAGACCCTTCAATAAGAACTAAATAGATTTAAATTCTTCCTGTCTGTTTCTATCTCACATACATGTACACCAAGACACATACTAATTTATTCCCCAAGTGTTTGTTGACTACGGGCCTAATTATAATGCTGTCGTAAGTGTGAAATGGCGACACTTTCTCATCACTCTGTAGAGGTAAAAATATGCATTTTCTCAAACTTTCTGGGTCACCATGCCAGCTTTGAGGTCAGCCTTGGTCTGCTGCTATTGGTGATGATGGATGATTCCAGGAAATTTAAAACAAGCTGTCCCTCCCCACTCAGCACCCACCTGAACCTTCCACTGTTTAGTCAGAGCTGAAGGAAGAGGCGCTGGGCAAGGGGGAGTTCAGGAGCTACCTTCACAAAGCTGTGTGTAGCATACCATTCCATATTCCATTTCACTATAAAAAAAACTAGCCTGGATAAATATTTATGTTTCATAAATATTCATGTGTTTGGGAGGGAAATGGTTTGTCACAAGAGAGGAGCACAATATGGGACCAATGGATTCATTTAGGGATGTTTGTAAGTTGTAGAAAGAAGACAGTGGAGGCAACACTAGAATAGAAGGAAAAGATAGAGTGGATCAAGGAAAGGAGGATCTGGGGTTACAGCTGCAGGGTTAGGCCAACTGCTTCTAGTGGAAGGAAAGAGGCAGGAAATCCAGGTGTATTGTCCAGAGAAAAGATAATAAACCACTCGGGGTATTGGGGTCACAGTCAAACAGTGTTTTTGCAGGAGCTGTTGTTGTTTGGTGCCGGCGACTCAGTTCCTACTCACAGCGACCCCATGTACCACAGAACAAAACACTGCCCAGTCATGTGCCATCCTCACAATCATTGTTATACTTAAGCCCATTGTCGCAACCACTGTGTCAGTCCATCCCGTTGAGGGTCTTCCTCTTTCCTGATGACCCTCTACTTTACCAAGCGTGATGTCCTTCTCCAGGGATTGGTTCCTTCTGACAACATGTACAAAGTATGTGAGACACAGTCTCACCATCCTTGCGTCTAAGGAGCATTCTGGCTGTACTTCAGCCAAGACAGATTTGTTCATTCTTTTGGTAGCCCACTGTATATTCAACATTCTTCACCAAAACCATAATTCAAAGGCATCAATTCTTCTTTGGTCCTTCTATTCATCATCCAGCTTTCATATGCATATGAGGCAATTGAAAGCACCATGGCTTGGGTCAGTGCACTTTAGTCTTCAAGGTGATATCTTTGCTTTTCAATGCTTTAAAGAGGTCTTTTGCAGCAGGTTTGACCAAAGCACTGTGTTTTTTGATTTCTTGACTGCTATTTCCATGGGTGTTGATTGTGGATCCAAGTAAAATGAAATCCTTGACTACTTCAATCTTTTCCCCATTTATCATGATGTTGCTTATTGGTCCAGTTGTGATGAGTTTTGTTTTCTTTATGTTGAGGTGTAATCCATACTGAAGGCTGTGGTCTTTGATCTTCATCAGTTAGTGCTTCAAGTCCCCTTCACTTTCAGCAAGCAAGGTTGTGTCATCTGCATAACACAGGTTGTTAATGAGTCTCCCTCCAATCCTAATGCCCCATTCTTCTTCATATAGCCCAACTTCTCAGATTATTTGGTCAGCATACAGATTGAACAGGCATGATGAAATGATACAGCCCTGACACACACCTTTCTTGACTTTAAAACATGCAGTATCCCCTTGTTCCATTTAAATGGCTGCCTCTTGGTCTATGTACAGGCCCTCATGAGCACAATTAAGTGTTCTGGAATTCCCATTCTTTGCAATGTTATCCATAATTTGTTATGATCCACACAGGTAAACATCTTTCTGGTATTCTCTGCTTTCAGCCAGGATCCATCTGACATCAGCAATGATATCCCTGGTTCCACTTCCGCTTCTGAATTTGGCTTGAATTTCTGACAGTTCACTGTCAATTTACTGCTGAAGCCCCTTTTGAATAATCTTCAGCAAAATTTTACTTGCATGTAATATTAATGATATTGTTTGATAAATTCCACTTTTGGTTGGATCACCTTTTTTGGGAATAGACATAAATATGGATCTCTTGCAGTCAGTTGGCCAGATAGCTGCGTTCCAAATTTCTTGGCATAGATGAGTGAGCACTTCCAGCGCTGCATCCATTTGTTGAAACACCTCAATTCACAGTCCGTCAATTCCTGCAGCCTTGTTTTTCGCCAATGCTTTCAGCGCAGCTTGGACTTCTTCCTTCAGTGTCATCGGTTCCTGATCATATGCTACCTCCTGAAATGGCTGAACATTGACCAATTCTATTTGGTATCGTGACTCTGTGTATTCCTTCCATCTTCTTTTGATGTTTCCTGAATCGTTTAATATTTTCCCTGTAGAATCCTTCAATATTGCTTGAATTTTTTTCTTCAGTTCTTTCAGCTTAAGAAATGCTGAGCATGTTCTACCCTTTAGGTTTTGTATCTCCAGGTCTTTGCACATGCCACCCTTTGAAATCTTCTGTTCGGCTCTTTTAGTTCATCATTTTTTCCTTTTACTTTAGCTACTCAACGTTCAAGAGCAAGTCTCAGAGTCTCTTCTGACATCCATTTTGGTCTTTTCTTTCTTTCTTGTCTTTTTAATGACCTCTTGCTTTCTTCATGTATGATGTCCTTGATGTCATTCCACAACTCCTCTGGTCTTCAATCATCTTGAGATGGTCTCTACATTCAGGTGGGATGTACTCAAGGTCATACTTTGGCTCTTGTGGACTTGTTCTAATTTTTTTCAGTTTCCACTTGAACTTGCATATGAGGAATTGATGGTCTGTTCTAAAGTCAGCCCGTGCCTTATTCTGACTGATGGTATTGAGTTTTTCCATTGTCTCTTTCCACAGACGTGGTCGATTTAATTCCTGTGTATTCTACCTGACGAGGTCCATATGTATAGTCACCATTTATGTTGTTGAAAAAAGGTATATGCAATGAAGAAGTTGTTGGTCTTGCAAAATTCTGTCATGTGATCTCTGGCATCATTTCTATCACCAAGGCCGTATTTTCCAAATACTGATCCTTCTTCTTTGTTTCCAACTTTTCCATTCCAATTGCCATTAAGAATCAATGCATCCTGATTGCATGTTCGATCAATTTCAGACTGCAGAAATTGGTAAAAACCTTCTATTTCTTTCTCTTTGGCCTTAGTGGTTGGTGAATAAATTCAAATAATAGTTGTATTAACTGATCTTCCTTGTAGGCAAATGGATATTATCCTACCACTGACAGCATTGTACTTCTGGATAGATCTTGAAATGTTCTTTTTTGACAGTGAGTGCAATGCCACTCCTCTTCAAGTTGTCATTCCCGGCATAGTAGACTATATTATAGACTGATTCAAAATGGCCAATATCAGTCCATTTCAAATCACTAATGCTTAGATGTTATGCATCCCATTTCATTTTGACAATTCCCAGTTTTCGTACTTCGTACATTCCAGGTTCCAATTATTAATGGGTGTTTGCAGCTGTTTTTTCTCATTTTGAGTTGTGCCACCTCCCGAAAGCTTGACTCCATCCACATCATTAAGGTTGACTCTACTTTGAGGAGGCAGCTCTTCCACAGTCGTATTTTCAGTGACTTCCAACCTGAGGGGTTCATCTTCCCACACATTTGCAGGACTTATGCACTGGAAAAGATTATGGAGTGCTCCAACATTCCTCCTCCCTTAGTAACTCCAAGTAAACACAATGCCAAACTATAAAATAAGTAAATATAGGAATTAGCAAGTGTCTTCAAAAATTTTTGAAAATACTTTGCCTCATCTTTGCTGGTGCACCAAGCATGTTCTTGGGCTACCTCTTGGGTCATCTTTCAGATTAGCTTCAACCCTGAGGCTTGAGCTGGGTACCAGCCTAAAAAAACTCTTGTCATCAGAAACAAGAGGACTCGGACAGCCCACCTCTTGATATTGAAAGAAAGGAACTTAGGCTCTCCTGATGCAAAATTCTACTAGGCCACATGAAGTAGGGTGGGGTAGGTATTGGGATAGGAAGGAAGAATGACTGTGAAGAAGCAGAGAGGGCAGTGGTAAGGATCATTCCATTCACAAATGGAAATGCAAGATAGCGACACTCAAATGGAAGTTCAGCTCTGGTGTGCCATGAAAAGTGCTTTAGGTTGCCTCCTTCTAATTGTGAAAACCGCCACCTGTCAGTGTGTTGTACTGTGGTGGCTTGCATGTTGCTGGAAGCTATGCCACTGGTATTTCAAATACCAGCAGGGTCACCCATGGTGGACAAGTTTGAGTGGAGTTTCCAAAGACAGACTAGGAAGAAGGGCCTGACAATCTACTTCAGGAAATTAGCCAGTGAAAACTTTATGAATCACAACAGAATATTGTCTGGTATAGTGCTGGAAGATGAGCCCTGTAGGTTGGAAGGCACTCAAAATACACGTGGTTATAACAGTGAATTCAACCATGCCAACAATTGTGATGACGGCCCAGGACTGGGCAATGTTTCATTCTGTTGTACGTAGAGTTGCTATTACTTGGAGCTGACTCTATGGCAACTAGTGACAACAATTGCCAAAGAAGAGTTGGATTGCCTCCAACCAATTGTTGAACAAGTTGCCTCTAGTTAGGGGTGTCATCCGGTTCTGACACCTGTACTTCATGTCTCTGTCTACCTCTACTTGCTTTCTTCTGTGGGTCTTCAGGAGGCTAGAAAGCAGTGATCATGTAAGCGGAAGGGATCATAGGCTCAAAAAGCTGCACCCCTGTGTTAGGAAGCTCAGCATGAGCCTCACACCAAATGGCCTTCCAAGAGTTGCTGCCCTAACCTCAGGGCCTCTGCCCAGCACAAATCAGGGGGCACCCAGAATGGCACCCCCGATGTAATGCAACGTGGACACTAACACCTCCTTGTGCCTATTCACTTCCCGTTTTTCAGATGTAGAGTCTCAAAATGCCTCCACTGACTCTGTTATGGATTGAATGTGTCCCCCAAAAATATGTGTATCAGCTTGGCTAGTCCATGATTCCCAGTATTGTGTGACTGTCCATCATTTTGTCATCTGATGTGATTTTCCTATGTGTTGTAAAACCTACCTCTATGTTGTTAAGGAGGTGGAGTTAGCAGCAGTTATATTAATGAGGCAGGACTCAGTCTACAAGATTAGGTCATGTCTTAAGCCAGTCTCTTTTGAGATGTAAAAAAAAGAGGCGAGCAGAGAGACAAGAGGACCTCATACCAAGAAATAAGCACTGGGAGAATAGCACATACTTTTGACCTGCAGTCCCTGCCCTGAGAAGCTCCTCAGCCAGGGGAAGATTGATGACAAGGACCTTCCTCCAAAGCCAACAGACAGAGAAAGCCTTCCCCTGGAGCTGGCCCTCTGAATTCGGACTTCTAGCTTCCCAGACTGTGAGAAAATAAATTTCCTTTTGTCAAAGCCATCCACTCATGGTATCTCTGTTATAGCAGCACTAGATGATGAAGACAGACCCCAAGTTTTCTGACCCCCTTGCAACATGCCTGTCTTTCTTGGTAACAGCCCACCCTTTAGATACAGCATCCTGTTTAGCATCATGGCAACATACAAGCCTCCACTGACAGACAGATCATGACTGTGCATCAAGGAATTGAACCCGGTTATTCAGCAAGAAAGGCAGGCAAGAATTCTACCACTGAACTACCACTGCCTCCATTTGAGAGCTACTGTTTTGCCAGAAAGAAACCCAATAAGACACACTATATAGGACAACCCAGAGTTCAGAAGCTGTAAATGGGTCATTAAGGCAGACAAGTCCTAACATTATATTGTAATTTAGGGGCTGCAGATGATTGAGTTATTTATACTCTTCAGTTCATAGCACATTATCATCAGTGGTCTGTGAAGCCTTTTCTCTTTAAACTTCATTTCATCCAACAAATATTTATAACGTACATGTCCCTCAGGTGCCAGATGCTATTCTAGGCAGTAGTGCTACAACAATGAACAAAGCTAAGCTTCTTTCTCACGTAGGGTTTGCATTCTAGCAGGGTTAGACAAACAGTAAATCGTAAAATAAATAAGTGAGTTATATAGCATGGTAGACAGTGATATGTCCTACAGAAATCCTAAAAAAGTGCTTCTCAAATAAGATGCCAACAAATGCAGATTCTAAAGTCAGAATGCTGAAAAGCCAGGAAGTACATCTTTCAAGTGGAACCAGACAAGTGGCTACATAAGAAAGTCGCTTCATTCTAAGGCCTCAGGCAAAAGAAAATAAAAGAACAAGTGAGGACAAAGGTAGGAGCTTGGAAAGACGTGCGTGCTCTGTTTCAGCAATTCTTAGAGTTCCAAAATACTTTAACAGTACACCTAAACCACGTCTTGTGTAATCTTAGACGGGTGTTGCTGAATCGTTGACTGAAGTTGCTATCCTCTGTGTTGTTTTGTGCCGTTGAGTCGATTCTGATTCATGGTGACTCTGAGTGTTACAGAGCGGAGCTGAGCTCCACAGGGCTTTCTTGGCTGTCATCTTTACAGAAGCAGATTGCCAGACCGTTTCTTCTGCAGTGGGTTTGAACTGCCAACCTTTTGGTTACCAGCTGAGCGCAAACCATTTGGGCCCCTGGAGGCTCACTGTCTTCGGTACCATAATTAATTTTTTTTCTCTTCAATATGAAAGTGGGACAGCTTTAACCAGATCCTAAATTTAAATTCGAAACCACCTCTGCCAGCCATGAAAAAGGCCCGTTTCAGCCACTGTTAAATGCAATGCTGGCGGAAATGCAGAAAGGGAAGCCTTTCCTGATGCCCAGCAAGCCTTCTATTAATGTTCTCTCCACGGCCCTAGGTGCCTGGTGACCAGCCCCACCACATGGCTCCATCTTATCTGTCACCCCCACTGACTGTGAGATCCTTGAAAGCAGGAACTGTGTTTTGCATATTTTTGAATTCCTGGAATCCAGCTCAGTGCCTAGTATATAATAATCAGTTTAAAAATATTGAAAGAATGAATAAATGTATGTTCTGTATGCAATAAATGTAATATGCTGCTAGAACCACATTCATTCTATAAGTGATATAATTGAGGGGGTGATAAAAATTCGGACTATCTCATTTAAACAGATCACCTCTCCAGCCTCCACGAAGCAAGTAACCCAAACTCTGGTTTTTAAAGGTGATTTTTCTTTTTCTGAATGTGCTTTCTGGAGTCTCTTCCTTTCTTGTCGCTCCTGCTTAGCTGCAGACATGAAAACCCCTCGTCCTCCACGTCTGGCCTTAGCTACATGTTGACTCAAATCCAGAGCTCTGTCTTCATCAGTGTGCATGTCTGTGTTTTGAGGCGAATAGACTGGGGTGAGGTGGAGGTGTAAACGGAAGATGTGGGGTTTTTTTTTCTCTCCTCTGAAATGACTGTGGTGACCTAAGGGTTTCTCTCCAACTACCAAGATATAGCCTGCCCAGCTAATAAAAGCAAACTTCTGCTGTAAAGTCTGTAGTGGGTGCTATGGTCTGCTGCTCAGATCCTCCATTCAGGGAGCTGCCTTGCCAAGGTTACACCCTTCGTTTGGGGGTATCCTATGTCCAAGAGATGATCAATGTGGGGGCTAAAAATCTAACCCTCTTACCTCAATTTGAGACATCTTTGAATGACCACCCAAGTTTCAGGGGCTCCCTATAGGACTGGATGAAGCCTCTGTATCAACTACACCGTGACTTACGTTCTCCCTCTGCTGAATTGTGTTTCTCTCACGTCCTCACAGGTCTTGTTCCCAAGCAGGAAAGGAGGAACCAAAAAACACCAGTCACTACTGAATCAATCGACTCTGACTCATGGTGACCCCAATGTGTGTCAGAGTAAAACTGTGCTTCACGGGGTTTTTTTTTTGGCTGATTTTTCTGAAGTAGATCACCAGGTTTTTTTTACAAGGTACCTCTGGGTAGACTCGAATCACCAAACTTTCAGTTAGCAGCCAAGTAAGTGAACTGTTTGCACCACCCAGGGATTCCAAGAGCACCCCTGAATTAACTCACTGGATGCAAATCTTCATCTCAGTCCGTTTCCTGGGAAACTAAGCCCATGAGCAATGTTACTTACACCTCTACCTCCACCTCTGTCCAGTGCTTTGCTTCAAATCTTAGCTGGCTTGGCTGGTGATCAGAACCCCTGTGAACACATTACCTGTTTCTTCCCACAAGTACTTGGATCCTACTCCCCGTGCCCTTAGCAGGTTGACCAATAGACTATTTTAAAAAATGACAGCATTACCTGTAAAGTTTTGAAGATCCCACTTGCCAAAAATTCTACCACTAGATCCCATTTAGTAAAAGAATTGACCAAGCAAGCCCTTTGGACACTGTGATTTGATCTTCTGGCTACCAGTTTGGGGTTTGATCAGCATTATGGATTAAAACAAATTATAACTGAATCACAAATTCACAAAAAAAGACCAGACTACTGGTCTGATGGTAACTGGAGGAACTCCCAAGACTACAGCCCTCAGACACCCTGCTAACTCAGAACTGAAGCCACTCCCAAAATCCACCTTTCAGCCAAAGATTAGACAGGCCTATAAAACACTCAATAACATGAGGAACGTGCTCCTTAAATCAACCAAGTATACAAGACCAAATGAGCAACACCTGCCCAAAAGCAAAGACGAGAAGGCAGGAAAGGACAGGAAAACTGGATGAACGGACACTGAGAACCCAGGGTGGAAAGGGAGAGAGTGCTGATACATTGCGGGGATAGTAACCAATGTCACAAAATAATTTGTGTATAAAATTTTGGAATGAAAAACTAATTTGCACAGTATGTTTTCATCAAAACACAATAAAATTTAAAAAATTATAACTGCATCAATATCCATTACTTGGTTATTCCAATATTTTCCCCATTTTCCTAATGACTACGTACGTATTCCTTGGATGAGCCCACAAGGGTTGTAACATTCAACTTCCTCTATTACATTGCATTAGCACCCATTCATACGTATGTAATTCATATATAGGGTTTTGATATAACGCAATGCCTCTAATCTCCTCTCATCATGCCCTCTGCAGAAAAGATCTGGGGAGTTCTCACTCCATCATATAGAATGTGAAGTATGTATTTTGGCATAGCTAAATATATAATAATAGAGTTCTAAAACGTCTGAGTTTTCACATATACAAATTCTGCTTTGCAAGTAAAATGTCAGATTAAGTTCTTTGAATCAATTCTAATTTTAGGCGCTTATGGAACCAAGGCACAAAACTAATATGGACAATAATATTTATCACTACATTGTTTTATGTCAATTGCATATAAAAAAACAAAGGAAATAACTTATAGAGGAATGATTAATAAAATGTTGGTTAAATAAATTAAGGTACATTGATAAAAGTATGCAGTCATAAAAATGATGGTGTAAAAGTAAATTGATTAACATGGAAAGAAGCTCACATCATAAAGTCAAATTTAAAAAAAATCAGGTTACCGACCAACATGAGTGATACCATTCACTTATATAAAACATATTTGGCATAGACAAAACGAGATAACTTGAAGGAAGATGACTGTCTTAGTCATCTCGTTCTGCTATAACAAATACCACAAGTGGACGGCTTTAACAAAGGGAAATTTATTCTCTCACTGCCTAATAGGCTATAAGTCCAAATTCAGGGTGTCAGCTCCAGGAGGAGGCCCCTCTCTGTCAGCTCTGGAGGAAAGTCTTGTCATCAGTCTTCCCCTGTTCTGGGAGCATCTCAGCACAGGAACTTCAGGTCTAGAGGATGCGCCCTGCTCCTGGTACTTCTTTCTTGATGGTATGAGGTCTCCAACTCTCTGCTTGCTTCCCTTTCCTTTTATCTCTTGTAAGATAAAAAGTGGTACAGGCCACACCCCAGGGAAGCTCCCTTTACATTGGATCAGGAATGTGGCCTGAGCGAGGGCATTACATCCCATCCTAATCCCTTTAACCACAGGCAGAGATTATGATTCATAACACATAGGAAAATCACAAAATGGAGGACAACCACACATGGCCTAACCAAGCTGACACATATTTTGGGGGGACACAATTCAATCCATTACAATGACCAACATGTTACCAGCGATTTTCTCCAAGTGGCGGAATGTGAACTGACTCATGTTTTGCAGGGTTGCTTGAATTTTTATGACATATCTTCAAGTAAAACAAAACTATTTTATTTTAAACTTTTCCTCCCAAAAATCCCTCTACTCTCCTGCCATTTCTCCATTCTTCGTGCTCCTTTCTTTCATCCACTCAAATGAAGAGGGTCCAGGTTTTTCCATTTACATCCCACTGGAGAATCCAGAGACATTTGGAGTGTCATTATTTCTGGGGGGAGCGGGGAAGGGGTATGGTAATCTGATCTTCTCTGCCTCACAGGGGAAACATGCTATGGCATTCTTCTCAGTTCCCAGACGAGGCAGGGACAAGGATGGCTTAGTTACGTGTGGGAAGAGCAGGGGAGACAGTAGGGAAGAGAGCAAAAAGGCCAAAATCAATGCAGGAAAATAAAATGTGATGTGAATTCACCCACACGGGATCATTGTCCCCGGTATTTCTCTCTGTACAGGTAGAGGAAGTGCAGATAGCTCTCATCCACAAAAGATAGAGGATGATAGCTCAGAAGTAGACTCCTTTATAAACCCTGTCGTAATCATCATTCCCCACTTTGGTTTAATGCAGAATGATGGCCAAACCCAACCACTTTACATCTACTCTGTGAAGATTGTCATGATGTTGGCAATGTCCTTGGGGTTTAGACCCAATTGGGCAAGTCTTGCATTTAAGGAGAAAGATGGACAACATGGACCATCTTTGTGGCAAAGGAAGAGGATTCAAACATTGGGCCCAAAGATTAAAAAATTCACTACTTGGTTCTAGATGCCAGCATGCCTGCAGAAAGCATTGGCAGCAAAGAAAGTGGCATAAACAAAGCCTGATCCTCTAGTAATGTCTTGTGGGTGCTGAGCAGAGGTCACACCACTGAAGTGCCATGTATCTTTTGCAGAAAATCATCCAAATGACTCTTCTGGGTCTTCTTCCCTTCTGCTGCTTCCAAAGCAAAAACCTGCTCTGATCCTCAGGGACAATTTGGACTCGCCGACCTTGAATGAGTCTAGTTTCCCCAGACAGTTAGCGCTTCCTGTTGGCTGGGCAAGGGGTGAGAATGATTACGCAGTTTTGCCGTTCCCCATGTGATCAGCACACCATGCTGCGATGCCATGTGTCTTTACAGCAGAGGAGACCACAAGTGTAAACAAAGAGTGTTTAGAGGTATAAAGAAGGGTGTCATTTTCTAAGGACAGCTGTCGTTTGCTCAGGGTACAGTGTTATTGCAGGACAAGACATTTGAAGTTTGATACCATAATTAAGCTAAACGGTAGTTTAGCTTAATTAGAAAAGTATATCTACCTTGAGCATTGTACCCTTTTAAAGAATTATCTATGTGAGATCAAATTGACAACAGCAATTTGAAATGTTAGATAAGAAGCTTAGGGGGCAGTGAGTTTATGTTAATGGTGGTAAAATTATTTGAAAAAAGATAGCAAGAATTATTGTACAACTTGAAGAATGTAATCAAAGGCTGAATTATACATGCAGAATTTTTGAAATGGTTTATCTTTTGCTATGTATATTTTCACACACATGCACACAAATTCCTTTCCTTTGATTTTAAGTAGGGGTAAGAGCCCCCTAAAAGGGGATTTGGGATAGGTCTAACTAGAAAGCCCCTGCCATTATATCTTAGTTCTCTGAAAGTTTGAGCAAATTCTATGCGGTCAATAAAACTTAGCTAATATATTTCACTACAGACCTTACATCCTAGACAGAAGCAGATATTTACACCACCTCTGAACAAACTGGAAAATTCAGGATTAAATTTAAATTAATATGTAAGAACTGCCAAGTGGAGAAAATTGACAAAACAATTATGCAAAGTTTCTAAACGTTTGTTTTACTCACTTACTTCTACTAAGTTATCGATGTCCTTCCTACAAAATTTTGCCTCAGACTCTGCTTCCTGATGGCACGAATATGTGACTCGTAGAAGAATTTGGCAGTTCAGTTGCGGCTCACATTCTCTTTTTCTTAAAAATAAAATCCCTCACTTGCCTTTTCCAAATCTGACTGAGGTGAATATTTCTCTCATAAAAAAAAAAAAAAAAAAAAATGTGATCTGGGGATCTGTTATTCCAACTGGCTGCCAATTCTGTTCATTGTTACCTGTTTCTATCAACATCTTATTTTTTCAGATGCAAATCCCCATCAGTCTAAAGAGAGCAGTTAGTTTCATTTTGAGTAGACTCACATATTCCCACAGAGAAAGGCTGCCAGGTCCAGGCACTGTTGGAGAGGCTGAAGGCGAGGGTTTCTTGTCCTTGGGGGTGCATACCCAAGGCAGAGAATGATAAGGGTCATGAAGGCATTGGAGAAAGAGATCACAACTATTACATACATAAAAGCAAACCCATTGTCGTCGAGTCGATTCTGACCCATAGCGACCCTAAAGGACAGAGTTGAACTGCCCATAGGGTTTCCAAAGAGCACCTAGTGGATTCAAACTGACAGCCTTTTGGTTAGCAGCTGCAGCTCTTAACCACTGCACCACCAGGGTTTCCTACAACCATTATAAGGAATCAGAAAAGGCTTAAGGCAGGATGTGACACTGAAGGTAAGTCTGCAAGGGTGGGTAGGGTTCCACAAGCAGAGATGGCAGGACGGGCTTTTGGACTGCAGAAAAGTATGAGCAAAAAAGAGCAGGTGGAAATCAGAGGTGTATGGGAAGAGCAAATTGTTTAGTCTGGCCAGGGAATCAGCTGGAGAAACGGCAGGAAAGGTAGGTTCAGGTCACCAGTAACCAGTTGCAGTTGAGTGGATTCCAAACCATAGTGACCCCCTGCGTGTTAGAGTAAAATTGTGCTACATAAGGTTTTGAGTGGCTGATTTTTTTGGAAATAGATTACCAGGCCTTTCTTCCAAGGTACCTCTGGGCTGTCTTGAACTTCCAACCTTTCTGTTAGCAGTTCAGTACACTAAGAGCACCACCCAGGGACTCAGGTTCAGGCCACAGATTCCCTATCAATGGGTTCTGAATAGCCTGAGATTCTCAGCCCCCAAGGTGATTAAACAGTCATCTCAGGAAGGGAACGCTGAAATGTCAAACTTAAGCCTTTGCTTACACCATGTTTACAAAAAGATGGGGCAAGAGAAAAGTGGCAGTCAGCAATTAGCCCCTCCCATCCAAGCAGGGGAACCCTGGTGGCGTAGTGGTTAAGTGCTATAGCTGCTAACCAAAGGGTCGGCAGTTCAAATCCTCCAGGCTCTCCTTGGAAACTCTATGGGGCAGTTGTACTCTGGTCACTATGAGTCAGAATCAACTCGACGGCACTGGGTTTGGTTTTTGGTTTTGGTATCCAAGCAGAGGTGAGAATGGCTCTTCCAGCTGGTGCAAGGACCTGTTGACCTGAGATGCATGCCTCTACTCTGGGATAGAGCCCCAGGCTACTAATCTCACTCATAAAACCGTTACCCCTTGTTCTGACTCCATGCTCACTAAGCAATCTTATCATGCCACTTTTACAATGTTTACTCATTGCCTGTAGATTAAAATGCAAACTCAGTAGCAAGGCCTATGAAGCCATGCACACAGATCCAAGTCCTACTTACCTGTCCACTTCTAACTCTGTCTAATCTCCACCTGCAGTAAACCACTAACAGAGATGGAGAAGGCTGGAATTCAGACCTGCCCTGGGCTCTGTGTTTTAGGCTGTGGTACTCCTGCTAGAATGGGGCTGATCAGAGGACTGCAGAGCAGAGGGCCAAGGGAGTGCCCAAAGACAGCACAAGAAGGAAAGTCAGAATCTAAATCCAACCAGCATGTCCATCCACAGGGCTGAGCAGAGAGGCAGAAGCCAGGTAATGCAATGGTTGCTGGAGGTACCCCAGCACACAAGCATATTTAATATTGAGGACAAGAGGCAAAACCCAGACAAATGCCAAGGTTCTAGAGCATTGTCCTAAGGGCTTCCTTATATGGAGTATGGGAGGTTCAGGGATTATAATATGTCAAAATAGCTCATAGGGATGTTCTGAAGCTCTAATGATTAAGGTGATATCACCTATGGATGGGGAGGAAACTATTAATAAACAGTGCCCTTCCAAACACCTCTACCTTTGCTGTTCTATCTCCCTAACATGCATTTCCTCTCCCCTCACCTAACTTTGGAAACTCTTTGGTGGCATAGTGGTTAAGAGCTACGGCTGCTAACCAAAAGGTCAGGAGTTCAAATCCATCAGGCGGCCCTTGGAAGCACTATGGGGCAGTTCTACTCTGTCCTGTAGGGTCACTATGAGTCAGAATCGACTCGACAGCAATGGGTTAGGTTCACCTCCCTTTACCTTTCCAGACAAAGTTTAAATGTAAAGTCCTCCCTGAAGCCTTGCCTGACTCTCCCTGGGAAAACTGGATGCTTCTGCCCCTGTGTTTCCAAAGCATTTGGTACATAACCTTATGTACCAAGGCAACCATCTCTTCCAAACTAGAAACTGGGCCTATGTTTTGACGCGTATGGAAGTCAGAGTATTTTAAATGGATGCTGTTTAGAAAAATCTGGTTCCAGGACTCACCATATTTATAACATTTGGAAACTAGGTATAGCATTCAGTACAAACTAGGAAATGGAATAATATGCTTCTTTTCCTTTGGAAAAACTGATGGGTAGTTTGGTCTGTAAATATTTGTCAGTCAAGAAGCTGTCATCTGTTGAGCATGTTGCTAACGTGGGAACAGCTACAAAGAGTGATGAGACACAGATTCTGCTCTTCAGAAGCACGGAGCTGAGTCAGGGAGGAAGACATGAAACCAAGATACATCCTACCCGAAGGACAATGAGAAGGAAAAGAGAGCCTATGCTCCTTTTGACTATATTGGGTGGTGCAGTGATTAAGTTTTTGGCTGCTGACCAAAAGGTTGGAGGTCTGAATCCACCTAGCAGTGCCTTGGAAGTAAAGTCTGGTGAGCTACTTCCAAAAAACCGGCCATAGAAAACCCTATGCAGTACAGTTCTACTCTGACACACATGGAGTTGCTATGAGTAGGAATTGACTAGATGGCAATTTTTTAAAAAATGCTCCTTTTATTTTAAGTTGCATACATCACTTCAAGGGAAGCTAGGAAATTTGGTCTTTGGCTAAATGGCCACAGAAAGTGAGAACAGACGATAGGACTTGGTGTCTGTCATAGAGACCTTTGGGCTGTCTGCCGTATCCCTGGTGTATCTAATATTACAGTGTTTTGCCCAGAGCTAAAAGCACTTAGAGGGTGAGTAGAGAGGGCAGGGTGGGTGGAAGTCTGCCCCATCTGGGGCTGAGTGCTTCTGAAAGTGTATACTATGGACCACAAATAAAGAGAAGCCAGTAAATTTGAGAAAAGGCTGGATTAAACAAAGTAAGAAAGACTGCTTCATCACACAGCTTCTTAATCATTTAAAGTCCTGTTGGACTTTATAAACCTCCAAGAGGGATAATATTAACCTCAGAACCATTTTTGCTATAGGCCAATTCTTACTAAAAACCTTCTCATGAGAGTGGTGTTCCGCAGAACATATAGATACACACAGCTCTGATTATTAAACCAGTGCCCCCTCTCCTGTCCTCTCTTTTTCTGGGGCCCGAGCCTTGTTTCTGCTTTTTACCATGTTTACTTTCAGAACAGTTTTCCAGCCTTTTGCACACACTCAGCATCTCTGCTTCTTGCTGTGGCCAACTCACCCCGGCCCTTCTCTCCCCTGGCTCACTCCTTCCCGTACTCCACCAGTTGCCATCAAGGTGGTTGGACTCATGGTGACGGCACATGTTTCAGAGTAGAACTGTCCTCCAAAGGGTTTGAATGGCCATGACCTTTTGGAAGCAGGTAGTCAGGGCTTCCTTCTGAAGCTCCTCTATGTGGATTCGAACTGCCAACTTTTTGGTTAGTAGCTGAGTGCTTCACCACGTTGCTTAGAAATACGGAAGCAAATACCAGAAGAAACACTTGAGAGAGTCAAAAGTGTCTAGGGAGTGGGGTGACAAGGAAGGAATGGCAGAGGACTGTCGTTCCTATAAACCTTTTAGAATTATTAAGATCTAAACTACATTGTACTTCGCACTATATAAAAACTATATACTTTGATTTAAATAGTAAAGCTGTTTGGTTCTAGGCTTCGTGTTCCTGAATATGAAAAAGGGCTTAGGCAGTCACGATTCTATGTCTCCAGAATGAAGGCAGCTCCTGTGGGAGGGCAGAACAGGGAAGGTGATAAGCTAACTTCTTCAGAGGGGCTTACCTGATAAAGGAAGCACAATTCTCAGGCCAGATCAACTGGAAAGAAATAGCCTACCATCAACCCTGAGAAGCTCTGTGGTCTCTCCCAAAACTAAAGTAGATCCTCCTTCTATAATGCTGCCATAGGACCTGTACCTATTGTGTTACAGCGCTTGTCACCGTGTGTTATAATTGCGTGTATGTCTGTTTCCCTCACCAGACGGTAAGTGTTTTAGGACCAGGAAGCTCACCTGTCTAGTTCTTTGCCATGGGCCCAATGCTTAGCATCATACCTAACATATAAGGAAATGCCTAATAATTTTTTGTTGAATAAATTAATGTTATCCCAGCCTCTACAAATTCTTCAGGATAGCCTGACTACCAAGAAATACAATTACTCTAGAGTAAAGGGTACCTAAATCTTTGAAAGCATCATCCTCCTTTCCAATTCAAGATGGCAGACTCAACACACATAATTGTTTCCCATCTGTGATGGTTAAGGTTGTGTCAACTTAGCTCGGCCTTGATTCTCAGTGGTTTGATGTGATCACGTCCGTGATGAGATTTGATATTATGTGATCACCTCCCTGATGGGATCTGCTTTGAGTAGCCAATCAGTTGAAAGGGAGTTTCCTTGGGCGTGTGGCCTGCATTGAATATAAGTGGATATTTTGGCAAGGATTGTGGGCTTTTGCTCATCCTTTGTCCTGCAGCTGGCTCCCGTTCATCTGACCTCTGGTTCTTGGGACTTGAGATAGCAGCTTACCTGCAGTCTTGCCTGCCAATCTTGGGAATCATCGATCTTCATAGCCTGTGAGCAAGAGCTCCGCTCTCTGGCCAGCTGATCTTGGATTCATCAGCTCCTGTGGCTATGTGCATCAGGAGAAGCCTCTATCCTGACCCACAGACTTGGGGCATTCCAACCTCTACAATTGTGTGAGCCATTTCCTTGATATAAATCTCTGTATGTACTTATAAGCTTTACTGGTTTTGCTTTTCTAGAGAACCCAGCCTAAGACACCGTCCTTCCCAAGAACTCACTGAAAAAAAATCTTGGAAGTCTAAGAAGGAATAAACTCATAACAGAGAAGACAGGAACATAAAGGGATGGGCAAAAGAGGTGTTTTTAACAGAAGATAAATTTCAACTAATTTCTAGAAGATAGAAAGCAGATGAGGGACAGATGAAAGAGGAGAAAAACTACTGAGAATATACTGTGAGAGGGTTTCAGAAAGGTAGGAGCCTATCTTTCTAGCAGACCTCTGGGGAAGGGTCTGGCCACAGGGTCAGCCTGTCTGTAGAGGACAGAGAGAGAAGTAAACTCATAAACAAGGGAATAAATGGACATCCAATACTCATAACTAGGCATAACACTGCACCGCAAAGGAGAGTTTAGCTAAGCTTCTAGAATGGGAGTCAGCAGAATGAACTAGGAGTTTGGGTTGGGGATGGAGTTTGCAGCTTTATTGTCAAGTTTGCTCCTATTTGTTCTAAAATAAAGCCTTCTATTCTTCAAGTCTTCTCTTTCTGCCCCACCCTATTCGGAGCTCCAAATCTCAATACCCACAATTTCATTTTAATATCAGATAAAACAGACTTTAAGCCAAAATCAGTTTTAAGAGACAAAGAAGGGTTTTATATAATGATAAAAGAGTTAATTCATCAAGAAGATATAACGATTATGAATATAAACACACCTAACATGAGAATTCCAAAATGTATCAATTAAACACTGATCAAATAAAGGCAGAAGTATGCAGCTATACCATAATAGTTGGAGACATTAGTATACCACTTTAAATAATAGAACATCTAGAAAGAAAATCAATAAGAAAACAGAGAATTTGAAAAATGGTGTAAACCAATTCGACCTAACAGTTATATGTAGAATACTCTAATCTACAACAGCATAATGCACATTCTTTTCAAGTGTGCACGGATCATTCTTCAGGAGAGACTATATCTTAGGTCACAGAACAAGTCTCAATTAATTGAAAGATTGGTATCATACTAAATATCCTCTCTGAGCACAATGGAATGAAACAAGAAATTAATAATGGAAAGAAAACTGTAAAATATACAAATATGTGGGAACCGAACAATACACTATTAAACAACCATCAGGTCAAGGAAAAAATCAAGAGACAAATCAGAAAATATTTAGAGTTGAATGAAAATGAAAGCACAATATACCAAAACATGGGACGCAGCAAAGGCAATGCTCAAAGGGAAATTCGGAGCAATGAATCCCTATATTAAAAAAAAAAAAAAAGAAAGAAAAATCTGAAATCAATAGCTTAACTCTGCAACTTGAAGAACTAGAAAAAGAAGAGCAAACTAAGCCTAAAGCTACCAGAAGAAAGAAAATAACAAAGATCAAAGTAGAAATAAATGAAATAGAGACTAGAAAAACAATAGAGAGAATGAATAAAACCAGAAGTTGGTCCTTTGAAAAGATCAATCATATTGACAAAACTCTAGCTAGAGTGACAAAGAAAAAAAGAGAAGAAATCCAAGTACCTAAAAACAGGAATGAAAATGGGAACATTATAACCAACCCTAGAGAAATTTTAACCTTAGGACCGTAAGAAAAAACTATGAGCAATTTTATGCCAACAAATTGGATAATTCAGAGGAAATGTACAAATTCCTGGTAACACATGAGCTAACTGAATTGACTCAAGAAGAAACATAAAATCTCAACGAACCCAAAACAAATAAAGAAATCAAATCAGTGATCAAAAACTTCCCGACAACAAAAAAAAATTCCTAAATAGATGACTTCATTGAGTATTTCTACCAGATATTTAAAGGATTATCACCAATTCTTCTTAAACGCTTCTAAAAAGTAGAAGAGAAAGGAAAACTTCCTAACGCATTCTATGAAGCCAGCATTACCCTGATATGAAAATCAGATAAAGACATCATAAGAAAACTACAGACCAATATTTCTTACAAATATAGACACAAAAATCCTCAACAAAATATTAGCAAACCAAATCCAACAGCACATTAGAAAGATTTTACATCATAGCCCAGTAGGGTTTATTCCAAGAATGCAAGGGTGGTTCAATACTAGAAAATCAATCAGTGTAAAAAACCACATTAAGAGAAAAAAAAAAAAAAGCACATGATCATCTCAATCAACACAGAAAAGGCATTTGACAAAATCCAGCACCATTTAGGATAAAAATACTCAATAAACTGTGAATAGAAGAAAAATTCTTCAATATGGAAAAAAGCATTTATGAAAAACCCAAAGCTAACATCGTCCTCAATGGTGAAAGACTGAAAACTATGTCCCTCAAGATCAGAAACAAGACAGAGGTGATGCTCATTCTCACCGTTGCTATTCATTATTGTACTGGAAGTCTTAGAGAGAGCAACTAACTAGGCAAGAAAAAGAAATAAAAGGTATCCAAACCAGAAAGGAAGAAATAAAACGTCTTTTTTTACAGATGACATAATCCTATATATAAAATACATATATGTATATATATATATATAGAATACCCCAAATAATTCACAAGAGAGCTACTAGAGCTGATAAATGAATTCAGCAAAGTTGCAGGTACAAGGTCAACACACAAAAATCACTTCGTTTTCTATACACCAGCAATAAGCAATCTGAAAAGGAAATTAGGAATACCTGGGATAAATTTAACAAAGGAGGTGGGAAGACTTGTGCACTGAAAACTGTAAAATATTGCCGAAATAAATGGAAGACCTATATAAATAGAAAGATATTTTGTGTTCATGCATAGGAAAACTTAATATTGTAAAGAAGTCAATACTGCCCAAAACAATCTATAGATTGAGTACAATCCCTATCAATTTCCAATGATTTTCTTTGTAGAAAAAGAAAAGCTAATCCTCAAATCTATATGGAATTGAAAGGGGCCCCAAACAGCCAAAATAATCTTGAAAAACAGCAAGTAGGAGTAATCACACTTCCCGATTACTAAAAGTACTATAAAGCTGCAATAATCAAACCAGTCAAGTACTAGCAAAGATAGACATACAGACCAACTGAATAGAACCAAGAGTCCAGAAATAAACCCATATATCTATGGTCAGTTGATTTTTGACAAGGGTACTGAGTCTATTCAATGGGGAAAGAATAGTCTCTGTCTTAGTTATTTAGTGCTCCCATAACAGAAATACCACAAGTGGATGGTTTTAACAAAGAGAAATCTATTTTCTCACCGTCTAGTAGGCTAAAAAAAAGAAGTTCAGATTTAGGGCATCAACTCCAGGGGAAGACTATCTCTCTCTGTCGGCTCTGGAGAAAGTCCTTCTCGTCAATCTTCCCCTGGACTAGGAGCTTCTCTGCACAGGAACCCTGGGTCTAAGGACATGCTCTGCTCCCAGTGCTTCTTTCTTGGTGGTATGAGGTCCCCAACTCTCTGCTTGTCTCCCTTTCCTTTTATCTCTTGAGAGATAAAAGGTGGTGCAGGCCACACCCCAAGGAAATTCCCTTTACATTGGGTCAGGAATGTGGCCTCGTAAGGGTGTGACAATCCCACCCTAATCCTCTTTAACATAAAATTACAATCACAAAATGGAGGACAACCGCAGAATACTTGGAATCATGGCCTAATGAAGTTAATACACACATTTTTGGGGGGACATAATTCAATCCACGACAGTCTCTTCAATAACTGGTGCTGGAACAACTGGATCTCTACCTGCAAAAGAATGAAGTTGGACCCTTGCCTCACACCATACATGAAAGTTAACTCAAACTGGATCAATGACTTAAATATAAGAAGTAAAACAATAAAGCTTTTAGAAGAAAACAAGGGGTAATTCTTTGGGACCTAGTTTTTGACAATAGATTCTTTCATATAAGATCAAAAGTGTAAGCAACAAAAGACAAAATAGATTCATTGGACTTCATCAAAATTAAACACTTGTGTTTATCAAAGGTCTCTCAACAAAGTAAAGAGATAACCTACAGAATAGGATCAAATATTTGATAAACACATATCTGATAAGGGTTTAATACCCAGAATATATAAAGAACTCGTACAACTCAACTACAAAAAGACAAGCAACCCAATCAAACAATGGACAAAGTACTTGAACAGACATTTCTCTAAAGAAGATACACAAATAGCCAATAAGCGCATGAAAACAGGATCAAGTTAGTCATTAGGGAAACCACAAATCAAAACCATGGTGAGCTACGACTTCACACCCACTAGGACAGCTATTATCAGATAAATGGAAAATAACAAGAGCTGGTGAGGGTGCGGGGAAATTGAAACCCTTGGTTATTTCTGACAGGAGCGTAAAATGGTGTGGAAAACCGTTTGGCAGTTCCTCAAAAAGTTAAACACAGATTTACCATATGCCCTAGCAATTCCACACCTAGGTATATACCTCCAAAGACTTGAAAGCAGAGACTCAAACAGATACATGCACACCAATGTCCGTTGCAGCATTATTTACAACAGCCAAAAGATGGAAACAACCCAGGTGTCCTTCAATAGTTGAATGGATAAACAAAATGTACATGAATTATCCTTAAAAACATTATACTGAATAAAATGTCAGACACAAAAGGATAAATATAGCATGATCCCACTGATATGAAATATATAGAATAGGCAAATGCATACAGACCAAAGTTTACTACCAGGGGTGGGTGGAAGGGGGAAATGGGCACCTAGTGCTTAAGGAGTACTCCGTTCCTTTAATGGTGATGAAAACGTTTGGAAATGGATAGTGATGATGGCTGCACAACGTTGAACATAATTAATGTCACTAAATTGTACATGTAAAGATAGTTTGAAATGGCAAATGTTTTGTTGTATCTATTCAGGAAAAAAAAAAAAAAAAAAAAAACCTATCTTGAATGAAGATGGCCAAAATGTACAAACACAAAAATAGGCCCTGGAAATAGCACAGATAATTCATGGGACAGAAAAAAAAAAAAAAAAAATTAAAACAACGATAACAACAAACCTTCCACTTAATATATTTAGAAATTTGAAAATATAAAATAGCTATAAAATAATAGGAAAACAGGAGAATATATACATATTTCAATATAAGAGCTGGGAATAAGATCAAGAAAATCTTTCAGAACAAATAGCAAAACAACAGCATAAGAGCATTAGACTAACATGAATCCCAGGAAAATAAAGACAGAGAAAACGGAAGGTAGGAAATCATTATAGAAGCTATAAAGTACAATTCTCTGAAGTTGAAGAAAGACATGATTCTTTACAGGGAAAGGACCCAATGAGTGCCAGCTCAGTTAATGAGAAAAATAACATCCTCCAGCCTCAAGCCATTCAGATGAAATTTCAGGACACCAGAGACAAAAGAGAGATATTAAAAGCTTTCAGAGAAAGTAGAATAAGTCACCTAGAAAAGGATGAGAATTCGTTTTTCATCAAGTTTCTCTACCAACACGGGATGCTCGAGTGTGTCTTCCAAATCTTTTTGAACCTAGAGTTCTATATACAGTCACATTGCCAGGTAAGTGATGGCCGAATAAAGTATTTTCAAATGTACAAAACTTGATTCTTTCTTAGGAAATTACTTCTTAGGAGATACAGCAAATAGGGAGTAAACCAAGAAAGAGATGACATAGAATCCAGAAGATGCAACTCAGGAAGGCAGAGAGGAGAATTCCCAGATGTGAGTTGTGAAGGTAGCCTGAATTGGACCAAGGACTCCAAGAGGCAGAGAGCATGAACAAGAGATTGGAAAAACCTGAAGATATGATAAATTACGAGAAACAGGAACAGAAAATTAGCAACTCCAGGAAAAACAAAAAACTGTCCAAGACAGACATAGATCAAATATTAAGCAAACAAAAACATCTTGAAATTTTAAGTAACTGATGCAATGTAGAAAAGAAAATCCATCTGACCATGAAGCTAGGAACATTTTATTTTAATTAGCCTATGAATCTTCCTACTGGTTTTCCAGAAAAGCATACAATATTAGCCTGGAGCACAGCATTGAACAATCAAAATAATGTAAACCATGTACTGATCTTTAGCTTTTAGAGTCAATCACTGACTTAGCATAGAAGACTTGGTTATTTGTGCACAAGCAAATATGAACTTTAACAATTTTGACACAATGTAAAAGTAGACAGATTTGACTAGACTGCGAGATGAAATGAGAGAAAAAAAAGCAGAGAGATAGAGAAAAAAATACCCTCACTTCATGAAATGGAGTCAAGTGATCCTGTATAAAGCTGACACAAGACAGAGGTTTCAAGGTAACAGGAGAATTAAAAATAACAAAACAATGGAACATGAGAGGAAGAGAGCGGAATAGTGACAGTAAGTTAAATCTTCAATTTTTCATATAGAAGAGTCAACAGATATACAGATAAATCAAAAAATAGAAGTATAAGTAAACACATTGTTCAGATGTCTGCATGTGCTAAACAATGAAAAACATAAACAACTAAAATAGCTTGCTTCTAAAGAGTGGGATTGGAGCCCTGGTGGCATAGCAGTTTAGAGCCCAGCTGCTAACCAAAAAGTCTGCGGTTCAAATCCACTAGCCCCTCCTTGGAAACTCTATGGGGCAGATCTCTGTCATAGGGTCGCTGTGAGTCATAACCAACTCGACAGCACCTAACAGCAACAGCAATGAGTGGAATTACAAGTGAGGGGCAAGAGGGAGGGGACAATCGCTTTTCACCAGAAGCTCTTCTGTTCGTTTTTTTAAAACCGTGTAAAAGACTAGTCCTGGTCCACAAAAACCTCCTCTGAGGGCCTTGCACCATTGTGCAGGACATCTCTGGCTGCAGATGCTTTCCAGGCATTCCCTGAGACTTGTAGCATTCCAATTAACCCACCTGTCAGATGGCGCAGTGAAATGCTGCCCTTTGGAAATGAATGCGGAATGGACAACAAAGGAGAGGGGTATGACAATCTAAAGCAAGCACTGTCATCACCCTGTCTCAGGCACCAGATTCTGTTTCTTCCAAACTAACCTACACTTCAGCTTTTCTTTTGATTAAAGTTCTAGCGCCATTCCTCTTTATTGCGTGTCATTAAAAACAGCTGTTTTCTCAAGCATTTGACCTTGATACATTTTCCTGGAATGTGCCCACCCAAATTGCTTGGGCCCGTAAGCCCTGCCTCTTAGTAGCAAACAACCCTGCTCTATCACCCACCCTCAACATAGACACACTAGCACCTTCTCAGCAACACAGGCCTTCTTCTGCAGCGGATAAAAGAAAATTCCAAGCAATATTTGGGTTTCGTTTTTAGGGTATATCACAGCTCCCACTAGAGGCCTTTCCCCCCTTATCTCACTTGGTAGCCGGGTTGTTATCTATGAGCTTACCTCTACCAATTGCAGTTGATTCCGACTTATGGTACCCCCACGTGTTGCAGAGTAGAATTGCTTTCCAGAGGGTTTTCAAGGCTGTGGCCTTTTGGAAGCAAATCGCCAGGTCTTTCTTCCAAGGTACCTCTGAGGGGGTTTGAACCATCAACCTTTTGGTTAGTAGTCAAGCACTCAACCATTTGCACCACCTAGGTGTACGTCAGGGTTGTATTCTTTCACCATACGTATTCAATCTGTATGCTCAGCAAATAATCCAAGAAGCTGGACTGTATGAAGAAGAGCCAGGCATCAGGATTGAAGGAAGACTCATTAATAACCTGTGTTAGTTATGCAGCTGACACAGCCTTCCATGCTGAAAGTGAAGAGGACTTGAAGCCCTTACTGATGAAGATCAAAGACCACAGCCTTCAGTACGGATTATGCCTCAACATAAAGAAAACAAAAATCCTTACAACTGGACCAATAAGCAACATCATGATAAACAGAGAAAAGACTGAAGTTGTAAAGGATTTCATTTTACTTGGATCCAAGGTCAACACTTATGGAAGCAGCAGTCAAGAAATCAAAAGACACATTGCGTTGGGCTAGTCTGCTGTGAAAGACCTCTTTAAAGTGTTGAAAAACAAAGATGTCACCTTGAAGACTAAGGTGCACCTAACCGAAGCCGTGGTATTTTCAACCCCATCATATGCATGCGAAAGCTGGACAATGAATAAGAAAGATGGAAGAATTGATGCCTTTAAATTGTAGTGTTGACAAAAAATATTGAATATACCATGGACTGCCAAAAGAATGAATAAATCTGTCTTGGAAGTAGCACAACCAGAATGCTCCTTAGAAGCAAGGATGGTGAGACTGCATCTTAGACACTTTGCACATGTTATCAGAAGGGATTAGCCCCTGGTGAAGGACATAATGTTTGGTAAAATAGAGGGTCAGCGAGAAAGAGGAAGACTCTCAACGAGATGGACTGACACAGTGGCTGCAACAATGGGCTCAAGCATAACAACGATTGTGAGGATGGCTCAGGACCAGGCAGCGTTTCATTCTGTAGTACATAGGGTCGCTATGAGTCGGAGCCGACTCGATGGCACCTACCAACAGCAACAAAGGGCTTCTTCTATGAGCTTATGCTATAGCTTTTCTGGTGCCTGCCTGACTGCCTTGTGCATACTGTGCCTTCCAGAAGCTCTGTGAATTCTCTTCCTTTTTGCTTTCTCTTTCTTGTATCCTGAGTCCAGGTGTAACTCCACTCTCCCACAGATAGATTCTCTGCCTACTAATTACCTTTTCTGCTTCTCCCTGGGCCTGGATACCCCCTCTCTTTCCCCTACTGGCTGTCCCATTGCAGGTCTCTATTCCTGCCTGGTTCTTAAGCATAAACACAACAAAAAGATGCAAATACCACTTGGGCAAAGAGACATCACAAGCTAGACAGGGTTAATTGCAGCAGTATCTTACAAATGATAACTGCCATCAGAGTTCAAAGGAGGCGCAGCATGAGCATGCTAGTGGCCCATTTCTTTTTCTCACCAACAATTCTCTCCCTTGTCTATTGTCTCTTACATCCTCACAGTTTTCTCAAACGGTGGTCCCTGGACCAGCAGCATCAGCATCTCCTTGACAGAATTCATTAGTATTGCAAACGTTCAGGTTTCACTCCCCTCCCTTCAAAAAAAAAAAAAAAACCATTGCTTTGGAGTCCTTTCCGACGTATAGGGACCCTGGGGAACAGAGTAGAACTGCCTTGTAGGGTTTCCAAGGCTATAATCTTTACAGAAGCAGACGGCCACATCCACCGCGACACCAGGGCTCCTCAGGTTCCACCCCAGACCTACAAAAATTAGAAGCTCTGGCAGTGAGGCCCAACAGTCTGGGCGTTTAACAAGCCCTCCATGGGATTCAAATAAACCCTAAAGCCTGAAAAACACTGGTCAAGGATGAAAACTTTAAACTCCTATGGCAAGTAGTGGCTTGCATCAAAAGAAGTTGCAATGATTTCTGTGAGGTAAAAAAGTGCAATAAATCATTTAATATCTCATAGCTTAGGCATGTTTATCCCTTATCTATCATAACTCATCTTGCCACTCAAAACTTGCCACTTCCCAAAGGCCTAAACTTAGTCTATTTCCCTTCTCTTGCTACTTTCTATGGGGAATTCCTTTCCTCTTACTTTAAATGTTTTAAGACAAAATCTCACCCCATGTCAGACCTTAAAGACAATGAACACCCAAGGCAGAGCCGGGTCTCCATCCTCTCCCTGAAACCTCCCATTATTTCAATCCTCAAGGAGAATGACAACAGCACCAGAGGATTTAGAGGTGGCTTGACCTTCTAAGAACCGTACCCCTGACTTTACGTAGATCCTTATTGAATCCTCATGACTACCCTATAAGGTAGATGCTATTATCCTTCATCATTCACAGGAAGAAACAGGCTCAGGCTGGTTGAGTAATTTTCCCAAGGTCACACAGCTCAAAAGTGGCAGATAGAGGGACAGCTTGACTATAAAGCTGGTGCGCTCAGCAGTGGATAAACTGGTAGTTTGTTCTGACTGATTTAGGTAGACGTTGCTTGGAACTGTTCATTCCTTCCAGTACATGGAGCTTTTGTCTGTCTTCAAACAGCTTTTAGACAAATCAAAAGCAAAGCACGCATCACTCTCCGTTTTTGGTTCTCCCCATCCCCATGGCTCCTGTACTTTTCATTAAATGTTTGAGAAACAAGGATGTGGAGGGGGCAGGACTTGTGTTCCCTCTACCATTCTCTCCCACTATCCCATGGGACTGGAGACGGGTCAGTGGGGGTCATTTGTGTTTTCTGAGGTCGTCTGTGAGTAGTCATCCAACCCAACCCTGGGACATCATCTGCAGACCCAGGTGACCGCCTCCCTAGGGCTTACTCCTTCAACAACTTCTGCGTGCTCATATTAGGGATTCCCTGGAAATGAATGGAAGCTGCACTTATTTCTCATGATCGAAGCTCACCCTTATACCCTGATTTATTGATCCTGTTGTAATTCTATGTTTTTCTTCTCACACATTCTGCCTTGGGGATATGGGATGAAAGCCATTGGATGCACACTGGATTCACTGACTGGGTTAGGTAACATCCAAGCTTGGGCTGGAATAAGAAGAAAGCAAGTCTGATGAGTAGGATCAATAGCTGCTTCATCTGGAAAGCCTGCGCCTTTCTTGTTCATTTTTTACCTCATTGTCTAATAGGGTTCCTAGCACGTAAAACCAGTTGCTGTGGAGTAGATTCCAACTCATGGTGACTCCGTGTATGTCCGGGTAAAACTGTGCTCCGTAGGTTTTTCAATGACTGGTTTTTTGGCAGTAGGTCACCAGGCTTTTCTTCTGAGGTGCCTCTGGGTGATCTTGTACCTCAGCAAGTGAGAAATAAATACTGTTTGAATGAATGAAAAAAATATTAGTCCAAAAATGAATGAAAGCTTCCTGACATCTAACAGAGACAAGTGCTTTTAATGTTTGTTCATTCCTTGAATCAGACATTGTCCAAGGAACAGTCTCTAGACCTGAAACTCACTCAGATTTCAGTAAACTCTAGTGAAACCTGGAGAAACGAATGCAAAAGCTTAAGTGGTTTGTTTCATTTTGCTCTTTGCAAAATGGAGGCAAGAAGTTTTCCTACCCTTCTGTTCCTTTGTGGACAATCAAGTGCTGTGATCCAGAACTGAGCTCCAGTTGGTAATTTGGGGAAGATAGTCACATCCCATTATGCACAGCAGTGACCTCTTCTTCCTGTTGAAGACAGCAACCTGTTAGTTTCAGAGAGACATTAATAGATTGATAGATTGACTGGGCATTCCTCTATCCAGGTCAAACAATAGTATTTGATAGCCAATCAGCCTCAGAACCAGGGAAAGCTCATTCCTAGAGCCCTGTTGCTTAAAGTCAGTCTCAAAAATGGTGTTTAAAAATCACCTGGGAAGTCTATTAAAAGCACAGACTTCTAGGGTAAACCTGGGGTGAGGGTCAGGAATCTGCATTTTTACTAAGCTACCCCAGGAGACACTGATACACCATGTGTAAGGGAAACACACACACACAGACAGACACAAAGACACATGCAGAGACACACACGGACATACACAGAGACACACACACAGACACACACACCTGACTTACTTAAAGCAAAACGCTAGTTCACTTCTTTTTTAAGTATCAACTTAATTCACAAAGAAAATGTTCACATATCCTGGAAAACTTGTTATTACATGATATTATATGTACCTTCTACTTTATTGTTCATATTATTAACAATAATATATTTCATTTCAATGGGCTTTACTGTTTATGAAGCACGACTATTTATATTATTATCCTGTTCGACCCTCCCAATCACTGTCTATGAAGTAGGCAGAGTAAGGTATAATTATCCCCATTTGACTGATGAGAAGCTGAGATTTAGAGATATTAAGGTGGCACTAAATGGCTCAGTCATATGGTATACTAAGCTGGGAATGACAACTTGAAGAGGAATGACGTTGCATTCATTGTCCAAAGAACATTCAAGATCTATCCTGAAGTACAACACTGTCCGTGGTAGGATAATATCCACACACTTGCAGGAAGACCAATTAATACGACTATAATTCAAATTTACCCACCAATCACTAAGGCCAAAGACGAAGAAATTGAAGATTTTTACTAACTTCTGCAGTCTAAAATTGATCAAACATGCAATCAGAATGCATTGATAATTACTGGTGATTACAATGAAACAGTTGGAAGCAAAGAGGAATTGGTAGTTTGAAAATACCGCCTTGGTGATAGAAATGATGCCAGAGGTCACATGATAGAATTTTGCAAGACCAACAACTTCTTCATTGCACATAACTTTTTACAACAACATAAACAGCAACTATACGTATGGAACTTGCCACATGGAATACACAGGAATCAAATCAACTACATCTGTGGAAAGAGACAATGGAAAAGCTCAATATTATCAGTCAAAACAAGGCCAGGTGCTGACTGTGGAACAGACCATTAATGGTTCGTCTACAAGCTCAAGTTAAAACTGAAGAAAATTAGAACAAGTCCACAAGAGCCAAAGTACAACCTTGAGTATATCCCACCTAAATTTACAGGCAATCTCAAGAATACATTTGATGCATTGAACGCTAATGACAGAAGACCAGACAAGCTGTAGAATGACATCAAGGACATCATAAATGAAGAAAGCAAGAGGTCATTGAAAGGACAGGAGATAAAAAGACCAAAATGGATGTCAGAAGAGGCTCTGAAACTTGCTCTTGAATGTTGAGTAGCTAAAGCAAATGGAAGAAATGATGAAGTAAAACAGCTGAACAGAAAATTTCAAAGGGCGGCTCAAAAAGACAAAGTATCATAATGACAGGTGCAAAGACCTGGAGATGGAAAACCAAAAGGAAAGAACACACTTGGCATTTCTCAAGCTGAAAGAACTGAAGAAAAAATTCAAACCTTGAGTTGCAATACTGAGGGATTCTATGGGGAAAATATTAAATGACCCAGGAAGCATCAAAAAAAGATGGAAGAAATACACAGAGTTACAGTACCAAAAAGAACTGGTCGATGTTCAACCTTCACAATGAACCAAAGGCAAAAAACAAGCCTCCAGGAATTGACGGAATACCAATTGAGATGCTTCAACAAACTGACGTAGCACTGGAAGTCCTCACTCATCTATGCCAAGAAATTTGGAAGACAGCAACCTGGCCAACCAACTAGAAGAGATCCATATTTAGGCCTACGTCAAAGACAGGTGATTCAATCAAATGTGAAAATTATCAAACAATATCAGTAATACCACAAACAAGTAAAATTTTGCTGAAGATCATTCAAAAGCAGCTGTAGCAATACCTCAACAGGGAACTGCCAGAAATTCAAGCCAGATTCAGAAGAGGATGTGGAACCAGGGATATCACTGCTGATGTCAGACGGATCCTGACTGAAAGCAGAGAATACCAGAAAGATGCTTACCTGTGTTTTTTTGACTATTCAAAGGCATTTGACTGTGAATCATCACAAATTATGGATAACATTGTGAAGAATGGGAATTCGAGAATACTTAATTGTGCTCATGAGGAACCTGTGCTCAGATTAAAAGGCAGCTGTTCCAACAGAACAAGGGATACTGCGTGGTTTAAAGTCAGGAAAGTGTGCGTCAGGGTTGCATCCTTTCACCATACTTATTCAATCTTGTATGCTGAGCAAATAATCAGAGAAGCTAGACTATATGAAGAAGAACAGGACATCAAGGTTGAAGGAAGACTCACTAACAACCTCATTATATAAATGACACAACCTTGCTTGCTGAAAATGAAGAGGACTAGAAGAACTTACTGATGAAGATCAAAGATTACATGGATATATCAGTATAGATTCCACCCCAACATAAAGAAAACAAAAATCCTCACAACTGGACCAATAAGCAACATCATGATAAACAGAAAAACATATTGAAATTGTCAAGGATTTCATTTTACTGGGATCCACAATCAACACCCATGGAAGCAGCAGTCAAGAAATCAAATGACACATTTCTTTGGGCAAATCTATAACAAAAGACCTCTTTATAGTGTTAAAAAGCAAAGATGTCACTTTAAAGACTAAGGTGCACCTGACCCAAGTTTTTAATTGTTTTTAATTGCCTTATATGAATGTGAAAGCTGGACGGTGAATAAAGAAGACTTTGAATTATTGTGTTGGCGAAGAATATTGAATATACCATGGAGTGATAAAAGAACGAACAAATCTGTCTTGGAAGAAGTACAGCGAGAATGCCCCTTAAAAGTAAAAATGGTTACAAATTATAAAAAATTACTCTAAAGCAAAGATGAGAAGGTAAGGGGGCAGGGAACCTAGAGTGCTGGAAATGGTACAACCAAAATGGAATGAATGAGGATGATGACACATTGTGAAAAGTGTAACCAATATCGCTGAATAATTTGTCTGGAAATTGTTCAATTGAAACCTAATTTGCTGTGTGAACTTTCACCTTAAACACAGTAAAATGTTAAAAAAAAAAAAAAAAAAAAACCTATGGAGCCCAGCTCTACTCTGACACACATGGTGTCGCCATGAGTCAGAATCCATTGCATGACAATTGGTTATCAATTAAGGTGGCTCAGCTATAAGTGAATGAATGACGACAAATCGAGAAAAGAAAAATCGTTTTTTGTGATACCAAGGGTCAAGCTCTGGTACTTTCCTTTCAGGCTCATTTAGAATCCATTGCACAGTGTGAGTGGTACCAGTTCTGGCAGCCTTCAAAAGGAGAACCTGGAACAAAAAACCCTTGCTTGGAAATTAGTCAGGACTGCTCCACTCCCAGCGCAGTCTGAATCCTGGTTCCGCACTTTGCCTGCTTCTTTGCTTCTCCTGATTTCAGTCAGGATTGATCCCACCATTTTCTGCTGCCTGCATTTGCTCTTTAAACCTTTGGTGGTACCTGTGTGACCGGTTACAGATACACTGGTCTTACTTCTCCAACTCCATGAGACGCTTTAGTTTTGTTACCCTAAGCATCTGGTGCTGCCTGTCGGTACTTCCCTCCAGAATTCAGCTTTGCCTGTAGCTTGAAGGCCATCTTTGTCCTACCCAGATGGCAGATAGTACGCTCTAGAAAAATTTTAAATCTGCTAACAGGAAATAGCATTTGTAATTAGCAGAGAAGATTCAATGATTTTGTTCTATTTGGATCAACAATTAACGTCTATGGAAGCAGCAGTTAAGAAATCGAACAACGTATTGCATCAGGCAAATCTACTGCAAAAGGCCTCTTTAAAGTGTTAAAAAAGCAAAGATGTCACTCTGGTGACTAAGGAGCATCTGATCCAAGCCAGGATCTTTCAATTGCCTCATGTATGTGAATGCTGGACAACGGAAAATAAAGACAGAAGAATTGATACACTCAAATTGTGGTGTTGGTGAGGAATATTAAGCATACTGTATACTGCCAGAAGAATGAACCAATCAGTCTTAGAAGAAGTACAACCAGAACGGTCCTTAGAATTGAGCATGGTGAGACTGGCTCACTTGCCTTGGGTATGGCATCAGGAAAAACCAATTATTAGAAAAGGACATCATGTTTGGTAAAGTAGAGGGTTAGTGAAAATGAGGGGCAATCTCAATTAGATGGATGGATACAATAGGCACAGCAACGGACTCAAACATGCCAACAATCACGAAAATGACACAGGACCAGGCAACACTTTGTTCTATTATACGTAAGGCTGCCATGAGTAAGAGTCAACTCCACCCCAACTGACAACACCGTGGGTAGAGAAAAGAGCTATTGCTTCTTTGCTCTCATATGTAGGGGGTTCATATATGCCAATTTGCCTGGGAAATTCCTGTTTTATGCCTGGTTTCCCAGAGTAACTATTAATAGCTCCCCCCTTTGCTCTTAAAACTGTCTCAGATTGGACAGCAAATTATATGACCATCCTACTCTTTTGGCATCTACAGGAACTTGGCTATATGTTTTAGAATAACTGTTAGCATCTGGTGCATCTCAACATTGGTTAGGCAGCAGAACTACCCAGGGAACTTGCTAAAAATAGATGTAAAGCTTCTTTCCACCTCCTTCCCCCAAAACTATAGAAAGTATTTTTGGACTAGAGCTGAGGAATCTGTATTTTGAGAAAATTCCCAAGTGATTCTGATCCTGTTCTTACACAGACCCAAATTTGGGGCCTACTCCTCAACAGTGTTTCTGCTCTACCGCTTAGTAGCTGTGTGGGCAGATTACTCAATCTCTCTAAATCTATTTCCATTTGTGAGGGTAGGCAAAATGCTATAAAAAGCAACCCGCAGGTTCTTCAAAACGTTAAACAAGAATTACCATGTTGTCGTTGTTAGGTGCCACTGAGTCAGTTCCAACTCACAGCAACCTTATGTATAGCAGAATGAAACACTGCCCAGTCTTGAGCCACCCTTACAATCGTTATGCTTGAGCCCACTGTTGCAGCCACTGTGTCAGTCTATCTCATTGACGGTCTTCCTCTTTTCCGCTGACCCTCTACTTTTCCAAGCATGCTGGCCTTCTCCAGGGACTGGACTCTCCTGATAACAAGTCCAAAGTGAGACAGTCTTGCCATCATCACTTCTAAGGAGTATTCTTGCTATACTTCTTCCAAGACAGGTTTGTTCGTTCTTTTGTCAGTCCACGGTATATTCAATATTCTTCAACACCATAATTCAAAGGCATCAATTTTTCTTCAGTCTTCCTTATTCATTGTTCAGCTTTTGCATGCATATGTGGCGACTGAAAATATCATGCTTGGGTCAGGGGCACCTTAGTCCTCAAAGTGATGGCTTTGCTTTTCAATACTTTAAAGAGGTCTTTTGCAGCAGATTTGCCAAATACAATACGTTGTTTGATTTCTTGCCTGTTTCTTTCATGGCCATTGATTGTAGATCCAACTAAAATGAAATCCTTGATAACTTCAGTATTTTCTCCATTTATCATGATGTTTTTATTAGTCCAGTTGTGAGGATTTTTGTTTTCTTTATGTTGAGGTATAATCTGTACTGAAGGCTGTGGTCTTTGATCTTCATCAGTAAGTGCTTCAAGTTCTCTTCACTTTCAGCAAGCAAGGTTGTGTCATCTGCATAAAGCAGGTTGTTAATAAGTCTTTGTCCAGTCCTGATGCCACATTCTTCCTCATACGGCCAAGCTTCTTAGGTTATTTGCTCAGCATACAGATTGAATAGATATGGTAAAAGGATACAACCATGTCACGCACCTTTCCTGATTTTAAACCATGCAGTATTCCTTTGCTCTGTTTGAACAACTACTTCTTGGCATATGTACAGGTTCCACACGAGCACAACTAAGTGTCCTGGAATTCTCATTCTCCGCAATGTTATCCATAATTTATTATGATCCACACAGTCAAATACCTTTGCATAGTCAATAAAACACAGGTAAACATCCTTCTGGTATTCTCTGCTTTCAGCCGGGATCCACCTGACATCAGCAATGATATCCCTGGTTTCACATCCTCTTCTGAATCTGGCTTGAATTTCTGGCAGTTCCCTGTCTACGTCCCACTGAAAGCACTTTTGAATGATCTTGAGCAAAGTTTTACTTGCATGTGATATTAATGATATTATTAGATAATTTCTACATTCTATTGGATCACCTTTCTTTTGGATGGGCACAAATATGGATTTCTTCTGTTCGGTTGGCAGGTAGCTATCTTCCAAATTTCTTGGCATAGATGAGTGAGCACTTCCAGCATTGCATCAGTTTGTTGAAACATCTCACTTGGTATTCCGTAAACTCCTGGAGCCTTCATTTTCGCCAGTGCCTTCAAGGCAGCATGGACCTCTTCCTTCAGTGCTATCAGTTTCTGTTCATGTGCTACCTCCTGAAATGGTTGAGCCAATTGTTTTTGATACAGTGACTCTGTATTCCTTCCATCTTCTTTTGATGCTCTCTGTGTCATTCAATATTTTGCCCATAAAATCTTCCAGTATTGCAACTTGAGGCTTGGATTTTTTTCTTCAGTTCTTTCAGCTTGAGAAATGCTGAGTGTGTTCTTCACTTTCAGTTTTCTAACTCCAGGTCTTTGCACATTTCATTATAATACTTTACCTTGTCTTGTCGAGCTGCCCTTTGAAATCTTCTGTTCAGCTCTTTTACTTCATCATTTCTTCCGTTCCTTTTAGCTATTCTACGTTCAAGAGCAAGTTTCAGAGTCTCTTCTGGCATCCGTTTTGGTCTCTTCTTCCTTTTCTGTCTTTTTAGTGACCGTTTGCTTTCTTCATTTATGATGAACTTGATGTCATCTCACAACTTATCTACTCTTGAGATGGTCACTAAATTCATGTAGGAAATACCCAAGGTTGTACTTTGGCTATTGTGGACTTGTTTTAATTTTCTTCAGCTTCATCTTGAACTTGCATATGACCAGTTGGTGGTCTGTTCCGCAGTTGGCTCCTGGCCTTGTACTGACTGAAGATATTGAGCTTCTCCATAATCTTTTTCCACAGATGTAGTCAATTTGATTCCTGTGTTTTCCATCTGGCGAGGTCCATGTGTATGGTTGTCATTTATGTTATTGAAAAAAGGTATTTCCAACGAATAGGTCATAGGCCTTGCAAAATTCTATCACGTGATCTCTGGCACTGTTTCTATTACCAAGACCATATTTTCCAACTACTGATCCTTCTTCTTTGTTTCCAACTTTCACATTGTAATCAACAGTACTTATCAATGCATCCTTATTGAATGTCTGATGAATTTCAGACTGCAGAAGTTGGTAAAAATCTTCAGTTTCTTCATCTTTAGTATTAGTGGTTGGTGTGTAAATTTGAATAGTAGTCGTATTACCTGGTCTTCCTGTAAGCATGTGGATATTATCCTACCACTGACAACACTGTAATTCAGGATAGATCTTGAAATGTTCTTTTCAACAATAAATGCATTGTCATTCCTCTTCAATTTGTCATTCCTGACATAGTAGACAATATGATTGTCTGATTCAAAATGGCCTTTACCAGTCCATTTTAGCTCACTAAGGCCTAGAATATCTATCTTCAAGCATTCCGTTTCATTTTTGACAACTTCCAATTTTTTTAGATTCATGCTTCGTGCATTCCACATTCTGATTATTAATGGATATTTGCAGCTATTTCTTCTCATTAAGAGTCATGCCACTTCAGCAAATGAAGGTCCTCAAAGCATTACTCCATCTACGTCATTAAGGTCAACTCTACTTTGAGGAGGCATCTCTTACTTGAATTTTGAATGTCTTCCAACCTGAGGGGCTGATCTTCTGGCACTATATCAGACACTGTTCTGCTGCTGTTCATGAGGTTTCTGCTGGCCAATTTTTTTAAGAAGTAGACTTCCAGGTCCTTCTTCCTAGTCTGTGTTAGCCTGACATCTCTGCTGAAACCTGTCCACCATGGGAGACTCTGCTCTTATTTGGAATACCAGTGGTATAACTTCCAGTATCACAGCAACATGCAAGCCACCACAGCACAACTAACTGACATACCAGTGGTGGAGAATTACCATATGACCCACCAATTCCACTCCCAGAAATATACCCAAAAGAATTAAATGCAGAGACTGAAACAAACACTTGTACACCAATGCTCATTACAGCATTATTCACAATAGCCAAAAGATGGAAATAACCCAAATGTCCACCAACAGATGAATGGATTAAAAAAAAAAAGTTGTGTATACATACAACGGAATATTATTCAGCTAATATTTTTTTTAATATAGAGAAACGAAGTTCTGATACATGCCATGAAATGGATGAACCTTAAAAACATTATGTTGAATGAAATGTCAGACACAAAAGGATACAAAAGGGCTAAAAAAAAAAAAAAATGAGATATCTAGAATAGGCAAATGCATAGAGACAAAAATTTATTAGTGTTTACCAGGAGTTGGAAAGTGGAGGGAAAGGGGAGTTATTGCTTAGGGCGTACTGAGTTTCTGTTGGGGTGATGAAAAACTTGGAAACAAATAGTGGTGATGATTACACAACATGGTGAATGTAATTAATGTCACTGAATTGTCCATTTAAAAATGGTTAAAATGGCATTTTTTTTTTTTTTTTTTTGGTTTTAAATGTTCTACCAATTTTTTTAAAAGACAGTCTGCAAATCTCTGTGACTTTACACAATGCAGGTTTATTTCTCACTCATGTCACCATACAGTGCAGGTTGGCAAGGGGGTTTTCCCTCACACAGGCATTCAGGTTCTAGGCTCCTCCCCTCAGGCTGCATTAGCCCCTCAGAGTTCTCTGCTAGATTCTCCAAACCAAGCTGGCAAATGAGGGAAAGGGAGAGCAGGAAGGATTATGTAGGAGGTTTCTATGGGTCAGGCCTGAAACAGCATACATGACATCCATCCACAGTCTACTTGATAAAACTCAGTGATGTGTTGTCTTAGGCTGGGTTCTCTAGAGAAGCAAAACCAGTAAAGTGTATGAATATATATATATATAGATTTATATCGAAGAAATGACTCACATGATTGTAGAGGCTGGAATGTCCCAAGTCTGTGGTGGATCAGGACAGAGGCTTCTCCTGATTCACACAGCTGCAGGGGCTCGCAAACCCAAGATCGGCAGGTCAGAGAGCCGGGCTCTTGCTCACAGGCTGTGAAGATCGACACAACCTAAGATCGGCAGGTAAGCTGCTAGCTCAAGTCCAAAGAACTGGAGATTGGATGAACAGGTGGCAGTTGCAGGATCCAGAGCAGTCAAAAGAGAGAATGTCCACTTATATTCGAATGCAGGCCACCCACCCAAGGAAACTCCCTTTCAACTGATTGGCTACTCACAGCAGATCCCATCATGGGGGCGACCACATATAAACACTGAGAATCATGGCCCAGCCAAGGTGATACACAGTCTTAATCATCACACATGCTTATCCCTAACTACAACAATGGGGGACAGGAAATGTGGTCCAACCATGCTCATAGGAGGAAAATGGGTGAGGAACAATTTTTCAATCTCTGCCATAGGGCTCCCCCCACATTTTAGTCATCAAACACTTGTTTGAGTCTTGCTCCTTCACCTCGGCAATCCACAGGCGACAACCCAAAGCTCCGTCCAATCTCTGCACCCAGCTTAAGTCTAAGATCTCCATGTGATGCACAGTCCTCTCTATCAAGTCCAGATGTGGTCCTTTCTAGTCCAGTGGTCTGTGACTTTGGATTAAAAAGTTAAAAAGACAATTTACCTGCCCCCAACCAATACACACCCAATGTACAATGACAGGTTAGGGGAAGGGTGTTCTCAATAGGAACTCCCACTAGAAAGGGGTAGAAGGGAGACACACAGTAACATTGGCTCATGACTGGACAGGCATTAAGAAAGCTTCCTTCCCTGGGGCAGGAGAAGTGCTTTAATTAGACCCAATTTTGCGCTCCTTTGTGCATCATTCTCTGTGGCTCCTGACTCTGCCCTTTGTGGGTTCCCCAACCCCAGTCAATAATCTCTCTGTCCACCTCTGAAGGGATGACTGGGGGGATGTCTTCCTTGGTGGTTTTATAGCTTTTCTGGTCCACTTCCTACCGAAGCAAGTTTGGGAGCCCAGTGGTTATTTTATCTCTTGTAAAGTCCAGGCTCATGATTTCTTTGGCAATGTAATTCTCTCAAATCTTTCATAGGTTTCCGGTGTTCTTGTTGCCAGTCAGGTCTATGTGCCAGTCGCCACACCCAAAGTTCTTTCCTAGACGTTAATTCTCAAGCCTGATTCTTTGCACCTTTGCTTCTATGCTTTCTTTTCTCTTTTTTTCCTCTCTCCTGTTCTTACTCCTTCTATCACTATATCTCTCTCCTTAATGTTAGCTACCTCAAAGTTATCTGAAACAATATGGAAGAAGGACACACATTTAATCTGATTTTTGTCACAGGGCTGAGCCTCTTCATTCCATTGAAAAGTGTTACTAGATTTTTATTTAACATCTTACTTCTTGGGATTAAGAAGCAGTTAATTTTTCAAAACCTGATGCCCAGAATTTTTGAAATGCTTCTATTCTCTTTCTTTGCTGCTTGTAAACTGGTCAGTTCACTCCTGAGCTTATCTTTTTTTTTTTTTTTTGTCATATCTTGTTTAAGATAGCCAGTAATAGTCACACTCATTAACATTCTCTTTTTCTAACAACTTCTTCTGGAGCCACAGTTTTAGTACATATGCAGACTTCCTTCTGAATTATGGGAGGTGGCAGTCTTATCAAATATTTCACCGCTGCATAACATGGGTTGCCATCTTTCCAGCATTTGATATCAGTTTCCTTCCTTCTTGTTACTCAACTGCTAAGCCAATGCCACATATTTTGGGCTTTTGTTTTGACCAACTATCACTTCAAGGCACTAAAAATAAGTATGCTATCTGTTATAACAAAACAATTATAATAAAGATTTCTCCCAGTGTTCTCTGCTCCGCACACTCATTCAGGAACCCACGCTCTGTCTACCTAGTGGTTTCACCATTCCCATAGTGCCTTAGAGTTCTCTGCTGGATCCTTTGCATCTATTCAGCAGATAAGGGAAGAAGGACAGGCTAGAGGACTGGGTGAGAGGTTAGTCATCACACACTTGTTTGAGTCTTACTCCTTCACCTAGGCAATCCACAGGAGACAACCCAAAGCTCCGTCCAGTCTCTGCACCCAGCTTAAGACTAAGATCTCCATGTGATGCACAGTCCTCTCTATTAAGTCCGGATGTGGCCCTTTCTAGTCCAGTGGTCTGTGACTTTGGATTAAAAAGTTAAAAAGACAATTTACCTGCCCACAACCAATACACACTCAAGAACTTCAAAGTACTTTCTTCTTTTTGAAACAGTGTACACCACCTATGTCCACATGCCTCTAGCCATACCTAAGTATAAGATAGTCTGGGATATATAGTCTAGCTGTATGCTCAGAAAGATAAGTGAAATCGTTTGATAAGTAACTATCCAGTCTTTACATACCTTACCTATGAAATGGGGATAATAATAGTATCTGCTTAACAGGATTATTGTGTGGATTACATGAAATAATAAAAAAAACTTGTTGCTGTCGAGTCAATTCCAACTCATAGTGACCCTATATGGCAAAGTAGAACTGCCCCACAGGGTTTTCAAGGAGCCGTTGGTGGATTTGAACTGCTGACCTTTTGGTTAGCAGCTGAGCTCTTAACAACTGTACCACCAGGGCTCCTACATAAAATAATGTACATAAAAATCTTACTCTAGCTCAAGCTCAGAGTAAATGATCAATACATACTATTATTTTTTTATTCTTATTGTGCACATTTCCAGTGTTGGCTGAAAAAATTCTCCATAAGATGCTTCTAACTTGCAAGGTTGAGCTCTCAAGTATTAAACTTGCTCCGTGATGAGAGAAGACCCACCAAATGTGATCAAGGTCTCAGAGATCATCCCTTTTGGGGTCTTTAAAGATCTCAGACATTAAGATCTTCTGGCAGAAGGGTCACATTGGTGAGGGCAGTCTTAGGAGATCATTCTGCCAGAGAAGCCAGACAACAAGAAGTGGGCTCACTGTGGTCAAAGGTAAGGGGACAGATGTCAGGAGAACAGGTGCAAACTGCTGAAATTCTGAGCTACCAATCACCCTTCAGAGAAAAGATGAGTCTGTAAGTGCCTAAGTCTTGAACCCCCACCGTATGTCCCGAATGTGACCGTGGAGGCATGAGAGAAGAACAGGATGTTACTACGTACGAAGGGCCCAGGACCCAGACCACTCATTTGTGAATTATTGTTTGGAAGGTATTTTTCCAGAGGAAAATAATAGTTTCCCTAGACTCACCCCCAAAAGCTATTTTGCCCAACAAATGGTTAATTTAGAAGGGTTCTAATAAATGTAAGGGTAAGAGTCTATAGCTCTGGCCTTCAGTTTTAATTCTTCCACCTTCCAGCTATATATTTGAAAAATCACTTAACTATCAGATTCTAACATTTACATCCTCTTATATGGAATAATACTACAGTGTATTTGAATTGTGTCAATTTACCTAAACTGGAATTATGTTTCCCACACCTCCCTTCCCTGCATAGTTCTGGATTAGCTTGTCCTTGTGGGTTCTAGTTTATCTTTGTTTTCTTCCACTTCATATGCATCTTTTCTTCCTGCAGTAGTTATCTATTGCTGCATAACAAATGAGCCCAAATCAGGAGCTTAAAAACAACAAAATGCATTATCTCACACTGTTTCTGAGAGGAATCTGGGAGGAGCTTAGCTGGATGATTCCAAGTCAGGGTCTCTCACAAGGTTGCATTCAAGTCGTTGGACATGGCTACAGGCTTGCCTAAGCCTGGAGAATTCACTTCCAAGCTCATTCATGTGTTTGTTGGCTGGACTTAGTTCCTCACTGGCTGTTGGTCAGAGGCTTCAGTTCCTTGATACATGGTGTTATGAATTGAACTGTGTTCCCCAAAAATGTGTGCCAACTTGGTTATGCCATGATTTTCAGTATTGTGTGATTCTCCATCATTTTGTCAACTAATGTGATTTTCTTATGTGTTGTAAATCCTATCTCTACGATATTAGTAAGGCAGGACTCAATCTACAAGATTAGGTTGTGTCTTGAATGAGTCTCTTTTGAGATATAAAAGAGACGTGAGCAGAGAGACAGGAGGGACCTCCTACCGCCAAGAATGAAGAACCAGGAGGGCTTCGAATCAGTTTGTTTGGGTTCAAACCCCTGCTGAGAACTTGCATTTCTACCCCCAGATATACTGAATCATAATCTACATTTTAACAATATCATCGGGTGATTCTTATGTATAATAAATTTTTGAGAATCGCTGCTCTACTAGTGGTTCTCAGAATTGGTCCTTTACCAGCAGCATTAGTATCGCCTGGGAACTTGTTAGAAATGCAAATTCTCAGTAAGGGTTCAAACCAGACCTAACAGGTTTGAAGCCCTGATACACACACACACACACACATCCCTGCAGTATCTTTTCCAAGGTTTTTTTCACCATAATTACTGATTTTCAGTCCTTAATTTAACTTCTGGCACACCAACATTCTATGAGAAGTCGTTGTTTTATTTTATAACCTTGTCCCAAATCTTCGTTTTAGACTTTGAACCTCAAAGTGCTTTCTTCTTTTTGAAAACATTCTTGACTAATTTATTAAAATTAGCATTTACAATGGATCTTCAAAGCATTCACTTTTCAACGGAAAATATTACTAAATGTTAATATTAAAAATAAAAGGAATTGTGTGTGTGTGCGTGCATGCATTTGTGTGTGTGAATGAAGCTGACTCATGTGTCGGGGTCTCTGCCAAGTTCAGTCTTTAATATCTCGAAAATCTGATCTAAGTTGATAGACCTCCTTCCATGTGGGGTCGTTTCAAACCCTGTGACATTTTCAACTTCCTAGCTGACAGAGTCATCCCATCCTAGGAGGATGACTTTCTCTACTCTCCTCTTCATAACATGAATCTGTGATTCCCATTACTCTGTTCCACAAAATTGATGGTTGCCATTATCAAAGTTCTCACCCTCTCTGTGTGGTCATATACTAGACGGGATCCAATGAGCTTTGATTAATGGGAACAACAGCTTAAAGAAGGTCATGGGTGTTTGTAGATTTCATTTAACCAAACTTTTTTTATTCTTCCCTAACTTTGAAGAATAAGCTTTGACTGTTTATACCCCAGTGGACACAATCCTTTCATCATCTCCAACATTTCTCTTTATTTGTGATCAATTCTATTTAAATTTATATAGGTGTAACCCTTTGTACATTTTGAGTCTTTTGTTTTCTTTTTCTGTAGATTGGGTCCACAGATAAGCTCTTGAGGGGTGGTCCCTTTGGGAACGAGATGAGTCTCTTTACTCATGATCCCCAGGAGCAAAGTTGGGAATGCGTTACACACAGTGATCCACACATCACAAGGGGGTAGAAGCAATTGTTCTGGAAGGATGCAAGAGAGTTCTGTCAGGAGGATTTACTGTGAAGCTACTGAAACTTACAGTTCAGGACCCTCCATTGCATTGGCTTCTTCCAAAGCTCCGAGAGAGAGCCTAGCATTTTTTGTTTGTCAATTTGTATCCTTTTTCTTAAAGAAAACCCCCCAAATGTTAGAAGCTTTATCCCTGCTGAAACCCCAAAGTCTGTATCCATTCTTCAGTACTGCATGTACACGAAAGAGAAAATAGGCTTTCCCTTAGAGAGGGAACTATGCTAAGAAAGTGCTATCAGAGCCCTGAATCAATGAGGTAGGAGGTAGGACTGAGGTGTGTTATCCCAGGAGAACACAAGCCTGGTATGGGAGGACAAACCACACCTGAGGAAGTGTATGACCCTCTGTGTGGACAGACAGTCATACTAGATGACACCCTCTTAACAGAATATTATTGAAGGCCCTGCTAGGAGAACAGAGCTCCTGGGTGGGGCAAATGGTTAGCACACTTGGCTGCTAACCAAAAGGTTGGAGGTTCTAGTCCACCCAGACGTGCCTTGGAAGAAAGGCTTGGTGATCTATGTCCAAAAACTGAACCATCGAAAACCCTGTGGAGCACAGTTCTACTCTGACACACATGGGGTCGCCATAAGCCAGAGTTGAATCAACGGCAACTGGTTGCATGAAGGACAGTTTTCAGCTGACTTGAGGCAGAAAAATACCCTAACAAGAATCGGAGAGCAGAGCCTGTCCCAGAGTCAGGACCAAATCCTGTGGGCGCAGGAGAAAAATCTCCTCACACTCACCCTTTGACTCAAAGTCATCATGTCCGGTGGAGCCCTAAATTCCCATAAGTGCTTAAGGTCGGAGAGGCTGTATGGCAGGTGCTCTGTCCCCACCTTTTTGCCTGAAAAGCACTGCTTTTATCTGTCCTCTATATTGGGGTTCTAAAGAAACTTTGTTATGAAAAAAAAAGAGTTGTATTTCTTTAAAATTAAGTCTAAAAATCATTGATGGCAGGATAATACTTCTAAGAGAGACTGTGGAACAAAGGAGTGTATTGTAGAACTCAGGTCTATGATGCAATTTTCTCTTTATTACTTCTCTTTCCTCTAACATTACGTTGAGAATTCTTGCTATGGAGAAGGACACAATTATTCTGTAGAGTATATTTTTTCAGATTTCTATGTCATGCGAAAACCTCCATCATGTAGCTAGGAGACTCTTCAACACATAGATTACATATAATTGATACATACCTAATGAAACTCAAGGCAATAAGGAAAGAGATAATGCTGACTAAGAAAATTTGTTTCAGTCAGGGTTCTCCAGAAAATGGAACCAATAGGATATAGATATAGGTTTACTTTAAGCAATTGGCTAATGAGATTGTGGGGGCTGGCCAGTCTGAAATTTGTAGGGCAGGTCAGCAGACTGGAAACTCAGGCAAGGAGTTGATGTTACAGTGCTGAGGCAGAATTTGTTCTTCTCCCGGAAAGCTTCGTTTTTACTCTTGAGGCCCATCCACATTGCCAAGAGAGGGTAATCTCCTTTATTTAAAGTGAGCTGATTGTAGATGTTAACCACATCTACAAAATATCTTTATAACAACGCCTAGATCAGTGCTTGATTAAATATTTGGGCACTATAGCCTAGCCAACCTAAATCCTGAGTGGTGCAAACAGTTAAGCAGTTGACTACTAGCTGAAAGGTTGGCGGTTCAAACTCACCCCGAGGCACCTCAAAAGACAGTCCTGATGATCTGCTTCTGAAAAAAGGCTACCACCTTCAAAACCCTATAGTGCAGTTCTACTTGCACACACGGGGTCACCATGAGTTGGAATCAACCAGTGGCAACTAACAATAGCCTAACCAAGTGGCCAAATAAGACTAACCATTGATAATGGCATCTGAAATTATTTTCCTCTCACCATTGTCTTTCCTTCTCCCCACAACATCTCCAAAAGAACAGAAACCACTTATTTTACATCTTCCTCCCTGACAAAAAAAAAAAATTTTTTTTTTTTTCCCTGACATCTCCACAGATTTGCAGCTTTCTCAGTTTTATGTGAATGACTACAAGGTTATCGTACTGTGCTATTATTTTTCTCAAACAACCGCCAATAAGCTGATCAATTTAGTCTCTATCAAAGGGGCCGGGGTTTTCTTTTTCAATCTGTCTCTAACTAGGCTTCATTTTGTTTGTCTTCTAGTCTCTGGAAACAATTCTTGAGAAATAAATAAACAAACAGTAGAACACGCTCAGTAGAAGTAATAAGGAAAATATGTTAACAAAAACGCGAGTGCATCTTGGAAGTTGAGGCTGTGTTTAAATATAGCCTGCTGATTAAGTTTTAGTTCCTTGAGCTGTTTGGACAGACACTTGCTAGTAACACAGGCGTGCCAAAAGGCTTCTCAAGTAAATATTGACTCCAATTGACAAAGCCTGACATTTCCCCCAGGTTCTCTGCCACTCGTAAAGCACTAGCTTCATAGTATGAGCAGGAAAGTGGGAGGGTAAACCAGCAAGCAGCTGGCTGTGGGCTGTGCAGGAGGAACAGGAAGTAGCCCACAGGACGGCACTTCCCCCAACAGAGTAGCCCCCAAACCTGGGCAGAATTTAGAAAATACAGATTCCTGGCCAGACTCTGATATGGAAAGTTTGGAGGATTGCCCAGGAATTGGTAGATTTTAAAAGTCCCCAGATGATTTTGATAAATGACCAGGTTTGGAGAATTATATTTATAAAGGCTCCTAGCACAAGTACAACTGTGGCCCACCTCCTGGGTCAACAGGGCTTATGGAGGCCGAGATGGAATAAGCTGTGAAGGACACGTTGACCTTATGTTCTACCAAGGAGGTTCTTCAAGGTTAGGTGGAAGCCCATGGCCACTGTGTTCATTCCTTCCATAAATAGTGGAATTTATCCTGCAGGCTGCTAATCTGACACCTATTTGGAGCATTAAATTCACTTAACAAATCAGAAAGAAAGGATGCTTTTTAAAAACACTGTACCAGTTAAGGTAATCTTCATCTAACAGTACCCACATTTCTTCTTCTTTTTTTTTTGTTTGTTTGTGCTTTAAGTGAAAGTTTGCAATTCAAGTTAGTTTCTCATACAAAAACCTATACACACATTGTTATGTGACCTTAGTTGCTCTTCCTACAATGTGACAGCATACTCTTTCTCTCCACCCTGTATTTCCCATGTCCATTCAACCAGCTCCTGTCCCCCTCTGCCTTCTCATCTCGTCTCCAGACAGGAGCTGCCCACTTAGTCTCGGGTGTCTACTTGAGCTAAGAAACATACTCCTCACCAGTAACATTTTATGTCTTATAGTGCAGTCTAATCTTGTCTGAAGAGTTGGCTTCAGGAATGATTTTAGTTTTGGGCTAACAGAGAGTCTGGGGGCCATGACTTCTGGTGTCCCTCTAGTCTCAGTCAGACCATTAAGTCTGGTCTCTTTACTAGAATTTAAGGTCTGCATCCCACTTTTCTCCTGCTCCATCAGGGATCGTCTGTTGTATTCCCTGTCAGGGCAGCTATTGGTGGTAGCCAGGCACCATCTAATTCTTCCAGTCTCAGGCTGATGGAGTCTCTGGCTTATGTAGCCCTTTCTGTCTCTTGGGCTCATATTTTCCCGGTATCTTTGGTGTTCTTCATTCTCCTTTCCTCCAGGAGTACCCACAGTTCTTGCTTATAGACATCTATGATTGCTTAAACACTAACAATATGACAAAACTACACTTTGTCCTTGCATTGTCAAAACTTAAGAGTTCTTTTTAAAATTAATTAGTCAGTCATACTGAGGAAATGCTAACCTTAGGGAAAATCATAGATAAATCACTGGAGTTAGTCATACATGGGTTTGAACACAGGTTCTACCTCTTACTAGTGATGATCATGGGCATGACTCATTAGTCTCTGTTCTCCAGAACACTGCTCTGTGAAATGGAGGTAACGATAGTACTTACCACATAGGATCATCATGAGGTTGTAATAACATAATACAGGAAAAGGTCCTAGGCACATAGTAAGCACTCAAAAGTGGTAACTATTAGAACTGTTCTTATTGTTAATATTATATCTGACACCAATCCAGTACTTGATACATCATGATGATGACTGAAGTGGATGGTGGGGTCCACCGAGATTATTCTTACAACCTACTATTTCTACCACCACCCTTGAGGATTTAGGTGAGGCGATTGGACCTGGTGCTCTTTGGAGTCAAATTTATAGAAGATGGTTTGTGAAATCACTCAGGACAGAGAGATGGCAATCAATTATACTTTAGCATAATAAGGCTGACAGAAGTATGTCATGAAAGAGTCACAGTTATGTCCATCAGAGGAATAACAATTTCTCCTACAGAACAAAAGATGGGGATTTTGGGAAGAAATTGATCTTTACGGTGGAGTTTGATTTCCAATCCACTGGCAGAAACTAGCCACAGCCTGGGGGGAAGCCCTCTACAGTTTCCACCTCCTCATATATGGGATTAGGTCCTAAGGATGGCAGCCCTCCTCCACCACCCAGTGATGAGGCTGTGAAATTTACAAGGCTGAGAGAACCATCCTGATTTCTGCAGGGAAGAAGTTCTGAGTAACCATCATGTGGAGACATGGAAGTGGGGAGAGATGGAAAGGGTAACGGCTCTTAGAAGAGGGAGTAAATAGAGAGTTTTGGAACAAGAGAAGATTGTGAGGTGCTCTCAGACCACCTGGGAAACATGAAGGTGAGCCTCCACTGGCAGCCAAGGCAGTGAGGCCTGTGTGACCCACAGGTGCCAAGGGACTAACCAGCAGAGAACGCCAATTTTTCCTCCATCCTCCTCCCCTCTCTACACAACTTTGGAATGACCATCTCAAGCCCTTCATTAAAAATGATTCGTGGAATGTGGGGCCAAGCTGGCAGAGTAGTCAGATGCTTCCGGTGAACGCTCTTATAACAAAGGCCCCAAAAAACAAGTGAAACAATTATATTTATGACAAGCTAGGAGCCCTGAACATCAAAGGCAAAGTTAGAAAATGGACTGAGCAGCAGGGGGAGGGAGAGACAGTTCAAAAGCAGAGAGGAGTTGCTGCACCTGAATTGCCAGGAACCCTCAGACACCATTCCTGGAGCGAGAGTGGCAGGCTAGTGGTAGCATTCAGCCACAGTTTTCTCAGGGAGACACAGCCAGCTGCACAGCCTACTCACACCTCTGGAACCAGAGAAGAATGGCACTCTCGGCAAAAGCTAAGTGCTTGTGTATATTTTACCGTGCCCCAGCCCCCAAGCCAGCTTCAGTGGCTGTCGATTTCCCTGGGCCTGAAATAGGTCTTGCTGATCATCCTGAGCCATTCTCCCAGCCTTGCAGAAGGAATAAATTCACAATTGGGGGAAAAATAATCTGCCAACTCCATTAACCTGGGAAGCTCAGGACAGAAGTGGCTCCTGTCCAGGCATAAATGATCCATGGACTTTGAATACCTTTTCCCCCTGTATGGACCTGTGTGGGCCTATTTCAGGAGAATAAGCCCTTGTTGGCAGACTGCAACTGTTTCAGCTGTGTGGTGGAGAAGTGGGTGTTTGATGTTTGACACTGCTTTGCCTATGAAACAGGGTCCTCACCTACCCACATTAGGGGCCTAAGGACTGGTGGCTCCACTCAGGTCACTCAGGCACCCACGACAGGGGTCCAAGGACAACTGGTACCTCCCAGTCCTTACAACCAAAAGCATTGGGTACCCATGGTCTGTCTGTTTAACCCACACACCTGTGCACTCTAGGGAACAGGGACAAGCTTTCCTCACAGACACCTGGACAGTTGTCAGCCCCCTGCCTTGTTCAGAGTGTGGCCCCCTGCTGCAACCAGATACCAGTACCTACACCAATCACTCCTGCCTCTCCAAGACTGTAGAACAGATCCTGTACCACACACTTGATGACCAACTACCTGGACGCCTGAGCTGAATCTGTACAAGAAAGGTGAATGGACTCCTTGGCTGATATACCTGATAACAGCTCTTGCCATCTGGTGACAGGATGTTAGAGCTTCAAAGGCAAAAATAATCAAGCTAGCTCACTCAAGCAACCTATTTAGGCATATCAAAACAAAACAAAGCAAGTAGCTAGGATACAGTAAGCAAACATAAAATAAACTAATACAATAACTTATAGATGGCTCAGAGACAACAGTCAATATCAAATCACATAAAGAAGCAGATGATGATCGCTTCAACAAGCTCTCAAAACAAAGAATCAAGGGATCTTCTGGATGAAGGTGCCTTCCTGGAATTACTGGATGCAGAATACAAAAGATTATTATACAGAACTCTTCAAGACATCAGGAACAAGATCAGGAAGGAGATCAGGTAATACACAGAACAAGCCAAGGAATACACAGTTAAAGTAGTTGAAGAAATTAAAAAGGTTATTCAAGAACATAATGAAAAATTTAATAAGCTGCAAGAATCCATAGAGAGACAGCAAACAGAAATTCAGAAGATTAACAATAAAATCACAGAATTAGACAACTCAATAGAAAGTCAGAGGAGCAGAATTGAGCAAGTGGAAGCCAGAATTATTGAGTTTGAAGATAAAGCACTTGGCACCAATATATTTGAAGAAAAATCAGAGGAAAGAATTAAAAAAAAAAAAATGAAGAAACCCTAAGAATCATGTGGGACTCTATCAAGAGAAATAACCTATGAGTGATTGAAGTAGCCAAACAGGGAGGGAGAATAGAAAATACAGAGAGAATTGTTGCAGATTTGTTGGCAGAAAACTTCCCTGATATCATGAAAGATGAGAAGATATCTATCCAAGATGGTCATCAAACTCCACATAAGGTAGATCTTAAAAGAAAGACACCAAGACCTATTATAATCAAACTTGCCAAAAAACCAAAGATAAAGAGAGAATTTTAAGAGCAGCTAGGGATAAACAAAACGTCACCTACAAAGGAGAGTCAATAAGAATAAACTCGGACTACTCAGCAGAAATCATGCGGGCAAGAAGACAATAGGATGACTTATATAAAGCATTGAGGGGAAAAAAAATGCCAACCAAGAATCATATATCCAGCAAAACTGTCTCTCAAATATGAAGGCGAAACTAGGACATTTCCAGATAAACAGAAGTTTAGGGAATTTTTAAAAACCAAACCAAAACTACAAGAAATACCAAAGGGAGTTCTCTGGTTAGAAAATCAATACTATCATATATCAACCCAAGACTAGAACACTGGACAGAGCAATCAGATGCCAACCCAGTTACAGAAATCACAAAAATAAATCAAGATAAAAAAGTGCTCAAAATAGGGAAAAAGTGATGTCATTAGGTAAAAGAAGACAACATTAAAACAAGAAAGAAGGACTAAGAAATGTCATAGATCTTTCATACAAAGAGGAAGACAAGGTGATATAAAGAAGTAAAAGTTAGGTTTAAACTTAGAAAAATAGGGGTAAATTTAAGGTAACCACAAAGGAGACTAGCAATCCTACTCATCAAAATAAAGTATAAGAAAAAAACAGGGACTCAGCAGAAACAAAATCAACAGCAATGAATAAGAGGAAAAGAAAATATATAAACTACTCAGAACGAAAAATTAAGTGGGAAAAAGAAACTGTCAACAACACACAAAAAAAGACGTCAAAATGACAGCACTAAACTCTTTTTTTTTTTTATGATACCTACCTATAATTACGCTGAATGTAAATGGACTAAACACACCAATAAAGAGACAGAGAGTGGCAGAATGGATTTAAAAAAACATGATCCATCTATATGCTGCCTACAAGAGACACACCTTAGACTTAGAGACACAAACAAACTAAAACTCAAAGGATGGAAAAATATATACATCAAGCAAACAACATTCAAAAAAGGGCAGGAGTGGCAATATTAATTTCTGACAAAGTAGACTTTGAAGTTAAATCCACAACAAAGGATAAGGAAGGACACTATATAATGATTAAAGGGACAATATACCAGGAGCATATAACCATATTAAATATTTATGCACCCAATGACAGGGCTGCAAGATACATAAAACAAACTCTAACAGCACTGAAAAGTGAGATAGACAGCTCCACAATTATAGTAGGAGACTTCAACACACCACTTTCGGTGAAGGACAGAACATCCAGTAAGATCCCGAACAGAGCTGGAGAAAAATGTAGAACAAAATCCTAGCTCACAAAAAAGACCAGACTTACTGGTCTGACAGAGGCGGAGAAACCCCAAGAGTATGGCCTCCAGACATCCTTTTAACTCAGTACTGAAGTCACTCCTGAGGCTCACCCTTCAGCCAAAGATTAGACAGGCCCATAAAACAAAACAGGACTAAAGGGGCACACCAGCTCAGGAGCAGGGAAGAGAAGGCAGGAGGGGGCAGAAAAGCTGGTAATGGGGAACCCAAGGTCCAGAAGGGGAGAGTGTTGACAGGTTGTGGGGTTGGCAACCAATGCCACAGAACAATATGTGTACTTATTGTTTAATGAGAAACTAATTTGCTCCATAAACCTTCATCTAAAAGGTCTAAAGCACAATAAAAAAGAAAGAAAGAAAGACCAAGCACTAGAAAAGGACGTCATGTTTGGTAAAGTCAGTGAAAACGAGGAAAATCCTCAATGAGATGGATTGACACGACAGCCTCAACAATGGACTCAAACATCTCAAAGGTCGTGAAGGTGGGGCAGGACCAGGCAAGGTTTCTTTCTGTTGTACGTAATGTCGCCGTGAGTCGGAACCAGCTCAAAAGCAACTACCAAAAAAATAAAACCTAAAATCGGCACAAGCTATACTACCTGCAAAGACTTTCCAGGATCCAAGAACTTAAATCACTGAATAGATTCCCAAAGGTGTCTGTGAATATTCCGTTCCCCGGAACCTTTCTATAGGCCTTCATCTTGCACAGTTTAGATTTCAGTCTTGCCTTGACATAAGAAGCCACATCAGTTGACCCCTTAGATCTGCAGAAGTTTTGATACTTTCGTATTGTCAGCAAAAAAAAAAAAAAAATCAGAGGTGCTCTGACCTGTAGAGGCCATGCTTTCCATGAGAGGTGAATAATAAGGGATTTTTTTTTTTTTTTAACATGTATGTAAAGGTGACAATTTCCAAAACAGGTTCACATACATTTTGTCAGATTTGATCCTCGGAACCTTGTTATTATGTTGTTGTCGTTAGGTGCTGTCGAGTTGGTTCTGACTCATAGTGACGACACCATGCACAACAGAACAAAGCACTGCCCAGCCCTGCGCCATCCTCACAATTGTTGGTACGTGTGAGCTACTGTTGCAGCCACATGTCAATCTATCTCTTTGAGGGTCTTCTTCTTTTTCGATGACTCTACTTCACCAAGCATGATGCCCTTTTCCAGGGACGGATCCCTCCTGATAACATGTCCAAAGTATGTGAAACATAGTCTCGCCATCCTTGCTTCTGAGGAGCATTCTGGTTTTACTTCTTCCAAGACGGATATTGGTTCTTTTGGCAGTCCATGGTATACTCAATATTCCTTGCCAATACCACAATTCAAAGGTGTCAATTCTTCTTAGATCTGCCTTATTCATTGTCCAGCTTTCGCATGCATATGAGGCTACTGAAAACACCGTAGCTTGGGTGAGGAGCACCTTAGTCCTCAAGGTGACAAATACCAGCAGGGTCACCCAGGGCAGAGAGGTTTCAGCTGAGCTTCCAGACTAAGACAGATGAGGAAGAAGGACTCCGCAGTCTACTTCTGAAAAATATTAGCCAGTGAAAATCTTATGAATAGCAGCAGAACATTGTCTGATATATGCTGGAAGATGAGCCCGTCAGGCTGGAAGGCACTCAGACTACTGGGGAAGAGCTGCCTCCTCAAAGTAGAGTTGATCTTAATGATGTGGATGGAGTCAAGCTTTCATGATGCGGCACGACTCAAAATGAGAAGAAACACCTGTAAACAACCATTAATAATCGGAACCTGGAATGTATGAAGTATGAATCCACGAAAATTGGAAACCGTCAAAATGAAACGAAACACATAAACATTGATATCCTAAGCATTAGTGAGCCAAAATGGACTGAATTGGATAATTATGTGGTCTACTCTGCTGGGAATGACAACTTGAAGAGGAATGGCATTGCATTCATCTTCAAAAAGCATATTTCAAGATCTATCCTGAAGTACAATGCGGTCAGTGATAGGATAATATCCATAAGCCTACAAAGAAAGCCAGTTAATACGACTATTATTTAAATTTACCCACCTACCACTGAGGCTAAAGATGAGGAAACTGAAGATTTTTACCACCTTCTGCAGTGTGAAATTGATTGGACATCCAATTATGGTGCAATGATAATTACTGGTGATTGGAATTCAAAAATTGGAAACAAAGAAGGAGGATTGGTATTTGGGAAATATGGCCTTGATGATAGAAAGGATGCCAGAGATTTCACGATTGAATTTTGCAAGACCAACAACTTCTTCATTGCAAATACCTTTTTTCACCAACATAAATGGCGACTATATACACATGGACCTCACCAGATGGAAAACACAGAAATCAAATCGACTACATCTGTGGAAAAAGACAATGGAAAAGCTTAATATCATCAGTCAGAACAAGGCCAGGGGCCAATTGTGGATCAGACCATCAATTACTCATATGCAAGTTCAAGTTGACACTGAAGAAAATTAGAACAAGCCCACGAGAGCTAAAGTACGACTTGAGTATTAGTATTGTTATGATGGGCTGATTTTAAAAAACTGAGCTTCACAGAGATTAACTTGATCCAGGTCACAAAGCTCCTATAGAATGTCAGATTCTCACCCGAGGCCCCTTATCCTAATTGCAAACCCATTCTCTATGCCATTCTGACCATACCACCCCCGTCTTCCAGGGAGGAGTTGGGGGAGGTCAAGAGTTGCATCATCTCTTAGAGATGCTTTAAGAAAGGAACATGAAACATACACTGAGCGCAGACCACCATCTGTGTGATTTTAACACATTTGAATTAAAATGTACAAATTCTGTTCACCACACAGTTTTTTACAGTTATTTTTGTTTTCACTCAAATCATCTTTGAAAACCTTTATTTTCTCAAATATTCACTGACCGCCTTCTGTGATGGGCACCATGCTAGATGATGGGGTAAAGGCAGAGGTGGCTTGTTTCACAGTGGGATGGATGTTTGGGTTTTGAATAAGGACACAGGGCTTGGGTCACCATGTCAGCAGCTTATTTCAGCCAGAACTCCCCTGCCCCAGGACCAAAGTGCAGTTGGACAGGTAGGGTTAGTTTGTGTCGGGGCCAAAGGTAGAATTCAAGCCAGGGACAAGGTGGCTTGAAAGGCAGAGGGGCACCACACATGTCAGAAAACAAAGACGCTCATGAGCTGAAGACTGGACAAGCTCAGTCTGTAGGGCAGGCCTTAACCATTAAAGAATACTGAAACTGTGTTGCCCCAGCTCTGACATAAGACACAAGCCAGTGACTTCTGAGATCTACTTGCTTAAAGCAGTTTTTAAAGTAGAACCTGCCTATCACATCCATTCCGTTTCCTCAGCATCAGGCTGGGTTCTTCCCTCACTATTATGGCCTGACAGTATTGCTATGTTCTGCTGGGATGCATGTGAGTGTGAGTGTGTACATGTGAGAGAGAAACAGACAGACACACAGAGACAGAGAGAGTGAGAGACACAGAAATACAGAAGGAGACACCGACACAGAGACAGAGATACGGAAAGAGACAGAGAGAGTGAAAGAGACAGACAGAAAGAAGAAAGGATGGCCTCTCGTTGGAGTCCCAGTCTCTGCAGTGCCTCCATTCCTGGGGCCTCAGAAAGGCAGAAAATCCTTAGACCCAGCCCTTGACTCCACCGTCTTCATAAACGTCTGGTGCACTTTGAAATCTTTAGTCATTTAGCTTGTGGTGTAGCGGCTAAGAGCTTGTCTGTTAACCAAAAGGTTGGCAGTTTGAATCCACCAGCTGCTGTTCAGAAACCATATGGGGCAGTTCTACTCTGTCCTATAGAATCTCTGTGAGTTGGAACCTACTTGATGGCAATGGGTTAGCTTGTAAGAAACAAATAGAAGACTGTTGAAGGAGAATAATGAGAACGATTTGAAAGATAAGGTTTACACCAAATTATGAAGTGACCTGCCAAGGGAAGGTTTTGGGAAACGTTTTTTTTTTTTTTAGAAACACGATGTTTTGGAACCCATCTAGATGTTTGGCCTGTTGTAAACCAAAGATATATGTAGCTGACTTCTCTTCAGCCAAGGATTATGATATTATTTAAACATAGTCTTTGCACATTTGCCACAATTTATGCAAAGAGTGTATTCCCCAAAAGTTGTGTTCGAATCACATGTTGTAAAAATCAAGTCATAGTTTAAATGTACCCAGGGAGTTTGCTATTTAAAGAACCCCCATAACATGCTATCTACTGATATATACGTCTGTCTGTCTTGGCTTAAAAGTGTTTGCAATTGTGGTTCACTCACCCATCAAATTTATCGTTTAGAAAACTCTTGCTTTGCTGTTCTTTCCAAGGATTTAATGGCCTGAGAGAGTCAAATCCGCTGCCTTGAGTGTCTGATTAATTTCAGGCAGGAAGACATCTGTCCATTATTGTCCACTTCATGCCCACAACAAACTACTGTCAATAAGCTAGCTGAGGAGTAAGAACATCCGGCGAAAGGGTGCTTTATTTTTCAGGATATTAGAGGGGGGAGGAAGAGAAGAACAGTCTGGAATTTCCCCAGATTTCTGTGTGGAATATTGTTTGTCTGTTTTGAAGGACTCGGGGAGTGGGTGAGATGGGAGGGAAAAGAGAGGCTATTCAAGGCAGTCACCTGCTGGTGGGAGGAGGAAGGGGTTGCTAATCCAGCTCTGAGAAACTCCACAGATCAGAGAGCTGTATTGCGGAAGCCATGCGCCTAGACCTTTCTGATTTACTCAGCCAGACTTGACAAAAATGGGCCCTTTTCTAGAATCCTCCAGCTCATCGCTCCAGTTCCCCACTTTGCAGTGCCAACAGAAACTTCACCCACACGCCCAAAAGCTCCACCTAAATCTGCATGCAAGAGCCATGTGTTTATTCTGCAGCTGGCACAGGCTGGCCAGGACCGTCTTTGAATTTTTTTCTGGTCATCTTGAACTTGAACAAGTCCTTTAGCTGCTTCCATCTCAAGGCTCTTTCTCACAAGACTTTTTGTTCTGGAATAACTTGTCCTGGGGCAGAGATTAGCACTAGGCCAGCCAGATAACAAGGCTGCCAGAGCAGAGGTGGTGCCATAGCATAAACCACCTGCCCTGGCTCTGCCTCTTCGCAGAGCCTGCCTCGCCTGGTCTCCTTCTCTGTGCATAGTTGTCATCCATCACAAACCATGAAACGACCGAAGAGATACGAAAGCTTTAGCTTATAGTAACTGTACAACTGGAGACTGTTTATCGACCCCGGAGAAAATTAATACCAAACCTGAGATTATGCTAATGTGGTATTAAAATATGCACTTAATTCAGTCCAACGACTGAAAACTTCCACAATCTAAAATTCTGTCTATGGGTTTTTGACTCTTTCCTCACAAAATTGGCTGGCTGTTTAGTGCTTGTTGACACTTCCCGTGAGTAAGTTAATTCCCAAAGATAGGAGTTTTTTTTCTTCCCAAACCCAGCATGCCTTTGGAGAGTTCCCGGAAACCAAGAAAAAAACCCTCAAGATCTATGGAAAGAGCAGTTAGGGAGGGGAGTGACTGAAAAGGATAAGTCGTGTGTGCGCGTGTGTACAAATTTGTACTTGGAGTCACAGAGTTTAAGAAGGCTGAAATATGAAGAGGAGTGGAACACCACGCTCAAAGCAGGGATAAAAGTACCCTAAATTCTCACTGGAGTAACCCTGGCATTATCACATTCTCTTGCAAATTTTCATTCCATCCTTGGCATTCAACTAAATTGATCCATCTATGAGGTTTCCATGGAGTGCAAATGGTTAACACACTTAGCTACCAACTGAGAGTTTGAAGGTTCGAGTCCACACAGAGGAACCTCGGAAGAAAGACTGGAAGCCTGATGGAGCACAGTCCTACTCTGACACACATGGGGTCGCCGTAAGTCTGGATCGACTCCACAGTAACCGGTTAACCAGTATGAGATTTCCATACTTAAAGCCGCTTCTACCAACACTATATAGGAGCAAGAGCCCGACCTTTTACTAACTCTTGTGTGGTCTCTTATAATTCATAATAACAATGGCTACCATTGTTGAACACCTAATACATGTCAAGCCTTTTAGTAAGCACTTTTGCAAACAATTGTTTAATTACTCTTCAAACAACCCAATGAGATCTGTATTCTGTTGCCATTTTCCTGATGTGGTAACTGAGGCTTAAAGTAGCAGATGTGACTTATTTTTGTTGGCTCAGCTTCCCTTCCTCTGAGGACATTTCCTCACTCAATGTGATTCTATAAGCTGCCAATCACAGGACCATAGGGGTAGGCGCATGACCCAAGGTAGGCAATTACAATCTCTCTCCTGAGAATGTGAGTTCTGAGTAGAGACACGTTCCAGGACTCAAAAGCAGAGTGGAGTCATCAGAACTGAGGACCCTAAAGACACAAGAGGCTTAACATCACTGCCAAGCTCCCCAGGACTGCCCCAGATCCTGTCCTCCATAAGACCTGGGTTTTAGCTCTTGCTGTGATCCTGCGAACGACCACATTTCCTTCCAACAAATCCCGGATGATAGCCAGGGCAAGTTGCTCTTCCTTGCAACCCATATACTCAGAGGGGTGCAATGATTGCTTAGGTCTCATAGCTACAAAGTGGCAAAGCTGAAATTTCGACTTAGGCCTGTATGGCTACAAAATTCCATGAGTAGCCATTAGTTATTCTGTCTCATTAGTCTGTCTCATTCATTTCATAGCTTTTATTGTTCTTGTGGCAACAGGTTTTGCAATTTTTGCATTTTCGCTTAAGGCTTTGGCCATTTTCTTAGTAGTACAACACACCAGTCAATAACCGGTTGTTGTTTTTCTTTAATTTTGGCCAGAGAGCACGTTATGAATTTTGATGTTGTTAGTTGCCACCTGCTTGGCTCCCACTCCTGGTGACCTTATGTATCATAGAATGAAATATAGCCCTGTTCTTCGACACCTTCGTGAGTCAATGGTATACTTGCTCATCTTTTAGCACTATATCAGACAATATTCTGTTGTGATCCGTAATGTTATTGTTGGCTAATTTTTGGAAGATCACCAGGCCTTTTTTCCTAGTCTGTCTTAGTCTGCAAGCTCCCTGAAACCTGTCCACCTACTGTTACTTGAAATACTGGTGGCATAGCTCCCAGCATCATAGCAACACACAGCCACCACGGGATGACAAACTGACGCGCGGTGCTGGGCATTAGGGATACTCATCCCATAACGTTGGACCAGCTACTTCACCTGTCTGGGTGTCTGCTTCCTCACGTATCTGTGACATAAAGGGAAAACAATGTATAATTGCAAATTACCTTTCAAGGAGGGAGGATGCTGGTAATTGCAGGGTCCCTTCTTTGCTGAGAGGCTTGGTGGCTCAGTGGTAGAATTCTTACCTTCCGTGTAGGAGACTCCAGTTCGATTCCCAGCCAATGTACCTCGTGCATAGCCACTACAGGTCCGTCAGTGGAGACCTGTGTTGCTAGGAAGCCCAACAGATTTCAGCAGAGCTTCTAGATTAAGAGACCGACTAGGAAGAAATGCCTGGAGATCTACTTCCAAAAATCAGCCAATGAAAACCCTGTGGATCACAATAAACAGGGCAGTGTTTTGCTCCATGGTGCATGGGGTCACCAGGAGCCAGAGCTCATCTAGATGGCATCTAACCAAAGCAACCCTTTGCCGTGCAGGGGTGATGGGTGAGATGGTCAGGGGAGCTCACAGTTGCAGACACAGTTAAACTGCCAAAGGCCTGTGGGGAGATGATCTAGGAGCCACCCACTGGAGAGAAGAGATAATTGAGCCCCAATAGTTTCCAGACTTTTATTCACACCCTCATGTCAAAATCTTTTGAGCTTATACACCTCCCTAATATACTGCAGGAAACCCTGGTGGCATAGTGGTGAAGAGTTTGGCTGCTAACCAAAAGGTCAGCAGTTGGAATCCACCTGGCGCTCCTTGGAAACTCCATGGGACAGTTCTACTCTGTCCTACAGGGTCGCTATGAGTTGGAATCAACTTGGCGGCAACAGGTTTGGTTTGGAATATACTGCGTTATTGTTATAACTATTTACTACTGAACCATATATGTGATAAAACAGATGCACATAAAACTTTAAAGGCTACATTAGAAAGCATTTATGAGCTGGAATCGACTCAACGGCACCGGGTCTAGGACATTAGAAAGCATAAACATAGTTTGTAATATTTTATCTTCGCAGTGGCATAATTGTTTTCTGTACCTCCTAGGGAGCTCACACTGACTTTGGACACCACTGACTCAGGGGGCAAGAGAGACGCAGGCCAGCAGTAAATCCAGACAGATTCTTTTGGACCACGACTTTTGCTGAAGGGCTTTTTAAGGCTTTCCTATTCCTGAGGCCTGGATATAAAAATTATGTCCATGATTTAGAAACCCTGGTGGCGTAGTGGTTAAGCATTACAGCTGCTAACCAAAAGGTCGGCAGTTCAAATCCACCAGGTGCTCCTTGGAAACGCTATAGGGCAGTCCTACTCTGTCCTATAGGGTCAGTGTAAGTATGGAAACCCTGGTGGCTTAGTGGTTAAGCGCTATAGCTGCCAACCAAAAAGTCAGCAGTTCGAATCCACCAGGCTCTCCTTGGAAACCCTATGGGGCAGTTCTACTCTGTCCTATAGGGTCTCTATGAGTCAGACTCGACGGCAACGGGTTTGGTTTTTTTCCGTTACGTTGTTGTTAGCTGCCATCTAGTCGAATCCAACTCATGATGACCCCGTGTGTGCAGAGTAGAACCACTGCATAGGGTTTTGAAAGCTGTGACCTTTCAGAAGCACATTGCTAGGCCTTCTGAGAGGCCTCTGGGTGGGGTTGAACTGCCAACTTTTCAGCTAATAGTCAAGTGCTTAACCATTTTCGCCACCCAGGGAGTCCTCCTTATCACACTATCACAATTAATCTTTATGTACATCCTTCCATCAGGCTGTGACATCCTTAAGGCAGGGAATGGGCCGGTTCCCAGACTACAGGTTTAGCACAGTATGTGGCTTAAGTAGGTGCCCAATAAAAACAGTTGTTTAATCGAGTTGTGAGCCCAGGCAAACGACTCTGCTGCGTGTTGGTTGGGCCGAGGTCCCTTTCTGTCCCCCAACAGTGTAGCTGAGCTCCCACTGAGCAGATGGCCGGTGCCAAAAGCCCAGCGGCTCTGCTCTGAGCCCAGCCTTTCTGATCAACAAAATAACTCACGTATTTTACACACGAACAAATACAAAGAATTATCAAGAAATTAGCCTTCGGCCTCAGAGAAGGAAAGGTATTAAGCTGCAATATCTTAAAAGCTGTCTTCCCCTTCAAATACGATCTCTGTTGGAAGAACGGACACCACTTCCAACATGGACTATGTGACTTCCTCCTACAACAGGAGAACCGCTTCCGGTAGCTCTCATAAAAGGAACCTCTGTGGCGTTAGGATGCCTCAGTGGTGAATTACACTTCCGGTGTCCGTAGTTCTTTGGTCTTGAGGCACTTAGATTTTGCAATCAAGTTCTTAATTGTGCTCAGGTCAGGAAATAGTACATATGTTTCTTCTTGGTTTCTCTAATCCCTTGACTATATATTATTAAAGCTTATGGAGGCGTAGGTTGCATGTCACATTTTTGTGAGATTATGCAATTCAGTCTTCCTTGGGATCCCACACGAAGCCTGGGAAAACAGATGATTTTGACTTTTTCTCTTTCCCTAAGAAGGAAGTGGAATTCCATGCCTTTGTTCCTGCTGGTTTGCCCCCACCGAGGAAAGAGTCACACACAGGAATCATTCACCAAGTAGGGCACTCTAGGCAGGAAAAATTCAACGGATTCCCAGGGTCAGGGAGGCTTAATCTATCTGATGACTTCAAGGACTGTTTCCCCTGCACACATTTTTCAAACGATGAAACAAACGAATATCAGACCACATCCTCTATATGGTGAATGAGGGGGAAAGATGACCCAGCAGGAAGAGAGAAAGACAAAGTGAACAGAGAGTAAGGGAAAAACGAAAGATTTCGATTTTGCAAGCCCTCACTGAGTACGCAGGTTAAGTAACCTGAGATAGGGGCTGTTTCTCGTGAGATGAGGTGGTTGCGCTACATCCTGAAGACTTGCTCCTGGAGGCTAAGGCTGAATGAGGCTTGACTTAGAGTCCTTGCTGGGCCAGAGAGCACCCCACGATTTATTCCAGCCTCCATTCCTGCCGCACAAATGCTGCCTCGGCAGTTTGTAGGGCGCTTTCAGATGCAAACGTGATGCTGGTCACTCGGTGCTAATCTCGGTTGCTATTCTCCGGATCCTCAGTCCAGCAGAGAATATGCTAGAACACCACCAGTACTACTGTGCAACGTGCAGAGACACGTCTGGGCCCCTCCTGCCCTTGGCATTCCCCCGCCAAGAGAGCCAATTAGTTATGGACTTTCATTTGGAGCAATATTATTCAGTATGAATCAACCACTCCAACTCCTCCCCTCCTGGTGCTTCTCTAAGAAATTCCACGATGCATAGACCAAGAAAGTGTCTTTCGTGGGCTGAATTTTTTCTCTCCGAATCTGTGGATAGAAATATTACTGTAGCATTTCCCTGACTGGGCTTTCCTCTCTTTTTTTGTACGGGAGACTAGAAGAAAATGTTCATCCTACTACCTTCTGAGGGAGCCCTGTTGGCGCAGTGGCTAAGAGTTTAGCTACTGATTGAAAGATGGGCAGTTCAAACCCACCAGCTGCTCCAAGGCAGGAAGAGGTGGCAGTCTGTTTCCATAAAGACTACAGCCTATGGGGCAATTCTACTCTGTCCTATAGGGTCGCCGTGAGTCAGAATTGACTCAACAGCAATGGGTTTGTTTGTTTATTTTTCCAGGACCTTTTGAAATTCTCCCCTTGAGCTTGGTTCTGATCACAGACAGAATCGCAACGTGAGATTGAGTGTCTTCAGGACTGTCAGCAAAATCATACTGATCCTTAGGGGTGATGGGCCATACAAACAGTGTGAGTGTGACCGATTTTTTTGTGTGTGTGGTAAATATGCTTGTAACAAAGCATTAGCCTTTTCTACATTTTTCACACATACAATTTAGTGACACTAATTGTGTCCATCATGTTGTGCAAACATCAGACTGTGGCCTGTTTTATCTGCTCACGTTAGCTGCCATCTTTTTAAGAAACAATGTCGATATTTTCCCACAGAATAAATGCTAATTGAAGAAAATGTATAAAACATAAACCTGTTGCCATCAAGTCGATTTCGACTCCTGGCGATCCCAGGCGTATCAGGGTAGAACGGGGATCCACAGGGTTTTCAATGGCTGTGACCTTTTGGAAGTAGATTGCCAGGCCTTTCTTCCAAGGTCCCTCCAACCTTTCAGTTAGCAGCTGAGCACATTACCTTTGCAGCACCCAGGGACTACATATATAAAATAGGTGAGCCAAAGAAAGGAGAAAACCGGGACCATTTATAATTCCACCACCCAAAGGCAACCACTACTCATTTTTTAGTTCATGCTTGTCTTTTTCCTATACATGAATTTTCTTTTTTGAACAAATAAAAAATAGACTATATACACTATTTTATGTATTGCTTTTTTACTAAACAAAATATTCTGTTTATTTATCATATCAGATATTTTTCTGAAAATTCATTTATAAAGGGTTTTTTTTTTTTTTTTAATTGTATGAGTATACCATAATTTCCTTAACCAATTTCCCTATTTGGGGGATATTTGACATTTTTTTTTCTATTGGAAATAATTCTTTGGATAAAATCTATCACCCTATCTATATATAACATATAAAACCATAAAAGAAAATATTTAAATGGCTCTAAGCATTTTAAAATTTATTGCCCATTTGTAGTGTCTCTTTTGTGAATATTAACTGGGAATTGAGTATTTCCACATTGATTTGCAAGAACTATTTATATATTATACTCTGGAAGGCAATCTTATATATGTTGCAATTATTTTCCCTCAGTTTAACGTTTGACTTTCAACATTATTTACAGCATTGGGCATGTAAAATGATTTTTCCCTTTTATATGCTTACTAAAAAAAATTATAAATACAGAGAATCAATAAAATAAATGAAATGCAATCATCTAAATATCACTGCCCAGAGATAACTAAGACATGCAGAAATTTTTGCTTTCAATGTAATTCAAACCATTTAACTATCTTCTTTTATGATTTTTTAGCTTTATTATCTTCACTTTGTTGTCTTTGCTTTTTAGAAATATCTTCCTTTGTGATCAGCTACATTTCTTTCTATTCTTTTTTTTAAATATGTAAATCTTTAATTTATTTGGAATCATTCTGGCATACGGTATAAGGTAAAGATTTAAATTTATAGCTTTTTAAATTTTCTTTTTTCCACCCAGCATATATATATGAGAAGCAATAGTTATAAACATCCATTAATAATCAGAATGTGGAATGTATGAAGTATGAGTCAAGAAAAGTTGGAAGGTGGCAAAAATGAAATGGAGCACTTGAAGACTGACATCCTAGGCATTAGTGAGCTGGAATAGGCTGGTACTGGCCATTGTGAATCCAACAGTCATATGGTCTTCTATGCTGGGAACAACAACTGAAGAGCAACAGCGTCACATTTGTTGTAAAAAAAAAAAAAAAAAAGAAGAAGAAGAAGAATATTTCCAGATCTCTGCTTAAGTACATTTTCAATGACAGGTTAATATCTATATGCCTACTAGAAAGACCAGTTAATGTGACAGTTATTCAAATTTACACACCAACCAAGAATGCCAAAGATGAAGATTTTTATGAACTGCTACAGTCTGAAATTGATCAAACGAGCAATCTAGATTGGAATGCAAATGTTTTCAACAAAAAGGATCAGTATCTAACTCCAAGTGGATCAAAGACCTAAACATAAAGACTAAAACGATAAAGATCATGGAAGAAAAAATTGGGACAACCCTAGGAGCCCTAATACAAGGCATAAACAGAATACAAAACATTACCAAAAATGATGAAGAGAAACCCGATAACTGGGAGCTCCTAAAAATCAAACACCTATGCTCATCTAAAGACTTCACCAAAAGAGTAAAAAGACCACCTACAGACTGGGAAAGAATTTTCAGCTATGACATCTCTGACCAGTGCCTGATCTCTAAAATCTACATGATTCTGTCAAAACTCAACCACAAAAAGACAAACAACCCAATCAAAAAGTGGGCAAAGGATATGAACACACATTTCACTAAAGAAGATATTCAGGCAGCCAACAGATACATGAGAAAATGCTCTTGATCATTAGCCATTAGAGAAATACAAATTAAAACTACGATGAGATTCCATCTCACACCAGCAAGGCTGGCATTAATCCAAAAAACACAAAATAATAAATGTTGGAGAGGCTGCGGAGAGATTGGAACTCTTATACATTGCTGGTGGGAATGTAAAATGGTACAACCACTTTGGAAATCTATCTGGCGTTATCTTAAACAGTTAGAAATAGAACTACCATACAACCCAGAAATCCCACTCCTCGGAATATACCCTAGAGACACAAGAGCCTTCATACAAACAGATATATGCACACCCATGTTTATTGCAGCTCTGTTTACAATAGCAAAAAGTTGGAAGCAACCAAGGTGTCCATCAACGGATGAATGGGTAAATAAATTGTGGTATATTCACACAATGGAATACTACGCATCGATAAAGAACAGTGATGAATCTGTGAAACATTTCATAACATGGAGGAACCTGGAAGGCATTATGCTGAGCGAAAATAGTCAGAGGCAAAAGGACAAATATTGTATAAGACCACTATTATAAGATCTTGAGAAATAGTAAACCTGAGAAGAACATATACTTTTGTGGTTATGAGGGGGGGAGGCAGGGAGGGTGGGACAGGGTTTTTTATTGATTAATCAGTAGATAAGAAATGCTCTAGGTGAAGGGAAAGACAACACTCAATACATGGAAGGTCAGCTCAATTGGACTGGACCAAAAGCAAAGAAGTTTCTGGGATAAAATGAATGCTTCAAAGGTCAGCGGAGCAAGGGCGGGGGTCTGGGGAACATGGTTTGCGGGGACTTCTAAGTCAATTGGCTAAATAATTCTATTATGAAATCATTCTGCAACCCACTTTGAAATGTGGCGTCTGGGGTCTTAAATGCTAACAAGCGGCCATCTAAGATGCATCAATTGGTCTCAACCCACCTGGAGCAAAGGAAAATGAAGAACACCAAGGCCACACGACAACTAAGAGCCCAAGAGACAGAAAGGGCCACATGAACCAGAGACCTACATCATCCTGAGACCAGAAGAACTAGTTGGTGCCCGGCCACAATCGATGACTGCCCTGACAGGGAGCACAATAGAGAACCCCTGAGGGAGCAGGAGATCAGTGGGATAAAAAAAAAAAAAAAAAGATACAGACCCCAAATTCTCATAAAAAGACCAAACTCAATGGTCTGACCGAGACTAGAGGAATCCCGGCGGCCATGGTCCCCAGACCTTCTGTTGGCACAGGACAGGAACCATCCCCAAAGACAACTCATCAGACATGAAAGGGACTGGTCAGCGGGTGGGAGAGAGACGCTGATGAAGACTGAGCTAATTATATCAGGTGGACACTTGAGATTGTGTTGGCAACTCTTGTCTGGAGGGGGGATGGGAGGATATAGATAGAGAGAAGCCAGCAAAATTGTCACGAAAGGAGAGACTGAAAGGGCTGACTCAAGAGGGGGAGAGCAAGTGGGAGTAGGGAGTGAGATGTATGTAAACTTATATGTGACAGACTGATCGGATTTGTAAACGTTCACTTGAAGCTTAATAAAAGTTATTATATAAAAAAAAAAAAGGATCAGTAGTTGGAGAATATGGCCTCGTGATAGGAACGATGCCAGAGATCACATGACCAGTTTTGCAAGACCAATGACTTATTTACAGGAAACACATTTTTCAACAATATAAACGATGACTCTACACATGGACCTTGCTAGATGGAATAAATAGGAATCAAACCGACTACACCAGTGGAAAGAGATGTTGGAGAGAAGCTCAATATTACCAGTCCAGACAAATCCAAGGGCCAACTGCAGAACAGACACCATCAATTGCTCATATGTGAGTTTAAGCTGAAGCTGAAGAAAATCAAAGCAAGTACAAGAGAGCCAAAGTTTGACCTTGAATATAGAAGCCATCTCAAGAAAAGATTTGATACACAGAACACTAACGACTGAAGACCAGAAGAGTTATGGTATGACATCAAGAACATCACACATTAAAAAAGTAAAAGGTCTTTAAAAAGATAGGACAAAAAGAAACAAACCAAAATGGATGTTGGAAGAGATGCTGAAACTTGATCTTGCGCACAGAGTATCTAAACAAACAGAAGGAGTGATAAAGTAAAAGAGCTGAACAGAAGATTTCAAAGTGTAGCTGGAGAAGACAAAATAACATATTATAATGAAATTATATTGAAAGACAGGAGTTAGAAAACCAAAAGAGAAGCACATGCTCTGCATTTCTCAAGCTGAAAAAACTGAAGAAAAAATTCAAGCCTAGAGTTGCAATACTGAAGGATTCTATGGGCAAAAAAATTGCATGAGCAGGAAATATCAAAAGAAGATGGAAGGAACACACAGAGACACTGTACCAAAAATAATTGGTTGACATTCAACTATTTTAGAAGATAGCGTATGGCATTGAAGGAAGAAGTTCATGCTGCACTGAAGTGCTGGAGAGAAACAAGGCTCCAGGAATTGACGGAATACCATCTGAGATACTCCACCAATCTGATGCAACACTAGAAGCACTTACTCATCTATGTCAAGAAATTTGAAAGACAGCTACTTGACCAACTGACTGGAAAAGATTCATATTCATGCCCATTCCAAAGAAAGGTGATCAAATGAAATGTGAGAATTATAGAACAATATCATCAATACTGTATGTTATCAGAAGTTTGGAAACCCTGGTGGCATAGTGGTTAAGTGCTATGGCTGCTAACCAAAGGGTCAGCAGTTCTAATCCGTCAGGTGCTCCTTGGAAACTCTATGGGGCAGTTCTACTCTGTCCTATAGGGTTGCTATGAGTCGGAATTGACTCAACGGCACTGGGTTTGGTTTTTTTTTTTTGGATCAGAAGTTTGCTGAAGATAATTCAAAAATGACTGCAGCCATACATTGACAAGGAACTGCCAGAAGTTCAAGTCGGATTCAGAAGAGGACATGGAATAGGGTATATCATTGCTGATGTCAGATGGATCTTGGCCAAAAGCAGAGAATAACAGAAATACGCTTACCTGTGTTTTATCTGCTACACAAAGTAATCCAACTGTATGAATCACAACATATTACCAAGAATGAGAATTCCAGAAACTTAACTACACTCATGCAGAACCTGTACATTTATCAAGAGGCAGTCTCTTTTTTTTTAATTTTTATTGTGCTTTAAGTGAAAGTTTACAAATCAAGTCAGTCTCTCACACAAAAACTTATATACACCTTGCTACTAACTCCCAATTGCTCTCCTCCTAATGAGACAACCTGCTCCCTCCCTCCACTCTCTGTTTTCATGTCCATTTCACCAGCTTCTAACCCCCTCTACCCTCTTATCTCCCCTCCAGACAGGAGATGCCAACATAGCCTCAAATGTCCACCTGATCCAAGAAGCTCACTCCTCACCAGAATCCCTCTCCATCCCATTGTCCAGTCCAATCTGTCTGAAGATTTGGCTTTGGAAATGGTTTCTATCCTGGGCCAACAGAAGGTCTGGGGGCCATGACCACCAGGGTCCTTCTAGTCTCAGTCAGACCATTAAGTCTGGTCTTTTTACGAGAATTTGGGGTCTGCATCCCACTGCTCTCCTGCTCCCTCAGGGGTTCTCTCTTGTGTTCCCTGTCAGGGCAGTCATCAGTTGTAGCAGGGCACCATCTAGTTCTTCTGGTCTCAGGCTGATGTAGTCTCTGGTTTATGGGGCCCTTTCTGTCTCTTGAGCTCGTAATTAACTTGCGTCCTTGTGTTCTTCATTCTCCTTTGATCCAGGTGGGTTGAGACCAATTGATGCTTCTTAGATGGCCACTTGCTAGCATTTAAAACCCCAGATGCCACTCTCCAAAGTGGGATGCAGAATGTTTTCCTAATAGGCTTTCTTAGGCCAATTGACTTAGATGTCCCCTGAAACCATGGTCCCCAAACCCGTGCCCCTGCTACACTGGCCTTTGAAGCATTCAGTTTATTCAGGAAACTTCTTTGCTTTTGGTTTAGTCCAGTTGTGCTGACCTCGCCTGTATTGTGTGTTCTCTTTCCCATCACCTAAAGTAGTTCTTATCTACTATCTAATTAGTGAATATCCCTCTCCCATCCTCCCTCCCTTCCCCCTCTCGTAACCATCACAGAATATTTTCTTCTCTGTTTAAACTATTTCTTGAGTTCTTGTAATAGTGGTCTTATACAATATCTGTCCTTCTGCAACTGACTGAGTTCACTCAGCACGATGCCTTCCAGGTTCCTCCATGTTATGAAATGTTTCACAGATTCATCACTGTTCTTTATCCAAGCGTAGTATTCCATCGTGTAAATACACCATAATTCATTTATCCATTCATCCATTGATGGGTGCCTTGGTTGCTTCCATCTTTTTGCTATTGTAAACAGTGCTGCAATGAACATGGGTATGCATATATCTGTTCGTGTAAAGGCTCTTATTTCTCTAGGATATATTCCAAGGAGTGGGATTCCTGGATCATAATGGTAGTTCTATTTCTAGCTTTTTAAGGAAGAGCCAAATCGATTTCCAAAGTGGTTGTATCATTTTACATTTCCACCAGCAGTGTATAAGTTTTCCAATCTCTCCACAGCCTCTCCAACATTTATTATTTTGTGTTTTTTGGATTAATGCCAGCCTTGTTAGAGTGAGATGGAATCTCATTGTAGTTTTGATTTGCATTTCTCTAATGGCTAATGATTGTGAGCATTTCCTCATGTATCTGTTAGCTACCTGAATGTCTTCTTTAGTGAAGTGTCTGTTCATATCTTTTGCCCATTTTTTAACCGGGTTGTCTTTTTGTTGTTCAGTTTTTGCAGTATTATGTAGATTTCAGAGATCAGGCACTGATCAGAAATGTCATAGCTAAAAGCTTTTTCCGAGTCTGTAGGTAGTCTTTTCACCCTTTTGGTGAAGTCTTTGGATGAGCATAGGTGTTTGATTTTTAGGAGCTCCCAGTTATCCAGTTTTTCTTCTGCGTTGTGAGTAATGTTTTGTATACTGTTTATGCCATGTATTAGGACTTCTAACGTTGTCCCTATTTTTTCTTCCATGATCTTTATCATTTTAGAAAGTTGTCCAACAACATGTGTAAGATGAGGGAATAGCCACAATTCAAAGAGGTGAGACATCTGTGCAGACTCAATTTCTAGTTCTCTGCCTGCCCCTTTACCATCACCTACCATCCCCTGCTGCCACCTCCCGGGGGCTAAAAACACAAGTTAATTCTACTCATTAGGATGAGATGATATTTCAGAAAAATGAAATATGTAAACCAAAGTGGAAAATCTAGTGACCAGAACTTCACGGACATGGAATTGGATACTACAGGCACCAGGGAGGGTATCAGTCTTTCCATTTGCCATATCTGAATGACACAGTAAAAACCTATGACTTCTTACTCTTATCTATATGGATAGCCACCACGCGTCTGTCAGTTTGTCTTACTGTGGTGGCTTGTGTGTTTTTATGATACTGGAAGCTTTGCCGGTACCAACAGAGTCACCTTTGGTAGACAGGTGAACCTATCACTTAATATACAGAAAATGTTGAGGTTGTCAAGGACATCATTTTACTTAGATTCACAATCAACACCCATGGAAGCAGCAGTTAAAAAATCAAAACAATGTATTGCATTGGGTAAATCTGCTGTAAAATACCTCTTTAAAGTATTAAAAAGCAAAGATGTCACTTTGAGGATTAAGATGCACCTGACCCAAGCCATGGTATTTTCAATCACCTCATATGTATGTGAAAGCTGGACAATGAATAAGGAAGACCTAAGAAGAAGTGATGCCTTTGAATACTAAATATACCATCAGCTGCCAGAGGAAAGAACAAATCTATCTTGGAAGAAGTACAGCCAGAATGTTCCTTAAAAGCAAGGATAGTGAGACTGTCTCACAAACCTTTGGGCATGTTATCAAGAGGGACGTGTCCCTGGAAAAGGACATTATGCTTGGTAAAGTAGAGGGTCAGCAAAAAAGAGGAAGACCCTCAATGAGATGGATTGACACAGTGGCTGCAATGATGGGTTCAAGCATAACAATGATTGTGAGGATGGCACAGGACCAGGCGGTGTTTCGTTCAGTTGTACATAGGGTCACTATGAATCAAAGCTGGCTTGACGTCACCTAGCGACAACAACATATAGATAGAGTATCTATCCATATGAGCCTATATATACGGAAGACTGTTAGTAGCTTTAGTATTAAAACACTCCTCTACCACTACTCCTCAGAATATTCCCCAATATAGTGCTGGAAGATGAATCCCCTAGGTTGGAAGGAACTCAAAATACACAGTGGACACAACAATGGACGTGAGCATTCCAAAGGTCATGAAAGTGGTACAGGACTGGCAACGTTTTTTTATGTTGTATATGGGGTTGCCATGAATTGGAGAAACTCAATGGCAACTAGCAAATCTCAACAACCCCCACTCCTAATTACATAAGAGCTACACAGTTTCATGATTTAGCTTGCCGTTGTTGTTGTTAGGTGGCGCTGTCAGTTCTGACTCACAGAGACCCTATGCACAAAAAAAGGAAACACTGCCCTGTCCTGTGACATCCTTACAATTGTTCCCATGCTTAAGCTCATTGTTTTAGCCACTGCGTCAATACATCTCATTGAGGCTTTTTCTCTTTTTCCCTGATCCTCTACCAAGCATGATGTCCTTCTCCAGGGACTGATCCCTCCTGACAACATGTCCAAAGTATGTGAGGTACAGTCTCACCATCCTTCCTTCCAAGGAGCACCCTGGCTCTACTTCCTCCAAGATAGATTTGTTCATTGTTTTGGCAGTCCATGGTATATTCAATATTCTTCACCAACGCCACAATTCAAAGGGGTCGATTCTTCTTTGATCTTCCTTATTTAGGGTCCAGTTTTAGCACACGTATGAGGCGATTGAAAACACCATGGCTTGGGTCAGGCGCACCTTAGTCCTCAAGGTGGCATCTTTGCTTTTTGATACTTTAAAGAGATCTCTTGTAGCTGATTTGCCCAATGCAAAGTGTCTTTTGATTTCTTGACTGCTGCTTCCAAGGCTGTTGATTGTGGATCCAAGTAAAATGAAATCCTTGACAATCTCAATCTTTGTTTATCATGATGTTGCTTATTGGTCCAGTTGGGAGGATTTTTGTTTTCTTTATGTTGAGGTGTAATCCATACTGAAAACTGTGGTCTTTGATCTTCGACAGTAAGTGCTTCGAGTCCTCTTCACTTCAAGCAAACAAGGTTGTGTCTTCTGCATAATGCAGGTTGTTAATGAGTCTTCCTCCAATCCTAACGCCAAGTTCTTCTTCATATAATCCAGCTTCTTGGATTATTTGCTGAACATACAGATTGAATAGGTATGGTGAAAGGATACAACCCTGATGCACACCTTTCCTGACTTTAAAACATGCAGTACCCCCTTGTCCTTTTAGAATGACTGCCTCTTGACCCATGTACAGATTCCTCATGAGCACAATTAAGTGTTTCAGAATTCCCATTCTCTGCAATATTTCTATGTTGTTATGATCCACACAGTCAAATGCCTTAGCATAGTCAATAAAACACAGGTAAACATCTTTCTGGTATTCCCTGCTTTCAGCCAGGATCCATCTGACATCAGCAATGATATCCCTGGTTGCACGTCCTCTTCTAAACTGGCTTGAACTTCTGTCAGTTCCCTGTTGATATACTGCTGCAGCTGCTTTTGAATGATCTTCAGCAAAATTTTGCTTGCATGTGATATTAATGATATTGTTTGATAATTTCTGCATTCAGTTGGATCACGTTTCTTGGGAATAGGTATAAATATGGATCTCTTCCAGTCAATTGGCCAGGTAGCTGTCTTCCAAATGTCTCGGCATAGACAAGTGAGCACTTCCAGCACTGCATCTGTTTGTTGAAACATCTCAATTGGTATTCCATCAATTTCTGGAGCCTTGTTTTTTGCCAGTGCCTTCGGTGCAGCTCGGATTTCTTCCTTCAGTACCATCGGTTCCTGATTTTATGTTACCTCCTGAAATGGTTGAACGTTGACCAATTATTTTTGGTATAATTGTGTATTCTTTCTATCTTCTTTTGATGCTTCCTAAGTTGTTTAATATTTTCCCTGTAGAATCCTTCAGTATTGCAACTCGAGGCTTGAACTTTTTCTTCAGTTCTTTCAGCTTGAGAAATGCAGAGCGTGTTTTTCCCTTTTGGTTTTCTATCTCCAGCTCTTCAAACATGTCATCATAATACTTTGTCTTCTCAAGCAGCCCTTTGAAATCTTCTGTTCAGTTCTTTTACTTCATCATTTTTTTTTTTTTTTTTACTTTTGCTTTAGCTACTTGGCATTCAAGAGGAAGTTTCAGAGTCTCTTCTGACATCCATTTACGTCTTTTCTTTCTCTCCTGTCTTTTTAATGACCTCTTGCTTTCTTCATGTATGATGTCCTTGATGTCATTCCACAACTCATCTGGTCTTGGGTTATTAGTGTTCAACAATATTAGTGTTCAAATCTATTCTTGACATGGTCTTTGAATTCGGGTGGGATATACTCCAGGTCGTACTTTGACTCTCATGGACTTGTTCTAATTTTCTTCAGTTTCAACTTGAACTTGCATATGAGGAATTGACGGTCTGTTCCACAGTCAGTCCCTGGCCTTGTTCTGACTGATGATATTGAGCTTTCCTGTCATCTCTTTCCACACATGCAGTGTATTGATTCCTGTGTATTCCATCTAGCAAGGTCCTTGTGTATAGTTGCCTTTTATGTTGGTGAAAAAAGGTATTTGCAAAGAAGAAGCCATTGGTCTTGGAAAATTCAGTCATGTGATCTCTGGCATTGTTTCTATTGCCAAGGCCATATTTTCCAACTACCAATTCTTCATCTTTGTTTCCAACTTTTGCATTCCAATCACCAGTAATTATTTTTCCTGATTGCATGTTTGATCAATTTCAGACTGCAGAAGTTGGTAAAAAAAAATCTTCAATTTCTTGTCTTTGGCTTTGCTGCTTGGTGCATAAATTTGAATAATAGTCGTATTAACTGATTTTCCTTGTAGGTGAATGGATATTTTCCTATCACGGACAGCTTTGTACTTCAGGATAGATCTTGAAATGTTCATTTTGATGATGAATGCAATGCCATTCCTCTTCAAGTTGTCATTCCTGGCATAGTAGACCATATGGTTGTCCAATTCAAAATGACTAATACCAGTCCATTTCAGCTCACTAATGCCTGGGATATCAATGTTTATGCTTTCCACTTCATTTTTGATGATTTCCAATTTTCCTAGATTCATACTTCATACATTCCAGGTTCTGATTATTAAGGGATGTTTGCAGGTGCTTTTTCTCATTTTGAGTCGTGCCACATCAGCAAATGAAGGTCCTGAAAGCTTAACTTCATCCACATCATTAAGGTCGACATCACTTTGAGGAGGCAGCTCTTTCTCAGTCATCTTTTGAGCACCTTCCAACCTGGGGGGCTCATCTTCCAGCACTATATCAGACGATGTTCTGCTGCTGTTCATAAGGATTTCACTGGCTAATTCTTTTCAGAAGTAGACTGCCAGGTCATTCTTCCTAGTCTGTCTTAGTCTGGAAGCTCAGCAGAAACCTGCCTGCCATGGGTGACCCTGCTGGTATTTGAATACCAGTGGCATAGCTTCCAACATCACAGCAACACACAAGCCCCCACAGTACGACAAATTGACAGATACATGGGGGATGATTTAGCTTAGATTATGTGTTTCATGGTCCTTAACCCTGTCCATGCATTGCCAATGAGTCGATTCTGACTCATAGGGACTCTATAGGACAGAGTAGAACTGCCCCATAGAGTTTCCAAGGAGCACCTGGTGGATTTGAACTGCTGACTTTTTGGTTAGCAGCCGTAGCACCTAACCACTAGGCCACCACAGTCTCCTCTGCTAGAATAGTCTAGTTTAGAGTTAACTGCCCCAACAAACAAGTTGACTCTGGCTTCTCTCCGGTTCCCAGTTAACCCACTCTTTGATGTGGGGTACAATATATGTTCGTAAACCTATTTTACTGCTCCTAAAGAACAGCTTCTCTGTGCTGTATCCTAGGAAACAGTCTTCAGCACCCCACCATCTAGAATCCCCTTGCTTGGCCGCCTTGAACACTAACCCTGGGCTATTTAATTGCAATTTATGTCTAGTCTAGTGTTCCTTGAATGAACAGAAATCTTCAACTCTGTTCTTCCCTGCCTTCTGGACTTTGATACTAACACACCACTACTTGCTCTTGACCTGGCCAGACCTGATCCAAATCCTGGCCATCACAGCCCTTGCAGGAGCCAAAACTGGGTGCTGGCAACTCATCTTTACACTCAAGTTGTTATATTAATTACAATGAGATTTCCAAGTCAGTTCAAATAAAACAGTTTTATTTGAAGTTTATTTGAGTTTATTTTCATCTTTGCAGCAATTGACAACAATTTTTCAAAAAGCTTAGTGAAATAAAGTTTTTTTTTTTTTTTATACAAGTCTTTTTGGCTTACTCCTTTTTTTTCTTTTTATATTCAAGTGTGTTTGTCATTGCCCATTACAGCATTTTTATCATAGCTGTTTTAAATCTGTGTAAAATAATCCTAACATCTCTGTCATCTCACCATTGGCATCTACTGATTGTCTTTTTTCATTCAGAAGATCTTCTTAGTTCTTGGTATGACAATTGCTTTTCAATTGAAACCTGACCATTTTGGGTGTTACATTATGAGACTCTAGATCTTACTTAAACCTTTAGCTAGCTTCTTCTCACACCATTCCAGTAGGAGACGAAGGTGTAAGGATGCTGCCCTATTCTTGCCAGGTGGAAGTAGAACATCCCTTATCCCTCAGTGACATTCAAGGGGAGTGTTCCTTATTACTTTTGGGCAGGAATGGGTGGCTCTGTACTAGGCCTCCATGAGAACTCCCGGGCTGGGGGACTTTGGAATGCCTCCTTACTGTGCCCTACCGTGGCCTCCACTGATGGTGGGAAGGAGGCCTCATTATCTTTGGGCAGTGAGGAAGGGAAGAGTGGCTCAGCACCACCCAGCTGAAATGAGACTTCCAGCATCTTACTCAAACTTCTCCTACGCTATCCTTCAAGGGGGAGGGACAGGGAATTGGAGCACCAGGGTGGAAATCTCAGCTCCCTACTCAGCCTTTGCTGGTAGGGGTGGAGGTAGGGCCACAGATTTCTTTCTGTGGAGTTTGGCTGGCATAGGGCAGTTATCGTCTACATGTTTTCTGACTTGCTGGGCTTTCCCTTTCCTTGTCCTTTGGCTAGAGAGATCAGGCTTTTGTTGGGGCTTATTTTTCTCTGCGGCCTTGGAGTTTCCGGGTTGCCAGCTTCTTTAGATCCACGTCTGGGATATAAGAGGCAAAAAAGAAAACCCAGGAAACTGACCACAGTGTCCTTCCTTAGGTCCAGGGGTCCCCAGCCTGTTTACCTCCTTCTCTCCACCTTTCACAGTCTTTATACCTTTGTTTTATATAAAACACTCAGAGTCTTTAATTGTGCTTAGTGGGAAGAACAGTGAAAACTATGTCTATTATATCTGCCCTACTTTTTTTAATCTTGAAAACAGAAAAATATATATATATATGTATATGAACAGCAAAGTCCATGTCTGTTTCACCTAGTTTAATTTGCTATTTAAATAAATTTGAACAGTTTGTGTTGAGATAGACTCTCAGCAGAAAGAGTCAGAATCAGCAATGTGGATCACCACTCTCGACATCTAATTAGATGTGTCACAGTCGGTCCTTTCTCGGTTACAAATCATCAGTAGCTCTTCTTAGAATGATATCTTTGTAATGAGAAGCAGATGCTTCTCCCTGAAGCCAGTAGATCTGAGCAATATGAGAACAATAGGTTCTTATACATGGTATTTTCAAATAAATATGCATATGTGTGTATACATATACATACACATGTGCACACACAAGAATGCAATCCTTGACAACGTCAGTATTTTCCCCATTTACCATGATGTTTACTGGTCCAGTTGTAAGGGTTTTGAGTTCTTTATGCTCAGGTGTAATCCATACTGAAGACTGTATAGTCTTTTACCTTCGTCAGCAAGTGCTGCAAGTTATCTTCACTTTCAGCAAGCAAGGCACCAATGGGCTCAAACATAGCAGCAACTGTGAGGATGGCACAGGACCAGGCAATGTTTCATTTGGTTATACATAAAGTCCCTATGAGTCCGAGCCGATTCAATGGCACCTAACAACAACAGATAGATAGATAGCAAATGCTTAAAGTCATTGCAAATTCCTTTGGATGTCATTTTAGAAAGAAGCATAATTTATGTTTTTATGGAAACAAAATTGAGAGATAAAATGTCCACGGCCCAAGCACTTTCAATCAGCGTAGAGCTCATCCTGGAAGGCAGCCTAAATAGAGACATAAGTGCCCCACTGGAGGTGAGAGGCCTGGGTTTGCTGTTAGAATCATGTAATCTGACCTGACTAAGCTGTTTACATGGTTTGGCATCCTAGATCTGGCTTTTATGTCTCCTAGGTTGGGGCAGGTACCAGTAAACAGGGACACAGCTACAAAGTAAAAGATGTAATACAAGAGAAAGAGCCCCAAGACTCACTCACCAGTCCTGGTATTCTAAGAGTCATCTGTCCCCTGAAATGCAGGAGGAGAGTTTCCTACTATCTGCCCACACCCACTTAGGAGGCCCAGCCCTCCAAGGCAGTGAGAAGGCAGAGAACTATTTCTCCAGCAGTCAACACCAGTCCATATCTGACCACAGCAGGGGCAGCCTTTGCCATCCTTGTAAAGAGCTTTGAGAGCCCTAAAGAGACTGCCTCCCATACAGCAAATGAATTGTTTCAGGCCCTGACAAATCTAATTTCACTCAGGACATGCAGAATGAATAAAGAGATTTTGCTGTGGGCATTTCCACTTAGTATCTGCCTTGACGTAGGCTCTTTCATTCCTCCTCACTACTTACGCAACCAGCAGCCCATGCAAACACATGCTCACATTCAGAAAAAGAGTACAGGAAACCTTATCCCACTCCACCTGCAACGCCACCACCCTACTTATCTCCGAAGTGCTGTTGCTTGTGCCCCAAGACATCCGACATCGCTTGGCCCTGTGGAACTGAGTCTTGTACTTGTAACTCTATCTGATAGACTCTGACCAGGTTTGCCTTTCTGGCTCTCCACCTCCCTGCCTCAGTCCTACCTCCAGCATGGCTGCTTCAGATAGGACCTCAGCCGAGCTTCAAGCCCATAGAAGCCAACCTTCAACTCCAGTCACCTGACCCACAGCCTGCAAGAGCTCTTGAGCAAATTGTTTACCTTACCTGAACCTCAGTTCCTTTATTTCTAAATGGCTCGTAATGCCACCTCAAAGGCTTGTTTAGTGAGATACTGCTTGCAAACATGTGACACAGTGCTGATGCATAAAAAGAAAAATAAATAGAGCTCCATAAATAGTGACTACTCAAAATAATAAGTATTGTATGATCCGCTTATATTAAATAGCTAGGATAAGCAAATGACCACAGCTGTAAAACAAATGAGTCTCTGCTTAAAAAAGTTGATGTAATCTTAGATTTAGGGTATCTAAAAAAAATTTTATTTTATTTATTGTTGTGAAGAACCCCTGGTGGCACAGTGGTTAAGCACTTGGTTGCTAACCAAAAGGTTGGCGGTTCAAAACGTTGGTGGAAAAAAGATGTGGCAGTCTGCTTCTGTAAAGCTTATAGCCTTGAAAAACCTACTGGGCAGTTCTACTCTGTCTTATACCAAAAAAAAAAAAAAAAAAAACAACCAACAACAACCCATTGCCGTGGAGTTGGTTCCAACTCTTAGAGACCTAATAGGACAGAGTAGAAATACCCCATAGGGTTTCCAAGGAGCGCCTGGTGGATTTGAACTGCTGACTTACCAACCTATAGGGTCACTATTAGTTGGAATCAACTTGACGGCAATGGGTTTGGTTTTTTGGTTGTTGTTGTTGTTGTTAGTTGCTGCTGAGTCAATTCCAACTCTTGGCAACCCCATGTGTGCAGAGTAGAACTGTGCTTCGTAGGGTGTTCAAAGCTGTGACCCTTCAGAAGCAGATCACCAGGCCTGTTTTATGAGGCATCTCTGGGTGGGTTTGAAGGCCAACCTTTCAGTTACTAGTGAAGCAATACTATCCTTATTCTCCTAATAAAGAAACTAAGACAGAAAAGGGCAGCTTGCCCAGTATCACAGTGATGAGTCTTCTCCACGTTTCTGTTCTATAGAGGGATTGTTGGTGTCAGCCTGTTTTTGCCATTGTGTTTGCACCCAGTAGGGATATCCCTGCAGAAAAACCTCTTTCTTCCACCTGAAACCAAATGTGAATATAATGGAACTTTCAGCAGTCTGCCAGTGGAAGTGGTTGGTACTTGTATTTTATTGATTAAAATAGACTAAAGAAACACTGATGAGAGAAACTACTATCTGCTGGGCACCATTCTAGGGGCTGGAGACACAAAGGTGAATAACACAGAGCCCTTTGCTACACATTGCTCATGGCTGTGAAGGGAGAAAACTTGGAAACAAACTAACACAGTGTGGGAAATAGAGGCAGCTTAATAGTTTTGAAATTTTAACTGATTTTTTAATCACCAGTCAAGCAACCAGTCCAATCCAAGCCCTCTGCCACAGAGGAGGGATTTGATGCTGCAGAGGGCAGAAATGATGGAGCCTTCTCAGCTTCAGTGAATAAAGCCAGCCCCTTAAGGAATAGAGGCTTAATTACAATGCTTGAGGGTTGAGAAGAGAGAGATGAAGGCCAGTCCCAGAGGTTAGAAGTGGTCAGATTCAGGTAGAGATCACAGGATATGCTGATGGACCCAGTGGGTGGTGCCTTCCAAAGTAGGGGACTCATATTCCAAATAATATCAAACAATATTTTGTTGTGATCTACATAGGGTTTTGACTGGTTAATTTTCTATGGCCATACCACCCTGATTGAGCCCTATCTCATCTGATCTCAGAAGCTAAGCAGGGTCGGGCCTGGTTAGTAGTTAGACGGAAGACCACCTGGGAATGACCTGGGAAGACCACCTGGCTTGAAGAATATTGAATATACCATGGACTGCCAAAAGAATTAACAATTCTATCTTGGAAGAAGTACAACCAGAATGCTTCTTAGAAGCAAGGATGGCAAGACTGCCTCTCACATACTTTGGACTTGTTATCAGAGAGATCAGTCACTGGAAAAGGACATCATGCTTGGTAAAGTAGGAGGTCAGGGAAAAAGAGGAAGGTCCCCAACGAGATGGATTGATACAGTGGCTGCAACAATGGGCTCAAGCACAGCAACAATTGTGAGGATGGCTCAGGACTGGCAGTGTTTTGCTCTGTTGTGCATAGGGTCGGTATGAGTCGGAACTGACTGGATGGCACATAACAACAACAACAATTTTCAGAAGTAGATCAGCAGGCCTTTCTTCCCAGTCTGTCTTAGTCTGGAAGCTCTGCTGAAACCTGTCCATCATAGGTGACCCTGCTGGTATTTGAAACACTGGTGGCATAGCTTCCAGCATCACAGAAACATGCAAGCCTCCACAGTATGACAAACTGACAGATGGGTGGTGAGGCGTCTTACATTAATACGGTATACTTGTCACTATTGATGAGCCAATATTGATAAAATATTATTAATAAAGTTTATACTTCGTTCAGGTTTCCTTAGGTTTTTCCTAATGTCATCTTCTTCTTCCAGGATCCTGTTCAGGATACCATATCACATTTAGTTGCCATGTCCCCTTAGGTTCCTTTTGGCTGTGACAGTTTCTCAGACTTTCCTTGTTTTTGATGACCTTGACAGTTTAAAGACATACTGGTTGGGTATTTTGTAGACTGTCCCTCTCCTGGAATATGTCTGATGCTTTTTCTTGTGATTAGACCGGAGTTCTGGATTTGGGGCAGGAAGATCACAGAGATTAAGCATGATTTTCAGCACATCACATGAAGCGTACATACTAGCAACATGGTTTATCACTGTTGATGTTGACCTTGATCACCTGGCTGAGGTAGTGTTTGCCAGGTTTCTCCACCATAAAGTTACTCCCTTTCCCTCTTTTCATACTGCACTCTCTGGAAGTCACTCTGTGCAGCCCGCACTTAAGAAGTGAGGGGTTATGTTCCACCTCCTTGAGGGTGGAGTATCTACATAAATTATTTGGAATTCTTCTCCATAGGGGAGCCCTGTGGCACAGGGTTAAGAGCACGGCTGTTAACCAAAAAGTCACCAGTTCGAACCCACCAGCCACTCCTTTGAAACCCTGTTGGGTAGTTCTACTTTCTTACAGGGTCGCTATGAGTCAGAATCAACTTGACAGCATAGGGCTTGGGCTCTGCTTGGGAGATTTGTCTCTTATTCCCCAATTATTTATTTATTCAAACATCTATTTAGATCAGTATGGAATCACAGGTATTTATTTCATACTTCGGACTATCATTTAATACTTTGTTTATTTTGTTGCACAAATTTTTCCAGCATTGGCCATTGGGAGCTCTTTCAGTTGGTTCCTGTGTTCCTTTGGCATAACCCCATTATGGTGGTGGTGTTGTTGATTTTGTTTTTATTCTTGTTTTTGTGTTTTTGAGCACTTCTTTAATTGCTGGCGCTATAAGATGCTTCGAGCTCATCTTGTACATTTTCTTCTGCCCCAGTCCTAGCATCAGCCATGGCTCCAGGGATCACTGCTTCCTTATATTGGGGAATGGTATTAGAAACCCTGAGCTGGGCACTAGATATGCTCATTGCTACTGGAGTCTCATTGCTTGTAGGCCCTCTCAGTTGACAGAGCAAGGAAATATATCTGTGTATATTAACCCAAGCATACACACATATCTACAAATATTGGCTTATGCTAATTCATCCAATCCTAATCCATTAATAAACCAGATCAGTTGCTGTTGAGTTGATTCCATCTCATGGCAACACCATGTGTGTCAGAACTGTGCTCCATCGGGTTTTCAGTGGCTGATTTTTTGGAAGTAGATCATCAAGACTTTTTTCTGAGGAACCTCTGGGTGGACTAGAACCTACAACACTTCAGTTATCAGCCAATGTGTTAACCATTTTCACCACCCAGGAACTCCAATTCATTGATACATAGATCATTCTATACTCTTCTTTTTGCTAATCTGTAACCTCCCACTCTAACAGTAAGGAACCTGGCTCCTGTCGTCTGCCATCCATTTACCTGATTGTTTAATTTCCGTATGCATGTATGGTAGCACAGACTTGTTAACCCACACCTTCACGGTAAACAACTCTACCAGCTATAGGAAGTGCTTCTGTGCAGTTCCTTTTGCCTTTGGTCTCACAGATCCCACTCATTTCTAAAATTACTTAGATTCACTCTATCTGCCCCCATTCTCTTCAGTGGTGTCATAAAACTAATGAATTAATTTTTAATTATAATTTCATCGTGAAGAATAAGTATATGTAACTGAAATCTAGTCTTAAGCTTTAGTTACAGGTACCAGGAAGTAAAAATGTTGATTTCAATGAGATCATATAAAATAAAAACAGAACGGAGAAATGAGAGCGCCTATCCTTTGTTGGTGGGATCCCAGACGGGTTCCAGCAGTTTGCCAATGTCCAGTAAAGCTGGAAATGTATATATTTTCTGATCCTAGATCTACAACAAAACTAGAATCTCACACATGTGCACAAAGAGACATGTACAAAAATGTTCAGTGCAGCATTATTTGACAAAGCAAGAAAAAACAGAAATAGCCTAAATATTTGTCACTGGAAAGTAACAAATTATAGAATATAATAAAATGGAAAACTATACAGCAGTTGAAAAGAATTACCTTGAGTTACGTGTATTAACATAGATAAATCCATAATGTTGAACAAAAAAAAGTGGCAGAGGAGATATACATAGATACATGGATTTGATTCTCATTATATATAAAATCTCATGAACACTGAATTAGCAAATACTGAATCATTCATTCTAGGAGAAATATACAAGGTTAGGTTCCTGCAAGCCTCTGGTCACAATGTTCTCGTTACCCAGTCAATACATGACTTTATTTTAGGTGTGTTTCTGTTTAAAGACGTATTATTTAATATACATTGTTGAGTCATGAACATGAATCTCACTCCAACAATGCCACAGCTCATGCCTGATCAAAGCTTATATAACACACGCATTTTTCTCATAAGGCACATCATAGCCTTCCTGTGCTCAGGAATACAGATTGCATGTCAGCACTGTGCTTGGGGGCCTTTTAAACACTGAAATCACCCTGAAAATGTACAAAAGTGAAAAAAAAGTGTCACTAAATAGACTACAAAAAGGACACTTATACAGAGCATGACAGCAGAAACAAGACAGCAGAGCATCTCCTTGCTCGACCTCAGCTGTCCCAGGTGGCATCAGGTGAATCTAATTTTTCTCAACTTTGCACATGTCAGCAAATGAGTGCAAAAGCAACACAAGTATTGATTTCGGGATTACAAATAAATTTTAGCAAGTAGGTGAATTCACAAATATGTAATCCACGAATCCATGAATAACGGGGATCAGGGGTCTATAGATAGATAAATAGACACACACATGTATAATAGTAGATACATATAGGAGATGATTTATGTAAAGTTTAAAAACATGCAAAGACAATACTACCTATTATTTACGGATGCATACAAGTGTAGCTATACTAAAAGTATAAAAATATACATATATTAAACACCAAATTCAGGAGGGTGGTTATTACGCCTGAGAGGAAGAGAGGGGAGTGAAATCAGGGAGGCAAATCAGGGGGTTCAATGGGGTTATAATGTTTAAGAAAATTAAATAGTTATAGGAAATATAGCTATATGTTAAGGTTTGACAAAATGAGTCCTGAGTACCTTTTTTATTTTTATGCTTTCCTCTATGCTTGAAATACTTCATAACGAAAATCATAAAATAAAACACAAGTCATCATTCGTGTTCCCTTCTTCCTCTTGTAAAGTGCGCACTACCACCACCACGCCACACGTTTTTCCCTCCTTGTATTCTCCCAGAAAAGAGAAGGAAGGAATAAAAAGTTAGTAAAGAAAAGGAAGAGTGCTAGGACAGAGACTCATCATGATGGTAGAAGCTCACATTTTCTCTCTGAGTGGCCTCTACTGGCCTCTTTCTTTTCTCTACAATGTAAAGATTGGTTCTTCCAGGCCCCCAGTGCTTGCCTTTGCTGTGACTCTCTGTTCCCTTGTTCATCTCTTCAGCTACACGGGAGTTTCTTGGGAAGGAAGGAACGGTGTCTTACTCATTGTCGTGGCCCTAACAACCTACCAGAAGATGTGATTCTAGGCTGAGTTCCTTAGAAGCAGAGCCAGAGATGGGGATGTATTGATGGGGTGCTCCAAGGAGCAGGGGCAGGTGGAAAAGAGGATAGGAGCAGGTGTGGGGAAGTAACGGAACAAAGATATGGCCTGGCTAGAGAATAGCTTCCACCTGGTCCTTAGAGCTCTGGAGCACAAATTGTGCGTCGAAGTAGCTTTCCTCTTTTATACTCCCCACTGACTGCGGGCAGAGAATAACTGCCCTTCTCAAGTGACCCCCCCCCCCAGACAAAACCCATTCTCCAGAGAAGGGGCAGCTGTGAGCTGATAGCAGCTGAGGTTTGGGTGCACTGGCCCAGAGAAGGGAAGATGGGCAGGGCTCCAAAAGTATCCACTACACCTGACACAGAAAGTGGATGGATAAATAGGTGCGTGAATGAGGGCCTTATTACAGTTGACAGTAAAAATCGTACAGCATATGAGTTGACAGATATAATTTGGTCTCCCTTGTTTTAACAGTAGCCTGGTTGGTTCTTCAACTTAGATACATGGTTGTCTTTGGTATGGAATCACAGATCATTGCAAAACGCTGGACGATAAATCAAAAGCATTCATATTTGGTTCTAGAAAACATTGCAGTGATTTTGAGGTAGCTGACTCTCCTCTCTAATTATGTTTTGCCTGTTGTTACTGGATGCCGTCAAGTTGGTTCTGACTCATAGCGACCCCATATGACAGAGTAGAACTGCCCCATAGGGTTTTCTGGGCTTTTTTTTTTTTTTTTTTTAATCTTTACAGGAGCAGATGGCCAGGTATTTCTCCCACAGAGCCACTGGGTGGGTTTGAACTGCCAACCTTCCGGTTAGCAGAAGTGTGCTTAACCACTGAGCCACCAGGGTTCTTTATGTTGTGCCTAGGCGACAACTAATATAAATTTACCTTCCTTGAGTTCATAGAAAGAGATACACAGGGAGAGATGGGTATGAAATTTTCTAAATGGAAAGTCAACTAGGAATAAAATGGGCTTCAAGTAATTCACAAAGAGCAACAGATGAAAAACGGACAGTTGAACACATATATGCATATCCACACCACACAATGTTTTACCCTTAAATTCAGCTGAGTCTCTTTCCTGCCATTGTCTCCCTTCATTAGGTTAATTACCACCTCAGCTATGAATTAATGGCCCCATACTGTTCAGCAGGATGATCAATGAAGTGGGCTGTTTAAACATTAAACAGAGCCAGCTAAGCAGAAGGGAAGATACTGCTCTAAGCACACAAACTTGAACTTTTTGGCAGATTCTGTCCAGCAAATACAGAGCACCCTTACTGAGGGGAAATTAGCTCATCATTTGTCAGTGGAGTTTGCCCAGGGCAGCCATTTGATTTCCGAGTTCCACCTGCAGCCCTGCCACCTCTGTAAAATGGGATTGGCACTGTCCCAGAAATATGTTTTCAAAAAGGATTCAAGGAGTTGCCTCAGTATCTCTCACAACATGGCGCCCTGCTCATTAAGGTAGGACTTGTCTCAAAGCTACAAGCTGTTTCTGCCGAAGGGATAAGTAACAGCTTCAGCTGACTGAGCCTCACAAGTGAGTGACAGCGGTGTGCTAAGGGAAATATTTTCCCTCTAATCAAATCTTAGGTCACAGAGATGGTAGGAGAGAGGAGAAAGGATAAGCTGGTTCCAGTGTCAACATGAGGGTCTGATACGTTAGGACACTTGAGAAAGAGGAGAAGGAAGTCTTCCGGCCCAGAGTTTTCTTGTTCCCTGAAAAGGCTGGCAGCTGTTGGAGGCGGGTGCTCTGCCTCCTGCTGGTCTCTGTCTTCTGGGCCTTGACACAGGAAAGAAGTACAGAAGGCATAATTCTGGAGACTAACGCCTTTGTAAGGAGGAGTTAGGGAACGAATAGTTCCAGGTCAGCCTTTTCCTGTATTCTGGACCAGTATTCCTGGCCGGTGTCGAGTTTGCTCCCCACTCTCCCCAATCCTCCGGCACGATTCAGACTTTCCCAGTCAGTCCTAATTTCCAACTCTGCCCCGTAGTCCCGTAACCAATGAAAATTGATGGAAACTCTAACCTTTCCTACCTCAAACTTTATCTCTTAGATTATTTTCTGCATCTAGACATGGAACACAAGCCTCCATCTGAAGTTGCACCAGACCCTTGCCTGGAGGACAACCCCTGGAGGCCACCTGGCTAGAGATAGAATGGAAGAGGCACAAGCCAGTTTCCTCTCCTAGAAACTCCCCCTTTTCCTTAGGTATCACAGGAGTCGATCAGCTTGCTAAACACAGGCCGTTGCACCCTTCTTTCTGCTCTCTGTAACTGTGATATGCTGGGTCATGATGGGAGTGGTAGGGCGGGATAAAGAAAAGCAAATGTTAAAACTCAAGAAATGATAGCTTCAGAGCAACAACATTGCCTGTATTGGCACATTCAATAAAAAAATATAAGGCATGTACAAATTCTGGAATGACCTTCTCCCCGCTGGTCCCTGTGCTCCAAGACTCCAAGAACTTGAATATGACTCTTAGGAAAACTCCAAGGAGAAATTCTTACTTACGCCCACCCTTTCCATCCCCTTCCCTTAAACCCAATACTTAGCAGTATTCACTTTGCTGAACGGCAATTTCTAAGAGCTTGGAAGATATTTCTGCTCACTTATCCTAGGAAATCTGTCTTCTAGGTGCAGCTAATGGCCGTGGCCTCCCCAACACAACGTTTTATTACAGAACTTGTCATTAGTCTAACTGACAAAACGAACAAAAACCCTCCAGGAACAGACCACCCTCAGTTACCTTTTTGGTGATCTAAGTGGTTAACTCACCACTTTCTTCTCTCTCCTCACTGTAGAAAAGTTCTCCAAATTTCCCAGCTGGTATTTCATGCCCTCCACGAACGTCCCCTTTGTGTATTTTCAGCCATGTCTTCTCCTACCCTCCCTAACGGCAAGAGCTGCAGGTTAAGCCGGCAGCTCAGCGTTTCTTCTTTCCCAGCACTGCACCTTTGTGTACGTAGTCTCCTCCCTCTATCAAGAACGTCTTCCTCTCAGATTCCGCCCATCAGAATATTATCCAGTCCTCAATGCCCAATTCCAATACCACCTTATCCATGAAGTCTTCCCAAATCTATATCCCACTCAACTCTTCCCTCTACTATAATTAATCTCTCTTTCCTCTGTGACCATATCCATATACATGATTATCAAACTTTGCCTAACAAATTTCAACAGTTATCAGTAGGTTTTTCTCCCATTCAAAAAATACATTTATAGAGATATTAACTTACCCACCTTTATAATTATCATGGTACCTAAAAAATCACCTTGCCTAGAGTATTTAGTAAGTTCATGTGACAATGTATTAGTAGGTTGGACTAGACCTCCATGTTTTATGACTATGTGATGAGAAAACCAAAAAAAGAAAAAAAAAAAATCCAACCCGTTGCTGTCAAGTCAATTCTGACTCTTAATGACCCTATAGGACACAGTAGAACTGCCCCCATAGGGTTTCCAAGGAGCACCTGGTGGATTTGAACTGCTGAATTTTTGGTTAGCAGCCATAGCTTTTAACCACTGCACCACCAGAGCTCCATGTAACTAAAAAATTATCTATGTAAGCCAACTGCTTTTCTTTCAGACTGACCGACCCAGGTTTAAACAGCAGTGGTGCCATACTCTTCTGTAATTGTCCTGCTGAGGATCACAGGATTAGACCATACCTTGGTGGGTGAAATTGAAGGGTTCTTCAAAGGAGATAAATATCCAGGTTGCTTAATAGTGGGAAGAGGACATTGGGGTTTAGTGGTAGAATTCTCAACTTCCATGCTAGAGACCTGGGTTCAATTCCCAGCCAAAGGCTCCTCATGTACAGCCATCGCTGGCCTGTCAGTGGAGGCTTACATGTTGCTATAATGTTGAACAGGTTTCAGTGATTCCAGACTAAGATGGACTAGGAAAAAAGGTCTGGTGATCTGCCTCCAAAAATCAGCCAATGAAAACCCTATGGGTCATGATGATCGCATCCACAGCCCATCATGAGAACGGTGCAGCCCTGCAGGATTTCATTCCATTGTGCATGGAGTCACCATGAGGTGAGGGTGACTCAGAGGCAGCTAACGACAATACTGTGGAAAAAGAGCAAGCCTGGGTCAGCGGATAAGGACTCAGGAAGGGTGCTTTAGTGTGGAATGGGGGTAAATCCCTTCCTCAGCCTAGGAGACTTGGAGACTCCTGTAGCAACTCCAGAGGTGGGAGGTGAGCTCTTTCTCACTGCATGGAAGCTGGCTGCATATAAATTAGGCAGCAGGTCTAAGACAGGACCCACAGACATTTCGACCCTGTGCAGTGTGGTTATTCCTTTCCATTATCCCCAAACTTTGATAAATTCTCAATACTGGTAGTAATCTGCCGTACCGTGTAAAATTAGAGAGAAAGCCAAACTCACACCTGAGATGAAAAGAACAGGGGAGAGCAGTATCCTTTGTCCCTATGGTCAGAAGGATTATCACAGTGACTCAGCATAGAGGTGATCTCATGGGGAATCTGGGGAGCTGGATTAGGCAGCTGGAGTGCACTTGGGTAATTTGGTATTAGAAAGAATGTGATATTGAATCTTTTGTAATTAGTCACTTCATAATTAACAAGCGTTCTGAGTTTTTTATATTGAGTATTCTCAGAATGGTTGACAACAGTAATTTATTCAAGTTATTGCAAACATACATCAGAAGTTAGCAGAAGTCACAGAAGTGCCATTGACTATAACACAAGTACCCGAGATGGTTTTTAGAGCTTTTTGTTAGGGAATAGTTGAAAGAAAGATGTCTCAGAAGCTGATATCAAAGTAGGTTAAAGATGATTACTGGTAGAGTGTATATAAAAGAGCAACTTAAAATAGTTTCTGAAATTTACATGCCAAAAAATTGATTTGGGGGGAGGGGGTGAAATGAAGTCCACACTGTTCCACAGTTTAGGCGCTATGACATTCTATAATGTTGAGTAAGAATTAACTGAGTAGCTACTATGGGCTATGGTCATGCATTAAGTGATTTCCTTAGATTATTAAAACACACTTTTTTTTTTTTTTTTACCTCAAGGAGATAAAATGATTAGAAAGGCATGATTAGAAACAGGTGATTAGAAAACAACTTGGTGATTGTCCTGATTAGGACACACAAAGGATAGTATAGGAGTCCCAGAAGGAGGGTAGTACTGAACACTCTGTGATGACAAAACTAAAAGCCTCTTGCTTGCATATCTTTTGCACAGAATTAATTTATTTTTAAGTTATGTGAACAGACTCTTAATAGCAATTTATTTTTTTTGCAAACATCCCAACTATTGTCTCATCTTATAATTAATTATGAATTCAAGTGCTGTTTTTAAAAAATGGAGGTGCCAAATGAGCTGGACACTTCCAGAATGGTGGAGTGAAGATCTTGGGAAACCTTCCTCCAAAAATCACTAATAAAACTAGAAAAATTATCAAAAACAAATATTTCAAAACTCTGGAAAAATGATCAAAGGCATACAAAAAAATTGAAACGCATTTATTCAAGAAAAGCCACTGAACCTCAGTAAGAACAATGGGGTCTGTAGCACTGTAATTTGGAGATGTCCCCATCCCACTCTATGCTCATAGTCCAGTAGCCGTGAGGAGCAATTGCCTCACTGCCATGGAGTGGGCCAGTCTGATTCAAAGCTTCCCCAAAAAGCTCCATGTCCAGGTGCACTGTCAAAAGCAAGAGCAATCAGTGGCAAACAATCCAGGAAGATGAACATCACCATAGCCTAAGTCTATGATACCAGTTGAGACAAACAAGAGACCAGCCAAAAATTTAAAAGGAAAATCTAGGAAATGAGACAGCCATGCGGGTTTGAAAAGCTCCAACATATTCTTGGGCACCTGAAAGGTTATGCACACACACAGAGCTACATACGCACTTACAAAAGACCAAAGAGGACCTTGTTGTATATTCATCCTTGGCTGACCATGAGGTCCTGTGCAAGCAGAAAGTGAAAGCCAAGGCCACCCTGTAAACCATCCAAACTTTGAATGTGTGCACCAACCCACACACAGATCTCCCAGGCAAGGACTGGAAACTCTGCTGGCTCAAGGTGTTTAAGGTAAACTTCTGACTAATCATTGGATGACCATTCAGCTATGCTAATTTAGAGGTGACTGCCAGGAAAACTGGTTTAAAAATAAAAACCTCAGCAGAGATTTCAGCAGCCACTTATCAAACAGACTCTATAGCATCCATCTGGGCAAGTCACAGAACAAACAGCAAACTAAACAGCAACAACAACAAACCCTTGGAGAATCAAAACCCAGAGTTGTTACAGCGTCTAATTTTTAAAAATTACCATAAATGCAAAGAAACAGGAAATGTAGCCCACATACAGAAAACAAGCAGCCAATAGAAGCTGTCCTTAAGGGAGTCCAGATGTTGATGTAGTAGACAAAGACTTCAAATCAGCTGTCATAAATACGTTCAAAGAACTAAAATAAATAAATAAAGTATGACAATTTCTCACCAAATAGGGATAATCAATAAATAAATAGAAATTATAAAAAAGAAGAAAATAGGAATTATGGAGGTGAAACCTACATAACTGAAATGAAGAACTCACTAAGAAAACCAAAAACCAAACCTACTGCCATTGAGTCGATACCAACTCATGGTGACCTATCACTTACGACCCCAGAGAGGCTCAGAAACAGATTTCAGCTGGCAGGAAAGAGAATCAGTGAACTCGAAGATAAATCAAAAGAGATTATCCAATCTGAAAAACAGAAAGAAAAATGAACAGAGCCTCAGAGACCTGTGAGATGTTATTACTCATAGAAATATTCACATAATGGAAGTTCCAGAAGGAGAAGAGTGAAAGAAAAGGGAAACAAAAATATTTGAAGAAATAATAGCTGAACACTTCCAAGATTTTATTTCAAAAGAACAGTAACATCAAGAAGCTCAAGGAACTTCAAGTAGGATAAACTCAGAGATCCACACCTAGACACATCATAGTCAAACTGTCGAAAGGCAAAGACAGAAAAAATCTTGAAAGCAGCAAGAGAAGAATGATTCATCATATACAGGGGAACCTCAATAAGATAAACAGCTGACTTTGCATCAGAAACAATAGAGGCCAGAAGGCGAAAGAAAGTATGACATATTTGAAGTGCTGAAACACAAAACAAAAACCTGTCAACCAAAAATTCTATATACAGCAAAACTACCCTTTAAAAATAAAAGTGAAATAAAGACATTCCCAGATAAGCAAAGGCTGAAAGAATCCACTGATCGTTGACTTGGCTTACAAGAAATTCTAAGGGATGTCTTTCAGGCTGAAAAAAAATGGCACCAGATGGTACATTAAATCCACATGAAAAAATAAAGAGCATCGATAAAAGTAATTACGTAGGAAAATTACTGCATAAAATAATCAATATTAAACTGAAAAACTGAGATGCCTCTGAGGATCCCCAAACCTCTGCTTCCTAATTCCTAATAAGGACCATGGCTGCAATGTAGATCTGGAAGACCCTCCTTGTTGGGGTTGAGACCAGTGAGGTCAAAGTCACTCAGACACAGTCAACAGTATAAACAACAAGGAACAAAGGACCTCTGCTTAGGGTCAGAGCTTACTGTTATCTGCCCGTGGTATCCTGTCTAGCCCCATGGAGCATACATGCTTCATTTTCCTCAGTGAACTTCTCTGGTCTGAACCACATTCTTGCCTGAATCCACCCTGTTAAATACTGCTGAGCTGCTAGACTCCTAATCTCAGTCATTCTTGGCCAGCCTGGTCACTTTGCACCCCTTATCTTGGTTTGATTGAGATTATTTTAATTCCATAAGCAGCTAAATGGTTGGAAAGTGGGGGTGGGGGGTGACACTAAATTAAAATACCTATATAATCTCTGCGAGAACTTGTCTATCTTATTCCTCTTTGTATGTCTGGCACATAAAATAAAGTTTGAATAAATATCAGTTGAATAAATGAATAAAATTCAGACAATGAAGAGGTCACAGTGGTCTACAGCTCAGGGTTTCGCAAAGAGATAGGGATGACGGATATTTTGAGAGGCAGTAATAAATAGTAGTCTAAAACCATCTTTCTCTCCATTATCCTTTCTTACATATTATCTGTTAACTTTGCTCAGTTTTCACCTGGTAGTCATCAATGTCATTTAGATTTGTGGAGACTTCAGGAAGGGCAAGTCTTAAAAGCTGCAAAGCAGGAAGAGTGGAAAGCTGGTAAAATTGGGGGAAAAAATTCTAGAGACTGCTAGCTCTTTCTATTTGAGAACCTGCCAGTTTTCCCACGTCTGCTCTTTGTATCAGAAGGCTCTATGATCTCTTGAAGAGTCCTAACTCCAGCCCGAGAAACATTGTTTTAGGTCATTGCCTCCTAGAAATTGGAACCAATTAACAAAAGAAAGAAGAGAGATCACACGAGAGTGATGCGGAATAAAGGCGATAATACACACAATCAAAAGCAAAGTCAAGGTTGACCCTTCAGTTTTAATTTTGGTTCTAAACCCGTATGTTAAGCATTAGTTTCACTTAGCTGTTGTTTCTTTTCCCCTTTTCATCTCTGTAGTTAGGGGTGGAAACTGGAGGTGTTACTCTGGTTGCTGCGGAAACAGCTCATCGGCAGCTAATGCTGAAGATCAGGGCAACAGGGTAGCAACGGATGAGCAATGGTGGCTGCAGGCTCTGGTTACCAAGCTGGAGGAGGAGCTGGGAAAAGGGGCCTTAAAGGAATCCACTTGAGACACAGTATGATACCCCCTTCACCCCCAGAATGCAGAGATACGCCCTCTACCTCTCACTAATCCTCAGCAATTAATGTCCCCTTTGCTATTAGTTCAGGGACTGATAACAGTAAGTCAAAGTAACTACGAAATTGGGGGCCAGAACGCCAGCTAAAGGGAAAGAGTTCCAACTTCCCTTGTTGATGTAAACTTCAGAATTAGTCTGCTATAGTGAACTTCTCAAGAACACACGAGGCCTGTTCAGCTGCCCTCTGAAATACGAGACATACATATGTAAGTAAGTCAAGGAAAGGGTTGTGCCCTGTGCTCGGTGCCATCTGGAGGCATTAGCATGAGTGAATCCACTTGCCTTTTTTGTCCTTTTGCAAAATCATTTTGCAAACTTATGGATCCTGTTTCAGGTTATTCATGCACAATAAATTTGACTTTTACAAAAATCTAAGGGAGTCAAAGACTGATTTCCTCACCACACTCGCCCCAAAGAAAAAATGTTATTAAACTTCTGATCTAGAGACTGAGACAGTCTCTGTACACATAACTAGCTAGAATAGTCAGGAAAATGGTATGACTTATTTTCACAGCCTCACAGGAGAAAAGACCTGGCAGCCTGCTCCTGTAAAGATAACAGCCTAGGAAACGCTGGGGCAGTTCTACTCTGTCACCGCACACAACAACAGCAATGCTTTACAGAAGTCTACCTGGTGGGAAAAAGTAAAAGTGTGTGTGTCCCTAAATGAGACTCGTAAGGCTCTTTCTTCTGTATCTAACAGCCAATATGAACATCCCTGATTGGTGAGGACAGTTCCTGGCCCCCCAGATAAGTATTTCTGCACTGACTGAAACACACATTTTATTCAGAGAAAGAAATTCTCTGGAGTAAATAGAAATGCTGATTCCAGGATTTGTGATACCAGCAAATTTAACTTTGAATTGATAGACCATATGAAGAATTTGAAGATACTTTTTAAGCTTAGGTAGGGACTGGGTCATAAAAATATCAGTCTAAGCCAAAAAGAGACACTCACTCTCAGTCCCTCCTCTCATCTCTGTTGTCTTCCATAGCAAAGGGTTTATATACAGAGCAGGAGAAAAATGTAGAACAAAATTCACACAAAAAAGACCAGACTTGCTGGTCTGACAGAGACTGGAGAAACCCCAAGAGTATGGCCCCTGGACACCCTCTTAACTCAGTACTAAAGTCACTCCCAAGGTTCACCCTTCAACCAAAGATTAGACAGGTCTATAGGGCCAATAATAACACATCTGAGAAACGTGCTTCGTAGTTCAATCACGCAGACTAAATGGGCACACCAGCCCAAAAGCAAAGACGAGAAGGCGGGAAGGGACAGGAAAACTGGATGAATGGAACAGGAACTCGGCGTGGAGAAGGGGAGAGTGTTGACATATCACGGGGTTGGCAACCAATGTCACAAAACAATTTGTGTAGTAAATGTTTAATGAGAAACTAATTTGCTCTGTAAACTTTCACCTAAAGCACAATAAAAAAAAAAATGTTTTATACGATGCTTTTATTTTTTCATTTCTCTGAAAAAATGGAGAAGTATGAAAAAGGGAAATACTCTACTTTCCTCTGGCTGTAGGAAGCTAAAACATCTTTTAGTGAACACTTTAAAGTTAAGGAAATTAGATGTTGGAAGATTTAGGCCCCTTATTGCTGTATCCAAATAAAAGAAGGAAATGAATAGGTACATGGGTCTTTTATCTGCATCTATGGGCATGATTTTGGATATACAAACTTAGATCAACAGCCCTGCTGGTCCCTTTTGTAGGTCTATGGCCTTAGGAAAGTTGCTTAATCTCTCTGAACCTCAGTTTTCTGACCTGTAAAGTGGAGATAATAGTACCCATTTCATGGGGATGTGATAGGACGTGAAAGAGCTGAAGTCTGTACAACATTGTGCCGGAGCAGCTGTCACTGGCTCACAAGAGCTTATTCTGCATGTCTCTTGCCAACTCTGAGTCTCAACTATGCCCAGCTTTTGTAGCTTGCAATTGGCCGTGGAGGATATTTACACCATGGAAATTGGCAACTCTAGGAATCAGAGTTTGTTTTTAGTTTCACTGAGCCAGTTTACCAGCATACCATCGTGCTTATTCTTCAGTAAGTGCTCAGTAGTAGCTACTTATATTATCCTCGGTGATGGTCCATTGTATTTCTAAAACGCCCAGAGTTCTGAGACAGTCCATTCAGAGCTGAACATGGAGAGAAAAACATCTGTCAGTGAACTCAATTAGCTGCCCCTGACCCCAGGTGGCTGGACTGCACAGCAGCGATTTAACTAAAGTTTCCAATGAAAAGAAAGAAGATTGAGAGGGAATGTGTGGTTTGGTCAGCGCAGATCTTAAAGAAACAAAAACAGCAACTCAAGTACAAGCCTTGCTTGAACATGAATGAGTGGCCTGGAAGATTAGTGAAGACTCAGACGGTAGAGAAAATCACAGAATTTCAATTTCCCCTCTAAGATAATGTCAAACATGTCAGTTTGTTAGGAGACCGAAGGTTGAACTGCGTAGCTCTTCTGCTTGGACCGAAGATGCTAAGAGACTTCCTGGAACAGCAAATCTCAGGAAATAGATATTATCACAGGATATTGATCCATATGACCGTCTATAAGCAAAGCTGGCCAGTTTTAGATGAATTATCTGAGTTGGTGATGGATATCACATCTGTTTCCATACAGGGCTCCCCTCAGCCTATTTCCTGTTAATAGGATGACAGCGATAACATAAACTTATATTCTATTTACAAACCAGTTCTCTCTCCCGTCTCCTTCCCTCTCCCTCTTCCCTCCATCCCCTCACTTTGTCTTAGTCTCTACACAAGCCCAGCAGAGAGCTGCCTAGCAGAGGGAAGGAGATGTCCCCACCCGTGCTACGTTGGCAGTAAGAGAACCCAGAGAGGGAAAAGCCAGATCCCAACCTCAGGGATGACAAGGAGGGGGATAGGTACAATTTATTTTTGATTTTGGAGGGACATCCTGGCAGCAATGTGAGAAAATGAATTGAAGGGATGCAAGCCTGGAGTCGGGAAGACAGTTGGGAAGCTGTCCTAGCTACCCAAGGGGGAGATGTTGGCAGCCTGGATTAGGGTGGTGTCTGCAAAGAAATAATAAGGTAAATGCATTTGGTAAATATTTAGTGGCTAGTCCTGCATACATTGTAGAATCAGTCCATCAAGACAAAAAAAGTCAAAATTACCTAATTCTTTGAACCAAGAACACAATAGAAAATGGTGTGAATTTCTCAGACCTTTAATCTCAGGAAGCCATCACTGAAATCCACTTTGGGTAACATCTGATCCGAATATACAGTAATTACCCCAAGTTCAAGCAGTGGATCGAGGAAGGTGCTGTGGTCTCAGCTGCCAACCAGCAGGATGTGAATATGGAATGGCATCAAACTCCAAAACAAACCCAAGGTTGATGATGCTTCGTAGCATCTCACTTTGAAAATGTCTCCAATTCATGGACTCGGCAGCTTTTTGAGGAATATAGGCATACAATTGTGGGAGCTAGGTGAGAATTTACCTATCGTGTAGTCTGACCCCATGATTTCATAACTGTGGAAATCGCTTGAACTCATCAGCACTCAGGCACCGCCCAACATTAAATGGTCAGAAGGAATCTCTGGAACATAGATGGCAGACAGCACTGACAAGCATGTTAGAGCACCACCCTGCTCAGTTGGATGTGTAGGAAGCAGTGACCACAGAGAGCATGTGTGTGGGGCGTATTATCCATGGCTGATTAGCTAGATTGGTCAAACATAAAGTTAATGAGGCAGGTGTCATGGGTTCAAGTCTCAAGAGCTAATTGACATCACTTGTATTATTTTCTCACAGCCTGTATTACTAATCCCTGTTTGTTTTTCCCCTCAAAAATATGGGCTATAGGTCACAACGGGCAAGAGAAGGTGACTGATTCTGAACGAGTTCATCCCACTGCTCAGAAAAATAATTACAGTGGAAGTGTGTTGAGTTCCCTCTGCTCAACGTCCCTTCTCGCCTTCTTTTGGAGACTGTGAACTTCTTTCCTCAAATGACCTCTCCTTCTGTTGCACGAAGTTCCAGTGGGGTCACCATCACAGTCCTCCTCACCCACCTGTGGTTGCAGGGGTGGTCCCACTCTATCTTGGCCAAGTAGATCCTATTTCCTGGGAATTTGAATCTTGAACGGGGACCCAGGGACACAAATGCTTTTGCAGCTGAGTCATTTAATGGTTGTATCCCATGGTTCCTGCCCCCATGACCCCATGGAGATGGTCTAGGGGTTCATATCCTGAGATCCCAGGGACAGGCCTATATCTAGTTTTTCCTGAAGCCAGGCTCCACACCTTCTCCTTCAGGGTCCTTTCAATAAACCCCTGCTTCTCACTTAAGGTGGATTTTTGTTGGTTGCTGCCCCAAACCCTAAACAATACAATAACCTCATATGCTTACTTTTTAGGGGGTTAGCAGAGACATCTTTTCTATATACAGAAAACATATTTCTACATATGAACCATAGCTTATTTATTAATTTAATAAAATGACAAACTGCTCTATTTTTATATAACCTTAGATGTGTTGGTTTTTCTGATCATGAAGGTAACATGTGCTTATAAAATTCAGACACTATAGCAATACACCAGCCAAATACACAAGTCTCCTATAAACCCACCTCTCCTCCAGAAATCGTCACGGCCTTATACAGTTTAATGTATATTCATCCAGAACTTTCTCAAAATGGGATCATACTGTATATACTGTTGTGAAATTTGCTGTTTACTTTTTAACAAGACAACAGTTTTATCTTTCTACATCTGTGCCATAGATCTACTTCATTATTCCAAATGGCTGCATATTATTTTATTTTTTAGATTGTTTTAAATGTAACTACTTTTCTATGGATGCACATTTAGGTGTTTCCAATTCTTTACTAATATAAGCAACACTACAATTTCAAAACGTGCGCCATGATCTAGAACTGCCTATGAGCTTTGCGAGGAGGACTGATGACCAGAGGAAGACGAAATGGGGATGTCTTCAGGAATATCCTCCTGAAAACTGGGAATAAGGAAAAGATTAGCTGACAAGGAATAATGGATGGGCACCTGGACATTAGGGATTGCCTGCTGAGACCTTTGCTTTGAATCTGTATGGGGCCACTGGGTTCCCCACATTTTACTGGGATCCAGGTAAGATTAGGGATTGCTAGCTAGGGCTTCTGCACAACAAATTGGATAACTGCAAGCCAGACCTTGGACATAGGAAGTTGGTAACGTGAGAAGGTTCCTTCCTACTTTCTAAACCCTTCCTGTCCCAGCACACCCCAGTGAGGGTGAACTGTCAACTAGCGCAGAAAGGAGCTTCCCACAATGGTCAATCAGAACCTGAGTACCTGGGTGAAGAATGGGGAAGTGTAAACCCTGGAAGAAGGAGGAAGTCTCGAACAAATTAACTGAATGATCAGGCGGTTAGTGTCCTCACAGCAAGCATCAACAGGAAGTTATCATAGTCGTCCCTCTGACTCCAGAGTGCTGGCTAAGAAGGCCACAGCCACACAGTGGCAGCCTGGGGGACGAACACACCAGGATGAGTACACTATGGCCAGGACCACAGATGATGTCAACAGTGGTCAGGGCCTGAGCTCCATGAGGGTACGGATCCCAGTGTAGTAGGCTTCAAACTGGTTTGTTCCAGTTCAAGCCCCTCCTGAGAATTTGCGTTTCCACCCCCAGATATACTGAATCAGAAGCTACAGTTTAACAAGATCCCCAGGTGATTCTTATGTATAGTAAATTTTGAGAACCACTGCTTTACTAGCAGTTCTCAGAATTGGTCCCTAATCAGCAGCATTAGCATTGCCTGGGAACTTGTTAGAAATGGAAATGTTCAGCAGGGGTTCCAACCTGACAGAACCAGTTCGAAGCCCTGCATAAGAGAATTGACCCAAACCAAACCCACTGCCGGGAAGTCCATTCCAACTCATAGTGTACAAGAGTAGAACTGCCCCGTAGGATTTCCAAGCCTATAAATCTTTATGGAAGCAGACTGCCACATCTTTCTCCTGCAGAGGGGCTGGTGGGTTCAAACCGCTGACCTTTTGGTTAGCAGTTGAGAGCTCAGCCACTGCACCATCAGGGCTCCTCTCCCAAAACCCAGAGATGAATCATTGTTAAGTGATTATTAAATTGAATGAAAGTAACAAGAATGGCCCCACCTTGATCCACCAGCATCCTGAGTTTCATACACATGAGATCCAGGGGTAATACAAGTGACACTGTGAACAAAATGACCACTGACGGGAGACTGGATTGGGCAAAGGACTGGGGTTAAGTTGATTTTCTCAAAGCAGGGATCCAGGATGGAAGAGTAGTGGAATTTGTTACATGGCATCTGAGATAGAGAGCTCTTCTTGGGGATTTGCTGCCAAAATGGGCTCTGCTGAAGAGCTGGAGGGCACGAGGGAAGGAGCAGCACTTGAGCTCAGACTCAGTGAGACTTGAAGTGCAAGCACTTCTCAGAACATTGACAATGAAATAAGTTTTCCTCTGCAAAATCTTAGCTGGTTTTCAGCCTAAGACAGAGGAGAGAGAGGACACCTTCATAATCCCCCTTAGAAATTCCTGGATCCCTTTTATTTCTGGTATGTGTGCATAAGGAGCTAACTAACAACATTTGCTAAGATAAATAATTACAGGAAGAGGAAGTTGTAGAAATCTGCATGTTGTAAAAGTTAATGTTCAGATCGCTGTCTTCAGTACTTGTGCCAATCTGTCCTGGAGCAGTTTGGTCTCAGAGAGTGGAAAGATGACAAGCTTTTGATTAGCAGCCCTTTATGTCGTCATAGCCTTTCCAAAAAGGAGTGTTTATTATTGTTTCCCTTACTTTTAACTTGATGGGACACTTTTATTTAGAGATCTCAAAGCACCTTAATAGCAGTGATGCTTGGCATTACCACAAGGAGAAGAGAGTCCAAAGCTTTTCAGAGACACTCGTCAATTCTCACTCTCTGAAATGTGCATGTGATCCTCTCGGTCAAATCCCCAAAGTTCCGAGAGTTTCCAGCCTATGCTCCCATCAAAAGGCTTTTCCACTAACTTCTTACAAATATGAACAAAACCCCAGGGCAGCCAGGTGACTGATCCACGCTCATGTGTTAGTGGCTGGGCAAGGCACCATGGCCAAGGGGACTTCTGTCTAGTCTAATCACAAGTCATACTGACTGTATAAGACCTTCCCATAAGCTGGAACATCTATTCCTGTTCTTTTAGGAGCAGGGTGCATCCACAGACCAACCCCTGATAATTGTTCACCATGGACCCAGGGCCACTTGCAACCAGGAAGGATCTGAAAGAAGAAGAGCAGCTGGTTCCTGCCCTGGGATCAGGGCCCTTGTTTATGTCTCAGTCTCTCAGACCACTGCCTCAGACTGAGGAATCCTGACCCTTTGGACCTCTGTGACCTCAGCAACACAACTAATAAGGCACTTGAGCCTTCCCGAACTCCTGGGATGTGCCACATTCTGTTCACCCATCTGTCTTATCTTTTCAACTTTTCCAGTTCTGGTTTCTTAGCACCTCTTGTTCATTACCTCGGATACCTACCTACCTGACTTTGTTAAAAACACCTCAAACCCCAGACTCCGTGTCTTCACTCTGCCCCTGTCTTTGCTCTGCCTACTAGTCACTGCCCTGCAGCCTGGAGAGTGGAAGAGATCGAGTGATGGGTACCTATGAGCCCGCATTAAGAAGTGTCTTTTGTCCTCCAAGGTCAGTTAGACTGGCACACAGAGGACACAGCAAAACGAATCTGCTGAGGTCAGAGTGCCACAGTTGTAAGTTCCACCTGATTCCTAGTCTAGGCTCCCTTTTTGTCCCCACCAAAAAAAAAAAAAAAAAACCCAAACCCATTGCTGTCGAGTTGATTTCAACTCGTAGTGACCCTATAGGACAGGGTAGAACTGCCCCATAGGGTTTCCAAGGAACACCTGGTGGATTCGAACTGCTGACCTTTTGGTTAGCAGCCATAGCTCTTAACCACTACACCACAGCTGGGCACATTTGATTCCTACGCCTATCTCAAGCTTGTCCCCATTTCTGGAGCCACTCCAAGCCTGGGTTGGAGAGATTTGAACCTCTTCAGCCCCATCAGGGGTTGGAATCAATCACACTCACTCTCACCACCTCTCAAGCCTTGAGACCTAAAATTCTGCCTTGTTTCCAAAAGCCAGCACCCACACGCTGGGCCCAGTTTCTGAGACCCGAGGTCCTATTTTCTATGTATCTTCAACCATGTAGTGTCAATCTGGGTAAGCCCTGTCACCCCCTCTCCCAAGACCTGGAGTTCTGCCTCTTCTGAACCCACTTAGCATCTAGGACTCTAATAAATCAAATTGTGTGCTTTTAATTCTGACTCTTTCTTGGAATTGCAGACAAGAAAGATAGCTTGGTAAGGAGGTTTGGGGGGCGGGGGTAAGAGGAGGGTGGGTAGCATTATGAGTCCTTAGTAATGTGTGCTCCCAGCTCTTTCACAACCACTGACTAATGCCCTCTCCCAGACTCATCTTGGTAATGTGATCCCTTCGTAGGCACTCAGTGAGTGCACTAGATATGATCCCTTGATTGGAAGTGCCGAGACTTCTGAAAACAACGAAGGGCCAACCTAGGGAGAGATGGGATTCAGCCAGCCTTGGATAATGCAATTTTCTAGCACATGCCATTAGCTCAGTCTAAACTGATCCATGTGGGAGAATTGGCTCCTGTGCTCCAGAAGAAGTGCCTCAAGTCGTGCTCCCATTTGATATGCACCCTCCAGCGTCATCTGGGCCTGGTCCTAACATTTGGTTTGTATTATATGTTGCACAGATATGCCTGAGGGAATCATACTCTCTTTTTTAGGGTGGTTTCACTGAGAACACAGAGGAGTCAAAAAGAGGAATTTCTATGTGGACTCAAGCATGGCCAACTGGTTGCTGACATGGCATACAACTTAGGGCCTGGTAACCTGGTCCTTTTTGAGTTTATGAGCCAAAGAAAGGAACGTGGGGAATAGTCTGGCATGGAAAACAGAGGCCAGACACTCAGAGAAAAGATAGGTAGACTACCATAACTAAGGGGTCTAGAGGGGAAGTATGAGTAATGGAAGGTGAAAAGTTCCAGAATAATTTACGTATAATTTTAATAACATAGTATTATTAATCCTAATAATATAATCTCAGTGATGACTTAAGTGAGGCTGGGACAAGTAATACGTGTGAGTGTGCCTTTTTTTTAGGTAAGCTTTACTGTGTTCTTACTGCGTTCCATGCTTCATGCTAAACCCTTTACATTCACTCTACTATTTAAACCTCAAGACAATCATACTTGTTAGGTGCTATTATTGTCCCCTCACCATCCACCCATCAGTTTGTCGTCCTGTGGTAGCTTGCTGTGATGCTGGAAGCTATGCCACTGGTACTTTAAATACCAGCAGGGTCACCCAGAGTGGACAAGTTTTGGCAGAGCTTCTAGACTAAGACAGACTAGGAAGAAAGGCCTGATGGTCTACTTTCAAAAATTAGCCAGAGAAAACCCCATGGATCACAGAATATTGTCCAAGACTTCAACTCGCTCACTTTGGGTGCATCATTAGGAGGGACTGATTGATGGAGAAGGACAGGCCAATGACCATTAAGATGGTGCAGGACTGGACAACGTTTCATTCTGTTATACAAGAGGTCACCATGAGTCCAAGTTGACTCGACAACAACAAGCAACAATTATTATCCCCATTTTACAGATGAGAAAACCAAGATTTACAAGGATAAGTAAATTGTCCAAGATCACACAACTATTTGTTGTTGTTAGTTGCCATTGAGTTGACTCTGACTCATGGCAACCTCATGTGTGTAGAGTAGAACTGCTCCATAGGTTTTCAAGGCTGTGACCTCTCAGAAGCAGATCGCTAGGCCTGTTTTCCGAGGTACCTCTTGGTGAGTCTGAACTACCAATTTCTGTTAGTAGTCCAGTGCTTAATCATTTGCACCACTCAGGGACTCCCATACGACTGGAAGGTGTCCCAAATCTAGATTTGAACCTAGACAGTCTGACTCCAGAGACTGTCCTTTTAACCAGTACTTATGCAAAAGAAAGGCATAGGCCAGAAGAACAGAATCAGGACACACAAAGCCCAGATCAAGCTAAACCAAACCAAATCCGTTGTTGTCAAGTCAACAGAATAGAACTGCCCCATAGAGTTTCCAAAGCTGTAAATATTTACGGAAGCAGACTACCACATCTTTCTCCCATGGAGTGGCTGGTGGTTTCAAATCACCAACCTTTCGGTTAGCAGTTGAGCACTTAAACTCTTTGCCCCCAGGGCTCATTTAGATTAAACTAGAGATTATGAAAATATTAATTTTTTTTTATTGTGCTTTAGATGAAGGTTTACAGAGCAAATTAGTCTCTCACTAAACCATACATATACTGTTTTGTAACATTGGTTGCCAACGCCATGACTTGTCAATACTCTCTTTCTTGACCTTGTGTTCCCCATTTCCATTCGTCCAGGTTTCCTGTCCCCTCCTGCCTTCTTGTCCTTGCCCCTGGGCTGGTGTGCCCATTTAGTCTCGTACACATGGTTAGTTACATGTATTATTGCTTGTTTTATGGGCCTGTCTAATCTTTGACTGAGGGTGAACCTCAGGAGTGACTTCGGTACTGAGTTAATAGGGTGTCCAGGGGCTATACTCTCAGGGTTTCTCCAGTCTCTGTCAGAAGAGTAAATCTGGTCTTTTTTGTGAGTTAGAATTTTGTTCTACATTTTTCTCCAGCTCTGTCCAGGGCCCTCTACAGTGATCCCTGTGAAAATAGTAAATTTTTAGTAAGTTGCACTTAGCGGTACAAACAAGGTAAAGGATAGGCTCACTCTGTAGAGGCAAATGATAAAGTCTAGGAGTGGTGCAGTGGTTAGGAGCTCAGGCTGCTAACCAAAAGGTTGGCAGTTCAAATCCACCAGCTGCTTCTTGGAAGCCCTATTGGGCGGTTCTACTCTGTCCTATAGAATCACTATGACTCAGTATCAACTCAACAGCAATGAGTTTTTTGGTTTTAGGAATGGCAAATAGTTTTCAGCACGTGTGATGATTCCATTTGAGTAGGCAAGTCTACCTAGGTATTGTGTTAAAAAGGATTCTGAGACAGTGTCCAGGCTGACTTGGAAAGAGTGTTAAGATTAATTGTCAATACCAGCACATGTGGTGTGTATTTGGCATTCCTGACAGAAGCTCGCAGATGGCAGAGAAAGAGCACGATGCCTTCAAGGAGACGGGCAAAGGCTGTGATAGAGACGTGGCCAGCATCACAGAGTCCACCCATGGCGAAAGTTACCTGCCCCAGGATGCAGGCCGCACGTGGCAGCAGGTGCATCTGCACGCAAGTGGTGGTCTCAGCTGACTCTTCAGCTGTCGGTAGCCAGGTATCTAAGGGTAACTAGCAAAGGCATAATTCGTCTTCCAGAGGAACAGGATCCTGGAAAGAAACCAGGCAGTGACTCAGTTACTTGGTATGTGGTCTCAAAGAACACAAGAGCCAAAGGCCTGAACCCTAGAGAACAAGGCAGAGCGAGGTCAGCAGCAAGCCTGAGTGAACCCTGCAGATTATGGATCACAGGCCTACAGATGTCTCCCCATGTAGGGTCTGAAATTGCTCTGGAGTCCAGAGGGGCTGAGCCAGCCATTGTGCATTAAGTGGTGCTGGTTGTTTGTGAAGCTTGAGAAAGGACAAGGCAAGAAAGCATGATGTCATTCCTCAAGCCCTGTGAATAGGGTATGGGTTAGAACTGGTCTGGCAACTAGTCAGGGGAAAAAGGCCTGGAGGCTTTTTGTTGACCACTAGATAATCTGGAGCCCTGGTGATGTAGTGGTTAAGAGCTTGGCTGCTAACCAAAAGGTCAGCAGTTCAAACACACCAGCCAATCCTTGGAAACCCTATGGGGCAGCTCTACTCTGTCCTACAGGGTTGCTATGAGTTGGAATAGACTCAATGGCAAAGGGTTAGATAAACCAAAGCAACAGCTAACATGGCCTTTAGGAAAGCCAATGCAAGCTGCACCAGCCTGTTTTTAGAAGTATGGCATCCAGATCAAGCAGGGATAGTCTGTATTTTGCAGTGGTGAAGTCACATCTGGAGAACTGTGCCCAGCTCTGGTCACTCCACACTGAGGAGGCCAGTGACTGCTGGAAGACGGTGGGAACTTATATAAAGTACAGTTGAATTCACTGAAGTTGGGTTTTATTTTTGTTGTTGTTTGTATTGTTTTTGCTTTTGTTTTTTGTTTTCTCGTGAAGAGAGGACCTTTGAGGAAGATATTAGCTTGTTCTGGCCAAAGGGCTGGCCTTTGGAGGAAGGATTTGACTTATTCATAGTGACTCCTGAAGGAAGAATTAGGACCACTGGGAGACAGTTATAAGATGGCTGACTGATTCTAAAAGAAGACATTTGTAACAAAACAGCTTTTTCCCAGGTTACTTCTCCTCAAAATACTTTCCATTTGGATGCTAATAGATGCATTAGAAATCTCTGGGTTAGGCAAAGTAAACAGGTTTCTTCATGGCTGGCCTCCTCAGATCTTTTCGTGTGTTCCTGTGCTTAAAATGCCTCCAAGAAGAACATTTCCAAAACTCAGCTGACCACAGATATGAGTTCTATTATATTTTTTAGTTTACTTTTCATGACTCATCTGTTAACGTCTCCTGAAGCAAGTGCTCTGAAAACACTGGACTGGAAACGCTGGATTAAAGCCATCCAACAAGGCAATCAGCTGTGTTGTAAAGAAATCGAACCCCCTGTCAACATTCAAGCAGACTTCCTTCAAGCTCTACCTGGGAAAAAGGTCATAAAGGACCTTTTGCTTCGTAGAAAAGGAGTTTGAGTTAGGTGATCCTAAAGTCCATGGTTGTATTATTCTATAACCAACTTTAATAACATCTGTCCTACAAACAAACGTTTCTGAAGGCGCTTTAACTAACTCCACCTCACCAAATCTCTAAAGCAAAATAAGAAGTAGCCTAAGGAGAATCTTCAGCTGGTGATAAACTAAAAAACCAAATCAGTTGTGGAATCAACGCCAACTCATGGTGGCCCCATGTGTGTCAGAATCAAATGGTGCTCCGTAGGGTTTCCAAAAGCTGATTTTCCAGAAGTAGGCCACTAGGCCTTTCTTCCCGGGTGACTCTGCATGGACACAAGCCTCTAACTTTTCTACTAGCAATGAGTGCATGAACCACTGACACCTCCCAGGGATCCTCAGTTAGTGGTATTATCTAAGATTATATAGGTCTAACAAGAGTCTAAGACAGTAGAGAGCCCTGGAGGTCCAATGTTTAAGTTCTCAGCTGATAATCAAAAGGCTGATGGTTTGAACCCACCCAGAGGCTCTGTGGGAGAAGAGGTCTGGTGATCTGCTCCCATAAAGATCTACAGCCTAGGAAACCCTATGGGGCAGTTCTACTCTGTCCCATGGGGTCACCATGAATCCGAATCGACTTGACGGCACACAACAACAAGGGTGTACTGTTGGTAAATGCAGGTCTATAAAACTTTATAAGCCAACACTTAGTGAATCTGTAGGACCTTCCAGGGGTCCCGTACCATCATCTCGAGGGGATCTCAGGACATTTTTCTGTCTCTGACTCCTCAAACCCTGCAGAGTTGCTGTTGTCTAAGCTGTATCTATGGCTTTCCTTAAAAATGATATCATATAAATTTTAAATCGGTAAGCTTAAGAGCTGTGTGTCTGCTATTGGCATAATATGCAGTGGCATGCCTAGTTAAAAAGAAAAAGAGTCCCATATAAAATCTAACACTCCTGGGTTGAACAAAAATAGAGCCCTACCTCTTTCCTTTCAAGCAAAGGACGGGAGGGTTTAGTTATACAAGGTCAGGCTCAGGGAGGGACTGAGAAGGAGCATTTTCCTGCTTTGAAATTTAATTGAACTTAACTAAAAAGAAACATGTAACGGCAAATTTTGGAAATGGATAACGGTGACAGTTTCAAATGATGAGCACAATGTCACTGAACTGTACACATGAAGAATGCTGAAACAGCAAGTGCTTTGTTACATCTGTGTTTGTTGTTGTTGTTAGCTGCCGTCGAGTGGGCTCTAACTCATGGCAACCCTGTGTGTGTCAGAATAAAACTGCTCCATGGAGCTCTTAATGGCTAGTCTTTCAGAAGTAGATTGCCAGGCTTTTCTTCCAAGGCACCTTTGGGTGGATTCAAACCACCAATCTTTCCGTTAATAGCCAATCCCATGACCATTTGCACCATCCAAGAGCTCCATGTGTCTATTTACCACAATTAAAAAGAAAAAAGAGCAGTGCCTTGGTATTAGAGCAACGTAATTTTTGTGTTCTCAGGTACCACTGTAGAGCCTTCCGTAGACATCCTGGGCAGCTGTAGAACTGAGCTCCAGCTACCACCTCTGGTCTGCTGGTCAGCAGCCTGGCCCCCCAGGGGTGACTCCAGGGGGTCTTCCCTGTCAGCCCATGTGCTCCTCCTCCTTGTACACCCACCCCTAAGCTCATTCTCCTCAGAAAAGAGACAGAGGTAGCTCCTAGATCCCTCTCACTCCTTTGCATGCCCCCAGCTGCTGAGGGAGAGAGAAAAAATGTCTTACCACTGTCCAGAGGCTTCTTGTGTTCTGGCCCCCACCCACCTCCTCCCCTCCCCATGACTTCCTCCCTCCACCCACCCAGCCTTGTTGCTGTCTTTAAACCAAGCTAGTTCCTGCCACCAGGCCTTTATATTGCCATTTCTTCTGCCTGGAATTCTCTTTCCCTGGCCTATTGCATGTTTCACTCCCTTGCTTCTTATAGGTCCATACCTATAAGAAATAACCCCTGCTCAATAGCCACCAATCCTTTACTCACTATTCCTTCACCCTGCTTTATTTTTTAATAGCACTCGTCACTTCTGTTGTTGTTGTATACCGTTCAGTCGATCACACCTCACAGTGACCCTACAGGACAGAGTAGAACTGGCCCTAGGCTGTAGTCTTTTAGATTACAGATCTCCAGGTCTCTTCTCCGGAGGAGCTGCTTGTGGGTTCCAATTTCCAACTTTCAGGTGGCAGCCAAACACTTAAGCAACGTACCACCAGGGCTCCTTGTCATTGTCACTATCTGATGTTATGTTACGCCTTCATTTGTGGCCTCGTTTACCTCCAAAAAACCCAAACCCCTGCCGTAGAGCTGATTCTGACTCATAACGACCGTATAGAATAGAGTAGAACTGCCCCCACAGGGTTCCCAAGGCTGTAATCTTTACGGAAGCAGACTGCCGCATCTTTTCCCTTGGAGCTACCAGTGGGTTTGAACCACTGACCTTTTGGTTAGCAGCTGAGTGCTTAACCACTGTGCCACCAGGGCTCCTTTGGCACATAGTTAAAAACATCAAATAGACAATACATAAGTAGTAACTTTGGTGAAGAGTAATACAGTACACAATACTGGGGAAGCCAGCACAACTTGACCAAGGCAAGACCATGGAAGTTCCATAGACCCATCCAAACTCCTGAGGGACTGAGTTGCTGGGCTGAGGGCTGGGGACCACGGTCTCGGGGACCATCTAGCTCAACTGGCATAACAGAGTTTATAAAGAAAATGTTCTACATCTCACTTTGGTAAGTAGCATCTGGGGTCTTAAAAGATTGTGAGTGGCCATCTAAGATACTCTACCTGTCCCACCCCATCTGGAGGAAGGAAGAATGAAGAAAACCAGAGATACAAGGGAAAGATTAGTTCAAAGGACTAATGGACCATAACTACTACAGCCTCCACCAGACTGAGTCCAGGACAAGTAGGTGGTGCCTGGCTACCACCACCAACTGCTCTGACAGGGATCACAATAGAGGGTTCCAGACAAAGCTGGAGAAAAATGTAGGACAAAATTCCAACTCACAAAAAAAGACCAGACTTACTGGTCTGACAGAGACTGGAGAAACCCTGAGAGTATGGCCCCTGGACACCCTTTTAACTGAGTACTGAAGTCATTTCTGAGCTTCACCCTTCAGCCAAAGATTGGACAGGTCCATAAAACAAAACTGGACTAAATGGGCACACCAGCCCAGGGGCAAGGATGAGAAGGCAGGATGGGACAGGAAAGCTGGATGAATGAAAATGGGGAACTCAAGGCAGAGAGGGGAAGAGTTTTGACACGTCATGGGGTTGGCAACCAATGTCACAAAACAATATGTGTATTAATTGTTTAATGAGAAACCAATTTGCTCTGTAAACCTTCACCTAAAGCACGATAAAAACAAAAAACCAAACCAAACCCATTGCCATTGAGTCAATTCTGACTCATAGCTACGCTATAGGACAGAGTAGAACTAACTGCTCCATAGGATTCCCAAGGAGAGGCTGTTGGATTCAAACTGCCAACATTTTGGTTAACAGCTGAGTTCTCAACCACTGCAGCACCGGGGCTTCTGGCACATAATAGACACTCAATAAATGTTTTTTAATGAGCAATAAGGAGCCCTGCTGGTGCAATGGACAAGTGCTTGACTTCTAACCAAAATGTTGGCAGTCCGAACCTATTCAGCAGCTCCACAGGAGAAGACCTGGTAATCTGCTCCTGTAAAGATTACAGCCTAGGAAACCCTACAGGGCAGTTCAACTCTGTCGCATGGAGTTGCTATGAGTCGAAAATCAACTCAATGGCATCTAACAGCCACGAAGACAACAATGATCAAATAAAAGGTCAATGGGAAATCCTCTAGGTGTGAGAAGGAGAAAATTATAAGAGGTGCACATACCTTGTGGCAACAGCTCATGACTTTGGCCAGCAGCCTCTTACTCAGTCAACTTTATAGGGTCAATGGCCCATTAGTGCATTGCCTCCAGTGCCTCAACTCAGATCTTCTCTGATAATAAGTTTCTTCAAAATTTGTGAAATTGCAAGGCATGACCCTTGTTGTTTACGATCTTCGTGAGCCTCTTCTTCCATACTTATTCCCAGGCTCACTCTACTCTTGACCGCCATGACTCACTGTCTGCCTATGACTCTGAACGTGCCCCACTGGCTCTGAGCTCTACTTTCATTTTTCACTATAGCTCACACTTGTACCCTAGTCTAGCTCCGCTCCTGGGTCCTATCTCCAGCTACTGAGTTTTTCCTTGTTTCACACTAATAAGACCTAGAAATGGGCCTCCACAGAATGTACACACCACTTGAGGTAACAAGGCAAGTGGGCGGAATGCTGAAAGGACCAGATTAAATGTGCATCTCAACAGTCTGTGTGGAGAATGACGAGGGACTCCCTGGAAGTAGGTAATGACACGGGAGCAGGCTGCTCATGGGGAAATTATCAGGTTAAAAATCACTATTTGAGAAACAAAAGTTGGGATAAAGAAGCTGAACTCCAAAAGCTCTAAGTTACAACCTTTCGATCAATAGCGGAAACAGGAAAGAATTCTATTTGCTTCTAGATAGCTTGTTTTTAAAAGACCCCATTTAAAACCACACTCCATTAAGGAAGGTTTGTCTAGGTGAATTACTCTGAGGCAAACAGTACGGCTCACCACACCTTCAAGGAAGGATAATGAAGCAAATTGCAAGACGGTCAAGCTGACCTTACATGCGGAGGGCAACAAAAGAGAGTTTTCTAAACCCAAGTGAATTTAAAAATAGTGATTAAAAAAAATGCAGAATGTCATAAACAACTGCACTTCACAAGTTTGACTGTCATTACTCAGGGCCCGAGCTTTGTGTGCTTGGGTCTAGAGGGACATGGGATTCACTTGGCTCTAGTCTGCCCCATGGTGGCTCAAAATCACTAGGATGATATCACTTGTCACCCCTGCGGGTGCGCGTGCGTGTGTGTGTGTGTGCACACAAACACGTAGACACACTCTGCAGCCAGGGATTCTCCCATGGGAGGGAATCATATTGATATCTCAAGGGGAGAGACAGTATTTGGCTTAGAAAAGCATGTACTATGCTCCTGGTTTACTAATATAAACTACTGAAAGCCAAACTACACAGAAGTCTTTTTGTGTTGCTCTGCATTAGCTTTGTAGGGAGCCATAGGGCTTTAAAAACATCATGTTTGAGAACTATAGCCCGAGTTTGCCCTGTCCTTGGTGAAGGCACCAGAGATGTGTTTCAGGGACTTCAGACAGCTCATAGCACACAAGCCTCTGAGTTTGGGAAAAAAAAAATCTGATGTCCAAGCAACAGAGTAGATAGGAAAATCTGCTTGCCTTAACCCGCTGGGTGCTGGAGAGGTTTGCCTCTGTCTTCAGAAAAATGATTTCACTAACAGATGTTTGATCTCCACCTGAAAGATTGCAGAGCAAAGAGCAGATTTGCCTCAAACAGCAGCTTAGTGACTCATTGCTGATGTTGGGCAAGTCACTAGCTGAAAACATTTGAGATGTTTGGAAGGAGGGATGGCTGTGAACTCCAGTAATGTGGCATCTTGACGGGAGACAAACACCGAAGTCTATGCGATCGGAATTTTAATATACTGAGGTGTTCTACAAGGATTGTAGAATGCCAAGTCTTGTTAACTGCAAATCAGAGCATTGACTCCAGAGCTGAACAGTTCTCCCACCAAAAAAAAAAAAGAAAGAAAGCTTAATACTGTCTTCATTTGGCAGTGACCTAAAATCAAAGAAAAAAAAAAAAGCTTCAAAGTTGAAAGAGGCCTCAGAAGTGATTTAGTCAAAGCAATCAGGAGGTAAACTTCAGCAGCCACCAAAAAAACTGTATTTGAATAACAGAGGTTGAAATGATATTCTCTTTAAACACCAGTAAAAAGATCTATTGAGCTTATTCCAATCCCTCTTAAAAGGCGTACAGGTCCCTATGTGCAAATGTACACCCATGCTCATATGCTCACACGCTTCGCGCACATTTACACTCTTCTAATCCTTCCTCTACAGCAACCTTGCTGCTCATTATCGGGAAGCTTTTAAAAACCCTGCCATTTAGAGACTCCACCAGCCTGAGACCAGAAGAACTAGATGGTGTCCGGCTACCACCAATGACTGCCCTGACAGGGAACAAAACAGAGAGTCCCGGACGGAGTGGGAGAAAAGTGAGGAGCAGAACTGAAATTCATGAAAAAAGACCAGACTTAACGGTCTGACAGAGACTGGAGGAACCCCTGAAACTATAGCCCTCGGATTCACTTTTAACCCAGAACTGAAACCATTCCCAAAACCCACTCTTCAGACAAAAATTAGACAGGACTATGAAACAAATAATAATACACGTTAGGAATGTTCTTAGTTCAAACAGATACACGAGACCAAATGGGCAGCTCCTGTCCAAAAGTAGGATAGGAAGGCAGAAAGAGACAGAAAATGGTCAAATGGACACAGGGAACCCTGGGTGGAAAGGGGTGTGTGCTGTCACATTGTGGGAATTGCAACTAATGTCACAAAACAGTACACGTGTAAATTTTTATATGAGAAATTAACTTGAACTATAAACTTTCACCTAGAACACAATTTAAAAAATTTTTTTAAATCTGGATATTTAGTCCGCACCCCAGACCAATTAAATTAAAAGCTCTGGGGGTGGGATCCAGGCATTAGTACTTTTTAAAACTCCTCCGGGAAACCCAAAGTGCAGACAAGCTTAAGAAGTGCTGCTCCAGAGAGAGAGTGTGTATTTATTCATTCATTCACTCACTCACTCACTCACTCACTCACTCACTCATTCATTCAACAAATATTTATTGAACATTTAGATTGTGCCAGGCAGTGTACTAGGTGCTGGAGATAAAATGGTGACTAAAAAAAAATTATACTCTTGGATCTCATAGAATTTTCAGTCTAATGGGGGGAAAGTAATCAGCTATACTAGTGAATATATAATTTAAAGATGTAACAAGTGTTCTGGAGGAAAGATTATGGTCCTGTGAGCAGATATACCAGCATCTGGCCTATATTAGGAGTCCCTGGTGGTGCAAACAGTTAATGTGCTTGGTTGTGAACCAAAAAGGAGGTTCAAGTCCACCCAGAGGCATGCTGGAAGAAAGGCCTGCAAATTTACTCCTGAAAAATGAGCCTGGGAAAGCCCTATATAACACAGTTCTACTTGGACACAAATGGAGTCATCATGAGTTGGACTTGACTCGACTACAAACAATCTTTTTTTTTTTTTTTGGAGGGAGGTGACCTAGATTAGGAGCCAGGGAAGCCTTCCCTGAGGAAGTTGCAAATGCACCGAGATCTTAAGAATGAGTGGAGTTAACTGACCAAGACATGGAGAGCCCTTTTAATCTTTCTAAATAAAGTGATAGCATGGGCAATAGGCAGTAGCTCAAACAGAACAGGGGGATATCTCGTGGTTTAAAATCACGAAAGATGTGTGTCAGGGTTGCATCCTTTCACCATACTTATTCAGTCTATATGCTGAGCAAACAATCTGAGAAGCTAGGCTATATGAAGAAGAATGTGGCATCAGCATTGGTGGAAGACTTGTTAAAAACCTGCGATATGCAGATGACACAACCTTGCTTGCTGAGAGAGAAGAGGACTAGAAGCACTTACTGATGAAGATCAAAGACTACAGCCTTCGGCATGGATTACACCTCAAAATAAAGAAAACAAAAATCTTCACACCTGGACTAATAAGCAATATCAAGATAAATGGTGAAAAGATTGAAGTTGTCAAGGATTTTATTTTACCTGGATCCTCAATCAATGCCCATGAAAGTAGCAGTCAGGAAATCAAATGACTTATTGCATTGGGCAAATCTGCTACAAAAGACCTCTTTAAAGTGTTAAAAAGTAAAAATGTCACTTTGAGGAATAAGGTATGCCTGACCCAAGACACGATATTTTCAATCACCTCATATGCACGCAAAAGCTTGACAATGAATAAGGAAGACCGAAGAAGCGATACCTTCGAATTACGGTGTTGGCAAAGAATATTGGATATACCATGGACTGCCAAAAGAATGAACAAGTTTGTCTTGGAAGAAATACAGCCAGAGTGCTCCTTGGAAGCACATACTTTGGAGGTGTTATCAGGCGAGACCAGTCCCTGGAGAAGGACATCATGCTTGGTAGAGGGTCACCGAAAAAGAGAAAGACCCTTATTGAGATGGACTGAGACAGTGGCTGGAACAATCGGCTCAAGTGTGACAATGATTGTGAGGATGGTGCAGGAATGGGCACTGTTTCGTTCCGTTGTACATAGGGTTGCTATGAGTCGGAACCAACTTGAAAGGTACCTAACAACAACATAACAACATCCATATTTAATTTTTTTAATGACATATTTCTTTCTGACTCATGATACACTAGTATATTTCACTCTTTTCTCTGTTTCCTTTTCCAATAATACTTCTCTGAATTGACTGTGGCCTTTATTACATCCTTCTTTTCTTTTATATGGTGGCAAATTGAATACAGTCAAATGTAAAATTGGCTATGACTTGAAGTTCTGCACTTATGAAGCCCACATTATACCAACTCCTGGTGTCAGTCCAACAAGGTAACATCAAGTTAAATAGTCTCACAACAAATACATTCAAACATGGAATTCTTAGAATTTTACTGAGTTGAGCTCAACTCAAAGGCAATTGGGTTAGCAACAGTAGGATTTTAGACCAAGACTTTTAACCCATTCATTCAAATTTGAACCCATGCTGATAATTCGCATTTCTAACAAGCTACAAGCTAACCCTGCTAGTTAGGGACCAATCAGTATTATTGTCAGGTGTCATCAAGTCAGTTCCGACAGGTTGCAAATGAGTGGTCCTTAAAGGCTGATGCTGTATTCTTCTTTATATAGTCCAACTTCTTGGACTATTTGCTCAACGTACAGATTGAATAAGTATGGTGAAAGGATATAACCCCGACGCACACCTTTGCTGACTTTAAACTATGCAGTGTCCTCTTGCTCTGTTCGAAAGACTGCCACTTGGTCTACGCACAGGTTCCACATGAGCACAATTAAGTGTTCTGGAATTTCCCATTCTTTGCAGTGTTATCTGTAATTTATTATGATCCAGACAGTTGAATGCCTTTGCATAGCCAATAAAACACAGGTAAACATCTTTCTGGTATTCTCTGCTTTTAGGTAAGATCCATCTGACATCGGCAATGTTATTCCTTGTTCCATGTCCTTTTCTGAATCTGGCTTGAACTTCTGGCAGTTCCTCATCAATGTACTGCTGCAATCGCTTTTGAATGTTCTTCAGCAATATTTTACTTGCATGTAATAATAATGATATTGCTTGATAACTTCCTCATTCGGTGGGGTCACCTTTCTTGGGAATAGGCATAAATATAGATCTCTTCCAGTCGGTTGGCCAGGTAGCTGTCTTCCAAATTTCTTGGCATAGATGAGGGAGTACTTCCAGCAATGTATCCGTTTGTTAAAACATCTCATTTGATCTTCTGTCAATTCCTGGAGCCTTGTTTTTCTCCAGTGCCTTCAGTGCAGCTTGGACTTCTTCCTTCATTACGATTGGTTCTTGATCCTATGCTATCTCCTGAAATGGTTGACCATTGACCAATTCTTTTTGGTACAGTGACTCTGTGAATTCCTTCCATTTTCTTTTGATTCTTCCTATATCATTTAATATTTTCCCAGTAGAATCCTTCAATATTTCAACTTGAGGCTTTAATTTTTTTCTTCAGTTCTTCAGCTTGAGAAATGCTGAGCGTGTTCTTCCCTCTTGGTTTTCTATCTCCAGGTCTTTGCACGTGTCATTATAATAACTTTACTTTGTTTCCTGGAGCTGCCTTTTGAAATCTTCTGTTCAGCTCTTTTACTTCACCATTTCTTCCATTCACTTTAGCTACTTTACACTCAAAAACAAGTTTCAGAGTCTCTTCTGACATCCTTTTTTGTCTTTTCTTTCTTTCCTGTCTTTTTAATGACCTTTTGCTTTCTTCATGTATGATGTCCTTGATGTCACTCCATAACTCGTCTGGTCTTCAGTCATTAGCATTCAACATGTCAACTCTATTCTTGAGATGGTCTATAAATTCAGATGGCATATACTCAAGGTCCTACTTTTGCTCTTGTGGACTTGCTCTAATTTTCTTCAGCTTCAACTTGAACTTGCACATCAGCAGTTGATGGTCTATTCTGCAGTCAGCCCCTGGCCTTGTTCTGACTGATGATATTGAGCTTTTCCATCATTTCTTTCCACAGATGTAGTCAATTTGATTCCTGTGTATGTTGTCTAGCAAGGTCCACGTGTATAGTAGTGTGGTCATTCTCACCCTTCTTTTCTGAATTTTTCCTCATCCATTGACATAAATTCACTGCCCCCTAAGTTTCCTATCTAACCTTTCAAGTTGCTCTTGCCAATTTGATTCCATATAGATAGATCTTAAAAGGGCACAATGTGTAAGGCAGACATTCTTTACTCATTAAGCCCAACTATTGTTTGGTTTTAAGGACAGTTCGGGGGATATTTTTGGTTTAAGTTTCAAGGTTTGAAGAGTATCTCAGGCAAATAGTTTTAGAGATTCATCCAGTCTCCATGGCTCCAGAAAATCTAGATTCCATGAGAATTTGTTCTACATTTCCTCTGTTTTGATCAGTATTCTTCTTTAGAATCTTTTATCAAAATGTTCAGTAATGTTAGCTGGACAACAGCCTGTTCTTCTGGTCTCATGGCAAAGACACAGTTGTTCATGGAGGCAATTAGTCCCACATTCTATTTCCTCCTCCTATTCCTGACTGCTGCTGCAGGCAAATAGAGATGAATTTTTGTACCTTGGATGGCCACTTTCAAGCTTTTAAGACCCCAGGTATTATGCAATAAAGTGGGAAGTAGAACAGAAGCACTAGACCCATGAAACCATGACACTAAACCTCCAAACCAAGGAACAAAATCCCACAAAGTATCACAAAGTGTTTGGTTTGTACATAAGCAGACTTGACAGCTGCTCTTTTTTTTTTTTTTTTTTGGTCATTGTTGTGAATATGTCTACACCATATCTCTTTTTAATGACACTGCTCTTGGCATCTTTGAGTTCTGCCCAATAGTGGAGGCCTTTTCAGTTCATATTTAAGATACATACAGTTCTTCCTACTGAAAATCCAGGGGTTATAAAGCAGGTCTCCCCTGCTCCCACCACTCTGCATCTCTCCTGCTTGTGGCAAAAATCTCATAGGCATAGATAGCAGTTAGAAAGCATTAGAGGGAGACCAAAAAGTTGGCAAATGGCAAAAATGGAAAGAGAAGCTCCCTTCAAGTAATGTGTAACTAATAACGGGCAATTTTTAAATCGATTTGGAAGACAGCAACTTCTCCAACCAGCAGTTGATAAATGTTCGGTATTTAAACTCAAACTTTGCGCCACCACAGATTCAGAGACTTTTGAATAGCAAAATGCTTTGCCAATAGTGTAAGGTCCTTGATGTAAAAAGAGTCTGAACCATACACAAGAGCATCTTCAGAACCTGGGCCAGATCAAATCTTGTTTGATCAGAACAAAGACAATTCCCCTAGACACACCTGGACAAGAATTTCAATGATTCCTGTTGTGGAGGGGTTGGAGGTTAGTTATTTGAACCATGACAGATAGTACACATAGTTTTTTTTTAAGATAATTACACTGAATTGAGTTTACGATAAAACAAACAACATACATTTCTCAATTCATTATGTGAATTTAGCCATTCTCAATGCTTCCTTTCTGCTGTTTATAAACACTAGAGCTAAATGATCTTTTTAAGTAAGTGCGTTAATACATACATCCTACTGACAATTGCAGACAATTACTAATCTGTAGTGCACAATTTCACGTGGGTTTCACCACATTTTTGGTGCAATCGTGCACTACAGATTAGTAGGTAAGCAGAAGTCAGCGCATGCATACCTTGCTTATTGGGTTCTATCGTTGCTTGCAGTAGTTTACCGTAGCCAGGCTGACTCCTGTCCCATATGCCGTGGTTATGCTGCACTTGGTGGCTTGGCTTTCTCTGTGGTGCATGCTAGCTTTAGAAACTCAGAACTGAGCGTTAGCTGTGCTTTGCTGGGGTGAAGCCCGAGCTATCATCATGGTTTCCTCCTAGAGGCATTAACATTTCAATTCAAAGCACATTAAGGCCTTACTGTTTTTCCTTCTTTGATGCGGCCAGTGAAAACCCTACGCTGAGTGGAGTTTCATTCCTTCATGCACAGAGTCACCATAACTTGGGGGCCGACTTGAAGGCAGCTAACAATAACAACAACAGTAAGGTGTGTTTATTCTATCACAAGACTAGTTTTGACTGTGAAAAATGGCACTGCTGTGAGTTGCCCGCTCTTCCTCTAAAATGGGACCATCAACGCGTAAAAATAATGTTTCTTGCCAACCCCTCAGAGCTGGTGGCAGCTCTGTAATAGAACAGCAGGAGCAGCCAGAAAGGGGCTTTACAGATGTGACAAGTATGGGGGTGTCCAAGTAGGAAACAGCACCATCAGCCATCATTTAAGGATCTCATTGCGCTGTTGGCCACCATGACACAAACTTCCTCTTAGCAAAGAAAGAAAAGTCAGAAATTACAAAAGACTTGCCCCAACTGAGGGCATGTGCAAGAAAAAAAACCTCGCCTTTCCCCTCACCAGCCCCTCACCAGCCCCTCGTGCCACCACAGGCAGGAGACTCACACGGCATTTCCTGTCCAGATCACTTACTCTGCTCAGAGAATGCAGGGAAAATACATTCAACACAATCGAAGTAGCATTTGTGAGGGGTGATCGCCCACTCCTGCCCTCAATTTCTACTCATCGTGGGCAGAGAAAAACACCTGGGTCAAACACACGCACGCACATACTCTGAGTGTCCTGTGCTGAGGAGAGGAAGGTTCCAGGTAAGCTTCAAATGATATTTCTTTGGCTTCTCTCTTTTCTGGCTCCTGTCGCAGAAATGTGAAATGCTGGCCAGCTCCATTGAAAGGTGTCCTTTCTTTACTTCTTATATAGCAGCAATTCTTAAAGAAGAAAAGGTATTGGAAGGCAGGCTTGCTCCCCTGGCGGTACATCAGAAGCACCTGGCAAAGGAGGAGGCCTTTATTGTATGACTTTCCTCTCGCTCTGGGAGAATCTGATATGCCCCCTGGGGTTTGCTCCACCTCCTCCCTTACCGCTCTTGTTGAGGATTACTATACTGGGGAGATACTATTACTGGTGGGACTGGATACATCCCTCCAAAGTGATGAGTCAACAAAAACAGTTCAATAATCTCTGCTATGGAGTCTCTTCATTCAACTTCAAATAAGCTGAAATTTTTAAACAAAGAAAAAAGCTAAAGCTCTTCTGGGTGGGCTATGACTAATTAAAAGTTTGAATACTGTCCAAGGTCAAGAGCATTTAAACTAGACCAAGAAGAATACCTAAAGATCTAGTTGCCAGCTAGAGGAAGTGCTGGGAGAATGCAGACCAAGGAACAGGCAGCAAGGTCAGCAACACAGGAGAGTGGTTAGGCTCCTGTCACGCGATCAGGTTCAGAGCAATGGTCAGAGTCAGGAGGCGTGAAAGAAAGACCACGGACAAGGCTCTGGGCTAGAGTTGAGTTGAGCAGGACAGAACCAGGGAGCAAAGGGCCAGCAGAAAGGAATGTCGGATGGAAAGGAAATGCCTGGCTGCCTCAGTGCAGAGCCCCCTCTTGGTGAGGGCTTGTGTCCAGCCCTCAGTTCCTCTGACAACTTGTTGGCTGAAACACTTTCATGTTTGGGGACCACTCTGACAGGAGGTATTCCCTAATTACCCCCAGCTGTTCCCTGATTACTCCCAGGCCTGCGAGTGCTCTTGCCCAGCATCCTTAAGAAGGTCATTTTATTTAAGAAAAATAGGCATGCTTTTCTGTTGTTTGATTTTGGTTTTCTATATGAAATAATTGCAAAATATGTGATGTTAAGGGCCGGTTTTTACAGCAAAATACTTAGCTTTTCCCTATATTGTATTTAATCTCACCTTTTGAGAACTCTGGCTTGCTGATGTAGAAACTCTATGTAAGCACCTCCTGCGGACTCCAGGGCAAACAACCTCTAAGCCAAACACTTTCTTTCCTATGCCCTTGCTCAGCAAACCTAACACCTTACCTGCTTTTTGGCTGTGCACATGAGTAGAGGATGGCAAGACGCAACGCCCGTTTAGCAAGCACCCCCAGACAAGTGAGACAGCTGCCACAAAGGGCTATGACCAGAGCTTAATTGTTCTGATACGTCTAAGGAGTGGTAGGATTCAAGAAGAAAAGTCTGGCTCTACCCCTGCAAGAACAACTACAATGCTGTGCTACATGTCACAGTTGTTTCAATGTATAGTTCGCAGTGGGAGGCAGATTTCACATAGACGAGTCCTGACTCAGAGCCTCTTGATGTCTTATCAAGCCACACTGGATTTAGACCATGGCTTCTGGGACTCCACCCTTGTCTTTGAAGATACATCATTGACAAAATAAATCTAGATCTCCTAAGTCTCTCCAAAAGAAGACGAAGAAGAAAACCTGTTGCCATCAAGTAGATACTGATTCACGGCAGGCCCATATCTGTCGGTGTAGAACTGTGCTCCACAGGGTTTTCGGCAGCTGATTTTTTGGAATTAGATGGCCAGGCCTTTCTTCCGAGGCATCTCTGGGTGGACACAAACTTCCAAACTTTTGGTTAACACCCAAATGTGTTAACTATTTACACCACCCAGGGACTCTTCGAAAAGGAGAAGGTAGGATTTAGTTTGCTTTCAAATCATCAGGGGTCAACATTTTGGTCAGAAGAGGCAGGGGAAAACGTGTACAGTTAGATCAGGAGGTAATACATATTTGGGCAAGACTTCTGCAGTGCGTCTCTGGCCTCTGTCTTGAACTGCAGTAATAAGCACCATCCACACCTTAATTAGAACATAAATTAGTAAATTTCTGCAAACCGTGTCACCTCGTTTAACGACAAAATGTGTCTCTCTACGAACTACCAAGATGCCACGTAATCCAGTGCTACTTATAATTAATTTACTACAAAGCAACTTGACAGCTAAAACGACTCTTCCTTTACCACAGTGACTAATTTTTATTAAAATAAAATGCAGTGAATGCATTATAACCGGGATTTTATTTCTTGTTCACTGTACCATCCCTCCCATCTACTGGAGTATTTGATGCATAAAACTTGCTCAAACAATATTTATTGAAATAACGAATGAGTGAGTATTGTTATTGTTGTTAGGTGCCATCGAGTCAGTTCTGACTTAGAGTGGCCCTATGCACAACAGAATGACACACTGCCTGGTTCTTTGCCCTTCTCACAATCCTTGCTATGTTTGAACCCATTGTAACCACTGTGTCAATCCATCCCATTTGAGGGTCTTCCTCTTTTTCATGAACCTTCTACTTTACCAAGCATGATGTCCTTCTCCAGGGACTGATTCCTGCTGATAACATGTTCAAAGTACCTGAAACAAGGTCTTGCCATCCTTGCTTCTAGGGACGTGAGTGAGTATAGACCTGCTTATATTCAATAATAAGGTTCTAACACCTTTTGAAAGACATCTGACCTAAAATATTTTCTCACAATTAGAAACACAAATCTTCATTCTGAGAAAATGATTTTGAGACAAATTTCTATTATTTCTGCACAACTGTATACCTAACAGGTGGTGTGGGTGTTGGTTACATGCCCACACTACACGTTATAAAGCTGCCAATATTTGAAAATTATGCCTAGGTACTTATGTTGACCCCTGTTCTAGGCCATATATATCATCCTGCTTGGACCCTTGGATTTAATCAAAGTTAATTCAATAGGCAAGAGAATTCCAACCTGATTCGTTCTTGCCTATCTCCTCTTGTTGGTGATGTTCTTATTAGGAATTAATCAAAACCTCCCTGGATCCTCCCCACCTCACTCCACCTGCAACCCAATTTTAGGATGAAAAATTCAGGAAGCCGAAAGAGACTGTATCAAGAATGGCACCATTCACCCCAGAGAGTCCAAACAGAGGCATCTGTAGTTAATGTGAGGGTCTTCATAATGAATACAGGGTGAATGAACCTCTCCACAAGACCAGGACCGTTATTTCATAAGAAGTAAGATCAAAATCATGTTAAAGAAGATCAATGCAAAAGCAAAATTAACTCTCTCCGTGGGGGGGTATGACTGCTCCTGAGTAATTTAGGAAAAAAAAAAAAAAAAGAAACCTGTTGCTGCCGAGTTGATTCTGACACATAGCGACCCTCTAGAACAGAGTAGAACTACCCCATAGGGTGCCCTGGTGGATTTGAACTGCTGACGTTTTGGTTAACAGCTGAAGCTCTTAACCACTAGGCCACCAGGGTTTGCCATGGTTATTGCTGGTGGGGAGATGCTGGACTGGTGCTGGCTCACCTAGTACCCCTCCCCCGCCCGCCCCCTTTGATGCTGTGTCTTCACAGTTCATTGGACTACTGCTGATACCTGGCTGGGGGTAGGCGGTGAGAGCAGTTGCAAAGAGCATGATACAAATACAAGGGTATGTTCAATCTGAAGACACAATTTGGTTTGCTTTGCACAGGACAGGACCAAATACGTCACGAGTCACGTGATTATAGTGCCACTGGCACGTTTTTACATGGCCAACAAAGAGAACTGAATGTGAGCTTATGCCTGATTGTTCTGAAATGAAAAAAAAAAAAAAGAATTGTCATCACATACAAAATTTATGTTGTTGTTGTTAGGTGCCGTCGAGTTGGTTCCGACTCATAGCAACCCTATGCACAACAGAACGAAACACTGCCGGGTCCCGCGCCATCCTTACAGTCATTGTTGTGCTTGAGCTCATTGTTGCAGTCGCTGTGTCAATCCACCTCGTTGAGGGTCTTCCTCTTTTCCGCTGAATCTGTACTCTGCCAAGCATGATGCCCTTCTCCAGGGACTGATCCTTCCTGACAACATGTCCAAAGTATGTAAGATGCAGTCTCGCCATCCTTGCTTCTAAGGAGCATTCTGGTTGTGCTTCTTCTAAGACAGATTTGTTCTTTCTTTTGGCAGTCCATGGTATATTCAATATTCTTTGTCAACACCACAATTCAAAGGCGTCAACTCTTCTTCGGTCTTCCTTATTCATTGCTCAGCTTTCACATGCATATGATACAATTGAAAATACCATGGCTTGGGTCAGGCGCACCTTAGTCTTCAGGGTGACATCTTTGCTCTTCAACACTTTAAAGAGGTCCTTTGCAGCAGTTAAACCCAATGTAATGTGTCTTTTGATTTCTTGACTGCTGCTTCCATGGCTGTTGATTGTGGATCCAAGTAAAATGAAATCCTTGACAACTTCAAACTTTTCTCCGTTTATCATGATATTGCTCATTGGACCAATAAGCAATGAAATTTATGAAATGTATGTTTTATTTCTTTGTGGAATTGTTCAGCTCCCATCTTTGGAGATATGTACATAATCGATGTAAAAATAGACCACTTCTCAATGAGCAAGTTTGTTCTGTGAGTCACAACAATATCAATTTCTTAAAAGAAAGACAATCTGAAAGGAAATGGAAAATAAATATCTTTATAATTTTTATTATATAGGGTCACTATGAGTTGGAATTGATTCGACCGCAATGGGTTTGGGTTTTGGTTTCATTTTTATTATATAAATAATAATTTATTTCCTTGAGGAATCGTTCCATTTCCTGACACAGAAATACATAAATATTCTGATAAAATGTAAGTGTAATGTTCTGACAAAGGCTTTTTGTTGCTTTCTTGGAAGACGAATTTAGAAACACACTCATTGTTGTAAAACGGAAACAGATTTTGGATGATAAATATTAATATGCCTAATACCTCATTTATTAGCATATATAGAGTGATATCAAGCACTATGTCCCACGTAGCATACAACAATAAATGAAACTCACTCGATACATAAATTAAAACTTTTCTTGTTAGATAAATATTAATAATTCCAGTATTTTTGGGACATTTGCTATGTTAGTAATATATCAAATTATTACTCATGTTAGTATTATATTAAATGTATGCTAGGTTGGGTCCATATGTATGCCAAACATATTAAAATTATAAATATTATTGTTTACAAAACTTAGGACATAATTCTACATAAATGCTATACAGTTAAAAAGTAACGATTGTTTTCATTGCAATGGTCGACTTATTTGAGTTCCCTCTCTTTGGCACGTCATTGGAGTTCCCATTGGTTGTTTACCAGGACATGCGCAGGGGCATATCCTTGTGTTTGTATCATGGCAAAGAGCATTGCTGGCTCTTCTGGCTGGAGTTGCTGGATCAGCAGATGTGGATGTACAGGACGGTTCTCTCAAAGGGGATCAGGGACATGTTATTAATATAATTTGTCCTTGCTCAGTAATGGTTCATGTTTGATCCAGTTGCATATTGGGTCAATGTAGCAAGAGTTAGACTTGACAGCCCACCCCCACCTCCTGTTTAGTAGAAAGAGAGAGTATACTCCCAAGAGATTCACTGAGATAAGGAGTTTCAGTTACACAGGAGGGGACCATAGGAGACAAATGTCAAGGAAGGTGTTGAAGCGGTAGGGCCTAATAGCTTAAACAACCTTGCGCGTGGTGCCCTTGGGACCCTGCATGAACTTTATTTCCAGCCAGCACTTTCTCACTCACTGGAGCTGGTGTCAATTTCATTCAGTGCCCTGCCAATTCCCTTCCACTGTGGTGTCTGCTCCTCCTAGTGTCCTGTCTGCTTGGAAACTGTGGGTCTTTGCTTTGGACCACTGGTCCCCTTGTGTTGTTGATGCCCTAAGCACGTGCTTACCTTGCTTATTGGTTATTCCGTCCCTGCTCACCATCATTTCTGATTTTAGTTATTTGTATCTTTTCTCTCTTTAGTTGTCAGTCTAGCTAAAGATTTATTGATTTTATTTCCTACTGGTAATTTTAATTTCTTTCCTTCTGGCGGCTTTGGGAGCCCTGGTGGTACAGTTGTTACAGTGATCGACTGATAACCAAAATGTCATCGGTTTGAAACCACCAGCAGCTCCTCGGGAGAAAGATGTGGCAGTCTGCTTCTGTAGAGATTTACAGTCTTGGAAACCCTATGGGGTCGCTATGAGTCAGAATTGACTCCACAGCAGTGGGTTGGTTTTTTTTGTTGTTGTTGTTACTTTGAGCTTAGTTTGCTTTTCTTTTTCTAGTTTCTCAAAGTGTAAAGTTAGGTTACCGATCTGAAATCTTTCTTATCTTTGAGCGTAGGCATTTATAACTGGTGCCCCTGTTTTGTTGATGCCCTAAGAACTTGCTTACCTTGCTTATTGGGTAATCCATCTCTGTGCCTAGTAATGCATAAAGGTCAGGTAGGGTCCAGTAGGCAATCTTTCTCATGGAAGAAAGGAAGGACCATTTCCGGAAAGACAGAAAGGGAACACTCCCAGAAACTCTGCTTAACACAGCTTCCTTGTGCCACTTCACTACAAATAAGGGAGGGAAGTAACTGTGTAGCTAACCATTCTTGCTAACCCATCTTATGACTCAGTTCTTAGCTCCTATTGTTCAAGAAAAGATGGTTAGATAGCCACAAGTGGGAGATTAAAAACTAGCCACATTCTTTCAGCTCCTCCCATCAAATGGTTGAGTCTATTTTCCTTAAATCTGGGTTGTTCTTTTACTTGCTTTGACCAATAGAATGTGGCAGAAATGACATTATGCAACTTCCAAGCCTAGGCCTCCAGAGGCCTTACACCTTCCATTACTGTCCTCTTGACACACGATGCCACATGAATGTGGGCAGGCTGGTCTCCTTGATGAAGAGGAACCATATGGAGAGAGATGCCCCGACACAAGTGAGCCACCTCCCACCATGAGCAGCAGAGATGATCCATGCGGTGGTTTTAAAACATGTCTGCAAGTTCTTTTGACACTTTTCAGATAGCATGGTGAGGTTTGATTCCCTTCCCCTCCAATACAGGTTGGCCTTAGTGACTTTTTCACAATGAATACAATACAGTGAAATTGGCATTGCGTGACTTCTGAGGTTGGATTAGAAAAAGAGATACAACGTCCACCAGGCTCTCTTTCTTGGGAGCCCTGAGCAGATGTGTGAAAAGAAAGTCTGACTACCCTAAAGCCACCACGCTGGAAAGAACACATGGGGAGGCCACAGAAAAAGAGAGAGATCCTTGAAAAGTCCCAGGTGTTTGAGACTACCCACCATCAACCACCAGACACTGAGAGAGACTTCAGATGATGCCAACCCCAGTCTTCAAGCCAGTCTAGGCTGATGTTGGGTAGAGTAGAGATGAAATATTCCCGCCAATGTCTGCCCAAATTGCACATTTGTGAGCAGAATAAGTGTTGTTATCTTAAACCACTAACTTTTGGGGTGATTCGTTAGGTAGCATAGGTAACAGATACACTATTGCATTTTCTTAACCTGATTTGTCATGACTTGGTGAGCTCTGGTTAGGGGCAGGGCTCAGGGGAAACAACTCTGCATTCCCAAGGAGGGGTTTTCCTTTCTGTCTTATGACCCAGTTGAAGAGACAGCAATAACACACAAGCAACCATGACAGGGATAATTAAGTGCACATTCACCTGGACTATGCATTCAGAGAGCAGAAATACTCAGTACGCTAAACGTGAAAACGATGTTTACCTGGCACTATTCATATGAACTTACCTATTAACTAGCTGGCTCCACTAGTGCAAAGAGTTGGACAAAGATGAATCACAGATGCATTCATTCTGTGGCTACAAAATCATACGAACCTATTTCCTAGAAATGAACTTAAAATAGCTTGTGAAAATAAGACACCACTCTTCGGAAAGAGAAAGTGTTTAGACTCTACAGTGGTTTGCATAAAAAAAACCCAAAAAACCCATTGCCGTTAAGTCGATTCTGACTCATAGTAACCCTAAAGGACACAGTAGAACTACCCCATACAGTTTCCAGGGAGAGCCTGGTGGATTCAAACTGCTGACGTTTTAGTTAGCAGCCGTAGCTCTTAACCACTACGCCACCAGGGTTTCCGTAGTTTGCATCAGACAGTGAAATTTCTCAGCCAGCCCCAAATCATCACTTTCCCTCCTAACCATGTTTCTTGGAAATCCCTTGCATATCTTCTTTTCTTTGTGAAGGATTCATTTACACATCAGCACCACGTTTTTACACAGGTTAAACCTGAACATCTAACCACAGGGGAAACTTATGTTCTACGCAGCAGGGGTGGAAAACAATAATGGAACTGAAGCCATAGATGCTGGGAATTTTTAGGGGTTGAAGGATAATTTGTTTTGTGTCTGTGACAATCCGAAATAATCTTGTATTCTCTCTGTGGGATATTACTACAGATTACCTACCCATCTGGAACCAAGACAATGATGGAGAAAGAAAACAGTTATCAGAGAACTGTGTTCAAAACAGCTATCTGTTGCTGTTGGTAACTAAGACTTGGAGCGAACTGAACTACAGGAAATCTATGTCCTGTTCTGCTTTTCAGATGGTTGAAACTTTTAGAAAAGAGACTAAGTTTATTTGATGTTTTTATGTATGGTTCAAATACTTCTTGGAAGGTCAGTAGGCCTTGGGAAGATTTATATCCCCTATTTAGACTACTAAAGCTATGTTTTAAATAAGAATGTTTGGAATTTATCCAAAAGTTAAATTAAAAAAAAAAAAAAGAACTGGAAGATAAATAGAATATCAGCTGCTGACCAACCACTTACATGTTCCCATTCAGGGGCATCATTGTAGATTCTTTCACTTCATGGCAGCTGTGGCTCACACTCCACGTACCTTTCCAGTGTCCTCTTACAGTTTGCTTGGCTTTTTCTCACCCTTTGGATTTGACAAAGGAATTGGCTAACTCAGTATATACCTTGGGATTTTTGCAGTTGCGAGAAACAGAGTATTCAACCCCAAACTGTTTTAAACCAAAAAGGGAATGTGTTGGCTCATGTAACTGGAAAGTTCAGAAGCTCACACACGTCTTGGTGCAGGGGTTCATGTAACTCCAGGACCCATTTTCTCTCTGCCCCATGCCTCAACTTCCTCTGTGTTGATTCCATTTTCACATGGGCTCTGCACTTACAGCCCCAAAATGTCTGCTCCCTGCTCTGGAAGAGCTTCCTCCTAGGTTCACATCTAGTGGAAAAGACTAAGTGTTTTTGACCCAGAAATCTTAGGAAAGTCAAGAGAATCACTAATTAGTCTTGGCCTGATGTCCACTCTCGAGGCAGTTCCTATGGCCAAGAGATTGTGGGGTGCCAATTGGCTTAGCCCTCAATCCAGGTTCCACCCCCAGAGCTAGAGTCCTGTTCAGACTACAAGGGCTGAAATGGAGAAGGGGTGAAAATAGGGGATATAGACAGAGACAGAAGGACTGGAGACCAGGGAGTCAAACAACTAATACCTGAGACATTCAGCTTTGACCGTTAGCTCTTCCTAGGCTCGGGGTACACTCAACATTCCAGCCATATTGAACTCTCCACCCCTCTAACTTGCGATTCTCGCTTTCCTCTTTCTGCTTTTGGGCATGCTGCTTCCTTTAAGTGGAATGAAGTCTGGGCCTATTGACTGCCTGTTATGAAAGAGCTTAAGTGAACTTACTCTTGGACATGGATACATAACTGCTGCCATTGGGCTCTCTTGAGTGAAACACCCTAGCAACACCAGGGACCTGTAGAAACAAGCATTATGGCTTACAAAGTGTATTGATCATGAAAATTATAACACATACAACTTCAAAAATTTATCCTAATGAAGGAAGAACTATGACAGAAAGCCTGCAGCAGACACATAGTGTCCAGAAACACATAACTTTGTATTCAGTAAGCTTGGGAGTATCCTCTGTCATTTTAGGAATATTTAAGGATTTATCCTCTGTGCAATTACTCCCTTTGAGACTACTGGGCACCCAGCGTGGTTGTTAAACCTAGAGAGAAGAAGGCCAACTTCAAATATATGAAGACTGTGATTTAAGTGGTAAAGTTTAAGAAATAGATTTTATTTTGTGATTTTTTTTTTTTTGGTGGAACATAAGAATAGAGCCAAGAAGAGTTCAAAAAAGAACACATTTCATTCAATAGATATTTATCAAGAACCTGCTAAGTGCCAGAGCTGAGTATATAACTTTGAAATGATGTACGATCCCAGCATCAAGGTGCTATGGTCTCTCACAGGAGACAGACATGTGAGCAACACACACATTAACACACATTCACAAATGCCCCCAAGGGTGGCGATGACCCTGACTGAGCACCACTGCACCCGTCCCACTTCTCTTCCAACGTTCCCACCTGGTAAAGAGGTAAGCAGTCCTGGGCTTTGCAACAACCTAGTCCACACTTGGCATCTTCCAGCTGGTGGCCCTCTTCTCCTACTTTGTTAGCTCCTGTTGGATCCCGCTGTGTCAAGACCAACACAGCACTTTTCTGCTGCTGCCTTCCCTGATGATGTGCAAAGCCTGTGAACTGGAGGAAGGCTCGCTGAATAATTTAAAGGCAGCTTCTCACTTCAAGAAGCAATGCTCCAGTTACCTAAGATAACATCAGGCCACCCAGCTTTCCACCTGTGACTGAGGCAGCCATAGCTGGTGGTGGCTTAAGCTAAAATAGCCCCAGAATCAGCAGAGGCAATAGCTACCCCCAAAATCTCATGAATTGTGGGCTTCACTTGGTGTTGAGAGATGATGCTCCGCGTGGAAAGGAGCTGGTAACATTAGTTGACCGGTGGCAGGATGGCAGGCTAAAGTCAGCACTAGCCCGTGCGATGACAACACATCCCTATTATTTACATTTTTGCTTTTTTGAAATCAAATATGGATGTTTCATCTACTTTCTCCTTCCTGCCACCAGCCTCTCAGCCACTTCAATAAGCACCTTTACCAGGGAATTCAGAGAAATGCGAATCATTAATACATTTGGGTCCTAAATTTAAACAGAAGCAAGACTCCTGTGAGGAAAACAAAATGCAGAACCCCTAAACAAACTTTGTTAATTCAAATCCCCCACAAATTCTTTTTCTAAAAATCCCTTAAATTATGAATGTACTCTCAAGATTTCTAGGGGTGACTACGGAAATGTGCAGACTTCCTCAGGGCTAAAAAAATATTGACTAGAAGTCAAAGCTAGAGGAAGAATGGAGACAAGCCAGCCAACAGGGCCCTCTGTTTATATCCCCTGCGAAGGTGGCTCTTGTTAAGTAAGCCCCGGATTACTGCAGGTGAGCCCTTCCTGTTCATTCCTTATGCGGGAACCCAGCAGGAGCCCAAGCTGAGTTCCCTCCAGGACTCAGACGGTAAAGGCATGCTGGGAGGACAGGTGGTAGGGTGTGTCCAGTGGGAGCTTCCTTATGTGACAGGCAGAGGAACCTCCAGGAAAGAGCTGCCTTTAGGGAAGCGACAACTAAGGCAAAAACAAGGCTGGGACAGGACAGTGCTCTAGAGTGGGAGGGACAGTGGGCAAAAGGGGTAGAGTGAGGGGCCCCAAACTACTTCGGTTTTTGACTTCTGAAATACTGTTGTTAGTTGCTGTCAAGTTGGCTCTGAGTCATGGTGATCCATATACAACAGAACAAAACATTTCCCGGTCCTGCTCTGTCTCCACGATCGTTGGTGTGCTCCAGTCCATTGTTGCGGCCACTGTGTATTCTGAGTGCCTTGCAACCTAGGGGCTCATCTTCCAGTTCGTATTGGAAAATGTTCTGTTATAATCCATTGGGTTTTCATTGATGAATTTTCAGAAACAGATTGCCAGGCCTTTCTTCCTAGTCTTAGTCTACATGCTCTGCTGAAACCTGTCCACCACGGGTGACCCTGCTGGTATTTGAAATACCACTGGCATAGCCGCCAGCACCATGGCTACATGCAAGCCACCGCCGTATGACAAACTAACAGAGAGTGGTGGTCTGAAATATCACATTAAAAAACACCAAAACTGAGTTATAAAAAGGGACATATTTAACATATTAATGTTTTTAACACCAAAAAATAAATAACCAAAACATTGGAAATAATTGTGTTATTTGCAAGAAAATTAAAGGATTTATAAGAATTAAAAACTGTTGCTGTCGAGTCAATTTCGACTCATAGTAGAACTGCCCTATAGGGTTTCCAGGGAGTGGCTGGTGGATTCAAACTTCTGGTTACCATCCGAGCTCTTAACCACTGTGCCACCAGGGCTCCGTAAGAGAATAACTGATTCATAATTCATTACAGGAGATATGATCCAGCACAGGGACACAAGAGAAAGGTGAATGCTGTCATCTTTCAGTGCTGGCGGCCTATCGCTGAGATGGTGTGAATAGCCTCATTCGGAGCTTACCCCCATGACTGGCCTGAGGGTGGCCGTGTCTGTCCCTGGAGTGTCCTGCTCAGTGCTCACTGACCCAGCCTGACTCTTACACCCAGGCAGCCACAGGAAAAGGGCAAGTAGAAACCACAAGAGATCTTAATCCATGAACTCTGAGAGATGCTGAGCACACAACCCTTCTGGGGTCAATAACTTCTTCAGCCACTTTGGTGACTTTGGCAACCACACATTGGTCAGCTCACATATTAACACCTCCACCTTGGCGTCAGCAGCCTTGGCACAGGTGTCTCTGGGCATCCCAGGGGAGGCAGTGGCTGCATCTCCCAGGCACACTGGCAGCAGAAGTGTTGCTTGCAGTGTTGGTTATAAGAAATATCGCCAGTGAGAGCCAGGAGGAGGGCAAATTGCAGTACCCGTGTGATAACCAGGAGATCATGTTCCATCAGTTGACCCTTCTCTGCCCTGTTCCGTGGGGAACAGCCTTCCCTCAGCCTCTATTCTATTTCTCCACAGGAAATTTTATAGGGATGGGCCACGTGGGGAATCATTGCCTGTGATGAGTGAATCTGTCAGCTTCCGGCATTTAGTATCAGGAAGTGCACTTGTCCACCAACATCAGGCTCGTTCTCCAATACAAGCCTTGTCAGTGATTTTATTCTTTTTTTATTGTTATAAAACACAACATTTGCCAACTCAGCATTTCTCACGTGTACAATTCAGTGATGCCAATTACATCAATCATGTTGCGTGAGCATCACCAATAGCTGTTGTCAAGTTCTCCATCACCATAAGCAGAAACTCAGGGCTTCCTAAACAATGGTTCTCCCTTTCCCCTCTTCCCCACTGCCACCACTGCTAACCACTGCTAAACTTTGATCCCTATACGCTGCCTATTCTAGGCATTTCATATATGGGACATCATACAATATTTGTCCTTTTGTGGTTGGCTGATTTCACTCTGCATAATTAATGTTTCCAAGGTTCATCCATGTCGTAGCATGTATCACAACTTCATTTCTCTTTATGGCTGGGTAACATTTCATCATATGTATACACCACGTTTTGTTTATCCATTCATCCACTGATGGCCACTTAGGCTGTTTCCACCTTTTGGCTGTTGAACATTGGTGTACATGTGTGTGCACAAGAACATTGGTATACATGTGTCTGTTTGTGTTGCTGCTTTCAAGAAAAGTGGTAAGACTGTGCCCTGTCAAAGGTGGAAAACTTTCGAGACCCAGAGAAACAAGGCAGTTCTGGCTCTCACAGGTTTCGCTGTACAGTATTTTGCTGACGGAAAGCCAGAAGACCTTCACCAATGCACTCCCCGAAACCCTACCTGTGAAGAGGCACTACTTGATGTACAGTAAAACCTGAGAAAGCCAGAACCTGTCAGAGAAGGAAGACTCAAGTATTTCCACTAAAGTGAGCACTGGAAAAGTGGTAAGGCTGCATCCTGTTAAAGGCGGAAAACTTGCGAGACCAAGGAAAACAAGGCAGTCCTGTCAAGTTCCGGCTCTGACAGATGTCACTGTACTTAGGCGTGGAACTGCTGGGTCATATGGTAGCTCTGTAAAATGTTATAACTTTGACTCTATACTCTGAGTCTTCTGCCTTATTTCTAAATTGCTTCAGAACTCAGAAAGAGCAGTGCTATTTATTGAGCCTCTCACACACTCCCAGGAGTCCACATCGTCATTTCTGTATTCCCAGAGGTTGGTATTTTCTTTGGCCTTAGCACACTCTTAAAAATATACCTGAGTAATCAATGAATAATAGAAACGTGCAATACTCAGCCCAGGAAATATCAGAAATACCTAGTGAAACTTGAAGGATGTGTAGTGGAAAGAAGGCCTAACCAGAGAAAAACTGGTGATTGCTACAGTGACTCGATTTTTACCCCGAAGCTGGTATAATCCAGGAAACCACAAAAAACTCATTTATCGACTCATATTTTCAAAACACATTTTTTTGAGCATTTAACACGTTTCAAGCACGTGGAAGGAGAATTCCAACCCTTAAGCAGTTCATATCCTAGTTGGGTAGACAGAACTGGGCGTGATAATGAAAATTCCATTTGACCAATTACTTACTAATGCTGTAAACCACTAGTTACCATAGCATAGACAAGGTGACAAAAAATCCTGCCTGTCAAGAAAGTTAGGAAAGTTTCCAGAAGTTGAGAACCAAGGTATGTCAGCTGAAGTCTATGGATTCATAGTACGGATCAGGAAGGGATACTCGGGACCCCAAGCAAACCTCCAGTTACCTGGCAGCTCCTCTTGAAGCCAGCAAGTGAAACAGGTGCCTGTTCAAATGAATTGGTGATTCAGTGATTCAGTGAGTATTAGTTGAGGGCCTACTATGTACAAAGAGCTGCCCTGGGGTCATAGTGGATGCAAGCATAAAAGGAAAAAGACCAAGTCCCCTGGAGCTAAAATATAAAAGGGGAATATAGACCTTCCCTGGCTATCATCTCAGGACTTAGCTCTCACTCCCAGGCTCTTGGAAGAAGTTTCCTTTCTACAGTGATTCCTGCAAGGAGGGAAAAACAGGTAATTTGAGCTTTGACCCAGACTTGAACCTAAGATCTTGGAAATCTTAACGAAGAGGATCAAATCCAAAAAAAATCTCATTTAAAACTTACAAGCAAGTCTCTGTGTTACAAGCAATAGAAGATAAAATTACAATTAGACAAGACATTCGTTCGCTCTGAAAACCTCAGTTGTCATGGAAATGGCTGCCCCCGTCCATAAGATAGAGACTGGCAGAGATCTTTATACCACGTGGCCCTTTCTCTCTGGCTATGGTTAACTAGATAAACGGTAGCCATCTAAGATGGACCAATCTGTCTTCAGAATTTAGAATCAGAGCTAAATTATTAGCTGCCATCAACTCGACCCCTGACTTAGGGTGACCTTATGCACACGTGACGAAACACAGCCTGGTATCATACCATTCCCACGATCGGCTGTGGATCAGACCATTGTGATTCATAGGATTTTCATGGCTGGTTTTGGAAACAGATTGCCAGGTCTTTCCTCCTACTCCGTCTTAGTCTAGAAGCTCTGCTGAAACTTATTCAGCATCGTAGCAACATAAAAGACACTTATAAATTGCTGATGGCTCCCTGAATAGAAACAAGATAAACTTGCACAGTGTCTTTTCACCTTGTGTACAGAGAAGCACAGGCCAAACTGTGGAGAAAGGAGAGAAAAATCAGATAGACACTGAGAAGGTGCACGTAGGTGCTGCCCTCGCTGCTGATGGCTTTAGTCCCTTGCTAGACAGCTGCACCTCCTGCCTTTGGGTCCTGTTGCCCTATAGTAAATCCCCCACATCTGCTTTTTTGTGTAAGTTAGTTTGAGTGGGATCCTGTTACTTGTCACCAAAAGAACCTTAGACTAAGAAAAATAATAATAATAAAGCAAAGACCCTCTTCTGGGATGTATGAGTTTGTAAATTCGATTGACTGGCATGGTCCCATAAAGTCTATTTTTATTGTGAGAAACATGCTAAATATGAGCTTCGATACATCGTCCTACAAATTATTGCTTGTTCTTGGGAGATGCAGTTGTTCACAGGATATTGCCTGTTAAGACAGCAAAGACAGCCGCAGGGACGTGCAGTCATGGGCATTACCCAGAACAGAGAGAAAACTGAAAACAAACTACACTGAGTATGGCAATGCTTTCTCTAGACCAGACTGATTGTGTCCCTTATGTGGTGCTCTTCTAACCCAAAATTGAGAAATAAACTGATGTTCTGAAGGGATTGTGCTCCCACCTTCTATGGGCTGGGAGTTGCATTTTTTTTAAAGGAAATGGAAATTCCCAGAAGATGTCATATTGAGATGGGCAGATCCAGGGCCAGAAAGAAAAGACTCAGCAGACAAGAAATCTTTTATCTTTTGGGGGATTTGGGGACAGGAGGCTTTTGGTTCAGCAGAGAGGGACAGGCTAGAAATCTTTTCTCCATGGTAGGAAATAGAAAACTGACTGCCACCACAGCGAGGCAGGCCAGGAACTCTGCAGACACCAGCCAGGGGACTCTGAACAGTCATATCCAATACTAGTTTTACAATTCTCTGCATTATAATTTCCTTCCGTGATATTAAAGTGCAGTCTGGTCTTAACTTAGCTGTAAGCAAGGGAAGAAGCTGTGCGGAGTAGAAAAGGGGAAGCAGACGCTCCTCATTCTGAGGTCAACTTTATAATGGCAGCATTGGTCAAAGGGAGGTAGGGGGTCCTAGAACTGCAGAGAGTGCCCAGCAGGAGGCTGAATGTTAGCCCATGGTACAGTGGAGTTTACCAGTCTAGAAACAGGCAAAGCAAAGGCATAGGTTTGTCACGAATGACCTAGAAACTAACATGAGGAAAACTTTTTCCACCCAGCACTTCCCAAGTGCTCTAGAAAGGAAGGAACAATTATGGCAGATACTGGCTAGATGCTCAATGACATTGTTTCCGCTTCCTGAACACACAAGACTGCATCTCTCAGCCCCCTTGCCATGGCCAAGGAACATGACTGGAAGTGGTGTAGGCCACTCTCAGACCTGGTCCCTAATATCTCCATGATATCCTCTGCTTGATTTCTCTTTGCTTGCTGGTTGGCTCAGTGCAGACGATATGCAAGAGGCCCCAAGGGGGGCCGTAAAGGACAGTGAACCCCAAAGACAGAAGAGCCTGAATCCCTGAGTCATCGCCTGGAGGAGAGGTGCCAGACCTGTTTCGAGTCACGATGTGAGCAAAGAATAAACATTTCTTGTGTTAAACCAATGAGATGTTGAGGCTGTTTTGCTACTGCATGTAACATTAATTACTCTAACACAACAATATGAGGAAATATCTAAATGCAACAACATAACGAGATTATTACACAGATGAAAGCCTTTGAACCATCAGAGATCTGGTTTACACAAGCATGAATCATTCCCCCAAAGATCCAGTAAGACGCTTAGCAAAAAAGTGATAATAGAATGATAAACAGGGGCCTAATAAATGACTCCTTTTTTCTGTTCTAGACATTAGTGATGAGGCATGGAGCCATCAGGAAATGTTTAAGCAAGGATTTTCATAGTATTATTCCCTTGTGAGAGCTGCCAAGAGTTATGAGCTTGTTTTACAAGACGTGAATTCATTGAGATTCTTGTTGTTGTTAGGTGCCAAAGGTTCTGACCCATAGCAACTCTACGTGCAATAGAACGAAACACTGCCCAGTCCTGTGCCATCCTCACATCGTTGTTATGCTTGAGCCCACTGTTAGAGCCACTGTGTTCATAAACCAAAACACCAAACCCTCTGCCGTTGAGTCAATTCTGATTCATAGCTACCCTGCCGGACAGAGTAGAACTGCCTCATAGGGTTTCCCAGGCCGCAAATCTGTAGGAAAGCATACTGCCACATCTTTCTCCTTGGAACAGCTGGTGGATTTGAACCACCGACCTTTCAGTTAGCAGCCAAGCGTTTAACCACTGTGCCACCAGGGCTCCTTCATGTGTAAATACAAACCTCCATTTTTCTCTCTAATCAGCTGGTAGCTTTTTGTTTATAATCTTTATTTCTACATTGCCATGGTTTTGTCTTTATTTTCCAGGGTTATTGGAAAATAAAACAAACTAAAGAGATGGTTAAGATGCTTGGCTACTAACCAAAAGATCGAAGGTTCAAGTTCTCTCAAGGAGCATCAAAACAAAGGCTCTAGTAACCTACTTCTGAAAAATTAGCAATTAAAAGCCCTGAGAAGTGCAGTTCTACTCTGACACACATGGGGTCCCCTTGAGTTGGAACTGGCTCAACAGCAACAGGTAAACCAGTGTATTAAGTCAGTTCTTATTGAACCAAAACCTTGTTAACAAACACAATGCTCTTTACACCTGTAAGTAACTACAAATCAAAATACAGCTCAAACATAAAAAAAAAGAAAGAAAGAAAGGATGTTGACCTGGCACCCATGTAGAAGGAGTTGTTCATCTGGGACGTATGGACTTTCTTTTTTTCTCTTTGAATCCGATTTGTCCATTTCCTTGGGAACTGGGCAAGATACCCCCTTCAGAGGTCTGCAATGCGAGGTCTTTCTCTCATGCACTGGGTGAAAGGAGATCTCCAACCAGATGAAGTGGGCCTGTGACTTTTCCCGTGTTATAACATGGATGAATCTTGAAAACATTGTGCCAAGTAAAGAAACCAGATACAAAAGCCCACATATTGTAGAGTCCATTTGTATGACATATCCAGAATATCACATCCATAGAGACAGAAAACAGATTACTGGTTGTCAGGGACCAGAGGGAGAAGGGAATGAGGAGTGACTGTTCAGTAGGTACACGGTTTTCTTTGGGGTTATGAAAACGCTGTAGAACTAAACAGTCAAGATGATTTCACAACACCGAATGTACCTGTATCAGGCCGAGATCTCTAGAGAGGCAACACCAGTGATGCATATATAAATATAGAGAGATTTATTTCAAGGTAATGGTTTATGCACTTGTGGAAGCTAGCAAGTTCCAAATCTGTGGGTCAGCTGTCAGCCTGGAGGCATCTCCTGACTCATGTGGTTACAGATGTTGGTGAACCCCAAATCGGCAAGTCAGGCAGAGGGCTGCTTGCTCATGGGGTTGCAGGAGATGGTGAATCCCAAGATCTACAGGTCAGGTGGTAGGCTGCTGGCTTTGGCTCACGTCCCAAGAACCAGAGGTCAGAGGATGACAAGGCAGATTCAGATCAAGAGGGCAAGCTTTGCCAGAACATCCGTGTGTATTGGATGTAGGCCACACCCTCAAGGAAACTCCCTTTCAACTGATTGGCTACTCATACCAGATTACAAAATAGAGGATGATTACATAGTATCTGCCAAACCACTGAGAATCATGGCCTAGCCAAGTTGACCTACAACCTTAACCATCACAGTACTAAATGTCACGGAATTGCACACTTCAAAAGGGTTAAAGGGGCAAGTTTTATGCTATGTGAAATTTACTTTAATAAAAACACTATTTGATTTTTTAAACAGTAAGTTAATATTATTTTTCTCTTTCTTTGCCTCACACTTTCCTGTTATGTCTCCTTCTCATCCTTTCTGAAGCTATATATTAATAATGGTAGCATTAATAACAGGAGAAATTAAATGCAACTCACTGCAATCTGGCTGGCAACAGCACAAAATACAACTTTCGGGCAATTGATTGTTGACTGAATCAATGGAAAACCTGAATCATGTTCTCTTTAGTCAAGGCTCAGGGGAGGCTGTGCTTCCACTCAGAGCAGACATAGAATCATAGGTTCCTGGATGGGAGATGAGTAAACAAAAGCAGAGAAACCTAGCTGGGTCCCTTCTAGTTATCTCCTCCAAATGCATGTTGGTACATATGGGTTTGGTCTTTTTTCACATCTTCTTATCTCCCAGAACTGGTTTTTGTGGCAAACCAGCCTTGGACAGTGAAGAAGAATAAAGTCATTGAAGGACAGAAAAAGGAGCTGGAGGTTGGGTTGTGACTGCCATGCTGATCCCTGGACAATCACCCTGTCCATCTCACACTGATCCTTTGCCAAGCAGGTGGGTAGAAAGACAGGAGGCTTGAAGAAAATGGACTGAAAAACACTCACTTTCAATCCCAGCCTTCCCAGGCATCCCTGGGGGTACAAATGGTTAAGAGCTGAACTACTAACTGAAAGGTTGGCCATTTGAACTCATCCAGACATGCCTCAGAAGGAAGGCCTGGTGACCAGCTTCCAAAATGTCACACCCTTGAAAGCCCTGTGGAGCACAGTTCTACTCTGCAACACTGGAGTCGCCATAAGTTGGAATCGACTTGATGGCAACTGGTTTGGATTTTTCCTTCCCCCCTCAGCCCTGCCTTCTCCTCAGCGAGAAGGTCTGGCATGTCTGTCTGAGGTGGGAAAAAAATGACACGGCTGGTAAAAGGGTGTGTCACTTCATAAAGAAGCTCACATCCTAACCAGAGGCCCCAGTCTGTTCTGTGTTACATGGTCTTATGGGTTCGATTGTGTCTCCCCAAAAACGTGTGTTCAAGTCCTCACCTCGATACCAGTGAGTGTGACTTTATTTGGAAACAGGGTCATTGCAGACAGAACTGGTTAGCATGACGAGTGGAGAGGCACAGAACGAAGAAGGCCGTGGGAAGATGGAGGCAGAGATTGGAGCGACGCCAGTTTCTGGCAGACAAGACCATTATAAAAAAATAAATTATATTACAAATATTGCTACCACTGAAAGAGCTCTCAGTTCAACAAATGTAATCTGTGTAAGAGTGATAAATAACCTATGAGTAGATTACACAACAGCTGTAATGACAATAAATTTATCAGGAAAAGCGTTGGCAGACTGATACGTAACCCTATTTGTCATCTTACGGCTGAATTGCAACCATAGGTTGGCTATGGATACACGAGTCCAGCAAGAATCAACAAAAGAACTGTGTGAGAAGCAACTGACTCTACGGAATTTACAATAAAATGTGTTATATATTTTATTATTATTTGTGAGTGTATACCACACATCTTTTATATCAGTAAAATTTATAATCAACTTAAAATTTTACTTTTTATTTTCCAGAGAGGCAGTTGCTAAGCATTACCAGCACACCACTACCCAGAGGTCTAAAATCCCAAGACCTGAATTGAGTCACTTGTTCATCTTCCCCCCTGTAAAATTCAAGGAATGGGAAAGGAGGGAGGAAAGGAGGGAGGGGAAGGAAAATGAAGGAAGAAAGAAAGTCCAGACCTGGCTGCCTTTGTTGGTGTGTGAAGGGAAGGAAGGTGGTCATGAGAGAGTATTTGCATTTTTAAGCCCATAAAGGAACGTCCCATATAGTCACTATGTATTAAAAGTCTTTGTGTGTCTGCTGAACAGGCGGGCAATGCTGACACCAGCGGCTGCCACTTCTGCAGATACACAGAGAGATGGGTGCCTTCTCTGGGGCTGCCATCACACTACCAGGAACTGGAAGCCCCTCTTGTGGCCTCCCCCACCACTGTTGTTGTTAGCTGTCATTGAGTCGTCTCCGACTCATGGACTCATGGTGATCTATGTGTAACAGAATGAAACAGTGCCTGGTCCCATGACATCTTCGTGGTCATTGGCATGCTTGAATCTATTGTTGTGGCTGTTGCGTCAGTCCACCTCATTGAGGGTTTCCCTCGTTTGCTGACATTCCACTTTGCCAAACAGTGCTTCCCAAGGCTAATGTCAAAGACCCAAAAGGCCAGCTTCCAGTGTAATTCTGTTCTGCCCTGAACTTCACTATGGAGTGATATGTTTTCTATGCAACCAGTAAGCTCTGGTTTGTCAGCTTTCATAACAAATGAGGCCACACTCCTTCTATTGACCTATACAAAGGAAGGGAACCTGACTCTCTAGGCCCCCTACATGCAGGATATGTTTCCTCTCTCCAAGGGGTCCTCCCTGGGATAATTCCAAGGCCCCAAGGACATTTACTCATTTCCAAAGGACAGTCCTGAGTGGAATCCCCTCAAGGAGAGAAAACTAGAAACCTGCTCAGGCCATCTAAAAATAATAATAATAATAAAAAAACCCAAACCCGTTGCCATTGAGCCGATTCCAACTCATAACGACCCTATAGGACAGCGTAGAATTGCCCCATAGGGTTTCCAAGGAACGGCTGGTGGATTTGAACTACCGACTTTTTGGTTAGCAGCTGTAGCTCTTAACCACCTAGGAACTGCTTTTTCTGTCGTCAGGAGCACAAAGTGAAATAGAGGTGACCTGGGGTCTGCCACCTGTCTGTATCCTCTGCCAGCTGACCTGTGCTGACTCCTGTGAGCTGACCTGTGTGAGTCCTGGCTGAGGGAACCAGGACCCTGCAGCACAGGAACCCCTTCCCCATGTGGATTTCCATTCTCTAGAACTTACATGAAAAAGTGGCTTTGTCAGGGGAAGGACACACAGGCAGTCTTGAGTGGAGTGCCAGCAGTTTACAGGAGTTGCAGGGAACTACTAATTGCCCAGCCCCTGGGCACTCTGGGCCAGTTGGTGATTGTGAGACCCAGGGGAGAAGCCATCAGTCCACTGGAAGCTGAACTTAGGGACAGCCCTTTTAGCTGAAAGAAAGGAAGCCCCTCTCACCTCTAGCCAGCTCATTGTCCAGCTACCCATGGTAAACACTCTGAGTCTTTCTAGACAATACTACTCCTTTGAAATCTAGAGTGAAGAAAACGATAGACCTGAAATATACAGGGCTCACTCTTTGCCAGGTAGAACAGTTAGCCTTCTATCCAGTATGATTTGAGTGGTGCTCCAAAGCTAGCCAGCTCAGAAATATCTGCCCCTCTGGCTTGCCCCAGGCTGCATCTTGAAATTCACAAAATTAAAGTGTCCTTCCTTTGGGTAAGGGTGGTCTCCCATAGCTTTCTATTGCCTCCAGTATCACTCATTAACACCTTAGCCGACATTTGTTTATAAATAACTAGATGTGACCTTGAAAAGCACTGAACTTCTCCCAGGGAAATGAGACGTAATAAGAAGTTCTGATGTAGACAGAGAGCCGAGAAAAACCCCAAATTGGGACAGTCCTTGGCAGGGCAGGCCATAACATGGGAAACCTCAGACTGCAATAGGGTGTAGGCACAGAGGGAATGTTTGGGGAGGCAGAAGGGCTTTGAAAAGGGAAGTGGAATGCCCAGGAGGCTACTTGACCTCTTCACAATCTTAGACTGGACCAACCAGTGTGGATACTTGTACTGGTGGTACATAGTAACAACATCGACAACAACAAAGCTGATATGAGAGCAGCCTTGGCTGGTCTTCACGCCTTCCAATTCTTCCCGCATGCATGCATACAGTTTAGTAAATGGCAAAGTCATATTTTTCTCCTAAATTTTATTTATATTGTTGTTGTTGAGAATATACACAATAAAACATACACCACTTCAACAGTTTCTGCGTGCACAGTTCAGTGACATTACTTTCTTCAAGTTGTACAACTGTTTTCACCCTCCGTTTCTGAGTTGTTCTTCCCGCATTAACATAAACTCACTGCCCCCTAAGGTTCCTGTCTAATCTTTCAAGTTGCTGTTGTCAATTTGATCCCATATAGATAGTTCTTAAAAGAGTACAATGCTCAAGGCAGACCTTTTTTACTACTTAAGCTAAACTACTGTTCAGTTTTAAGATGCAAAGTCATACATTTTTAAACGGGGGTGACAAGTGAATCATGAAGCTACACATAGGGCAGGGTTAGATTTTAATCTTGACAGTAAAGGCCAGGATGAGTGGTGCCAGGCTGCACTTGCTCCAGGGAGGTGGCTTTAAACTTCCAGTGTGCTGGGCCTGACCTCCTGTCTGCCTGCCACCATGCCACTCCAATGAGGTTTAAACCTGCATGTGAACCTGCTTCATTCAAAGAGAGCTCTGCCACGGCTCCCAGACAACCCAGGTTGCCTCTCTCCTCCCGGATCTCAGTCAGCCGCTGTTCTGCCTGTGGAGCCCTGGTGGCGCAGTGGTTAAGAGCTCAATTGCTAACCAAAAGGTTGGCAGTTCAAACCCACCAGCTGCTCCTTGGAAACCCCAGGGGGCAGTTCTACTCTGTCCTATAAGGTTGCTATGAATTGGAATCGACTCAACAGCAATGGGTTTGGTTTTTTTTTTATTTTTGAAGCTAAAGATAAGGAACTCTGGTGGCACAGCAGTTAAGCGCTTGGCTGCTAACCTAAAGGTCAGTGGTTTGAACCCACTAACTGCTCTGCAGGAGAAAGATGTGGCAGTTTGCTCCAGTAAACATCACAGCCTTGGAAACCCTATGAGGCAGTTCTACTCTGTCCTGTAGGGTCACTATGAGTTGGCATCCACTCAAAAGCAACAGGTTAAGCCAAAGATAGAGGGCGATGATAGTTCAGTGGTAGAATTTCTCTCCTGCTATGTGGGAGACCTGGGTTCGATTCCATGTGCAGCCACCACCCGTTGGTTACGATGCTGAATAGGTTTCTGCAAAGCTTCCAGACTAAGACAGACTAGGCCTGGTGATCTACTTGTGAAAATTAGGCAATGAAAACCCTATCGGTCACAGCAGTCTGGTCAACAACTCATCATGGGAATGGCACAAGTGGCATTCCATTCAGCTGTGCATGGGGATGCCACGAGTCAGGGTGACTCGACAGCACCTCACATAACAACAAACCAAAGATACAACCAAGCAGTCTGAGAAAATTCTATTCTTGACTTGTGTACTCTTCCTTTGTTTGCAAGTTCTTACAAAGACGAATTAAACCTCATTTATTTTGTGAACAACTTTTACTGAAAAAAATAACAATTTGCCAAAATGGGACTGTTGTAGGAAGTCCAGGATGTATGACCACTGTACCAGTTTCTCCTCTTACCCAGGTCATTGGTCCGAAGTGCTGACATCCACAGACACTTTTCACTCCGTGATCAGACCGCAGAGATGGGATCAGACTGCAGAGATGGGATCAGACTGCAGAGATGGGATCAGACTGCAGAGATGGGATCAGACTGCCTCTTCTTTTCCCCGGTGTCCCACACTTTATGTTTCAGTTAAGTTTTCCTTAATGCTCTTCAATCTAAGACAGACCCAAGAGATTCATTTGTCTTCCCAGGCCTCAGCTCTAAAGTTGATGCTTCATCACATAGTGAAGGAAATGATCCAGTTTAGACAGAGCACCTAAAACCTAAGTAAAATTTTTCACAAATATTAAAGTAGCCAATGGAGCCCTGGTGGTGTAGTGGTTAAGAGCTCGGCTGCTAACCAAAAGGTCGGCAGTTCAAATCCACCAGCTTCTCCTTGGAAATCCTGCAGAGCGGTGCTAGGCAGTCCTATAGGGTCGCTATAAGTCAGAACGACTCGACGGCACTTAACAACAACGAAGTAGCCAGTGTTTTCATAGGGTAGCAGGACTTAGTTAATAAGTAGAAGCCAAAAACATGATAAAATTATGACTACAGGTAGAGCTTCTGTTGTTTGCAGATGGCCAGGCAGTTAAAGCGAAATTCATGGCAGGTGTCTCTGGGACCCTTCCTGGGAATCTCTCACTATAATCCTTAAATAGAGGAATTGCGTGGATCAGGTGAGTGTTTCCTTGGCTGACTGGTGCTCCAGCTCCTCTGGATCTGAAGGAGGTGAGGGAAGAAGAGCAGGGAAGGCATTGTCTGCTCTGTGGGGTTGGACTTGGGCTCTTAATGTGATGAAGCCATTTCTCAACCTGAGCTCCTCTTTACTCAGCCTGCTGGAAAAGCTGATTTAACACCCGCGGGCACAGACAGATTACCCTATAAGTAAGGTACACACGGGCTTAATTGTGCTTCCTTACTACAGATTAGTGCAGACTAGTATTTACTACAAATTAGGAAGTAAGTACAATTAAGCCCGTGTATACCCTGCTTACTGTAAATCAGTGTGTACCGTGTTTACTGGTTAATCCACCTGTCTGTGTGCAACATTCACAGGAGTCACAAAACGTAAGGAGTATCTCCCTAGAGTCGAGCTCACATTCAGTGAAGGTGTTAGAAAGGGCTGTGCTCAACAGGATCCTCCTCACTGAGTCAGGGCTTCTGGGCTGGGGGGATTGGGGGGGAGCCCAATAGCAACAGCTACACCCGAACCAAAACTAACCTAATGGTCGTTCACTCAGCTCTGACGTCTAGTGGCCCCATATGTGAGAGCAGAACTGTGCTTTATAGGGTTCTCAGTGGCTGGTTTTTCCGAAGCAGATCAGTAGACCTTTCTTCTGAAGGGCCTCTGGGTGGACTTGAATCTCCAACCTTTCAGTTAGCAGCCAAGCACGTTAACTGTTGCACCACCTAGGGACTTCTGAAGCTAAGGGTGTAAATACAGAAGCTGGAAGCAACTTAGTGGTCCCATTAGTACCCGTGATGCTTTCTCCTTCCTGTGTCATCTTCTCTCCCATAGCACCTTCAGACTGCTAAAAAATAAAAAGAGCCCCAGCCCAAGCAGGTGCTTATTTGCCTAGGTGGAGCCTTCTGTGAATTTTGTATCTGTCTCACTCAAAAAGGGCTGCATACCTCAGAGCTGCATTTAGCCCAGCCCATGGAGGGGCTGATGCCACTATAGACCACCAACCTCACTCTCCTGTGGTACCTCCCAATGGTAGAAATCCACCAATGAAGTACAGGAAGGAATATCTGCTCATTCCTGGGAGAATCTGTATTTCTAAGGATTCTTGACTTTAACTTTGTTTTCCTAACCAAAACTGACAAGGGATTTCTGTGCTTCTCCCAGGCACAGGAGTCAGTTGGGGGGGACCATGGCTTGGAAATATAGATGTTGGAAGTTCCAGGACATTTTGAGGTTAAGCATAAGAAGACAGTAAGAGATAGTGGTTTTGGAGTAAAACAGATATGATTAAAAATTATATCTCTGCTACTTAAAAACTGTGCAGTTTTAGACAAATTATTTTATTATGACTCAGTTTCTCTCCTAAAAGGAAATAATGATATCTATCTCATAAGGTTGTTCTGAATATTAAGTAAAAATATATATGTAACAGAGAAGAGGGAAAGCATCAAACTATCATAATTGCTCTCTAAGGAAAGAGATTTTATAGGAGGGCCCTTATGTTTTCCAAGCCCCTTGATGGGTCTGCTTGACTCTGTTTAGTAAAGAAATGAGAATTTGGGCTTTCTGGGAATAGTCCATGAGAGAGTGCTTGAGGAATGGGATGGAATGGAAGGAGAAGAGAGAACCTGGTGAGACGGTGAGGCTAGGAGAGGAGGTTTGAGGCTCACAGGCTTTAAGGCCTGATAGACCTGGGTTCAAATCCTGCCTCTGCTGCTAACTGGAGCCTTGAGCAAATTATTTAGTTTCACTTGGCTTCAGTTTTCTCATATGGAAAATGGGGAAAATAACACTTCCCTCTCAGAAGCTGTTGTGAGAATGAAATGTAGTAATTATTCTTATGTGCCTAGTATACAATGTGTACCTAATTCACAGCATCTATTGTTGCTGCTGCTGTTATTAATACCATTGGGAATGTGTGGTCTGATCTCTGTTACAGAGGGCACCTTTGCAAAGGCATGTTCCTCGGCTGCTCAAATAAGAATAAACTTATTCCTGGTCCAAATTCTGTGGGGGCCAGTGCCAGGTAGAATACAGTACAGAGAGCCCAGGGAAGATCTCCATCCTCTGGGCAGTAGCTTCCTCAGCCTAAGCACCCAGCTGACTCTCAGGGACTTATCCTCCACATTCTCCTCTTAATGTTTTTTTGATCCAGAAAAACAACACGTGCTTTCTATGATTGGGATGACAAATGTGAAAGATCTATATCAACTTAAATAAAATAAACTAATGTACATGAATGTCCAGGCATGGACCAGTAACTTGAAATTTGCCTGCAAAAATGGAGGGTGCTGAGAGACCAAAGAAAGGGGTGGGCAACTGCACTGTGGCAGCAAAGGAGTACATCGGGGAGACTAACATACGACACAGTGGTCCCTGACGGCCAAAGGACCAAAGCAAATCTCCACACACCACAATGGTAGAGCAGAGGTTTTATAGTGGTGGTGGACAAGAGTGGCTCCATGCCAGGGGCTTACATAAGAATGCAAACTGTAGTAAACTCATCAACCACATGGGGGCACCCAAGTTTGGCTTCACGAAGCCTCTTTCCCCTTCAATGAAAGTGTTTTGTAAACAAACTCAGGTGGGTTACACAAAATTAAGGCATGAGAATTATCATTACCATAAGAAAGGTAATAAATACAGAGCTGGCTATTGCTTTTTGTGTGTCAGCTACAGTTTTTTTCAGATACATCATCTAGGCATTAAGAGGCTAAAAAATATCCTATCTGAGGAAAATGCAGAACAGAATTTCAAGTTCTCATGGAATATAGATTTTCTAGCACCATGGGGGCTGGATGAACCCCTGAAACTATTGCCCTGACCTAATCTATAAACCTTAAAACCTTAAACCAAAATATCCCCTGAAGTCTTCTTAAAACCAAACAATAGTTTAGCTTAATTAGTAAAGAATGTCTGCCTTGAGCATTGTGCTGTTTGTTTTAAGATCTATTTATATGGGATTTAATTGTCAACAGCAACTCAAAAGATTAGATAGGAACATTAGGGGGCAGTGAGTTTACATTAATGGGGGGAGGAAAAACTCAAAAAAGGAGGGTGAGAGTGGTTGTACAACTCAAGGAATGTAATTAATGTCACTGAATTGCATAAGCAGAAACTGCTGAATTGGTGTATTTTCTGTTGTGCATGTTCTCAACAATAATAAAAATAAAAATATACATATATATCCTCTCTGGAGGTCTTCCTTGTTTCTCCAGGGTAATTAAAAATGAGCACCACTTTTCTGCACTCAGTGTAGTACACGGTGTCTGCTGAGGTAGAGTGGACCTGCTTGCTGTGCCCTGGAGGAGTATCAGAGGGCTGTGCCCACCGCCTGCCCCTCCTCAAGGTCTGTCCGTGCCAGTGGCAGTGAGACCCCACCTGCCAGGCCTAGGGCTGGACACCAGGCATGTAGCATGAACAAGACAGGCAGGTTCTCTGCTGCAAAAGCACTTACAATGGAAAACATTAAACACACACAGTATTCATTTACTTCTTTCTCCCTGACGAGTGATGTAAAGTAAACCAACAGAAGTATACAAGCGGAGACTTGATCTAGTCTGAGAGGTCAAAAAGAAATGATACTTTAGAACTACAGCTAGAGATGAGAGGTGCAGGAAAGGGAGAGACCAGTGCCTCCAGGAAGAGGGAACAGAATGGCTGAAGGCTCTGAGGCAGAAAGGACTCTGGTGTTTGAAGATAAGGAGGAGGGTCAGGGTGTCTTAAGTTTAGTAAACAGACAGGGATGATAGGCCCAGAGGGGCCCTTGGAGTGAATCTTTCAGGTAGTTTGTACTGGAAAATGGCAGGGATAAACCCTACCTCTCAAAACCAGGGGTATAGCCATTCATAAGAAATAAGAGGGTAGCAGAAGGGTGAGGCCCCTGTGTGGTGGAAACAGTTTGTGCTTGGCTACTAACCAAAAGGTTAGCATCGAATGCACTCAGCACTGCCGTTGAAGAAAGGCCTGGCGAGCTACTTCCATAACATTACGGACATTGAAAACCCTATGGAGTACGGTTCTACTCTAAAACACCTGGGGTCACCATGAGTCCGAATCAACTCGATGGCAACAGGATTGATTTTTTATTTTAGCAGAAAGATAAGACATATGAGCAGACACTATTGTCATTAATTGTGTGTGGATGGTTTATTCAGCGAGCCAGAGCGCTGTGTTGGAGCTGGCTACTATAGTTTTTGTTGTTAGTTGCTGTCGAGTTGGCTCTGACTCATGGCAATCTTGTGTATGACAACAAAACATTCCCAGTCCTGCACCATCTTTATGATCTTTGGCATGTTTGAGTCTATTGTTGCAGCTATTCTTCCTCTGCCTAGTTTTCCTCCATTTCATGGCCAGCTTGCAAACACTTGGGCAAGACAGAGGCTATTTGAAAACATGGATGATTTTGGGCAAATCTATTCCCACTAGTAGAAAAAACAATGACTGAAAAAGTGTACCCTACTGATGATGTTGATCCTCATCCTGCGTAGAGAGAGTATGTTATCACTTAAACACCAACCGAATGTGTGGCATAGGGTCCTTGACATCAGTACGCCTAACCACAGACCCCAGCCTCAAATCCTCTGCCTGCAGAGGAGCTTCCACACCATGACTCACTTGGGCGGACACATCTGCTTCTCAAGACCTTCTTATTTTTTCCTGACTCCCTTGGAGCTGTGAGAATATAAAGGTGTCCAGAGCCAGCCCCAGGCAGTAAGGCAGCCTGCCAACAGTCCTGGCACCAGAGGGGTCCATGTCCACGAGGGCACCAGGTGGAGTTGAGCCCACCTGTTGGGCTGTCCCAGAGCCTGTGACCCAACCACCCAGGGATGATACACAGGCTTATGTACAGGTCCTCCAGAGTGAGAGGCCCCCACGAGTATGCCGAGAGGAAATCATCTCAATCCAGCAAGGAGAAGCAAAAGAAATCATTTATCCCTTCTTTTAGGCTTATGTGGGAAATATTTGTCCTTAGCAACGTGTCTGCTAAGAAATGCCAGGGATCATTCAACCATCCTTCTCCTTGTCTTCCTCCTCATCCTCCTCCTCCTCCTTCCCCTACTCTCTATCCTTTACATTTTCCTCCCACTATTACTCCTCTTTCTTCTTCTTAATACTTTTCCATATATTCCAACATTTCTAGGATGAATGTGTCATATTTTAAGCAACAGGAAAAAACAAAAGGGAAATCTGAAAGGGAAGAGGAAGCGTGAACTCGCCCCCCTGTTCCTAGAAGGGATGAATATGGCATGGCAGGAATCCTGGGGCCTGGCCCTGGGCCTCTCACTAAATAATCTCAGCTCCAATATGTGAGGAAAGGGCATAGATAATTTTCAAAGTCCACTCTACCTCTAAGCTAATGGAATATGTGAATAAGTTCCCTTCTTTAGGTGAATGAATCCATCAGGGGAAAGAGGTGTTCTCCAGTAACTTCACAAGAACACATCAGCTAGGCTCTGAGGTGAAAAGACAATAGCTAGAACAATCTTAGAAAACATCTCTTAGAGAACCTTTCACATAAACTAATAAAACAGCACAAATGACCCACATACTTTCTACTCTTATCTTTTTCTGTTAGCCTTTAGTAAATAGTAAGATTCGTTGGACCAATGAAGACCCTCCTGACTATTGTCACTGAAACCTGTACCAATGATTGTTAAGAAAGACAATTCAAAATGTAGGATTACAGTGATTTTGGCAGTTTCTAGCCAATCTGTGAAAAGGTGAAGCTTTCAATGGTTTTGCCTGTTTGTAATGTTAACATATACTGATGATTGGTTCTCTAATGTTCCTCGGACTCGGGTAGACATGGCTCCAGCAGCATGCTTGTCCGTTTTCCCATTCTTGCCTCTTCTGTTATATTCCTGGAACTTGGGCAGACATGGCTCTAGCAGCACGGTTGTCTGTCTTCCCACTTCTGTTTATTCTGTAATATTCCTTGGATTCGGGCAAACATTAGCTCTGGCAGAACGCTTGTCCGCTTCCCGCTTTTGCCTTTTTGAATATATTCCTTTGCTTTACTAAACTTTGTGATGTTTTTACCCTACAACAGAGGTCTCTGAAACAAGAAATTGGTCTTGAGCAAGGCCACTGGATTGATTCAGTGACCTTTCACACAGCCAGGCTGAAAGGATGGAGCTCTCAGACCTATCGGACCATAGAGGCAGTGAACACAGGAGCGCGCACGCGCACACACACACACACAGAAAGTAAAACACGAAGGATTGCTGAGCTGTACGCTTTTTTTAATCACTGGCTTGTTTGAAGTTTTATTTAAATTACAGTCTCAAGGATTTACACATTTGTGGGCCTCATAAGTGGATGGCATCAATTCTTATTGCCCTAGAGGGACAGACAGTTTTTTTTTTTTTTTTTACTCTTTTGACAGAAAACTTCTTCCCGATAGCATCTCTATGCCCCAGGGAGCCAGACCCCGGGAACCGATGGATAAAGCCAAAAACCAAGCTCTCCTAGTTGGTTCTGAGTTCCTGTGGAAGCTTTATCATGTGAGAACTGTGATGAGGCTCCCACCCTCGCTTTCCCTTTCACAGATCATGGCTGCACCTCACTGCCACCACCACCATCAGCACACCCCAACACTCGTGGGGGTTTGCTTCAACTTGGGAAGATGATTCATGGATGCCACCAGAGGGCTGGAGCCCTGAGTCACAAAAATCAATGCACAAAACTAACATTTTGCAAATCAGTTGAGAAAGCTACTTGCATATTTGGAATTCTCGGTTCAATTACATTATTTAATTTCCACAAAAGACCACTGGTTATTACCAAAAAAAACCCAAAACCAAACCCACTGCCATCAAGTCGATTCTGACTGGGACAGGATAGAACTGTCCCCTCAAGTTTCCAAGGAGCACCTGGTGGACTCAAACTGCTGACCTTTTGATTAGCAGCCGTAGCAGTTAACCACTATGCCACCTTATTAGTATCCCATTTTATAGATGAGAAAACTGAAGCTTCAAGAGCTTTATCAGGTCTACATCAATATTAATCCATACCTTTATGTTATGGATGAACATAACATAACATTATGTTATGGGTCTAATATAACAGGGAATGACAGTTCAGGCAAAGAGGCTAAAAAGAGAAAGGAAGTCTTTATCATGTGAACAATACAGTACCAGGAGGTTCCACAATTCCATGAAGTTGTAGACCTTCACTGTCTAATAGAGTTGCCACTACCCACATGTGGCTATTTAAATTTAATTCTGAGTGAGTTAAAATTAAATAAAATTGACATTCAGTTCCTTAATCTCACTAATCACATTTCAAGTATTCAATGGCCACACATAGCTAGTGGTCACGGTATTGGACAGCACAGATTTATATGACATTTTCATCATCGCAGAGAATTCTATTGGACAACACTGCTCTCCAAGGTCTTCTTACAAATGAGGGGAGTCTATCCTTAAAATAGAAGATGATAATTTCCCAAATGCCATTGTCTGAGCTGCGCTTATGCTAAATTCCTAGAGAGCAGAAGAAATCTGCTTCTTCCCATTAAAGGGAAAAAATGCAGCAGAGGGCCTTCATTCTCAGTCTTTCAAGCATCTGTTTCCATGTCCAGTGGCTAAAGGGTGGGGTCACTTGGCACATAGGCATACCTCCTTCTCTGCTCTCTCTTCAGCTACACGTGGCTTGATAGATAAGTGGACCCATGGAATTTCCCGTCAGGTCTTGCTCACCTCAGTGCCCTTCTGTCATGTACCTGGCCAGAGAGAGGTAAGGTCCTAATCTTTGGATTTAACTCAAAGTAGGGGAACGAGAAGAATCACAGAGTAGGAAACCCCATTTAGACCTTAAGGCTACGCCAGAGGTCCAACCCAGCCCACCAGAGCTGCATTGAGAGTTACTGGCATGGGTTTGATCCTTAGTAAAATGGCACTTTGGTTATCATTCAACATCCCTTGTGTATACTGTTCCCTTGGAGAACCTTAAGGGAGGAGGTTGACTGGCAGGGCAGGACTAAGGCATTCCTTAGTGTCTTAGTAATTTGGTGCTGCTATAACAACAATACCTTAAGTGGTATGTACCATAAGCTTTAACAAACAGAAATTTATTTTCTCACAGTTTAGATGGCTAGAACTTCAAATTCAGGGTGCCAGCTCTAGGAGAAGTCTGTCTCTCTGTCACTCTGGGGGAAGGTCCTTGTCTCTTTTCAGCTTCTGTTGCTTGAAATGGCATCTACATTCCTTCATCTCTGCTTGCTTACTTGCTTAATCCGCTTCTCTATGTGTCAAGAGAGATTGATTTAAACAGCCTGGTACTGGTACAACAATGGATACATAGACCAATGGAACAGAATTGAGAATCCAGACATAAATCCATCTACATATGAGCAGCTGATATTTGACAAAGGCCCAAAGTCAGTTAAATGGGGAAAAGACAGTCTCTTTAACAAATGGTGCTGGTGTAACTGGATATCCATCTGCAGAAAAATGAAACAAGACCCCAACCTCACACCATGCTCAAAAACAAACTCAAAATGGATCAAAGATCTAAATACAAAATCTAAAAAGATAAAGATCCTGGGAGAAAAAATAGGGATAAGGCTAGGAGCCCTAATACATGGCGTAAACAGTATACAAAACATTACTAACAATGCAGAAGAGAACCTAGATAACTGGGAGCTCCTAAAAATCAAACACTTATGCTCATCCAAAAACTTCACCAAAAGAGTAAAAAGACTACCTACAGACTGGGAGAAAGTTTTTAGCTATGACATTTCCGATCAGTGTCTGATCTCTAAAATCTACATGATATGGCAAAAATGCAACTACAAAAAGACAAATAACCCAAGTAAAAAACAGGCAAAGGATATGAACAGACACTTCACTAAAGAAGACATTCAGGTAGCTAACAGATACACAAGGAAATGTTCACAATCATTAGCCATTAGAGAAATGCAAATCAAAACTACAATGAGATTCCACCTCACTCCAACAAGACTGGCATTAAACCAAAACACACAAAATAATAAATGTTGGGGAGGTTGTGGAGAGACTGAAACACTTACACACTGCTGGTGGGAATGTAAAATGGTACAACCACTTTAGAAATCGATTTGGCTCTTCCTTAAAAAACTAGAAATAGAACTACCATACGATCCAGGAATCCCACTCCTTGGAATATATCCTAGAGAAATATGAGCCTTTACACAAACAGATATATGCACACCCATGTTCATTGCAGCACTGTTTACAATAGCAAAATGATGGAAGCAACCAAGGTGCCCATCATTGGATGTATGGATAAATAAATTATGGTATATTCACATAATGGAATAGTACACATGGATAGAGAACAATGATGAATCTGTGAAACATTTCATAACATGGAAGAATCTGGAAGGCATTATGCTGAGTAAAACTAGTCAGTTGCAAAAGGACAAATATTGTATGAGACCACTATTATAAGAACTAGATAAATAGTTTAAACAGAGAAGAGAATATTTTTTGATGGCTACGAGAGTGGGGAGGGAGGGAGGGAGAGGGGTTTTCACTAATTAGATAGTAGATAAGAACTAACAATGCAGAAGAGAAACTAGATAACTGGGAGCTCCTTAGGTGGCGGGAAAGACAATACACGATACAGGAGAGGTCAGCACAACTGGACTAAACCAAAAGCAAAGAAGTTTCTTGAACAAACTGAATGCTTTGAAGGCCAGCGTAGCAGGGGTGGGGGTTTGGGGACCACGGTTTCAGGGGACATCTAAGTGAACTGGCATAATAAAATCTATAAAGAAAACATTCTGCATCCCGCTTTGGAGAGTGGCATCTGGGGTTTTAAATGCTAGCAAGCAGCCATCTAAGAAGCATCAATTTGTCTCAACCCACCTGGAGCAAAGGAGAATGAAGAACACCAAAGACACAAGGTAATTACGAGCCCAAGAGACAGAAAGGGCCACATAAACCAGAGACTACATCAGTCTGAGACCAGAAGAGCTAGATGGTGCCTGGCTACAACTGATGACTGCCCTGACAGGGAGCACAAGAGAGAACCCCTGAGGGAGCAGGAGAACAGTGGGTTGCAGACCTCAAATTCTCGTAATAAGACCAGACTTAACAGTCTGACTGAGACTGGAAGGACCCTGGAGGTCACAGTCCCCAGACCTTCTGTTAGCCCAAGACAGGAACCATTCCCAAAGCCAACTCTTCAGAGAGGGATTGGACTGGACTATGAGACAGAAAATGATACTGCTGAGAAGCGAGCTTCTTGGATCAAGTAGACACAGGAGACTATGTGGGCAGCTCCTGTCTGGAGAGGAGATGAGAGGGCAGAGGGGATCAGAAGCTGGCCAAATGGACATGAAAATAGAGATTGGAGGGAAGGAGTGTGCTGTCTCATTAGAGGGAGAGCAACTAGGAGTATATAGTAAGATGTATATAAATTTTTGTACGAGAGACTGACTTGGTTTGTAAACTTTCACTTAAAGCACAATAAAAAAAAAAGAGAGATTGACTTAAAACACACCCTACACTAATACTGCCACATTAGCATAACAAAGAAACCCCATTCCCAAATAGGATTCTAGCCACAGGTATAAACCCCCAAAAAAAACAAACCCAGTGCCTTCGAGTAGATTCTGACTCATAGCGACCCTATAGGACAGAGTAGAACTGCCCCATAGAGTTTCCAAGGAGCGCCTGGTGGATTCAAATTGCAGACCCTTTGGTTAGCAGCCGTAGCACTTAACCACTATGCCACCAGGGTTTCCACCACAGGTATAGGGGTTAGGATTTACAACACATATTTTGGGGGAACATAATTCAATCCATAACACTTGGTTACTAAATATTAACTGCTATCATTAAAACCCCAATCACTAACACTTAACTGATTTACTTTCTTTGAGACATGCTGACCATCCCCTCCTTTCTGCAAGTCTCCTTCCTTAGCTTCTATGACTCAGTGCTCTCTCTGACTTTTCTTTCTACCTCTTTGGCAAATCATAAAAAAAGTCTTTAATTTATTCTTCCTTTTCAGCCCCTTAAATGTTGATATTCCAAGATTCCATATTCAGCCATTTCCCCGTTCTAAACTCTCCTTGGACAATCTCATCTATATTCATGATTTTGCCTACTTACATATATTCATTACTCTGAATGTTCTATTTACAGCCCATACACCTCTATTGAGCTCTCTACACAAGATACTCAATGGCCACTAGATACGGTCGCCCGCACTGAAAAACAAAAGTTAAAGGAAATATACCAAATGATAGAATTAGAAAAGATGTTAGTACAGTGTAGAGTTATTATCTTTAGATTAAGAAAAAACAATTATAAAAGAAATCAGGCAGTCTCCAGCTTATAAATTAGTACCTGGTGACATCATTTTATTTACATGCCTCTTCCTCTAATTAGCTTTGATACCTTCAGAGTAAAGACCCCGTCTGCTATTTCTTTTGTGTTTCTCCCTTACAGTACACGGCTTTGCACATCGAGGCAGGCAATCTCTAAGTCTTGGCAGAACCGTCAATTCAATCATCATTCCTAAGAGCACCCTATGGTCAAACTGTCAACGAAAGCTCTGACGGCTCACTGGGTGAAATTCTGCAGCAATTTAGATGCCAGAATTCCCAGTGCAGAGAAGTAGCAAAATAATTAGGGTCAAACACGTCTGAGTTTCAGTCCCAACTTCACCAATCAGTGGCTAAGTAACTTTGGCTAAGTTACCTACTTCTGTGGATCCCAGTTTGATCACCCACGATGATACCACTTCTCAAGGTGGTTGTGAGAATCAAAGGAGGTACAGTGCCTGGCACATTGCTGATATTTTCCCTTGTCCCTTTGAAGTATGGATCATTTTACTAAAAAAAGGACATTGTGAATAATTAAAATTGTCATCAGCTCTGACAGTTCATTATATATCTTTCTCTGAAGAACTCAAAGGATTTAAAATTAAATTTTAAATGGTATCTGTGTGGACAGAATCTGCCTACATCTGAAAAACTGGAGGTTGAATCTTTGTTCTTGCTCCTGCCAGCAATTAGATTTTTTTCTGTATTTCCCTGAAAACTTCTTGCTGTTTCATCAAATCTGATTTGGGAGGGACACCCAATTCCCCAGAGCCTGGGGTTAAGAATTAGATAAGAAAGTCACATAGAAACCAGGGGAGATGAGTAATATGTCTCAGATCATCTATTTTCAAAAGTTTTTTGAGGCAGGGGAAAAGGAGGATAGGAGGAATTTTGAAAGAAAGACCAGTTTTATGAGGTCAGAGGATGTATTTTTTGTAATTCAGTACTAGGAAACAGGATTATCTTTGATAGAATAGTTATCTTGGATGTAATAGGGCTGTGCAAAAAATTATTTTTCATCCTACCTCATCTCCCCTTTGTGCTGTGACTTGTTGGTTAAGCAGTAATTTTCAAAACATTTTTTTTTTCTTAGTTGTCTGTTTTTTCCACATTATCAAAATACATCTGTATTCTTTCTTTCGGAGCTATGAGAAATTACCCGGAGGGCAGTTTGAAGGCAGTGGCATTAATGAGCATGGGCTGTTGTGCATTTCAGCAGGGGGAAAAAAAAAATAGTCATAATGATTGACTGAATTTTGGTGTGTGTGATTCAATGTTATTTAATGCTATGTCTGGGTACCAAAGAAAAACCATTGCTGTCAAGTCAATGTTGACTCATAGCAACCTTATAGGACAGAGTAGAACTGCCCTGTAGGGTTTCCAAGGCCATAATCTTTACAGAAGCAGACTGCCACATCTTTCTGGTGGGTTTGCACCACCGACCTTTCGGGTAGCAGCCTATTGCTTAACCACTGCACCACCAGGGCTCCTTTGGGTATAGTTCCATTTGAAATGATGATTCCCCACTACACTTTGGGAAACACTGCTTCTGTCAGTTATCATGTCATCCATGTTCCAGGTCTTTCATCTGATGCTAAAAAATCCTTAGTCTGTGTGTGGCTTTTGTTCTCATGGTCTCAGATGGCTCCTCTATGTCCTCCAGATCTGGAGGAAGGAATGGTGACAACAGGCTGACTGTGCCAGACCGTCTTTGGCTTTTCAATGGAAAGCAATTAGTTTCCCTGGACCCTCCACCCAGTATAACGCAGCTTGCATCTCGCTGGCCAGAATTTTGTCACATGCTCATTCCTAACTACAAAGGAAGCCTGGGAAGTCAGCCTTATGAAACATTTTTCCCCTGCAAAAATATCAGATGCTCTATTAGATCCATTTTCACCCCTAGAGATAGCCCTTCTGGTGTAATCTATCCCCCAACACCAATCTGAAGTGATTATTCTCCAGATTTGATGCTCAGCCAGAAACTCAGGTCTTCTATTTCCACCATTCTAGAAACTTCCTTCCTCTCTCCCCTGTGTTAGATCCTCTGTTTCCTGGATCTTTAATTCTTGGTTTACTCTCTTGTTTGGGTGGTACATATCCTCCAGTAGCTTTCTGAAAAGGAAAAGTAAATTTTTAGACCTTACGTGTCTGAAAATGCCTTTTATCTAGCCTCACACGTGAATGATAGTTTGGATGAGTAGAATTTTGGAGTGACAATCATTTTTCTTTGGCTTTTGAAAGTACTGCTTCATTGTCACCTAGTGTCCAAAGATGTGATTGAGAAGTCTAATGCCATTCTTATTCCAGAACTTGTGTATATACCCTATTTTTCTCTCTGAAAATTTTCGGTATGTTCTATCACTGGTGTTCTAAAAGTTGATGATAGTTTTCCCTGGCTTGGTTCTTCATGTATTGTACGGGGGGAGATTCATGTTCTTCCTGTCTAGGGGAAGTTCTCCTATTATTTCCTTCATCAATTTCTTCTCTCCACTTTCTATTTTCTTTTTCTGGAATGACAATTACATGTTGTACCTCTTGTATTGCTCCTTTTATTTTCTTGGGTTTTTTTTTTTTCTCTTATTAACGACCTCTTTTACTTTTTAATTCTATTTATAATTAGTGTTTGCATGGTATATCTTTTCACACTATTTTCCTTTTAATATATGTGTCTTTGTATTTAATGCATATCTTTTATAAACAAATAAAGTGGGCTCTCACTCTTTATCCAGTCTCTCAGTCTTTACCTTCAGCAGAGTTTAGTCCATTTACATTTAATGTAATTATTGATATGGTTGGGTTTCAGTCTTGGTGGACTCAAACCTCCCACCTTTCAGCCGGCAACCAATAACACTAACTCTTTGCACCACCTACAGTCTCCAAGATGCGGTACAGCAGAAAGTCATTTTTACAACATATATTTTTATATTAAAAACCTGACACATAGAGCGAGTCAGATGGCAGAATGGAGACTAAAGGATTCAGAGTTGAACAGCTAGGCACTCTGTCAATGAAGCTCCTTAGGTAGCCTTTGCTGAATAGAAGACAGATCAGAAAAACCAGTGTCACAGTGCGAACTCTTCTCAACTGTGGTGGATATAAACAGGTGGAAACTGAAAGTATTTGAATCCTGGCTCTTGTCCTGTTTGGCCAGGACCCTAGATAAACATTTTATGTGCTCAGTACTTCCCTTTCCTCTTTGGTTAAAGTCAAAAAGTAGACAGTGTGTTTACGGAGGTAATAGCTGTCTTCTTATATTGACAGGCTAAGTATATAGTTTGTCTTTGAGTGTAATGGAACAAAACGTAAGAACAAACTGCTTGATTCTAAAGAAGAGATTCTCAACCTCGGGGAGAGGGCCAGGTGCGGGGAGAGGAGAGGCAGTGACATTTTGTTTTAAAAATTTGGACGATCTATCACAGTGGTTCAGAAAACGAGAGACAGAGATGTTTATTTTTCTCTTCAGGTAACATATTTATAAGTATGACCTAAAGAGAGAATTGTATTTTTTTTTTTATACACTAAAGAGAGAAAAATAAAATATGGAAAACATTATCAATTGGTAAATCAAGGTGAAGGATATATGGATAGTTCTTTTACCATTCTTGGAATTTTTCTATAGATTTGAAATTTTGCAATTAAAAATACCATTATGTCTAATAAAGGCAAAGGTTTATGTTTCTAGATTATATTCGGTCCATCCAGGAGGCTTCTCCCCAGTGCTCCTCTCCCCAAGATTCCGGCTCTCTGCCCACTAGAATGCACAGGAATCCGTGCTTGAGAGGATACACACAAACCTCCCACCTCCCCATGCTCCCTACACCTGGCCAGTCCAGCTGGGAGCTGCAGCTCCAAAGGTAGTGACATTGGAGCCACTTACCAAAGTAGGTTATGCACCATCATTCTCCTGGAGAGTTTTACATGCTTTGAAGTTTTAGACATAATCTTCCTTAGAGGTGGAAGGCTGGACCAGGCAAAGCCTCCCAAGGTCCTTTGGACTATGAATGTGTCTGCATGCTGAAGACTCAGAGTTCAGAGTCTCCTTCATCCCCCTTGTGGTTTGGCTACTCAATTTTCTGAAGCCGGCATCTAGCTTTTGTTTTGCTTTGCTTTGTTTTCTTTTCAGCCTCCTGAAAAAGATTTGCTTGGTGTCTTCCCGGCAAAGTTGCTAGTGGCAGCATTCCCAGAAGCACCCACCTCCACATGATGTCAGACCTCATGTGACCCAACCACCACGCGTCCAGAAACATTACATCATTCCAGGATGTGATCCTTCTAATGCAGAGCTTGCTGTTGCTGCAGGCAGTAAGCCATTACCTCAGGCGGAGGCAGCTTTGTGCAGGTCAGAAGCCAAGGCTACGGAGACAATAGACACTTGAGGGCTGTGTTGCCCTCACCAAAGTGCACTGACCCCTGGAGTCGGCCACACGTCACATTAAAAATACAGTATTACACAGCAATCTAAGATCAGGAAAGAAAGGAGGGTGGCTTTTTCCTGGCAAGACATGGGAGCATACGGTACATATTTTTTTGAGTCAGATATTTTTGGTATGTCAGGTTTGGGTTCTGTAGGCAACTGTCGGAGTGAATTGTCTCTGTTGAGGGGCTGAAGCAGCCTGTAACCCTGAGTCTGTAACTCACATACAGACAGAAACAGGACAAGAGGCCTTTGCACTAGGGCCAGGACCATGTGTGTCAGAGTAGAACTGTGCTCCGCAAGGTTTTCAAAGGCTGATTTTTGAGAAGCGGATCATTAGGTCTTTTTTCTGAGGTTTTCTGGATGGACTCGAATCTCCAACCTTTCAGTTAGGAGCCAAGCTTGTTAAGTGTTTGCACCACCCAGAGACTCCACGAAGCCTTTAAAGGGACATTAAAAGAAGAAAAGGCCTATTTTGAAGACATTTTAATCCATAATCACCTCGGAATAATTATAGAGACAAAACCGTGGGAGTAGAGGGAGAAGACGAGTAACAGTTCCTATCTATCAGTAAGGACAATAATAACGACTATTTATTGAGCTCTTGCCATGTGCCAACTTGTGATCTTGCTAACAGCATGACCAAGTAACCTGAGTACCCTTTGCCTTAGCGTAGTCTTAGCCCGTGTCCCAGAGATTTCCATCAGGGTCTAATTGACCCTTGCCTGCCTCCCCCACACTCTGCCCAGAAACAAGGAGTTTTATTGGATCAATGTCTTGCCATCTGGAGCAATTCAAATGCATCTGCATTTGGATCAGCTTGAGTGCTTCCGAGAGACAAGCTCAGACACAGGAAGGATGGCTTCAGAGTCAAGTGCATCTCAGCAGTCCTGTGACCTGCAGGTACCCAGCCGCTGTGTCAAGCCTGAGGACAGCAGGGGACTGTTAGTCCTGCTCTAGTTCACCAGAAACATCAATCAAAATGACTCCTTCTGGAAAGGGGGACTCATTGCTTAGGGGACACAGAGGTTCTGTTAAAGGCGATGGAAAAATTTGGAAACATATATTGGTGACAGTTGCTTAACATGAATACAATTAATGTCACTGAATTGTGCGCATGGAGAATGTTGAAATGGCAAGTGTTTTGTCACACATATATTTACCACGACAAAAAGAAAAAAGACAGATAATGACTCTTTCTGTATTCACTCCCCTGAGCAGTAAGCCTTCAGTCTCTTTGCCATCTTTACAGCCTCATGTAGAGCTCATGGAGTTCTTGATCTTAGATGCCTGACTCTTACCTATAAGCTGTTCCCCAAAACTTCCTTTCTCCCTTTGCCCACCCCACCTCCATTTTTCCTTTAACTTGGTCTTCAGGAAGCATACTTGCTTCCCCACTTAATCAACAGTTTTGTTCAGCCTCCTAGCTTCCCCACTTAGCTAAGGCCAGCTCAACTGCATCTCTACCTCCCGCCTCAGGCCCCTGGTCTCCTAGCAACACTTGGCTTTTCAAAGCCTGGGAGGTGGATGTGTCAAAGGGAGCCTGGGTGGCAGAGGTGAGAATGTGAGGAATGCTCTTTCCTCCCCAGGACTTGGACTACAGAACTGCTGCTTCACAGTAATTAATATTTCAGAAGAAGGGATTCACTTTTCCTGGCGTACCTAGGACTCAGCCCTAAGGGTAACAAATAATTTGCCAAGGAGGGCAGGGCTGCACTTTGCTGCCAGAAGCTGAGATTTCTGATTGAAAGATACTTAATGGTACCTCACCTGGCTTGCCCTAAAAAAAAAAAAAAACCCACTGCCGTCGAGTCGATTCCGACTTATAGCGACCCTATATGACAGAGTAGAACCGCCCCATAGAGTTTCCAAGGAGTGCCTGGAGGATTCAAACTGCCGACCTTAACCACTACGCCACCAGGGAATAAGGACTGATGAAAAAACCAGCGTGGTGAAATGGGTTATCCTTTTGGTACAAAAACAATTAGAATGACTTGCCATTCATAGAGATGCACTTCTGTTCTTGGAGAATAATGCAATTTTAGAGCCAGAAGTTATCTTAGGATGACGTTGCTCAAGTATCATATTTTTTATAACCCGGCTGTCATGAACTGAATTGTGTCCTCCCAAAATATGTGTCAACTTGGTTAGGCCATGATTCCCAGTATTGTGTGTTGTCCTCCATTTTGTGATTTTCCTGTGTGTTACAAATCATGATCTCTGCCTGTGGTTAAAAAAGATTAGGGTGGGATGTAACACCCTTGCTCAGGTCACATCCCCGATTCAATGTAAAGGAAGCTTTCCTGGGGCATGGCCTGCACCACCTTTTATCTTACAAGAGATAAAAGGAAAGGGAAGCAAGAAGTACTGGGACCTCATACCACCAAGGAAGCTGCACCGGGAGCTGAGCACATCCTTTGGACACAGGGTTCCTGCTTGGAGAAGCTCCTAGCCTGGGGGAAGACTGATAACAAGGATCTTCCTCCAGAGCAGACAGAGAAAGCCTTCCCCTGGAGCCGATGGCCTAAATTTGGACTTCACGCCTACTAGACTGTGAGAGAATAAATTTGTTTTTGTTGAAGCCATCCACGTGTAGTATTTCTGTAATAGCAGCACTAGATGACTAAGATACCAGTAAACTGAGGCTCAGAGAAGTTAAATGACTCACTAGGGATCTCCCAATAAGGGAAAAATGGAGTTAGGACTAGAACGTTATCTCTCAAGGCTCAGTTTGGTGCTTCCAGAATGAGGGTAGATATGCACTGAGCCATTCTGACTCATACCACGGTCAAGGGTCTGGGTTGCAAAACAGTCATGTTTTTAGGCTTGTGTTGTAGACAAGGCAGAAATAATTGAACCACATGGCCTGTGCTCTTGGAATTACTAACATGTTCTTCCTGGTTGCGTTGATCAGGACAGACAACAGAGAGAAAATACAAAAAAAAACTAATTAGTACCCACCCATGAGGATTGTACTGAAAAACTGACTTTTGGCTTGACCCTTAGTCAAGGGAATCTGAGAAGAGCCTGTGAAAGAGCACTCTAAAAGTGAGTCGCTTGATATAACTAAAACGGCCAACACAGGTCTGAACTGGACTCTGTTTTGTCCTAAGCCCCTGCTTCTGTTTTTTAGAGTACGTGACCCATGACCACACCTTTATCCAAGATAACCTGTTCTGCAACATTCTGAGGTGACCCACCCAGAACATTGCAGGAAACAGAAGAAATCAGCTCTGGAACACAGGAAATTGTGGCTAAGGTTGAGGACTCCAGCCAATAGAAATTCTTGATAAATGGGTCTTACAGAGCATGTTGAATGTCAACCAATCGAATGTACCCCACACTCTTTTCCCACCCTGTACAGAGTTCTAATAAAAGATGTGTGCTTATGCTCTTTTTTTTTTTTTTATGCTCTCTTGGAATGCTGTTTTGGACCTTCATTTTGGTGTGTCCCAATCTGCAAATCTTTGAATCTGAATAAAACTCTTATTTTACAGAAATTCTTATTTCATTTTTAACAAACCAAAGGAGCCAGGCCTTAAAGACTGGAATTGAGACTCAGTTCTCTGTCTTTTATCTCTGGATCCCTGCCCAACTCTATTATATCCTTTAGCAAGTCTTCTCTATTTGTTTAGAAAGATAACCACAGTCAGCCCTAACTTCTTATCTTTCTGGTAAAACATGACCCCAGAGACAAGACAGTTGTTCCTCCAATTCCAAACTCAGAAATTCCAGGGAAGGACACTAATAGACCAAGCTGGATTTCATACTCTCCCTTGAACCATCGCTGTGTTAGGGATGAATGGGAAACTATGATTAACCAGATCTGTGTTACCAGCCCACAACTCTGCAAGTGGAGGAGGGGTAGGGAAGATAGTTACCAAAAAAGGGGTGATGGAAAAGCCCGCTTGAATGATAAAAACACAAAGCTAATACCATCCACTACATCTTGTTTTCTACAAGTGCTGCAATTCAACACACTTTCCATCATGTTACTGGTCCTCTGGGTCTCGCTAGGCACGACTTTGAGACACAAGTTGGGTGATAGTGAAAGAAGAAAACATTATTGGGTTGGCCAAGCAAAGGAGCACACTGGGACCTGTGTTGCCAAGATTGCTCCTCAATCAGCAGACACAGGGTTTATACAGGGAAGAAACAGAGCAGGGGTGGGCTCTTCTTTAGGGTGTATTCAGGGGCATGGTCCATCAGGATTGGTGAACGGCTCCTGTGATGATGCTCATGTCACTGGGTTGGCACAGTCGCACTGGGGCCGTGTAGGGAAAATGGTGGCTTAGCTCCTACCATCTGCCATCCAGCGGCTGCCCGCCTCACTCCCCGCTTTTCTTTTCAGGATTTGTAACCCACTTAAGATCCAAATCCTGGGCCAGATGGGAACACGAGTCAGAGGTCATTTTTCTATAACTACTTCATGCTGGCCAGGGGCGCTGGTATAGAACTAGACTCTGGCTTTAACTGGTTCAGGGGAGACAGCATGATATCCCTGTTGTTAAATCATCTGCAGATGGAACTTCTGAAGCCTGGAAGACACAAACTTTACTAAAAGGTTAAACAAACAAGGCCTGAATACAAGCAGCAGGACGACCACAATCAAGGGTCCTAGAAGGGGAAGAAACCATGCTAAGCTCAGAATTGCAGCCCTTTACTGCATTCCAGATATCCTGTGAAGCAGGGCCTTGGTTGAACTTGTTTAGCCACTTAGATTTTTTGTAAATCTTTTTCACATTTATTTCCACCTCTCCTGAGGTACTGGCTATTGCACAAATGCCTCCTTGTTCAGCTAGCAGGTAGTTCAGAGCAATACAATGGTCTAAAACCACCCTTGCCAGGGAGTCAAGTTCTTTCGTTGACCTCCAGTGGCTCGAGCACTGGACCGAGAAGTATTTCCTACGGACAAAGTCGGATTATGGAGGGTGGCTTCATGATGCACAAACCCTCTCCATGGGGTCAGGAGCCCTATTACTGTGCCTGCCCCGGCCAGAATTAAACCTAGTGCTCTCTTTTGTCTATACTTGAGGTTCGGTTGGAGGCCTGCTATATTTGAACACTGGTGCCTGAGGGGGACAAAAATCCTAGGGAGCATTGACTGGTGGTAGTGACAGGGTCAATGCAAGAAGGTGCCCATCCATAACTTGGACAGTGATGAGCTGGATCCATATATCCAGACATACCCTCTGAAAGCACATAGTCAGTGATGGTGCAGTTATTGAGGGTGGCGTTAGCTTGCTTGAGCCAAGTGTTGTTCTGCAAGTTCGGGGCTAGGGGACCATGAAGTTCACGTTGGTACAGTCGGCATGTAGGGCTTTGGTGTTCTCTCCTGTGGCACTGTAAGTATGCTTCGGAGGTGATGGAGTGTGCCTGGGGTTGAAGGTCCTATGCAGTAGGGCAAGCAATAGCTAGAGAGCAAATAAAAAGTTCTCGGGAAATTCCTGGATATCTTTCCTCGGTAGGTGCCCCTGTGCAGCAGATTTGGTTGGTCAGATTCATTTGGATACAAGTTGTCTCATTCCAATTGTCTGGGGGTTTAGCATTGGAGTCAGTGAGACTTCAGATAGTCTGTTGGACAAAGTCCTGCAAGGGAATTGTTTTGACCCAATTGGAAAAGGCGTCTATAAACACTAGCAATCAAAAAAAAAAAAAACCCATTGCCGTCAAGTCAATTCCAACTCATAGCGACCCTATCAGACAGAGCAGAACTGCCCCATAGGGTTTCCAAAGACAGCCTGGTGGATTCGAGCTGCTGATCTTTTGGTTAGCAGTCATAGCTCTTAACCACCATGCCGCTAGGGCTTCCATAAACACTAACAGATACCTATAACTACCTGGAGCCCAGGGTATCTCAGTGAAGCGTATCTGCCAGTCTTCTCCCGGAACATATCCTTGGTACTAGATCCCCTCTGGTGAGGCCGAGAAGCCCTTGGGGTTGTTTTCTGACAGACGACACATTGTGTAGTAACACCTCTGATAATAGGCTGCAAATTCTGGCCAACAAAGTGTCTCTTTACTCAATCATACATCATTTCTCACCTATAGTGTGTGGTCTCATGTAGGCGCTTTAGGATGCGGCGGACCCTGTGTTGTGGAAGTAATAGCCTCCCAAACCTTGTGCATAACCATTTATCCTTTTTCTGGAGCTGTCACTGATCGGCCACATAAAGGTCTTTTTCACTGTAAGCAGGGTCTTCTGTGGCTTGTGGCAAACTAGGTTGTGGAAATAGGGCAGCAATTACCACTGGGGTCATTGTTCTTGCTGCCGCTTGGCCTCTAAGTTGGCTCTTCAGTTGCGCTGGGCCACCGCTGTATCTCCCTGCTGATGTCCCTTGCAGGGTACCACGGCCAGAGCGGTGGGGAGTAACACCACCTCAAGAGTTGTAAAATCTGTTGGCCGTGTTTGATTTCTTTACTGGCTGGGTTGAAAAGCCCCCTCTGCTTCCACAAAGCCCTGTGCAAATGCAAAATTGAAAATATGTACTTCAAGTTTTTGTGAATGGTCACTCAGTTGGACTTGGCCAGCTGCAAAGCCTGATTATTGCAGCCAGCTTGGCCTTTTGGGCCAGAGTTCTGTTGGGGACAGCATTCACTTCAAGGGCCTCAGTGCAGCTGACAATTGCATAACCCATCCTTTGTTGGCTACACTCTACGAAGCTTCTCCCATCCATGGAGATCTCTAAGTCAGCATCTGCTAGAGGCTGATCTTGTAGTTCTGGTTGGCTGGCATAGACCAGGTCTACAGTCTAAACACAGTCATGGTAGTTGGGTTCTCCCAGGGACAGGGTGGGGAGAAGGGTGGCCAGATTTACAGCGACACCAGATTGGACCAGCAAGTTGGGATAATAAACCAGAGAGGCCTGGTATTGAGTTATTTGACTCTGGGATAGTCAATGACTACCTCTCTGTTCCAGTATAGTCAGTACCAAATGAGGAGCATGAACTCAAACGCTCTAGCCCCAAGGTTAGCTTTTCAGTTGCCTTCAGGATCTTTACAGTGGCTGCTACCACTTTAAGGCATGCTGGCCACCCATGGGTGACTGGGTCCATAGTCTTAGAGAAGTATGCTACCAGTTGCCTCCAGGAGCCCAGATTTTGGGTGAGGACCCCCATAGCTATGCCCTGATGCTCATGCACAAAAAGATCAAAAGGTTTATGCAAGTCCAGGAATCCCAATGCTGGGGCCTCTAATAGAACATTTTAACCCATTTGAATGCTGTCTGTTCTTGTTTGGTCCAAAGAAACAGGTCCATCTCTTTTCCCTCTAGAAGGGCATAGAGGGGCTTCGTAAGTAGCCTGAAATTAGGGATCCATATCCTGCAGAAGCCTGCCATTCCCAGGAACCCTGGGAGCTGTTTCCGGTTTTATGGCACCTCTAGTCTACATATAGCTTCCTTCCTATTTGGTTGGAGCTCGCGCTTTCCCTCACTGATGATAAATCCCAAATAAGTGCCATTCAGCTGGATCATTTGGGCCTTTTGTTCCAACACCCTATACCCGGCCTCTGCCAAAAAGTTTAACACAGTCACAGGGTTCTCTGCACAGGCGAGCTCAGCGGAGCTAGGAATCGATAAGTCATCCACGTACTGCAACAGGGTGTCATTGGTCATTGTCAGCCTTTGGAGCTCTTGGGCCAGCATGGTTCCAAACAGAGTGGGACTGTTTTTAAAGCCCTGAGGCAGAACCTACTAGCAATACTATTGTTTTTGTCTAGTGTATGTGTCTTCCCATTCAAAGGCAAAAATCTCTTGGCTACCGGAATCCAAGAGCACACAGAAGAAAAATCCTTTAAATCTAAGACCAAGGAAAACTTGCAAGTAGGTAATAGTGTCAAGAGCAAGGTGTAAGGATAAGCCACGGTGGGGTATACTGTTACTGTTACCTGGTTGATGACAAGCAGATCTTGGACGAATCAATAGAAGCTGTCTTTCTTCTTCACAGGCAGGATGGGAGTGTTAAAGGTAGATGTGTAGGGCCTTAGCATTCTAAATTCTAAGTATTACCGTATGAAGGGCTGTACTGCCAACCTAGCCTCTTGTCCTATTGGGTATTGTTTTAGCCTAGGTGGGGTTATTCCTGGCAGTAACTCGACCTTTACTGGGACTGCACTGTGTGCCCTGCCTGGTCTTTGAGTGGTCCACTCTACCGGGTTAATCTTTGCAACCATGGCTTGGCAAGGAAAACAGATTTTTCCTTGTCTGTGATTTTGTGAAGTGAAACACAACAGCAAGTGTGCTTTTCACTCCTGTTCTACTGGAACTTGAATATGCATCTGTCCCTGGCTGAAGTGTATTTCAGCCTGCAATTTATTTAATAAAATCTGGTCCAACAATGGGACAGGGCAATCAGGCATAAATGGCAAAGAGTGAGACAGAGTTTCCACTTTGCTGGGGTGGGATCAGGTAAGGGCTGAAGAAATGGGTAGGTGTCCTCTTACCCACTATCCCAACTACAGGGATCTTATGTTTGGACAGAGGTCCAACTGGTTTGGTGAGAACCGAGTGTGTAGCTCTAGTATCAGCTAAAAATTGAGTAGGTTTTCCATCCATATTCATTATAACCAGAGGTTCAGGTGGAGGTCCTGCCCCCGGTCTGCCCTAGTCAGAGTCTTCCTCCAGAGTGAGGACTAGCTTTTGAGTTACTCATTGCCTACTCTTTTTCTTGGCACACTCTCTTTTCTAGTGGCCCTCTTCGTTACAATAAGCACACTGGTTCCCTCCCAGTGGGGACCAGGGTTGGGCTGCAGGTTTTTTCCTTTTTGGGGGTGGGAAGGCTAGCCTGTACTGCTGCTGCTAATGTGGCAACCTGGTGCTTTCTCTCTCTGTATTCCCTGTTGTTATAGGCCTTGAATGCCATCTCAACCAGGTATCTGATACTCACAGTTACCAGCCCATCTATCTTACAAAGTTTCTTCCCGATGTTCAAGGAACATCCTATAAAAATACTACTGGCCATCTCAGCGTTTGCTGGGTCCTCCAGATTCTGATCAGTGTATTGTCTAAAGGCTCTATAGATCCTTTCGAGGAAAGTTGACGCATGCTCACCTTTATGCTGTTTAATCTCATACACCTTATTCCAATTTAAAAGCTTAGGTACTCCATTTTTAAGACCCATTAAAGCACAGTCCGGATAACGGGTGAGCACACTGTACTCTGGCTTGCCAAAATGTGTTACTGGTCCTCCAGGTCTCATTAGGCGCAATGCTGAGATACGAGTCGGGTGAAAGCGAAAGTAGAAGCTGATATTTGGTTGGCCAAGCAGAGGAGCACACCGGGACCTGCGTAACCAAGATGGCTCCTTGATTGGCAGGCACAGGGGTTTATATAGGGTACAAACACAGTAGAGGTGTGGTCCATCAGGATTGGTGGACAGCTCCTGTGATGATGTTGATGTCATCAGGTCAGCATTGTCATACTGGGGCTGTGATGGAGGGAAAATGGAGGTTTACTTCCTCCCATTGCCATCCGGTGGCTGCCTGTCTCAGTTGTTTCATGCTACTTCTCCTGTGCTCTATATGCATATACATATAGACCATTAATAAATAAACCTGCATGGTGACATTGGTCATCCAAGCAATTCTTGGCAAGTTATTCAGTCTTGTCAAAGTGATCAATGTCAGTAGATGCTGCAAGAATCATCCAAGGGCTGGTAAGCAGAAGGCAGTGTGATGTAAACAGGAATGATGGAACAGAAAGCAAGAATCTGGGTTCCAGTCCTGGTTTTGTCACTGACTAACTTTGTAGCCTTAGATCATTTCCTTCATCTAAGTCTCAATTTGTTCATTTATAAAATGGGGAAGTTGGCCCAAGAGATCACTAAGACCCACCTGGCCCTAATACCCAGCAGGTGTAATTCAGGTGCAGCAAAAGAGCATGTCACTGCCCCCTCTACTGATTAATCTAAGTGGGGAAAAGAGCTCAGAGTATCTCAGTTTCTAAATGAAGAGAGAAACAGCTTTCCCCCCAGAGCCTCACAAGTATATTTCCACAGAACAAGGTTCAAAGGCAAAGTTCTAAGGGCAAAAGGACACCACTGCTTTGTCAATCAAAGCCTTGCAGGCATGCAAAAAAGAAAGACCACTCTCCTGCCCAGAGATGCTGTAGCCACCCAGATGTCTATTCACCATGGCACCATATGTTCAACCAGTAGGTGGTAGAAACAGAAAATAGATAGTAGGGAAAAAAATTTTTTTTTGGAAGTGTGGAAATAGCTACATAGAGGATGAGAGGGAGACAGAAAGTCTACGGATCGAGACTCACTCTTCCATAAATGTTTCCTGAGCATCTACTGTGTCCTAGGCACTGGCTGCACATTATACCGCTGGGGATAAAGCTACGAATAAATGAATTCAAAGTTTCAGCCCTCCTGCAGTTTATATTCTACTAGAAAACACAAACATCACACAAATACACCTACTCCTCACTTATTGACTATCTTGTTATCCAACATTTCAGATTTAAGACAATAGTAAAAAATTTACTATCCAACTATCGAGGCAGTGGGCATAGCAGCAATGGCTGTGAAGTGTCCCCTCCCTCGAGGAGGGTCTCCAAGTGGCCTCCGGGAAGCTGGGCCTTGCTGGTGGGGGCACCTCATCCAGCTGCTGCGGGGTGCTGGCTTCCTCCATGCCCACAGCCTCCAAGTGGATGCACAGGCAGCACTGAGCCAGTGGGGGATTGTTCTAGGTTCCTAGCTCCTATGCGGCTTGAGGCCCTGCAACTCAAAACTGCTGTGGGGCAGAAGGGAGGAAAGAAAGAGACATTGGAGAGGGCGTTTGGAAGAAACCGTGTGAATTTAATGACACCCCAAAGTGAGCAGAACTGGGCCTCTGCAGTGGGCCTGGGTAAGCAGCCAGGCTCCCAGCATCCTTGCAGGAAGCCCCAGCCTCGGTGACTCGCTAGGCCAGGAGGGCAGAGCAGGCTTAGGAATGGTGAGCAGGGCTTGCAGGTGTGGGAGTGGAGTCCTAGAGGTGGCTCCGTGAGGGCAGCTCTGACCAGCACAGTAGGAGGTGAAGCCGTTAAACCATGGGCCTTCAGTCACACAGCCAGCCCGGCTTTATCCAGCTTTGTCTCCTCCAAGCCTCCTTCTCCGCAGAGGAATAATCCATAACTGGACTTGTCACAGTGATGAGCGTATCAGTAAGTCTTAGTTTTTTTTTTTTTTTTTTTAGAAAATATGGTCGTATTTAAAAAAAAAAAAATCGGACAAATGGAGGGTCTGAAAACAGAAAAAAGTCCTCCATTTTTGCATCACACTGATTTTCACATAACAATCTGGTCTTTGGAACCTAACTGTGTCCACACTCCCCACAAGTGAGGAGTGGGTTCAAGGCTATTAGTCCCATAAAGGGGACATCTGGGGTGTTCTCTGAGCTCATAACGGTGGGCCCCGATCTTGACTTTGACATCAGTCTAGGTCTCTCTGAGGAAGTGATCTTTAAGCTGAGTTGTGAGGGGGCTAAAAGCTGTCAGGTTAGTTGTGTGGGGGTATGTACAACACGCAAATTGCTTGTGAGAAATACAAGAAATCTAAAAAATTAAAAACATTATTTATACTCTTTACCACATCCTACTCGCTGGGAATGCAGAGATAAATACAGTGTTGTTGCCCTCACAGACACCCTATGATTCACAGAATAGGTGTGGAGCCAATAATACCTGTATTCCCAGGGGTCTGTGGTTGCAAATCGAGGGTTGTTACGATATTAATAAAAATGTGGAGACGTAACAGGCAAAGTCTATCTTAATAACCACAATCCTTTAGGGACTTAGATCTCTTTCTGGACATTTATTCTGACAGTGTCCCCTTCTGTGACAGCTGAGGAAGTGATGCAGCCTGTGTGTGAGACTGCACACTGCTTATCAAGGGCCACACCCTCAGCATTCACATGCTGTACCTGGTAGAGGATGAAGAAATGAATCAAGTTGCTTCCCTCAGACTGTTCAGCCCAATCTGGTGAATTCATTCAGAGTACGTAACACACACGGATGTGGGGTAAAGGGGCAGGGAGGAAGCCTGGTGCCTAGCCACTGCCCAGCACAGAGAAGATATCTAATAAATACTGAATGAAGGTAGGGTTGAATGAATGAGTGGACAAACAGCTCAGACTGGCAGTGTGTTTAAAAACCAGGTGATGAGAAGCGTAGCATGTCCCTCAGAGACCTGAACTGAGATGCTTACAGTTATTTCAATACTTAAAAGAGATCACTGACTTGAGGAACAACCATATCCACTGTTCTTGTTGGCCACCCTCAGTCCTCTGCACCCCCGGCTTGGAACCTTCTATCTGTAACTGACATGGAGACACTTTGATAAGCGTGTTCTTCCACTATTCTGAAGATGAAGAAACGCAGGCCCAGCTCAACCATCGCTGGACTGAGGGCCACTTAGCAAGCTGCTGAGAGACAGCAGGCGTTCGAATCACTCTTGCCTTCACACGCAGACTTTATTTCATAGAATCAGTACATTTATCAAACACTGGGAAGGAGGATATATTGGAAATTAAATCAGTTAAACACACACTGTTGAGGGCAGTGGGCTCGGTGGTAGAATTCTCGCCTCCCACGTAGGAGGCCCAGGTTGGATTTTTGCCAGTGCGCCTCAAGCACAGCCACAACCTGTCTGTCTGTGGAGGCTTCTGTGTTGCTGTGATGCTGAGCACGTCTCAGTGGAGCTTCCAGACTAAGAAGAAAGGCCGGGTGATCTACTTCCAAAAATCAGCCAAAGAAAAAACCCTACGGATCACAACAGTCTGATCCATCGTGCTTGGGGTTACCATGAGTGGGGGCCAAATCTGATGGCAGCTAACAACGATGACAACAACACACACACACTAGGAGTCTCATCATTTGAAGGAAGACTGATAATGATTCCTTTTACAAGTTAAGGTTTTCTAACTATTTCTGCATGTGAATTTTCACATTTGGGTTTTCTTAAAATAAGGGTGATCTTTTCAATTAAAATTTGTGGTGGAAACCAGTTGCTAAAAGGAAAAAAAAAATGCTTTAAGAAATTTTGACCCTGTATCAGTATGAGTCTTTGTTGTAAACAAGTAGAAACAGCTTCAACTGATTTAAAGAGAATGGGAATTTTTTAAAAGTCTAAGTATGCCACTGAATCACAAGAGAGACTGATGAATCAGTTCAGGGCAATGAATCAGGAACAAACAGAGATCTAAAATTTCAGGGCCTTACTGAGATAGCTGTTGACTTCTCTTTCTCATATTAAAGTCTGGAGGCACTGGGCTGATGGGTAAACTGTGTACGTGAAGCTCCTGGGGTCTCAGGCCCTATTTCATTCCTCTCCCATGAACGGCCTCCATCAACAAGGTTACTTTGTGGTTCATGGTAGCTGCTCCAGCTTCAGACATCGGTGACATGCATTGCAGACAACAAAAGGGAGGAAGTCCCAGCTGTTCTTCAAGGAAGGATCCCAGAAGAGGATCTGAAAGGTGGCTGGGTAATATAGTTTCGTTCTGATGGTATGTGCTCATTTAAAAATAAGAGGTTTTGTTACTCTGGGTGAAAGGAAGAACAGACAACTAGCAGCCTCTGCCATATATAGCTGGCACTAGAAAGGAGCCCTGGTGGTACAGTGGCTAAGAGCTCGGCTGCTAACCAAAAGGTCAGCAGTTCGAATCCATCAGCTGCTCCTTGGAAACCCTATGGGACAGTTCCACTGTGTCCTATAGGGTCACTATGAGTTGGAATCGACTTGACAGCAAAAGGTTTTGGGTAGACATTAGCCACACCATTACCTCCCCTGCCCCTGCTGTCAGTTAGCTACCATCAAGTCGACCCTGGGCTCGTGGCAACTCCATGCACGATGGAAGGAAATGCTGCCCGGTCCTGCACCATAGCCATGATCAGCTGCAGACTGAACCACTGTGATGCAAAGGGTTTTTTTTTCCCCATGGGCCGATTTTCAGAAGTAGATTGCCAGGCCTTTCCTCCTAGTTTGTCTTAGACTGGAAGCTCCACTGAAACCTGCTCAGTGTCACAGCAACATAGAAGCCTCTACAGACAGATAGGTGATGCCTTGGCCAGGTCTCCCAGCTGGAAAGTGAGAATTCTACCACTGAGCCACTGTGGTGCCCTGTGGCCCCTGCACACCCAGGAACTCAGTTTTTCTGCAACCATTGCCACTGAAAGGAACTCAGAAACAGATGCATCTGATTGGCAGAGCGAAGGGAAGGTGAGTGACTGGACAATCAGTGTCCTGGGTGGGGAATAGACTCCACACTGCACAACATTCACATGGTGTAGAAATGCCCAAACATGGGCAGCAATGTTGAGGGGCCTAAAAGAATGATAAACTCTTCTTCCTTTTACCATGAACCTGAATTGAATGCTAGATATATCCTTAACAATTATACATTTAGACAACAATGATTTTGCCCTCTCTTGTCCAGGGCTCCATTGTGACGCTAAAGAAAAATACTACTACTATTTTCCTCAGATACACAGCAGTGGCCAGACTTTACAACTCTCTTGGCATGTGTAATTGATTGAATTGTGGCCCCCAAAAATGTGTGTCAACTTGGCTAGGCCATGATTCCCAATATTGTGTGACTGTCCACTATTTTGTCATCTGATGTGATTTTCCTATGTGTTGTAAATTTTACCACTATGATGTTAATGAGGCAGGGCTCAATCTATAAGATTAGTGTCTTAAGTCATCTAGTGCTGCTATAACAGAAATACCACAAGTTGTTGGCTTTAACAAAGAGAAATTAATTTTCTCACAGCCTAGTAGGCTAGAAGTCCAAATTCAGGGCGACAGCTCCTGGGGAAGGCTTTCTCTCTGTGTTGGCTCTAAAGGAATGTCCTTGTCATCAATCTTCCCCTTAACTAGGAGCTTCTCCATGCAGGAGCCCCGGGTCCAAAGGATGCACTCTGCTCCTGGAGCTGCTTTCTTGGTGGTATGAGGTCCCCATTCTCTGGTTGCTTCCCTTTCCTTTTATCTCTTGTAAGATAAAAGGTGGTATAGGCCACACCCTAGGGAAACTCCCTTTACATTGGATCAGGGATGTGACCTTGGTAAGGATGTTATAATCCCACCCTACTCCTCTTTAACATAAACTTACAATCACAAAATGGAGGATGACCACATAATACTGGGAATCATGGCCTAACCAAGTTGACACATATTCTGGGGGGACACAATTAAATCCATGACAATTAGGTTGTATCTTGAGTCAATCTCTTTTGAGATATAAAAGAAAGAAGTGAGCAGAGAGAGAGAGGGACCTCATACCACCAAGAAACTGGAACCAGGAGAGAATTACGTCCTCTGGACCCAGGGTCCCTGTACCTGAGAAGCTCCTAGACTAGGGCGAGATTGATGACAAGGACCTTCCTTCAGAGCTGAGAGAGGCAGAATGCCTTCCCTGGAGCTGGTGCCCTGAATTCAGACTTCTAGCCTACTAGACAGTGAGAGAATAGACTTCAGTTTATTAAAGCTGTTCACTTCTGGTATCTCTGTTATAGCAGCACTAGATGACTAAAACAATATGTATCTTGCCTAGAATGTGGGACTACTTAGTAAGGAGAGTCAAATAATAAAAACTATGACATACAGCCCAAATCGTAGTAGCCTTTGCTCTTGGGTTAGAAAAGGAAGGAGATTTTTTTCCCCTTTAGCTTAATGGAATTTATCTTCTATGGGTATCGGGAATAAAATTCTCAACCTGACTAATTACAGTTAAGTATTCCAAAGGGTTAAGCCTAGCCTTTCTTGGGGGGGGCGGGGCGGGGGGGCGGAAATTCTAGCATTAAAATAAGCAAGTAAGTGGGCCGGATCCACAGTACTCAAAGTATTTGACTACAGGGAATAAAAGAAACTCAATTCGCTAGTCCCATTGTTACTTGGAAGTACATAGTAGTAATTATAATTTATATCATGTTTTGGAAACCCTGGTGGAGTAGTGGTTAAGTGCTACAGCTGCTAACCAAAAAGGTCGGCAGTTTGAATCCACCAGGCGCTCCTAGGAAACTCTGTGGGGCAGTTCTACTCTGTCCTATAGGGTTGCTGTGAGTCAGAATCAACTCGACGGCAACAGGTATCATGTTTTACATCTACAGAAAGTTGTCACTTACTGTACATTATTTCATTTGAACCTCATAATAACCCTGCAAGGGAATTAACCAAGCATCACTCCTCCTATTTTACAGGTGAAAACTAAGTCTCTCGCAGGACAAATGACCTAACCAGGGTTAAGAGTAAGAGCAGAGCCTCAAGCCCAGAAGGGAAAACTCCATTTTCTTTACCTGTATGAGGATACCTCCCTCAGGCACTGAGAACAGCAGGCTGGCTAATGTAGGAAGGAAGCCAAGGGTGCTCTGTGTTTCAAACACATGTGCTGATTTCATCTGAATTCAGTTTCTCATGCTTTGCCTTTTCGCTATGTTTTTCCTTCACGATGGGAAAAATGCCTCAAAGCTTTGTTTTGAATAAAGGCCAAATTGAAAGCTCTTACAAAGAAAAAATTTGAGAGACTTCTGGTTACACTGTAAGGAGGAATAAAAATATGTGACACTCAGCTATAAGCTACTAAAAAAATATATATATATAGCAAATGCTCTTTTAAATCACAGCTGAGGGTATAAAAATAAAGGGAAAATCCCGGGTTCTAGAAATGAAAAAAAAAAAAAACAAAAACCTGAAAAACAGAAAAATGAGCTTCTGAGCTGATATGAGACTGTCCTGGAGCATGGGGGAATATCTGCCTTAGTAAACCAGGGAGCTTTAGTGCCCATCTGGGAACTGATGGTCGTGCCCTGGGCTTGCGCAAGACAGGGGATTGGGACCGAGAACCTCCTTCATAAAGCCAGGGTTCTTAAAGGGCTTCTCTGTAGTAAAAGGATATTTAAGAAAGCAATCCACCTCCCAGCACAGGGGGTTAACTAGCTCTATGTGAGAAAAAATTATCCCAGAGAATTTAATAACTATGGGGATAACCTCCTCCCAAGCCAAAGAATTAACATAAAAATTAGTTCCAAGTTCCTGATACCCCTGAGATACCTGGAAAAAGCAAATCAAAAACTGCTCCAGAAGATCGTGCCCCTAACCCAGGCTTCACAGGATTCCCATACATAAGGCTCTGCTAAAAAATGAGATAACAAGTCAAAATTACAAAATACATCATGAAGGAACCCTCCCTGAATCAGAGTCAGAATCAGACCCCCAGGAAAATTTGATATAAGAATAATCTAATAGAAGCCATAAAATAAATGTTCTCAAACTTATTAAAGACATAAGATAAAAAGGGAAATTACACCATCCAATAAAAGACCAGGAAGATTGTTTTAAAGAACCAAATAGAATTTCTAAAAATTAAAAACATAGCAATTGAAATTTAAAGATACAATAAATAAACTAGTCAATTAGATCCAAATAAAGATAGAATCGGCAAACTGAAAGATAAATTTTAGGAAATTACCACAAATGCAGAGCAAACTAATAAAAGGAAAACACAAAATAGGAGAAGGGTAGGGTGAAAACCCAACGTATGTTAAATAGAAATATAAGTCCCAAAAGAAGGAAACAGAGATGATTTGGGAAAGAAATATTCAAAGAATTAGTAACTCAGAATTTTCTGAAATTGATAAAAGACATGAATCCCCAGTTCAAGGAAGATCAATGAATCTTGAACTATATAAAAAGAAATAAATCTACACATGGAAATTCAAAAAAATATTTTCAGGACACCAAAATCAAAAGTAAAGTTTAAAGCAACCAAAGAGAAAAGACAAAAATACTTTAGAAAGGAAAAAAAACTTATGACAGATTACTTGACAATAACAATAGGATCCAGAAGACAATGTCATACCTTTTAAGTGATAAGGTAAAATCGTTCTCAACCTAGAGGACCATAACAATTTAAAATATTCTTCATGAAGGAAGACGAAATTAAGACATTGTCAGACAAACACTGAGAAATTACCATTCACACACTCATGATGAAAAATACAGTCTAGGGCTGAACTTGAGAAAAAACAAAACTGAACTCAAATGGAAGGAGAGAGCTTCATGAAGCAACGGTTTCTATTATATTAGTTTTTATACATTTCATATGCTTGAAATGTTAGAAAAACTGAAAAATATTTTAAAGAATGATTAGATCCCAAATTCAACAAAATCACAAATCTTTCCAGAAGTCCCATATTTTGCTTTTTATATCAGAGCCACTATCTGTAGCTTTTTGTATCAGTCAGTTTTAAGGATGGTAAAATAATTCAATAGGATGAAATTATGAATAATACTTTTCTGAAAAATAAAATAACAACTTTTATGCAAATATGAGCAATGTCTTCAGCATCGGCCCCTTGGAAGCAATTTTTCGAAAGGTGGGGGAATTTCTCAGTATGTTTGTACAGCTCCACTGTTTAAACGTCCTTTAGGGTTTGGTTTTTTTTTTTAGAGAAATTAACCATCTAGAAAAAAAATCTCTATGGCTCTACTATTTTTTTTTTTTTTTTAATTTTTCTATGCTTTACTCAGTTTTGTTTCACATCACCTCTTCTTGCTCTCTTACTTGAGACAACAGGCCAGTGTCAGTCCTAAACAAATGTGGCCTATATCTCAATTCAATTTAGTTCAAACAAGCAAATATTTACCAAAACTTCAACATCTTTTAGGCACTAAGCTACATGTTGGTTATACAAGACACAGTTTCTACTTTTAAGAATTCATCATTTACCAGTAGATTTTCTACAAATACATGAACAAATAACTGCCATAATGTGGTCAGTATGATGGTAGAGCTGTATACAAAAGCTCAATTGGGCAACCATTTATTCTATCCTACATCAGAGGTGGGAGAAAGAGGGAGAATTAGAGGCGACTTCAGAGAGCTGACACTTGATTTGGGACCTAAAGAAGCAGTAGGAATTCAGAAGGCTGACGAGAGGGTGTTGGTATGAATCCTAGACCAAGGTAATAACATGGACAAAGTACACTTTGATAGCCTAAGAACAGAAAAGACTTCATGGTTGCTAGAACCCTGGGCACATTTTGAGGAAGACAGTGAGAAGTGGGGAAAGATGAGGGGATGAGAGAGTCCTACAAATGAGAACTCAGTCTGCAAGGGCCCTTTATGCCATGATAAAGGGTTAGGAGCTAATATTTGTTGATCCCTACTGTGTGCCATGTGTCATATTCTCTCATTTAAGGAGTTTGAATTTCACTATGACGGACTATCAGAAGCAAGGCAATGGAAGATGTAGAAGATGACTGACATGAGTTCAGTTGTATCTGCATGCTGCCTTTCAATGCACAAAGTGATAATATCTCAGAAATTCACTGAACACCAGAAATGTGAAACAGTGGGGGTAGAACGCCCAAAGCTGAGGACTATCTGTATTAAGTCCAAACTTCACACTCCTGTGAGCTCTCCAAGGACTCTGACTACCATTTATTCCTTTGTTTCTTTGGATAAATGTAGTAAGAGTTCCTGAAAATTTTATAGGCTAATTAGGAAATACCACAGGTGGCCTTACCTGGTCCCCCAACCCTCTCTATTGTTTATATGCTACAGGGCCTCCTTTGACAGAGGATGTGGTATCTTAAAATACAGATTCCCTGGAGTAGACAAAAAACAAAAAAATAGAAACAAAAGAGTATATGGTTTCTGATTCTATTTATGGAATCAGCCAAAGCTACTGTGGTAGAAATCAGTGGTTGCCTGGGGCAGGGCTAGGTTAGTATAGTCAGGGATTGACAGCAAAGGGGCAGAAAGGAACTTCCTGAGGTGACGACAATGTCTTACACCTTGACTGGGGTCATGATTACATGGGCATATACTTTGTTAAAACTCACTAAACTGCACGCTTAAAATCTATGTACTTTATTTTATGTAAGTTATACTTCAATAAAGTTCATTTTATAAGAATAATCAGTACAGACTGCCAACTACTTTCTGTGGTTTAAGATAAAGGATTTTTGAGACTTTTCTATGATATTACTCCTAAGTACAAGTTCCTTCTAGAAAACGTGTTACTGAAAAATCAGTGGTTTTTGACGAGGGGTAATTTTGTTCCCCAGGGGACATCTGCCAATGTCTGGAGACATTTTTGGTTGTCACAACTGGTTGGTGATACTACTGGCATCTAGGGTGTGAAGTCCAGGGATGCTGCTAAGTGTCCTACAATGTACAGGGCAGAACAGTCCCCATAAAAAAGAATTATGAGGCCCAAAATGTCAATAAAGCTGAGGGTGAGAAACTCTGCTGTAAAACATTTTCCTAAATTATATTCTGCTGTGCCCATAACAGTTAGTAAGATTAGAAAATGTAGCCAATGAATGTGAGTATCTATGCTGTTGTTAGTTAGCTAGTTGCCATCAAGTGAGCTCTGGCTCACGACGATCTACGTACAACAGAACAAAAGGTTGACCAGCCAGTCCTGTGCCATCTTCATGCTTGTTGGCACGTTTGAGTCCATCATTGTGGCTGTTGTGTCAATCCATCTCATTAAAGGTTTTCAGTAGCCCTCTACGTTACCAAACCTGATGTCCTTTTCTAGTGATTTGGTCTTTCCTGATCATCTGCCCAAAGTAAGAGAGCCATTCTTGCTTCTATAGAACATTCTGGTTGTATTTCTTCTAAGACTGATTTGCTCATTCTTCTGGCAGTCCATGGTATATTAACTATTCTTTGCCAACACCGAAGTTGGAACGCCTCAATTCTTCCTTTTTCACTGGGGTCAGGTGGACCTTGATCATAAAGTGACATCTTTGCTTTTTAAAACTTTCAAGAGGCCTTTCGCAGCAGATTTGCCCAATGCAATACACTGATTTCTCTCCTGCTGCCTGCTGCTTCCACAGATGTTGATTTGTTGATCGTTGACCCAAATAGAATGAAATGGTGGACGACTTCAAGTTCTTGTCTATGCAACATCACTAATGTGCTGTACAGGGACCAAACGGGCAGTTCTGCAGCTGACGGTGCTGAGAACTTCTTCATCCTACATGACAGTGTCAAGCTTTTTAAAAATGGACTACTAAAGCTTAAAATAATAAAATTAAGATTGGTGTTTAAAATGTCCATCTGCAGACCATTTTTCAGGGACGTACGTTCAACATATAGGGAGACTTTCTCTTTACCAGACACCACTAATCCTTCTCAATCCTCGTGTTCAGAATTCACCTTGACTATACCAGTGAGAAGACATTCTAATCCATGCAATGGAATCAGATTTAGAGTGTGATAAATACTTATGTTTGCCTCTGATTGGGCTGCACCATTCATGAGCTCATTTATTAAAACATACTCAGAGTGCCCTTTCCATATTTATCAGTGACTTTTGCTACATTTTTTTATCCACAGATTCTTGGCCAATAATCCTAAATACTTTAAGTTGTAACATATAAAACATTCAAAGAATTTCACTTACTAAGATATTAATGTGCGTTAACCAGGACTCCATTCAGCACTGAAATATTTATTAATACATTATTGAATTATTCATTCCCTTGTTTTATTCATTGCTTAACATCTCAGCACTTTTGAAATTTATAACTTCTTTGGAAAAAATACAGTTTATCTCAAAATGGACTTTGCCAGGTTTATAGAAATTTAATATCATACGTTACGAAAAACATTTTCCCCCAAAAGGGTAAATTTTTTTTAGGGAATGTGATTTAGCTAGAATGGCTGAGCTTTACCAAGGCTGCGTATGTGCCATGTGCACAGAGAGTATGCAATTAGTGTTTGAAGATGAAGCTGATGGGGCAGAGGCACTGAGGAAGAGAAAAGAACTTGAACGGGTGTTAAAGGATTAATACTATGTGGCTAAATTAGTTAGTACATTTTATAAAGTAAAATGAGGTTAGATAGCTGACATCCAGTTGACTCCAACTTATGGTGACCTCATGCACCACAGAACAAAATGTTGCCTGGTCCAGCATCATCCTCACAGTTGCCGGCATGTTTGAGTCCATCGCTGCAGCTGTTGTGCCAATCCATCTCACTGAGGGTCTCCTTCAACCCCACTGGCCCTCTACTTCACCAAGCAGGATGTAACCTTCTAGGGAACGATCCCTCCTGATATGTCCAAAGCAAGGGAGTCAGAAAATCTTCTGTTCTGACCCATACAGATTCTCATTGGCTAATTTTTGGAAGGTCTTTCTTCTTAGACTGTCTTAGTCTGGAAGCTCCGCTGAAACCTTTCCACTATGGGTGACTAAATAGTATTTGAAATACTGGTGGCATAGCTTCCAACATCACAGCTACACGCAAGCCACTAGAGTATGACAAACTGACAGATAGATGGTAGAAAATGAGACTGCACGTTAGGAAAAAAAGTTTTGAATGGCTCACTCCACATATAAAATCCATATTAAATTTGTATCATCATTAATGATAGTAATTTTAAAAGCTGACAGTTGCTATACATACCACACAATCATTCTGTTTTCTGGTTAGGCTTTCCATGTTAATTTAAGAAACTAAATAATGTACAGAACATCAGGTATTTCATATAAAAACAAATGTGAGACACTCAATAAAGTCTATCTGAGACACTAAAAAAAAGCTACAGATTAGGACAGCACGATAAGTTAAAACTTACTTTGTTTTTAATCACTTTGCCCGCAGTCACTGGTTGGTTAGGGAACAGTTGGTGTGAGACCCTTAGAGCTACACAAAGCATAAGCTAAATAATAACATTTCTTGTTTTTATTCCTCGTCTATATAAATCATCACTCAGGAAAGGTTTGGTAACAACAGCAAAACCGTTTCAGAGCTACCATTTTATTCCTAGTCCTAAAGGGCCTGACTGCACAACCTAAAATTCACAGCACTGGCTCTTCAGATTCTGCCATGACAACACGGGATGCCTTATTTTCCTGCTTACAAATGATTGCCCAGCCTTTCATCTTTCCAAACACAGAATTTACCCAGGATAAATGGCTTCCACAGTGGATTTGATGCTTCTGTTTGCTTTGACTTTCAATCTTTTAAAAAGCAGTGTGGGTTGCCTCCTAGCTTTTTTGACATGTACATTACACTTAATTGCCTGAATCTTTGTTAGTATTGACTAAGGCCATAATTTTTTTTTTTTTATGGCCTTAGTCAATACTAACAAAGATTCAGGCAATTAAGTGTAATGTACATGTCAAAAAAAATTTTTTTTAAGCCACCACAAATATCTGTATTGTGAACTTAGTCCATATGTGGTTGATATTATTCCTGATGGTTGGTCTCCTCAAGTATCACATTTAAAGTTTTGCCCTTTAAATAGCAGATATGGTACTAAAACGACTATTTTTCTACATAAGATACAAATTCTCTAATTGGCAAGACAGACAAGCAAATATTTAGTTCTTTGTTATCATTCTTCTGTTAGCAATAAAAAATTCACTGTGACTGTAACAGAAAATTTTGAGAAATTTTTTATTTTCCTTAATCTTCTAAATTCAGAAAAGATTCAAGAGACAGGAGAAGGCTTGACCATTAAGAAAGAAATCATTAATAAGCACCACTTGTGATTTTATATAAACTGACTAGTAGGTCAGAATAAAGTATAGCTTGAGTACTAAGGCCAATAAACTAATTCATTTAAAATACTTTTGAAAACACCATAGAAAAGTGTGGTTCTATCTGTATTTATTTATTTATTATAATGCAGCTTGTTTTGTAATTTAAAAATTACTCGTGAGGGTTTCACCATCCCTCATCTCTGATTTACAGGTTTAGTTTTTTTTTTTTTTTTAAATAACTTTTATTAAGCTTCAAGTGAACGTTTACAAATCCAATCAGTCTGTCACATATAAGTTTACATACATCTCACTCCCTACTTCCACTTGCTCTCCCCCTCTTGAGTCAGCCCTTCCAGTCTCTCCTTTCTTGACAATTTTGCCGGCTTCCCTCTCTCTCTATCCTCCCATCCCCCCTCCAGACATGAGTTGCCAACACAATCTCAAGTGTCCACCTGTCTATCTGTATTTATTTATTTAAAACAAAAAGAAACTTTTACTTGGCATATATTCAGAAAATACAAAAGTAGGAAATGGACAAGCATGCTGCCAAAGCCATGTCTGCCCCAGTCCAAGGAAATATTATAGAATGAGCAAAAGTAAGAAAAGGGACAAACACGCTGCTAGAGCCATGTCTGCCTAAGTTGAAGGAAATATTATAGAATAGGTAAGAATGGGAAAATGGACAAGCACACTGCCACAGTCACGCCTGCCCGAGTCCGAGGGTATCTGTATTTTTTCAAAAAGAAAATGTGTATGTTTTTCCAAAAAAAGGTAGAAATAAAGACGAACCGAATACTGTAGAAATTCTTAGATAGGAATGTCATAAAATAACTCCAAAAAGATCTCTTTTGTATTGCTTACATCCAGGATCCCCTAAACTACATTTTTTTTTTTTTTATTTCCACAATAGATGGTATTCATTAAGAAAATTTCTCACTGTCAAGTGTTCTCGCTGAAGAACATACTCGAATCTACATCCATGATAAAAATGATCTGGCTTATAGAGATACAGGATAATGACAAAAAAACTATACAGGAGCTGACACTGCGAGTTTGCTGTCACGTATCATTGGTTCTAAGATAACACTGTAACATCCCTGAAACAGATGCATCTTATTAAGACTGCTGTGTCATAGTTTAAGTGGTCATGTTTTTCTTTCTTTGTGGTACACAACTGAGCAGCTTTCATGCAGAGGCATCTTGGATTCGATGAAATACAGTATACACCAGGTAGGATCGGCTAAATGGTTCCCAGGCATCATCTTTTCTGATCCTCAAAACAAGCACAATGCACGGAATGGTAATGTACTCACGGTACAGGTGATGAGACTGAGCCTTAGGGGGTCTAGAGTGATGTGGCTACTTGCACCCCTAAAAAGCACTAGTACAAGAATTCAGTCTTAAGGTGTTCTGACCTTACAGAGAGGCTGCATTCTCGTCACACTAAAACCAGCCAACAGCAGCCAGCTGCTGTCGAGTTGATTCCACCTCATGGTGACCCCATGTGTGTCAGAGTAGAACTGTGCTCCACAGGGTTTTCAATGGTCGATTTTTCAGAAGCATACTGCCAGGCCTTTCTTCTGAGGTGCCTCTGGGTGGACCAGAACCACCCAACCTTTTAGTCAGCAGTCGAGTGCTTTAAACTAAAAAAATCCCTTGCTGTGGAGTCGATCCCAACTAATAGAGACCCTACAGGACTGAGTAGAACTGCACGATAGTGTTTCCAAGGAGTACCCGGTAGATGTGAACTGCCAACCTTTTTGTTAGCAGCTGTAGCACTTCTTTTTTTTTTTTTTTTTTTTTAGCACTTAAGCACTACACCACCAGGGCTTCCGTGTTAACCTAAGGAACTAAATAATGTACAGAACAATAGGAATTTCATATAAAAACAAACGTCAGGCGCTCAATAAAGTATTTGAGACATTAAAAATGCTATAGATTAAGAAAACACAGTAAGTTTAAAATTTATTTTATTTTAATCACCTTGCCCGCAGTCAATGGTGTGCTGGTAAATTGTTTAACAACCAGCTCTGGGTAGTAGGTAGGAAACCCTAATTTTTAGCATTTGTCTAGCTCTGTGGTATAAATATTCCCACTGTGGCTGATTCCAATATACCAAGGTGGAAGCAACCAGCTTGCAAATTTCCTGAGAAGTTAACAATCATCTCTGACATGCCGGAAGGGGCCACCTCCAGCATACTGCTGCCAGTAAATGTTAACTAATGACAAGGAAGATATTTCATTTCATGATCACATCTTGTAAGATGTTATCTGCAATATTAACTCAAATACACTTGGAAAGGAGGGTTAGAAACTGATGAAATTTTCATAAAGCAAATATAACAGTGATGGCTAGGCTATTTAGAGAGAGAGTGTGCGGGGAAATAGTAACTCCGGTCATGACACCTGTCTACACAGATTTACTGAACTTCTGGAGTTAACCCAGCACTTTTGAATCATTGTCTACGTATAAACTGTGGGTGTGGTAGTTGAATTTTCACTAAGGATTTTTTAAGAAAAAAAAAAAAGGCTCGATTATGAAAATTACACATTATTCTAAATTTGGGAGTTTTGTGAACAATTGCAAGGACTGAAAAAGAATGCCCAAAAGTACAAAAAGCCAAAAGAATAATAATTTGGAAATGGATAGTGGCGTGCTGCCCAATGTGCTGAATACAATTAACGTCATCGAACTGTATATGTGAAGAAATTGAAATAGCAAATGTTACATATTACGTGTATATTTACCACAACTAAAAAACTGAAAAAAAAGAACCACAAGGAGAAAACAAGTTTCAGTTGCATAAAATGCATACCACTAAATCTAGAGAAAATCATATCACGTGCTAAAACAGGAAAAATAAAAGTTCACCGATACCCAGTTGTGACATGCAAGCTGCAATTGGAAAAATGTGTTTATAATACCATAGGCAGAAATACCAGGGCATCTAACAGAAGACTTAGCCAGGACAGTACAAGTCAAATTCTGTAACACAGGCTGCCCAAGGAACTGCCCGAAGATATTTGTTGTTCTGGAATTTTTTGGGTTAAATGTTGTAATTTAATTTGTAAGCCATTGGTTACTTTTATAAAAAGAAAAAAGAATTAAAAAAAAGATCCCGTTTGGAAATGCCATTTATTTGAACTGAACAATTAACATTGAGCACATTTTCTATATCTATGCACATTTTTTTTTTTTCCCCCAGAACACACACCCATACCAAAAAGCACACTGTATTCCATCGGGTCAACTGTCTGAGCCTGAAGCTCCTCTGGCTCTGAGTCTATGAGCTTTCCTAGATAGGGACCCCTTTCATCTTTCAGCAAACACCTAGATGTCCTTGAAATAAATCTTAATTAACAGAAGTTGACAGGAAAAGGAGCTAGGGAAAGATGAGCTGGGACCCACTGCCTCCTCCTACTCGCTTCTCCATGCCCTCCCTCACCTCTGTGTGGCGAGATGCTTTAAAGAACAGCCTTTTTATTCTTTTCCTCCTAATAAACCACACTCATCTGACAGATTCAGTTCAGGTTCTAACTTCTGGATACAGGCTTCCCTGAAAACGGTTCACAGCTCTCTCTCCAGAATTAAGTGCTTTCGCCTGTGCTACTCTCTCGTTATTTAATAAACGGGACGAGGGTTTACCTGTTTTGCAGGGCTGTCTTGACTCTCGAATGGCACTGCAGGTCCTGAGGGCAGGCAGGATCTGTATTTCGTATCATTTTTATACCACCAACTGGAGCGCTGGGTCATTTCTTCCTTCCACAAACATTAATTAACTCACTGCCTGTTTGTAGTACTTTGTAGGCCATGGAGAGAGAAACAATTTGGAAAAACTATAGTTTCTACTCTTTAATGGTCTTCTGATCCCTCCCCTCCTGACCTCTCCAGCCTCATCTCTTCAGTCTCCTTTCACCTCTAGACAGGCTAATGGACACATAACTCTCAAAATACTTACGCCACCCACCTCCTGGGTTTTGAGCTACCTCCTCTGCTAAGAAGGCTTTGCCCTCCCCGCTCCCATCCTACCTTCCATCCTGTTTATGTTGGCTAATTCCTACCCACTCTTTCTGGTCTGGGCTTAGGTGTTACTTCCTCCAGGAAGCCCTCCCTGATCCCCAAAGTGACATGCCCATGTTATGTCCTCCCTTGTACTTTCCCCAACACTGCCTTTTTTAAATGGATTGATGATTGCCTGTTTATCTGTGTGTCATCAGAGTGTATTCTCCATTAGAACAGATATATGTCTTTTATTTTTTGGTGTATGTTAAGTTCCTGGTACATGTTGTTCGATTGTTGTTTGGTGCCGTTGAGTTGGTTCCGACTCATAGCGACCCTGTGCACAACAGAACGAAACACTGCCCAGCCCTGAGCCATCCTTACAATCGTTGTTATGCTTGAGCTCATTGTTGCAGCCGCTGTGTCAATCCACCTCGTTGAGGGTCTTCCTCTTTTCTGCTGACCCTGTACTCTGCTAAGCATGATGCCCTTCTCCAGGGACTGATCCCTCCTGACAACATGTCCAAAGTACGGAAGACGCAGTCTCGCCATCCTTGCTTCTAAGGAGTGTTCTGGCTGTACTTCTTCTAAGACAGATTTGTTTGTTCTTTTGGCAGTAGGTATTTTTTAAAAATGTGAGGAATGAATGAATGAATGAATGTCATCAAGTTAAAAATAGGTCACAATCTCTGCCCTTGAGGACATCACCATCTAGTGGGGGAGACAGAAATGCAATCAGAAATACAAGGTGTTAAGTTTTAGAAAAAGGACTCATAAATGAAAAGCTACAGGGATGGAGGCAAAGTTGGGAGGGTCCAAAGTGACTAACTCTGCTTGTTGAAGTCAGGTCTCTCACGAAGGAGCTGGGCTTTAAAGGATTTCAAAGTTTGCTGGGAAGAGCAGAGGCACGTAAGAGAAGCTCTGTAACTGACGTCTTTTGGAATGTCTCAGCTGCTTCTGAGCAGGTCCTGAATGGTTCAAACTTTCCAGACTACTTTTAGTGCGAGAAAGATAGAAAAAATAGAGTATGGCCAGGAAAGAAGGGTTTAACTAATCAGAACAGTGGAAAGGATTGTATTTGTAAAAAGGTTTAAAAACCCAAGTGTTAATATAAATTACATTAGTAGCTTCTGGTGAGGCTATTACCACTGACAAACCCATCAGGAAGAAACTGCACCAAGAAGAGTGAAGCACTCCTTCACTTAATGCCAGTCACCATAACGAGGAGCAGTTAGAGGGTCTCAGAGAGGGGGGCACTTAGCTGAACACACAAAAGAAAGTTCCTCGACTATGAAACCTATTAGTCTGCAAAGGGTTCACTGAGAAATCACAAAAAGCCAACAGTCCAAACAAATCTCACCTGTCATGTAAATTACCAAGCAGGTTAGCGGGAGCAGGCCAGATTACCATGTTACAGCCCCGGGCCAACAAGCCCTTGTTCCTTCCCTGCAGCCCCTTAAAAGACTCAAAGCAAGATGCAAAATGTGGCATTAATGAAGAGAGTGAACTAAAGGAGACTTCTCTCACTTTTCACAAACCAAAAGTGTTGAGTAGTCCTTAATTTCTGGAGTAAATGAGATCTGATGGTGTTTAAAATCACTCATGTCCCCTCTCTGGACTCCCTCCTACCACGATGTCACACTTCATATTCTAGAAACCACCACCGTGTTTCTCTATACACACAAGATATTCCCCGCTCCCAAGCCTTTTGTCAGGTTGTTTTCTCTGCCCAATGTTAGGTTTTCCCCCCAGCCCTTCCAGTCTCATCAGCTGGCTGAAATCCACTCAGCCTTTTAAGACACAGCTCAGATATTAAAACAAAACAAACAAACAAACAAAAAACAGAAAAAGCAAAAAACCCCAAATGCATTGCCCTCGAGTTAAATTCGACTCATAGTGACCCTACAGGGCAGAGTAGAACTGCCCCATAGAGTTTCCAAGGAGCACCTGGCAGATTGGAACTGCCGATCCTTTGGTTAGCTGTGGTAGCACTTAACCACTACACCACTAGGGTTTCTGCCTCCTCCAAAGATCCTTTCTGAATCCCAAGGCTGTGGTATTTACCCTGCTCTGTGCCCTTGTAGGAGCTCTGGTGGCATAGAGGTTAAGAGCTTGGCTGCTAACCAAAAGATTGGCAGTTTGAGTCCACCAGCCGTTCCTTTGAAATCCTGTGGGGGCAGGTCTACTTTGTCCAATAGGGTTGCTGTAAGTCAGAATTGACTCGACAGCAGTGGGTGGGTTGGTTGGTTGGTTTTTTGGTGCCCTTATTTTTATCTGTTTGTGTGCTGGTAATCCACCACCTGCACCAGTACTGGGTTTTATTTATCTGTATGTTCACAGGCCTCCAATCATTTCCGGCACCTAATGGGCTCCCCAAAAGTAGTTTTTAAATGAATGAAAAAACGAGTCAATGAAAGTGTTACTAGAAGATTTATGAAGCAACACGAGCAGACCTATACCTCAGGAAGACAAGGCAGCCTGACAGCAACATGCAAGATGAACGACGTGGAAAGATAGGAGAAGCAGACGCAGGAGGAACCAGGAGGCTATTAAAACAGCAAGTGGTCATGAGGGCCTGGATAAAGGCAGCAGCAATGAGCGTGGAAACGGGGACATCTTGGAAGCTAAATCAATAAAACTTTGTGGCTGACTGGATGTGGTGAATAAGGAGGAAAAAAGGCTGTTTTTAATCTTTCTGTTAATAGGTGAAGGAGCTCTGGTGGCACAGTGGTTAAAGCACTCAACTGCTAACCAAAAGGTCGGCAGTTTGAACCCACCAGCCGCTCGTGGGAGAAAGATGTGGCAGTCTTCTTCCATACAGATTTATAGTGTGGAAACCCTATGGGGCAGTTCTACTCTGTCCTACAGGGTCACTATGAGATGGAACTGACTGGAGGGCATTAGGGTCAATGAGTTAGCCAGGAGAAACTTTCCATGAAGGAAGCTTGGTCTATTCTCTATTTCTTGTTTAAGTGAAAGCCTTTTGAGTTCTCTAATGTTCTTTTTCTCTAGCATAATTCAGAAGAGGTTAGTTTACAGCTTAGACCAATTACCTGGACATTTCCATTGTTTAAATAACTTTGGTGGGTTCAAACCACCAACCTTTTGGTTAGCAGCCGAGCGCTTAACCACTGCTCCTTTCCTCCTGGCTACTTAGGTCGTATTGTGTCAGTTAGGACCAGGTTCAGCAACAGTAACAGAAAACTCAAAATGTTCATGGCTGAGACATATAAAGATTTACTTTCTCATGTAAAAGAAGTCCAGAAGTGGCGGTCCGAGCCTGGCTGCAGAAGCGTGACTGAGGCACAGGCAGGGTGCGAACCCGAGGCATCGCTTAAGGAAGGACGTTAATGAGCAGTTTCCACTGGCCACTGCAGTTTCCATCGCCAGCTGTGAGACCATTCAGCAATTTCAAACTAATTGCCATAGGCAATATTTTCCGCAGTCAGGCCTCTGATGGCAGTCTCTGAAACCAAGGGGACCCAGGCTCCCACCTTTATGTCCCACCGTACTTAAGTCACCTGGCATTCTAAAATGGACGCTGGAGATACAGCCAAACAAACAACCCCTCTTCCATTGAATTGATTCCGACTCATAGCTACCCTATAGGACAGAGTAGAACTGTCCTGTAGTTCCCAAGGAGTGCCTGGTGGATTTGAACTGCTGACCTTTGGGTTAGCATCCATAGCTCTCAAATTCTAGGCAGGAAACAGGAAAGATGGGGACAGGCTAAGCAGGCTGTCCTTAGCTCTGTTTCTCTTTTAAGTAAGCTTTCAAGAAATCCTGCCAACAATTAAAACACCTGACCTACTCACTGCCACAACGTAGGCATATGGTGCACCTGGAGTCAGGAGAGGCTGGGAAATGGGGTTTGTTTCGTCTTATTTTTTGAATCTGGGCACACAGTTGCCTCAGGAGCGGCTCTCTTAGTAAAGAAGAAAAGAGAATGGATACTTTGCAACTCATACATTTCCTCTACAAATGTCAATTCTCATTGTTTAAAATACAGGGCCTTGTTTACCTGTTGTTGTTAGTTGGCTCTGACTCATGGCAATCTCATAGCAGAAAAAAACATTGCCCAGTCCAGGATCATCTGCACAGCTGTCGGTATGTTTGAATCCATTGCTGCGGCCGCTATGTATTTTGAGTGACTTCCAACCTGGGGGCTCATCTTCCAGCACTGCATCAGACGATATTCTGTTGTGATCCATAGGAGTTTCAATGGCTAACTTTTGGAAGCAGATCACCAGGCTTTTCCTTCTTGTCTTAGTCCAATGATATCTGTCCACCAAGAGTGACCTTGCTGGTATTTGAGATCTATGCGGCATAGCTTCTAGCATTATAGCAACACATAAGCTACCACAGCATGACAGGCTGATGGACCAAAAAAAAAAACAAAAAACAAAAACCCATTGCCATCAAGTCGGTTCTGACTCATAGCGACCCTTTAGGATAGAAAAGACTTGCCCCACAGGGTTTCCAAAGAGCAGCTGATGGATTTGAACTGCCAACCTTTTGAGTAGCAGCCATAGTTCTTAACCACTATATCACAGGTGGTGGTTACTTACCTGACAAGTCCCAAATAGGGCTTCGAACCAGCTTGTTCCGGTTTGAACCCCTGCTGAGAATTTGCATTTCTGAGAAGTTCACTGTGGAGAATTCGCATTCCCACCCCAGATATACTGAATGAGAATCTACATTTTAACAAGATCCCCAGATGATTGTTATGTATAACTTCCTGGGAACCCGTTAGAAATGCAAATTTCCAGCAGGGATTCGAATTGAAGACTGGGTCCTAAAACCCATAAAGTTAACAAGACAGAGACTTCAAAGCACTACAGCACTTACCTATTTTAGCTCACTATGCTATTTTCTTTATTATGAGACATATTTTGGCCCAACGTCTCCATCTTTTCACGCATTTATAAAAGCAATAACAGTTAATTCTCAACTTAATTCTTTTAATAATTGATAAATGCCAGCAGAGAGAAAACTCTTCTTTCCCTCTCTAAAAAGTTTCCCCTTTAGTCAGAGTTAAAGAGGAAGGCTGCTACAGCTAGCCTCAAGGGCTGTTAGAAAAATAACCTACTTCTCGGCACAGGCTACATATTTTCTGCTAGGGCAACAGAGTCTGGCTGCTCTGTGAGTTGGATAATTCCTTACAACTTCCTCACCACCAAATGCAGTCACCTCTTCTAAGCCTTCACTCCCCTGAAATTGTTTACCGGATTCAGGACAATGGACTTATCTGTCCGTGAAATTTCCTTCTGCCTCCCTTGGCTTTTGAAACACGGCCCTACTATCCATGGTTTTCTGCTTTCATTCTCCTAAAAAAAAAAGATTCTCCACACCCCCCCGCCCCGCTCCCCCTGGCCCAATCCTCCTGTCATTCCAGATGTAGTGCAGTGGCACTTTGGTCCCCTCCTTTCAATGTCACCTCTCTGTGGATGACTTCCAGGGCCAGGTCTCTAGGTCTAGTCACTGTAACCCCACATTCCTAACTTCCGTCTGTAAAAAAAACATCTTCTAAAACGTGGCTCTCCCACAGGCATTTCAAACTTAAAAAAAACTCAAGACTGAGTTCACCTGCTTCCTCTTGGCCCCTCTTTTTGTGTTCTCTGTGTTGGTTGGTGACGTGACATTGCCACCTCCTCAATCCCTCAGGATGAACACGTGAATATCATCTTGGGTCTTATCTTGGCTCTGTACCACCTATATCTAATTGTCTGCCTCCCGGGGTCACTACCTTTCCATCGAGCTTACTTCTTGTTTAGAATGTTCCTACAATGACGTGAGGTGTCTCTCTGCCTACGTCATGCCACACACTACTACCCCATGAGGTCACAGCCTCTTCCAAAAAAGCTTTAACTGGCTGCTCCTTGCACACAGAATACGACCCAGATTCCCCTACTTGGACTTTGAGGTTCTCTATAATCTGGATGAACCATCCCGTCTACTTACGGGCTTTCATACCTCTTCCCTACTCTCCTTGTCCATGGCACAAGCCTAGCACTCAAAATCAGTCTCTCCTTCATTCCTCCCACTGCTCTTTATCCCCCCACGGCACTTTCGGTAGTTATTGTCTGTCTGTGTCCTCAGGTGGAGAGTCCCCGGAGGGCTCATCCTTATCTCCGCACAGTGCTCACCACATCTTTAATGTAATAAGCTCCACAGATGCAGGAGTGGGTTAACCAGTAAGCATGGTAAACCAAAACCAAACCAAACCCAGTGCTGTCGAGTCGATTCCGACTCATAGTCACCCTATAGGACAGAGTAGAACTGCCCCATAGAGTTTCCAAGGAGCGCCTGGCGGATTTGAACTGCCAACCCTTTGGTTAGCAGCTGTAGCACTTAACCACTACGCCACCAGGGTTTCCAGTAAGCATGGTACACACCGGCTTATAGTAAGCATAAGTACACACTGGCTTAACTCCGACGAAGGGAGAAACTTTTTAGGGAAGGAGAGAAAAGTTTTATCTTTGTTAGCATTTACCAATTATTAAAATAATTAACTTCACTAAGAATTAAATGTTTTATTGCTTTTAAGAATGAAAGAAAATATAGAGAAGTTGGCCCAAAATGTTTTATAATAGCATAAAGAAAGTAGCATTAAAAAAAAAAAAAACCCATTGCTGTTGAGTTGATTGCAACTCATAGTGACCCTGTAGGGTAATGCTATTCAGCTATATGCATGCGCTTCTAATGGAATCAGCTTTGCTCTTCCCTGGAGCATGCTGGGAATGAGTTCAAGGTGGACTCAGGCTAAGGTACAACGCTGGGAGTGGCATGACTGGGCCAGCAGCCAAGGCCGAGGAATGCCTTAGCAACTAATGAAAACATCTGGGCTTAGATGTGAAGTCCCTGGGAACACTGACTACCCAAGGACATGGGAGAAAAACGATGAGCCTTGGTCCCAGTTGGAATCGCATATAAGCTTGCGTCCCTTGCTAGGTGGTTGTGGAGCTTTAAACTTGTCCAGCTGCCATCCTGGGCCATGGTCCTATAAGTAAGCTTCCCAAATAAACCATATGTCATGATTGTTGGTTCCGGAGTCTTTCTTCGATCTCTTGGAGATGCGGCTGACCTTGGGTTCAGGTGCCGCTGGGTTGTTACCCAACAGACCCTATAGGGCGGAGTAGAACTATCTCTTGGGTTTCCAAGGAGTGCCTGGTGGATTCAAACTGTTGACCTGGTTAGCAGCCAAACTTTTAACACTGTGCTACCAGGGTTCCATAGTGGAACCAGAATGAACCAGTTCAAAGCCATGTTTAGGACTTGTCAGGTAAACAACCACCACCTGTCCATCAGTATGTCATACTACGGTGGCTTGTGTGTTGCTATGATGTTGGGAAATATGCCACCTGGATTTCAAATACCAGCAGGATCACTTTTGGTGGACAGGTATCAATGAACTAAGACAGACAAGGAAAAAAAGGCCTGGTGATCTACTTCTAAAAATTAGCCAATGAAAACCCTGTGGGTCACAATAGAACATTGTCTGATACAGTGCTGGAAGATGACCCCCCCGCCCCCAGGTTGGAAGGCACTCAAAATACACAGTGGCCCCAACAATGGACTCAACCATACCAACGATTGTGAAGATAGTGCTCCACTGGGTAACATTCCGGTCTGTTATGAGATTGCCATGAGTCAGAGCTGACTAACAACAGGTAAACAAGTCACCATATTTTATCTTATTTCATTTTATTTTTTTGAGGGTCAAATTTGACTGTTTGGAGAAGTTGATTTTTTTTTTTTTATTGTACTTTAGATGAAGGTTTACAGAGCAAATTAGTTTCTCATTAAACAATTAATACACATACTATTTTGTGACATTGGTTGCCAACCCCAGGACATGTCAACACTCTCCCCTTCTCAATCTTGGGTTCCCCATCACCAGCTTTCTTGTCCCTTCCTGCCTTCTTGTCCTTGCCCCTGAACTGGTGTGCTCATTTAGTCTCATTTGTTTTATGGGCCTGTCTAATCTCTGGATGAAGGGAGAACCTCAGGAGTGACTTTATTACTGAGTGTCTGGGGCCATACTCTCAGGGTTTCTCCAGTCTCTGTCAGGCCAGTAAGTCGGGTCTTTTTTTGAGTTAGAATTTTGTTCCCACTTTTCTTTACCTCTGTCTGGGACCCTCTATGTGATCCCTCTCAGAGCAATCTGTGATAGTAGCTGGGTACCACCTAGTTGTGCTGGAAAGCCACTGTATTTTAAATAATGAGAACTGACATTTGTGCAAACTATCCATTCTTCCTTTTTCTTTACTAAGAGAGCCCTTCCAGGGCCAACTATGTGCCCAGATTTAAAAAAAAAAAATTTCCAGCCTCTCATGACTCCAGGTGTGCCATATGACTAAGTTCTGGGCAGTGAGTGGCACAGGTGTTTTAATTGTTAGAAGAATTTCCAGTAAGTTTACTCAATTGTGTTTACTTACTAATCTGTAGTGTACAACTTCACCTGGGTTCCAGCACATCTGCTGACGTGAAATTGTTCACTACAGAGTAGTCATTAAGCATAATTAAGACCATACATGCCTTGCTTACTGGGTAATCCATCCCTTTCACAGATGTTTGTTGAAGAAAAGCTGGTCGTATGGAGCTCTTGCTACTTTTTGTACAGACTTCAATTCAAAGATGACCCTCAGTAAAGCCAAGAGGTTTGGCTTCAGTGACCCTCCACCCCTTCTCTGCTCGCCTTTCTTTTCTGAAAGATGCTCAGTGCCTTCATGCTCACTCTGGCTCGCTCACACCCCTGTATGAAATGCCCAAACAGGTGATTCCTTCTGAGTAACTCCAACCCCTAACCTTCTCCTTCCCAGGCTCTTACCAAAATCTACACAGCCCCAGGATGGGCCTTAGAGCCCAGCCTCTTCATCTCCACCTCCCCCCACCCAGTTTAGAGTATAGACTGGTTATTACACAGCACATTAGTGCCAGTTCTCCACACCCCAGTCACCTCGGTACAGCGCAATTAGGGCGAGATGTCACCCTGTGCATTAGCAGGGCTGCATTACAGGAGAAAAAAAAAAGAGGAACCCAATATTACGAGCCTTAGACCAGTCTCTTCTTAACAGAGATCAAGAAACTAAAGCCCAGAAAGGTGACATGAATTGCCCAAGCTCATGACTGATTAGTGGCAGAACTGAGCCAGACCTAGGTCTCTAGACTCCAAGTCCATTGTTCCTTCCCCCGCACTTTGCTGCCCATCCTGAATCTCAACCGTTTCATCCTCATGCTGCTACCAAAAACTGGCAGGGGATTGGTGCTAATTACCCTCAGAAAGCACCTCTTTCTTAAGGGGATTGGTGCTAATTACCCTCAATAAGCACCTCTTTCTTAACGGTCATCAACGGTCCAACTCACAGCAATGGATGCTAGAGACATTTCACATTAGTGCCCCCTCCTGTTATTATTTTGGTCAGAGAGCTTTTCCTAACTCCTGAGCTCATATCTTGGAGACACTGTCTATGCTGGGATATATAAAGCCTGCATGTTTTCTGCAACACACTTTCTTTTGACTGTGGTTAGTGACATTCATTGTCTGCCACAGTCCTCCCACACTCCACAGAAACCATGGCAGCAGAACTCCAGAAACATCCCTCTGCGCCTTTACAACTTCCTGGGGGAAGTTCACGAATGTGTTATAATTTCTGCAAAGGAAAACTACAGTCCTTAAGAACAGTCATGAATGAATCTGTTCAACACGACTTGGAAGGAAGTCAGGGACTTCACCACTGAAATCGAGCCAACACAGTAATGAAATCCAATGGCAGCCCCACAAGAGATACATGAACTCCTCAGGGCAGAACAAAGTGCAGCTGGACCAGCCAAAGGCAGTTACTTCCACAAAATGCATTTACCTGAAGAGGAACGTGGTTTTCAAGGAACGGCACTGTATCCTTTCAAAAAGTGTCATGTGTTCCTTCCTCATCAGTAAGGCAAAGATTTTTAGTTTGGTACCAGGACACCCATTTTAGGATATCATCATCAGGACTGGGTTACTCTGCTGAGCAGCAGTCTGAGGAAACACCGCATTTTTTCAGATGAAAAAGAAAACACCGACAACTTGTCTTTTCTGCAAGCTTTGATTATAAAATTAAAGGCCATTCATGCTTAAAATGGAGCCCTGATGGGGCCAGTGATTAAGCATTTGGCTCCTAACTGAAAGGTTTTGTTACCAGGGGTCTCGGGTCTCCCTTGGCACGGCCAGAGAGACACGAAACGGGTGAAAGTGAAAGAAGCAGTTTTATTTGCTTGTCCAAGCAAAGGAGCACACTGGGACTTGCGTCGCCAAGATGGTTCCCTGAACAATGGCTGAAACAGAAAAAAACATCTGGAGAATGGGTGGGTTGGGTTTGGAGAAACGAGTTAGAAGGGGAGGTGGCTCATGCAACTCTACTTACAAGTTGGGGGTTGGTAATGCTGCCTGGAGGCTGTAGGCCTCAGTTTGAATCCACCAGCCGCTCCCAGGGAGAAAGATGTGGCAGTCTGCCTCCACAAAGATTACAGCCTTGGAAACCCTACGCGTCAGCTCTGCCCTGTCCTATAGGGTCGCTATGAGTCGGAATCAACTTGACAGCAGTGGGTTTGGTTGGTTTTCATGCTTAAAAGGACCACAACTGTGTATTTTATACGTGAAGTACTAATCCCTGTTAACTTGGTAACATAAGAATTGCCTATTTTGTGAAATTTATTCTGTTCTAGAAACAAGAATTAATGGAGTAAGGCATCTAGGCACTCAATTATAAAACCAAAACCCACTGCCGTGGAGTTGATTCTGTCTCACTGAGTAGAACTGCCCCGTAGAGTTCCCAAGGAGCACCTGGAGGATTTGAACTGCCAACCTCTTGGTTAACAACCGTAACACTTAACCACTACACCACCAAGGTTTCTGCACTCAATTATAGTTCTGTTTACATATTTTTTTTATATGATTAGGACTAAGTGTAGGCACAGGCCTCACAGAAATGAATGCTCCAGACCACATCTATTTGCCTTCCATTTATTGCTGCATCATTTTCTCTCTCGTACAAAGCAGATGACCTCTTCATGCTTCCTTTGGGAAGTCTGTGAGTACCTACAGTCCTTAGAGCTAACGTTAAAATAATTCCTTTTATGGATTTTCATTTTTAGAAAAATAATTTAAATAGACTTCTCTGAGACACTTGGATTAACTTCTTTTTTAATAAACTGGGTTAAATCACACTGTTTCAAGACAGTATTGTGACTGTCCAGCGGAATAATGTATAGAAAAGTACTTCCAAAAATACAAAGTGCTTTGTAAACTGGTTATTCTATTTAGTTGGTGCACATATTCCATTCCATTCCATTTATTCCTTCAACATTTATAGAAATGCTTACTATGTGTCAGATCCTATGCTGCTGTTGTTAGCTGCCAGGTAGTAGCCTCTGACTCATGGCGACCCCGTGTGTTACAAAGTAGAACTGCTCCATAGGTTCTTCTTCGCTGTAATCTTTACCGAAGCAGTTTGCCAGGCCTTTCTTCTGAGGAGCTGCTGGGTGAGTTTGAACCACCAACCTTTAAGATTCTGGGAATATAAAGTGGAGTTAAGTGAGATCCCAACCCTCCAAGAGTTTAAAGCAATAAAATCAGTTCCTGATCCTGGCATCTCCGCCCAAAAACAAAGAAATAAAAACTCACTAGTTCATGTTCCCTGTCAGGTTCTGTCGCAGCCCTTTGCACTTCTTTTCTTCCTAGCATGAACACAATTTCAGTTAAATAGCTGAGTAACTACTTACTGCCTGTTTCAGCCACTAGAATTTTAGCTCCACGGGAACAGGTACCACATCTCTTTCGTGCTGTTTCATACTCAGCGTCTTACGTGGGTGGCATTAAAAAAAAAGGCCAGCAACAAATATTTGTTGAATGGGTGAGTGAAGGAATGAATGAAAAAGCAAATGGTGACGAAAACACAGGAGTGCCAGACAGAATAACACAGTATGGTAACGTAGAGGAAGAGGAGCCAGCCTTGATGGGACTGATTTCTAGAAGACAAATTAGTCTTTTTAAAATTCCATACTTGTATAATACCGTCCCCCACTGGGCTGCCACTAACTTACATATTAATAACCTTTGTTGAATGACTCAAGGGCCCACGCGGGCACCGACCAATGAGATCACCGCGGGCTAAGCCAGGGCTCCGGGGCTCACCCGGGCGGAGGAGCAGGATTGGGACGCAGCATGTTGACGTCACACCTCGGGCGGCAGCCGGGCTAGTCACATGACCCGGACCTCACCGACCCAGGAGGGGGCTGGGCCGTTCTGCGCGTGCGCAGCGGTCGGGGCGGCGGGCCGGGGCGCGCTGACAGCTTCCGGTTTGGTTTCCCCGCCTCCTGCGTGGCTAGAGCTGAGGGCTCGGCGGTGGCAGCTGCGGGGCGGCGGGGGCAGGGCGTGGTGAGGCGGGGTCAGTGCCCGAGTGGGGTTCCCTGGAGCCATGGCCTGCTCCTTGGTCCAGTTCTGCTACTTCCAGGACCTCCAGGCCACCCGGGACTTCCTCTTTCCTCACCTGCGGGAGGAGACCCCCAGCGGCGCCGCGCGAAGGGACCCCAGTAAGTGCCCTGGCGTCGCCGCTCCCTCCGTCCCCGCCTCCCGCCCCGACCCGCCCGGCCGCCCGCAGCCTCGGCTCCGCCGCTCCGGGTCTCCGGCCCGCTCGGCGCCCCGTCTCCGCCCTCCGGCCCCTCGGTCCCCCCGCCTCCCCAGCGCGCACCGAGAGGACCCCCTGCCCGCCTCGTCCTGAAGCCCTGGCTGCTCTGGCAGCCTCGGCGTCCTTTTCCCCTTTCCCCGGCTTTTCTCCTAAGCTCCTCCACCCTCGGGCCGAAAACTGCGTCTTCCTCTGGCCTCTGCCGATCCGGCGTCCCCACCCCCACCCCCTGCTTTCTCTCCAGTGTTCTCCGTCTCTCCCTTCTCGCTCCGTCCTCCATCCATCCTAGGGGCCCTGGTGCCTCACTTCGGGCGCCGCGATCGCCTCCAGCTGTCAGCGCTCCGCCTTGGCTGTTCCCCACCCCCCACGCCCCTCCATCCCTGGGGCTGTGGCCTTCTGCCCCCTCGCCTTCCGACAGTGATTATTATCCCCCTACGCTCTCCTTACTTCCACCCCCTCCCCCGTTCAGATTTAGAGAATAAATGACTGACAAGTGAGTGACTCCGAAGGTGGTAAGCCCTCCTAAATGAGGAAAATAACCTGTCAGGTTAGAGAATTGAAGGACGATCTGTGTCAGGACCTTAAGCTACAGAAGCATGGCCAAGAAAAGTTAATGTGCCTCTCTGAGGTGCAAAGCTTTTCACCCATCGTCATCATGAAACTGTTAAATAAGCACTTGCCCACCTGCGTGACCGTGGTATAAAATCCCAAACTCGCTTATCAGATACTACGTAGTTCTCAGAATTTCCTACGTTGCTCCTTTTGAAGGGAATGTGTTTCATGTTTGTTGTTTTCTTCGTATTTCCAATCAGAAGCACATTCGGCTTTGTAGTACAATGCTATTGCTTTGTGCTGTACTGGAATGGTGAAAAAAGTCCACTAAATATTCTCTGCTTGGTAGAGGGTCAGCGAAGAAGAGGAAGATCCTCAAAGAGATGGATTGCCATAGTGGCTGCAGCAATGGGCTCAAGCATAACAATGATTGTGAGCATGGCGTAGGACCAAGCAGTGTTTCATAGGGTTGCTATGAGTCAGAACGAACTCCATAGCACCTGACAACAGTGACAACAAATATGCTCCTCCCCACTTTTTTTTAAAATTTAGAAGATATCAAATCAAAACTATCAGTGTATATTTACTGTGTGCCAAGTGCTGGTCATACAAATTAAAGTTGATGGCCCCTGCCCTCTGGGAGGTTACGGTTCAGTGGGGGAGAGAGACAGATTAGCCACTACCGTACAGCGTGAGTTATACATAAGGCACTAGGGTACACATACTTGGGTTGGTGATGTTTAAGCCTATATTTGAAGTAGTAGTTAAATGAACAAGGGAGAGGTAACAGCATGTGCATGGGGCATGGTGATTTTTTGGTGGAATTCCCACCTTCCCATGCCCATGACCTGGGTTTGATTCCCAGCCAAGGCACCTCAAGCACAGCCACCACCTGTCTGTCAGTGGAGGCTTGCGTGTTGCTATGATGCTCAACAGGTTTTAGTGGAGCTTCTAGACTAAGAGTAGGAAGAAAGGCCTGGTGCTCTATTTCCAAAAATTCAGCCAATGAGAATCTTGTGAATCACAGTGTTCCCGTCGCATTGTGCCGGGATCACCATGAGTCAACATGATGGCAGCTAACAGCATCAACCATAGCATGTGCAGAGGAAGGGATCCGGAGATGGCGTGGTATTTAGAGAATTAAGGAAAGCCGAATGGCTGGAGAGAAGGATGTGAGGGGAAGATTGCTGGAGATGAGGCTGCAGTAGCAGTAAGGATCTAGATCATAAGGAGCTTCGTGAAAGTTTTGGGGTGCCTCTAAAAGACTTGAAGCAGAGAAATGTCATAGTTAGATTTGTACTGAATGCAATCCACAAAAATACATTGCATCTGGTGAGCATTGTGTGTCCTGGCAGCAGAGTGAGGGAGAGATAGGAAATGGGTAAATTGGTTGGGAGGCTGTTATAATAATCCAATCAAGAAGTGATGTGAGCTGGAATTAAAATAGCCACGGCAGGATTTGAGAGGAGGGGCTCAATTGGAAAGATATTAAAGAGGTAGAATGAAAGCCCTGGTGGCATAGTGGTTAAGTGCTACGACTGCTAACAAAAAGCTTGGCAGTTCAGATCCACCAGGCACTCCTTGGAAACTATGGGGCAGTTCTCTGTCCTGTAGGGTCGCTATGAGTCAGAACTGACTCGATGCCAACGGTTTTGGTTTAGCGAAGATCAAAGACTACACAGCCTTCAGTATGGATTACACCTCAACGTAAAGAAAACAAAAATCCTCACAGCTGGGCCAATAAACAACATCATGAAAAATGGAGAAAAGATTGAAGTAGTCAAGGATTTCATTTTACTTGGATCCACAATCAACACCCATGGAGGCAGCAGTCAAGAAATCAAAGGACGTACTGCATCGGGCAAATCTGCTGCAAAAAGACCTCTAAAGGGTTAAAAAGCAAAGATGTCACTTTGAGGACTGAGGGAGCCTCACCCAAGCCATGGTATTTTCAGTTGTCTCATGCGTGTGACAACGGGGCAATGAATAAAGAAGACCAAAGAAGAATTGATGCCTTTGAATTATGGTGTTTGTGAAGAATATTGAATATACCGTGGACTGCCAGAAGAGTGAACAAATCTGTCTTGGAAGAAGCACAGCCAAAATGCTCCTCAGAAGCGAGGATGGTGACTTCGTCTCACATACTTTGGAGATGTTATCAGAAGGGACCAGTCCCTGGAGAAGGACATCATGCGTGGTAAATTAGGGGGTCAGCAAAAAAGAGGAAGACCCTCTGCGAGATAGGCTGACACAGTGGCTTCAACAGTGGGCTTACACGTAGCGGTGATCGTGAGGGTGGTGCAGGGCTGGGGAATGTTTCATTCTCTTTTACATAGAACTGCTGATTTGTACATAGGGTCACTATGAGTTCCAACTGACTTGACTGGCACCTAACAACAGTGAAGGTCTGAGGAGCACTGGTGGTGCAGTGGTTAAGGTGCTCAGCTGCTAACTGAAAGGTCAGCAGTTTCAGCACACCCCCTCCTCCGTGGGAGAAAGATGTGACAGTCTACTTCCGTAAATATTTACAGCCTTGAAGCCTGAAGGGCAGTTCTATCCTGTCCTGTAGAGTTGCTGTGAGTCAGAATCAACTTAATGACAATGGTTTGGTTTTTTTTTTTTGATGAATACAAGTCTGGGGAGGCAGGATATAGCTGGTGAGTGAAAGGGAGCCTGGGATGCTTTGGCCTTTTGTTTGGTCAAGGGTGTATAGTGAGGAAATGAAGAAGGAGATGGGTTTTGAACCTTTTGCTTTTTAAATGTTTGTGATATGTCCAAGTGAGGAGGTCCAGCAGAACTCTAGACATAGAGATTCAGAACTGGGCAGGAAATCCGGGGCCAGAGATGTTAATTTGAGGGTTACCAGCAAAAGGGTCAGTTATGTCTACCAAGGATTATATGTATATTGTGAAATGAAGTCAGCATGAATATGTAGCCTTAGAGGAGAAGTAAGGCTTAAGAGTCAAGCAGAGGTTACTGGGAAGAAGACTGAGGAAAAGAGGAGAACCAGGTGAGAGTAATGGCCCAGGAGCTGAGGGTTTGATGAAGGTGAGGAGTGGTCAGCAGTTGCAAATGCAGCAGAGGTCAGATAAGAAGGCCGGAAAAGTGTTAATTGACTTTGGGAATGTGGTGGTGACCAGGACAGTAGGACAATTTCAGTGGAACATTGGAGACAGACAGCATATTACAGGAGGTTGAGGAGTTACACATGAGTAAGACTATTTAGGAAGAGGGGTTTTGAAGGTAGTAGTACAGGACTGTAGGTAGAAGGAATGCAGAGAAGAGAAACATGTTTTCTCTGTGCCACTGCCATTCCTTTGGTCCAGGCCACCATCTTCTTCCACCTGGACCAAGCACCACTCAGTCTTCTAATAGAACTTCTTGCATCTCACTCATGGTTCCTTGTCTTAGTTCTCTCAAAACAGTCACAGTCAGCTTGAACTTTTCAACGACACAACTTGGATCACAACATTCTCCTCTTTGTAGCCCTCTATGGCTTTCCGTTGCTGTCAATATAAAATCCATAGTCCTTACATGGTTTACAAGGCCCTTCAGGCTCTGCCTTCTTCCACCTCTTGGGTCTCATATCCCTCTCCCCTTATTTCTTATGCTTTAGTCAAGGCTGTGTGTGCAGCCCCAGTTCTCACTGTGCTCCATGCAGATCACTGCACTGCTACCTATGTCTTGTTGTTCAGGCCTCAGCTCAAATTCAGCTCCTCAGGGAGGCCTTTTCAGACCACAGAATCTAGACTTAATCTACCCATGCTGGTGCCCTCTTGTTACTCTCTGTCTGTCATATCATCCTGTTGATTTCATCGCTATATACTGTCCACATGATAGCCCCTAGCCACATGTGGTCATTGAGCCCTCAAAATATGTCCAGTGGGACTGAAAGTTTGAATTTTTAATTTTAATTAATTGAAATTTAAATAGCCAGATGTGGCTAATGACTGCAGTATTGCGTGGTGCAGTTACAGATGCTGAAACCCAAGCATATACAGATTGAATGTGGTCGCATAGTGAAGGGTAGACCCAGGTAGTTGGGAATATACTCACAGCCCAAACACCTAGATTTGTTTGCAGCAGAACTGTGGGTGTGCAGATATGACTTACTGTATTACCCTTCTGAGTCCAGTTCCTAGTTTGAAGCATGTTGATATTATTGTGGCTACCATCAACTCAAGGAGCCCTGGTGGTGCAATGGTTAGGTGCTCAACTACTAACTGAAAGGTCGGCGATTTGAACCTACCAGCTGCCTCACGGAAGATGTGGCATTCTGCTTCCGTAAAGATTACAGCATTGGAAACCCTATGGGACAGTTTTCCTCTGTCCTATAGGGTCTCTATGAGTCAAAATTCGACTTCATGGCAAAGTGTTTTTGGTTTGGACCATCACCTCAGGTAGAAGGTAGACAAAAGAAGAACCTTTTAACCAGTGAGTTCCTTTGCAAATAATTCTTACTTTTTGTGTTTAATAATTATAAAAATTTGTGATGTATTTATGCTGTTTTCCTCAGTTATCTACTTATAAAAATACTTGCAATAAGTCAGGGAAAAAGAAAAATCTTAATACTCAGAACCTTGTGATCACAGTAAAATTATTATTTCTCAACTCATATTGTTTTTTAAAGAGAACTTTTTGGACTGATAATAAAATGTATATTACATTAGAAGAGCATTCTCTGGGGGCAGTGGAATGGCAATATGAGTTCAAGGAGAAAAAGGGCTCATGAAATTACTGTTAGAGAAGAGCTTGACACTTTTTTTTTAATGTACATTGACAGATATTAGCTCCCTGTGGTATTTAGAATCCACTGAATAAATTAAAAGAGTAACAAAGAGTTTTCTTTTCAAATACTCATGTTTACAACATTTTAGAAACTATGTCCTTTGTGCAGGGGATACATTCTGTTTAAAACTTCCTTTGGGGGTGTATGAGCAGAAGTTTGAAGACTGTTCTCGTGGGGCTCAGTGTTTGCCAGCTTTTGTTTGCGTCATAGCCGGCAAGGACACTGAGACAACGCTGCTTGTGGTGGGAAGTGACTTTCGCGTGGTTCCAGGTTCACCTGCTGCCCCAAGAGCCGAGAGGGTCACTATCTTGGCACACCTGTAACGCGTTTGCAGCGTACTGGGAACCTCTGTTATAGCCATTGACGAGGTTGAAGCAAGGATGCCATTGAAGGGAGACCTGGTGATCTGCTTCCATGGAGATCCCAGCCAGGTAAACCCTGAGGAGCAGTTCTGCGCTGTAACACATGGGGTCCCCAGGAGCCGCAGTCAGCTCAACAGCAATGAGAATAGCATTTCGGGGTGCGGTGGTGGTTCAGAGGTGTAATCTTCCCCTTCTGTGCAGGAGATCTGGGTTTGATTCCCGGCCAGTGCATCTCATGTGTGGCCACCATCTGTCTGTCACTGGAGGCTTGTGTGTTGCTCAGATGCTGAACAGGTTTCAGCAGAGCTTCCAGACTAAGAAGAAGGGCCTGGTGGCCTCTTGAAAAGCAGCCAGTGAAAATCCTGCAGATCACTGTAGTCCTGTCAGCAGCCAATTGTGGGAATTGCACAGGACTGGGCAGCATCTTGTTCCATTGTGCACAGGGTGGCTGTAAGTCAGGGCCAGCTGACAGCAACTACATAGCATTCCAAAGTTTGAGTTTTAGACAGATTTGTTGACTCTGAGAAGGATAGATTGGACAACTCAAAACTAGATGCAGGTGAGAGTCAGGAGGTGGTTGTAGACGTCTAGGTCAGGGCCAGTAAAGACAATTTGGGCAGTAGCAACAGGGATGGAGTCTGAGTTTAGGTGTATTTAGCAGTGGGAATTTATGAAAGGAACTTAAACAGAAATGGAATAACCAGATTAGGATTTTAGAGACATTTCTTTGTCAGCAGAGAGTGGTAGGTAAAAGTGGAAGTAGAGTGACCAGTTAGGAGGCTGTTACAGCATTTCACAAGGGGAGAAGTTGGCTTTCCTCACATCTTGTTTAATGGTTTATGTAGTGACAATCTTGAAATTATAAAACAGCGAGTATTTTTTGAATGGCTATTATGCTTAATGCTGTTTGGGACTATGAAGACCCTAAATAAAGAGTAAGTCATTACCCTTTCCTCGTGGAAAGGGATCCTTGAAACTCTAGGTGTCTGCCATGCCCATATTTCTCTTTGAAAAGGACACCAGAATGGTCCCTTGAACATAGATCACATTTCTTCGTCATGTGAATCCTGTAACTTTTGGCACAACTGTTTGGATCAAGGGATAACTTATGAGCCAGAGATGGTCATCTCGTGACTGCCATGCTCTGCGAGGGGACCTTGCCCAGACGTTCTGTCAGGAGGGATCCCCTAACTGACCTAATGAGATTCTTTCTTCCTGTGATTTTGTATATGAGACCTAGCAAGACAAACACAGGTACAGATGATGGACTAGAACGTGAACTGAGAAAGGGAAGACAGTAAGCAGAAAACATGAGGCAGTAGAAGCTGTGAATGAGCACAGAACCTGAAGGAAAGGAAGGAGAAGAGGTTGTAGGAGGAGACAGCGAGAAGACTGGTTGGGAGGATGACCAGTTCGTGGAGTTACCGTGGGCAGCTTTCTGGCATTTCTCCACAGGGCCTGACTCTCCTTGTGAGGTGGCTTCCTGGCCTCGTGTCACTTCCTCATGCATCTTTTCAGTAAACCTGTATCAACTTGAGTGTATCTACCACATTCCTAGACAGCGGTTTTATACCTGAGGAACAAATTATTTAATGAGGTTAAAAAAAAAAGTTCTAAATGCAAATTAAGGCAAGATTTTGAAAATTACTGTTGAGTTATAAACCACAAAGAAGGACAGCATGCTGGATGTTACCCATCATTACATTGCCTTTTGTTTGTCTAAGAGTATATAGCCGGATGGGAAGGCCGTTTTCTGGCTGCTCATAGCTCACCCTCCAGGTGTTAAAACTTCAGTGCTGTGCTGGTCAGTACCACTAGCCACAGGCAGGTAACCATTTATGTGGAAGTTTAAATTCACACAAATAAAATACAGGAAAAATTTTAGTTCTTCAGTCACGCTAGCTACATTTCAAGTGCTCCAAAGCCACGTGGGGTGTAGTGACTAGATAAAAACATTTCTGTCACGATAGAAACTTGTGTTGGAAAGTGCTTAGCATCATTCCAGATTTTCTGTTATTGAGAGTAGGGAAAAAAAATTACACACACACGTGTATGTATACGCAGATATCTGTAGAGATACACAGACATACATGTGTACACACAGGCATGCTTTTTTTAATTTCGTGTTATTGTACCATCTTTATAAAATGCATATCCTGCGGCCTTTTTCGTGTATTTAATTGCATAATATGAGCGTATGCCCAGGTCTGGGTATATAACCCTATGTCATTTTTCTAATGGCTGCATAGTATTCCAATGAAGATTTGAGCAGGCTGTATTTAACCATTCCCCATCATTGAGCATTAAGGTTATTTTCAGTATTTTTGCTGTCACCGTTGTCTTTGCTAGGTACCGTCTAGTCGCTTCCGACTCATAGCGACCGTATGTACAACAGAACAAAACATTGTCCAGTCCTGCGCCATCCTCACAATCATCGTTATACTTGAGCCCGTTGTTGCAGCCACTGTGTCAGTCCATCTTCTTGAGGGTCTTCCTCTTTTTCGCTGACCCTCTACCAAGCATGATATCCTCCAGGGGCTGATCCCTTCTGATAACATGTCCAAAGTATGTAAGATGTATTCTCACTGCCCTTGCTTCTAAGGAGCATTCTATTTCTTTTAAGAGAGATTTGTGTGTTCTTTGGGCAGTCCATGGTATATTCAGTATTCTTCGCCAACACCACATCTCAAAGGCGTCCACTCTTCTTTGGTCTCCCTCATTCATCATCCAGCTTTCACCTGCGTTATGAGGCAATTGAAAACACCATGGCTTGGGTCAGGCTCACCTTAGTCTTCAAAGTGACATCTGTGCTTTTAAACACTTTAAAAAGGCCTTTGGCAGCAGATTTGCCCAGTGCAGTGTGTCATTTGATTTCTCGACTTCTGCTTCCAGGGGTGTTTGTGGATACAAGTAAAATGAAATCCTTGAGAACTTCTGTCTTTTCTCCATTTATCAGGATATTGCTTGTTGGTCCAGTTATGAGGATTTTTGTTTTCTTTATGTTGAGGTATAATTCATACATTTTTTGCATTTTTGCTGTAAGGACAGTGTTCCAATGAACATTCTTACACGTGATGCTATTTTTGTATGTAGATTTCTAGGATTGCAATTGTTGGATAATTGAAGTTCATATTTCATATGTTGGTCACAGTTGCCAAATTACTCTATAAGTTATTTCTTAGGTTTCCTTCTATCCATGGTAAATGAGAATGCTTATTTACTTTTGCTCTTTTCTGGCAACTGAAAAATGGTATCTCATTGCTTTAACTTGTACTTTGAATAAAGTTGAGTATCATTTTTCATGTATGTAAGCCAGTGGAACTTTTTGTGAACTAACTGTTTATACTTTTTGTGATTTTTTATTGGATAGTTAGATTTTTTCTTATTGTTTTGTAAAAACTCATGCAATGACTATAATGTACAAATATTTTTATTAGTTGATCATTTATCCTTCACCTTCATTATTGAGGTAGGTCTCAGTTTTTTACCATGCTTTGAACAATCTTTCTAACCCTAAGCTTGTAAAATATCCTCCTAGATGTTCATGTAAGTTGCATTGTGTGTGTGTGAGATTTGAGATGAAACTCTGTTGTTCCAAATGAATATGCAGTTGTTTTAACATCGTTTATTAAAATAATTCATCATTTCATACTAATTTGTAATCCTACCATCACCATATACTAACATCTCACAAATAGTTGCCCCTTTTTCTGGACTCTTCCACTTCATGATATATTTGTTCAGTTTCTGTCCATTTTAATGCTTAGTAGAGACAGTCCCTGCCACATTACTTCTTTTTCAAAAATGTTTTATGGCTGTTCGTCTAAATTATGTAGTTTGCTATAACAGAAATGCCACAAGTGAATGGCTTTAACAAAGAGAAATTAATTCTCTTACAGTCTAGGAGGCTAGAAGTCCAAATTCAGGGTGCCAGCTCTAGGGGAGGCTTTCTCTCTGTCAGCTCTGGGGGAAGGTTCTTGTCATCAGCCTTCCCTGGTCGAGGAGCTTCTCAGCACAGGGACCCTGGGTCCAAAGGACACACTATTACCTGGCTCTTGTTTCTTGGTGCTGTGAGGTCCCCATGTTTCTCTGCTTGCTTCTCTCTCTTATATCTCAAAAGAGATTGACTTAAGATACAACCTAATCTTGTAGATTGAGTTCTGCTTCATTAACATAACTGCATGTAATTCTGCCTCATTAACATCATAGAGGTAGAATTTACAACACATAGGAAAATCACGTGAGATCAAAACAATGGTGGACAACCACATAGTACTGGGAATCATGGCCTAGTCAAGTTGATAGACATTCTGGGGGGACACAGTTCAATCCGTGACACTGATATTACACATTTATTTTCCAATTGAGATTTAGAATTAATTTTTTAAGTTCTAAAACCAAACCAAACCAAAACCATTGTAATTCATGTATTAATTTGGGAAGGATTGACATCTTCCCAGCCTGGATGTTTTCGTTTATATCTTGGTGTTCTTTAGAAAAGATTTTTTTTGTTTTGTTTTCATATACATCTTACACCTTTCTTCTTAAATATATGTCTAGATGTGAAGTGTTTTATTGAATTTCTTATTGGTACTATCAGGGTCTCAAGTATTTTATTAAAAAAAAAATTTTTATATAAGAAATGCTGATTTTTATGTATTTATATTTGGTTTTCTTTACCAAGTCTAATTAAAAATATTTTCTAATTAATTTCCATTTTTGTTTTTATTCATTTTATTTTTTGCCTAAGAGTTGGAGAGGGTATTTCTAAAATTTCCAGGTTGTTCTTTTTTTTTAATTTGGTTCTCTTTTTACTGCCGACTGCTGTTTTTGTTGCATTGTTGTTAGAGAGTTTGTTTTCTACTTTTTCTACATTATATACAGGTTTTCTGTTTGGCCAATAACCTAATCAAGTTTTGTAAATATACTTTGGACATAAGCAAAAATCTTTTCTGTAAAGGATGAAAGTATTTTCTGTCATCTCCATGATGGACCCTCAGTGTATTACTTTTTAAAGTGTTTATGTGAGTTGGTACTGTGGCTGGGGTTAAAATTGCTAGTGACAGCATCATACATGGGTTCAAAAGACTGTGTCTCAGTCAACTTAGATGGCACTGAAGGTGTGCTCTGGGAAACTTTTGGAGTCTCCAAAAGTAGATGGAGATGGCCTCTACTGCTAGCATGGCTGGGTCTGAATCCCAGTTCTGCCACTTATCAGCTGTGTGACCTTGAGTGAGCTACTTAATCTCTCTGTGCCTAGGGGTAGCCTCATCTATAAAATAGGAATACCTATTATATACCTATTATGTACCCTGTAGGGAGGGCCATCATGATTGGAACAACATTTTGCATATACAGGTAGTCCGTGACTTACGACGTATTTGAGTTACAATGAACCACACTTATACAACTTTTTTTTTTAACATCTTGTCATTAGTAATATGTACTGCATACAGTGTTGCAGTATGTAATTTCCTATGTTATCATTCTCAGATACACTCACAGATGCTCAGTATTGTGATTCACTGTTTGTCTTAGTCATCCTGTGCTGTTGTAACAGAAATGCCCCAAATGGGTGGCTTTAACAAGCGAAATTTATTCTCTCACAGTCTAGGAGGGAAGAAGTCCAGGCGAAGGCTTCTTTTCTCTGTCGGCGGTGAGGGAAGGTCCTTGTCATCAGTCTTCCCCTGGTCTAGGACCTTCTCAGTGCAGGTATCCTGGGTCCAAGGGATGCACTCTGCTCCTGGAACTTCTTTCTTGATGGTATGAGGTCCCTCTCCTCACTTCTCTTTTATATCTCAAAAGAGGTTGACTCAAGATATAATCTAATCCTGTAGATTGAGTCCTGCCTCTTTAACATAACTGCCTATAATCCTGCCTCGTTAACACCATAGAGGTTAGGGTTTACAGCATATAGGATAATCATATCAGATGACAAAGTGGTGGACAACCACACAATACTGGGAATCATGGCCTAGACAAGTTGACATACATTTTTTGGGTGAGACAATTCATAACACTCTTCAAAACACTGCTGTATAGCAGGCTATGAAAACTAAAAAAAAAAGAAAAAAGTGTTTGACTTGCGTCAGAACCAACTTGCAACAGAGTCATTGGAACAGAACCATGTCATAAGGACTACCTGTAATAAATGCCATCTCGTTTATTATTATTAAGACATTGATGTTGGAGGTTCATGTGGAGCTGTTTTAATGGCTTCCTGACGTGCGTGAAGATGAATAAACCAAGGTTGCTAATTTATATAATATTTTCTGGATATATATGATTTTGAGTGTTTTTGTGTATGAATTAATTGTCATATGTAGACACTTCACTATTTCATTGAAGTACCCACATTTAATATGTATATGTTTGAGTCTCAAATTCTCATGGAATCCAGACTTTCTGGAGTCATTCAGGCCAGATACCCTGAGGAAATCTTTAAACCTTAAACTGAAACTATCCCCTGAAGTCATCTTTGAACTAAATAATAATTTAGCGTAATTTGAAAATAATGTCTGCACTAAGCATTAGACTCTTTTAAAGAATTATCTGTATGTGATCAAATTACAGTAGCAACTCGAAGGATAGATTAGAAGCTTTTTTGGAGGGGCAGTGAATTTGTGTTGATGATGAAATAGTTTGGAAAAAGTTGTTGAGAAAGGTGACACAACCTGAAGACTGTGACCAGTGTCACTGAATTGTATGTGTAGAAACTGTTGAAGTGGTTTATGTTTTGTTGTGTATATTTTCACCAGAAAAAAAAAAAGATGTATATGCTTGGGTCACTTTGAGTTGGAATCAAATTAACAGTAGTGGGTTTGGTAATGAATATATGTCCAGGTTGCCTTTTGGGGAGGGTTCTTTTTAGGCAGATAGATGCTTGCCTTACATTTGAAGTCACCTGATGTTTGCTCATTTTTTAAATACCCATTTTGAAAGCTTTGTATGTAGCAAGGTTAGAAACGATTTACAAAGTAAAAAAATCAGTATCCAATTGTTTATAAGAATTGTCATTGCAGTGGTATTTGCAACTGCAAAAAATTGGTACAAATGTAATACTTGATCCTAGGGGATTGATTAAAAAATATGACACATTTATACTGTGTAATACGGAGCTGTGAAAAATAGTGACACATCTATATTAATTGGCATGGAATACCTTCAGTCTAGAGTATGTGGATAACTTTTTCCTTCTAGTTTCCATGTTTGTGAATATCAGAATTGTGTTGCATTTGCCTGTTGGTGTGTCTGTATTTTGCACTAAATTGTCTGCCACCTTAGGGCAAGGAACATGTGATAATTCATTATATCCCCAACAGTTTTATCACAGTAGCTGCTATATTGTAAAGACTATAATAAATGAACATATATCATGAGTTGTATTGTGTCTGAGTTGGATGTTTGCCCTTGTTTTAAAAAATGCTAGCTGTAAATGAAAACATGTTATCTACATTTTTTTCTTTGATACGGCACCAGAATGTTCCAGGTTCTTGTTAAGATTATCATCAGGCTTTCTCTCTTCATATGTTTTGAAAAAGGCAGCAAGTAATAGTAAGATTAGATCCCTGGGTGGTACAAGCAGTTCACAAGTGGTCAGTAACCTATTGTTTGGTGGTTTGAACTCTCCCAGTGGTGCTGTGGAAGAAAGGCCCAGCGGTCTCCTTCCATAAAGATTACAGCTGAGAAAACTCCGTGGAGCAGTTCTGCTTTGTAACACTTGGGGTCACCATGAGTTGGAATCGACTTGACAACAATGAGTTTTTTTTTTTTTAACTAGTGAGATTAAACTGGCACTGAAGAGATTTAGTTTAAATATAGGGAAAGTTTTCTCACAGTTACAGTAGTTAAATTTTATTGTTAGGTGCTGTTGAGTTGCTTTCCAACTCACAGCGAACCCACGTGACAGGGTAGAACTGCTCCATAGGGCTTTTTAGGCTGTAATCATTATGGGAGCAGATTGCCAGGTCTTTCTCCTGTGTAGCCACTGGGAGGGTTCGAACTACCAACCTATTGGTTAGCAGCTGAGCACTTAACTATTTGGCCACCAGGGCTCCTCCTTGAATATTAGAATGCATTAAGCAACATCATGATAAACGGAGAAAGTATTGAAATTGTCAAGGATTTCATTTTACTTGGATCCACAATCAATGCCCATGGAAGCAGCAGTCAAGAAATCAAACAACACGTTGCATTGCGTAAATCTGCAAAAGACCACTGTAAAGTGTTAAAAAGCAAAGATGTCACTTTGAGGACTAAGGGATGCCTGACCCAAGCCATGGTATTTTCAGTTGCCCCAAAAGCATGCAGAAGTTGGACAATGAATAAGGAAGATCAAAGAAGAATTGATGGCTTTGAATTATGGTGTTGGCAGAGAATATTGAATATACCATGGACTGCCAGAAGAATGAACAGATCTGTCTTGGAAGAAATACAACCAGAATGCTCCTTGGAAGAGAGGATGGTGAGATTTTGTCTCACGTACTTTGAACATGTTATCAGGAGGCACCAGTCCCTGGAGAAGGACATCATGCTTGGTGGAGGGACAATGAAAGAGAGGAAGACCCTCAATGAGATGGATTAATACAGTGGCTGCAATGATGGGCTCAAACATAGCAACGATTGTGACGATGGTGTAGGACGGGACAGTGTTTCGTGCTGTTATACACAGGGTTGCTATGAGTTGGAACCGACTGGACGGCATCTAACAACAACAGCAGCAGTATTTAAGTACTTTTAATTGCACACCCTCCCTTTCCTTATTAGTTATGCTTATCTTTCTCTGCTGCTTTGGATGCCAAGAAACCAGTAACACGTAAAGATGAGACTGTAAGAAACAAAATTATATGTTTCATCTCTTCCCAATATACATCATATATTTTTTCCCTTTAGTCAGTGACTGGAGGAGTCCTGTTTGTAAAGTGGTTAAGCATTCAACCGGTGACTGAAAAGTTAGTGTTTCAAACCCGTCAGCCGCTTTGTGGGACACAGATGTGGCAGCCCGCTTTTGTAAAGATTACAGCTTTGGAAACCCCATGGGGCAGTTCTGCTCTGTCCTGTAGGGTTGCTATGAGTTGGAATGGACTTGATGGCAATGGGTTTAGTCAGTGACTTCTTTTGCAAAACAAAGTGAGTAGGAAGAATAGGGCATATCAAAATCTTCAGGTCTATAGGTTGTTGTGGTTTTGAGGTGGATGGGCCTAAAGCTCTTCTTAGGATTTTTGATAAAGGGATCATGACGTGTTCATTTTTATAAATTTCTTAGAGCACTCTTACCTAAGGCTGGGAGAATGTACTTTATTCCTGCTTTAAGATACTTTCAGCATGGCCGTTTTCTGAGATGACTATCAGAAAGCCTGCTGCTCTTGTATGATGTGGGGGAGGGTCACTTTTTGGAGAACAGGCATTGTTTGAATTCTAAAACCGAAAGGACCTTAAAGATCTAGTCTGATTTTATCACCATGGTTTGAAAGATATGAGCCCCTGCTTGTTGAAAGCTAGATGACCTCATCATTTTGGATTACATCCTGTTTTTATGTTCTGAGAGGAATATGCTAATATGAAATTTGTTTTCCCATTTTCCTTTTCCCTAGAAATAATAACCAAGACTAAACCCATTCCCGTCGAGTCAATTCCGACTCATAGAGACCCTATAGGACAGACTAGAACTGCCCCGTAGATTTCCAGGAAGCGGCTGGTGGATTCGAACTGCCAACCTTTTGGTTAGCCGAACTCTTGACCACTCCACCACTGGGGCTAGGCTAATAATTCTGAGGCACAGAGAGTAAAGAAGCAGATTCTCTATTCTTTAGCCCTTTTTTTCACCACCGCATGATGCTTTCTTTGCCTTGGCCAAGAAGAGCCAAGTAAAATTCGTTGGACCCCTTGAATTATTACAAGTCATGAGGTTCTTGGTTTTATGTAGAAACAAGTTCATTATCTCTTTTTTTTTTTCCTTAGAAGTACGGAACTGAATTTCCTTCTGTGCTAAGAAGATCTTTTATTAGACCACAGAGATTAAATTAAATTTTCCTTTACTTAACATTTAATGGTTTCAATTTCCCATTTAATGTTTGGTCTTGACATACTCATATTGGAAACAGCAAATACTGTCGAATTAATTGTCCACTTCAGGAATTCAGTTTCCTTTCTACTTTCAGGTCCTTCTTAAGTGAGAAACATACACATAGTTTATGAGGACACACTGTTGGGAAGCAAAAAAGAATAATGTATTTTGGGAATTAAATAGAGCCGTAGAAAGCAGAAGTTGAATTTCTCATTTACCTTTTGTTGGTAGAATATTTATTTCATTGGAATACCCCTGAAAAAGACATCTGTAATTTTTTTATGAGTGAGTTAAAATGTGTTTTCTCTGTGGTTTGTAGATTTCAGTAACTATCATTTGTCAAGTGAGAGACGGAAGTTTTTTTATACTAGTATAATCTAATCTGCTCTGGGAAAAAATTCTCTTTGGAGGGAATCGTGTACATTTTCCTTTTTGAAGTCATTGGTTTTATTCATTCAGGCAAAACACTTAACTTGATAAAGGGGTAAGAACAAAGGTTTATACTTATGTTACCAGTTTTTCTAGACCATTTAAAACAGTCCTGTTCAGTGATGGCTGTGAAAAACAGGTTAAGGGTTGAAAAGTTAGGAGGTGGTTGTTACTGTTACTGTTGTCGTTGAGTTTAGGTGCCTTGGAGACGGTTCCCACTCGTATCAACCCTGTGTATAGCAGAATGAAACAGTGCTCAGTCCTGCGCCATCCTCACAGCTGTTGCTGCGTTTGAGCCCTTTTGTTGTTGTTACTATATTTATAATTTCATCTTGCTCCTCCATTTCTCTCCATATCATATAAGTTGTTTGGAGATCAGCTTGTTTACATAGAGGGAAAAGGAAAAGGTTTAATTCAGGATGTGGTATGAAACAAGTGAAGGATAAACTTCAGGTGAAGTGAACTAACAAAATACTTTAAGCTCATAAACTTCTTGACACACTTAAGTTGAACCCTCAATGTTATCCTTGATTGATTTGCTGTGAATTTTAAGAAAAAGTGGCTAAGAATGTGAAAAGGAAACATTTTAATGGAAGTTTACCCCTCAAGAGAGGTTTGGCAAAAAAGGATTCAAAACTAAGTAGAAATGTCTCACGTGCCTAGAAATGCCATGAGGTGAGAAAAGCCAGTTAGAACATGAACCCGTGAAACATTTGTCTGACGGCTGGAGTGTTGTCCTGGTGTAGCACAGACGTAAAACGACTCCGCTGAGAGCAACGTCCGGCTTGTGAGTGGCAGCATCACAAAACAAGACCAGGGAAGCCTCCTCACCATCTACTTTTAGATTTCTCCAGGGGACATTATTTGCTCATTTTGCACTGTTTTCGGTAAAACCTGTTTTACTCACCGTTGTCAAAAAGAACGTTCGCATTATAGAGTACCGATCACCAGTTGCTCCCAGGCTCGGGGGTACCCAGGTGTCCCCGTGGAGGGCAGGCCTGTTTTGTCACCTTGAAAGGGCAGATGTGGCCAGGCATTGGATGTTGGGGCCATGAGTGGCTCCAGGTGGGTTTCCGTAGGTGGCTGGGAGTGAGTCACACCTTCCGTGTGTGTCAGACTTGTTGCTTGTCTGTGCGTGGACTCACCGTTGGCAAAAAGAACGTTCGCATTATAGAGTACCAATCACCAGTTGCTGTCATGTCAGTTCCAACTCATGGCGACCCCACGTGTGTCAGAGTAGATCTGTACTCCATGGGGTTTTCAGTGGTTCATTTTTCAGAAGTAGGTTGCCAGGGCATTCTTTCAAAGCACCTCTCGGTGGACTCAACCCCCCAACCTTTTGGTTAGTAGCCCAGTGTGTTAACTGCTTGCAACACCCATGACTCCTTATGGACTACGGACACAGTTTAAGAATGATGTAGATATTCTTTTTTCTTAATGCTACTTCAAAATTATATAAAGTTTATTTGGGAACTCAGTAGTCTTTGTGATTATTTTTTCTAATCCTACCAAGAAATTAGGTTGTTGAAAGTCACATGTAATTGAACATATTAGCTTTCCATTTTTGACCCATATTGATGCTGCATCTTTTGTTAGCTGTGATACAAATTTTGTTTTGAAATATTGAATACACATTGTGTGTGTGTGAAATACGTGTTTTGTTGGGTGCTGTCGATTCTGACTCATAGCAACCCCGTGTGACGAAGTAGAACTGCCCCATAGGGTTTTCGTGTCTGTAATCTCTATGGAGTAGGTCACCAGATTTTTCTCCCCTGGAAGCACTGGGTGGGTTCATGCTGTCAACCTTTCGGTCAGTAGCCAAGCACTTAACTGTTGTGCCACCGGTAAAGATCCATTACTCCGTATCAAGCCATCTACTCTGAACTAGATTTTTAGAGGATTTTCTTCTTATATTGTCAAATTCTGCTATTAGACTTGAGGTAGAACAAAAATATTGTATTTTTCCTATTATTTCTTAATAAAACTAAAGCTAGGAGTTCATACTTTTTAATTATTTTGTCTCACTAATTAAATGCAATGGAATATAAGTTAATTGTCAATATTATTATAGTTTTATGGGTCCCTGGGTGGTGCAGACGGTTTGCACTTGACTGCTAACTGAAAGGTTTGTGTTTCAAGTCCACCCAGCAGCACCACGGAAGAAAGGTCTGGCCATCTACTTTTGTAAGATGACAGATGTGGAAAAGTCTATGAAGTACAGTTCTGGTCTGAAACACGTGGGGAATGACTTGACAGCAACGAGTTTATTAAAGTTTTATATAGGAAAGTTATTTGAAAGAAGTGGTTTTGATTCTGTATATAAAGCCTTTTTATATACCAAATCAATCCCATTGCTGTTGAGGTGATTCCAACTCATAGCTACCCTATAGGACAGAATAGAACTGCCGCATAGGGTTTCCAGCGAGAAGGTGGTAGATTTGAATTGCCCACCTTTTGGTTAGCAGGCGAGCTCTTAACTACTACACCACCAGGGCTCCCTGTTTATATAAACTTTATAAAAAATAAAATTCTATTGTTTCGTATTCCTGTCGAAATGTAACAGATTTAGAATCAGCAACTGATTTGTTCATGGTATTTTAAAATACTCGTTTAAATCTAGCTGTTTTCATGGGGATATAAGAGAAAGTGTTTGGGTAAGAATGTTTGCATTTAAAAACTTCAGTAAATATTTAAGTACTGAGGATGCTCTTGGAAATATATATGTGTGTATAAGTGTTTGCACACAGATAGTATACACATTCTCTGCTTTCCAAGAGCTTAATAGTCAGGTAGACAAGGTGTACATTCATGGTAAATGGCATAATTACAAGTTAACTAATAATGCAACATATGACCCAAAGCATATAATTAAGTTCTGAAGAAAAAACACAGATAACCTGGTTTTGCAGGAGGGCGAGATCATTGGTGGTCAGAGAAAACTTCATGGAGGCTTAATCAGAACCCTGCAGGAGCGGTTGAAGTGTTAAAGATAATTGGGAAGGCACTTAGTTGAGGGGCATGGGACGGGCAAAAGCGTAGAGTAAGAATGAGAATGACGTATTTGGGGAGAGAATTGTAACAACTATGTAGGGTGTCCATGTGCCAAGCACTGTTCTAAGTGTTTTGCGTATGTTAGCTCATTTAACCTCTGAAAACTTTAGAGGTAGATATAATGTTAACTCCATTTTGCTAAAGGGGATGCTGAGGCAGTAAGGGATTAAGTAAATTGTGTAAGGCCGTACAACTCTTTAGTTGTAAAACTGAGCATCCAACTGAGGCAACCTGACACCAGAGACCTAAGCGTTCATCTGTCCCATACTGTGGCCACTAGCCACATACGATTTTGAGCCTTTGAAATGTGGCTAGCCTCAGTTGAGATGGCCTGTAAGTGTGAAATAAATAACAGATTTTGAAGATTTAGTGTGAAAAAAAGTACAATATCTCAATAATTTTACATTGATTACATATTTGGATCTCTGTTGGACAGCAGTGTTGAAGACTGTCCACCAGAGGGTGAGAGTTGAACTGGAGTGAAAGAATAGAAGGAAGGGGGTGGCAGGCAAAGGGAAAAGTGTTTAGGATCCGATTAAACTGGCGCTCAGGTTTATCCTGGAAGCGTGTGTTCCTCAGAGTGTGACGTTGGACCACCTGCCTCCCATTTGGGGGCAAGGGGGGGGTGCCAGTGCAGATTCCCGGACCCACTGCAGACCTCCTGAAACAGGAGTGGGTCCCTACTCAGCACTGCAGTTATCCCTAAGTCAGGAGTTTAATCTCTTCCTTGTAAAGGTGTTAAGACTATCTTGGGGGTCGGGGTAGATTTGCAGGAGAGACTGTAACTCTGGTTTTATGAAGGCAGGGAATGGCAATACAGTTTTATTAATTAATTTCCTGCCCCATTTTGTTGGATTGCACTTTTTCTATGACGCAGTGGAAACGAGTACTTGATGACAGTGTCATTTAAAGAATTTCCTTTTGGAGATTGGGTGATGGCTGCTTATTTATTTAATAAATGGGAAAAACCCAGACTTTATAGGCTAGCCTTTGACTTAAATGGGTGCCACACAGCTCGTTAGGCAAACTAGTTAATTGACAGTGGCTACGTGATTTGAGAAGCAGCAGTGGTAAAGAGCTTAGCTGCTAACTAAGAAGTTGGTGGTTTGAACCCACCAGCTGCTCCACAGGACAAAGATGTGGCAGTCTGCTTCTGTAAAGATTACAGCCTTGGGAACCCTGTGGGGCAGTTCTGCTCTGTCCTAGGGTTCCTATGAGTCAGAATTGACTCGACGGCAGTGGGTTTGGTTTTTTGGTTTTTACGTGATTTGCTGATTTGTGGGGTGTTTGGAATGTCTACACTGGGCCAAGATCATCCTGAGGAAGAAGGTGGCTGTCCTGGTCTCCTCGTTCTATAATACATTTTGTTAAACTGCCTTAGATCCTAAGTTATACCAGGGCTTGGGACATTCCTTTCAAATTACCCTGGTACCAGGAGACTTTTATCTCTTTATTCTCATAAGAGGGAGTCATGCTGCATTATTTTTTAGATTGTCTTTATAGTAATTAATAATAAATTAGGTAAATTAGTCTTATTTTTTATGATTACATCGAGTTTATAAACCTGGAAACCTTAAAGTAATATTCCATATTAGCATAAAACAGTGTATAGTTCTCAAATATATGCTAAGCACATTGCTTGGGTTACCTGCAGCCTTGATCAGTGATCTATTAATAAACATCACTAATGATAACGGATTTAAGAACATGATCCTTTGTAGAAAAATTACGAGGACTGTGCCTGAATGAAATGCTTTGTATAAATGGCAACTTTATTAGGCATTCATCCGCTATTTTTTTGCAGTGTAAACCTTCTTATTTTTCCTGGAAAATGTGCCTGACCTGCTTGCATAATTAAAAGGCATAAGAAATAACCTTGGTAAAGTGCTGGGATTCTAATACCTTGAACTAGTTGACAGTAGCTGTCAGAAGGCGGCCTGCAAAGTGGTATCAGATGATTTCCAACAGAAGTTAGGAGGCAGCGAAAATTGTATCCCTGGCACGGAGTAGGAATAAGCACAGGCAGTTCCCAGCGGCAGATGTTTCCCACTTCTAAGGTGTCTAGGATTTAGAGTGCATTTTCTCTAAACCAGCCTACAGAAACACCTTTTGTCCTCCTGAGTGTTAGTGCTGGTTCGTCTGTTACATAAAGATTTCTCTGGGAGATCTATGGTGAGAGATACTCCATTAAATTCTCTTTCCCTCTTGTTAATAGGAGCTCACCGGTCAGGGGCGGCAAGAAATGGGGAAGTCCTCATGAACACAAATATCTTGTATAAAGAAAGATTTCTCAAGGCCTTCCTCATCCTAGATGTTTTGGATTATGGCATAAAGAAATATGGGATCTCTGCAGGGGCAGGAAATCCAAATTACTGCTTCTTCCGTTTAATTGTATGAGTCATTTGTGAATTGAGTCTGGCACTTCTCGTGCTGTTATGGAGGAGAAATAATACGTTTTCCATAGTTTTATTTTGTACAGCACAGGTTATATGTACAAACTAAGCTCTATGAAGGCTCGTTGGCTGTTGTAATTCCAGCATTTAGCACAGTGCCCAGCAATGGAAGATGCTGTGTTTGTTGAATAAATGAATGAATGAACGTTTAGCTGTCCTTCCTGAACTGCTTTAAATTCTGCGTGGTCTTTCTGAAATCAGGGTAGTTTGATAAATACTTTATTTGCAGTAATAGAAGAATTGAATCCTGGACTTCAGAGCAATATACTTTTCTAGTTGTTTTGCTTTTTCATTCAAGAGACAGTGTATTTTCTAAAACCGTAAATGGGTGGTCTAGTTGCTCTTAGCCCACAATAAAGCAGTTGTTTTTGGTGCAGTGGAAAAATTAGCAGAATAGATTGACTAACTGAATTAAATTGCTAAAGAGGAAATTAATTCTCCAAGAAAAAAAAAATCTGCAGACCTCAATATGAGGGAAATTTCTGTTTAATAAGCACTCTTATTTGGCCTTAACTGTGAGCCCCATACTGTTCCTTGATCTTGTCCTTCTTCATAAACCACGGTAGGAGTGCGCATAGCCTGATACTTACGGGCGTGGCCTTGGAGCTCAGGCAGACCTAGTGTAAGTTGGTCCTGTGTGATCTTGGTCACGCTGCTTGCACTCTCTGAGTAACCTGTTTTTCTCCTTGTAAAATGGGACCATAAAGGATCCTTGTGATCTTTAGATGAATTAATGTCTCTAAAGCACTTCAAAACTACTCGCCGTGGAGTCAATCCTGACTCAGGGCCACTCCGTGTGTGTCAGTAGAACTGTGCTCTGTAAGAGCTTTCAAGGGTGAGTCTTTGGGAAGTGGGTCGTCAGCCCTTCCTTCTGAGACATCTCTGGGAAGACTCGAACTGCCCACTTTTTGATTAGCAGCAGAACGTTGAACCATTTATGCCACCCAAGGACGCCATAACGCACTTAGGCACGTAGGAATGTTCAACACCTGTTAGTGGTTGTGTAATAAGCCCTGAGTGTGCATTGTGTCTGTGTCTTTGCTCTTGTTGAGCTGTATTCGAAGTATATTGGAAAGTTACTGGCTAGTTTTTAAAGACCTAGTTTGTATGATACATCTTCACTGTATTTTTCTCATCTCTTTCTCACTCCCTCATCTGAGCTCCCATAGTAGTTGATTACAGTGCTCACCACATGTTACAGCTTATTTCTCTGTCTCCTACACTTAAAAAAAAAAAAAAAAAAACCAAACCCAGTGTGTTGAGTTGATTTCGACTCCTAGCGACCCTATAGGACAGAGTAGAACTGCCCCATAGAGTTTCCAAGGAGCGCCTGGTGGATTTGAACTGCCGACCCTTTGGTTAGCAGCCGTAGCACTTAACCACTGCCCCACCAGGGTTTCTGTCTCCTACACTAGACCATGCTTTAAGTGAAAGTTTACAGTTCAAGGTAGTTTTTCATACAAAAAGTTTATACACATTGTTATGTGACCCTAGTTGTTGTCCCTATAATGTGACAGCACACTGGATTTCCTGTGTCCATTCAACCAGCTCCTGTCCCCTTTTACCTCCTCATCTCACCTCTGGACAGGAGCTGCCCATTTAGTCTTATGTATCTACTGGAGCCAAGGAGCACTGTCTTCACAAGTAACATTTTATGTTTTACAGTCCAGTCTAATCTTTGTCTCAAGAGTTGGCTTCAGTTTTGGGCTAACAGAGTCCAGGGGCCATGTCTTCTGGGGTTCCCCTAGTCTCAGTCAGACAATTAAGTCTGGTCTTTTTATATGAATTAAAGTTCTACACCCCATTTTTCTCCTGCTCCACTAAAAAAAAAAAAAAAAATTTTTTTTTTTTTTTTTCCCCATGAGGGACTCTCTGCGGTGTTCCCTGTCGGGGCGGTCATTGGTGGTACCTGGGCACCATCTAGTTCTTCTGTAGACCAGGAATTCTTTAAGGAAAAGGAGGATGTTTGTAATTTTCTCAACTCCTACCACAGGTTTTGGCACATGATATTTAACAGAGCGTTTGTTAAATTGTTTAATCAACTGGTATGTGAAAATCTTCTATAAACTGCAGTGGTAATCAAATGGTAGTACTATCATAGGATATAACATATGCCTGGCAGCGTGCTTCGTATGTTAAAATAAAAAAAATATGTTAGGAAGGAGTTATTTGGTATTTACATGCCAAAAATCAGAATATTACCACAGCTAACTGAGCAGTGATTCCAAGTATCAAACGTTTGATACTTGGAACGTAACAGATTTTTTTGATCACCTATATGTAATTGATTTCTGCAACTTTCTAAACGTTGTTTCTAAGTTAAAGTTCTAATTGCTTCTTGCCATAAACCACTCTGGATATCAGCTTCAGTCCCATCTTTTGAACTGATTTTTTCCCCTGAATTTTAAAGGTGATTATTAAATATATTTTATTTATATCCTGTAACATTTTAATGGCTAAGTTTTTTTTTGTGTGTGTGCTTTAGATGAAGGTTTAATGGCTGAATCTTCATGGCTGGCACTGGGAACTTAATGTTTATTAGGCACTGAGGGCTCTAGTATGTCCCTGGGTTGTGCAAGCACTTCGCTTTTTGCTGATAACCTAAAGGTTGGCAATTCAAACCCACCCAGCGATACGGTGGAAGAAAGGCCTGTTTCTGCAAAGGTTACAGCCAAGAAAACTCTCTGGAAAAATTCTACTCTGACTGTCACACGTGGGGTTGCCATGAGTTGGAATTGACTCAGTGGCGCTGGGTTAGTACGCTACCTCATTTAATCCCCACAGCAACCTTACTAGATGTGGGTAACTGTTGTTTTCCATGCTTCAGAGGTGAAGAACTAAAGCTTATAGATACGGGGTTACTTGCCATACATCACAGAGCTAGTAAGTGGCAGGCCTAGGATTTGAACGTGGGTAGAAGTACAGTTCTACTCTGTTCTGTAGGGTCGCTATGAGTTGGAATTGACTCGACGGCGGTGGGTTTGGTTTGGTGTTTAGAGGGTCAGCAAAAAAGAGGAAGACCCTTAACGAGATAGATTGACATAGTGGCTGCAACAGTGGACTCAGACACAGCAAGGATTGTAAGGATGGCACAGGACCGGGCAGTGTTCCGTTCTGTTGTACGTAGGGTCTCCAGGAGCCGGAACTGACTTGACTGCCCTAACAACAGCAGCAGCAACAATCTGATTCTGGAAGGAGCCCTAGCACTGCAGTGGTTAAACACTTGGCTGCTAACTGAAAGATGGGTCATTGGAACGAACCCATCACCTGCTCTGTGGGGAGAAAGATGTGGCAGTCTGCTTCCCTAAAGAGTACAGCCTTGGAAGCCCTATGGGGCAGTTCTGTCCTGCTTCTGGTTCTATGAGCCAGAATCGATAAGACAGCAACATTTTTTTTTTTTTAATCTGATCCTTGAGTCCCTGGGTGGTACAGGTAACACATTCTGCCGTTGGAGGTTTGAGTCCACCCAGAGGCACAGTGAAAGAAAGGTCTGGTGATTTACTTAGGCAAAGTCAGCCGTCGAAAAGCTGTTCTACAGTTTTACTCTGACATGCTTGGCGTTGCCGCGAGTCAGAACCGACTCAGTGACAGCTGGTTTTAATCTGATTGTAGGGCTTAAATTTACGATATGCAACTGCCTGCTCTTTTCACAATTTATTTGAACTTTATTTTTTCTAATTTAATTTAATGTGTTAAAATATCTAATGTTAGTGTGAGAGTGGTTGCTCAAAAAGGTGTAGTTTCCTCTCTTCACTTTTTAAGGCATCTGGCGAAATTTTAGGAGCCCTGGTGGCACAGTGGTTAAAGCACTCTGCTGCTCACCGAAAGGTTGGCAGTTCAAACCCACCAGCTGTCTGTGGGAGAAAGATGTGGCAGTCTGCTTCCATAAAGATTTACAGCCTTGGAAACCCTATGGGGGAGTTCTATTCTGTCTCATAGGGTCGCTGTGAGTTGGAATCGACTTCACGGCAGTGGGTTTGGGTTTTTTTTTTTTTTTTTTTTTGGTTTGATGAAATTTTAGGTGTATATTTTTGTCACCGTGTATATTTTGTCTGATGTCTTAAGTGGAGCCCTGGTCACGTAGTGGTTAAGAGCTCAGCTACTAACTAAAAGGTCGGCAGTTTAAATCCACCAGCCGCTGTTTGGAAACCCTGAGGGGCAGTTCTGTTCTGCTTTACAGGATGGTTGTGAGTTGAATTTGACTTGACAGCAGTGAGTTTGGTTTGATATGGGAATGTCTTAAGTAACAAACAATTTTCCTTCTCAGATTTTTAAAGTTACCTTTGTGATTTTATTTAAAGGTGGATGAGCTTGATGTCTAATATGTTAAGATCCAAATAAGCTCCCGTTTGACACAGCTTTGCAAATTCAGCAGGTTAGATGTTTCCTGGTTATTATTACACATTGTGAAACCCTGGTGTAGTATAGTTTACCATGGATTTCTTCTTAACATCAGCATTATAAAGGGGTTGATTCTATTATATTTGGAGAAAAATGTTTTGAAAATATATTAAACCTTATATTCTATGTAAGCACTTTTCATCTTTTTTAAAACAGGTAAATCAGCAAACTGGGAAGATGACGGCTGGGGAGCATGGGAAGGAACAGAGCCCCAAGAACCCGTAAGTCTGTGTAACGTATGTGCGCTTTCTGACGGTGGCATTTTCAGAAGCTGTTATAGCCGTAGGCTCCATTGGCGTCCCCGGGTAGTGCAGTGGTTAATGTGCTCAGTTGCTAGCCCAAAGGTTGGAGGTTTGAGTCCACCCAGAGGCACCACAGAAGAAAGGCCTGGCAATATACTTGCGAAAAAATCAGGCACTGAAAACCCCTAGTTCTACTCTGATGTGCATGGGGTCACCGTGACTTGGAGTTGACTGGATGGTAACCGGTTTGGTTTTGGACCTCCCATTACAAAAGGTATTCTTTTGCAATGATGGTGATATATTTCACTGTTAAACTGACATTTTAAAACCTATGTCGAGAGCATTTTTGTGCCTACTTATTAGTACTTAAGCAGACACCTGTTCTTAAGGAGCTTAACAACTATAGCTAAGTGGGCTAAATGGAGAGTAGTTGTTTAGGATTCTTCTTCGTAAGTTATTCCTTTAGACTCATTTATTCACTGAACACATGTTTGTTAAGTGCCTACCACATTCTACGTCTTTTCCTAGGTGGTGAAAATATAGCAATAACCAAGAGAGACAAAACTCAAAAACCCACTGCTGTTGAGTTGATTCTGACTCACAGTAGCCCTATAGGACAGAGTAGAACTGCCCCATAGGGGTTCCAAGGAGTGGCTGGTGGATTCGAGCTGCTGACCTTTTGGTTAGCAGCCATAGCTCTTAACCACTGCAGCACCAGGGCTCCAAGGTAGACAAAGCCCCTGTGCATGTTCATATATTTTCAGCTGAGGGTAATAGAAAATCTAACGTAGACTGGCTGAAATAACAAGGAAATTTATTAACTTGCAGATGAGGAAGTCTAGAGATAGGTTGGGCTCCTGGTTTGATTGATGAGGTGACTCAACAGTGTCACTAAGTACTCGAGCTCTTTCCTTCTGTGTGCTCTGCGTCTCCAGCCTTGGCTCACCCTGCGGCTTGTTCTGCCCACAGATGCACCGTAGGATGGTAGCCAGGAACATGTGGAACAACGAGTTCTTTATTCATGTGCAGACAGAGAAAAAGACCGGGCTCCCGTGACTCTTAGTTAGGAGTCAGGAAATCTTTCTCAGAAGCCTCTCGCAAACCTTGCCTTTTATCTCACTATTGCTCATTTCGGAGCCAATCACTGGCAAGAAATCGGAGATTTTCATTGGCCAATCATACCATTCCCTGCAGTTGGAGGGGATAGGAGAGTCAGCTTCTCCTGAGACCCATGGCTATATGGGAGAGGAGCCAATAACTGAACAAAATCAGGATTCTTTACGGAGAAAGAAGGGGGAAAATGTATACTGGAAACGTGTGTCTATTTTTGGTATTTGTTTTCTAGAATCACAGAGCTGAGTGACTATTGTAATATAACACATTGGTGTGATCCAGTGTACCCTTGAACCTATTGGCAAAATCAGGTTTTACTGTGTTGCCAACCGATGTGCTGGAGACTTGCTTTATTGGCCAGTTTTCCAATAATTACTGGGGAGAGCACATATAAAACCTTTCTGTCTGACAAATGTAAAACAGGAAAGGTTCTTATAATGAAACAAGTCATACAGCTTTTGTCTTTACCTTTACATTTCCCAGTAAGTTTAAAGTTTTCTAAATAAACCTTGTAGACATTTTATGTTAAAGTGGAACCTCAGAGGAGGTTCCATTGTGACGGTTGTTACATATATAAAATACCGCTATTGTTGCATTATGGAGGTATGACATTTATTTACAGACCCAGGTGCCGACATCTTAAAGAAAACTTTGTTCTCATACTTTGTTCTTTCTGGAGAGGATATTTGTTTGTGAATGATGCTGGGGATTTGTAGATGAGGCCACACAGTAGTCTCATGGGTTGCTGGTTGTACAGTACTGAATTTCCGTGTAAGGTGATAGAAAAATTGCGTTGATTAAAGGTAGGGTTGCACAGCCAGTTATTGTAATTGCCGTCAATAAGTTGTACACCTGTAAAAAATGGAATTGGCAAAAGGTGTGTAATATACATACAGCAACAACCACACAAAAAAAGAGTAGCTACTGAGGCTGCTTGTGTAAAACCAAACACCTCATGGGACTTGGTTATGTTTGGAGGTTTAGGGTCATGGTTTCATGGCACATTCCGGTTAATTGGTCTAATATCATGTTTAGTGCTTCTGTTCTACCTCCAAGTTTGTTGCATAGTGCCTGGGGTCTTAAAAGCTTGCAAGCGGTCCTCCAGGGCATCACAGCTGGTCCCTATTTGCCTGGAACAGCAGAGGAAGGAGAGTCAGGAATAGGAGGAAGAAGTGGTATGTGTGATGTATGTGTGACGAATTGTCTCCATGAACAACTGCCTCCTTTGCCATGAGACCAGAAGAACTGGATGGTACTTGACTACCACTACTGAACGTTTTGATCAAAGATTCTACAGAAGAATCCTGAAAAGGGTGAAAACGCAGAACAGAATTTCAAATTCTGATGGAATCCAGTCCTTCTAGAGCTAGTGGAGTCTGGGTGAAACTCCTGGGTGGGAGCCACTGAAACTATTGCCCTGAGATAATCTTTCAACCTTAAATATCCCCTGAACTCTCTTTAAAACCAAACAGTAGTTTAACTTAGCTTAGCTAGTAAAGAATGTCTGCCTTGAGCATTGTACTCTTTTAAGATATATTTACATGAGATCAGATTGACAACAGCAGCTCAAAAGATTAGGTAGGAAACTTAGGGAGCAGTGAGTTCATGTTAGTGGGAGAGGAACAACTCGGAAAAGGAGGATGAGAATGGTTGCACAACTTGAAGAATCCAGTCATTGAATTGTACATGTAGAAACTGTTGCATTGGTGTATGTTCCGTGTATGTTCTCAACAACAAAACTGAAATAAATGATTAAAAACAAACAATAAAAACAAGACATGTTTGCCAAGGAAGACTATATGGTGGGTGAGGACAAAAATGGTACTATGTCCAGGGAATAGGATATGACCCCTGCCTTGAACTGCAGCATCAACCAGAACTTTCCCTGTATCGTTCTAAGGTTTCTGCCAACATTTTATACTAAAACTATTAGAAATTTTGCTCAGCTGAGGTAAAAGACCCCTAATACTTCTGCTGCTGTCTGTTATGGACAACTCCAAAGGCATAGTGTGCTCCAGAGGCATAGCAAGAGTCAGAACGAAGGCTCGCAGCTCTATGAGATGCAGGAGAACGTGCTTCAGTCGTGGCAACGGAGCTTGCCACCCGGTCTGATCGTAAAGAAGGCAAATGGAACTTTCTACTCCCTCACATTAGAAACAGACCAACTAGGAGTCCAGGCTCATTTTCAGTGGTATTATTTATGCCTAATGCTTAAAGGAGACCTTTTTAGTGTCTCCTTATTGTCACCTGCCACTTCTCCTTTCTCGTTTGTACTTGTTCAGTGTAGTTCAAATCTGCATGCCTCAGACATTCCCTAGGGTGGCTTCTGTTGAATGAGTTTAACCGTGGGCATGGGCCCTGGGCCTTAGGCTGGGGAGCGAAGGGGGACAGTGACGGATGGGGAAGTGGTGTGAGGACCTAAACTCCTTGCCCTCCTGTCGATTCCGACTCACAGCAACCCTGTTGTTAAACATCCTTTCAACCTGACTCTTGATTTTGGCCCCATCTTTCCTCCGGGGCTCAGCCGGTTGATGGTTTTGCCGTTGGCACTGAGGTTGCTTCTTAGCCGTCCTCACCGTCAGTTGGTTGTTGTTGTTGTTAGCTGCCACTGAGCGACCCTGAGTCATGGTGACCCCGTGCACGACGGAATGAAGTGCTGCCTTGTCCTGCACCATCCCCGTGATGGGCTGGGGATCAGACCGGTGTGATCCATAGGGTTTTCATTCATTAGCTAACTTTTCAAAGCAGACCCCCAGGCCTTTCCTCCTAGTCAGCCTTGGTCTGGAAGCCCCACTGAAGCCTCTGCAGCATCACAGCAGCACGCAGGCAAGAGGTGGCTGCCCATGAGGAATCGAACCCAGGTCTGCTGCATGGAAGGAGCTCGTTCTACCACTGAACGGCCAGTGGTTCACCATCAGTTTAAAAGTTAGTAACTGCAAAATCAGTTATCACTCGTCTGTCTGCTTTCTAGCTTTCCCAGTTTTGTGGCTTTTATCCTTTCGTTCTTGTTAATTTTCACCTTCAAGAAAAATCTTCTACCCTTTTTTCTTTTTAAGTGGGGTTTTGGTGCAGGGAGTATTGAGATTAAAGTTCATGTGTTTAATTCACCCTTTTTATCTGAAAGTCCATATAGACTTGCTTTTACACACTGTACTGCCCCTTACTTCTTCCATGTAATGTAATCTGGGTTGTTTTTTTTTTTTCATATTTGCATTTATAAATCATCTCATTCTTCTCAAGGAATACCTACCATTTCATTATATAATTTGTACCGTGATTTATCTAACCACTCCCCTATCGATGAACATCTAGCTTTTGTTTTTTTCAAACAACGTTGGAACAAACATCTTTGCACGTACCATACATCTTTGGGTACGTGATACTGTGATTGAGAGATTGCCTAAATTTCTATCCCAACTCTGCCACGTACTGTTTAACTGTGGGTGTATTACATAACTTCTCTGAGTTGAGCTTCCTGGTTTCTGAAGTGGGACTAATGACAATACCAAACCTACAGGGGTGTTTGAGGATTCAATGAGATGCTCTTAGAATAGTACCTAGAACCTAGCAAGTGCTCAGTATGTTAGCTACTTTTATTATTCCTTTAGAATAAGTTCCTAACAGTGGAATTACTAGGGTAAAAGGTATGTGCACTTGACATTTTGAAATAATGGTGCATCCAGAAGGCAGCCTGACTTTGTGTTCTAACGGCAGTATACGAGAGTACCTTTCTCTGGTCTCTGTGTGGCAGAAATGAAAACAGCTCTGAGCCAGATCTTGCCTTCAGAAGCATTTTGTTTGTCCTGAACACTGTTTCATTAAAAAAAAAAAAAAAAATTGAACTAAGATTTTAAATAATGGGAGATTTTAAACACAAACACACACACATAAATCTACACCCATGGCTTCTTTTGAAAAATTGTTATCTGACAGTGTTACGTCCACATTTTGACATGGCAGTAAAAGGCTCGAGAAAAGTCACAACTCTCTCCTATAGTCAGGACCTGTATACTCACCTGCCACAGCCCACCCCCTGCCTTATTGCTCCCTAACACCAAGCCTCTTTCAGTTGCTTTTATCATTGTCTGTGCACCGTTGCGTATTTTGCAGGAATAAAATCTTTCTCTATACCTGTTGTCTTACTTACGTAGTGTTGCATAACCAACATACCACAAGTGGGTAGCTTTAACAGTTAATTTTTCACAGTTGAGGAGGCTAACAGTCCAGACTCAGGCCACTGGCTCTAGGGGAAGCTTTCTCTGGGTGAGGGTCTTTGTTCCCTGGTTCCTTGGTGATCCGCCTGTGGTGTGGCGTCTCGCTTCCCCCATCTCTGCTTGCTTGTTTAATCTCTTTTATATCTCAGGAGAGATTGGCTTAAGACAAACCCTACACTAATACTGTCTTATTAACATGACAAAAAAAAATTTCCCAAATGGGAATATAAGCACAGGTACAGGGGTTAGGGTTTACAAGAACACGTATTTTGGGGGAACACAGGTCAAACCATAGCACCCATATGTCCATCATATATTGGAAAACAGAAGACTATGGGACTTAAGGAGGCTGCTTACTCAAGTATTTTACAGTATTGTTGACCCCTAGTATGTTATCAAACTTTAATCTTTGCCAGTTTAATGGGTGTGAAACACCATTTCAGTGTTTTCATTTGTATTTTTTAAATTATGAATGATGTTGATCATCTTTCCATAAGTTTGTTCACTTATAAATCTTTGTGGAGAATGGGTAGTATTCTAAACCCTAATAACAATTTAATAGTGACAGCACTTGGTTTAGTTATTAGGTCTGTTCTGATTTATACTGGATGTTACTTGTTTCTTGGTTGTTTATCTCGTTTATTCAACTAGATACTAAAGTTTTTGAGCAGGAATTGTTTGATGCTCTCTTGTACCCCAGGTTGCCTAGGGGAGCAGTAGATTTAATAGTATTAAACAATTGTACAGGGGAAAATATTTGATTTTTAGGTTTGGGGTTCCATTGTAATTATTTGTGAAATGTCTTTTTTATGAGTAATAAATTTGCTTTTTAAAAATGACACAAGCTTATTACAGAAAAATAGAGAATAAACTAACATGGCAGCTTCCTGTCATCTAGGAATAATCATTAACTTTAGGGGCTTCTCAAATGCCAACCTCTTTCCAAGGCTGTATGCAGGTGGAAGATTGAATGGGTGGATGCACAGGCACCCAGAAAATTTTATAAAAATGGAATCACTCTACCCATGCAATTTAAAAATAAATAATAATAGCGTTAGTCCTGCTTGAAATGACAGTTGAAGTAAAACTGGAAGAGTTACTGAATTAGAGTTAACTTCGTCTAAAGTTGGGGAAAAAAGTTACTTTAAAAATTGAGGTCAAAGTTTGTAGTGTTTTGTGAAATTTTTTTCTTTAGGTTGTTTTGTAATCAAATCTGTGATCAAATTTAGAATGAGTTCTTGCCTTGCTTCATTTTCGTTTCAAAAAGAATTGTAGACTCTGATGTGGAAAATGGCCCAGACCAGTACTGGCTGTACGATAGCTAGAGCCCTGGGGTTCTGCAGAGATACAGAATAGATTGCCTCATTTCTGCTTTTATCTGTTTTATGTATTAAATTTTGTACACAATTCTATTTGAACATGAAAAATTCTGCTACCTAAAAAACAAGTTTGGAAAACCTCACACATCACGAGTGTTAATAGCAGACCGGAAGAAAAGGAGAAACCTACTTATATAGCATTGTTTACTTTCTGTTTATTTCTCAGAATTGCTGAGGTACTTACATCTCTTGCTTTGGAAGTATAGATTCCTAATTTATCTCTGTGACTTAGATGGTAAATTACTTACGAAGAATAACAGCTAGTGTCCTGCCATCCTCTTAAATTTTACTGTCATCACTATAATGCGTAAATATCTGTGAAGTTAGCACAATCACAGTGACTTATTGTGCTAAATGATGGACTTATTGTACTAAAGTCCAAAGCTTGAAAAAGCTGTGTTGGACTAGTTTAATGGCTATCTAATCGCTACAGTAGCTGATACACAAAAAACATTTGCCACTGTACAGTGATAATTTACCTGCCCATGTAGTGGCCAGCGGCGCCCTGGTGGCATGGTGGTTAAGAGCTCAGCTCCTAACCAAGAGGTCGGCAGTTCGAATCTACCAGCTGCTCCTTGGAAACCCTATGGGGCAGTTCTACTCTATCTCATAGGGTCGCTGTGAGTCAGAATCAACTCGATGGCAATGGGTTTGGTTTGGGTTTTTTAATACTGGCCAGCTGGTGGCACAGTGGTTAAGAGCTACAGCTGCTAACGAAAAGGTTGGCAGTTCAAATCCACCACCTGGTCCTTGGAAACCCTTCAAGGGCAGCTCTACTTTGTCCTATAGGGTGGCTGTGAGTTGGAATCCACTCAACGGCAACAGGTGTGGTTTTTGTAGTGGCCAGCTGTAACTGAAAGTCTGGCTAAATTACTGCAATTTCACCATCGCTGCATTATGAAAGAATAATCACTTGACAGATTTAATGAGCTTAAAATCAAAAGAAAGAAAAATTTTAAAATGAGTCGGAATCGACTTGACGGCACTGGGTGGTGGATATTATAGTCCTAGTTGTTAAGAAAAGAGTCTTTTCCATAATTCACATTAGTGGCTTCCGTCTTTGTACAGATGAAGAGAACTGTTTGCTGGTCTAAATTAAAAGAAAAACCCTTGATGGTTAAAAACCAAACCCAGTGCCGTCGAGTTGATTCCGACTCATAACAACCCCATAGGACAGAGTAGAACTGCCCCGTAGAGTTTCCAAGGAGCGCCTGGCGGATTCGAACTGCTGACCTCGTGGTTAGCAGCCATAGTACTTAACCACTACGCCACCAGGGTTTCCCTTGATGGTTAAGTCACAGTAAAATACAATATATAGATCCTCCCACCAAACGGGTTATGTTTTATAGCTAATGGATGCATTTGTTGTTAACTTCAGTACATTGGATGTTAACTTTAGTAACTAGATGCTAGTTTTTGTGGAAAAGCCTTCGGCTGCTAACCGAGAGGTTGGTGGTTCAAACCCACCAGCCGATCTGCAGGAGAAAGACGTGGCAGTCTGCTTCCCTGAAGATTACAGCCTTGGAAACCTCATGGGGCAGTTCTACTCTGTCCTGTAGGGTTGCTGTGAGTCAGAATCGACTAGATGGCAGTGGGTTTTCAGTAACTAGGTGCTTGTTTGTGTAGAAAACCAAAGTAATCCCTGGTGTAGTACCTGTGAGCAATGAGGTGCTTTTTAAAATTTTTTAAATTTATGCCTCACTTAGGAAATTAACAGCCTGTCAAATGATGGTGTCGTTTTAGGATCAATAGTTTCAAGACAGCAGTGTTATCGACTCTGACCCCCATTATTGTGGGGGAAGCTTTTAAAAAAAACCTGATCGTAGGCAGATGCCCTTACAATAGAGAAGAAAATGCTGTGATGAGCTTACGTTTTTGTCAGCCACAGAGTGAGCGTTTGCTGATGTGTGCCACCTGTTCAGTGTCATGGAGCGTCCCATTAGGTCTGAGAGCCCTGTTTTCTGCCTAAGCTTCTTGATGACGTGGAAATCCTGTGTTTTTTTTTTTTTTTTTTAATTGTGCTTTAGGTGAAAGTTTACAGTGCAAATTAGCTTCTCATTCAAAAATTTATACACAAATTCTTTTATGACATTGGTTGCAATCCCCGCAGTGTGTCAGCACTGTCCTCCTTTCCCTTTCCACACTGGGTTCTTCTGGTCCATCATCAGTCCAGTTTCCCTGTACCTTCCTGCCTTCTTGTCTTTGCTTTGGGGCAGGTGTTGTCCATTAGGCCTCCTATACTTGATTGAACTAAGAAGCATGTTCTCAGGTGTGTTATTGCGTGTTTTAGAGGCCTGCCTAATCTTTAGCTGAAAGGTGGACCTCAGGAGTGGCTTCAGTTCTGAGTTAGCAGGGTGTCCAGGGGCCATAGTTTCTGGGGCCTCTCCAGTCTCTGTCAGACCAGTAAATCTGATGGTTTTTTGTGAATTTGAATTTTCTTCTACATTTTTCTCTCACTCTGTCTAGGACCCTGTATTGTGATCCCTGTCAGAGCAGTCGGCCTGGCTTTGTTGTAAATCATGTTTTGCTGTAAAACCTAATACTAGTTCATTGTGATCCAGCCTGGGGAGGGCATTCCTTGTCTCTGCTTCACCAGTATATTCACCTCGTTACTTTCACTTAGACCCGAGAGTCCCAGGAAAGATCTGACACAGGAGTGACTTTAGAAAGACCCACCCACTGCCATGGAGTCGATTCCGACTCATAGCGGCCCTACAGACAGGCTTTATTCTTGGTTTCTGTCTCAGCTGTGAATCTTCAGCTGCTCCCCTGTCCTGCAGAACGAAGCTGCACCCTTATGGGTCTCTGTTCTTCTGCCAGCCCAGGCCCACATTAGGACCCTCAGCTTCCTGCTCCGCCCTTACCCTCCATTGCCTAGGTCAGCAGTTCCGGCCACGGGCAGTTTCACTTCCCGGCAGTCTGGGTTTAGAGACGTTTTTGGTTGTCACGCTTGACATCTATAATACACAGGACAACCCTCACAACGAAGAATCACCTGATCCAAACTGGCCATAGTGCTGAGGGTGAGCAAGCCTGGCCTGTCTTAACTTGTGGGAATCTCAACTTACTGTGTCCTGACTAGCACTTCTAAAATAATGAAATAAAATAGAATTTAAAACTTTAGAATGTATCCCAGATTATAATGGTAGGTATTATTTGGGTGGCAACTTTTATCTCTGGGCGGCGTGTGTGAGGGGGAGAGGGCAGAGAGACTGAAATCAATTGGGATGTAAAATCTTTATTATTATCTGTTGAGGTTTTTTTTTTTAAAAACAAAAAAAGTTAAAAAATATGGAGACTTGACCAGACTTACTGGACTGGTTGAGATTAGAGGCCTCTGTAAGATGGTCACCCTGAGATGCCCCATAAACCTGGAACCAAAACTACCCCCTGAGGTTGCCTTTTAGCCAAATAACTGATCGGCTCATAAAATGCAGAATATTACCTGTGAGTACTGCATACCTTTAAAAAATCACTTACACGAGGCCAAATGGTCAACAATTACTCAAAAGCAAAGATGAGAGGGTAAGGGGACAGGGAAACCAGATTATTGGAAGTGAAACATGCAGAATGGAATTAATGACAACATTGACACATTGTGAAAAATGTAACCAATGCCACTGAATAATTTGTGTAATAGTTGTTAAACGGGAACCTAATTTGCTGTGTAAACTTTCCCCAGAGACAAAATATTTAAGAGAAAAAAAATACATATATGGACACTTGAAAGAGAGAACAGGTCTGGCAAGGCAGCGTCACTGGTCGGAAACCCTCTCAGTAGCTCCCCGCGTCCTCCCCACATCCATAGCCTAGAGGATTAGAGCTCATCACCTGTCCCCTCAGCACTGTCACCTTTTACCTTTCCCCTCTTGGACTTGGCTTTGACAGCAGCTCCTTGCTTGGACTCCCTTGTCTCTGTGCCTCTGAATATGTTGAATTCCAGATTCCCTAGAGAAATAGGACACAGGGGACTAGCCTGGGAGTGTTTCTTCTGCTGGAAATGTCCACCCCACTTCCTCTCTCCTGCCTGCCTTAAGCTACCCATATTGCTGACTAATTCTCCACATCGTAGGCTTCAGTTTAGGAGTTAATTCCAGTAGGAAGATCCTTGTGACCCCCCTGCTCCCCAGCCCCAGTGTGGTCCTGCTGACCCACTGCTCCCAGGACAGATGACCTGTCTTCTCCAGAGGGCATAAGAGCATCATGTATTTTTCCTTCTCTGTCTGTCCGAATGCAGTGCTGTCACCCAGCAGGTGTACAGCTTTCCTGGAACGTAGCCATGGGAGTGTGGTAAAGGAGAGATAAAATGACACACCATTGAGTATCTAGTTGTGCTTGTCGATTCTGACTCACAGGCCATTTTCTTATACTTCTTCTTATTTGTTCAGTCCCTGATTCTGGAGGGGAGGAGCCAGAGTGCTGAGTAAACTGTCCAGGGACCATGTGAACCTATGCTACTTTAAATTTATCATCTGTGGCATTAGTCTTTTTGACAATCTACCCATTCTTTCCAGGCCTTGGTTTCCTTTTCTGAAATATGACTGCTTCGGATCAAATGATCTCCATGGCTCCTTCCATTTATTTATAAGATTGTATGATCCCGTCAGCTGACTGAGAGGGATTATGACAGATGTGTGAGGGGGAGATTGTTGACAAAGACCAGCAGTTCTAGGGTCTTTGGTCACGTTGCCTTGTTCTTAACACTACAATTTCTTATTGATTTAACTTAAAAAAAAATTGTTTCTTACTCAGTTAAATCAGTGGTTTTGAACTGGGGGCAGTTTTGCTTCGGGGGGTACATTTGGCAAGGTCTGGAGATGTTTTGTTACAACTGGGACCGGTGCGACTGATATCTGTTGGGTCAAGGGCAGGAATGTTGCTGCATGTCCTACAGTGCACAGGACAGTCCCCAACAGCAGAATTACCTGGCCCAGAATGTCCCTAGTACCATGATTGAGAAACCCTGAGCTGTATCATTAAACCCCCAAAAAGGTTTTAGTACCTTCAAAGCAGAGAGTTCCTCCAGTGTTTCTTAGCATTTCTCTTAGTATTTATGACCTTTTTAATTTGGAAGTAGTCTGTATATGGCAGTTAATTATTCAGTCTTTAATTATGTTGAAAAGAAGGGCCATTTGATGACTCTTTAAAAAGACTGCTGTTGTTAGGTGCTGTGGGGTCGGTTCTGACTTATAGCAACTTTGTGTACAACAGAATGAAACACTGCCCAGTCCTGCACCATCCTCAGAGACTGTTTAAACAATAATATTAAATACGTAACCCTCCTTTTCAAACAAGGCCATTGCAGTCAGCTGTGTGGCTGTATTGGATTAGACCAGATCGCACATGCTCCATGTCACTTTAAAAAAAAAATTTTTTTTTTTTTTTTTAATCAGCAAAAGGTGCTAGTCTTCTAGTCTGGAAGAAGAACTTCTCTTTACCTCCTTAATTCTGGCTTTGCAGCAGCAGGCGTTATACTTGGTTGCCCAGGTCACAACAGCAGTGAGAGTGGCAGGGCAGGTGAGATTCCAGGTGCCGTGGCAGATCTGCTCTGGGGACCAGCTTCTCCGGCAACGCAGCGTGGAGCAGCACAGAGGAAGGTGATGCCTGGGTTCCTGTCCCTGCTGCATCCGTGTAACCTGGTGGCAGCTGTGTTACCTTGATGAATCTTCCAGAATGGGCCTAGTGACAGACCTCCTTCATAGTGTGCTGTGAGCAGTGAGTAAGATACGTGTGTAAAGTGCTTAGCACAGTTCCTGGCACACAGCAAGTGTTTGGCAAAGGTTGCTGTCAGCATCACCCAAATCAGCCATGTCATCGGTGCCTCATTCCTCCTGAGACACATGACCAGACCCAACACCTTCCATCTGTGTGTGAGCGCTAGTTGGTGGGGCACAGTCCTCTGCTTGGGATGGTGCCTCATTCCTCCTGAGACAGATGACCAGACCCAACACCTGCCATCTGTGTGTGAGCGCTAGTTGGTGGGGCACAGTCCTCTGCTTGGGATGGTGCCTCATTCCTCCTGAGACAGATGACCAGACCTAACACCTGCCATCTGTGTGTGAGCACTAGTTGGTGGGGCACAGTCCTCTGCTTGGGATGGTGCCAAAGGATTTCTTTATCATGAGGAGAGATTGCCAGGTACTGTGTCCTGACTTCTGCATGTCAGATTGTTTGGTTACGAAGTAACAGAAATTATGGAACCATGTAGGACATGCACTTTTCATGCTTCTGTTCTTTGTTTGCCTTAGTAAACCAGGTGTTAATTTTGGATATCCTGATAGACCAAGCAATTTTATTTTCCTTTTTGAGTATTTATTGAAAGAAATTTGATTTATGTAATATTTCTTCCTCCACCCTTGCAAGGTGTTTCTGATTTTAAGCTTTCTTCGTAATATCCTGGTAAAATCTGTGGTGCTTGTGACAAGATAAGTAAGTTCATGAAGAAACAACAAGTTTATGGAAAAAACAGCAGGTTTTTACCTCTATACTTTTAAGGTTATTTGGTTTTGGTTATTGTCATTAGAGGATTTTTATCTTATCGGATCTGATATGTTCAATACTGTGTGCTAGTCACAAAGAATAGTCACTGGGGAATTACTTTTGACCAAGAGTTTGCAGTTGCATAGATAATACGGTAAAACCCAGTGCCGTCGAGTTGATTTCGACTCAAAGCAACCCTATAGGACAGAGTAGAACTGCCCCATAGAGTTTCCAAGGAGTGCCTGTTGGATTTGAACTGCCAACCCTTTGGTTAGCAGTTGTAGCACTTAACCACTACGCCACCAGGATTTCCACAGTGGAAATCCTGGTGGCACAGTGGTTGAAAGCTAGGCTGCTAACCAAAAGGTTGGTAGTTTGAATCCACCAAGCGCTCTTTGGAAACCCTGTCGGGCAGTTCTCCTGTGTCCTGTAGGGTTGCTGTGAGTCAGAACAGACTGGCCATGAGTCAGAATTGACGGGACATGAGTCAGAATCAACTGAACGGCAACTGGTTTTGTTTTTTTAGGTACACAGCTGCTCCCCCATGTGGTTGTGGACCAAAAGAGCTATCGAGCTTGGATTAAGAACACAACTCCGTTGCATTTTGTGCATTTTGCTTTAGATCTAGAATTTTACACAGTGCAGCAGGCCCTAATAATGAGATGGCAGGACATGACCTAAGTACATGATAGCACTTTCTAACCAGTTGCTATAACACAGAACTCCTACCTGTACGTGTCCAGCTTTACTGCGGCAACCTGAGAGCTTCTGCGTCAGGCCCCCTAGTCACAGGGAAAAATGGACAGATAGAGAGGGCACAGGAAAGAAAATGCGGTGAAGAGCAGAGATTTTGCTTTTCTCCTTCTTGTCCCGGTATTGTCAATAAATGAATCAAGAATGCTCATTCATATATAGTTTCTGTATCTGGTTTCATGTTACTAAAAATGTATATTTATGAAATGGCTGAGCAGGGTTAGGGATGTAAGTGATGATTGTGGAATTAAAAAAAACAAAGGCAAACCAAACCCGTTGCCGTCGAGTTGATTGCGACTCATAGCGACCCTATAGGACAGAGTAGAACTGCCGCATAGAGTTTCCAAGGAGCGTCTGGTGGGTTCAAACTGCTCATCTTTTGGTTAGTAGCTGTAGCTCTTAACCACTACGCCACTAGGGTTTTCAGTTGTGTAATAGTTTCTCTGAATTTGCTTCTGAACAAGAGACATCTGTTTATTTCCCGTGCTTTCATCTGGGTTAGTCCTTATGGGGGCAAACTCATATTTGCCTCTGGATTTTTTTTGGGGGGGGGGATGGTGAGGTGGAGGTGGGATGCTAGCAGACAGAGTTTGATGATACTTTGAGTTCTTGGCCCAGCTAAGAGGACTGTGATGCAGTGATGTTCTGTCCTTTATATATGTCTAAAACTTGTACCTACCATAGTTATATCGGCCAGGATTTTGAACTTTTAAATCTTACTGTTACCTAAGGAGAAACATTAGTAAGGATTGAATATACTAGCTTTGAATTGATTGCTCATTGTTACATAGTTTCATGTGCAAGAATCAATACTATGTTATTCACGCATCTGCATGAATAGAAACAAGGAGAAAGGGGGATGCTGTCATTAACTGGCACATGCTGTTAGTGGGCTGCACCACACGGGTTGAGGAGGAATACGAGGCATGGCTTTGCCAGCTAGGCTTCTAGCCTAAACCCAAATAAACATGAAGCAGAAAGGAGTGAAGACTTTTAATTGCAATACGTGTGAAAGGAGGTAGCAGTCAGAGTAGGATGGGTTTTCCAGAGAAACTGGAACTTCAGATAGAAAGAACTTAGAGGGACAGAAAGGGAGGGAGACATATCTTTAAAGGAGTGCTTAAAGAAATAGCTCAGGAATGCCCTGGATCACATGATGAAAATGGCCCTTTGCCTCTGTGGTCTGTCTTCCCAAAACCCATAACCTCAGTCTAAGCATGAGAAAAACATCCGACAGATTCCCGTGGAAGGGGATCCTGGGAATACCTGACCAGTGTGCCTTAAAACTGTCAAGGTCATCAAAAACAAGGAAAGTCTAAAACCCTGTTACAGCCAAGAGGGGCCTGAGGGGACATGAGCAGTAAATGTAATGTTTCCTGGATGGGATCCTGGAACAGAAAATGAGACTGGATAAAAATTTAAAAAATCTGAATATGGACATTAGTTAACAATAATATATCAGTATTGGTTCATTGATTGTAACAAATACTAATAGAAGGTGTTAATAACAGTGGAAACTAGGTTCAGAGTCTATGGTAGCTCTTTGTAGTAGCTTTTCAATTTTTTTTGGTAAATCTTAAACTTCTAAAAATATTTTTTCAAAAAAAGTCTGTGGAAGAAACTAGCACTTTCCCCCAAATTTCCTGATAGAGCAGGGTTTGGGTATATCTGGCAAACTTACCAGTGTAATTCCTTCTGACCCAGCAATTCCATTTATCCTATCAGCACACTCGCACACAAATTGGAAATATATATAAGGCTATTCGTGGTGTCATGGTTTGTAATAGCAAAAGACTGGAAACAACATAAATGTCCGTTTAGGGAACTGATTAAATAAATTATAATATAGCTGTGCAGTGGAATACTGTGCAGCCATTAAAAAGAATAGTGACGTTTCATGTGGAAAGATGTCTAAAGTATATTAAGAAAAAAAACACAGTAATGTATAAAAAAGGTATGTGTATATTATGTATATTATGTAAGAAAAGAAGGAAAAGGTAGATAAAAATTATGTACCTATCTATGCATTTTTTAATCTATGCATAAATATCTCTGGAAATACGCATGAGAACTGATTACATTGCTTGTTTCTACAGTGAGCTACTGGGTTGTTATAGACGTGTGAGAGATTTCAGTGAAAACTTTTTTATCCATAGGGTTTTACCTATATAATAAATTTTAATGTATAAAAAGAAAACACCTGAGGGAGCAGGAGAGCAGTGGAATGCAGACCCCAAATTCTCGTGAAAAGACCAGACTTAGTGGCCAGACTGGGACTAGAAGGATCCCGGAGGCTATGGCCCCCAGACCTTCTGTTAGCCCAGGACACAGGAATCATTCCCAAAGCCAACTTTTCAGGCAGGGATTAGACTGGAATATGGGATGGAGAATGATACTGGTGAAGAAAGAGCTTCTTGGATCAAGTAGACACATGAGATTATGTTGGCATCTCCTGTCTGGAGGGGAGATGAGAGGGCAGAGGGGGCCAGAAGCTGCCCAAATGGACACGAGGAGAGAGAGTGGAGAGAAGGACTGTGCTGTCACATTAGGGGGAGAGCAATTAGGAGTGTATTGCAAGGTGTATGTAAATTTTTATATGAGAGACTGACCTGATTTGTAAACTTTCACTTAGAGCACGATAAAAACTAATTTAAAAAAAGAAAAAGAAAACACCTTGCAGGTGAAATAAAAGGAAAGAAATGTCAACCATAACAATCATCAGATCAGTGGGATTAATTATGAAGCTAAAGTTCCTAATACTGAATTTTTGTGAAGTGACCCGTATGTGGTCATTCTTTTAATGTCTTGCTAGTTTCTACTTTAAATTTTTGCGTTAATGGTCCTAACTGAGCCTTGTTTGTAGTGGGGGTTTTTGTCTGGCTGGTTATCTTTGATTATGCATACTCCAGCATTAGGAAAGAATTGGGAAGCTTCCCACCCCTGCACCCCACCTGTAGTCCCTCCGGAAGGACAGGCTAAGTTGAAATGCCCGCAGTAATCTTTGCATTTAAGTGGTTTGGGCTGGGTTCTGTAGAGGAACGACATCAGTGACGCGTACATGTGTGTGGTATGTAAATCCGTGTAGATTTGTATATGGAGAGATTATCTCCAGGGAATGGGTCGTGCAGTTGTGGAGGCTGACAAGCCCCCAACCCCTGGGTCAGGCAACAGGCTGGCGGCTTTTCCTGACTCACGTGGTGGCAGGGGCCGACAAACCCAAAATCTGCAGGTCAGGCGGCAGGCTGCTGGCTCACGTCCCAAGAACCAGAGGTCAGAGGATGATGAGTTGGATGTAGGATTGAGAGAGGGCAAGCTTTGCCTGAACATCCATTTGTATCGGATGCAGGCCACACTCCCAAGGAAGCTCTCCTGACTGGCCGCACGCATCAGATTGTAGAATGGAGAATAGTTACGTAATATCTGCCAAACCTCTGAGAGTCATGGTCTAGCCAAGTGGACGTATAAACTTAACCATCACGATAAGTCATTTTAGTTTTACCCACAGGAGGAAGAAGGAACCACTTGCAAAACACAAAAAACTTCCTGGCTGCAAGATTGTGTTTTGTCCTTATCTCCAACCAATGATCTCATGGTGATAGCTCGAGAGCAAAAAGCGGTGTTTCTCGTGCGTAAGTGCCCTTTTATTTCCACTGGTCTTTATTTTAGCACGCATGGTAGACTAGAAGATGGATTTGGGAGAAAGGCACAGGTTATCTCTGTTATACGCATTATATGGCGGCAACATGCTGTACTTTATTTTACATATTGTACAGCCCTTTTTATTTTTATTTCTTTTTTTTATGTTTCTCCTTTTTCTTTCTTTGAATTCTTTTTGTTTTCTCTTTTTCTTTTTGGCTGCAACACCATAGCTATCACTGTTTGGCATTTCCGAGGCAGTACTGGGCATTGCCCAATTCTTGCAAGGGGCAGTCAGAGCTAACGAGGTCACTGACCCCTTCTTAGTAATGATGTGAGTGAGGTGATTTTCAGCTATACTTTGAAAACTCATGATGTTGTATGTCTCTATTTTGGACATAAGTTTTCAACTCCTAATTTTTGTTGAAGATCGATATTAAAGTTTGGGGATGAATATGATATGAAAAACTTCCCTAATCAAAAATGTAAGATGATATGTAACATGGCTATAGAATAGTCTTCTAAAACAAATTTACTCTCCAGTAGCACAAATCTAATGGAAATTTTTTCTGTTATTCGAGATTAAAAGTAGCCTTAAAATAGTTGGGGTAGTCCATGGAAATTATCCTACAAGAGCTGGGACAAGATTATGTGAGTTTAATTGGAGGAGACAGAGAAGGCAGAGTTTTCTAAAATTCTTACAAAAAAATTTAAAATGTTTTATATGCACCTATAAGAAAAACTCAAGTCAGTTAATGCAGATCTATTAAATTTGGTACTCATTATTCTAAAGGAAAAGACTGAAATTTATAAATTACTGCTTTAGTATATTATAGTTAAAGTAATTGAAATATCTTGATCTTTTTCAGCAAAATGGAAGCATAGTGATAAAGGAAAGGAAGAGATGCAGTTTGCTGTTGGTTGGAGCGGTTCTTTAAATGTTGAAGAAGGGTAGGTACCAACTAATTCTTTGTTTCTCTGGGCATTAAATGTGAAACTGATGACTGTAAGTGAATGTAGTAAGAAGTTTTCATAATTTAGTGTTTAGTACATCTCTATACTCATCCAGGTTTTAGAAATTGTTGTTGTTGTCAGGTGCTGGCAAGTTGGCTCCAGCTCACAGGGACCCCATGTGTGCAGAGCAGAACTGCTCTGTGAGGCTTTCAAGGCTGTGGCCTTTCAGAAGCAGATCACCAGGCCTTTCCTTTGAGATGGCCCTGGGAAGGCCCGAACCGCCGACCTTTTGGTTAGTGGCACCCAGGGGCTCCTAGGGATTGTAGAGTTTATATAGAAGCACGATCTAGGCAGGAAATTTTAATTGTATTCATTGTGTGATTACTTTAAAAAAATTCTGTTTGAAGAAGATTTAAAGCACACTTTGGAGAGAATCCCATAAAATCTTTTTCTCGCATTTAGTCCTTTCCTTCTCTTTTGCTAATTTTATTCAGCCAAAAAGTCAAGGGCAGTCGTTGTCTTCTCTGTTGTGCTAGCATTGGGCTTCTCCTTGAAGGGGATAGTGCTGTGTTAATTCTTAAAACTTATAAATGGTTCAGAAGTGCAAGATGGTTAATTCCAGTTTCCTGTGAACTCAGAGTTTCAAAATTTTGGTCCCTAATGTGGTTACATGATAGAGCAGCTAACCTAGAACTTTGAGCCAAAAATTGTTTTCAGTTAAATTTTTATGACTGAAAGCGCTCTGATCAGAATAAGATGAGCCTACAGACTTGGAAGAAGTACAGCCAGAATGCTCCTTAGAAGCGAGGATGGCGAGACTTCGTCTCCACATACTTTGGACATGTTATCAGGAGGGACCAGTCCCTGGAGAAGGGCATCATGCTTGGTAAAGCAGAGAGTCAGTGAAAGAGAGGAAGACCTCACTGAGATGGACTGACACAGTGGCTGCAACAGTGGGCTCAAGCACAGCAACAATTGTGAGGGTAGCGCAGTGTTTTGTTCCGTTGTACATAGGACCACTGTGAGTCAGAACTAGCTTGACAGCAACTAACAACAACAGACTTGGAATTCAGATAGAAGACAAGCAAGTGGAAGTACCTAGTACATGCCTGCACGTTGTAGATATCCAGTGAAATGTTTTTTACTATTATCAAAATATATTATTTCCCCTTAAGTCATTTTATCTAAACATTTCAAAGACATTTGATTTCTGCCAGAAATATAAAGCAGAACATAACAGCCTGTTTATTTTAAAAACAAACAAAAAGATAAATTAACTTTGTTCAGTGATCATCTAGTGGTATCTGGGGCAGGTGTGTGTATAGTTTCTTGATGATGGAGCTTGATAGCTTAAAGAAGTCAGTCTACATGTCAGGAAAAAATTTCTTTTAGGGAACATCAAACCTAGCATGCACTTAGAAATAGGCGATTAGGAGCAATTTCTGCAAAATATAGAGGAGACTAGCCAGCTGAAATACGGCAAGTCCCTAGAATAGAATAAAGTACCCGGCAGAAATGCAGTTTGCATATGATGTGATTGGCAGGCCCACCCTCTGCCTAGCTCCTGATCTGAAACAGGGTGAGGAAGAGATGTTGTTAGATGCCAACGAGCCAGTTCCGACTCATAGCAACCCTATAGGATAGAGTAGAACTGCCCCACGGGGTGTCCATGGAGCGGCTGGTGGATTCGAACTGTTGACCTTTTGATTAGCAGCCATAGCTCTTAACCACTGTGTCAGCAGGGCTCCAGTGAGGACAGGGAGGGGGTGTGACCTGACTGCCTGGTAAGTGTTGAGATTTTCTCAGTTCTTTGTATGATCCATTGTGCACTGCAAAGTTTTGTTTCCATTACTTTTTCCTTTTTGTGACAATACAGACAAGGTGAAAAATATTGTTTTTTATTAACCTCAAATGAATGTGACATTACATTTTGTGGGAATGAATTTTATGGACTCTAATAGTGGACTTTTACTGTGTTTTTACTTATGTACTGTATAAAACTGGTCCGCAAGGTCATCTTCTACTTTTTGCCCTTTAACATCAAATTACAGAGGAATAGAAGTAATTGGTAATTTCATTGAATAAGCGTATGCTTCCTTTTTGGTTTTAGGGAATGTGTAACCAGTGCTCTGTGTATTCCGCTGGCAAGCCAAAAGAGGTGAGGATAAACAAGAATGACCTGTTCTCTTAGCTTTGCCGTATGAGCCATTAAGGTCTGTGGCGTTTTGTTTGTAACAGGAGTTCCACTGGGCGACCTGATTGGACCTGCATTGTGGTGGGCTTTACTTCAGGTTACGTACGCTTCTACACGGAGGTGAGCTGAGTTTTCAGCAGTCAGGAAACAGCAGTTGGCTGTAATAACTGTTAACGCGTTCCCTGTTATACTGGGGTGTGACTTCTTATCTGCTGCTTGGAAGCGTGTAGTTGGTGCTTTATTAGGAGTATAGTTTAGGGAATAAAAGCGGTGGACGTTGTGGTAGACAATACAGAGAAACTCCGTTCTTCGGAAGAAAGTACTGGTATCTGTAGAAAACTGGAGGGGAAGTGACAATCTCTGTCTGGTCATAGCTGTTCAGGTGTATTAGCAAGTAACCAAGCAGGGCTCTTCTCTGTGCTTCCTCCTAGAGTGGTGTGCTCTTGCTTGCTCAGCTTTTGAACGAGGACCCCGTGCTACAGCTCAGATGCAGGACCTATGAGATCCCACGGCATCCCGGTGTGACTGAGCAGGTGCTGTAACAGAACGTCTTCAGACTAGCCGTGGTGTTAGGGTTTCTCTCCTCGCGACTGGGAGGGGCGGGAATGAAAGTCACCTTTGCTTTGTGGCACCATTATCTGTGCTGTTATATTCTAGAAACATAGCCTATGAATACTGAGAAAAGAATACCAGGCTTGCTTTTAGTTACTTAAGAAATAGTGTATGTTTCATTCTACAATAAAATAAAATACTTTAGTCAAGTGCCAAAAACAAGTCTCCCATTTTTAGAGCTAAATAGCAACATAAGGCAAAAATGTGGTATTGTATAACTTTTTCCTTTTTTCATTTGGATGTAGATGTCAGAATTACCAATAGTACGAGAAAAAGGTTCTCGTCTTATTTATTAGCAGTAGTACCAATACATTGCACTTACCTATTTCTCAGAAGAGGTTCTTAAATTTTTGTTAATAGTGTAAATTATTTTATAGTTATCAAAGATTTTGATTAAGAAAATAATGCTATTTCGTTTAATAATGGTATTTACCTAAGGCTCTGCAAAGGTACAGTTTCTCCTTCTTCCTGGAGTCTTTGTGATATCTTGGTTGCCTCAAACAGTCAAAAAATAATTGTAGAGCCAACTAAACTCGTGTGCGTTTACTTGAGTTGCAGTGACCGTAGTCAAAACGAGGTAGTAGAATTCCTTCTCTGTACTACCCTGCTTCCAAAAGATCTCAAGGAACTAAATGCCATTCACCAAGTGATATCTGAATTAAGCCGTGAACAATGGGTACATAATTTAATTAGACGATGAGAAAAGAGGGGAAAGAATGTTAGGCAACCAGGAGGAAAATGAGGGAAGGTTAAAATGTAGGGATTTGTTTGAAACATCAAAGAAACCAATGTTAGCAAGTAATGAGAAACTATTGAATAGGCAGAGTGGCCAAACTTTACATGAATTTGAAAGCCAGTATCAGATTTGATTCAGGGTACGAGAGAAGCTTTTAAAGATTTACTGAGAATCTTCAGGATGCGTTGGAGTTATGAGAGGCTAGAATCAGGGAGGCTAGTATTTTGGTCTTTGAAGTTGTCTGTGATGGATATGAAGTGTTGGGAACCAGGGCTAGACTTCCTGTAGAAGAAAGGACCAGTGCAAAGAACATTTTGAAGGAAGAATCGACAGGACATGATTATTGTCCAGAGGTGTAGAGTATTAAGAAGAGAAATGCAGGCAGTCCCTGGGTTGGGAATGAGAGCCGTTCCTATGTGTGTCTTTAAGAATTTGTGGGTAAGCCTGAACAGGTGCGTACAGTTCCTAGTTCGCCTTACTTTAGCGCAAGCCTCTGCGGTGATGTAAAAGCTGCATGTGCAGCAGGTGAAGCTGACTGTGATGGGGAGTTTGTTGCCAGTAGGGGCTGGTTCATCTGTTTCAAAGTGAGGGCAAACTTACGTACCATTAAAGGGCAAGTAGGAGTTGTCCCGAAGTCAGACATCCATAACTCGAGACTTACTGTGAGTCAGAGATGGCTCTGAGAGATGAGTTGGAAAAGGGGGCTGGCTTGGGGGTAAATAAAATTTGATTTTACACATGTTGAGTTGGAGGCAATGATTGGAAGTAAATTGAAAATACCAGTATTGTAAATATTCATTTACTACCTAGTATATACTTTGCCCAGTTGTAATCACTGAAGATTCATCGGTTTTAACAAAACAGACAAGGTCCCTGCTGTCATGGAGCTTACAGAGTGGGGGTGATGGAGGAGGGAAACCAACAATAAACAACTAGAGCTATCAGGATGATTTAAGTCTCTGATAGGTGCTGTGGAAGAAGTTATCATGGTGATGATACAGTAACATGACGAGAGAGTGGGGGTGCTGTTTGAGGTGGAGGCTCGGGATTGGCCTCTGAGTAACTGACATTTGAGCCGAGGCCTTCCTGATGAGAAGAACCAGGCAGGTGAAGACCTGGGAGAAGGTCCAGACCACGCAGAGGACTGAGGTGATGATGAGCTTCCTGTTCAGGGAGCAAGGGAAGAGAGACGGCAGATCTTCTTAGTTAGAAGTTAGGTCTTGCAGGCGTGGGTAAAGAGTTCAGGTTTTATTCCAGGTGCAGGAGAAAACCATCGGAGGGTTTTAATCAGGAGAGCAATTTGATCTGCGATGCCTCACAAAGATCACACTGGCTGTGTGGAGCATGGATTGTAGAGAGCAGAAATGGAAGCAGGAGACCAAACAAACTCAATGTCCATCAGTAAGAGCTGGCTAAGTGAATTTTGCTAGATCCAAAGGAACTCTACAACCATGACAAAAATGATTTGTTTATTGAAATACAAAAGTATCTTTGAGTAATAAAAATGCTATATATTGGTATATTCTTGAGAAATAAATTCTGTAAAATGCTGTGTGTTTCATGGGAAAATGTATGAATATTTGTGAGGATGTATATCGAGTCATGTCTGTGATTTCGGGTGAGTTTTTTCTTGACTTCTATATATTGTTTGTATCTCCACAATGAGTATGTTTCATTTTTATGAAATTTGTAAGTTTTTTTTGTTGTTGTTAACTCTCACCGTCTGCCCTGAAAGCATTATTCACCATGTATGAAAGCTCCTATTTGAGAACAACTCTAAGTCCTTGGCCGAAAGGTGTTCTGAAATTAATTTCCCACTTATTTTACTGTTCTTCTCTCTGGTATTTTTTTGTATTGGGTGATTGACAGTTTAGTCATAGAATTTTTTTATTTTGCATTATTCGTGGCATTCAGCTGTTATTAAAAAATAGGTATTCTGGTTTGGCAGTGATGAGTATCCTTATTTTCTTTTTTATTTCTTAAATAGAATGAAGAGTTGAGTATTTTATATCCAGCTGCCATTGTGACTATTGACGGATTCAGCCTTTTTCAATCTCTTCGTGCTTGTCGAAATCAGGTTGCAAAAGGTAATTTTTTGACAAGAAATATTTAACACCTGGTGTTTGTTTTATTTACTTTTTAGCCTATTTACAGAATTAAACATGTCTTCAAAATAAAAGGCTTTCTGAACTAGTTTAAGAAGGGGAAAAAACAAAATTAAAAAAAAAAAAAAAAACCCTGCCACGGTAGATAGGGGAGTGCAGCGCTGCGTAGTTGATCAGTAAGATAACGGCAAAGGCTGAAACTTCAGCACTCCTTACGTGTTGCTGGTAGAGAATGTGGCCAGCATAGGACAGCAGGTTTTACTCACTAACTCAGCAGTATGTCTTAGCCAGATAGGAGAGAGATTTGCATCTGTATTGAGAATCAGCTGTGCGTGAGGAATTCAGTTGCAGCTAGCTGACAAACCGTATTTGTCACTGGATCAGCAGCTACAGGGCCAGTGGAGTGAAAGCTTGTGGCTCTACATTGCTTCTGTTCTCACTGAGGGTGAGGACACACTGGGTGCAGGGGCATTTTCCCACAGCAGGCAGGGCACGACAGCGAGTCGACATCAGCAGCTTCTTGCTAACTGGGAATACGTCTGAACGGAGACAACTAGGAGGCACAAACTTAATGTTTATTAAATAGGCAATTATATTACTTCCAGACTGGAGGATGAAAAAAGTGCACAAATAATCAAGAGTTCTTAAATTTGCTACCCATCGGTTTCATTCTGATGCTATAATATGCTTGTGAGAAGACACTGTATTTCATCAAATCCAAGATGCATTGATTGTAAGATGCACCTTTATTTTTAGGTACCACTGAAGCAAAAATGCTGCCAGTGAAAGACACACCATCCATTTTAAGATCTCAATTATAGAGACGTTAAAATATGAAAAAGAAAGGGCTTACAATCGGTAAAAATATAGGACCAGCACTGACTTCCCCTTTTCTTCTGGGTTAGCGTTAGAGGGGCCTTAGTGGCCCTAAAAAAAATACTAATAATAATGACATTTAACTCTTATGTGGTTGAGACAACTCTCTGAAAACACAGATTAAGATCTGTTTGCTGATTCATAATTTTTTTTTATAAACCCAGAACTGAACCACAAGAAACAAAATAAGCAGTTTCTTCTAGGGAAAAGTGGAGCATCTTACATTGTGATAGACAGACGTTTTTTCACTGTCGTTTTTAGCAGGTTGGCCTGATGGTAAAATTCCGAAGTCACGCGCGTACAATTCTTTAATAGCACGCGCTTTTCTGTTAGGTCAGGATCTGTTTGAATTTTAATACCTATTTTTACTAATCTTTATGTTGAAAGAGTCTGGAAGTTTTCTGTAGGTAAGAATTCTAATAAACTAGAAATAGATAATTATATTACAGTCGATACTGTCAGCCATTTAATTTTGTACCACTTTTGATTTCTGTTTTTCTTATGTGTGAGACTGCTATGTGTGAGCCATTTTGTCTCCTAGGAAGTAAGAAACTGCGTCACCTTGTTGCCCTCTTGTTTTCAGCTGTTCTAAAGAGAACTCTGGGTACTTAGTCGCAGATCATTGTGACAGTGAATTCGGCATATTGGGAAATTCTTTTTTTCCTTGGCCTTCCTAGAAAACCTGCAGTGCTTAGAGGATTATCTTTTTCCGTTATTAAAGTATCTTTTCTTCACTTTCTAGAATAAACAGCTAAAATTCAGCTGCATTCTAATCTTTAGCATGGGAATGTGTACTGGTCAACTGGACTCTGTATGAACGCAGGTCAAGAGGTGTAACTCGTTTCCTTTTGTTACTGGGTGGGGCTAGTGATGTTAACTTAGCATTTATCTTCTCCTGGCAGTGCTGTTGCTGTAACAGCTCCCTGTCAAGTCTGGCCTCAGCTATCTAGATTAGAGGTCCTTGCTGTGTACGCTTGCCAGGTAAACCAGGCTTTGCGTAAGGCACTGGCTGCTGTTCCCAAGATTTTACCCACCGTCTTTCTCAAGGAAGAGAAATTGCTTAGTTGGCATCAATTGCAGTTGGAGTTCACCTCGATTTTTAGAAATAGTCTAGAATTTTTAATACATTTTTCTCTACTTGAGTATCCTAAAGTCTTTTGTGACAGCCAACTTAGTCTTCTCTTAATGTTTCTGTTTTATCTGCATTGTCTTGAAATGAGTAAATCTCACTTTCTGACTTGCCTGCATTATTGTGGCTCTTTATGATTAGCTGATTTTTTTAGAATACTAAACCAAGTTACTACATTTTTAATGATTTTATGTGAAACTCCATTTTATTTGTTATAGTTAAGTTTGAATTGTCTAATTTCTATCTTTAATAGCTGCAGCATCGGGCAATGAGAACATCCAACCACCACCATTAGCTTATAAGAAATGGGGTCTACAAGATATTGACACTGTTATTGATCATGCTAGCATCGGTAAGCATTACCAGTTCAAATTCTCTTGGAAGTCACTTCTTACATATTTTGATTAAAGTATCTCATTTGGTAGAAATATACTTTTTTTTTTGTGGAAAGGATATATATTGCCTGTAATGAGACATTCACAAGTTGATTCAGGCATAACAAATCAGCATGGGTGTGTGTCTTTAGGAAATAACTGTTTTAATGAAGGTTTGATTATGGCCCTCAGCATCAAGATTATACAGTTTTTCTTTTTTTTGTATAATTTTTATTGTGCTTTAAGTGAAGGTTTACAAATCAAGTCAGTTTCTCACACCCATATATACACCTTGCTACACACTCCCAATTACCCTCCGCCTAATGAGACAGCCTGCTCTCTCCCTACACTCTCTCTTTTCGTGTCCATTTCGCCAGCTTCTAACCCCGTTTACCCCCTCATCTCCCCTCCAGGCAGGAGATGCCAACATAGTCTGAAGTGTCCACCTGATCCAAGAAGTTCACTCCTCACCAGCATCCTTCTCCAACCCTTTGTCCAGTCCAATAGATTATACAGTTTTAAGTCATTCACTGTTTGACTTAGTTTTCCTGCAGATAGGTTTGATCTATATAATTACCGTATAGATCACTCTCTTAAAATTGTGACCTTTAGACCAGCAGAAGATAAATAGAAACAGGTTTCTTCTTGCAACCAATATTTGAAGGCTTACTGTGTTTGGCATCAAGAATGCAGAGATAAAAATACATGGTCTCTGCCATCAGGAAGCACGTCTAGTTGGAAGAAACACATGAGAACAGTTACAGTACCACAGCATCACTATTGCTGTATTAGAGAAGTGGACCAAGTATAGTGTGAGCGGAGGAGAGGCCTTAGCACTGCGAACATCAGGGAAGAGGAGGTTGACCAAGAGAACAGGCACAGAGAAGGACCTTCTGGCCAATGTCTAGTTAGGCATGGGCGTGAGAATGCATTGTGTGCTGGAGAAGCTGCGAGTATGAAGGAGAACTGGCGAGAGGTGAGGCCAAATATGTGAGTAGGAGTCAGGTTTTGAAGAGCCTAATATGCTATGAAGAGGCCACATGTGGTTCAGTGGTAGAATCCTCGCCTTCCATGCAGGAGATCTAAGTTGGATTCCTGGCAAATACACCTCAAGCACAGGTACCGCTTGTCTGTCAGTGGAGGCTTATGTGTTGCTGTGGTGTTGAACGGGTTTAAGCGAAGCTTCCAGACTAAGGGCGACTAGAAAGAAAGGCCTGCTGACCTGCTTCTGAAAATCGGCCAGTGAAAACCCAGTGGGTCACAATGGTCTGATCCCCTTGTGCGTGGGGAGCATGAGTTGAGGCTGACTTGATGACAGCTAACAACAACGATGGCATGCTGTGCAAAGAAATTTAGTTCTTTCTCCTAGCCACATTGAGAGCCACTGGATAATTTTGAGCAAGGCAATGATAATTATCAATGTTCTTAGAAAAGTCACTTTGGTGGCAGTTTAGAGGCTGGACTACAGTGGGGAAGACTAGCTACTGGGTCCAGTAAGGAAACTGTGATTGCCTTGGCAAGAAATAATCGGCTTCTGAATTAGCGCAGAAGAAATGGGGGTGGAGAGGAAAAAAATACCATTTGGAGGGGCTTTTAAAACATGTATATTTTTGTTTATCGGTATAGTATATGCTTATAAAAATTTTCAAATTTTATGTAAATATGTAAAGAGAAAAGGAAAAAGATTCCCTTAAATCATAGTCCCCAGAGATACTCGCAACTCACATTTTGCTCAGCATCCTTGCAGACTTTCTGGTGTGTGTGTGTGTAAGTAATATGTACATGGTTACGGAGAGAGGGATGTGTTCATAAGGATTATATTATGCTAACTATGTTACAGCACTTTTCTAACCAAGATATCATGAAGGGCGTTTTGTGTCTGTTTTGGTAAATATGCATTGTATCTGTCAAGTCCTCGTGGAAAACAGATGGCACACTCGAAACAGGATAATTGAAAGAGGGCATATTCACAGAGAAATGATTTATAAAGATGTGGTTTAGGGGAACCACAGGGAATGGTACAGTTGCGCTGGGCTTCTCAGAAGCCAGACTGTTAACTGCATGTAGGCCTCACGGGAGAGGGGAGGGAGCCTTCTTGGAACTTGGAGATGAGTAGAGTGAGGGCCTTGAGAGCAACAATGACTTTTATTCAAAAGTCACAGCCAGCTTTTCAGGAAAAGAGAGTGGGAGATAGCTTGACTTGACTCTCCTTTCTCCTTTTGATCTACCGATGTGACGTCCTGTTTTCTGAACCCAACTGGTAGCCAAAGGGCATGGGAGCTTTTTGGCATAATTGATACAAATTGGTTCCTGGGAGAGAGCATGGAGATAAGGGAGGGGTGTGAACCTAGGGGGCAACCAGAAGATACCTGACCAGAGATCATCTTCATTACTGAGTGCATAGTTTTTACATGGAATACTCTGTAGTTAATAAACACCGTGTTGGTAGACATTTAGTTTGTCTTTGATTTTTGCTAACATAAAAGTGTTGCTATATCCCAAAGTGTTGAGTTCAGTTCAGGGCAGCTTCCCTGTTCTGTTAATTAAACTTTGGGACATTGAAAGTGGCTAGGGAAAATGATTGGATAGAAAGTATTACTCTATTCATTTCTCTCCCAGCCTACAAAATGTTAAAAAGAAAAAAGTTGAACAAATATTATTGTATATACATTTTTATGTAAAGGTCTGGTTAATTCATTTAATAAATAAATGAATAGCTATTAAGTACCAGGCACCAATAGCTAACATTGGTATTGGGGTACAAGACAGACAGAACCTCTGCCCTGATGAAGCTTACATTCTGGTAATGGGGAGACAAACAATTAACAGTTAAACCAGATGAATAAATAGGGAACGTCAGAATGTTAGTAAGTATCCTGAAGAAAACCGGCAGAGGGTTATGATAGAATGTAAAGGAAGAGAGTAGTCTAGATAGACTGAAGAAAGAGTGAAGGGAAAATGGGACAAAGTAAGATTGGCGGTGTAGGCAGGAGTCAGATCACACGGGGCAAGGAGTTCAGATTTTATTCCAAATGCAGTGGCAGTCGCCGATGTGTTCTAAGTATTGTTGGTGGTGGTGGTTGTTGGTGGTGTTGTAAGGTGGTGGTGGTAGGCGGTGGTGGTGGTAGGTGGTGGTGGTTGGCGGTGGTGGTGGTAGGTGGTGGTGTTGTAAGGTGGTGGTGGTAGGCGGTGGTGGTAGGCGGTGGTGGTCGTAGGTGGTGGTGTTGTAAGGTGGTGGTGGTAGGCGGTGGTGGTAGGCGGTGGTGGTCGTAGGTGGTGGTGTTGTAAGGTGGTGGTGGTAGGTGCCGTTGATTCTGACTCATAGCGACCCCACGTGACACGGTAGAACTACCCATAGGGCTTTCTAGGCTGTAATCTTTATGGAAAGGAGCTGTGGTGGTGCGGCAGTTAAGGACTTGGCTGTTAATTAAAAGATTGGCAGCTTGAACTCACCCAGCAGCTCCGTGGGAGGAAAACCTGGTGATCTGCTCCCATAAAGATTACAGCCCAGAAGCCCGTGGGGCCATTCTGCTACGTCACACGGGGTAGCTGTAAGTCAGAAGTCTGCTCGATGGCCCCTGACGACAGCAATTGTTACGGGTGTAGGTCACCAGCTCTTTCTCCTGCGGGGCGGCTGGGTGCGTTTAAACCGCCAGCCTTTCAGTTAGCAGCCAAGTGCTTAACCACTGCACCACCAGAGTTCCATGTGTTCTAAGTAGGGGTTTACATTTTTAAAATATCCCTCTGGCTGCTGTTTAAGATTGACTTTTAGGCTAGAAGGTGAAAGGAAGGAGACCAGTTAGGAGTATATTGCATTAATTCTGACAAGAGATGATGATGACTTTGTGAGGTAATGGAGTTAGAGAGAGGGGGATGACTTTGAGATATATTTCACACTTGCTAATAGATAGATAGGTTCGAGAAATAAGGGAAAGAGTCAAGAACTTCTCAGTTTGTAAGTTTGAATATGCAGGTAGATGATCAGAATATTTACTGAAATGAGAATGAAGATGAAGAGGTTTGAGGTAGACAAATCAAGAAATATGTTTTTTTTTTCTCACAATTATAAGGACTCAAGAAAAAGTTTAAACACAGAAGAAAATACTCTTTGATGGTTACGAGGGTAGGGAGGGAGAGAGAGGGATATTCACTAATTTGTTAGTAGACGAACTATTTTAGGTGAAGGGAAAGACAACACATGATACAGGAGAGGTCAGCACAACTGGACTAAACCAAAAGCAGAGAAGTTTCCTGAATACAACTGTATGCTTCGAAGGTCAGAGTAGCAAGGGTAGGGGTCTGGGGACCATGGTTTCAGGGGACATCTAGGTCAATTGGCATAAGAAAATGTCCTGCATCCCACTTTAATGAGCGGCATCTGGGGTCTTCAATGCCAGCAAGTGGCCATCTAAGATGCATCAGTTGATGTCAACTCACCTAGAACAAAGGAAAATGAAGAACACCAAAGATATAAGGTAAAGACTTCAAGAGACAGAAAGGGCCACATAAACCAGAGACTGCATCAGACTGAGACCAGAAGAGTAGATGGTGCCTGGCTGCCACCGATGACTGCCCTGACAGGGAACACAACAGTGAATCCCTGATGGAGCAGGAGGACAGTGGGATGCAGATCTCAAACTCTCATAAAAAGACCAGGTTTAATAGTCTGAATGAAAGTGCAGGGACCCCAGAGACCATGGTCCCCAGATCCTCTATGAGCTCAAGACTGGAACCATTCCCGAAGCTAACTCTTCAGACGGGATTGGACTGGACTATAAGACAAAATGATACGGGTGAGGAGTGAGCTTCTTGGCTCAAGTAGGCACATGAGGCTATGTAGGCAAGATGAGAAGCCAGAGGGGGACAGGAGCTGGCTGAATGGACATGAGGAATACAGGGTGGAGAGGAGGAGCGTCCTGTCTTATTAGGGGGAGAGCAGCTGGGAGTACATAGCAAGGTGTGTATAAGTTTTTGTATGAGAGACTGATTTGATCTGTAAACTTTCACTTAAAGCACAATAAATAAAAAGAAAAAAAGAATTGTTTTTTGCAGGCTAGCTTATGATACTGTTATAAATTCACACGGAGGTGTCGGATAGAGAGATAAACAAGTCTGAAGCTCAGGGAAAAGTTGGGACTGTAGGTATAAATTTAGAGTTGCTCACTGTGGAATGCTACGTAGAATTCAAGAAAGGGAGAAGGTTCATTGGATTCGACAACATGGAGCTCTTTATTGACTCTGATGTGATCAGTTTAAGTGGAGTGGTGAGGTAAAAATCAGACTGGAGTAGGTTTAAGAATAAAAGAGAAAGTATTTATACCTCCTTCTCTCAAGAGCCATAGACAGAAGAACAAGAATCACGGTGTCTCCATACATATCTGCAGTCCTTAAGCTCTCTATACTCATTTTTCCAACTCTCTACTGAACATTTGCACCTGGGAATATAAATTTAAATGTGTCTGAAATCAAATTCTTGATTTCCTCCCATAAAATTTGTTCCTCTTTTTTCTTCCTATCTCTTCCATGTTATTTCGTCTTCTGCTTGCTCACATCAAAAACTTTTGTGTTGTCTTTGACTCCTGTTTTCTCATGCCCCTCATTCAGACCACCTTATGTCTCTAGCTCCATAATGGATTCTGAATCTGACCACTTCTCATTTCTATCATGTCAGTACTGTAGCTCAAGCCATTATCATTGCTTGCCTGAACTCTTGGGGAAAAAACTTTCTAACTGGTTTCTGTTTCCTTCCTCCTTCCCTAAGATCTCCTTACTAATTAGCAGCTAGTATGATCCTTTTGAAATATAAAGCAGATTTTTGTCAGTCCTCTGCTCAGAACCTTATAGTGGTTTCCCATCTTACAGTAAATAAAATCCAAAGCCCTTACAGTGGCATACGAGGCCTGACATTATTTGGTTTATGGTACCTCTTTGGCCTTATCTCCCAGTGTCCCCCTTGCTTGCTGCATTCCTCCACGCTGATCTTATCGTTCCTCAGACACACTGAGCATCTTCTCACTTTAGAGCGTTTGTACTTGTTGTTCCCTCTGCTGGAAATGGAAGCCCTGGTGGTGTAGTGGTTAAGAGTTTGGCTGCTAACCAAAAGGTTGGCAGTTCAGATCCACCAGGTGCTCCTTGAAAACCCTATGGGGCAGTTCTGCTTTGTCCTGTAGAGTCTCTATGAGTTGGAATTGACTTGGCCGCAGTGGGTTTTCTGCTGGAAAACGTTACCCAGCTAGCCACATGGCTCTCTCCCTCACTTCATTCCGGTCTCTGTTCAAATATCATTCTGTCACAGAGGCCTTCTGTAGCCACTAAAATAAACCTAGAAAATTTTCCAATGACTTTGTCATTATGGAAATTTATGACAGGAACTTTAAAGTGTTTCAAGGTGTGGAAAGATCTTAAATGTTCATGAAAGCCCTAAATGACAAGATAATAATAACTCCAGAAAAGTAATTATAGTATGCAACTTGGCTAAGCCATGAGTAATACTTGCAGCATTCCTAATAATGAAACTAGTGAATGTGAATTTGATCAAAAATTGAGATCTAGCTATATTGGAAGGTTACAGGGAGAAGAGGGGCTATAAACAAGCTGTATCTTCATTTACCTTAAAAAAAAAAAAATGCTCGTTGATGACTCAGAAGACAACAGCCCTCTACGTTCAACTACCAATTTGCATTAATACAGAGAGCAGGACATGTTAAATAATACCATAGACATGTGGCCAGCAAATCTAGACTGGGAAATTAGCTTCAAACTGCCTGGTTTCTTCAACAAATAGATTTCAACGGATTGGGAGATGGGGGAGGACATGGGATTTTTGGCTAGTGTTGCATGACCGTTTGTTTTTGGCTCTGACTTTGAAGCCTGGATATATACGTTCCCTCGGGCAATGATCACTGTTTTGCTGCAAGAGCAGAGAATGCAGAGAGTTGAGGTCAGCCAGTGTTGAGATTTAGCCAGGTGAGTATGTGGAGAGAGAGAAGGGGAGTTGTAGCTGGGTAAGTAGGGAAGTGATCACGAGAGTGGCATGATAAATAGTGAAAAACCATAGGATTAATGAATTGGAAGTCTTGGTGAAGCTGTGGAATTACTGCAGGGCATTAACTAGAGTAATTGAAATGGAAACTGGGAGATAATGGTCAAAAAGTGGTATTCTTGAAATCAAGGTTTCAGAGACGATATAGTTGACGATGACAAAATCTAGTGGGTAGCATTGGGAGTGGATGACCTGAGTTGAGTAAAGAAAAAGATCATTGGTGGTAAGGATGGGAAGAGCTGATCAGCCATCTCCTTAGAATACAGTGTAGTTATCGGGTCACAAGGTATTCGCTTACATTTTTTTTGGTACATGTGTTAGTCATCTAGTGCTGTGTAACAGAAGTACTACCAGTGGATGGCTTTAACAAAGAGAAGTTTATTCTCTCACAGTCCAGTAAGCTAAAAGTCCGAATTCAGGGCGCTGGCTCCAGTGGAAGGTTTTCTCTCTTTGTCTGCTCTGGAATAAGGTCCTCGTCATCAGTCTTCTCTTGGCCTGGGAGCATTTCAGCACAGGAACCCCAGGTCCAGGGATGCAGTCTGCTCCCGGCACTGCTTTCTTGGTGGTATGAGGTCCCCATGTCCCTCTGCTCACCTCTCTCTTCCACATCTCAAAAGAGATTGACCCAAGACACTAATCTTGTAGACCTCATCAATATAACTGCCGCTGATCCTCTCATTACATCATAGTGATAGGATTTACAACACATAAGGAAATCATATCAGATGACAAAATGGTAGACAGTCACACAGTACTGGTAATTATGACTTAGCCAAGTTGCCAGACATTTTGGGGGGAATCAATTCAATCCATGGCAATACATATTGCCAAATTGTCCTCTGAATAGCTTGTAGCAATTTATACTCCCACCTATGGTGTGTGGGAGTACGAAGAGAAGCTATCTTAAAACTTAAATTTCTATTTATATGCCATACAATTCACCCGTTGAGCTTACTCTGACAGGGTCAGGCAAAACTTTTGAGGATTTTATTATCTGCTGAAAATATTTTATATATTGAGTCATGAAAACTCATCCATGAATATAAGATGGGTGCGTTTGTGTTTTAAATAGTCCAACTTTTATCAGAATTTATTTGATCTTTCAAATCCCTATATCCATTGAGTGGTTTGCTTATAAATTCCCTGAAAGAATTTGCTTTCCCAGGAGTCTTCTCAAGAGCAGTGCATTTTTAATGTAACTTTTTTCAATTTAATACATTTTGGACATCACTGTATATTAGTGTGTTTTTAATACAAATATTGTATTTTTTATACAAATATAATATTTGTATAAAATACACTATGTATTGTATTTTATACAAATATACTGTATTTTTTATACAAATATTGTACGTTACATGTTTTTTGTCAACCACGCAATGTCCCCATGTGTTATTTTCATAAATGCACTATGCCAATTTTTTTTTACATGTTGTTGAATTTAATTTCAGTTTCCAATCACGTGGAAACTTCACATGGGTATTGATTTTATGTTACTTGAAATTGAAGCCAGAAGTATTCACTGGTAGATCAACTGTTAAGCTAATGTGCTGTAATTATCAACAAATTAATAGAAACAAACACACAGTTTTGTTTGTTTTCTGATTACTGAGGGACTACCAAACTCAAGCCATGACTTCTTGTCCATGGCTTATACCTTTATTATACAATTATGATCAAAAGTGATGTTTTCAGACTATTTTTATACCAAGAAGTAGAAAATTAAAGTGAACAGAATGAAAGAAAACGAACAGAATGAAAGAAAATGAACAAAACGATATGATTTACCTATAACATGAGGATAGGTGAATGATGCCAGAATTCACGCTGGAAGTGTCGCGAGACAAGCACGGTGTGCCAGACCGCTGCACTTGACTCCATCATTTCCGCCTGTTATATGTGTGGGCGCATTATTTTACACGGGCGCATTATTTGCGAAAGCACAGTACGTTGTTGTGAGTTGCTGCTGAGTCAGTTATGACTCCTGGCGACCCCATGTGTGCAGAGTAGAACTGCTTCATAGGGTTTTCATGGGTTTAAGCCACCAGCCTTTTGGCTAGTAGATGAGCAGTTAACCATTTGTGCTGCCCAGGGACTCCTAGGAGTGATGCATTTTTGTCAGTTTTCGGGCAAAGAGGAGGCAATGCCCACATAAGAAAATCAGAATCACCCTTGTGCAGCTCTACACTGTATCTGAGTTTCAAAGCTCTCAGTGGGGTGTCTTCATGTACCACGTGAGTACCCAAGTTTGGAGATGCTGCCTAAGTCCACAAACGTTGGAGTCTTTACTTCCTGGATCTCTCAGCTCAGTTTGCCTCCTCTTCCTCTCTCCGCTTCTTAAGTGAATTTAAAGAACGTTGACTTTGCCCCTACCGCTCCACCCAGGCATGTGGATGTCAGCGTTCAGCCTGTTCTTGCTCTTAGAGCCTTAGGGAAACGAAAAGTGACTCTGCATTATGAAAGGTTGGGGGATTTCTGGGCTACAAAGCAGATGCGTGAAGATGTCTCGCTGTGTTGAGAAGGGTTTGGGGACACAGGTGTGCCCTCACTTTGGTGGATGTGTCAGTTGGCACCACCTCTACGAAAAGCAGTGTGCTGTTGTTGCCTGCTGTTGAGTTGATTTTCGACTCCTAGCTCCCCATGTGACAGAGTAGAGCTGCCCCAACTGTTTTCTAGGCTGTAATCTTTACAGGACCAGATTGCCAGAGTTTTTCCTGCAGAGCCACTGGATGGGTTCAAACTGCCAACCTTTGATTAGCAGCTGAGCACTTAACCTTTACACTACCACGGCTCCTGAAAGCAGTGTAACAGTATGTAATAAAATCTGTAAAAACATAGATCCACTTTGACCCTGCACTTTTGTTTCTGAGAAGTTATGTTACAGATGGAGTTACATAGGTGGGTAATAATAAGGATACACATCGCAGTGTTATTTATAGTGGCAGAAGGTGGGAACAACCTGAATGCCCACCCGTAGGTCAGCTCAGTTATAGTATATCCGTACAGTGGGATACTATGAGTGATTGGGAAGAATGAACACTAGAATGGATTGATCTCTTTGATATTTTATTAAATAAAAACAGCAAGGTGCGCATCAGTGTATGAGGCGTGCTGTCGTTTGTGCAGACTGAACGTCTCTGGGTAGGCAGCAGGACAAGGTCTAGTAGTTGGTGCCTCTGGGAAGTGAACCGATACCAGGGGATGTAGGTGGGCCTTCTGAATTCTATCCCTGTTTAAAAATTAATATTTAAAATTTCCTTTTGTCATGATATCTTTTGAGAAATTATATATGTCAAATTTAATATTTATGGACTTTGTGTAGATTTTAAAAAGTGCTTTGAGCTGTTAATTAAAACTAAAAAGCATCTTAGAATGGAGTTTAAGTAAGAATTTAGTGACTTTTAAAATGGAGGTATTGTTTCAGTGCTTTCAAGTCACGTTTTCCTGTTTGTTTCGTCTTTAGGTATTATGACTCTGTCCCCTTTTGATCAGATGAAGACTGCCTCCAATATAGGTGGATTTAACGCGGCAATAAAAAACAGCCCGCCGGCCATGTCCCAGTATATCACTGTAGGGTCCAGTCCGTTCACGGGCTTCTTCTACGCCCTGGAGGTACGCGTTCATCACTGGTCGTGAGCAGTGCTCGCTTCACTTTTCAGCTGGTCTGCAAACTGGATGTGGCAGCTTAGCCTTAGACAGGTTCATCAGTTTATGTTTCTAAGTTTCAGTGGAAGCTAAAAGTAATCTGAACTTACTTTCTTCTAAACCCTTTATAAACCTGAAAAGGTAGTAAAGTCACTGTAAGGCAAACATTGAAATCCTGTGTTTATGGAAGGCCTGAGTTCTCTGACAGCGGAGCTGTTTTCACATATCGGAGTTACACTCAGATGCCTCATGGCTGTTAACGATGTCAGTCCACCAGGGATTGGAATAAACCAGGAATCGTGAAGACAGAACAAGTTGCCAGCTGCAGTTGATAAAAGTGGTGTAAATTGCTTTTCACAGAGGGAAAAGCTAGGTGTTAGATTTGGCAGCTCTTAAAGTCTTGCTTAAAAAATAGCCTTCTCAGAATTGCCCAAACTATGTTTTTATCATTATTTTTTAGAAAAAAAAAAAGGGAAAAGAGCCATTTGTGTGTAGATGGGAAATCCATAGCCCAGCTAAGAAGAATGCTATCTCAATATCCCAATTTAAAAGTTCTTTAAATTAAAATTTAAAGAAGGAACTGTAACTTTAAAACTTCTGATTGTATTGCTGCCTCCTAAAATAAAGCTTTTACTGCCCCCTGAAAGAAGCTGAACGTTATTGCCAGCCCAGGCTTTGCAGCTTCCCGAAGCGGTTCATAGTCGCCCTTATTTAGAAAGTAGATTTTCTTCCTTTGTGAGCTACTGAGTTTTCTCTTTCAAATGTTTTTTTTTCCTGTCTTTAAGGGAAGCACACAGCCCTTATTATCTCACGTGGCACTAGCAGTTGCAAGTAAACTCACCTCTGCTTTATTTAATGCTGCCAGGTAATTATGTAAAAATTATCTAATTTGTATCTAGCTTGGTTTTCAGTTGCAATTTGATAATCTGCATTTTAAAACTCTGGAAGCCCTAGTTTATTCTCACATTTTCTTTCTTTTAAGTGGTTGGCTTGGTTGGAAAAGTAAGCACGAAGAGGAAGCTGTCCAAAGGCAGAAGCCGAAGGTTGAACCTGCCACCCCGTTAGCTGTGAGGCAAGTCTGTCATGCCCTTCGCTGATTCCAGCACTTTTAGAAATGTCCTGTGAAAGTTAGGGCCTTTCAGTGCGCTTGGTGGATTCATTGGTTGATCTCATAAGCCTTCGGAGTTCCTAGAAATCATTAATGTGATATTTTCCACTAGAATGTGAGCTCCATGAGGACAGTGGTCCTTGGCCTTGTTTGTTCACTGCTGTCTCCCTGTCACATAGTAGGTGCTCAAAATGTATATAAGTGCGCTTAAAAAAAAAAACAAAACAAAACTGTAAGTTCCAAAGGAAAGTGCGGTTGGTGGTAGCTGTTGAATTTCTTCTTTAAAAAGTTTGTCACTGAGGTCACTGTATAATCAGACAGAGTGCTTAGTGATTTCTTTAAACAACTGGGGACAGCCTTCACATGCGTGTGTTTTCCGGAATGCTGGCTCATGCCTCCTTGCCTGTCTGCTTCAGAGCTCAGCTGCCAGCCTGTCTGGCGGCAGTTCGAATCCACCAGCTGCCCTTGGAAACCCCACGGGGCAGTTCAACTCTGTCCTGCTCAACGGCAGCGGGTTCGGTTTTGGTTTCATAGGATGTGTTAGTGTATTTGTCAGGTTTTTGGGGGAAGGGACGAGCATGATTTTGCCTGGTTTTGTTTTTAAATCTTTTTTTTTTTTTTTATTAAAAGTACTGCCATGAAGGGAAATAGAATGCTCTCCCCTGCTCCTTTCTAGATGCTCTTAATGAGATTGTTTCTAAAAATTTTTTCATCTCATTTTAAAATATTTTGTTGTAACACACCACATTACCCAGATTCACCCAAGAATCAAGAAATGAGCCAAACGGCTCTAAGTTTCCCAAACACATGTAACAAAACGTGTGCACTTCGTGTCAGGGGCCTTACTGAACACAGCCTGTCCTGATCCTTCCACAGGACCTCTTGACTTCCTAATGGTTCTGCTGAGATCGCTTGTAGACCAGGAGCAGGTTAGAGTAACTATTTCTGTCCCATCGGGTAGCTGCGAGTTGAACATTGGTTGTTGCTGTTGTTTTTTTGTATTTAGCAGACGGAAAGCTCTTACTTCAGGCATACGTTGGCTGGTGCAAGATGTGACACTGAGCGAAAAAGAGACACATGAGGAACAAGAGTGTAAAAATAGACCATAGATACCAGTGTAGGGGGCAAAGTAGTCTGAAATTTAGTAGACTGTGAGGGCGTTGTTTTCTCTGATATACCTTTTAAGGTAAAGTTGTATGGGATATTTTCAAAAAGTTTAAGGTTTTGGTACTCTGTATAGAAAACTTTTGATTTTATAGGGCTGCTTTTTTATTTTATAATAGAAGAAATTTTATGTTTTATATTGGGAAATGTTGGGGGGGTTAGTTAATAAATTAATAGGGAAAGGTTCATATTTGTTTACATAAAACCGGTATCAGCCTATTTTGTTTGTGTGTTTTATTTCTATAGGTTAGAATGTAATTTGAGGTTTTTTTTTTTTAATCAGATTTGGACTGCCAGATTCTAGACGCCATGGTGAGAGTATATGTCTGTCTCCATGTAACACACTGGCGGCAGCAACAGATGATTTCGGCAGAGTTATCTTGTTGGATGTAGCTAGAGGAATTGCAATACGCATGTGGAAAGGTATTCCTTACAAAAACCCAGATTAAAAAGTTAATTCACTTTTAACCCCAAATTGAGTGACCGTGTTATCCTTCCGCTTCTGGTCATAACAGTGCTTAACCTTTATTATTACTTTTTTTTTTTTTAACAATCTCAGATCAGCGCTTAATCCAGTAGTTCAGTTGACATATCCTTTAAGTTTGATCACCTCATAAGCACTTTTATCCTGTGCTGTATGCACTTCCTTTTAATTCTTACTGTCATTGTTAATTCCTAAATGCTGTTTCTTGCCTCTGCTACATTTATTCCACCTCACAAGGCCACTCTTGAGCCAGATTACGTCCCCAAGTCTAGAATGCCAGGTCTTTCTGATTTAAGATAGCAAAACGAGGCAAATCCATTTCCCCCAACTGGACTTCTGTATTCCTATGCTTGGGTCTAACTGTATCAGCTCCATTCAGCTGTTAGTAAGAGAACCAAGTACAGTATGACTATGATATTCTCAGGGACCCAGGACTCATTCCAGATGGTTTCTGTACTCAAAGTTATCTCATGGTCCAGAATGACTGCTGAAGCTCCAACCTACTTATCTGCATTCCAGGAAGTAATAAGGGGAAGGAAAGAAGGGAACTCCTGCCAGCCAAGTCAGTTTGAAGATATTTTCTGAAGTTCCTCCAACTTTTATTAGAACTTAGTCACATGTCCCCATCTAACTATATGGGAGACTTGAACATATCTTTAGCTGGGCCCACTATCCTCCTGAATAAAGTAAAATCTCTCCTGCTAAGAAAGAAGGGGAGAATGCAGTACTTGCAGTCACTGGAAACAGTAACATGCCAGTGTAGACTGCTGATTGGAAACCATGGCTATGGTGCATTGTGGTCTCTACTTCACAAGGTGCAGAGTATGGATTTCAGGACATTAAATTGCTCTGAACCAGATTGAGGCCGTTGTCACCTTCTTGGCAAACAGCTTCTGCAGTGACAGAGACAGTCTATATCTTCGACATTTTTAGATGTCTGTAGAAATTAGTTTCAGTATTGCAAATGCATAATTTCTCCTTGGTTTATCTTCTGAAACAACCTCAAGGCTGTGTTCTCAGCAAGACTTTTTCAGAACCCAGAAGACACAACTGTACCAATGGTCCGAGTCCACTCTGGGATCTTATTGTTGGCATTGTTACCTGTCCTGCAGCTAGGGCACTTGATTTTTCTTTAAGAGCGAGCCTTGTTCCCTGGGGAGAGAGGGGCCAATAGACTGACTGTACGGGGGCCACCCTAAAGTGGAAGACAGTGTCATTCAGCTGCATCTTTCTTGTCACGTGCAGGGGCTTCCTCTCGTCATCATATTGTCCACGCTTTCCCTCTATCTGTGGACCACCAAGGGAGTGAATAGCAGAAAACAATTTCATCTTTTTCTTGTGTATGTGTGTGCATACATATATATGTATTATTATGTTGTATGGGGTAAATATGTGTGTATATATATATAACAAAAACTGCCATTTAAACTATTTTCAAGTGTCCAGTTCATTGACTATTAGTCACGTTCATTATGTTGTGTAACCATCACCGCTACCCATTTGCCGAAGTTTTTCATTACCCCAAACAGTCTTGGCACCACTCACACAATAAGTCCGCCCAACCCCTGGCACCCACTAATAGACGTTGGTCTCCCTGCATTTGCCTATTCCAGATACTTCATACAAGTGGATCACACAGTATCTATCCTTTTGTGTCTGCCTTACGTCACTCAGCGTAATGCTTTCGAGTTCATCTGTGTTGTAGCATGTATCAGATCCTTATTTCTCTTTATGACTGAATTATAGTCCATTCTGTGTATGTACAGCAGTTTGTGTCCCCATTCTTCTGTTGATGGGCACTTACTCAGGTTGTTTTCACCTTTTGGCTGTTGGGAATGGTGCTGCAGTGAACACTGGTATACAAGTCTCTGTTTGAGTCCCTGCTTTCAGGGCTTTTGGGCATATACCTAGGAGTGTAATTGCTGGATTCCTTATATTTTAATTGGATTTTTATTTTAAATCCAAACTGATAAACTCCACAGAATTTTTATAAAGGGAAGGAAGGGAGGGGAATTGGAGCAGGGAGGGTTATGAAACTTTACTGATATTTGTAATATTTTGCATTTAAAGACAAAAAGTGACGTGAAGAAAGACATCAAAAGATTTAATAAGATTTAGTGGTAGCTTCAATGTTCCTTATGTTTATTATTGTCTACTTTTCTGTTTAAGATATTTCATAATAGAAAGATAATGTACTTTTATAGCTTTTCTTATCCCCCTCCCCCCAAATATTGCATAGTGCTTAAGGCTACTGATGAACCTAAATTAATTCACTCATTAGCTTCCCTTTTCGTCTGTGTCCAAGGGTACCGAGATGCACAGGTTGGATGGATCCAGGTTGTAGAGGACCTCCACGAAAGACCAGAAAAGGTGGAGTTGTCCCCCTTTGGGAATACTCAGGGGCCAAGCCGAGTGGCTCAGTTCCTTGTGATCTATGCACCGAGAAGGGGAATACTGGAAGTGTGGAGCACACAGCAGGGCCCTCGAGTAGGAGCTTTCAATGTGGGGAAGCACTGTAGGTAAGCGGCAAAGCCAGGCCCATTGATGGTTACAAAAGCAGGCACAGAATGCCTTTATTAAAGTTATAATAAGCTACTCACTAGATTGCAAGTTGTTTGGGAGCTGAAATGCACTTTATTATGGTTTTTCCTACAAGTGCCCAGTATGTAATTAAGGATGAAGTATTTAATCACAAAGAAATATTGAAAGGTAGTGATATGCTACTGAAATCCTCTAACCCTTATGCTGCAGAGGCGTGAAAGGAAAGAGTCCTTTAAAGTTCCCTGGTGGTGATACATCAGGCCCTTGGATGGCACACATGGTTAGTGCTTGACTGCTAGCTGAAAGGTTGGAGGTTCAAACCCACCTCGAGGCTCCTTGGAAGACAGCCCTGTCGATCTGCTTCCAAAAGCCTTGGAAACTTTATGGAGCAGTTCTAGTCTGCACACATGGGGTCGCCAGGAGTCAGAATCGACTTGACAGCAACCAACAACAGTGATGATGTTAAGTCAGGTGGATGCTTTGTTTGCCGTTGAAGTGTCAGCCTGACCGTGCTCATTTGATTTTCTAGTACATTCTAGTGAGTTAGAGCTCTACCATTTTGGCCCTATTTTTCTTGGCTTTGGTGTCAGTCAGTGCTTACTTGCCTTATTCATGTTCCTGAATTGTATTAATGTAAGGTTGCCTGACTATAATAAAAGCACCTTTTGGCAATTCTCTGATATTTTTACTGTATTGGTGTGATTTCCTTAGGCTGCTATATCCTGGCTATAAAATAATGGGCCTAAATAACGTTACCAGTCAGAGCTGGCAGCCCCAGACCTGCCAGATGTGCCTCGTTGACCCAGTGTCGGGGAGCATGAAGACGGTGACTGTTCCCTTCCACTTAGCTCTGAGGTGAGGTTAACCAGTGTCTGCTGGCTGGCGTGCCTCTGCTGGCTTTGCCTCGTTCCTTATCTTGCCGTTTGTTTTGTTGTTATTTCTATCATTAGACTGGTATCTCTAAAGTTAAAATCGGAAGAATGTAAAGGAAAAAGAGTTGGAGTGTGTCAGAGTTAGAAGGAAACCTTAATTTCACATTCTGCAACAATTTGTTGTATTTATTATTTTAGTGATAAAAAAAGTGAACGGGCCAAGGACATGCACTTAGTGGAGAAACTTGCAGCCTTGCTGAAAACAAAATCACCCAACCTAGGTAGGTAGCCTTTAATGAAAATAAAAGCATACCGTTTTGTAATTTTTTTTAAATCAGTAAAATATTCCGCGTGGAATAATCAGGATACCTAAATGCATTTATAGCTATTTCAACTCCTTTCTAGAATAAGGTGGGGTACAAATAATCACGTGTATTTTTTATTGGCATTGTTCTGTAAAGATTAAGTGTGCCGTCTGGGTAGGTTAGACATTTCTAACAATAAAATACAATGAACCCAAAAATCCTTTAGACTGACCGATAGTACAAATATGAACATTTTTGTTTCAGAATAAAGTTTACTTATAACAATACAAGTGAAACATTTACTTTGATTTAATTTCTTCTTTCTAGATTTGATTGAAATGGAAATACAGGAATTAATTCTTGATATTAAGTACCCTGCAACCAAAAAGCAGGTAAGTGTATACAATGCGTGAACTTTCCTGCTCAGTAGGTATTATGTATCCCACTTAAGAAAATCTTTATTTTCCCATTTCCTTCCAAACCTGACAGGGCAAAGCCTTCTTTTCATATTTTTATTCATGTTCATCTCTTTTTATATTCTCCTGTGGAATTTCTTGTGGTCTTTTCTCATTCTTTTTTAAAAAAATTAAGTAATATTGCCATACATATGAGTGCATGTTGTGTGTACGCATATATGCACATGTACACAGATACGTCTGTGCATAACATATATTCAGCTTAGACAGTAATAGTAAAACTCATGTCGTAGGGAACACTGATGCGCCCCGTGTGCCCTTCCTCTGCCCTTGCCATCTTTCTGTGCTCATCCCCGTGGTGACCACTGTTCAGAGTCTTGTGTTTCTCTTCCCTTTACTTTTCTCTATCTCACACCTTTATGGATCCTAAGAACATATTGGTGCATTTTCCATGTTTTTAAACTTTATATAAATGGAGCCATGGTTTACGTATTCTTCTGTGACTTTTTTTTCCCCCTTCAATGTTATGTTTCTGGGAGTCATCCATGTTGACATCTGTAGCTATAGTTGATTCATGTTCTAACCTATATGACTTTTAGTCTCTGTCTATAAATAAAGTAGTTTATTTACTTCCTCTTAGTGGACATTTAGGTGGTTTCCACTTATTTTTGTTTTTTTGCTATTACATACAATGATGCTATGATTATTCTTATACATATTTCCTGGTGCGTATATCGCAGGGAGTTACCATGGTACATCCACAAGTCTGGCAAAGGTAGATAGTCTGATAGCACTACGGGATGAATACTATGGGGTGTTGAGGCCTTGAGGTCACAGGGTCTCATATTCAGTACAGGCGGGAGCATAAACTATAACAACTATTTTGGTCAACAATTTGTCATCAACTAGTAGCCCTGGTAGCATAGGCGCTCCTTGGAAACCCTGTGGGTCAGTTCTTCTCTGTCCTATAAGGTCTCTATGAGTCAGAATCCTCGGCAACGGGTTAATGGGTTTCGTTGACGCCTATTTAGTGTAGCTTCCTCAAACTCTTCTTAGTGGTGATAGCGTCGTCTCTTTTTCTGTTTTGTCTTGGCCGTTCTGTTAAGTATCAGTTGCCTTCTAGTTGTTTTCTTCTCAGTCTGGACTTTTTTTTGTCATTTTACCATATTTGTCATGATATGCAGTTGCTTATCACTTACAGTGCAACCTTAATTCTCAGGTATGTATACTCCAAGCTGAAGAAATTTGGTTAGTAAAAGTGTAGGCATAAATATAAATGTAGAAAACAAAATCCTGCCTTCTAAGTACTGGAATTGTTCCATATCTTTCTTCTAGGCGTTGGAAAGCATTTTGGCAAGTGAACGCTTAACATTTTGCTGCCTTAGAAACATCACTCAGACTTTAATGGATACTTTACAAAATCAAGGTAATGGGGTTTGTTCTGATTGGAGGTATGGTCTCCCTTCAGATTTTATAACTCTGGTTATAGAAAGCCATTAACTGCTTATGATACGATCACGTTCCCTTAGCGTGGAAAAAATACATGTAAGAAATAAGGAAACTTATTTCACACCCTTGCTATGTGAGGACCCTTCCCTGCCCCTCCATTTCGTGTCTGCGGCTGATCTTTTATTAGCACTTTCTCTGAACGTATTGGTACTAGTATTGGGGAAAAAATTTTTTTAATCCCTCTCCTGTGAGGAAAGATAACAGTATAGATTGATGAGAAGTGGTTATTCTCATTTGGTTGTAGAATATCGTGGAAGCCACTGGCCTGAGAGGAAAGGTAGCAGATGGTATGTAGAAAACAGCTTCTCTTTTGCCGCCACTGTCTTTGATTTAACTTTATGGGGAGAAAGCTATTTCTAGGGATGGAGTATTTTTTAAGCATCGTGGTTTTGACCAGGGTTTTTTTTAATGACTAAAAATATTGATGTTTTGAATTAATATTTTCATAGTGTTGTAATGTGTGGTCCTACAGCCACCCACATTTTCTCATCTGTTTCCCTCAGGAGCAGAGTTAGGACTTCCTGAATCATAGATGATGACTCAGTTATTAGTCCTGAGCTGTGTGGTGTTTTTTGCTATTCAGAATTACATCTGGGACTGTGGGGTTGTAACTCCACACTCTGTCCAAGCAAGCCAGTGAAATCCAATTTATTCTGAATTCTTCACATCAGTTAAGTTGTATGGTACTGACTGCCATCTAAACTTAGTGCTTCAGCTTCTGCTTGTCATGTTAATCGTATAATTATATAAAGCCAGCTTTATATTTAATCATATTTATGCCAGCTTAAAGTGGCCTTGTAAACAGATCATACGGTGCTTTTTCAGGACTTTAAAAATCCTAATTTTGAGACTTTTCTTCCATTATTGACTTTTCTCAGCAGATATATAAAGCTGACTTTTCATAATGAAGTCCTTTAGTGCACACGACAAAAAGCATAGTACATCTTTAAAGCCCCCCACCTAGCATTTTAACACAATCTCAAGATTTAGTAAATAAAAAGTTGTCTCATCCTGGGCTGGGAGTAAACGAACATCATTTGTTGGAGTTCTTTAAAACCATCACTGGTTTAAAATTCTAGCCATAAATCAGAGTCCTAAAAATGTTAAATATTTAGTATGGTAAGTTTTATTATGGCTATAAGAACTTGAACGATATTCCATATTAAGCTACCTTATGCAGGAGTTCTCAGAGTTTTTAGTGTCCACCTTTTTAAAGAATATTTGTCTTATTTAAATATAAATATTTAAATTATGAAACAGAAATGCATCACATAGAAAGTGACTATTTCCCCAGCAGTAATCCTGAAACAATGTAACACCTGACAGAAGGGCATCATAGATGGAATGCTACCTTTGATCTCTTTGCCAGCTTTTTTTTAAATACTGGTTTTAAATTGTGATAAATACATACATGAGGAAACGTTTGTCCCTTCAGTGTTCTTCCAGCTACAGTTCAGTGACATTCACTCCTGTTCTTCACATTGATCAGCCGTCACCCTTATTGCTTCCCAGAGTTTTTTCTCAATTGCCAGTCTTTTTTGAGGCTATGTTTGTCACAGTGTATGGTTTCTGGTCGAATTTTATTGTCTTTGGCTATCATGATAATAAGAAAAACCAGGGAACTATTATATTTTTGTATATTCTCTGTCTTCTAGCATAATACACAGCATTTGAGTTACAGAGTGAGGGAGAATATTTTCAAAGATGTTTCTAGATCATTTCTTTAAATTTGAGCATTAGATTAAGGTATTTCTTCTCCCCCCGCCACCTTAGAAACCCATTGCCGTCGAGTCGATTCCGACTCCTAGCTACCCTATAGGACAGAGTAGAACTGTCCCATAGAGTTTCCAAGGAATGCCTGGTGGATTCAAACTGCCAACCCATTAGTTAGCAGCCATAGCACTTAACCACTATGCCATCAGGGTTCCCCCCGCCCCACCCCACCTTACAGCACCTTCAAAAGTTAGACATTTTGCCACTATGGAAAAATTATATTTGCTTTCATAACCTGTTATAGCTTAAGCATCCCAGTATTTAATACAACAGAACATCAGGGAACTAGATAATATTAAAACATTTAGTGAAAGAAAAGCTTTTCTGAGCCTCTTAAATATATCTCTTTAATGTGCTTTTCTCTCTGCCTTTTAGAGCTTGAGTCTGTTGATGAAGGATTGCTACAGTTTTGTGCCAATAAACTGAAATTGCTCCATCTGTATGAGTCTGTCAGTAAATTAAATTCCCTTGACTTGCATTCAGATGCACCGTCCTCTGATAACGTGAGTAATCCCAGCCTGCATTGTAGCACACAGCAAGCTCCTTGGTGGTCTCCTGTTCTGTGTGTGTGTTGCTAGTAAAACTAGAAAAGAAAACCAAGAATTGTTTTTAAATCTTAAAGGTCTATAGCTCCCTGCTGGCCCTCTGAGCCTTGTTGCTAAATTTATATTATTTATGCCAGAATACTAATTTTTTCTTTGTTAATCCTGTTTTACTACCCTGGCATTTAGTCTTTCTCAACTCATTCCTTAAGGTTACTTCTTATAAATACAACTTTTTCTGGACAAGGTTTGCCAAATATAATATATTCAGTTTACTGAAGTGGCAAAACTTTAATTTCTTTTAAAGAAAAATGATTCTGTCAAACAAACAAAAATGTCAGTTTTCCTGTGTGGTTGCTAGCAAACTCATACAGCTTGCTTTGTTGTGTACTACATAATGAAATGCATTAAAAAAAAAAATTGTCTTACCTCACAGTGTTAGAAGAATTGTAGTTCATGACTGACTGACATTGATGGTTCTGTGTTTTAATCTATAAAACATGAGAAAGCTACAGCACCTTGAGGTCTCGATTACATCGCATTATTGCATTCTTCTGAGAAGTGTTTACAAAATTCTTACTTTCCATCCAGAGAAGTAAAGGTTCTCTGAGAGGAAGTAGAAGTATTGTCCGTCTCTTCCGTCAGGGTGCTGTGTGACTCTGGGCAGGTTGCCCAGCTTCGGGCCTCATGTCTTCTTATCTAAGGGAGGAGGATTACCGTTAAAGTGAGCTTAGTGATTTGTTAAGCCGCTTATAATGCTTTTAAAAAAAAATTACTCGGTATAGCTGAAAATTAATTGAAGTTTAAGGTAGAATTTTTTATTTTAAATGCACACATACATAAAAAATGTATAAAAAATTTTTAAACAGAAAAAGATTTTTTCTCTGTAATGGAAACAATCTACACATTTTCTAGCATCTTTACATGTATGCATGTATGTATATATCCGTGTGTGTGTGTATATATACATATATGTATATAGTATACATATGGAGCCCTGATAGCGCGGTGGTTAAGAGCTACAGCTGCTAACCAAAAGGTCGGCAGTTCAAATCCACCAGCCACACCTTGGAAACCCTGTGAGGCAGTTCTACTCTGTCCTGTTACAGTCGCTATGAGTCGGAATCAACTGGACGGCACCTGGTTTGGTTTTTGGTTTTATGTATATATGTGTGAGTGTGTGTGTGTGTTTGGAATTATAGATGCATTTTACGTAGCATATTAACACTAATCTACTTGTAATGATATATTCCATGCTTGCCATTGTAAACATCAAAGCCGTTTCTCAGGGTCTTTTCTTTGTGTCCCTACTTTAGCAAATGGGTGAAATAATTCCAAACAGCGAGAATGTTCATGCTGACTGAGCAGTGATAGTGGCACTTGGAGACATTTCTGCACATAAGGTGTATAAAGTAGTCTCAAAGGCTGCCAGTGTCTGTTTGTATTCCCGAGAGCCACATAGAGGACTTCTATGTGGAAGGATACAGTTAGGATTGTTTTAACCATGTTTTTATCTTAAAGTTTTTATGCTGCGTAACAAGTAAGCATTGAATTTCAAGTAGTTTATTTGTTTCCTCAGAATCACAGGAGTTGCAGTTCAGACCGTAGTTAATTTTTTTCTGATTATACAATAATACATATTTATTAAAATTCAAAAGTGGTACTTTTAGGAGTGTAAAGTATCTTAAGATTTGTCTGCTTTATTTAAATAACCTCCTACTCATGAAGTGTGGCAATTCGAGAGTAAAGTTTTAAGCAGAGCGTGTTACAGCTGTCACGTTAACAAATCAGCCACAGTTTCCTTGCCTTAGAAAAAGGAGTTTACTGCTCTGCCTACAGCCTATGTTTTAGTTCAGAGGACGGGAGTTAGCAAGAGACGTGGTCTGTTCTGTTATTTTCCCTTGTTCTTCAGGACTGGGCTGTGTTACTGAAGCTTGATGAAAAAGAACTGCTAAAGCTGCAGTCATTATTGGAGAAGTACAAGCAAGAGAACACCAGGCCTGCCGTCCGATTTTCCGAAGATAAGGATGGCACGTTGCCTGTAAAAACATTCCTGGAGTATTTAGACTACGAGAAAGACGTGATCAACATAAAGAAGATAAGTGAGGAGGAGTATGTAGCGTTGGGTAGGTAGAATAATTGCTCTGTGAATTCTCCCTCATCTGGAAGAAAGCCTGTTAGTACATAGCGTCTCAGAGATGCCGTTTGTTTTGAAATTAAATTAACCAAAGAATTTAATGTATGTTTTTTGGCTAATAAAAGATCCTCTGGATATGTATGTGCTGTGTCATACTAAAGAGACAGTGCTGGACGTGTAATGACTAGCCTTCCGCTTTAATAAATCAAGTAGAGTGAACCACTGTGTCCTCTCACATGCTGTTCTGCTCCTTTGGGACTCTAGATTGCAGTTCAGGAAGATGCTTAGTCCAAATGGTGAGGAGTCATTGGCTAATGTGTTTGGTTTTTGTTTCTAGGCAGTTTCTTTTTTTGGAAGTGTTTGCATGGAGAAAGCTCCACTGAGGATATGTGTCATGCCTTGGAGTCTGCTGGTCTCAGTCCCCAGCTGTTGTTGGTAAGGTTTCTCGTTGCTGGACGCTGCTCTTCCTCGCCGGCGTCATCCAGGACTCAGTTTTAGCTCTGGCTTTTAGTGTATCATAGAACTTACGTGGATGTCTTCTGAGAGTGATCACATAAATTTGCAATCACCATATTTGGTTGAATAATATTTTATTTTTCTTGTTCCCTATAAATTATAACAGGCACATTCCATGCTTGGCCTAAAATAAATTTAGAATCTGACACATATGCCTGTATTTGCAATGAACTTTGAACATCAGTAAAAATTGTCGTTGTAGAAATAACAAAAGATCTTATTTAGAGAACAAAATAAATTTCCCTTAAAGCAATATACAATTATTAAACATTTCTGAATTTTGAATATATAAGTTAGCATTTCATCTCCGTACTAACAGCTGTAAAACAAAAGAATCACCCAGTGGAAAAATTATAACACTAGATTTAGAGATCTGTATTACCCTTTCTGAAAAGATGAACGGAACTTACGGAGTCCCTGGGTGGTGCAGACAGTTAGGCATTTGTCTGCTAGCCGGAAGGTTGGCAGTTTGAACCCATCTAGAGGATGGGCCTGCGATCTGTTTCCAAAAGGTCACAGCCTTGAAAACCTGTGGAGCAGTTCTCCTCTGCACACGTGGGGTCGCCATGAGTCGAAAGCAACTTGACAGCAACAATAACAACAGGGAAGTTACTGCACCGTCAGCCATCAGCTCTTCCTCTCTCTCACACAGACATGCTCTCTTGTATACCCTCACTCACGTATTTTGGCCCAAATTTAGACATCTTACCTTAGTGAGCTTGTTGACTGTGTTAATGTATTGTTTTTATTGAATGTTTAAGTCTTCTAAGAATAGATTGTGTTCTATCTTACTATATGTGAGAAAATAAAACAGTTAAAAGTGTACGTGGATTGTACATGAATGTTCATAGCAGCTTTATTCAGCCCAAAACTGAAAACTACACAAATGCCCTTGAGCTGACAAATGGTTAAATAAGCATTTTTTAATTTAGAAAGATTTCTAGATGTACTATTGTTATTGTTGGTTGTCCTTGAGTTGATTGCAACTCACGGTGACCCCATGTGTGTCAGAGGAGAAATGTGCTCCATAGGACTTGGGAGGCTGTGACCTTTCAGAAGCAGATTGCCAGGCCTGTCTTCATCTTTTAGGAAGACAGGGTCCATGCTCTGCCCGTCATGTTACATGATACAACAGGCAGCTACTTATTTTGCACCTGAAGGCTGAATCACCCATACACACAGATGCGCTCTAGAAAGGTGCAAGATTTTATGTTAAATATTCTTTTAGGCTAAAAAAGCCTTAAATTTTATTTCAGTCTCTACTCCTGAGTGTTTGGCTTTCTAAGGAAAAAGATATTTTGGATAAACCACAGTCTGTCTGCTGTCTTCATACAATGCTGTCCCTCCTGAGCAAGATGAAAGGTAAAAATCTGCTGTATGGTATAGTTCAGAGTTCCCGGCAGTTTATGCTGCGGTCCTTGGAAACAGCCCACAGAATCGGGGGGGACGATCATTTTTCCTGATAAAAGAGAGTACTGCGTGCAAAACATTTGACCGTAGAGATTTTTTAAAGTATGAATAAAAAGCTGGTAACACATTCAAAGTATGCTTTACTTTATGAAAATTGTAATTTGTGCCATCATCACAAATAATGTGATTTGAATGATGCATTTACTTAGTGAAGGGAACAGAAAGGTCTTTGGCGGAGATGATAATTATTTTTGGCTTCATTAGAACAATAATCTATTATATTAGAATAGTTCAAAGTAGTTTTTGGCAGTGGTAAAAATATAATGAACAGGGATTTAAAATTGATTCAGGAACAAGATGACTAGCACAGGATAAAGAGATGGAATATAAATGCTCTGAATAAAATACGTTATAGATTTGTTTTCTGATTCCTTCAGAAGTACACAAATACATCAACAGGGTGCTTTTTTCCCTTATCCCTGCAGTGGCCATCGATGAGACCTGGGACTCGCAGTCCGTGTCCCCTTGGTGGCAGCAGATGCGCGCGGCTTGTATTCAGTCCGAGAACAACGGAGCGGCTCTGTTATCTGCGCACGTCGGGCATTCTGTGGCTGCACAGATATCCAACACTATGACGGAGAAAAAGGTAAGTTAGCAGAGGTGCAGCCTTCACCTGTGCCATCCGGCCCACCGAGGAGCTGCTCTCCCTTTTCTGGGAACTGACTGTATGCAGTGTGGCGGAGCATTTCAAACCTGAATGTGTGTCCTACCTGATTATTTTCGGAGTACTGCTCATAATTTGTTTATTCACATAACATGCATACTTGAATTTAGCATTTACTACATAGGATGAGGGAAAACATACTGAAATGGAGTGCAGAGATCCGGCTGTCTGCCAGTAGCTGGTGATTTGTGACTAGTGCCTTTAAAATGAGTCTCCTGGCTTCAGTTTTCTCATCTGGAAGAACTCAGGACTAGACTGCATTACTTCTCGTTTGTTCTAGCTCTGAAGTTCTACGGCTGTATTTATACGCCCCCCCCCCTTTCATAAACGTAGGTTGTTTCGGGCATGTAGCTTTGAATGACTCAAATGAAAATTCCCTACTAACTTTTTATTTGTGGTTTTCCTCCTCTCTTGAGGATTGAAATTTGCAAAAAATGACTAGCATTCCTTGTACCTCGTGGTGGATCCATCGTTTTTCTCTAGGGGGATGGCGCATTACGTTGGATGAGATGCCTGAATACATCTGTGGAGGCTCGCCTAGCATTGTCAGTTTCAGTCGTTTATAGGCGAACTGGGGTCCTACCAGCTGAACATGTCTGTAACAATGGAGAGTAGGGAAATCTCAGACTTTTTTTGTATAGTTAGCCAGTGCGTTCTGAAGAAACATCAGTATTCTGACTGATACTGATAGAAAAAGCTGTGGCCCTTGCCCAGGGTGGTCGAGAAAACTTTCTGAGGTGAACTTCGGTTGAATCGAGGGCATTACTGCTGGTCTCTTTTTAGATGTCTGAACTCCATCATCATTGCCCCTCAGCCTGCGGTCTACTGGCACATTGTATCGACCCGCATTGTAACATTGTGAAACATCGTCTGTGTGTTGCTTCCACCTGTGTTGGCTACCCATCGGTTTTCAGGGTACATGCTCATTCACATTAATGTTGATTAAGGAGCTTCGCCAGACATCACCCATGCATTTTCTGTTAGTTTTCCCAAACAGTCTTGGGCGCTGATTCAGAGGGCCTCACTGATTCCTGGGAAGCACTTTCTCTTGACACTGAATACTGGAAACTCCTGCTGAAACAACTGGAGGATTGCCTCATACTTCAGACTCTGCTTCACAGCAGAGTGAATACTCGACCCTCCAAGGTATCATCGCTGCAGGCTGAGCCACTCCCAAGGCTTTCTGTTAGAAAATTGTTGGAAGGAGGAAAAGGTAACCTGAAGTTTATTTGAGCATCTGCATCTATATTTTATGCTGTGCTTTCTGTATGTTTAGTATAGAAATGAGTGAAAGAATATGGAAAGAGAACTACACTTGGATTTTAAAAGATAACTCACTGTATATACTGCTTCTCAAAGTCTGAGCCTGTCACTTCCTGTGCAGGCGCCCCCGCTGTATACCCTCCATGTAAAATAGGCCGTGGTTCTCCAAGAGCGGCCAGAGGGTCTCCACCTTCCCTTTCCTTCTACGCGTGTGTCTGCGTGAGGCTGGACGTTCTTCGTTTACTTCAGCCAAACAACAGACCACAGTAGGTTGTACGTAGAAGCAGATTTGAGGATCTAGCTATAAGCCAGACATTAAAGAGATTTGCAAAAGTGTAAAGCAGTGCCATAGTGATTTCCATAAACTATGTTAAGACTTAATGAGTTTATTATTTTTATTTTTAAGTGAATTAATGAAATATTTTAAAATTTCTGTTGTAGTTTCTGATACTGTAAATACTGAGCAATACAACTCATAAAGCCAAGTTCTTTGGGGTTATCAATTTTTAAGAGTGTGAAGAGGTGCTCGCACTAAAAAGCTGAGAACTGCTGGCATGAGTGTAAATTCCTCAGCTTCTGTGCCAAGAACTTTTGGCTTTGAAAGCAATCCGTTTTTCATTGCATTTTCCTTTCGCTTGTTTGCTGGATGTTAGAATGAAGCACGTGTGATTCCCCGTCTCAGGATGTGAGCGGTACACTTCCCTTTGCCTGCCCCTCCCACATGTGCTTATCTGTATCCTATCATCCTTCAAGGCCAGCTCAGATGCTGCTTCCTCCAGGAAACCTCTAAGATCCACTAGCTGCAGGTTTTCTCTTCTTCTTTTTAATATTCACAGAACTTTATATGTGCTTTCTGATGCATCAGTTCCTGTTGTCTAGGAGTCATCTGGAATCCTGTACTTATATCTTACGGGACCGTGTTGTTGTTGTTCGGTGCCGTCAAGTCAGTTTCTCCTCACAGCAACCTTATGTAAAACTGAATGAAACATTGCTTGGCCCTGTGCCATCCTCACAATTGTTGCTATGTTTGAGCCCATTGTTGCAGCCACTGTGTCATTCCATCTTGCTCAGGGTCTTGCTGTTTTTCGCTGACACTCTACTGTACCAAGCAGGATGTCCTTCGCCAAGGGCTGGTCCCTCCTGATAACATGTCCAAAGTACGCAAGATGAAGTCCCACCATCCTCCACTTCTCAGGAGCATTCTGGTTGTACTTCTTCCAAGACAGATTTGTTCATGCTTCTGGCAGTCCATGGTATATACAATATTCTTCGTCAGCACCATAATTCAAAGGCATCAGTTCTTCTTTGGTCTTCCTTATTCATTATCCAGCTTTCACATGCATATGAGGCAGTTGGAAATACCATACTCAGGTGCGCCTTAGTCCTCAAGGTGACATCTTTGCTTTTTAACATTTTCAAGAGGACTTAAGCAAATGTAATTGGGAACTTAACTCTGGAATGAAAATTATCAAATGATTCAGAAGCCAAACATAAGTAATAGGTCACCCAGCACCTGCTTCCGTTTATTTCCATTGAAAGTTGTGAGTTCACTGTGAGGCGTTCTTTTTGTCAATCGGTTTTTATTTGATTGAGAATATGAAGTGTTTGGGTCATGGTAAGGAAAGACTGAGAGAAGAAGTTTCAGTGAATAGTAGGACATAGAGTTTGTTGTACGTAACAGACAAGACTCTTCAAACATTCTGAATGTTTGCATTTATAGTGTGAGTGAAACAGTCTAGCATTATGTCATTTTTGATACAGCTATGACTAAATTTTATACATAAACATTCCTTATAGGCAAATTAATTGACTATTAAAAGTAATATTATGTTGCCCCAAGAAGCCTAGACAAGTATTGTCCTAATCCATCTGTTTTCATTTATAATTTAAATAAAAGTGATTTAAAAGTGTGCTTATTCCTTTGCCCTATTTGGCAAGGTGTATTTTGAATTCTTGAGCATAGAAGGTTTGTGGTATATAGACACATACATACATCAAAAAAAAAAAAAAAACCGTGTTGTCAAGTCAATTCTGACTCATAGCAACCCTATAGGACAGAGTAGAACTGTCCCATAGAGTTTCCAAGGAGCACCTGGTGGATTCGAACTGCTGGCCTTTTGGTTAGCAGCCATAGCACTTAACCACTCTGCCACCAGGGTTTCCATATACATACAAACACATTTATATTTACCTCATGTTTTCTGAGAGTACAGTGATACCCTTAGATACCAAATATCCCACCTGCTCTTCTGAGTTAAGTAGTATATGATCGCATTGCAGTAAGTCTCACGGCTTTCGGGGAGACTTCCAGGCTGAAAGCTGAGTGTTAGCTCTCTTTGTGAGGAAATGCAGGTCAGTACACTACATTGGCGCTGTCCCCCATACGCTGCTGCCTAAGTGTGGTCAACTTTCATCTTCTTACTTGTCTCCAAAATGCAGGTGGCATTGCAGACAGTGTAGCCAAGTGGATATTTAAACAAGACTTGAGCCCTGAAGTATTGAAACTGGCTGACAAAGACAGAGAGGTAGAAAACCCCGATGAACCCAAAGAAGGTGATAACAGATGTTTCCTTGAAACATCAGAGGCAGACATGGACTTAGGAGCCATATCAGGTAATACATTAGTAATGAGAAATAGGAAATCCAGAGCGGAGAGATGTGACTGACTTTGCCTTGAGGAAAATGTAACGTGCTACAGCTGCCTTCTACTTTCAGACCTGCTGCACTTGGCCTATGAACAGTTTCCTTGCAGCCTTGAGCTGGATGTGCTGCACGCTCATTGTTGTTGGGAGTACGTGGTTCAGTGGAATAAGGATCCAGAGGTAAGAGCCCCGTCTTCCTTTGTGTTACTGCTTCTTTGCTCATGCTGCCTACCCGTGAGACTGTTTAATTGAATAAGTTAAGTAGGAACACTGAATTTTTCCTTGTTGGAATGACTGCCTGCTAGGAGCTGTGCTCAGCCTTTTTCATACATTATCTCTTATAATCTTCATGGTAAAACTGTGAAGTAAGGTACTATTATTATACACACCCTTTTTTTTTTTTTTTTTAGACAATAGAAGACAAGGGCTCAGAGAAGTTAAGTGACTTACCTGAGGCCACGCTGCTAAGGAAGTAAATGGGTCAGGACTGGAGCATAGGCTTGTCTACACTTAAAGCGACTGGTTCACTGCACTTCCTAGTTAGGTTGTGATAATTTTTTTTTTTTAATTTCATTCTGAATAGCTTCATGAGATGGCAACTACACAATAGAAAATTCTTAATAGTATAAAACCAAAAAGCCAAACCTGTTGCCGTGGAGTCGATCCCAACTTATAGTGACCCTGTAGGAAAAAGTAGAACACCCCACAGGGTTTCCAAGGAGTGCCTGGTGGATTTGAACTGCTGACCTTTTGGTTAGCTGCTGAACTCTTAACCACTGCGACCCCAGGGCTTCCTCTTAATAGTGTGGTCATCATGAGAAAAGAGTAAAGATGGTGAAGTCAGATATGTGTGTGTTTATTGCTTCTGTCACATTTGTCTCAGAGCATTCAAGAAAACCAGATTGTATGCTGGGTCAACTCTAGTCCAGGGTTAGCCTCCTTTCCTTTTCAGCTCTCTGCTTTGGTATCCTTTTCTACCACTTTGGTCGCCACCCTCTCCTGCAGGACCTTCACCGGGTAGAAGCAGTGGAGAGAGAAGGGCCTTCACGGGGCAGAAGCAGTGGAGGGAGAAGGGCCTTCACGGGGCAGAGGCAGTGGAGGGAGAACGCCCCTTCATAGGTGTCTTAGTCATCTAGTGCTGCTATAACAGAAATACCACAAGTGGATGGCTTTAACAAAGAGAAGTGTATTTCCTCACAGTAAAGTAGGCTGAAAGTCCAAATTCAGGGTGTCAGCTCTAGGGGAAGGCATTCTCTCTCTGTTGGCTCTGGAGGAAGGTCCTTGTCCTCAATCTTTCCCTGGTCAAGGAGCTTCACTGCACAGGGACCCCGGATCCAAAAGACACATTCAGCTCCCATCTCCTAGCACTGCTTTCTTGGTGGTATGAGATCCCCAACTCTGCTTGCTTCCCTTTCATTTTATCTCTTTAGAGATAAAAGGTGGTGCAGGCCACACCCCAGGGAAACTCCCTTTACATTGGAACAGGAATGTAACCTAATCCTCTTTAACATAAAACTACAATCACAGAATGGAGGACAACCACACAATACTGGAAATCATGGCCCGGCCAAATTGATATACACAGTTTTTTGGGGAAATAATTCAGTCCATGACAATGGGGTAGAAGCAGTGGAGGGAGAAGGGCCCATTCACAGGGTGGCAGCAGTGGAGGGAGAAGGGCCCATTCACAGGGTGGCAGCAGTGGAGGGAGAAGGGCCTTCATGGAGCAGAAGCAGTGGAAGGAGAAGAGCCCTTCATGGGGTGGAAGCAGTGGAGGGAGAAGAGTCCTTCGTGGGATAGCAGTAGTAGAAGAAGGGCCCACTCACAGGGTAGCAACAGTGGAGGGAGAAGGGCCCATTCATGGAGTAGAAGCAGTGGAGGGAGAAGGGCCCGTTCATGGGGCAGCAGCAATGGAGGGAGAAGGGCCCTTCATGGAGCAGAAGCAGTGGAGGGAGAAGGGCCCTTCATGGAGCAGAAGCAGTGGAGGGAGAAGGGCCCTTCAGGGGGTAGCAGCAGTGAAGGGAGAAGGGCCCATTCATGGGGTAGAAGCTGTGGAGGGAGAAGGGCCCATTCATTGGGCAGAACCAGTGGAGGGAGAAGGGCCCTTCATGGGGTAGCAGCAGTGGAAGGAGAAGGGCCCATTCATAGGGTAGCAGCAGTGGAGGGAAAAGGACCCATTCACGGGGCAGAAGCAGTGGAGGGAGAAGGGCCCAGGCCTAGAGGCCGGAGACCTGAATTTGGATCCCCAGGGGAATTGCTGACAAGCATGTGGTCTGGCCCGCTGAATAGCTGCACCTGTGTTTTTCTCCCCCCTACCCTTTTCTAATGAAGGTGCCAATCCTTCAGGGTTCACACCAGGATCAAATAAAATGTAAAAACATAAGGTGAATACTACTACTGGCCAGTATGGTCCTTTACTTAAGCCATCCCAGGCAGTGCTGTGTTAAATTGTTCCTTTCAAATCATAATTCATTCCTTTATTGTCCTTGTGTTAGGTTGTACTCTTTCAGAAAAACGTAACTGATAAGCTAGTTCATACTTTACTAATGGTAACCATTTTCTTCCTTCCTTCAGAAAAAAATGTCTTTAATGCGTTACCACTTACGTATTAAAGGAAGGCATTAAAAATGGAAGTGTTTTAAAGAAAGGAATGGACTTGGGTTAGTTAAACGTTGACCAAATGACGTTGTAGGACAGGGATTCTATTGGTAGCCCTCCGTTTGCCCTCTTCAGCTTATTATGGCATGATCAGTAAGCATATTTAGGCTCTCTTCTCAAGTGGAATGTTTTTCCTACATGAAAGAAAAAAGATTTTAGGACTAGAATGATGACATAATTTCTAAAATCTGAATGAATTAATTCCACATTCAAGTCTAAGTGATATTTAAGCAGAAAACTCTGTTTCACAACATTCATTTATAAACCAAAGGCAGCTTAGCTTGGTGGACACAGATGTGGGTTCCAGCCCCAGTGCTTCCACTTACTAGCTGTGTGACCTTAGGAAATGTCTCTGAACCCTTTGTGTCTCAATTTTCTCCTAAATTTAAAGGAGGATTTACTAAATAATTTTGTAGTCAGCACGTAGATTAAACACATCACCTTTGCCAAAACATATTGGTGTTAGAAATTCCCCAAGGGTCATTTCAGTTGTTCCGTGTCTCATAAAGCTGTGATGTAAAATGGAGGAGCCGGGATGGGGGTTGGATAGGGAAAGGAGATGACTGTCGAACAGGAAAATAACAGGAGCAGCAGCCACCGCTTCGTTTTAAAAGGAAACAGTTCTCGTAATGGTGACTGATGGCACTAGTCGACTTGCCCGGCAGTGTGCGCGCATCTTCTCAAAGGGCTGTAGCAGTTTGCAGAGAAAACGTGTGCGTGTTGCCGGACGTGTCGATTAGCGTGACCATTACCCATTATGAGAATTGTTTCCTTTTAAAACGAAGCGGTGATTTTCTTGTTGTTTTGTTCGTTATTATACTTCCTGGGGCCTCAAGCAGAGCCTGGCATGTAGCGGACGCTCAGTGAGCGCTCGCTGAATGATGAGCGGATGAATTGTGCTCGCAGAGAAGTCAAGCCATTGTTTTCACAGCTGTGTGGAGTTGCAGCATTTCCCGGAGAGAACACTGCCCTGGTACAAAAGCCGCAGTGCCGCGGACTGTGGACCCGGACCGGCTGTGAGGCTGTCGGACCCGAGGCCTTCTGGGGTTTCGTTGTTACGTGCTGACGTCGTTAGTGGCTGTGGAGTTGATTCGGACTCATGAAATTACTTAAGAAAAGTTACCTCTTACGTAATAATTCCATGTTCTTATTGCAACATTCCGAGGTCACTTCTAGGTGGAGATTAATGTAAGAAGTCATCATTTGTATTGTACTTTAAACACCTATTAAACAGCACCTCTTTTTTTTCCCCTCTCCGTGTGTGTAAGGAAGCACGCTTTTTTGTTAGGTCCATAGAACACTTGAAGCACATTCTGAATGCACACGTTCAAAATGGTAAGTGAACCGATGTGAGAAACTAATTGATTTAAAAGAGATAAGAGTCTTTAGATTCATAGCCTGTTGTGTTTTTATCTGATGGTCCTACAGCCTAACACATTATCATATGTTACTACATGCAAACTACTGACTGTTTTAACTATTTGAAAAAAATGTAATCCAGAAAAGAGGGGAAAGGAGCAGTGATTATTGTCTTCTGTGCCCATCTGTCCGTTTCCCAAGCTTACGCTGCACATGAGACGGGATATTCCCTGCGAATCATAGATTCCCCTGTTAGCTCACATGTGGATAAGGAAAAAGGTATGGAGCTCTCAGGATGGTGATTCCTGATGAGTAAGTTAGGAATTCAGAAGCCTAAGACTATGTTCTCCACACGACCTTGAGCTTCTTGTAATAAATGTGCATGGTCTCCATTGGCTGCTGTACCACAGGGATTGCTCATGTCTTCTTGAAAGAAGGTTATTAATTGTTGTAGAGAAATTATGAACAGGTTGTAGGTTCCATTTAATAGGTGAATTTCATTATAAGAATTGAGGACATTATTGCTAGGCTACTTAAAAAAGTTAAAAATAAAAACTCGTTGCTTTCAAGTTTATTCTGACTCATAGCGACCCTATAGGACAGAGTAGAACTGCACCATATGGTTTCCAGGGAGTGGCTGGTGGATTTGAACTGCCAGGCTTTTGGTTAGCAGCTTGAACTCTTAACCACTGCATCACCAGGGCACACTAGGCTGCTTAGTAAGCTTAATACTACTGCAGAGACTAGGTGTTGGGCTGGGAAGAGGAGGCTGGCACCTTTATGTCTCAGTGATAACTTCCAGAGAGATTTCTTCTTTGCCTGTACCACCTTGCTGCGGGTATTCAGAGTATGAAGTCAAATTACAGAAATTTTAAAATACCTCATTTTACGTGAAGACAATTCGATAATTATTCATTTAGCTCTTCGATGTTACCTTCTTCAAAGGGAGGAAAAAGCATTTAAAGTGACTAGCTTGGAAAAAATCTTTAGATAATTCTGTCCTTATTGATAAAATTTAAGTTACCCATTGATTTCAGGCTAGTATTTCTTTAAGTTAGACCTTTACCCATTTATATATCGAGTAAGCTTCCTGATTTCTTCACAGCTTAAAAAAAAATAACTCCCTTCTAGCTGCAGAATCAGCTATGCGGGCAGTAGTCACAGCATGTGAAACGTCTGTTCACGCTGCCTAACTGACAGCTGTTTCAGAAGCTTGAGTTTTAATGCCAAACCTTACTGAATAGGGAAGTACAGATAGCCCAGAGGTGTTTTTTGTTTTTTAATTTTTATTACAGCATAAGATACATATAATAAATGTTCCATATTTTGCTTTAGTTTGGGTGGTTACTTACGGAAGAAACCTTCCTGGATTTCGAGGTTGTTTGTAGTACTTGAGTATTACCAGTAGAGCAGTTCTCAGCAATGCCGTGCATGTTGTCTGTATTCATCCGTATCGAGTGCGTACCCAGCGGTAGAACTGCTAGGTCGTGGGTAAACAGCTGCCTAGCTTTGGTGGATACTAACAAAACGTCTTCCGGTCATTTTCCCAGTTCATTATCAGCAATGTGTAGGAGTCCTGGTTGTCCCACGTCCGCATCAACACTTGGTGGTGTTAGTGGGCTTTTTTATCGTTTTAATTTTAGCCTTTCTGATACCTGTGTACTATTTCATTGTGACTTTGTAGGTTATCTTATAACCTATCATGTTGAATCTTTCCTTATGCTGGTTGGCCATTTAGATATCCTCTTATGCAACTCAGTTCTGACTTTTACAAGCTTAAGGAAAACAGTGGATTCTTGCGTGTGATGAAAGCGACAGCACACAAGCCTTTTGTTTATTACTTTTTACTTACCGTCCAGGCATCGCACTGATGGTGTGGAATACGTTCTTGGTTAAAAGGTTTTCTGCTGCCACATACTTGATGGACAAGGTAAGGTGATTTTAAAATTTCTGTACTGACTTCATGTTTGTTTCCCTCAATTAAGTGACTGATGTTAGAAAGTTTATTAACATTGGACCTTAGTAGACTATTTGATACAGAATTCTACTTATGCTAAATTAAATGTAATTTCCAATGCTGGCATTTTAATGACATGAAGGAGAGCTGGAAATCCTTAAGAAGAGAGTAACACACTGTAAATGCCCCTTAACCAGAGAGGGTGTGACTGGGTATTTATTCAAGCAGGAATTTGCGTTCAATTTTAAATTAAAACATACAAACGTACGTTTTTCTTCACTGATCTTTGAATGTGGGATCAAAATGTCTTCTTCGAATGTGAGTGTGGTGGTTAAAGTTGTGTGTTAACTTGGATGGGCCATGCTTCTCAGTGGCTTGGCAGTTACATAATGATGTAGTTTGGCAGGTATTGAATGACATAGTTTGGTAGTTATGTAATGATATAGTCATCCTTCGTGATGTGATCTGATGTGTTCAGCCAATCAGTTGTAAAGGGAGTTTCTGCAGGGGTGTGGTCTGCATCCAGTATGTTTATGGAGGTTCTGGCAAAGCTTGCTTGCTTGCTCTGGATCCTGCATCCGACTCTTCATCATCTGATCTCCAGTTCTCGGGACTTGAACCAGCTGCCTGCCATATTGCCTGCTAATCTTGGGATTCGTCAGCCTCTGCAGCTTATGAACCAGGAGCCTGCCATCTTATCTGCTGATCTTGGATTCACTGGCCTCTGCAGCCCTTGAGCCAGTGGCAAGCTGTCTAACCTGCCAGTCTTGGATTTGTCAGCCCCTGCAGCTTCATGAGTTAGGAGAAGCCTCCAGCTTGACACCTGACCCACAGACCTGGGACCTGTCAGCCTCTTCAACCACATGAGCCATTTCCTTGAGATAAATCTCTCCATATATGTAAATATATACACTTCACTGGTTTTGCATCTCTAGAGAACCCAGCCTAAGACATTTGGTACTGAGAGTATTTCTGGAGAACAAAATCATAAGGACAAGTTTTCTAAATTAGTTCTCAAGTCTGACCAGCCTTAAAGGTACTGATGACTCTGCCTCCAGTAGTAAAGAGGGTGCTGTTAATCCATGGCATGAGGTGGCAACATTAATATGTAAAATACCACCACCAGTAGGTCAAATATTGGTGAGAAGCAAGGCTCTGGGTGATCACATGTTTGATACTTTTCTACAATTTTTTTCAAAATGAGAAGCATAGGGAAGCTGGTTGGTTGGTCCTACTTTTGCTGGACAAAGTGGTGACAGAAAGAGATGAGCTCAGGGCTTCAGAGTCAAAGGTCAAGCACCACATAAAAGACCTCAGAGTTGCCACTTGTGCCCTAAAGAAAGCCTTATTTCTTGTAGTAATAGCTGGTATTTCCAAAAACCAAACTTAAGAGTCTTATCGTTAGAGTGGCAGAATTACAACACCAATTGAATTCCCAGCCTTGAAAGGTGTCTGAAGTTAAAGTGAGAGTATTGGCTGGGAAGACAGAGGATCCTGAAATTTGGGATGGAGATATAGGGTCAGATAATCAGGAAGCTGAGGACACTGAACCCTCAAGTTCCATTGAATCACTCCTGCCAACAACCAGCCCCCTGAAGAGATCACTCCATCTTTGTCTGCTAAGCCACCCTCTCTAGTAAAATCATTAGCCCTTCTGCCCCCATCTGATGACATTAACCCAGCTGTGTCTGAAGAGTCTTTGTCTGAGATGTCACCTGGGGTGGCACCTGGGGCGTTGCCTGGGCCATTGCCTGAGGTAGATGCCTTACAGAACATTACTGAATGTTCCCAGGACCCACTCCCGCCACCCATTTTTGCTTCTGGACCTATAACTAGACTTAAGTCCCAGCAAACCCCAAAAGGTAGAAAACAAAGTGTGACCCAGAAGGAGGTACATTACACTCCAGAAGAACTACATGAGTTTTCTAATATGTACAAACAGAAACCTGGGGGATACGTGTGGGAATGGCTATTAAGGGTGTGGAATAATGGCGCAGGAACATAAAGTTGGATCAGTCTGAGTTTATTGATATGGGCTCACTAAGCACAGGTTCTTCATTCACTGTTTCAAGCTCGAGAGGTTAGGAAAGGATCTATTAGTTTATTTGGTTGGTTTGCTGAAGTATAGATTGCACAATGGCCAGAAGTACCAGACCTGACTTGGTAGACTGTAGAAGAAGGTATCCAAAGGCTTAGGGAAATTGGCATGCTAGAGTGGATTTACCAGCCTAGACCCATAGACCCACACGTGGAGTACTCAGAGGACACACTTTTTACCACAACAGTGAGGAACAAGTTTGTGAAGGGAGCCCCAGCATCCTGGAAGACTGATGTGATTGCTAGTTTATGGAAGTCAGATTTGACAGTGGGATCTGCCCTAACTGAATTAAGACACCTAACTACAGTGGGGCTGGTTGGACCCCGTGGCAGCAGGGGCCAAGTGGCAGCACTCAGTCGACAAAGACGAGGTGGGCGTGGCTACAGTAACGGATGGCAGAGTCGAAGTAGTAATCGGAGTAATCTGACTTGTGTGGACTTAGTCACAGTGTCCGTAAGAGTGAAATAGATGGGAAATCTACTAAATATGTACTTGATCTGTACAGGAGCTGCTCAAGCAGCAGAATTTTAGGTTAAGTGAATGGCAGTCTAACTTGAATCACCAGAATAGAGAGTCACAGCCTCTCAGTCAACCCCCAGACTTGAGCCAGTTTACAGACCCACAGCCCCTTGAATGAAGGGAAGGCCAGGTCCCCTTGAGGGTCCCGCTACACTGTCAAAAATTTATACTGTTAACCTTTTTTCCAGCCTTCCCCAAAGGGATTTACAGCCTTTTATGAGAGTGTTCATTGGGAAAAGGAAATAATCAGACTTTTGGGAGATTACTGGACACTGGCTCTGAATTGACACTAATTCCTGGAGAGCCAAAACATCACTGTGGCCCACCTGTCAGAGTAGGGCCATATGGAGCTCAGGTGTTAATGGAGTCTTAGCCAAAACATCACTGTGGCCCACCAGTCAGAGCAGGGCCTATGGAGGTCAGGTATTAAGGGAGTCTTAGCCAGAACATCACTGTGGCCCATCTTTCAGAGTGGGGGCATAAGGAGGTCAGGTATTAATGCAATCTTAGCTGAAACATCACTGTGGCCCTCCTGTCAGAGCAGGGGCATATGGAGGTCAGGTATTAATGGAGTCTTAGCTTAGATCCCTCTCGCAGTGGGTCCAGTGGGCCTCTGAGCCCATCCTGTAGTGATTTCCCAAATTCCAGAATGCATAGTTGGAATAGATACTCTCTCTTTTTTGTTTAGCAAGTGGCAGAACCTCCACATTGGATCCCTGACAAGTAAAGGCTGCTATATTAGGAAAAGCCGAGTGGAAAGCTGTGTGTCAGCTTGGCTGAGCCATGATTCCCAGTGGTTTGGTAGTTATGTAATTATGATGTGGCAGTTAGGTAATGATGTAGTCATCCTCCATGATCTGATCTTATGTGATCAGATAATCAGTTGTAAGGGGAGTTTCCTCAGGGGTGTGGCCTGCATCCAGTATATATGGATGTCTGGCAAAGCTTGCTCACTTGCTCTGGTTCCTGCATCCTGCTCATCATCATCTGACGTCCGCTTCTTAGAACTTGAGCTAGCTGCATTCCATATTGGCTGCCAGTGTTGGGACTCATCAGACTCCGCAGCCTGTGAGTCAGCAGCCTGCCATCTTAACTGCCGATTTTAGATTCATTGGCCTCTGCAGCCTGTGAGCCAGCAACCTGCTGTCTTACCTGCCTATCTTGGGCTTGTCAGCCCCCTACATCTGTGTGACTCAGAAGCCTTCAGCCTGACATCTGACCCACAGACTTGGTACTTCCCAGCCTCTACAGCCACGTGAGCCATTTCCTTGAGATAAATCTCTTTCTCCTGTCTCTGTGTGTCTGTGTATATGTATGTATATTATACACACACACACACACACATACATAATACATACATACGTACATACACATTATGCCTTTTGCTTCTGTGCAGAGCTCAGCCTCCGACAGTGAGTCTGTTAGAGTTCTACTTTGTTTTCCTTGCATCAGCCTCACTTGTAATGCATTGCCAGTGATTTCTAGATCCTGTTTCTTTAAAGTGGTGATGCAATTGGAATGCAAAATCTTTAGGTTTTTCTAATTGATCCCTCATCCTTGTAGTGGTTTTCTCTCTTTCTAGGCCAGCAGACCGAGGATTTAGCTACTCTCCTCCGTAAGTCTTCTTAAAGCGTTCAGCATAGCATTCATAGAAGCAGCTCCCTTCTGTTTTCCTCATTTATATCTCAGCAGTTGTTTTGTCACAGTGTCTGCACAACCGCATGGGCAGATCTGGGAAGGAACATACCATGTCGGCAGAGGACTCGGGTGGTGGGAGCAGAGGCCACCAGAGTTGCCTTGTAGCCCAAGCAACGCGTGTGTCACAGGCCAGCTGAGAGCGTAGGTTAACCTGGCAAATCTGTGAGGGGGACGCAGCTTAGAAGAACTGCTGCTGTAATGCCAGCACGTTCTTTTCAGTTTAGAGGGACAGCCGTTCCTAAACCGCAACTAGCAGGACACCTCCCAGCCACTTTAGGCCCCTGCCCCCTTAGAACTGCTTACTTTAGGGTCACTAGTGATATTTTTTTAGCTAAATCTGTTCTTTCCTCTGTGTTCATCTTTCTTACCCACTTAAGTACTTCTTTCCCCAAACTCATTCCTTTTGGCTTTCTGATACTGTTCTAGTCTACTTCACCTCTGATTCCTTCTCTGAGATAATACCAAAAAGTATCTTGTATGTGCATTACTGTTTACGGATTCCCAGCATTCTCACATCCACTGTACGTTTGATCCTCACAACTAGGACTTGGGTGCCAACTGTCCTGAACTGGGAAGCAGAGGGTTCAACAAATATTTATTTTAATCAGTAACTCTTACGTGCCAAGGACTGTGCTAGATTCTGGGGCTGCAGAGATAAGTCACAGTCCCTGCCTCAAAGTACTCACAGTCTGAAAGTCGGGTAAATGACAATAGGGTGGCGCTGGGTCACAGAAGAGGAAGTAACAAGACAAGAGGAAGTAACAAGACAAGGGGAAGATTCTCAGCTAAATTTCGAAGGGTGAGGCCTTTATGAACCAATAAAAAGCTGGAGCAAGGAAACTTAGGCCAACAAAGGTCCGGGAGATTTGAGGCGGTGACTGGGTTCAGAGAACTGCGTGCAGTGTAGTCCGCTTGGAGCATAGGCTGTAGGAAGCAGGGATGCTGAACGTGAAGAGCTCTGTGCAGGCTGTGGACTTCTAGTGATACGCGTAAGCTGGTGCGCAGAGGGCCTGGCAGCGTGGTAGGGCTCAGTAAATGGTAGCTGTTATTTGATCTCAGAGATTCTGGGGCTGTCGTAAGCAGAGAAATGGCGTGCTCAGTCTTGCATTCTTGAAGATGATTCTGGCAACAGTGTAAAATACGTTGGGGTTGGGTGGGCTGTTTGGTTGTCCAAAGACTGTTGGCGTGATGTCGGTGCAGTGTAATGAGGGCTGAGTGTTGTGTCCTGGAACCTCTCCTGCCGTTGTTTCTGTCTTGGGACTCTCTTGTCTCATGGGGTGGATGTCCCTGAAGGGCAGAACTGTGATCTCCCACTTACTACTCTATCAGGCAGATGTGTGTAGAGTAGGAGATAAACTGATTTTCTGGGCTGGGAATGTAACTCCTGACTGCTTTAAATTGTGCTTCTTGTCTTTCTGACCATTTAAAACTGCTGTGTGTGTTTATCAACAAGCAAAATTGTTAACTGCTTTTATGAATAACCTTGGTGGGGGGAGGTTCTGGGTTTTAAGACAACGCTGTCTGTCATTTGATTGTGCAAAGTACAGGTCAGGTTTTAGAAAAATTTTTCTTAGTAGTTCAAGTAGACAGTTTATTTTTGAAAAGGATTGTTTGTGAGCCCAGTGGGTTTTATAAAACTAATGTCTCCTTTGGGGGTATATTTTTAAGTTCCACCACAAAATTAATTGCACTGTGTTATAAATGAATTATCACAGTTCATGAGCCAACAGTTAATTGGTGAAGGGTTGCCACATTTATTTGTAGCTGCACTATTTTTTAAGTGTGGCTGTTTTTACTTCCTGTACCATAGTAATCCCTTTTTATTTAAATTATTAAAGAATAAAGCATTTTGTGTCTTTCTGTCTCAGGTTGGAAAATCACCAAAGGATAGGCTGTGCCGAAGGGTAAGTGCACCCCCTTACCTGGAAAGTAGTTGTCAGCCTGCACTTTGTAGCTAGGACCTCATTAGCTGAAGGGCGGACGTTGCCTGTTACCCTTTGCTGGCATACCAGGAGATAATGAAAATGGAAAGAGAATACCTGTATTAAGGAGATTGGTCATGAACCATCATGGCCAGCTTTAATTCACCTTTCCAGACTGTCAGCACGTTTAAGCTGTGTTTTCACAAGATGTGTTCAACTTTGGACTGTGGGCGGGAGATCACATGCTGCCATTGCTGCAGATGTTTTCTCCCCTTGACATTAGAATGTATTCTCTTGCCCATTGCAGCGTCCAGCATCAGATTAAAGCGGGTTCACGAGTAGTGAATTGGATCTACCCAGATGTGATAACTATTGTACAAACGGGCATTAATCTTCAGTAACGTCCTGGGGTTGGATTTGAGGCCACTGATCAATAGCGCTGGCTTTTGCTCAGAACTTTGAAGTTGTTCTCATTTCAAATATCTTAAGAAATGTTGGGACACATGAATCTAGCTGTTATAGGTCTTCGGTCCCGAAAAATCAGAATTGTTTAAGAATTCTTCTGGCATGCTACAGTTTATGTATATATGTGCATGTATGTGAGAGTGTAATCATTTATTCACTTCGGAGATCTGAGGAACTTACTGGTCGCTAGTTTAACACAAACGGTATGTGACTGCAGTGGCCGTGGGTGATGGGCCTTTTAACAGTCAACTAGGACAGTCTCTTTTGCCTCCACCATTTGTCTGGCATTTAGTTCACGAGCTTGGGGATGCTGAGGAACTGCTAAGAGTTGGGGTTTATGCTAGTCTTCTTCAGCAGGTCCAGTTCAGTCCCTAAAAGCCTCTATGAAACCAGACTGAGTTTTCTTCAAGGTTTCCAGGTTGGACTCTGGTGTGTGTATCTTGCCCGTACCCCAGTGGTTTGGCTATCAGATACCTCAGCAAGCTGGACCATGGTGCTTCCCCAGGAGTCCACAGTCTGGAGTACCTGAGGAGGCTGGGCCTGTTCAGTCCACAGGAGCCTGCCCTAATGGGATAAAGTGTATAGTAGTACCACTTTTTTTTTTTTGAAGCCTAATTTTAGAATTGCTTCAGTCTAAACAATCTAAAGAAAGGAATTCAAATGCATTAATGCCTTGACTTTAAGTCCAAGCCTTTCTCTCCATGTGGAGTCACTTGAACGGGTGCACTGTGTTGTTTCTGCTTTTCTCGTAGTAACTGTGGAGGTTCTGCTGCAGGGCTAACTGCGTTCTTTCTTCAAACAGGATGTGGGGATGAGCGACACAGCGGTGACATGTTTCCTGGGCTCCTGCCTGGACCTTCTTCAGACCTTAATGGAGGTAAAAGGGACTCACGTCCATAGGAAGAGCCTCTTGACTTACGCCTTAAAAATAATAGTGCTTCTTACTGGGTAGACAGTGTGTGCTTTTTACTGCAATTCAGTTAAAAAAATTAATACATATATATGAGTTTGCACCTTGCATCTGGTAAACTCAGTAGGCTGTTGGCAAGCTATTCTTCCTCCATTTCTGAGCCCAGTTCTCTGTTCTCAAACCCTCAGGCGGATGTTAGCAGGGATGAAATGCAGGCACCCGTCCTGGATACTGAGGACGCCTGGCTCTCTGTCGAAGGCCCCACCTCAATAGTGGAGCTGGCCCTCGAGCAGAAGCACATCCACTACCCGCTGGTGGAGCACCACTCGGTCCTTTGCTCCATCCTGTATGCAGTCATGAGGTTTGCCCTCAAGTCTGTGAAGCCACTGTCACTTTTTGATAGCAAGGTAAGCACCTCAAAGGATTTCAGAGCTATTCTGGAGTCGCGGCTTTCGCAGGCACATAGACTCTTATTTGACGCTGTTCAGTACTTTCGTACAGGGTTCTTCATTGGGGAGTCCCCTGCTCCCTTATTCCCCACCAGATTCCCTGTTCATGCCTTTTTATTCTTCTCATCTATCCTGAAATACTCATGTTCCACAGAGTGTTGCCCTCAGCCATCTCCTTTTCTCATTCTGTGTGTTCTTCCTGAGGAGACTCATTTCTCCCTTTGTATATCTCCAGGTCTGACCTAGCCCCAGAGTTGGAGGCTCATATTTGTAATTGAATGTCTGCATATTTCTATCGAATGTCTCTCTGAATGCCCTGTGGGACTTCAAACATTTCATGCCTGAAATACATCTTCATACCTTCACACCCCCCTGGCCCTGGTCTGAGTTTGCTGTTCCCCCTGAATTCCCTCTTGGTTAGTTGATTACTGATGCCGCCGTGGGCGCAGTGGCCAGGCTACAAAGCTTGAAATTGTCTGGCTCAGTTCCCTGCTTCAAGGCCCACATTCCTTATCAATGCATTCTTGTAACTTCCTCCTTAGAACGAGGTCTGTCCATTCCTCCCCATTGCTTTAGTTGAGGCCACTTCAGCGTTCCTTTGGCTATCACCACAGCCTCCCGCCTAGTCGCCCTACCTCGTTCTGTCTGCCCAACCCCACACTGCCACAGCTGTCTTGCCAAAGCACAGATCGGATCGTTTCAGTTCCATGCCTGGGACTTCTTGGCGCCCCTGCAGGATGAAAGGCCTTCACAGTATGGCTGCTGTGGAGAAACCAAAAGCCAAACCCATTGCCTTCGAGTCAGTTCTGACTCATAGCGAGCCCTGGAAGACAGAGCAGAACTGCCCAGTAGGGTCTGTGCTGAGCGGCTGGTAGGTTTAAACTGCTGACCCTCTGGTTAGCAGACAGATGCTTAACCACTGCGCCACCAGGGCTCCCTACTGTTGATAAAGAGGGGGTCAATACCCAAAACCCTTTTCTTCCCCACTCAGGTTCAAAACGAGAGGCAGAGATAGGGTTCAGTTACAGATTAAAATGCCAACTTTATCACTTAGCTTATTACTGACAAAAGCTGGGTTGGAGAACACAGCGTCAATTTGTGGACACGAGGGCTTCTTATTCACTTTCCCATTAGAGATTGCACACTCAAGCACAGGCCCAGCTGCAGGCTTCCCCTTTGGGACCGGCTCTGTAGGAGCACTGTGTGTGCTCCTGGCCAGGTGAGCTGAGAATGCTCAGGCCTCACAGACTCTGTCAGTCCCGGGAGAGGGGCAGCAGGCGGGTGACCTGCACTGTGATTCCAGATGGAACACCTGCGGGGGGAGCCCGGCAGGGGGGCTTCCTCAGCAGCCACGCCTACCTTTCTGGCCCACATCAGCTGTTCCCCTCTGGCACCCTGTGCTGCAGCCACTGTTGACAACCCCCCATCCTTCAGAGAAATCACGTTATCACTTGGTGTCATGTGTGTTCCGTTTTCACAGGCAGCCATTTTTTATGTCTGGCCCGTTTCTTCTCCAAACTCTTTGCCTGCACTCAAGGCTGAACTTGCCACCTTTCCCTGTGTTCCCCCTCTGTGGCCATGCCTGTTGCAAGGTGGGAGCTCAGTGTTTAATGCATTTATGATTCAGGGAGTGTTGAGAAAAGGTTCAGGGTGCAGGCTGCAGGCTAGACGGGAGGAGACAGGGTAGGGTTGGGGAGACTTGCGGGCAGGAGCTGTGGGAGGCAGTGAGAATCAGGAAGGCATCTGAGGAATCACGAACCTAGTGACAAGCTGGGCCCAGAGCTGAAGGAGACCGGAGTTAAAGTTAAACCCAGGTTCAAGATTGGGAGACTGGGCGTGTCATTTACAAAAAGTCCATTTAGCAAGATTATGGACACGTTGAGTTTGAGGGTATCTCTAAAGGGAAATGACACGTAAAGAAATTTGTTTCTAATAAGCAGCATTTAACATTTCCATCCCTATCATTTACTTTTAAAAGTTAGACAAGAAGTCTGATAGCAAATTTTAATCTTCCTAATAAATTAGCATTAAATGTATTTTGAAAGAATTATATCTTTCATTTGAGTTTGAAAAAGGCTGCTTAGAAGTTAAAAAACAAAACAGAAAAATCGAAATAAAGTGCCTAGCTTAGAACCTCCCTCTAAAAACCCTCCTGCTCCACCTTCCCCTCACCCCTCCCCGAGATGGACTGTGAGTCTCTGAGGACTGACATTCTCAGCTCAATGCCTCCCATCCCCTCTTTAGGGAGGGAGCCTTCTCGTGGGGAGCACGCGGCTGCTCCTACAGGGCTGGTCCAAAAGGGGAAGCCTACAGCTGGGCCTCTCGGCTTGTGCTTGAGTGTGCAGTCTCTAACGTGAAGGTGAAATAAGCCCACACGTCCACAAACCAGGAAACCCTGGCGGTGTAGTGGTTGAGTGCTACGGCTGCTAACCAAAGGGTCGGCAGTTCGAATCCGCCAGGCGCTCCTTGGAAGCTCTGTGGGGCAGTTCTACTCTGTCCTATAGGGTCACTATGAGTCGGAATCGACTCGACGGCACTGGGTTTTTTTTGGCCCACAAACCTATGTTGTTGGTGGAACCAGAGCACATTCAGAATTGGATAATCACAATGTGATTAAATTAGTCTCAATCCATATCCTGCGGAGATGACCCGAGACAGCTGTGTGATTCGTGTCTGCAAATAAGAGGCAGTGTGGTTTGCTGGGAGTCCCTGGGCCGTGCAAACTGTTAATGCACTCAGCTGCTTACCAAAATGTGGTAGGTTTAGGTCCACCCAGAAGGACCTTGGAAGAAAAGCCTGTCAACTTATTTCTGAAAAAGTAGCCATGGACACACACAATCAACTCAGCAGTACCTGCTTTGGTGGCCAGTGAAACAGATTCCCAGCTCTGCCATTTACTAGCCGGAATTTAGTTTCTCATAGGCTGTTTTCTCGTTCGGAAAGGGGAGATGATTCATGATCCCAGTGCCTACCTCATGGGGTTGTGCGGGTTAAATGGTATACTCAACATAAAGTACTTAGCAGTGTCTGGAACATAGGACATAGAAAATAATTGCACACACACACCCCACCCCAAAGGCCCTCATGTGGAACAGCCCCTTGTATCTAAATTCGCCGGGTGGAAACTACAGTAAGATTGAGGATGTGTGGAAAAACTTTGAAACAGTGATGTTTAAAACGTAATGAGTGGCCCCAGGAAGTCTGGTGTTCCTCGTTACTAGAGCTGAGTAGCTTTACTCAGCAGTCACACTAGATGATCTATCTAGAATCACAGATGACTGGGTCTAGGGGTCTACAAGGTTCTTTAGAGAGTATCTGGGATTTCTTGTTCGCAAATGGAGAAACAGTACCTCAGGATAGTGGCGTCATTTGTACAAGATAACTTAGTCAGAAGTGGTGGACCTGGGACCAGAGCCTGGACCTTCTCCCTTGAAGGCCAGTGCTCTTTTCTCTCTCCTACATTTCCTTCTAAGAAACTTCTGAAATCTGATTCTCTGATATTGTCTTTTCAGACACATCTGTTCTCTTAAACAAGGCGTTTTTAAACAAATCAAGTATTTGTCAAAGGATTTGGAGTATTCTCTATGCATTATCTATTAGTTGAGTAACAAATTATCCCAAACCTTAGCAGCTTAAAATAAACATTTATTAACTAATGGTTTTTATGGATCAGGAATCTGGGTTCCCCTTATCTAGGTGCCCCTGGCTCAGGTCCTCTCATGAGGTTGCAGTTAGGGTGTTGTCCAGGGCCACAGTCCTGAAGGTTCAGCTGGGATGGGGTGGGGAGGTCCACATTCAAGCTGACATGGTTGCTGGCAGAATTCAGTTCCTTGCCACATAGGCCTCTTCTGGGGCAGCTCACAACATGGCAGCTGACTTCTCTCAGAGTGAGAATGAATGTGCGCTCACAAGGTGGAAGCCACAGCTGACTTCCCAGAGTGAGAATGAATGTGCGCTCACAAGGTGGAAGCCGCAGCCCTTTGTAACCCAATCTTGGCAGTGATAGGCTACCACATCTGCGGAATTCTGTGTGTTAGAAGCTGATCACCAGCCCACACTCAAGGGGAGTGGTTTACACAAGGCAGTTACACAAGGCTGCCTACCACACACTAGATAATTGTTATGAAAACGAAATAAAATTCCAAAATTTATTGTTTGAGAGAAAATAAAAATCAATCGTGAGTTATTTCTGATTAAACAACTTAGTTTTTAAATATTTCCCTTTCTTTCTCCTCCCTAAATAGTAATCCACACTCATCATTTTTTTATCTCTTCTCTCTCTTTAGGGAAAAAATGCATTTTTCAAAGATCTAACATCAATTCAGTTATTACCTAGTGGGGAAATGGATCCAAATTTTATTTCTGTACGACAACAGGTAAATTAGTTATTAGGTTTTTTGTTTCTTGTGAAAAAATAGTAAAACAAAAATCTAGCTGGCCTTTAAGGACGACCACATCCAGGGTGTTCCTTTTATGTGCTCCTTTTTGATAACTGAACAATTTTAGTGGAAAAGCCACTCGAATTGACAGAAGAGCCAACAGTTACTTTGATTTAGGTGTTTTTGAAGGAAAGCAGATACTAACAAAAAAAACGTTGCTATATCTGTTTTGTCCATTTTCAAGTTTTTGCTGAAAGTTGTTAGTGCGGCTGTCCGGGCCCAGCATTCAGGTGTGAACGACAGAGATCCCTCAGAAGAGGCAGTGACCACTCCTTTTTGGAAAGACCAAGATTGGCCGGTTCTAGCTGTGGATTTAGCACATCACCTTCAAGTTAACGAAGACATTGTCAGAAGACATTACGTGGGGGAGCTGTACAACCACGGCGTCGACCACTTGGGAGAAGAGGTAATGACGACCCTATGAATGCTAACTGCACTCAAGTTACAAACTTGATCGTTGGAGTCAAGAATCAGTAAAGTATCCAACAAAGCTTTCCGCTTTTCCTTTTGTTAGAACTTCTGGGCATAAAACTAGAACAACAAAATATTAGAAAATAAAACCGTAACCAGATTTCCTGTTTCCAGTCAATACTTACAGATTCCTGCAGTGTGCCAGGCCTGTTCTACCCACAGGGATACAGCAGTGAACAAAATGCTCAAGGCTCCCTTCTCACCAGGAACTGGTACTTTACCAGTTGGAGCAAAGGTTTCTTATTGAGTGATCAGTGCTATGACTAAAATAGGATGATACGGATCAACAGGAGCTACTGCAAGGACCCCTGGCGGTGCAGCTATGGCCCCTAGCTCCAAAAGGTCAGCCGTTAGAGTCTACCAGCAGCTCCTCAGAAACCCTATGGGGCACTTCTGCTCTGTCCTACAGGGTGGCTGAGTCAGCATCAACTTGACAGCAGTAAGTTTGGTTTTTTTGGTTTACTACAAGGATAGTCACAGAAGGTGACATTTGAACTGAGCCCCCAAGGATAAGCAGCAGCCAGCCACTCAGAAGACTGGGGGAGCAGTGCGTGAGACAGAATGAGAAGTACAAAGGTCTTCGGGTGGGAACTAGCTTTGCGAGGTTCAGGACAAGAAGGGCCAGTGCGGCTGACCATAGTAAGCAAGGGGTCAAGAACTGTGAGATGAGGTGGGCAGGCTGGTAGGGGCCAGACCACAGAAAGTCGGAGCCCACGGTTACTCCAGGTGTATGCAGACGCCATTGGCGGGATTGGAGCAGTCGAGATGTGATCTCACAGAATTCTTTCTTTGCCAGAAGCTTGAAGAAGACTCAATGTATAGTCAGTCAGACTGAATTGATAAGCAGAAGTTTGGGTTATGAATGGTAACTTTGGCATTGACTCTGGTTGTATACATGCCCATAGCTCAAAAATGAACTAGAATCTCTTGACTGGCAACCCCTTTCCTGAAGTAAATGAATCTGCTAGCTTTTACCTTGTCTCCATGTTCATATCCTCAGGCTATTCTCCAGGTCCAGGACAAGGAAGTCCTTGCCTCTCAGCTGCTCCTGTTGATAGGGCAAAGGCTGGCTTATGCACTCTTCCACACCCAGACAAGAGAAGGAATGGAGCTGCTTGCCAGGCTCCCGCCCACACTGTGTACTTGGCTGAAAGCAATGGTAAGAACAACAGAATGGCTAAGGCAAAAGGTCAGTGGATGTTTCCATAAATGCATATTTAATAAGTTAGGAGATTTAAGGTTTAATTTAAAGAAAGAGTTCCAAAGAAAACCATTTTTATTGGGAAACAACTGTATAGTAAGTCAGTAACAATAACTGTTTAGCTGTATGTAACTGATGGGTTATTTTTTTTGTGCCCCATTTGCAGGACCCCCACGGTCTCCAAAACACTGCAGTGCCAATTGCAACAACAGCTAAACTAGTTAATAAAGTCATTGAGCTTTTGCCAGAAAACCACGGGCAGTACAGTCTAGCCTTACACCTTATTGAAGCTGTGGAAGCCATATCTATTCCTTCATGACACCTCCCCACTGGGCTAATGATAATGAAAACAGTCTTAAAATGGTGTGATTATAACATGAGTTAGTGCATGGTTATTTTACATAGTGAGATCGGGAATTTTGTGAAGGGAGTATGTCTTTTTTTTGTAAAATAAATAAAGATGTATATTACTTTTTAGTCCTGGTTAAATTCCACTCCTTTGGTTAATACTGAAGATGAAATATAAGTGAATATCAATTATACCATAATTACTAACACAAGTGTTTTACTGTTTATTTCTAATTCAAGTACTTAAGTAGCTTTATTGTAAAACTTTGCCGTATTTAAAATTGGTTATAATTTAGATTGTCCTTATTATAAGATTATATATTTCATACTTAAAACATTATTGTTGTAATTAAATTTATGTGGTTCACATACAGTCCCCATCAGTAAAGGCGGAGAAGCAGCCCCTCTTGAATTAATGAGTGTCGGGAAAACGCATTTCTCCTGCTGAGTCCCCTGCTGGGCTGTGCCTGTGAGTCCTGGATGCTGACAGGCTCCTTTCTCAGAGGTTCTGCGGCCGTCAGAGGTGCATGGCCTTGCTTGTGGACGAGGAATGGGTTTTCAGGGTCATCAGACTCATCACAGAGGACACTAGAAAGAACCCTTAACCTGTTGCCAAAACTGAGAATCTGAAATGTAGGACCAACATGGCAAAATTCATTATAATGTGAGTTAAGATCTGCTTTTTGCCAAGGTTCAAAGCTGTATCCACATCAGGTACTTGTAAAAATGTATTATCTTGTAAAACCTGTGTAAAAAAGGGCAGAAATGCCAAAAAATCTTAAATCCAACTTTATTTTTCCTACAAGTGTTTAGAAATGTCTGCTCTGGGATTTGGTAATGCTCTGTGTCCTGGGGACCGTTAAGAAGATGCTTTGTCACACTACAGCTTTAGCAAACCTACCTCACAGCTGATTGAGAGGATACAATACAACTGATCTCCTACCCTGCAGTGCCTCGAGCAGTCCAAAGCTGAATAAGTATGCTGACTAAAACCAAGTTAACCAAAACTCTGTAAAAAGTGCTTTGAGCTCTACAGATACCAAGTAGTCATTATGGTGTATACCTTTGGAATGCAGCCATACAGTGCAGTTATTGATGCCACCGACCAGTTGTTAGTCTCATTGTGATACAGAAGTTTGTTTCTTCATTTCCTGTAAAAAGCCAGTTCTACCAACTGTACAAAGTCCTTCAGGGATATAAGGGAAAACGTGGATGTTTAGGGATATTCCAGGGATATTCTTTTTAACTAAAAGATGACATCCAAATCAGAACTTACCTTGCTAAAACTTAATTACCGTTTAAGTAACTACCAAATTGAAAATCTTGAAGATAAATTTTTAAGCTCAGCAGTGGGGTGGGCCTGCATGTCTGGTGGAGGCACCTATTCTGACCCAGGAGCATTTAAGTTGTCTGAGGAGCGGGGTGGGCCTACGTGTCTCGTGGAGGCACCCACTCTGAGCAGGAGCATTTAAGCTGTGTGAGGAGCGGGGTGGGCCTGTGTGTCTGGTGGAGGCACCCACTCTGACCAGGAGCATTTAAGCTGTCTGAGGAGTGTGGTGGGCCTGCAGGTCTGGTGGAGGCGCCCACTCTGACTAGGAGCAGCACTGAGATGGCCTGATGTTAGACTACCCTCCCCTAGCCTCTTCTTGGATCCTGCTGTACCGCCAGACACATTGATGAGATTTCTTGTAAATTATTGAGATTTTATATAGTCACTTGTTATATGTATCCTAAGAAATTAGTTTTTCCCATAGTTTTTCTAAATACTCTCAAAGCAGTATGAATTTAGGAGGCTGATCAAAAAAAAAAAAAACTTGCAATTATTAGATAATAAAACTGGTTTAACTTACTGCAGCAGGACACGCACTCAAGTCTGAGAATAGTGAAGAGTATAAATGAGCCGAGATTCAGCTGAGAACCATGACGCAGATCACCAAGTCTCTAGTTAGAGTTGTAACATGAAAACTTAACGTTTCTAGAAATTAAAAAATCAAATTCTAAAGTGTTTGGTTAAGAAAATCAAAGAACTTACTATTTCATCAAGGGCTTTAAAAAAAATCTTATAGGAAGAAGAAAAATAAACACCTGCGTAACAACAAAGAGCCGTAAGTAAAAGACGCAGATTTTCTGTAGAGCAGGTGGCTTCTGCAGGAAAGTCACTGATGGGAAACCAACACCCAGACTGTCATGGTTTCCTAGATATCCCGCCATCCCCACACCTTTCCTCGTTAACGTTAAACCGGCATCACGTACCTGTTAAATTAACGCCATCATATAATGCTGAAAGAAAATAAATGTTCCAATAATCCAAACTCGGGCGCTACCAGCTGTGCCCGACTAGAGGGCTGGTTAAATGTAGATGAGGAGACAGAACCAAGCTTCTAAATGCCTCATACTGAGACAGAAGAGAGTTTCACCTTTGTTACAAAACGTCATCTACAGTCGAAATAATGGATACTGTTACATTGAAGTTGCTTCATTAAAAAAAAAAAAAAATCCAATTTAAAATAACAGAAAAGCCAGATTTAATAATATTATACTTATGTTGAATATAACGTTTAATATGACACTCAGAAGTTGCTGTGGTCCATCTCATTTATAGCAGACACGTAAAGTACTTTACAGCAATAGGGACAGCCCCCACTCAGCCTGACAGAATGGGATTGTTGGGCTTCTGCAGTTAGATTTCTGCTGAATAGAATTTACCTTAGAAAGGTTCTAATCCAATGCTGAACTGTTCATAAAATGCTCTGTTATCCACTGTAATGTACTGTAAGTAGTGGAATTCTGTATATACTGCTATTTTCTGTCTGTCCATTGTTGTGAACTTATGTAAAATAGTGAAATAAACTTTCTGCTTTCATATTGTTTTCTTACCATGCATAAATGTAAATACTGAGGGATTTTTTTTCTCCTGTGGTGTAACAAATTAGGTGGTGCTCTTTTCTTTCCAATCCAAACAAAAAACCTAGCAATTCTGAACATGTTGACGTTTCCTAGTGAAGGCAGAAGGAAAGTCTTCATCCCTTAAGAAAACACATCTGCCACTCCCCTGCAGAACCACTTTTTTTTCACCTGATACCACCCAAACCTTCTGCACCAACATCAGTCAGCAGTTTTCCAGGATGCCTTTATTTTCAGACATTGCTGTGTCAAAAAGATTTATAAAATATAAAACATTTCGGCTTAGCCACATTTGAAGACACGCATAATCAGTGTCTGTGTTCTGAGTAAGTCTACTGTGGATACATAGACATACAACCTCTATTTCTGCACATATTCACACACATTATGCCTTCTCTAGTTACAGGAACTACTTCCTGTGTTGTTCTGATTCTGACCTTCACCTTCCATTCATTACCTAAGTCCTGGGTATCTTTCCAGTACTATGAACAGTCCACCTGAACCCCCGTCAGCACTGTCAGCATCAACGTGAGGTCCTACTTTCCACCAGCCACTTCTGCACATCGAGGGCAGAGTGCATCTGAAGACTCAGCTGTGTACTTCCAACAACGAGGGCATTTCTCTTTAGTAGCTGGCATGACGATTACTTTATATGAAGATTCTTCGCGAATATCACCACCTGTGAAAGAAAATGCATGAACATTCTGACAGGCCATTCAACTTGTATCACTCATTATTCTTACTTAGTTTAGCTGGGGCTCCTGCTTCAAAGCTTTCTCCTTCCTGCCATGGGAAAGCTTGTTAGGTACTCATTTGCCCCGTTACATAAATAGCCAAGACGATGGAATCACAGCATTGGGCAAAGGAAAGGGGCTGAGAAACTTGAGACCCTGTGAGGTTAACTGGCGTTTCCCCAGGTCACTGAGCTCTGCACCCGCTCAGGCAGAGCAGGCCCTCTGGCTCTGCACCCAGGTGTGTCTGGGATAAACTGCACCACCTCTCCATCTAAACATGCAACTGAGAAAAGCCAACTCACAGCAACAACTATTCTCCCTACTCAAAACTTCTGGGTTTACACAAAAGGAAACAAATCTTCCCACTGTTATTTAGACCTCAGACAGATATAGTCAAGAAAGTAAGCTACTGTTGATCTTTCTGAAAAAAATGTACACTGACATTTTGAAAAGCAAGTTAAGCCAGATCTTTATGCTCAATGCTGCCAAGCCTCGAATATAAAAATGACCCCTACAAACCAGCCTCCTACCACCTGCTGGTCCTCAACACTGACGAAGAACACAAGCAGTTACACCTTTCCCAAAGTATCTGCGTTACTCTGCCTCCATTTCCATCAAATGAAGATGAACTATGTTGATAAATGTCCCCTATAAAACAGAAATACCTATAAAATACTTCCTTATGAGGTATAGCTGTGGGAATGAGTTCAATAAAACTTCCTTCCCCCCTCATCGGGAAAGGCTAGATGATAATAACTCTTGGTTGGGTTGTGAGGTATAGGGAAATTCAGAATCAGCACCGAGGAGGGCCGGGCAGGCTGAACAGAACAAGGGTACTCAGTATCAAAGGAGAGACACAAGGGAAACAGGAGTGAGTCAGACTAACTTCACAAGACTAACAATTACTCAAATGAAGGAAAACACTCTCCCTCTGCTATCTCTAGCCCTCTGTTCCCAAGAGTTCTGGGTAGGACTCTTGAGGGCTGGTTTAGAAACTTGGCCATTGTTTCCATAGAAAGATGTATTTCACACACATATCTGCCTTTAGAATACAGGAAAGTTCAAGGTGATGTAAATTATCGTTCTATCCTCACCTCCTCCTTACCTTCTAAATTGATGAGGAATGTTCCTGTAAGCTCAGTTGCATCTGCAGTTCTCTCTCGTGGCTCCTGACTGAGTAAAGTTGTCTGGGAAGCCATCATTAATTCATTCAACTGAGAGGTGCTAGAAGTCTCCTGAGTCTGGAGCATCTGGTGGTAAAATCCAGAAAAAAAAAAAAGTAAGTAAGCTGGCGGTAAGCATGTGAAAATTATCAGGGATAAAGTGAGAAGTTATGAAAATAGACACTGTAAATTCTTTTGTAAGGAACCTCTTGGTATCATTATGTCCTGGGCTTATACTACTACTAAATGCATCAATTCTTACTACTGTGAAGTTTTAATTAAAATCTTCCAATCAATACTATTATCGAAGATATGCTCTATGTCAGGTACTTTGCTAGATGCTAAATGTCCATTACTTCTAATCGTTAAACAGAAATCATACAGTGTTTACCATCCTCAAAGAGGTAACCTGCCCAAGTTTTTCAACCAGTAAGTGATAGCTGGAGTACAAGCCCAGTCTACCAGGCTCAAAGCTCATACTTCATTTTCTGTGTCATGCTTCCTAGATTAGAAGAGGGGTTAAGATGCTGTGTAAGCAAAGACCTGCTTTTAGCAATATAGACCAATGGTGGCAATCTGAGAAAACCACAGAACTTTCTGCAAGTACACTGAATTTGAATGTTTAATAATAACACTTTAAACAAATATAGCACTTTAAGAAGCAAGTGAGAATAGTGGGGTGAAATATTTTATGTTGAAAGAAAAAACCCACCAGCCTAGAGTTCTCTATCTAGAGGAATATCTTTCAACAGTGAAGGAGAAATAAAGGCATTCTCAGACAGACAAAAAACTGAGGGAATTTACCACCAGGAGACTTGCCTTGCGAGAAATGTTAAGCTCTTCAGAGAAAAGGGAAGTTATACAGGTCAGAAACATGGGAATAAAGAAGAGTGCCAGAAGAAATAAGTGAAAGTAAAATAAATCCTTTATTTTTCTTATTCTTAATTAATCCAATAGATAACAATTTGTTCAAAATAATAATAGCATCAGTGTACTGAATAAAAAGAGACCCTCAAGGCAATGGATCGACACAGTGGCTGCAACACTGGGCTCAAGCATAAGGACGTGACGATGGCGCACGACCGAGCAGTGTTTCGTTCTGTTGTACCTGGGGTCTGGAGTTGCTGTGAGTTGGAACCAACTCGACCGCACCTGAGGGCAACATCAACAACTGACTGATAATAGTTTATGGACAACTGAAATGTACAACAGCAACGTAGTAAGGGAAGGAATGAGGAATTGGGAATAGCCTCAGGTACTTGCACTACGCGTGAAGCAGTATAACATTAACTAAACGTAGATTTAGAGTGTTGTAAATGTGCACTGCAAACTCTAGGGCAGCATTAAAAGAATTTTTTAAAAAAGTACGATTGAGTCACTAGGATAGGACAGAAAATGGAATCACAGAAAATGCTTAATTAAAACCAGAGAAGGCTGAAAAAGAGAAACAAAGAACAAGGATAACAAAGTAGTTACAAATATGGTACTACTAAGCCACGTGTATCAATCACTTAAACATGCATATGATCTAAATACAGAAATTAAAAGATAGAGACGGTCAGAGGCTCAGTGCATAAAAAGACAAGACCAACTGTGCTGTCTACAGAAACCCACTTTATAAATACAGAAAAATTAAAAGAAAAGGGATAGAGAAAGATATATCATGCTAACACCAATCAAAAGAAAGCTAGAGTAGCAGACTTCAGAGCAAGGAAAATTATCAGGGATAAAGAGGGGCATTACATAATGATTAAAAAACCCACTGCTGTCAAGTTGATTTCAACTCATGGTGACCCTGTAAGATAGATTAGAGCTGCCCCATAGGGTTTCCAAGGCTGCAATCTTTACAGAAGCAGATCGCCACACCTTTCTCTCACGACCTCTCGGTTAGCAGCTGAGCACTTAACCACTGTACCACCAGGGCCCTTTACATGATGACAGGTCAATTCGCCAACGGGCTGTAACAATCCTTAATGTGTATGCACTGAAGATCAGGGTATCAAAATATAAGATTCGAAAACTAATAGTATTGCAAGGAGAAAAAGCCCCTATTACTGCTGGAGACTTTAAGAACACCCCTCTGTCAGCACTAAGAGACCAGCTGACAGAAAGTCTGGAAGGATATAACTGAACTGAACAGCACCACCACTCAACTGGACCAACTGCCATTTATAGACAGACTTCATCCAACAACAGCGGAATTCACATTCTTAAGTTCACATGGAACATTCACCAAGATAATATCCTGGGCCATAAAACACACTTAACAAATTTAAAAGCAATTATACGAAGTATCTTCTCAGACCACAACAGAATTAAACTAGAAATCAGTAACAAGCAGATAGCTGGAAAGTAGCAAAATATTTAGAGATTAAGCAACACACTTCTAAATAAAACAGATCACAGAAGAAGTCTCAAGAGAAATTAAAATATATCATGAACTAAGTGAAAATGAAAATATAACTTATCAAAATTTGTGTCATTCAGCAAAAGCAGTGCTTACAGGTAAATGTATAGCACTGAATGCATATACTAGAAAATAAGAAAGATCTAAAATGAATAAGCTTCCATCTTAGGAAACTAGAAAAAGAACAAATTAAATTCAAAGTAAGCAGAAGAAACAATAAAGATGAAAGTAGGAATCAATGAAACTGAATACAGAGAAAAACAAAATCAAAGCTGGTTCTTTGAAAAGATCAATAGTTGATAAATATGTAAATAGGCTAACCTAGAAAAAAGGGGGAAGACACAAACTATTAATCTCAGAAAGGTATAACAAAAGACTATTACGAACAACTCTATGCCCACAGACTTACTAAATTAGATGAAGTGGACCGATTCCTTGAAAGACAATAATCTACCACAGCCCACACAAGGAAAATTAGATAACCTGAATAGGCCTATATCTATTGAAAAAACTGAAGCAATAATTAATAACCTTTCAAAACAAAGCGCTAAGCTCAAATGGTTTCACTGCTGTTCTACCCAACATTTAAGGAAGAAGTGATACCAGTTCTCTACAATCTCATCCGGAAAACAGAAGGAGGAGCACTTCCTAACTCATTCTGTGAAGCCGGCATTACCCTAATACTAAAACCAGACGAAAATACCACAAGAAAGAAAAAGTACCGAATACTACCTCCCATGAGAATATATGCAAAAATCCTCAACAAAATATTAGCAAATCGAATCCAACATAATTTTAAAAATAATTATACGCCACAGCCAGGTGATTTATTCCAGGTTTGTAAGTCTGGATCAACATGTGAACATCAGTTAATTTAATGCATCGCATCAACCAGCTGAAGAAAAATCCTGTGAACATACAGATTCAGAAAAAGCATTTGACAAAATCCAACACTTGCTAATAACAAAAACTCCCACCAAACTAGGAATAGGGGGAAATTCCTCAACTTGATAATGAACATCTACGAAAAACCTACAGCTAACGTCATACTTAATGGTCCCCCAGATCGGAAACAAGACACTACTCACTACTCCTGTTCAGCATTGTACTGGAAGTCCTAGCTGATGCAGAAAGAAAAGAAAGGGGAATCTAAAAGGTATATATATTGAGAGGGAAGATGCAGAACTGTCATTGTTCAAAGAAGATATGATTGTCAACATAGAAAATCCCAAAGAACCGACAAAAAACCTGCTGGAACTAATAAATACAGCAAGGTTGCAGGATACAAGGTTAATACACAAAAGTCAACTGCTTTCCTGTATATTAGCAATGACGAATTGGAATTTGAAGTTCAAAACACAACTCCATTTACATTAACACACACACTTACACAAAACCCAACTCTGCAATACCTAGGTATAAATTTAACACAATATATACAGGATCTATATGGCAAAAACTATAAAACTTCAACGCAAGAAATCAAAGAAGATCTAAATAAATGGAAAGATCCTCCACGTTCATGCATCGGAAGACTTGATATTGATTGTTTAGATGTCAATTATTCCTAACAATCTACAGATTCAATGCAATCCCAGTGAAAATCCCAGGAAGTTACTTTATAGATACCTACTCAGAATGTTGTTGTTAAGTGCCCTCAAGTCAGTGATCCCGCGTACACTCAGAATAGCCAAGACAATACTGAAGAACAACAAAGTCAGAGGACTGACACTGCATGACTTCGAGATTACTACGAAGCTACAGGAATCAAGAGAGTGTGGTACTGGCAAAAGAACAGACAAATACATCAATGGAACAGAATAGAGAACCCAGATAGAAACCCACACAAATATGGTCAACTGATCTTTGACAAAGAAGCAAAGGCAGTCCAATGGAGAAAGGATAGTTTTTCAAGAAATTCTGCTGGAAAAACCAGACATCCACAGCAGGAAAAAAAAAAAAAAAAAGAATCTAGACATAGACCTTACACCTTTCACAAAAGTTAAAATGGATCACAGACCTAAATGTAATATGCAAAACTATAAAGCTTAAAGAAGCTCACACGGGAAAATTTAGATGTCCTTGAGTTTGGCAATGAGTTTGTAGATACAACACCATGAACACAATCCATCAAAGAAAAAAATCCATTAAGTTGGACTTCATTAAAATTAAAAACTTCTGCTCTGCAACAGACATTGTTAAGACAATGAAAAGACAAGTCACAGACTAGGAGAAAATATCTGGGAAACATGTATCTGATAAAGGACTTCTATCCAAAATAATAACAAGAATTCTTAATTTAAAACTTATCAAGAAAGCAAGCAACCCTATTAAAAAGTGGCAAAAGATCTGATACCTCACCAAAGAAGATATACATGTGCAAATTAAACATATGGAAAGATGTGCAGCATAACTTGTCATTAGGGAATTTCAAATTAAAACAGCAATGAGATACCATTATACCCAAGTCAGAATGACAAAATCGAAAATACGGACACCACCAAGCGCTCACAAGGACGCGGAGCAACAGAACATGAAGCAAAAGAACTCTCATCCGCTGCTGGTTGTTCCTGTTGTTGCTATGTGCCGTCCAGTCACCTCCAACTCATAGCAACCCTGTGTACGACAGAATGACACTGCCCAGTCCTACGCCATGCCCACAATCACTGTTATGCTTCAGCCCACTGTTGCAGCCACTGTGTCGATCCATCTCATTGAGGGTCTTCCTCTTTTTCACTGACCCTCTACTCTACCAAGCATGATCCCTCCTGACAACATGTCCAAAGTATGTAAGACACAGGTTCGTCCTCCTTGCTTCTAAGGAGCATTCTGGTTGCACTTCTTCCAAGACAGATTTGTTTGTCCTTTTGGCAGTCCCAGGTATATTCAATATCCTTTGCCAACACCACAATTCAAAGGCATCAACTCTTCTTTGGTCTTCTTTATTCACTGCCAGCTTTAGCATGCTATGAGGCAATTGAAAACATGATGACTTGGGTCAGGCACACCTTAGTCATCAAGGTGACATCTTTGTTTTTCAACACTTTAAAGAGGTCCTTTGCAGCAGATTTACCCAATGCAATGTGTCTTTGGATTTCTTGACTGCTGCTTCCATGGCTGTTGATTGTGGATCCAAGTACAATGAAATCCTTGACAACTTCAATCTTTTCTCCGTTTATCATGATGTTGCTCATTGGCCCAGTTGTGAGGATTTTTGTGTTCTTTATATTGAGGTATAATCCATACTGAAGACTTGTAGTCTTTGATCTTCATCAGTAAGTGCTTCAAGTCCTCTTCACTTTCAGCAAGCAAGGTTGTGTCATCTACAGAACGCAGGTTGTTAATGAGTCTTCCTCCAATCCTCATGCCCCATTCTTCTTCATACAGTCAGCTTCTCAGATTATTTGCTCAGCATACAGATTGAATAGGTATGGTGAAGGATACAACCCTGACACCTTTCTTGACTTTAAACCATGCAGTATCCCTTTGTTCTGTCTAAACAACTGCCTCTTGATCCACGTGCAGGTCGCTCATGAGCACAACTGAGTGTTCTGAAACTCTCACTCTTTGAAACGTTACCATAATTTGTTATGATCCACACAGTTGAATGCCTTTGCACAGTCAATAAAACACAGGTAAACATCCTTCTGGTATTCTCTGCTTTCAGCCAGGATTCATCTGACATCAGCAATGATATCCCTGGTTCCACGTCCTCTTCTGAATCCAGCCTGAATTTCTGGCAGTTCCCTGTCGATATACTGCAGCAGCTGCTTTTGAACGATCTTCAGCAAAATTTTGCTGCATGTGATATTAATGATATTGTTCGATAATTTTCACATTTGGTTGGATCACCTTTCTTGGGAATAGGCATAAATGTGGATCTCTTCCAGTTGGTTGGCCAGGTAGCTGTCTTCCAAAATTCATGGCATAGAATAGTGACTACTTCCATCTCAACTGATATTCCGTCAATTTCTGGAGCCTTGCTTTTCGCCAATGGCTTCAGTGCAGCTTGGACTTCTTCCTTCAGTACCACAGGTTCCTGATCATATGCTAACTCTTGAAATGTCTGACTGTTGACCAATTCTTTTTGGTATAATGACTCTGTGTATTCCTTCCATCTTCTTTCAAGATGCTTCCTGCATTGTTTAATATTTTCCCCATAGAATCCTGCGCTGTTGCAACTCGAGGCTTGAATTTTTTCTTCAGCTCTTTCAGCTTGAGAAATGCAGAGTGTGTTCTTCCCTTTTGGTTTTCTATTTCCAGCTCTTTACACATGTCATTATACTTTACTCTGTCTTCTTGAGCCGTCTTTTGAAATGTACTGTTCAGCTCTTTTATGTCATCATTTCTTCCTTTTTAGTTGCTTGACGTTCAAGAGCAAGTTTCAGAGTCTCTTCTGACATCCATTTAGGCCTTTTCTTTCTTTCCTGTCTTTTTAATGACTCTTGCTTTCTTCATGTCTGATGTTCTTCGTATCATTCCACAACTTGTCTGGTCTTTGGTCATTAGTGTTCATCTATTCTTGAGACGGTCTCTGAATTCAGGGGGGATATACTCAAGGTCATACTTTCGCTCTCATGGACTTGTTCTAATTTTCTTTAGTTTCAACTTGAACTTGCATAGGAGCAACGGAGGATCTGTTCCACAGTTGGCCCCTGGCCTTGTTCTGATAATATTCAGCTTCGCAATTGTCTCTTTCCTCATATGTAGTCGATTTGATTCCTGTGTATTCCACCTGGCAAGGTCCAGGTGTTGCGTCGCCGTTCATGTTGCTAAAAAAGGTATTTGTGATGAAGAAGCCAACAGTCTTGCAAAATTCTATCAGGCAATCTCCAGCATCGTTTCTATCACCAAGGCCATATTTTCCAACTACCAATCCTTCTTTCTTTCCAACTTTCGCATTTCAATCACCAGTGATTATCAATGCATCCTGATTGCATGTTTGATCAACTTCAGACTGCAGGAGCTGGTAAAAATCTTCAGCTTCTTCATCTTTGGTCTTAGTGGTTGGTGCATAAATTTGCATAATAGTCATATTAACTGGTCATCCTTATAGGCGTATGGATATTATCCTATCACTGATAGTGTTGTACTTCAGGATAGATCTTGAAATATGCTTTTTGAAGATGAATGCAATGCCATTCCTCTTCAAGCTGTCATTCCCAGCATAGCAGACCATATGATTGTCTGATTCAAAACGGCCAATACCAGTCCATTTTCAACTCACCAATGCCTAGGATACCAATGTTTATGCGTTCCATTTCATTTGTGATTTCCCATTTTCATAGATTCATACTTCGTACATTCCAAATTCTAATTATTAATGGATGTTTGTAGCTTTTTCTTCTCATTTTGAATCATGCCACATCAGCAAATGAAGGTCCCAAAAGCTTTACTCCATCTACGTCATTAAGGTCGACTCTACTCAGAGGAGGCAGCTCTTCCCCAGTCGTCTTCTGAGTGCCTTCCAACATGGGGGGCTCATCTTCTGGCACTATATCAGACAATGTTCTGCTGCTATTCATGAGGTTTTCACTGGCTATTTCTTTTCAGTAGACCGCCAGGTCCTTCTTCCTAGTCTTAGTCTGGAAGCTCAGCTGAAACATATTTGCCATGGGCGACCCTGAAGGTATCTGAATACCAGTGGCACAGCTTCCAGCAACACGCAAGCCCCCACAGTACCACAAAGTGAAAGACACGTGCAGGTCACTGCCAGTAGGAATGCAAAATAGTACAGCTACTTCGGAAGATAGTTGGTAGTTTCTTACAAAGCTAAACATAGTCGTACTCCTAGGTATTTACCCAAGTGAACTGAGATCTTATGTCCACACAAAACCTGCACAGGAATGTTTATAGCAGTTCTACTGAGGTCTCATGTCCACACAGAACCTGCACGGGCACGTTTACCGCAGTTCTACTGAGATCTTATGTCCACACAGAACCTGCGCGGGAACGTTTACAGCAGTTCTACTGAGATCTTATGTCCACACAGAACCTGCATGGGAATGTTTACAGCAGATCTATTCATCAACACCAAAACTGGAAGGTGAAGAGATAAATGCACTGTGGTGCATCACATACAGTGGAACATTACTCAGTGATGAAATGATTTACCAAGGCATGACGAGTCATAAAACTAAAGAAAACCCGTTGCCGTCAAGTCGATTCCGACTCACAGTGACCCTATAGGACAGGGTTTCCAGTGGAGTGCCTGGTGGATTCGAACTGCTGACCTTTTGATTAGCAGCTATAGCTCTTAACTACTACTCCACCACGAGTCATGCGGGATCTTAAATGCATATTGGTAAGTGAAAAAAATCGAGTCTGAAAAGGCTATATATTCTATGGCTCCAACTATATGACATTCTGGAAAAGGCAAATTTATAGAAACAAAAAGACCCGTAGTTGTTAGGGTTGGGGTGAGGGGCAGAGGGATGAGGAGGTGGAACATGGGATTTTTAGGGCAGTGAAACTGTTCTGTAGGATGCTGTAATGTTGGATACCTGACTTTCTACAGTTGTCAAAACCCACAGAAGTGTACAACACAAACGGTAAACCCTGGTGTAACTTACGGACTTCAGGTAATGTGTCAATATTGATTCATCAATTGTAACGAATGTATAACATCAATGCTAAATGTTAATAGAAGGAGAAACTGTGGGAAGGGAAGAGTGAATATCTGGTAAATTTCTGTACTTTCTGGTTAATTCCGTAAACCTAAAACTGTGTGAAAAAATTAAGTCTATTAATTCAGCTTGTCAACCAAAATAAAATGACTATTTTTTAGAAAGCTATGATACCAGTAAAACTTTTAAACAAAATACTTATTACCAATTCTCTTCTTAAGCATTAAGATGATAAAAAAAATCTTGAGTCAATATGTTAAAACCAATCTAACAAATCAATCCCTAAGAATCCTGAAATTCTGAAATGTTCTGGAAATGAGAATAGAATGAATGTTTGCGATAAACATGAACGTCTACTAGAGCTAATGAATTTTCTCCAGATCTCCTGAGATAAAGACAGACATTTTTTTTTTCTTCCTTTGAATCTCATCCGGATTAACAAAATTCTCAGAAGACCAGACCCTTAATAAAAAACTCCCCATTTTCATGTTTTCTAACACTACTGCCATACATTTACGGCATCTGTATCCTAGATAGCCCCGAGAGCTCCTGTTCAAGAAAACGTTATTATGAATCAGTGGTATTATCAGGACTAGAAGACAGAAATCTAAATTTCTAAATTGAAAAAAAAAAAAAAAAAAAGTATCATACTTAGACAGATTATTAAAATCAAACTTCAGGTGCAACTGTAAGATACTGCAGACCATTTCCAAAGGCAGCTTGCTGCTTACCTCCATTATCTCAAATAGCAGGCCAGGCTCTATCACGATGACAACCTGATACTCAGCCGCGTTTTTGCCGGGGATGCTTCCAAGAAACGAGTCTCTCATTGCACATGCGCTCTCCACTGCCTCCTCCAATCCAGGCTTCTTCCAGATAGAGCTGGTATTAATCCACCCAGTACGGAAAACACTCCTGGGTTCTAGAAAAACAACGGCCCAATTAAAACTGATTTACATACATCCTCAATTGGCACTGAGCTCTAAAACCGTTACACAGTGACTGTTAGGTAGAAGAATTATTATTTATGGTGCTCACTTGACGAAATATTATGGAGCCATTCAAAATGTTTCCAAACATTTATGTCAACATTGGGAAATAACTGTTACATTTAAACAAAACATAAAATACTGGTAAAATCTCAAAGAAAAATAATACTTAGCAAAAAATAAAATAGAAATACCCTAATATTGACAGTAGCTGTCTGAGTATTAAGATTGAATGACTTTGCCCTCTTCTTTCTAAACTTCTACAGTTTCTAATTTTCTGTAAGTTTAATACATTCAGGAGAGTGAGATACTACCATAAAAATATTTACTAAATCTCACTATACTTTGTTTTAATAAAACCTAAAGTATATTTCTGAACATTATAAATGGTATTTAAGAAAAAGTGACTTCTCAATATTGTGAAGCTGCTAATACATTGTAGAAAGCACTGGAGACGGCGTGCAGGCCGTTCTGAAACATGCCTGAACCTACAAAGACTTGCAGAAAGCACTAAATGACCAAGGCATGCCATAAAGCAGCCATTGTTGGCAGTAGATAAAATAAAAAGCTGCACCCTCTGGCAGGATGGTCTTCATTTGGAGGACAAATGAAATATTCCCTACCTTTAGCATAAGGTATGTGCTGGAACACCTCTTCAGCCAAGTGAGGAAGAATGGGAGCAAAGGAACGAACTATTACATCCAAAATTTCAACTAACGCGGTTTGACAGGAGCGTCGTTTGGGATCATCTTCACTTTCACAATAAAGCCTAAACAGGAAGAGTTTATTCAGCAGTGGACACCACTGTATGTATTATGATAGCCATGCTAGGCTCTGCCTCAGGTTGAGTTTACAGTGGCAATCCCATGGTTCTAAATCACCTTATGAAGAATAAAATATCCTATCACACAATTTTGTTGATATCTTATCTTCCATTCCCCTTTACTCCCTCCAGGCGTTCCCACTTCTCAGAGAAGTAGCTGTGCTGCATCCAATTCTGTCTTCAGATAAGATACGAACGCGAATCTGGACCACTGTGCTCAAGGACAATTAACACGCTAGGTGCTGCGACTCTCCACTCCCCACAATGCTACAGTGTTTTAAGGGAGGGCTCAGGAGTTAGAGTCCCTCTGTGGGAAGTCCTGGGGTGCCTGGAGTAGGCTGGGGCTGGTACCTTACGCTGGACTAGTTAGTATAAAGACAACACCCTCACTTGCAAACAGGAGCAACAGCTGAAGACTGGGCACTACACCCTCTTTTAAAAGGATATTGCTAATACTATACAGTGTTATCCTATAATAATTGCCTGTATATTTACCTGTCTTACCTTCAATGGCAAATACAGTGCTCACCATCTCATATTAGTAGCTACTACTCACTGAGCACCTCGTCAGACAGAGCATTAAGCATAGGCAGGCATTATCATTCCCTTTTAGAGAAGACTCTGAGATTATAGGATAAGTTGCCACAGATCCTATAGCTATTAAGTTGCAGGACAAAAGTTCAAAATCAGGCTCAACCCCACACCCCAATTTCTGAGTAACTACACCACGCTGCCACCTGGCTAACCCGTGTCCCCAGTATTTGCGAGGCATAGAGTACATACTCAAGACATGTCTGTTGTGTGTTTTAATATTCAGCATACATACCTATCTTTGACGACGCTGAAATAGAAGTTAGAGAGTTCTCTAGTATAAAATGCTTGTAACAGCCGGACAACTTTTCCAAAATCGTATTGTTTATACGACTCAGTAATCTAGGGCACAAAGGCAAAACACGTTAGGAAGGCAGGCTAAGCAGGTGAAAATGCGTCATCGTGAGCAAAATAAGTTCCTTTAAGAATGTGTTTCAAAGGCAGTCAAATTCCGAGCGTGTGATACGCAAGGTTCTTGAGAATCCTCTAACGGTCGCTTCTGGCTAACGCACTGGACTACTAACACCCATCAAAGGAGAGGGTAAGGTTTTAGGCGATGAAGTCACACTGTTTTAGAACTCCAGAACAATTCACTAACGCCTCCTCATCCGTGCCTAAAAAGTAAAGCTGGGCGGAAATTTGTGTGTGACCCTTTGAGTTAGGAGTACACTGAAGTAACCACACTCCTAATTTTGAGAAAACACAAATTATTTGTGTTTATATTAAAATACACGAATATCTTAGAAGAAATATACAAGTAGTCATTTCACTTATTTCTTTATTGTGAGGGGTACAGCTGCAGACGGACAGAATGCAGCTCTAACTACCTTGTTCCTTCCTATAGGACAAACAGACAAAGCTGATCCTGAGAGAAAACTCTGGTCTGAGGGGAAGCCTGGGCCTATTGTTGCCATGGGATTTCTCTGATCTTTTGGGAGCCTAGGAAAGAAATTTCAGCACTTCATCATACCTAAGGTCTACCACAGTCTTGCAAGTGTGGGATTTATCAAGTTAATTTTTCTCGTTGCTATAGTTACTGTTTCTAGCAAGGTTTATTCTCCTCTTGTGAAACTAAAATGTTAACATACAACAGTGCAAAAGTGTACGGATTCACACTCACCTTGTTTGCGAAGCCCTGCAGTAAGTGCAGCATATACTGGTCCAGGACATACATGTCTTTGGTGGGAATGGAATCTGTCTCGGGGTTGAAACCTGACAAATTTCCCAAAAGAAAGCGGAGTGTATTCCTAAGCTATTCATATTGAAAAAAAAAAGTACATAATAAGAAAAAATACCAGGCCTTCAATTTTCACTGAAAAGTTACTTTACTTCGTAATTACATTTCATTCCATGCGTGTCACTTTGTTAACGTGGTATTTTTCTACTATGTCACTCCTAAACAAGACTGCAAATGCCAAGAACAACTACGACAACAACAACAAAAAAGACTGGATTTTCATTATGTTTTATATAACCTTAGGCAAATAGTGCTCAGTGGTCCAGTTTATACATTTGTCTAGGTAAGAATAATGTTATTTTTACCTACTTTACAGATGACAATAAAGACAAACTGAATAAATGTGAAAGGTCACAAAGCACATACAAAGTATAACGCAGCGTACAAAATTACGTTATTAGTATTCCTAGCCATGTTTTTAAATAAATTAGTACAGGATATTTTAAAATGCTCCCAACAAGTGGAGAACTCATTTTCATTCACTTTTGCAGTTCCAAAAGTGTGGCTAGTTTGTTTGTTTTACAATGGTTTGGTAAACTTTCCATTCAAAAAACAGGAGGAATAATGACTCTGACCTTGTTAATATCATCTCTGGCGGCATTAAGTGCAGAAGGACCAATTGTCACTTCAGTGAGGACATTGGACTCAGCCACCCACCAGCGAAGGACATCAGCACCATAAGGTGGCTCTTTGCTTTCATCCTTTTCATTGAGAAAAAGCACATCAACAGAATGGTTTTCAATTCCAGTTAGTTGAACAAATGTTTTATGTTCCTATTCAGGAATGTTTGGACCCAGAATTTAAATCTAAAATATACCAGCACTGTAATGACATAAGGCTACCAATCCCAGCCATCAGGCTGCATCTAAAAACAACAAAACTGGCAGAGAAGAGGAGATGCTCCGCAGGCGGTTCAGTGCAAGGATGTCACCACCCACGTCTGCCCTGTTGGTCTGTATGTGTCTATTACAGCTGCTGGCTAGACACAGAGCTGTGCCCTGGATTTCCATCTGGCAGGGCTGGCAGCTGTTCCCTTGCGGTATTCCCCAGTCCCTGTCACAATGATTACAGGACATTAGGAGGGCAGTGAAAAGCCAAAGGACTAAAATAATAGATGTGTGATTTCTTTTATAAAAGCAACTCCTAAATAAACCAAGTCATCAGCAACCCCAGATTCAGTGTTTCTTTACAACCTGCTTCAAGGTGTGTGCGTTTCTAGAAGGTAAATATGAAACCTGCACTTGGAAGTCACAGTTTCATTTTTTTCTTACACTGTTTTGATTTAACTGTAAAATTACAGTTTCTACGTTTTTTACTTATAAAGTTCAGAAAATTAAAAATGAAACAGCATGGTTCAAGACCTAACTAGTCAGGCCTGAAATGAGTCATAATCCCAGCTCATCTCTTTTTTCATTAAAATCATGTACAATTTAAGAGTCTCGATTTAAACCATGGTAAGCATCCTCTATTAACATAAAAGGCTTTTCTTTCCGATGAAGTAAGTATGTTACTGGGGCTTTGGGTGCACCCTTAAGAGCCTTAAAGCAAAAAGGAGATGAGTTTTTAGGGAACACCTACTTGTCCTCCATTGACGACGACATCAGGGTTAACAGCATTCCCCAGAGACTTGGACATCTTTTCTCCCTTTTCCCCAAGGGTAAATCCATGAACCATCACGGTCCTGAGAAGACAAATCAGCCACTTTAAAGAAGGCAGTCACAGTGATCTTCCTGAAGATGGTTTATAGCTTAAAAAGATGATACTGATTTGGCACAAACTAGGATTTTTCTTGAAAGGTTACAGACGAGCGCATTTCTCGGAAGGCTAATTCTCAGCAGACCGTGTACCATGACCAGTAAATAGTTACACTCTCCACTACACACAGAAGAACCTGATATGTTTTCATTCATCGAACAAATAATTGCCTGACACCTATTATGTACTGATTCCGTCATTAAAACTAATTAGAAAAGTATGTCTTTATTACCTCATAATTATCATCAGAAATATAATTTGAGGAAAACAGTATCTACTGGTTTTTAAAAGCATGTTACACAAGAAATATAAACACGTAAATTGTTCTGGGGTGGGTTTTCATCCTGATCGCCAAAATCATCTATTTAAGAATCTGATTAGGACTTTGTCCACAATTTAACAAGATAAAGCAAAAATTTATAACTAAATAGAATCCCTAATTTAATAAAATTCACCAAAGGACTGTATTGGTTCATTCATCACTTGTGAGCATTACAAATAAATATAAGGGCATTTGAGCTCAGGCTGTCTTCTCTCAACCTGGAATATCCTCCCTGAAACTCCTCCTAGTCAAGTCTTAATGTATATTAAGATATAGCTCTACACAGGTTTCCCCAACTGTTACAGTCAATGCTGACTGTATCTCTTTTAGGAATTATGACCTTATGATTGTAGCTCACAGTGATAAGACTTCTCTGCATTGTTTTCTACTTTTTTTTAACCTCAAACTCTTACTTCTCTGATAAGACTGTAAGCTAATTAAAGGTAATCTTTTATCATATGCATTATGATAGCAAGTACTCAGCAAAGTATGCTGACTTGTTTAGCTAAGGTGAGAATACTTACTTATAAGGCGCTTTTTTCCTTGCTGCCACACTGGTTAATAAAGAAGACTGAAACCAACCCCCAAGCTGGTCTTTTCCTTCCAAGTATAAATCTGCTCTTTGATCAGTACCTCAAAAATAAACATAAAAAAATCCAGAAATTTGAGTTAATTAAAATAGGGAAATAAAAATGAGTACATATCAAAAGCTTTAAAATAAAAAAAGTAACCATGCTATTTATTTGTTCTTCCATGCTATTCTAAAAGGCTAGATTACGTTACTGTGAGCTGTTACCCTTAATGCTATTTTATCATTCGAGGTAAACAAAATAAACCTTGGAGTATAATTTCCCAAACCATAGGTACCAAAACACTATCTAAATTAGGGTGATTCATAATATTTACCAGTATTTCCAGTTAAACCTTTTGAGAAAATAAACTGTTTTATTAATTTAACAAATATTTACTCACATCTAATAACTCTGTATAATTTGCTTAAGTCTCATGAAAATCTATAAGGTATACATTATTATTCCCATTTTACAGATGAGGAAAGAGGCACAGAGCGGTAACTGCCAAAGGCTGCGTAGACAGCAAGCAGTAGAGCTGGAATTTGAACTTAGACAATCTGGCACCATACATCATGCTCTTAACCAAGAAGTCATGCTATCTGTGTTTGATTTTGATAATGAAACAAATAAGAAAAAATAATGTCTTAGAAATTATTGTCTTCTAATTTGACAAAGAGCCACTCAAAAGATGGGCAAACGTGAAAAAGCTGTTAGTCTCAGATGTCTTAGATGCAGCAAGTATGGGAGCGACGTTAGCATTCAACAGTTACTATTATCTGAGATAATGGCACCATCTGACAAATACCAAAAGTAACAATTACTTCAGGCAAAAATCGCCAAGGACGAAGAGATAACCTGGAGAATGGTAGTAAACATTTGGGAACCATACACTTGATAAGAGTTTAATATCTAGAATATATAAAGAACTCCTATAACTCAACAACAGTATGTCAAACCAACTAAAAAATGGGCAAAGGACTTTGAACAGACATTTTTCCAAAGAAGATATACTAATGGCCAGTAAGCTCTGAAAAGATGTTCTAGGTGTCGTTATCATTAGGAAAATGTAAATCAGGAACCACAATGAGATATCACCTCACGCCCACTAGGATCAGAAAAACTGCAGCCAGCAAGTGTTGGCGAGGATGTGGAAAAACTGGAACTCTTATGCACTGCTGGTGGGAATGTAAAGTGGTGCAGCCACTATGCAAACAGCTGGGATTCCCTAAATGTCACACACAGAATCACCATATGACCCAGCAACCCACTCCGAGGTATATATCCAAGAGACTTGAAAGCAGGGACTCAAACAGATGTAAGTATATCGACATTCCCTTTACAAGAGCCAAAAGGTGGCAACAACCCAAGTGTGCCTCAATAAATGAATGGATAAACAAAATGTGGTACATCCGTACCATGGAATATTACTCAGCCATTAAAAGGAATAAAGTTCTGATACATGCTACAACACGGACCCTGAAAACATGATGCTGAGTGAAGTGAGTCCGACACAAAAGGACCAGTACTGTATGGCCCCATGTATATGAGATATCTGGACTAGGCAAACGCACAGACGAAAGTTTATTAGTGATCTCCAAGGGCTGGGGGGAGGAGAGAATGGGGGTTACTGCTGAAAGGGTACCCAGTTTCTGTTTGAGGTGATATAAACAAAACTTTTGAAAATAGACAGTGGTGATGGCAAAGTAATTAATGTCACTGAACAGTACACTTAAAAATGCTTAAAATGGCAAATGTTATATATGTTTTAACACAATACATTTTTCTAAAAATCAAGGAATGCTAAAAACCAAAACCAAACCCATGGCTGTTGAGTCAATTCTGACTCACAGTGACCCTACAGGACAGAGCGGAACTGCCCACAGGGTTTCACAGGCTGTAATCTTTATGAGAGCAGACGGCCACGTTTTTCTCCCATGAAGCGGCTGGTGGATTTGAACCGCTGACCTTTTGGTTAGCAGCTGAGTGCTTTCACCACTGTGCCACCGGAGCTCCTCCAAGGAATGCTAGACTAGTAGGTGAAAGGCTGAGGAGAAAACAGGCTATTTCCACCGTCTCAGGGTATCTTGCTACAAGGCTTATTAGTAACAATTCCTGGGCAGGGGGAGTAACTTTACTATGGAGAAAACTGGAAGACACACCTTAGCCATGCAACCCACGTTCAAACACAACAGGACAGACGGACACTATGTGCCTTCTGACACAATGCACTGAAAAAGACACGGTCCCACATCTGCAGTATTCCTCCAAAATATATGTGACCTGCATCTAATCAGGAGGACAGAGAACACAAACCCAAACTGAGGGACAACCTACAAGATAAACAACCTGTGCCGTCCCAAACGCTGAGGTCATGAGAGACAAAGACAGAACGAGGGCACTAAAGTGACTGACGTGACAGCTCAGTGCAACGTGTGATCCCAGATTAGATCCTGGACCTTTTTTTTTTTCCTTTCCCCATAAAATATGCCACTGGGACAACTGGTAAAATTTGAATAAGATCTGTAGATAGGTAAGAACATGGAATCAATTTTAACTTTCAGATTTTGATTATTTGTGCTAGTTATTGAAGAAACTGTCCATGTGAGGAAATACACAGGGACGTATTTAGGCATAAATGGGCATCATAGCTACAATTTATTCTCAAATCACACAGAAAAAGTACGCAAAGAGAGAGAACATCAAATGCGGTAATGATCTGAATGAAGGGCGTGTGATCCTCATACTATGAGACTTTTCTCTAAGTCTGAAAGTATATCAAAATAAAAAGTTTGTCCAAAAAAAAAAAAAAGCGAGGTCTTTGGGTAACAGTATTTTAAATCTGAATTCACAATTCTAAGAGGCCCCTGGGTCCCTTTTATTTGCAAAATGCTGATCTGTCCTTGTGTCAAATGTAATAATTCAGTGCTGTACTCCTTATCCGAGAAAGATCAGCGGGGTGGAGGTGGAGAGACACAATTTAAAGAACTGGATTAAACCAGTGTAAGTTCAATTCAGTTAACATTACTGAGAACTTAATATACAACATGCACTACGCCAGACACTGGGGAAAAACAGTGAAGAAGGCTGGTATCTGCGGTCCTGGAGCTGATATCCAGTTGGGCAGACTTTATGATAAACACGAGTTAACTGTGGTAAGTGTTACCAAGAGGAAAAGACAGGGTTTAACATGGTCAGTATGGTCTGGAAAGTCAAAGATAATAAACAAATGTAAATGCCTGGCAAAGGGAATCCATGTTTCAGCGTCCACACCTGGAAGGCTACATCCATATCCTGCCCTTCCTCTTCCTCTTCTAACCTGCAGCCCTTCATACATAACCAGTTAAAACTTCTATGACGCCAGTACTCAAGCCTCATCCTACCCTCAAAGTGTTAACTTCCTACTAGTGACCACATTTTGGATAAAGCAACAGTCGATCTGATAATCACAGAAAACTAGCAGAGATATTTTCTGAAACGAGTAGGTAACAGAATAGCAGGAGCCACCCCTACTCCTGCTTTCATTTCTTTGAAAAGTGCCTACTTCTAGTCTAGTGAAAAGATCACTGATAGTACATAACCATGGATTCCAGCTAAAGTTTGATCAGCTTTGAAATCCTGGTGGAAACATTGTTTCCAAGCCTTGATTAGCCCACCTATAACACAAGGGCTTAGATCATCTCTGAGATCTTTGCCAGGTCTACAATTTTATAATTTTAAGAAAAGCTGGTTGTCGCCTAAGGACCTTCTCACAATAAGAGCACTCTGATGACGGCAGGGGCTGGATTCAGACTGCCTAGGTTCAAACCCTGACTGTAGCACTTACGAGCTGTGGGGACTTAGGCAAGTAGTTTACCCTTTCCAATGTTTCCATTTCTTCTTCAGTAAAATGGGGATGATAACTGTATCTACCTACCCACAGGGTAGTTGCAGAGATTAAAGAATTAATACAGGACAATGCTCAGACCATGCTCAGACCATAATAATGCTTAATCTGAGATTAACCAAGCTATGTGATCATCACCTAATTGGCTCTGATTCAATCTTATTCCTCTTCTGAAAAATGATAGGTCAGGCTAGTGATTTTCAAACTTTGTTTTATAAAACTGGATGCCTTGGGGACTGCCAAGGGGGCCAAGAGAATGAACTGTTTAAGAGGAGGGAGGAAATTTCCATTTTTATCAATCTTACATATTGTGGTTTAAATAAAACCTCAAAAAAAAAAAAAAAAAAGTTTGGGCATCACTGGATTAGAGGGTCATCAAGGGTCCTTCCAGGACTAAAATCATATTGTAGCAGGAAATCGTCTTCCAGATAAAGCGAGGACATGAGTACCTAATTATAAATCTCTTCTAAATGACATTCTATGTTTTCAAAACTTCTAATATAACCTATTAGAAAATTACCTGGAAGAACATGAGACCATGAAGTTCCACTATCAAACCAGATGTCCAAAATATCCTGACCTGGTACATATTCCAAGGCATCAGGACCACCGACCTAATCAGATAATGTAATAGCATTTTTAATTACACAAAAATCGCAACATATGTAGTAGATACCAAAAAAAGTCTTAAAGCACGTGAAAATCTTTCACAACTGCCTCCACTTGTGTATCAAAGTGACTACGGTCACAGGAATTATTCTCTCGTGATTTTAACAGTCTCGTAAACCATTATGTTTTCATCACAAGTGCTGTGGTTAGCAGCTGTCACGTCAGCCCCGGGCTCATGGTAAACCTGTGCACGACGGGATGAAATGCTGCCAGGTCCTCTGTCACCCTCACGATGGGCTGCAGATCAGACCGCTGTGACCCGCAGGGTTTTCACTGGCTGTTTTTTTTCGGAAGTAGATCTCCAGGCCTCTCCTCCTAGTCCGTCTTCATCTGGAAGCTCTGCTGAAACCTGTCCAGCTTCATCACGTGCAAACCTCCACTGACGGATGGGTGGTGGCTACGCATGAGGTACGCTGGCTGAGCACTGAGCCCCCGTCTCCCACACGGAAGGCAGGTATTCTACCACTGAACCACCAATGCCCTCACAGCCACAATTACGTCAGCTTAATCAACCGAATCTGTCAAAATCAATCTCGGCCCTTGATGAGATTATCAATCTCAGCCCTCGACAAGATGACAAAGACCGTCACAATTCACTGCTACATTAAGTACTATGCCCATTTTCAAACTGTACTGACATCATTTCTAGTGAATAAATTCATTAGCTTTACATGATAATACCTTTTAAATCCCAAGGATTTCACATGCTGTCATTAAGTCACACAGTACACGCACGAAGGCTGTTAAATACAAAGAGAACCTTACCTGAGAGAAGACTTCTTTTGGAAGAAGCTGTTCAGTGGGAAGAGTCCACCAAATATCACTGCCATGTTGTTCCACTAGTTTAATAATATGCTCAATGGTTTGGCTATTTTAGGGAGTAAAGACAGAATTATGCAATTAACTATTGTAACTAATACCAATTTAAACAGTGACAATATTTTCAACAAGGCTGTCAAATCCATTCAGAGGAGAAGAACAGTCTCTTCAACAAAGGATTATGGACCAACTGGATTTCCACATGTCAAAGAATGATGTTGGACCCTGACCTCATACTACACATAAAAATTAACTCAAAAAAATCAACCCCCTAAATATAAGGAATAAAACTTTCAGAAGAAAACACAGGGGCAAATTTTTATGACCCTGGATTAGCAATGGATTCTAAGAAACCAAAAGCATGAGCAACAAAAGAAAAAACAGAGAAACTGAACTTCATCAAAATCAAAGTTTTGAGAATCAAAGGATAATATTAAAAAAGTGAAAAGACAATATACAGAATGAGAAAAAATACTTGAAGTCATATACCTGGTAAGGATTTAATATTCAAATGTATAAGAACTCCTAAAACTCAACAAAACAAACCAATTAAAAAATGTACAAAGGACTTTAACAGACACTTCTCCGCAGAAGATATACAAGTGGCCAATAAACACATGAAAGGATGCTTGGAATCATTTTCCACAAGGGAAATCAAGTCAAAACCACAGGAGATATCACTTCATATACACTTAGATGGCTATTATCACACACATACAAAGGAAAACAACAAGTATCAGGCAGGAGACGGAGAAACTGGAACCCTTGTATATTGCTAGACTATAAAATAACGTGGCTGCTGTGGAAAACACTTTGGCAATTCCTCAAATGTGAAACACAGAATTACCATACAACTCAGCAATTCCATTCCTAGGTATATACGCAGAACTGAAAGCAAGAGCTCAACCAGGTCCGTGTACACCAATGTTTATAGCAGCATTATTCACTATAGCCAAAAAGTATACCTCAACAGAAGAATGGATAAGCAAAATGTGGTATATACACACAATGGAGTATTATTCAGCCATAAAGAGAACTAAAGTTCTGATATGCTGTATTTTTACACAAATAATGTGCCCTTCTGCGTTTGTTGGCGGGCCTTGCCCTCCCGCCCTGCGAGGCACCCTCACAAGTGCCACCATGCCAATCCTCTTCCACATGTTGTTGTTAAAAAAAAGTAGCATAGCGTGCTTATGAAAATACCCTGCGAGGGGAGGGCACAGCTGGCAAACAAACGCAGGAGGTGCGCGTTATCTGCGTAAATACAGTGTGCTACAACATATATGAACCTTGAAAACACTATCCTAAGTGAAATAAGACAGACACGAAGGTACAAATAGTGTACGATTCCACTTATGTGAAATATCTAGAGGCAGAAAGATTAAGAGGTTACCAGAGGCTGAGGCGAGAGGGAGTTACTGCTTATTGAGTACAGAGTTTCTCTTTGGGGTGACAAAAAAGGTCTGGAATAGTCGCAACGGTTGCGGAAGATTTTTAATGTAATTACTGCCAATGAATTGTATACATTAAAATGATTAAAATAACAAACTTTGTTTTATATCTATATTTCCCATAATTAAAAAAAAAAAGAGAGTGATACATGATACATAGTTCCTATTGCAGCCCTGACCTTTCCCCCAAACTTTAGTGGTTTAGCCTCGATTACCTGCTTGCCTGGCTGTTGTCATCTCAGCTTCAATATTAAATAAAATAGATTATATCTGCCTCTTAAAAAAAACTTCTCCTGATGTCCCTATTTCAGTTATTGATTTCCCTATTTCTATCAATCTATTTTCCATCCAGGTACCTGCACTCAAAACTTCCTAATTATCTCCCCATCTCAATTTCTACCCAAACTAAGCCAACATGTTCTGTCAGTTCAACTGTGAAATGTCACTCAAATTTGTCCCTTTATCTCAATGACAATGTATTAGCCCAAACTCATCACCTAAATACTAAATTGCTGCAATGGTCTGATTTTCCCCCCACTCTCATCCCTTTAATTTACATTTCACGCCGTTTTTATCACACCAATCCCCTGCTCAAAAACTTCCAATGGCCCCCTCACTGTTTACAGGACTAAGTCCAAACCCACATGCCTAAGATGCAATGCCACACTAGAGCATGGACTTCAACAACAGATATCTGGGTTTATGTTCTGACTCTGCCACTTTTTAGATACATGACCATGCACAAGTGCCAACACTTGTCTGAGTCTTGGTTGCCCCATCCAAAAACTACTTATTCAGCAGATCCAAGATTAACCCAGATCCAAGACCCAAGCAATTCAGATTCTAGGCACTGGGAATACAGCAGATAACAAAACAAGAATCCTGCCCCAATGGAACTTACATTTCAGTGATCCTTCCCTCGGAACTGTTGAGAACTAAATGAGAATACACACGTAGTACTTAGGACAGTGCCTAACACACAACAGAAGCTCAATAAATGTTACCAAATGAATATTAAAACTGGTCATACAGTTATAAATGATTTTCAAATTAAACTGAAGAAAAATTTATACTGAAAGTTTCTCATGAGAATAGCGTACTTTTATGGCCCTTGGACATCCTTTTAACCTAATACTGAAGTCGCTCCTGAGCTTCACCCTTCAGCCAAAGATTAGACAAGCCCATAAAACAAACAGTAATACACACAGCTCAACCACCTATACGAAACTAAATGGGCACAGCAGCCCAGGGGCAAGGACGAGAAGGCAGGAGGGGACAGGAAGGCCGGACAAATGGAAACGGGGAACCCAAGGTCAAGAAGGGGAAAGTGCCGACAGGTCACAGGGCTGGCAACCGATGTCACAAACAACACGTGTATTAATTATTTAATGAGAAACTAATTTGCTCTGTAAACCTTCATCTAAAGCACAATTAAAAAAAGAACGACAAAAATACATACTTTTAATTTATCATACTATGTGATTTATCAGAGCTTTTTTTTTTTTGTTAACATTACAACTTCCTCCAGTACTTGCTTTACATTAAGAAGCAGTTGATACACCGGTCGAGAGCACGGACCCTGGAGCGAGACAGCTTTGCTTTAATTCCTGGCCCTACTACTTACTGGCTGTGTGACCCTGGGCGAGGCACTCAGGATCTCTGCACCTCAGTTTCCTCGTCTGCAAAATGGAGATAACAGTATCCCTCAGAGGGTTATTATTAACTAACCTAAAATATATAAAATGCTTTTTAGAACAATGTCTGGCACATGTTAAAACCTATTATGTAAGCATTAGCTATTAATTCAAACTCAGTCTCTGAAGTTAGGTAAATTTTTTTATTATTGTCTTTAATTGTGCTTTAGGTGGAAGTTCACAGAGCAAATTAGTTTCTCATTAAATAATTTATACACAAATTGTTTTGTGACACTGGTTGCCAACCCCATGACGTGTCAACACTTTCCCCTCCTCCACTCCGGGGTTCCCTGTTCCATTTGCACAGTTTTCCTGTCCCTTCCTGCCTTCCCGTCTTTGGGGCTGGTGTGCCCATCTAGCCTCATATGCATGACTGAACTACGAAGCACGTCCCTCACATGTGTTATTGCTGGCCCGCCCGATAGACCTGTCTAATCTTTGGCTGAAGGGTGACTTCAGTGCTGAGTTAAAAGGTTGTCGGGGGCTATACTCTTGGGCTCTCTCCAGACTCTGTCAGACCAGCAAGTCTGATCTTTTTTCGTGAATTTGAATTTTGTTCTACATTTTTCTCCGGTTCTGTTCAGGCCCTCTATTGTGATCCTTGCCAGAGCAAAATGAAGTTAGGTAAATTTAGATGGAGTTAATTTTTTCCTAACAAATTGTGAAAACACACATCCATATTAATATTTAAAGATTACAGATACATGCTAAAGCCAAGATTTGAACTGTCCTCTCTTCTACCACATTCCATTAACTCAAGTAACTAAGAATTAACTCTAGGTCCATGAGAGCCAATGGAAATGGAGGGGGTCCTGGAAAGACGGTAAGTTTTTCATCTACATCTGCTCTATAATAATCATGACTATGTAGGGCAAATCATTTAACTTCCTGGGTCTGAAAATTCACAGATAAAGTGAATTATTCTCAAAAAATGTGTGGGAAGCAAAAGTCAAATGATTAATAAAAATGAAATACGCTCTACAAATTAAAACTTCAAAAGCAATGTATCAGTAAGTTGGTATACCATGAAGACGGAATGGAAAAGCATATAACGCTACCAGCATCTCCTCTGAAGAAATCATAAAAAGGTAAAGTGGACACGGTCCGTATTTCTAAGACAGTCACTCACCCTCGATGAACTTCAACTGTGAAGACAAACATGTGATACGAGACCATAAAAGCTCTGTGCAATGATTACCTGCTTATATGACCATGATATTTAGTTAAATATTACTTCTGGTGTATTTTACACAGAACACTTTATCAGTTAAGAAACGATGAATACACTAGAATAGAAAAAGCTGAATAAACCTAATGTTATTACCCAACAAGAACAAGTTTTTAAAGAGAGAGAGGGAGAGAGTAGAGCTCATTTACACACACAGTTACCGTGGGTGTGCGGTTCACACCAGTTACAAAATTTTCATCAAAAACACTGATTCCAAAAATGTGTATCATTTTGCCTTTATTTTTTTTACAATGTTATCATTAGATCAGTGACTTCAGGTAAACAGTAAAATAAAACTACAACAGTTTAAACTCAACTGTATTGGAAATAAACAGATAAAATAAATACAGCAACAAAAGCAAGTGGTTAAAATTTCGTATTAATTTAGAAAATAAGATAGAGATGTTAATGTTATTATTAATCAAAATAAAAGCATTTTTGTCTATGCCAGACATTAGACTTTTCAAAGCACTTTACAAGTGCTCTCTAATTGGATTCACAGAATACATACTTTGTAGCTCTTGACAGGTAACAGACTGCCTTCAAAAAACCAAACCAAACCTGCTGCCATAGTCGATTCGGACTCATAGCAGCCCCACAGGACACTGCAGGACTGCCCTGTGGGGTTTCCAAGGGGGGGCTAGTGGATTCGAACTGCTGACCTTTTGGTTAGCAGCCGAGCTCTTAAAACACTATGCCAGCAGGGCCCTCTCTGTCTCAGGAATCCTTAAACCATGAGCCTGAACAAGTAACAGCATGAGAACCAGGCCTTGAAATTATGTCTCCAAAAATCATACTTGATACTATTTTTACTTGTTTTTGCCTAATTCATCTATAAAGACAACCACTGTAATTGTGAACTGGCACTCCTATTTCTGGGGTTTGCCAAGCAATGGCAAAAAGATCCTTATTACTTATACATATAATTAAAACTATAAACCGGAGATGAAGTCGGGTAACTAGAGACTGTCAGGAGATTAGCGTGTTGACAGACCACAGCACTAAGTCCAAAGGCCAGATACTACCTTGTAGAGTGATAAGAATAATTCACATTATTTTTCTGAACTTCAGTTTCTATGAACACCGAGAAAAGCTATGAGAAAGAAAGGTTACATGAAAAATTTTGTTCTTAAAAAAAAAAAAAAGACAGAAAAAGAAAAGCTCCAATGTCAGTCAGGAACCTTGCAACTTATATATATAAAAAAAAAAATGTATCTTGTCAGAGTATTCAATTCAACCCTAGTAAGACTGTGCTGTTTTGTATCCTTATGTGACAGATAATTCAATGAAACTTTAAAATTATATTTTAGGTATTACTTATGTAACTATGCTCAAATACATTACTGAGTCTATAATTACAAATACCAAAGAGAGGCGGAGCCAAGATGGTGGCTTAGTCAGACACACCATGCCATCCCTCTACAGCAAAGATCCGAGAAACCAAGTGAAACAGGTGCAGGTAACAATTCTGGAACCCTGAACATCAAAAAGAAAGGATAAAGAATTGAATCAAACACCAACTGGAAGTAAAAATTGAACAAACACATTGAATGAGGAGTAACATGGAGTGGAGAGGATCTGCCAGCCATCCCAGCTCAACGAGGCCCATCTTGAGATAAAGCCAATAACGACCATGGGTGAGGAGCACGGAAAGTAACTTCACGACATTCCCATAAGAGACAGAGAAACTGTACAGACACACCTGGAGAGAAGCAAGGTAAGTGGCTCATGACCAAGATCTGAGGAGGGAAAACACAGAAAAGAGGGCAAAAACTCCAGGAATCTTGCTGTCCACAGGGTAGGTAGGGGGCCAGGATCCAGAGTCAAGTGTACTCACGAGAGGTGGTCCTGGACCTCTGGGGTGAGTGACATGCATGCGGCAGTAGATCTGTGGAGTAATGGAAGGAGGGTTCCCCATCCGACCCACTCCGGGCAGCCTCTGTCCTCACTTGACTGGGGGCAGGTCCTGACTGCTGGCTGCAGTGGACAGGAAGGGCCGGGGCACTCCAGTCTGTTAGCTGAAGGGGCACACTCTACTTCCTCCTGCCCTCACAATTGGAAGCAGCAGAGGGTCCCATTCCCAGCCACCCTGCCTAAGTGGGGACCATAACACGAGCTCCCTCTCTCAGTCCCGTCCAATACCCCCCTCTGCCCATTCTAACAGCACTGAAAAGAGAAGCAGACAGTTCCACGATAATAGCAGGGGGCTTTAATACACCACTTTTGAAGAAAGAAAGAACTGGAAAGAAACTCAGCAAAAGTACGGATGACCTAAACATCACAATCGACCACCTCACAGACATGTATAAAACACTCCACCTGACAGCAGCACAGGACACATTCTTCTCCAACTGACATAGACCATTCTCCAGAACAGACATTTTTTAAGCCACAATGAATTCAAAAGCATCAACACAGTACAAAGCATCTCTGATCACAATGCTATAAATCAGAAACGAACAACGGGAAGAACAAGGAAAAAAAAAAAAACTACATGGCAACTGGAAAACACTTTGCTTAAAAACTACTGGGTAATAGATGAAATTTAAAATTAAATTAAAAAAATTTCTAGAATCAAATGAGAATGAAAGCACAACATACCAAAATCTTTGGGACACAGCAAAAGCAGTACTCAGGGGTCAATTTATAGCAATAAACATAGATATCAAAAAAGAAAGAACCAAAATCAAGATGTTAACACTACAATTCAATCAAATAGAAAACAGCAGCAAAAGAAGCCCACAGCCACAAGAATAAAGGAAATAATAAAGATTAGAGCAGAAATAAATGAATCAGAAAATAGAAAAACAATCAAAAGAATCAACAAGACTACAAATTGGTTCTTTTAAAAGATCAATAAAATCAACAAACCACTGGCCAAATTGACAAAAGAGAAGATGCAAATAACACAAATAAGAAATGAGTGATGTTACAACAGAACCAACTGTAATAAAAAGGATTTTAACAGATTATTACAAAAATGATACTCCAACAAATTTGAAAACTTAGAAGAAATTGACAAATTTCTAGAAATACACTACCTAGTCAAACAAACAAAAGCCGAGGTAGAAAATCTGAACAGACCCATAACAAAAGAGGAAATGGAAGAAGTCATAAAAAAAAAACTCCCAACAAAAAAAAGCCCCGGCCAGGCCAGACAGCTTTACAGGAGAATTCTACCTAACATTCAGAGAAGAGTTGACACCACTACTACCAGAAGTATTCCAGAACACAGAAAAAGAAAGAATGCTCCTGAATTCACCCTATAAAGCCAGTGTAACCCTGATACCAAAGTCAGGCAAGGACACCACTAAAAAAGGAAATTACAGACCAATGTCCTTTATGACTACAAAGGTAAAAATTCTCAACAAAATTCTAGCCAACAGAATTCAACAGCGTATCAAAAATATAATACATCATGACCAAGTGGGCTTCATACAAGGCATGCAAGGATGGTTCAACATCAGAAAACCAATCAATGTAATCCACCACACAGATAAATGACAAGAATAGCATGATGATCTCAATCGATGCAGAAAGATCATTTGAAAAATCCAGCATCCATGCCTGAGAAAAACTCTCAATAAAATAGGAATAGAAAGAAAATTCCTCAACATAATTAAGGGCATATATACAACCAACAGCCAACATTATTCTCAATGGAAAGAGACTGAAAGCATTCCCCTTGAGAATGGGAACCAGACAAGGATGCTCTCTTTCACCACTCTTATTCAATATTGTACTAGAAGTCCTAGCTAGAGCAATAAGGCAAGAAGGGAAATAAAGGGCATACAAACTGTTAGGGACTATCCCTATTTGCAGATGACATGATTATACACATAGAAAATCCCAGAGGCTTCACAAGAAAGCTGCTGGAACTAATAGAAGGGATTCAGCAAAGTGGTACGGTGCAAAGTCAACGTACAAAAATACAAAAATCAGTCAGATTCCTCTACACTAACAAAGAGAACTTCGATAAGGAAATCAGGAAAACTATACCATTTACAATAGCACCCCAAAAGATAAAATGCTTAGGGATAAATCTAACTAAGGACATAAAAGACTTATACAAAAATAACTACGAAACACTACTGCAAGAAGCCAAGAGACCTACATAAATGGGAAAACATGCCACACTTATGGTTAGGAAGACTTAACACTGTGAAAATATCAATACTACTAAAAAAAAAAAAATTTTTTTTTCAATGCGATATACAAATATAGTGCAATCCTGATCCAAATTCCAACAACATTCTTTAGTGAGTTGGAAGAACTAATCACCAACTTTATATGGAAAGGAATGAGATCCCCGGATAAGCAAAGCATTACTGATGAGGAAGAACAAAAGTAGGCGGCCTCACACTCCCCAATCTCAGAACCCAGTACACAGACACAGTAGGCAAAACCACATGGTAGTGGTACAATGACAGATGCAGACCAATGGAACAGAATTGAGAACTCAGAGTAAATCCAACCACCTATGGACAGCTGATTTTTGACAAAAGGTTGAAGTCCCTTAAATGGGAAGAGAAAATTTCTTTAACAAATGGTGCTGGCAAAACTGGATATCCATTTGCACAAAAATGAAAGAAAATCCATACCTTACACCATACACAAACACTAACTCAAAAATGGATCAAAGACCTAAATGTAAAACCTAAAACTGTAGAGATCACGGAAGAAAGAATAGGGACAATGCCAAGGGTTCTAATAGACGGCATAAATAGAATACCAAACATAACTAAAAATGCATAAACAGCAGAAGATAAACTAGATAACTGGGGTCGCCTAAAAATTAAACACTTAATCAAAAGTCTTCACCAAAAGTATAAAAAGAGAATCCACGGGCTGGGAATAGAATTTTGGCTACGACATATCCGAGATGGGTGTAATCTCCAAAATACATAGAAAACCTCAACACCTAAATAACGAAAAGACAAACAACCCAATTAAAAAACGGGCAACCACAACCGATGACTGCCCTGACAGGGAGCACAACAGAGAACCTCTGAGGGAGCAGGAGAACAGTGGGGTGCAGACCCCAAATTCTCATACAAAGACCAGAATTAATGGTCTGACTGAGACTAGAAGAATCCCGGCAGTCACGGTCCCCAAACCTTCTGTTGGCCCAGGACAGGAACCATTCCCGAAGACAACTCATCAGACATGGATTGGACTGGACAATGGGTTGGAGAAAGATGCTGATGAAGAGTGAGCTACTTGTATCAGGTGGACACTTGAGAGTATGCCAGCATCTCCTGTCTAGACGGGAGATGGGAGGGTAGAGAGGGTTAGAAACTGTCAAAATGGTCACGAAAGGAGAGACTGAAAGGAGGGAGTGGGCTGACTCATTAGCGGGAGAGTAAGTGGGAGTATGTAGTAAGGTGTATATAAGTTTACGTGTGAGAGACTGACTTGATTTGTAAACTTTCACTTAAAGCACAATAAAAATTATTAAAAAAAAAAAAATGGGCAAAAGACATAACAGGCACTTCACCAAAGGACTCATCCAGGCGGCTAACAAACTCAGGAAGAGATGCTTCACAATCATTAGCCATTAGCGATACAAATCAAAACTATAATGAGATACCATCTCACCCCAGCAATAATGGCACTGATCAAAAAAACAAAAAACAACAAATGCTGGCGAGTTTGTGGGGAGACTGGGACTCTTATACACTGCTGGTGGGAATGTAAAATGGTACAACCACTACAGAAAACGGTATGGTGCTTCCTTAAAAAACTAGAAAGAGAAATACCACATGATCCAGCAATCCCACTCCTAGGTATACATCCTAGAGAAATAAGAGCCATAACACGAACAGACATATCCACACCCATGTTCATTGCAACATTATTCAAAATAGCAAAAAGATGGAAACCTAAATACTGATCAGTGGATCAACGGATGAACTGTGTTACATACACACAACAGAATACTACATGAAGAATAATGATTAATCCATAAAACATCTTACAAAATGGATGAATCTGGAGAACATTATGCTCAGTGAAATAAGTCAATCATAAAAGGACAAACATTGTATGAGAGCACTATCACAAAAAGTCAAGAATAGGTTTATACCTGGAAAGAAACATTCTTTGATGATTACCAGGGATGGGAGGGAGAGGAAGGAGTTGTAGATGTATTAATTCTGGAAAAGAAAGGGCAATACACTATGTGGGGGAAGTCAGCATAACGTGACCGTAGCAAAGGTAGGCTCTGAGAGGTACACAAGAATAAAGAGCAACTACCGTAAATGCTGTAACATACATAATCCTGCAACAACAACAACAAACAATAATTTGTGACTAGATACATACACACACACACACAGAGTTGCCGTTGAGTCAAATTCGACTCATAGCGACCCTACAGGACAGAGAAGAACTGCCCCACAGAGCTTCCAAGGAGCGCCTGGCGGATTCAAACTGCGGACCTTTTGGTTAGCGGCTGTAGCACTTAACCACTACGCCACTGGGGTTTCCGAGTAGATACACAATATATACGGTAAATAAGTGAGGCAGGTTGTAGAGGAGTACACCTGCATACACACACAGTTACGGCTGTGGATATTTCTACACACGTATTTGTAAATGCTGCATAGATATACCTGTATACAACAGAGCACATATGGGCACAGGCACAGAAGCTACTTAGACACTGGAACTGAACTACTGGACTTGAGGGCTAAGGATCATAGTCTCGGGGGACATACAGGTCAACTGGCAAAAACACAGCTCATAATGTTCTACATCCTGGCCTGGTAAGGAGCGTCGGAGGCCTTAAAACATGGCAGAGTATTTTCAAAACAAAGTTTACAATAAAAATAAAGACACACAACCTATGAAACTCAAGTATCTATACTGGATTGCAAAATAAAGATAAATTTAATTCCCAAACAGAATCTGAAAAGATAACAATTTGGGAAAAAAATAAGTAAAGGCTGTACAAGTGCGCCAAGGACGCTCAGGGTAGGACAGCAGAAAACCAACCAACCAACCAACCTAGAACAGCGCTAAATGCCGGGCCACATTCCATCTTCAGACATAAGGACCCTGGCGGACGTTAAGAGTTAAGCTACATTTTTAATGGCTCATATTCATTCTTCCATAATTGACTTAAATTATCTCTTATTTCCTTAGAATACCAGAAGTAGACTTTTTTACAACAAAACTGGGATTGTGATATCAAAAAAAAATTTTTAAACAATTTTCCAAGCAATTCCCTGTGATATTCTGAAGATGCATATATGAAGAATGTACTGAAATATTCTTCAGAAAAAAAATACCAGATATAAGTTTAAATTTTTCTCTGGAAATTTCAGAATTCTCCCCTTTACTTTGTTAATAATAATGCATATTTAACACACAGTTAACTTGTAACCTAAAGATCACTGTAAATTACCATTGATAAAAGTGGGTGAAGCCAACTTATCACTACATAATCTACATGCTTCCTTTTAACGCTGTATTTCATAAAGCAATAAAATGCTGTACTTTACTCACGGGTCTTATCTGAACACATGCATTACGCGTCCCTTCTTAGGTTCCAATCAGGAAAACGTCACTAGGTAGTCTGAGCAACTGTAATGCCAGCCAATCATCGGAACTTTGACATCAACCAGGCTGAAAGCTTATTTAGCGTGTTATTGGAAATTAAGCAGCACTAAGATTGCTAGGAAATGAAGAAGCTGGCTGTCATTCCACGGCTGCCTGCATTCTGTCTTTATAAGCAAGATGTTAAGGACTGTAAGAAAACTTTTCTTCTGCAAGTTACTGAAATAACAATGAGGTAAGCAGCTAATACTTCATGTCTTACTTAATTTAATGATGGAACACAATGAGATTTCTGGGGGGAAATCTATTTTTAATTTAATCCTATACTTATAAAGGTGACAAAAATAATCTTGGAGAATTTTTTCTTTATTTAATGAACATTATCAAACTTTTTCGCCAAAGGCCATTATTACTTGAGCACAAATTTGAGATAGTTACAGCTAACACTCAAACTGAAAAGTCACTGCCTGTTTTTAGTAAATGTGTCCTAATTTCCAGAGGTCAGGTGCTAAGTTTCTTAAACGTATATGCTAATTATCACATTAATAGTGTGAAACTGATTACGATCATCTGAAATGACGAAAGAAATTTAACCAACAACTTCTTTTCCTTCCTACGTAGCTAACGTTTCTAATTTTATCTTTTTTATTCTAAAAATTATTTATTTTGTATTTATTAACTAGAAACAGATTCCAATCTAAATTAAAGTGGCGTTGTATTACAGATTCAGAAAATGACTAATGATGTTAAAGTCAGAAATGGAACTATTCAGAAAATACAAAGGTGACCATAAAATGCAAACGAGAACAATATTAAACACCAGAGTTTCAAATCTATCAATTTCTAAACTTACTAAGAACATGAAAAAATCAAGATTTTCTTCTGTGAAGCAAGTACACTTAGAGATTTTAATTACAGACTTTTTTCAGGAAAAGCTTAATGGAGTTATCAAATGTAACAGCAACTCCATGTGGACCAGGTACTGACTTCCAGTGGGGATGCTGTTACTTTTGATGGCTACCAATGAGCTACAACGCAAAGAAAAGTCAAGACAGATGAAAAATCATGGTTGGCTAATTCTTGTCTGATTAAGGAAGAAAAAAGGCAACCTTTCATTCTGTCTTACAAAAAAACCTGACAAATAATTAAAAATTAATATTGATTTTCTTGAATCCAAGTGGCATGCCACATACAGTAAATCAACAATGGAAGAGGAGTAGAGCCATCACTCAGAAACGGTGTACAGGAAAATGACCTATGAACTGACAGACAATATGGCTAAGTTTGTCTGTCATTTCTGTAGGCCAACATTCTGTATGTCTGCTACTTCAAAGTCAGAAATCAACTAAGACCATGCAAGCAATACAAGGCCGGCTACACAGAAAAGAACCTGTAACACACCATGTACATACATGGACTGTTAATAAAACAAATGATACCTAATGAAAATCTGCTTGTGTTTGTCTGATAAAGCTCAAAATTATTTCACCTAGCTTCCTTATCAACTGACCTATGTACCATTTTATTGTCATGATTAAACAATGGTCAATTAAACCAGGCTGCTCTAGTTACTTACATATACATATATGGTCTGCTTCAATCACTTCAAGGAAATTCCCTAAAAATATTTCTCTCTAGATACTGATGAGAATGAGAAACAACTGTGGTAGCTTTTAAACATTTCTTTAAAAGAAAACTGTCCGTTGTGGAGTTTCAAACATACTTGTACAAATTTATCTCAACAATAATCACTTTAATTCTCAACAGAGGTATTGAGGTATTAGTAGTTGACATCTCACCAAGCTCTCAATTATAAGAATGGCAGAAGCAATAATATTTAGACCAAAGAGTCTCATCTCAGCTCCCAATTGTAATAATACTGAAATAGCCTTTCAATGACTTTCAGGTCTGTAGCCTCTGGTTTCTTCTCCTAAAACACACACTTATACCTATTGAAAAGTTTATACTCCTTAACCTAGTACTCAAGACTCCCTAGAATCTGCCCCAAACCACCTTTGTTAGTGTTTTACTTTTCTCACCCACCCTACAGTCACAGTTGGTTGTTCTATCAGTTGGCATCAAGTAGATTCCGACACCAACTCACGGCCACCCACGTGTGTCAGAGTAGAGCTGTGCTCCACAGGGTTTACAATAACTGATTTTCTGGAAGTAGACAGTGAGGCCTTTCTTCCGAGGTGCCTCTGGGTAGACTCAAGCCTTCAGCCTTTTGGTTAGCTGCCAAGCACGTTAACTATTTCTACCATCCAGGGACTCCTTGGTTCTACAGATGTTATACTTTCCATGTCTAGGTCTTCAGCTCCTCCTTGTCCCTCTACTTAGAAAACACTTTCCCAATTTTCCTAATTTCCTACCTACTCCTTAGGACTCAACTCAAATGCCATATCCTCTAAAAATGAAGGAAAAATGAGCTGTTCTGTGGTTCAACGTTTGCAAGGCAGACCCTCTAGTTCTTGTCTCTGAGCCATGTTGCCATAAGGTATCACAGTCACCATGAGTAAGTGATACAACATATATTTCAAGCTGAAAAGGAACTTTCATACAAAGGATACTAAAAACCACCTAATTATGCGGTTATAGGTGATTTAAAAAAGAAAAAACAAAACAAGAAACACTTTAATCAACGTTTTTGAAAACTCCTAAGATACACATGTAATTCATAAAGCATCAGGTAAAGAAGTGCCGATAATGTTGATAAAGTAGACCCTAAAAGAGCCTCAAGGTGGGGACGTTAAAGTCCGTTTCTACAATCTCTTAAACTTCCCACTACTTGCTAGCTTCCATGCCCTCAAATTCATCACAGAATCCTCAACTGATAATATGTATAAACACTAAATATATTCAACTCTTTACTTATGCTACAGTGTAATTTAGTAAAAATCCCATTTACCAAATTAAAACAAAACTACTAAAAGAAAATGAAAACCTAGATTACATTCCTAAAAAGAATGATTAATATTCCCCTTTCAAAATCTGGTAATAACACCAACAAAATTCAAAGCCTCCCTAATTTTACAAGGAGATTAACCTGGCTACACTACCATCTCACTAAGGACTGGGATCACGTCAGTCTTCTTCACTGCAGCTATTAGTGGTTCCTCACACTAACATGTATTAAGTGCCTTCAGGTGTTTCCTGAGTGAACAAATGAAGAGCACCTACCACTTATGGAACACTGTGCTCTATTCCAGGATTTCTACATTGAGGCAGCATTCATAATAACCCTCCCATAAGCACTGGTTTTCCTATTTTACAGAAGAACAAACTGGGACTCAGAGACATTAAGTAAATCCTCAGTCTCACACTTCCCCTAAAAAATCATTATTTTCAAATATTTTATTTAATATGCATCAGAAGTTATCAATAGTCCACCATTTTTCTATTTTTGAAGAAAACGCAACTCACTTTAAAATGCTGAAAAATTTTAGGAAGAGTTCTACCTGTTTATCAAGACTTCGTCTTTTGTCTTATGAAGAAAAACAGGAATTGGAACACCCCAAGCTCTCTGTCTTGATATACACCAATAGGGTCGCCTGTCCATCATTTCGACCATGGCATTCAGTGCTGATCCAGGAATAAATTTCACCTTTTTTAACAATTCCTGCAATTGATTAACAAATCAACGGCTAGTAAAAGGAAGCAGAGAAATTTTCTAGAACTGTCACATTTTTCCTAACGCAGTTCTTTTTTTGGGATGTTTATACTCATTCACACACTCCCTCCCATCCATCAAAAAAAAAAAAAAGATTTCAAAGCAAATGAGATAAAGTAAAACAGCGCCACATTAAATAACCAATAAATAACATGCTGAGCAGACTTCACTTTGGAGGATGTGGCAAGGGGTTTTATAGCACCAAATACCTAGTGCTCTAGATCAAAGCTGGCAATAATAGGTTTGTTTAGTAGAAATATTGTACTTCATTGAATTGTGGTTAAAATCAATTCAATCTTGATTTCAATCATTTTTTTAATGCTTAAAAAATAAGCTACCAGCCTCGGATGCCAAACAAGGATTGCAACATAACTTGGTTTTACACCATATAGGCTGCAAAACAGAAAAAAAAAAAAAAAAAATCCTAAGTTATTTCCTATTACTTACCACCTCTTAGGAACCTTCCCTTACCAGCCCTCTCGCCCTAAAAAGTATAAACCACTACCATATGATTTAATTTCATTCATTTCACTGGTCAATTACCAAAAGATGAAATATACTGGCAAACTGTTGGGTACCAAAAAAACCAAACCCAAACCCACTGCCGTTGAGTCGATTCCGACTCACAGCGACCCTATAGGACAGAGTAGAACTGCCCGATAGAGTTTCCAAGGAGCGCGTGGAGTATTCGAACTGCCGACCTCTTCACTAGCAGCCATAGCACTTAACCACTACGCCACCAGGGTCAATTACCAAAAGATGAAATATACTGGCAAATTGTTTGGTACAGTAATATCCAAAAAAGCCGGAATTGTTTAACATCATTTTAAAAGTGTCTCTATCCCTTAATAAAGGCACTTTGATATTTTCAGAGTAGGTTTAAAGGGTTTCCTCACTTACCTGAACTACTAGAAATCTCTCCCTCAAACCCTCAGTAGCACCACCTACTGGGAGAATGGCACTAGCTCTACAATTCGATTCCATCAAAGTTTGGTTTAAAAATTCACAAAATGTGACTACGGGCTAGATATTGGATTTTGTTAAGGAATAATCATGACTTTCTTTAAGGTGATGATAACAGCATTGGAGTATATTTTTAAAAGGCTTTACCTTTCAGGTAGACAAACTGAAATATTTATGGAAGAAATAATGCCTGGAAGTTACTTAAAAAAAAAATCCAATGGGTAGTAGGCGACAGGTAGGTGGGTAGGAGGGAGCAGAGATAAAAACAAGATTGGCCAAAAGTTGATTACTGTTTAAGCTGGGTGACTGTTTAAGATGGTGGTACAGTAACCTTGTCTCTCTACTTCTGCAAGGAGCAACTGAATTTTCTTTTTATAAAAAAGTTAAAACAAAACTCTTGGCTTAAGCAAATTGTATCAGATCCACCAAAAACCTGTGCCTAGCTGGCAGTAACACATTTTAACATTTACAAGTAAGGGCACTAGGTTCATAAGGAAGTAAAAAAAAAAAAAAACAAGGAACAATCCATAGCACAACTGTCCACACTGCTCGCATTTAAAAAGTGTAAACTGCTACGCGTAACTTTGGGAAGGGCCCCAAATTGCCAAGCCAACAAATGAGGAAGTTAATAAAGCAAAATATCTGTATTCTGCCTGCCTAACAAATATATATTTGACTTCTCATATTTAAAATATATTTAAGCTCTTTCATTCAACAAAACCAAGTTATAAAATACACATACATCACACATACATGTATATATTGAATATATGTATGTACATATTGAATGAAAGAGCTCAAATATGTATCAAATATTTAGAACACTGGTTACACAACACCTTTTCAAATGAAATGCATTATAATCTTAAGGGAGTAAAGGAGTCTTAAAAAGTTTTACTGAGTGTCTATTGTGTGCCAGACACTACTCCGGGAACTTGTATTCACTTACCACATCAGGTAGGCGTTATTATCACTTTTACATAGACAGAGGTGCTAGGAGGTTAAACAACTTACTAAACTCAGCTCTGTACTAATTCTATTTTCAACACACTGGACAGAAAAGTCTACCTACTAACTGTGTGACTCTGGGCAAGTCAATTAACCTCTCATTTTCCACACAGGTATAAAGAAAAGGAATCCTAACCTCCTTCCAGATCTGAAATTCTGCGACGTCATGAAAACAAACTATAACAGCAGCAGCGATCCCTTTCACTCCCAGAATCCCACCTCCACTTCACATGCAGCCGTCTCATACTGAGGCAGCGATAAACCCAACCCCTGTTACAGGGTGCCTTTTATACCTTGGCCGTGGGCTTAATATCCGCGATATTCACAAACCACTGTTTGCTGGCCCGAATAACCACTGGTTTCTTAGTCCTCCAGTCATAGGGGTAGCTGTGTACCAATTTTTCCTCTTTCAACAAATTTTTTGCAGCCTGAAGCATCTTTATAACTTAAAAAAAAATTAATAACAATTTATATTAGACATAATTTAAAAATACTATGAAAATCCTATTAATACTCTAAACTCTCAGGGAGTGCGAAATCTAGACCAATAGGTGCCAACAAGCATAGCACTTCCCATGTATCAAAAGTATAACCTGGGAACCGCCGGGCAGAAAAAGTAAGGGTTGTGTAACTCAATCAGACGTCCAACGATGCCACTCCCAAGGCTCTTCACTTTAAAGGAAAAGATGAACAGGCTATATCTAGAATTGTAGATTTGAAATTCAGAGTCATAATCTTTCATACCATGAATCTTCGAATGGTCTTTAGGTAATCCAGAAGAAACCAGGTGTAGCGGGCTAAACTGTCTCCCCCAAAAAGTTCTGTTCAAATCCTAACTCCTGATACCTTCACTCCTGTGACCTTATTTACAAACAAGGTCTCTACAATGTAATCAGGTTAAAATGAGTTCATACTCGATTAGGATGGGATTTGAATCCACTAACTGGTGCCCTTATATGAGGATGAGGGGACACACAAGAGGAATGAAGGCCGTGTGACAACAGAGGCAGAGACTGGAGAGATGCAGCTACTGTTGAGAACTGGAAAATAGGAAGAAGCAGAGAAGGATTCTTCCCCAGAGCCTTCGGAGAGACCGTGCTCTGCTGTTAACTGGATTTCAGACGTCTGGACCCTAGAGCTCTAAGAGAATAAATTTCTGAAGTCGTAAGTCACCAAGCTTGTGGTGATTTGTTACAATAGCCCTAGGAAACTACCACAACTCCAAAAACCAAACCCACTGCCGTCGAGTCGATTCCAACTCACAGTGACCCTACAGCAAGCCTAATTAGACTTAGTTCTGGTGTGGGCAAAGGGGTTTTCAAAGCTCTTGGTCCCTGGACCCAAAAAGAAAAGCAGAAAGACAATTCAAGGCTGGAAGGCCCCCAAGATCATGGTACATGAACTGCTCTATACAGGTCAGGGCCTTACAAAGGTTAAGAAAGGAGTGGGGAACATCCGATTCACAGCTAATATCTAGCCCCAAGCCTGACTTCATCCATCCAAAGTAATACTGCTGATGATTATCTCTGCAGCCCCTAAAATAACACCATTCTCTCGCTGACTGCCCTGATTTGCTTAAACATGATAGAGTAGCTTCAAAGCAAAAGATGAAAACTCCCAAACTCCATTTTAAACTCCATGGCAAAATATTCAAAATTTTAGTATTTCGATTCTATTGAAAATAAACAGGGAAGATAGCTAGCAAAGGCTACTGCTGGCTACTTTTCAAAAAAATTAATAAATCCATTTATGATTTCAACAAATACAATACTCACCCACATCAGTTCCCTCTTCAAGGACAGCCTTATTTTGAAGTTCGGGACCTGCACCATCTGTGAAAATTCCATCTTCATTCACTAAACAATCCTGCAAAGGGTCATTGTGAATAAAGTATCAAAACATTTTATCTTACGGCAATACCTGACAAAACAACGTATAAAACAAATCTCAGAAGAGCCTAGTCTTTCTCTGAGTGGAAAATCTGGGGTACTTCTTATTCAGCAAGTAGAAATTTGTCAATTTCATACATTTAAATCACCAAAGGCAAAACATGTTATTAAAGCATATACCTAAAACTTAATAACGAAGTATAAGAAAAACACCTCATCTTGGTCTCTTACTAATTTAGAGACGTGAGGTAATGGACAGTGATGACACTGAGATTGGCCTTTAACGATAATGAAAAAACATACTATATCACTGAAGTGTGTGAAATAAATTTAGAGGAAATTATTTAGTTTAAAAACAAAAACTAAAACCTCTGCTTTTCAACTATTTAGTAAAATCCAGTTGCCATTTTTCAGGGACTAAAAGTAACTTGTCTATGTCACTTAATACGTTTTAAAAAAAAAAAAAAATTGCCCCGTTTTAATACCTATTCTTCAATTCTAACTCTGTGTTGATTTTATGCTAATTCTGGGAGCTCTTTCTCAACTGAATGGACTAATGAGCCTTTAGGGTACTGTACAAACCTAAGCACTTCACAATTTAACTATGAGGACAAAAATGATTGCTTACTATACAAAAAACATAGATACTCATTAGCATTTATCACTTTAATTCTACAAAAGCAGTAACTAAAAAGAAAAAAAAAGGACTAGTACCATGGACAGGCTGTGCTGAGAAGCTACACTGTAATCTTCCATACCATGAGCTGGGGCCGTGTGAACCAACCCAGTTCCTTTTGCCACGGTCACATGACTTGCCGGTAAAAGAGGAGAGACTTTATCGGGAAATATAGGATGAGTACAAGTACCATTTTCCAAATCTGCACCTATGGAGAAAGAAAACCACTACTTAGGATCAATTTTATAAATGGCAATTCTTCTAATTACCTCTTAAGAGTAGCAAGAGAACTTGAGGGTTAAGAGCGCAGAATCTGGACTGGGCTCAAATCCTGGCTTCTGCTTTTACTTCTGTGACCCTCGGGGATCTATGAAATGGGGATCATCGCAGCTCCTACCTCAGAGAGCTGCTGTGAGGATAAAATAAGTGAATGCATTTTAAGTGGTCTGGGCACTTAGCACAACACCTGCCACACAATAAATGCTTAAAAATATTAGCAATTAACTGAAGTGAGTGAACAAATAACTCAAATGAGCCCAAGGAAATGTCTCTGATTTATGTACAGTTATGATTATAACCAAGAAAACCCTACGGAGCTCAGTTCTACTCTGTAACACATGAGGTCACCATGAGTCAAAGGCCGACTCAACGGCAGCTAATGACAACAACAATGCATCACGTGAAGTATGAGGACAAAGAAATTCTAGATCAACAGATCGATGACCCGTAGGTTCCAATACCGTCTCTGTGGAAGCTCATTGTGACTTTCCATATTGTTACCCTAAAAAAGGTAGAAGATAATAAATAATGCCTAACAGCTGCTGGGCAGCCATCACGTATCAGATTCAACACAAATTCTTATTCCATCTTTATCACAACACTACAAAAGAGGTTTTATTATCCACAATTTACAAATGAAGAAACAAAGGACTCAGAAAACTTAGGCAATCTGCCTGAGGTCACACTGTTAACAAAGGACTAAATCCAAAGTCTGATATTCCAAATTTAATGCTCCATGTAACCCTAACTCCCTTTAATACTTTATTACACTTACCACACGTTAATTTTTCTACACCATTATCTGTTCCCAGTTTCATCACCTCTGAGTTCCAAAAGCTAATCTTCCTTTCATATGTTCTAAAAATAAGCCTTCAATCTTTAAAAGGATTACCTGGTTCTACCAGTCCAACTTACCAGATGTACTGCCTAAGTCAATGTTTACCTTACCTACTATTTTATAAAGAAACTTCTATTGCCCTCTAACTCCTCGGAACTTCGCCACAAGTCATCCTTCACCTTTCCAAACTAAATAATATTAACTTTTAAAACTCTGTCTTCACTGAGAAAACTCCCCACCCCATTATACGTTTTCTAGCCTTACAGCAATCAAAACTACGTCACCTGGGTAAATAAATTGTGGTATATTCACACAATGGAATACTACGCATCGATAAAGAACAGTGACGAATCTCTGAAACATTTCATAACATGGAGGAACCTGGAAGGCATTATGCTGAGCGAAATTAGTCAGAGGCAAAAGGACAAATATTGTATAAGAACACTATTATAAAATCTTGAGAAATAGTAAACCTGAGAAGAACACATACTTTTGTGGTTACGAGGGGGGGAGGGAGGGAGGGTGGGAGAGGGTTTTTTATTGATTAATCAGTAGATAAGAACTGCTCTAGGTGAAGGGAAAGACAACACTCAATACATGGAAGGTCAGCTCGATTGGACTGGACCAAAAGCAAAGAAGTTTCCGGGATAAAATGAATGCTTCAAAGGTCAGCGGAGCAAGGGCGGGGGTCTGGGGAACATGGTTTGCGGGGACTTCTAAGTCAATTGGCAAAATAATTCTATTATGAAATCATTCTGCATCCCACTTTGAAATGTGGCGTCTGGGATCTTAAATGCTAACAAGCGGCCATCTAAGATGCATCAATTGGTCTCAACCCACCTGGAGCAAAGGAAAATGAAAAACACCAAGGCCACACGACAACTAAGAGCCCAAGAGACAGAAAGGGCCACATGAACCAGAGACCTACATCATCCTGAGACCAGAAGAACTAGTTGGTGCCCGGCCACAATCAATGACTGCCCTGACAGGGAGCACAGCAGAGGACCCCTGAGGGAGCAGGAGATCAGTGGGATACAGACCCCAAATTCTCATGAAAAGACCAAACTTAATGGTCTGACTGAGACTAGAGGAATCCCGGCGGCCATGGTCCCCAGACCTTCTGTTGGCACAGGACAGGAACCATCCCCGAAGACAACTCATCAGACATGAAAGGGACTGGTCAGCGGGAGGGAGAGAGACGCTGATGAAGAGTGAGCTAATTATTTCAGGTGGACACTTGAGATTGTGTTGGCAACTCTTGTCTGGAGGGGGGATGGGAGGATAGAGAGAGAGGGAAGCCGGCAAAATTGTCAAGAAAGGAGAGACTGAAAGGGCTGACTCAAGAGGAGGAGAGCAAGTGGGAGTAGGGAGTGAGATGTACGTAAACTTATATGTGACAGACGGATTGGATTTGTAAACGTTCACTTGAAACTTAATAAAAGTTATAAAAAAGAAAAACTACGTCACCTATTTGTACCACCAGAAGAACAAGACAAACATTTTAACTCTGGCTTTTCTTAACAGCCCTGCTGCTGACTTTGTTTTGGTCACAACACACAATGGCTTGAGAAACTGACATTCCCTCGTGATTGACGACAATGAAACTCCTGCTATTCAACTTGGCTGGCTTAGCACCTTATTACTAGGAACTTATTCACAAACCGGTACTTCAGGATGCATCCTTTTCTGGATGATTCATAATAATGTTAAAAAAATTTTCAACACTGATTTCCATAAAAACCTACCCCATAGTTTTCACTTCAATTCCTTTCTCTAAGTTAGTGCCACAAGTAAGACCCGTCTCCATGACGTTATGCTGTATCCTATTATGTTTTTAGTTTGATAACCAAAGGTTGTTCTCGGATGCCACTGAGTAGATTGCAACCCATAGTGATCCCATGTGACAGAGTAGACCTGACCCATAGGGTTTTCTAGGTTGTAATTTTTATGGAAGCAGATCACCATGTATTTCTCCCAAGGAGCCGCTGGGTGAGTTTAAACTGGTAACCTTTTGGTTAGCAGCTGAGCGCTTAACCAACGTGCCACCACGGCTCCTACTCCCGATCCCCCACGACCAATGACGTTGAAATGATTACTAAGGAACAACTCACTTTCTGTAAAGAAAACCTACACTATACAAATTATTCCATTTTAGCTGTTCAACATTCCTCTTACTTTAATAAGTAGACAAGTTAGTTGTCACCAGCTTATTTTACCACGGGCGAGAAGTTTATCTACTCTGCTGCAATGCGGTGCTCAAAAGGCAACGTGATAACTCTCTGCACAGTAATAATTTAAAACAAAGATACAATCCAGACAAAAGATCTTAAATCTTAACCTTAATACCGTCAAGAACCTCTACAGAATGCTGTTCAGCCTCTGTGGGAACATCGAGCTTATTCACGTCTGTGACACCTAACTCATCTGTTGCACCAACAAGGATCAAACGGTCTTAAACATTCAGTCACACCTTTTTTACTTCTGATGTAAAAATCCTTTTACTTTTGTTAAGGTTGCTAAACTGTCCTGTCTCTGAACTGACGCACTTAGAGGCCTTCCCTAGTAGGTATGCAATCTTTGTATCCTTGGTATGTTTTCTCATGTGACTGTTTTTTTAGTAAGAAACTCAGAGATATACTATCTCCAAGCATTTAAGGTAATTTTAAATTTTTCTAGACTTCCATAGCATATTTCAAAACAGTCACTACTTTAGAAATCCCAGGTTATAGCTTACCAAGAACTCTTTTGACAGAAACATTGTCTTTGCAATAATTTTTAAAACTTACTCAATTTATTAAAACTGTAAGTGTATTTCCTCACTCACTCGTTTTATTTAATCGGATAAAAACAACTATTAACAACTTAATTTTACATAGACTTTTACAAACTAACTACTGAATGCTTGCTGGAAATATGTTTTTACCCTATTGTGCCTTTGTCAACGTTCCCTTCATTCTATGCTCCTCTTATGCTGAAGGTATGCTCTCCTTCAGTGTAATCAACAAAAATACAGCCTTCTTTTTAGAAAGGTAGAGCCTGTATCTGGTTTTTAATTCACAAAGTTCAGAAAAAGCAATGAACCCAAATCAACCCAATATTTTGATGCCTGGGAAGGTCAGAATATCTATAAATTTTTACCTAAAAATGTTGAAATAACCTCAAATTTTGTCTCCAATGCAGAAGCAACAGATGTTACTTTATCTGCTGCCAAGATGTAGACATCACCAGAATTGGCACACTTCACTACAGCATACCTAAAATAAAAATTTTACAAGGTCATTATTAATAACGAAAAAAGAAAAGCCACAGATAACATTTTAATTTTTTACATCACTTTGGAAAAACCAACTTCAAAATTAAAAAAAAAGTACTGTGTTTAAAGGACTTCACACACTACACTTCTGTGTAGTTTTCCCTAAAAAGAGGATAAAGCTGGAAATAAGTTTTAAAAGGGATCATTTAAACTTAACAAAATCAACATGATCCTAATATCTAACTTATGATTCACTAAATTTTAAAAGGATAATGAGGGTGAAATAAATTCAACACAATTCTTACGATGGAATGGACCCTATCTGTGGATAACACAAACAAACGGAAAATGCAACACTCTACCTACTTTGCATCTAGCATATAGCATACAGCCTGGTTGGCTGGGATTGTCCAAGGCTGTGTGGTCCACACTAAGACGCTAACAGTAGATGAGCCATCTGGGAAAATAAAGTGGCAAAATGTTAGCAAATGTGGTAATTCAATGACCTGCATAAAATCCAGCAACGAATAAATCTTACCTAAAAGAGGTGCCAACACAGGAGAAGGTCTGGAAACAGGGAATTTTACATATACAGAACGGCTGATGTGCTCAGGATTATATTCAAGTTCCGCTTCAGCCAAGGCAGTCCTAAGGTTTAAAAACAGAGCACGTATATACCTGGAAGCCAAACAACCTTCTCCCCCTTAATTACTAAACACACATACGATACCTTGATGAGGGAGACCAAAACACAGGTTTGTAAGCTCGATAAACCAACCCCTGCAAACGACAAAGATACTATGTTAAAGCCGGAATTTTGTAACATATCATTTAACACACTAAAAGGGAGGGGGAAAAAAAAACAGTACCTTTTCATACATTTCATAGAAAATTCTCAACTGGTTGGCTTCATATTTTTTATCAAATGTATAGTAGCAGTTATCCCAGTCCGCCATTATTCCCCAACGTGTGAACGCTGACTTCTGCTTCTCAGCGGCGGCTTTAGCAAAGGATCTGGCTACAAACACAAAATGCAACTGCTTTTGAAAATCAATTCACGGCAACTCTTAAAACCGGATTAGCACGTTATCTGTCCGGATGCAGTTACTGTACACGGAGGCCATAGAGATCTTTAACAGAAAGATTATTTTGAAAGTTGAAAGTGCTCAGAAGATACCTATATCAAAGTCAGAAATTAACTGGAATTTCAGTAGTTACAATTTTATCGTTTGCTGTATTTTCCAGAATTTTATAGAATGACTTCACGTTTAGGAAAAAAAAAAAAATGCTCCCTATTTAAGAAAAAGTTACAGAATAATTCTCATTTCATTATACACACTGAAAATTAATTAGTATACTTGATTTAAGCCAATAACATGTTTCACGAGGAAGTCAAAGATCTTCACAACGGTATCTGCATATACAACGGGATAACATATAAGGAGAGTCCTCCCTGACCCAGATTACTAAAGGACCAAACAGGAGATTAACTGAAAATCCGGGTGCTTTAGGGTTTACTTTTGTTTTAACACCTGGAATTGGTCAGAAGTCCTAGTCAGGAAAGCTCCATAGTCACATTCAAACTCCCTGAGGGGCCCAACTGCTGGGCTAAATGAGGGCTGTGGGGGCCAGGAAAGCTCCATAGTCACATCCACACTCTCGGAGGGACTGAACTGCTGGGCTAAGTGAGGGCTGTGGGGACCCGGAAAGCTCCATAGTCACATCCACACTCCCTGAGGGGCCGAACTGCTGGGCTAAGTGAGGGCTGTGGGGACCAGGAAAGCTCCATAGCCACATCCACACTCCCTGAGGGACCGAACTGCTGGGCTAGGTGGGGGCTGTGGGGACCAGGAAAGCTCCACAGTCACATCCAAACTCCCTGAGGGGCCGAACTGCTAGGCTAAGTGAGGGCTGTGGGGACCAGGAAAGCTCCATAGTCACATCCACACTCTCTGAGGGACTGAACTGCTGGGCTAAGTGAGGGCTGTGGGGACCAGGAAAGCTCCATAGTCACATCCACACTCTCTGAGGGGCCGAACTGCTGGGCTAAGTGGGGGCTGTGGGGACCAAGAAAGCTCCATAGTCACATCCAAACTCCCTGAGGGACCAAACTGCTGGGCTAAGTGGGGGCTGTGGGGACCAGGAAAGCTCCATAGTCACATCCACACTCTCGGAGGGACTGAACTGCTGGGCTAAGTGAGGGCTGTGGGGACCACAGTCTCGAGGAACAGCGAGATCAATTGGCATAACATAGTTTATAAAGTAAATATCCTACATTCTACTTTGGTGAGTAGCATCTGGGGTCTTAAAAGCCTGTGAGTGGCCATCTAAGATACTCCACTGGTGTCACCCCTTCGGGAGCAAGAAAGAATGAAGAAAACTAAAGATATAAGGGAAAGATTAGTCCAAAGAACTAATGACACATCTAGCATGGCCTCCACCAGACTGAGTCTAGCACAACTAGATGGTGCCCAGCTACCACCACTGACTGCTCTGACAAGGATCACAATAGAGGGTTCTGGACAGAGCTGGAGAAAAATGTAGAACAAAATTCTAACTCAGAAAGAAAGACCAGACTTGCTGGCCTGACAAAGACTGGAGAAACCCCGAGAGTGTGGCCCCAGACATCCTTTTAGCTCAGTAATGAAGTCACTCCTGAGGTTCACCCTTTAGCCAAAGATTAGACAAGCCCATAAAACAAAACGAGACTAAAGGGGCACACCAGCCCAGGGGCAAGGACTAGAAGACAGGAGGAGGGAACAGGAAAGCTGGTAATAGGGAACCCAAGGTTGAGAAGAGAATTTACATGTTGTGCGGTTGTTAACCAATGTCATAAAACAATATGTATGCTAACTTTAAGGAGAAACTAGTTTGCTATTTAAAGTACAATAAAAAAAACTAAAAAAATACTTCACAGATTTCCCATCGACTACTGAATAAAGCCCAAACTTCTTAAAAAAAAAAAAAAAGTCTAGTCAGGAAAGTAAATAAAAACACTGACCAAAGTAATAATTTCATAAAATGTGAAGGTTGGAAGAACTAAAATGAAAAATACACTTAGAAACGCTTACAAAATTCTTCCTTCTGAATTCTAAACATATTTTCTCAAAAAATTCAGTTTTCTGTGGTATGAAGTGGTTTCCAACAGATCACATTATTAAAAAAAAGAGAGAGAGAGAGAGAGATAAAGCACCAATTCCAGGTGCTTTATCCCTCTGAAAAAGCTATGACTTTTGCATGGGACCAATAACTTTTCGAATATCATGTTAAAACAGAAACAAGTTGTTTACCTTTCTCTCTAATTTCCACAGCTGAAAGACTCTGAGCTTTTTCACCAAGTTCTGATAATACTTTTATCTCAATGGGTAATCCATGACAATCCCAGCCCGGCACAAAATGTATTTTGGAACCTTTCATCATATGATATCGGTTGGCAATGTCTTTCAAAATCTGCAAAGATAAAATGATAAACATCATGAAGCATGTGGCCTACAATTTATATTCTTTACTTCATTTAATACCATGTTAAAACACTAAAAAAGCCCAAATTTAAAAAGGATCTATATAAAATTACCTATTAAATCTAGTAAAACAACTCAATTCCAACTCAGAGCAACCCCATATGACAGAGAAGACCTGCCCTATAAGGTTTACCAGGCTGTAATCTTTACGGGGGGAACCTGATGGCACAGTGGTTAAGGGCTCAGCGGCTAACCAAAAGGTCTGGAGTTCAAATCCGCAAGCTGCGCCTTGGAAACCCTACGGGGCAGTCCTACTCTGTCCTATACAGTCGCCATGAGTCGGAACTGACTTGACAGCAATGGGTTCTGGGTTTCATCTTTAAAGGAGCAGATCATCAGGTCTTTCCCCTGTGGAGCCGCTGAGGGGGTTTGAACTGTCAACCTTTTGGTTAGCAGCTGAGTGTTTAACCATTGGGACACCAGAGAGTACAAATAAGTCAATTACAAATTTGCTTTACTCTTAGGGGAAAAAAATTACTGACATAAATAGTTCAACATAATTTACAGGCTAAGAAATATTATAGAATCATTGCAGAACTTATAACGGCAGCCAATAACAACGCATGGCTGTTGGGCAACTGAAACATGGCTAGTCCAAATTGAAATGTGCCTCAGATTTCAAAGACTTAGTATAAAGAAAGGATGTAAAATGTCTCAAAAAATTTTTATATCGATTACATGCTGAAGTGACAGTATCTTAGATATGTTGAGTTAAATATAGTACTAGTTTCACCAGACTTTTTTAACTGTTTTTTTTAATGTAGCTACTAGAACACATTAACTTACCTACATGGCTACATTACTCCCATTATATTTCTACTGAGCACAGCTGCTTTCAATCATTTGAGCAGAATGGAACAACCTGAACTAAAAAACAACAACTCTAATAAGAATTTTAAATGTAACCATAAAAGGAAATGGTATCTGAAACCTACCATAAAAAAAGAAGTAAGGAATATTTTACAAATTCCTCGTAAACATTACCCTCCCCCCAAAACAAATACCTTCATACAGTAATCAAAACTATAGTAGGCTATAGTTGGCAAAAGGATAGACACATAGATCAATGGAACAGAACAGAGAATTCAGAAATACACCCCCCAAAATATGCTTAGTTTTGACAAAGGTGCAAAAGCAATTCGGCGGAGGAAAGACAGCCTTTTCAACTGGTGCTGAAGTACACAGACATACACAGGAGGGAAAAAATGAACCTAGGTTTAAGTACCACACTTTATACAAAATTATACAAAAATTAACTCAAAATTGATGACTGATTTAAATGTAAAACATAAAACTATAAAATTTTAAGAAAATAATAAAGGAGAAAATCTTGAAACTAAAAGCATGATTCATAAAAGGAAAAACTGATAAACTGGACTTCATCGAAACAGATCTTTTAATTGTTGTAAAAATGTATGTAACACATTTGCCAAGTCAACATTTTTCATGTGTACAATTTGGTGATACAAATTACACTAATCACGCTGTGCACCGTCATCAACAAACAACAGCTCTTTTAAGAAAATGAAAAAAGAAGCTATAGACTGGAAAAAATAATTGCAAACCACATACCCAACAAAGGACTAGTATTTAAAATATATAAAGAACCGAAAATAGAAAAAAAAAAAAAATGAGCAAAAGACAGACATTTTATCAAAGAATTGGAAAAATGGCAAATAGACACATGGAAAGATATGCAACATCAATAGCCATAAGCAAAATGCAAATTATAAGCATAATGAAGTATCGCTACATACCTATTCTAACGGCTAAAACAAAAAATAGTGACAACACTAAATGCTGACAAGGATGGGGAGAAAATGGATTATTCCTATATTGCTGATGGGAATGTGAAATAGTACAGCCACTCTAAAAAACAGCTTGCCATTTAAAAGAAAACAAACAGAATTACCGTATGTCCCTGTAACTGCAGTCTTCGGTATTTATCCCAAAGAAATGGAAACCTACATTCACACAAAAACCTGTACATCAATGTTTATAGCAGCTTTATTTGGAACAGTCAAAAGTGAGAACAACCCACATGGTCTTCAATGGATGAACGATTACACAAACCACGGTACGACTCTACTATGACACACGCAAAAAACTCAGACTGAATCTCCAGAGAATTGTGCTGGGTAAAAAAAGTCAATCTCAAAGTTACAAATTACATGATTCCATTTATATAATATTCTCGAAATGAGTAAAACAGAGAAATGGGGAACAGATCAGTGATCACAAGGAGTTAAGGGGGGTGGGGCCAGGAGGTAAATGGGTGTGGCTATAACAGGGTAGCCTGAGGGGTTCTAGTGGTGATGGCCACTTCCGGCATCCTGATAGTATCAGGCATCCCGATAGTATCAGCACCAACATCCTGGTTGTGATACTGTTTTGCAAGATGTTGCTACTGGAAAAAAATGTGAAAAGGTACAAGGGATCCTCTGTATGATGTCTCACAACTGCACGTGAATATAAAATTACCTAAAATCATGAAACCTTCTGAGGTTTAATTAAAACAACAACAACAACAAAAGAACTAAATAGATGTACTAAAAACAAACAAGCATTTTAGTTTCCTCCATAAAAAGAAATGTCTTTTTACCACCTATTGTAACACGTCTAATACAATAATTCAAAAACGAACTGTGAAGCAGCAGAGCACAGTGTGGCAACGTGGAAGCAAACAAACCTAATACTGAGGAATGGGCAACGTGAGTAACATACATTTGTTTTATAAGTTTACAAAAAAATTCACTGCTCTAACACAATATGCAATACATAATACAGTACCACCCGGATAGCAATACCGAGCCATTTTGCGGCCAGATTTTTAGTTTTGAGAGTATACACAGATATCCAAAGCCACTTCTTCTCAAAATTGTCCACTGAAGTATATACGTAAAGTGATTGAAGAATGGGTAAACAAATTGTGGTAAGTTCACACAAACGACTGTTACTCAGCAATTCAAAAAGAATGAATCATTGATACCTATAACAATATGCCTACTACACAGAATGAAGTACACAGGGTATGAGTCCACTTAGAGGAAATCCCAGAACAGGGAAAAAAATCTAAAGTGACAGAAACCAAGAAGTGGTTGCCTGGGGTGGGAGATGGGTGAAGGTGGGAGACTGACTTCAAAGGTACATGAGGGAGACTTACGGGTGACAGAAATAGTTAAAGAGAGGTACACAACTGTCAGGACTTGTCAAACTGAAAACTCTCAGATCTGTGCATTCAACTGTACTTTATATCTCAATCTAAAAAGACAGTGAACTAACATGTTAGTCCTGTAATACTCAAAATGCCAGTCCGTATCAAGATTAGCTTTGTATCATAATGTAAAGGAGCACGTTTCCTTCATCAAGAAACCTTTGCTAGGAAGATAATCTCAGCTGAAATAACTACTGCTTAGTAACAAAGCTACTTTACATTCCGGTGGAAGCTCCACATTTCAGAACCGGTAGGCCTGTAACAAGAGGCCACTCAGCTACGCTAGCAGCCACTCATCCAGGCTAGCAGCCTGTGGGAGAAAAAGGGAACAAGGAGACATGGAGCTTGGAGCAAGCCTGAACTTGAAAACATGTTTAATTTCTTTTAAATTCAAAGAAATCTTGTATTTGATATCATGCGTTTTAATATAAAAATATTCTCAGTTACTATCTACTTAAAGGGTCTTATACTGCCTTGAATGGCTCAACCACAAACCTGGCTCCTATTTTAAATAAAAAAAACAAGGTTTAATTTACGAAAGTGCTCAAATGCATCTACTGTAAATAGTGAATAGTATCTATGATACAAGAACACAAGAAAAAAGGTAGACAGCATGTTGCATATGAGTGGGATAAAAGAGATGGCATCTCAAGGAGACTTACAGCCTCTTCCAAACCAAACCAAACCCAGTGCCGTCGAGTCGATTCCAACTCATAGTGACCCTACAGGACAGAGTAGAACTGCCCCATAGAGTTCCCAAGGAGCACCTAGCGGATTCAAACTGCCAACCCTTTGGTTGACAGCCGCAGCACTTAACCACTATGCCACCAGGGTTTCCTACAGCCTTTTGCAAGTACCTAAATAAGTTAGATACCAGAAAAAAAAATCCTGACTGGATGCTAGAAATTAAAATACAAATAGTCTTCTAGATTCAAAAGAACACTGAGATCAAGCAACAAAATCTTTGCTTTGCAAAAAAGCAAGCACGTGGAAACAACTGCTCTACTTAGCCAAAAAAAAAAAACTTGATTTTTTTTTTTTTGGTGCCAAATGCATTTACAAACTCAAGAGAAAGAGTAAACTAAAAAGGATGATTTAATTAACTAACCTAATATAGGTGAGAAATACAGGTACCCTCTGCTTTTCCAAACTTTACTTTATGCCAGTTCACTTTTACGAAAGACCTACATTAGTACCTGTTTTCACTAACCAAAAAAACCTAAGAGGATTTTCGTTTCTATGAAAATCAAGTGGAAATAGTGTTCAGCGTTTGTTTTGCAGCAAGCCGCTAAGAGAGGCAGCTTGCACCCTGAGCAGTGAGAGTGGTGTCGCCAAGCTCCTTCCCGGGAAATACACTCATCATCTCAGCATCTGCCACCATAGCTTTGAACTGTGTCTGTGAGCAGCTGTGTTTTATCTCCATTTATTTTGTGCATCTGTTAGCAAGGCGTGTCCTAAGGTATCAGAAAAGCCTAAGGGAGCTTGTAAGGGTTTTATGGGCTATTTGGTATGTACGATCTGGTAGGTTATTTTTTGAGTCTGGAAAGGCTTGAAAATTTTTCCCATATGAATTAATGGTAACTGCTCCTTCACTTAGCTCCATTTCGGCTTACAGAAGGTTTGATAGGATCGCTCTACTTTGGGATAACAGGGGAAACCTGTATTAGTAAAGGAAGATGAAATGATAAATATAGCCTGTAACAGAAACACATTTTTATCTTGGAAAGGAGACCCTCTGACTACTATTCCCTCAACAGAATCACCAAGTCCCCTGCAATCACCCTTAGCCTTCCTGGCAGAAAGCAAAGAAAGCCTATAGGGCTCTTAGGAAAATCAAGTGAGTTCTCTCAAAGGAGAACTCAAATTTCTTGCTCAAAATTCATTCCGTGTTGAAAACCAACCTAGCAGTCACCCCTCACAAGCCAACCAACCAACAGTGGGCAGCACTACACGCTAATCTCCCGATTTACAGGCCAGTGTTTGCTTGTCCCCTCATCGCTCACTATCTCCATCGGAATGTCCAATCACGTCTCAAAGTCAACATGCTCAGTTGATTTTCCTTGCCAAACCTGATCCTCCCACAATCTTCCCATCTCAGGTAATGGCTACTCTGTCCTTCCAAGTACTCAGAACAAAATCCCGGGAATTATCCTTGACTCTTTCTTTTACACCCCACATGCAATCCATCAGCAAATACTGTCAGCCTTGCCTTTAAGCTATACCCGGAGTATGACCATTTCTCACACCAACTGAGGTCCAGGTCACTCTCATCTCTCTCCTGAATTACTACAATTGTCCCCGTACTTGTCTCCATTTCCGTACTCTCTCCACCTCCAGTCTGCTGCCAACATAGCAGGCAACACTGATCCTACAGAAACATAAGTCAGATGATGAATGTCTTTGCTCAAAACCCTCCAACGGCTCCCCATTACACTTCAAATGGACTAGGAGATCTGGCTCCTGCTCCTCTCCAGCTTCATCTAATACTCTCCCTCTCACTGACTTCAGACCAGCCACACTGACTTTCTCACTGCTGTTCAAACACAACAAGCAAACTCTTCGCACTTGCTATTCTTACTCCAAATATCCCCATGGCTCACCTCCTTGCTTTCTGGGGGACTTTACATAACTGTCCTCTTTTCAGCGAGGGAGGCCTTCCTAGACCAACTTATTAAAATTGCAGTTTCCCCAACTGACCCACCCTATTCCCCTTCCTGGGTTTATTTTCCTCCACAGCATTTATCACTAAGGAGCCCTGTGGTGATGGCGCAGTGGTTAGTGTGCTCATATGCTGACTGAAAGGTTGGCAGTTCAAACCCACCAGCCACGCTGTGGGAGAATGACATGGCATTTGGCTTCCATAAAGATTTACAGTTTTGGAAACTCTATGAGACAGTTCTACCCTGTCATACAGGGTCACTATGAGTTGGAATCAAAGGGTTTACTTATCACTATCTAACATCCTATATATTTTACTTAGTCACCTTGTTGATAAACCTTCTGCCACTAAGGCATAATGGCAGGATTTTGCTTTCTTATGTTCACTGCTATACCCAAAACCGAGAAAAACATCCGATACATAGCTCAATAATTATGATTGAATGAAATGAGATTTACCAAGGTAAAGTAATAATAATCTCAAAGCAAATAACAGTGATGTTATTTTTCACCGAACCATTAAAGCTATTCGTTGCTTTCTATTTCTATCAAGAGTTCAGTGCTAGGTACCAATGTAAACTTACCCAGCTTCATATAACTAGGATACACTTTTATGTAGTGAATACTTTAGTAGAGGCTTTCCCTCAGGTCTTACAACCAGACTAAAAATTATAATTACCTTATTTAAAGCATGCCCCACATGAGCATCGCCATTTGCATACGGAGGTCCATCATGAAGACAAAATTCTGTCTTCACTTTTCTTTCTCTTTGCCATGAATAAAGTTCTGAAAATCCACACTTCTGTTTAAAAGGAACAAAATAAAGTCTGAATATCACATACATACTCATGAACATCATCATACATAACAGTCTGCATTTGCTTATTTTTTTATCCCATTCCAATCTATTCAACTCTAAAATAACAGGTGGTGAGGTTTCTAACATGCACATCTGAGCACTCTCCTCTTAAAACATTTCAGTAGTTTCCACCATTACCTTCAGAAAAAAGTCCAAACTTTTTATGTGGTATATAGAACTTTACAAGGTTTTTTGTTGTCATTGTTATCAAGGTGATTCCAACTTATGGTGATCATTTGTGTAGCAGAGGGAAACATTGCCCAGTTTTGTGACATTTTCAAGATCTTGCTATATTTGCATCTTTTGTTGTGGCTATTAAGGTCAATTAATCTCATTGAGGATTTCCCTCATTTTCACTGACCCTCTACTTCACGAAAGATGATGTCCTTTTCTAACAATGGGTCTTTCCTGATGATGTGTCCAAAGTCAGTGAGCCAAAGTCTCACCACTCTCCCTTCAAAGGATCATTCTGGTTATATTTCTTCTAAGACTTATTCGTTCCCTGGCAGTCCATTGTATAGTCAATATTCTTCGTCAACATTATAATTTGAATGCTTCAATTCTTCCGTCTTCCTTTTTCATTGTCCAGCATTTGCATGCATATGAGGTGGCTGAAAAGATGATGGCTTAGGTCAGGCGCACCTTAGTCATCAAAGTGACATCTGCTTTTTTAAAAATTTAGAGGGGTCTTTTGCAGCAGATGTGCTCAGTGCAATACATTGTTCTGTTTTTTGACTGCTGCATCCATGGACATTGTTGATCCAAATAGAAGGAAATCCTTGACAACTTCAATATCTTCGCCATTTATTGTGATTTGTTTACCCATCCTGTTATGAAGGTTTTCATTTTTTCACGTTCAGGTGTAATCCATACTGGAGGCTGTAGTCTTTGACCTTCATCAGCAAGTGCTGCAAGTCATTTTCATGTTTTGCAAGCAAGGTTGTGTCATCTGCATATTGTAGGTCTTACTACTATACTCTTGAGCAGTTTCAAAATACTCTAATATCCTCCACTCTGTCCAGCCATGCTGAAGGACCTACAGATCCCCCATAGACTCCTACCTCATTCTTGTTATCCTCTGGCCTCGACTACTCCCTAAATCTGGAGCAACACTCACTGCAGTCCCACTCCCCTCCCCTCATCCACTGTGTGACCTCGGCCAAGTCATTTTGCCCTTATGGGCCTGTGTCCTCATCTGAAAAAAAATAGGTCAATAATATCCAACTCACAGAACTAGCACAAAAATTAAATAAGAAAACATTTAAAATGATCACAGTTCCTGGCATACAGAAGGTAGTGGATAAAAAAACCAAAACTTGTTGCCAACCAGTCGATTCTGACCCATAGCAACCCTATAGGAAAGAGCAGAACTGCCCCATAGGCTTTCCAAGGAGGTCTGTTGAATATGAACTGCTGATCTCTTGGTTAGTAGCCAAAGCTCTTAACCAGGGTTTCCACTGGATAAAACAGTGCTTAAAAAATTAGATGGCCAAAGCAGGTTTATGAGTCTTGAACTACAGTAACTGTTACAAGAATATGTAAGCCGAACATACCACAACCAAATATCAGCTACTTTTAAAGACTCTAAAATTATATAAACTAACAAGTGAAGCTCTGACCTTGGCAAGTTCAGTCTAATAGGAGAGACAGAAGCACAGACTAGGACAGAGACTCAGAGAAAATACGCTTACCAGCCATCAAACAGTCACAATTCCAACTAAGTACTTACTAACTCAACAAAGGCGGACTTCGACTTTCCATCATTCCTTCCACTGACATTTTTATTTGTATGTGTACATGTTAACCCAAGTTTTATAAGCTACTGGAAAAGTCTCTAAATTGGACTTTTTTTGCCTAGGCTAGAAATGGGACATACATTCGGTACAAGCTGATTCTGAGCACTGCTCATTTCCCCTTAACATCCCGCTCCCGAACCTGCGACCACTGAGGACTCAACTGGAAATTTCCTCACTTGTGTTTTCAGCAAAATGAACCTGTGGGAAGCTCAGGAGCTCTACAGGTCTGGTCAAAACACCGACTCAAGGGACCTGAAGCCTGTGCCGGTCCCACCGCGCCGCCCACCCTCCCGGGTTTGGGTCGCACGGACGTGGCTCCCGGGGCGAACCCGAGTGGGGCCTCCCCTCCAAGGCCCCGCTCCCTGCCACCGCCCCCAGCGCGCCAAGTGGGGCCCGAACCTGCTGGATCTCCAGCTCCGTGTCGGGCTGCTGGCGGCCCAGAAGCTTCATGGGGAAGCTGGTCTGCGGCAGCAACACCGTGTCCCGGTATTTGCCGCTGTTTGGGTTTGGCAGCCGATTACTGGCTCCGGTGACTGAGCGCACCAGAAGCCTCCCCGTCGTTCCTCGCCATCCCAGGCGACGGGGAGGGCAGGACGGGCCCCAGAGAGTCCGGGCCGCGGCCAGGGCCGCCGCCCCCGGCCCGAGAGGGCGCAGCCCCCAACGCATGGCAGGGCTCCCGGTCTCCCAGCCAGCACCGAGCCCGCGGCTCTGGCAGCTCGAGGAGCTGGGACCCCAGAGAGCCTCCGCGCGCCGTGCCGCAGTGCGCACGCGCGCGCAGGGCGGAAGGGGCGGAGCCCGAGCTTCCGGTGGCGGCTGGGGCGGAGCCGCCCGGCGTGCTGCCAACCGCCTCCGGGGGCGGGGCTTATTTTCTAATCACGGTGCCTTACTTCTTAAAAAAAAAAATTCTTACTACTGAAAAATTAAATTGTTGCCTTTTCCTTGTGCCCTTCTCATTAACTGTCTGCTGTCTGCGCACACAGACACAAACACGACCAGACACAAAAAGAATGGTCCTTACACATGTGTTTAATTCCTAAACAAACGATTTTTTTCTTAACCTTCAGCAGTGCAATAAAAATTCAAAGGGGAGCACCATTTACACAATTCTGCATAAGCTTGTTCTGTTTACTACGGGGTTAGGGGGAGCAGAGGCACCTTGCACCTCCTGAAGGCCATCCACGGACGCCTAGCGGTCAGAGGTTAAGGAGTCGCCGCCTGGCGATATCACTAATCCAATGAACATCTAAAAGAGCGAGCTGTGTAAAGTGGGCTGGAATACATACACCTACAACCGGAGTGATCTTATAAAAACAGAGACACTTAGTGACTTGGACAAAAAAGCAACAGGAGCCTCGGGTAGAACCTGGAGAAAGCACGAAGGAGTGGGGTTTCCGGCGGGTCGGGAGCCTGAAGGGGCGGGGGCGAGGTAGCAGTTCTGCGCTTGCGCCGACTTGTCCGCATGCTCAGTAGCTGCGGTAGGTTTGCCTCCATCCCGGAATGACCGGCAGATACCGAGGCAGCGCGGTGCGGGACGCGACGAGGGACTCGCCGCTTGATAACGCCTTTTCTGTTGTTACCTGAAGCCTCCTTCGTCTCTCTTTGATCCAGGTTTGTCACCGTAAGTAAGTTTTTCCCCCTGCCATTCAGGGCCAGCGCCTTGGGCAAATCTGGGTAGTTTATTGGTCTCCTAACCCCACCCCTTTCACAGATATGAGGAGATTCAAGGAATATATATATATTTGAAAAAGTTTAAGTGAATCAGATTGCCTCTCCGGATATCCCAATTTCGGGGCACTCCAAATGCTGACTATCAGGATTTTAGTTGTGTATCTCTGCTCTCATTTTGGTACTTCAGGGTCTTTTTATGGCTAATTTATTGTAGGAATAACAAAGCAAACCTAGGCATTATGTTGATTTGTTGTTGTGTGCCATAGTGTACCCAGATGTAGAGACTGTCAAACGCCAGAAATTATATTTCATTGAAGTAGTGAATGCTTTTCTTACTTTTTTCTTTTTAAATAGATGTGTGTGGCACACTAACAGAATGATTAATTTTAAGGTACGCTCTTACCGGTTTAAATTATAGTATCGTTGATAAAAATCATTACAAGAAATAGGAAAGGAACTATTTGTTGTAATGAGTGTGATCATATTTAGCAGGGGCAAGGTCGAGTGCCTTTGGCAAATTGATGGAATTAAACTAATATTAAAGGAAAAACAACTCGTGGTCTCCAAAATTTGATTACCATCCGTTCAAGTCTTTGCCATCTGGGTACTAGTTACGATAACTCTGTCTTCGTTTCTGTGTGGAGATATGCCCCAGGAAAGTAGAACGGTTTCCACACTTTTAAGAAAAACCTTAGGGAACCCCTAGAGCACAATTTGAAAGACAACATCTCTGATGCACATTTTCAGTTATACCAAATCTTGTCGTTTTATTAGGTAATTTAGCCAGGATGATAAGAGTTTTGCTCAGATTTTGTAAGTTCTTTGCTGTGTGCCTCTTATCAAGAACACAGAAACAGCGCTGTAAGGAAGAGAGATTATCCTTCCCTCAGGCCAAGATTCTGTTCCTCGTCATTGGTTTGTGTGTTATTCACATCCTCTATTTTAAACTGCTCATTTTAATCATAAAATTAGTAGATTCATATGGTAAACTATTCGAACAATGCAAAGGGAAATATGATAATAAATTTAAAATTATGTATTTTCCTTCTTCCATCATCCTACTACACAGAAGTTGTCAGTGTTAATAATTGCTTGTATGTTCTTCCTGATACTTTCTATCCACATGCAAATATCTGTATGTATATCCTTTTGTTCCCCACAAATGTAAACACCTAAGGTTTCTTTTTTTACTTGGTTTACCTTGGAGATCTTTCTATATCAGCATATATAAATCTATATCCTTTTTCATAGCTGCATAGTACTCCATTTGTGAATGTACCTTCCATTACTTAATCAGTCCCCTACTGGCGGACATTAAGCTTGTTTTGAGTTTTCTGCTATTCTTGCAGCAAGCATTCTCATAAATACATATTCGTAGGCCTGTGGATTTATTTAGGATTTTCTGGAAATATAATTGCTGGTTCAAAAGATATGTGTTTTGCTTTTAATAAAGTTTTCATATTACCTTCCTAAGAGGTTTCACCATTTTACATTCTACTAACAGTGTGTAGGGACATGTTCTTTCACAATCAAAAAACAACAGGAAAATCTTTTTGTATCTGTGCTAGTCTTAGAAATGAACATTTGTTTTTTTAAGGTGCATTTCTTTCAGCATTAGTGAAGTTGAGCATTTCATAAATCTACTGGCCATTGCTTTTGTTTTTCTAGAACTTCTCTGTTCATATCCTTTGCTCATTTTTGTATTGGACTGTTCATCTTTTACATATTCATATTTAAGAGCTCTTCACAGAACAGAAATTAGCTCCTTTGTCTCAAATGTGATAAAAAATCTTTTTCTCATTTTGTTAGTTATGTTTTTACTTTATTGATAGTATTTCGGCTGTGCAGAAATTTTTTATAATCACGCACTCATCTGGAATATATACTGATATAAAGTATGCAAAAGGAATCCAACATGTTTTTAATGGTTAGTGATTGTCCCAGCACCATTTATGTACAATTGGCTTTTTCCCATGGTTTAAATAGAGTCCTGGTGGTACAACAGTTCAGCGCTTGACTGTTAACCAAAAGGTCGAACCCGTCAGCCCCTTGATGGGAGGAAAGACCTGGCAATCTACCCCCATAAAGATTCCAGCCTGGGAAACCCTGTGGGCAGTTCTACTCTGTCCTATAGGGTTACTCTGAGTCCGAAACAACTCAAGGCAACACAGCAACAGCAACACAGTTTGTTTGGATCTGTTTCTGGAATGTATTTGATTCCATTAATTTGTCCCTATTTCTGCCCCATTGCTAAACTGTTTAATTACTATAGTTTTATATCATATTTTCATAACTGTCAAGAGGGGTATCTGTTCATTGCTCTTTTTCAGAATTTTCTCTGTTGTGCTTACATTTTAATTTTTCCAGATGACCTCGAACTTTAGTATCATTTGGTCAGTTTCCAAAGATAAATGATATTAATATTTTGATTGAGAGCCCACCATTGGTTTTTATACACTCCTCCTTATATGCTCACCACCTTCTTATTAAATTCAGAATACCTATCCCAGTCTATGAAAAGAAACTGGAACTTGGGTCCTGCTGTTCTTTGCCTTTCTGAACTAGCCCTATTGGTAGTTGTAAATATTTCTGAAATGGCTGAGATGTCAGGTTGATTGCTCTAAGTGTTCTCTAACCTTTGTTCATATCTACTGTAAACCTCAAGGCCAGAATCTTATGAAAAAGAATCTGTGCTGGGATTAACAGTCATATTAGTTATCATATCACCAGAGTCAAAGTCCTGCTGCAGAAGCTGTAAAGATTTTTTTTTGCCCTTAACCCCGCCCTAATGACCATGCAGGACAGCCAGTTATAAGGACAATCATCATCCTGATAATGGTGAAGCAGTAATATTTAGTGCTTACTTTGTGTCAGGTATTGTTGTAAGTGCTTTATAAGTGTTAGCTCTTTTAATAATCACAACAGTCCGATGCTGTAGGTACTATTGTTAGCTCCCTTTTACAAACTGAGGCAGGAGAGTTTAAGTGGCGTTCCCGAGATCTCCCAGCTAGCGTGTGCCAGAGCCGGGATTTGAACACAGGCAGCTGGCTCCAGTGCCCGTGCTCATAACCACTATGCTCCTTCTGAGTCAGTTTTCAGGAAGACATGTTCACGAAAGGTAGTGTTTTAGGACCCAGACGGTGTAACACCTGTAGAGGAGGAAGTACAGTGGGTATAATTTGAACTGCTGTGAGGAAGTTAACGCTTTGCCTGCAGCTGGCTCTGTATCCACTACAACAAAAGGTAATTCTCATTTGGGGTCCAGGACAGGGCACAATTAAAAAGCAGGCTGATAGGAACCTCTTCTACAGATTCTGTGTTTTGATGATATGATTAGCCACTTCTCTGTATACCCAGAACTAAAAATGCGTTTATTTCATTACTAATTCATTTTGAACCAGAGAAGTAACTTCAGAGAAAATGATAGAAACATTTTTTTATTTGCCAACTAAAAGTGATTTGTGCAATCTGTTTATAAATCATCAGTTTTATATCTAACTTCATTTTCTTCCATTCTTATTTCTTGTGAAGTCTGTGTTAGCTTTTAAATGGTGGTTCATAAATGTAGTATACATTTTGTGACAAAGATAGGAAAAAGAAAAAAACCAGCAAGTTATTTCTTTGGAAGAAAATAACTGTGGACTTGGCAAACATAAGGGAAAGTGGTTTAGTTCACATCTGAAGTTGACAAGGCTCAGACGATTGTTTAACAGGCTTAAAGGTAAATGATAACGTGTGAAAAGTTGTAATAGCACCATACAGGGAGGGAAAATGATCTGCCTTTCACAAATGGAGTTTTATAACACAGGGACTGGATGAACATACATACCAACGCATGTTAAAATATCCTCCGTGGTGAAGACATCTGGGTAGTACAAGTTAGTTGCCTGAAGACAACTTTTCCAGTGCAGAATAAATCAGACATATGACTGTATATATGGATATAAGGCCACCAAAGCATTTGCTAAATTATTTCTCCTGATTTCTATTTGAGGTGTTGCTGAATTAGTAATAATCGTAACGAGTTTATTCCACATTTAACACTTGGTTTGCCAAGAAAATGAATCTAGCCTGATTATAAGTGTAATAAGAGAAACAATTCAAATAAATAGAAATGTGTTTTATTTTCATCTTAATTCCAGTATGATATTCATTACCTTACATCAGTTTCCCCTCTGTCTTCCTTCTGAAGGGGTTCAAACACTTTACCTCTTTATGTCTCAATTGTGTTCATAATTCCTCTGAATAGATTGTGGGTGATGGAAAAAGGATGTAAGGAGGCACATCAAATCAAATACTCAGTCAGGAACAAATGCTGCAATGGGGCCTACTGCTGCATCGAGGTTTCTGATGTCTTTACAACTGTATTGTGTTCCTTTATTGCATTGAAATATTGATTTGATTTAGAGGTGGGAGAGTTTTTTGTCATAGCAAGAGGTTTATCAGGGACTGTTTATGAGATCATCACTTGGGGGAGGGAAGGGAAGGAAGCAGGAATGGGCAGAGAGAGCAGGTGGGTTGGGATGCAGTCTTAACTAAGTTCTTTGCTGACCATGCTGAGCGCTTAGAGGCCAGGATGGCCCTTCAGAGTTGGGGCCACAGCCCAGTTGGGTGAGGAGTGGCCTTTAAACTCACCCTGTTGACTCTTTTCAGCAGATAAGTTCCCAAAAAAGGGTGACAGCTAAGGGCTATCAGTGGGCAGCACTCCCAGCAGCTGGAGGAACAAGCCCTCAGTCCTCAAGGGGAATCTGGGTGGTAATCCCAGCATTCAGAACAGTCGCTGAAATTGCAGGATTTGAATTTGCATTTTCAAAGAGACATGTACTTGATCCTAAAGACTGTTTCATTTACTTCATTGGAGCCAGTGACTTCTCTGACACTCATTACTCTCCCAGGTGATTGGTCTTCACTACAGTTACTGTGTTGCTTTTTCTCGTTATTTGGCTATTGAAGAGGATGGGAGATATAATTAGCTGATTAAATTCTATTCAGTCTCTAAAGGACTATTGATATTACAGAAACAGTCAAAACCGTATATAATCCGTCTTCTCTTTAATTACCCCACCCCCCTGCACCTACACATACATACATGTCCTTATGCTATTCATAGCACTCTTGGCACCAGTTTTGTGTTATAAACATTTGGTCACATTGTTTTAGTCCCAATCCACAGGAATAGTAGTTCCTCTAGAGAAGATGTTATATCTTATATTTTTAGCCCCTGAAGCACCTTCCATAGCCTTTGCACATCACATATCACACACAAAAACATTTTTTTTCAAATGCTTAGCAGCCTGGGTGGGTTTTGCCATGCCTCAAAATGTCCCATCTGCAAAGAGAAAGCATACTATAGGATTTTATTGACAGAGCTATAGATGAAAATTGGAGTTTTTCCCAAGCCCCCTTTGGTAAATATTTATAATGAATTTACTCAGTTAATTGGGGAAGTCCCAAGAAAGCATTCAATAAATGTGTTGAATTGAATTCAAGTAACTATAACCAGTAGTTGGCTTTGAAGATAATGAAACACTTCTCTCAACTTCCTCTTAGGGCTTATCATGGCTTCCAGTCACACTGTGTTGATGCGGTTGGTAGCTTCAGCATATTCTATTGCTCAAAAGGCAGGAATGATTGTCAGACGTGTTATTGCCGAAGGAGACCTAGGCATTGTGGAGAAGGTACTGAGCCTCATCTCATTTCATACCAACTTTATTTATGTTCCGTAAGTTTGGCTAAAAGATGTAATAGGCAGACTAACAGTTAAAGATGGCTGTTGTAGAGCTCCCGATGGCTTCGTTATAGAAACTGCAAGACCCTTAGTTCCAATAACTCAAGACTTCCTACATGCTCAGTAGTAAACCGACAATGTAATACAACTACTTTCAGAAGACTCCTAGTCTTACTGAGTTTTCTATAAATTTTTTCTATTATAAAAAATGGGAAATGGAGAAAAATAGCAAGAAGTAAACAAAAGTCATCCATCCTGCCATCACTGCCAGCAATTTCAATCACGTCCTTCCAGATCTTTTTCTTAGTTTCACTTATTTTGTTTGGATTGATTTTCTGTTGTGATTATATTAGATACATAATTTTGTATCTTATAACTAAGGAATAATAGAAATACATGTCCAAGTAGAAAAAAAAGTAATTCTCCCACTGCCTTCTGTACTGGTCGGGCACTTCTAGTACTTTTTTAAAAGGGATGGGAGCTGAATCAGATTTGTTACACAAGGTATCCAGAATGAGGAAGTCTGATACCATGTTGGTAGAAAGAGCGGGAATACACATCCTAAGGAAGAAAAGATCGAGTACAACTGTCCGACACTGAATGAGAGCACCATAGGTGTGCTATATATTAAGTGTTACTGCAGTTCATTCTCATATTTTTTAGATTTAAAAAATAGAAGCGATTTCTATGCACTGATGAATTGTCCTGAGAACCCCTTGAGTTATTAGAATTCAGATTAATGAGTAGACATTACGGTAGCTACACAAGAATCTGTATAGGATTACCCTTTGGATACCTAAAGGTACAGTATTTAACTTTGGCTGCCTTGAAAAGTTATGACTTTCCTATCGCTTAGCCTGTTTAAGCAAAAGGTTAATATTTAGAGATCTTGTAAAAGGAATATCTGAACTTGGAGAGAAAATGTTCTAAATAATTTAAAAGCTCCTTTCCAAGCTATAAGCACTGTTAATCCTTTGAAAAAAACAAAGCTGAGAAACTAGTTGACTCATTTGGTGTTAAGTTCCGTGAATCTAAAAACTAGCAGCGTCATTTAAGTGATAAAGACGCTCATACATTAAGAATCAGGTTGACAACAGCCCGTTTTACATTGTTGTTCTGTGCCATGGAGTCACTTCTGACTCATAGTGACCCTATAGGACAGAGTAGAACTGCCCCATAGGGTTTTGTAGGCTGTAATCTTTACAGGAAACCCACTGCTGTCGCGTTGATTCCTACTCATAGCGACCCTATAGGACAGGGTAGAACTGCCCTGTAGACTTTCCAAGGAGCACCTGGTGGGTTCGAACTGCCAACCTTTCGGTTAGCAGCCGTAGCACTTAACCACTACGCCACCAGGGCTCCTTATTTTACATTCGTTCTGCTAAAATTTTCATTCTTTGTTGCAGACCTGTGCAACAGACCTGCAGACCAAAGCTGACCGATTGGCACAAATGAGCATCTGCTCTTCACTGGCACGGAAATTCCCCAAGCTAACAATCATAGGGGAAGAGGTAAGAGTGTCAGGGCTGTGATATGTTTAAATTCTTGTTTACCTTATGGATTTATAATGACACTTGAATGACTTCCGAGTTCAAGCATAACAGCTGACATTTTAACGTGGAAAATTAACTCTCTTATTCTTTGGATTTACAGGAAATATCTGATTTAAGTATTTTAGTCCATTTCTAGGCCATATGTCTCAATTCTTAGCCATAAAAGATGTGGCTATTATTAGAATAAAACCCAGTGCCGTCGAGTCGATTTCTACGCATATAATATTCAGCATTAAAACTGTAAGATGAGCAGAGTTTTAGAACTTGGGGATAAATTGAGTTTAGTGGTGGTTTGTTTCCCTGAGGCATACTTGCATGCTTATCCAAAGACTATAACACTTTGAGACTAAAGGAATCAACATTTCATGTATGTGAGAGGGTGGAATTATCTGATGTCACAGCTACTGTTCAGGATAATGAAGTTGGGACAGTCTGTAGTTAACTCTGATGAATCATACATGGTTCTTTTTGACAATTTTTTTAGGTTTACTTTGGAAGCTCTAAAAATAAATGATAAATGGAAAAGGACTAGTGAAAACTGTGATGCTGCATTGCTTCTGTTACCGAGATGAACTGTGTGTATACTCGTGTTTAGCTTCAGTGTCATCACTAGTATTATCTCTGCTTTAGGATCTGCCTTCTGAAGATGTGGACCAAGAGCTCATTGAAGATGGTCAGTGGGAGGAGATACTGAAGCAACCCTGCCCATCACAATACAGTGCTATTAAAGAGGAAGATGTACGGTCCATATTTGTGCTTAACTCTCTTTTAACTTTGTTTTATGCCTTTGTAAAGGAGGTGATATTTGCCTATGATGATGGAAAGTTAGTAGTTATAAGATAGGGACAAGCCATCTATTCACGTGGAGCAACAGAGGAAGAAGGAGAGTCAGGAATAGGAGGATATGGAATGTGTGGCTAATTGCCTCCATGAACAACTGCCTCCTTTGCCATGAGACCAGAAGAACTAGGTGGCACCTGGCTACAAGTACTGAACATTTTGATCAAAAATCCGAATCCAAAAGGGGAGAAAATAAAACAGAAGCACAAATTCTCGTGTACTCTATACTTTCTGGAGCCTTGGAGGCTGGATGAACCCCTAGCACTGTTGCCCTAAAATAACCTTTAAACCTTAAACCAAAAATATCCCCTGAAGTCATCTTAAGACCAAACAGTAGTTTAGTTTAACTAGTAAAAAAAGGTCTGCCTTGAGCATTGTGCTGTTTCAAGAACTATCTACATAGGATCAAATTGACTACATAGGATCAAATTGACAACAGCAACTCAAAAGATTAGATAGATACCCGAGGGGGCAGTGAGTTTATGTTAATGAAGGAGGAACAACTCAGAACAGGAGGGGGAGAATGGTTGCAAAGCTCAAAGGTTGTAATTGCTGTCACTAAATGGTACATGTAGAAACTGTTGAACTGGTTTGTGTTTTGCTGTATAGTCTCAGCAATAACAAAATAAATAAAATTTAGAAGGGAAAACAAAAACAAACTCATGTGGCAACCAGAATGGAATTAGTAAGAATGTTGACACATTGTGAAAAAAATTAACCAGTATCACTGGATAATTTGTGTAGAAATGGTTAAATGGGAACCAAATTTGCTATATAAACTCTCACCGAAAACACAATATTATTAAAAAAAAAAATAGGGACAATCCAGGAACTTGAAATCTTTCAGCACCAGCATAGAAGTATCAGGCAACCGTATGGAATGTCTGGTCTATTGGTTTAGAGTTCAATTTCTCATCCTTTTCTTTTTCTCTCGACTCTGAAACCTCTACTAAAAATGCTTTCAGGAAGAGAATCTAATTTCTTATTTATTAGATTTGGCAATAATGCATTTGATTGGTGACTGGAGCTGGAAAGAGATGAAGTTATAAAATCATCCCATTTATTTTTTACAGTTGCTTAAGTTAAATATAGGATTCCAGATAACCACCATACTTCCCTAATTTTAATTCATCTAACACACATTCACTGAGCACTTACTATGAGTAAGGCAGTATGTTATGTGGTATGGAGAATATGAAGAAAATAACATACCGTGTCTTCCATTAGAAAGACACCTTCTTCACATCAAGCATTATGATTAGTGTGGTTAATGGCCACAAGTCCTCAGTCAAGTTAAAAATCCTAAGCAGTAGGGATTTCTTTTTTAATCTACTGCCAATTTTAGGACCGTTCATTTTCCTTTGGCCTGTATGAGCTATATATCCGTGAGAAAATCAGACTGTTACTATTAAAACAACAACAAAACAGAATCATCACTTGTATATAAAAAAACTGACATCCACACATTGTTCAGAACATCTTGGAGCCTCCCTGGCAGTGTTCCGGCACCACCATCCAGAGTCAGTGTGTGCCCAGAGCTCAGGTGACAATAAACTTCTATCAGTTAAGCATCTCATATTTAAAATTCATAAATCAGACCTTCCCCTAATTTCAATGGACCTTGTCAACGATCACAAAACAATAAGGGCTTTTTTTTTAACCATCACAAAACTGGTGATGTCGACTTCATCCATCGTATAATTTCAAAAATGGAAAAAAAAGGGGGGGGTAATTTTATTTACTAAACTCTGTTTTTAGATTTCCATTTTCTCATTTGGTTATTTGCTCTTTGTTCTTTAGCTTGTGGTCTGGGTTGATCCTCTGGACGGCACCAAGGAGTACACTGAAGGTCTGCCTCGCGTTTGTATCTGACAGCAGTAGGGTGTGCTGTTCATGTGTGAACATTGGGTGTTTCATGGATTGCATGGAAAGCCAGTACCATATTTTACGTCTCTTTCCTAAAGCTCTATTTGTGCTTATCCTAGCTAGCTGTTTTTATACATCAGTGGTTGTCAAGTCAGAGAGGGAGGAAATTCATCTCCTTCAGTTACGCCCACATCACTAATATCCCTCAAATGAGAATCACTAACATATTAAACCAAAGGACTGTATTGAACTCCCAGCTTACTGGGGTGGAAAACGATGGAGACCACAGCTGTACCACCCTTGCTCTGTCACTACCCGCATCCCGTGTCCGTCCTACATACTCGCTAGACCACCTCTTCCCTCACCTGTGAGCCACTTCTCAGGTCACAGGCTCACCTTTAAAGATGGGCTTTGTTGATGCAGGGTGACATTGCTTTTTTCTGAAGTTATCTAAGATGAGAAAAACAAGAAAGCAGCAAATTGAAATAAAGTTGACAACATAACAGTAAGAAGGACCAAGCTCAGAGCCAAAGTTTTAGGTTTTAGAAGCATAACATAAGCTTAAAGTTTTATTCTAGAAATGAAGGCCACACCAATTTTCTTATATTATTTCTCAGTTTCATAGCTTAAGAAAAGAATATGTCTCATAATTACTACAAAAAAAAGAAACACTTTCTTTCTCTGTGCCTGAATATAACGTGCCATCTTAAGTTAGTCAACTACATATTGTGTATAAAAAAATGCATACCAAAAAAGTCTTTGAAATCCTTTGGGAAATAGGGAAGCTCTAGACAGCCCTGGAGCCCTGGTGGTGCAGTGGTTAAGAGATTGGAAGCTTGAATCCACTAGCTGCTCCATGGAAACCCTATGGGGCAGTTCTACTGCGTCCTATCTGCTTGCTATGAGTCGGAATCGACTCTAGAGCAGTGGGTTTGGTTTGGTTTTTAGACAGCGTTAATGTGCATAAGAGCCCATAGACATCTTGTTTAAAATGCAGGCCTTGACCCCACACACAGACCTTGGTTCATGAACTTAGGGAAGGAGCTCGAGAATCCGCACTTGTGAAAATTACAATGGCTGCGGCTTGGTAGCCCGTGGGCCTTGCTCTGAGAGACCTTGCTTTAAAGGCTTGAAATGCAAGTCTAGAGAGTGAGCCAGCAGGTAGGAGTGAGTTAGAAGGTGGCAGAGGGAGCACCTAGGGATCTAGTGATAATGACTATGGAGTTACGGCTGACTGACTTGTCTTCCAAATTGTTCTAATGAGAGCGTGGCTATCAATTCAATTTAGTGACCAGCACTATTATAATGTGTGCATTTTTGCCATAAGAATGATTGACCATCAGTGAGTTCTTGCAAATTCCTTAACTTTACTGTAAAAATAATTTGCAGTGATTGACGTACTGGTGATGAGTCAGCATGAGAAAGTGATTTCAGTCAATATTCGTTTCTTCTTTATAGGTCTTCTTGACAACGTAACAGTTCTTATTGGAATTGCTTATGAAGGAAAAGCCATAGCCGGAGTTATTAACCAGCCATATTACAACTATCAGGTAATACTATAAGTGATACAAAAATATTTCAATAGATAAGTGATTATAGAGTTTTAGGACTCCTGATACCGAATCTAGCGGTTTCTAGCCTGATTGCATGTACAATCATCTGGGAGCTTTTTGAAATACAGATTCCCAGGTCATACTCCAGATCTAATGAAAGAGAACCTCTGGGGGAGGTGGTCCCAGGAATGTGTATGCGTGTGTATGTGTTTACATGTATTTTAATGTACCCCTTATGATTCAATTGCAAACGTTTGGGAAGCACTGATACAGCTCTTGATTAGCTTGGACATCAAGACACCTGACTGACAGGCGGTTCTTACAGCACATTGAAGGAATTAATCATTTTGACCAAGAAAAGATGCTAGCCATGTTGCTTTCCAGGTAACAGTGCCTAAATTGTAGTCAGCGTTCACAAGAGAACTAAATATGCTCTTGCACTATTTTCTCTTATTTTGTCTCTTCTTAACTGCTTTGACTTTCTGTTAAACTTCAAAGAAATTAGATCCTTGGAAGAAAGACACTAGTATAATTCCGAAGCAGGAATATACCATTAAGTCAAATTAAATGAATTTTCAAGGAAATAGTTGAGGTAAATACTTAAGGTATTTCCATTAGCAAGACCTTGAGAGAACTTTGGGGAAACCAAGAAACCAGAGTGGAGACTGTTACGTCTGTATTTCTGGTTTAAGAGCAGGATTAATCTCTATTTCTAAGATGAATTTGGTTTATCCTGCCATTTGTATAATTATACATTTTTATTTATAATTATGTGCGTCTTAGGATTATTTACCGAAATAGTTTTATGTTATTGAGAATGTCTCTCTTACTAAATTTCTTAAGTATCCGTTAATTCTTTTAATATGACCTTAAGGTTTATATAGTGTTGTATCCAGACACGAGCCAGTGGTTATTGTGTAAACTTTAAAGTAAGTTAATACTGTTCTTTAAAACAAGGGCATTTAATTAATAAATAACATTGTAATGCATGGCACCTTTCATCAAAAAAAGATCTAAGAGCTTAAGAGTTATTAATAATTTTCATCCCTTCTTTCTGAGGTTAGAAAACTTGTATTCATTTTCCACAGAACGATGAAAAGCAGAAGTTAAGGGAACACAGGGATGAAGCCAAGGTGAGAAACATAGCTAGGGTCTCGGCTCCGCTTGTAGGTAGGAAGGAGGTAGGCCACATGGGACACCCATGGCGGCAGGCGCTGCCCGGCCTGTACGCCAGTTCACTTTCTCCTGTTGTGCATCTCCCCTGCATACCTGTCCTTTTGCTACCATTCCTTCCCATACACCTTTTCCTCTCTCTTGCTTGTGCCTTACAATTTGTTGCAGTAAGTAGAAATGTTGCATAGCTCTGTTGGCGGTGGTCAAGGCTGAAGGTTGGGTTTTAAATCATCATCATAACAGCTAACATTTATCAAGAGCATACGTGTGTGGCCAGGCTCTAGTGCTTCACAGGCACTGTCTCATTTACTGCTTACAGCAACGCTATGAGGAAATCACTATCCCCATTTTAAAGGTGAGGAAACTGAGGCAAGAAACGTGCCCAAGGTCACGCAGCTGGTACATGGCAGAGCTGGGACTCAAACCGAGGCTCAAGCTCTTACCCATTGCTCAACATTGCCTCTCTGGAGCCCAATAAAAGACTTGCAACAATTCAAACTTTACTCTTGGTGCTGATATGTAGTGATTCTGGTAGGCGCTTAAAGAAAACATCACAGCATAACGCAAAGAGGCTGTGTCTATCTTTAGATCAGAGCTAGCTTCTTAACTGTTATGAATCTCAATGAACTCATCAGTAAGATGAGAATGTCAGCCTTCATTATCCCCAGAGAGTTGGCGTGGAGCCTTTGAAGACAGACAGCGAGAGACACTGAGCAACCAGGAGCCCAGAGGAAGGCCAGCTGGCTGCATCACGGGATTGCATTCACCTCACCGGGTCACCAGATCCCCTGCTCCTGTCCTCTTTGCCTGCATAATCATTTTCAGAGGGAACATGAGTGGTTAGGGACCAGAATACTTCTATCTACCCTTTTCTGTGCTTCCCTCTCTTTATCAGAATAACTGGGGAGCTGAATTGATAAATAGGTTTCTTGGGAGCATGGAATTAGGTTTGGTAGCAATCAAGCTAAAGCCAAACGAGTACTTAGAGCCACCATAGCACCCATCTGTCCTTTTCAGACTCTAAGCCTCTCCTGTGGTGCAGAGTCAAGAGGGAGCAGAGACAGCAAACTAACATGGAATACCTAGTGAGGGTCACTGCTGCCCGTGCTTGTCTTGGGGTTCCTTTGTTGTCCTGTTTGCAAGGAGTGCTCTCCGCAGGCCTTCAGCTGTCAGCCTCTTCAGGGATTGCCTCACCTGTAAAGAGTGGTCTCGCCTAGCGTCACACCCTTACCAAGGCAGTCCATGACCAATGACTGTCACCAGGGCATAAAGACCTGGTACTTCAGCCCAATTTAGGACAAGTCCGAAGCGCCATTCTAGCTCCAAGGTTCCCATGTGGTCGGCTGGGTCTCTTGGGCCTGCATCACAGCTCAGCCTCCCCATCTACCCATTCCTGCTTTCTTCCCCTCCTTCCCACAGGTGTTGATCCCAAGCGCACTCCTCAGTAATCATCCTCCTGTCTTAAGAGTCTACTTCCTGGGGATCCCAACCTGCAACATAAGCATATAACAGCGCCCAGGGTACTGCTATAGGACAAACAAGATGATGTGTTTGAAGGCTTTATGACAAGTAAATTGAGGCAGTATAGTTCAGTGATGAAGAATACCAGCCTTGAACATAGATGAGCCTGAGTTTGGTTATGGTCTTCCTAGTGTCCTTGGTCAGGTTACTTACTGTTTCCAAGTCTCAATTGTGTCATCTATAAAATAAGACTGATAATAACTATTTCACCGGGCTGTTTTGAGATTAAATGAGGTAGTACGTGTGAAGCAGTTAGCATGGTGCCTGGTACGTGCTAAGAGTTCAGTAAAATATATGTCTACTATGGTAGACATACGGAAACCCTGGTGGTGCAGTGGTTAAGTGCTACAGCTGCTTAACCCAAGGGTCGGCAGTTCAAATCCGCCAGGCGCTCCTTGGAAACTCTACGGGGCAGTTCCACTCTGTCCTATAGGGTCGTTATGAGTCGGAATCGACTCAATGGGACTGGGTTTGGTTTGGGTTTTTTTATGGTAGACGTAGCAGTGGTTCGGAGCTCAGCTGCTAACCAAAAGGTTGGCAGTTCGAATCCACCAGCTGCTCCTTGAAAACTCTATGGGGCAGTTCTACTCTGTCCTATGGGGTCACTGTGAGTCAGAATCGAGTTGACAGCAGTGGGTTTTTGGTGGTATGTCAGCATAACTCAAAAGCAACTAGTTTGATTTTGGTTTGGATGTTAGCGTAATGGCATTTTTGGTAAACCTGTGTTAATCATTTTATGTATCTTACTTTTCATTACATACAGATTATGTTTTCCTATAGAAGGTGTTCAATTATAATAATGTGTTTGAAGATTTGTTAAGCTCTTCAAAGGAAAATACAGATGCTAAGATTGTATTACCATTGTCATTTTACCATGATTTGTCAGTAAAATCTTAACCCTGACCCCATTATCCATGGCAACTCTTCAGTATCGGCCTATTCATTTGCTCTGTCTCTGTGGCAGCAGAATATGTTATCACCACTACCTTTTCCCATGGTAATATGACCCTTATTATTCCTGGGATAATAAAAACTAGTAGCCAACATATGGTGTTTCATTTCCCGGGGACTTCCGTGCCTCTTTAAAACAGCTATTTTCAAATATAACAACAAGATCGTTGGGAGATTCAGAGAGAAACAGTTCTTTCCTGAGAACTCCAGGGAAAAACCAACAGTTCCATTCAGTACCCTTGAAACCAAAACAACAATGAGACCGATCAATTGATTCTCAGGAAAAGTTCTTATGATATTGTCCTTGCACGTTAAACACGGTCATGTTTATATTTACAAAATGATCATGGTGTTAATATAACTATTCCCTCTAGGGTGAATGTTTCTCTCCAGATGCTTACCAGCTTTGTTGTTTCATCCGTTTACACAGGCAGGACCAGATGCTGTGCTGGGGAGGACAATCTGGGGAGTTTTAGGTTTAGGTGCCTTTGGGTTTCAGCTGAAAGAAGCACCTGCTGGGAAACACATTGTCACAACTACCCGATCCCATAGCAACAAGCTGGTTACTGACTGTATTACTGCCATGAACCCTGACAACGTGCTGCGAGTGGGAGGAGCAGGAAATAAGGTAGGAGAGAGGCCACGGTCTGTTTTGAAATGAAATCCAATCATTGGATGGCACACCGATCTTTTTAAAATGGAAAGTAAGAATTTAAGGGAAATGGTTAAAGATTATAATTTGTCCTTAAAAGCATATCTCCACAACATTTTTTTTTTTCTTATGGTTCAAGTCTTTTTTGTATAAGACAGTTCAGTGTTAGTACTTGTAACTAGGATAAGAGCCCGTGCCTCTTGCCAGCCCTAATTTTCCCATGGACCCTTCTGGATTACTTCTACAGACCCTAAGGATGGGCTTGCCTCCTCCTTCCCAGCTACTTGCCCCATTCTTTCATTCAGGCTTCCATCCTCCTGAGAAAATTGTGAAGTGGGACACAATTTGATCTACATCCCTAGCCCTGAGCTCCTCTCATCTGATTGTCCCCTGGATATCATCACGATGGCATCCCTCAGGTATCTCCAAGTCACCATGTCCAGTTTGGGCTCATCCTCTTTCTACCCATTCCCCAAGATGTGTTCCTCTCCCTACTTCCTGTCTAGTTAACGACCCTACCATTTTCCTAATTGCTCCAGCCAGCCACCTGAAAGCCACCCTAGACTCCTTCCTTCTTCACGTTTTTATCAGTCTGGCCCTACCTTTGTATCTTCTTAATACTTCCCTAGTCTGTCTCCTCTTGTCCATCTCTACTGCCAGTGCCCCAGTTGAAACCTACCATCATCATCACTTACCCAGACCATTACAGTCCTCCAGAGTGGTCTCCCTGTCCAGTCTCAGTCTCCACAGTGCCACTTGGGCAATTAAAAATGCAGAACTTACCATATGTCACTCTCCTGCTCTAAATCCTTAGACAGCTCCCAGCACTTAGCATTTAAAGTCCAAGGCCATTAGCATGGAATGCAAAGGCCCCTGTAACCTGGCTCCAGCAGGGCCCCTAGCCTCATCTGCTGCCATCCCCCACCTCAGACTCCAGTGATGCTGAAGTGCACCTAGTTCCTGATACATGTGCGGTTTCACGCTTGTGTGCTGGCAGGGGGAAGCAAATAATAAATATTTATTGAACTTAGTGCAATTAATTTCTTCTCACCTATCCTTAGGAAGCAATGTTCAACTATTTTTAGATTTTCTAAAGGCATATACTGATAACAGGGAGAGAAATGGGAAAGTTAAAAACAACAGTATTGTGAAAAAATCTTAAATGTTTCAAAGTGAAAATGTATTCCTGGTATTCACGGAAATATAAATAGTGAGAAGTGTCCCAACTTTTGTAACCACAAAGCCCTATATCTCTTTTATCCCCAAGGGTCACCATTCTCCTTAGGAACAAATTCTGTGTCCCATACATCCCGCCTTTTCTCCTGTGCAAAGGCCTTGTTGGGCGGTTCTTAACTATTTTACTGGAAGGACCACCCCTTTGAGAATCCAATGAAGGCTACAGTTCTCCCCTCAAAAAATACGCTGGCATAGTTCTTGGCATATAATAAGACTTGACAAGTGTTTATTAAATGAAAAAGAAGCCTATAGTATGGTTTAAATGTTTAAAGGTGTTTGAGAATAGTACTGAAATGAGTAATTGGTTACTTCTGTGTTCACTGAGGTGTTCCTCGTTCTCTCAGTCTGTTCTCTTCTGATGAGTATTTGAAGGCAATGACAGTTAAAAAAAAAAAAATTTACAATATTAACAAAAAAACCCAACAGATTAATGAAGGTTTGATAGCAAATTACTGTTTAGAGTCGTACAAGTGCTATCAGTGACTCAGTTTTATATGAGTATTACAGGAATTTTTAAGATAGCTATTTAAAGGTCCTATTTTGGTAGTAGACACAGCAGAATCCAAAGACTTTTGAGAGTACTTTTTAAACTAATCAGCCCTGCACAACTGTTAGGACTTACTATAATTTGTAAATTATCACTGGTATTTCTCTATCCTTTATGTAATGATGGTTTTTTTTTATATGTTTAAAAAGCATTATTTAATTTTTCTACAATAAATATATATTCCTTTTCAAGTAAGAAAGAAAAATAACATGCGTAAAATGAAAACTTTATTTTACATAAAAACTTGGGAAATGGAGACTGTCCAGATCTCCCCCATGGAGGTCATTTGACAAGTCTTATCTCCTTCAGATCACTATGATGTATCTGCTCTGTATATTCCCTCATGATCCTAAAAAGTGTTGTTTAAAACTGCTAAAGGCTTTAGCCTAAGTTAACTCTGACAGAGATATTGATGAGATATACTTGATAGAAATGAGCAGTTTTTCCTATTTCTACGTCAATCATTTCATAGTTGAGGAATAATTGTTATTTGTATACTTCACAGATTATTCAGCTGATTGAAGGCAAAGCCTCTGCTTACGTATTTGCAAGTCCTGGATGTAAGAAGTGGGATACTTGTGCTCCGGAAGTCATCTTACACGCTGTGGGAGGTAGTCCATTTTACTTTGGGAATTGCAGTTTCCATACGGTTGTTATATTATGGCAAGATATAATATGTCACTTATGTTACTGGACCTCAACTCTTAGCATACAAAATCTAGAAAGAAACTTAGAGACTATCCAGTCCACCTGCCTTATTTCACAGGTGAGAAAATAGATTTTCAGCAAATTGATTCTTTGGTTATAGATTCTGTTTTGGACTTTGACCTACATACAGTCAGTATTATTTAACCTTTATTGACTTACAGCATTAATGTTTTTCAGGCTTTTTTTTTCCCCTTGAAAAGTAAAATAGTCATCATTGTTGTCATCAGCTCACTTCTCCTCCTGTAAGCCAACACTGGTGAATATCTCAGTACTGGTGCATAAATCAGTTACAATTGGGAAGAATCTGACTGGAGTATATTACATATACACGTGTAGTAAGATTATTTTTCAATTTCCAATAGACAGCAGTTCACATGTAGTTTTAGTAAGCAATACTTTTTAAATTCCCTGTTAGATAAAAAATAATAATAAACAGATCACTTGATTTTTAGTCTATCATTTCTCCTAATATATTATTTTATCAATACCTTATTAACATATTGAGTGATAAGGAAGTTAAATTCTTCTTCATCATGGTCCATTCTATTAGGATGCTAAATGAAACTGTAATATAATACAGTTACATTTTATGAACATTCTTCACTTAAACTTTACCAAATAAAGCATTAATATTAAATGGCAGAATGAAGAAAACACTTTAGAAAATGGGTCTGTGGTGATGGAGTATAACCAGCTGGAAAAGTAATCATCTCAGGAGAAGAGAGCAAACAGATTTCGTGATTTGATGCCAGTATTTAGTTAACTTTACCAATTAAGTTCACATCTAAAATGCATTGATTCCAAAACATATAAATTAAAAATGGTAAATGAAATTAACATGAATCAGAGAGGAAAATAAAAATCATTTATCCTCCATTTAGTTAAAACATTGCTTTTACTCAAATTTCAAGTGAATTAAAACTTTAATCTTCATGGTCACTTATTTTTCTTCTTTATTTTTCCCAGAATTAATTGGATACCTTTGGACAGGGAAGCAAAAGGCACTTAAAAATAGCTAGAAACGTAAGGATCCAGTGAGGCATTAACGTTGTATGAATGTGTTTTCTGTAGGCAAGTTAACGGATATCCATGGAAATGCCCTTCGTTATAACAAAGAAGTGAAGCATATGAACTCAGCAGGAGTCCTGGCCACCCTGAGGAATTACGACTACTACGCAAGTCGAGTTCCGGAATCTGTTAAAAACGAGCTTGTTCCTTAAGGGCAGCCTCGGGTACTTAGCAAGTAGAAGGACTTGGTTTCACAAATTAATACACTGTAAAATGAACTGAATGGAATTTTAAAATGAACTGAATGGAACAAACCTTTTCTTTGTTCATTGGTGATCAGCAAATTTATTAGGAGTAGAAAATAGAACTAGGAATTTATCTTGATTAATTAATCAACCAGAACAGTTTTCAGATTTGGAGAATTTATAAAGTCAGTATGTTGTATTTCTTTTCCTCCTTTTATTTGGAGAAATGAAAGATTTAGTCCTAATTGACAGTCCAGGTCAGTTACTTAGTCAACATTCCCATCGTGTAGACCGGATTTCTTTAGGGCACAGAATCACAAGTCATTACCTGGTCTTATTCTTGTTTTCCACAGTAATTTTTAAAGCTTTCCGATTTCAGTTGTGTATACACTAAAATGCCATTACATATGTTGATGAAACGGAGTCATGGCAAAAGTTCCTTTATAAAAAATGATTTAATTCTAGCTCTTTGTTATTCACTAGTTTTATTTTTTTTAAGTATTTGAAAATTATAAATTCTCTTTGGGGGGATTAGTTTATTCTTATGGTGGCATTAGTGCAATGGGTTTCTATTATATGGCTTTTCTGGCCCTGGATTTGCACCTCCCCCAAAATGGTTGGTTGGGCCATGATCTGTCTGCCAAAGGACTGGTCAGTTCGCTTTCCACATAAGTGGCTTGCAAGTATTGGTCAGCTTACAGTCCACCTAAGGGATTTGCTGGGGTCCCCACCCTGTAGTTGACCTTTACCTGGATTAGTTAAGGAGCCCGCCCTGTAATTGGCAAGGAGTAAATGAGCTGCCTTATAAAATGCCTTGAACCAGAGGGTAGAGCTGCCCTGATCCAGAGGAGAGGAGAGCTGCTGGCGTCACCCTGAGAAAAACTTGTTCCTCTGGGCAGCTTATCTGACGCTTCCTGAATGCCAAAGCGAGAGATGCAGTCTCTTCTTCTGGAGCTTTCCCAGACCTCGTTCATATACCTCTTTCTGAGTTGTATCCTGACTTTCCTGACATTGACCTTGAATGCATCCCAAATTGAGTCCTGTGACTTCTCCATTATTATCCTAATAAACCAAGTAACCATGAGTTGTAAGCATAGTCTGAGTTCTTGTGAATTCTGTGTGACCGTTGCAGTGAATCCTCGAACCCAGCAGAGAAACAGAGAGGGAAATGTTGGAGAAGTGGGAAAGCAGAGACGATGTAGCTGACCTCCACCTCGTGGGAACCAGCTTTATGGTGATACTAGTTCACAAGGTTGTCCTTACTGTGGAAGTTAGGGAACTGCCTTTACTCCTTCCAAGGGGAGATTATAACATATATTATCTGTCATCAGTTGAATTATGTCCCCCCAAAAATGTGTGCATCAATTTTGGCTGAGCCATGATTCCCAGTATTGTGTGGTTGTCCTCCATTTTGTGATTGTGATTTTATGTTAAAGAGGATTCGGGTGGAATTGTAACACCGTTACTAAGGTCACATCCCTGATCCAGTGTAGATGGGAGTTTCCCTGGGATGTGGCCTACACCACCTTTTTATCTTACAAGAAATGAAAGGGAAGCAAGCAGAGAGTTGGGGACCTCATACCACCAAGAAAGCAGTGCTGGGAGCAGAGTGCATCCTTTGGACCTGGGTCCCTGCACGGAGAAGCTCCTAGTCCAGGGAAAGGTTGATGAGAAGGCTGACAGAGAAAGAAAGCCTTCCCCTGTAGCTGATGTACTGAATTTGGACTTTTAGCCTACTTTACTGTGAGGAGATAAACTTCTCTTTGTTAAAGCCATCCACTTGTGGTATTTCTGTTATAGCAGCGCTAGACATTAAGACGCTATCAAAATTATTCTGACATTCTATGTAGATTTTTATTTGTTAGGCTCCTGTCCATTGTTTTTGATTAAATTTCCCTGTTCTTGGATTAAGCAAGTGGCTTAATAGTTCATAAACCCAACTACATATCAGAATTACCTGGGAAGCTTTTTAAAAAATACTGATTCACAGGCCTCCATCCCAACAACTCTGATTCTATATATTTTGAAAAGGCTACGCATGGGATTTTGAAAATCATTTACATTTAGAACTCACTGGATAAAGTAGTATGTTATTATCTTAAAGAGACATCCTAATCTAGCAAGAAGAGGTCTCTGTACCTTTGACACCTTTGACTACTCCCTTTTGAAACTCTTCTCAGTTGTCCTGACTTTCTTCCTACCTCTTCTAGCCACTCTTACTCAGTGTTCTTTCTTTGTCTTCCTTCCATTGTTGTTTGGTGCCATCAGGTTGCTTTTGAATCATAGCAACCCTGTATTCAACAGAAACAAACACTGCCCGGTCCTGTACCATCCTCACAATCATTGCTGTGTTTAAGCCCATTGTTGTAGCCACCACGTTAATCCATCTCGTCAAGGGTCTTCCTCTCTTTTCCTAACTCTCTGCTTTACCAAGTATGATATCCTTCTCCAGGGACTGGTTCCTCCTGATGACATGTCCAAAGTATGTGAGACGGATTCTTGCCATCCTCACTTCTAAGAAACATTCTGGCTGTACTTCTTCCAAGATAGATTTGTTCATTCTTTTGGCAGTCCATGGTATATTCAATATTCTTCACCAACACCATAATCCAAAGGCATCGATTCTTCTTTGGTGTTCGTTATTGATTGTCCAACTTATGTATGCATATGAGGCAGCTGAAAACACTGGTTTGGGTCGAGCGTATCTTAGTCCACAAGGTTCTTTTTAATACTGTAAAGAGGTCTTTTGCAGCAGATTTGCAGAATGCAGTGTGTTGTTTGATTCCTGACTGCTGCTTCCATGGGTGTCGATTGTGGATCCAAGCAAAATGAAATCCTTGACAACTTCAATCTATTCTCAGTGTATCATGTTACTGCTTATCGGTCCAGTTGTGAGGATTTTTGTTTTCTTTTCGTTTAGATGTAATCCATACTGAAGGTTGTAGTCTTTGATTGTCATCAGTAAGTGTGCCGGGTCCCCTTCGCATTCAGCAAGTAAGGTTGAGTCATCTGGATATCGCAGGTTGTTGATGCGTCTTCCGCCGATCCTGATGCTGCATTCTTCGTCATGTAGTCCAGCTTCTTGGATTATTTGCTCTGCATACAGATTGAATATGTATGGTGAAAGGATATAACCCTGACATACACCTTTCCTGCTTTTAAACCATGCAGTAGTATCCCCTTGTTCTGTTCCTTTTGATCTATTTACAGGTTCTGCATAAGCACAACTAAGTGTTCTGGAATTCCCATTCTTCCAACCATCCACACAGTTGAATGCCTTTACATAGTCAATAAAACAGGTAAACATCCTTCTGTTAGTCTCTGCTTTCAGCCAAGATGCATCTGACATCAGCAATGATACCCCTTGTTCCATGTCCTCTTCTGAATCTGGCTTAAATTTCTGACAGTTCCCTGTTGATGTGCTGTTTACCAGGTGGAAACCCCAGGTTCTTGCTTGACATGATTTGTATTGGCCAATAAACAAGAGACTGAGGTGGGAAGGCATACAAGCAACTTTGCTTCATTGCACAAGAAAAGGAGTCAGTGGAGCTGCTGCCACCAAGACTGTTCCCTGAAAGCGAGGGGTAAAGTTCCTTTTAAGGGATTTACAAGTAGGGAGTTCATACAAGTTACATCAGCAACATTCTTAATCATACTACGCAGGCGCAAATGGGGCTTACATAGAACTTCCAAGCCAAGGAAGCAGGATTTTCATGCAAAGCTGTGGGGGAGGCAGCCAAGCCAAGGAAGCAGGATTTTTAATGTAACACCATTGGGGAGGAGGTCAAGTAAAGAAAACGGGATTCTGATACAAAGCTGCTTGAGGCTCTGCCTCATTCCCTCCATTTCCTTTTGAACATTGGTCATTCAGGACCAGTGTCTATCTTGAACTATAGCCCAGCTCAGAATTGTTTGGCATATTCTCGAGGAGGGCCAAATATTAGACCTAGGCCTTTCATTGTGGCTACCGACCTCCTGTTGGTTTATAATTATTTACTAAATATTAGAAGATAAGACTGGCATTTGTGCCCTGTTTATGTGAATGTTTCCCTAAAAGATGTTTTCCAAGATTGTCCTAGCTATTTGCCTTTATAACTCAGAGCCTAGTTCGTGTGTCTTTATGAGTCCTTGTAAGTCCAGTCACATTTTTTATGCTCAAGGACAGGGAATAATGGCTCCAATATTATCTCTTTTGATTGGAGATTGGAGATAACATATTGATCATTAATACCTGGACTTAGACAAGCCCCTAGATGGAGGCCACAGCAGGCTGTTTAAACTCACGCTGCTGGTTTCCCACTGGATACCATCTGGTTCTTCACCGGTATCTGAAGTGAGCAGACTCAATGTACATCAACATTTTAGCCCGAGGCCTTCTTAAGTGTTTAAGACAATAGAAAATAAGTTTTATTATGCCTAATTCTTATCAGGATGCAGACTGTCACTATTCCTTGCAATACTAATTTAGCTCTATTTATTCTTGATGGTAACTAGCCAAATAAATCTGGTGTTTGTAAGGGTGTTACAGGGTGTACCCAAGTAGCTTGGTGTCTAATTCTATATATATTGTTTTACTTGTCCTGTGTTCTTTATCTGAATACAACAAGAGGTATTTGTTACAGTACAGATTACACTCTCTTGGATTAAGAAAAAAAAAAATCTAAGGCTATTTTGTCATCGCATGTCACCCAGGCTAATGAGGTCAGAGACTGCTGTTGTGTTTTTATCCCATTAGCAATTTCGTCTGTTATTGTCCCATGATGATTGATACATTTCTTAAAAGATTTCTCCAATTTAACTATAATAGGAATTAAAGCTACCAACCCCACCCTGAGTAGTGGACCAATGGGTTTCTTTTTAACTCTCGTTTTATAATGTATAACAACTTACCATTACCTTTTCAATATTTACTAGCATCATTACTATGACTTATCTTAAGGTAATCTTAAAATTTTCAAAGAGCATTGCCCATGCATTCAACAGCAATCTGAGGTAAGAGATTGCCCACGTAACCTGTCAGTTGGAAAGGAATCATTAAACTAGTATAGTTGGATCCACCACAGAAAAATATGTATCCAGAAGGAGCACACAAAGTTTATCTAGAGGAAACAGAAGGTACAGAAAAATTTATGTGTGACAACCAAGCTTCCTAAGAGAATGCATGATTAGCAAGGTAATATAGGATGGACCGCTCCTGTTGGAGGTCTTCCTTTAATCTATTTAAAACATTCTAAGTGTTCTTCCAGAGGGCAAGCTGCCCCTCCCTTGTTTAAAATCTCATGAGGTGTTTGTTTATACCTAAGCAGCATGGGTAGCTACTTGTCATGTCAACAGCTTTTGCCTCAACAGCAACCACATTCTGCAAAACCTAGAGACTGCGTATTAATATAAACAGCAACATTTATCTATTAAGGCACATTGATATCCATATAACCTTAAGTCTCTGGCTAGGGGGTGGAAGCATTTTTCTCGGCCATTTAGGTGTCATGGATTGAATTGTGTTCCCTCAAAATGTGTCAACTTGGTTAGGCCATGATTCCCAGTATTGTGTGGTTATCCTCCATTTTGTGATGTTCCTATGTGTTATAAATCATAATTTCTGCCTGTGGCTAAAGATGATTAGGGTAGAATGTAACACCCTTGCTCAGGTCACATTCCTGATCCAATGTAAATGGAGTTTCCCTGGGGTGTGGCCTACACCACTTTTTATCTTACAAGAAATAAAAGGAAAAGGATGCAAGCAGAGAGTTGGGGAACTCATACCATCAAGAAAGCTGTGCCAGGAGCAGAGTGTCTTTTGGACCCAGGGTTCCTGCACTGAGAAGCTCCTAGAGCAGGGGAAGATTGATGGCAAGGAACTTTCCCCAGAGTCCACAGAGAGAAAAAGCCTTCCCCTGGAGCTGGCATCCTGAATTTCAATGTCTAGCCTCCTGGACTTTGAGAGAGTAAATTTGTCTTTGTTAAAACCATCCATTTGTGGTATTTGTGTTATAGCAGCACTAGATAGCTAAGACACCACATTACTTCATTTGCCCCAAAATTGAATAATAGGACCAATTCTAGTTTGTCAGGAGTCACTGAGAGGCTGAAAATAAGTACAAGGAAAGTCTTGTTCTTAAGCAGTTTGCTGGCACTGAGGCAGAACTTTCCAGGACAGCTCCTTAGCTCCTGGTCCACAGCTCTGGCCTCACCTGAGAACTTAGCAAAAAAAAAAAAAAAAATCAACATTTAGTCTTTGTCCTAAGAATTGGCACATAGTTGCAATAATGCTTAAATGTTATAAAAGATGATGTAAAGTTATTTTTATTGTTTCATAATTTTTACTTTTCAATGAAAATTTTGCACCAACTCTCCACCCTCCCCTCCACCTTCCATATAAAGGCAGTGGATATCTTTGTGGCCTTTTCCTGGTAACAATTACGACAGAGTTTTTTTTTTAGGCAGGACCTCCGGTACATGCTAGGCATTGCGGGAATCCAAAACTGTCTTAAGATTCGGTTTTAGCAAAGAATTCTGAGAGCTACCAGGGTAGAGAAAGCAATTCCAACAAAGGGAGGTAGAGAGCATGGTTTGGTGTGTATTTAGAATCACCGACTCGAGGGCACTGGGTTACTGGTGGTTGGAGAACTTCATAAAATGTGAATTACAGATTCAACTCTAGAGACTCTGAAAGTAGGGAGAAGAGGCAAGAAGCTTGTTCCGATGCTAGAGCCTTGCCAGCTCTGGAGCCTGGTTGTATATAGACATAGCCATCTTGGTTGGCGGGGTCAACTAGAGTCTACAGTTGGATTAAACACTCGTGAAAGATATAACCTAAGCGGCACATCCAAGTGAAAACAGGGCTATCTCGGGGAGGTTAAGATAAAGTGAGGTTGAGGATGAGGTCGAGATGGTTTTTGGAATCCTTGGCTCCTTTAGCTTGAACCCTGGTGGCCTAGTGGTTGAGTCCGGCTGCTAACTCAAAGGTCGTCAGTTCAAGTCCACCAGGCGCTCCTTGGAAATCCTATGGAGCAGTTCCACTCTGTCCTATAGGGTCACCATGAGTCGGAATCCAGTCCACGGCAAGACGTCTTGTTTTTAGCTTGAACACCATCCCCTGGAGTACGCCTGGAGGGACACACACACCCCAGAGGGTTTGGGAGCAAGAGTCAGATGACACTCTGAACGCTACGTTTTCACTGCCCGAGCACAAAGCTAAGACAACGTGATGTAGTGGTCTCGTAACAGATTTTTATGAAGTCTTTAATAATTATTTTAAAGTACACAACCCCTGAAAATACGTTCTTCCTTTCAAAAAAAATGCGGAATCATTAGAAAAGCCTTCCCCATCCCCAACGTCACCAAGGTTGTCGTCGGTTTGGTATTTGTTTCCAGGACTCTTGCCGTGTGTTGACACACGCAGTGTGTTGCGCGCCGCGGAGTCCATTCGGACCCATAGCAGCCCTACGGCACAGAGCAGCACTGCTCCACGGGGCTTCCAAAGAGCCGGCGACGGATTCGATTTGCGGACCTTTTGGTTAAGCAGCCGAGCTCTTAACCCCTGAGCCAGCAGGGCTCCAACCTCTACAATACCGATCCTGACACACACGGGAGCTCGGCTTGCGTTCTCACCTGCTTCACGTTAACGCGCACCCCAGGGAAAGCCGCTCTCACAGCTTGCTTTCCTCGCTTTACGAACTGTCGTGAGGTCCCGTCCGCTTCGGCGTTTTCTTCACGTCGGCGTAGAGCGTCACGTAGGCCCCTCTGATTCCGTCTGCGACGGGGTCGAAGACCCAGGATCCTGCGGGTGTGGGTGGGGACGCGCGGGCGCGCGGCGATGACGCGCCGCGGTGGCGCGTGCGCGGCGACGGTTGCGGCCGCGGCGAGGGGCGGGGCCGAGGCTGCGGCAGCGTCGGGCGCGCGCACACGTTGCATCTTCTTGCTTTCGGCGGGTTCCAGGTGGTTAGGACCGCTGGGCTGACCGACTGACAGACAGGGAGGCCGGGAGGCCGGTGGAGATGGCGGCCCTCTGCTTGACCGTGAATACGGGAGACCCTCCGCTGGGTAAGGGGCCGAGGAGCCGACCTGTCTGGGTTGCATCAGCCCTGGGGGGTGCGGGGCTGGGAAGGTCGCGGCGCCCCGGCTTTGCGCAGTTAGGGTCACGGTCTGGGAGAGTGGATCCGTCCGTGTCACCCGAGCTGCTCACGGCGTAGGCCCGGGCCCCCCACCCTGTGCCCAGCGGCGGGCAGATCTGCTCCTGAGGACAGTTTTCCGGGCGTGTAGGGACGCGCGGTGTCAGCCTGGCTGGGTGACACGCGGCTCAACCTCGGACCTGCTCCCCCTGAGGGGTGACTGCCAGCCAACTCCCGTCTCCCTTTTTGTAGTGGTTGCCTTCGAGACTGAGAATTGCTCGTAGAAATGACATTTTAAAGCATAAAATTGCGTTATTTGCGCTTCTGCGTTTTTTGCTCCCCCGCCTTTAACTTCCCTTGTCTTACTCCTCTTCCCTGCCTCCTGTCTTACTTACGTTTCATCGGGTTTAAAGGGAGCAAGGCAGATGATCCTGCTATCATTTATTTCAACTCAGGTTGCATTTTTTTGAATTAAGGGTAGCGGCGCAGTTGCTGCAGAAGCGAGATACACTGCGGACTACCGGGGTTGCTTTACCCAACACCTTGGGGATGTAGCAAACATCAGAGTGAACGTCGGACCTGCCACCTTCCTGATATATATTTTACGTTCGACTTGGGATTGCTTTTCCAACGTGGTCAAGGTCATTGTGGGTAGATGGGTGAACATTTCTGGCTGCTTTGGTACTTCAGGCAATTACACATGATAGGAGTTTAAGTAGATTACAACTTGCTTTCCTTGCTTTATAAGAATATGTAAATATAATTTGTAAATATATAATATGGACACGTAAGTACTTTCTACTGTTCAAGAATCCCAGAACTTTGGGTACTGTTTTGGCCATGTAGGGCTGATGAAATTGTCATTACATGCTCAACTTTGGTGGTGTTGAGTCTGTTAAAACAAAAACACAATTTAATAGCTACTTTAAATTTTTTTTTTATGATAATGTTTTAACAATTGGTTCCAGTACATATGGTCTAACCTTGAACGAATCAGTGAACCTCGAAAAGATATGGATTTGATTCACGGTCTAGGAGGGCACCAGACAGCTTTTCATCATGGTTAAGAACAAAGGCATTTTGTTCCTGGAGACTTGGAGCCAATCCTGGCTGCCACATACTAATTGTGAGACCTAGGCAAATTACTTAGCTTTTCCCACAGTTTAAGAAAGGGGGAATGTTATCTTTCAGGGAGGGTTGGTTGCCAAAATTAAATGAAACAGTGTATTTAAAGTTTCCTGACACATTTTACATTCTCAATAAATAGCTATGTTGTAGTTGTTGGGTGTCCAGTGGATTTCAACTTATAGCCACCACATGTGACAGAGTAGAAGTGCCCCATAGGGTCTTCTAAGCTGTATTCCTTACAGGAGCAGAGGAGCAGATCACCAGGTCTTTCTCCTGCGGAGCTGGTAGGTGTGTTCAAACCACAAAGCTTTCCTTACCAGCTGAGTGATAACTGCTGCATCACCAGGGTTTCTTAAATAGCTAGTTTTCACTAATGTTGCTTAGAATATCATCCTGGAGGTGAGAGTGTTTTCTTAGTGAATCATAGAACTCAGAACCATACTTTGCTAAAATTCTGAGAGTCTGACAGTGATTCCTTGCCTGTCATTTTGAACTCGAGACGAATTATGGAATTTATTAACTTCCATAGCTGCTCCTCCCTCTTCTTTTTTAATGGTTTAATTCTTTTCATTTGTTTAATTCAAATACATTTCATCTTTACACAATAAAATTAGGTGAAACATTTACAAAAAAATAGAGCATTGCTAAAATTTCTTTATATGCTTTTAGCACATTAAATTCTTCTGGTTTTTTAATGTTAAAATAACTTGAAGATTGACAGAAAAGAGGCAAGAATGCAAAGAACTTAATCCCCATGTATCACCTGAGAGCACACTGCAGATAGGGTGCTGTACCACCCCAGAGTGCTCCAGGGTGTGTCTCTCGCAAGCTAGGGAACTCTCCTGCGTGACCTCACGTGACCGTGGACATCAGGAAATAGACATCAGTACAGGATACAGTTCTTCCCCTAATCCACAGACTCCATTCACGTTTCCTCAGTTTTCCAGCAGCACCCTTCATAGTGCAAGGGGTCCAAATTCAGGACCATGTTTTATTAGCACCTGGTTGTCATGTCTCCCTAGTTTCTTTCAGTCTGGAATAGCTTATTAGCTTTCCCTTGACTGGTAGCTTTGACCTTTCTAAAGATTACAGGGTGTCTGATATTTCCTCATGGCGAGATTCAAGCTACGCATCCTTGACAGGAATAACACAGAAGTGATTCCTCCTTTTCATTGCAGCCTGGCGCATAATTGAAATCTTCCCCATTGTTGATGGTTCTAGTGTTGATTACTTAAGAAGGTATCTGCCGGCTTTTCCCACTGCAGAGTTTTCCCAATTAGCAGGCATTTTGTGGGGGAGGTGCTTTGGGATCATGTAAATATTCCACTACCCACCAAACTTTCATCCAGCGGCTTTAACATCCATTGATGCTTCATGTCCAACTTGATGAAGATTATTATGCTGGCTGCCAAATGGTAGCCTTCTAATTCTACCATTTGTTATACATTTATTAGTTGGCATTTTTCTGTGAGGAGAACTTTCTCTTTTTCCCATTTCTAGAATTTATGTCAAAATGGACTCAGCTTTAATGTGTGTCATGGATTGAATTATGTCCCCCCAAAAATGTGTGTATCAACTGGGTTAGGCCATGATTCCCAGTATTGTGTGGTTGTCCTCCATTTTGTGATTGTAATTTTATGTTGAGAGGATTAGGGTGGGGTTGTAACACTACCATTACTCAGGTCACCTCCCTGATCCAAGGTAAAGGGAATTTCCCTGGGGTGTGGCCTGCATCACCTTTTATCTCTTAAGAGATAAAAGGAAAGGGAAGCAAGCAGAGAGTTGAGGACCTCATACCACCAAGAAAGCAGCACCAGAAGCAGAGCGCATCCTTTGAACTTGGGGTCCCTGTGCCTGAGAAGCTTCTCAACCATGGGAAGATTGAGGACAAGGACCTTTTTTCAGAGCCGACAGAGAGAGAAAGCCTTCCCCTGGAGCTGACGCCTTGAATTTGGACTTTTAGCGTACTTTACCTTGAGGAAATAAATTTCTCTTTGTTAAAGCTATTCACTTTTGGTATTTCTGTTATGGCAGCACTAGATGACTAAGACAATATTTATTTTCATTTTCGGTTTTTAAAAAATAGATTTATTGAGCTATAATTTGCATATGATACATTTAACCAATTTACAGTTGTTTAGCCACCACCATGATGATGATATAGAATATTTCCATCATTGCAGAAAGTTCCCTCTTCCCCCTTTGTGGTCAGTCCCCTTTCCCCATCCTTGGCCTCTGGTAGCCACAGATCTGCTTTCTGTCTCTCTCTCTTTTCTAGAAATTCATGTACATTGGATCATATTATTAATGCATTAATAACACATATTATTAATATTCGTTTATACCTAGAATAATGCTTTAGAGATTCATCTGTCTCATTGTTTGTAACAGCAGTTCATTCCCTTTAAGCGTTTCATTGTATGGATTTACCACAGTTTATCTCATTGAGTTAGATGGTCACATTGCCCTACTTGCCTGTCAGAGCCCCTCCAAGTTGGCTTCTGTGTCCTTTTTTTTTTTTAAATATTTTATTGTGTTTTTGGTGAAAGTTTACACAGTAATTTAGGTTCTCATTTAACAATTCCTGTACGTATCATTCAGTGACATTGGTTACATTTTTCACAGTGTATCAGCATTCTCATTATTTCCATTAATCTAGCTTCCCTGTTCCCCTTACCTTTTTGTTTTGTTTTGTTATAATTGTGTTTTAGGTGAAAGTTTACAGAGCTAATTAGTTTCTCATTCAAAAATATATATGCAAATTGTTTTGTGGCATTGGTTGAAATCCCCACAATGTGTCAGCACTCCCACCTTTTCTACCCTGGGTTCCCTGTTTCCATTAATCCAGTTTTCCTGTCCCTTCCTGTCTTTTCGTCTTTGCTTTTGGACAAGGGTTGCCCATTTGGTCTCGTACGTTTGATCTAAGGAGCATGTTCCCCACTTGTTCGTTTTATAGTCGTGTCTAATCTTTGGCTGAAAGGTTGCCCCTTACCTTCTTATTTTTGGTCTAGGGTAAATGCTTACTGTTTGGTTTCATTTATACTGATATGATTTATTTTGTGGGCCAATCTATAGGGTTGCTATGAGTCGGAATTGACTCAATGGCAGTGGGTTTGGTTTTGGTTTGGTACTGTCATTTGGCTGGAAGGTGACTTGTGGGAGTGGTTTGAGTTCCAAATTTAACGAGTATCCCAGGGTGATAACCTTGGGGGTTCATCTGGTCTCTACCAGTTCAGTAAGTCGGGGTTTTTTTTTAGAAAATTGCGTTTTATTCTACATTTTTCTCCCATTCTATTCGGGACCATCTATTAAGTCCCTGGTCAGACTGGTCAGTAGTGGTAGCTGGGCACCATCTAGTTCTTCTGTTCTCAAGGTAGGTGAGGCATTACTTGTGTAGACTATTACTTCTGTAGATTAACTAGTTTCTTCTTTGAATCTTTGGTTTCCTTCTTTGTCTTTTGTTCTAGATGAGAAGAGACCAATAGTTGTATCGTAGATGGCCGCTCGCAAGCTTTTGAGACCCCAGATGCTACCCACCAAGGAAGAATGTAGAACATTATCTTCATGGTCTATATTGTGTCAGTTGACCGAGTTGTCCCACAAGACTATGATCTTAAAACCTCAAACCAAGCAAACCAATCCCACGAGGTGTCTGGTTATGTCTAGGAAGTATCCATAACTATGCCTCCTTTGTACTTTATTTTATATTTGAATATATATGCAGCACTTTTGTGTCCTTTTGGCATGTCTCTCTCATTCTTTGGATACTTCCTTGTTTTTTACCCAAAAAACCTTTTTTTCTAGTACAAGATTTTCCAGGCTTATCTTGTATCTTCCCTGTCATAGCCCTGTTTCTGGTGTACTATGGTATTTAGAAACCAATGTTAGAAATAATAACTGTAGAGCATTTAGCATAGTGTCTGGTGCATAGTCACCACTCAAATAACATTAACAAAAGCTTTTAGACGAGGCACTACTCTAATTTCTTCGCGTCTCCTGAGGAGGAAAAGAAGAAAAATGCTGATATTAATCAGTATCCCTAAGTGGAAACAGAACATTCAAAGCAGTTGGACTATGCTTTGTTAGTTTTCAAGACAAGACTTTTCTATCTGTACTCTGCTCGGGAAAAGAACATTTTACTGCTTGCAGGACTTAACGTTGGTTTGTTGACTCATCCTTACTGTTTTATGATTCAGGTTATAAATACTACCTTTTTTACAACAAGAAAGAAATCTTTTCATCCTATTATTTTTAGGAGCTTTGCTGGCAGTAGAACACATAAAAGACAATGTCAGCATTTCCATTGAAGAAGGGAAAGAGAATATTCTTCGTGTTTCTGAGTAAGTGCTTTTATATCCTTGTTCTCAGTACTGAACAGCATTTTTTAAATATTCATGATGAAATGTTGTATGCTTCCATTACTTGCTAATTAGGTAGCTTTCCCCTAGAAAGAAGTATGCCTTTCTTCATCATTATAAAAAACCTATACCCAGAGGCTTATACTGGTCAGCAGGCTATCTGATTCCATTTGTAATCTGCTTAAAGGAATTAAAAATACAGAAAAGTTTATATATAAGGCTTTTAAATTCCATTGTAATTTATTCTGCCAGAAAACTGAAGTATTTGAAATCATTAATAGTAGACAATAAATAAATGTGGCTCAAGGAATATGGTAAGTTCACAACATGGAATGTTAGCTATGAAAAAAGGTTTGTGAAGAATTTTTAATGATGGAAAATGTTTATAATCTAACCTTAAGTTTCATCAAGGCTGCATTTGAAAATCTTTCAGGGTCATCGTTTTATATGATTTTTTATTTACAAAGAAAAAAAAAACAGTCATCAACTCCCTCCCCACAATCCTCCATTTTCCCTGCTCGAGGAACGAACATCTCAGCTCTTTTGAGTTGGTTCTTGCAGTACTGGCCTCTCTCTAAGTAACATGCTGTGCTGCGTCACCTTGGTTTTCCAGCTTTAGGTGCATCTCTCTGCCGTGGAAGGTGAAGCTCTTTCTTTCCCCTGTTGCCACTACATGCACGTCCTCACCTGACACACACACCCTCTATCTTCTCCATCTTCTCTCCCCATCACCCCTTCCTCCCAGTGTAGTTAAATCATAATCTTGGTTAGATCACCATCCAGTGTTTATATCGCTATGACTAAGTATTATTCACTGCTGGACCACATATTCTGATTACTTGGCATGTACGCCTTTTAGTTTCCTGTGGAATAATTGTTCGTGTGCTTTCTTCTGAAGTCTTTCAGATTCCTGATCTTTTCTAAGAGTGACTTTAAGAAATTTGTAAGAATCTTCCCTTAGGATTCAATGTTCTGTAATTCCACGATCTGGGTTTACTGTTCATCTGTTCTAGGTACTTGGCTACTCCTTTCATTGTGGATGTTTGGAAGTTCTTCTGTTTTAGGAAATTAAATTTTTGTTTGATGATTTTCCTCTCTATTTTCTGTTCTTTATGTGAATGTTGGACCTTCTGGATTAGTTCTCTTACTTTCTTAAAATATCACCTCCATTTTTCTCTTTTTTCATTTGCTTTACTTCCTGGAGATTTCCAGTATCCATTTTTCTATTGAATTTTTGATTCTGCTGTTATATTCTTAATACCAGAGAGCTCTTTTTTTTTTTGTTTTTTTAATTTTCTGGGTATTCCTTTTCTGGTATCTTGTTTTGTTGCTCAGAGGAAATTTATTTATAGACTTTTTAAGTTTTCCTTGACTTGTCCAAGTTACATTTTTCTTTGTGTTTATTTAGGTCACTATCTTTCAAATTAATAGCTTGCCTCAAATATCTGGTAACTCTAGATGGTTTGTAGGATCTAGAGTGGGAGATTAAAGCTGATTACAAGTTTGGAAATCAAGGGTGGGTTTGTCAGCCCTGCGGTTTACCCTAGGGTGTTTGGCCTGGGCTGTTAGGCCCTCTGGTGGTCGTGTCTTTATTCCTCTTGGGCTGGTCAGACTATCCAGAGAAGGCTTTAAATCATTTTGGAAGGTGAAGGAGACCTGGCTGCCCCATATTTTGGAAGCTGAGGATGAGGGCTGGGGGCTGGGGAGGAGTCTCAGCATCCCATGTACTCCTATTCTTGTATTCTTTTTAGCATGCCTCCGCCTTGAGCTGTGCCAGATAGCCTCAGCTCAGAGACCTTCTGTTTTATCCTTTAGAGAATAAGGCTCCAGTTTGTGCAAGGTTGGGTAAGAGGAGTAGCCCAGCTGTGCAGAACAGGCTCTCAGGCACCTGTGTTTCTCACTAATTCATACAGACTTTCAGCAATCCTTATTTTAGCCCCAGTTTGCTCTCACTTCCAAAGACACCTGGTTCTGTGGATTCTTAAGTCTTTCGGAATTTTTGTTTTTTCTTTTGGGGATTCTGAAATTGAAAATGGATTGTTTTTCAGCCTTGTCCACCCACTGTCCCCCCAAGATACAGGTTTTTAAGTCAGCTAAATCCGTCTCCTTTTTTAGCTTCTGAAATTTCATTGCTATTTTCTCTTATTTTTGTTCTCTTTTTCTTACTGGTTTGTACCTTACAAAAAGATTTTTGACAAAACAATTTTGATGGAGTTTTGATGGTATTCAATCTGCCATCTTTACCTGGAGGTTGATAAACCCAGCCTCTTTCTGACAGTTTATCCTTGGCTTTTTTTTTTTTTTGCCTTGATTTGGTACTTTAAATCATTGTTGTTTTCAGTATCCCAATTATGTTTTCATATTTTCACCACTGAATATACACGTAGAAACAATTAGAAGAATAAAACATCATCTACAAAGCCTGCTCTGAGGTAAATTGTTGAATTTAGCTAATGTTTCAGAACAAACTGGAGTTTGATAGAAAAAAGGACAAATTAGGCCGGTCTGTTTTTGTTAATACAGTAGAATATATATGATAAATCAGTAAAGTTTCTGTTTTTGTGTTTCTTTGTCTCATGACTCTTACTGATTTGCTCAAGTAACAGATTACTATTTTATCTCATGTTTCTGTTGTAGAAATGTGGCATTCACAGACAGCAATTCCATACTTCGCTACTTGGCTAGAGTTGCAACTACAGCTGGGCTGTATGGCTCTAACCTGATGGAGCACACCGAGGTAAGGAGTGGACATTTCTTTGTGTTTGTTTTGTTTTGTTTTGATTACATAATGCTTTTGCATTTTTGGGAACCTTATTATCTTATCGTTGGTTTTTGTATGATTATTCTGTTTAAGGATCCCAGCAGCATAGTAACCTAGTCTTAGTTGTAGGCCAGGTTAAGGAATTCGCATACTGTTTTTATTTTCAGAGAAATTTTCTTTTCCATTAGCTCCTAAGCTTGAAATTTTAATCCCATACCAGCTGTTCCAATAGGATATTGAGTGCTGTCTTTCTCTTCCTTGATTCTTAGGATTTCATAGCTGGAAGGGACCATGCTGCTGTTGTTACTGTTAGGTGCCATCAAGTTGATTCTGACTCATAGCTACCCCATGTGACAGAGTAGATCTGCCCTATAGGGTTTCCTTGGCAGTAACCTTCACGGAAGCAAATCACCAGGTCTTTGTCCTGTGGAGCTGCTGGGTGGGTTCAAATCGCCAACCCTCGGATTAGCAGTGAGCACTTAACTGTTGCACCACCAGAGCTCTTTGGAAGGGACTATATAGGTCATCTTATACAGCTTCTAACTCCCTTATTTTACAGATGAGACAACAGGCCTAGAAAAGTTAAGAGGTTTGCCTAAGGACACATATAGTTTGAATCCTATTCTCCTTTTGAAGTATATTCATAATGACCCTAGAGGACAGAGTAGAACTGCCCCCTACGGTTTCCAGGAGCACCTGGTGGATTTGAGCTGCCGACTTTTTGGTTAGCAGCCGTAGCTCTTAACCACTACATCACCAGGGTTTCCATCTACGTATATAGCTAATGTAATTAGTTTTATAATTAGTTATAGCAATAATAGGTTAACTTTCTAAGGCTTTCGTGAATACTACTCTTTAGATGCTGTCTATCTATCTATCTATGTATTATTATTTGGCTGTTTATATTCCTTCAACTCTAACTTTCCTAAAGCTCATAAAATTCAAAATATAAAGAACGGTTTCTCAAGATTTACTTTTAAATTCTGCAAGTGGATGTATCTGTTTGGGTAGGTACCTCCTCTGGGGCTCTTTCGGGTTGGTTATTCCTTCCTGTTACCAGTTTTTAAGTCTTTGTTATTTCTTTCTTGTTTTTCCTTGGGGTACCCCCCACCCCCACCCCCCTGCAAAAGAAAGAATAGCAAAATAATATCAAAAAGTAATGTTTATTTAAGTGTTCAGTTTAGATCCCAGGCGACACATTATCAGAATTGCATCCTCATAGTGACAGATTCTGTAATTTGAGACAAGAAAGGCATGAGTCTGACTGAGAAAGCCAAAGGTATGCTGTCGCTCCCATGAACCAGAACTGTTTTCTCCTGATTTTTAAGTCTAAACGCTGGGATACATTATTTGTTTTTTTTTATCTTTTGTGTTAACAGATTGATCACTGGTTGGAGTTCAGTGCTACAAAGTTGTCTTCATGTGATTTGTTCACTTCTGCAATCAATGAGCTCAATCATTGCCTCTCTCTGAGAACATACTTAGTTGGAAACTCCTTAAGCTTAGCAGATTTGTGTATTTGGGCCACCCTCAAAGGTATCAGTAATTCCTCTTAAAGAATGCTCTGTTTAATCATGTAATATTTTGCCAGCTAAGAAGTACTCGTATTTGTATGTGTAGGTACCTGTGTGTGTTAAATGCAGGCAGTGGCTGAGGACATTCTTATAGAGGAATGGCCACCCTGGTTATTTTTTGCTGTCCAGTTATGGGAATTTCCTGTCCTTCTCTGCTGTTCTGGAGTCGTCGCCATCTCACTACACCAGCCCCTCTCTTGCCTTTGGAGCTGACCTTGTCCCTGCTCAAGAAGCCCTCATCCCATGGATGTCACACTGCTCCTACGTCAGCCATTACTTTACTCTGACACCGTTGTCTCTGACTTGAACAAAGTCCTTTTTCCTGCTCTGTAGGTGCATCAGTGGCAGCCGTGAATGGTCTGGAGTTGTGCTTCCTCTGGGAGGTCCCTTTTTTTCGCCTCGACAGCTAGATTGTAGTACATAAGAATATGCTCTTACCAACTGGGGGAGCCATTTACTTTATAAACAGTTTTTGTAAGGTATAATTGATATACAAAGAAAAGTACACCTATGTAATATTGGGTAAGTTTTGATATATGTAGACACCTGTGGAGCCATCACCACAACCAAGATAATGACTATCCCACAACCCCCAAAACTTCCTGAGGCCCCATTTGTAATCACCCCCTTCCCCTGGCCCCAGGCAACCACTGATCTGGAAAGACAGGTACTTTGATCCGTGGTGGAAATACTAATTAAATACTGGCTAACTGAATACATGGGGGCTGGGTGGGGTTGGGGGGCGAAAGTTCTGAAATGGTGGAAGCCAGTATATAGCTAGGAGGAAAAGAGTAATGGTATCAGAGGTGCCTAGGAGAGTTATGAGGAAATAATTGTGAGTTCCTCAAAAAGCTAAATGTAGACTTGCCGTGTGACCCAGCAACTCCACTCCTGGGTATATACAGAAAAAGAATTGAAAACAGGTATTAAAACAAAAACTTGTACACAAATGGTCACAGCAACACTATTTACAGTGCCAGTAGGTAGATAAGTTTTTATCTGCCTCAGCGGTAGTTTTATCTCCTAGAAAGTAGAGGCTTTGGTAGAGGTAATTCTTATTTCATACTATTGACAAGAAAATTGTCAAAGTTCCCAGACAGATCCTGAAGGTGTCACTGAGTTGAGGAGACAAGCTGGAGTTTGGGAAAAAGGAGAATTTATGGTAGCTCTTGGAAACCCTATGGAACAGTTTCTACTCTGTCCGGTTGCTGTGAGTCAGAATTGACTCTACGGCAATGGGGGTAATGGGATACGGAAAGACAGACTGGGCTTAGTTAATCACCTACTCCAGACTTTATGGAGGCAAATATCAAAAGAAAAAAAAAAGGATTTTGGGAGATGTCTTAGGCTGGATTTTCTGGAGAAGCAAAACCAGTAAAGTGTGTAAATATATAGAGAAAGAAAGATTTATATCAAGGAAATGGCTCATAACGGTTGTAGAGGCTGGAATATCCCAACTCTGTGAGTCAAGATAGAGGCTTCTCCTGACTGACATAGCCACAGGGGCTGGTGAACCCAAGGTTGGCAGGTCACAGAGCAGGGCTGTTGCTCACAGGCTGCAAAGATGGACAGATCCCAAGATCAGCAGACAAGACTGCAGGTGAGCTGCTAGCTCAAATCCCAAGAACCAGAGGTCAGACAAACAGAGCCAGATGCAAGATCCAATGCAAGCAAAAGCCTGTGAGCCTTGCCAGAATATCCACTTATATTCAGTGCAGGCCACAAGCCCAAGGAAACTCCCGTTCAGTTCATTGGCTACTCACAGCAGATCCCATCGTGGGGGTGATCACATCATACGACTGCCAAACCACTGAGAATCATGCCTAGACAAGTTGACACACGACCTTAACCATCACAGACCATTAAACTTAGATGTGCTTTCATGAGGAAACCCTGGTGGTGTAGTGGTTAAGTGCTACAGCTGCTAACCAAAAGGTCGGCAGTTCAAATCCACCAGGTGCTCCTTGGAAACTCTATGGGCCAATTCTGCTCTGTCCTATGGGGTGACTATGAGTTGGAATTGACTTTACGGCAACGGGTTTGGTGTGTTTTGGTGCGTTCATGACATGACATTACATAAGGAATAAGACCGGAAAGGTGTTAGAGTCTCTAAAAAATGTAATATTGATTGTAAGGCTGTAAGTGATCCCAGGGAAACCACGGTGGCTGCATAGGAAGCTTGACAGTGAGTATGGTTTTCAAAGCGTGTGTGCCAGAGAACACAGACTGTTAGGACTGCTTTGAATGGTTGATGTAGTTATGTGGGAAAACCATTCTGGTAGTGCTGAAGGCTTTGATGTATTAAAAGCTTGAGGTGAGTTGGCTGTGTCCAACCGTGACAAAATTATGGACATAATGGGGCTACGTTGTGTCTGTGTTCCATCTAACAGAAATTTACCAAGTAGAGTGGGAGGCGAATGGGCTTGATGAGAGGCACAGAGGGGACTTGAATTTTGTTTATTTCATTTGTTAAAAAAGCTGAAGTAAATATGCCGAAATGTTTTTATCACTTTTTAAATCTGGGTAGTGGGTACATATATTGGTGTTTTTATATTCCCTGTACTTTTCTGTGGCTTAACCTTTTCTCCAAATTCAATTAAATTTATGTAACAACTACCAACATAAAGGAAAGCCATTTTTAGTCAGACCTTTTCATGTATAGGTTTATTTTTACTTTTTTGTCTGATTAGATTTCTGACTTAACGTTTGTGAAGGAGAGATGATATGCTTCCATGACCCTTAAGGTGGTAGCAATGTGATGTTAAAAGTTAAATAAACTTAATCAGTACTTATTTTTTTATATCACATTTGAAGAAATGTGCTGCTTCTTGATCATCTCGATTTTTATTCCATTCTCTAGTTGATCTAATTAACACTTTTCCTTAATTATGAAATGTATCGTTGGCCTTACAATCGTGTGGAGGAATCTAGTATTATATAGAACATCAGTGAATTGAACTGAAGAAATACATTTAATAATTTTGTGAGTTGTGTAAAATATATTAAGGTATTAGAAAACGTTTCGGCATATGCCCAGGTTTTATAAATTTCATTGTAGAAGTACACCTTTAAGCTGTTTCATTTATTTAAGTTAACCATGATGGGATCTTTGCTGTGGAAGTTGCAGATGTATTGAGTGGACTTGAATTATGTTTACTAACAGGAAATGCTGCCTGGCAGGAGCAGTTCAAGCAGAGCAAAGCTCCGGTTCACGCGAAACGCTGGTTTGGCTTTCTTGAAGCCCAGCAGGCCTTCCGGTCAGTAGGCTCTAAGTGGGATATCTCAACAACCAAACCTAAAGTGGTAAGCCTTTTTTTTTTTTTTAAATGCTGACATTTCAGTCTTTCTGAGACCCAACGTCTAAAAAGAAAATTATACTCACTCACAAAATTTATTTTCTTTTCCTAAGCAAGAAAAGGATCTTGTTGGAGCAATCTGCCATTGTTAAGTCTTGGCTTGACTTTAACTGTTCAACTACATAAAACCCTAACCTGGGTAATGACATATATAAAAGATTATGATCCCCCTAAGTGTGTCCCATAGGTAGTCCAGACTCCATGTAACTAAAATCTCATTATTTTACAGCTACAGAATCTTCCCTTACTCCCGAATCTTTCTGGTTTTTGAACAACTGGCCATTGAGTCCTGGGATTCTGCAGGGTCTTCCCATCATTTCTGTAGGATATGGCACAGGGCAGAGTAGCAAAGGGCCTCGTTCCCAGCCAGTGTCACTCTGCTTTGATCTCTTTTACTTATTAGGCTTGTATAGTAAAGTTTCAATTTAATAGAGGTTTTGCAATGCAGTAGAACTCGGAAACTCCTGTGTGCTTAGATGAACATATCACAGTCCACTCAGAGCAGGCTGAAAATCTTGACTCATCTTCACCACTTTTCTCATCTAATTGGTCAGCAAGTCCTGTTACTGCTTTTCATAGCTGTGTATTTGTTTCCTCTCCATCTCCACTGACATTGCTTTTTATTGAGGCTTCATTGCCCCCTGCTTAGGCTTATACCATACTGTCATAATTGAACTTTCTGTTTTGATTTCTCCTTTCTGTAATTTAGCCTCTTTGTTGTCCCAGGAATCATTTTTAAAAATATAAATAAATGGTTACATTACCCCTGATGACTACCTGTTGCCTACAAGAAAAGCCGGTCTTATATGATGAGGTTTTCTACCTCATCTATGTGTCCTCTCTGCTCACCCAACGTGGTGTTCCAGCAGACTTTTCATGGACGCTGCATGGCTGTTCCATGCCTTTGTGTCTTGCCTGTACTGTCATTCACTGTTTGAGAATGAATGCCCCTTATATGCTCTCCGTGTGATAAATTTTTGCTTATTTTTCAAGATCCAGCTTGGTTATTACCTCCTCTTTAAGCTTTTCTTGATAACCCTAGGTGCTGTCTGTTAACTTAAACCAACTACTTTCTTATTATTGGTGTTTGACTGTGTTTCTGTCCTTTACCAGGTTCTGAGTCCCCAAGAGTAAGGACAGTGTTCTAGTCATCATTTTTCTTAAAACCTGCATGGTGCCTGGCACCTGATGGGTACTGGGCAAGTATCTGTTGAATGAATATATTCTTAGACATTTAACATGTAACTTTTTATTGTTGTTTTGCTTTTCAGGCACCTGAGAAAAAACAAGATGTGGGGAAATTCATTGAGCTTCCAGGTGCAGAGATGGGAAAGGTTACTGTCAGATTTCCTCCAGAGGCTAGTGGGTAAGAAAATGTAATTTATATTTGTAATAGAATGTATTTAGTGGAAAAACCTTTAAAACAGTTACTAAATACTTTTAATATTAATTGGTTAATGATACAGAAGAACATAAGTAAGATAATATTATAGGAGTTAATACCCTAAACATGTAACAGCTTATTAAATATTAACAGTTAATGTTTAATATATTAAATTTGTAGTTCTTTAAAAGCAATAGGAGAAACATTTTTTTTTACCCCAGGAAGAATTTTAAATATAAATACGAAAACACCGGTAAATAGAAAGGCTTACATTTTATTTGCATTTTGAGATTCTTAGGCTTTCATTTAATAAGAATTTGTATTTGTACCCTGAGCAATCCTTTCCATTAGTAGTAGAAGTTATGGCAGGATTATTTAAAATTATTTTTTTCCCAAATAAAGGAAAGGAAACCTGAGAAGTCCATTTCCAATTCAGTTCTTTCCATTATTAGCAGGTTTTCCAACTCTTCTCGTTCTTGGCAGCCTTAGAAAATAATATTTGAATAGCTCATAGGGGAGAAGGCTGCTGTGGCTGATGGCCACTAGCCTGGGACTGCCCCATCGCTCCTCAGGGTGGGGGTATCTCTGTCCTTGCACACCTGCCATGCCAACTGAAGCCCACTGGACACGTTTTGTAAGAGAGCCCTTCCAGTAATCCTACTAATATCATAAAATGCTTTTCGTTAAAGCAGTTAGCCTGATTCAGAGACTTAGCAAGCTACCATATTTTGCAAATGAGGTAATTATTTTTTCCAAATTTAGTTTAATTTCAGATTTTGTGTTGTATAGCCAAATTCTTACCCATCTGTGGTAAATGGAAGGTGTAAACAATAGAAACTGGCAGATAAGGAAACAATTTTGCTTTAGCTATATATTTAATAGTTCTTTGCAAGCTAGTTCACGAGCACCGTTAGCAGCAAGATCAGTTTTAGAATCCACAGTTTCTCTGCTTTTAGAGGTTTGCTGATAGAGGTGGCGAAGTAGAGGATAGGTAGAAGGAGATGGAAGAGAAATGACGACTCTGGGAATTTCACAGATTTGATCATTACACGATTGTTTTTGGACTGAGTGGAAAGCGGTCATAAATAATACCTTACAAGGTTTAATTCCCATGGACATTTTGGGGCCCTCCCGCCTGATACTCGGTTCCTACCCACTTGATGTGAGAGGCCACGGTGGTCCCATTGGGAGGTGACCTTAATGACTTGATAAAAGCCACTTTTTTAGTAGCAGCAGTTTATAGCTGTGCCATTTAAGGATTTGTCCCTTTTGAATCTTTTTATATTTTCTGTCACTGTGAGCTTGGAGAGTGAGCTCCTTGTGTTTATTATTTACTATCTGAGATGTTTTTCTGCTCTAAATTTTGCCAATATCAAAGATTATGCTCTTGATTTAACACGTTTTTGGAATTTGAAATACAAATCAGTGTTCAGTTTCCCTTAACATTCATAATTTTGATCATACCGCCTTATACTACTAAAGAGTTCTTTAATTATTATTGAAAAAAACATTTTTTTTTCTTTGTCTTACATGGAAGGCCAGAAGACTTTTTTGCACTTTATTCTTAGCTGACATATGTGTAGTACCTGCTGTGTGCAGACAAGACACTCGCAAGTGCTTTACGTAGAGTAACTCATTTAATCCTACTAGTCCTGTGAGAAAGGCTCTGTATTTTCCATTTTACAAACTAATGAAACCCAAGAAAAATACAGAGTTTATTTAGTAGTAACATATCAATATTGGTTCACTAGTGGGGACAAACGTACCCTCGTAAGGCAAGATGCTGACACGTGGGAAAGCTGGGTACAGGGTACACCGAAACTTTCTATATTACATTTGTACCTTTTCTGTAAATCTAAAACTATTCTAAAATAAAAGATTTATTAAGAATAAACTCTCTAAGTTCCCAGTCCTGTGAGAAAGGCACCACTTCCTCCATTACAATTGTAATCTTTTAAAATTCTTGTCAGGGTCAGACGTTCTATCTCGGTACTTTTCGTTAGAAAAGAAAAGATGACTGGAATACCGATTAAAAGGATTTCTGTTTTGTTTGTTTGCATCTCCTCAAAAGGGTTAAGTATAAGAATTTAGTCAAAGCATGTTAATGAGTTTCTTTGTGCAATGTTTTTGTTTTAGCTACTTACATATCGGGCACGCCAAAGCTGCTCTTCTGAACCAGCACTACCAGGTGAACTTTAAGGGGAAACTCATCATGAGATTTGATGACACAAACCCTGAAAAAGAGAAGGAAGATTTTGAGAAGGTAATTAAAATTGTAGTGGTGACCCTTTGTCAGAAAAGCTCATAAAAATTAGAGGGTGACCCGATACCTTCATGGTGTGAAGATAAATCAGGTTTGTTCTCCCAGTAGCTTTTTCCTCATTTGTACGTTCCATATCTGGATCTAAGCCAAGAAATATGGAGCTCCCGGACCAAAAAACCCGAATTATTTTTCTCTTCCCTAATTGTTCTAAAATTAACATGAGTGCTATGTTTTCCTGTAAGCACCAGCTTCTTAAATGAAATGGTCACTGGAGGCAGGTTTCTTTTTTGTCATAAAATTTTAAATTTGTGAATGAAACAAAAACTAAATAGGTGTTGGGAAATGGGATGGTTTCCTGGCCTCTTACAATCGTCTTTATTCAGAAGCACTGTGACATGATCTAAGAGGGCAAATAATTGTCAGAGCAGTAACAACTGTTTCCCAAGTAAGGAAAGCGCCTTTACGACGTCTGCTTTCCCTGATGGAAATGTGGAGGTGGATATAATGCATATCTATCACGCTCTGTCTTTTCTGACCCTCTTTAAATTCACGTCTCCTTCTCTCCTAATTTGCTCCTTAAGAAGTAAGAGAATGGAGCCAGTGTAATACGACTTACACAACCATTTTCAAGCTGTATGAGACTTGGTGGTGTAGTGTTACGTTGCCCAAGTGCAGCATCGAGGATTGAAGGTGCACAGAAGGTGCCAGGAGTCACCTGACGGTTATTGTGGGTCTCACTGCAGGTCATTTTGGAGGATGTTGCAATGTTGCATATCAGACCAGATCAGTTCACTTACACCTCCAATCATTTTGAAACTATAATGAAATATGCAGAGAAGCTGATTCAAGAAGGGAAGGCTTATGTGGATGACACTCCTGCTGAGCAGATGAAAGCGGAACGTGAGCAGAGGATAGAATCCAAACACAGGAAGAACTGTAAGGCTTATTTAGTGTTTTATGTTTTAACGGATACTCTTCTTGTATTCTGCCACTTTATAGAACATGATTTCTATGAACGACACTTGTTCGGAACACATTTGAACATATGATTCATACATTAAATTATCTCTTAGAAATCTTTTTCCTTTCTTTCACCTTTAAATCGTCATGACTTTGTTAGCATCACAGTTGTTCGCGAAGTGTGTGTGCCCTTAGGATCTCACCGATTATGGGCAGTCTTTGCACTGCATTCATTCCCTTGGAATCATTCCCTCTGCAGCACTTCGTAGTCTTCCCAACAACTACTTAGCCTTCCTAAAATGTCTGATGATAATGTTATTAGCCCCCCAGTCTTTCTTTCAGTGTGTGGATAAACGTAAATGTAATAAGCTTGGTACTGCCCTGTCTCTGAAATATTACTTGACACAAATATCTTTCTTACTCGTCCCCTGAGCTTCTCACCTGGGCTTTGTTCATTCAGTCCGTTGTGTTGCCAGAACTGCCACACTACTTACTGTATTTAAACCTTGAGTGTCATACCTGGGAAGTATAGTAAATTCAAGTTGTTAGAGACATCTTTCTTTTTTTTTTTCAGTCTCATCTACATTTTCGAAGATCATTAACAACTGGACTTTTAAACCTAACTTGATTGTGTGAGGGCCGATGATATATCTTCAGTAGTTTCCACAGAGTCATTGTTTAATAGCTCGCTTTTATCTATGTGAAAACCCTGGTGGCATAGGGGTTAAGAGCTCGGCTGCTAACCAAAAGGTCAGCAGTTCAAATCCACTAGGCGCTTCTTGGAAACCCTATGGAGCAGTTCTACTCCATCCTGGACTCAACGGCAACGGGTTTGATTTTGGTTTTTCTCCATATGGGTCCCAAAAACCAAACCAAACCCAGTGCCGTCGAGCCGATTGTGACTCATAGCAACCCTATAGGGCAGAGTAGAACTGCCCCACAGAGTTTCCAAGGTGCGCCTTGTAGATTCGAACTGCCAACCCTTTGGTTAGCAGCCGTAGCAGTTAACCAGTACTCCACCAGAGTTTCCCTATATGGGGCAGATCTTTGATATTCTGACATAGATAGGACTATTCTTGTGTGCCATTAAGTCAGTTCCAACTCAGCGACCCTATAGGCCATACATAGTTACATAGGATATAGAGTTCTTTTTTCTAGGATTAAATTCTTTTCTTTCTTGTATCACTTCCTTGTCATGCCTCATTTTCTTATTCTGAGTATCTTGCTTCTCACTGGGGTGACTGGAGGGGCTTCCAGGGAGCCCACAGGCTCAGGCTCTCAGACCAGGCTGTGTTCTTCAGCTGCAGCCCCCATGGGCTGGACGGACTAGTCTGTCCCCAGGCATGGAGTGGCAAGGGAATAGCCTGCTTCTGCATCAAAGACACAGAGTTAAATTTGAGGGTGGAAAGAAGGGAAAAGAGGGGCTGGCCAGGAGTGCCATACGGGAAAACGAGAAACAATGAATGAGAGGAGCCTTTAGGCCTTGTACTTCCCCTCTTACCCTTAGCTGATATTGTATCGATGGGATGTATTTGACTTTACCTCTTAAACATATTTATAGAGTACATTTCCTAAATGTGTTGAGAAACTTTTTTTTTGTTAAAAAGTGATACATTTGCTCTTGGTATCAGATACTGAACATATTACAGTGTTTTAAACTGATAGAGTGTGCTTATATAAAATAAGAACTTGAAAATTTATATCAAATTACAGGACAATTAAATTAATTTAAATTGAACCAGATTAGTAATACACTGGATAAACTGATATAACTATCATTTTATAGCTATTGAGAAGAATCTACAAATGTGGGAAGAAATGAAAAAAGGAAGCCAGTTTGGTCAGTCCTGTTGTTTGCGTGCAAAAATTGACATGAGTAGTAACAATGGTTGTATGAGGGACCCAACTCTTTATCGCTGCAAAATTCAGCCACACCCAAGAACTGGAAATAAATACAAGTAAGTATTTCAGTATGCTGCGTAGCCTTTGAAGCTTTCACTTTGATCCTCTCTGTAAATACATAGTAGATCCTGGCGGAATAGTCAAAAGACCGGGGTCCATGTTCATCCACAGATTAACCGGCCAGGCAGCACTTAGTCTCTCAGGGCCTCGGTTTACTCACTGACAGTGAAGGTTACATTAGATTAGAGGTAGTCCCCGATTGACAGCTGGGGTCCCTCCTGATGACTCAGCTGTAAGTCGGTTCTGACATTGAGTCAAATGCCTCATTAGTTTTATTTGGCTCTGGTGTAAGTTGAATACCTCACTTGTTTTAGTCACTTTTGAAGTATGCTTAATATCTCTTTTTTTTTTTTAAATAATATTGTGTTTTAGGTGAGAGTTTACACAGCAAATTAGGTTCCGTTTTAACAGTTTTTATACTGTTCCATGCTGTTTGGTTACGATTTTTACAATGTGTCAGCATTCTCATTATTTCCATTCTGTTTTTTTCTGTTTCCGTTCATCTAGCTTCTTTTCCTCTCCTTGCCGCCTCATCTTTGCTTTTGGGTAACTGTTGACCCTTTGTTCCTCATATAGTTAATTGCTTAAGGGAACACAGTACTCATAGGTGATACTGTTTATGTTATAAACCGGTATTATTTGGCTGAAAGGTGACCTGCAGAAAGAGCTTGAACTCCAAGTTCAAAGATATGTTAGGGCGATAGTCTCAGGGATTCCTCTAGTCTCTATCAGTTCAGTAGGTCTGGCCTTTTTTAGGAATTTGAGTTTTCTTGTACATTTTTCTCCAGGACCTTCTATTGTGTCCCTGGTTAGAATAGTCAGTTGTGGTATCCAGGCACCATCTAGTCCTACTGGTCTCAGGTTTGAAGAGGTTGTGGTTCATGTGGGCTGTTAGCCCCATGGACTAGTTTCTTCTTTGAGCTTTTAATTTCCTTCATTCTCTTTTGCTCCCTATGAGTAGAGACCAATATTGTATCTGAGATGGCCACTTGCAGGCTTTTAAGACCCCAGACACTACTCACCAAACTCAGATGTAGAACATTATCTTTGTGAACTGTGTTATGCCATTTGGCTAAGCTGTCCCCCGAGACTGTGGTCCCAAGCTTTTTGACCTAATAAACCAATCCTGTGAGTTGTTTGGATATGTCTGGGAAGGGTCTGTAACTGTGCCCCCTGTGTGGTTTGTTATGTATGTGAACATATATGCAGCACACACAGCCGTGTGTATACGTGTGCCTACAGATACACCTATGCGTGCATTTACTCACAGAGGCCTTCCTGTACGCATATATGCATCCATACCTACCTATGTAACCACATACATATTTTTTGGTTGTTTTCACTGTTGTAGCAGAGTTGTATATGTTCTAGCATTTACTGAAATTGTCCTTTTTTTCTCTTGGACTTCTTAGTGTCTTTATTTACCTTGGCCAAGTTGTACTGACTCCACCCGTATTTGGGATTGCCTTTCCTGTCACCAAAAGTAATAAGTGCCTACTATATAGAAGTGATTCACCCGCCTTCTCCCTCCCATCCCTGGTAACCACTGAAGAACTTTGCTTTCTCTGTGTTTATCTGTTTTTGACTTTTTAGAATAATGGGACCATATAATGTTTGTCTTTTTGTGATTGACGTATTTCACTCAGCATAATGCCCTCCAGATTCATCCATGTTGTGAGATGTTTCATGGATTCATCACTAGTCTTTATAGTTGTGTAGTTTTCCATTGTATGTATGCCCCACAATTAATCCCTTCACCCGCTGATGGACACTTTGGTTGTTTACATCTTTTTGGTATCATGAATAATACCGCGGTGAACATAGGTGTGCGTATGTCTATTTGTGTCTCTGTTCTTATATCTCTAGGATATTTATTTAGAAGTGGGATTGCTGGATCATAAGGTATTTCTGTTTCTAGTCTTTTGAGGAAGCCCCATACTGGTTTCCATAGTGGTTGTACCATTTTTCAATCCCACCAGCGATGTATAGGAGTACCTCACCCTCCACAACCTCTCCTGCGTTTGTTGTTTTCTGATCATTGCCATTTTTGCAGGGGTGAGATGGTATCTTATTGAAGCTTTGATTTGTGTCTCTCTAATGGATCACGAGCATCTTTTCATGTACTCATTGGCTGCTTAAATGTCCTCTTTGGCGAAGGGTCTGTTCATGTCCTTTGCCCATTTTTTTTGATTGGATTGTTTGTCTTTTTGTTGTTGAGCTGTTGACATTTTCTGTATGTTTTAGAGATTAGACCCTTATCAGGTAAGTCATTGCCAAGGATTTTTTCCCAGTCTGTAGGTTTTCTTTTTACTCTCTTGGTAAAGCCTTTTGATGAGCGTATTTAATTTTTAGGAGATCCCATTTATCTAATTTATCTTCTGTTGTTCATGAGTTTTTAGTTTTGTTTGATAGATTGTTTATGCTGAAAGTTAGGTCCCCTAGTTTTGACCATGTGTTATCTTCCAGAAACTTTATAGTTTTAGCTTTAACATTTAGGTCTTTGATCCATTTTGAGTTAGTTTTTGTGCATGGTATGAAGTATGGGCCCTGATTCATTTTTCTGCATATGGATGTCCAGTTTTGCCAGGACCATGTGTTAAAGAGACCGTTTCTTCCCCATTGAATGGACTTTGACCCTTTGTCGAAGATCAGCTACCCATAGATGGATAGATTTATTTCTGCATTCTCAATTCTGTTCCCTTGGTCTATATGTCTGTCATTGAACCAGTACCAATCTGTTTTGATTACTGTGGTTGTTTAGTAAGTTTTGAGATCAGGAAGTGTGAGGCCTCCTACTTTGTTCTTCTTCAATATTGCGTTAGCTATTCAGGGCCTCTTCCTTTCCATATAAAGTTGGAGATTAGTTTCTCCATTTCACTAAAGAATGTTGTTGGGATTTGGATTGGGATTGTATTATATCTATAGACTGCTTTTGGTAGTATTGACATTTTCACAATGTTAAGCCTTCCAGTCCATGAGCATAGAATGTTTTTCCATTTATGTAGATCTCTTTTAGTTTCTTGCAGTAGCATTTTATAGTTTTCATGTATAAGTCTTTTATGCCCCTCGTTAGATGTAGTCCTAGGTTTGTTATCTTTTCGAGGGCTATTATAAATGGTATTGATTTCTTGATTTCCTTTTCAGAGTCCTCCTTGTTAGTGTAGAGGAACCGAACTGATTTTTGTGTGTTACCTTGTACCCTGCCACTTCGCTGAATCCTTCTATTAGTTCCAGTAACTCCTTTGTTAAGTCCCTGGGATTTTCTGTGTAGAGGATCATGTCATCTGCGAATAATAATAATAATAGCTTTACTTCTTACTTTTCAATTTGTATATGCTCTTTATTTCCCTTTCTTGCCTTATTGCTCTAGCTAGGATTTCCAGTACAATACTGAATCAGAGCAGTGATAAAGGATATCCTTGTCCGTTACCATTCTCAGAGGGAATGCTCTCAGTCTTTATCTGTTGAAAATGATGTCGGCTCTTGGTTTTCACATGTGCCCTTAATTATGTTGAAGAATTTCACTTCTGTTTCTATTTTGCAGGGAGTTTTTATCAGGAAAGGGTATTGGATTTTATCAAATGCCTTTTCTGCATTGATCAAGATGATCACATGATTCTCTTCCTTTGTTTTGTTTCTGGGGTGGGTTACGTTGATTGATTTTTCTCATATTGAACCATCCTTGCGTCCGTGTTATGAACCCCACTTGATCATGATACATATGTTTTTTTCCTTTTGATATGCTGTTGAATTATGTTGGCTAGAGTTTTGTTGAGAATTTTTGCATCTATATTCATGAGGGATATAGGTCTGTAATTTTCTTTAAGTGGTGTCTCTGCCTGGCTTTGGTGTCAGGTTTATGCTGGCTTCATATAGAGTGAATTAGGAACTATTCTTTCCATTTCTCTGTTCTAGGAGCGTTTGAGTAAAATCGGCGTCAACTCTTCCCTGAATGTTTGATAGAATTCTCCAGGGAGGCCATCCGAACTAGAGATTTTTTTTGTTGTTGCTGGGAGTTTTTTTTTTTTTTTTTAATGACCTCTTCAATTTCTTCTTTTGTTATGGGTTTGTTCAAATTTTCTACCTCTATTTGTGTTAGTTTAGGTGGGTGGTGTGTTTCTAGAAATTTGTCCATTTCTCCTAGGTTTTCGAATTTTTTGGAGTACAGTTTTTCATAATATTCTGTCGTGATCCTTTTCATCTCCAGTGGTCTCTTGTAATGTTACCCATCTCATTTCTTATTTTGGTTATTTGCATTTTTTCGTTTTCAATTTGGCCAATGGTTTATCGGTTTTATGGATCTCAAAGAAACAACTTCTAGTCTTTATTCTTTCTGTTGTGTTTCTGTTTTCTATTTTGTTTATTTCTGCTCCAATCTCTATCATTTTCTTTCTTCTGGTGACTGTGGACTTCTTTTGCTGCTCCTCATCTTTTTTTTTTTTTTTTTCGTTTTCATTATTACTGTCTTTTTTTAAATCAGTATTTATAAATTCAATATTTGTCTATGGGGGTTGGAACATCACATATAAATTTACCCATACCTGTTGCCGTCGAGTTGATTCCGACTCATAGTGGCCCTACAGGATAGCGTAGAAATGCCCCACAGAGTTTCCAAGGAGCGCCTGGTGGATTTGAGCAGCCGACCTTTCGATTAATGCTTAACCACTATGCCACCAGGGTTTCCCATATAAATTTAGATATATTTTAACATGAACATATATACATAAAAAAATGCAAATCATTAAAAACTTTACTCCAACAATGAAGAAGAATTGATCGACACTGGCATTTTGTCAATCATGGTAATAAGTCCACTTGCGGAAGTTTCTGAATTATCTGTGGGAATTGGGATGGGTTTCTAGTCAGAAAATTAGTGAGAGTCATCTGTGTGGTCCTTTTCTTTTTTCTTCATGTAACATCTCGCTGCTTCCCAAATCTGCTTTAGCAAAGTAAATCATAAAATCGAACATCTGCGAGTGAACACCTGAGGATGAAAACGTCAGCAGATTATGTACCGCAACCTTGTATGTGGCACACGTTACCCATGATAAGATGTACAGAAAAACAAAGTGGGTGTTTGACAGTGCAGTTGATAGTAACTCGAATACATTTAAGCCGGGAACTACCTGTATTTCTAAGGTCACTTCTGTCTGTAAGAGTGATAGGAATAAAAGCTTAAGAAATATGAAAAGCATAAGAAAGCATCATGTGTTTTTGATAGTTTTAATTAGTTTCAGTGTTTGTTTTCAGATTAACCGATTTTTTTCTTTAAATAGCTACCCCTGCAATAGCTTATTTTATAAAGTAAACCATAGTATATATGTTTTTGTAGCATGAAGAAGTCTACTGCATGCTGAATTCCAACCCCAAAAGAGATGTTGGTGAATGTAAATGATTACCTGGTTAGTCAGTATGACTGTCTTTAAACTTTTGGGTGTGGATGTGTGTGTCCGAGTATAGACAGACACATGTATGCAGTTACACGTGTATAAATATGCCCATTACTTTTACCAGGGTGATTACTCTCAGTTTTGCTAAACAGATACCTTGGATACATTTGGAAAAGTAAATTTGGAGACACGTTTTCAGCAGCACATAATTGAAAAGCGTAACGCAGTAGCATCTTAACAAAATCAAATCTTAAAAATTAGAAGACATAATAACGTAGTATATTTTTTAAAATTCAGATGACAGCAGTATGTATGTGTGTATATTATTTTAGCAGAAATTGTTTTTAAGACAATTCCATCTTCAGATGGAATTTTAACCTAATAATTTTCTTTTACTTGCAGAAAGCGAAAACACTGTGTTCTTGAACGCATTTCACTCAAGTGTTAAAGCCCTTATGGATTTACTTGATTGAGGGATTACCAAAGATACTCAAAAGCTAAAATCTCTCAAATGTATTATAAACGTGTAGTTTATTGCTTCTTACCATTATATTCACTGAGCGTTACAGAAATATGATTGTAGAATTTGCCAAAACAGTACACAGTTGTGTGTTTGATAGCAAACAAGCTTTTTGTTTGACTACTGAGTGGATAAGTGATTCATTATTCTCAAAGGCTGGTCCAAGGTGGAAAGGGTGAAATGTTTCATGTCGATTTTCAAAAATTTTCCTTTTTTTCCTAGCGTCTATCCGACATACGATTTTGCCTGCCCCATAGTGGACAGCATTGAAGGTGTTACACATGCCCTGAGAACAACAGAATACCATGACAGAGATGAGCAGTTTTATTGGATTATTGAAGCTTTGGGCATAAGAAAACCATATATTTGGGAATATAGTCGGCTAAATCTCAACAACACGGTTCTATCCAAGAGAAAACTCACGTGGTTTGTCAATGAAGGCTTAGTAGATGGATGGTATGTGTAATGTTACATGAAATTGATAGGAAATAAGAATATCAGTGATATGTAAACTCCCTTGAGGGTTAGGGAGTGTGGTTGGGAGGAGCTGGAATGGGTAGGCCTGTAGGGTTCCCTGTCTCTAACTTCTTTGCAACCAGTACGTTAGGTTTTCCTCTTTTGTCATAACAGAACAAATGTGGCGTGCCCATTGCGAACCACGGCACTCACAGGTGGAAACCACCCATGAGGGCACATCCCCCACAGAGCTCAGCATTTCATAAAAAGTGGCTGTGGTTTTTGTCCTCCATGGATCTGTTTACCCTGTACACTCTGCCGAGGTGCTGTTTTTTTCAGCCAGGCCCCAGGAAGGCCAGCAAAGTCTGAGCTGAGGTGAGGCCCTAAGTGGTCTGCGCTCTGTATGAGGCTCTGCCTGGTGGCACAGTTGCCCAGATGACTCAGCACCTGGAAGTTTGGAAACCTTTGTAGCCTATAAATAACTTATATAGGATTTTTATGAGATAGACAAGAGTATAAAAATGAAACTGGTCTTACAGCCCGGTGTCTGTGTATGTGAAATGTATCTGTTCAGTTGGGTTACCATTATAAGTCTAAGAGAATTTTTTTTTTGCCTGAAGTAACAAGACTGTATATATTAGTTTATATGCACATCACATAATAGTGACTAAGGTATATATTAAGAATATGTCAAATAAATAAGTAATGTATTTTATACTGTTTTACCGTAGAGCTGAATTTGATAAAAGGCAGGTTTACCTTGAGCCCCATATAACAGGTTTAGTTATTGACGTTTGCAGATCTCTGAAGAATATTAATAACTTAGGTATATGTATTTTTTACAATCTGAAGGAGTTTATAAAATATATTCATGACATGGATGACACCAGTGATTCCATTTCTTATCTGATCTTGAGTGTTTGTTTCATAAAAGGCTGACCAGAATGTATGAATGCATGGGTTTTCCATATGTGAAGATGTCACCAGTGTGTCCTTTTTCAAATGGACTTTTACAATATATTTCTAGTAGTGCATTTATTTCACTGAGCAGTATTTGACTAGTAAGGAGGTTTCCTCTTCCATGAACTTGGGCTATCTGGTATTGTGAGCTCTCCAGTTAGTACCACCAGCTCTTAGTCCAAATATTTAAAAAGCTGGGTAATTTATTATTCATTAAGTTATTTTGTACTCCTTGCATCTACACATGAAAAGAAAAAAAAAACTCCTCAGTAATTAAAAATGTCCATATTCTCAGGGATGACCCCAGGTTTCCTACAGTCCGCGGCGTGCTGAGAAGGGGGATGACGGTGGAGGGACTGAAGCAGTTTATTGCTGCTCAGGTCAGTTGTGCTTTCTTTCCCAGCTTCTCTGTTGGACTTTTTAAGTGTCTGTTAATATCCATTTAGTTTTTATTACTCGTTTTTGTTCTCTTTCTGCCCCTTGTTTGCTCCTTATAATAACTCACTCTAAAAACTCAGTGCCGTCGAGTCGATTCCGACTCATAGCGACCCTAGAGGACAGAGTAGAACTGCCCCGTAGAGTTTCCAGGGAGCACGTGGCGGATTTGAACTGCCGACCCTTTGGCTAGCAGCTGTAGCACTTAACCACTAAGGGCAGAATTAAAAGTATGTTTAGCACTGTTTACAATAGTGGAAAACTGAGAATGTCCTAAATGACTGACCTGTTGTTGGACAAAGCCAGCTGTGCTATTTTTTTACCCAGTAAAATGGTTTAAAAAAATCCCAAACAAGCAAAAAACCTCAGTCAGCACGGTAATCAAATTAATTTGTATACACTAACCTTTCTATTTCAGTGGACATATACCTACAGGCACTTACTGGGTTTATTTCTCTAACTATGCTTTACTTGTAATAAAAAAAAAAAAAGTTCTAATAATACTTCTTGCCCAGTGAATCATTTTATTAATTTTTTCTAGGGCTCTTCACGTTCAGTTGTGAACATGGAATGGGACAAGATCTGGGCATTTAATAAAAAGGTACATGTTTTAACTCTCAGTTCTCTTCTCATGCCATGTAGAACTCATTAGTGTGCTCACGGTAGAGAAACATTCATGAAGAATATTTGCAGACTTCCAGGAAAATGGAATGATTTCCTTTTTTAAAGATATAAAAGTTGTTAAGCCTATTAACTATCCCAAACAAGTCACACTGATTAAAACAAACTTGGAGTTGTGGGGAATGGTGGTAGTTTTTTTCCTTAAATCTTTTATGAATACTCTGCATTTCATTTTTCTGCTTTCAAGCTGCGAGCTCTCTGTAAGAAGGTATCACTTAATGCTTTTATTTGCCTTAGTGCATAGCTTTTAGCAGATTCTGTGTTATAACCCTGGATATATGGCTATGAAGCACAATCACATTTATATAAAAGACTTGCTTATGCAAACTCATTGAAAATGCATTATTCCTAGCTTTAAGAAACATGTCCTCTGGTTTTCTTAGTGGCAAAGGGAAGATCTGGCTGACTCCTTTCTGTGTTCCCTTGTGTACTGAGAGAACATAGAGCTTTATTATTACGTATCTCATTGAGTTGTATTAAAGGTTCATTAACGACATTTCCTGTGTCTTATTGAGTCACAGCTCTTTTTTTTTTTTTTTTTTTAACTGTTTCTTAACTGAGAATCAAATGAGGAATACTGCATATTGATACTGTTAATTACTAATTGGAAGCAGATGCTTAGACACTATAATAAGGCAAATCACAAAAATGCCAAGTTTTAAACTGTGGTTTCTGTGATTGTGTGCTGTGAATTCTCTTTTGGGGGTTGCTGCTTGATTGTGCTAGTGCTTTGCCGCAAGAAACAGTTGCTTGTCTCGCATGTGTCTTGAATTTCTTTTATTTAGTCTTTTGTGATTAGTCAGCTTTTCGGTACATAAAGGAATTACTAATTGGTTCTTTCTGTTGCTGCAGTTACTGATAAATACTAATACAGTTGACAGGCAAAGTTAACATGGGTACACTTTTCATTAATAATCCAATTTTTAGAGGTTCTAATTTTTAATAAATATATGAAATATATTTCACGACAGTCTAATAGTTCTGTGGGGTTTGTGAAGGTGAACAGCACACTTTCCAATCTTCCTTCCCTCCATTTTTCTTCCCCTAGAGAAACCCTTTCTGTTCTTTTAGGTGTTTAGATACTGGTGTTTATCACCGCATCTCTAAATGAGATATGCATATTGTTCCCTCTTGATTTTTAGTTTTAGCCGGTATCCGTTGACATCCCACTATGGAAGATAAGGATTTAGATCTCTTACTTTTTTGCGTAACTTTTTGCTTTTCTTGTAGTTAATTGTATTGTTTTTTCTCATTTGTTTAGCTTTTTGATTCAGTCTTAAGTGCTTCACAAGTTCGTAAATTTTCTTCCAAGATGCTCGGATGCCTCAGATAGCCTTTCATTGTCATCTAGGGATGTCAGCAGTGCCACTGTGTTGCTCTGATCCGACCTAGCTTGGTGGCTTTTGGACTTCTGAGGCTCAGCTGTCTTCCCAGGCCTCTCTCTTCATCAACATCCTGGGGACTCCCTTTGCCTCTGTCCTGTGATGGACATTGAATTCCCCTGTACCTTCTCATTTCACCATCTTCTTGCTTTGCTGTAGCATATCCTTTCATAGTATGGGACCTTGTATATGACCTGTTTTATCACTGAATATTATAGAATCTTCTCTTTGTACCTACCGTTCTGGAATTTCATGCTGATGTGCCTTGGTGTGGGTTTGTTTTCATCCATCCATCAGAAGAACAGGTGGCTTCCAGGGTGAAAACTCATGCCTAGGAAATTTTCTTGAATTCTTTTTTTCTTTCATTTCTTCTTATTTTTTTCCCCCTTACTGTGTTTCTTTCTTCTCTGTGTGTCTCTCTTGTGCAGATTTTGGACCTCCTGGACTCATCCTATCCTCTAATGTTCTTAACCTCTCGTTTTGTATCATGTCTTCTGGCTCTTTCTGATAGGTCATCCTACCTTTCTGTTAAGATTTTCATTTATGCTGTCATATTTCCAAGATTTCTCTTTTGCTTCTCTCCTCATGTTCATGTTTCACGGTCATAATGTTAATATTTCTTTTATTTTCCTTTTTACGTCTCTTTCCTCTGGTTGTTTGTTTTGGTTTCTTTCAGTCGTCTTAAAGGCAGTTGTCAGGTGCCTAGCTAGCCTTGGTTATCTGCTCATGTTTAGTGCGGAGTATGAAAAGTGATTGGAAGCTCTAAGTATAAGAGTTGGGCTTGTCCCCGAGCTTCGCTATAGGATCATGGCTGGGCCAGTTAGTTGGAGAACCGCATGCCGGTAACTTATCTCTTGGATCAGACAGTTTCCACTGGAAAAGTTTCTTTCATTCACCTCCCTGGCTGCCAGGACTTTGGAGCTGTGTGGGGGAAGACTGCTGAGGACATTACATCTGGTACCACACGCTCACTTAATCCCCTTGTTTTCAGTGCTGTACCTTCACGTGCAGGTATTCCGCGTGTCTGCCAGGATCTAGAGGCATTCTTTTCACAGAGTAAATTTCCATTCTTCTGCAGGGTAGGAAAGAGGTAGGTGCCTGGTTGTATAGCTCAGCAGAGGGGATGCTTCTTAAGCAAACTTTCAGCCATTCTTTAGCTGTCCCCATTCATCCCCTTGCACAGGTACCTGGCACTACCAGTTAAAAAAATAAAAATTTTTTTTTTGATGTTTTTCCAGTAGAAGAAGGGTTGTAGTTGATTCTTGGCTTTCTCCGTTGTTAATTTAGGGTTCCGTTTCCTCAGCTGCTGAGTCCGTTATCACTCTTCCATATGTTTTCTCAGCTTCCAGAATTTTGTGGCTGCTATCCCTCTCTCCTGTTCCTCTAATCCTTCTGGATGTGTGCCTTTAAACAAAACAAAATCCTTCCTGTCAGCTTTAGTGGCGATTGGGAGGTAGTGAAAGTAGGTGAGAATCTTCAGTCTGCTCTACTTTTCCTGAGGTCTATGGGGTCTGTAATCATTAAGTGCCATCTCATAAACATAGTCCCTGGAAACATAACACGTAACTCAGATTGGTAGTGAAAGTGAAATCATCCTGATGGTGAACTGTTTCTTACGGGCCTTTGTTACGTCCTCCTGTGCTGAAACCCATGCTCTCCGATCCTTGAGGTACAGTTCCCTTGTTAAAGTTCATGTTACTCACAGTCTCTGTTATTTTGTAGCCTACTGTGTCTTTCTTTCCACCCTCCGCAAATGGAATTGAAGTGTAGCATCAGTGAACTCAATTCAACGCAGAGGTGATGTGAAGTAAGCTTTAGGGGCAAAGCTGAACATTCTTTGTCTGCTCTCTTGCTCTTTGCAACTTAGCATTTTTTTTAAAGCAACTTCTACAAAAAAAAAATTAGCTGGAGCTCTTTAATTACATGCATCTTTGGATCAAGCTTTATTTACAGAGTGTATTATACATAGTAAAGAAAGGAGAAGGGAACGAAGGGGACAGTGAGTCCTGGAATGATTAGTGAGCTCAGTGTCCCTCTGAAAATACAAACCTTGTTTTCTTCATCTAGCTTTTCATCTTGACATGAAACTAACATATAATTTTTCTGTATCCTAGTTAAATGGAATTCTGTAGAAAAAATACTCCCTTGATAGTAGTAGGGGACAATTGAAAAAGCTCACTCTGCGTTAGCCTCACTGTCCTAATTTTCTTCTGCTGTTCTTGAGTGTTGAGATTTAAGCTTGAGCCAAGGCAGGAGAGTCAGAGCTTTAAGGTATTCGTTTCTGCCTCTGATAAATCCGGTTTTTGGTTGGGTCAACCTTTACTGCTTTTGTTTTTACATTTATCTTAGTATTTCAGTATTGTGCTAATGCAGCCTTATGTCCTCAACTCATCTAGTAAATTTAAGTATGTCCAAGACTTCTAAACCCCCCACCTCAAAATAAGGAAAGTTTTTAAATTTTTAAAATTAAACTCCAGTAAATAAAACAAATGTGTAGCTATTTTGGTTCAAGTGTGTCATCGGGGTCTGGATTCCTACTCTATTCAGCCCCGTTCCTCTCTTTTCCCCTCCAGCTGAACTGCCTTGAAATCCTTGGGGCTCTTTGGAGTGATTTGAAAACCACTGGTCCAGAGATTTTTAGACTTACACAGTTTTAGAGCTGAAAAAGGACTTTCAAGTCTTTTAATTCAAGGCTTCCCAAACTTTCCTGATTCTAACAGTCCTGTAGTATGCTTCTTAAAAGTGCAGATTTCCACCCTCCACTTCAGACCATTGGAGTCACAGTCCTTTAGTGTTGAGTAGACTGAGTGGCTCTCCTAACAGTTGCCCAAGCGATTATTAGTTAAGTGTGAGTGACAGTCTTCTGCTCTTTTTGTGAGGTCAAGAGACAGAGCTGCAGTGAAATGAAGTAAGTTTCCCAGGCAGGGTTGTCTTGTGGTAGCGTCTTTAAAGAAATTATGTCTTACAGGCTTACATACTGAACTGAGTAGCCACAAGTTAAATCTCTCATCATTCTAACCAAAGAGTAGAAGCTAAAAGAAGGCACCCTTAGCAACTGAGAATGACCTGCAAGCCTCAAGGAAAGAGTGAAAGTAAACTTGGAGAAGTCCTGACTTCAGCTGGCGCCTTAGTTGTGCTGTGAAATATCAGCAGAGAAGTAGGAGATGGGAAATTAAGTAGCCTTTCAGAATTTGCATGAATAACCCTCTGAGGGTGGTTTTTTTCTTAGAGTTCATTCAGAAGTTTCCACGATATCATTCTTTTCAGGAAGCCTAAAAATACCCTCAAAGCAAAACAAAAAGCATCCAAACAATGGCAACAACAACAACAAAAAACTCAGTGCAAAACAAAGCAAAGCAAACAGTAAAGTTTAATTAGCCATCATTTCTTGCATTCTTCCAATGGGAAAAAAGAACAACTGTTCCTGTACTTAGCTGTCTGACTCTGCATTTACTTGTATCTACATGTGTCTCCCATATGCTTTATATAAGGTCCTTATGTAGCACAAATGGTTTGCATTCAACTAGTGTCAAAACACTGCTGTTGTGTTTGGACAACGTGGATAATTTTAAAGCTTCAGAAGGAGATGCTGCCACTGTTTTTGGAGATGGAATAGCTTAGAGCATAAGGAGTATTCATGTAGTCAATCTGCATATATTTCTTGATTACAGGTCTCCACCAAGCCCTTGCTAGGAACTGGGAGTGCAGTAAATACAGACCCGACCCTGAAGCAGCTTGCAGACTACTAGAAATATTTTCTCTTGTTTATTTTTCTAATTTATGAAATTGCCTTATTATAGTGACCTAATGCTATTCTTTTGGGTTTTTTTTTTTAATGCTATTCTGCTTTTGGTGTCCATGTGTGGCGTAGCATGTACTATAGAAAATGATACTGAAACACAACTATTTACATTCCTTTAAAGTGGGCTTCTCCTGCAATACAAAATCGAATTCCACATCTACCTGTAGGATTAAAATATAAACCCACTGGATAATTTTTCCTCACTTTCTAATACCAGATCTAAAAATTACTTTTAAAATATTTCTAATATTATGCTTTAACTAATTGGTTGTTTCCCACCTGCCAGTAGCTATTTTTAGGCAGGATCTATAAATTCTTCATAGAGTTTTGATTTATGATTTTTTTTTTCTTTTTTCTACTTGGCAATTAAATGTTAGAGACAGGTTAACAAGTACAGCAAAAAATGAGCAAATGCAGTAACAAAGAGAGCCGGTTGGTATTCCTGTGCTGTCATTTATTTTATTTGTGAAGTTTTTGGAAATATTTGAAGGTTGTAACCTGAGAATGGTTCATTGCAGGTCATTGACCCGGTGGCTCCACGGTATGTTGCATTACTAAAGAAAGAAGTGATCCCCGTGAATATTCCTGAAGCCCAGGAGGAGATGAAAGAAGTAGCCAAGCATCCAAAGGTCACCCCGCAGTTTCACTAATGTTTTTCTCTGTATTAAAAGATAGAACAGGATAATAAAAGTGAAATGTGCTTTGGTGGCAATAGGAATGTATTTGAGGTCATTTTCTATCCAGCATTATTTGTTAGGACTTGATACCAAATGAAGTAAAAGTGAATATTTTGTGCATTAGTTGCTGAGGAAATTCACTCTAGTATTAATGCCAACACGTCACACAGAACTGTTAAACTCAGTTGACGCCTATTCCTTATTCTACAGAGATAGCACACTAACGTGTAATAAGAATGTATCTCTTCCTGGAGTCATTCTGGAGCCCTGATGGCGCAGTGGTTAAGGGCACAGCTGCTAAGTAGAAGGTCGGCGGTTGGAATCCACCAGTTGCTCCTTCGAAACCCTGTGAGGCAGTTCTGCTCTCTCCTACGGGGCCGCTATGAGTCGGAATCCACTCAACAGCAACTGGCTTGGTTTTTTGGCTTGGAGTCATTCTGAATGACAAGGCATTATAATTCGTTCTCTTATTCTTAATTGAAAGCTGAGGCACATCTTCTATTAGCAAGCTTATCCACTACCCGTCTCCTTTGTCTTTAAGGCACAAAGCGTTAGACTTACTAATAATGAATCACCACTTGAACCCAGAGTCTGTCACGCTGCCATCTGCTCTATTTTGGAAAGTACCAGTGAAGTGAAAACGTCACCTGTCCATCTAAATTCAGAATGTGAATCTTAAATCCCGGTAGCAGAAAGTTCTCTTCTTACTTAAGCTGTGGTTACCTTCTTGCATAGTCATGGCTGCTTGGTTGACAGTCTAGAAGCAAAAATAGGCCCTTTTATTCCACACTTGTAAGTTGTCTGTAAACATCTTCATCATATAAAGCTATGTTCATGGACTAACTCACATATAAAGAGAATATGCGCTGTGAAAGGCTATAAATATTCTCAAATGTAGTCTTATATGATTGTCTTTCTGTGTATGGCATTAGGTTTTTTTTTTTTTTTTTGAAGATTTAAGTTCTTTTTAGGGGAACCCTAATAAGACTTGAGAGGGGTGTGTGAGAGAAAGAGAGAAATAGATATTGGTTTGATTTGGCTCTGGCCTTGCCTTATATCTGGCTGACTGGTTCAAAATGGTGAATGGTGGTATGTGGTGTATCTTATCACCCGCTACGGCTAACATAAATGTGAGGCTTACTGAATGTTTTAAAATTTCGACAGAATAAAACTCCTTCAGGGTGCTTATTTGTTAAAATGACAGTTGTGTTCAAACAGCTTGAATGAAGTTACTAAATACTGCTCATTGTTAACCAAGACCTAATAGATTAGTAAACAGACTCTTAAGCTGTGCCTGGATCACTTAAATGGATCTGTGGAATTTCCACGGCTAACATCTCCCTCACAGAGTGGCCCGTGTTTAGCCCGTCCCGATTCTCTTGTTCTAATGGTTTAGGAAACAGACTCTTAAGCTGTGCCTGGATCACTTAAATGGATCTGTGGAATTCCCACGGCTAACATCTCCCTCACAGAGTGGCCCGTGTTTAGCCCGTCCCGATTCTCTTGTTCTAATGGTTTAGGAAACAGACTCTTAAGCTGTGCCTGGATCACTTAAATGGATCTGTGGAATTTCCACGGCTAACATCTCCCTCACAGAGTGGCCCGTGTTTAGCCCGTCCCGATTCTCTTGTTCTAATGGTTTAGGAAACAGACTCTTAAGCTGTGCCTGGATCACTTAAATGGATCTGTGGAATTTCCACGGCTAGCATCTCCCTCACAGAGTGGCCCGTGTTTAGCCCGTCCCGATTCTCTTGTTCTAATGGTTTAGGAAACAGACTCTTAAGCTGTGCCTGGATCACTTAAATGGATCTGTGGAATTTCCACGGCTAGCATCTCCCTCACAGAGTGGCCCGTGTTTAGCCCGTCCCGATTCTCTTGTTCTAATGGTTTAGGAAACAGACTCTTAAGCTGTGCCTGGATCACTTAAATGGATCTGTGGAATTTCCACGGCTAGCATCTCCCTCACAGAGTGGCCCGTGTTTAGCCCGTCCCGATTCTCTTGTTCTAATGGTTTAGGAAACAGACTCTTAAGCTGTGCCTGGATCACTTAAATGGATCTGTGGAATTTCCACGGCTAACATCTCCCTCACAGAGTGGTCCGTGTTTAGCCCGTCCCGATTCTCTTGTTCTAATGGTTTAGGAAACAGACTCTTAAGCTGTGCCTGGATCACTTAAATGGATCTGTGGAATTTCCACGGCTAGCATCTCCCTCACAGAGTGGCCCGTGTTTAGCCCGTCCCGATTCTCTTGTTCTAATGGTTTAGGAAACAGACTCTTAAGCTGTGCCTGGATCACTTAAATGGATCTGTGGAATTTCCACGGCTAACATCTCCCTCACAGAGTGGTCCGTGTTTAGCCCGTCCCGATTCTCTTGTTCTAATGGTTTAGGAAACAGACTCTTAAGCTGTGCCTGGATCACTTAAATGGATCTGTGGAATTTCCACGGCTAGCATCTCCCTCACAGAGTGGCCCGTGTTTAGCCCGTCCCGACTCTTTTGTTCTAATGGTTTAGGAAACAGACTCTTAAGCTGTGCCTGGATCACTTAAATGGATCTGTGGAATTTCCACGGCTAACATCTCCCTCACAGAGTGGCCCGTGTTTAGCCCGTCCCGATTCTCTTGTTCTAATGGTTTAGGAAACAGACTCTTAAGCTGTGCCTGGATCACTTAAATGGATCTGTGGAATTTCCACGGCTAACATCTCCCTCACAGAGTGGCCCGTGTTTAGCCCGTCCCGACTCTTTTGTTCTAATGGATTAGGAAACAGACTCTTAAGCTGTGCCTGGATCACTTAAATGGATCTGTGGAATTTCCACGGCTAACATCTCCCTCACAGAGTGGTCCGTGTTTAGCCCGTCCCGATTCTCTTGTTCTAATGGTTTAGGAAACAGACTCTTAAGCTGTGCCTGGATCACTTAAATGGATCTGTGGAATTTCCACGGCTAACATCTCCCTCACAGAGTGGCCCGTGTTTAGCCCGTCCCGATTCTCTTGTTCTAATGGATTAGTAAACAGACTCTTAAGCTGTGCCTGGATCACTTAAATGGATCTGTGGAATTTCCACGGCTAGCATCTCCCTCACAGAGTGGCCCGTGTTTAGCCCGTCCCGATTCTCTTGTTCTAATGGTTTAGGAAACAGACTCTTAAGCTGTGCCTGGATCACTTAAATGGATCTGTGGAATTCCCACGGCTAACATCTCCCTCACAGAGTGGCCCGTGTTTAGCCCGTCCCGATTCTCTTGTTCTAATGGTTTAGGAAACAGACTCTTAAGCTGTGCCTGGATCACTTAAATGGATCTGTGGAATTCCCACGGCTAACATCTCCCTCACAGAGTGGCCCGTGTTTAGCCCGTCCCGATTCTCTTGTTCTAATGGATTAGTAAACAGACTCTTAAGCTGTGCCTGGATCACTTAAATGGATCTGTGGAATTTCCACGGCTAGCATCTCCCTCACAGAGTGGCCCGTGTTTAGCCCGTCCCGATTCTCTTGTTCTAATGGTTTAGGAAACAGACTCTTAAGCTGTGCCTGGATCACTTAAATGGATCTGTGGAATTTCCACGGCTAGCATCTCCCTCACAGAGTGGTCCGTGTTTAGCCCGTCCCGATTCTCTTGTTCTAATGGTTTAGGAAATAGACTCTTAAGCTGTGCCTGGATCACTTAAATGGATCTGTGGAATTTCCACGGCTAGCATCTCCCTCACAGAGTGGTCCGTGTTTAGCCCGTCCCGATTCTCTTGTTCTAATGGATTAGGAAACAGACTCTTAAGCTGTGCCTGGATCACCTAACTGGATCTGTGGAATTTCCACAGCTCCCTCACAGAGTGGCCAGTATGTAGCCTGTCCCGACTCTCTTGTTCTGAGCTCAGTACAGTATCAGTTGCTACAGCAGAATGATTTTTCCCAAATGCACTGATGCATTTACTAAACAAATATTTTATTAAACACGTTGTTTAATGTTTGTTTCAAACCCTCTCCCTTATTTTTCTTTTGAATCCCATCAAACAAACCGAAGTTCAATAAAAGCGTATGTTTTAATCCCTAGATCTATTTTCTCCTTCATTAGGGAATGCTGGAAAGGCAGAATATTTACCCATACATACACTGGGCTGCCTCAAAACTTGTCTTCTAAAATCCGAAGGTCCACAGTTTCCTGCTGTGTCCTAAGGTGACACTGGCTGTCCTGTCGCGTCCTACAGCCACTGATTAGGAGTGAATGATTGTCTTAGGCCTGGAGTAGCCGCAGGGGCAGACCGCCTCCTCCGACCCTGTTAGCCTCCGTGGGGATTCAGACTAACCATCCTTACTCCAGTGCCAGTGTGACTGCTTACAGGGACTGTGCCCTATTTAAGTGCTAACAGTGGAGTTGGGGATCCATATATGTTAACTAAAAAAACGGAGGAAAATAAAGTGCTTACTTCCTAATACAGGAATGAAGTGTTAACAGTGTGGTCATGCAAGTAACTTTCTTTGGTTAAAGAGTAAACTGAATGAATATGTAAATTTCCATACTTGGTTCAGTAAGTTTTGTTTTCAGTTAACACTCTGCTTTTCTTTTTTTTAATCAGAATCCCGATGTTGGCTTGAAGCCTGTGTGGTATGGTCCCAAAGTGTTCATTGAAGGTGCTGACGCAGAGACCCTGTCAGAGGGCGAGACAGTCACATTTATAAACTGGGGCAACATCAACATCACCAGAATACACAAGTAAGAACTTTCTGTTTGTTTTCAAAGAATTATGGAAGAACAATGGCTTTTCTATTTATATATTTATTTACCTTAATTCAGACCTATTTGTGTTGTTGACTAGTAAATCTGCCCAGACATAGATACTATAAATCCTAGATAAAAATTTTTTCGTACGTATGTTGCAGTTTACTAATATGACATCAGGATACCTTTTGCTTCTGATATTAAAAACTACATCTAGCTCTAAAAAAGTAATTCTAATATTTTGTTGTTGTTAGGTGCCTTTGGGTCAGTTCTGACTCATAGCGACCCTATAAGACAGAGTAGAACTGCTCCATAGGGTTTCCAAGGAGCGGCTGGTGGATTTGAACTGCTGGCCTTTTGGCTAGCAGGCAGGCTCTTAACCACTGTACCACCAGGGCTCCTTTTTTCATCTAATTCTTATTATATAATTGCCTGGTATGAGGGTCTTTTGAATGGATTTGTATATATAACATATTCTTTATCCTAAAATTTACTTTAAAATTGATGGCTTAATGAGGAATTTGAACTTTATAGTAACTATAATGTTTTATGCTTATTATTTGATTACATAAATGGGAAATAGTATGCTTAAGATTAATTTATATTAACTCCAAAATCCTAGTTGCACAGTCATTACCTATGATTTAAAATAATAAGTGTTTTAAAATATATTTTAGATTTCATAATGCTGAATGCAGATGACTTTAAAGTTTGTAAATATGTACGTGTTCTTCATCAGATGTATGCGAGTCTCTTCTCCAGTGGATTATTAGGGTCTTGATAGCAGGGATTGTATTTTATTCCTCTTCTTAACCACCCCTCTAGCCCTAATGTATGTCTGCAATGTATTAAAAGTTTAAATCAATTTTTTTAAAAATTTTTTCCAAAGAGAATTTCTTATGAGCTTACTATGGATACTGTAGTGCAAAATAACGCATCTGTGGCAGTTTTGGCTTACTTTCTTTAAAAACTTCAATCTTACATCTAGAAACACAGATGGAAAAATTGTATCTCTTGATGCAAAGTTGAATTTGGAGAATAAAGACTTCAAGAAAACCACTAAGATCACTTGGCTTGCAGAGACCATGCATGCACTTCCTGTTCCAGCAATCTGTGTCGCTTACGAGCACCTGATCACAAAGCCAGTGCTTGGAAAGGATGAGGACTTCAAGCAGTATGTCAACAAGAACAGTAAGGTAGTCTTGGCAAAGAAACGGCATTTTATCCATTCCTGTTATGTAAACGTTTCTTTAGAATTTTAACCATTAATTTGAAGTGCTTATTTGGAAATATTTGTACTAGATTAACACATATCTACACATTTATTTTTTAAAATTTGGTATCCACTATAGAAAATTTGGAAAATATGGTTTCAGAGTACAAGCTGTATGTCACCTAGTAAAAAGAAAGAAGTCAGAGACGGTACCAGGGTTGAGGAGGAAGCGATGGCATTAGCAAACATAGACAAGACAGGAAATTAAGTTGATTTGAGAGAAGATGATGCATTCCGTTCAGGGAATGTTATATTTCAGGCATCACTCGGATACATAGGTAGACATTTCTAGATACTAAAAATAAAGCTTGAAGGTTGTAGCTAGAGTTGTTGATAATGAGTAATCTGCATAAAGATGGTAGTTGAAGCTATTGGAATAGATAAAGAACATTACTGAGAATAGACCATATAAACATAAAAGAGAAATTCTGAGAATATAATTTGGGAATCTGCTATGTTATAAGATATGGAAAAAAAGAAGTGGAACCAGGGAAGGAGCACACTAGTGTAGTCAGGATATTGCGTTGTTAAGCAGAGACCCCGGGGTAAGACTGTTTGAGGAGGTAAGTGTTAGAAGAGGGCCGTGGGCTACTGCCAGTGATGGAGAAGGTGGAGGACGGAGAGGAATCCTTGGTTTGGGTCCTGAGGAGGCCAGTGATGACTTCTGAGCACTGAGTACAGCGGTGGGTAGGAGCTTGCCTGAAGGGGTTATAGAAGCAGTAAATAAAGATTACACTTTAATGAACCTTGGTTTAAAAGAGAAGAGGATATTTTTACAGAGCTAGTGGATGGCAAGTTTTGTTTTGTTTTTTAATTGCTAAAAATATGTATACTAAGGAGGGCGGTATCAGTAGAAAGGAAAAGAGTATGAGGAGAGGGACCACTTAGGTTTTGCTCACTATTGTCTCGCTGTAAGTATCTGGCAAACTGATGTTCAGTGAGCACTTGGTGAATGAATGTGAGCAAGAGAGGTTAACTGAAACAGTTTTCTGGAAGAGAACGTAAAAGATGGGATGAAGAAATCAGGAAGAGCCTTTATGAAAGAGAAAGAATTCTTCATTTTGAATCAAGAGTAAAGAAAAGAGAGGGAAATTGAAGTCGCAATGAAAAGAGGGTCATCTGCTGAGATTGAAGGACCAGGAGAGGAGTTAAGAATTGGTTCCTCAAATAAAGGGGAAAAGGTTTTCGGAATTTGATTAAAATAAAAGGCTGCTTCAGCAGCACTGAGGGTCAGTAGCTGGTCAGCATTATTTGTGATGCACTAATCAGTGGTTGACTGATGTGAGGAAGACCGGAGGGAAAACAGGTAGTTGGGGCTATTGAAGCTGAGAATTTACAAGAAGACAGAAGGTTGAGTAGAAGGAGTGGTTCTAAATGCCTTGTTGAAACAGTTGATCATAGCTCCAGACCAAATAGGGAGGTCTATGAAGCCAAGAGAAAGGATGATCGGTGGCAAACGTGAGAGGAGTCAAAGCAGTGGGGAAAGAATATTCAGTGGCCAGAGAAGGGCCATGCTCTGCATGCGTGCGTGCATGCGTGCGTGCATAGTCCCTGAACCAGAGGCGTAAATGCCAACATTTAAATGCATAACCACGTTTATTGCCGTGGATAAGACTATTTGGTTTTGTCAGTTCTGTTTCTTTGATGCCTGTGTTACGAGTATTAAGGACAGTTTTTCTCATTCTTCAGGAAGAATAAACTTAAGATTGTTGTCTTCAAGGATTTTATGATAATCCGGTAATAACTAGCAGAGCAGTACCTGGCACAGAGTAGGTGGTAACTCATTTCATCCTCGTAGTAACTCTGTGAGGAAATTGGGGTATGGGAGGTGAGATAACTTGCTCTAAGTGTAAAGTCTCAGGACCGGAATTTAAACCTCGGTGATCTGGTTCCTGAGTCCATGTTCTTAACTACTTTTGTGTCCAGCCTCTCCAGAAACCTAGATAGCACTTTTTATGTCAGGCACTGTTCGAAACACTTTATGTGTATCAGCTCCATTAATCCTCATTACAACCCAAGAATACAGTGTTCCCATTTTACAGGTGACGGGAAGGGAGGCACAGCAATGCTAAGTAAAGGAACAAACAATGAAGGGTAGAGCTTGGGATTCGAACCCAGGCAGCCTGGCTCCAGGGCCTTGTGCTTAACTGCCAGGCTAGTGTGCCTTTCAGCCTGGCCTGTATGTGCTTCATGTGTTGTGTGTCCTACTTAGGATGGTAGATTTATTTACAGCTGCAGGAATGCCAGTCAGGTTACTTGAAAGTTTTCATGAAGCTGGTCAGTTTATAAACGGTGACTTAAAAAAAAAAATAGAATTTTTCTTTTAGCACTTCAGAGTTTTACTGTTTGTGCTTAATTAGTAAACCTTTTAATATATCTGTTTAAAATGGGAATATTTCAGTTACTGGAACAACTGCTTGCATATTAGAATTGTTTTAGTGCTCTGATTTTAAAAAGCATGTTATCTTTCAGCGTGAAGAACTAATGCTGGGAGATCCCTGCCTTAAAGATTTACAAAAAGGGGACATTATTCAGCTCCAGAGAAGAGGATTCTTCATATGCGACCAACCTTATGAGCCTGTTAGGTAAATAAATGTGGCTGAGTAGCCACGTGAAAATGCTCACAGTTCTTATAGTGAGTAATATTTTAAAAATTGAACTGTCACAAAAATACTGATACCTGCCAGTAATTTTTTTTTTTTTTTAATTTAATATTACAGACTTAGAACACTTTAGCAATATTTTAGATATTGGTTCTGGTATCTCAGGTAGAACCAATATGCATTGAACATTGACAAATTATTTACACCCAAAACTAAAAAAAACTAAACCATCTCTAATTAACCTTCTCATTGTCCAAGTATAAAGGAAAAATTTCAATATATTATCTCTGGGTGAAAATTACTGCCTTTACCTTTTTCTGTCTTTATTAGATATATTGTAGAATATAAATAAAACAGCAGGTACTGTATTTTCATGCAGATAAAGCACGTCTTCTATGTTTGCCAGCCACACCTCCTCCCATGAGGTATTTTCATAAGTTCCACTACACCAGATTTTTTTTACGTGTTGCTGTAAAAAGTGAGCATAGAGCTCTTAGGAAAAGATTTCATGGGGGGCACATGATCGGCCAACAAACGTAGAAAGTGCGTGTTGTCTGTGTAAAATGAGGTATATTTAGAGGGAAAATAACAAATCAGTATTTTGTTTTCAACTATGAAATAGGATTATTAGAGGGAGGATTTTCAGTATATTTTCGTCCATGTTCCTTTTTTTTTTTAACGGTTTCTGAATGTAGAGTTTAATGATGGTGATGACATTCTGCAAATTGTGCAGCCATTCTCACCCTCCTTTTCTGAGTTGTTCCTCCTTCGTTAACACAAACTCACTGCCCCCTAAGTCAGGTTCCTATCTTTGGAGTTCCTGTTGTCACTTTGATCCATCCCATATAGATCATTCTTTAAAGAACATAATGCTCAAGGGAGACCTCTTTTACTAGTTGAACTAAGCTTTTGTTTCCCTTTCTCTTTATTTTTACTTTGTAGTTTTTACCACAATATTTGCAGAAATCTTTTGCTTTTGCATGGTGTCAGGGGCAGTAGATTATGTTAGTTACTGTACCCTTTAGAACTGAGAAGTTCTTAGACATTTTTTTCAGGAAGTCCTCTGCCTGTAAGCAGATTATGGAACCCTGGTGGCACAGTGGTTAAATGCCCAGCTGCTTACTGAAAGGTTGACAGCTCAAACCCATTCTGAGGGAGAAGGAGCGACAGTCTGCTTCCGTAAAGATTCCAAAGAAACCAAACCTACTGACATCGAAGTTGAAACAGACTGTCCCATCTTCTTCCTGCAGAGCAGCTGGTGGGTTCCAACTGCTCATCTTTCAGTTAGCAGCCGAGGGCTCCTTTGTTCCCTGAGGGCTCCTTTCTGTAAGGATTACAGACTTGGAAATGCTATGGGACGGTTCTACTCCGTCTTGAAGGGTTGCCATGAGTTGAATCAATTCACTGGCACACAACAACATCAGCAGATTAGGTGTAGTACGTAAATGTATTTCCTTTAAGTCTGTAGAGATAGCGTCGTTGTCGTCATTAGTTGCCATCCCAGTTCATGGCGACCCCATGTGTGCAGAGTAGAACCGCTCCATAGGTTTTCAAGGCTGTGACCTTTCAGAAGCAGATCACCAGGCTTGTCTTCCCAGGTGCCTCTGGGTGGGTTCCATCCACCACCCTTTCAGCTAGTAGTTGAGCCTTAACCATCCGTGCCCCCAGGGACTCCCAGTGATGCCACCGGCATCCACTAGTGCCATTTCTCATGGCAGGAGGGATAGATATGCCTTTCCCCTGGGGTTTGTTTATTCATATCCATGGAAGTTTGTCATTAAAAGGTGGTCAGTTTTTATTTATTTACTGTTTTTACACTACTGTGAAGAGCCTTTGAGTTGAGCAGTAACTGTGAGCTGTTTACCCACTAATAATAATAGTGAACTGTTGGTTTTAATGCTGGAAAAGCATTAACTCAGTGCCATTGAATCTAGGAATTCAGTTTTAATCGCTGTTCAGATAATTGTGGTTTCTTATTTTAGCCCATATAGTTGCAGAGAAGCCCCATGCGTTTTAATATACATTCCTGATGGACATACAAAGGAAATGCCAACATCTGGGTCAAAGGAAAAGGCCAGAGTGGAAACAAAAACTGAGGTAAATACAGACTTCTGCAGAAATACCCGTAGTCAGTGATATTTTTGTCTTAGAGTTTAGAAGAATGTGTTTCTTTACAAATAGTTGGCTTTCTGACTGTTGTGACTGAAGATGACAAGAACTCTTGCCTTTTTGGGTTTTTTTTTTTTTTGGTCCTTTCATGTAAGACTTTAATACGTCTTACAAAATTAAGATTTTTACAATTTTGTTAAGTCAGAAAGAAAGCCTATATTAAAAGAATGTTTTAGAAACTTTTTCTCCTCTAAAAGAGCCACAGAAGATATCTTTTTAATAGCCATGATGCTTTATTTAATAAGGAGCATTGGCTTAGAGAGTTGAGAAATACACTGAGGACCATCTAGTCCTAGCTGTCATTTTATAAATGATAAACACTCCCCAAGATCGCAAAGCTTGTTATTGACAGAGCAGGGCTGTGGCCTGGCTCCCTGGCTCCTACCCTGTACTTGTCTGTCAACCCTTAGTGCCCCTGGAGAGGAGCTGCCAATGGTTAGGACCCTGGGCTTCAGAAAAAAGGATAGAAACTGTTCTGATGATAGGCGATTGTCTTAGTTGCCGTTTAAAAAGTGAATATGAGGATCTGTTTTTTTCATCTTGGAGGTAATGCTTAATCTGTCTTAAAGAATGAGTTTAGAATCTGCCTAGAAACCAACGTGGGAGGACATTCCAGGAGAACAGCTTCTGTCCTCGGAAGACAGGGTATAGGTTTGAGAGGTGGTCATCCACAAGCCTAGGGAAGTAGGCAAGAGGTTTTCTGTAGGCCAGAGGTCCTCAAAGCTTCTTAGTTCACAGCACCCTTAGTTTCTCAGAAGATTTTTCAGGGTAACCCTAGGCTAAAAGAAATCCCTAATAGTTCTATTTATTAAGTGGTTAAGTCCACATAACTAAATAAATATTTGTGTCCTAACAACTTCATAGCCATTTGAAAAAATATTATGTGCCTTTGAGTTGATTAGGACTCATAGTGACCCTACATGACAGAGTAGAACTGTCCCATAGGTTTTCCCAGGCTGTAATCTTTATGGAAGCAGATCACCAGGTCTTTCTCCCATGGAGCAGCTGGTGGATTCAAACCAGTGAGCTTTCATTTAGCAGGAAAGCACTTAGCCATTACACCACCAGAGCTCCTTGTTTGAAAAAATTGTACACAAATTGAAAGAAATATTTTACATTTCATTCTTAATATTTAATGGTAAAATAAAATATTTTAAGTATTTTTATTTTGGAGGGCAGTGTTGGTTCAGTGGTAGAATTCTTACCTGCCTTACGTGTACAAGACCTGGGTTCGATTCCTGGCCAGTGTACCTCACGTGCAGCCAGTGCTTGTCTGTCACTGGAGGCTTCGTGGTGCTATGATGCTGAATAAGCTTCAGCAGTACTTCCAGACTAAGACAAACTCTGAAGAAAGGCCTGGTGATCTACTTCTGAAAACCAGCCAGCGAAAACCCTATGGATCACAGTAGCCCGGCCCCATTGTACACGAGGCCACCACGAGTTGGTGGCTTACTCGGTGGTGGCTAACAATAACATTTTTATTTCATTCTTAAAATGATACACGAATTGAAAGAAATTCCATCATTTTTATTTCTTCTTGAACCTTGAACTCGAACTGGACACTACATGCCTGCTTCTTAGTCATTGCTTTTTGCATGATGCTTGATTTTTATCATGGGAGCTGTGGAAAATCCGGATGCTAGAGGATGAGAACTTAAATCCAGCATCGTCACTAGGGGTGGATTCAGGAAGTAGAGTCAGTACGACTGAGTGACTTCTAGTTTTGTCTTGGTCGACTGGACAAGTAGATGATAGATAAGCTCAACTAGGGAAGACGAGCACCCCTAAGCTTATTAGGAGACATGAGTTTACAGTGTTTACTGTTTACAGTGGAAGTGTCATCGCTTGAGCTTTTGACGTTACAGATTAAAAACTAAATGAGCCAAAGGAACAAGAACTAATGAATGAGAAATAACTGTAAATAGGACAGCATCCTTGTGCCTCTTTATATAATGTATGTATACCAACAATTCTCAAGACCATCTTGACTCAGGACCCTTTTTTTGTTGTCAGTTGGTGCTGAGCCTATTCCAGCTCATGGCAATCCCATATGTGCAGGGTAGAACAGTACCATAGGTTTTCAAAGCTGTGACCTTTTGGAAGCAGATCTCTAGGCCCATCTTCAGAGGAGCTTATGGGTGGGTTTGAACCACTGACCTTTCAACTAGTAGTCAGGCGCTTAGCCATTTGCATTACCCAGGACTCTGAGGACCTCTTTACACGCCTGAAAATGATTGATGACCCAAAGAGCTTTTGTTAACTTGAGTTATATTTATCAATATTTACCGTGCTAAAAATTAAAAATTGAGAAATTTTTAAAGAATTTATTTTCCTGGGGTAATTTTGAATGTACGTTTTGCCATACATGCTGACTTCAGAACCTAAACCTTGTATAAAATGCAACTCTGATACAGTTTGAGGTGCCTGTTAGCTATCCAAATAAAAATGTCTTGAAGACCGTTCAAAATACCGGACCTAGGTCCACAACAGTTCTGGGGTAGATAAGAAATTTTGGGATTTAATACCCATGACTTCATGAATACGGATGAGATTGTTCTGAAAAACTAAGTGGAAAACCATTTTTAAAAAGCCATGGGGAAAGTATGATGTGACCTGCATTTTAAAGTTGGGAGGGTTTCGGTTGGCAGAGGAACAGCGTGGAAGAGAACGTGACGTTGAGAATGAAACATGCTTGTTCACTCTGCAGAGGTCACTTTAGTGAACTTATGTCTAGAGTTGTTGCATGTGCTTACACGAACACGTACCTGTAAATGTATGCTTTTAGATAAATATGAGATTGTTTATACAATGATGAGGTACAGTTCTTGCCTTATTAGCAGTCTATATCTCATCCTTAAAAACACACTGTTACTCGGGGCACTTTTAAAAACACACTGTTACTCAGGGCGCTTTTAAAAACACACTGTTACTCGGGGTACTTAACACCTACTAATATTCACTTTTCCTCAGACACTCTTGCTGAGAGCTTTACACAGATTTATTCCATTCTGTAGCATTCAAAACTAAAGCCACTGCCCCTGAATTAGTCACCCTCACAATCCATTTTAGTAACGGTCCTCGGGAAGCTGAGGTACTGATCTACAAATTGAAGCAACTCCTTCACGCCATACCCCTGGTTTCTGCAGTCTCTCGGTTTTGCCCGTTTCCCTCCCAGACCACCTTCTTGGTGGCCAGCAGTCGGAGAGGAACTGCCTGTCCTTCCGACCCGATTTTTCTTCCTGGGTCAGCCCTGAGACTAGCGGTTGTAGCTCTGACTAGACCGGATCTCTTTCCCTGCCATTGCAGCTGTTAGGGATGACAGAAACCAAGGAATTGTGTGTCAGCCCTTTCTGTATCACTATGTTTCCATATGTATCCAGTTAACCGATTCCTCAGGAGTTAGATCCACCCTTCCTAAATCCCATGAACAGCTTTTGCTGTTTTTAATCCCATCCAGAACCCCAACGATTTCTCATTCTCTTGTTTACCCCTTTTCCAAAACCACATATTCCAGCGAGTCTAGGCTGTTGCAGTGAAACCTATCATTCTGACACAGGCTAAGTGAATAATTTATAAGGATCAGCACAAAGCTGGTTCCTACGAGGCACAGATTAACCGCCCCCCCCCCAAAAAAAACCACACCCAGGGCTGTCGAGTTGGTTCCGACTCATAGCGACCCTATAGGACAGAGTAAAACTGCCCCATAGAGTTTCCAAGGAGCACCTGGCGGATTTGAACTGTCGACCCTTTGGTTAGCAGCTGTAGCACTTAACCACTGTGCCACCAGGGCTTCCGCAGAGGTTGAAGATGTCCCAAATGTCCAGCTTTTCCAAGCTGCCGTACCACTCCATCATCTCTAACGTCAACTACTTCCTCTGGCCTCAGTACTCTCCCTGCTGTCTTTGGGTTCCCTAATTCCCTGCCAGAACTCACGAACTGTTAAAGGAAATGGCTCACACTATTGTGGAGACTGGCAAGTCCCAAATTTGTGGGTCAGACATAGGCTTCTGCCTAGCCCTCTGTCTCCGCCCAGAGGCACTCAGCTTTCTCCCTCCGCGGGCCAGGAAGCCCACTGCACCTTCTCCTGCAGGTCTCCCCATTTTTGGTGGTGGTGAGTTCTTCTCCCTGCTTTGGGATTGGCTCTCTTTTAAGGCAAAACTGACCAATCCCCTTGGTGGGCCACAGTTACCCCCTCACACAATCACCTGGGTGGGAGGTAACAGGACGGTGACTAGAAAAGCCACACACAGAAGTAATTAATCTACCGCAATTACGTTTTATTTTCCTGTCAATCCCGATGATTAAATACAATTATCACTATTTTACAGTAAGTAAACAAGTTGAAGTATAATTAAGTCAAGATCACCCAGCAAGAATGTGGCGGAGCAGTAATTTAATCCTCTACTGATATTTAGGCTACTTCAGTTTTATGCTATGATAAAAAATACTCCAGTGAATACCCATATGCCTCTGCCTTCGTTTCCTTCTCATTATTTCATTAGGATAAATTTTTAGGAAGATTATTCATGTGAACTTTTTAAGGGATCGGAATTTAAAAAGTTTGATTTTTAACTTGAAGCCTTATAAGACAATCAATTTGATATAATTTTGTATGAAGACATTTTACATGAATTAATTATCTTTTGGTTTTCTGCTTCTGTAGAGCACTGCTTGTAAGGAAAAGCCGGCACCGTCTCTGAATAGCCCTTGTGCAACACCTGAGGACTCCGTGGTCCTTTACAGTAGAGTGGCCGACCAGGGTGACGTGGTTCGTGAGCTGAAAGCCAAGAAAGCAGCCAAGGAAGATATAGACGCAGCTGTGAAACAGCTTTTGGCTCTGAAAGCTGAATACAAGGAGAAAACCGGCCAGGAATATAAACCTGGAAATCCGCCTGCCGCAGCCGCAGAGAATGTTTCCTCTAAATCCCCAGGAAGTGTTCTGGATGGTAAATCTCTCTATGACGAGGTGGCTGCGCAAGGGGAGGTCGTTCGCAAGCTGAAAGCAGAAAAAGCCCCAAAGGTAAGTGCACCTGCATGAGTTAGGACAATGTCGTAAGTAACTGTATGAGTTCAGGTACTTAGAGGAGCCCGGTCCTCTCACAAAGCATCTTGTTTACCGACTGTCTGCTCAAATGTTGTGGCCTCACAACCAGCAGTTGCTGATACCTGCCGTGTGCCAGCCTCTGGAAATACAGAGCCGCAGCCCACAATCCAGTCTGGAGGAAGGACAGGGGAAACTACGGGCCGGCCGATTGTGATCCCCTGTGGTGTGTATAAGTTCCTGTGGGAACCGAGAAGTGCTTGTGGTCCTGAGTGGCAGGGAAGGAGGAAACGATTCATAAAGAATATTGAAAATAGTCCTGAAGTGAAAGAAGCCCGTTACAGGTAAAGAGCGATTATGGGATGGTGGATGGCACGGGAGCAGGACAGGGCAGTGTTTCGTTCTGTCGGACAAAGGGTCTCTGTGAGTCAGGACTGACCCGACGAAAACTGGTGAAGGGACTTCAGGGGAAGGCACTCTATTGTGTGTCAGGGTTACTGGGGGGCTTGCTAAAACAGATTACTGGGCCCCACCCCCTGAGTTTCTGCTTTATTTAAGTCAGAGATGGAACCCAAACATTTTCATTTCTGACAAGTTTCCTAGGACATGCTGATGCTGCTGGTCTTGGGACCACGCTTTGAGAACCACTGGTATAGAAGATAGCAGGAAAGGCAGAAGGGTTTGAGGTGGATCCAGGGAATCACAGGTTGTCAAGGAGTTTTTGACCAGTGATTGTTATCTCGTGCTCTTCACAGGGGAGGTTTCAAATGATACCAAACTCTGAAGTATAAATTCTCTTCTTGTTTTACTGTTACCTTCAGGAAGAACGTTCAGTGAGTCGTAGCATCTAGTGTAGAACAGGATTACTTGCTGTGCAAGTAAGAGATAAGCAAAGGGAATGGCCTCTGCAGTAAAGATGGTGTTTAATAATGAAAATACATAAACCTGTTGCCCTTGAGCCTGTTCCAACTCAGCCGCCCTACAGGACGGAGTAGAACTGCGTCATAGGGTTCCCAAGGGGTGGCTGGTAGATTCCAACTGCCGACCTTTTCCTTTGCAGCCATAGCTCTGAACTGCTATGCCACCAGGGCTCCAATGAAGGTACATAGTTGTATTCAAACAGTGGCATAGTTCAAAACATGATCACATACGTAGTGCTGTAACCGGGTAGAAATCAGACCCTGATGTACTGCCAAAAATTGTAGATTCTGGGCTGTGGCATGAACACAGAGGGATGGTGTGCCTCCGGGCTTGACTTTTGTGGCTTGAGGGGTTTTCAGAAATGTTCTAAGGGCATCTGTTGTCTCTTCAGTGTCCTGGGCTTAGGTTGCAGAATGACTGGATAACTTGAGGTTGCAAGTTTTATACCTCACTTCCAAGTTGGTGAGCACCTGACTGGAAACCCTGCCACCTGAGATTTTCATCTGCGAACCTTTGACATCTGCTGGGGAAGGAAAATGCTTTGGGAGCTCATAGGTTTTTGCTCCAGGAATTAGTATTTTTCTGTCTGAGTACTGGGAGGCTTGAGCAGTCCTTCCTGTTTTATCTTCAGTGAGCCAATCAAGGTCCTGCAGAGCCATGACTGCCTAAAACAGCTTTGCTTTGTGGAACACGGGCTGCTGGGAGTGCAGGTTTAGGCCAGACACCCTTGATGTTTGCCACCGTGCAGTCAGGCCGGGGAGCCATATCCACCTGATGGATGCTCTTAGAGATGTGCTTAGAGGGGAAATTTTTTTGAGGGTCTTCATATGTCTTCATTCAGAGTTGAGTACATTGAGATTCTGTGCTGATTCTCGGTCAGCTAACTAGTGGGCCAACTAGTAGTGACCGCCTCAGCCTGTTACATTTGGATTGACAGCCACTACGTCTCCCATCCCATTGGGTTAATGGATCATATCGTGCTTTCATGAGAAAGGACTGCAGAAGTTATGAAAAGTCAGCCTCTGGGTAAAAATCTAGATTTCTTTGGCTGTTGGAGAGGTACTTTTAGTAGGTACTTTTAGGTAATGGTAAACGTGATATGAAATGAATCCGACTTCAGTTAGCTTAGCCTACGTTTATTGAGTGCCTACTATATACCGTAACTGTGTTTCTGTGTACTGCTTGTAATTATTCCCTAAATGCTAACAATAGTAAATAGAGTTCTCGTCTCTTCTAGAGAACCAGTCCAGTTGCTGGCAATGGAGCCAAGATTTAGAGCCCATCTGGCAGTGTGTGCTATATGCTTTTCTTAGTTTCTTATTTAATCCTCACAACAGCCGTGTCCAATGAGATTCAAATAATGTTCTTTTGTTTGTTCATTTGTTTAATAACCAGTAAGTAAGCTGTGCCTATGAAAGCACCTCCCCAAAGTTGCCTGGATTCCTGCCTTGACTGATGCCCAAGTCTGATCTTTCCGTTAGTTCCCAGTGGAGGTGGTAGCAGTGGGCATTGTATTGCGAGAACCAGAGAGTTAGGGTTTTGCTAGTGTTTTTTAATTATTTATTCCGCTAGTCTATGATTGTTTGATGTTAATAAGTTGTCTAAGCCTCTTAACCACTCCATTTCCTACAAAAGTCATTATTTTATGTCATATTTAGTGGCAAGGAAGGTGAGCTGTTGAGGCTTAAAAGTTACTGGTGGTTTTGTTTCTACTTTTCTTTCTTTTTTGCCCTCCTTTTTTGCTTCAGGATCAGATAGGTGATACTGTGAAGGAGTTTTTAAGAGTACAGGCAGAGCATACGCAAAAGATTGGCAAGGAATGAAAGCCTGGAAGCCTACCTTCTAGTCCATCTTCTGCTCTCCTTCCTTTTTGCTCTTGCTCAGTAGGTGCTGCCTTAAAGTAGTGGATCAAGCAGACAGTGTGCAGGCACATATCAGACAGTGCACCAAAGATAGAATAATACCAAACGTTAAGGTATTTTAACATTAAAGTCACTTGTCAGATTTTAAATATTAACGTTTGAAGTTCTGAGCTATAGTTTCAAGGAAGAAATTTTTGATCTTGAGCAGATTTCACTGATTTGGAATCTAAGTGGGTGCAGTGTTTGGAACACGGGACTAAAGTATTGCTTGGAGTGGGGCATGGAAAACAGTGAACTTACGGACTCTAGAGAATGTTGTGATGCTTTGGATTCTAGGGCCGGGGGTGCAAAGGTTGACCGGCACCACTCCACATAAATTGAGTTTGACGAAAAGAATGTTAACGATAAGACTAAGCAATTGTGAATTATTTTTATTTAATATAATAATCATTTTATTTTGCTGCCATTTATTACATAAAATAAGAAAAAGAATTATTAGCTATAAACCCGTTCCCAAATTTTGGGTTTCAGTTCAGGGATCTTTTATGAAACTGAGGAATTCGTGTTAATGATTTGCTTCAGTGAAAAGTAGCAGGTAAATGGAGATGCAGGTGAGTGAGCTGGCTGGCCCAGGTGCTCAGCAGCAGAACAGGTGTTCTGACCCTGGTTTGTCTGGTTCCGTAGTCTGGGCGCTCCACCGTGCTGCAGTGGATCTTGGGATCAGGGTTCAGTCCTTGAGCCCTTTCTTACAGGTTTAAGTATTTAAGCTAAAAACAGCTTTCTAATCAGTTGACTTTTAAAAAAGCCCTACTTTGAAACCTGTGAACTTTTACTTCACTGAATTTCCTGACAGGCTTTTTTATGTAATACAACCACGGGAACCCTCCCTGCCTACCACCACCACCCCCAAGGGGGAGGAAAAAACAAACCCTTGGAAGAGTCCCGTTCTGATAACCATTCACCCACTCCCCACCCTCACCAAGTCAGGTCTCTGCTTCATTATTACTGATGGGTGGAAGTGTAGTTCTCTCAGGTGTGCTAATGAGGAACAAAGGCGGGAGACCATCCTTAGGGCTGGAAAAAATAGACAAAGTTTCAAAAAAGTGTTTTTTTTTTTTTTCCACTGAGAATTGAGATGCACAGACCATTAAAAAAGGTACTATCATTTTAAATTGATAAAGCTCTAGGTTTTTCCTCAATTAAAGTTCTTTCCTCTCCCCTCTCCCCTTGGAGAAATGCTTCCAGCTTGTGGCTGCTGCCAAAATTGCTGTTTGAGTGCTTTTACCTCAATTTCCATTTTAAACCTTTACTGAAGTCCTTTGTGTGTAGGCTGTCTCTTTTCTCATTCACCTACATCAGTGATCACTGTAAGCTTTTCGTGTTTGTGTTGGCATATGTTAGATAAAAAATTTAAAGCAGCTATCGGTTAACAACTTAAAATCTATTTAACACATGCCTTCAGGCTTCTGCTGTTGTATAATATTGTATTGGTAGTACGCCATGCAGCATCTCTTTGTATTTAAGAGGTGTTTACCTTTAAATCCAGAAAACAAGAATATTAAGAGAGTCTTTTTTCCACATCCTTCAATTCTGTCCTCTGCATTCTAAAAACATATTAGAAGTCAGAACCAAAGATCTCTTTTGAAAAGCAGTTTTCATGGCATATGACCCCTTTCCATCACGTTGATTCCGACTTCTAGCAACCCTGTAGGACATAGTAGAACTGCACCATATGGTTTCCAAGGAGCGCCTGGTGGATTCCAACTGATGACCTTTTGATTAGCAACTGAGCTCTTAACTACTATGCCACCAGGGCTCCTCATGGCCCGTTAGTGAGATTAAAACGCATGTTGAAGTCATTGTCTCACACCTTCTATAAAGCTGTGCAAACTATATGAGAGTGGCCAAGATCATAGACCAGATCCTAGATTGAAATCTTAGCTCTACCACTTGTGATGTAACTTCAGGGTAGGTCCTTAGACCTTTCTAAGCTTTAGTTTATTCTTCTGGAACGTGAGGAGAGGGTTGTTTTGTCTGTTAGGTAAGATACTCCATCCAGAGCTCTTAGCACACAGCACTCTGCTGTGCTATAAAATGATAACCCATAAATAAATATATATGAAATGATTGTGATTCTTTTTTACATTGAAAATTCTGACCCTCTCATGATTCTTTATGTACTTTCTAAATCATCAGGGAAGACTGTGTAGTGGTATAATTTTACTCTTTTTTTGAAAAGTTACAGCCTGAATTAGGTTACTTAGTTACTTAGTTCTGTTCCTCGGTGGCTTGGAACAGAACGTATATGTAGTTTTACTCTATTTAGGGTATCTCAGTCAGTAATGAAGTGGTTTGCACAGCTTAACTTTTCCTTTAATTACTTCCAATTGTAATCTTGCCAAACAAGGATTTTTCTGTGTGACGTGTGTGTCATCTGACTTCCTGCTCAGTAAATAGCTAAGTAAAATGGAACTTCTTTCAAGTAGGCCTCTTTTTGTAGACATGGTTGCAGGAAAAAGTCCCTTAACTTTTTTCCAATTTTCGTTCTTTCAGCTAATGGAAGTTTATTTCTCGATTCTGATGTCTGATTAACTTGGGTTCTCTTGCATCTTAGGATCAGGTAGATCCTGCTGTGAAAGCGCTTTCAATTCTAAACATAGACTGTGAACAAGAGACAGGTCAGGAGCACAGGTCAGACAGCCCACCCTGATCTCCTCTTTGTACGTTTCCTCTTTTACCTTTACCGTCCGCCCTCTGTGGTGCGGGTATGTCATGCTTTAAAGCAGTGGGCAGTGTGTCATTGTATCCTAAAGCAACTGCTCGAGGAAATGGGGTTTTCTGTCTCAGATGCCAATTCTTCAGTGCTTGCCTGGATTCCCCTGACCCTCACCTTAGTATTCTTCCTGGCTTTTGTTGGGTTTCGCTTAGCTACCCGGGCCATTGTAACAATAACGTAGCAGTAAAACTTGGATACAGCACTTGGAAGGCACTTTTCCTTCTTTTAATTGATGCCTTGAGATTCCTGGTGGAGTATTGGTCTGTTAGATCGTTTCAGGTGACGTGCTTAGCTTGGGCCCTTCACCTGTGTTCCTGTCCTCTGCTAGAGTCCCAAGTGTCTCGGTTGGGCTGAGTGTATCATTCTTTGCCGTTATGATTTAATTGAAATATCAGGATGAAGAGGGCAGGTAAGCATCTAATTAAAACCTCAGCATACTTTCTAAGCTCATTTTAAACTTTTTAAGAGGGTTATATCTATTCCTTAGTTGATGCCAAACTGTGTTTTTTTTTTTTTCCAATGCCATATATAGCATCTGTTTAATAGACTGAAGAAAATCAGACTTGCATAGGCAAAGGAATTGGCTGATCTTTATTCTGATTTTTTAACTCTGACTGCACACAATTTACAGACCCAGAGCTTAGACTTGACAGCTCACTTGGGCATCCTATGTTTATTTGCCTGTTTACGTATGTAAAACAGGAAGTGACGGCGTTGCATGTGTGTGGATGTGTTGACGCTTATTTATACAGCTTGTATATGGAAAGGTGGAGCTCCCAGGTGGTGCAGGCAGCATGCTTTGCAGCTAACTGAAAGGTTGGAGGTTCGAATCCACCTAGAAGTACCTCAAAAGAAAGGCCTGGCAATCTACTGCCAAAAAAATCAACCCCTGAAAACCCCCGTGGAGCACGGTTCTACTCTGACACACGTGGGCTCACCATGAGTCGAAACCGACTCGACGGCTGCTGGCTTCTATGGGAGGATGATTATGGTTTATATTTCTAACTTTTCTTTAGCTTTGAACTGTTACTTAGGCTGATGATATAAGTGCTTTTTGCTTGAGTTTCTCCAGGATGACCCTATTTACAGGAATACTTTGGTGGTAATTAATGGTTTTCAAATGACATTGAATTTTTCAGCAAAGAGTCATTAAATATTTAATTATCTTTTTTTTTTCCTTTCTGTTTTATCTCAGGCTAAAGTGAATGAAGCTGTAGAATGCTTACTCTCTCTGAAAGCTCAGTATAAAGAAAAAACTGGCAAAGAGTATATACCTGGGCAGCCCTCCTCATCTCAAAATTCAGACCCAGGTCCAACCAGAAGCTCTGAACCTAGTGGCCCAGAAACACCGGAAGCCAAAGTACTTTTTGACAAAGTTGCTTCTCAAGGAGAAGCAGTTCGAAAACTGAAAGCTGAGAAAGCCTCTAAGGTCAGTGTGGTATTTTATGCATGTGTTTTTGTTTTTACGTGACAGGCAGTTTTCTTTGCCTAGAACTCTCTGGCCCATCCAGTCTGGCTCATCGAAAAAAGAAACCACTGTTGGTCCTTTTTTGTCTCAGCTGGATTTGTTCCCGTGTGACACTGCCCTCCCCTGACAGAACACTTTAGCACTCTGTAGTTTGCTGAAGTTGCCTGCTTCTCTCTCATCTGTAAGGTCCCCGAGAGTAGGGTGCTAGTTCCCAGCACAGTGCCTGGCACATGGTAAACCCCAGTGCACACTTGTGGCTGGGACAATACTTCTGATGCTCTGTTAATCTCAAATGACAGGCTTTATTTTGAGCTCAGGTGTGGTTCCTGCCGATTCTCTTACTTTTATAGGAGTAGGATTTTTTGTACAGATTCGTATGAGTGAAAAAGAGAAAGTTGTCATTTGTTGTTGTTGTTAGCTGCTGTCAAGTCAACTCTGACTCATGATGAACCCACGTGTAAGAAACAAAACGCTGCCCGGTCCTGTGCCATCTTCAGGATCATGGAGCCTACTCAGACAACGTCATGTCCTGATCCATAGGGCTTTTATTGGCTAACTTTTGGAAGTAGATCACAGGATATTCTTTTCTATTCTGTCTTAGTCTGGGAGCTCTGCTGAAACCTGCCCATCATGGCTGATCCCACGGATATTTGAAATACCGGTGGTATAACTTCCAGTATCCTAGCAACAACACACAAACCACCACAGCAGGCAAACGGACAGATGGCAGAGATTTTGATATTTAATCAGTTATATAGAAACTTATATAGAAAGATTACTGTCATCTTTGTAATTATAATTGTGAAGTGTTCAACTTATGTAATTTAATGGCCCTTAACTTAGATTCCCATAGAATACGAGTTATAGGCCAGTGCTGTCCAAGACTCCCATAGAATACGAGTTATAGGCCAGTGCTGTCCAAGACTCCCATAGAATACGAGTTATGGGCCAGTGCTGTCCAAGACTCCCATAGAATACGAGTTATAGGCCAGTGCTGTCCGAGACTCCCATAGAATACGAGTTATAGGCCAGTGATGTCCAAGACTCCCATAGAATACGAGTTACAGGCCAGTGATGTCCAAGACTCCCATAGAATACGAGTTATAAGCCAGTGATGTCCAAGACTCCCATAGAATACGAGTTATAGGCCAGTGCTGTCCGAGACTCCCATAGAATACGAGTTATAGGCCAGTGCTGTCCAAGACTCCCATAGAATACGAGTTATAGGCCAGTGCTGTCCAAGACTCCCATAGAATACGAGTTATAGGCCAGTGATGTCCAAGACTCCCATAGAATACGAGTTATAGGCCAGTGCTGTCCAAGACTCCCATAGAATACGAGTTACAGGCCAGTGATGTCCAAGACTCCCATAGAATACGAGTTACAGGCCAGTGATGTCCAAGACTCCCATAGAATACGAGTTACAGGCCAGTGATGTCCAAGACTCCCATAGAATACGAGTTATAGGCCAGTGATGTCCAAGACTCCCATAGAATACGAGTTACAGGCCAGTGTTGTCCAAGACTCCCACAGAATATGAGTTATAGGCCAGTGATGTCCAACAGAACTCACGGTGATGATGGAAATACTTGTTAACAGCCCTGTCCAGCACAGTAGTCATCAGCCAGATATGGCTGTTGAGCACTGAAATGTGGCTATTGTAACTGAAGAACTAAATTTTAAACTTTATTTAATTTTAATTAAATTTAAATAGCCATATATGGCTAAAGGCTACCATTTAGACAGTGCAGTTACAGACTATACTATTTCCCAACCACCCTTTTGCACAGTTCTGTTCCTGTTTATCATAGTCTCTTCCTGATTTCCAGTAGTTGGTATGTTAAACATTTCCTGTCCCAATCCTGCACCCCTCTGCCTTTAATTGTGTGTGGAGACCTGCTTATAAAGCTTTGAGTGTAGAGTTGGTTGAAGTGAGCTTAGACAGTGGTTGAATTAAATAATGCCTTCTCTTTTCCTCTTCCGTCAAACTGAAGGATCAGGTAGATGCGGCTGTCCAAGAGCTCCTTCAGCTGAAGGCACAGTACAAGTCTCTGACAGGAGAGGAGTATAAACCCATCTCTGCCATCGGGGCCGAGGATAAAGATAAGAAGAAGAAAGAAAAGGAAAATAAATCTGAAAAGCAGAATAAACTTCAGACACAGAGTGATGGCCAAAGGAAAGACTGTCTTAAGAATCAAGGAAGCGAGCAGTCGTCAGGGGGACCAGGAGAAGGGCAGGGGCTGAAGAAACAGACCAGGTAATGAGACATTGAAATGTAGTTTGAAGTTAAGCAGAAAGTTTTCTGTGAATGGAAATCTGAATCATTTTTTTTAAAAAAATGCATTTTTGGGTTGGTTTGGCTAACACATTAAGTGAAAGGTAATGCTAAAACTGTCAGCAGCTAGGTTTTGCCAATTTTCAGTTATCTTTAAAACTCTAGGTAGGTATTGTATTCATTTGCTTGGTTTGAGAATCTCAGAAATTGAAAAGTTGAGTCAAGTCTTCCGCAGACCTGTGAGTGAAGTCTTCCTCAGACCCGTGTTTCCATCTGCCCACTTCCCCCTCCCACCGTAATGAGTTGCTGACTACTGTTTATTTCTTTTGTATCCTTTTAGAAGTTTTCATTGGATTTTACAAGTAGATACAGATATATGTGTTCGTTTTTTCCCCTCTCTTTTAACACAACTGGTAGACTAACTGGGAAAGCCTGGTGGTACAGTGGTTAAGTGCTGCGTCTCTTAACCAAAAGGTCAGCAGTTCTAATCCACCAGGCACTCCTTGGAAACTCTGTAGGACAGTTCTGCTCTGTCCTGTAGGGTCACTATGAGTCGGAATCGACTTGAAAGCAACAGGTTCGGGTTGGTAGACTAACTATACCTTTGTTTTGTACCTTAATAAGATTTTTCAAATCAAAGTCTTTTGTGGGGGATGAGAACTTCATTCCTGGTAGGATTTTAAAATTGATGGTTTAAACATAAAACAAAACTGGCTTAAAGACAAAACGGTGGGTTGGATGGTTTTTCAGCCTCTCTCAGTCTCCCTGAATAATAAACTTTCTCTTCTGTCCCCACTCGCATCCCAGAATTACAGTGACTGTTGTTACAGGTTTCATTTAATGACTTAATAATTAAAAAAAAAAAAAAGCTGTTAGCAACTTCGATTCAGTAATCCCTCTCTAACTGCATTTTTGACAACTATTTTGAGGTGGAGTTCGTGGGTAATGTAAATGGTTAATGTGCTCAGCTGCTAACCAAAAGGTTAGAGGTTCGAGTCCAGCCAGAGGTACCTCTGAAGAAAAGCCTGGCAATCTTCTGAAAAATCAGCCATTGAAAACCCTGTGGAGCACAGTGCTACTGTGACACACGTGAGGACTCCATGCGTTGGAGTTGACTCAGCAGCAACTGTTTTTGTTTTTGGTTTTTTTTTTTGAGATAATGCGGTTTTAGATTTGTTTAGGTGAAATTCTGCTGCTTCTTAATCTTGTTATACACACAGTGTCTCCTTAAACAAGAGAATACAACAGTTATTTTTCTTTTCACCTGTTGACCTTGTGACTGGATTTGTAGACCAGTGCAAGAGAGTGTAGGACTTCTCACCTTTCACCCTGAAATACACGAGCAGGTCGCAGCCTGGAGCACATGTTGCAGGCTCTTGGGCTGCTTTTGAAAGGGCCAGATTTCACGCAGTCATCGTCGTTGACACATGTCAAGGTCAAACGAGAGAGCGCAAATGCACAGTACGTTAAAAATTTAAACCAAGAAAGCCTTGTTGGTAAACGCCTGTAAAACCTGACTGAGAGCTGGATTTTTCCTCTGTGGGTCATGAGACCCCAGATCCCGAATAATTATTGGTGTTTCAAGAAAAGGGTTCTTGTCAGGAACAGGTATTTACTGCAGATAAATCTGGCTTGTTTTGGAAACATCTATCTCTGCAGCTTTTACTTACTGCAGTTAGAATGTGTACATTCCTCTTACGTATACATGTGTGTGTTTGGGAGTCGTTGTTTTTTATTACTTATTACTTTCTGTGAGACAACTGATCTTACCAACTATAATTTTACCAGGACTGAAGCTGGCAAAAGATCGCTCTTTTTTTTTTTTGTGGGAGAATACTATATGACTAGACTCTGTCTTTATTGCAAGTACATTATCTTAAAAAGAACTTTGTAAAAGAGATGTCTGTATTAAAATGATGGCTTTTGTTATGCTTAGCTTGCCTAGTTTTGGGGGGCAAGATCTCACCACCTTTTAAAAGGTAATTGAACTTTTTTGTTGTTGTTAAAACATTATCTTGGGAATGAATATAAAAGAGATATGAATCTGTTTTGGATTTTAGAGGTTAATTCCATTCAGTCTAAAAACAGTTGCTGAATGAAGGGATTTATACTTTATTTCTAATATCTGCAGGTTGGGTCTTGAGGCAAAAAAAGAAGAAAATCTTGCAGATTGGTATTCTCAGGTATGTATGCATTCAATTGATTTTTACATTTTAAAAAATTCTTAATGATTGCTCTATGTTTAAATTCTCAGGCCCAGGCACAAAGTTAAGGTAATAATGTATTAATGCTTTTAATAGTGCATCTTTTTTTTTTTTTTTAATTTATTCTTTAAGTGAAAGTTTACAAACCAAGTCACTCTCATACAAAAACTTAGACATACCTTGCTGCGTACTCCTAGCCACATTCTCCCTAATGAGACGGCACACTCCTCTCCACCCTGTATTCCCCATGTCCATTCAGCCAGCTTCTGTCCACCTCTGCCTTCTCATCTCAACTCCAGACAGAAGCTGCCCACATAGTCTCATGTATCTACATGAGCCAAGAAGCTCACTCCTCACCAGTATCATTTTCTGTCTTACATATAATCCATTCCAATCCCTGTCTGGAGAGTTGGCTTTGAGAATGGTTCCAGTCTTGGGACCATGGCCTCTGGGGTACCCCTAGTCTCGGTCAGACCATTAAGTCTGGCCTTTTTATGAGAATTTGAGGTCTGCATCCCACTGTTCTCCTGCTCCATCAGGGATTCTCTTTTGTGTTCCCTGTCAGGGCAGTCATTGGTCGTAGCCAGGCACCATCTAGTTCTTCCAGTCTCAGGCTGATGTAGTCTCTGGTTTATAATAGTACATCTTATGGTAATTTATATGTCACAGTTTCCAAAGCATGCTCACATAAAATATTAAATCGAGAAGGAGCTCTGTGAGATAGGCAGTACTTGATTTTTCTTTTATGGTGAGGTAAAGAATGTAGTCCAGCATCAGAAAGATATTTAAATAGCAGAAGTACGGTTGGAATTCAAGTCTCGTTAAGGGTATAGAGCCCTGTTACATATAATTTCCCAGTATAGAAAGGTCCATCGTATTCCATTGTGGCTTTCCCCATTGAGAGGATGTACCTACAGTGGAAGTCTCTAGATTTGAAGTTGGGTTATCATACTCTTGCCACTTGTACCATATTTTTGTTCAACTTAGGCTTTAAAGAATGTATTTTTCCTTTTTAAAAGGTCATCACAAAGTCAGAAATGATTGAATACTATGATGTAAGTGGCTGCTATATTCTTCGTCCCTGGGCGTATGCCATTTGGGAAGTCATCAAGGACTTTTTTGACGCTGAGATCAAGAAACTTGGTGTTGAAAACTGCTATTTCCCCATATTTGTGTCTCAAGGTGCATTAGAGAAAGAGAAGACTCACATTGCTGACTTTGCCCCTGAGGTATGTTTGTTTATTTTTTGCAGTTTTTTCCTCAGAAACTCAAAAGCGTGTTTTCATTTCACACTTGAATAGTAATTTAAAAGATGTGCGTGTACCAACCAATTTAGAGAAATGTAAAACCATTTTCTAAAAAATTACATTTCTACCTTTGTAGGCAAGTTATGATTCTGTTTGTCATATTTGCTAATGAACTGGCTTTTCCTTTTTACTTTTTAGAAGGTCAGTAAGTATGTACCCTTTCTCATAGCCCACAGCAGCAATTGTTAACTTACTTAGTTGATACAGAAAAAATCGAAATAGAGAAAATTCCCTGCATTTGTGCCATCGCGCTATAATGCTGTTGAAAAAAAATGTATGAAAAATTATTTTATCTTACTAGGTTGCTTGGGTTACAAGATCTGGCAAAACAGAGTTGGCAGAACCAATTGCTGTTCGTCCTACTAGTGAAACAGGTGAGGCGCGGGGCCTTGGAATGCAGGAGAAAGCTCGCTGAAGCCTCAGCACAGCTTGCAGAGTTGAGGCCCTTGTTTTGTGACGTTTATAATCCTTGTTAATGAATGCTTATAAAGACTGAATGCAGACTTCAGTTGTACAGAATTTTACTTTTTTATACAGTAGCCATTGCAGAGCTCCTTATCATTAGGATAAAGGTTTTTTGTTTGTTTTAAAACAGTGTTGTCATCGTTTATCTCATGCTGTATTTTTCCAGAGCTTTCCAAGTAATTTTATTCATGGAATTGATTACCTAAAATTGCAAACACTATTTTATTTTATGCCCTATTTATTTATAGCTTTCTTTAGTCATATTAATAAAAATACATTTACACGTATGTATTTTTTTTTTATAGATTACTAAGTGCTTTCATTTGTATCATCTCACTTATCTCTCGCAGCAGTATTGTGAGGAAGGTGGGGCAGCTGTTGCAGACAGAGAAAAAATCTCTGCAGGGTTAAGATTTTCTTAAAATCACACTTCTAAAATTAGTCGGAATTGATTTGACAGCAATGAGTTTGGTTTTTTACTTGGGAATTCGGAAACTTTGGGCTTGTTAACGTCTCCCAAAGTGATTATCCATGTTTAGAATTAAGGGTTAATTGCTCTGTGATACTTCTAGTGATAGTCTTACGTAATTTTAAAATGATGAATTATTGAAATTATGACGCTACCTTTTTTTTCACTTAATCAGATTGGCAATACTTTTTGTCGTTGTTTTTTACTGATTACATATAATCATGAGTAGATGCTGGTAAGACAAGGACCTTCACTTAAATTAGCAGTTCACAGTAAAGATCCTTCATACTCTGGATAGACAAGAGATCGAAAAATATATCAAATGTTAGCAGTAAAGGCAGTCCCTAGTGTGCAACATATTTGAGTTGCAGCGAACCGTACTTAAAACTAATACATCTTATTATTAGTAATATGTACTATATACGGTGTTGCCGTGTATAATTTGCTGATGTTAGCATTCTCATCCCAACTCCCCAAAACAAATAAAGGTTGGATTTATAGAGATACTGGTAATAAAAGGCAATAAAAATAAAATAAAATAAAAATAATGAGGTGTTCAACTTACGTCAGAACCGATTTATGACAGCGTCATTGGAACGAAACCCTTACCTGTATTTATATCTGGGAATGTGATTATAGTTGATTTTGACTTCCATGTTTTATTATATATTCTGAATTTTCTTTTTGTGACCATATTACTGTTTAATTAGAAAAAATGTATCGAAAGACTAATCTTACATAATAAATAACCTGACAGTCAGAATGCCTGCGTTGGTTAGTGTTCATTGTAAGTGCAGGGTTGCAAGTTCCAGTGTTTCATGCCACTGAAATCTCTGAAGCCCAGTTTTTAGAGCCTCCTCCTGAGAGGCAGTAGTGTGTGTTGGCTGTGGCCTCAGATAGATCTGCATTCTGGTCCTAGCACTTAACTGTGCTGGAGTTCTCTAAACTCGGCTTCCACGTTCTAAAAATTGAGATTATGGTATCTACTTTGTGGCTAGAGTGAGAACCAAATGGGATAATGAACGCAAAGAACTTCATACAGAGCCCGGCATGTACTTTAAGGTCCTCAGTTCGTGCTTTTGGAAACATAAATAAGACAGATAAAAAGAAATCAAGTTAAATTCAGTCTTAAATGTAAATCTCACTGTGAAGAATGTAAAGTGTGGTTCAGCTTAGATGGATCTGTATCTTTGACTAATATCCTTTATGAAGTATATAATAATACCATTCACTTACCATTACAGCCATTGGAAGGTTTAACTCCTACCAGCCTTCAAGGAGAAACAAAACCTTAAGTGACTAACCCTGCCTCTCTGCTTCGCTGTCTTTCAGTCATGTATCCTGCCTATGCGAAGTGGGTACAGTCGCACAGAGACCTGCCCATCAAACTCAATCAGTGGTGCAATGTGGTGGTAGGTACCCGCCCCTTCCTCTTGATTCATTTAAAACACTGGCGCACATGCGCGCGCACACACGCGCACACACACTTAGTTTTTCCTTGTTTCCATATTTCAGAGGATTGGGAGTATGAAAGCAGTTTTTAAGCATTTGAAGTATTTTGAATTAGAATTAAAATTTTCCTATCACTTACCACATGAAGTTGTTAGTAAAAATTGAAAAGCTCTCTACAAATGCTTAAATTTTTTTCTTGTCTCTGAACAGCGTTGGGAGTTCAAGCACCCTCAGCCTTTCCTCCGTACTCGTGAATTCCTCTGGCAGGAAGGACACAGTGCTTTTGCCACCTTTGAGGAAGCAGCAGAAGAGGTATACAGAGTTGTCTTCGAGATTAATTAGGCTCTGTTTCCTTGTCTAGGCTCTACTTTTTGTTTCAGCTATAAGTAATGTAGGTGCCATCAGTTTACGTAGTAAATATTTAATAAATAAGTTGAAATTTGATCTGATATCAAAATAACATTAAAAAGTAATTTCTTGTTATAAATTATTGTTATTTAAAATTTATCATTCATTAAAAGACAAATCAAAATAGTTTACATGTATTTGGATTTAAGAAACTGCTTATTGAAATTAATAAAGGAAATACTGTGTTCTTTTAAAATTTTATATGAAAATACTTTTGAAATTTAATGTATAGAAGAAATTGTAATCCTGTGGGTAAAATTAATTATTCTTCAGGAGATTTTCACCCTGATTGGTGTGTGTCTTTTGTAAACATTTATTTTCTCTTTTATATTCTAAATTTATATAAATTTCTAAAAAAATTTCAACTTCTTTTCACGCCATTTTGTTGAATGTTTTTGTCTTAGTTACCTAGTGGTGCTGTAACAGAAATACCATAAGTGGATGGCTTTAACAAACGTTTTACGGGGCTAGAAGCCCGATTCAGAGCACTGGCTCTAGGGGAGGCTTTCTATCTCTGTCTGCTCTGGAGGAAGGTCCTTGTCTCTTCAGTTTCTTCTTCCTTGACTATCTCCATGTGTCTCGGCATCTCTCTTACCCCATCTCTCCTCTGTGCGCTTGTTTAATCTCTTATATCTCAAAAGAGATTGACTCAGGATACACTGTACACTGATCCTGTCTCATTAACGTAACACAGACAATCCATTTCCATATCAGATTATAACTACAAGCATAGAGGTTAGGATTTACAACACTTATTTTTGGGTGACATAGTTCAATACACAAGAGTCTTCCTTAATAAATTCAAACTGGCTGCTTTAACTTTTATATAAAGACTTTTATGCCTGAAGTGTTTTTCAAACAGTTAGGTTTAAATTCTGCAGCTTTATAGAGCTATAATTAATAAATGTGTCCTAAATTTGAACGCATTGACATTTAAGACGTTACTACAGGTCTTGCAGATACTTGACTTGTACGCTCGGGTGTACGAAGAGCTCCTGGCCGTTCCCATTGTAAAAGGAAGGAAGACTGAGAAGGAGAAGTTTGCGGGAGGAGACTACACAACTACAGTGGAGGCGTTTGTGTCCGCTACCGGGAGGGCTATACAGGTAGTGGGCTGCTGCCTGGGCGGACCCCATCATTGGGCTGCTGCCTGGGCGGGCCCCATCATTTCTTCTGTCCTCAGAGAAAGAAAAGCCTTTCAAAAATCAGTGTTTCACGTGTTTTCTGGGACCATATTGTAACTTCAGGCAGATCCGTCTCATTCCTCCAACTCTCCCGGGTCGGTTATGGAATGTTTATTTCTAATCACGACTTGCTTCTGAATTACTAGAGGGTGGCTTCCTTTTTCACTTCTGTAGGTAAAGTTACTCCTGTGAGAAGTGCTCTATAGAGTAGTGTACTTCTGCAGTATTTTTTGGCCAATCCTAGGCTCTTATTAGGGAGCCCTGGTGGCACAATGCTTGAGCACTCGGCTGCTAACTGAAAGGTTGATGGTTTGAACCCACCAGCCACTACATGGGGAAAAAGACTTGGTGACCTGCTCCATTAAAGATTACAGCTTAGGAAACCCTATGGGGCAGTTCTCTGTCGTATAGGGTCTCTATGAGTCACAATCAACTTGATGGCACACAGCAACAACAGTCTCTTGTTATGTCAATTACATTTATGTTCTAAAACCACAGTTCCTATGAAAACAGGGAAAATAAAACTGGTCTAGTGCTGTTTTAAAGTGTGTGTTCTTAATCCTCTTAAGAGGTATCATAGGTTATTAAAAACTAAAGCCAGTATTCCTTTGTTTTAGGGAGGAACATCACATCACTTAGGGCAGAATTTTTCCAAAATGTTTGAAATCGTTTTTGAAGATCCAAAGACACCAGGAGAGAAGCAGTTTGCCTATCAGAACTCGTGGGGCCTGACAACTCGAACAATCGGTGTTATGACCCTGGTTCATGGAGACAACATGGGTTTAGTGTTGCCACCCCGTGTAGCCTGCATTCAGGTAAGGAAAACATTGCTGTTCATATTCCCTTTTATAAGAATACAAGCCATAGTTACTAAAAGACTTTGAAAGGGTGATTTTTCTGAGTATCATCCAGGTAGATTTCACTGAGCTAGAAACAACGAAGAATACAGTCCAGACCTTAGTATATCGTCTGTGTTATTTATTGCTTCTTACTGTCTTAATTTTTTAGACTACTTTATACAAAACTTTTTTAGAAATCATTTTTTGATAGGATTGATAACAGGTTAAATGAGATAAAAGAAGGAGAATGCATTTAACATGGACAGGCGGTAGCAGCTGATTGGTAGACTTTATCTGTAGATTGGTGACTCAAACAGTTGAATGCTTAACCGAGAACAGAAAGCTTGGCAGTTGGAACACACCCAGAAACATCTTGAAGGACAGGCCTGGTGAGCTGCCTTGAAAACCCCATGGAACAGTTCTGCTCTGCACACGTGGGGTCGCCATGAGTCAGGATCAACTCGACAGCAACTAACAGCAGCAACCTGTGTGGACTAGGAATTACACAAATGGATACACGTTAAGTTTTACCATCACTAGTAGGCTTTTAACTACTTGACATCTGATGATATGCCTTCGTTACTTCTGTATGCTGAGGCTTTTTATGAATTTGGGGCATCGTTCTGGGTTCCAGGTGGTGGTTATTCCTTGTGGCATCACAAATGCACTTTCCGAAGAAGACAAAGAAGCCTTGATCGCAAAATGCAACGATTATCAAAAGCGGTTACTCAGTGTTAACATTCGTGTGAAAGTGGATCTTCGAGATAACTATTCACCAGGTTGGAAATTTAATCACTGGGAGCTCAAGGTGAGGTCCTCACTTGCGACTTTTACCTCCACGCCCACACCCCCAACATAACCATAGATTGCTTTTTTCTCTACATCCGCTTTTCTGCAATTTGAAGCTTTTTTAATTCATTACTGTTCTCAATTTTGATAATTGTGAGGTTTTGTTTTGTTTTTTCTCCCTTCGTTTAAAGAAATATTGTACATCTACACAGTTCATAGCTTTGTAATATCAAGACCTAAAGTTCATATATTTGCTAAATTTTTAAATAGTTTTGTAGAAGTTTGTTTTTACTGTGTTAGAACGAGAATGATCCTGAAGACTGGTTTAGGATTGATAAGCCTCATACGGTTCGTATACTAAAACGTCAATGTCAGGAGTTCATGCAGACGTTTAAACAGTAAGGCCATCAAAGTTGTGTAGTGCGTCGGCGTCACTCAGCTGTCATTGTTATAGAAAATCAGTAAAGCATCAGAGATTAATTTCATACGTGGTCTTCACACCACATTGTTTTCACATTTCACACCGGTTTGTTAATTTTTATTTTGTGTGTGAATACCCGTCTCAATTCTGCTTTAATGCTTTTAAGATAACTTTCATTGATTACATATTTTCATTAATAGATTTCCTCTCTTAGTTCCGTTTTTCATACTTCTGGGTTTTAACGTTTTTTCTTACAATGAAACAGGGACTCTTATTGGATCCAGAAATTAGAAGTTAAGAATATATGAACTCACGTTACAGGAAACGGGGTGAGGCGATGCAGAGAGATGGAGGCACCAGGCCGTGGACTCAGGCTCAGCAGCCTGCAGAGTAGTCAGCGTGAACACACCGAGGGTCTCCAGAGCGCCCATACTTCTCAGTTTAGGGCTTGTGAATGGTCCCTGGGGTGGATCTTCTGTGCTGAGGAATTTCATTGTATTGTCATCGCTTCCCTTTCTCCTTTACACCCTCTCCTGCCTTAAACGAAGACTTTAGAGATGGGTATTTTCTCTGTAATTTCCCCTTTAATTGCCCTTTTTTTTTTTTTTTTTTTAACTTAGAAAAAGCTGTTATGATGCCAGTAGCCACTTCTCTAAATCAGTTCATACTTGCCTAAGGTATCAAATGTTAAAGGAGTGACTTTTTCTTGCCAGTAGCTGGAATGAATTCCAGAAAAAATGGTCATTCATTTCTCTTTCCCTCCTGTTCCCCCTTCCACTTTTATCTCACCCTCCTCCTACGGTTGACTTGTCTTTCTGTGTCGCTGTCTTTTTCTATCCCAGAGAGCATACACGTTGTGGGGGAGCTATTCTTAGTAGCAGCTGGGTCTACACATTCCTCAGGAAAGAAAATAATGCACCTAAGTTCTAAACTCGATTAAAAACCGTTGAGAAAGAGAGTTTCCTTAGCTAGTGAAGAATACCAGTACAACTTCTTCATACCATTTCCGTTCCATTTAGTCTAACAATTCCTGGAGAAAGAAGACTTTTTGGGAGACTTAGATTCGTATTCATTTGATAGCGATTAACTTTAAAGCCTGTTTGTATGTATGTATGTATTATAAAACTCTCCCAGAGATTAATAAATGAGGTATAATATGGTTTGGAAACCCTGGTCATGTAGTGGTTAAGTGCTATGGCTGCTAACCAAGAGGTCGGCAGTTTGAATCCGCCAGGCGCCCCTTGGAAATCCTGTGGGACAGTTCTGCTCTGTCCTGTAGAGTTGCTATGAATCGGAATTAACTTGATGGCAGTGGGTTTGGTTTAATACGGTTTGATTGCCAGACCAGAGCCCAACAACTCCCATAATTCTTCTTCAATACCCCTTCCTATGTTAAGGAAAATAGAAAGGGAGAGATAATATGAGTGAATAAACTTCTTTTTATTATGTTGAGTGAATAAGAGAATTGAATTTTCTGTTGTTGTTGACAAGCAAACAAAAAACCAAAATACAAGTGCTTTACAAGTACATTAATTAGTTATTTACAAAAACCTACAAACAAAAGTACTTGTGTCTTTTCTTTTTTTGTAATTTTTAATTTATTTCGTTACTGGTTTTGAGAATATACGTAGCAAAACATACACCAATTCAACAGTTTCTACATGTAACATTTAGTGACATTGGTCCCATTCTTTGACTTGTACAACCGTTCTCAGCCTCCTTTTCTGAGTTGTTCTCCCTCATTGACATAAACTCACTGCCCCCTGAGGTTCCTATCTAATCCTTCAAGTTGCAGTTGTCAATTTGATCCCATATAGATAGTTCTTAAAAGAGCTTAATGCTCAAGGCAGACATTTTTTACTGGTTAAACTAAACTATTGTTTGGTTTTAAGAAGATTTTAGGGGTTATTTTTGGCCAAGCTTTGAAGATTATCTCAGAGCAGTAGCTTCAGGGGTTCATCCAACCTTCATGGCTCCAGGAAACCTGGAGTCCATAAGAATTTGAATTTCTTTTCTGCATTTTCCCCCTTTTTAATCAGGATTCTTCTATACAATCATTGATAAAAAGGTTCAGTAATGGTAGGTGGGCACCATCCAGCCCTTCTCGTCTCATGGCAAAGGAGGCAGTTGTTCATGGAGGCACTTAGCCACACATTCCATATCCTCCTGTTCCTGACTCTCCTTCTTCCTCTGTTGCTCCAGATGAATAGAGACCAGCTGTTGTGCTGGCGTCCTCTATTTCCCATTATCTTCTTTCATATACCCTTTTCTCTCTTCTTTACAGTCTCTGCATTTATCTACCTGTGTGTCATTACTTGTGCTAATTCTTCCACTTGGGTTATAAAAATTGTTGTCTCGACACAGTCATAAACTCACAATAAATCAGTGCAGTATAAAGAATTTAATTTTTCCCTGAGCCATTTGAGACTAAGACACGTAATTGAGGCTCCATCACCCTATAAACATATTCTCCTAAGTAATCTCAAAAAAATTAAGTTTCCCTCAATTTGATTCTGACTCAGCAACGTAATCACAATAGAACCAACAAAATCAGGACGTTACCATTGATACATTGTTGTTGTTAGGTACCATTGAGTTGATTCTGACTCATAGCGACCATGCACAACAGGAAGAAACACTTCCGGGTCCTGTGCCATCCTCACAATCATTGTTACACTTGAGCCCATTGCTGCAGCCACTGTGTCAATCCATTTAGTTGAGGGTCTTCCTCTTTTTTGCTGACCCTCTACTTTACCAAGCATGATGTCCTTCTCCAGGGCCCGATTCCTCCTGACAACATGTCCGAAATATGTGAGACATGCTCTCGCCATCCTTGCTTCTAAGGAGCATTCTGGTTGGACTTCTTCCAAGACAGATTTGTTCATTCTTTTGGCAGTCCATGGTATGTTCAATATTCTTCGCCAACACCACAATTTAAAGGCATCAGTTCTTTGGTTTTCCTTAGTCACTGGCCAGCTTTCGCATGCTTATGAGGCAATTGAAAGCACCGTAGCTTGGGTCAGGCACACCTTAGTCCTCAAAGTGACATCTTTGCTTTTTAGCACTTTAAAGAGGTTTCTCGCAGCCAATTTTCCCAGTGCAATGCATCTTTTGTTTTCTCGACTGCTGCTTCCATGGGTGTTGATTGTGGATCCAAGTAAAATGAAATCCTTGACAACCTGAATCTTGACACATTACTGGCATCCAATTCTAGAACCCATTTAGGCTTTGTCAGGTGTCCCACTAGTGTCCTTTTTATAGCAGAAGGGTCTAGCTGGAATTATGTGTTGCGTAGAGTTAGCACGTCTCGTTAGTTTGGAACAGTTTCTTGTTTTTTCTTTGATTATCGTGATCGTGACACATCACATTTCTCAGTAACCTTTGCATTCATTCATTCATTCATTCATTCATTTATATCTTTATGGACCCATAATTTTCAATATTATTCAATGGGTTATAATCCATTGCTATCATTTTTTACTTGGATCCTCAAAGTGCCTCCAGTTTTACCAGTAGGATCGCTAAAGCCTGGCCTTTGTGTCCTTTCGGTACATCCCTGTCATTCTTTGAGCATTTCCTTGCTTTCTAGGATGTTGTAGGCTTACTTGTATTTTCCTGCCCCAGCCCTGGAATTAGCCATATTGCTAAGAAGTCCTGGTTCTTTTTAGTGGAGAATGGTATTTAGAAGTCAAGATTTTAGTGCCGGGCGTACTCACTGCTAGCAGGCTGTCACTGCTCCCACCCTTCTCGGTAAACAGAGCTAAGAAGTATGTGTGTGTACCCATGGCCGTCGAGTTGGTGCTGACTCACAGTGACCCTGTAGGACAGAGTAGAGTTGCCCCACTGGGTTTCCAAGAAGCAGCTGGTGGATTTGAACTGCTCACCTTTTGGTTTAGCAGCCTGAGCTTTTAACCGCTGCACCACCAGGGCCCCCACATGTGTGTGTATAGGCATATAAAAAACACATATAGTCTCACGTTTACACTTATATTTCCATATCTATATATGTTGATTACCATGAATTCACATAAATACCTTCAATTAAAAAAAAAGTCACAGGGCTCATTCCAGTTTTCCCTGTCCCGTATTTGTAATTCCCTTTTCCGACAGAAACCTTGCTCCACTTATCCTTAATAGAGTTATTGAACCAGCCCGCCTGAATGTAACCAGCTTCCCACTGCCATTGCTGCCCACTCTTCTCATTCCCCTCGGTCCCTGTCACTTCATGCCAGCCTGTTGTCATGCGTGGATCCACTCTTCACCTGACGCGGGCTCTGGGCCACCACAGCTCTCCTGATCCAGGACACAACCCAGGCCTGTTGCATTGTCGTGTGTCTGTTTAGTTACCTTTAATCAGAAGTGGTTCCCGAGTCTTTATTTATGTCGTTCATTTCATTGAGATTTGTGTAAAGTATAGGTCAGTTATTTTTTAGAATATTCTTCAATTTTGGTGATTTTACTCTTTCTCTAAAATCACTCTCATCATGGCACTTTTTTTTCTGTTTCAGCTGAGAAATCATCTTCTTCTGACTTTCTGTATTGATTTTTATTATTTGTATGCATGTCCCAGTTACCTTACAAAACATATGAAAACAGGGTATATTTCCTCATCTTTTTAATCTTGTTGCAGTCAGCACTATACCTTATACGTGGGTACAGTGGTACATTAGATGAATAAATTTTAAAATAATGTAATATTTAGCATGCTATAGTTTGTTCCATAATGTTCATCATTATCTCATTTTTTAAAATAAGTCTCCTCTAGAAGTAAGTCAGGATTTCTAGAGTAGCATTTTAAAATTTCCCTTGTTTATGATTTAGGGAACTGCTTGACAGCTAAGCTGTGTCTAGAAACTCCTAGCTAGTAATTTGAGCATCCCAAATTAAGTTCAGAGGATCATTCATTCAAAAAGGAAAATTATCATAAACCTACTGTTATCAGGTAAGGTTCTAGGCCCTAAAAATGAGGCCCCCCTAAGTTTTAGAGATTTTAATCCCCTCATGGAGCAGATTCATTATATGTATTCAAGAGAATTGAGAACACTCACAAGGCTCTCAGTCAATCCTTAAGCTCTTTTCTGAAAATCAAAGAGTATAGGAGAATAGTTCTCAAAGTTTGGTCCCAAAACCAACAGCGTCAGTATCACTTGGGAACTTGTTCGTAGAAATATAAATTCTCAGGCCCTATTCCTGACTTGGAAACCCTGGTGGCATAGTGGTTAAGAGCTATGGCTGCTAACCATACGGTCGGCAGTTTGAATCCACCAGGTGCCCATTGGAAACTCTATCTGGCAGTTGTACTCTGTCCTGTAGGGACGTTATGAGTGGGAATCGACTCAATGGCAACGGGTTTGGTTTTCATACCTGACTTAGGAGCCTTGGTGGTGCAGTGGTTAAAGTAACTGAATGCTAACCAAAGGGGTGGTGGTTTGAAACCACCAGCAGCTCCATGGGAGAAAGATGTGGCAGCCTGCTTCCATAGAAGTTTATAGCATCGCTATGAGTAGGAATCGACTCAGTGGCAGTGGGTTTGGTTTTGGGGTTTATACCTGACTTCTTTAAGAAACTCTAAGGGTGGGGACCAGTAATCTGATTTAACAAACCCTCTAGGTGATTCTGGTTCCTGCTGAAGATGGAACATCCCGAGCTAGAGCTTCCCAACCAAAGCCCACCATCGTGCCATGAATGGGGCACAGATGTGCTGTGGCCCTGATCCCCTCAGTACTTGGGGGTGGCTTTAGCCTGAAGAAGCCTGCTCTGTTTAATCCAGTGTCCGCTACATGTAATTTTCTGTGTGTGCTGCTGTGTGAGAAAAATTGAGAGTGCTGATCCTAGATAATTACCGTCTGATGTCTTTCCATCGAGAGCCTCCTTAGCTCAGAAGCACTCGGGCAACAGATTTTTTCCTTAGGTAAATACCTTCTTATTGGTATAGGTTTGTGTAGTATCTAAGAAATATTACCTTTTTTTTTTTTTCTAATTTGGTGATGCAGTGTTTCTTGGATTTTTATGATTTATAGCCCACAAAGCCAGAAGATAAGTCTGCCTTCATGTGAAGACACGCATGTGTTATTGTCACGTCTTTTTGTTACACAGGGAGTTCCAGTTAGACTTGAAGTGGGACCACGTGACATGAAGAGCTGTCAGTTTGTAGCTGTCAGACGAGACACTGGAGAAAAGCTGACAGTCACCGAAAATGAGGCTGAGACTAAACTTCAAGCTCTTTTGGAAGACATCCACGTTAACCTGTTCACAAGGTTAGTTCCTTCGAATTGTCATTTATGTCTCTTGTCTTCATATACTACTCAGTCTTTGAAATCTATACCAAGGAATTCTTTGATTGCCCCACTTGAAGGAACAGCTCCCTCTCTGAACTCCCTTGGTACTTAATTAGTCCCCCTTTTTGGGTTTTGGCTTGTATTTGGTTATTTTTCCAAGTTTGCAGCGATGGACAACCTGTCACCTGTACTAATTTGAGTTAATTTCCGATCCAAGCTCTTATGACATATAAATGTGAGGGATTAAGGTGTTGATTTTTACCCACCGGGTACACACTAGCAGCACCTGGGATGCTTCAAAAAATACCAGTGCCTGAGCATCTCAAGAAATAGTGGTTTAATTGGTCTAGAGAGGACCTGGCCACTCTAGTGCTAAAAGCTGCCGGGTAATTATATACTGTACAGCAACGCTGAGAGCCTCCCGATTGTGATTGGGCTGGGGGGCGGTGGGGCTGAGGGCCGTGCTGATCTGTGGAGCCCTAGGGACCTGTTTAGAGTCACAGATCTTAGGACAGAGGCCCTGGGAAATTGGTGGCGTTGATGTGGCACTTACTTTTCTTTCCTGCCCACCCGGAGCAGAGAGAAAGGCCCACTGTTTTGGGGAATAGAGGTTCACTTTAGGGGAGGATGGTGCCTGTATTTTATTTATTCATTTATCTTCTAACACCCCTGCTAACTCACTTCAGGGGCAGTGGTGAATCAGTGGTAGAATTCTCACCTTCCGTGTGGACGGTGCACCTCAAGTGCAGTCACCACCAGTCAGTCCGTGGAGGTTTGTGTGTTGCTATGATGCTGAACAGGTTTCATGGGGCTTCTAGACTAAGACAGACTAGGAATAAAGGCCTGGCAGTCTGCTTCTAAAAATCAGCCAATGAAAACTCTGTGGATCCAGTCATGGGGCTGGTACAGGACCGGCAGCGTTTTCGCTCTATTGTCAGGGCCCAACTCCGCAGCAGCTAGCAACCACAACTCTCTTTAGGCCTCAAGAAGTCTTGCCTTGGGAGGAGTGAACTAGTTTTTGGCTTCATTGCTAACTTTGTGTGTTTTTAGGTAAGTGATTTTGCTTCTCTCAGCTTGCTTGCCCTGAAATGGGGCTGATAATAAGTATCTTGAAGGGTTATTTCAAGGATTCATTTGGTTTACAACTGAAAAAGTACATTTGAAGTTTGTTTGAACTCACAGCAGGTGGTAACGTCAGACAGAGATGAAATGTCAGGAAGCTGCCTGTCCCTGTTGCGAACATCCTAACAGGTCACTTTAGAGCAGTGGTTCTTTCCAGGGCTTTTTCCCTGGTCACCTAGGGGCTTTGAGAACACACACGTACCTGAGCCTCACACCTGGAACTCTGATTCATTGAGGTTCAGATAGGTTCTGGTTGTCTTAGTACTAAAGTGTTCTCTGTGTGATTCAGAAAACCCCCAGAAAAGCATTTTTTCACTGACATCTCTGTTCACTCCTACTCAGAAAACCCCCAGAAAAGCATTTTTTCACTGACATCTCTGTTCAATAAATGTGTTAATACAGTTACATAAAGGAGCGTTTTTTTCCCATGAGAAGCTATCAGTGAAAAGAACAAGAACCCTTATAAACATATTTTTTCAGTTGGCACTTTTATAAAGATTGCTTACACTTCTGTAAGCTCTTTGAGGACAGAATCTTTTTCTTATTCATTTAATTGTTATCTTCTGTGGTAATACAGAAGTTAGAATGCATGAGTAGGCACTCAGCAAATATTTGCCTGATGAATTTTTTAATTAAGTGATATTTTTATAGGAGAAGCTCTTACCCAACTTTTCGCCTCTCACTTACATCTGAGTCTTCTCTCTTTTTTTTTTAAATATGTGAGTTACTTATTAAATAGTTTGCATTTAGATAGTTTACTTTTAACAATGATTTTTTTATTTTTACATTTTTTTTCTATTAGGCATACATGCTCATTGTAAGAAAATTGTAAATACTAAAAAATAAAGAAAACATAAAACTGCCTGTAATGTTACTAGCCAGAGGTAATCAATGGGAACAGTTTGATATATGTCCTTCTGGTGTTTTATGAATGGTGAATGTGGGTGTATACCGTTGAGATCATATGTAAATTTAGATTATATTTTTTTATTTAACATGAGCTTGTCTTAATGGTAATAAGTTTTGATTTTGTCATTTTTTTTTAATCTTAGGTATTGCAGTGAGTATAAAATACATGTTCTTTGAATAAATCTAAGTTCTAGATAGAACCTTGTTAAGAAAAAAAGTGAGCTTAGCATAACACTGACTTTGATATTTTAAAAGGCATCAAATTATACTAGCTTGTGGGGAAACCCTTGTTTTTCGTAGTACAGAGAAACTAATGTATACATTAATTACATTAATATAATAAGGACATAACATGGGCCCTGTCAAAGGTTTGGATTGTTTCTAGGATTATGTAACCCACAAAAAAAAAAAAAAAAAATTTTTTTTTTTGGACTGTATTAATTTTATAACATGAAGTTATTGAACAGATATTTTTTGTTTAAAAAGTTCTGTATGAGTGGGTAGCCTAAGCTGCTATAACAAAAAGACCACCAAAGTTCAGGAGTTTAAAGAACAACTTCACCGTTCTTTCATGGAACAAATACATGTGAGGTGAGTGTTTCAGGTCTCTGGGTGGTTCTGCTTCTCACGGTTATGCAGGAACCCAAGTTATTTACATTTTATTGGCTCTGCCATCCCTAAGCGTCCTGGGTATGCACTTGGCTACTAAATAAAAGGTTGGCTTTTCTAATATAGCCAGTGGCACCTTGGAAAAAAGACCTGGTGATCTACCTCTGTGAGATAAAAAACAAAAAAAAACAAACCCGTTGTCATCAAGTCAATTCCGACTCCTAGTGACCCTTTAGCACAGAGTAGAACTGCCCCATAGGGTTTCCAGGGAGCGCCTGGTGGGCTTGAACCCCCAGCCTTTTGGCTAGCAACCATAGCTTTTAACCACAGTGCCGCTAGGATTTCCATCAGCTGTTGAAGACCCTATGGAGCGCAGGTCTACTCTGACACACATGGGGTCGCCACGAATCACAGTCAGTTCAATGGCAGCAGGTTTTGGTTTTCCGTCCCCTAGGCCTTGTTACTTAATACGGTCCAAACTAGATCACAGCCATGTCCATCCAGGTTATTACAGGTTGGGAGGTGGGAAGAACATGCAGGAGGCGTGCCCACTGTCTTAGAGGACCTTCCTCAGATGGCATTGCTGTGACTTAGTCACCTGGGCCCATCTCATACCAGGAGGCTGGGAACCAGAGTCCAGTTAGGTGCCTTGCAGGAAGGGGAAGCAGCTGCTGGTACAGCGTTCACATGATCTAAGCCCTGAGATTGAGTAAAGAAAAAGCATGTCTTCTATGTCTTAGTCACCCACATGGAAGACCCTCACGTGATGTATGAGGTTGAGTGTAGGAAAGAAGAGCATTTATTTATTTACATTTCTAAAACCTGAAGTTTTTATAAGGAGTTACATGGTATGTGATTATAACTTGAATAATGTTTTTTCCTTTTCAAAACACTTCTGTGCCTTTGTATTTGATTCTAATTAACTTGCTAGAATGCTTTTTTGATTTTATAGATGGGAAAACGAAGACCAGAGAGGATTAAAAAATAACCCCGAGCTTTTTTTTTTTTTAGTAAGTAGGATGGCCAGGACTGGAACGCTGGTCAGTGCAGATCTAGTACCAGTTACCAAGTAGGTGTCGCCCACTGTGTTTGGCACGTTGCTCATGGATTTCATGTTCGCAGCAGTGCAGCGAGGAAGTGGCTGGGATGACTGGAGATGACTGGTAGTGACAAAGTGAAGATTCACATTGAGCTCTTCTGACTTCCAGGTTATCGTTCCTTCATTAAGTTGTGCTTACCTGTTGCCATCAAGTCGATTCTGACTCATAGTGACCCTGTAGGACAAAGTAGAACCACCCCATAGGGCTTCCAAGGCTGTGATCCTTACAAAAGCAGACTGCCAGTTCTTTCTCCTGTGGACCCGCAGGGGGCTGAGAACTGCTGACCTTTCAGTCAGCAGCTGAGCACTTTAATCACTGCACCATCAAGGCTTCTTAAGATATGTTTAGCTTATGTATTTTGTTAAAAAGAGCTTTGTCACGCTTGTAAGAAAAATGATGTATTCTCTCTAATTTTAATTTGGTAGGGCTTTTGAAGACCTAAAGACCCATATGGTCGTGGCAGATACAATGGAAGACTTTCAGAAGGTACTAGACTCTGGAAAGGTAAGAGAATTTTGAAAAGTTTTGAATGTAAAGATATTTCACTGAATCTTATTTTAAGACTCATTGAGTTAATGCCTGGTATTATCATACAAACCCACCTACCCATTGCCATTGAGTCGATTCCGACTCATAGCAACCCTGTAGGACAGAGTAGAACTGCCCCATAGTTTCCAAGGAGCGCCTGGCAGATTTGAACTCCTGCCTTTTTGGTTAACAGCCATAACACTTAACCACTGAGCCGCCAGGGTTTCTAGTCATACAAAGGAATTATGTTACTCGGCATTATATACTCTCCATTTTCCACTGGCTTTCCAAAGCATTCAAACCTTCTGTCGTTTTTGAATAACACTGTGTGAACTGATTACGTCTAAGCTTTTTCTTAGGCCTGATATACTGGCTAAACAACCTTCCTTATCTGTTACCACTAGTCTTCGTGACTTTTTTCTTTCAGTTAGATGGAAGTTCCTAGTGTAGGCATTGTTCTAGCCTAAGGTGGTGTGCGTTTCCTGAAACAAGCTGTGAAAAGTCAGTGTCTTTCCACCCCCTGGCCATGTATCCTTATCCAGATCTTAATTGGTCGAATTTCTGAGTAACATGGGAAGAAGAGAATCATTGCACGTGTCTAAACCTGCTTGTCAGGATGAGTGGATACTTCTGGCTCCTTAAAACTACCTAGGCTTTTGTTGTTAGGTAGCTGATGGCTCTTTAAGATTCCATAGAGTTTACGTACTGTGTGTATGCAGCTGCTCCTAGCCTAAACCGTTACTTGTTATGAGGAAGTGATCTTGATCTTCAAAATTATTAATTACTAGGACAGATCACTTAGGAACTTCAGTATTCTGACTGATATACGTGTTTAAATATACAACTCACTCTCTGTCCCCAGGTTACATGTAAGGAAACCATGGCCCAGAATCTAACTGGACTTCCTCAAACCACACAGAGGCACAGCTAGTGCTAAAATTTCGATCCCTCTTCTAACTCAGTTTAATGCACTTTTCTCTTTATCAATTTTTTTTTTTTAATTCATGCTGAGAATATAAGGCAAACTATTAATTGTTTTTTATGGTCTTAACCAGTTAATATATCTCTGATTCCATGAGCTGGGTAAGTTAATTAATCTCTCTGGTTCTCAGTTTGCTCATCTGTAAAATGAGGTCAAAGTAATCTCAGAATTATCTTCAGATCAGTAATCCTACAGTATTTAATCTCTTGTTATTCCCGGTTTATTTCCTGTGAAATCTTCCACTTTTCTGGGTTCCATAATCTGTCACTTGACTCAAATTGCCTACTTCTAATACCAGGCTAGAGAATGGATGGCCATCTGACACAGTGTGTATTTTTCCTCTTACTGTAATTTATTTTTGATTATTTTTTTATTCCATTAAGTATTGAATCGTTTCATTTCCTTCATTATAGAAATATGGTAGTCACTCTTGCAGTATAATGAAAGACATTGCATAAGAGTTAATAAATCAATAGAGTAACTGACATACCAGTTCATCTGTTGCTGTCACAGAAATGTATCTAGGGGAACCATATCTTTTATTCTAGTGTTAGATAAGCTACTGAAGAGGTTTCACCATCTGTTCTAAGAGCATAGGGTGTCGAGTTGTATGTCCAAAGAGCACATGGGGATCAGAAAACAAGCTTCTTTCTTGTATGTAGTAGCTACTTCCACCACCCCCTCGCATTACCTCGTGTTGGGCAGAGTGGATGTGTTGACCGAAAACCAAACTATCAGAAATAAAATTGTATTTACTAGCAGGAGAGAAGGAAGAAGGGAGCTTTGGAACTTGAATGTAGGTGAAAGCTTGACTTTTCTGCTCTTCCCTATTGGTATAAGTGGGAAAAAAAAATTTTTTTAATTTTTATACCACTGATTTATAGGACTTGATTTTAGTCAATTTGTCATGGGGAGTGCCTTAGTGTTGCTATAACAGAAATACCACAAATGGATGGCTTTAACAGACAAATTTATTCTCTCACAGTTTAGGAGGCTAGAGTCCAAACTCGGGGTGCCAGCTCTAGGGGAAGGCTTACTCTCTCTCTGTCAGCTCTGGGGAAGGCTTTCTCTCTCTGTGTCGGCTCTAGGGGAAGGCTTTCTCTCTCTCTGTGGGCTCTAGGGGAAGGCTTTCTCTCTCTCTGTGGGCTCTAGGGGAAGGCTTACTCTCTCTCTGTCAGCTCTGGGGAAGGCTTTCTCTCTCTGTGTCGGCTCTAGGGGAAGGCTTTCTCTCTCTCTGTGGGCTCTAGGGGAAGGCTTTCTCTCTCTCTGTGGGCTCTAGGGGAAGGCTTACTCTCTCTCTGTCAGCTCTGGGGAAGGCTTTCTCTCTCTCTGTGGGCTCTAGGGGAAGGCTTTCTCTCTCTCTGTGGGCTCTAGGGGAAGGCTTTCTCTCTCTCTGTCAGCTCTGGGGAAGGCTTTCTCTCTCTCTGTCAGCTCTGGGGAAGGCTTTCTCTCTCTCTGTCAGCCCTGGGGAAGGCTCTCTCTCTCTCTATGGGCTCTAGGGGAAGGCTTTCTCTCTCTCTGTCAGCTTTGGGGAAGGCTTTCTCTCTCTGTGTCGGCTCTAGGGGAAGGCTTTCTCTCTCTCTTTGTGGGCTCTAGGGGAAGGCTTTCTCTCTCTGTGTCGGCTCTAGGAGAAGGCTTTCTCTCTCTCTGTCAGCTCTGGGGAAGGCTTTCTCTCTCTCTGTCAGCTCTAGGGGAAGGCTTTCTCTCTCTGTGTTGGCTCTAGGGGAAGGCTTTCTCTCTCTGTCAGCCCTGGGGAAGGCTTTCTCTCTCTCTGTCAGCTCTGGGGAAGGCTTTCTCTCTCTGTGTCGGCTCTAAGGGAGGGCTCTCTCTCTGTCGGCTCTAGGGGAGGGCTTTCTCTCTCTTTGTCTGCTCTGGGAAGGCTTTCTGTCTCTGTCTGCTCTGGGAAGACTTTCTCTCTCTGTGTGGGCTCTAGGGGAAGGCTTTCTCTCTCTCTGTCAGCTCTGGGGAAGGCTTTCTCTCTCCGTGTTGGCTCTAGGGGAAGTCTCTCTCTGCATTGGCTCTAGAGGAGGGCTTTCTCTCTCTTTGTCGGCTCTGGGGAAGGCTTTCTCTCTGTCTGCTCTGGGGAAGGCTTTCTCTCTCTCTGTCAGCTCTAGGGGAAGGCTTTCTCTCTGTCAGTTCTGGGGAAGGTCCTTGTCTCCTTTCAACATCTGTGTCCCTGGCATCCCTTGGAGAGCTCCAGATGTCTTGGCATCAATCATCCCCTGGTCTAGGAGGTTCTCAGCGCAGGAACCCTGGGTCCAAAGGATGTGCCCCACCCCTGGCTCTTCTTTCTTGGTAGTACTGAGGTCTCTGTCTGCTTGCTTCTCCTTTTATCACTTGTATGATAAAAGGTGATGCAGGCCACACCCCAGGGAAACTCTCCTTACATGGGATCAGGGCTGTGACTGAAGCAAGGATGTTGCGTCCCACCCTAATCTTCTTTAACATAACCTAATCTTGCTTCATTAACCACAGGCAGAGATTAGGATTTACAACATGGAGGACAATTACATCAGATCACAAAATGGAGGACAACCACACAATACTGGGAATCATGGCCTAGCCAAGTGGACAAATATTTTTGGGGAATACGATTCAACCCATGACAGGGAGGATTTTAATTAAATGAAAAATAAATATTATATATAAATAATATATACGTATTTTATAGTTTCCATACATTGCTCATGTACTTTATTGACCACTATAATTTTTGAGCATTGGTATTTCTCACCATTAACATTTGCTGCTTAAAGAATTTAAGAAATTACATACTGCAAAAGATTTATGTCTTTTTAAAACATAGATGTAGAAGTAATAAAAAATTAAAAACCTTTCCATGGCTGAATAAATAACCTAAAAATACACACTGTCCTTGCATATTAACGAATGGCGTGCATAAATGACGAGATACTTCAAGTCTTACCACTTAAACCTTCATTTGAAGCTAGAAAAAAGATACAATTTTTACAAAATTTACTGTTTATAAGTCCAAATATACTTAATAAAATCTTTACATGGTTTTGTTCACATGCCATGACCATTTTAATTTTAAAATTTTTGCATTATTATTATAGAAAGACAAATCTTCTCAAAGCTTAGTATTTTTTCTTAAAAGAAAATGAGACTTCACTGTAAAATGGTTAAAGTTATGAAAAATATACCCATAAGTTTTTGTAAGTTAAATTTTCAAAGAAACCAATTTTCGATTTATTACCCAAAGAGATTCTTTGTAATTAAGTCTTAATATTTTTATCATTGCGTAATTAGAGACTGTTATAAAGTTCCCCCCTTTCTATCTTTTATAGTGAATTTAAGCAGTATTTTTATGAATGTATATTTTTCATGTTTTTTATTTGTCTAAATGCTAATGATTTATCAAGTGTCAATACAGGAAAGTAACTTTGTGTTATTTCTCAGCTCTCATAGCTTTAGGTTTGTATTTGCTTCCGTTTTCTTTTTGCACAAATAATATCTATATTAAAATTAAAAAATAAAAAAAAAACGTATTATTGCCACTGCTGCCACATCCCCTCACCCTCCTGCTCCCACCTCCCAGGATTTTCCTAGGAAATTATCAGCTCTTTATTGGCCTGAGACGGATTATCAAAATAACAGGTTGTCTACTTTGGGGACTAGGCTAACACATTTTACTGAGGGAACGTAAAAGGCTTAAATAACTAACACTTTCTCATCCCGCAGTACTGTTCACCGGATGAACTGCTCTGTCTCCCTAACTTCCCAATCTCTGTTTCACCTTACTTCTCATTAGAGAAGGCCTTTGAGACCTTTACCTAAATCCCAAAAGCAGGGACAGGTTTGCAGGAGGGACTTTTTGTTTGAGCGTGGAATGTATGGCTGGGGATGTTGAACGGAAGTTGATGTGGAAGCTGGATAACCTCCCAGCCGTTTATCAGCTGGGTATTCCTGACGTGTGGGGATGACCCACACCTTGGCTGTCCGTACTGTTAACGTTGGTCTCCGGGGATTTTTTACAGGACTATTACATAATTGTTACGTCAGGCAAACCCCGTTTTGAAATAGGCTCACTATGAAAATTTTATTATTCATAACTGGAAGGAATCTTAATGCTTGTCTAGTCCAACATTAGAAAGGAAAACCAAGGACTAGAGATTTTCACACAGGTAGTGAATTTCGAAATTTCAATAAAATCCCAGGACTCCTGATTGTGCCCGTTATTTTATGTGGTCTCACAGTGAAAAAAGGCAGGGTTTCTTTTTCCATATAAGAGGATTTTTGACCTTCAAATACCCTTGGACTTTAAAAAATGAATCACTTACCCTACCATGTTGAGACAGTTGTGACATAAAGTGAGGATTATCTGATTTTTAGTAACACTTTAGGAATCCATTTACTGTTTGTAATCTCCCTTTTATCCACCCGATCACCACTTCCATGGGGAGAGCAGGCGGTGGTACAGAATTGAAGAAGGAGTTACACTTGAGTCTAGGCTCAGGTCTGCTCACCCCTCATTCATCTCTGTGGCATCACTCTGTAGACAGGTTACTGGGACATTTTCATGTATTGCAAAGACATCTTTCTTGTGCCTTGATGTTCTGTAATATATAAAAACTGGAGAGAAACACTTTTTTCTACCTCTTAATGCCTTCTGAGCAAAGTCCCTGGCAGGTTTGCAAAGGTCTCATAGCCTAAAAAAGACTGGACGCCTATCCTTGTAGCTCGTAAGTTTAATAGAGAAGTCAAGTGTTACCTTTTGTAGAAGAGAAGGCGTTACCAAATGCTGACTGTTTTTTCTTTTTCTTATTAGATTGCTCAGATTCCATTCTGTGGAGAAATTGACTGTGAAGACTGGATCAAAAAAACCACTGCCAGGTAAATGCAATTAACAGGTAAAATGTTTGTGGTGTTGCAGTGAACAGGAGTAGAAGTGTATCACATAAATTCATGGACTTCTTGTTTTTTATTTCAGGGATCAAGATATTGAACCTGGTGCTCCATCCATGGGCGCTAAAAGTCTCTGCATCCCCTTCAAACCACTCCGTGAGCTGCAGCCTGGAGCCAAGTGTATCTGTGGCAAGGCCCCCGCCAAGTACTACACCTTGTTTGGCCGTAGTTACTAAGGGATAAAACGAAACCCCTGTCGACTGTCCTCCTCACTTTTTAAGAAATTGGTACTGTTATCTTCCCAGATATAGCCAATATTTTGTTTTTTTTAAATAAAAGTTCTAAAAGCAAGTATATAAAACAAACAGCTATTCTTATGCCTAAATTAACAGTGAAAAAAAAAAAGACTTTCTGTAAACAACCCAATAATAAATATCATGAATTAATAATGTTTTATGTATTCTTTTGTTTCTGAAATACCTGCATTACATGCTACACGGAAATCCCTTTGAAGGAGAAGCATGTAGTCGATCCGCATTATTCACAGATTCCGTATTTGTAAATTTGTCTATTTACTGAAATTGATTTGCAACCCCAAAATTGATACTTGTGGTGCTTCCGCAGTCACATTTGGACATGTGCAAAGTTGTGACGGTCAGAGTCCTCAGAGGCTCAGGTTCCCAGCTGACCCAGCAAAGCGACCCTCCGCCTTCTCCTTTCAGTTCTCCTATTGGAAACAAGCGTCCTCCTCACGGGCTACTTCTTGCCGTGTTTCCTCATTTTTGTGCTGATTTCACTGTTTAAAACAGCCCCTTGGCACAGTGCTGAAGGCGCTGCTAGTGTTCCTAAGCACAGGAAGGCTGTATTGTGCCTTACAGAGAAAAACTTGTGTGTTAGATAAGCTTTGTTCAGGCATGAGTTATAGTGCTGCCAGCTATGAGTTCAACGTTAGTGACTCAGCAGTACATATTAAATAAGGTATCTTTAAAAAATACATAAAACAAGGTTATGTATTGACTGCTGGGTGAAAATGGACCCGTGATCTCAGGTACCTAACCTGGTTTTTTTGCTGGGAGCAGTGGCTTAGCATTCACTAACTCAGTATTCATGGTGACTTTATACAACGTAATTCCTGTGAATGGTGAATCGCTGTGACTAAAACCCAGGTAACTCTTCCTGATCTAAGCGCTCCGTGTGTCGTCTCAGACCTTGAACCACCAGCCACCTTCTTTTTCTTATAACTTGAAGCACTTCCTTTCCATAGCTCTTTCTACTGAATCTAAAATTGCCCTAAATCTTTCTGTTTAAAAGAAAACCACAAATGGTGGGAAAAAAGCACGCTCTTCCTTGAACTTCTCTCTCCCTCCAGTTGCTGTCTGCTCTTCATCAAAAGTCACGGTTTCTGAAAGTGACCCCCCTCCTCATTTCTCCTTGCCCTGCCCTTTCCTCGGCTGCCTCTGCCCCCACCGCACCACGGTGTTCACCACCATCAGCGAAGACGCTCATGACCAAGGCCAACATTCACGTCTCAGGGCTTCTTTTTCCGTATCTCTCTGCTGCATTTGGTACTCTTTATTAAAATTACCCCTGTGACTCTTTTTTAAGTATGTGTCTCTTTCCTTGGCCTGTTCCTTAGATGTTGGTGGACCACACTTCCATACTTGGCCGTCTTCCTGCTACCTAATCAGCCTCATATAATCCCATGGTTTTAAATAACATTAATTGGGTGATGAATCCAACATTTTTATCTCTAGGTTTGAGCTCTGGACTTTTATTCCAACTGCATACTGAAGTATTTTGAGTGTTCCATGAACATTTCAGGTCAGGTCAGCATGTCCCAAAAACCTCATTTCATCCTCCAGCCCCAGACCTGCTCCTCCTATAGTATTTCCTGCCTGGGAGATTGTAACTGCCGAAGTATACCCAGTAACCCAAGCAAGAAGCCTGAGAGCCATTCTAGGCAGCCCCACCAATGCACACATTCCTTCCACCAGCACAACATACTGCTGTTACTTTTCGTTTCTCCTGGGTTTCCCTTTCATTGTTGCTAGTTGTTGTTGAGTGGTGACCTTACGTATAACAGAACGAAATGTTGCCCGGTCCTGCACCATCCTGACGATCGTTGGTATGCTCTATTGTTGTATCATCTTCTAGCAGTGTATCAAAAATATTCTGTTGTGATCCATAGGGTTTGATTGGCTAATTTTTAGAAATAGATCAGGAGGCCTTTTTTCTTAGTCTGGGAGCTCTGCTAAAACCTGTCCCCACCATGGGTGACCTGCTGGTATTTGAAATACCAGTGGCATAACGTCTGGCATCATAACTACATGCAAGCTGCCACAGAAGGACAGACAGATGGGTGGTGGTGGTCCCCTTGCATAGTTCTCTAGATTTTATTCAAACACTGTTACCTCTTGTGTTGATCACTACGATGGCCCCAGTCTCATCTCCAGGCCAGCCTTCACATTACCAGTGGTGTTTTGTTTTTTCTCTGCTAGTGTGCAATTTCTGGACATGTTTTTCCTCCCCTGAACATTCTTCCGTGGCTCACCACCACTTACAGGATAAAATTTCAACCTTTTGGTCTAGTTGATCCTACCTAGCCAGTCTCATCTACCAGTCCAGCACTGTCCTTGGCAATCTAGCCATTTGGAGCTTCCTGTAAACAACGTGGTGTTTCCTGTCCCGTTCCTTTGCGTGTAATGCCTTTCACCCTTCATTTCTAGTCTATGTAGTAAGCTCTTAGTTTACACACTGTTCCAATCCTCTCCCACTTGGCAGCGATAAATACTCCAGTAAAGGGAAATGACTTCGAAAAGAATGTGGATTTTGCGCTGGGCTTCGAAGGATGAGTAGAATTTTAATAAACGGAGGAGGAGGAATGACAGTCCAAGTAGAGGGAAGAGCAGGTACAAAGATGTGAAAGTACATGCTATGTGTGAAAGAAGCGAAACACTATTCAGATAGGAAGGTCAGATGAAAGCGGATTAAATATATATGCTTTCAAGACTAATGTTTTCAGTATGTGCATTCATATTCCTAGCTTAATGAGTGACTGAAATAACCTGGGCCACATTATGGTATTCAGGGTCACAATTTCTTGCTAACGGCAGTTCAGAATGCTTTATTGTATTCGCCTCTCCTTAGTAGCCGTGTAAACTTCCTGTTTCTCCAGTTGTAAAATGGAGGGAAGTCTAATACCTACCTCATAGTTACTCTACCTCATAGAGTTACTACCTCATAGTTACTCTACCTTATAGACCTCATAGAGGTACTCTACCTCGTAGAATTATTACCTCACAGAGTTATTCTACCTCATAGTTACTGTACCTCATAGAGTTACTCTACCTCATAAAGTTACTGTACCTCATAGTTACTCTACCTCATAAAGTTACTGTACCTCATAATTACCTCACAGTTACTCTACCTCTTAGTTACTGTACCTCATAAAGTACATAGAACAGCACCAAGCACATAAGTAATAAATAATAGCTATAATTTTATAATTATGATGATGATGATGATGCAGGGTCAGCTGGAAGCTGCTTCTAAAATATAGCTGTAGTGTAGTTAGTAACATTAGTTCTTTTTTGCAAATCAATATAAATGGTTTCAGGGGACAGGTTTTTTTGTTTTGTTTTGTTGTGATTTGTTTTTTGTCCTGTCCATGACAAAAGCCTGAAAAAATGGATCAGAGACTAATAACCATTGCCTTTGTACAAAAAAAAAAAATTTTTTTTTTTTTTTTTGTGCTGTAGTCCCCAGCCACTTCAGAGGTGATAACTTGGATCCACAATCAACGCCCATGGAAGCAGCAGTGAAGAAACCAAACAGCGTATTGCATTGGTCAAATGTGCAAAAGACTTCTTTAAAATGTTAAAAAGCAAAGATGTCGCTTCGAGGACTGAGGTGTGCCTGACCCAAGTCTTGGTGTTTTTCAATCGCCTCATATGCATGAAAAAGCTGGACAAAGAATAAGGAAGACTGAAGAAGAATCGATGCCTTTGAATTATGATGTTGGTGAAGAATACTGAATATACCATGGACTCCCAGAAAGAACGAACAAACCTGTCTTGGAAGAAGTACAGCCAGAAGGCTCCTTAGAAGCAAGGATGGCGAGGCTTCGTCTCACGTACTCTGGACATGTTATCAGAAGGGATCAGTCCCTGGAGAAGGACATCATGCTTGGCAAAGTAGAGAGTCAGTGAAAAGAGGAAGACTGTCAACAAGATGGGTTGACGCAGTGGTTGTAACAATAAGCTGAAGCATAGGAAAGATTGTGAGGATAGTGCAGGACCAGGCAGTGTTTCATTCTGTTGTACACAGGGTCACTCTGAGTCAGAACTGACTCAATGGCACCTAACAACAGCAAACTTTGAACGTATTTCTATTTTTATGATGCAGAGGCATATCCCCAGGCTATTCTTTAAAGCTTCAGAACTAATCACAGAAAAGCTTGAAGTTTGCTGCTCTAAAAAAATTCACTATTTAAAGGAACTCTACAGTAATTATGTGTTGTCCTTGAGTGGTGCAAACAATTTGCACCCCACTACTAACCTAAAAGTTAGTGGTTCAAACCCACCCAGTAGCACCACAGAAGAAAGGCCTATTGATCTGCTTTTGTTAGGATTACAGCCAAGAAAACCCTATGGAGCTGTTCTGCTCTGACACGTATGAGGTCACCATAATCGACTCCATAGCCGCTGGCTTTCGTTTGCCATAATTAAGGAAGGAGCCCTTTACCCACAATGCACCTCTGATAAATTAGTATTTTCTGAAAGTGAAGTTTAGCTAAAATAGGAAAACTTTTCTGAACTTCTTAAGAGTGGTAGTGCTTTTCAAGATAGTGCATGAATCTCAGTCCAAACCAAGAGCATCCAAAGGATACTCTTAAAGTGTCCTTTAAGAAATAAGAACACTAATTTATTTAAGGTGTCGGTCATTAACTGGCCATATCGCTGGCAGTCACAAAAGTGGTTATGAGCATAGTGTTCACGGCAGCATAAAGAAAGCAAACAGGCCTCTGTACATTACTACTACTGGCTCTGCACCTGGGACTGTCGGTGTGCCAACATTACGTCCACTAGAGTGTATTTAAAATAGTTCTTAATTATGCCAGTAAGTCGTATGAAGTGTCTGAGAAATGGACAGAAACAGCAACTCGCTTGACCTGCTAGTGGCGAGGCTTTGAGTCTTGAGATCAGCAGAAGAAGAACACTTTATAAACAAGCAAGGACACAGCATTTTGATCAGACAGTCTGGGCAGTTCGCCCTATTTACATCTGATTCTAGTTAATATTAATCATCTGCCATGTCACGGTGGTGTTCATGGATTGTTGTTTTAAAATTGGCAAATAGCATTAAAAGGTTGGGGAAGCAGCTATCACCATCCTGTTATTTTTAAACGTATCTTTGGCCCTTTGCTTGTCAGTTCTGTGCCCAGAAAATGCTACCCATTTGTTTAGGCAACAAATAAACTTGAGTGTCTGCTCCGTGCACAGTGCCAGAGGTTAGGGCGAGTGATATTTTTCCCTCTTCTTAGCTGTATCTCCTTGAAGCAGTTGTGTTTCAGATGCAAGAACAGGCAATCAGTGGTGAACAAGGAGATGGGGCAGTGAACTGTGGCTGAGCGTTGTTGCTAAGACGGGATCCTCCCTGCCGCTAAGAGCTGCAGTTTGAGAACTACCCTTCTATATGTGAGATGATAATACATGAAAAATTAAACCTACTCTGCCACACCATCAGGCTTAAAATAGTAGCTATAAACCCATTTCCTTGTGACTCAGTGTTGTCGTTGTTCTTAGGTGCCATTGAGTCAGTTCTGACTCATAAGCGACCCTATGTACAACAGAACAAAACACTACCCGGTCCTACACCATCCTCACAATCATTGTTACGTTTGAGCTCATTGTTGCAGCCACTGTGTCAATCCATCTCTTCAAGGGTCTTCATCTTTTTCACAGATTCTTTACCACTTACGATACCCTTCTCCAGGGACTAGTTCCTCCCGATAATATGTCCAAAGTGCGTGAGACAAAGTCTGAAATGGAATGGTATTGGCCATTTTGAATCAGTTAGTCATATGGTCTTCTATGCTAGGAATGACAAATTGAAGAGGAATGGCATTATATTCATTGTCAGAAAGAACATTTCAAGATCTATCCCGAAGTACAGTACTGTCAATGATAGGATAATATTCATACACCTACAAGGAAGGCCAGTTAATACAACTATTATTCAAATTTACCCATCAACCACTAATGCCAAAGATGAGGAAATTGAAGATTTTTACCAGCTTCTGTAGGCTGGAATTGATCAAAAATGCAATCAAGATGCATTGATAATTATTGGTGATTGGAATGCAAAAGTTGGAAAAAAAGAAGGATTGGTAGTTGGAAAATATGGCCTTGGTGATAGAAATGACACCAGAGATCACATGACAGAATTTTACAAGACTAACAACTTCTTCATCAGAAATACCTTTTTTCACTAACATAAACAACAACTATATACGTGGACCTCACCGAATGGAAAACACAGGAATCAAATTTACCACATCTGTGGAAAGAGATGACCCAAAAAGCTCAATATCATCAGTCGGAACAAGGCCAGAGACAGACGGAACAGACCGTTGATCGCTCATATGCAAGTTCAAATTGAAGCTGATGAAAATTAAAACAAGTCCTGGAGAGCCAAAGTAAGACCTTGAGTATATCCCACCTAAATTTGGAAACCATCTCAAGAACAGATTTGATGTGTCGAACACTAATGACCAAAGATCAGACAAGTTGTGGAGTTACTTCAAGGACACCATACATAAAGAAAGCAAAAGGTCATTAAAAAGGCAGGAAAGAAAAGACCAAAATGGATGTCAGCAGAGACTCTGAAACTTGCTCTTGAACGTAGAGTAACTAAAACAAACAGAAGAAATGATAAAGTAAAACAGCTGAACAGAGGATTCCAAAGGGCAGCTTGAGAAGATAAAGTATTATGATGAAATGTGCCAAGACCTGGAGTTAGAAAAACAAAAGGAAATAACACACTCAGCATTTCTCAGGCTGAAAGAACTGAAGAAAAAATTCGAGCCTCGAGTTGCTATTTTGAAGGATTCTAGGGCCAAAATATTGAAGGACACAGGAAGCATCAAAAGGAGATAGAAGGAATATACAGAGTCACTGTACCAAAAGAACTAGTCGATGTTCAATCATTTCAGGAGGTAGCATATGATCAAAAACTGATGGTATTGAAGGAAGAAGTCCAAGCTGTACTAAAAGCATTGTAGAGAAACAAACAAACAAAAAAAACCAAACCCGTTGCCACTGAATCGACTTTGACTTATAGTGACCCTATTGGACAGAGTAGAACTGCCCACCGGGTTTCCAAGGAGTGCCTGGTGGATTTGAACTTCCAACCTTTTGGTTAGCAGCTGAGCTCTTAACCACTGTGCCGCCAGGGTTTCCTGTTGAAAAACAAGACTCCAGGAATTGATGGAATACCAACTGAGATCTTTCAATAAATGGATGCAGCCCTGGAGGTGCTCACTCGTCTATGCCAAGGAAATTGGAAGACAGCTACCTGGCCAACCAACTAGAAGAGATCCATATTTGTTTCCATTTAAAGAAAGGTGACTCAAAAGAAGGCAGAAATTATCGGATAATATCATTAAAACCACACACAGTAAAGTTTTGCTGAAGATAATTCAAAAATGGTTGCAGCAATACATTGACAGGGAACTGCCAGAAATTCAAGGTGGATTCGGAAGAGGAAGTGGAACAAGGAATATCATTGCTGATGTCAAATGGATCCTGGCTGAAAGCAGAGAATATGAGAAAGATTTTTACTTGTGTTTTATTGACTATGCAAAGGCATTCAACTATGTGGATCATAACAAATTATAGGTAACACTGTGAAGAATGGGAATTCCAGAACACTTAATTGTGCTTAATTGTGAGGAACCTGTATGTAGACCAACAGGCAGTTATTCAAACAGAATGAGGGGATACTGTTTAGTCTAAAATCAGGAAAGGTGTTCGTTAGGGTTGTATCTTTTCACCATACTTATTCAACCTGTATGCTGAGCAAATAATCCGAGAAACTGGACTATGTAAAGAAGAACGTGGCATCAGGATTGGGGGAAGACTCAATAACAGCCTGCAATATGCAGATGACACAACCTTGCTTGCTGAAAGTGATGAGCATTTGAAGTACTTTCTGATGAACATCAAGGTTACAGCTTTCAGTATGGATTACACCTCAACATAAAGAAAACAAAAATCCTCACTACTCAACCAATAAGCAACAGCATGATAAATGAAGAAAAGATTAAAGCTGTCAATTTTACTTGGATCCACAATCAATAGCCATGGAAGCAGCAGTCAAGAAACCAAAGAAAGTATTGCATTGGTAAATCTGTTGCAAAAGACCTCTTTAAGGTGTTGAAAAACAAAGATGTCACTTTGAAGACTAAGGTGCACCTACCAGACCCAAGCCATGATATTTCCAATCACTTCATATGCATGTGAAAGCTGAACAATAATTAAGGAAGACCGAAGAAGAATTGATGCCTTTGAATTATGGTGTTCGTAAAGAATATTGACTATGCGATGAACTGCCAGAAGAACTAACAAATCTGTCTTGGAAGAAGTACAGCCAGAGAGCTCCTTAGAAGCTGGGACGGTGAGTCTTTGTCTCACATACTTTGGACATATTTATCAGGAGGGACCAGTCCCTGGAGAAGGACATCATGCTTGGTAAAACAGCAAAAGAGCGGAGGACCCTCAGCTAGATGGATAGACGCAGTGGCTGCAACAATGAGCTCAAACATAGCAACAATGGTCAGGGTGGTGCCGGACTGGGCAGTGTTTTGTTCTGTTGTACATACAGTTGCTATGTATCAGAACCAACTCAAAGGCACCTAACAGCAACAACAAATATGTAAACGTACTGTTTTCCTAATTCATTCACTCACTGTCATACACAACAAATTTATACTTTTTCTCTCTTCAAATTTCCAATACTTTTTCCCCTCCTTTACTCTCAGCTGCTCATCGTAATTTCTATTTCACTGAGAAAACAGAAGCAATCAGAAAAGGACCTTCCCAACATCCACCACCACATTTACCCACCTACTCATGTGTCCATATGCTCCACCTTCTCTATTGTCATGGATGAACTGTCTGTGCTCCTAGCAAAGGCCAGCCATTCGCTGTGCATTAATCTCCTCCTCCCCTCTTGCTTCTCAACGGCAGCACTTGAGCATTTTTTTCTCTGCATCGTCAGATTTTCTTTCTCTACTGGATCTTTCCACCAGCATACAAATATACTGTTATTTTTCCCAAACTAAAAATACCCTTGACTCACATCCCTGTCACCTTGGAGTGAAGCTGATTGAAAGGATGGTCTGTACTGTCATCTCCAATTTCTGTTCTCTATTCTCTCACATTTGCCCCCACTGCTCCCCTGAAACTGCCCTTATTAAGGTCACCAGTGGCCTCTATATTGTCAAGTCCAGTTGTTTCCAGTCCTCGTTTTGCTTGCCCTATCAGAGGTGCTTCTGAAGAGAGCCTGGTGATCTGGTTCTGAAAGGTCACAGCCTCGAGAACCCTATGGACTAGTTCCACCTGCACACATGGGGTCACCGTGAGTTGGAACCGACTCAAGGGCAACTAAAAACAACTTCAGCATTTGGAACTCCTGGGGGGGCACACACAGTTGACGTTCAAATCCACTCAAAGGGGCCTCGAAAGAAAGGCCTCATGATCTACTTCCAAAAGGCCACAGCCATTGAAAATTCCATGGAGTGCAATTCTGTTCTGACACACATGGGGTCACCATGAGTCGAAATCCACTCAGCAGCAACTGCTTATTTTTTTGTTTTTTAATCAGCACCTGAGCCAGCTGATTCTCCCTCCATTTTGAATACGTTCACCCTTGGCCTTCAGAACAATGAATTCCCCTATTTTTCTTTTGTGTCTCTAGTCCTTTCCTCCAATCTCTTAGTGTTGGAATTTCCCAGGACTCCGTCCATTTTCTTCTTCCTCCTCTTGTTTCCTTATTGACCATCTGGTGTTCTGGCTTTAAGTACTATATACTGTCGACTCGACGGCAGTGGTGGGTCAACACCCAAGTTCATATATTCCCAGCCTATACTTCTTCCCTGAACTCCAGACTTTTTTATTCAACCCCCTATTTAGCAGTTCAACCTGGATGTCGAACAGACACCTCAACATCATTTCCACTCCTCGCCCACCCCATGCTGTGTTTACAGCAGTCATCTTCATCTTACCTTCACGTCAGTCACAGGTCTGATCTTCCAGTTGCTCCAAACCCTTAGCATTAACCTTGACTGTTCTCTTTCTCTCATGCCTCCATCCATTGCTCAGCAAATGCGCTTGATTCTGACTTCTGGATAGATCCTGGATGCAGGGCTGTCTTCATGGGCACCTGACCAGTGCCGTCGCCGGGTCCTGCACTAGCAGAACCCAAGCTTGGTGTAACGCTCTGCTGTTGCCATCTTAAAACTCTTAATACTTTTTTTAACAAGGGCCCCAGGTTTTCATTTTGCTCTGGGCCCCACAAATCCTGCCTAGATATTCCCACTCCCCATCTGGTCTAAGCCACCAATCTTTTGTCCAGATTATTGCTGGTCCCTCTGCTTCCAGGTAATCTCAACACAAGATCCAATGATTTTTTTATTACTATTTAATACTCAGTAGGAGCCGTGATGGTTCAGTGGTTAAGAGCTCGGCTGCCAACCAAAAGTTCGAAGGTTCGAATCCACCAGTCGCTCCTTGGAAACCCTATGGGGCAGTTCTACTCTTTCCTTTAGGGTCTCTATGAATCAGAATCAACTCATCAACAACGAGTTTGTTTTTTTTTTGGTTTAGCATTCAGTATGTTCTACGATTTATTTTGTTAGTCATCTTTCTCCACTAGAATGTAGAGAGAAATTTTTTTGTCTCCAACAGAGATTTTTGTTTTGTTCACGGCTGTCTCCACAGAGCCTGGAACTGTGTTTGGCACAAAGACACTCAGTAAGTGTTTGTTGCATGAATGAATGATACAGTCTCAGTGCAGTGATTTTCACAACCTGGGTGGATTAGAATATTAACTGGTCATTTAAGAAATACTAAGGAGATTGTCAGGGCAGCGTTCTAAGTTGTAGGTTTTAGTCAAATTCAGTCTTTATGAAAAGACCAAGTGAAATAATAGCCTGTATTTCCTTACAGGATCAACAGGCTTTCTAGACAGGCTACTCAAAACAATAGAGACAGCTGATGTTTTAGGCATTCAGGAACTGGTAAGCCCTCAAGGTTTATAAGTGTTTGACAGGTGATAAGACTTAAAAAAAAAAAAGAGCTTTCGTGCATCAGTTAAGTCAACTCATTACTATTTGGCTCTCTTCTTGAAACTAACAGTGATCTTTTGTACCCCCAGCTTAAAGTGTTTTACCTGTCATGAAGGTGAGAAGTGTTTTTCTTGTCTTGTTTCTTAAAAATATTTGCAAGTTGGGTACTTGTTTATTCCAGGTCAGTGGGCAAGGCAGTAAAAAATCACTCCGGCTTCACCGTGGGCTTTCACTTACCGTCGTTCTGGTTGCTAGATCAGCGACCTCTAAAATATTCCCTGTTCCATGCAGTCAACTGCATTCAAAACTGTTCACACCTCAGGTAGACAAGATATGATTTTTTGTGTCGAACCTTTGCCTCACCAGATGCAGTTACCGGGCACGGAGCCTGGAAGCCGGGAAGGCCACTGCAACTGATGAGCTTCCGAGGGTCCAAAGACAAGGAGGCTCTTGACTTCTGTAATTAAGTACTCAGCAAGCAAACAAACACAGCCCTCAAGCCCAGTCTGAAGCCAGTGTCTTCCATTTCCATAACCCCCGCCTCACGTGACATGTCTTGCTTAATTGCCCTTTAAACTGCTTTATGGCTTTACAGCAGCCTATAAAAGATGATTTCCAAATATGACAAGCCCTGAAAGGCTGAAGGAGAGAGTTATCCAGAAGTTGTAATCACTAAATCTGTAGCTGCTGCCCTGAGGGCTCAGCCTTCCCAAGAAAGGGAGAGGAACTGTGGAAGAACAAGCTGCCATGGGGCGATACACGGGAAGAAGCTTCCGTTTAATCCTCATGTGCCTCGTGAGCATCCTGCTCTTTGTGATGGAGCTAGTGGTCTCCCAGATAGGCAACTCCCTGTCCTTGGCCTCCGATGCCTTTGCCGTCCTTTCCCACCTTATATCCATGATCATAGGTGTGTTTGGCGTCAGGGCCAGCAGCATCACACAGCACAAGAAGAGCACTTTCGGCTTCCTCCGGGCAGACGTGGTGGGAGCATTTGGCAACACCATTTTTGCTGTGGCACTGATGTTCAGCATTCTAGTGGAAGCCATCAAAAGGTATGTCAGTCCCCAGAAGACAGAGGCACCACTGCTGGTTCTCAGTGCAGGAATTATCGGGCTGTTCTTCAATGCTGTCAACTATGTCATCTTCTTGGAATGCTGTTACTGCAGAGCTCCCCCACCCGAGGGAGACATCAAAACAGGTAAATAGCTCCTCGGGTGGTCTTGGTGGGTTTGGTCAGAGTCCTCATGGGCTTCCGAAGTGCTATCTATTAGGGGCCCCAGTTCTTTTGGCCAGCTGCTTTTCCCAGTGGTTTTGCAGAAGGTCTTTGAACTGAGGCTTCCTCTGAAGAAAAGTTGCCACCCGTCTGAAGTTCTTGGTGGGTTGGATGGCAGCGAGCTGCTGCACGTTGTGGCTTTTCTTTAATCTTTACTGACATGAAGTTAAAAAGTGTGTCCAGATGGGTAGAGAGGGAGAAAAAGCGCTCACTGCAGCAGTAGAGGGAGCAATCTGAAAGAAAGTGGACACAGCTTTGAAAGCAGTCTACTTCAAGTGGCTTACTTTTGTTTACCCAGATGTGGTACGGCTATGTTTGAATTTTAAAAAATATTTTAATTTCTCCACACCTGTTGCCATTGAGTCAATTCCGACTCATAGCGACCCTATAGGACAAAGTAGAACTGCTCCGTAGAGTTTCCAAGGAGCGCCTGGTGGATTCGAACTGCTGACCTTTTGGTTAGCAGATGTAGCACTTAACCACTAGGCCACCAGGGTTTCTCCAATTTTTTTTTTTAAAACATACTATATGAATTTCTCCATAGAATATGTTTTAAAAAAAATACTGAACTGCACGCATAGCCAGCTCACATGGAGCCAAGTATCAGACAACTGGCTAGGCTGGTAAAAGCTAAGGAATATATTCAAGGAACATTACAGAAAATGAAGAAAGAAAGAAATATAGGCGATCCAGTAAAGTTAGCTCTGTTTTGAACTGCAATATTTGCATTATTTATTGTAGGGATGTGTTTTATATGAGAAAAAGAAAACTATACGTAAACTTTTAGGAAGGGCTTAGGAGCGGCTTTCTAACTTACTGGGCCATTTGTCAAAAAACATTGAATTAAATCTTGGAAGAGAGCAATAGATCTAAAACATGCTTCCTTATTAAACAGATTCATATTTCTTTATTGCCGCACGGGTATTTTCTTCTTTTTTTTACATTAAAGCTTCTTGCAAAAGAGAAATTTCCAGTGCTTCTTTTGGAAGGAGTCTTAAAGCATGAACAGACCGCGTTCAAATCCTGGCTCTACCACAGAGCACTAGCCTTCACAGGCTTCCCCACCTGTAATACGGGGTAAACCAAAAAAAACCAAAACCATTGACAATGAGTTGATTTTGACTCATAGAGACCCTGTAGGACAGAGTAAAACTTCCTCATAAAGTTTCTAAGGCTGTAAATATTTACAGAAGCAGACTGCCACATCCTTCTTCCGCGGAGCAGCTGGTGGGTTTGAGCTGGTGATCTTTCAGTTAGCAGCTGAGTGCTTTAACCACTGTGCCACCAGGGCTCCTAACATGGGGGTCAAGCCCAAGCCCATGCCTGTGTGTTGTCATCAAATCTGGCTCATAGCGACCCTCTAGGACAGAGTAGAACTGCCCCCATAGGGTTTCCAAAGAGTAGCTGATGGATTTGAACCACTGGCTTCATGGTTAGCAACCAAGCTCTTTAACCCCAGCGCCACCAGGGCTCCAATATGCGGCCATGAAGAACTAAATGATAGAGCTGTATGGTGCGGTGGTTAAGAGCTCAGCTGCTAATGAAAGGTCAGCAGTTCACTCCTTTGGAGAAAGATGCTTGGCAGTCTGCCTCCGTAAATATTTACAGCCTCAGAAACTCTATAGGGCAGTTCTACTCTGTCCTGTAGGGTCGCTGTGAGTCGGAATTGACTCAAGGCAACGGGTTAAGGACTAAGCAAGATGCTAAGTGTTTAGCATTTGACTCTAAGGCAATGGCTTAGGTTGTTTTTGATAAAAACTGTAATAATAATAATAGTTATTTTTTAATCACAGTGCAAGCCTTTGAATTCTGTGATAGTCCAGTATCATTTAATTCTAATTATTCATCTGAATTTGAAGAAATTCCATTTTCCCTTACTTGATTCTGATCAGTTTTCTCTGACTAGAGGGGGCGTTATATAACTGAGCCTGGGGACCTGAGAGTCTAAGGTCTCTATTTATTCCTCCTGCCTTTACTGCGGTTATAAATTATGCTAGATTGGCCCAATCCTTTATTCAATCTCTGTCTTAATTTTACTAGGAAATCCTGGTGGTGTAGTGGTTAAGTGCCATGGCTGCTAACCAAAAGGTCAGCAGTTCAAATCCACTAGGTGCTCCTTGGAGACTCCATGGGGCAGTTCTACTCTGTCCTATTGGTTCACTATGAGTAAGAATTGAATTGATGGCAATGGGTTTAATTTAACTATGTATATACAGAATGTATGTTATCACAGTACCTATAATATGCCAAATATTAAAGGGAGGAAACTAGAGTTAAGATCTTTATAAAATTTAATGAATCAGTTTAATTAGGATCTCATCTTTTGTAAAAGTAAATTATTAGTTGACTTGAGACCCTATTATCTTGGTTATTTGTCATGTCAGACACACGTGTGTGTGTATATACCTTTTTTTTTTTTTTGCCAAGGTATAAGGCGAGGAAAATGATTTCAAATAGATGATTAGAGTTGACAATAGAAGTGTCACCATTATCGAACTTATGGTTATTTTTTTAATTGTACCATAATAGTTTTAATATTGCCCTTACCATAATTTTTTTAATTGTACCATAATAGTTTTAAGATTGCCCTTACACACGGTATTTATCAGCATACAACAAAAGTAATTTAAGCAAAGAGATGGACTCTTTGAGAAGCATGAATATTGGTAGACAACCATAGTTCTATTTTTTATCAGATTGAATTATTATTGGACTAGCTCATGTCCACCGTTCTTGTTTGGGAAGCAGTGCTTTCTGATGCTCTTCTCCATGCTAAGATAACAAGAGGCTTAAAAGGAATTTTTCACCCTGATCGTACAGGTTTCTGCTGACTTAATTCTGCACAATCTGTCTTTCTCTGAAGTGTTTGGTGCTGTGTATTATTCTACTTTAAGTACTAGGCATAGTGATAAATGCTGTCCTCATACAGCGAACGCTTTACGTTCTACAGTCTATGTTAACGTTCTTGTCTTGATAGCTTTTGGTGTTGCTGAATTCTTCAGTTAGAAATTTTAAAGTATTTAAACCCACCAAGTAATTTTACGATAGCAACTTAGCTTCTGAGCATTTAAGTCTCAAGTTACATATTTATCACTTTTACTGAACCATACATTTTTATATCCTTCCTATCAGGGTTTTCTTTTTTTTTTTTTAATCACCTAAATAAGTTTAAAATAAAGAGTAAATATTTGGGCCAGACAAATTCATAAACTGACACTAACTCAATTCCAATTGGCTTACATTTCAAGAAGAAAACACCGAAGGGATTAATCCATACATATCAATTTATACCAAGAGATATAAATTATTATTAAGATATACAGTATATTAGTAGATATTAATATAAATTATAAGATATAGAAGATTCTTGACTTCAAATGATTCAAACTAAATTTAGAAAAAAGACTTCCGTTCTGTCTAGAACCCTAGCTGGTAGCACCTTGAAGTACCCAGGACTAAAGAGCTGCCACTGGCTCTTGGTTTAGAGATCAGAAACAGGCAGTCCCGTCACTTCTTTTGTGCAGTCTGTAGCCTGAGAGAGGTTTTTACTTAGCAAGCCTCCAGTCTTCCTCTGGATCTGTGGATCTTTTACTTGTTCTGCTTTATTTGTCTGGTGTAGAAATTGATACCAGTTAATATTTGATGTTTGAGATCATAGAAAAGTAAAAAATAATAAAGGCCATCAACTTTAAATGAAACGTTAATAAAGCAGAGGACCCATACAGTTAAGGCTTTAAACATCCCTGGTACTCTTGGGGAGACCCTGGTGGTGTAGTGGTTAGGAGTTTGGCTGTTAACCAAAAGGTTGGCAGTTCAAATCCACCAGGTGCTCCTTGGAAACTCTGTGGGACTGTTCTACTCTGTCTTATAGTGTTGCTATGAGTTGGAATCAACTCCGTGGCAATGGGTTTGGGTTTGCTTTTTTTTTTTTGGTTTGGGACTCCTGGAGTGAGTTATATTAGAGAATCTGACATATGAATGGGGCCAGAAATTTAAAAAACCTCGGAGAAAAGATTGACTGGAAGATTTAGCTGTGATGAGGGGGCTGGAGGCTTTGGATCAATACACACAGTATGTGAGTCCACCTGACATGCAGCTGTGTAAGAAGTTCAGGTGATGGTGGAGTGGGTATTTTTGACCAAAATGAAAGGCAAAGTGAAACAGGCAAGCATGCAGGAAAAAACAAACAAAATAGGTTTAAAGTCCAAAAACATGACGGCTGTATACGTGAGTGTGTTTGGGGAAGGGGTGGCAAGAAGGGTGAAGGGATGAAAGCCACATGTAGACCCAGATCCTAGGAAATACGCACCTCTGTGAGTTTTCTCTCCCTAGACTTGGACACTAAAATTGCTTTGTTTACAATTTCCCCTACTCTTTATTTGGTTTTCTCAGCTTTCACATTATCTTTATGTTTGTAGTTCCTTTTTAATTACTTTTCAGGCCTGAGTTTTCCTTAAAACTTGACTAATAGAACTCCTTCTGTCCTCGTCTTGTACTTGAGCAGATATTTCCTGTCCATTGGCCTTTCTTTTAAACCAAAGGTACTTTTGTGCAGCAATCTTTTCTAGTGTAATTGCTTCTGCTCTATTTTGCAGTTTTTCTGTCTAGCTTGCTATTTATATCAACTTTGAAATGTGCTTTTATTATTTTTAATCTTTCTTTTACAAGATGCCATTCCTTGAATTCACGTAAATTAACTTTCATTTGATTTCAAATTTTCCTCCTGCTCTCCCTCATTCTCTCTCTCCCTCTCTCTCTTTTTTAAAGCACCTTCCTGGAATTGCGTTCCTCCAACCAACACATTAGAGGCCATAAAAAATCAAACAAACCCATTGCCATCAAGTCAATTCTGACTCATAGCAACCCTATAGGACAGAGTAGAACTGCCCCACGGGGTTTCCAAGGAGCTCCTGGTGGATTCGAACTGCCAGCCTTTTTGTTAGCAGCTGTAGCACTTATACCACTATGCCACCAGGGTTTCCACTAGAGACCATATAAATAAAAAAAAAATGGCAGCACAATAATAAGCAAAGTTTCTTGTTGCGGAAGCTTTTAGCAAACTGCTGATCAGCTGCTCTTGGAAGCTTCTAGTTAAGACTCAGTCCTGGAGCCGAAGGGGCTGTGTTGGTGGGGGGCTTTTCACACTGACAGTTCTGCAGACACGGAAAGGAAGCTGAGTTTCTTTTTTTCTTGGAAGACATTTTATCCAGAGACAAGCAAAGTAGGCAAGACTCAGAGTTTTAGCAGAGGCAAGGGTTGATTTGCTACCTCTCCCCATTACCAAATACCACACAGTAGAGGAGATATCGGAGACCACACAAATGAGGCAGCTTTTCAAGCTGGGAGGTTTTCTAGGTATAGGTTGTTACCTGAGTTCTCCTAGAGCAGGGGCAGGATCGAAATGATGGGGAATTTGCCGCAATTATTAGAAAGCTTTGAAGAAAAACCAGTGGACCTCTAATTGACCCCAACTCACGTCAGCCCCATGTGTGTCAGAATAGAATTGTGCTCCATCGTGCTTTCAATGGCTGATCTGTCAGAAGCAAATCACCAGACTTTTCTTCCAAGGCATCTTTGGGAGAACTCAAACCGCCAACCTTTCGGTTAGCAGCCAAGCACGTTGACCGTTTGTACCACCCAGGGACTCCAGCTTTTTAAGAAGCATAATGAAGGTTGTTGCTTGGCAGTTTGTTCATATTTGTTGGTCACCATTGTTTTCCAAGCACCAACCACCCATCGCAGGTTTTAAACAACACACTTCCTTATGAGGGTTCAGTGATATGTGTACACACACACACATTACAAATCTCAGCGCCTATCGCACAGCACACACTTAATAAATTCCCTTACATCTCTTTCCTGACACCTCCGCTCTCAGTGACAGGCTTCCAGGTCGGTATAGGGAGTAAGAAAGATTAAAGGAAGAGTGAAAAATAGGTGCCATTTTACATTTGTGAAATAGAATTCAATTGAAGGGAAAAAAAAACAAGACAAAGAGCCCAGTTCCTTGTCCTCAGCTATTTTCTCCCGGTGTGCAGAGGCTCTTCTGAGTGATCTGAGTTTAATTTTAATGAAAAACGAGCATTTATTGGCATCTGTGGGTTGTCAGCACTGCGAGAGGGTAGAGAGAATTATTGCAGCACTGTATCTCATACATTTGAAGAACTGGATGTTTTGAACAATAATTAGCTAGACAGAATTTTTGTTATTTCCTTTTTTTCAGACAAGGCAACAGAGATTCAGAGACATGTTCATAATCATACAGCCAGTTATTAGTAGCATACAAAGAAAATAGAAGTTTGGGTCTAGGGCCTTAATTAAAGACTCTGCTTTGTTTAGACCAACAAAAGGAAGGAAAGAGAAAGAGAGAAACAAAGACAGAAAGAAAGAAGGAAGGAAAGAGGGAAAAAAGAAGGAATGAAAGGAAGAAAGGGAGGGAGGGAGAGAGAGAAAGGAAGGAAGGAAGAAAAGAAAGAAGAAAGGAAGGAAGGAAGAAAAAACGCTTTGCACAGTGAAAAATTACTTGGTGATAATCACAAAATAGCATATCAGAAAACACAAATTAATAGGTTGTTGTTGCTGTTGTTAGGTGCCACTGAGTCAGTTCCAACTCATAGCGACCCTATGTACAACAGAACAAAATATTGCCCAGTCCTGTGCCATCCTCACAATTGTTGTTATGCTTGAGCCCATTGTTGCAGCCACTGTGTCAGTCCATCTCGTTGAGGGTCTTCCTCTTTTCCACTGACTCTACTAAGCGTGAGGTCCTTCTCCAGGGACTGATCCCTCCAGATAACATGTGCAAAATATATAAGATGCAGTCTCGCCACCTTTGCTTCCAAGGAGCATTCTGGTTGTACTTAGAACAAGTCCATGAGACTCAAAGTAGGACCTTGAGTATATCCCATCTGAATTTAGAGATATAGATTTGATGCATTGAAAACTAATGACTGAAGACCAGATGAGTTGTGGAATGACATCAGGGACATCATACATGAAGAAAACAAGAGGTCATTAAAAAAAAAAAAAAAGACCAAAATGGATGTCAGAAGAGACTCTGAAACTTATTCTTGAACGTTGAGTAGCTAAAGCCAATGGAAAAAATGATGAGGTAAAAAAGTTGAACAGAAGTTCACGAACACAAAGTATAATGATGACGTGTACAAAGACCTGGAGATAGAAAACCAAAAGGGAAGAACATACTCTTCATTTCTCAATCTGAAAGGAACTAAAGAGAAACTTCAAGCCTGGAGTTGCAATAATGAAGGATTCTATGAACAAATTAATATAGTATAAATTAATCCTAATTCCAATAGCTTAATGGCATCCTGAAAGTTACTTAAACTTTCTAAACCTCAGTTCCTGCATCTGTAAAGTGGGTGATATCTATCTCATAAGGATGTTGTGAAAATTAAATTACACTGAGTGCGTAAACTGCTGAGTATCGTGTTTGCCACACAGTGAACACTCAGGAAGTGGTAGTGATGGTCATAGTGCTGGTGGTGATTATCCAAGGGCTGAAGGGTTGAGGAATAAACGAAATGTTAGTGAGATCTGTCTGCGGGCAAGGCTCTTGCTCTATTCTGCAGGCACGGACTGGCAGCACATGTAGTCTTTGGCCAACACTCTTAAAATTGTTTGCTGTAGTTGGTCATACATGGGGGTGCTGAGTCCCTAGGGGGCACAGTTTGCACTTAGCTACTAGTGTAAATTTGGTGGTTGGAACCCAGCCAGTGGCACCATGGAAGAAAGACTTTATTGAATTTCTCTTTATTTATCCCATCTTGCACTCACTGTGCTATGCAAATCTAAGTTATTTATGGCTTTTATAAATTCCAGAAGATTTTTAGATGTAAGTCCCTTACTTCTCCCCATTCCTTCTGTTTTCTCCTTCTGCAACTCCAGTTAGACAATATTCGACCTTTTCATTCTGTTCTCTGTGTTTTGTAAGCTCTCTTAAATATTTTCCTTTTTTTTTTTTGCTCTGTGCTGCATTCTGGGTAGTTCTTCTGATCTACCTTCTAGTTCATTTACACCTTTTTTTAGCTGTTTGCTCATTAACCTGTACTTTAAGTTGGTTTTTTTAACTTTATTTTGAAATAATTTTAGATTTATAGTAAGTTGCAAAGAGTTCAAAGAGATCCCTGTGTATTCTTCATCCACTTTCCACCGATGTTTTCATATTGCGTAACTATAGTATGGTATCAAAACCAAGACATTGATATTGGTATGACGCGTCTGTATATTTCTGTGCATTTCATCATGTATGTAGATTTGTGTGACCACCACTGCAATTAAGATACAAAACTATTCCATCATCACAAAGATCTCCCTTGTGCTCTATCTTTGTACTCACATCCATTACTACCCCCTCCCCATCGTCCTTAAACTTGGCAACTTTTAATCTGTTTCCAGTCTCTATAGTTCTGTCATTTAAAGTATGTTATGTAAATGGAATTATACAGTATGTAACCTTTGAAATTGGATTTTTCTTATTAATTGTACTTTAGATGAGATTTTACAGAACAAACTAGTTTCTCATTAAAGGCTTAGTACACATATTGTTTTATGACATTGGTTAACAACCTTACGACACGTCAACACTCTCCAATCTCAACCTTGGGTTCCCTATTACCAGCTATTACCAGCTTTCCTGTCCCCTCCTGCCTTCTAGATCTTGCTCCAGGGCTGGTGTGCCCTTTAATCTTGTTTTGTTTTATGGGTCTGTCCAGTCTTTGGCTGAAGGGTGAACCTCAGGAGTGACTTCATTACTGAGCTGAATGGGTGTCCCGGTCCGTACTCTCATAGTTCCTCCAGACTCTGTCAGGCCAGCAAGTCTGGTCTTTCTTTTTCAGTTAGAATTTTGTTCTACATTTTCTCTGCCTGGGATCCTCTATTGTGATCCCTGTAGGAACAGTCAGTGGTGGTAGCCGGGCACTATCTCGTTGTTCTGTACTCAGTCTGGTGGAGGCCATGGTAAATGTGGTTTACTAGTCCTTCGGACTAATCTTTCCTTTGTATCTTCAGTTTTCTTCGTTGTTACTTACTCCCAAAGGGGTGAGACCAGTGGAGTATCCTACATGGCCACTTACAGGGTTTTAAGACCCCAGATGTTCTACACTGTACTTACTCACCAAAGTACAGTGTAGAACATTTTTGTTAATAAACTATGCTATGCCAATTGAACTGGATGTTCCCTAAGACCATGGTCCCCACAGCCCTCAGCCCAGCAATTCAGTCCCTTAAAAAGTTTGGATGTGTCTATGTAGCTTTCATGACCTTGCCTTGTACAAGTTGTCCTGGCTTCCCCAGTACTGTGTACTGTCTTACCCTTAACCAAAGTTTTTTTTTTTTTTTTTTTTATTGTCTATTTAGTGTTTGAAACTGGCTTTTTTCATTCAGCACAATGCTCTTCAGATTCATCCAAGTTGCTGTGTGTATAATTTTTTTTTTTACTGCTGTGTAGTATTCCATGGTATGAATGTGGTTGGATCATGTTTTTTTGTTTGTTTTGTTTTTTTAATCCACTCCAAAAATTTTGCCTTTTAATTGGTGTATTTATACCATGTATGTTTAATGTAATTATTGAAGGTTAAGGCTGAAGTCTGATATTTTATATTCTGTTTATTTTTCATTTCTCAGTTTTCTTTTTCCTGTCTTCCTATAGGTTACTTAAACACTTCTTAGATTTCCATTTTAATTTACCTATAGCATTTTTGAGTCTACCTGGTAGAGCTTTTTTAGTGGTTACTCTAAGCATTACATTATATGTATGCAACTTATCACAGTGTACTGGTGCCAACATTTTGTCAGTTTGAATGAAGAAATGTTTCCTTCCTTTACATCCCTGTATTGTCTCTAATTTATAATATAAAAATTCATTGCCATCAAGTTGATTCAGACTCATAGAGACCCTATAGGGCAGAGTAGAGCTGCCCCATAGGGTTTCCAAGGAGTGGCTGGTGGATTTGAACTGTTGTCCTTTTGGTTAGCAGCTGAACGCTTAACCACTGCACCACCAGGGTTCCAATTTATAATATAATCATCTTAAATATCATCTCTACATACATTGTGAACTACACCAGACAGTATTGAAATTTTTGCTTCAATCATAAACATAATTTAGAAAACTCAAGAAGGAAAATCTACTGTATTTTACCCATATTTTTGCCTATCATGTTCTTTCTTCCTTCCTGATATTCCAAGGTTTCTTTTTTTATCATTTCCTTTCTGTTTACATAACTTCCTTTAGCCATTACTACAGAATAAGGTCTGCTAAATTCTTTAGCTTTCCTGTGTCTGAGAATGTCTTGATTTCCCCTTCACTCCTGAAGGATATTTTTACTGGATATAGCATTCTGGCTTGACAGTTCTTTCAGCACTTGAAAAATATTGTGCCACTTTTTTCTGGCTTGTACTTAAATCTTCTGTTCTAGCAGGCCTCCTCTAGCACCTGTGCATTTAAGCTCAGTGGCAGAGGTCTCACAACAGGAGGTCAGTTATGGTACTAAGATGTCTGTATCTGGTAAACAAACACATTGCATTCTTTCCTGACAAGTGACATTCAAGACATTCCTGTCTGCTTGCAGAGTTCAGAAATTTGAGCAATGGCACCCTAGGTCCCAAATTTTATTTGTAGTACTTTTCTTTCCCAATCAACAAGTGAAAGAGAAAAAAACATAAACAGAGAGGAAGGAAGAAAGGAAGAGAGGGAAAGGAAGGAAAGGAGAGTGGGAGGAAAAGAGGGAGGAAGGGAGGGAGGGAGGGAGGAAGGAAGGAAGGAAGGAAGGAAGGAAGGAAGGAAGGAAGGAAGGAAGGAAGGAAGGAAGGAAGGAAGGAAGGAAGGAAGGAAGGAAGGAAGGAAGGAAGGAAGGAAGGAAGGAAGGAGGGAAGAGAGGGAGGAGGGGAGGGAGGGAGGGAGGAACCTTCTGAATTCTGTTTTCCCTTCGAGCCCCTGTTTCTGGCAGGGTAGTGTCTTGAGGACGTGCTCTGTCTACAGTCTTGAGCATCTTTAGTCCCTTACCTGAGGCCTGCTGCCTCTGCCTCTGCCTCTATCTACTTAGGTCTGTGAAACCTGCTTCCTAAGGAAGCTGCCAGCTCATTCTCACATTGGTTTCGCCTGAGGATCAGCTTTAGCAGATTCCTGAACTGCAGCTGTTTTGCTGTTTAAAGCTTGTCCTGTTGGGTGCAGTAAAGACAAATGCTCCTGCCCTGTGTTCCTCTGGGTGTTCTTCCACAGCTTTGCGGCAATATTGCAGGCCTGAGTAGCATATTTTTCTGCTAAAACCTTTTTATTTATTTTTTCCTTCTGGTGTTTGGGAAACACTTCTAAGGTTTTATTTCGTTTTGTGTTCTCCTACTCCATTCAGAAAGGCTCAGGGGGGCTTTGAATGGTTTGCTCCACTGGCCTCTTCCTTCTCTACAACATGTAAGGTTGGTGTGTTTTTGCTGGAATTTTCTCCTTTTACTTTGTCATTGTTTTCTGGGTCAGACATTTGTTTTCCAAACATAGATTTCTTTTTCTTATCACAGTGAGAGAAATGAAGTCAGTGTTTTCTGGTTCTGCCAAAAGCAACTGGTGTCCATACAAATCCTGTCAACCTTCACCTCTCTCTCACTCCAAAGGCATGTTCCAATTAAACCAAGAATCCATCCTTGACCTGAACTCAAACTATCATTGTCCTGCCTGGACCCTTCAATCTGTCTTGTCCTCCCAGTGCTGGTCCTTCAGATCCTAATGACAGGCTTTTTGATGTATTCCCTCAGGGCACGGGCAAATCCCTGTACCCACAATAACTGTTTTGCTTTGAAATTTATCTGAAACTGCCTTAAATATTTGATGCTAATCTCTCTGGACTTCTCCTTTCAAATAGTTCCCAATTTTATGAACACTTGGTGTACCTGTAATGGTCCCTAGGTGGTACAAACGCTTAGTAACTGAAAGGTCAGTGGTTTGAATTCACCCAGAGGTACCTCGAAAGACAGGCATGGAGATCTACTTCTGAAAAATCAGAGCCATTGAAAAGCCTATGGAGCACAGTTCTACTCTGAAATACATGGGGTCATCATGAGTCAGAATCTACTCAGTGACTACTGTTTTTTGTTTGTTTGTTGGTTTTTATATCTGTTCCAATTTTTACACATTGGTTCCCTGTTCCAGTTACTGCATAACAAATCACCCAAATTTAGTGACATAAAACAACAATCAATTCATTATACTCAGGGATTCTGTGCAAAAGGGTGCAGTGGGAACAGCTTCTCTGCTCTATGGTGTCTGGGGGCCTCAGCTGGGAAGACTCAAAGGCTAGAGAATGAAATCATCTGAAGCCTCGCTCACTTTTAAGTCTGATGCTTGGACTGGAAGGTCTCAGCGTCTAGGACTGCTGACTGGAGCACCTATATATGACCTCTCCATGTGGCTTGGCTTCTGCACGCTATAGAGGCCACAGGATATAGTACATGGTGGCTCGGGTTTCAAGCATGAGTGTTCTGGCAAACAAGATGGAAACTTCATTGCCTTTTCTGACCCAACCTCAGGTTCTATTGATTATAGGCAAGTGTCAAGATGGAAGGAGTATCAAGCCTGTAGATCTCATCTCTGGATGGAAGGAGCATCAAAGTCACACTGTAGAAGGACATGCAGAATAGGAGACATTGTGGCCACTTTTGGAAAAAAAAAAAATCAGCACAGTCTGCCCTCTGGCCACAGTTAGAATACTCATGTCACAAAGTACACTCATCCGTCTCCAAGACTCTTAAAGTCTCATCCCACCTAGCATCAACTCCAAGTCCAGGATCTTGCCGTCTTCATCAGGTCCAGAGGCAAATAAGGCTCCTCAGGTGTAGTTTCTCACCTTCAACTCCTTGAGGCTCTTCCTTTCAGTCTGAAGAGCTGTAAACTAAAGAAATAATTACCTGCTCCCCACATACCCAATAGACAAGGGTGGGACAGATATAGGATAACTGCTATATCCCCCAGCTGCTTTTATTTCAGACAGCAGTCACAGTTTTAAGAGGATGGCTTTAATCACTACCTGGATCTGGGTCCCTCTGGTGGTAGTGTGGTGCACTCCAGATCCCAGCCTATCTCTGAAATCTTGGCTTCCTGTCTCTGAAAGATTTCCTTGGTTCCTAGTTACAGCTCTGACCCAATCTTCTCATCTGCTCTTTAAGAGTATTTAGATGTCTCCTTTTTGTTTCTGCATTTTTCCAGCGTCAGTAAAGCTCTTGCTCAACCTATTGTTTTTGAGAGCAAACTGCTCTGGCTCTCATTTTCTTTGCATTTTTTTGTGGGACTGAAGCAGTAGTGAAAACCTGTCTTAAAAACTCATGCTCACTGAGGCCTGTTAAAATAGCCACATATCTACAAAAACAGCCATTCTTCTGTGGGCAATAAGCAGCTGTGACCTCCCAAGTTCAAAATACCATCTGGCTCACACTTACTGGAACATTAAAACCTAACAGCTCCTACCATGACCTCATCAGAAGCCTGAATCTTCATGGTTACTTTGGCCCCTAGATACTCATTTTTATCTTTCTCAAGGTTCCTGACAGCTCACTCATATGTTAGAGCTTCAGGGACAGTCTTGGTATCTTAGTGCTACCCAAGACCAAACCAAACCCACTGCCGTCGAGTCAGTTCTGACTCATAGTGACCCCATAGGATGGAGTAGAACTGCTCCTTAGGGTTTCCAAAGAGCAGCAGGTGGATTTGAACTGCTGACCTTTTAGCTAGCAGCCATAGCTCTTAACCACTGTGCTACCAGGGCTCCATTACAAGAAAGTAGCTTTAATAAACAGAAATTAATTTCCTCATGGTTTAAGAGCCTAGAAAGCAGAATTCTGTGTGCTGGCTCCGGAAGGCTTTCTCCCTCTGTTGGCTCTGGGGGAAGGTCCTTGTTCTTTCAACTTCTTTTCCTTGGTTCTTCAGTGATCTCCACATGGCATCAAACTTTCTCCATTTGTGCTTCTTTCTTCTATGCCTGATCTGGTCTTTCATCTCAAAAACTGATTAGCTTAAGATAAACCCTCTGCTGACTTGGCCTCATTAACATAACAAAACTCTATTCCCAGATGGGGTTATAGCCACATGTATAGGGGTTCCGACTCGTTACATGAGTCAGAATCAACTCAACTGGGTTTGGTTTTTTTTTTCTTGGTTTGTATAGGGGTTAGGATTTACACCACGTATTTTTGGGGACACAATTCAATCCATAAAAGGGACCAATAAATAACAATACCTTTTCTTACTCTCCTAGGTTTAGAACCAAATGATAGTTAAGATACAGGTGACAGTTGAACATATTCACTTTATTAAAAGATATTGAAGGATATGGCTTAGATGTTGTGATCATTAAGGTTGTGTGTCAGCTTGGCTGGGCCATGATTCTCAGTGATTTAGCAGTCGTATGATGATGTGATCACTTCCGTGATGAGATTTGATATAATGTGATCACCTCCATGATGGGATCTGCTGTGAGTAGCCGATCAGTTGACAGGGCGCATCCTTGGTGTGGCCTGCATCCAATATAGGTGGTCTCTCTGGCAAAACTTGCTGGCTTTTTGCTTGCTCTGGATCCTGCACCTGGCTCCTGTTCGCCTGACCTCCAGTTCCTGGAACTTGAGCTGGCAGTTTACCTGCTTTCTTGCCTGATGATCTTGGGATTTATTGGTCTTCGCAGCCTGTGAGCAAAAGCCCTGCTCCCTGACCTGCCGATCTTTGGTACACCAGCCCCTGAGGCTATGTGAACCAGGAGAAGCCTCCAGCCTGACCCATGGACTTGGGACTTTCCAGCCTCTACAACCTCATGAGCCATTTCCTTGACATAAATCTCTTTATATAGATATTTATACACTTTACTGGGTTTGTTTGTGTAGAGAGCATAGCCTAAGACAGATGTGTAGCAGCAAAGAGTTTCCTAATAGCATAGGAGAAGGAAAAGAAATGTGTGGCTAATTGCCTCCATGAACAACTAATTCCTTTTCTGTGAGACCAGAAGTATGGGATGTTACCTGGCTACCATTATGGACCATATTGATGGAAGATTCTATAGAAAAATCCTGATCAAAAGGGGCAAAATTCAGACAGAATTTCAAATTCTCATTGGAATCCAGACTTTTTAGAGCTACTGAGACTAGACGAACCCCTGAAACTATTACCCTGAGATAATCCTTAAACCTTAAGTCAACAATATCCTCTAAAGTCTTCTTTAAATCAAGCAATTGTTTAGCTTATCTAATAAAGAATGTCTCCTTTGAGCATTGTGCTCTTTCAAGATCCATCTAAATGGGATCAAATTGACAACAGCAACTAGATAGATCAGATTGGAAACTTAGGAGGCAGTGAGTTTACGTTAATGAGGGAGGAAGAATTCAGCAAATGAGGGTGAGAATGGTTGCACAACTTGAGGAATGTAATCAGTGTCATTGAATTATACATGTAGAAACTGTTGAGCTGGTATATGTTCTCCTGTATATATTCTCAAGAACATCAAAAACAACAAAAAATAAATTGAAAAAAAAAAAAAAGCTTCCAAATAGTTCACCCCAAACTTAAACTCACTGACCTAGTCCCATACCACCCTCCACAGGCCACAGACTGCCCCAGTAAGCTTCCCTCATGTACATGCTGACCAAGATTAGAGGTCTCTATGGGAAGGTAAATCTGAAAAGCAAAGCCTGGAAGAAGGTTGCTGAGCATGCTCTACTCTTTCTCCCAAGCATACCAATCAGAGAAATTATTCTGCCTCTGGGAGAAGTGAGTGGGAACAGCAGGGAGAGGCCAGGGGTGTTACACCTATGGAGAATGGGGGAGGTCCCCTAATACAAACACAAAACTGAGCTGGGAGCCTCCAACATGAACACGCAATCATCTGCTGGGTGATCTACTTCCTTTGGTGGGAAGAAGCATGTTAGGTAAGGCAATTCTGAGACTACATATCCAATCTGAAGTTGCCTGACACCTACACCTTAGATCACACCTTCCACACTATTCTTGAGCAATTAGCACACTTAGTAAGGAGTCCTGGTGGTGCAGTGATTCAGAACTTTGCTGATAACTGAAAGGTCAGCAGTTCAAACCCACCAGCCACTCTGTGGGAGAAAGACGTGGTAGTCTGCTTCTGATTTACAGTTTTGGAAACCCTATGAGGCAGTTATACTCTGTTCTATAGGGTCGCTATGAGTTGGAATCAACTCAACGGCAATGGGTTTAGTTTTGGATATAAGTGCTCTACTCAAAGATGTGTAAGAAACAGCAAAGATTTAAGAAGGGAACTATACAGAGATTCTACAGAGAAAAAGTTAAAAAAAAGAATGAGATAAAAGGCAGATAAAAATGCATGGAAGAATAATAATTACTTTAGGTAATGGAAGAAATTTTCAGGTAAAAAAATTAAGAGGAATGTGAGAACTCAGGAGAAAAGTGGAAGTAACAAAACATTACACAAATAAAAAACCCACACTGGAAACAGTGAGACACACAGTAACCACTACTGAAAACAATCAGTGATATGGCAGACAGGCTTGAGAAAGTCACCAAGGAATTTAATGTGATTATAAATAAGATAATATGTATGGATAATGAAGAGTGGAGATACAACATATACATAATAGGGGTTTCCTGAGGTAGAAAGTAGACGCATATACCAGAAAAAAAAATTCACCCAAAGAATAAAGGAAGATGAATCTGTATATCAAAAGGGAAATTGATACAGAACAATCAATACATGCATTGTGAGGAAGTTTCTAAATACCAAGAATAAACAAAAAATTCCATGGGCATCCAGGCAGAAAAAGCCAGTCATTGACAAGGCAAAAAATATCAAGCAGGATATGAGGTTTCTTCACAGCAATATGTGATACCAAGATATAATGAAATGATGTCAACACAGTCTTGAGAGACAAATCAAAACACAAACCTAAGAATTTTATACCCATTTAAGTTGTTGTTCATTTATAAATGGAAATAAAAAGACATTATCACATATCAAGTGTTCTAGATTCTAATGAGAAGCCCATCAGAAAGAACCATTGAATAAAGTTATATCATCTTCCCAAAAAGCTTTAAAGAATTTGTGGACCAGCGATGTCAAAGCCCAGGGGAAATGGAACTCTCATATACGTATTTTGAAAGAAAAATATACACTCGTCTTTATTTGCAGATGATAGGGTTGCTTACCCAGAAAATACTACGGAATCTATGAAACAACTATAAGAAACTAATAAGTGAATTTAACAAGGTCAGAGGATACAAGGTTAATATAAGAAAATCGATTACTTTCTTATACACTATCAATAAACAATTGAAAACAAAACAAAGATAAAAATCTCATACATTTTTGATAGGAGTATAAATTTGTACAATATTTTTGGATGGCAACTTGGCAATAGGTATAAATAATTTTAAGTGACTATTTGGTACTCTCAGGAACTTATCATACAGATATACTCCAAAAACTGAGCAAGGATAGTTGCACTAGGATGTTTACTACAGGAATGTTTACACAAACCACAACACTAACGATGATAACAATGACAAAACACAGTGGAAAAAAAAACAACAAAATAACTATCAGTGGATATGGGGGTTGCTTAAATAAATGACACACATCTCTACTACGGCACAGCAGAAGGTAAAAAGGATGAGGTAACTGTATGAGAACCTTCCGGAATAATGATATTTTGTGTTGGATGCCAGAGGACCAACATCTGAGATATTTTGTAAGCATGGCAGGAGTTGCTGTAGTTGTCCTCGTGATACGATAGGCAGTACAGTTAATATCCAGATCTAAGTCTGCTTATCTCTGAAGTTCATGGTATCATTTCACCTGTTACTAGACAGAAGACCTTCAGCAAGTTACTGGCTTCTCCGAACCTCAGTTTTCTCCAGTAGAACAAGAACACATAGTATGTACTTCTTTGTCAATTTTATTGTGGTGAAATATAAATGACAAAAATTTTACCATTTTAACCATTTTTAAGTGTACAACTCAGTGACATTAATTACATGCCCCATGTTGTCTAACCATCAGAACTATCTATTTCTAGAACTTTTCATCACTCAAACAGAAACCCTGTCTCCACTAAGCAATGACTTGCCATTTCCCTCCCCTCCAAGGAGCCCTGGTAACCTCTGGTGTACTTTCTGTCTCTATGCATTTGCCTAGTCTAGATATTTCATGTATTTCACACACGTGGGATCATACAGTATTTGTCCTTTTGTGTCTGGCGTATTTCACTCAGCATAATGTTTTCAAAATTCATCCATGTGGTGGCATGCATCAGAACTTCATTTGTCTTTATGGCTGAGTATAGGGTCGCTATGAGTCGGAATTAACTTGACGACAACGGGTTTGGTTTAACACTCCATTATATGTATGTATACACCACATTTTGTTTATTCATCCACCTGTTGATGACACTTGGGCTGTTCACACTTGCCTTTTTAATGGTTCTGAGGATAACATCAGAATAGATACATGAGTGTTTGAAGGGTACCTGTGAAGAGCCAGCAACAATCATACTGAGCTTGTCCAGGCTCCATTTGGTCCTGTTGCTCCTATGAAAATGTGGTGAGCATCCACAGGGCAGGAGTGTGTGAACCGGGAAGCCTTTTTTATAATGTTTTATATAATTTCTTCAGCAGAAAAGCACTTGGTTTGTTCTGAGTTCTTTGTTGACATAAAGTTTTAAAAAGTATATCCATGCACTGGAAGCTCAAATACCTCCTGTGGTCAGGCTGTCATTTGTTGTTGTTAGTCACCATCAAGTCACCTCTGACTCATGGCCACCTTAGGTATGACAGAACAATAAAGTGCCTGGTCCTGTGCCATCTTCATGATAGTTGGTATGGTTGAGTCCAAATGGACAATATTCCACTCTAATCCATAGAGTTTTCATTGGCTAAATTTCAGACATATATTGCCAGGCCTTTCTTCCTAGTCTGTTTTATTCTGGAAGTTCTGCTGAAATCTGTCTACCAGGGGTGATCTTCTTAAAGTGTTGAAAAGCAAAAGTGTCACCTTGAAGACTAAGGTGTGCCTGATCCAAGCCATGGTGTTTTCAATTGCCTCATATGCATGTGAAAGGTGGACAATGAATAAGGAAGACAGAAGAAGAATTGACGCCTTTGAATTGTGGTGTTGGCGAAGAATACTGTATATACCACGGACTGCCAAAAGAATGAACAAATCTGTCTTGGAACAGTACAACCAGAATGCTCCTTAGAAGCAAGGATGGAGAGACTACGTCTCACATACTTTGGACGTGTTATCACGAGGGATCAGTCCCTGGAGAAGGACATCGTGCTTGGTAAAGTACAGGGTCAGCGAAAAAGAGGAAGACCCTCAATGAGATGGCTGCAACAATGGGCTCAAGCATAGCAAAAATTGTGAGGATGGTGCGGACTGGGCAGTGTTGTACATAGGGTCACTATGAGTTGGAACTAACTTGATGGCACCTAACAACAACAACATGGGGAACTCCACAGATTTTTTGAAATACCAGTGGCACAGCTTCCAGCATCACAGCAACATACAAGCCACCACAGTATGGCAAACTGACAGATGGGTGGTGGACAGGTCAGGCAGCTAATGCAAAAGCAGGCCAGGCTTAAGAAACACTTTTTAAATATGTGGCCTTCTCTGTCTTTCAAGGAGCCCTGGAGGTGCAGTGGTTAGGCACTCAGCTGCTAACTGAAAGGTCAGAGATTTGCAGTCTGCTGCCATAAAGATTACAGCCTTGGAAACCCTATGGGGCAGTTCTACTTTGACCTATAGTGTTGGTATGAGTTGGAATCGACTCAACGGCAATGGGTTTGGGTGTGGTCTCTGTCTTTAATGTCTCCCCTTTTCATAGAGACATCGATACTAGAAATATTTCACTTTTTTAACTTTAAGAAAAGCATGAAAGTAAATGAGGTGTTAGATTGCAACTGACATACCACTCCCAGTGTCACGAGACTACGGAGAGATGAGAACTGGCAAACTAAGAGAGTAAATCCCGTCTAAAGGCTGTTCAGCTTTAGCCAATTGGCACCATGTAGGAATATAACACCAACTGGGCAGATTTTCAGATATTTTTAAGGAGGAGCTAAAAATTCTGATTTTGGGGTGAAAGCTCCCAATTTAAATATTTGACCATTGAATTTTGTAAAAACATTATTTCAGCCAACAAGTACATACATATGTAGGCTGATATGGTCTGTACAGTGGGGGAGTTGATATCAGATGCATTCATTCTTTCAGTTTTTCATTCATTCATTCCCTAAATATTTAATACCAGCTACGTGGGTTTGGTTCTTTTGGATGTATTAGTGCAGTAGTTAAGAGTTTGGCTGCTAACCATAAAGTCGGCCATTTGAATCCCCCAGCTCCTCCTTGGAAGCCCTATGGGGCAGTTCTACTCTGTCCTATGGGGCTGCTATGAGTTGGAACCCACTCAACAGCAATGGGTGTGCTTGATTGCTAACCGAAAGGTCAGCAGTTCAAACTCACCAGCGGCTCCGTAGGAGAAAAGACCTGACAATCTGCTCCCCTAAAGATTAAAAACCCACAGCCTAGGAAACCCTAGGTGGCAGTTCTCCTCTGTCCTATTGGGTCGCTATGAGCTGGAATCGATTTGATGGCACATACCAACAATTAGCTGACGCCAGGGTGGTGTTTGCTTTCTTACCACTTCTGGGCGAGTGCCAGCACTGGGCGAGTCATCACGCACTATTTAGCTGCAAGAACAGGAGCATTTTGGAAAAACATGGAGATACCTTTAGGTGAGGAATTGGGGCAGGCTGACGCGCAGAGAAGCCTCCTTTGTGGAGGGTGCCACTCACGACAGTACTGAGTGTTTCTCCTTTATCAACAGCCCATTCTTTCAAAGTGGTGCTGGCCACCATCCAGCTTTTATGGTTTTTGTTTTTTTTCTTTTTTTAATCTCATGCCCTTATCATAAAAAGAAAAAAAAAAAAGAAGTGGTCACCTCAAGTCACGAATCTCTTGAATTTAATGTATTCTGAAATACTTTGAGGGGAAAGAAGCATACCTTTTTTGTTTTTGTTTTTGGTACAAAAATACGTTTATACCGCCAAGGTGTTATAAAATATACATAGTACATATATTTACCAACAAAGCATTGGCTTTGCACACAAGATTCTTCAACTACCTAGAGAAGTGATTTCCTTTTGGAAAGTCAGGTTATATCCTGCTCTGTGGTTTGGAGCGGGGCTGAATGGTGAGAAGGCTCACTCTTTTGAAGATAACCTGAAGACTACTGCTTTGGGGGAAGAAGAATTACCTCTTCTTTTTACTAAGAATTTGGTGCTTTGGACAAGATGACCATTCCTTTTCTTAAAGGAAATATCACCTCATCAAATAGAAATAAAATACAAAAACAAAGATAACTGCCTTTTCAACTTCTAAAAAAAAATTTAATTTCTGAGTCAAATACCAGCATAAAAAGAATTTTTAATGTCAATCTCTGAAGTTATGAATTGTAGCAGATACCATTTTGCATAAATAAAAAGTAAACTTAAAAGTTTTTCTTTTCACGTTTAGAACAGAAGAAATGCTAAAAATGATTCAATTAGCATAATGAGGGGCGGAGACTTTGATGCCTAAATCAGATTTTATCATTTACAGATTGTGTGAGAGGTCACATCTTGTTCTTGTTAGGTGCCATCGAGTCTGTCCTGACTCACAGCGGCCCTACGCACAACAGAACGAAACACTGCCCAGTCCCGCGCCATCCTCGCAGTTGCTGCTCTGCCTGAGCCCACTGTTGCAGCCACTGTGTCAGTCCATGTCATTGAGGGTCTTCCTCTTTTACGCTGCCCCTCTACTTTACCAAGCGTGATGTCCTTCTCCAGGGACTGATCACTCCTGATAACAAGTCCAAAGTATATGAGACGTAGACTCTCCATCCTTGCTTCTAAGGAGCATTCTGGTTGTACATCTTCCAAGACAGATTTGTTCATTCTTTTGGCAGTCCGTGGTATATTCAATATTCTTCACTAACACAATTCAAAGGCGTCAATTCTTCTTTCATCTTCCTTATTCATTGTCCAGCTTTTGCATGCATATGAGACGACTGAAAACACCAAGACTTGGGTAAGGTGCACCTTAGTCCCCAAGGTGACATCATTGGTTTTCAATACTTTAAAGAGGTCTTTTGCAGCAGATTTGCCCAATGCAATGCATCTTTTGATTTTTCGACTGCAGCTTCCATGGGTGTTGATTGTGAATCCAAGTAAAATGAAGTCCTTGACAACCTCAATCTTTTCTTCTTTTATCATGATGTTGCTTATTGATTCAGTTGTGAGGATTTTTGTCTTCTTTATGTTGAGGTGTAATCCATACTGAAGGCTGTGGTCTTTGATCTTCATCAGTAAGTGCTTCAAGTCCTCTTCACTTTCAGCAAGCAAGGTTGTGTCATTTTATAACGCAGATTATTGGTGAGTCTTCCTCCAATCCTGATGCCCCGTTCTTCTTCATACAGCCCAGCTTCTCGGCATACAGACTGAATACATGTGGTGCAAGGATACAACCCTGATACGCACCTTTCCTGACTTTAAACCATGCAGTATCCCCTTGTTCTGTTCCAAAAACTGCCTCTTGATCCATGTACAGATTCCTCATGAGCACAATTAAGTGTTTTGGAATTCTCATTCTCTGCAATATTATCCATAATTCCTTATGATCCACACAGTCAAATGCTTTAGCACAGTCAATAAAACACAGGTGAACATCCTTCTGGTATTCTCTGCTTTCAGCCGGGATCCATCTGACATCAGCAATGATATCCCTGGTTCTATGTCCTCCTCTGAATCCTGCCTGAATTTCTGACAGTTCCCTGTCGATATACTGCTGCAGCTGCTTTTGAATGGTCTTCAGCAAAATTTTGCTTGCACGTGATATTAATGATATTGTTTGATAATTTCCACATTTGGTTGGATCATCTTTCTTGGGAATACGTATAAATATGGGTCTCTTCCAGTTGGTTGGCCAGGTAGCCGTCTTCCAAATTTCTTGGCAAATTTCTTGATCACTTCTAGGCTGCATCTGTTTGTTAAAACAATTGATATTCCATCAATTCCTGGAACCTTGTTTTTTGCCAATGCTGTCAGTGCAGCCTGGACTTCTTCCTTCAGCACCATCAGTCGCTGATCATATGTTACCTCCTGAAATGGCTGAACGTCGACTAGTTCTTTTTGGTATAGTGACTCTGTGTATTCCTTCCATATTCTTTTGATGCTTCCCGTGTCGTTTAATATTTCCCCTATAGAATCCTTTGGTTTTACAACTCGAGGCTTGAATTTTTTCTTCAGTTCTTTCAGCTTGAGAAATGCCGAGCGTGTTTTTTCCCTTCTGGTTTTCTAGCTCCAGGTCTTTGCACATGTCATCATAATAGTTTGTCTTCTCAAGCTGCCCTTTGAAATCTGTTCAGCTTTTTAAAAAATTGTGCTTTAAGTGAAAGTTTACAGTTCAAGTTAGTTTCTCATACAAAAATTTATGCACACATTGTTATGTGACCCTAGTTGCTCTCCCTATAATGTGACAGCACACTCCTTTCCACCCTGGAATTCCCTTGTCCATTCCACCAGCTCCTATCCCTTTCTGCCTTCTTATCTCGACTCCAGACAGGAGCTGCTGCCCATTTAGTCTCATGTATCTACTTGAGCTAGGAAGCACACTCCTCACAAGCATCATTTCACGTCTTATACTCCAGTTTAATCTGTCTGAAGAGTTGGTTTCGGGAATGGTTTTAGTTTTGGGGCAACAGAGAGTCCGGGGGCCATGTTTAGCTCTTTTATGTCACCGTTTTTTCCTTTTGTTTTAAGTGCCCAACGTTCAAAAGCAAGTTTCAGAGTCTCTTCCGACATCCATTTAGGTATTTTCTTTCTCTCCCCCTGCTTTTTTTTTTTTAATGACCTCTTGCTTTCTTCACATATGATGTCACTCCACAACTCGTCTGGTCTTCGGTCATTTGTGTTTCATGCGTCAAATCTATTTGTTAGATGGTCTCTAAATTCACGTGGGATATACTCAAGGTCATGGTTTGGCTCTTGTGGACTTGTTCTAATTTTCTTCAATTCAACTTGAACTTGCATATGAGTAATTGATGGTCTGATCCACAGTCTGTCCCTGGCCTTTTTCTGACTGATGATATTGAGCTTTTCCATCATCTCTTTTCACAGGTATAGCCGATTTGATTCCTGCATATTCAATCTGATGAGGTCCATGTGTACAGTTGCTGTTTATGTTGGTGAAAAAAGGTATTTGGAATGAAGAAGTCGTTGGTCTTGCAAAATTCTATCATGCAATCTCTGGCATCATTTCTATCACCAAGGCCATATTTTCCAACTACGGGTCTTTCTTCTTTGTTCCCAACTTTCACGTTCCAGTCACCAGTAATTATTAATGCATCCTGATTTCATGTTCGATCAATTTCAGACTGTAGAAGTTGGGTAAAGTCTTCAATTTCTTTGTCTTTGTCCTTAGGTTGGTGCATAAACTTGAATAACAGTTGTATTAACTGGTTTTCCTTGTAGGTGTATGGATATTATCTTGTCACTGACAGCATTGTATTTCAAGTTAGATCTTGATTTTTTTTCTTTTCTATATTTTTATTGTGCTTTAAGTGAAAATTTACAAATCAAGTAAGTCTCTCATACAAAACCTTATATACACCTTGCTATATACTCCTAGTTGCTCTCCCCCTAATGAGACAGCACAGTCCTTCTCTCCATCTTGCGTTTCCGTGTCCATTCAGCCAGCTTCTGTCCCCTTCGCCTTCACATCTCCCCTCCAGACAGGAGCTGCACACATAGTCTCATGTGAATACTTGATCCAATAAGCCCACTCCTCATCAGTATCATTTTCTGTCTTATTGTCCAGTCCAATCCCTGTCTGAAGAGTTGGCTTTGGAATGGTTCCTGTCTTGGGCCAACAGAAGGTCCAGGGACCGTGACCTCTGGGGTCCTTCTAGTCTCAGTCAGACCATTAAATCTTGTCTTTTTACGAGAATTTGGGGTCTGCATCCCACTGCTCTCCTGCTCCCTCAGGGATTCTCTGCTGTGCCCCTGTCATGGTAGTCATCGGTTGTAGCCGGGCACCATCTAGTTCTTCTGGTCTCAGGCTGATGTAGCCTCTGATTTATGTGACCCATTCTGTCTCTTGGGCTCATACCTACTTTGTGTCTTTGGTGTTCTTCATCCTTCTTTTGAAATGTTCTTTTTGATGATGAATGTAACGCCATTCTTCTTCAAGTTGTCATTCCCGGCATAGTAGTCCATATGACTATCCATTTCAAAATGATTAATACCAGGCCATTTCAGCTCACTAATGCCTAGGATATTGCCTTTACTCATTCCATTTCATTTTTGATGATTTACTATTTTTCTAGATTAATACTTCCATACATTCCACATTCTGATTATTAACAATGTTTGCTGCTGTTTCTTCTCATTTTGAGTTGTGCCACATCAGCAAATGAAGGTTCTGAAAGCTTGACTCCATCCATGTCACTAAGTTCCACTCTACTTTGAAGAGGCAGCTCTTCCCCAGTCATCTTTTGAGTGCCTTCCAATCTGAGGGGCTCATCTTCCAGCACTATATCAGACAATGTTCCGCTTCTATTCTTAAGGTTTTCCGTGGCTAATGCTTTTCAGAAGTAGACCTCTGAGTCTTTCTTACTACTCTGTCTTAGTCTGGAAGCTTAGATGAAACCTGTCCTCCATGGGTGACCCTGCTGATATCTGAATACTGGCGGCATAGCTTCCAGAGTCACGGTAACACAAAAGCCCCTGCAGTACGACAAACTGACAGACTGACTGACAGACTTACAAAACTCTAATGTTAGGCTCTTCATCTAAAAAATAGTGTTTATTTTATGGGGTTGTTGCGAGGATGAAATGAGATAATGTCTGTAAACTGCTCAGCACAGGGCTGGGCAGAGGTAGGGCCTCAATAAGCACAAGCTATAGAAACCTTATAACTCATTGTAAAGTATGTGATGCAGTCTGAATTTTGGCCCATGATTATATATGTGTATAATATATATAATATTAGTAAACCACTTGTGCCTGGGTGACACAAGGGGTTTACTGTGGATCGCTAACCTTAAGGTTGGTGGCTCAAACCCATTCAATGGTTCCACAGAAAAAAGGCCCGGTGAACTGCTGCCAGAAAGATTACAGCCGAGAAAATTCTATGGAGCAGTTCTACTCTGTAACACATGGGGTCACAATGAGTTGAAGGTTGACTCAACAGCAGCTAACAACAAGAAGAATATATATATAAAAAAAAATGAATATACATACATATAAAGGGTTAATCAAAAGTTTTTTTTTTTTAAGTGCATTTTATTGATACTATCTGACAACCTTTGTTAGTCAGAAATAGGGCCTGGGGCTGTGAGTCTTCCAGCTCCTCCCTTTAAGTGCTTCCTCAGCCACTGGCTTTCCAGGCCCCTGTACTCTACCCTGAGGAGGTGACACAATTCTTGTTATCTCTCTTTGACTTTGACAATGAGCAAGCAGTTTCTGCTGATGCCAGGTGTTTCTTTAAATTGATGACTACAAATGCAATTAGCAGGAATACTTCAGCCCTGTGAAGTGAGCTACCCATGGGCCTCTCTCCTTTATTTTGAATGCTCTGCTTGCTGTCATACAGTAAATGTAGCAGAGGTTTCGTGGTTTGAAGATCATATAAGCCAGAAACTGGGAAGGGTGCAGAACTGAGGTATACCTCTTCTGCGTATTTAGAGTATGACTTCTGTTTTTCAGTATAAATTCTGTTATATATGTGCTGTGATAATAATAAGAACAATACTAAAAAACCCATTGCTGTCAAGTCAATTCCTACTCACGGCAACCCCATATGTTACAGGTAGAACTGCTCTCTAGGTTTTCTCGGTTGTAGTATTTATAGATCGCCAGGCCTTTCTTCTGTGGTGCTGCTGAGTGAGTTCGAACTGCCAACCTTTAGGTTACTAGTCAAGCGCTAACAGCTTGTACCATCCAAGGACCTTAATAATAATAATAACAGCTAACATTTATCGAGTGCTTAGTATGTGCCAGGCACTTAAAGAATATTAGCACATTTAATCCTCATAACTATATGGGGAGGTGTATTATTATTGCCATTGTACAGCAGTGAAAACAGGCCCAGATGATTAAGGAACTCTACCAAGATCACACAGCTTCAAAACTTAGATCAGCTTTTACATTTCTCACTCTGAAATTATTCATCACTTATATACTGATTTTTATAGAATACTTTAAATGATTAATTTTCTCAAGTTCTCAGGGTAAGAGATTCTTTTCTTGGAGGTAGGCAGGACATGTTTAATAAACTCCCTGAGTTTGGAGGTCCACCTGGTATAAGGTGGAACCCTTAGGTCCAGGATTCTTCAGCATGAGACTGAGGGAGCCTCAGAGGTCATGAAAAGCAGTCAGATTTTACAAGGCTAAGGCAGTGGGGCTTGAGTTAGAATGTTTTGCTAACAGATCTTGTAGCTTTTTATGAGTGAGATATTTTCATTCATTTCTAAGCCAAAAACGAATTTTTTTCCAGGAATGGTTGAAGTTCAGGGGCTGGGGATGGGGGTCTTTTGCAGCAGATTTGCCCAATGTAGTACATCATTTGATTTCTTGACTGCTGCTTCCATGGGCATTGATTGTGGATCCAAGTAAAATGAAATCCTTTGACAACGTCAATCTTTTCTTCATTTATTATAATGTTGCTTATTGGTCCAGTTGTGAGGATTTTTGTTTTCTTTATGTTGAGGTGTAATCCATACTGAAGGCTGTGGTCTTTGATCGTCATCAGTTAGTGCTTCAAGTCCTCTTCACTTTCAGCAACCAAGGTTGTGTCATCTGCATGATGCAGGTTGTTATTGAGTCTTCCTCCAATCCTGACACCCCATTCTTCTGCATATAGTCCAAAAACCAAACCCATTGCCATCCAGTCAGAATCGTAGTGACTATAGAACAGAGTAGAACTGCCCCATAGAGCTTCCAAGGAGAGCCTGGTGGATTCGAACTACCGACCTTTTGGTTAGCAGCTGTAGCACTTTAACCACTATGCCACCAGGGTTTCCAGCTTTCCCAGCTTCTCAGATTATTTGCTCAGCATACAGACTGAATAGGTATGGTGAAGGGATACAACCCTGACACACACCTTTCCTGACTTTAAACCGTGCAGTATCCCCTTGTTCTGTTCAAACAACTGCCTCTTGGTCTATGTACAGGTTCCTCATGAGCACAATTAAGTGTTCTGAAATTCCTTGCGGTGTTATCCATTACTTGTTATGATCCACACAGTCGAATGCCTTTTCGTACTCAATAAAACACAGGTAAGCATCTTTCGGGTATTCTCTGCTTTCAGCCAAGATCCATCTGACATCAGTAATGACATGCCTCTTAGTAAATAACCTTTACTTGGAACAAAACTGTTGTGGTCAGGAAAGGCTTTCATAAACCTTAACATAGGCCAGTCTATTGAACTAGTGTCAGGCTCTGCTGTCAGGGACACTCGGGGTGGGTATCGTATTTTCTCCAATGCAGAAGGAGACCAGGCCACAGAGGAGGCCTGCCTTGGCTTCTTTGGTGGTCAAGGGACTTGTGTCTACCAAAGAGAAGCAGCATTTCTGAGTGGCCGCTGGAGTGCCAGGTTTGTAAAAGTGGGATCTGTGCTCTCACCTTGGGAAGGAGGAGGCTTTGAGGCTGAAGATCCTGAGGGGAGACACGGGGACCAGATGCTGTGCCATGACGCGGCAACAGTGACCAGAATGTGGCCTTTATGGAGTCCGTGAGCAAGACCAGGGGATAAAGTATGGCAAGTGGCTGAACCCAAAGTTAACCAAATGGACAGCAGGAAGCACCCCTAAGGGCAGAGTTGGCCAACTGAGTGCCTACCCAGGTAGGTAGACAGGCAGCCCCTGCGCCCTGGTCTGAAACGTAGCAGGACCCTCTCGGTTACATCTTCTGACCCCTTTCCAGGCTAATGTGGAATCTGTAACAGAAGCAGTGCCTGGGCAGGTACGTGCCAGTGGCCTCATTCACCAAGGGGAACACACCCCACAGCGGTAAAGTCCTTATCGCTTACAATCAGCAGTCAGGACACTGGTGATCAGGAGGAACTGGAGAAGCGAGGCCACTGGGTGAAACCCACTTCTGTTTAGGGGTGTCTGTGAAGACTAAAATTCAAACACGTCTCCTCCTCTTAGCAGCTACCCTTTCTGCTCAGTTCTGTCCTGGAAGGAGAGGCACTTGCCCTTGGCCACCTGCCAAGTTAGGACCGGGACGCGAGGGAGGGGAAGAGGCCACCGGAGGAGGCGACATAAGGTCTCTTTAGATACCGCCTCGGCGGCGGCCACTCCTTTAGACTCTGGACGTGCGGAGACTGGGCTCCGCTGTATAAATAGTCCAAGGACAGGGCCGCCAGCGAAGCTGGGGAGGCGGGTACCAGGCCTCCAAGGCGTCAGGGCGTCAGGGCGCCCGCGCCGCGACCCCCTACTTGTTGCGGCCGCCGCGCTGCGCTCCTGGCGCGGGGTCCGCATTGAGAGCCGCCGGCAGGAGCGCGCGGGCCGCGCCGGGGCCGCCGATCGACATGGGCCGCTACTCCGGCAAGACCTGCCGGCTGATTTTCATGCTCGTGCTCACCGTCGCCTTCTTCGTGGCAGAGCTGGTCTCGGGCTACCTGGGCAACTCCATCGCGCTGCTCTCCGACTCCTTCAACATGCTCTCGGACCTGATCTCGCTGTGCGTGGGGCTGAGCTCCGGCTACATCGCCCGGCGGTCCAGCCGGAGCGCCCAGGCCACCTACGGCTACGCCCGCGCCGAGGTGGTGGGCGCGCTGAGCAACGCCGTCTTCCTCACCGCGCTCTGCTTCACCATCTTCGTGGAGGCCATTCTGCGCCTGGCCCGGCCGGAGCGCATCGATGACCCGGAGCTGGTGCTCATCGTGGGCGCCCTGGGGCTGGCGGTCAACCTGGTGGGGCTGCTCATCTTCCAGGACTGCGCCGCCTGGTTCGCCAGCTGTGGCCGGGGCCGCCGCCGCCGCCGCCAGCAGCAGTCACGGGCCGAGGGCGGCGCTTTCGGGGGGCCCCAGGGCGCGCAAAGCCGACCGCAGGCCGCCACCCCGACAGCCCCCCACGCAGACTCGGCCGTGACCCTCCGGGTGGCCCCGGCGGAAAGGAAGGAGGAGAAGGGGGCGACCGTGTTCTCAAACGTAGCAGGTGCCTCTCGGTTGCATCTTCTGACCCACTTTGCGCGTCCCTCCTCCGCCCACCCGGCCCCTTCCTCCCAGCTCCCCGCCCCTCTTTTCTCTCTGTCAGCTGTTTTTAAATCCCTTTGCAGACTGCTTCCCTCCGCTTCTGCAAAGTTTAATATTCCCCAAGATTTCTTTATTTCTCCTGGACCGCCCCCCCCCCCACGCCGCTCTGCCCCTTCCCCCATCCTCCCCGTTCGCTGTATAGAGCACTGATTTTCTTGGCAATCAGTTCTTTCTATTGAGCAACAGGTCGCACCCCCCAGTCACCCTCCCTCCCCCTTTAATTGCTGTTTAAACTTAGCTTTTCTCCCTCCCTCTTCGCTCATCGCTCTACCCCCTTGGAAGTTAAGGGGCTTGGGGTGGGGAACTCCCACTTGCCCTTTTTTGAGTTGGAAGGACTTATGAATGAAGTCCAAAGGGGGACCACAAGGCTTATTTCTGGGCTAGAATGTACTGCCCTGGGCTGTGTGTGGAGGGGTATGGTCTCTGATTAGCTAGTAGGGACATAAAATAACAAAACTTGTTTTTGAGTCCATTGGTTCTTTTTGTTTGTAGAACTTATACACAACACAAGGTTTCTTCTTTGAATGCAGGTGATACTCTGAACACCCAGAATGAACCTGAAGAAACAGTGAAAACAAAGAAAAAGTCCGAAGCTCTGAATATCAGAGGTAGGATGACTTTGGGTCAGTTTGAAGTTCTTTTCCCAGGTGGGTGTGGGCTGTGCTGTGCTGTTCTTTTTTTTGTTTGACTTTTCCTGAGGCAGTGGTGTGTTTGAAAGGTCATTACAAGCATAGACTATGACCCCAGTCTCTCCTCTAATCACTTCATCGATTCTGAGCAAAAACGTCATCGCTAATGATTTATCCTGGCTCCACTTAGTGCTGTGCTGACGCTGCCTGCCCCAGAGTTTAATGTATCAATGGCACCTTAGTACTTTACTTGTTTTTGCCCAGGTCTGGATATCCCTAACATAAAATGCAGGCTATTTTTATTGAACATGATTTTTTTTTATTTAAAATTTTTTATTGTGGTTAAGTATATATAACAAAAGTTTGCGATTTTAACCATTTTTAAGCGTGTAATTCAGTGACGGTAATCACAGTCACCATGTCGTGCAGCCATGACCACTGTCCATCGCCAAAGGTTTCAGTGCCCTCTAAGCAATAACTTCATTGAATGAGATTCTGATCAAGGGAGGAAGAGGTTTGCTGGATCACTGTCTAAGGTTAGGTTCTGCCCTAAACGGCATTGCCGAATGACCCTCAATTCCTCAGTCATTTCTGCCAGAAATCGCTTCTCTAAGGGGTCTGCTGGCCCACTTGATCTCCACTTCCAGGCCCCTGACGGACTGTGGGGCACGTGGAGGGGGTGTCACTAACAGCCTCCCTCACCTACACTCACCGGGTAAAGGTCAGCCAGGGGAGCTCAGAGGTGCCTTTCTCACCAGACAACAGACATTGCTCCTTTCCAACTTCTTGGGCACCAACTATGCTTCAGAATGATCCAGAATGACTTTGGGAATTTCAGCAAAGATTAAGCAACTTTTCACTGTCAGATGGTTTGGGGAAGTCTGTCGTGGTGCTTAGACAGAAATAAGGATATAGAGAAATAACTGATAATGTAGGGGACACTTCCAGTTTGAGAGTCACACATCTGTGTTACAAGGGAGTCCCGGCATGGACTTACGGGGAAAATTGGATAACAACAACAGCTGCGCCACATGAACTTCTAAAAAGTTCTAAATGAGTTATTTAAAATAAGTTCAAACGCAATAGGGCAATTTGCTCTCTAAAGAACTTGGTGGAGTCCCTGGGTGGCACAAATGGTTGACACACTCACAGCTAACTGAGATATTGGTAGTTTGAGTCCACTCAGAGGCTCCTGGAAGAAAGGCCTGGCAATCTACTTCCGAAAAATCAGCCATTGAAGACCCTGTGGGGCACCGTTCTGCTGCGACACAGGAGCAGTCAGGAGTCAGAGTCGACTCAACAGGAACCGCTTTTCTGTTCTGTTTTAAAGAGCTTGGTAGTGAATGTTTTTGGAAAGAGAGAATCTGTAGTGAAAAATCATCATCCTCTATCTTTCTTTTTTAGCCTTGGTTTAAAAAATAAATATTGTAGATTCTTAAGGTGGACTTCATCATCACAGCACTTTAACATTTCAAAGGACTTTCTGTTATCTCTCTTACTTCATTGATATTTTATGCTACTGAATGGACAAAGAAACAGGTAGTTGGAAAGAAGCAAAGAAGAATGAAGAGCAGGTCCCAGTAGATATTGTGACCTCGATTGGGAAGCATAATGTAAGGGGAACTTGTAAGATCTTGCTAATTTTAGTCCAAAGTTGTTGGCGCTCTTGGGTGGAAAAATGTCAGCGGAAAAATGCCCTGCTGTCCCTGGTCCAGAAACCCTGGTGGCGTAGTGGTTAAGTTCTACGGCTGCTAACCAAAGGGTCGGCAGTTCAAATCCGCCAGGCGCTCCTTGGAAACTCTGTGGGGCAGTTCTACTCTGTTCTATAGGGTCTCTATGAGTTGGAATTGACTCGATGGCACTGGGTCGGTTTGGGTCCCTGGTCCAGCCCTGGGGTCCGGTACTGACAAAAGTGCTCCTCTAGCTTCCAATAGAGACCAATAGTGCAGCGCCTGAAAGATTGGGATTTGACCTCGAGCTGTCTGGTTTTGGATCCAGGTTCTGAGACTTAAGAGCTATATGACTTTGGGCAAGTTGTTGAACTTTTCTAAGCCTCCAATTCTCTCATCTTTAAAATGAGAATGGCAGTACCCACCTCCTGGAGTTGTTACGAGTTAAAGCGAGTTAAGTGGCACACGGGAGGAATACTAGCTGACTTTTTTATTGTGTACTTTGAGCCTGTTGCCATTCATGAATCAGTCTTTTCATGTTCACAACAACCGTACCAGATGGGCGTATCATCACTAGGAGTTCCTGGGTGGCACAGTGGTTTAAGCACTGGATAACTAACCACCCAGAGGTGCTTCTGACATAAGGCCTGGTAGTCTGCACTGGCAAGGTCACAGCCTTGAAAACACTATGGGGTGCAGTTCTGCTCTGCACACATGGGGCTGCCATGAGTGGGCATCGGCTCGAGGGCACCTGACAACAACAACCATCCTTTGTCATTGTTAAGTACGGAGAGGAAGAGCTGGGGCTCAAACCCACACAGTTCAGTGAGGGTTAGCTCAGAGCCTTCCTGCCGTTTCTCATGAATACCCACGCTGTGGCTAGCAGGAACGTCACAGCCTTTCTGGTCCTAAGCATGAGGCTGCGTCACCGTAGGTCCTGTACCCCTACCTCACAGGACCACAGGAAACACCTCACAGGACCACAGAATGAAAAACCTTAGGGAAAATGGACACCAACTCCTTCACTCTACAGATGAGGAAAGAGCCCAGAGAGTCACGCGACTTCCCGCGTGTTACCTCAGCCAGCTGCAGAGGCAGGGCTGAGATTCTGGGCTCCTGCTTCACATTTCTGGCTTTTTCCATTACGGCACACTGTCTCTAGACCCCAAGCACAGACGGCTTGCTTCTCCAGCATGCACTGTCTGCTGAATGGTTGCATTTCTGCCACTGAAGCAACTGTGTTAGAAAGCAGGACTGCCCCCCCGGATCAGCAGGGGAAACATCTGTGAACCAGCAGCACCTCTAAACTTCATGACTGTTCTCTTCTTGAAATGGGAATTAAAAAAAAAAAAAAAAAGAGTTCTAAGAAACACACAGTGAAAAGCTGAATCCTTTTAAAATGCCTGTCAGTGAGCTTTGCAGGGGTCGGTTTTAATAGCATTAAACACAATGCGTTAGAAAACGTTGCCACAGAGTGTCGGATGCTGAGGTCTCTTACTTTAGTGTAAAGGTACAGAAAGTAAGAGTAATCCTGGTATCACTGGAAATGAATTCCCATTCATGAGATTTTCTAACGTTCTTAATTTTATTTTCCAATAAGAAAGCGCTCTCTCATCCTTTGAAAATGTTGCTCTTGTGTGCTGTGGAGTCCATTCCCACCCGTAGCAAACCTATAGGACAGAGTAGAGCTGCCTCACAGGGTTTCCTAATCTGTAATCTTTACAGGAGCGGATCGCCAGGTCTCTCCCCCCACAGCTGCTGGTGAGTTTGAACTGTGGACCGTTTGGTTAGCAGCTGAACACTTTAACCACTGTGCCACCAGGGCTCATTGTTCTTTCATAGACCCATTGCTGTTGAGTCGATTCCAACCCAGCAACCCTATAGGGCAGAGTAGAACTGCCTCTTAGGGTTTCCAAGGAGCACCTGATGGATTTGAACGGCCGACCTTTTGGTTAGCAGCCATAGCTCTCAACCACTACACCACCAGGGTTTCCTTTCATAACCTCTTGTAAATGCTCAGGGCTAATGCACGTTGTTCTCAGTTATTCAACAAATTCAACAGCATTGGTGGTTTTTCCAAGTGCTGGGACAATTATCAAATTTCAACTATGTTAAATCACCAGTGCATGTTATATGACTGGAGCCCTGGTGGCACAGTGGTTAAGTGATATGGCTGCTAACCCAAAGGTTGGCAGTTCAAATCCAGCAGCCACTCCTTGGATATGACTATTTGAAGTTTTTTGTTCTTCCAGCACCCGTGACCATAGACTTGAATCCGGCTCCTGGCAGCCCCATGTGTGTCAGAGTAGAACTGTGCTCCACAGGGTTTTCAATGGCTGCTTTTTGAAAGTAGATCACCAGGCCTTTCTTCCAAGGCACCTCTGGGTGAACTCATACCGCCAACCTTTCAGTTAGCAGCTGAATGCATTAATTATTTGCACCACCCAGGGACCCCAGTCATGACTCTCGTCATATTTATACCCCTACAGAAGTACCTAGCTTACTGTCTGCATTCTTGGTTTGCTAGGTTGTTAAGGTTGCATGAGGTGCCAGAAAAATTATCCATGGAGCTTGCACATCCCAGGGACTCCTTAGACCAGCAAGTTAGGGCCAGGTGCTAAGGTTTTTCTCTTCTTTGGAAAGCTACCTTGTGAACATTGTAATTGCTTATGATTAAGTTGTCTAAAGAGCGACAACCTTTGTTATCTGGAAACTGCTGCCAGATTTATCTTTCTGAATCACAGATATGATCACATCAGTGCCTGCTCAGAAAGTTTTACTGCATCCAGAATAAGGTCTAACACTGCTGACATTCAAGGGCTTGTATGTTCCAGTTGCAACATTCTTTTCTAGACATTTCTGCCCTTCTCTTCACCCCTTCACTGCCTTATCTTCCCCCCACCCACTCCCTCACAGCCTAACCTCCTTCCCCTGCCTCTGTACTGCTTCCTGTCCCCCCACCACTTCTCTCTCCCCATCCCTTTACTTCACTGCCTACTTCCACCCTTACCATATTGCTGCCTCCCCTCTCTGCCGCTCCCCCTCCCCCTCCCCCTGCTTTAATGCACAAGCAAGCGCACAGGCTCTAAAGTCAGACTAATCTGGTTTGAGTCCTGCCTCTGCCTTTTGTCAACAAGATGGCCTTGGGCCAGGAGCTTAACCTCTTTGAGTTTCAGTTTCCCTATCTCTATAATGGAGTACCAGCATCATTGTGCTGTTGTGAGGATTACATGGGTAGTGGGGACAGACAGAAGACCTGCTCAACAAAGGGTAGCCATCCTTATCATAGGCTCCCTGGTCAGACCTCCCTCGCTGTCTCCAGTTCTGTGCACATCTCTGTGGGTTTTCGGACTTTGTTTCACATGCTTTTCAGACCTAGCCTCTGAGGGAAGTGAGGCAGATATTATTATTTATCTCATTTTACAGATGAGAAACTTATTGCTAGTGAGAATAGACTCGACGTCACACAACAATGCCACCATGGCTTATAAAGACAGTATCCGGTTTTGGGATTGCAAATGTAGTCCACCCGAGTCCCATTGCCTGACAAACACGTCCTCTGTCCATAGCCTCCCTCCAGGTCTTGCTGCCTGGAATGCCTTCTCCTGGCTCTGCTTGTTCAAGTCTGTCTCCTCTTCAGAGTCCAGCCCAAACTGCCCACCTCTGGAGAAGCCTTCTTTGAGACTTCCCATCCCAGGGTTTGAAACTCCAACCTTTCAATGAGCTGAGCACTTAACTGTTGTACCACCAGAGCTCCTTCCATAAAGATTTTATTGTGTGTTAGGTGCTACCAAGTTGATTCCAACTCATAGAGACCCCATGTGACAGAGTAGGACTGCCTTATGGGGTTTTCTTGGATGTAATCTTTACTGGAGCGGGTCATCAGGTCTTTCTCTCCCAGAGCAGCTGAGTGGATTTGAACAGCCAACTTCTTGGTAAGTAGTCAAGCGCTTGCTTATCCATTGCACTACCAGGGTTTCTTCCAAGAAGATTTCAGACAAGAAAAACCCCATGAGTTCGCCATGAGTTGAAATGGTCTTGATGGCAGTGGGTGGTTGTGTGTGGCGATGTTGTATGCCTCCAGTATAAACAGGTATACCAGTATGCCTTTAGTACGAACAAAGTAAATGCATGGTGTGACACTCATCTTCATGTTACTTAGAGTCTAATGGCAGAAATAAGGCTAACGTGCACAAGAACAATCATATAATAAATGACGGACTGTTGCAGGCAATGAAAATGACGTCAAATGGTATAGGGAATATTTTGTTTTCATAATAGTATGGTAGTATTTTACTGTCCTGAACAAAGTTAAAGCTGAGATTCTTAGTTTAATCCCAGTGGAACAAGTGGCATGGGCCAACTCATGAGAAAGTTTTGTGGGGTGGGGATGGGCACAAAAGAAGGAAATGAAATTGTTTTATTTATTTATAGGGAGCTCTGGTGATACAGTGGTTAAGTGCTTAGCTGCTAGCCAAAAGGTCTGCAGTTCGAACCTACCAGCCGCTCCATGAGAGAAAGATGTGGTAGTCTGCTTCATTGTTGTTTGTTTGTTGTTAGGTACCGTCAAGTCAATTCTGACTCATAGAGACCCTATGTATGACAGAACGAAACACTGCCTGGTCCTGCGCCATCCTCACAATCGTTGCTATGTTTGAGCCCATTGTTGGAGCCACTGTGTCAGTCCGTCTCATTGAGGGTCTTCCTCTTTTTCGCTGACTCTGTACTTAACCAAGCATGATGCCCTTATCCAGGGACTGGTCCCTCCTGATAACATGTCCAAAGTATGTGAGACGAAGTCTTGTCATCCTCACTTCTAAGGAGCATTCTGGCTGTACTTCTTCCAAGATAGATTTGCTCATTCTGCTGGCAGTCTATGGCACATTCAGTACTCCTCACCAACATCATAATTCAAAGGCATCAATTCTTCTTCGGTCTTTCTTATTCACTGTCCGGCTTTCAAATGCATATGAGGCAATTGAAAATACAATAGTGTCTTAGCCATCTAGTGCTGCTGTAACAGAAATACCACAAATGGATGGCTTTAACAAAGAGAAATTTATTCTCTCACAGTCTAGTAGGCTACAAGTCTAAATTCACGGCATCAGCTCCAGGGGAAGGCTTTCTCTGTCTATTGGCTCTGGAGGAAGGTTCTTCTCATCAATCTTCCCCTGGACTAGGAGCATCTCTGCGGAGGAACCTCAGATCCAAAGGACGTGCTTTGCTCCTGATGCTTCTTTCTTGGTGGTATGAGGTCCCACCTCTCTGCTCACTTCGTTTTCCGTTTTATCTCTTGAGAGATAAAAGGTGGTGCAGGCCACACCCTAGGGAAACTGCCTTTACATTGGATCAGGGATGTGACCTGGGTAAGGAAGTTACAATCTCACCCTAATCCTCTTTACGAAACCCTGGTAGTATAGTGGTTAACTACTACGATTACTAACCAAAGGTCAGCAGTTTGAATCCACCAGGTTCTCCTTGGAAACTCTATGGGACAGTTCTGTTCTGTCCTATAGGGTCGTTATGAGTCAGAATCAACTCGATGGCAATGGGTTAATCCTCTTTAACATAAAATTACAATCACAGAATGGAGGACAATCACACAGTACTGGGAACCATGGCCTAACCAAGTTGACACGTATTTTGGGGGGACACAATTCAATCCATGACACATGGCCTTGGTCAGGTGCACCTTAGTCCTTAAAGTGACGTCTTTGCTTTTTAACACTTTAAAGAGGTCTTTTGTAGCATATTTGTCCAATGCAATATGTCCTTTGATTTTTTGACTGCTGCTTCCATGGGCATTGATTGTGGATCCAAGTAAAATGAAATCCTTGACAAGTTCCATATTTTCTCCATTTATCATAATGTTCCTTATTGGTCCAGTTGTAAGGATTTTTATTTTCTTCATGTTGCAGTGTAATCCATACTGAAGGCTGTAGCCTTTGATCTTCATCAGTAAGTGCTTCAAGCCTTGGAAACGCTATGGGACAGTTCTAATCTGTCCTATGGGACCACTATTAGTCTCTAATCGACTGGATGATTTATTGAATGAGTATCCTATTACTACAAGTAAACACTCAGCCAAAAGAAAATGTGGAGATCCTTTTACTCCAGCATTATTTGGGGGAAAAGTTGTCACAAATTACATTAAGCATGTTTACAGACTGCCGTTTTACTCATGACATGCTCAGAAAGCTGGAAGTGTTGCTGGGGGGAGGAATTAGCCCAATTAAAGCATCTTCAAAGTGAGACCATTCCATTTTAGCCAGAAGTGAGTTGTTAGTAATTTGGATTATTATTAATTCTACCGAGTGAATCTGTGGGATATTTGGTGAGACAAAGCTGACTTTTCTCAATGTATGTTTTCTTCCAGAGCAGTGCTTTGCAAAATTTTTTGATGCGTTTGAATCACCTGGCATCTTGTTATAATGCAGATTCCAGTTCAATAGGTCTGAAGCGGGACCTGAAACTCTGTGTTCTTCACAGGCTGCCAGGCGATGCTGACGCTTTTGGCCTTAAACCATGCTTTAAACAGCAAGATCCTGACGTTACTCCCTGTAAAAAATACTTTGTGTTTACACTTTTAATTCTCCTAATAAGATTTTCACCTAACTTACTAAATAGTATTTTAGTCTATGACAAACATTGGAACGTCCACTTCTTCTTCGTTGAGGACTACATGTTTTCTTTGAAAACCCCATGGAGCGCAGTTCTACTCTGAAACACATGGGTCACTCTGAGTTGAAACTGACTTGACGACAACTGGTTTTCTGGGCATGCTTCCTATGTCGTCATGTATGCCCTTAGAAACTTTCTCTAAATAAAGTCTTGCACAATTTTTATTACCATCTAAAGAATTTTAATTTTATTTATTGTAACAAATGACACATTATTCAGTGAAAACATTGCTGTTCTCGAGAACTTGGCTGAAAACCGAAAGCTTGAAGGTTCAAGTCCACCCAGAGGCGTCTTGGAAGAAAGGCCTAGAGATCTATTCCAAAAAATCAGCCTTTGAAAACCCTGTGGGGCACAGTTCTTCTCTGACACACGTGGGGTCACCATGAGTTGGAATCGACTCAGCAATGTTTTTTTGTTTGTTTGTTTTATTGTTTTTTGAAGTGAAATATAGGCAAATACATATGTGGAAGGGGGAAATGGATCCAGGTAGTGGGAAGACAAAGAGTAAAAGGAACCACCCTCTTGATACATTTTAGTTCCCTTTCCTCTTAAGAACGTTTAAAGCAAGTGGTAGCACAGACATTTGCCTGAAAGAAAAAGAAAGTATTTTCATGGCCCCTGTTCTCCAGGTGGGTTCCCTCTGATGGATGGTGGGTGATGGCAGTGTGGCACTGTGAGGGTGGCAGTCACTCTTCCCTCAGGTGTCGGCTAGCTCAGGGTCTTCCTAGACTCTCCCTCTTCCCAGGTTCTCTGTGTCTTGGGAGGGTGGCCTCTTGTTTTGTCTTCCGAAAAACAATTGCCATTATTTTTTTCATTCTGACCCACTCTGCTGCTGTTCTAAACAAACAGGAAATAAATAGCAACAGGCAGAAACATACATGGAAGACGAGTCAGTGAGCACCATGTGGCTTCCATCTTGGGTTTGCGCTTTAGCCGTCTTTCTTCCTTCCCGGCAGGTGTACTTTTGCATGTGATGGGAGATGCCCTGGGCTCCGTGGTTGTGGTGATCACGGCCATCATATTCTATGTGCGTCCCCTGAAAACCGAAGACCCCTGTAACTGGCAGTGCTACATTGACCCCAGCCTAACCGTGATCATGGTCATCATCATTTTGTCATCTGCCTTTCCACTCATCAAGGAGACTGCATCCATCCTGTTACAGATGGTCCCCAAAGGAGTTAACGTGGAAGAGCTGAGTAAGTCATGGTGGATTTTGATCTGAAACTGCTCCTGATGTCATTTGACTCCGGCAAAAGGGCCAGCAGTATTTTGGAGCAATGTTTGATTTATGGACTCTGAAATACTTCAGATCACCAGGAAATACCACCTCTTCATATGTTTTGTAGCCTAGTAAGATGACTCACAGCTGCAAGAACCGAAGGTCCTTCCCAACCCATGACTCTCTGATTCGATTGTAAATGTTTTGCAAAATGTAGAGTCCTGGATTGGAAAGGACCTATTCCTGGGTTACAGCCCCTCTGTCAAAGGGTTATTGTAATGCATGTAAGACCAATTCAGCCGAGAGCTTATTTTTTTCTTCTCCTTATTCTGAAAACATAAATCATATATGGATATGTTTTCTAGTTCATTGATTTTCATGGGCATGAAGGCCAGCTCGTTTCTCCTAACACTGTAGAAAGAACAATTTTTAAATTCAGAGCATTCGATCCCTCATTTTAGTAATGAAATCTGTTTCTTTGCTTTGCTCAAGCAGGCCAAAGTCTCACTTTAGGTATGAGCATCTGAGAGTGAATATTTTAGAGATTTTGTAGGATTTCTAAATGGGAACTATTCAGATTTTGGTAAGAAACTGAACACACAACTTTATTTCTGGCTTTTCTGAATAGAAATTATTTTTATAGGAAAAAAAAAGCTGTTTTATGCATATCCGATATTGTTATGAAATCACCAGTGAGCCAGAAAATGTGGAATAGAATCCGGACTCACTAGGAGACTGAAAGTTTTAAGACCTTACTTCACGACAAATACCAGAAATTATATTTAAATGGACCATAATGCGTTGTGTGGCCTGGTTAGACTCTCCCTCATGAAGGCCTGTTTACAATGGGGCTGTTTTAGGAAGGTTACAGTCTGGCCTCCCTGTGTTCACTTAATGGCGCGAGTAGCTGTGGTACCAGCCTGCCCCACCATTGCCCATAGCTCTTGCTTCTCCTGGGACCTTTTCACCTGGGTGTTCTAGTACCCTTTGGCCTCTTCTCTGGCTGTGTTGGTTAGTTTACTGTCTCTGATGGTCAATTAGGTGTGGCCAGCTCTCTGCATTGTTTATTATACAGTTTATTAACCTCTATTTCCTGAACACCTACTGTTTGCCCAGTGAGTGCTGTAGGCAGAGGTGGAGGTGGGGAGGGGGGTGTTACAGAAGGCAGGGGGGATGGTGACGAGGGAGAGAGGCACAGAGGAGGTGGAGTGGGGAGGGAGAGGGACACAGGAGGGGGGTGGGGAGGGAGAGGGGGCAGAGAGGAGGGGGTGGAGAGGGAGAGGGGGCACAGAGGAGCAAGGGGAGGTGGGGAGGGAGAGGGGGCACAGAGGAGCAGGGGGAGGTAGTCAGGGAGAGGGGCACAGAGGAGGGGAGGTGGGGAGGGAGAGAAAGGGGCACAGAGGAGCAGGGGGAGGTGGGCAGGGAGAGGGGGCACAGAGGAGCAAATAGAGGTACCACATTGCCTTTATCCTCCCAGGAACTGTTTCCTAGTTGAGGAAACAAGATAGATATAGACAAAACAATTTGTGATATATATATATATTATATATATGTATATAAACCAAAACCAAACCCACCGCTGTTGAGTTGATTCCGACTCATAGCGGCCCTATAGGACTGAGTAGAACTACCTGCATAGAGTTTCCAAGGAGCGCCTGGTGGATTTGAACTGCCAGCCTCTTGGTTAGCAGCAGTAGCACTTAACTACTACGCCACCAGGGTTTCGATATATATATATATATATGTATGTATAGGCTTAGATTGCCTTTTTTCAATTTTTTAAAAATATTCATCTTAGCTGTTATACATTAGAAAACCTTTTTTTTAAGAATGTGTTATGCAGTGGAGAATGGGAAAGGGAAATAAGTGCTAAAATGTCAAATTATAGATTGCCTTTTAATAAAGTAACAATTTAAAAACATTATTTAAAAAATTTTATAGTAATACCAATAGCAACACTTTAGGGACACTTATACAAGCTAGGTACTGTTCTAAGTGTCTTACATATAGTAAGTCATTTTAATTCTTAAAATAATCTTATGAGGTACTATTATTATCATTCCTAATTTACAGACAGATAAGGAAACTAAGGCACTGCTAGGTAAATTACCCAAGGCCATGAAGGTAGTAAATGGCTAAACTGGTATTCAGACCCTGGCTGGTTACGGGGTCTTTGCTCATAACCGCTACTAAGTACCATCTCTTTAAATTGTTGTTGTTTGGTGCCGTCAGGTCGGTTCCAACTCATAAAGACCCTGTGTACAACAGAACGAAACACTGCCCGGTCCCGTGCCATTCTCACAATTGTTGTTATGCTTAAGCCCATTGTTGCAGCCACTGTGTCAATCCACTTCCTTGAGGGTTTTCCTCTTTTCCGCTGACCCTGTACTTTACCAAGCCTGATGTCCTTCCCCAGGGACTGATCCCTCCTGATAACATGTCCAAAGTGTGGGAGACAAAGTCTCACCATCCTTGCTTCCAAGGAGCGTTCTGGTTGCACTTCCTCCAAGACAAATTTTTTTGTTCTTTTGGCAGCCCATGGTGTATTCAATACCGTTTGATGTTTTGTAAGAAAAAAAAAAGACCACCTCATACATACAGTTTAGCTGTTTGTTTTTTCACTTTTAAATATCTCAGGCACATTTCCCCATATCTTTAAATATTCTCCTGCAACTCACTCTTTAACAGCCATTATTATATTCCATTATTTAGCTTTTTCCTTATGGTTTCCATTTTTTCATTAATACAGATTGCATTGCCCCAACTATCCTTGTACATAAATACTTGGAACATCAATGGTTATTTTATTTAGAGTAAATTTCTAGTGTTAGAATCGCTGACCACATTTTAAAGGTTTTTGATCCGTATTGCCAAATTATCCCCTCAAAAAAAGATATTCTGTTTTATACTTTTACCGGCAGTCTACTGTGTGTTCATTCTACTGTATACTCAACAACTCTGGACATTAGTATTAAAGTTTTTTGTTAAACCTACATTCTCGAATTGTCTTTTATGTGCTAAACAGATGTGGTATAAGAATTCAGAGAGGGGAAAGAAGATTAAGAGAAAATGTGCCTATAAAAGGACAGCTATTTTTCTACCTGTAACTTTTAGTAAGGAAACCCTGGTGGTGAATGGTTAAGAGCTATGGCTGCTAACCAAAAGGTCGGCAGTTCGAATTCACCAGGCACTCCTTGGAAACTCTATGGAGCAGTTCTACTCTGTCCTGTAGGGCTGCTATGAGTTAAAATCGACTCAACGGCAATGGGTTTGGTTTGGTTTTGGAACTTTTAGTAAAAAGGAACCCTAGTGGTGCAACAGTTAAGCACTCAGCTGCTACCAAAAGATTGACGGTTAGAATGCACCAGCTGCTCTGTGGGAGAAAAGACCTGGCAATCTGCTCTCATAAAGATTACAGCCTAAGAAACCCTATGGGGCAATTCTACCCTGTCCTGTAGGGTCTCTTTGAGTTGGAATCCACTTGATGGCACACAACAACAACTTTTAGTAATTACATGTCATTTTGGTGAGAAAGTTTAAGGGGCCCAGATCTTTCCCATAGTTCCATGTTCAATTATAGAACTTACCTTTGCTTTGCTTGCTTTTCTCTGTTCTAGTGAGTAAGCTGTCTAGTGTGCATGGAGTTAGCAGTGTACATGAGTTGCACATCTGGGAACTTATAAGTGGAAAGATCATTGCCACCCTGCACATCAAGTATCAAAAGGGCAAGGGATACGAGGACGCCAATGTCAAAATTCGAGAAATCTTCCACAATGCAGGAATCCACAGCGTGACCATCCAGTTTGAAAATGTGGACTTGGAGGAGACCCTGCAGCAAAAGGACTTGCTCCTGCCCTGCAGCTCACCCTGCATCTCCAAGAGCTGTGCCAGGCAGCTGTGCTGTCCTCCCGAGGCACTGCCCCTGGGCCACGTCAATGGCTGCGTGGAGCACAATGGCTATCCGACCCTAGATGTGTATGGAAGTGACGGCCTCAGTAAAAGAAACATGGCGGAAGTGGCTATTGATGTGCCTTCGGAGGGCTATCTAAGTGTCTATGGACAAGCTCATAAACCTACTCAAGAGGAAGAACATTATGTAAACTGCACACACTTTTAATCTGGTACTCCCATGACCAGACTGGGTAGACCAGGCACTTTGACCATCAGCTTGGCTTGTGGGGAGAGCTTGGTGGGTCATAGGCACCGGCCAAACTTGCAGTGTGCACTCTCTGTGTTCAGTGGGGGACTGCCTATGTGTTCAGTAAGGGGCTGAATTTTAGTGGAACATATCTGTTAATTTTTATGTGACTGGTGACCCCTTTATGTTACTCTGGGCATCTCACGCTGCACTTCAGCAGCTTTAGTTTGAACTTTTATTTTCGAAAGCAAACTTCACTAGTGTACATACCAGGGATATCAACGTCTGGGACTCAGTGACAGTGAGCACAGCCTTCAAAGTAGTTTTGTTTCATTCTTTAGTTGTTTAGAACTTCTACCTGGCTCAGGTGAGCACATAGCCTCAGTGCATCGAAAAAAGTGTCAGAACCATCATAGCTATCTTTTTCCATTCCCCTAGGAGATCATAAAGCAGGAAAGTTAGATATTCCTGTCTGTGCTGAGCTGTTTTTTTTTTTTTTTTTCACTCTTGTTTTTGAATAAATGTAAAAAGAATATCTATTAATGTAGAAAATGCCGTCAGAACATTGGTGGAACAAGAGTTGAGTGGGGGAGGGTGCAAATGCTTTTTGACCATCTCTTCATCTTGAGAGGTGGAGAGAAAGCTCATGTTTACTTTCTACTGCGAGCTGAACTATAACTATAGGGTGTTTCAGAGGTTTAAACATATAAAATCCTTTTTTTCTTTTCATTTGGAAGTATGGGACTTTTTCCACTTCCTTAAGTCTGAGTCATGTACTTACATACTGTCTTTCAGTCAGTCCAGGTGGGACGGTTTTCATTTATTGCTTTAATGACAAATGACTTATTAGTCTAAATTTCCTTCGCGTCTTCCTCAATATGGTCACATTGATCTAACCACGTAGCATTTACCAAAGAAAATGAGTATTTCGGAAATAGAAGAATGTATGGCATTGAGTATTCACTGCTGCCGAATAAATAAGCTAGATTGTCTTTTCTTTAATTAGATCTATTTTAAAGTATTTATTGTAGCTGCCAACTAGTAACTTGTTGGACAGGCGCATGTCAACGGGAGATGTGAGAATTTATTTAATTGCTTCTTTTAATGTGTTTTGAAGAGCTTAGAATTTTCTTTTATGTCTCTGACTCATATTATCGAATTTAAATAAATTTATTAGAATCTGATTCAGACCCCAAACCAATATATATTAGTACTGGAGAAGCACCTACCATGTGTTTATCAATTGTTTAGACAGTAATGTTTTAATGTAATCAAAAAAAAAAATCAAAATAGGTATGAGGAAATGAGAAGGGCCTCAGTAGAGCCCCAGTATCTTCTTTGATGGGCTGCAGGGTGAACTGAAAATGACCCCCTCTTAGGCCGTAGGCTTTAAGTCCTGTTTAGACTCTGCACAGAGCTCATCAGAAATTCACCTGCAGTTTGTAGCACAGACGCATCTTTTAAAATGTGTTTTAGCGTTCAATTCTAAGGCTGAAATAAGTAAGCAGCTGTGATTAGTAGCATAGGAAACTTTTTATTCCTTCAAAGTGGACCACGAATTAGGTAAATAGAAAAATGTCTGCATATGTTATTATCCCTAGTAGTTTATTGAGCCAGGTTATATGCCCTTTATAGTTAAAAAAAAAAAGGGTAAATTATTAAATTGTGGTTGATATTCACACAGACCAGGGCGTTTTCTGTGACTTCAACATGTGTGGGCTAAATTCTCCTACGCAATTGTTGTTTGAGATGCCTTGTCCGGAGCCAAAGAAGAAATCAGTCTCTCATTTTTAGATTTAAAGACCTAATTTGATGTCACATCACTCTGCCTTTATTAAAAGGGAACAAAAAATGGTCATTTCATAGTTTTTGTGCAGTGGAATGCATGTTAGTTTGCATCCAAATAGCATTCTTTAGTTAATCTCTAAAGCATTTTTCTGGAAAGAAAAAAAAAAAGGGAAGAACTTAATTCCAATAAAATTTTTTTTTTTTTTAACCTCAGAAGAGCACCTCACATTTATGCTTATGAATGCGTGGAGCTGTGGAGGAGAGCTAATGTGGGATAACACCTCTGACGGACAGTTTGGATGAGAAAATTTCAAAATGCTCAAACAGGCTAATTAAGTGCAGTGTTTTTGTATTGGGTTAGGTGGGTTGCATTTGCCGCCCTAGCACGTGACCCTTGCTGAGTCTGTGTGGTGTTTTTATTTGGGTTTTACTATCCCTTTTTATCCCTTTAGCTGTCCTGACTTTTAATTCTCTCAAGGCAAGAGCTTTTGTTTTTTCCTTTGAATCAGCCCTGCTTGGGGGCAGTAGCAATTGATGGGCAGCAGATTTAAAACAGTGCTTTCATGTTTCTCTACAATTAGAAAAACGTTACCACTCAGTTTGGTGTTCCTGTGTTGTTTTAGGGCCCATCAAGTTGGTTCTGACTTATACGACCTTACGCACAATAGAACGAAACACTGCCAGGTCCTGCACCATCTTCACACTCCTTGTTATGCTTGAGCCCATTGTGGCAGCCACAGCGTTAATCTATCTCTTTGAGGGTCTTCCTCTACTTTACCAAGCATGATGTCCTTCTCCAGGGACTGATCCCTCCTGACAACATGTCCAAAGTATGTGAGACACAGTCTGGCCATCCTAGCTTCTAAGGAGCATTCTGGCTGTACTCCTTCCAAGACAGATTTGTTTGTTCTTCTGGCAGTCCATGGTATATTCAATATTCTTTGCCAGCACCATGATTCAAAGGGCATCGATTCTTCAATGCAATCTGTATGTTTAGGTTAATTCCAGAGAATTTCCTTTTTTTTTTCCCAAGAACTATAAATAATTTTTTAAAAGCACCTGGGATGCTCCGTGTGTCAGCAGTGTGGGTTTTCCTGCATGCTGAGCTGCAGGACACAGGAGAAAGCACTCCCCACAGCCCTTGGAAATCGCCACCTGCCCTTCCTGCTCTTTCTATAGAAAGCCCTGTAGCTCCAGCTACAGGAAGTAGTGTGTCTGCTTCTTATTTTCCATCTTTAAACCTTGTTTTTGAAAATAGAAGTTCATTTTCCTCATTATTTTTGACCATAAAAATATTATATTACCCCTCTTTTTTTAAATAAAAATCTACAAAATAGGGGGATATTATTTGAGGAAGAATTAAACATATTTTTCCATATTTAGTGCATCCCCCCACCTCCACCACAGGCTGACCAGACTATAGTGGGTGTTCCATCAGGCACTCCAAAATTCAATGGAAATGAGCGTTTTGAAGGAAATCACTGAGGCAGATTTTGGATTAGAATAGGGCAGCTTCCCTGTGAGCTTTGTCTCCTTATGTTTAAACCAGGGTTTCTCAACCTGGGTACTGCTGACATTTTGAACTAGAAAATTCTTTGTTGTAGGGGATTGCCCAGTGCATTCTCGGGTGTTCAGCAGCATCCTTGGCCTTTACCCACTAGATGCCAGTGACAGCCCCTACCTCAGTTGTGACAACGAAAAATGTCTCCAAACAATGCCACCTGTCCCCTGGGGCCAGAATCACTGACTTAAACTAAGGATAGTTGAGGAAAGTTGAGGAAAGCCCCTTCAGAGATGAAGAATCCTTTTAATATCAATCTTTAAAAAATATTTTTATAGTCAAGATTAAATTACTCATAAAGATTACAATCATCTCTGTAGGAACTTTGGACATTTAAAGAAAAAGTAGAATTCAAAAAAAAAAAATTCCTTACAAATCCAATTACAGAGATCAGTCATTCAAATAGAGAATGAAATGAAAATAGTATTTTCTCTCACTTCTCTGTGATGATTCCCTCAAATCATGAAAAGCCTTAATTTAATGATTCCACTACTAAACGAGACCGAAGACTATCAGTATGAAAGATTCTGGGGGTTAAGATGCATAATTCTCTTTTATATATAATATTACTAATTTCAAGCACGGTGATGTTTCTTGTTATTGGTTCTCGATAACAACTCAACTTAGTGCTAATGATAAGTTGAGATGTAAAAAAAAAAAAAAAAACTATCATTATAGCTAACTTAATCCCTTGCCGAATCATATTCATTTTTTCTGAGAGGAAAAACATTTGTTTCCTACTTTTAAATTTATCCTGCTTTTAAATATCTTTTCACAACTCTTGCAGAAAAAAAAACAAAAAAAACCCAGAAACTGGCTTAGGACAAACGGGGAAACATGATCTGATTTGGATTAAGATTGGGTAATGACCATGGATTGTCTGCCTGTTCCATAGCTCTGTCATTCACCTGGTAAACTCTCACCTACTTGTGCATCTGAAGGAGTCCTGGTGGTGCAGTGGTTAAGCGCTTACCTGCTAAACAAAAGGTCGGCAGTTTGAATCCACCAGCTGCTCCTTGGAAACCCTATGGGGAAGTTCTGCTTTGCCCTGTAGGGTCGCTATGAGTTGGTATTGATTTGACGGTAATGAGTTTGGTTTTTTTTGGTAGCCAGAGGTAGAAATGCGGTTATAGAATCAGGAAACTACCTTCTCCAATGGAACGCACACCACCCACAATCCTCAATGAAATCTAAAATTTCTTAGAGATTTGGAGTTTAGCTAATGCACATGGGTCATTTTCTGGAGCTTCTCTTTTCTGGTTTTTTATTCCAGACATTTTTGTTTACATGGGACTTTCTTGAGTGTTGCTAGACCCATCAGCTAACTGACTTCACTTGGTACAAAGCCAGTCCACAGACACTGAGCCTGCTCTGAATTCTGGTGGGAACAATCTAGAAAGGACAATGATTTTCAAGGGAGAGCGACCTCTTCCTGGAGGTCTGAGGCTATGTTACAGTATTGTGGAGTGTTGTTGCTTCAAGTCTTCCTTCTGTCCTTAAAGGCAATTTTGCCGAAATATGATCTTCGCATTTGGGGGAATTATTAAATCTCTAAAGTGTAAAGTTTAAGTAACTAATTGCATGTAAACCCCCCAACAATGTATGCATGTATGCGTATACCTTTAAAAGTGAAAGATGTTCAATGGTGCTATAAATAAAATTTTTAAAAAATAAAAACATGACTCGGGTATGTTTGTGGAAAATAAACAGCTCAAAGTGGCTGAACTCATTTTGTCTTTGTTACTTGCCTAGTCAATGTATCGCTCAGTAGCTCCTTGGATGGGTTTTAATAATTTGAGCCCAGTTTTCCCTTGGGTTTTGCTGCTCTCTTCTTCACACTCCTCCCTCTACCTTTCACCACTTGCAGTGCCACCAGGTGTATCTTAGCAGTAACGTTCCAGTTTTGATAAGGACAAACTTACCCAGAGACCTTCCTTACTGTCATCTGGATGACCTGGCTTTCCAGTGGGACCTACCTGACCCTGTCTCCCCAATAGGGAATATGTAGAAGGGGAGATCCTTGGATTTTGGGGAGTGGTGGGCAGGCTAATTTTAGTTTGGTTAGGTCCAATAGATTTGAGAATCTCCACAATGAATGAGGGGGTTGGTCTTCTAGTTCTTTTGGTTACTTTTATCAATCGACTGATTGATTAATTGACATAAACTTACTTTAAGCCATGTGCCTGTGATTCTTGCCTCCAGGAGTTTACAGCCTACATGTGACGCTAACTAAAGCAACCCAACTTTGTGGGAGTTTAAGGATCAGCAGAGAGGCCTTGTGCTGGATGGGTTTTAGCGCCCAAATGTGCACATACCAAGCCCCAGGTGACATCTGCAAATGGAGAGAGCCATGATCAGCTTCCCTGATTACAGCAATAAGTCTGTAGCCTGGAGCAGTAGCCCGAGTCTAAGACTCAGAGTTTGGAATCCCTGACCACCTCCATCTAAAAGAGAACCCCACCTCACTCTCTGTTCCCTTACCCTATTTAAATTTTCTTCATAGCATCATGTCTTTGTAACATTACATTATATTATACATTTATTTATTTATTCCACTATAACAAGACTTTGGCTAAACCACTACTGTATTCTTCAGGTGGCTTCCCTGTTAGGTAGTGAGAGCTTTTGTTGTTTAAACCAGGGTTTCTCAACCTCAGCACTGTTGACATCTTGAATTGGATAATTCATTGTCGTAGGGGGCTGCCCTGTGCATTGTAGGGTTTTTAGCGGAATCCCTGGCCCCTACCCATTAGATGCCAGTACTATCACAATACTTGAAACAGCACCCACCATATGGTAGTAGCTCGATGTTCGTTCAGTGTTGAATGAATGCATGAATAAGCAAATGAATGAACAGGTTCAACTCTTGGTGCTACCGGGTCCAGGTTTGGACAGGCCATTTCACTGCATTGAGCTTCGGTTTTTTCTTCTATAAATGAGGCTAGTGATGAAGACGTGTCTTACCTTTCTTACAGAGCTGTTGTAGAAATCAGAGGAGGTAGTGCCTGCTAGGGAGTCCTTGGGTGGTGCAAGCAATTAACACACTTGGCAGCTAACCAAAAGGTTGAAGGTTCAAGTTCACCCAGAGGTGCCTCAAAGAAAGGCTTGGCAATCTATTTCTGAAAAATCAGCCATTGAAAACCCTGTGAAGCACAGTTCTTCTACTCTGATACACATGGGTTCCCCATGAGTTGGAATCGACTCAAAGGCAACTGGTTTAATGAATGTGAGAAAACAAAACAAAATGAAACAAAAAAACCCAAACCCATTGCCGTAGAGTTGATTCCAACTCATTGTGACCAGACAGAATAGAACTGCCCCGTAGAGTTTCCAAGGAGCATCTGGTGAATTCGAACTGCCGACCTTTTGGTTAGCAGCTGTAGCTGTCAGCCACTACGCCACCAGGGTTTCCAATGAATGTGAGGAGGGTTTTAAACGTCAATGGATTTACCCTTACTTTTACCCTTTCAATCTGGCATTCACTTGCTCCTTGTTCTTACCTCTCCTTCTTACCCTTTAATAATTTTGTCTATTAATTAGCACCATTTAATGCTAGAAACCAAAACTTGTTGACACCAGGTTGATTCCGACTCACAGTGACCCCTCGATAGCACCAAGTAGAGATACTAGCAGCGTAGCATGGAAGCGAAGAGGAAGGAATGAAGAGTCAAGGATTGTTCACAGAAGAGTTAGCATTTTAAATTAGCCTTGGAGTAGTTCTGTGAGTGGAGAAAGAGCAGAAGAACATTCCAGGTAGAGTGTTTAGACTTCATTTTAAGCAGCTGACCCTAAAGATTTTGGAGGAGGGACATGGAGGGGCTGGTAGGTTGGGGAAATGTCAGGAATAGAATATCTTTACTAATATAATAAAAGGTTAATAATATGATAAAAAATGATTTTATCCAAACATTTTCCCCCAGAATGCTCCAAGCATCTGCCTCTTTCATCTCTCCCCCTGTCCAGGGAGGGCCCCAAGTGCCACTAGCGACCGCTAAGGATTCATTGTTCATTTCCTTGGACAGTCCACAGACACTCCAAATTTACCAGCAGCTTACCCTAATTCCAAAACCAGCTTTCCTTGACGCCTTTCCGTTGGTTTCAGTGGAAGCATCCTGCTCATAAACCCCGCCATCACCCCCTCACCCCATGTTTACCTGCAGCCATGGAGGCGATTCAACTCACGGAAACCCCTTGTGTGTCTGAGTAGGACTGTGCTCCATAGTGTTTACAGTGCTGTGCTCTCACAGAAGTAGATGGCCAGGCCTTTCTCCCAAAGACCACTAGGTGGATTTGAACTGCCAGCCTTTAGTTTAGTAGCTAAGGGTAAACAGTTTGCACCCCGCCGGGGGACCTGCAGCCGTGTTTAATGCTGCCTTTACTCTCCTCTCCTGTCTAGTTTGTCATTGTGCTCAGTTAATGCCCCATTGAGTCTCCTCCTCATCTCAGCTGCCCCCTTTCTGTTCTATCCCCATGGCTTCAGCTCTATCGCCTCACATCTGCGCCATTGCGGAAGTCTCCAGCCAACCTCCTGACCTCCAAACAACTTCCTCTTGACAAGCTTTTTGCTTCCCTTGGGTGCCAGGAGGAGGGACAAACTCTTCAGCCTATCACCGAAGCTCCCTCTCTAACACAGGAGGCTTTATTTTCTTCAGCAGACAAGAAAGGCAAAAGATATCTAAGGAAGACAGAACAGAGAAGATGTAATGACAGTTTCCGTGTGGACTAGGAAATCGAGTTGTGTACAAAGTGGGAAATGAATATTATACAGTAGCCTGTTCCTTTTGTGGCCAAAAGATTTTTGAATTATATTTGCCAAGTTAAAAGATTTCTCCTTTTTGGCCAGTTCCTTCCTTTTCTGTGTTGGCGTGTCAGTGTTTTCCAAAGGATGCTTTCCTGTGGATGATAGCTGCAGTCCTTCCATGCCTACTGTCAGGACTCACCGCACTCTTATACTGACATTTCCTGTGGGTGGGAGTGGAGCCATGATCTCTCTAGTCTTGTGTGAGGGAAAAAGGAGGATGGACCCTCTTTCCTTTCATATTTTTACCATGTAGTCACAAACACAGTCATAATAAAGAACTCTAATATACAGCCACAATAGTTAGCACATCATGCTGGTTCCTTTAGACCTGGAGACACAAGAGAAAACTTGCTGGAACAGTAGGGCTGGGCTTTCTCTCAGGGGAACTCTTTGAGTGGCCAGTGTTGATACAGGCTTCTGTGATGATGATAATAACCATGTCTCTTATCTGCCTCAGAAAACTGGGTACCCAAAGAAGACCACACTGGAGTGCAGTGAGGCTGTGGCTCTAATCTGATGTTTAAAGACATTCAGAAAAAACAAAACAAAATCCTAGTATCTTAGTTATTTAGTGCTGCTATAACAGAAATACCACAAGTGGAGGCTTCAGAGAACAGAAGTTTATTCTCTCACAGTCTAGTAGGCTAGAAGTCCAAATTTTGGGCGTCAGCTCCAGGGGAAGCCTTTCTCTCTCTGCTGGCTCTGGAGGAAGGTCCTTGTCATCAGTCTTTCCCTGGACTAGGAGCTTTTCAGTGCAGGGACCCCAGGTCCAAAGGACACGCTCTTCTCCTGGCACTACTTTGTTGCTGGTATGAAGTCCCCTTGTCTCTCTGCTTGCTTCTCTTTTATATCTCAAAAGAGACTGATTTAAGACAAAACCTGGTCTTGTAGATTGAGTCCTGCCTCATTGACATAACTTCCGATAATCCCACCTCTTTAACATCATAGAGGTAGGATTTACAATACATTGGACAATCACATCAGATGACAAAATGGTGGACAATCAAACAATACTGGGAATCGTTGACACCCATTCTTGGGTGACACAATTCAACCCATAATACCTAGTGTGACAAAACCCTGGTGGCATAGTGGTTAAGAGCTATAGCTGCCAGCCAAAGGTCGGCAGCTCAAATCCACCAGCTGCTCATTGGAAACTCTATGGGTCAGTTCTACTCTGTCCTATAGGGTCGCTATGAGTCAGAATCAACTCGTTGGCAACGGGTTGTCTGGTTGTTGTTGCAGTGCTTGATACTTGTATTATGCTTTTGCTTTCTTTGTTAAGAATTGAGCAATAGTACTTCCTAGCTGGAGAGACATGACTTGACCCATGATATGACCAAGCCTAGGTTATAGAAAAGCCTTCCAAATAAGAGATTTTATTATACACAGTAACATATACTTAACGATCTAGCTTAACATTTAAGGGTTCTGGTACTAGAGCCAGAGCCAATCCCAGCTGTAGCATTTATTAGCTGTTTGACCTTGGAAAGTACACGGTTAGTGAATAGAAAGTTCTCTAGGCCTCATTTTTACCACCAGTAAAATCACAACTCCTGCCTCAGGAGACTGTTGTGAGGATTAAAGGAGGTGGCCCATATGGAGTGCTCAGCACAAGGCCTGGTTCTAGAAATGCTCTAGAAAAGCTAGATTCTCTTTAAAATGCCAACTTGAGTAATTAAACTTCCAATTGAATTTTTCCTATTTTAACTCACTGCTCCCAGTAGAAAGTACAATATGTATAGTATGCACCAACCCAAACGTCAGCACCCAATTAAATTTTAAACTCCTTGAGACCACATTACACCATTTCAACAAAGGGCAACATAGAGCTGATCACATAACCAAACAAATCCCAAGATACATTATTCCTAGGAAAACAAAATAAACTCCAGGTGGAAAGGGATTCAATGAAATACCAGAGCTCAGTTTAGCAGGAACTTACCTCCCAGCCATAGGGCAGCAGTGCCTTCAACAGTAGTATCACTGTTCGAGGGTTACTGAGGCCAGGGTTCTAATCAAGGCAGTGAGGGCTTCAACAGAATCGGGGTGAATTTCCATTTCTGTCAATGTCCTCCAGCTGAAGACCACCAGGAACACACCGGTAGTCGAACCCAAACTAAAACCAAACCAGTTGCTGTTGAGTGGATTCCTACTCATGAAGATACCCCGTGTGTCAGAGCAGAACTGTTCCATAGGGTTTTCAGTGCCTGAGGTTTTGGATGTAGATCACCAGGCCTTTCTTACGAGGTATCACTGGGTGGACTCAAATCCCTAAGTTTTTGGTTAGCAGCTGAGAGTGTTAACCATCTGTACCTCCCAAGGAATCCTAGAGTTGAACAAGTGGCCTTTAATGCTCATTGCAAAGAGGGAGACTGTATACCATGGGAAACCTCAGTAGGAAGATGTTCAGAAGAACTTACAGGACTTGGGCTTGGGTTAGGTAAATTTAGAGGAGGGTTCAAAGAAACGGGAGTTTGCTCGGGATTAGATGCTGTCAGAATGTAGGGGAGATTCTGTGATTGGGTGCTTAGTAAGGCATAGATATAAGGCAGGAGGATAAAGTGAGGCTGCAGCTGTAATTGGAAAAGAAGCAGCAGTCACTCCTGTGACCCAGGATAGGGGGATGCTTGGTATTTTGTGGTTTGCACTGTGCTCTTGCTTTAGTCTGTACTTCGGCAAGATTACAGAGTGGTCTTGCTTTTTGTCTCACTTTCTTGTGGTCACCCACCCAGGGGCCTCTGGTCTCATGCTGGTGTTCTGAGACAATGTTTATGATCAACAAGAGAACACCATGACAAAGCTATTTCCAAACATCAGGGAGCCTGCTTTGTTGTTTCTTGTGTCTTTGGTGCTTAATACATTCGTTGGCACTTTTTAATGAAGCAGACTATTGGCATTCAAATCCTGGCTAAAAGCCACTGAGAAGCTGTGTCACTCTGAGCAAAATACTTCACCTCTTGGGGCAGCAGCCTGTTCTACACTTTACATTTGAAGAGTGGTGCCTACTTCCCAGGGGTATCTTGAAAATTAAATAAGATGATATGTGTTCCTGGCACATAGTCAGGGATTGAAAAACATTAGCTGTTTTGGTTGAGTCTCTCTGAATTAGCTCCTGGCTGTCTCATTTTGGAACACGCTTCAAATGTACTGCTTCTTTTTGCCTCATTTGATTGCCTCACAACATGGACTACTACAACAACAACAAAATTTTAAATACCAAGATCAGAAGACCTGTTAGAGGCTTGTGGTTATCTCCTCCTTTATACCCACACACAGGAGAGACCCTGATGCTGCCTGCAGCTACCATCCCACCACTGTTACCACCATGATGGTGTCAATAAAAACGATCAAAGAAAGACCGGATAGTGCATGTGTCATAGTGTGAGAGGTCACAGAGCTCATCAGTGGTCAGACTACTGCCCAAATGCGCAGTTATCCTGTGTGTCTCCTCATCACTAAATATTTGTTGAATACATGAATGGACCAGTGGATGAATGTAAACAGTGACTTGTAGTTCCCCTCTCATCTCACAGTCCATAAAGCAAGCCTTTTCTTTGTCTTTTGATACTGGCATACAAGTGAAGCTCTGTTGTAAAGATTACTAAGTCATGTTCAACATTTCAATGGAAAGAATGCTCTGTGCCAGATATCTGTGGTTTCCGTGAGTCAAGAGTCTTCAGGAGGAGCAGTCCCTATCTCCCCTTTACAGTTGCTAGGAATGTAGGCTACCACACCCACATACACTCCAGGCCACCACATTGGAAGCAGGTGTTTCGAACCCAGTTGCTCACTTGATAAGATAGTGTCCTTTGTCCTGCTTTTGGAACTGGTGATACGCCTCGATCCTCCTTCTTCTTCATTTCCCCTTATATGTTCTTTTTGCCTTTCTTAGAACTTTTTTTGTTGTTGTTGTTACTAAGTGGCAATAAAAACAAAACAGCACAGACATATACAAAGTGTTTGAGATGGTTCCAAACCTCAGAGGAATGCATGTTAAATAAAATAGTCATTTTCACATGGTATAGTTTGTTCCTCCACTTGGTTTTTAAAAATTAACACTATATTCTGGCTGTCTTTACAAGTCTTTACCCCTTTTTTATTAGGAATTATATAATATTCCACTGTGTGGCTATGTTGATTTAAGTATCTACTTTCCTACTGATAAACTTTACTTCCTTTAAAAAAATCATATAGACTTTAAGTTACATTGGCGTAACTAATACCTTTGGGGTAATATGTAGACTTGAACTCAATATTGTTAAAAATGTTTCATCTTTAAACTCCCCGTTAGTTTTCTATAATCAGTATATGTATCAGAAAAAAGTTATTTAAAAATAGTATTGATTTCAAAAATGTTTCCCTCCGTTTCTGAATTTCAATGACACTTATTGCTTCTACTTATATGTCTCATCTCTTCAAATAAATAGCATGTCCCTTGACAACATGGATTGCATCCTAATAATAATTACGTGGACTCGGCGCCTCTAAGTGCCAGATACTTCACACGTATATATGATCTCATTTACTCCTCAAAAAGCCAAAAGAGACAAAAGTTGTGCACAATCACACCTCCAGGATGTAACACCGCATACCATGCCCCACAAAAACAGTGATTTGTGGCCCACACCCGTGTCTTCAGTTTCACGCAGTTAAAAGGATCCTTGTCTTGCAGCACCATGCACGGTAAGTGGGAAAGGAGCTTTCCAAGAAACCTCAAACCCAAAAAATCAATCCCACTGCTGTCTAGTCAATCCTGATTTATAGAGACCCTATAGAACTACAGAGTTCTTGTTATTGTTAGGTGCCGTCGAGTCTGTTCCGACTTCTAGCGACCCTGTAGGACAGAGTAGAACTGCCCTATAGGGTTTCCACCCCTGCAAGAATGGCAAGACTACATCTCACATACTTTGGACATGTTGTCAGGAGGGATCAGTCCCCGGAGAAGGTCATCATGCTTGGTAAAGTAGAGGGTCAGTGAAAAAGTGGAAGACCCGTGACGAGATGGATTGACAAATGCCTACAATGGTGGGCTCAAGGTTAGCAACAACTGTGAGGATGGCACAGGACCAGGCAGTATTTTGTTATGTTGTGCATAGTGTCGCTGTGAGTCAGAACTGACTCCACGGGACCTAACGGCAACAACATAGGGTTTCCAAGGAGTGGCTGATGGATTTGAACTGCTGGCCTTTTTGCTAGCAGCCGAGCTCTTAACCACTATGCCACCGGAGCTTTGCCTAGGACAGAGTCAAAAAAAGAAAAAAAAGAAAACACAGACCCATTGCTGGGGAGTCGATTCTGACTCACAGAAACCCTATAGGACAGAGAGAAACTGCCTCATAGGGTTTCCAAGGGGCGCCTGGGGGATTGGAACTGCTGACCTTTCGGTTAGCAGCTGTAGTAGCACTTAACCACTATGCCACTGCCAAATAGTACTTCCAAGGCTGTAAATCTTTAGGAAAGCAGACTATTACATTTTTCTCCCACGGAATGGCAGGTGGGTTCGAACCACTGAACTTTCAGTTAGCGGCGCCGAGTGCTTTAACCACTGTGCAACCAAGGCAGGCCAAGGAACCTCAGAGGCAGAAAGTATAGGTGGGCGATGAATGTCTCACGGCCCAAGAAAGGCTGTCCTAGGACTCCATGGTTCACGCTTTGGGTTTCTTGGTCTTACCCTGGGATGTCTTGAGTGTTTCTTGCTACTCTGCCTCCGTGTCCTTCTCTGCTTGTAGAGTGGTAGCACATGATGAGGTTTTCATTCTCTTCTTGGCTACCTTCGTTTCCCTGTAGCTTTCTCCTCTTTTGTTTGACTAAAGGCTTTTCTTTCCCTTACAGCTGTTTTTCTTGTGCTCTTACGTTGAGTTCTTCTGGACTCCTTTCCACGTTGGAGCTCTACCACATGGGACCTCGGTGTGAGCCCAGGGTCAGGAGATAGGCCTCCAGCCTGTTCTGAAAGCCACTCTGTTCTCACGGGATCTCCTCCCCCCACGGAAAGCTGGATCCATGGACACAGGAGCCTTGTCAAACGTGGTTTTCTTTTCTTTGCTAAATTGTTTTGGCACCTGTTCAAGTACATTCTACTTCTCCCCTTTGGTTTTCTTATTTTCCACAAATCTGGTAAGCTTATAAGTACTTTAGGATTTCCTTTAAGCTTTAAGCTTGGCTTTCTATATTCTCTCTACAGGTAGCCAGGTGTGGGGCCACATTCTCAAGTAGGCTTATAAGTATGGGAACTGCTTTTAGGTGATATACAGATGAACTTCTTTTATTTGAATAATATGTATTTATTTTAATGCTTATTGAAACATAACCACCACACCAAACTTGTGATTTCATAGTTGTGCTATAAAATTTCCCTTTTGTGACACATCTATTTAAGTAGCAAAAAATTGACTTAAAGAAAATTCTGTTGCCTAGAGGAAAAGAGAAAGAAGGAAACCACAGACTGAAAGAAGAAACCAGTCTTCAAGACCAATTGCCTACACAAACCACAGCCTCAGTTACCCAGAGACCAGAAGAACTAGATGGTACTCGACCACCACTACCAACCATTCTGTCTGGGGCCACAATAGATGGTCCCAGAGAGAATGGGAGAAAATTGTAAAACAAAACTCAAATTCTTAAAGAAGACAGACTTACTGGACTGGCAGAGACCTGGAGAACCCTTGACACTATTGCTTTGAGATATCCATTAAACTTTGAACTGAGACTACTCCTGGAGATCACCTCTCAACCAAATAACAGATTGGCTCATAAAATAATATTACCTGTGAGTACTGTGCTCCTTTTATGTAAAAACATAACAACAATAACAACAAAACAATCATCTATCTGAGACCAAATTACCCTAAAGCAAAGGTCAGAGTGGGGGGAGAGGCGGGGGCAGGGAAGCAAAAATAATGGAAATGGAACAACAAGAACAGAAATAACGAGAATGTTGATGCAATGTGGAAAATGCAACCGATGTCATTTGAATAGTATATGTAGAAATTGTTAATTGGGAACCTAATTTTGCTGTGTAAACTTTCACCAGAAACTCAATAAAATATTAAAAAAAAAAAAGAAAAGAAAAATCTGAAACAATGCTAATCAATGCTGAGCAGTTACTGTAACACTTTATGTATATTAATTCACTTAGTCCTCAGAACAACTCTATCAGGGAGGTACTATTATTTACCCTCATTTTAAAGGTAAGGGAACAGGTACATGTCAAGTCTGCTGCTCAAAGTCACAGAGCTGGGAAGAGGCAGTACCAGGATAGGAACTCAGGTAGGCTGGCATCAGTATTATGTGCTAACCACGAGTCACAGAGCTGGGAAGAGGCAGTACCAGGATAGGAACTCAGGGAGGCTGGCATCAGTATTATGTGCTAACCATGGAACCATATTGCTGCTAAGAAAACAATCATGTAAGTGGTACAAGATTTTGGAAAAAATCATAAGGTGGTATTTGGATGATGGAACTTTGGGAAACACTCTTGTAATAGAAAACATATGAACCTTGGAGTCAGACAAACCTCAATCCCTGGATCTGCTATCTATTAGTTGTGTATTTCTGGACATGTCCCTTAACCTCTATTAAAATAAGGGAGAAAAATGTAAACTGCTCACTGTATCACAAGTTTTCAACACATATTGATTCCTTCCCTCTCTGCAAAACTCAGTTTTTTCATCTGTACAAAATCAGAATCAGTGAATATTGAGAGGATTAAAAAAAATGAGTATGAATGCATAGCAGGCATCTAAAAATACTTGTTAATTTCTTCCACTTCTCTGGTCCCTTATAGTTGGTATGTTGACATTTAAGATCCCCAAGTGCCTTAAGCAAAGGCTCCTGTCTCCCTGTCCCAACCAAGGGCCAACATTAGGTCAGTCTGGTGAATTTCACTGATGCCAGGCCCCCTCCACTGGTAAAGGGCACAAAGTCCAAGGTAACCAACCAGAGCCAGAAAGAGAGCTCATTCCTTGAGTGGAGCTGGGCTGACATGAAAGGGGCTGTATCTCCATCACAAGAGAGGGCAGGAAGAGGTGGAGATAACCTCTCAGGGTCCCTTAACCTTCTATGAGTCCATGGTGTAGGCCGTTCCAGGACTGGTTTGCTCACTATGCGTATCATCATAAAGTGAGGTTCTTGAGCTGCCAGATGTGACTGTGAGCAGGAACACCTGAGGTAAAGAATGGGAAATGCCTATAGCAGCATTCTAGTGGTAAAATATTTCTAGATTTTACAACTTTGAACCCATTATCCTGTAAAGAATAATACAAATGGCTCCAGACTATTTACCCAAGTGATTACAATGGCGTTTAGTAAAGACAGGCCTTATTTTTCACAAATGATTAAACCTTTATGGCTAATACAAGGGCAATTACATTTTAAGGGAAAAGATTGATTTACTAAGTATTTTGAAAACAGTCAGATGCCCTGTTATAATAACTGAAAACAAAATTTCATGCATCTTGATTGAAAGGACTTTTTATAAATGTCTGAGCTTTCCCCATCAATGTCTGTACTTCTCTCTCTCTCTTTAAATACTTAGTCTCCTTGACTTCTGTGAGGTAGGGAAAAGAGAAATTTGGGTCAGAAACTTTACATCCAAATCTCTGCTCTTCCACTACAGACTTGTGCGTGACCTTCGACAATTCACTGAAGCATCTGGCCCTGAGCTTCCGATCAATAAAGTGGGGATAATGATGTCTGCCCTGCCTGCCTTTCCAGGATTAAGGTCGGGATTATCGCGCGAGATAATACACATGAAAGCATTCTGAAAACTGTGAAGTGCCGTAAAATGCAAAGCATTATCATTCTCTTTGTCTTCTAAGGCCGAGTCATTTTCCCCTTCCAAGTTTCTGGTGTATTTCCTTATCTCCTCCCTAAAGCTTCAAAAAAAAAAAAAAAAAACCCAGTGCCGTCTGGACTCATAGCTACCCTATAGGACAGAGTAGAACTACCCCATAGAGTTTCCAAGGAGCGCCTGGCGGATTTGAACTGCTGACCCTTTGGTTAGCAGCTGTAGCACTTAACCACTACACCACCAGGGTTTCCCCCTAAAGCTTAAAAAAAAAAAAAAAAAGCTTAGGTGCCTCCAAAATGGTAGGAGAGTCAGAGTCTGTGAGATTCCACTGTCCAGAGTAAGCCTGGATGGCTGCTGAAGGATACTGCTTTTGTTTGTTTAATTTTTTGTTGTTTTCTAAACACAAAATGAAATCTCATTAACCTGGTGGTGGGGGTAAGCTAATGAAATTATTGGGGAAAAATGGGAGTAGTTAAAAATTTGAACACACTATCTCATTATGTTTCTTTCATTTCAGCAAGAGTTTTAAGCATCTACCATCTGTACTCATCAGTATTAAACAAGATGCAAAAGAAACCCTAAATGTGGCTTTACGTCAGCCTATGGGCGTGGGAGAAGTTTGAGATGCAAGAGGCTGAACTAGAACATGAAGCTGGGGTTCACGGGCCTCGTCAGGGGTCTACAGGCGGCTTTGGAGATCCTTTTTTAGAAACCATACGCCAAAAGTTATGCCTATGCACACGTGTGTTCTCTGCAGGAAGAATCCATTGGTCATATTCTTGAAAGGATCTTTGATTAAAAAACATTAAGACAGAGAACACGGCCAAGTTCTAGTCAGACTAAAGTAAAGATTCATGGCACATAGATTATGAAGCGGTGAGTTTAGTCAGAAAAGGCTTTTCAAAAGAAATGATTAAACCAGATTCTAAGCCAAGAAAAATTTCTGCTGGGTGTACTTACATGGGTAAAAAAGACTAAGGGATTAAATATCCCAGTTGGAGTGGTTGTAATATTCAGCACTTCACTAACTGGGAAAGCTTTAGAAAATGGCATTAGTTGTATTTCCTAAGTTAACCCTAGAAGTCAGGCTTCCTACCACCCATCTGTTAGTTTGTAGTATTGTGGTGGCTTATGTGTTGCTCTGATGCTGGAAACTATGTCACCGGTATCTCAAATACCAGCAGGGTCACCCATGATGGACAAGTTTCAGTGGCACTTCCAGACTAAGACAGATTAAGAAAAGCCTGGCTATCTACTTTTGAAAACCAGCCAATGAAAACCCTAAGGATCACAACAAATATTGTCCAACATAGTGCTGGAAGATGAACCCCCTCTGTTGGAAGACACTCAAAATACACAGTGGCTGAAACAATGGACTCAACTACACCAATGATTGTGAAGATGATGCAGGACGGGACAATGTTTTGTTCTCTTGTACCTGGGGTCACCATGAGTTGGATCCAACTCAAGGGCAACTAACTACAAGACCAAGTCAGGCTTAAGTTTCAATACATTTTGAAACTTTTCTGAATAAAACATAAATACAAATGCAAAAATAAAATGCACTTACATAATATTGGGGAAGCAAAAGAGAAAATGAAGGTGAAAATTAATTACCGGGAAATTTTTGACCAGTTGACCCCATTGCACCATTCCACCAATTAACTGAGTACAATTTTTTTTTTCTAGTGACTTAACATTCTCAATTTTTTCCTCAGTATAGAATTTAGAAATGGTCTGTGATCAGGTACCTTACTCTCTGACTGGGGAATCAGGAGGCAGAGAGGAACACTGAAAAATGCTCAGAAGACCTTCTCTGCAGGTTTAAATCCTGACTCTGATACTTCATCACTGTGAGACACTGAGGACAAGTCCTTTAATTTCTTTTAGCCTTAGATCTCCCATAAGGACAATGGAAATTTGGTTTCTTACTTCCTCCATCAGTTGAAAACTTTCATCTCATTTTTGGCTTGCCAGTTCAGTTGTGTGAAGTTGACTTGAGGCTACTTGGCTGCAGGATCTAGTGTGAGAATGCTCTTGGTCAAATGGGTGGTAAAATGTTGTTATTTTAGCAGCTGAGGGGATAGTTTGGGACTAAAATAATGAGGGAAAGGTTCACGGTGACTTCAGCAAGTCTTGAATATAGAATAGGCTTTGCACAAAACTGATGAGTAGGGTAAGTTCATCTCCTAAAGAGGGTTTTTTTTTTTTTTTTTAATTATGTGCTAAATCGACTCTTCAAAATCAGTGCTAATGCAAGGGTGGTTGTTAGCTCATCTCATGTAAATGATTATGAATTCTATATTGGTATCTATAAGTCAATAGAGTATTTTTTCCCTTTCTCATAAAATGACATCGACAGAATGAAAATACTCTCATTTGGAGAATTTTACATGCATGGAGGTGGAACCATTTACAGAATTCTTTTTAAGATAATTTGGGGAACTCTCTCCTGATAATTGTAGTGAATCTGAACAGAACCTTATAGTCTGAAAAGTAGTTTTGGATAAAGCATAAGGTATTGGTAGGTGGTATCATGTCAGCAACAAGGCAAAGCATGCCCTATGTTAAAGGTTCCGAAGTTATAATTCACCTTTTGAAGAGGTAAAAAAATGTACAGAGAAATTCAGTGATGGAGAAATTCAGTGATTTCCTCCAGGTCTCTCTTCTTGGCTTCAACAATGCTGCCCTCTCTGGCTCCTATATTTCTGGTTAGTCATCTTTTATCTCCTTCACTGGCATCTCTCCCCCTCCCTCTGTAAATGTAGGTGCTTCCAAAAACCATATACTCTGCCTTCTTCCCTTTTAGTCCACGCTTTCTCTTGATCATGTCATGGATTCAACTCCAGACTTTACTATTCTCCCAAATTCTGAAGCTATGTTCTTAAATACCTGTTGGACATCTCCTTTAGAAGGTCCTATCAGCCTTTGAAACTTAACATGTAAAAAGCTATGCTCATTTTCCGCCTCACCAAATCATTCCTTCTTCCTGACCTCCTTAATGCTGTTAACATTGCCGACCTCCAAACCACCCTGGCACTAAAACAATAAAAGCTCTCATATCATGAGCACTATGAGGGCTTTACTTATATTGTGTCTATAATTTTAGAAGATTTATATTTTATTGCTCCTTATTTTCCTTATTCTTGACTGAGGATTGGTATCAAACAGATCTGACTCTCCATGCCAGCTCCTCGACATATTAGTTGTGGTGACCTTGGGCAAGTTACTTCATGTCAGCTTTCCTGGTATGTAAAATAAGAACAATAGTCTTTATCTGTCTAGGAGGAGAAACATCTTGTCTTTGAGGTCACAGAGAAGAAGGGAAGATGAGTGATGGAGCAGATGAATTGTTAGCTGAGAGAAAGTAAGTCAAGAGGGTTCCCATCTAATGGTCTCTATTTTACTGAGAAGTGGGTGCACTTCCATGGATAAGGTATGAGGGGAGTCCATGAGGGAAAACCAGAGGACAGTGGTGAAAATTCACAGTAACTATGGCATCCCTGACTGGCACAAATGCTTAAGAGCTTGGCTATTCACTGAAAGGTTGACAGTTTGAACCACCCAGAGGTACTTCAGAAGAAAGGCCTGGCAATCTATTTCAGAAAGATCACAGTCACTGAAAACCCTATGGAGCACAGTTCTACTCTGAAACACATAGGAATTATCTTGATGACAACTGGTTTTTGGTTTATTCTGAAGTATAGAAAAGCTGATTAGGGACAACCAGAGGGCAGGCTTAATGAGATGAAAGAGCAGGGTAAGTGTGACTAGGGAACAAGAGATGAATGACAAAGAGTGAGAAATTGAAGCTTCTGATTACAGAGACAACCAGTCGCTGTGGCAAAAATGGTCTTATAAGAGCAGGTGGCATGAGTGGAATAGAGATGAAGGTCATTGGAACTGGAGGGTAGGCTGTTGGATGGTGGAATTTGCTAGGATCATGACAAGACTCGATGATGGGGAACAGGTGCTACAGTTTTGAAAAGATGAGGGGGAGTGACCAGGAGGTTGGTATTAAATAGCCAGCAGGAGGATAATCCAGTGACATCGCTGAATGACATGAGGGACACCCTACAGTTCTAGCTCTTCTCCCTGACGTTCACATCTTCTTTTTATTCATTTTGCTGAAAGTTTCCAAGGTTATCTTTATGAAGAATAGATCTGATTATGACATTCCCTGCCTCAGAATTCTTCAAATTGTTCCCACTGGCCACAGAAAAAGTCTCAACTTCTGATTTAAGATTCAAGTGACCTCTCTTCACCTTTTTTTTGCAGCCCTGTCTCCTGTGATGGCCCTTTTTCCACCTCATGTGTCAAACGAGATTATCAGCTCTTCTGTGATCATAACATCTTCTTTCTTTCCTCTGTCCCTTTATCTGCTCATTTTGTCTCTGGGCCTGGAATGACTTTGCCTCGCTTCCCGCCCAAATGAAATGTTGCTTCTGTGTGAAGCTGACCCTGAACTCTCTGAACTCCTACAGCATTTTGTCTGAATCTCACTCTGGAACTTATGACATCTGCCCTGTTTTATAATGATCTCTTCATGCATCTGATACTCAATGCCACACAAATCTTGAGTGTGAGGGTGTTCTTTTGGTGCCTAGTACATTCCTTGCACATAATATGTAGGTGTGTAATATATATGTTTTCAATAACATGTTTATCAAAGTGGCAGTGTACCTTCATTACAGAAAAATTTGGACTGCAGAAAAGCATCCTCAACTCCACCACACAAAAAGAAAATAAAAATCTCTAGTAATTCTACCACCTAGAGGTAAGACTACAATATATTAGCATATACCCTTCCAATTGAAGCCTAAAATAAGGACAGAATCTGCTCATGGTCATATCACCTCAATCCCTGGTTGCATATTGGGATCACTTGTAGCTTTTACGCTTGAACCTCACTCACTCCCAAACATTCTGCTTTGATGTTTCTTAGATTGAAATAGAAATCCTGGTGGCATAGTGGTTAAGGTCTATATCTGCTAACCAAAAGGTTGGCAGTTCGAATCCATCAGGAGCTCCTTGGAAACTCTATGGGGTAGCTTTACTCTGTCCTATAGGGTGGCTATGAGTCGGAATCAACTCTACAGCAATAGGTTTGGTTTTGGATTAGATTGAGTTTGGGTATATTTGCTTAGAATGTATGTAATAATAATATCTAATATTTATTATTACTATTTTAAACATTTTACATGAAAAGTATTAATCTCTTGAGTCCTACAAAAAGTCTTTTGAAACTGATGCTCCTATTAGCCCCACTCCCCTGTTTTTAGTGAGGAATCCCTGGTTGGTGCAAAGATCAAGCAATCAGCTACTAACTAGAAGGTTCATGGGTTGAAGCGCCTCAGAAGACAAGTCTGGAGATCTGCTCCTGAAAGGTTGTAGTCTTGAGAACCCTATGGAGCACACCTACTCTGCACCCACAGTGTCAGCGTGAGTCAGAATTCACCTGAGGGCAACTAACGACAACCACAATCACAACATTTTTAGTTAAGAAAACTGAGACCAGAGAGGTTAAATAATTTTCCCAAAATAGTACGTGCTTAGTGACAGAAGCAGGACGCCAAAGCCTACGCTTATGTCTACCACCCAGATTGTCTCTTACGTAACATACATACAAAAATATATATTTAAATACCCAATGTCCTTCTTAAAATTAATGCATTTTATGTTTGCTTTTCAAGTATGAGGGTTAAGATTGTGTGTCAACTTGGCTAAATTTCTGATTCTCAGTATTTTGGCAGTGATATAACGTGATCACTTCCCTGTTGAGATTCAATATGTGATCACCCCCATGATGGGATCTGCTGTGAGTAGTCAGTCAGCTGGCAGGGAGTTTCCTTGGGTGTGTGGCCTGAACTGAATATAAGCAGGCATTCTGGCAAGGCTCATGGGCTTTTGCTCATGCTGGATCCTGCAGCTGGCTCCTGTTCGTCTGACCTCCAGGTCTTGGGACTTGAGCTAGCAGCTTACCTGTGGTCTTGCTTGCCGACCTTGGGATTCATCAACCTTCTCAGCCTGTGAGCAAGAGCTCTGCTCTCTGAACTCCTGCCAATATTGAGTTCACCAGCCTCTGAGGCTACATGAATCAGAAGCCTCTGTCTTGACTTGGAACATTGCAGGCTCTACAACCAAGAGAACCATTTCCTTGATATAGATCTCTCTCTGTGTATATATTTATACACTTTACTGGTTTTGCTTCTCTAGAGAATCCAGCCTAAGACACCAAGTATTTAGATTGCCTTAATTTTTCTTATCAATTTTATTGTAAGGTGAAATTTAGCATGGTACAAGTCAGCAAAATGATGTTTCATTTATTTTTTTAAATTTTATTGTACTTTACATTCCCCTCGAGATTGGGAACTAGACAAGGATGCTGTTTATCACTGCTCTTATTCAACATAGTGCTGGAGGCCCTAGCCAGAGCAATTAGGCTAGATAAAGAAATAAAGCATAACCAGGTTGGTAAGGAAGAAGTAAAAGTATCTCTATTTGCAGATGACATGATTTTATACACAGAAAACTGTAAAGAATCCTCAAGAAAACTACTGAAACCAATAGAAGAGTTCAGCAGAGTGTCAGGTTACAAGATAAACATACAAAAATCCGTTGGGATTCCTCTATACCAACAAAAAAAACACCGAAGATGAAATCACCAAATCAATACCTTTTACAGTAACCCCCAAGAAGATAAAATACTTAGGAATAAATCTTACCAGAAAAGTAAAAGACCTACACACAGAAAACTACAAGACACTACTTCCAGAAACCGAAAGAGACCTACATAAGTGGAAAAATATAGCTTGCTCATGGATAAGAAGAGTTAACATTGTAAAAATTTCTATTCTACAATGTCTTAACATTGTAAAAATGTCTATTCTACATTGCATCTATAGATACAATGCAATTCTGATCCAAATTCCAACATTTTTTAACGAGGTGGAGAAACAAATCACCAACTTCATATGGAAGGGAAAGAGGCCCTGGATAAGTAAAGCATTACTGAAAAAGACGAACAAAGTGGGAGGCCTCACCCTATCTGATTTTAGAACTTATTATACTGTCACAGTAGTCAAAACAGCCCAGTATTGGTACAACAATAGATACATGGGCCAATGGAACAGAATTGAGAATCCAGACATAAATCCATTCACATACGAGCAGCTGATATTTGACAAAGGCCCAAGGTCAGTTAAATGGGAAAAAGATAGTCTTTTTAACAAATGGTACTGGCATAACTGGACATCCATCTGCAAAAAAATGAAACAAGACCCATACCTCACTCCATGCACAAAAACTAACTCAAAATGGATCAAAGACTTAAATCTAAAACAGTAAAGATCATGGAAGAAAAAATAGGGACAACCTTAGAAGCCCTAATACATGGCATAAACAGCATAAAAAACAATGCAGAAGAGAAACCAGATAACTGGGAGCTCCTAAAAATCAAACACCTATGCTCATCCAAAAACCTTGCCAAAAGAGTAAAAAGATTACCTACAGACTGGGAAAAAGTTTTTAGCTATGACATTTCCGATCAGCATCTGATCTCAAATCTACACGATACTGCAAAAACTCAACTACAAAAAGACAAATAACCCAATTAAAAAATGGACAAAGGATATGAACAGGCACTTTACTAAAGAAGACACTCAGGTAGCTAACAGATACATGAGGAAAGTTCACAATCATTAGCCATTACAGAAATGCAAATCAAAACTACAATGAGATTCCATCTCACTCCAACAAGGCCGACATTAATCCAAAAAACTCAAAATAATAAATGTTGGAGAGGCTGTGGAGAGATTGGAACACTTCTACACTGCTGGTGGGAATGTCAAATGGTACAACCACTTTGGAAATCGATTTGGGACTTCCTTAAAAACTTAGAAATAGAACTACCATAAGATCCAGCAATCCCACTCCTTGGAACATATCCTAGAGAAGTAAGAGCCTTACACAAACAGATATATGCATACCCATGTTCATTACGGCACTGTTTACAATAGCAAAAAGATGGAAGCAACCAAGGTGCCCATCGATGGATGAATGGATAAATAAATTATGGTGTATTCACACAATGGAATATTATACATTGATAAAGAACAATGATGAATCCGTGAAACATTCCATAACATGGAGGAACCTGGAAGGCATTATGCTGAGTGAGATTAGTCAGCTGCAAAAGGACAAATATTGTATAAGACCATTTTTATAAGAACTCGAGAAACAGTTTAAGCGGAGAAGAGAATATTCTTTGACGGTTACGAGAGAAGGGAAGGAGGGAGGGAGGGAGGTAAAGGGGCTTTCACTAATTAGATCGTAGATAAAAACTATCTTAGGTGAAGGGAAAGACAACACTCAACACAGGAAATGTCAGCACAACCGGACTAAACCAAAAGCAAAGAAGTTTCCTGAATAAACTGAACTCTTCAAAGGCCAGCATAGCAGGGGTAGGGGCTTGGGGACCACGGTTTCAGGGGACATCTAAGTTAATTGGCGTAATGAAATCTATTAAGAAAACATTCTGCATCCCACTTTGGAGAGTGGCATCTGGGATCTTAAAAGCTAGCAAGTGGCCATCTAAGAAGCATCAATTGGTCTCAACCCACCTGGAGCAAAGGAGAATGAAGAACACCAAAGACTCAAGGTAATTATGAGCTGAAGAGGCAGAAATGGCCCCATAAACCAGAGACTACATCAGCCTGAGACAAGAAGATCTAGATGGTGCCCGGCTACAACTGATGACTGTCCTGACAGGGAACACAACAGAGAATCCCTGAGGGAGCAGGAGAGGAGTGGGTTGCAGACCTGAAATTCTCGTAAAAAGACCAGACTTAGTGGTCTGACTGAGACTAGAATGGCCCTGGAGGTCATGGTCCCCGGACCTTCTGTTAGCCCAAGATAGGAACCATTCCCAAAGCCAGCTCTTCAGACAGGGATTAGACTGGACTATGGGATAGACAATGATACTGGTGAAGAATGAGCTTTTTGGATCAAGTAGACATATGAGACCATATTGGCATCTCCTGTCTGAAGGGGAGATGAGAGGGCAGAGGGGGTCAGAAGCTGGCTGAATGGTCACAAAAGAAGAGAGCAGAGGGAAGGAGTGTGCTGTCTCCTTAGGGGGAGAGCAATTAGGAGTATATAGCAAGGTGTTTATAAATGTTTGTATGAGAGTCCGACTTGATTTGTAAACTTTCACTTAAAGCACAACAAAAATTAAAAAAAAATTTTTTTATTGTGCTTTAGGTGAAAGTTTACAGTGCAAATTAGTTTCTCATTTAAAAATGTATACATAAATTGTTTTGTGACATTGGTTGCAATCCCCAAAATGTGACAGCAATCTCCCTCTTTCCACCCCCTGTTCCCTGTTTTCCATTCATCCAGTTTTCCTGTCCCTTCCTCCTCCTCATCTCACCGTTGGGCAGGAGTTGCCCATTTGGTTTCATACACTCGATTGAACTAAGAACCATAATCCTCATGTGTGCTGTCGTTTGTTTTATAGGCCTGCCTAATGTTTGGCTGAAAAGTGGGCTTCTGGAGTGGCTTCATTTCTGAGTTAGAAGGATGTTCTGGGGCCATACTCTTGGGAATTCCTCCAGTCTCTGTCAGACCAGTATGTCTGGTCTTATTTTGAGAATTTGAATTTTGGTCTACATTTATCTCCTGCTCTGTCCGGGACCCCCTACTGTGGTTTCTGCCAGAGCTGTCAGTGGTAGTAGCAGGGTACCATCTAGTTCTTCTGGGCTCAGGCTAGTAGAGGCTGTGGTTCATGTGGCCTGTTAGTCCTTTGGGCTTGATGTGTTTTTTATATAATATTTTATTAGGTGTTTGAATTTGTTCTGAACTTTGGTTTTACAGTCTCGTGAGAGACGGCCTTGTGTTTGTTTTTGAGAATAATTCCCATGAATTTTGTATTTGAGGTTAAAGGTTTTGCTTTGACTACCAGAGACTAAAGTTCTGCTGGTGCTGTATTGGAGCCCTGGTGGAGCAGTGGTTAAGAGCTATGGCTGCTAACCAAAAGGCCAGCAATTTGAATCCACCAGCCACTCCTTGGAAGCCCTATGGGGCAGTTCTACTTTGTCCTATATTGTCATTACGAGATGGGATCGACTTGACGGCAACGAGTTTGGTTTTTTTGGTTGGTATTGTATCGTTGGGAACTCCTAACATTGTCTCTCATATATTTGATTTTTCTCAAGTTCTAGAAGGCTCTCAGGACATCTAATATGCAGCATCAACTCCATGCCCTTGAAATTCGCACACAAAGATGAAACACAACCAATTGAAGAATCTGATCTGACTGCTGAAGCAGATTCCAATCTCAGCAACAATTTCATTTTTTTCAAGAGCATTTCTCCAGCTATACATCAATATTTCCTAACTCAGTACATATGCAAGTATTGATTTACAATATTTTAGATCAATAATCTAATTATCAGCAGTGAAAAATGCATTTTACCAAGGTACATGGATACTCAGAATAAAGACCTACTTTGCATTCCCTCTTGTAGCTAGATGTATCCTTGTGACAAATTTTGGAAAATGGAATATAAGTAGAAGCAGTATGTGCAAATCCTTGCCCCTTCCTTCTTCTAGCTGACTAGAATGCAGATATAATAGCTGCCAAGACACAGGGTAAGAGATAAAGAGATGTTGACATCTTTGCAATCAACAAACTGATTATAATTTTATGCACTAAAATCATTTTTTCGCATTTGGTGCTTACCTGTCCAGAAGTTCTTAATTTTAATGCTATGCAATTTATCATTTTTTTTCTCTTCTAGAAAAAAAAAATGAGTCACTGTTTATTGTGTACTATTTAAATAGCTTTTTTCTATGCCAAGATTATAGGAGATTCCTATGATATTTTCACAAGACTTTGTTTTATCATTCACATTTAGATACACAATTCACTGAAGACCAGGTCACTAAGTGAAAATTGGCATTATGCAAAAATGGAAGATGACCACATCAGATCATAAAATGGAGGGTAACTACATCATTACGTAACTGTCAAATTATATCATTACATAACTGCCAAATTATATCATTACATAACTGCCAAACTGAGAATCATGGCCTAGCCAAGTTGACACATAGCATTAACCATTACAGGCAGCGTTATTCTTGCCTCATACCCTGGCATTTTTTGCTGTCAGACTGAAGTTGTTAATGCACAAAATAGTCAGATAGTAGATTTTTTACTATTGTTCTAAGTGTCAAATGTTGGATAATGAGATAGTTGATAAGTAAGAATTAAGTGTATTGAAAAGAAAAAGTATCATCTTTGTAATAAATGAAGTATCCATATATGCATGGGTCTGTCTCATGACTCCATTAATTACAATGGTCTCTTTGCTTATCCTTGCATCAGTACCACTGTGTCTTAATTAATACAGTTTTTTATAAATAATATTAATTGTGTTGTAGGTAAAAGTTTACACAGCAAATTAAGCTTCCATTTAATAATTTGTATAGAAATTGTTCCTTGCCAGTGGTTACAATTTTGACAATGTGTCAGTATTCTTATTATTTCCATTCTGTTAGCTCTATTTCCATTGATCTAGCTTCCCTTCCCCTCCTTGCCTTCTCATCTTTGCTTTTGTCGAGGATTTCATTTCACTTGGATCCATAATCAATGCCCATGGAGGCAGCAGAGGCATGGCATATGGCAAAGCTGCTGCAAAAGGCCTCTTTATCAAGTGTTAAGAAGCAAAGATATCACTCTGAGGACTATGGTGCATTTGACCCAAGGTATGGTGTTTTCAGTTGCCTCATAGGCATTCAAAAGCTGGACGATGAATATGGAAGACTGAAGAAGAATTGATGCCTTTCTATACACATATAGGCATCATCTATCTGTGTAAACCCACACATATTTTTGGTTGTTTTTTTACTGTTGTTGCAAAATTGTATGTGTTATAGCATTTACCAAAATAGCCTCTTTTTCTAGTGTACTTCTTAGTGTCCTTATTTACCTTGGTCAGGTTATGCTGACTTTACCCATATTTCCAATATCAAGTATCTACTATCTAGAAAGTGATTCCCCATCCCTTTTCCTCCCATCCCTGTTAACCATCAAAGAGCTATGCCTTCTGTGTATATACCTAGTCTTGATTTTTTATAATAGTGGGACCATACAATATTTGTCTTTCTGTGATTGACTTATTTCACTCAACGTAATGTCCTCCAGATCCATCCATGTTGTGTGATGTTTTGCAGATTCACCATTATTTCTAGTTGGGTAGTATTCCATTGTATGTATGTACCACAGTTTGTTCATTCATTCATCTGTTGATGGGCACTTAGGCTGTTTCCAAATTTTACTATTGTGAATAATGCAACAATGAACACAGGTGTACATATGTCTATTCGTATTACTGCTCTTGTATCTCTGGGATACATGCCTAGGAGTGGGATTGCTGGATGATAATGTATTTTTATTTCTAGCTTTTTGATGAAGCTCTATACTGTTTTCCATAGTGGTTATACCATTTTACAATCCCACCAGTGATATGTAAGAGTTCCAATTCTCCCATGACCTCACCAGCTTTTGTGGTTTTCTATTTTTTGATCATTGCCATTTTTTCATGGGTGAGATGGTATTTCCTTAAAGTTTTGATTTATATCTCCCTAATGGCAATGATCATGAACATTTTTCATGTACTTTTTGGCCACCCAAATGTCCTCTTTGGTAAAGACCTGTTCACATCCTTTGCCCATTTTTTGATTGAATTGTTTCTTTCTGTTGTTGACCTGTTTTTATATGTTTTAGAGAGTAGACTCTTACTAGATATGTCATTGCCAAGGATTTTTTTCCCAGTTGGTAGGTTCTCTTTTTACTTGGTAAAGTCTTTTGATGAGCATAAGCATTTGATTTTTAGGACATCCCAGTAAAATTTTGCTGAAGAACATTCAAAATCAGTTGCAGCAGTACATCAACAGGGAACTGCCAGAAATTCAAGGCAGATTCAGAAGAGGATGTGGAACAATGGATATCATTGCTGATGTCAGATAGATTATGGCAGAAAGCAGAGAATACTAGAAAGATGTTTACCTATGCTTTATTGACTATGCAAAGACATTTGACTGTGTAGATTGTAAAAAATGATGGATAACATTGTGAAGAATGAGAATTCTAAAACACTTAATTATGCTTATGCGGAAGTTTGTACTTGGACCAAGAGGCAGTCATTCGAACAGAAAAAGGGGATACTGCATGGTTTAGAATCAATAAAGATGTGCGTCAGGTTGTGTTTTTTCACCATACTTATTCAATCTGTATGCTGAGCAAATAACCTGAGAAACTGGACTATATGAAGAAGAATGGGGCATCAGGATTGGAGGAAGACTCTAACAACGTGCAATAAGCAGTTGACACAACCTTGCTTGATGAAATTGAAGAGGACTTGAAGCCCTTACTGATGAAGATCAAAGACTGCACCTTCTTTATGGATTACACCTCAACCTAAAGAAAACAAAACCCCCCACAACTGGGCCAATAAACAATGTCATGTTAAACAGAGAAAAGATTGAAGTTATCAAGGATTTCATTTTACCTGGATCCACAATCAATACACATGGAAGCAGCAGTCAAGAAATCAAACGATGCATTGCATTGGGAAAATCTGTTGCAAAATACTTCTTTAAAGTGTTAAAAAGGAAAGATGTCACTTTAAGGACTAAGGCAACACTGACCCACAAGCCATGGTGTTTTCAATAGCGTTATATGCATGTGAAAGCTGGACAATGAGTAAAGAAGACTGAAGAAGAACTGATGCCTTTGAATTATGGCGTTGGTAAAGAATATTGAATGTACCACGGACTTCCAGAAGAACGAACAAATCTGTCTTGGACGAAGTACAACCAAAATGCTCCTTAGAAGCAATGATGGTGAGACTCTGTCCCACATACTTTGGACATGTTATCAGGAAGGACCAGACCCTGGAGAAGGGCATCATGCTTGGTAAAGTAGAGGGTCAATGAGATGGAGTGACACAATGGTTGCAACAATGGGCTCAAGCATAAACGATTGTGAAGATGGCGTAAGACCAGGCAGTGTTTTTGTTCTGGGATTGCTATGAGTTGGAACCGAATTGATGACACCTAAACAATAGTTATCTAATTTATCTTCAGTCACTGTACTCTTTTAGTTTTGTTTGATAGGCTATTTATGCTGAAAATTAGGTCCCCTAGTTTTGATCCTGGAATCCCTGGTGGCGTAGTGGTTAAAAGCTGTGGCTGCTAACCAAAAGGTCAGCAGTTCGGATCCACCAGGTTCTCTTTGGAAACCCTATAGGGTAGTTCTACTCTGTCCTTTAGGGTCCCTATGAGTTGGAGTCTATTCGACAGCAATTTTTTTTTGGGGGGGGGTGGGAGGTGGTTTAGTTTTAATCGTATGTTATCTCCTAGGAACTTTATAGTTTTAGCTTTAAGGTCTTTGATCCATTTTGAGTCAGTTTTTGTACACGGTGAGGTATTGGATCCTGGTTCATTTTTCTGCATATGGATATCTAGTTTTGTCAGCACCATTTTTAAAGAGACTGTTTCATCCCTCTGAATTTACTTTGACTCTTTGTTGAAGATCAACTGCTGGTGGAAGGATTGATTTACCTCTGGGTTCTCCATTCTATTCCATTGGTCTATGTGTCTGTCATTGAATGAATACCAGGCTGTTTTGATTACTGTGGCTGTATAGTAAGTTTTGAGATTGGGAAGTGTGAGGCCTCCTACTTTGTTCTTTTTCTTACAATATTGCTTTAGCTATTTGAGGGTTCCTTCCTTTTCATATTGTCATGAATGGGATTGTATCCCCCCAAAATATCTGTCAACTTAGCTAGATCATGATTCCTTTTTATGATTGTCTACCACTTTACCGCCTGATGAAATTTCCCTATGTGTTGTAAATCCTATCACTATGATGTAATAAGATGGATTAGCGGCAGTTATGTTGATGAGGTCTACAAGATTAGATAGTGTCTTAAGCCAATCTCTTCTGAGATGTAAAAGAGAGAAGCAAGCAGAGAGATATGGGAGCCTCATACCATCAAGAAAGCAGTGCTGGGAGCAGAGCGCATCCTTTGGATCTGAAGTTCTTGCACTGAGATGCTCCCAGACCAGGGAAGACTGATTGCAAGGACCTTCCTCCAGAGCTGACAGAGAGAGAAAGTCTTTCCCTGGAGCTGAGACCCTGAATTTGTACTTGCAGCCTACTAGACAGTGAGAGAATAAATTTCTCTTTGTTAAAGCCATCCACTTGTGGTATTTCTGTTATAGCAGCACTAGATGACTAAGACACATACAAAATTGGAGATTAGTTTATCCATTTCATTAAAGAACGTTGTAGGGATTTGGATTAATATAGTTTTTTCAGATTTAAAATTCTTGGTTAGCAGATATTTTCCTTTAGCAAGTAAATATATCATTCCTTTGTATTCTGGCTTTATTGTTTCCGTTGCAATATCAGCTGCCACTATTTTTTTAAAGCCCGTCTGTCTTTTTTCCTTGGATGCTTTCGAGAGATTGTCTTTGGTTTTCAGCAGATTCGCTATGATGTGTCTAGTGGAGTTTTCTTTCCTCCTGGTAAGTGTTCGTAGGTTTTGAATCAGTCACTTTCTGTTTTTCATCAGCCACTGCACTTTCAAATATTGCTTCTCCTCCATTTTTTCTCTCCTCTCCTTCTAGGACTCCAAATATTTAAATCTTAGACCTTCTCACTGTGTCTTACATATCTTTTATCCCATCATTTTGTTTTTCATCTCTTTATCTTTTTGTGCTTCATTCTGAATATTTCTTCTGATTTATCTTCCAGTTCACTAATATTTTCCTCAGATTTATCTAAATGCCTGGTCAATGAGTTTTTCATTTCATTTTATTTTTTATTTCTTATATGTCCATTTCCTTTTTTATGTATGTGCATAAATATTTTTTCTTAGTTCTCTGCTGTATTTTTTCATGTCTTTTATTTCCTTGAACATTGTAAGCATATTTATTTTAAAATCTGTGTTGAACGCTCTTTAATAATTGGAGCCTCCGTGGATCTGTTTACATTGCTTGTTTTTTCTTTTCTTTTCTTTGTGTGTGTGTTTAATTGTGTGTCATACATATTACAAAACTCTTTGTACAAATAATTTGAGACTGGGCTGATGTTATCTTCCTAAAGAGAAGATATAATTTTGCTTCTTTCAGGTACTTGGGTGGCACTACCAATGCTGGATCACCTCAGTCCAATTTTAGGGATTGAGAAGATTTAAAGCTGAACTGCTATCCTGCAAAGATCTCTTTACTTCCAGTTCAGACTAGAGTTCAGTCTGTTAGGGTTATAATCCAATGCAAAGCAGATTCATCAGGTTCCCCTGTTGACTAGCTCTCATTCTAACACCTATCCCCTTAACAATACAAGGATGTCAAAAGTGCCACTCTCCTCATAGTCCTCAGGCAAAAGCAGTCCCAAACATGGGACTTTCTGTGCCTTATCTTCCACTATATCTTGGCTCAGTAATTCTGCACTTGCTTGATAGCTCTCTATTGTAGATTTTAAACCATTTTTTTCCAGCTTTTCTAGTTGTCCTCAGCAGAGAGGTTGATCTGAATTTCCTAGTTTGTCCTTACTACAAGCAAACGTTTGCTTCAGCATAAATCATCTCCTAAGGCACATCCCTTCTCTTATACTTTCCCTAGTATTGGAAGTTGCATAATTCCCTTTAAAAAGGTTCCCACGGTGCTGCTGCCTCTGAACGTGCCTCTTGAGAATCTGCTCAGAAAATTGACCTGACTCTTCTTGGGTCTTTGCACCTATCATATAAATTTCAGAATACGTTTATAGGTTTCCACACACAAAAATTCTATTTGGATTTTTATTGAAATGACATTGACTTTTCATAATAATTGTGGACTTGGAACTGGCAGCAATGGATTTCTGATAACATGGGTGAGACAGCCGCCTTTACAGCCAGGTTCTGTGTTGCACTTTTGGGAGGTTTTCTTGGAAGCATAGCCTAGGACTCTTTCTTAAGCTCTTCTAATGATTCTATGAGGTATCTCTACTCTTAATATATTGATTGCTGGAACTAGGTAGAATGGATTTTATTTTTCTTGACTAAGAGCCCTTTCTAATGCATCAGGTTAAAGGAATTTTTATATCTTTTGAATTTTCTTAGAGTTTTCTTTTTCCTTCTTATTTATTTTAAAGATCGTGAACGAGTGTTTGAATTTAATTCAGTGTTCCTTCTCTTTATCTACTGAAATAAAGATGTGATGTTCCTCCTTTAACCCAGAAAGGTGGTTAATTGCACTAATTATTTTTTAAAATGTTGAACCACACTTCATTCCTGGGATAAATCTTATCTGGATATGAATGGTGATGCATATCTGGTCAAGATTCAGGATTCCATTGGATAATACTTTATTTAAGATTTTTGCATCCCTATTTATGAGTGAATTTGGCTTATACATTTATTTTCTAGTACCATCATTGTAGTGGTTAAAAGCTCAACTGCTAACCTAAAGATTGGCAGTTCAAATCCACCAGCTGCTCCTTGGAAACCCTATGGGGCAATTCTACTCTGTCCTATACAGTTGCTATGAGTTGGAACCGACTCGACGGCACCTAGCAATAACATCATTATTTACTTTTTAAATAAAAATTATGATAATCATATGAAATGGTTTGGGTAATTTTTCTCATTTTTGTTTTCTGTTACCTGTTATAGTTTTTGTAAGATAGGACTTATTTGTTTCTTCAAACTTGGTCAGACTAACTTCTAAAGTTGTCTAGACTTCATGCCTCTTTTTTTTTTTTTTTTGAAGGAGGATCGTATTTTTGAAGGCCTATTTAGTTTCCCTAATGGTTATTGATATATTTAGATTTTCTACCTCTTTTTTTTTTTTTGAGTTAGTTATGGCAATTTATATTTGTCATCTAAGTTTCCAAATTTGTAATAAAGTTGTTCACGGTGTACACTAATAATTTTAAGATTCTACTGATTTGTAGTCCTGACCCTTTTTTCTCATATTGCTTATCCCTTTTCTCTCTTGTCTTTCCAGATTATTTTATTAGTCTTCTGAAAGAATAAGCTTCAGGTTTTATTGATAAACTCTTTCTGTTTGCTATTTGTTTTTGTCATGTTAAGGTTGAGATTCCCGCTAGACACTCAAATGGAGATACTAAGGAGACTGTATACAAGTCTGGAGGTCACAGCAGGAGACATAAATCACAAGAATTATCAGGATAGAAATAACATTTGAAACTATGGGACTAGATGAGATCACACAGGAAAGAATGTAGATGAGTGCTTCTCAAATTATAAGTGGGGAGAAATAGTTTTTTTTTTTCTCCTTATTTCCAATCTATTGCAGTCCTATACTTTATAAAATATGATAATACAAATCACTGTAAATATGAAACATAAGCTACTAAACATATAAAAGACAAAGACATCCAAATTCAAGTCTAACTTTTTATTCTTAGATACAACATAAAATTACTCTGTCTTAGGCTGGGGAAGCAAAACCAATAAAGGGTATAAATATATATAGAGAGAGATTTATATCAAAGAAATGGCTCACAAGATTGGAAAGGCTGAAATGTCCTAAGTCCATGGATTAAGGAAGAGGCTTCTCCTGATTCATGTAGCCACAGAGGCTGGAGAACCCAAGGGGCTAGCAAACCCAAGGTCAGATAGCAGGGCTCCACTCACAGGCTGTGAAAATCAAGGAATTCCAGGACTGGAAGATAAGCTGATAGCTCAAGTCCCAAGAATTTGAGGCCAGATGAACAGGAGGCAGGCAAAGCAAACAAAAAGCCAGAACGTCTGCTTATATTCTGATGCAGGCCACGTCCCCAAGGAAGCTCCCTTTCAATGGATTGGCTACTCACAGCAGATCCCATCATGCAAGTGATCACACGTAAACATTGAGAATCATGGCCTAGCCAAGTTTACACACAATCTTAACCATCACATACTCTGTTAAATTGCTACTAAAAGGTTTTAAAGGCTGACTTTCAGTTTCTGTACTTAGCTCATCTTGGTCTGGTAATATGCAGTTAATGGACAGTCACTGGCCTGCAGACCACACTTCGAGTATCAGCACCCCAAAAGAAAGGCCTAGTGATCTACTTCTGAAAAATCAGTCATTGAAAACCCTATGAAGCACAGTTCTACTCTGACACACCTGGAGTTGCCATGTGTTGGAACTGACTGGATGGGTCCCGGAAAAAAAAAAATGTACAAGAGAAAGAGAAGAGGACCAAGGACAGAGCTCTGGGGGATTCCAACTTCTGTAGACCTGGTAGCTGGGGAGGATTGAGCAAAGACCAGGGAGGAGGAGCCATGAGTTAGGAGGAGAGTCAGGCAAGCCTACTGGCATGGAGGGGCCCTGGTGGCACAGTGGGTAAGAGCTGGGCTGTTAACCAAAATGTCGGCAGTTCGAATCCACCAGCCACTCCTTGGAAACACTACGGGCAGTTCTGCTCTGTCGTGTAGGGTTGCTATGAGTCAGAATCGACTTGACAGAAATGGGTTTGGTTTCGGTTTTATTGTCATGGAGGCCTGGAGAGGAAGGAGTGGTTAAACATGTCAAATCTGACTGAGTGGTTGGGTAACATGAGGACAAAGAATTGATCACTGGCTTTGTCGGTATTTAGGTTGATAAAAGAATCTGGGGATGAAAGTTCTATTCAGAGTGACTTGGGGAGAGACTGGAACAGGTGGAAGTGGAACCAGCAGCTATGACAACTTTTTAAAGAGTTTTACTCTGGGGAGACCAGAGAAATAGGGCTATAGTTGGAAAAGGATATGGAGTAAAAAGAAGATGTTTTGTTTATTTGTTTAAAAATATACACTATTACCAGTTGTCAAGTTGATTCCGGCTAATGGCGACCCGAGAAATTCCTGGGTGGTGCAAATGATTAACGAGCTCAGCTCGGAGTTTCAGTGCACCCAAAGGCACCTTGGAAGAATGCCTGGCAATCTACTTCCAAAAATCAGCCGTTGAAAACTCTGTGGGGCACAGTTCTACTGTGACACTCATGGGATTATCATATAATATTAAGTGATGTTTATACGTTGACTGGCATAATACAGGTGATGATGGTGCAGGTGACCTTGATTCAGGAGCAGTTTTCATTAGGGACATTCAGTCTGGGGAAATTACAGCTCCAGTCCAGGAGCCAGTGAGCAGGGCCTGGTGGTGGATGTGTCTTCATCTCTCTTCTGAGAAAGCAGCCTGTTCCCAGTGGTAACTGCAGCCTTCATTCTTGTGTGTGTGGGTAGTGAAATCCTGGTTCCGGGCTTTATGCAAGAGGTCTGCTTTGGGTTCAGATCCTGTTTTCCCGAGGAAGGTAAAATTCCACTCCCGCTGAGTGGTGTCCCTATTGGCCTGAGGCTTCCGTCCTTGCAGACTTAACATGTAGAACTTGAGATGATGAAAGTAATAAAAGCTAAAAACCAAACCCATTGCATCAAGTCTGTTCTGACTCATAGTGACTCTACAGAACAGAGTAGAACTGCCCCATAGGGTTTCCAAGGAGCAGCTGATGGCTTAGAACTGCCGACCTTTTGGCTAGCAGCCGAACTCTTAACCACCGCATCGTCAGAGCTCTGATAAAAGTAATAATTAACATTATTTGAATGCTTACTATACACCAGACACTTTGCATTTATTAACTCCTATAAACCTCACAATAGCCCTATGAAGTAGATGTTATTATTACGATCATTTTACAAATGGGGAGACTGAGGTGCAGAGATGTAAAGTAACTTGCCTATGGTGATACATTCAGGACTCAGGAAGTGGCAACCCTGGAATATGAGCCCAGTCACCCTAACTCCAGAACCCAAAAGTTGTGTAAGCGTTTGTATGTTGTGGTTGTTAGTTACGGTCGATCTGATTCCTCCTCGTGGTGACCCCATGTGTGCAGGGTAGAACTGCTCCATAGGGTTTTTAAGGCAGTGACCTTTTGGAAGCAGATCACCAGACCTGTTTCCTGAGACACCTCTGGGTCAGTTTGAACTGCCAACCTTTCAGCTCCTAGTTGGGCACTTCGCCACTTGTGCCACCCAGGGACTCTAAGAATTTGTACAGAGGGATTTATCACACAGCACATCATAATTTGGGCATTCTGACATTAAAAATTTCTCCACCATTATGTTTGGGTAGTGATTTAGCTTCAGCAAAAACATAACCTATTACATTAAATCAATACTATTAATTTGATTTTTCTGCTGGCATTCACATTTTAAATGTGATTATTTTCAGAGCTCTAAATGAGCTAAAAGTATAATCTAGTCTTAGGTTTTTGCATATATACCTATTATAATAAAAATCATTTTAGCCAACAATGGAGGTCCTCAAAAATTTTTCTCCTTAGAGTCTGTTTATACTTAAGTGTAAAACATACTGGTACAGTTACTTTTTTAATCTTTTTTCTTTTCTGAAAGAAAGAGGATCTTTGTTTCTCTGCTCATTTCCTCATGATTAACCAGACTTGTTCTCCTGTAGAAGAGTTAATAGCGCAACTCAACAGAGCCGCTCTCTCCTGCCTAAAAGGACTGGATTAGAGGGTCTCTCAGAGACCCGTCTTCAAAGGCCTCAGCTGCCCAGGTAGCTGAGCAACGTAGAAGCAGAATCTTGGTTTTGAATTGCTTTCCAAGTAGGCTTTATTCAGTTCAGGAAAAGAGGGAATGCACTGTGATTCTTAAAGAAACTTTTGCATTGCAATTACAGATTTTCAAGACATCCATCCCCTTTTCGTGGGTATTTTCTTAGAAAGGGGAAAGTGAATAGCCTCCAACAATCTACTCTGTTTCACAGAGGTGACAGAAGTTCAAAATAGGAGCAAGTTGATGATGCAGACTCTGTGAGGTTGACCAGGGACCTGAATACTGGCCCTATGTGCCTCTTCCTATTCTTGATTACTTAGCAAGTGTGTGAGCCTGGCTTTCTGGTGCAGGGAGCCAGGGCTGGTATAATCCTGTGACAACTTTAGAAGTGTTGAATACAAACTGAGTATCATTTGCTAGAACTTTAGGTTGACAATTCAGTAAGAAAAGGCTTAATGAGTTCCACAGAATTGTTCCTAGATACTACAATAGTTTTTCACTACTACTATAGGGCCTGCTTTGAGTTATGGTTTATTCTAGCACACAATAGACAATCACTGAGCAGTTATTGGTGAAGGAGAAGGACATGAGGCTTGGTAAAGTAGAGGGTCAGGGAGAAAGAGGAAGACCCTCAATGAAATGGATTGACACAGTGGCTGTAAGAATGGGCTCAAGCATAACAAGGATTGTAAGGATGGCGCAGGACTGGGCAGTGTTTCCTTCTGCTGTGCATAGGGTCGCTATGAGTGGGAATCAACTCAACGGCACCTAACAACAACAACAAGTAGTTATTGAATGAGGAATACATCTTTCATTCTCAAGTGATATTTTGCAAATAGTCAGACACTATTTCGGCATATTATTTGACAGGGGAGTATACTTTCCATTTTGACCACTTACTGGCAGATATCTCATGCCTCGAAAAACCCTAATCTTAACTAGAATTTTTCACAGTGTGTGAATAAGATTTAAAAAAAAAGTTTGTTACATTCTTTATCAAAAACCACATTTGTTAATAAGATGTTAGGGCCAAGCATCTTTTTTTTCGATCACCAATTGTAGTTGTTGTTAGATGCCATCAAGTCGAGCCCGACTCATGGTGACCTTATATGTAACGGAATGCAGCACTGCCCCGTCCTGTGCCATCCTTACAATTGTTGGTAGGTTTGAGCTCATTGCTTCAGCGATTGCATCGGTCCAGCTCATAGAGGGTTTCCCTTGTTTACACTGACCCTCTATTTTACCAAACATAATGTCCTTTCCTAGTGAATGGTCTTTCCTGATGACATGCCCAAAGGAAACAAAACAAAGTCTCACCATCCTCACTTCTAAGGAGCATTCTGGCTATACTTCTTCCAACACTGATTTGTTTGTTCTTCTGGCAGTTCAGGGTATACTCAACATTCTTCGCCAACACCACAATTCAAAGGCGTAACAATTCAAAGGCATCAATTCTTCCATTTTCCTATTCATTGTCCAGCTTTCACGTGCATATGAGGTGATTGAAAAGCTCATGGCTGGGTTAGGCACACCTTTGCTTTTTAACACTTTAAAGAGGTCTTTTGCTGCTGATTTTCCCAGAGTCATTTGACTTCTTGACTGCTGCTTCCATGGGCATTGATCGTGGATCTAAGAACGCAATCATTGACAACTTCAGTTTCTTCCTCATTTATCACAATGCTGTTTAGCAGACCAGTTGTGAAGATTTTTTGTTTTCTTTACATTCAGATGTAATCCGTACTGAAGACTACAGTCTTTGACCTACATAATAGCGTCATTATTATAATAAACAATAAATGCTTCAAGTTGTCTTCACTTATGGCTGGCAAGGTTGTATCATCTGCATATTGTAGGTTATTAATGAGTCTTCCTCCAATCTTGATGTCCCACTCTTCTTCGCAGAGTCCAGATTCTCAGATTATTTTCTCAGCATGCAGATTGAATAAGAATGGTGAAAGGATACAACCCTGCCATACACCTTTTTTCAATTTTAAACCATGCAGTATCTCCTTGTTCTGTTCCAACGACTGCCTCTTGATCCATGTACAGTTTCTGCAGAACACAATTAAGTGCTCTGGAATTCCCATTCTTTGTAATGTTATCCAGATCATGAATTGATGGTCATTTTTATCTCCAGTCCAGTTACCAGACACGTAATGAGAAAAAACACAGTGAGTTTTTGCTTGTTATTTTTTCCACAATAAGACTTAAATTGGTGAGTCAATTGCAAAAGAGGAAAAATTTGAAAGAAAAGTTGGATTTTCCAGTTGTTGCCTGCTGACATGATAAGTTACTAAAGATAAATGATGAAAAAGGCATTTGCAAAATTGAGATAATAAAGCTACCATCCTGATAAAACTAAATACAAATTTTGAAAGAGCATGTAAACTTTTTAAAAATAATAAACACGTATCGGGTGCTTGCTGTGTGCTTGACACTGCCTATCATAAGCTGTTTACAGCTTGTCGTTGTTGTTAGTTTGTTTCAACTCATAGCGACCCTATAGGACAGAGTAGAACTGCCCCATAGGGTTTCCAAGGAGTGGCTGGTGGATTCGAACTGCTGACGTTTTGGTTAGTAGTCGAGCTCTTAACTACTACACCACCAGGGCTCTGTTTATAGTTTAAACACATTTAATTCCCACAATGATTCAATGAGGTAAGTAATTATTATTATCATTTATTCCCCTTTCACAGATGACATGATTCAATTAGATGGGTAATTATTATCATTTATTCGTCTTTTATAGATGAGGAAACTGTGCTGCAGAGAAATTAAGTAATTTGGGTAAGTTGACCAGGCAGTCTGGCTGCAACATGGGCTTAAACATAGCAATGATTGTGAGGATGGTGCAGGACTGGACAGTGTTCTGTTCTGTTGTACATACGGTTGCTATGAGTCAGAACTGACTTGCTGGCACCTAACACTAAGAAGTCTGGCTCCTGGTGGTGCAGTGGCTAAAGTGCTCAAATGCTAACCACAAGGTCATTGGTTCAAACCCACCAGCCACTCTGTGGGAAAAAGATCTGGCGATCTACTTCCGTAAAGATTACAGCCTTAATGGAAACCCTATGGGGCAGACTGCTCTGTCCTATAGGGCTGCTATGAGTTGGAATTGACTTAAAGGCAACGGGTTTTGGTCTGGCTCCTGGTGGTGCAATGGTTAAAGAGGAATTGACTCCATGACTACCAGGACAAGAAGTCTGGCTCCGGAGCCCATGAACTTGGTTGTGATGCTACACTGCCTCTGAAAAGACAACAGAGAGTATGTCAAATTGTGTCTACCCTCAAGTGTTCACTGAAGACCCAACTCACACAAGTTATCCTTTTAAAAAATCAGTAAGATGCCACTGTCATTGCTGATAAAGTCTTCTTGTTCTCTTCATCCCTAAATGGATAGAAAGGATTCAGAAGATGTCAGTAAAATACTTGTAGCTTTCTGTACGAAATTAACATTTTAAACGCAGATAGCACATTTTAGCAGCTAGTCTGCACAATAAATGTACTCAGCAGGGTGCAGATAAGAAGTCAAATAAAGACCTAGTGTCAGACACTAACAGACAAAACCAGGAAAACAGGAAAAGGGCACAAAGTTCATGGGCATGAACTTTCTGCTACGTTATTGATTAGGCTATTTTGTTTGATTTTTCTTTTTCTCTGACAAAGATCAGCTAGAGCAATGCCTATGAGACATTTTCAGATGTAAAAAAAATTGCCCTCTTGTTAGTTTCATCCCAAGAAGACTACAAAAAGCCTCCTCCAAGTGATAGACCGAAATTCTGGGTCTTAAGATCTCCGGTGGCTCACTGGTTAAGTGCTTGGCTGCTAACTGAAAGGTTGGCGGTTCGAACCCACCAGCTGCCCCTCAGGAGAAAGCTGTGGCAGTCTGCTCTCATAAAGCTTACAGCCTTGGGAAACCTATGGAGCAATTCTACTCTGTCCTCTACAGTTGCTATGAGTTGGAATTGACTTGATGGCAGTGGGTTTGGTTTTTTGTTTTAATTTAGAATACAGGTATCCCCTGTCTTCTGAAAGTTCACTTTACACCACTTCACTTTTTTATGATTTTTATTGTGCTTTAAGTGAAAGTTTACAAATCAAGTCAGTCTCTCACCCAAAAACCCATATACACCTTGCTACACACTCCCAATTACTCTCCCCCCAATGAGACAGCCCACTCTCTCCCTCCATTCTCTCTTTTCATGTCCATTTCGCCAGCTTCTAACCCCCTCCACCCTCTCATCTCCCCTGCAGGCAGGAGATACCAACATAGTCTCAAGTGTCCACCTGATCCAAGAAGCTCACTCCTTACCAGCATCCCTCTCCAGCCCATTGTCCAGTCCAATCCATGTCTGAAGAGTTGGCTTCGGGAATGGTTCCTGTCCTGGGGCAACAGAAGGTCTGTCTGGGGGCCATGACCACTGGGGTCCTTCTAGTCTCAGTCAGAACATTAAGTCTGGTCTCTTTATGAGAATTTGGGGTCGGCATCCCACTGCTCTCCTGCTCCCTCAGGGGTTCTCTGTTGTGTTCCCTGTCAGGGCAGTCATCGGTTGTAGCCGGGCACTATCTAGTTCTTCTGGTCTCAGGCTGATGTAGTCTCTGGTTCATGAGGCCCTTTCTGTCTCTTGGGCTTGTAGTTGCCTTGTGTCCTTGGTGTTCTTTATTCTCCTTTGATCCAGGGGGGTTGAGACCAATGATACATCTTAGATGGCTGCTTGTTAGCATTTAAGACCCCAGACACCACTCTTCAAAGTGGGATGCAGAATGTTTTCTTAATAGATTTTATTATGCCAATTGGCTTAGATGTCCCCTGAAACCACGGTCCCCAGACCCCTGCCCCTGCTACCCTGGCCTTCAAAGCATTCAGTTTATTCAGGAAACTTCTTTGCTTTTGGTTTAGTCCAATTGTGCTGACCTCCCCTGTATTGTGTGCTGTCTTTCCCTTCACCTAAAGTAGTTCTTATCTACTATCTAATTAATGAGTGCCCCCTCTCCTACCCTCCCTCTCTCCCCTCTCTCGTAACCACAAAAGAATGTTTTCTTCTCAGTTTAAACTATTTCTCAAGTTCTTATAATAGTGATCTTATACAATATTTGTCCTTTTGCAACTAATTTCACTCAGCATAATGCCTTCCAGGTTCCTCCATGTTATGAAATGTTTCACAGGTTCCTCACCGTTCTTTAGCGATGCACAGTATTCCATTGTGTGAATATACCAGAACTTATTTATCCATTCATCCATTGATGGGCACCTTGGTTGCTTCTATCTTTTTGCTATTGTAAACAGTGCTGCAATAAACATGGTGGTGTGCATATATCTGTTCGTGTAAAGGCTCTTATTTCTCTAGGACATATTCCAAGGAGTAGGATTGCTGGATCGTATGGTAGTTCTATTTCTAGCTTTTTAAGGAAGCGCCAAATCAATTTCCAAAGTGGTTGTACCATTTGACAATCCCACCAGCAGTGTAGGAGTGTTCCAATCTCTCCACAGCATCTCCAACATTTATTATGTTGTGTTTTTTGGATTAATGCCAGCCTTGTTGGAGTGAGATAAATCTCACTGTAGTTTTGATCTCCATTTCTCTAATGGCTAACGATCATGAACATTTCCTCATGTATGTTAGCTACCTGAATGTCTTCTTTAGTGAAGTGTCTATTCATATCTTTTGCCCATTTTTTAATTGGGTTATTTGTCTTTTTGCTGTTGAGTTTTTGCAGTATCATGCAGATTTTAGAGCTCAGGTGCTGATCAGAAATGTCATAGCTAAAAACTTTTTCCCAGTCTGTAGGTAGTCTTTTTACTCTCTTGGTGAAGTCTTTGGATGAGCATAGGTGTTTGATTTCTAGGAGTTCCCAGTTACCTAGTTTTTCTTCTGCATTCTTTATAACGTTTTGTATACTGTTTATGCCATGTGTTGGGCTCTAACGTTGTCCCTATTTTTTCTTCTATGATCTCTATCATTTTAGATTTTATATTTAGGTCTCTGATCCATTTTGAGTTAGTTTTTGTGCATGGAGTGAGGTATGGGTCTTGTTTCATTTTTTTGCAGATGGATATCCAGTTATGCCAGCACCATTTGTTAAAAAGACTGTCTCTTCCCCAGTTAACTGTTTTGGGGCCTTTGTCAAATATCAACTGCTCATATGTGAATGGATTTATGTCTAGATTCTCAATTCTGTTCCATTGGCCCATGTATCTGTTGCTGTACCAGTGCCAGGCTGTTTTGACTACTGTGGTGGTATAATAGGTTCTAAAATCAGGTAAGGTAAGGTAATGCCTCCCACTTTGGTCTTCTTTTCCAGTAATGCCTTAGTTATCCAGGGCCTCTTCCCCTTCCATATGAAGTTGGTGATTTGCTTCTCCATCTCATTAAGGAATGTCATTGGGATTTGGATCGGAATTGCATTAAATGTATAGATCGCTTTTGGTAGAATAGACATTTTTATAATGTTAAGTCTTTCTTTCCATGAGCAAGGTATGTTCTTCCATTTATGTAAGTCCCTTTTGGTTTCTTGCAGAAGTGTACTGTAGTTTTCTGTGTATAGGCCTTTTACATCTCTGGTAAGATTTATTCCTAAGTATTTTATCTTCTTGGGGGCTACTATAAATGGCGTTGATTTGGTGATTTCCTCTTCGATGTTCTTTTTGTTGGTGTAGAAGAATCCAACTGATTTTTGTATGTTTATCTTGTATCCTGATACTCTGCTGAACTCTTCTATTAGTTTCAGTAGTTTTATGGCAAATTTCTTAGGGTTTTCTGTGTATAAAATCATGTCATCTGCAAATAGAGATACTTTTACTTCTTTCTTACCAATCTGGATGCCCTTTATTTCTTTATCTAGCCTAACTGCTCTGGCTAGAACTTCTAGCACAATGTTGAATAAGAGTGGTGATAAAGGGCATCCTTGTCTGGTTCCCGATCTCAGTGGGAATGTTTTCAGGCTCTCTCCATTTAGGGTGATGTTGGCTGTTGGCTTTGTATAAAAGCCCTTTATTATGTTGAGGAATTTTCCTTCTATTTCCTATTTTGCTGAAAGTCTTTTATCATGAATGAGTGTTGAACTTTGTCAAATGCCTTTTCTGCATCAATTGATAAAATCATGTGATTCTTGTCTTTTGTTTTATTTATGTGGTAGATTACGTTAATTGTTTTTCTAATGTTGAACCATCCCTGCATACCTGGTATGAATCCCACTTGGTCATGGTGAATTATTATTATTTTTTTTTAATTAATCTTAATTTGTTTGTTTTTGTGATTTCCCTATTTGAGTTGATATCAGGACGATCTGTTTTGTGACCTTGTGTTGTGCTGATATCTGATATTATTGGTTCTCTGACCAAACAATATCCTTTAGTATTTCTTGTAGCTTTGGTTTGGTTTTTGCAAATTCTCTAAACTTGTGTTTGTCTGTAAATATCTTAATTTCGCCTTCATATTTCAGAGAGAGTTTTGCTGGATATATGATCCTTGGCTGGCAGTTTTTCTCCTTCAGTGTTCTGTATATGTCGTCCCATTCCCTTCTTGCCTGCATGGTTTCTGCTGAGTAGTCAGAACATATTCTTATTGATTCTCCCTTGAAGGAAACCTTTCTTTTCTCCCTGGCTGCTTTTAAAATTTTCTGTTTATCTTTGGTTTTGGTGAGTTTGATGATAATATGTCTTGGTGTTTTTCTTTTTGTATCAATCTTAAATGGGGTTCGATGAGCATCTTGGATAGCTATCCTTTCGTCTTTCATGATGTCAGGGAAGTTTTCTGTCAGGAGTTCTTCAACTATTTTCTCTGTGTTTTCTGTCCCCCCTCCCTGTTCTGGGACTCCAATCACCTGCAGGTTATCCTTCTTGATAGAGTCCCACATAATTCTTAGGGTTTCTTCATTTTTTTTAATTCTTTTATCTGATTTTTTTTCAGCTATGTTGGTGTTGATTCCCTGGTCCTCCAGATGTCCCAGTCTGCATTCTAATTGCTCGAAGTCTGCTCCTCTGACTTCCTAGTGTGTTGTCTAATTCTGTTATTTTATTGTTAATCTTTTGGATTTCTACATGTTGTCTCTCTATGGATTCTTGCAACTTATTAATTTTTCCACTATGTTCTTGAATAATCTTTTTGAGTTCTTCAACAGTTTTATCAGTGTGTTCCTTGGCTTTTTCTGCAGTTATCCTAATTTCATTTGTGATATCATTAAGCATTCTGTAAATTAGTTTTTTATATTCTGTATCTGATAATTCCAAGATTGTATCTTCATTTGGGAAAGATTTTGATTCTTTTGTTTGGGGGGTTGGAGAAGCTGTCATGGTCTGCTTCTTTAAGTGGTTTGATATGGATTGTTGTCTCCGAGCCATCACTGGGAAACTAGTGTTTCCAGAAAATCCGCTAAAAAAAACTGCAGTCAGATCCCTATCAGAGTTTTCCCTCTGGCTCAGGCTATTCAGATGTTAATGAAGCCGCCTGGGGAGGGTGGGGGAGGGAACAGAGAGATAGGAGAGTAGCACCTCAGAATATAGACAAAGTTGCTTGTCTTGCTTGGAATGCCTATTATATCTGAGATTCCCGCGGGCGCGTCGCCTATGTGTGCTGGCTGTGTGGAGATTGCCCCCGGGGGGTCTGGCCCGCTGGAGTCACGGTCAGATCCTCCGCTTCCAGCCCCACGCCCAGCGTCAAGGCTCCCCTACTGGGACGGTGCACTCTCGACTCCAAAATCAGTCGCTGCCTCCCGGAGACTTCTCGTCCCTCCAGCCAGGTGGCCGTGCCGCCCTCAAGAACCAGTTGGGCCTCCTCCCGGGGTTAGTTCAGTTGGGTGGAGTAGCTCCCCGTGCTTGTGCCGTGACCGAGTGTCCCGGCTGGGACGCTGTTCTCTCCGCTCCAATACCAGTCGCTGCCTCCCGGGGACTTCTCCTACCGGCTGCATCCCATGCCGCCCGCGCGACCCGGCTGGTCCCCTTCCCGGGGTTAGTTCAGGGGCGTGGAGCAACTCTCTGTGTTTATGGCGTACCTGCGTCCAGTCCAAATCCCTGCGGGATGGTTCCCCGGCTCGGATGCTGCTCTTTCTGCTCCAAGATCAGTCACTGCCTCCCAGGGACTTCTCCTACCAGCTGCGTCCCACGCCGCCCATGGAACCGGCTGGTCCCCCTCCCGGGGTTAGTTCAGGGGGGTGGAGCAGGTCTCTGTGCTTGTGCCGTACCTGACTGGTACGCTGGCTCCAGGCTCTGGAAACAATCGCTGCTTCCCCGTATTAGTTCGTTCTCCATCTCTAGATCTGTGTTTGTTGTTCAGGGTTCGTAGATTGTTATGTATGTGATCGATTCACTTGTTTTTCCGTGTCTTTGTTGTAAGAGGGATCTGAGGTAGCGTCTGCCTAGTCCGCCATCTTGGCTCCGCCCCGAATTATTTTTTTGATATGTTGTTGAATTCTATTGGCTAGAATTTTTTGAGGATTTTTGTATCTACATTCATGAGGGCTATAGGTCTATAATTTTTTCTTGTGGTGTCTTTACCTGGCTTTGGTATCAGGGATATGGTGGCTTCATAGAATGAGTTTGGCAGTATTCCGTCCTCTTCTATGCTCTGAAACTCTTCTCTGAAAGTTTGATAGAACTCTGCAGTGAAGCCGTCTGGACCAGGGCTTTTTTTTGTTAGGAGTTTTTGGATTACCTTTTCAATCTCTTCTTTTGTTACTGTTTATTTAGTTGTTCTACCTCTGTTTGTGTTAGTTTAGGTAGGTAGTGTGTTTCTAGGAATTCATCCATTTCTTCTAGGTGTTCAAATTTGAGTATAGTTTTTCATAGTAATTTGATATGATTCTTTTAATTTCAGTTGGGTCTGTTGTAATATCACCCATCTCATTTCTTATTTGGGTTATTCGCTTCCTCTCCTGTTTTTCTTTTGTCAGTTTGGCCAGTGGTTTATCAATTTTGTTGATTTTTTAAAAAATCAGCTTTTGGTCTTGTTAATTCTTTCAATTATTTTTCTGTTTTCTATTTCATTTAGTTCAGCTCTAATATTTATTATTTGTTTTCTTCTGGTGCCTGTGGGTTTCTTTTGTTGCTCTCTTTCTATTTGTTCAAGTTGTAGGGATAATTCTTTGATTTTGGCCCTTTCTTCTTTTTGAATGTGTGCATTTATTGATATAAATTGGCCCCTGAGCACTGCTTTTACTGTGTCCCAAAGGTTCTGATAGGAAGTGTTTTCATTCTCATTGGATTCTCTGAATTTCTTTATTCCATCCTTAGTGTCTTCTATAATCCAGTCTTTTTTGAGCAGTGTATTGTTCAGTTTCCAGGTGTTTGATTTCTTTTCCTGTTATTGATTTCCACTTTTATGGCCTTATGGTCAGAGAAAATGCTTTGTAATATTTCAATGTTTCGGATTCTGCTAAGGCTTGCTTTATGACATAATATGCGGTCTATTCTAGAGAATGTTCCATGTACACTAGAAAAGAAAGTATGCTTGGTTGCTGTTGGGTGGAGTGTTCTGTATATGTCTACAAGGTCAAGTTGGTTGATTGTGGCATTTAGATCTTCTGTGTCTTTATTGAACTTCTTTCTGGATGGCCTGTCCTTCACCGAAAGTGGTGTGTTGAAGTCTCCTACTATTATTGTTGAGCTGTCTATCTCACTTTTCAATGCTGATAGAGTTTGTTTTATGTATCTTGCAGCCCTGTCATTGGGTGTATAAATATTTAATATGGTTATATCTTAGTGTATTGTCCCTTTAATCATTGTATAGTGTCCTTCCTTATCCTTTCTGATGGATTTAACTTTAAAGTCTATTTTGTCAGAAATTAATCTTGCCACTCCTGGTCTTTTTCGATTGTCGTTTGCTTGATATATTTTTTTCCATCCTTTGAGTTTTAGTTTGTTTGTGTCTCTGAGTCTAAGGTGTGTCTCTTGTAGGCAGCATATAGATGGATCTTGTTTTTTTAATCCATTCTGCCACTCTCTTTCTCTTTACTGGTGCATTTAGTCCATTTACATTCAAGGTAATTATGGATAGGTATGAATTTAGTGCTATCATTTTGATGTCTTGTTTTGTGTGTTGTTGACAGTTTCTTTTTCCCACTTGATTTTATGTGCTGAGTAGATTTTCTTCATATATAGTCCTTTCCTCATATTTGTTGTAGTTGACTTTGTTTCTGCTGAGTCTGTATTTTTTCCTTGTATTTTATTTTGATGAGTAGGATAGTTTATCTCCTTTGTGGTTATCTTATTATTTACCCCTATTTTTCTAAATTTAAAACTGTCTTTTATTTCTTTGTATCGCCGTATCTTCCTCTCCATATGGTAAGTATATGATTACATTTCTTAGTCCCTCTTTATTATTCTAATGTTGTCTTCTTTTATATAATAACATCACTGTTACCCTGTTTTGGGCTTTTGGTTTTTTTTTATAATCTTGCTTTGTTTTTTTGGATTTCCCTGTCTGGGATGACTTCTGGTTGCTCTGCCCAGTGTTCTAGTCTTGGGTTGATACCTGATATTGTTGATTTTCTAACCAAAGAACTCCCTTTAATATTTCTTGTAGTTTTGGTTTGGTTTTTATGAATTCCCTCAACTTGTGTTTATCTGGAAATGTCTTAATTTCGCCTTCACATTTAAGAGACAGTTTTGATGGATATATGATTCTTGGCAGGCAATTTTTTTCCTTCAATTTTTTAAATATGTCATCCCATTGCCTTCTTGCCTGCATGGTTTCTGCCAAGTAGTCCGAGCTTATTCTTATTGGCTTTTGTTTGTAGGTGACTTTTTGTTTATCCCTGCTTTTATAATTCTCTCTTTATCTTTGGTTTTGGCAAGTTTGATCATAATATGTCTTGGTGACTTTCTTTTAAGATCTACCTTATGTGGAGTTCGATGAGCATCTTGGATAGACATCTTCTCAACTTTCACAGTATGAGGGAAGTTTTCTGCCAACAAATCTTTGACTATTCTCTCTGTATTTTCTGTTATCCCTCCCTGTTCTGGTACTCCAATCACTCGTAGGTTATTTCTCTTGATAGACTCCCACATGATTCTTAAGGTTTCTTCATTTTTTTAAATTCTTTTATCTGATTTTTCTTCAAATACATTAGTGCCAAGTGATTTATCTTCGTGTTCAGAAATTCTGGGTTCTACTTGCTCAGTTCTGCTCCTCTGACTTTCTATTGAGTTGTCTACTTCTGTAATGTTATTGTTAATCTTCTGAATTTCTGATCGCTGTCTGTCTACGGATTTTTCCAGCTTATTAAACTTTTCATTATGTTCCTGAATAACCTTTCTAATTTCTTCACTTGCTTTATCTGTGTGTTCCTTTGTTGTTCTGTGTATTGCCTCATTTCCTTCTTGATGTCTTGAAGGGTTCTGTATATTAAACTTTTGTATTCTGGCTCTGGTAATTCCAAGAATGCACTTTCATCTAGAAGATCCCTGGAATCTTTGTTTTGAGAGCCTGTTGAGGTGATCACGGTCTGTTTCTTTATGTGACTTGATACTGACTGTTTTCTCCGAGCCATCTATCAGTTATTGTATTAGTTTACGCTTGCTTACTGTGTCGTAGCTACTTGCTTTGTTTTGTTTTGGTATACCGCTATGGGTTGGTTGAGTGAGCTAGCTTGATTATTTTCACCTTTGGAGCTCTGACATCCTGTCCCCAGCTGGCTAGAGCTGTTATCAGGTATATCAGTCTAGGAGTCCATTCAGTTTTCTTGTATGAATTCAGCTCAGGTGTCCAGGTATCTGATCATCAAGTGTGTCATACAGGCTCTGTCCTACAGTCTTAGAGGGGCAGGAGTGATTGGCATATGTACCAGTATCTGATTACAGCAGTGGGTCATGCTCTGAACAAGGCAGGGGGCTGAGAACTGACCCCCAAGTGTCTCTGAAGAAAACATGTCTGTGTTCCTTAGAGCGTGCTGGTGGGTGGGTTCTGCAGAGGGACCATGGGCACTCAAAGTTTTTGGTGTAAGGACTGGGAGGTACAAGTTATCTTTGGGCCCCTGTTGTGGGTGGCTGGGTGACCTGAGTGGAGCCATCAGTCCTTAGGTCCCTGTTGTGGGTAGGTGAGGACCTTGTTTAATAGGCAAAACAATGTCAAAAGTCAAACACCCACCTCTCCACCGCACCGATGAAATGGTTGGAGTTTGCCAGCAAGGGCCTATTCTCCTGAAATAGGCCCACACAGGTCCATGCAGAAGGGAAAGGTGCTCAAGGTCCACGGCCGGTTTATGCCCGGACAGGAGCTGCTTCTGTCCTGAGCTCTCCCTGTTAATGGAGCTAGGAAATTATCTTTTTCCCCCAGTTGGAAATTTGTTCCTTCCCCAAGGCCGGAAGGATGGCTCCAGGTGCTCACCAGGGTCTATCTCAGGCCCAGGGATTCAGCCGCTGAGGCTGGCTTGGGGGTGGGGGTGGGGGCGCAGTAAAATATACTCAAGTCCTTAGCTTTTGCTGAGAGCGCCCTTCTCCTCAGGTTCCGGAGGTGTGAGTGGGCTGTGTTGCTGGCTGCTTCTCCCTGAGGAAACTGTGGCTGATCGCTAGGACCAGCCCGCAGCTGCCACCGCCGTGACAGCCGCTCCAGGAATGGTGCTTGAGGGCTCCCGCGATTCATGTCCGGTAACTCCTCTCTACTTCTGAAGGGCCTCTTCCTCCCCCTGCCCCTCAGTTCATTGTCTAAGCTTGCCTTTGATGCTCAGGGCTCCCAGCTTGTCACAAATATACTCGTTTCACTTGTTTTTTGGGTCTTTGTTGAAAAGAGGGCTCCACGGAAGCGTCTGTCTGTTCCGCCATCTTGGCTCCGCCCCGCCACCTCACTTTTATGAAAGACCTACATTAGTACCCGTTTTCGCTAACCGAAAGAAATCTGAAGAGGATTTTTGCTCGTGTGAGAAAAGCAGAAAAAGCGTTCAGTGTTTCTTTGCAGGAGTAGTTGAAGAGCAGCCAGAGCGGCATCACCAAGCTCCTTCCCTGGGAGCTGTACCCAGTATCTCAGCATCAGCCGCCCCAGCTTGGAACTGTGTCTGTGAGCATCTGTGCTTTATCTTGACTTATTTTGTGCATCCGTTAGCAAGGCGTGTCCTAAGGTATCAGAAAAGAGCTCTTAAGGCTTTTATGTGCTATTTGGTATGATGTGGTAGGTTATTTTTTGGGTCTGGGAAATGCTCAAAATTTTTTCCCATATAAGTTAATGGTAATTGCTCCTTCACGTTATGCCACCTGTGCTTAGGAAAGGTTTCATGGGAATGCTCTCCTTTCAGACAGTGCGGGGAACATGTATAGAAAATTTTGACTCAGCTTTAACTAGCTCCTGGACAAGGAAGTTGCTGATAGTGGTAACAGCTCTAGGAGTATTAGAAAGGTGAGCTTTTTACTTCCGAATTTCCCGCTGACATTAATAATCACATTACATTTCTTATAACCTTTAGCTTATCGAAGTTGCCTGGCAGCTAGGTATTTAAAGAAGGCAATTGTCAGTATGTAGCTATAAATATGACACTAATCAGTTTCAAACTTGAAGTATTTTTAAAAGGAAACATTCATCTGATTTGCCAACTTTGAATGTACTTATTCAGTGATTTAGTTTTCTTTTGTAGCATCAATAACACATTCGGTTATCAAGAAGAATATTGCAGATTAACTATCATTTGGCTTGTGCACACTGATTTATTTTTTAAAAAGTATCCATTTTTATGTCTGTATTATGATAAACACATGTTAAGCTAGTATGAAGATGACATGGAATTTATGAGTTCAGTAGTTTTTCCTAAATAAAATGGATTAGGAACAAATAAAAGAATATAAAATGCCATGTCTTCTCTTTAAACATTTTGTTCATTTTCTCAGGAATATGGAATTAGAAGTCTCATATCATCTGGAATATTTTAGCATGATATTAAAAGCTAATAATATTTAATCGTTAAGATCAGTTCTCCCCTAATTTAGGAAGGGGTCAGTTGTTATGGACTTGGTCAAATGAAAGTATCAATATCTCTTCATTTTCTTTTCAGGTTAATTCTCTAGGTAGATTTTATTTATTCCCGAAGTTCTAAGTTAACACAACTTGCAAAATTGGATGGAACCCTTTAGGAATTTTTGAGCGCAGGTTGCATTTTCTCATTTATGCTTTTGTGTTGAGTTAAGGGAGTGTACTTGGTTTCGTTTTGAAAATGTCCTAGTAGAAGTGAAATGATTTTACAATTATTATGGTTGAACAGCTGGGCATTTTTGAACTGCCGATGACTTCATCAGCTTACCTAACAGGTGGGAGTACAATTCAATATTTACATTTCCTGAATACAGGTTACTTTTGGTTTCCTTGAAAAAAAAGAATCTGAAGGTTATTTGATAATTTTATAGCTAAATAAAAATCCTAATTATCATATTGATTGTAATGGTTATGAAAACATATTTGTAACATGATATATTAGTACATCAGTTTATTCACAAGGAAATAATACTTTTCAAAATGTGAAGGAGTAAATGATGAATCTTTAATATCAAATGTTAACTTTTCACACTCTAACCTTTAGTAAATAGAATATTTCTAATTTGTATGTGGCAGTAGGACCACGTAAGTTCTCAAGTGACAGAGAAAAATTTCTAGAAAGATTGATTTAGAAGACACCTACTTCTTAATCAAATTGCAGATGTCTAAAGCTTGTCTGAAAATAAATCCCAGTCGTGAGCCTTTAAGGTCATGCTTTCTATTCTATAGGTTTGTCAAAGGATTAATTAATGCAAGCACAATCAGGATTTCCAAGGCTGAATCTCAAAGGAATAGGCTGTGCTTTACACATATTTTTTTAAACAGAGCTCAGATTTGTCTAGTTATTCATGTTTATCATTGCACAGTGTAAAAAAAAAGAGAGAAAACACTTGAATAAAGAACTGATTAGTAATAAGTTCAGTAATTTTTCAATGAGTAATTTTTCTTTCTTTTTTTGTTTATATAGCAAATCGATTTCTCATTTATACATTGTTTTGTGAAAAATGAATAAATTTTTGGTGAAAGTTTATTATGTGCCAATACAAAACCAGCTAAGTGCCTAGCCTAAAACAAACATAAGAGGTGACTTAATCAGCTTTAAGTTTTGGAACTAAATAGTGGCAATGGTTATACAACACTGTGAATGTAATTAATGCCATAGAATTGTAACCTTCAGAATGGTTACAATGTAATTTTTAATGTTATATCTACCTTACCACAATGAAACAAATCAAGTTTAGAAATTGGTCCAGGTCTTCTCAAAATTTAAATTCTATAGCGAAATTGCTTTTTTTTTTTCTTCCCCCCGATGTAAGCCATTTTCTAAGAATTTATTTTCTCAGAGATTTGATGACCTATAATTTTAGAATTCACCCCTTAGTGTATCCTATTATTAACATTTTGCTCAGTTCCGTTATTTTCCTCTTCATCAGCTTGAAGCATCCTCTGCCTTCCACACAGTTTATGGGTAAGAATGTATATATTTTGTACACATTTTGCCTCTATTTTCCCAAAATGACTGAAGGCAAAGCATGGACATGCAAGTTAATTTCTCTCAATACAGGAGACCCTAGTTGTTCCTTCCCCTCCCACTCTGAAACTGTGCCCATATTTTGGTCTATATTATTTTGTAACTTTCTGATATGAAGTCTACACAAATCTCTTGGTGTCTAGAAGTTTTGTTTTTTAGGCTTGTAACTGACCACGATGAACTCCCTGTCTCCTCAATTCCATATTTTTTAGCGAACAACGCACCCACCCATATAACGCACATAGCATGCCTAGGAAAATAATACACGTGAGGGCGTTGCACAGTCGGCAAAAAAGTATGATACTAGCGTTATTTTTGTAAAATACAGTAAGCAGCCCTGGATTACAATCCTGTTAACACGACCTGACTGTGCCCATTCCACGTGATTTGGGGATAGTCTGTGAGCTACCCAGTGTTGATTTAACTATTTATCTCTAGTCTAGGAAAAATGTCTTTCTTCCATTTAAGCACCAAAGCTTAAAAAAATCAGCTTTTAGTTTCAGAAGATCTCTATTTTATATGTACTACATACATTTGTATCCTTTTTTGTAGAACCAGGAAAAACGAAAATGGAAAAGGCTGAGAAACGGGACACCGTCTTTTTTCATCTCTAGACACTTTGAAAGGAGAAAATTCCTCCATCCACAAATACAGTGTAGAGACTATTTGATATTTTATCACATAAATGTGTGAAACTGAATTTCGTTAAGAACAGATGTAAAATAAACAGTCGCTTTTTGTCTGAGGGAGAGAGAGTATGTGCATGGTCTCTGAAGGGGGAATCCCACTGAAGCTACAAAGGAGGTTTGACGAAATTCTGCCTTGTTGGACGAGTTTTTGGTATCTGTGGCCTAAGACATTTTCTAACATCACTTAAGACAATAAACTTCTGGGTGTTTAATTAAAAATAAATATCTTTAAAATTTTAAAGAAGTTTGAGTTCAGATAAAATACTGACATTTATCTTATAAATGATAAAGTTGATTGTAAAACATGGCCTATTATTATTATTATTATTTAATCTGGCTTTGCATATTGCACACATTATGGCCAAAGTTTCTATAGGTCTGCCTGAATTGATTTTTACAAATTCTGACAGCAACTCATTTTTTTAACCTTTTTTTCTGTAGCTAGATAAGTTCGTGGAAGTTGCAAAACTTCTTACACATGTTGGCTACATCTCTGTATGCTGTGCTTTTTTCTCTAGAGCTACAACGGAGCCTTCTGAATTCTGGAAGTGGAAGGCAGAAATTCTGAGCTTCGACCTGTGGCCAGGCAGCGCCCCCTTACGTCCAGAGTCTAGAATACACAACAAATGATGCCTACAGCTTGCTTGAGTTAAAAACCAAAAATCCCCAACCTTTGCCATGGAGTCGATTCCGACCAAGAAATCTTTAATGGTGGCTATTTTTATGAACCACAGAAACTTGCTGCCGCCCTACCTGCTTCCTCTCGAAGATCCAGCACCCATAATCTCTTGCATTCGTTTCAGTTCCCCGATCTCCTTTCTGAAGGCACCTCGTTCACTAATTAACTTTAGGATGCAATTTGCTGAGATGTAATGTGCTGTTCCCCCTGGGAGCTCTGCATTGTGGTTGCAGGCAATGCTATAAAAAGAAGGGTTCTTTCTGGGATCAGTGAGTTAGCGCGGGACAGCTGGGACAAGGGTGAGCCGGGGGTGAACCGTGTAAGTACCGGGGCACATCCTGTCTTTATTTAAAATTTTGATATTTTGTTCATCCTAGATTTTTTTTTTTTTTTGCATTAGGCTTGATTTTGAAGCAGTAATACATTAAAATGATCTTGATTGCTAGGTTTTTGGACACCACCTTAAATTCCGCCCCAAAGTGAGTGCCTTTCTGGCCCCGCCCCAGTCCCTACCCATTCAGGATGGAGGAGACGATATGGTGGTGTTCATTCCCAAACCACACCGCAGAGTTGCCGCCTGCGACACTTCCCAGTTGAACTTGAAGTCCGCCACTGAATGAGCAGTTTCATACATACGCGGTGCAGGAAACTGAACCAAAAACCTGCCACCGATCCAACGAAGGGTTTAATGGGTACATGCAACCGGGGCAGGGGAAGTTCTTGGGTTCAGAGGATCATAAAATAATAAAGTTATATAACATTTGTACTACTTTAATAAAAAAATAAAGAACCTGCCACATTGCCTGTGTTATCTGCGGTTCCTAAATGACCTTTTGCTTTGCACGGCCAGGTTCTCATTAGTCATCATTCTTTCTGTTTCAAACCGCTGGCTTTTTCTAGTAGGATGAAATACATGCAACCAGATTGGGGAAGGTGTCTCCTGAGAGTGTAGGGTTTAATATTAACTGAAGCACAACTGAAGGCTTCCAATGGGCACCTTGGTTCCTTTGGGTTTGGGTGAAGGTTTAGCACTCCTGTGCCTTGAGTGTGGTCACATCTCAGCCTTCTGTTGTGCCTGCGCCTTCAAAGGTCAGCATCTGGGACTATGGCCGCTTTTAAGGTTTATGGTAGGGAGGAAAAATGGTTTAGTCAGATCCCAAAGCTCTTAGGATTCATAGGTGGTGTTTTATTGAGTTGAACCTGTAATGTGTTTTGGTGGAGTTAATTTTCCTTCTATAGATCAAAGTTTCTTGATTTTAACAAAATAAGCAATCTAGAAAGCTCTTACTTGCAACGGGGCAAGAGGGCAGGTTAGACAGAGGACACTGTAGATAAAATCCAAGAGTTTAAATTCACTTAGGTCTTTGCTTTTATACGTGAAAATACATCTCCCTTCACTCGCCAGAAATCCCTTTAAGATAACTTTTTGGGCACTGAAAAGCCCTGGATTGATTGTGGCTCTTAACTCTACAGCTGGAAATTCAGAAACTTTGTTTGTACATGTTGTTATGGACCTGTTATGGAACAGGTAATTAGCAAATGCTTAAAAATTGTTCTATATTTTTACTTATTTAACTAAACATGCCACCCAGGTGTAAGAAAAAAGAAGATACACAGAAAAAAAGAAAGATAAAAATTATTCTTTTCTGTGTTCCTTTATCCCAGAGGGAAAATAGTATTTGAAGATAGATGGTGATAAGTTAAAGGTGCATATTGTAACTCTAGAGTAAACTTTGGTATAGTTAACAAGACAATAATGGAGATAAAATCGAATCCTGGAAAAAAGCATTCATTTAAAAGGCAGGAAAAAAAATTAAGAAAGAACAAATTGGACAAATAGAAATCTAAGAGCAAGAAAACCTCCCAAAACAAAACAACAAAATCTGTTGCTGTCAAGTCAATTCCAGTTCACACCGCCTCTATAGGACAGAGTAGAATTACCCTACAGGGTTTCCAGGGCTGTAAATCTCAGTAGGTTAACTTTAGAGCCCGGGTGGTACACTGGTTAAGAACTCAGCTACTAAACAAAAGATTGGTAGTTCAAATCCAGCAGCCGCTCCTTGAAAACCCTATGGGGCAGTTCTATAGGGCCTATGGGGTTACTGTGAGTCAGAATTGACTTGACAGCAATAGGTTTTTTTTTTTTTTAAATCTTACAGAAGCAGACTGCCACATATTTCTCTCTCAGAGTGACTGGTGGGTTCAAATCACAGGCCTTTTGGTTAGCAGCTGAGCGTTCAAACACTGAGCCACCAGAGCAAGAAGGTAGATTTAAATTCAAGCCCTTTAGAGGTACAAGTGGTTAACATGCTTGACCATTAACTGAAAGACTGGGGGTTCTAGTCCACCCAGAGGCACCTCACACACACACACACACACACACACACACAGACTGGATTAGGGTGAAGGTCTGTGAAATGTCATGATGATAAGGATCCCTGTGGACTATATGATGACAGAGAGAAGGAGAATTAACTTTGCCCTAAAATAGAGGTGTAGTGCTGTTCTTACTATGCAAAAGTGAACTACTTTTGATCCTTGCTACAGATCTCCACTGAGGAGAAAGCATTCACCAAACAGGCACATACCAACTGACATGGTCTATGTTGGTTGCTCCTGTAAAGCAGCTGTGCTTTGGGCTATCACCTAGTTAAGTTATGGTTGTTGTTGTTTTTACGTGCCATCAAGTTGGTTCTGACGCATAGTGACGCCATGTACAACAAAACAAAACACTGCCTGGTCCTGCGTCACCCTCACAGTGGTTGCTATGTTTGGGCCTATTGTTGCAGCCACTGTGTCAATCAATCTCCTTGAGGGTCTTCCTCATTTTCACTGACACTTTATTTTACCAAGCATGATGTCCTTCTTCAGGGACTGGTTCCTTATGATAACATGTCCAAGGTATGTGAGACAACGTCTCGCCTTCCTTGTTCATTCTTCTGGCAGTCCACGGTATATTCAGTATTCTTTGCCAACGCCATAATTCAAAGGCATCAATTCTTCTTCAGTCTTCCTTATTCATTGTCCAGCTTTCACATGCATGTGAGTTTATGGTAGTCCACACTTACCTGCCATTATCCATCTCATTTTTGCAGAGGTCAGACAGGTGAATTGAATGGGGTTATGATGAGGCTCACCACTCTTGCATCCTTCAGGTTTTTAAATGGTGGAGATGATCTCTGCTGTCCCTCCAGGAATTCAGTATTGTTTCTGATGGACGCTCTTTGAGTTTTTCCTTCCATAATGGCCCTTAATCTACAGGTTAGAGAACCAGTGTGAGGGTTCTGCCAACTGTGAAGCCTGTAGTTCCAGAGGACCCTCTGTGAGATAGACTTGGGCCAAAACTCCATTTATTATTTGGCTTCTATAAGCCACCATTATAACCAGAGGACCAAACTGGCCAAATCACCTGGAACAAAAACAGCTCAGACCACATATCTATTATTGTCAGTTGCCATTGAATCGGCTCCAGCTGATGGCGACTTATGTATAACAGAACAAGATGCCACCTGGTCCTGTGCCATCTTCATGATTATTGGTATGTTTGAGGGCATTGTGGTGGCTATTGTCATTTCATCTCACTGAGGTTTCCTTGTTTTTGCTGACCTTCTACTTTACCAGTCATAAGGTTCTTTTCTACTTATTAACCCAGACCCAACCCAGGGCTGGGCATTCACCTTTCCTCAGTGAACTTGCCCTGACAAATGACTACAGGTCTCTTTGTGGGAAGGATTAGAATTTCAGGGTTGGTCTTCAAGAAGACCTGACTTTCCACTCAATCAACAGGGTCTGTGCCCGTGAACTGACTTAGATCTAGACGTCGAATGCTTGATTATGGTTTTCCGTTGTAGGCAGCTGACATGAACCTGCAGGTGACCAGTTCTTTTTTTTTTTTTTTTTAATTATATAATCTGAAATCAAGCAACACCTTAGGTTCTATCTATTTATTTTACCCCTGAGGATACCACAACCTACTACCATGACCTCTTATCTTCATCCTAAGTCCCCGTGTCTTATGGCGCCCTACTACTCTGAGTTTGCTGCCTTTTAAGATAATTATGCCCGTCTCAATTTAATCTGAAGTGCTGCTACGTTGGTTCTGCAATTCTGAAATCCCATCACCTGCATTGCTATTAGGGAATCTAGTTACATGTCAGGAATCTCTGGGTGGCACAATTGGTTAAGTGCTCAACCAAGAACCAAAAGGTTAGTGGTTCAGATCCACCCAGAGGCATCTCAGAGGGAAGGCTTGATGATCTGCTTCTAAAAGATCACAGTCTTGGAAACCCTGTGGAGCCCGGTTCTGCTCTGAAACACATGGGGTCACTATGAGTTGGAATCGACTCATCAGCAACCGGTATGGGTAGCTACATGTTGGTATCTCCTACTGCTAATTCTGGCCGACAGAGCCACTGCTGAGCTTCTCACCTGTAGATTGCTTATTGCCTTAGCAAAGGAAGTGTTGTCTGGCTTCTGTGGTGAGTTCTCAGGTCTCAATAATATGTTCACCGCTCTGATCCTTCTAAATTCTTCTTTAACACTATTGCAGTGGCATAAATCACTTTAGTGCGGCCTTTCTACCTATGGTCTCGTAACTTCCACCCAAGTGATTGGGCAGGACCATGCAGATATGGTAGTTGTAGCCCACCAAAGGGATTGGTCAGCTTTGCCATCCTACTTGGCTTGAAATGAGCAACCCCAGAGGCAGGAAGTAGAAGCTCCCACCACCACCAAGGAAGAACAGCCAGGAGCAGTACATCCTTTGGATCCTGGATTCCTGTGCTGAGAAGCTCCTGGACCCATGAGACAGAGAGCAAGCTGTAACCCTGAAGATGCTGAGAAGCGGTGGCAAGAGAGACCTGTCAGCAGAGACCTGGCAGCAGGAGGCCCACAGAGAGAGAAAGCTGAGTGCCTTTGGGCAGAGGCCTAGCGCCAGGGAGAGGTGTGCCTGTGAGTATGGTTGTGAAGAGGCTGTCCTGATGGAAGAACTGTATCCTTGAGTGTTCCTGAACCTGAATTGTAACCTGTTACTGCCCTAATAAAGCCCATAATTGTTAGTATGATCTGTGAGTTCCATGTGGTTATTGCAATGAATAAACAACAACAACAAAAATCTGTCTAGGAAGTACAACCAGAATGCTCCTTAGAAGCAAGGATGGTAAGACTACGTCGTACATACTTTGGGCATGTTATCAGGAGGGATCAGTCCCTGGAGAAGGACATCATGCTTGGTAAAGTAGACAGTCAACGAAAAAAGAGGAAGACTCTCAACGAGATGGACTGACAGAGTGGCTGCAACGATGGACTCATGCATAACAATGATTGTGAGGATGACGCAGGACTGGGCAGTGTATTGTTCTGTTGTACATGGGGTTGCTATGAGTTGGAACTGACTCAATGGCACTTAACAACAAGAGTTCAATGAATTATCGAACCCAGTAGAGAGTGCTATGGAGGGATGGTTGGTGGCAGAACTGGTAAGGATGGTGGAGAGAGAAGGCATACCTGACCTCTACCTCATAGGAATCAGCCTTGGGCTATTGATCTTGATTCTCCTTCCACCTTGTGAAGTTAAAGGACACTGCCCCCATGCTGTTTCTACAACTATGATAAGTAAAGTCTCACATTTCAACTTTGTTTACTGTAGGTCATTGTGAAGTTCAGTCTTCAGGGAGCCACTCCAGCACACTATTAGAATCACCTCTAGTTTTTCTTGACAGAAATTAGAATCGTGAATGATGTGTTACTGGCCCCATGTCAGTGAACATCCTGTAACCAGATGTGTGTTCTTTTCACCCCCTCCAACCCAGTACAACATCCTTAAGAAGATCTACTTCTTTACCATTCCTTTAACTTCTGCTGATGCTTTTAACCTGTGAAGCAGTTATGTATTTCCACAATAATTCTGCGTAACAAACAAGCACAAGACCTCAGTGGCATACAGTAATACCCATTTATTTTTGCCAATATGTCCACAGTTAGCTAGGTGATTCTATTGATTTAGGCTTAAACCAGCTTTGCTGAATTTAGCTGGACTCTCTTATATATCTGGGGCCTCAACTGGGACAACTGGGCTAGCTTAGCTCTGCTCCGGTCCCTCATCCTCTAGCATGCCATCCTGGGATTATTCTCATGGTGAAAACAGAAGTGCAAGAGATAGTGGGAGTCTTCTTGAGACCTAGGCTTAGAACTAGGGCATGTCACTTATACTGCATTCTACTGTCCAAAGCAAGCCACAAGACCATCACAGATTTGATGGCTGTAAAAATAGACTACACTTCATAATGGGGGCAGGGGCAGTCCTCACAGTCACTTGGGTGTAGATACAGGAAGGGGTGAACAATTGGACCCAGACACCACTACACTTCTAAAATCAAACATAGTATGCCCTCTAGCCAGATGATCTACATCTTTCCTACATGCAAAGTACAGTTCTTTCCTCACAATATTCCCCAAAGTATCACGAATAACATCACAGTGTCAGGTTGAAAATTCAGGCTGTCATGATCTACAGCAGGTCTGGTAGTGATTTCTTGGATCCATCTAAAGGTCTAAAGACCTTTGAATAAAAAGACATGTTATCATTCCTACACACCTTCTATATACAATGGTGAAATAGGGACAGGATAACTGCAATAAACACTTCCATTCAAAAAAGGGGAGAATTTGAGACACATAGCGGCCACTGGTTTACAGCAATTCTGAAATCCACTGGGCAAAGTTTCTAAATCCCTTTTGAGGTGTGGAGTATTCCTTGATTAGGCCTTCATTCTGATCTCTGGAGTGGATCCCCAGGGAACAACCATTCTATACGTCTCTTCGCTGTACCCTCTGGGTCCTTGGCTTTGCCTTCGGAGCTATGCTTCCTTTTTCTATCCTACTTGACCCTTTCTAAGGAGGAAAGTGGAAAATATGCCCTTTTGACAAATTTCTCAACCTGCCTTTAGGAAGTTGGGCCCCAGAAATCTCTTTGCATTTTGAACAATCCCATTCCCCTTTAGTTCAGGCTGGGCTTTTTACCCAATATAACTCCCTTAAAAATGTTGTAGGCTCCCTATGAATATGATTCAAAGCCATTCATTGAACAAAAGCCACACTCACGATTATTTTTAACATGTTCCTCTGTATACTTATTTATTGCTACTTTGGGATTAAGCATCTGTGGGGCACTGTCTTTAAGATTCTTTAAGCCATTTTATCAAACTGAGAAGGTCTACTAGGCTCTGTCTTCATTTTTTTCAATCATCTTAACAAAGAGTCTTACATTACAGCCACATCCTTGATTTGATCTTTGTTCTCAGAGCTTTTTTATTTTCATAATATTTTACCAGAAGATGAGGCTAGACATGAGAAATTATTTTATTTTCCAATTCTGTAAGTTCTGGCCTCCCTGTATTCTCTTTCAATCATGCTTACAATCAGACCAGTTTTTTCTTTTGCTTATCTTTTACACAATACTTTATCACACCCAGCTGATACTTTGAACCTTTTGCCTGGAAATCGTCTTGCTCAAGGCTAGAAGTTTTTGCTACCTTCCAAATTGCCATAGCTGACAACTTTTACCACTTGTGTGCCACTACACAGCACAGGTTGCCATTTTTCCAATCTCTTAAAGCAGTTTCTACACCGATCTTTCTGGCTTTTTCCTGCCATCCAGTCCAAAGACGATGTCACCTATTGTAGGTTTTCCTTGTGGCAGCACTGCATTCTCGGTACCAGTTTCTGAATGAGTTATTACTTGAATAGTATCACCCCAAAATTAACGTACATGTGAGGCCATGGAATGTGACCTTCTCAACATACAGTGTTTGCAGATGTAATTAGTTAAGACTCTCTAGATGATATTATACTAGATTTCAGATGTGCCCTAGTTCCAATGACTCTTGTTCTTATAAGAAGAGGAGAGGACCCAGATAAACACAGAGAAGCAATGTGGAGATGGAAGCAGTGAATGGAGGAATACCTCTACAAGCCAAGACACCAAGAATTATTGACAACAACCAGAAGCTAGGAGAGACATAGGAGAAGTTTTCTCCTTTACAGAATTCAGACGGACCCGACATTGCCGACATCTTGATGTCAGGCTCTGGTCTCCGGAACTGTGAGAGAATAAATTTCCATTGTTTTAAGCCACCCAGTTTATGGTAATTTTTTTATAGCAGCCCTGGGAAATAAATTCTGTTATTTATTGACACATCAGTGCTGTACAACCATCAACCACAGAGCTCCAGTGGTATGCAACAATGAACATTTATTTTTGCTCTCAGCTCTATGGTTCTGCTGATCTGAGCTGGACTCAGCAGTGCTCATGCAATCTAATGTCATCTGTGAGTTAGCCAGGTGAGTTTGCTTACTTTGGCTAAGATCTCTCATCTACCTGGGACTTCAGCTGGGACAACTTGTTGACTTGGTTATGGTCCCCTGGGTTTCTCCAGTAAACCAGCCTGGATTTGTTCTCATGCAAGAGAAAGAAGCGCAGTGAACAAGGCTTCTTGAGATCTAGGCTGGTGTGTGGTACACAGTACTTCTGTTGCATTCTATTGGCTAAAGGTAGTTGCAGGGCCAGCTGAGACTTAAGGCATGTGGAAATAGACTCCACATGATGAGATGAGCTTGATCTTGTTGAGATGAGCTGCATGCTTCAGAAAAGAACATTAGACGGAGAAAGAAAGAGTAATTTACGTGCCATGTTTCTCCTATCTTGACTTTCATTGATCAGAGGTCACTCCAGAGTACATTAAGTCCCTTTTATTTCTGTGTTGTATCATGTGGCCTCTTTGGGACACAAGTGCCTTGTGATGTGGCACTTTATCCAAGTCCACAAGTGGTGGGAGATGCCAACGCCTCTGTGGGTTTGGTCAGCTTACAGTGTTGGGCACCAGAGCTGCTTTGGCTTCTGCAGAATCACACGCAATGGAGTCCATGCCAGATCCTAGACTCATTCTAGGGGAGGCCGAAGTGGCCAGTAGAGTGAGGTGTCAGCAGCTGTGGCAGAGGCAGCAGCTGGGACTTACCACGAGTAAAGGTCTGAAGGCCCCAAACACAATCGAGACTGATTAGATCTGTTGTTGTTAGGTTCTGTCGAGTCACTTCAACTCATAGTGAACCCTATCTACAATAGAAGGAACCACTGCCCAGTCCTGTGCCGTCCTCATGATCATTGTTATGGAGCAAACACTGTGGGGTATATACTCAACAACCATTCTCTCCTCCGCTTTCAGAGAATCTGAGTTTTGTTCAGGTATTCCTTACGTTGTGTGAGCCCTGGTAGTGCGGTGGTTAAGAGCGTAGCTGCTAACCAAAAAGTCAGCAGTTCGAATCCATCATTCGCTCCTTGGAAACCCTATGGGGCAGTTCTTTTCTGTTCTATTCTTCAGGGTTGCTGTGAGTCAGAACTGACTCCACAGCAAAGAGTTTTTGTTTTTTTTGGTATGTGCTTCAGGGGAGGCAAGCCCCATTACCATCACCAGAGGGCCAATAATGATTTGTCTGAGTCATGGGGGTCAGTGTAGTACTACTCCTCTTTCCAATGGTTGGTTAAGATGTGGATCTGACACAATTCTGGCCAATGACCAGAGGAGCTGTTCTGAGGGCTCCTGGGAAATATTTTCCTTGTTAAGACATCCCCTTCTGCTGGATGTTGCCATCAACATTTCACAGTCACTTTGCGATCACAAGTGGCTTTAGCTCAAAAGACTAGGCATCAAGTGAAGGGAGACAGAACAGACAGATAGGAAGATATGATACCTGGAGGTACAACTAAGCAGCTGAATTAACAAATTTTGGAGCTTTCCTAGGTCCCTAGGTGGCACAAAAGGTTTGCTCTCGGCTACAAACTGAAAGGTTGGTGATTCAAATTCACCTAGTCGCACTGAGAGAGAAAGGACTGATGGTTAATACACTCATGTGCTGCATAACATCTATTGGGGCAACATCTGATCGCATATATGTCTGTGGTCCCATAAGGTTATAATACCAAAAAATAAAAAAACAAACCTAGTGCCGTTGAGTTGATTCTAACTCATAGCGACCTTATAGGACAGAGTAGTACTGCCCCACAGAGTTTCCAAGGAGCACTTGGTGAATTCGAACTGCCGACCCTTTGGTTAGCAGCTGTAGCACTTAACCACTATGCCACCAGGGTTTCCATAGAATTCAGAAATCCCCATTGGAGAACTGGACATAGCGGATGTAACACTTAAGAAACACTGCTAAACCACACAATGCTTTCATGAGCGTTGAAAAGTAGTGTGTGCGTTCGTTATTATGAACTACCATATGTATTTAACTCAAAGTTTTAATGTAATAGGCTTTATGGCAGCTCATTCTTAAGTAAGAGTTGTCCATAAATCAGATGTTTGTAACTTGGGGACCGCGCATATATACTATGGTGTTCACACAACTTCCAAATCACATCACTTCCTATTTCACAGAACGTATTGTGGACGTTAATCGACACACGAACATATGATGTGAGAACTTGGCAAGGTTATGATTCTCAGTGGTTTGGCATGTGGTCTTCCATAATGTAATCAACTTCCATTTTGTGATCTGAAGTGAGCAGCCAATCAGATGAAAGGGGAGTTTCCTTGGGGGTGAAGCCTACTTTCAGTACATAAATGGATGTTTTGGCAAAGCTCTCTCTTTTTCGCTCTCTCGATCCTGCACTCTTCTCACCGCCTGACCTCTGGTTGGTGGGATGTAAGCCCACAGAAGTCTCCAGCCTGCCATGTGACCTGCGGGTCTTGGATTCGCTAGCCCCCACAACCCTGTGAGCCAGCAAGTGTCCTCAGCCTGACACCTGACCCAAGGATTTGGAACTTACCAGCCTCCACAATTGTGTGAGCCATTTCCTTGAAGTAAGCCTCTCTATATACATTTATAAATATGTATATGCTTCACTGGATTTGTTCCTCTAGAGAACTCAGACTAAGACAAAAGGACTGACAGTCTGCTTTCTTAAGATTACAGCCAAGAAAACACTGGGAAGTACAGTTCTGCTCTGACACACATGGGTAGCAATGCATTGGAATTGACTTGATGACGAGTGTTTTTTTTTTACTCATCCCTGGGTGGCCTAAATGGCTGAGTACTCAGCAGCTAGTGGAGTAGTGGAGAGGTTGGCAATTTGAATCCACCCAGAAACACCTTAGAAGAAAGGTTTGGCAATGTACTTCTGAAAGGTCATAGCCATTCAAAATCCTGTGGTAGTTTTACTCAGAAACAGATGAGGTTATCATGAGCTGGAATCAACTCCACAGCAACTTTTTTGTTTGTTTGTTTGTTTGAAGCTTTCCTACTTTGAAATTTTTGTGAGTTAAATATTTCTCCTGTCTTAAACCATGTAAACTATTTCCTCTAGTGAAAGCGTTCTACCTAGTATGTGTATCTCTTGGAAACTGTAATAATTTTCCTTCCTTATTTTCCAATATTTGCTTATCTAAGCATATTAGCTAATATTTTAAGAAAAGTATAGATTTGACAATGGAATTCTTTTATCATTTCTGATTTGAATGGGAATGCCTCTAGCTTTTCAACTTTTCTAGTGTTTCAACACTAATTTGAGACTAGCCATTGGTTTAAGACAGATTTTTTAAAAAATCATGTCAAGAAAGTTTTCTTTTATCTTTTGTTTGTTTGGAATTAAAGCAGATGAGTAGAGACTATACATATCTGATTGACATAACGTCTTAGATTTGAATCCTGTTGCTCTCAGAACAGTTAAAGAAAAGCTTTCATTAGATTATAAAATGTAAGTAAGGAACGGCTAAAAAAAGATAAACGACACGCTCATTTCTACTTCCTGGGCCATGTTAAGTTGGGACAGCATTTTGATGAACTCTGGTGAGGACCAAATACAAGTATGTTTGTGATTTTGGGATCCGCTGAACCCAAGGCAGGCAATAGGCCAAGTCTCTGGTAATAAAAGGAACCTTGGGAGAAGAAGCAGAGGATGTAGGAGGAGAGTTTAGTCATCCAAGTGGGGTTCCAGAAGACATAGGAAGGGTAGTAGCTGAGACGCCAGAGGCCTGGTACCAGGCAGAAGGAAGGTTCCAGATGGCAGCGCCTTGCAGGGATTGAGGTGTGCCCAGAGCAGTAAGCCTGGCCCAGATGGAGAACACTGGAGGGACCGAGCAAGGAGAGGGAGAAGTTTGTGTGTTATTGTGGCTTCAGAAGATTTGTCTCCTTGATGCCGGTGAGCAGAGCAGGGAAGGGTATTACCACTTGGCTAGAATTGTAGGTTGGAGGATTCTCCCAAAGGACTGGATTATATTAAGTAGCAAAAAAACAATTTTTGTCAAAATTAAATGGGCCCGTTTTAATTTACATGCATTTTTGAAGCATATATTCCCTTATGTCTTGGCCTCTCGCTATATCTCTCCCACATTTCCATCATCAGAAAATTCAACCTTTCCAGTAACCTACTATATCAGGCCATGAGCCAGGTGCTATCCCACATTTCCTCATTTATTCCTCTAAAAACAAAACAAAACAAAACAAAAACACAATTGCTGCTGAGTTGATTCTTACTCCATGTGTTTCAAAACAGAACTGCACTCCACAGGGTTTTCGATGGCTGTGATCTTACAGAAGTAGGTCACCATGCCTTTCTTCCAAGGTGCCGCTGGGTGGATTAGAACTGGCAGCCTTTTGATTAGTAGCCAAGAGCAAACCATTTGTGCTGCCCAGGGACCTTAACGGCACCGTAAATTCAGCATCATTAGTCCCTGTTTTACACGTAGAAACTAAGGCTGAGAGAGATTAACCTTCCCAAAGCACACGACTAGTACAGGTGGAGATGGAATTCAGCCATAGGTTGGTTGATGCCAACGTCAATGTGTTATCTGCCCTCCATGAGTCTCAAGTTGCTCTTCTTTCTCCTTACTGAGCAACAGTTGCTGGTTTTCCCTCCCGGTAGTCACACACCTGTTGATGGTAATGCGATTCGCCCATACATTTCCATCCACAAATCTGGGCACAGATTTAAAAAAAAGATCTCACAACAGAACTATATATAGTATGTACAATCCCACTACAAAGCAAGATTTATTCTGCAGTCTCTGCAGTCGTATAAAGTGAGTACTTTCTTTTAATTATGAATATAAACTCATTTGTTCAGTCATTCTGTGCACATTTATGGAGCGCCTCTTACGTGAAAAGAGTTGTGCTGAATACTGGCTGGAGATTCAAATCCGCCCAGAGATGCTTCAGAAGAAAGGCCCGGTGATTTTCTTCGGAAAGGTAATAGAAAAAAAATAAAAAATTTACTTCGGAAAGGTAATAAAGCCATTGACATTCCTATGTGCAGTTCTACCCTGAAACACGCGGGGTGGCTGTGAGTCAGGGCGGAAATGGTTCTCTGTTTTGGTTGACTACTGGAGTGGTGGTGCGGGTGTGTGGGCATTACAAAGATATATGAGCCTGAGTTCCTTCTTTCTCAGATCTTACAGTAGTTATGATCTTTAACTGTGAATAGTGAATCAGCCTTGCTTGATACATATGACTTGTATTTTGATTATATGGAACTAAATTAGCTCCATAACCACGGTTTGCCAAAGCAAATACTGAGGGTAATAACAGACAGGCTCGTTGGCCTCAGGTGTGAGAGGCCAGTGTGATAACAGCCTCGTAGAAGCTGCTGAATTGGAATTACCCAGGAGATAGGGACTGGCGCCCAGTTTACTCAGCTGAAGTGCTCCCTGAAAGCTGTTCTCAGGGAGAGGAGGTGGAAGGGGCAGATACATGGAGTATAATTGTTTTGTTTGTCCTTCTGTTTGGTGACTCAAATATTTTCAAAGAGCAACTAACAGCCTCCTAAAAAGAACGCATAGCTGAGCCTACTGGAGAGGGTCATTTTAAGTGCCTAAGGGCTCCTTGGAAACCCTATGGGGCAGCTCTACTCTGTCCTATAGTGTCACTATGAGTCAGAATTGACTCGATGGCAAAGGGTTTGGTTTTTTGGAGGCTTTCTCTTGGAGTCCTGGTGGTGCAGTGGTTAAGAGCTCGGCTGCTAACCAAAAGATCGGCAGTTCGAATCCACTAGCCACTTCTTGGAAACCCTATTGGGCAGTTCTATTTTGTCCTATAGGGTCAGTATGAGTTGGAATTGACTCACTGGTAATATGTTTGGTTTGGTTTTTGGAAGCTTTCCCTTACACGTATTGGTGATTGGAGGAATGCAGTCTGCCAACATAGCCTTTGTTTCTGGAGCTCGATGGCTTATCTGCACTGAGGCGTATGCCAGCAGGAGGGAGGTCGTGATTGTCCTGGAGGCTGCTTGTGGACCCTGTGGTGAGCAGAAAGCAATGCATAGCAATATGGGGACAGAAGGCCTTCTGTGTTCATGGAGGGTGGCATTTGAGGTTACCTAGAAACGGGAGCCACTGCCCATCTGTCAGTGTGTTGTACTGTGGTGGCTTGTGTGTTGTTTTGACCCTGCAAGCTATGCCATCGGTATTTCAAATTCCAGCAGGGTCACCCAAGTGGACAGGTTTCTATGGAGCTTCCGGACTAAGACAGGCAAGGTAGAAAGGCCTGGTGATCTATTTCTGAAAATTAGCCAGTGAATACCCTAAGGATCACAACATAATATTGTTCCATAGAGTGTTAGAAGATGAATCCCCTAGGTTGGAAGGCCCTCAAAATACACAGTAGCCACAGCAATGGCCTCTTGCATACCAACAATCAGGAAGATGGCGCAGGATGGGGCAACGTCTGTTCTATCATACTTACGGTCGCCACGTGTCTGAGCCAATGTGACTGCAACTAACAAGAACAACAAGAAAAGAGGGTGCGGTGGGGAAGGAAAACTATTCTTACTTATTTTTGCAGAATGCTAGAAAAAGTAGTGGCTGCTTTGGTAGTCATAATTATCTCAAGATGTGCAGGTTCACTTCTTGGTTGATTTGTGGAGATTTCCAAATAAACAAAGAAAACAAATGCATTCCCCTTCCCCAACCCCCCTCAAAAGTAGAAAGAAGTGAGCTTATATCTTAGTTGTTAGAGACAGTCCCTTCAGTGTTGAACAGGCATTGATTGTTAATTTATAATGGAAGAATATAGGCAGATTGGGGCCCAGATGGTGCAGTGGTTAAGAGCCATGGTGTGCTATGATTGCGAACCAAAAATGTCAGCAGTTGGAAATCTCCATCTGCTCCTTGGAAACCCTATGGAGCAGTTCCACTCTGTCCTATAGGGTCACTATGAATTGGCATCAACTTGACGGTAACAGGTTTGGTTTTTTAGTTTTATAGGCAGATGGCACAGAGAACAGGGGTTAGGTTTTGTTGCATTAAAGGTGGGTGTTTGGGCTCACTCTCTCAGATTGTGTACTTCCAGCTATTTATCTTGATTTCCTCCACCTCATCACCATCCTGGCAAAGAAGATGGGTTTCATGGAACCTCTGTACTCTTAGTCCTCAGATCCCATCAATCTTGTGATGTCTTTGGGATTATAATTCTAGAAAGAGCACCCACTTGTCCTGCATTTAGACTATTTTGCATAGATTTTAAATCATATCTAGCATTTAAAAATGGAAAGAAATGGAAATTGTAGATTTATTCTTTTATGAAAATTGCCAACTCCAGGGCAAACTATGTGTATGTGACATAATTATGTATATACATGACACTGTTATTTACAAAGAACTTCAAATGCCCAGGTTATCCAAGACTTATGAAAGCAAAGTAAGCCCCACATCTCAAATGAAGGCTAGGGCTAAAAAAAGCAGATCAAGCAAAGCTTATACTTAGAAGCAGAATAGAAAAGTTCATACTGATAAATAATGCATAGTCAGTTTTCTTTTGATAAAATTAACATTCGTTGGCATTATCTTCGGGAGTGTTGATAGGGAGTTAAAGAAATGATATTGAGCGATGAGGAGAGAGGGGAGGAAAGAAGGGACGGGAAGATGGATAAATAAATGGAAGCTGAATTCAACAAGTAGTTACACTTTTGAAGGATTTTGAGAAGATCACCTGTCATTGTGCTGTATTCCATTCTCCCGGGACTCCAACTTTATAAGGGTACAGAAGTCAAACTGGGTTTCTGTGAGAACCAAAGGAGAATATGTATTCATGTGAATTGTGCTTTTCTTTAACTGCAAGTTATTAGGAGAATAAAAGCCTTGCTAAAATAATCATTCCAATAAACACAGAAACCCTTCGGTAAACTTCTTCAAAATAAATCCAGTATTCAAATACAATAATATCACTTATATCAGGCTTTCCATGTAACTGGGATAAATAGATACTCTGATTCACTGTGTGCTCAGGGAATACAATGTGACTCAGATCTTTGAGATACTTTGTAATGGAATTAAAAAAAAAATTTATACTGTGGTAAAATATATATACCAAAAACCTTTGGCATTTCAACCACGTTTATATGTACAATTCAATGATGTTAATTATATTTACATTGTTTACAACAATCACCAATATCTATTTCCAAGTTCTGAAAATTTTTTTGCATCAATGCAGAAGTTTGTCCTTTAAAAAAAAGTGTAAATTGGATATATAGATATATATATAGATATCACTGTTGTTGAGTTGCTTGTGACTAATATCAACCCACGTGGTACAGAGTAGAACTGCTCCATAGCGTTTTCTTGGCTGTAATCTTTAGGGAAGAAGATCACCAGGATTTTCTTCCATGGCACAGCTGAATGAGTTCAAAGCCACCAACCTTTAGGTTAGCAGTCAAATGCCAACTCTTTGTGCCACCCAGGGATCTACATATGTACAAGTGTGTGTGTCTAATTTTTATAATTATATAATATTATATACTTTATCAAGACAAGTGTGTATCAGGGTTGCATCCTTTCACTATACTTATTCAATGTGTATGCTGAGCAAATAATCCAAGAAGCTGGACTGTATCAACAAGAATGGAACATCAGGATTGGAGGAAGACTCATTAACAACCTGTGGTATGCAGGTGATACAACGTGGCTTGCTGAAAGTGAAGAGGACTTGAAGCACTTACTGATGAAAATCAAAGACTACAGCCTTCAGTATGGGTTATACTTCAACATAAAGAATATAAAAATTCCCACAACTGGACCAATAAGCAACAACGTGATAAAACGAGAAACGACCGAAGTTGTCAAGGATTTTATTTTACTCGAATTCATAATCAATGCCCATGGAAGCAGCAGTCAGGAAATCAAATGACACATTTCATCGAGCAAATCTGCTGTAAAGGACCTGTTTAAAGTGTTAAAAAGCAAAGATGTCACTTTGAGGACTAAGGTGCACTTCACCCAAGCCATGGTACTTTCAATCTTCTTTTATGCATGTCAAAGAGGGACGATGAATAACGAAGACTAAAGAAGAACTGATGCCTCTGAATTATGGTGCTGGAGAAGAATACTGAATATATCATGGACTACCAGAATTAAAAACAAGTCTGTCTTGAAAGAAATACAGCCAGGGTGCTCCTTGGAAGTGAGGATGACGAGACTTCATCTCACATACTTTGGACATGTTATCAGGAGGGACTGGTTCCTGGAGAATGATGTCATGCTTGGTAAATTAGAGGGTTAGAGAAAAAGAGGAAAATCCTCAGTGAGGTGAATGGACACAGTGGCTGCAACAATGGGGTCGAACATAACAATGATAGTGAGAATGGCACAGGACTGAGCAGTGTTTTGTTCTATTGTACACAGGGTAGCTCTGAGTCGGAACCAACTCTACGGCACCTAACAACAACGTATATTTTATATTAATATGTGACAATTTATGTATAATATATAATACATAAAACATAAAATCTAATATAATGTATGACATATAATATATATTTTATATATTGTATAAGGAGCCCTGGTGGTACAGTGGTTAAAGTGCTTGGCTACTAATCATAAGATTTGCGGTTTGAACCTACCAGCCATTCCTCAGGAGAGAGATGTGGCAGTCTGCTCCTATAAAGATTTATGGACTTGGAAACCCTGTGGGGCGGTTCTACTCTGTCCTATAGTGTGGCTGTGAGTTGGAATTGACTCGACGGCAGTGAGGTTTGTTTTTTGGTTATACATAATTTTTTCAAAAGCAAGATCCCAAATAAAACAGACTGGGAAATTTAGTGAATCTTAGGGTCTTCACTTAGAGGTATACCAAGAATTTGCATGTGGTGTGAAGTTGTTCAAGGAACAGCCTAGGCCCATAAACTTTCTATCTATCTCTTGTTATTTGGGCAGCTCAGTGACAGTTCAGTTCAGGGTGGTTCTTCTGTCTCTGTTCTTACAATCAGGTTCCTGAAGTTCACACCACCTCAACACTTCACCAATATAAGGTCAACTAGAGATCCTGGAGGTGCCCTGGTGATGCAGTGGTTAAGCATTTGGCTGCTAAACTAAAAGGTCAGTGGTTAGAACCCACAAGCTGCAATGTACTCCCGTAAAGACTGTTGTTGTTAGGTGTCTCCAAGTCAGTTCCAACTCATAGCAACACTATGTACAACAGGACGATACATTGCCCTGTCCTGCACCATCCTCATGATTGTTGCTATGTTGAGCCCATCTTTACAGCCTGGGAAACACTATGGGACAGTTCTACTCTGTCATATAGGGTTGCTTTGAGTCAAAATCCACTCGATGGCCCACAATAGCAACAACAGAGATCCTAGACTTCAGGACTTAGGAATCAAAGTGATTGTAACACTTTGTGGTACAAATGACACATAAAAAATGACGAAGTGGAATTTTACATAAAAAATAAATGCCATGAACTGGACTTTTCCCCTCCACCTCCTGTTTGCCCTTGTTGCTATGAGAAGTCAGGATGTGGCTACATTAAAAATGGAGTGGGTGGAGGAGCAGAGATGGGGCCAATACTCCATCTTCTCTCTCAACCATAGGGGAAGCCGCAAAGAAACTTCTACCTGGTCTTAGATTCTGACCAACAACAACAAAAAACTTGGTTATGGGGAAGAGATGGTATCTTAGGAGGAAATGAACCTACCTACTATTTTAGAGTTTGTAATAAGCATTCAGAAATAATTATAAAAGGGAGTCCTCTGTTGAGTGAGATAGTGGACCACGTGACCATAGTGGTTTAAATGATGTCTACCCATGGCGAACAGGTTTCAGCTGAGCTTCCAGACTAAGACCGCCTAGAAAGAAGGACCCAGCAGTCTACTTCTGAAAAGAATTAGCCAGTGAAAACCTTATGAATAGCAGCAGAACATTGTCTGATATAGTGCTGGAAGATGAGCCCCCCAGGTTGGGAGGCACTCAAAAGATGACGGGGAAGAGCTGCCTCCTCAAAGTAGAGTCGACCTTAATGACATGGATGGAGTTAAGCTTTTGGGACCTTCATTTGCTGATGTGGCATGACTCCAAATGAGAAGAAATAGCAGTGAACACCCATTAATATTTGGAAAGTGGAATGTACAAAGTATGAATCTAGAAAAATTGGAAATTGCCAAAAATGAAATGGAACATATAAACATTGATATCCTAGGCATTAGTGAGCTGAAATGGATTGGTATTGGCCATTTTGAACTGGACAATCATATGGTCTACTATGCCAGGAATGACAACTTGAAGAAGAATGGTGTTGCATTCATGGTCAAAAAAAACATTTAAAGGTCTATCCTGAAGGTCGACACTGTCAGTGATAGGATAATAACCATAGGCTTACAAAGAGGACCAGTTAATACGACCATTATACAAATTTCCACACCAACACTAACGCCAAAGATGAAGAAACTGAAGATTTTTTTTACCAACTTTTGTAGTCTGAAATTGATCAAACTTGAAATCAGGATGCCTTGATAATTACTGGAGATTTGAATGCAAAAGTTGGAAACAAAGAAGGATTGGTGGTTGGAAAAAATGGTCTTGGTGGTAGAAACAATGCTGGAGATCGCATGATTGACTTTTGCAAGACCAGCGACTTCTTTGTTGCAAGTACCTTTTTTCACCAACATAAACTACACACATGGACCTTGCCAGAAGGAATACACAGGAATCAAATCAGCTACATCTGTGGAAAGAGACCATGGAAAAGCTCAATATCATCAGTCAGAACAAGGCTGAGGGCCAAATGCAGAACAGACCATCAATTGCTCACATGTAAGTTCAAGCTGAAACTGAAGAAAATTAGAACAAGCCCACAAGAGCAAAAGTATGACCTTGGGTATATTCTACCTAAATTTAGAGACCGTCTCAAGAATAGATTTGATGCACTGAACACTAATGACAGAAGACCAGACGAGTTGTGGAATGAGAACAAGGATATCATACATGAAGAAAGCAAGAGGTCATTAAAAAGACGAGAGAAAGAAAAGGCCTAAATGGATGTCAGAAGAGACTCTGAAACTTGCTCTTGAATGTTGAATAGCTAAAGCAAAAAATGATGAAGTAAAAGAGCTGAACAGAAGATTTCAAAGGGTGGCTCGAGAAGACAAAGTAAAGTAGTATGATGACATGCAAGACCTGGAGGTAGAAAACTAAAAGGGAAAAACACACTCAGCATTTCTCAGGCTGAAAGAACTGAAGAAAAAATTCAAGCCTCGAGTTGCATTACTGAAGTATTCTACGGGAAAATATTAGATGACACATGAAGCATCGAAAGAAGATGGAAAATATACACAGAGTCACTGCACCAAAAAGAATTGGTTGACATTCAACCATTTCAGGAGGTAGCATATGGTACTGAAGGAAGAAGTCCAAGCTGCACTGAAGGCATTGGCAAAAAACAAGGTTCCAGGAATTAACAGATTATCAGTTGAGATCTTTCAACAAAGGGATGCAGCACTGGAAGAGCTCACTCATCTATACCAAGAAATTTGGAAGACGGCTACCTGTCCAACTGACTGGAAGAGATCCATATTTATGCCTTTCCCCAAAAAAGGTGATCCAACTGAATGTGGAAATTATCGAACAATATCATTAATAACACATGCAAGTAAAATTTTGCTGAAGATCATTCAAAAGTGGCTGCAGCAGTACATTGACAGGGAACTGCCAGCAATTCATTTTGGATTCAGAAGAGGATGTGGAACCAGGGATATCATTGCTGATGTCAGATGGACCCTGGCTGAAAGCAGAGAATACCAGAAAGATGTTTACCTGTATTTTATTGACTATGTTAAGGCATTCGACTGTGTGGATCATAACAAATTATGGATAACATTGCGAAGAATGAGAATTCCAGAACACTTAATTGTGCTCATGAGGAACCTGTACACAGATCAAGAGGCAGTCATTCGAACAGAGGAGGGAATACTGTGTTGTTTAAAGTCAGGAAATGTGTGAGTCAGGGTTGTATCCATTCACCATACCTATTCAATCTGTATGCTGAGCAAATAATTCAAGAAGCTGGACTCTATGAAGAAGAACAGGACATCAAAATTGGAGGAAGATGCATTAACAATCTGCGTTATGCAGATGACACAACCTTGCTTGCTGGAAATAAGAGGACTTGAAACACTTACTGATGAAAATCAAAGACCACAGCCTTTAGCATGGATTACACCTCAACGTAAAAAAAAGCAAAAATCCTTAAAACTGGACCATTAAGGAATATCATTATAAATTAAGAAAAGATAGAAGTTGTCAAGGACTTCATTTTACTTGGATCTACGATCAACACCCATGGAAGCAGCAGTTAAGGAATCAAAAGATGCATTGCATTGGGCAAATATGCTGCAGAAGGCCTCTTTTAAAGTATTGAAAAGCAAAGACGTCATCTTGAAGAGTAACGTGCACCTGACCCAAGCCATGGTGTATTCAGTTTTTTTTTTTTTCATATGCATTCAAAAGCTGGACAACGAATAAAGAAGACTGAAGAAAAATTGATGCATTTGAATAGTGGTGTTGGAGAAGAATATTGAAAATACCATGGACTGCCAAAAGAATGAACAAATTTGTCTTAAAAGAAGTACAACCAGAATGCTCCTTAAAAGCCAGGATGGCGAGACTATGTCTCACATAACTTGGACATGTTATCAGGGTGGATCAATCCCTGGAGAAGGACATCATGCTTGGTAGAGCAGAGGGTCAGTGCAAAAGAGGAAGACCCTCCGCGAGATGGATTGACAAAGTGGTTGCAACAATGGGCTCAAGCAGAGCAATGATTGTGAGGATGGCGCAGGACCGGGCAGTGTTTCATTCTGTTGTACACAGGGTCTCTATGAGTTGGAATTGACTTTAGGACACCTAACAACAACAACAACAACGACAACAACAACAACAACTCTGTCTTCACCTTAACTTCAGTGTGGGTGAGGCCAGACTAATTTTCTTATCCTCTTGCTAAAGTCATGTCTCTCGTAATTGCCTTTTTTCTGCCATGATGGTAGTAATAACTACTGTTATTATTTACCCGTGGGGTTGGAAAACAGGATGCCACTTCAGTGTAGGTAATAAGAGCCAGGCCGCTGGGGTTTGGATCCCAGCTCCACCTCTTATCAGCTGAGTGACCCCGGGCAAGGCACTCAGTCTCAGTTTATTCCTCTGTGAAACTGAGATAGGAATAATTTCTATTTCGTAGGGTTGTTCTGAGAATTAGTTAACATTACCGAAAGTGCTTAGAACAGGGCCTGGCACAAAGTCAGTGCTCTATTAAAATTATTACTATCATCATTAGTTTTATTACTTGTCTGTAGACTCTGGAAGTTCAAGGGCCTTCAGCTTTTTCACTGTTGAACTGGCCACTGGCCTCTACAAACTATCCTTCAGTTTTCTATCCAATTAACCTTCCCAATAAATGCTTTTCACCACTTCTTTCTTCTCACAGCATGAACTGACCTCACACTGAATAGAGGGTAAATTCAGACTTCTTTGATTGGCAGTCAAGGCTCTCCACAGCCTGGCCTCACTGTGTTCTCCAAACTTGCATTTTATAGGAAAGCTGCATTCGCTTTAGATCTTTTCTCCACCCAGTTTCAGAAATAGCAGCACCACCTACTGGACAGTTTTTATTTCCAGTTAAAATTCTAGACTTTGCAAACTTAAAAGAACTTTTGATACCAGCTGAGGCAGGGCTCCCAAACCAGCTTCCCAACCTCCGATTCGCTCTGAGAGCTATCATGCAGACTCCTGGGCCCCATTCAGACCCATCTGAGAACCCCGTCAGTGGTTAGTGGTAGAATCTATACAGAAGCTAGGCCTCTTGATTCCCAGTCCTGGGTTCTTCTGGAAGCTGCTTTGGTGCAGTCCTTCAGGCCGCTCCTGGAAGCCCAAGCCACTGTCTGAAGCCTCCCGGCTGGCCCCAGCCCTTTCCATGTGGTATATTGTATACAGATCTCCCCTCCCTGTCCTTCCTCTAGCAAAATGCCTTTCCTATTTTATGTACCATTCCCTCTGAAAAGTTATGCAAATGGAAACTAATATGTTAAAATAAGCATGAAATTGAAAAAAAAATCTAAATTTTAAGTTATAAATAGTAGATGATGAGTATAACGGAGTCAGACAATACAGAAATGCGTGAAATAAAAAGCAAAACTCCTTTCTCTTTTGCTTCCCTCATGCCCCACCAAATCCCTTCATTCCCAGAGCTGCTGTTAACAGGTGGAATTCATCCTTAACATCTTTTGTTTATGCTGACACAGCCGTACATTCTCTTTTTAAAAACCTTTAAAAAAAAAAAAAACAGCTGTCGTTGTTGATTCTGCCTCGTGGCAACCCCGTGTGTGTCAAAGCAGAACTGTGCTTTATAGTGTTCTCAATGGCTGTGAACTTTCAGAAGCAGGTCACCCGGACTTTCTTCCAAGGCACCTGAGGGTGGTCTTGAACTTACCATCTTTCAGTTAGCAGCTGAACATGTTAACTGTTTGTACCATCCAGGGACTCAAAACCACCTTTACTATGGTCTGCTTGGAGTCAATTAAGCTATGCATATTCAAAGTGCACAGTCTGATATGTTTTGACCGCTGCCTATGAAACCGTGAAATTGTGAAACTGCGAAACTGTCGCCTCACGAACGTATCCGTCACTCCCAAAGTTTGAAAGCAGGAGCATAACTTTGGGACCTTCCACTCTACAAGTATAAAAACGTCTAACACTTCCCGGTGCTTTTCAGGACAACATATGCACAACGTTTCCAAGTCTAAATTCTGGTTCTAACATTGGCTGAATTGAACGCATAAGCCTATTTCTAAAGCATATTCTTCATTCCATGAGGTTTAACGTGAGAGAAGCTGCACTTAAACATCCCAGCCCTTGCGGGGACAGTTTGAGACTTAAATGGTTTGGCTGTACCCCGAGCATCAGCTGTTTTTACCAAGGTGGAGAGGGCTGTTGGTGCTGGCTTCTGGTTCATTTATTATTAGATCCCATTGTAAGGAAGAATAGATAAAAGGCCAGGTTTGGTCATGAATAGTAACTACTATTTCATTTCAAAAGCCTTCGAAGTCATGATTTTAGAATGCCAAGAGAGCTTAGGTGATAACGATAGGGCCCCAACAATTAAAGATGTATGTTTATGTATCACTTAAAAGTCTTTACAGTAACTCCCACATTATCTTGTTTGACCCTCACCATAGCCCTGTAAGAAGCTCCAGTGGTAGAATTCTTGCCTTCCATGTAGGAGATCTGGGTTCAATTCCTGGCCAATGCATCTCACATTTAGCCACCATCCATTTGTAGTGGTGATTTAAAAAAAAAACAAAAAAACACCAAACCCAGTGCCGTCAAGTCGATTCCAACTCATAGAGACCCTATAGGACTGAGTAGAACTGCCCCATAGAGTTTCCTAGGAGCGCCTGGTGGATTCGAACTGCTGACCGTTTGGTTAGCAGCTGTAGCACTTAACCACTCTGCCACCAGGGTTTCCAGTGGTGACTTGCATGTTGCTAAATATTGAACAGGTTTCAGCGGAGCTTTCAGACTAAGATGGGCTAGGAAGAAAGGCCTAGTGACCTGCTTCTGAAAATTAGCTAACGAAAACCCTATGTGTTATAATAGTCCAATCCGGTTGTATACAGGGTCGCCATGAGTTGGGCGCCAACTCGATAACAGTTGATAACAACAACATAGCCCTGTAAAATAGAGTGTGCAGGTATTATCATCTCCATGTTAAAGGAAGGAAGAGTGAGGCACCGGGAGGTTATACTGTTTGCTTGAGGTGTTAAAAGCAGGATTCGTGACTCCTATCCTGTGTACTTTCCATTACACCCTTCTTGTGTTGTAGTCAAGAGACCCCGTTCCCTCCTCACCAGGAAGAGATAAAGAAGCGGGGTTGGCCAGGTGCTGTGTGGTACCGGGCATGTGCAAGAGACAGAGAAACTTACTGTGTGTCCAGAAGAGGGGGAAGGCTACTCCTTCAAGGAGAAGGAACTCGGGGACAGAAGGTAACCCAATTTCCAGCCTCCTTATCAGAGAATGCTCTCGTCCCAAGGTCTTTACTTAGGCAGCCTGGTTGGGAGGCGTAGAGGCGGACCATTCCCTCAACACTTATTTACACCAAACCTGTGTTTTACAGGTGAGAAAATTGAGTCCCAATGGGGCTAAGCAATGGAGCTCCTATCACATAGTATCCTGGAATGAGAACGCAAGGCTCGTGGTTGACAATCCAGCACCCACTTGATAGCTCTACCACTTCACTTCACTCAGACTCCAACAGTGACAATGGCAGTGAGAAACTGGAAGTGAATTGTGAAGGTAGGTGTGTGAAGCATGGATATTTTAGGTGATTCTGATACCCACCAGTAGTAAGGTCACTCCAACAGGGACTCGACCCAGGGGTGGAGGACAGAGGCGAGGAGGCAGGAACCACTTAGAAACCTCAGGCTGCGACCCCATGTTTCCCAGGTTTCACTCTGACCCACATTTTAGCCTCTCAGGATGCCAGGCTGAGGGGGCCACTCCCACAGGGTTATTTCACATCTGCCTCCTGACCTCCAGGCAGGCCTTCTCTCCTTTCTACGAGAAGCCAGGGAGGCGGCTATGTGGGGGCTGTGGGGGTGGGTTTTATAACACACTCTCTGCCAGGATGGCAGACCTGTTCCCCGAGCAGCTCTTACAATCTGAGCTCTGGTGCTAAGCACGAAAGTAGAGTGAGAACGCCTTATTTCCTGGTCTCAATTCTTACTTTTGGGAGTTTTAATGAAGATTTGATCATTCTCTATGGACTGAATCTTGGCACAAGAGTTTCCTGGAAATATAAAAACACCACCTGGGCTTGCTTGCACTTAGGTAACCTTGCTGGAGAAACTTAGTTTGAAAGTAACCAGGAGCCCTTGTTAGTCCAAATATTTCAAAACATTTAACTCTCAAAGTTTTGCAAACTGCAGTGGTTTTTGTTTTGCAGTCGGTTAAGTTTTTTAGGGCCACAATTCCTAGAGCAAGCATTGCTTCATAAAACCTATTTAGAAGTGAAGGCTCACCAAATTCCATATTCAGCACCGTGTATTTTCTCAGCATCCTGCTACTGCCAGGAAATGCTGGAATTTTTTATTGTTGGGTGGACAATTGGAGTTTTCCAATTATGTTGTCCAATTTTCTCTGCATTTTTGACCTAAGAAGAAAGTGTTTTTGCTGTGTAAACAGCATCAGTTCCAAATTTCAAAATCTGGATCCCAGTGTGTGGGCCAGGATTCACTCTACTCTCTGGGGCTTTAAGGACAGCAAGGACACCCGAGGGAGGACGGTATAGCCATATGGCTAAGAGACCCCCAAGACATGTGAAGCAGGCAGAAAGAAGATTGGGAAGTGAGGAAGGGTTGGTAGAAGGTATATTTCTTTCTTCCCATTTGTGGCATCTACTCCTAGGCAACAAAGGGGTTTTACGTGGGAGGAGCTCAGAGATTATGAATTCAAGGAAATTGCTGATGTTAATTGATTTAGGAAACAGTGAGTTTTTCAAATAGAAGCTCTTGAATTTTTGGGGGGCCCTTATCACAGGGAGGTTAGCAAGGTGCCAAGAAGAAAGGAAAGACACTTAACAGAGACATCTTTGTTATCCAAGATACACTGAGAAGTGGTATCAATTTTCATGGACATTCCTGTGAGAGGTGCAAAGGAATAATTACATTGTCTGATGTGTCAGGGTTGTATCCTTTCACTAAACTTGTTCAACCTGTAAACTGAGCAAATAATCCGAGAAGGTGGACTACATGAAGAAGAACGGGGCATCAGGATTAGAGGAGGACTCATTAACAACTTGCAGATGACACGACTTTGCTTGCTGAAAGTGAAGAGGACTTGAAGCGCTTACTGGTGAAGATCAAAGATCACAGCCGTCAGTATGAATTACACCTCAACATAAAGAAAACAAAAATCCTCACAACTGGACCAATAAGCAACATCATGATAAACGGAGAAAAGATTGAAGTTGTCAAGGATTTCGTTCTACTTGGATCCACAATCAATGTCCATGGAAGCATCAGTTAAGAAATCAAACGACACACTGCATTTGGCAAATCTGCTGCAAAAGGTCTCTTTCAAGTGTTAAAAAGCAGAGATATTGTTTTAAGGACTAAGGTGAGCCTGACCCAAGCCATGGTGTTTTCTATGGCCTCATATGCATGTGAAAGCTGGACAATGAATACGGAAGACCAAAGAAGAATTGATGGCTTTGAATTACCCTGTTGGCGAAGAATATTGAATGTACCATGGACTGCCATAAGAATGAATAAATCTGTCTTGGAAGAAGTACAGCCAGAATTGCTCATTAGGAATGGCAAGACTCCATCTCGCATACTTTGGACATTTTATCAGGAAGGATCAGTCTCTGGAGAAGGACATCATGCTTAATAGAGGGTCAGGGAAAAAGAGGAAGATACTCAACCAGATGGACTGACACAGTGGCTGCAACAATGGGCTCAAGCATAACAACAATTGTAAACATGGTGCAGGACCGAGCAGTGTTTTGTTCTGTTGTACACAGGGTTGCTACGAGTAGGAACCGACTTGACGGCATCTAATAATAACGACAATGATGCAACAAAACATCCTAAAATTTCTCCTCAGTGGATCACTCACTCGAAGTCTTACTCCTCAAGACAGCTTCTAGAGTGACTAGATAATTCATTGTCCAAACTGGGTCACTTTGGGGAGTGAAAAGGGATACTGTTAGTAATTACACTGGGACCACAGGAATATACCAGGCACACATCACCTATTGCTTATCCCTTATAGTTGATTTTCTTCTCCTTTTTCTATCTCTCTCAAATTCTGGCGTGCTCTGGGTCACCTACCTCTCCTTTCCCTCTTTAGGAACATAGACTGTGGGACCTATTCTACTCCCAAGAGGAGCCAGAATGTAAACTGCTGCTCTGCCCATTACTGGCATCAGCACAGTAAGAACTTGATAGCTGCTCAGACCTCCTCTTTCACCACCATCCCTTTTTTTATTCATGTCTTAAAAGGAAGCTTCTAGGCCAAGTGAGAAGCAGTAACTCTCTAACAGCAACAAGCACACCAGACACTCAGATATTGTTTTCTAAATACCATTCTCCAATAAAAGGAACCAAGGCTTCCTAGAAATGGCTGATTCTAAGGCTAGGACAGAGAAAATACAAGATAAGCCTAGAGAATCTTGTAATGTCAGGAAGTAAGAAAGTGTTCCAAAAACAAAAGGATGGGGGTGTGTCAAAGGAACATAGGGACCCACCTGAAACAGCTCCCGATGGCCAAAGCTGGAACAATTTGAGCAACGACGGGAATCACGTACTACCAAATTATAACCCAAAGTATAAATATACGTGAACCCATAATGATATAAACAAATACTTGAATAAACAAACAAATAAATAAACTGGAAAGAAGAGACAAATTTTCCTTACAGAAGATTTCCAAATAATATATGTAGATACTCCACCCTCTGAAAGATGGTGTTTAATCTCACCCGTCCCCAAATTTGAGCTGGATTTAGTGACTTGCTTCCAATGAATAAAACATAATCAGTAGCTGTTGGGTCAATCCGACTCATGACAACCCCATCTGTGTGAAGTAGAACTGTGCTCCATAGGGTTTTCAGTGGCAGAATTTTAAGGAATTGATTTCCAGGCTTTTCTTCTCAGGGGCCTCTGGGTGGTCTTGGACCTCCCACCTCCAGTTAGCAGCCAAGTGCGATAACTGTTTGCATGATCCAGGATCAGCAGATAGAGTATATATAAAAAAAAAAATAGAAAGGGAAAAACAGTAACTTTAAAGAGGAGACATGTGACAAACACCAACTTAACCAAATGATCAAGGCCAAGATCATCAGTGATAAGTCAAGTTGACGTCATGTAGCCTCTGTTATGATGTGATGATAAGGGGGCTTGACCTCTGTGGTCCTCTTCCCCAAACCCTACAACCCAAGTCTAATCAGAATAAAAACATCAGATAAACTCAAATCGAGGTATATTCTAAAAATTACCTGACTCCTTGAAACTGGTGAGGTCATGAATAACAAGAAGAGACCAAGAAACTATGGTGGTAGAGTAGACTAAGACGACAAAACGCAGGGTAGTAGACTGAAGCGGATCCTAGAACAGAATCCCGAAAGGACATTAGTGGAAAAACTGGTAAAATCTGAGCGAAGTCCGGAGTTTACTTAATAGTATACGCCAGCGTCGGTTCTCAGTTTTGTCAGATATACCGCGGTAATGTAAGATGTTAACCACGGAGAAACTGGGCGAAGGGTGTGGGTGAGCTCTCTGTGCTGTCTGCAATTTTTCCGTAAATCTCAAATTATTCCAAGGCTAAAGGTTTATTAAAAAGAGGACATAGCAGCCAGCTTGAAGAGAGTCCCTTTCGTCGGATCTGGGCCAGTTTGAGCTTCGAAATTGGATTATAATACAGTAAACTCAATAAGATCCATGAGTTTCTACTAATGTAAGTGAATGAACAAATGATTGAATGAATGAATAATCAATTGGAGAGACAGGAAAGCTCTTCCTTATAGTCTATTGCCAACTAATGAGTTTAGAAGGAATAAAGGAGTTAGAAAATCATCAGTAGATGCTAAAAGTAGTGGTGGAAAGTTTGAAGAGAAAGAGTGCATAGTCTCAAAGGATTTATCTACAAAGGAAATACAAAGGGAAAAACAGTAACTTTATTCATGGAGAAGAAACCTGGCAGACATCCTAAAGGCTCAGCATTAATACCACCAAGACTGGGCAACCCAGTACCATGTGCCTCTGGCAATGATTCACGGAGGATACAAAATCGTTTCTGTGTTTTCCTGCCCCCAAAATACATAATGTGAATCTAAGCATGGAGACATATCAGACAAACCCAAATGGAGAGGCCTTCTCCAAAAGAACGGATCTGTATTTTTCATAAATACTGATTCTTTTCATAAAAAAGAAACACAAAGAAAGGCTAACAACAATAACAACAATCTTTATAGAAGCAGACTAAAGAGACACTATAGCTAAATGTAAGATGTGATATAAGATTGGATCCTGCACTCGGTGAAAACAAAGAGCTATGAAGGACGTTACAGAGCCCTGGTGGCACAGAGGTTAAAGTGCTGGCTGTTAATGGAAAGGTCAGTAGTTCGAACCCACCAGCAGCTCCTTGGGAGGAAGAAAGATACAACAGTTTGCTTCTATAAAGATGGCAGCCTTGGAAACCCTACGGGGCAGTTCTACTCTATTCAGTAGGGTCACCATAAGTTGGAATTGACTCAATGCTATGGTTTTTCTTTTTTTGGGTGAGGGACATTAGGGGGACAACTGATGAAATGTGAATATGGACTGTGGATTAGATAACAGTACTGTACTGATGTAAATTTCTTGATTGTGATAATTACACTGTGGTTATATAAGAGGATGTCCTTGTTCTTGTGAAATGCCCAACGAAGTATTCAGTTAGAGAGAGAGAGGGAGGGGGAGAGAGATAGAGAAAGAGAGAGAGAGAGAGAGAGAATGCTGCTTGTGGAGCAGGGACTGCAGGGGAGATCAGAGAAGAAGCAGGAAGCCATTTGGAGGATATTTGAATAGTCCAACCAGAGAAAAGCATGGTTCAGACAGGGTCTTGGTTGTGGAGGTGGTGAGTAGTGGCTGGATTTATTCTGAAAGTACAACCAAAAGGATTTGCCGATGGGTTGGCTGTGGATGAAAGAGAAAGAGAGCTGAGCGTCTGTCCTGAGCACACGGGAGGTTGGAGGTGGCATTTACACAAATGAGAAAGACTATGAGAGGAGGAGGTTGGGTGCTGCGGTGACGGGAGGTCAGGAACTTAATGAATTATTACACATTGCAGCTCAATTACTTTACTTGAAGTGCAGCTCTGATAATTCCATGTCCTGGATCAACCATCTCACTGGCCAAAAGTTCACCACTGAGTAATCCAAGCCCTTTAACTTGGCATTCAAGATCTTTCTCAGATAGACTCCATTCAAACTTCACAAACTCAGTATTTACTCTTCTCCTCAACTTTCCTCTAAGTGAACAGCTTGTTCGGCCATTCAGTCTAACTGAAGGGCCCGACTTCAATATTTTCCTCCAATGTATTGTTGATATGAATGATGGTTATAGATGGCACATGTAGAAATATTTCTATTTTGATAGTTACATACTGATTTTAGTGTGTATTTAGAAAATGATATCAATAGCACATTGAACCTGTGATTTTATGAATATTATTATTATTACAAAAAAGCCGGGGCAGTCAAGTTGATTCTGACTCATAGTGACCCTACAGGACAGAGTCAAACTGCCCCAGAGAGTTTTCAAGGGACAGCTGGTGGGTTTGAACTGCCGACTGTTAGCAGCCGTGCTCTTAACCGTTATGCCACCTGGGCTCCATCATTAGTACAAGCCTTGGTAAAATAGTGAATTGATTTAAAGTCAATACAAAATATGTAAAATATTACATAATACTACTATTAAGAGTTGGCCAAAATTACGATGGTTGTACATAAACCTGAAGTTTGGGGAATATTGTGCTATTAGACTGTAATTAAAAACATGCTTTTTATCGAGGTAAAATTTCTAACATTACCAAAGGTAGAGAATTATAAAGCAGGGTGCTTAGATCTGTCTCAGGTCTAGGTTGAAGGTTTCTCTGGCTCACCACAGTGTACTCCGGCTTAGGAAACCAGATAACCTGTAGGGATTCAGCACCAAGACAACCAAAACCAAACCCCTTGCTGCCCAGTCGATTCCAAACCTTAGAGACCATATAGACAGAGTAGAACTGCCCCAAGAGTTTGAGTACCCACCAAAGCATTTGAACTTAATCATTTGATAATGGGACATTACTGAAATTATCTGAATAGAGAAACAACGCTTTACAAAATTTGCATTTCAGCTTAGAAGGTGTTTATTTACTGCTAATGAAGTAATGTTATAAGATAGAATGGCTGAGATGGTTTTCATCAAACATAAAATCAAGAGTTTTATATAATTTTAATAGCATTAATTATTAACAGTCACATCTTGGGATAAAAATCTGATTTCAATTAGGTCTTCATAGGGGTGATGATGGCGCTCACTGGAGGAACCGTGGATGTGGAGTCAGGCAGCCTTAAGACGTCAAGACTCCAGATTCGTATCTTGTTATTTTCTAAACCCTGGTGGTGTAGTGGTTAAGAGCTACGGCTGCTAACTGAAAGGTCGGCAGTTCAAATCCACCAGGCGCTCCTTGGAGCGGTTCTGCTCTGTCCTATACGGTCGCTGTGAGTTGGAATCGACTTGATGACAGTGGGTTTGGTTTTTCTTTCTTTCTTTTTTTTTTATGGCCTTGGATAAATCATTTTAACTCTCTGAGCTTTCCTTTCATTTTTTAGTCACGGTGTTTTCTCTACACATCTAATGAGAGAACAATAGTTACTGTTGTAATTACGACAGTATCCCAGAGTCTTCTGCACTCTTTAGATACACTGCTTTGGTTAGTCAGTGTTTTTTTTATAATGCTCCCCTCAGCCCTGCCCAGACAATTTTTTACTTAAATGGATGAAAAGACAGAGAAAATTGTGGAGATGCACCTTACTATCCAGGAAGAAAGGCCTGGTGATTTACTTCTGAAAATCAGCCAATGAGAACCCTATGGATCACAACGGTCCTATCCGTACCCGTTCTGGGAATGGTGCAGGACTGGGCAGTGTTTCATTCTGTCGTGCACTCGGTCGCCAGGAGCTGAGGACCAACTGGATGGCAGCTAACAACAACCACCATCTTACAATCGGTGGCAGAAGTAATAAATAACAGTAATTTAAAACTTTGGCCTGTAGGCCTCTGATTTCAAGGACATCACCAGGTTGTTCTCTGTTTGTGCCTGTTACACATTTGGAAATGAATAAATTCTGATTGCGGGGAGAGGGGATGATGCTGGTGAAGTTCTTCCCTTCAGCTGGCCAAATAAGAGAGTACTGAAATGTGTGGCAATAACTCTCCTGGCAGGTTTTGCACAGAGAAGCAGTGGGACCTTGTTAGAAACACTTAGGCCTTTGGAAAGGCAGAGTGTCCTCAGGGAGAGGACGTAAACCTGTAATGCGAATAAGCATTTGGGAAATTCAGGAAATCAATTTCGGCTTGGGCATCCCAAAAGGAATTCTGCTTTGTAGGGAAGGAGAGATTTTCCAGGGCTGACCTGTGGTAAAAGGGAACTTCTGATTTCAAGTTTAAAAGCTCCATGGGACTAATTCAAAGCAGTGGAGAAGGGAAAATTATTTCCACGGGGATCTCTGCTAAGATATTTGCATACCGTAAACCCATTGCGTGTTGGCTGATGGGGCTTGAATGTTTGAGCCTGGCCTCTAAAATTATTCCCTAGGCCAACAGAACGTGATGAGATAAATCTAAGCCAGGTGGAACTTCCTGGATTAACGGTTCATTATATTCTAAGGGAGGAGGGATACTGTTTTTAGCAAGTAATTAAAAATATATATCTTTTCACTACATAAAAAACAGCACAAAAAGAATTTGCAAAGATCTAAACTCACTGAAGAATTTTCCTTCCTGGTTATGTTTTGACGCTTTTAAGAAGCTCTCGTACAACACTTTGTAGGAATGATTTCAGCATATGTTACTGTGGTGATCAACAGGCCTGATTCATCAGAGATTGTCTTAATTTAGGCCTGACCCATCAAGTCAGTTTTGTAGTTTCTAGAATCCATAGAACTCAGTGAACGGGAACAAGAACTGTGAGTTTGACTTAATATGTTCAGAAAAGCATAGCTTACCAGGACTTGGAAGTCTCTGGGTGGTGCAAACAGTCAATACACTCAGCTGCTAACTGAAAGGTTGGAGGGTTGAATCTATCCAGGAGTACCTCAGAAGAAAGGCCTGGCACTCTACTTTCAAAAAATCAGCCATTGAAAACCTGATGGTGCGCAGCTCTGCTCTGCTACACAGAGAGTCACCATGAGTCAGAATTGACGCTATGGCCACTGGTTAGGTTTTTCGTTTACCAGAATTTACATTGGAACATGTATATTCCAGCTTTTGCGCTCTCTGAGTCTCCAACCCAGTTCCTGATCCCCTCTCTCTAAGCAGATGCAAATCTCCTTGGACTCTTCCTGGCCTTTCAGTAATTCCCCAACAACCACAGCTTGAGTAAGCTGAAGCTCCTTGATGTGACTCAGCCCCACCCAGACTGCCTAAACCTTAGCCTGTCTCCCTTTGGTCTTTATCTGGGACTTGCCTCTCCAGGATTACAAAATGCCTGGTAGTGCTAGGCACGTAGCATGGTGTTTCCCGCCTCAGGCCTGCCTCCTGCCATTCTTGCCCCCCTCCCCCGCCATCCCTTCTTTTTAAGCTGTTTTGTGTTAATTCCATCATCTTCCAAGACTAAGCTGTTACTCTCTGCAGGAAAACCCTCCTCCAGCCTGATCAGCTGTACTCTAGTTCTCTCATAGCACCTTGGATATACCAATTATTACTTTCATTCTGTGTATCTAAATTACCTGATTATTTTCACCTTCCTTGTCCTCCACTTGGGTCCCTGGGTGAAACAAATGGTAAAGCACTCGGCTACTAACTTAAAGGTTGGTGGTTTGAACCTATTCAGAGGCACCTTGGGAGAAAGTCCTGGCAATCTACTTCCAAAAGGTCACAGCCTCAAAACCCCTTTGGAGTAGTTCTATTCTGCACTCATGGTGTTGCCATCAGTTGGAATTGACTCGAGAGCAACTGGTTTGGTTTGGATTTTTTTTTTTTCTCCATTTGCTGAAATTAGATTGTAAACCCTTTGAGGGCAGGAACCATACTTATTTATATTTTTCGTTCCAGGAAACTTGCATATGGCAGATGCTTAATGAATTTTGGTAGACTGTTGAAGCCAAGTCATACCTTGTCCTCACGTGTCTCAGGGTCTATGAAGGAGACAGGGGAAAAGGCTACCATGGTGACACTACGGGCCATGATCACGTGAGCACAGGCATCTGTTGGAACAGGGAGATGGGCCCCTACTCAGTGGAGCTGACGTCTGCCTTGATACTTTGACTTACAGCCATTTTTTTTTTAAATTATGGTACTTTAGATGAAGGTTTACAGAACAAACTAGCTTCTCTTTAAACGCTTAGTACACGTATTGTTTTGTGACATTGGTTACCAACCCCACAGCATGTCAACACTCTCCCAAGGGTTCCCTATTACCAGCTTTCCTTTCCCCTCTTGCTCAGGAGTGACTTCATTACTGAGCTAAAAGGGTGTCTAGGGTGACAGTCTCGGGGTTTCTCCAGTTTCTGTCAGGCCAGTAAGTCTGGTCTTTTTTTGTGAGTTAGAATTTTGTTCTACATTTTTCTCCAGCTCTGTCCAGGACTCTCTATTGTGATCCCTGTCAGAGCTGACTTACAGCCAATTTTTAAGTGAGGTTTTTATTCTGGTCACCATTGATTTATTTGACTTTGCTTTGGGGTTTGTTTTTATTTATTTTCCTTTTGGTGTACTTTTTTTTCTCTCTAATTTTCTGTGAGGCTGTCCTTAGTTTCTTAGTGCTGCTGAAACAGAAATACTATAAGCGGATGGCTTTAACAAACAGATTTATTTTCTCACAGTTAGGAGGCTAGAGCTCCAAACTCAGGGCACTGGCTGTACGAAAAAGCTCTTTGCCTGCTCTTGGGGAAACTCCTTGTCTTGTCTCCTCTAGCTGCCCATCCTTGGAGGTCCTGGGTTTGAAGACTGTTGGGCCTCCATCATCTTCAGATAGTGTCAGTCCTCCCCTGTGTCTGCCTTCTTCTGTGCCTAATCTGCTCCTTTATATCTCAAAAGTGATCGGCTTAAGATGCTCCCTACACCGATATGGCCTCATTACCATAACAAAGAAAACCCTATTCCCCAATGGGATTACATCCACAGGTTTAGGGGTTAGGATTTACATCACAAATTTTGGGGGGATGAAATTCAATCTATAACAGAGACTTTGGAGCAGAAAACTTCACTTACTTGGCCTCAGTGCCCTCATTTGTCAAGTGAATTTGATGAGTGAAGCTCCCTCAAGACACAAGTTTGACAATCTGGTGGCTCTCCAAAGGCAGTAGAAAGGAGAAATCCATGGAGCCAGAAGACCTGTGTGAGAAGATACTAAATTGGGATTCTTTCTGAGCCAGCTCTGGCTGATTCCCCAGAGCTGATAACGGTATCACAGGTGCCAGACCACCTACAGAGGACATGGTAAGGACTGTGAAGCTCATTTTGTTACCTCGAGCTCATCACTCACTCACCCCAAGGGTATAAAAGATGTTGAAGATTGTTCAGAGAGAGGTTGGAGACAAAGACTTCCTTAGGCAAGGGTTGCAGCAGGTCCCTACTCCTCCCCACGGGAATCAGTGGCATGTGAGTCTCCCTCATGGTGAGCCAAGTGTAGGTAGCTCTGAAGGCTGGATACAAGTTGCCCAGAATTTGGAGGACATAGGGTCTGGTGTTTATGTCCCTAGATGGCGCAAATGGTTTGCACTTGCCTGCTGACCTAAAGATTGGCCCTTCAAACTCACCCCGTGGTATTGAGAAAGAAAAGTTCTGATAATCTACTTCCTTTAAGATTACAGCCAAGAAAACCTGATAGAGTAGTTCTACTCTGTAGCACATGAGTCAGAATTGACTTGATAGCTACTAATAACAACAACAGGATCTGGGGCTTGACTCCCTTCTGGGGAAGCCTGAAGTCCAGAGGCTGAGCACGGACCTGCACCTGCTTGGTAGGAGACAGAAGGTTTGGCTGCATTGGAAATAGCTTCCATTTGCACCAATGATGAGGCAACAGGCAGTTTTCTAGGGTCCTGATGTGGAGCCCACAGGAGGGTCTTTGCCTGGGATCATCTTGAAAGGTATCCCTCCCGGTAGAACCTCGTAGAGGGACACAGGACTCCCTCAGGGGGCTGAGTGTTAGACAACCGGTGCCTGTGGAGATGTCGTCAGGGGAAAGTGGGAGAAGAGGCATGGCCCTTGTTAAGGGAGATAGACGAGGTCTCCAAAGAACTCACAAAAGACCCAGGAAAGACAGCATGTGTCCAGAATGCCGAATAGACTACTGTCCCAGTCAGATTGGACTTTCCCGCCCTTTCCTTCTCATCACTCCTTCCAGGACCTGATACTTGAGGGTTGGGCGAGAAGTAGCAGGTGGCAGATTGGGAAGGAGGTGGAACAAAGGAGGAAAGCGCCCTCTCGCCCAACAGTCCTCAGTGGCTGGGGCTGTGTTGGGAGTGGTGAGGAAGGGGAGGATTTCCAACTGTGTAGGAGTTTGGAGTTTTGATATAACATAAGTCTGGACTGGTGGCGTGTGATTATTAGACTCAATTACACTTTATATTATATAACGATGCTTGAAAAAACTATGGGACCCATTGAAGAGATCATCTGGAGGCGCTGAAAGGACTTGGCCACAGGGTGGGTTTGAAGGGGCAGTGGCAAAAAAGAATAAAGTCTTTTTTTTTTTTTTGTTACATCCAATTGTGTTCAGCTCAATTCTATAAACTTTTATATGAGCAGAGAGAATGCCGAAGGTCAGTTCAATGATGTTTATATAAAACTGTGTGTACAAAGTAGCATCCTAGTAGACAGAGTATTCATTCTTAGAGTGTTAATGCTTTTTGTAGTTGTTGTGTGCCATCGAGTCAACTCCGACTCATAGTGACCGTATGGGACAGGGAAGGACTACTTATAGGGTTTCCAAGGTTGTAATCTTAATGGAAGCAGATGGCCAGGTCTTTTCTCCAGTGGAGTGTCTGGTGAGTTCGAACAGCCGATCTTTTAGTCAGCAGCTGAGAGCTTAACCACTGTGCCACTAGGGCTCCTTGCTAACATTTTAGTAGGAGAGAAAGAACCAGGTAATGCACTGGGGCTGCCTGCCCCTTTCAGGTCTCCCTGCCAGTGGTCTGTCCGTGCTTCTGGCCACATTGTCCTGCTACAAGAGTGGTCAGCCCAAATGTGCTGACCTCCTGGTTGAAGAGCTTGGGCACTCTCTGCAGTCCCCAGCTCACTTATGGGCCTGGGTTCTGGCTGCCAATGTGCAGGGCTGGAAGCAGGAGGGAGAGACAAAGGGGTGAAGCATTTTGATTTTGGGTCAATTACTCAACTTTTCAATACCAGCTTCCTAATCACTAAACGGAGATAATAACATTTATGCCTTGGAGTTGTGAGAATTGAATGAGACAATACCTATTAAGGGTGCCTTCAAATTGAATCGCTTCGTAAATGAGAGCTATTTTTATCATCGTCTGTATCAACTGGCCTCTCCCCACCTCTCTGGCCTCCTCCTTTATGTATCTGAAACCCATTGAATAGGTGTTGAAGTCTCTGGGTAGTGCAAAAAGTTAAGCACTGGGTTACTCACCAAAAGGTTGGAGGATCAAACCCACCCAGAGGTACCTTGGAAGAAAGGCCTGGGAATCTGCTTCTGAAAGATCATAGCCACGAAAACCCTACAGAGCATAGCCATGAAAATACATGGGGTTACCTTGAGTTGAAATTGACTTAATGGCAACTGGTGGATAGGTTTTAAAAGACCCTTGGATTATAGTTTGAAGACTATCTTCATGGATAGATGCTTCTATGGGAAAATAAATGCAACAAAACAAAACAAAGCAAACTTTTTTTTTTTTAAACTAAGGAGTAATGCATGACATCATTCTTAATAAAACAGTTAATCCAACTGGATAGTGGATGATTTTGGAGTAGTTTCCTTGTCTGTGTGAGCATACCAGCAAGGTCAGAGCATGTTAAACAGTTTTATATTTTGCAAAAGGGAGTGACTTTGCTATCTTTCTGTATTTTTGATGTCCATGAAGGTACTTATAGCTGGGATTTATAACAGCTGATCACTTAAGTGAAGGAAAGATGTGAAACATTAAAAAGTGCGAATGTGGTTATTTTTTGTCAGATAATCTTTAACTGGTCCTACTAATCGGATAGATGAGAATGGTTTTCTCAGAGGTGATTCTGAGGCCCTGGATGGTGTTTTGTCTTTAGTGTGATCTGTGCAAATCTTAACGCTGCAACAGATTGTTTGGGCCTCTGGAACAAGAATCGGCCCTTCTACCTTTTTATTTTTTTAAATTTTCTACTGTAACTAGATTACTTAATTTACTTTGCCTTGTAAGTGACTCCAGGATCATTAAAATTAGGTTAAAGCGAGTTCATGGTACTTTCAGTATTAATCTTTTTTCACACATTCTTTGAAGATGATTATTTGAAAATTGGCCATCTGCGTGTTTACTAATCAGAACCGTCCATTCTCTGGCCCTGCCACATAAGAGGGAGTTCCCTGAGTTCTTTTTTTTATTGTTATGGCCCATTGGAGACCCGACGAGTAAATGGGATCCATCCTCAGGCACATCTGAGCATTTGGACTTGTGTGGATTCTGAAATTCAGAATTAATGCTTGATTTTAAATTCCGATGTGGAAATATGTGCCTACTGAGAATTCTGCTGAGTTTGTTCACAGAAAATAAATATTAATTTTTTAAAACACTGAATGTGTTAGCATTTTTTTCCCCAAATTACCAATCAGTGACTTTTCTATTTCTCTGCTGTTGTGTGCCATTGATTTGATTCCAACTCGTAGCAACCCTTTAGAACAGAAGAGAACTACTTATAGGGTTGCCAAGGTTGTAATCTTTACAGAAGTGGGTTGCCAGGTCTTTTCTCCCGCGGAGCTGCAGGTGAGTTTGAACCACTGCTCTTTTAGTCAGCAGCTGATCACTTAACCACTCTGCCGCCAGGGCTCCTTGTTAACACCTTGCCCGTTGTCATCGAGTCGGGATACTTTCAGGAGACTCTTATGAGTGTGTGTGTACGTGTACATGTATGTGTGTGTGGGTTATATTTTTGTACAAATTTACATTATCAGTTGAAATGAGAGAGCTCTTGTTTAAACATTTCTTTTTTGGCTGATTTTCATTACACTGTGTAGGTAGCTGACTTTATGGAACGATCTGTCAAACACACAGAACACAAGGCAAGGAAGACCTGACCGATACGACCGGTAAAGTTACAAGGAGCCACTTTAAGATTCAGACAGTCTATTACTCACATAGATGGCCGGATGAAGGATAGCCAGACAGCAGCTCCCCATGATCCTTGTCCCATGCAACAAAAAAGATGATACAGAAACAAAAAGGGCCTGGCAACTGCAGCACAAGTTATGGGCTGCCCCATTGCTGAGGAGCCAATTCTACGCTGCAGCAAAGTGGTTGTGTATTCTACAGCTTCTGGGTGGTACAAAGTTTTTACACTCCGCTACTAACCTAAAGGTTGGAGGTTCAAATTCACCCAGCAGCTCCACAGAAGAAAGGGCTGGCGACCTGCTTCCATAAAAATTACAGTGAAGAAAACACTGCGGAGCAGTTCTACTCTGTAACACATGGGATCACCATGAGTCAGAACTGACTAGTCGGCGATGGGCTTGGTTTTTGGTTTTATTCTGAAAGAGACAGGCCCAAAAGCCCCCTACCACATCAGAACTAGGAAGTGATGAAGAATTACCTCACAACAGTCTCTCAGGAGAGATAGAGAGGCCAGTGGTCAATGCATCTAGCAGCCCCTCACACACTTCCCATGCACTTGTGTCCCAGGAGGATTGCAAGATATTCTTTCAATACTCAGGTGAGCTGCAGGTGAAGCCTTTGTTGGTGTGGTCTATGTGGATACATGGAAAATCACCAGGACCCCATAGTGGAGCCATTCCCCTGCCCTGTCCTTTCAAAGCAGCCATCCCCTGTGATGGTCAAGTGAGAGAGGCTGCAGCAGATCTCTTTATCTTGATTTTGAAGACTCTGGCTTGTCCTGCATGTCCAAATTTCTCACACCTGCTTGGAACCCACATTGAAGTTTTCTTAACATACAGAGCTCAGTTACTGGCTAAGAGAGCTTAGGTTGTTCTTTTATACTTGATTCCAAGAGGAGGTTTGATTTCTTAATAATCTACAGCAGTCTCTGAGGGCCTTGCTGCTGCACAGGGTTTTAGCTGGTGAGCACAGCTTTGTGGCTGAGAGCTCAGACTTGGGGATTGCACAGTTCTTCCACTTACTGGTAGGATGAACTTTAGCAAATTATTGAATCTCTGTCGGGCTCCTTTTCTCATCTATAGAATGGGAGTAATAGCATGAGATGCTCACATAAAGGAAACATGCTCAGAATGGTGTCTGACACATAGTAAGGCCCCAATAAAAGTAGCTATGTGTATTACTGAGAACATATTACGGTGTTGAGTGCTGGGCTGTGCAAAAAGCTTCCGCTCAACTACTAAACCAAAGGTTGGAGGTTCGAATCCACCCAATGGTGCCATAGGAGAAAGGCTTGGGAATTTGCTTCTGTAAAGCTTACAGCCAACAAAACCCTACGGAGTGGTTCTACTCTGTCACACATGGGGCTGCCTCGAGTTGGAATCGACTTGATGGTAATGTGTTTTCTTTTTTTTGAGCACTCTAATGAGCACTTGAGATAGGTGAGAAAAACAAGGAAAAAAAAATAAAGAACTTGGTTAGTTTGCCGTTTAGTTGAATGAACTGAACATGGACAAACAGTAATAAAGTACCGTATCAATGAGCATTGAAAATTGTTATAGGATGGTCTTTGCAAAGAAGAGATCGTTGGTCATAGGATTGATCCTAGGACTCATCCTATAACTGGATTGTGCTTAGCCACAGGTGTAAGTTGACCCAGTGACTCGTGGCTAAAGGCAGACATCAGTGTGTCACTCAGTAAAGGCCATTACCAAAGGGTACTGTCCACAAAATCTCTTCGTATTATGATCTTGGCCAGGGACCATTTGCACACCTTCATTTTCTTTTCACAGCCCAGCCCAAGGAATGCCTGCACGACCGGTTTGATCATTTTGACTGAAACAACTGGTCATTTTACATCCTGTGGGATGTTTGCTGAGGACATTAAACACAGGTGTGTGGGATAGAGGGTGACGGAACAGCCATTTTCCAATTAGAAGCCCCTTGGTTTCCTGAAACCCAATCACACGGAGTGAACCAGACACCCCTGTCTGGAGATCTGTATTCAACTCAGGGTCCAACTCTCAGTGGAAAATTAAAAACAAAGTCATTATTATATATTAGATTTATTAAAAATGCAACTATTACCAAAAGCCTGTGGGCATGTGTGGAAAATGCTGTAATTAAATTAAATTAAATTAAATCCAGCAGCTAGAAGTAACATTTTCCACTAAGGAGGAGGAGGAAGAAAAAACAAAAAAATGAGTCTGCTAGAGAATCCCAAAACAGAAAAGTGCAAGAAGTAGCCAGGATTCTTCAGGATAAGGAAGGTGTTACAGCTGTTGTTATTATTTTTGCTGCCCTGAGATAATGGAAAAGTAATATAGAACTTTGGAACAAAGTTGGAACTTTCCAGGCATTGGGAAATGATGTTTATTTGGAAGAAGGTGAATAACAGCAACAGGATAGCTACTATTATAGAGAGAAAGTTTATTTATAGGGATTACCTTGAGTAATTATTCAAGTAGTGACTATCGAATCGAGGGAAAGAAGTGCTCTTTCGATGTTGCCAAGGTCAGGAGAGGGTAAACTTGTCTGCTGGAAGATTCAAACGTCAGGCTTTATTTCTAGAAGAATCAGGGTAGTCTGGAGATGAGAGGTGATGAGTAAGACTGAGGTTTTGGCCTCGTTTTTAAGGAAGCCATGTTTCTTGTCCCCATGCCCCTTGATGGAAAGATGGTGGAGAAAAGAAGGCTGAGAGTTAGTGGGTTGAACTCCAGGTGTATCAACATTTTGTCTTTTCTTTTTTTGAGATGCGGGGCTTCATATGGGCTGGATGGTCCCTGAAAAAGCTCCTAAGCAAATTCCCAGGTGTCTTAGAAATAGATGCTCAGAAAGGCTTCGTAGGGGAGAGACGACTTCTACTTAGTTGGCTTGCTGGACTAGAACTTGCGTTGCCTTATTTACTGGATTTTTCTGTAAGATCACCTTGGTTACAACTGTGCTGCCTTTTCAGAAGTTAGCAAACTGCTGGGGGTATTTTTAAGAGTTGAAGTGGTCCAGGCAGCTTGATAGTGAGGTCAGAGCACGGCGCACAGTCTGTATTTCAGTGATGGCAGCTACCGAAAATGCATGGCCAAAGGAATCCCCGGGCAGCAGAAACCAAAGCAATCACTTTTCATGAAGTTGGTGGTTATGGACTGTCTGGCTACCACAAATATTTCAGTAGCTTTGTATTAGAAACTTACGTTTTCATCTCATATCTTGGCAATTTGTTTTCCTGATGAATTCTTCCAAAGATATATCTTTGCTCTTCACTGGCTTGTTCTGATTTGATTGCGCTTACTGATCAATTTGAGCATTGTATTTAGTTGAATAATCCCGTTTGCAATGGTCAAAATAATTAAACCAGTTCTTTGGAGGTGACCCCAGATCATCACCAGGCTACTCAAGGACTTCGACCGAAAGCCCTGAGACCTAGAAAGAATCATGTTCTCTCGGCCTGGCATTCTTGGGCATTCTGTACAAGGACTGGGTTCAGTTTGCTCAGGGGAGAAATCTATGAGGACTTTCAATGATTTTAGGTCATTTTTTACAGTGAGTTTGTTGATTGCAGGTCTAATGCTCTTGAGGAACCAGGAGATGGTGGATTGTAGCATCCAAGTTGGCCAAACCTGCAGTCAGCAAGGCTCTTTGGCTCTGCAGTGGGGCTGAGTTTGTCACTGATTGTGAATTAAGGCTTCGTGAGTTTATACAAAGAGGGCTAATATGTTTCCCTCAACCCTCTGTGGGGAGGATTGGAGGAATCAGGGGATTATTTAGCATAATATGGTTTATATGAACACATTCACCCCCTTTTATACAAGTAGAAACTGAGTGCCAAGCTTTCAACCTTGAGTAGGTCGGTTTTTATTACCGTGCAGGCTTTCACAGGGTGTCAACGTTGGAGTGAGATTGTTTGGCTGGTCACCTTGATCTGAACTTTCATTGCACAGTAAGCTTTTAATATATTTCTTTTTAAAAAAAATTACTGCAAAGTGGCAGAATTCAAGGGTGAGGTGAGAGGAGAATCAGATCCTGGTAATCATTTTGGTCTGCTTAGGTCACATCTGCAAAACCACTTGAAAGGCCAACAAATCATTCAGTCTGCCGTAGAGCACACAGAAAGAACTGGTTTTATGTATATAAAAAACTGTGTCATTTGTCAGGTGAGGTTTTGCATAACTTCAAATTATTCTCAGAAGTTTCTTTGTAATACGTCCTCTGTTCTCACCACAAAAAGAAAAAAAAAAGTAGGAAAGGCAAGCAGATAGTATCAGGAAAGATAAGCCATATTCCCTTAAAATTTTTTTAAGCTATGTTTTTAGTGCCAATAATAGAAATGATGAAGAAGAAACGTAAATGTGGCTTCATGGCTCCATATACATGATTTGTTCTCTGGTGTCCTCATGGAGTCAGATGGTAGGCAGCAAACTCAGAAGACAGATGCAGAAGTGTAGGCCAGGGACAGAAATATTAAAGAATTACACACTATTTCTAAGGGTGTGCACAATTTACAAAAAGTACCGACAAGTCTTTTCGAAGTGTGGCTCCTCCATTTCCATGATTGTGTGTGGTTGATTTGGGTGGATGGCTGACTGTGAGCACAGCTCAAACATGATGAAGTAGCTGTCTGCTGGAAAGACCAAGTGGCTTACCCAGCCAGCTGTTGACCTGCCTTCCCAGACTGGTTGGAGGAGAGAGTTGTGGGGCACAGCATAGCTTGAGAAACTCCAAGTGGCAATGGAAGGTTGACAAGAAGAGTGAGGAAGAAGCCCAGATGATCTTGGATATACACACGAACGCCATGACAAGGGCTGAATGCAACCAAGAAGAAAATACTGCTGCTGATTCATTGGCTTTACTGTCATTTCTGCACATCTGATTTCAGTAAAGGCTTTTGGAGAAAAATTTTAACAGGATGTATGAATATTACTCACCTGTTGTCATCCTAAACATGATTGCCTATAAAATGGTTTTGACAGGGTGGAAAGCAGAATGCATCTGTGCAAGCCTGAACTTAGTCTAGGAAATGAGCATGTATTTTGTTTATATGAGGACATTTATCAAAATGTATAAACGTGGCTTTAAACGTGGCCTCTTACTGTTCTGTTTCTCAGTCCTAAAGAGGAGAGGCAGCCTATATATGATTAAGAGCATGGACTTGAGTCCACAGATCTAGGTCTGAATTCCACATCTATCATTTATTATCGGTTAGATCCTGAGCATGCTGCTCAACTTTTTGTAGCCTTGGTTTTCTTATCTTCAAAATGAGGATAATAACAGCACCTATCTTATGTACGGTTGTGAGAATGAAATGAGATGATGGATCTAAAGCACTGACTTTCAACTTTTTTCTCGACTGTGCTCTACAGTAGGAAATGCCTTTTTTACATCTCTACTTGGTCTAACTAGATATACACACGGAAAGATACACAAAACTGTAACAGGAATTTCATGGAACAGTACTGACCCTTATCATGTGGGATGCACTCTGATATTTTCTGTAGTACTCTATTTCATTTTTTAAAAAATTCTGGTCATGACCCATTAAATTAATCCCACAGCCCACTCATGGGTGTCATGACCCATAGTTTGAAAAACATGGATCCAGAGCACTTAGCAGGTGTCTGGTACACGGTCAGTGCTCTGCAAGGAGTCAACATTGCTCTTGGGAGGGAATGATGTCATGGAATAGGCTTACTCAGGCATAATTCTTTGGCCAGAGGAAGTTGTAATAAAACACTAAGAGTTTCTTAATGAGAATAGCATGAAGGGTGCCAATGTGATAAAAGCAATTTCTTCTCCTCCCTCTTATTTAGGCTCAAATAGGGAAAAAGAGGCAATAGAAGTTGGAAACAAATAAATAAAAACATTCTTCTATTTTTTCTTAAAATAATTTAATTAAAATTTCTTAACCTCAAGACTAGCTTCAGAATGGTTAGTACTGACAATTTTAGGGACAATAAATATGTAGAGGTAGGAAAATGTCAAGGATGTTATTTACATACAGTTAAGGCACATTTAACTAAAAGCAAAAAAGGTAGAGTCTGCTGAGCTCCTATCCTCTAGATGTGGTAGAACATGCTTTTCTCCTCTTCTTTTTTCTTTAGAAACAAGTAGAAAATTAATCCAGGATCCAGATGATGATAAAGGCATACCTGGCATATTAGCTTTCTACTGCTGCCATAACAAAGTATCACAAATGTTGTTGTTGTTGTTAGGTGCCGTTGAGTTGGTTCTGACTCATAGCGACCCTATGCACAACAGGATGAACCACTGCCCGGTCCTGAGCCATCCTTACAATCGTTGTTATGCTTCAGCTCAATGTTGCAGCCACTGCGTCAATCCGCCTCGTTGAGGGTCTTCCTCTTTTCCGCTGACCCTGTACTCTGCCAAGCATGATGTCCTTCTCCAGGGACTGATCCCTCCTGACAACATGTCCAAAGTATGTAAGACGCAGTCTCGCCATCCTTACCTCTAAGGAGCATTCTGGCTGTACTTCTTCTAAGACACATTTGTTTGTTCTTTTGGCAGTCCACGGTATATTCAATATTCTTCGCCAACACCACAATTCAAAGGCGTCAATTCTTCTTCTGCCTTCCTTATTCATTGTCCAGCTTTCACATGCACATGATGTGATTGAAAATACCATGGCTTGGGTCTGGCACACCTTAGTCTTCAAGGGGACATCTTTGCTCTTCGACACTTTGAAGAGGTCCTTTGCAGCAGATTTACCCAATGCAATGCGTCTTTTGATTTCTCGACTGCTGCTTCCATGGCTATTGACTGTGGATCCAAGTAAAATGAAATCCTTCACAACTTCCATCTTTTCTCCATTTATCATGATGTTGCTCATTGGTCCAGTTGTGAGGATTTTTGTTTTCTTTATGTTGAGGTGCAATCCACACTGAAGGCTGTGGTCTTTGATCTTCATTAGTGCTTCAAGTCCTCTTCACTTTCGGCAAGCAAGGTTGTGTCATCTGCATAACGCAGGTTGTTAATGTGGACTGTGTGGATCATAACAAATTATGGATAATGTTGCGAAGAATGGGAATTCCAGAACACTTAATTGTGCTCATGAGGAGCCTTTGCATAGATCAAGAGGCAGTTGTTCAGACAGAACAAGGAGATACTGATTGGTTTAAAGTCAGGAAAGGTGTGTGTCAGGGTTATATTCTTTGACCATACCTATTCAGTCTGCAAAAAAAAAAAAAAAAAAAAAATTTTTTTTTTTTTTTTTAATTCAATCTGTATGCTGAACAAATAATACCAGAATCTGGACTATAAGAAGAAAAATGGGGCATCAGGATCAGAGGAAGACTCATTAACAACCTGCGTTATGCAGATGACACAACCACAAATGTAGATGCTCAAAACAATACAACTTTATTATTTCATAGTTTCCCTGGGACAGAAGTCTGGGCACATCATGGCTCAGTTGGTACCTCTGCTCTGGGCCTCATGAGGGACTGAAATCAAGGTGCTGGGGGCTGTGTTCCTTCCTGGTATCTCTGAGGAAGAACCTACTTCAAGTTTATTCAGGTTGTTGGCAGTATTCAACTCCTTGAGGTTGTAGGACTGAGGTCTCCATTTCCTTGCTGGCTGTCTGCCGAGCGCCTGTCTTTCCTCCTAGAACCTGCCTGCATTCTTTCTTATGCATTCCACGTGGACCTTACAGTAATGATGGGTTAAGTCCCTCTCACTCTTAATCTGTCTGACTTACCTTTCTGCCGCATGTCTCGCTCCAGCCAAAGAAATTTCTCTGTGTTTAAGGGCCCATGTAAATTAAATTGAGCCCACTCAGATAATTTAGGATAATCCCTATCTTAAGGTACCAAATGGCCTCCCAAAGATGTTCATGCACTAGTCCCCGGATTCTGTGGATATATTACCTGACATGGCAAAAGGGGTATTGCAGATATAATGAAAGTTAAAACCCCAAAACCCATTGCTGTTGAGTCGATTCTGCTATGTGTTTGCATCTTTTTGCTACTGTGAATAATGCTGCAATGAACATAGGCGTGCATATGTCTATTCCTGTCACTGCTGTTATGTCTTTAGGATGTTTACCTAGGAGTGGGAATGCTGGATCATGAGGTATTTCTATTTCTGGCTTTTTAAGGAGGCACCATACTGTTTTCCATAGCGGTTGTACCCTTTTACAGTCCCACAAGCAGTGTATAAGAGTTCCAATCCCCCCACAACCTAATCAACATTTGTTGTTTTGCGTTTTTTTTTTTTTTTCTTGATTGTTGTCATTTTTGCAGGGGTGAGATGGTAACTCGTTGTAGTTTTGATTTGCATCTCTTTAATGGCTAATGGAAGAAGACTCATTAACAACTAGTGTTATGCAGATGACACAACCTTGCTTGCTGAAAGTGAAGAGGACTTGAAGCACTTACTAATGAAGATCAAAGACCACAGCCTTCAGCATGGATTGCACCTCAACATAAAGAAAACAAAAATCCTCACGACTGGACCAAAGAGCAACATCACGATAAATGGAGAAAAGATTGAAGTTGTGAAGGATTTCATTTTACTTGGATCCACAGTCAATAGCCATGGAAGCAGCAGTCAAGAAATCAAAAGATGCACTGCATTGGGTAAATCTGCTGCAAAGGACCTCTTCAAAGTGTCGAAGAGCAAAGACGTCACCTTGAGGACTAAGGTGCACCAGACCCAAGCCATGGTATTTTCAATCACATCATATGCATGTGAAAGCTGGACAATGAATAAGGAAGGCAGAAGAAGAGTTGACGCCTTTGAATTGTGGTGTTGGCGAAGAATATTGAATATACCGTGGACTGCCAAAAGAACAAACAAATGTGTCTTAGAAGAAGTACAGCCAGAATGCTCCTTAGAGGCAAGGATGGCGAGACTGCGTCTTACATACTTTGGACATGTTGTCAGGAGGGATCAGTCCCCGGAGAAGGACACCATGCTTGGCAGAATACAGGGTCAGTGGAAAAGAGGAAGACCCTCAACGAGGTGGATTGACACAGTGGCTGCAACAATGAGCTGAAGCATAACAACGATTGTAAGGATGGCTCAGGACCGGGCAGTGTTTCATTCTGTTGTGCATAGGGTCGCTACGAGTCGGAACCAACTCGACGGCACCTAACAACAACAACAACAACAATGGCTAATGGAGCCCTAGTGGTGCAGTAATTAAGCGCTTGGCCACTAACCAAAAGGTCGGCAGTTTGAATCTACCAGCCACTCCTTGGAAATCCTACGGAGGCAGTTGTACTCTGTCCTATCATGTTGCTTTGAGTTGAAATTGACTAGACAGCAACCAGTTTGTTTGTTTGTTTTTTTAATGGCTAATGATAATATCTTAATGAGGAGCCCTGGCGGTACAGTGGTTAAGCACTTGGCTGCTGAGGCTGCTAACTAAAAGGTTAGCGGTTCAAACCCACTAGCCACTCTGTGAGAGAAAGATATGGCAGTCTACCTCCATAAAGATTTACAGCCTTGGAGACCCTTTGGGGGCAGTTCTAGTCTGTCCTCTGGGGTCACTATTAGTCGGAGTCGACAGCCATGGGTTCAGTTTTTGAATGCATAATGATTGTGAATATCTTTTCATGAATTTGTTAGCTGCCTGAATGTCCTGTTTGGTGAAGTGTCTGTTCATGTCCTTTGTCGGTTTTTGGATTGGATTGTTTGTCTTTCTGCTGTTGAGCTGTTGAAGTTTTCTGCATATTTTAGAGATTAGATCCTTATCACATATGTCATTGCCAAAGATTTTTTCCCAGCCTGTAGGTTCTTTTTTTAATCTCTTGGTAAAGTCTTTTGATGAGCACTAGTATATGATTTTATCTAATTTATCTTCTGTCATTCATGCATTTTTAGTTTTGTTTGATAGGCTATTCGTGCAGAAAATTAGGTCCCTTAGTTTTGACCCTATGTTATCTTCCAGGAACTTTATAATTTTAGCGTTAACATTTAGATCTTTGATCCATTTTGAGTTAGCTTTTGTGCATGGTGTGAGGTACGGATCCTGTTTCATTTTTCTGCATATGATTTTCAAGTTTTCTCAGTGCCATTTGTTAAAGAGACTGTTTCTTCCCCACTGAATGGACTTTGGCCTTTTGTCAAAGATTAGCTGTTCATACGTGGATGAATGAATTTACTTCTGGGTTCTCAATTCTATTCCACTGGTCTATGTGTCTATCACTGAGCCAGTACCAGGCTGTTTTGATTACCGTGGATACACAGTTCAGTTTTAAGATAAGGAAGTATGAGGCCCCCAACTTTGTTCTTTTTCTTCAATATTGTTTTAGCTATTTGGGGCTTTCTTCCTGTCCATAAAGTTGAAGATTAGTTTTTCCATTTAATTAAAAAATGTGGTTGGAATTTGGATTGGGATTGCATTAAATCTATACATTGCTTTTAGTAGTATTGACATTTTCACAATGTTAAGTATTTCAGTCCATGAGCGTGGAATGTTTTTCCATTTATGTAGATCTCTATTAGTTCCTTGCAGTAGTGCTTTATACTTTTCCTTGTGTAAGTTTTTTATGTCCCTGGTTAAATTTATTCCTGGGTATTTTATCCTTTTGGGTGCTATTGTAAATGGCATTGTTTTCTTTTAATTGTGCTTTAGGTGAAAGTTTTCAGGGCAAATTAGTTTCTCATTAAACAATTAGTATACAAATTATTTTGTGACAGTGGTTGTCAATGCCGGGCTGTGTCAATACTCTCCACCCTGGGTTCCCTGTTGGGGTTTGTCCAGTCTTCTGTCCGTTCCTGCCTTCTCACCTCCTGCTTTTGGGCTGGTGTGCCCATTTAGATTCGTACATGAGTCGGAATCGACTCGACAGCACTGGGGTTTGGTTTTTAGGCTTTATATGACTGAACTACAAAGCACATTCCTCACGTGTGTTATTGTTTGCCTTGTAGGCCGGTCTAATTTTTGGCTGAAGGGTGAACCTCTGGAGTGACTTCAGTAACTGAGTTAAAAGGCTGTCCAGAGGCTATACACTCGGGGCTTCTTCAGTCTCTGTCAGGCCAGCAAGTCTTTTTTTTTTTTTTGTGAATTTGAATCTTAGTCTACATTTTTGTACTGCTCTGTCTGGGACCCTCTATTGTGATCTCTGTCAGAGCGGTCAGTGGTGGTAACCAGACCCCACCTAGTGGTCCTGGAGTCAGTTTGGTGGAGGCTGTGGTAGCTCTGGTCCATTAGTCCTTTGGTTTTCTTCCTTCTTCTTTGCTCCAGCTGGTATGGGATGAGTATATGCATCTTAGATAGCCACTCACAGGCTTTGAAGGCCCCAGACATGGGTCACCACAGTTAGATGTAGAACATTATCTTTATAAGATATGTTATACCAATTGAGCTAGATGTTCCCCTAGACCATGGTCCCCAGCCCTCAGCCCAATAACTCAGCTGGCATTGTTTTCTTGATTTCCTTTTTGGAGTCCTTCTTGTAAGTGTAGACGAACCCAACTGATTTTTGTATGTTGATCTTGTAGCCTGCCACTTTGCTGAATTCTATTAGTTCCCATAACTTTCTCGTGGAGTCGCTGGGATTTTCTATGTATCAGATCATTCATCTGTGAATAAAGATAGTTTTATTTATCCTTTCCAATTTGTATACCTTTATTTCCCTTTCTTGCCCTATTACTCTATCTAGAACTTCTGGTACAATATTGAATCCAAAAAAAAAAAAAACCCTAAACAAAAAACGAAACCCATTGCCAACAAGTCAATTTTGACTCATAGCCACCAGAAAGGACAGGAGTAGAACTGCCTCACAGGGTCTCTAAGCAGTGCCTGGTGGATTCAAACTGCCAACCTTTTGGTTAGCAGCTGTAGCTCTTAACCACTATGCTACCAGGGTTTTCACAATATTGAATAAGAGTGGTGATATAAGGCATCCTTGTCTCCTTCCCGTTCTCAATGGGAATGCTCTCAGTCTTTCGCCATTGCAAATAACATTGGCTCTCGGTTTTGCACATATGCCCTTAATTATGTCGAGGAATTTTCCTTCTATTTCTATTTTGCTGAGAGTTTTTATCAGGAAAGGGTGTCGAATTTTATCGAATGCCTTTTCTGCATTGATTGAGATGATCATGTGATCTTTTCCTTTGTTTTATTTATGTGTCAAATTATGTTGATTGATTTTCTGTTGTTGAACTCTTTTTGCATCCCTGGTATGAATCCCACTTGATCATCATTTTTTTTTTTTTTTTGATATGCTGTTGAATTCTGTTGTCTAGAATTTTGTTGAGAATATTTGTGTCTGTATTTCTGAGGGATATTGACCTGTAATTTTCTTTTTTTAGTGGTGTCTTTGTCTGGCTTTGGTATCTATGTTGCACTGGCTTCATAGAAGGAATTAGGGAATATTTCTTCCTTTTCTATGCTCTGGAATAGTTTGAGTACAGTTGGTGCCAACTCTTCTCTGACTGTTTGGTAGAATTCTCCAGCAAAGCCATCTAGGTTGGGGCTTCTTTTTATTGGGAGTTTTTTTTAATGACCTCTTCAAATTCTTTTCTTATTACGAGTCTGATCAAGTTTTCTGCCTCTATTTGTGCTAGGTTAAGTAGGCAGTCCATTTCTAGAAATTTGTCTATTTCTTCTAAGGTTTTCAAATTTGTTAGAGTACAATTTTTCATAATATCCTGTTACGATCCTCTTTATCTCAGGTGGTTCTATTGTTGTTTCCCCCATCTCATATCTTATTTTGGTTATTCGCGTCTTCTCATTCTTCTCCTTTGTCAATTTGGCCAGTGGTTTGTGAATTTTACTGATCCTCTTTTGCTCAAAGAACCAACTTCTAGTCTCCTTGATTCTTTCTATTGTAATTCTGTTTTCAATTTCATTTCTTTCTGCTCTGATGGTTATTTCCTTTGTTCTGGCAACTGTGGTCTTCTTTTGCTGCTCCGTTTCTATTTGTTCGAGTCATTGGGTTAAACTATCGATTTTGAATCTTTCTTCTTTTTTGATGTGTGCATTTGTTGCTATAATTCTCCAATGAGTACTGTTTTTGCTGTGTCCCAAAGATTTTGGTGTGTTGTGTTTTCATTCTCATTTGATTCTAAGAATTTTTTTATTTCATTTTTAATTTCTTCTCCTATTCAATACTTCTAAAGTAAGGCGTTATTGAGTTTCCATGTATTTAGTTTTTTCCTTATTCTTTCTGCTATTGATTTCTAGTTTTGTGGCTTTATGATCAACCAAGATACTTTGCATTATTTCTATGTTTTTGCATTTATTGAGTCTTGCTTTGTGGTCTAAAATATGGTCTATTCTGCAGAATGATCCCTGTGTGTTGGAGAAGAACGTTTACTGTGCAGCTGTTGGGTAGTGTGTTCTGTATATGTCTATCAAGTCAAGTTGGTTGATTGTATTATTTAGATCTTCTGTATCTTTTTTTGAGTTTCTTTTTAGTTGTTCTGTCACCAAAAGTGATGTGTTAAAGTCACCTACTATTATTGTAGAACTATTTCTTTTATCAATTTTGTTAGAGTTTGTTTTATGTATTTTGGAGCTATGTCGTTGGGTGCTGTTTTAGTCATCTAGTGCTGCTATAACAGAAAGACAACAAATGGGTGGCTTTAACAAAGAGAAATTTATTTTCTTACAGTCTAGTAAGCTACAAGTTCAAATTCAGGGTGTCAGCTCCAGGGAAAGGCTTTCTGTCTCTGTTGGCTCTGGAGGAAGGTCCTTATCATCAATCTTCCCCTGGACTAGGAGCTTCTTCGAGCAGGAACCCCTGGTCCAAAGGATGCGCTCTGCTCCTGGCACTGCTTTCCTGGTGGTATGAGGCTCCCCACTCTCTGCTCTCTTCCTTTTCTTTTTATCTCTTGTAGGATAAAAGATGATGCAGGCCATACCCCAGGGAATCTCCCTTCACATAAGATCAGGAATGTGACCTGAGTAAGTGTGTTACATCCTCTCTAACATAATCTAATTTTGCCTCACTTACCACAGGCAGAAATTAGGATTTACAACATGTGGGAAAATTATATCTATCACAAAATGGAGGACAACCACACGATACTGGGAATCATGACCTAACCAAGTTGACACATATTTTGGGGGGGAACACAATTCAATCCATGACAGGTAAGTAAATATTTATTACAGTTTTATGTCCTCTGGGTGGATTGATCCTTTAATCATCATATGGTGCCCTTATTTGTCTCTTATAATGGATTTTGACTTGAAGTCTATCTTATCAGAGATTTTTATTGACACTCCTGCTCTCTTTTGATTACTGTTTGTTTAATATGTATTTTTTCTTTCCTTTAATTTTTAACCTATTTATGTCTTTGTGTCTAAGGTGTGTCTCTTGTAGGCAACATATTGATGGATCAGGCTTTTTAAATCTATTCTGCCACCCTCTGTCCCTTGACTGGTGCATTTTAAGCATTTACATTCAGAGTGATTATGGATATGTATGTATTTATTGCTGCCATTTTGTTATTTTTTTTTTTGTGTGTGTGTTCTTAACACTTTCTCTGTTCTGCTTAATTTTCCGTGCTGAGTTCTTTTTATTTATGCTTTTTCTTTCTGAGTCCTCCATTGTTGTTGATTTTGTGTTTACCGACTCTTTTTAATTTTCCCCTTTATTTTGGTGAGTAGTTGTATTCATTTTCTTTGTGCTTACTCTGAAATTTACCTTTATCTTCCTAAGTTTAAAACAGTCTGTTACATATTGATATCACCTTGATTTCCTTTCCATATGGAAGTTCTATACACCATTTATTCTACCATTTTGTTTTGAAGTTGTTGTCATTTACAGATTAATATCTCTGGTTTCCCATTTTCAGTTTTGCAGCTTTATTTTACTTTTGAAAATTCCTTATCTGGATTGGTACATGGATGATGCTGTTATGTGTCTTAATCTCAGGTTGTTGTCTGACGTTGTCGGTTCTCTGTCTGAAGGATGCCCTTTAATATTTCTTTTAAGATTAGTCTACAACCACCAAAAAAGATTTTTCTAAATTCCCTTAATTTCTGTTTATCTGGGAATGGCCTAGTTTCATCACAGTATTTGAAAGACAATTTTACTGGATATATACTCTTTGATTGGCAATTCTTTTCTTTCAGGGCTTTATATAAGTCATCACCATTGCTTTCTTGCCTGAGTGGTTTCTGCTGAGAAATCACTACTTAGTCTTATTGGTGCCCCTTTGTAGGTAAGATTTCATTTTTCATGAGCTGCTGTCAGGATTCTTTCTTTGTGGTTTTGAAAATTTCAATTATGATGTCTTGATGACTTTCTTTTGGGACTATCTTGTATGAGGTTCATTGAGCTTCTTGGATGTAAAACTTCTCGTCTTTCATGATATTAGGGAAGTTTTCTGCCAATAAATCTTCAACAATTCTCTCTGTACTTTTTTCCCCTCCTTCTTTTCTGGAATTCCTATTATGTGTAACTTATTCTTCTTAATAATGTTCCACATAAGTGTTAAGCTTTCTTCATTCTTTTTTCATATTGTTCCTCAAACAAATTAGCATCAAGGGGTATGTCCTCTATTTTACTTATTTTTTCTTCCATTGCTTCAATTCTGTTTCTAATATTTTATTGTTAATCCTCTGGATTTCTAGTTGTTGTTTTTGTATGGTTTTTAATTATCTATTTATTTTTTTGATTTTGTTCTTGTATTGTTTTCCTAAATTATTCTAGGGTTTTGTCTGTGTTTTCCCTGATCTGTTTGAGGATTCTGTGTATTAGTCTTTTGAATTCCTTGTCAGGTAGTTCTATTACCATTTCTTCCTCAGGAAAGTTTTCTGCTCCTTTATTTTGCTCCCTTGTTTGAGTCATTTTTATCCTGTTTTTTCTTATGATTTGTGATTGTCTGCTGTCTCCAAGGCATTAAAATGTCTATTTATTTATATATTTCTTTATTGATTGTATGCGTTGTGTCTTGTGTTGGTATTTTTGTTTTGTTTTGATGTATCAGGAACTTTGTTTCTTCTCTTCCTCTTTAGAATGTCTTTCTTCCTTTGTATTATTTTAATTATTGTTGTTTTGTCATTCTGGTCTATGTGTGACTTTGATGGTATCTGTTGGCTGGGTGTAATTTCCTCTCACTTAGTGGGTATGGTGGGTCACACCCACATGCAAGTCCTCTGTGATTAAGCTCGTGTGTCTTCACTTACCAGATTGAGTGGAGGTGAGAGAGCAGATTCTTTCCCTGATATTGGATGACAAGTGTTGGGTGGTCAGGGTCCCTCCACAGCCTTTGTGGGACCACAGGATTCTCCTGGGTTGGTGCTAGCAGTTAGTGCATTCTCTGGAGGTCAGGGCAGGGCATCTCTGTATCCACTGTGAGGGAGTACTACCCAAACTGGCAGAGTAGGCCTGTTGATTGTGCATGGACGGGCATCTCAGTAGGTGGTGGTGTATCAAGGGATTTTGGGGCAAATGCAGATGGCCTGCGGGAACTGTTTGGGTGTGGGATGTATGACATTGCACCTGGCCTGACTTTGGATAAGGGCACTGCTCGTCATTTGGCAGAGGTGCAGATGGCACCTGTCAAGATGTGACTGGCACTGAGAATGAGGTGACATGTTTGTCTGGCTAGTCACAGTGCAAGGGTGCAGGTAGAGTTCTTGCTGATTGCTTAGTTGCATGCTGTATGTGTGCACCACTGGTTACAGGGTGGTCGGGAAAGAATACACAGGTAATTGGTCACTGGACAATGATATGGGAGCTCACGCTCCTAGTTTCTGTGTGGCTGGGGCTAGAGTGCATGGTTCATTGGTCACTGGGCAGGTGACATGGGAGCTCACACTGCTAGTTGCTGGGTGGTCAAGGCTGTGGGGGCAGGGGAGGGGGCGTCTCCCCTGGCTGCCAATCTGACAGAGTGGAAGTGTGTGTTGCAGATCGCTGGGTGGGCAGGGTGGCGTGGGGGTGGGCGGGATGGGTGTGAGCCTCCAGTCGCTGGTCCAATGGTGCAGAAATGCATACCATGATTTGCTGGGTGGGAGGAAAGGGGAGCACACTTATGGTCACGAAGAGGGTGGGGGAAAGGGAGGGAGCATGTTTCCCCAGTCTCTGGCTTGGGCCCTGGGGCACTCCCACAGAGTGCAGCTGGTGATCAGGATCCTGCCCAGACCACATGCAGGAGGGGATCTGCCCAGAGTCTGGTTGGGTGGGAGCCACCGCTCCAAGGATCCTCCACCCCGTCAACACCACCCATTCAAATGATCAGGGACCACTGCTGGTGAGTAGTTCTAACACTATTTTCTGGCTCCCTCTCTGCTCTGTGGTAGCCTGGATCCCTGGGGCTCTCACCTGCCATCCTGCACTTTCTGTCCTTAGATTCAGTTCATGTTCTGCTTTGCTCTGGATTTGCCTACACAATATAGCTTTCTCCTCTTGGGAATTCTGTGAAGTTGCCTTCCTGTGTTTCCCCACCTGGGAACACTGCTTACTTTGTGTCAGACGGTCACACTGTGCTGGGCTGGCTGGCAGGGTGCCTAGGGCTTGTAAGTCTCCTCGTTTGCTATTTTCATTCAGTTTTTTGTTCCCTTCGGTGTTTGATCTAATTCTTCATCCTTCTGTTTGCTGCTCTGGGTTCCCAGATTGTCATCTGTATCAGTTTCACTTGATTTCTTGGTACCCTGCTGCAGGAGGACGTCATGGCATGTTTGACTAAGCCACTATCTTGGGCAGTCTCTAAAAGCCTTGAGTCTTAAAGATACCAGGAGTATTTAAAAAATTCCTAATGCAGATATTTTATTTTTTCTCTTTTTAATATGATGTGAATACCGTTGTTCTTGAGGTTGATGAAGCCTGAGAGAATGAGGAAAAAAAGGAGTGAAAGAGAGCCTAAACCAATCAGTTCCAGGGTGGCTCCTAAATGAAATTCTCATTGTTGCATTCTTGCTGTCTCAGGCTGGGATTAACACATAAGACCATTATTGAGAGTAGCTTTTTCTTTGTCAATGTCAAAGCAAGCTGGAAGAGGTTCTATCTATCTATCCATCGATTAATTATTCTTTCCTTCTTCATTATATCTATAGTTATTGAGGGCCTTCTGTATGCCTGGTAGTATGCTAGGGGTTCAGATACATTGACGAATAACACATGGCCTGTGTCTTCAAGGATCTCACAACTTAGTGGGGGAGAGAGATACAGAACAAATATAACAGTCCATTGATCCAGAATTGTGACTAAAGCCCCAATCTGAAAATAAGAGGCTCAAAGGATCCCACGAGGACGAGGCACAGAGAGTCAGACACCTCCCTCCAGGGCTTATTAGGAAGAAGCCAAACTTCTTTGCTACCAACTGCCACCACACCAGCAAAGGACAAAGAGTTAGGAACAGGGGCAGTTTATATAAGAAGTCTGAAGAATGAAGGAGAGAAAGGGAGTTTTTGGAGTCACTGGCCTCATGGGGAGTAGAGTGTTTGTGGTAGTACGGGATTCCCCATTTCCCCCAGGAGTAGTACAGGAGTTCCTTTTCCTCCCTCAATTCAAAGTGAAGAGAGCCCCAAGACAGTTATTTATAAAACCTAGATGAGCCTGCTGCAAGTTTGAGAGACTGGCATCTCATTCCCCAGGCATTAGACTTGATGATCTGCCTCTGACTGCCTGACAGATGGAAGGAATTGGAGGGAGACAGCAGATCTCAGAAAAGAAGCAAAAGTATTCGTACCTGTACAACCACTGGTGAGCCTGGCACGGGTCTGTGAGTCTTGAGTAGGTTGAGTGTACCCTGCAGAAGGTAGCTGTGTGTGTGAGCTTTTTTGCTGATAATCCATGTAAGAGGGGTGCCCACAGGATAAGGGGACCCCATTAGCAAGGGGCTTTTGGGGTACCACTAGTGACAGGAGTGGGGAGGATAAAGGAAGTGGAGCTAAAGCTGGATTTCCCACTTCAGTGAACTCTGCAGTAAGGAGGCCCCTACAGTGTCCTCCAGTAAGTATACTCATTAGCTCCACAAAAGAATCATGTTTTGGACACCTGACCCACATGCTCCATATTAATGGCCAGTCAGGTTTGACAGGAGAGAAGATTACAAAAACTTCAATGAAGTAAGGAGGCGTTTGATCTCTACCAACACTTACCACCTACTTTCCCTTTTTCCATCACCAAAGGAACTGGAACCTGAAGATGGAAGTGATGTGATCATGAAAGAGTGTTTTCCTTCCCACTCCAAGTCTCTCAATCCATAAGTCTGATTTGAAGTGAGGGGAAAAAAACTTTTGAACCAAATATGAAATTGGAGTTGCTAACAGGATGGGACTGAGTTTTAATAGCTGAAAATAACTGGAAAGTTATGGGGCCTGCCGAAGTGTTAAAAGATTTACTGTCAATTAGGGAAGGAAGAGTCAACAGAGTGAGAATAAAAACAATGACTGAAGAAATCACTTTGTTTCCCACTGATTTGAAAGGTGATCACTCAACACACAGGTTATAACATAAATGCAAAACAGAGTGACTGGTGCTATAATGGTGGCATACGCAACTACTTTTCCTTTCTTACACAATGTTTTGTTATTCCTAGACTTAATAAAATTGTCTTATTTTCTGGTTTGCATAGGTTTCAATAGAAATCACCAATTCACTAATTCAACTCCAAACATTTCTCCAATTGTGAAAATCTTCTCTCGGTATGTTGAAATAGAAAAGGTGGTCTATCAAATTCATCTTGCTAAAGGAGTCTCTTTCATAGCTCCTTCTGACCTGCTGCAATTTAAACTGATATCTCTCTGGGTCTACTGCAGAGCTGTCATCTTGTGATCTCCTAAGAATATTTCTCTGGGAATTTTCTTTTGTGATTGATCCCTGCTTTCTGGATTCCCAGTCTTACATTTCCTTAATTTACTTCCTTGTTTGGTGGAGCCCATTCCCTGACAACTTCTGGAAAACATTGCATGGAAGGTTAACTTTTGAGACCTTGCATTTGAAAAATGATTTTAGCATACCTTTGGCAGTTTGTTTGCTAAAATGGCAAAGATCCCTCTATAGTCACACTCTTAAGTAATCCTCTATCATCACATAGACACTAGGCTTTGGTCAATGGGACAATATAGAACATGGAGCAAGCAGAGACAGAAATTACTTACTCATTGGGGCATGCTTTCTCTTGCTGCTTTTTTTGAGCCCTGAAACCACCATGTGAAGAAGATGGGATAGTCTCCTGGAGGATGAGAGACCATGTGGAATAGAGACAAGCTATAAAAACAGAGGGCCTTTCTTCCTTCTACCCTATACCAATCAGCCTGCCAATATGTGTAGGAGCCCATCCTAGATCATGCAGCCCAACTGAACTGCCAGCTCACTGCAAAGATCTGCCTACTTAGCCTAGACGGGAAGAACCACTCAGTGGATACACAGAATTTTGATAAATAGTAAATGCTTTGTTTTGTTTAAGCTCCTAAATTTTTGGAGTGATTTGTTATACAGCTTTAGCTAACTGATACTCTATGTTCACACTTAATCGATAGTTCAGCTGGGTAGAGAATTCTTCATTGAAAATATTATTTTCTTTTAGAATTTTGAAAGAATTTCTCCAATGTCTTCTAGTTTCCAATGTTTCTGTTAGGAAGTGTTAAGCCATATGATCCTGGGTTTTTGCATGTATTATTATTATTTTTCTCTTCAAAAGCTTTTAGGATTTCTTTTTGCTCGTAGTGTTTTGAAATTTCACAATGATGTCCTTTGGTTTGGGTTTATTTTCATCTGTCATGCTGGGCACTTGATGGAAAATGGCACTTTCAATCTGAAATTTGTGTCTTCCATTCTGGAATTTTTTTCCTCATTTTTCTTTTTGTGTGAATTATTTAGTTTCTGATTCCTTCCATCTGTTTTCTGTGCTCTCTCTAAATTTTCTTGTTTGGATACTGGACCTCTTGGGTTGATTCTCAAATTTTCTTTCCCTCTTTCCACTGCTTTGTGTTTTTGCTCTGGAAGGTTTCTTCTTCCACACTTTTATTGAGTTTTTTGTTTGGTTTTGATTTTTTAGCGCATTTATAATTTTTATTATCATATTTTTAAGATCTAAGAGCGCTTTCTTTTTCTTTGTTCTGTTCTTAAAGAATACTGTTTGTATTTCATAGATGTATTTGAAAATAATAATAATTGTTTTTGGAGTTTTTACTTTCTTCCATGGTTTTCATTTCCTTGATGTTGATTTTCTCTGTTGGACTCTCTTGTTTAATGATTATAATGAAGTTAAACAATTTATGGATGATTTGAAACTGGGAGAGATGTTGAATGCATTGGCTCACAGAAAGAAGATTCCAAACAATCTTGACTATTTAGAGAGGGATGTATCTGACAATGAAATGTAACAAGTTTGAATATGTTATTGGGTCAGCCAATTCAAGTACAATATGGAAGAAATGTGGTTTAGAAGTAGGCTATATGAAAGTGATTTAAAGGCCTTAGTAGAAAGGGCATTCATTATACCTCGGTGAGCACTAAAAAAGCTAATGAATTTTAAAAGCCTCGTTAATAAAGGCATAGTTTTTGGAATGAAGGAAGGGATAGCCCTACTCTACTTTGTGAAGCCATGTTTCAGTAACAATAGTAATGATCACTATAATTTATTGAACACCTTCATTGTGTTTGACACAATATAATCCTGAGATCCTAAATGCTCCACATACATTAACTCTTTTAATCCACATGTTATGATGAGAAAACCAAGAACAGAAAGTATAAGTTCCTTGTTCAAGGTCACAATAAACATAACTGGAAGAGTTAGAACTTGAACCCAGGTAGTATGGCTCCAGAATCTATGCTCTGGACCACCATGCTGTATTTCTAACTGTTGTGTTTAGACATTTAAAAGAGATCTGGGCAGAAGAGAACACTCAGGATGGTGAAAGGACTTAAAATCAAAGCTAGACAGGGATTGGTTGAAGTGACTGTGGCTGCTGGAAAGAAGACTCACAGGAAATTGACGAATGTCTTTAAATATATGAATAACTTTCACGGGAGAAAAGAATTAGATTTGTTCTCTCTGACCCCAAGGATAAAACTAGGACCACTGAATGAGTAGCTACTACAGTGAGACATATTTTAACTATGCATGAGGAACACCTCTCTAATGATCAGATAACCAAAGACTGCTTGGATTGCCTTGAAAAGAGGGGGTTCCCTGGCACTGGGAGTATTCAAGAAGGCAAAGGAGCACCAGAAGGAGGGTTCAAACATCAGTCACGGGGTTGGGCTAGATGATCAAGGTTTAAAACCTTGAGAAGCTAGGATTCTATTCATTGGGCAAACAGCCTATTTTGATAAACATCCTTAAGTTCTTTAGATTTCAGTTAAGAGAAGGCTGTTTGAAGAAATGAAGATGTCATTTCAGTTATTCTTGTGGTTCCAAGTACCCCAGTGTCCAATCTCTCCAGTTTCCAAAGGGAAACATCACAGAATCTTAGGCTTATACACGTATTTAGGGATGAATGGAGAGTTAGAGATTGTTTAGCGTAACACTCTTTTTGCAGACGAGATGGCTGAGACCCAGAACAGTGATATGACCTTTTCAAGGTCACACTGCTTGTTTGTGGCAGACCAGGAACTAAAATCCAGCCCTCTTGATGCTAAGCTCAGTTTTCTTTGCAACTTACCGTATTACCAGACATACTCCCTGTGGAAACTCCTTCCTTTCACCTAACTTAAATTCTTCACTATGCGTTTTAATCCTAGCTTCCTACTGTTTTTACTAAGAGTGATGAGTGTTGGCCATTTTCCCTGGCAAGAAACAGGCTTTGGTTTTGGATAACAGAATACTCTTTGTTAATAGTACGGCACACTCCTTCTGCTGGGAAGGGGCAATGTCCATTTCACACTTGTACTCATCTGAAGCTAGCAAGAATTCTGAAGAATAAAAGGCAAAGCTAGTAGTTTTGGTTATCTAGTGCTGCTGTAACAGAAATATCACAAGTGGGTGGCTTTAAGACACAGAAGTTTATTCTATCACAGTTTAGGAGGCTAGAATTCTGAATTCAGGGTGCCAGCTCCAGGGAAAGGCTTTCTGTCTCTGTTCGTTCTGGGGGAAGGTCCTTGTCATCAATCTTTCTCTGACCTAGGAGCTTCTTGGCACAAGGGCCTTGGGTCCAAAGAATGTACTCCACTCCCGGCGCTTCTTTCTTGGTGGTAGAGGCCCCTTCCTCTCTGCTAGATTCTCTCTTTTATCTCTCAAAAAAGATTGACTCAAGATACAACCTAATCCTGTAGATTGAGTCCTGCCTCATTACCATACCTGCCTCTAATCCTGCCTCATTAGCATCATAGAAGTTAGGATTTACAACACCTAAGATAATGGGTTTTTTTAAGATAATCACATCAGACCACAAAATGGTGGAAAGTCACACAAAACTGGGAATCATGGCCTAGCCAAGTAGACGCACATTTTTCGGGGACACAACTCAATTCATAACACTGCTCTTTGCTGTAATTTCTCAAATACTTGCTTGAGGCCAAGGACTAGATCTGGATCTCACATTTCTAAAGAGTGTGTGCTGATGTCCTCCCTCTGGGGACAGGCTGTCATCTCTTTTATAATTGGCTAAAGACATTGTTCCCACCCAGTAACACTATAGCCAGCTGGACAAGTCACTGGGTTCCAGGACTTAAAATTGTAGCTTTTAAGGCAATCCTTTCGCCACCATTCTGTGCCTTAATTTCCATGATTTCTGTTGATATTCTACTTCCATTGAGCTGGGCTTTCTAAACATACATGAACTTCCTCACTGCACATAAATAGAATTGGGGTTGCCCACGTCTCTCTCCCACCTCTCCTTTTTGAGTGGATCTTCTGCTCTATAGGAAACCGTGGTGGCTTAGTGGTTAAGAGTTCTGCTGCTAACAAAAAAGCTCAGCAGTTGAATCCACCAGGTGCTCCTTGGAAACCCTATGAGGCAGTTCTACCCTGTTCTTAGGGTCACTATGAGTTGGAATCAACTTGACAGCAATGGGTTCTGCCATATAAAATATGGATTATCAGTTCAAACCATGAGTATATTCTTTGACATGAATTTTTAAAACTGCACTTGGTTCAAGTTTTTTTATTTTGCAACAATCAAGCAGTCCGGTAGCCCTGCAGCACACGTTAGGTCAGCTTGCGTTGGAATTTAAGATCCCTCATGCCGGTGTAACTCCAAGTAACCACAGGAGGGCAGGAGAGTCTAAAGAATGAAAGAAGACCAGCCATGAGAACAAACTTGCCTTTGTTCACGTCGACGCCAAATCACTCTCAATCTGCAAAACCTGGTAACTTTCTAGAACAATAGAGGAGCGTTGTGGATTGAATGGAATTGCAAGTTAGAGCATCATAGGAACACAGTGGAATTCTGGGTCCAAATTTATTTACAAGCTGGGATCTTTGGCAAACCGGTTAACCTCTCTGAATCTGTTTTCTCCCCCTTTAAAAATGGGGCTAGTATTGCCCATCACCCAGGTTTACTGTGGGATTTAAATAAAATCATATGGAAGAGCACCTGCCCTGGTGGTTTTTTCCATTAGTTGGTTCTCCACAAGGAACGCCACTTATTTTTCAATGCAGAATAGCTGTCCCCTGAGAAGACTTCCAGACTCTCCATCCCTGCTCTCACACTGCTTTGCACGTAGTCTCCAACACTGTGTTCTAACGATTTGTGTCCACGTCTGTTTCTCTCATTTTCCTGAAACCAGGTCTGAAAGATTGGTGGTTCAAACCCACCTAGAGGAACCTCAGAAGACAAGTCTGGAGATCTGCTTCGTAAAGGTCACAGCCTTGAAAATGCTATGGAGCCACTCTACTCGGCACACATGAGGTTGCTATGAGTTGAATTGACTGACAGCAACTAGCAACAACTGTGTATATCTACACCTGTCAGTCTGGTGTGTGTCAAGCAGAACTGTCCTCCATAGGGTTTCCAATGGCCGATTTTTGGAAGTAGATTGCCAGGCCTTTTTTTCAAGGTACCTCTGGGTAGACTCAAACCTCCAACCTTTTGGTTATCAGCTGAGGGTATTAACCATTTGTTCCACGTGGGACTCCTGGCATTGACTAGACATTCAATAAATGCTTATTCAAGGGATGGAGGGATTTTAAGTACCTCTTCCTCCCTTGCTCTCTTGCTTTATTCATTCATATAGTTTATTGAGCCAAAACTGGACTAGGCATTAGGGAAGACAGGGTCCCTGTTCTCATGGGTTTACGGTCTACGTAAGGATCTGGTTAAAGCTGCTAGCAGAGAGGGTGTCGGCACAACACCACACAGTGAACAATTGCACCTGCTGAAGTCAGCAAATGTTAGCATGTTGTAAGGAGGAAAGACGTATCCCAGTTGGCACGTGTTGGGGTTCAAACAGCTCTTGGCTGTAAACATTAAGAAGACATTTTTAAGGGCTTTTAGAAAACACATATAAGAGAGCATGCTTCTCATTTAATTGGGAAAGGGCAGGTGAAAGAGATTTCAAAGTTATAGTAAAATTCAGACAAGCCTGAGAAGTGTGGAGAATCACGCTGACACAGCGGTGCTATGTGAAGGGTGTTGCCGTGGTGGTTTGAGCTGGACTTTGGAGTCAGACTGGACCAGCACCACACTTACCAGTGCAGGAGGGCAGACAAAGTAGTTCACCTTGCTAAAACCCAGCTCTCTATTGGGAAAATCAAGGATCAAATAGGAGACTGTTGGCCAAGGACTGGGTGGGCCCATGAGAAGGCCCAGAGAAGGGTGGCTGTTACTATGATTGTGGTCATTCATCTTTTTAGAGTTTGATTTCTTCTCGTTCAATAACTCCCCGCACTGAGGATGAGACTTAAAGGAAGTGCCTGGAAATCTCCGGGAAGGTGGCTGATTTTCCAGGGCAACAGCGTGCTCGTTTGTTTGAGCACCTAACAATGCCAACTCTGGAAGCCTAGTCCAGCAGCTCTGGGAGCCTGAGAATAGGGAACGTCACAGGGGGTGGCTTCCTTGCCACCAAGGTTTGGTGCTGCCCTCCTCACATTCTAACTTCTGTTAAAAACTAATTATGAGTCTATCATCCATTTTTGTAATTTTCTCTTGGGAGGTGGCAGAGTCCCATAAGCTGCTTTACTGGTTCACTGATGATCAATCAGGCCAAGGGACATAAAGGAAGAAAGGAATTTCAGATCTAAGCACAGGTTTTAATCACATTTCACATATAGGAATTCAGCAAAGGAGCCATCCTTCGGAAATAACCATTATCACAAATGTATTGTGCTTCTGAGACTGCAAGTTTCTCTGCTGAGATTGTATGACTTCATGGTACCTGGACGTTAAACAAATTCGGAGAGCTAACCACACACTCCTTTAGTGGCTGACATGCCCTTAGGTGCTTGCTCGGTGCCTTTCCAGGCAGGAGAGGGGCCCAAGAGGGTGTGATGAGGTTTTCATGCCTATCACAGGCTTCTGAGAGAGTCTGCCAGGGTTAGGCTTTCCAGGCTGAAATTCCTGGAAGATCAAAAGCTGCCTGACAGTGGCCGTTGGTTATTCTGAAGAAGCAGGAAAGACATGGTTTGCCCCTTTATTGGATTTTCCAACATATGGCCGAGTTGGGTGTGCAGCTCCCCCATCTCCAGTAAAGAACAGGCTTTGCCTTGGCCAGCAGCTCTTGTACCTAAAAGGCTGAATGCCTCGCTTTCTTGGGGAAGGCTGACTTAGCTGCCAGCATAAGGACTCCAAGTAAGCTGGACAGAATGGCTTCACCAAGGAACATATTGTGGAGGAGAAGGAGGGATTGAAGAGGGACGGCCAGGCACTGGTGAAGTTAAACCACTTAATATTTACTAGGGAGCCTGGAGTTTAAATTTATTACCTAATGATGTGTTTGTACACATCAGGTGAAGGCCAAATGATATCCCAGAAAGCGGCACAAAATAAGGCTTTGTAAAAATCTGAATACAGAGAAGGGTCAGGAGAATTGAATGAGGACATGGCACCCAGGGGTGCAGGTTGGGAAAGCCAACAGAACCTGCATTGCAAATTCATTTGTGACTTCCTTTCAGCAAAATGACATAGCCAGACATTAAATTAATGTGGCTGATTTGGATTTCATTGATTCTGGTTTTATTTACATTTAAAATCCAAATTTATTTCAGTTTATAGTTGTATATCTAGATCCATCCTTGCACATGTTTAAATGGGATTGTAATGAAAATAATTTAAGTCAATACCAGGAAACTGCCAATATTTTTAAGGAGTTTAAACATTATATACATGCAAAAGCTGGACAATACAAAAGGGGGACCAAAGAAGAATTGACGTATTTGAATTCTGATGTTGGTGAAGAATGTTGAAGATACCATGGGCTGCCAGAAGAAAGAACAGATTTGTTCTGGAAGAATTACAGCCAGAATGTTCCTTAGAAGCGAGGATGGTGAGACTTAGTCCTCACATACTTTGGACATGTTATCAGGAGGGACCAGTCCTTGGAGGAGGACATCATGCTTGGTAAAATAGAAGGTCAGTGAAAAAGAGGAAGACCCTCAACAAGATGGATTGGCACAGCAACATAGCAACAATTGTGAGGATGGTGCAGGAGCAGGCAACGTTTTATTCTGTTATAAATGGAGTCACTATGAGTCAGAACCGAGTCAATGGCACCTAGCAATAACAAGGGTGTAATTTCTGTAGTAAGGGTTAGTGAAGAAAGGAGAACCACTATGACTGATATAAGATTTATTATAGGGATTTGATCTTACACTATTGTGGGAGCTGCTGAGGAAGTCTCTGGAAGGCTGTGGCTTCTATAGCTGGTCTGTAGTTGCTGTAGCTCTGCACAGCTGGGAAAAAATCTGAGCATAAAACAGCATAGAAGAACACGGGCAAACTGCAACACTTGAGGAAAATATGGAACTCACTTCTGTCTCTTACCACCTCCAAACTTGACAATGGGAGTGGCTTGTAGGGGGCTGACACCCTTCACCACAGAGCTGCACGGAGAACCTGAAGAAGCTGAAAGAAGAGGTCCGGTGGAGGTTGGAACACCTCTCTGATGTCAGTTTGGTCCAAAGGTGGTTCCTCAAAAAGTCGAAGGGATCAGATTAAATAATCTCCACGTGAACCTTTTGCCCTGATATTTTATAGTACAATGAGTTTATCAGATTGCTTTTCAAATAGTATGAATGACTCATAAGCCAGGTGCTTGATACATGGAATGAGTGTTAGAGGATGTGAGTGACCGCTAAGGAAAGCAGGATGGGGCATGACACCAGAGTTAAGTGTCCTGGAATGCAGCAGTTTGCGAGAGGACATACCTGGAGAATGGTTTGAGGGGAAGAAAAAAGCCAGATTCAGAAAGGGGAGCATTGAGGGAGTTGAAGGTAACTTTATCTGTTTCAAAATTGAGTCTGGATTCCCTGTCACGTCAGTTTTTCTGCAGAGCTAATTCTTGGCAGCAGAGTTCTTTGTCCCACGGCAAGTGGCCATGTCATCTTAGAGCCCCAGGCTCTCCGGGACTCCAGTGCTTGCCATGAAAAGCCTCTCTCTGTCTGGGCACTGCTTTCTTAGATCCGTCTTGGTTGTGCCAGGCCCTCTGGTGCACATGCTATTTGATCTGAGCTTGGCTGATGGCTCCAAATTTTTAGGATTTGATGAAAAAGGGGCAGGAAGTCCTTTATTACAGTTTCTTGTGCCCTTTTTCAAGCAGCTGTTCTTTTCTTTCTAAACATGTAAGATGTAATTTGGAGCCTTTGAGCAAGAGACAAGAAAAGTCTTTCTCTTAAGGCATGATAAAGGATAAAAATCATGGTAAACCCATTCCTTTCTCAGATGGAACACCCTTTTTCCTATGCCTACCCCACCCCGGCCACATCCCAGGGCCTTAGAAATGTGGGGTCCAATTTAGGCTAAATTCCACAGTTTATCTAGAACTTCCAGTCAACCATCAAATGTTTACTGAGTACCTATTATATTGTTTGGCTAGATTGGTGCTGGGGGAATCTTGAAGTATTGTGAAGCATAACAATCAAAGAACTAAACTTTTTCAATCATTGTAAAATGGTGCAGTCTCTGTGGGAAACAGTTTGGTGAGTCCTCAAAAGGTGCAACACAGAATAACTATATGACCTTGCAATCTCACTCCTAGGTATATACACAAAATAATTAAAAAGCAGAAACACAAACATACACTTGTGCATCAATATCCACTATTCACAATAGCCAAAAGGTGGAAATAACCTAAAAGTCCATCAAGAGATGAACGAATAAACAAAATGTGGTATAGACACACAATGGAATATTACTCAACCATAAAGAAAAAGGAAGTCCTAATACATGCTACGACAGGCAATAACCTTGAAGACATTATGCTAAGTGAAAGAAGTTGGACATAAAAGGACAAATATTGTATGATCCCACTTATAAGAAATATCTAGAATTGGAAAATGGAAAGAGACCAAAGTTTATTAGTGGTTCCCAGGGACTGGGGAGAGGGGAAAAGGGAGAGTCACAGCCTAGGGCGCACTGAGTTTCTGTTAAGAGTGATGGAAACATTTAGACATGGGTAGTGATGACGGTGGCCCAGCATGGTAGATGTAATTGATGTCACTGGTTTGTAGGTGTAAAAATGTTGAAATGGCAAATGTCATATACGTTTGTACCACAATACAGAAAAGATCTAGCCGTCCTCTTGGAAATAGAACAAATACATGAACAATTAGGAAACCAAGACACATCGCAAGGCAACCATGTGCATGGTAGGGCTTAAGGAAAGGAAGAAATCTATGGGATTTGCAGAAAAAAGTTTCTTGCAGGTGTTGGGCATGGAGCTGGACTTTTCTTCAGTGTCAGAAAAGAGGAAGGGTGTTCCACATTGGAGGCAGAAGTGATGGAAGGTAATGAAGAGCGTGACGGGATCGTGGGGAGTGAAGGAGACAGAACTTTAGGCAGATGGCAAGTAAGACTTGTGCGTGTTTTTAAACTCATCTTTCCTTGGAATAACTAGACCCTTCTGAGGCGAGATGCTGGACTGGCGTTTAGAAGCTCTGTGGGGCAGTCTTGATCTAGGCATATGAGCCCCTATTCTCGGAGAATATTCTTTAAAGAATTGTTCTTGGTGACCAGTTTAGGCTCCTGCTTCTAGAGCCACATCCTGGAGCCCTTCCCATTTTTATAGTGCCAGCCCTGCTTCTTTCTTTCCTAACATTTCAGCTTCCATCGGTTGTGGCTCTAAAAGGACTTTGCAGGTGGCAGGAGTAAAAAAATAAAGTGCCTTTTTCCTCCATAAAAATATCTTTTGTGGTTATGCCTTCTCATCATCTCATATTGCTTCCCAAAAATTAAAACACCTACATAAACGCAGACCACTCGTATGCTGAACGGGCCAGGGAGGGACGGGGATCTTGATCACTAACCAAGGCTCTGTGGAAGAATTAAGCTGTTGAAATTGTAGCTCCAGGCCTGGGGAAATAGGTAGTATTTTATTTCAATCCTTAGTGGGATTCAGGCTGCCAGTATCTAGGCTTTGAAGTGGTTTTGCCCTCGTATGCTGTAACTGGGCTCCCTTTGCTGGGCCTGAAGGGGCTGTTTCCCATCCTCCCTTTTCCCCACCCCAGTCACCAGTGGTCTGCCAGCTTGTGAACCCGATCTGACTGCCCTTTAGTTTCCAGCTATTCTCTCCCAAGGTCTATATTTCCCCCACTAGATGAAGAATACAGTATATTCTGCTTGTGTGTGTGTACGTATGTATGTATGTATGCACCTTTATGGGGGAAAGTGGTAGGAGCTATGAAACTGAACTCTACAGTTTAAGAGGGACTCCACTGACCTTCTCCCCACCTGTCTGTCAGTTTGTCATGCTGTGTTTTCTTGCATGTTGCTGTGATGCTGGAAGCTATCACAGCATCTCAAGAGTCTTTGGCTGGTTTACAACTATGGCCTTAATTTACTGAATTTGACGTATAAATGCTCATTTGTTCTCTAGCTTTTACAATAGTCTGGGGAAAGTAACAAATGGTATTTATTTGAAAACCTTCTGCAACTTCGAGGTTATCTTATATCCCATCTTCAACCCACATCACTTCTTCTAGGTGTCTGCATGCTAGGTGGCAGGAGCGCCTCCCAAAGGAACTCCCTGGCCAGGCCTGCTGGCTCTGCATGCCCAGGGTCGGGGGCAATGAGTCACGTCCTTCACAGGGGACTCTGAGATGTCCTGCTTTGGTGAAGAGAGGCCTGCACTGGCCGATTAGAATATGTGGCCTGGGGGCTGGTCTATGGATCTGAGCCGTTAGCCCCACACATTCTTTCTGCCTCTATTCCTGTGTGTGAGAGACAGAGAAAGGGGGAGGGTGGGGGAGACAGAGAAAGAAAAATTGCCTTCTTTTTCGTTTTATTAAAGTAACCAGAATCCCATTTAATAAATAACAAGAGAGAGGAGAAGTTACAAGCTGTTGCGCACCCTGGATCGGCCCACCTCTGAGCTGCAGCTGAAGCCTCAGGCCATTGCTGATGTCGCTTGCGGCTCTGTTGACAGAAACCAGGTTAGCAGTGGTCCTGCTTGGAGTTCCTCTTTTTTTTCTTTTGGAATTGTGGTACAAATATACATAACAAAACGTTTGCCAATTCACCAGTCTTTTTAAATAATTTTTATTGTGCTTTAAGTGAAAGTTTACAAATCAAGTCAGTCTCACACAAAAACCCATATACACCTTGCTACACACTCCCAATTACTCTCCCTTTTTTTTTTTTTTTTTAAATAAGACAGCCCACTCTCCCCCTCCACTCTCCTTTTTTGTGTCCATTTCGCCAGCTTCTAACCCCCTCCACCCTCTCATCTCCCCTCCAGGCAGGAGATGCCAACATAGCCTCTAGTGTCCACCTGATCCAAGAAGCTCACTCCTCACCAGCATCCCTCTCCAACCCACTGTCCAGTCCAATCCGTATCTGAAGAGTTGCCTTCGGGAATGGTTCCTGTCCTGGGGCAACAGAAGGTCTGGGGGCCATGACCACTGGGGTCCTTCCAGTCTCAGTCAGACCATTAAGTTTGGTCTTATGAGAATTTGGGGTCTGCATCCCACTGCTCTCCTGCTCCCTCAGGGGCTCTCTGTTGTGTTCCCTGTCAGGGTAGTCATTGGTCGTAGCCGGGCACCATCTAGTTCTTCGAAGGTCTCAAGATGATGTAATCTCTGGTTCATGTGGCCCTTTTTGTTTTCAAATTCGAGTATAGTTTTTCGTAGTAATCTGATTTGATTCTTTTAATTTCACTTGGGTCTGTTGTAATATCAGCCATCTCATTTCTTATTCGGGTTATTTGCTTCCTCTCCTGTTTTTCTTTTGTCATTTTGGCCAGTGGTTTATCAATTTTGTTGATTTTTTCAAAAAACCAGCTTTTGGTCTTGTTAATTCTTTCAGATGTTTTTCTGTTTTCTATTTCATTTAGTTCAACTCTGATTTTTATTATTTATTTTCTTCTGGTGCCTGTGGGTTTCTTTTGTTGCTCTCTTTCTATTTGTTCAAGTTGTAGGGATAATTCTTTGATTTTGGCCCTTTCTTCTTTTTGGATGTGTGCATTTATTGATATAAATTGGCCCCTGAGCACCGCTTTTGCTGTGTCCCAAAGATTCTGATAGGAAGTGTTTTCATTCTCATTGGATTCTCTGAATGTCTTTATTCCATCCTTAGTGTCTTCTATAATCCAGTCTTTTTTGAGCAGGTTATTGTTCAGTTCCCAAGTGTTTGATTTCTTTTCCTGTTATTGATTTCCACTTTTATGGCCTTATGGTCAGAAAAGATGCTTTGTAATATTTCAATGTTTTGGATTCTGCTAAGGCTTGCTTTATGACCTAATATGTGGTCTATTCTAGAGAATGTTCCATGTGCACTAGAAAAGAAAGTATACTTGGTTGCTGTTGGGTGGAGTGTTCTGTGTATGTCTACGAGGTCAAGTTGGTTGATTGTGGCATTTAGATCTTCCGTGTCTTTATTGAGCTTCTTTCTGGATGTCCTGTCCTTCACTGAAAGTGGTGTGTTGAAGTCTCCTAGTATTATTGTGGAGCTGTCTATCTCATTTTTCAATCCCGATAGAGTTTGTTTTATGTATCTTGCAGTCCTGTCATTGGGTGTATTAATATTTAGTATGGTTATATCTTCTTGGTGTATTTTCCCTTTAATTATTATATAGGGTCCTTCCTTATCCCTTCTGATGCATTTAACTTTAAAGTCTATTTTGTTAGAAATTAATCTTGCCACTCCTGCTCTTTTTTGATTGTTGTTTGCTTGATATATTTTTTTCCATCCTTTGAGTTTTAGTTTGGTTGTGTCTGTAAGTCTAAGGTGTGTCTCTTGTAGGCAGCATATAGATCTTGTTTGTTAATCCATTCTGCCACTCTCTGTCTCTTTATTGGTGTGTTTAGTCCATTTACATTCAGGGTAATTATGGATAGGTATGAATTTAGTGCTATCATTTTGATGTCTTTTTTTGTGTGTTGACAGTTTCTTTTTCCCACTTGATTTTTTGTGCTGAGTAGATTTTCTTTATATATTGTTCTTTCGTCATATTTGTTGTTGTTGATTTTGTTTCTGTTGAGTTTCTATTTTTCCCCTGTACTTTATTTTGTTGAGTAGAATAGTTTGTCTCCTTTGTGGTTACGTTATTATTTACCCCTATTTTTCTAAATTTAAAACTAGCTTTTATTTCTTTGTATCGCCGTATCTTCCTCTCCGTATGGAAAGCGTATGATTACGTTTCTTAGTCTCTCTTTATTTTTTAATGTTTTCTTCTTTTTTATAATAACATCGCTGTTACCGTGTGTTGGGCTTTTTTTTTTTTTTGAGTGTTGCTTTGTTTTTTTTAGGGTTTCCCTGTCTGGGTTGACTTCTGGTTGCTCTGCCCAGTGTTCTAGTCTTGGGTTGATACCTGATATTATTGATTTTCTAACCAAAGAACTCCCTTTAATATTTCTTGTAGTTTGGTTTGGTTTTTACGAATTACCTCAACTTGTGTTTATCTGCAAATGTCTTAATTTCGCCTTCACGTTTAAGAGACAGTTTTGATGGATATATGATTCTTGGCAGACAATTTTTTTCCTTCAATTTTTTAAATATGTCATCCCATTGCCTTCTTGCCTGCATGGTTTCTGCCAAGTAGTCCGAGCTTATTCTTATTGGCTCTCCTTTGTAGGTGACTTTTGTTTTATCCCTAGCTGCTCTTATAGTTCTCTCTTTATCTTTGGTTTTGGCAAGTTTGATTATAATATGTCTTGGTGACTTTCTTTTAAGATCTATCTTATGTGGAGTTCGATGAGCATCTTGGATAGATATCTTCTCATCTTTCACAATATAAGAGAAGTTTTCTCCCAACAAATCTTCAACAATTTTCTCTGTGTTTTCTGTTATCCGTCCCTGTTCTGGTACTTCAATCACTCGTAGGTTATTTCTCTTGATAGAGTCCCACATGATTCTTAGGTTTCTTCATTTTTTTAAATTCTTTTATCTGATTTTTCTTCAAGTATATTAGTGCCAAGTGATTTATCTTCGAGTTCAGAAATTCTAGCTTCTACTTGGTCGTTCTGCTCCTCTGACTTTCTATTGAGTTATTGAGTTCTGTAATGTTATTGTTAATCTTTTGAATTTCTGATTGCTGTCTGTCTATGGATTTTTCAAGCTTATTAAACTTTTCATTACGTTCCTGAATAATCTTTCTGATTTCTTCAGTTGCTTTATCTGTGTGTTCCTTGGCTTGTTTTACGTATTGCCTCATTTCCTTCCTGATGTCTTGAAGGGTTCTGTATATTAAACTTTTGTATTCTGCATCTGGTAATTCCAGGAATGCACTTTCATCTAGAAGATCCCTGGATTCTTTGTTTTGAGAGTCTGTTGAGGTGATCATGGCCTGTTTCTTTATGTGACTTGATATTGATTGTTGTCTCTGAGCCATCTATAAGTTATTGTATTAGTTTATGCTTGCTTACTGCTTCGTAACTGCTTGCTTTGTTTTGTTTTGGTATACCCCTATGGATTGGTTGAGTGAACTAGCTTGATTATTTTTGCCTTTGGAGCTCTGGTGTCCTGTCCCCAGTCTAGGAGTCCATTCAGTTTTCTTGTATGAATTCAGCTCAGGTTTCCAGGTAGCTGATATCAACTGTGTGGTACAGGCTCTGTCCTACAGTCTTAGAGGGGCAGGGGTGATTGGCGTTTATATCAGTACCTGATCGTAGCAGGGGGGTCATGCTCTGAACAAGGCAGTGGGCTGAGAACTGACCCCCAAGTGTCTCTGAGAAAAACATGTCTCTGTTCCCTAGAGTGTGCTGGTGGGTGGGTTCTGCAGAGGGACCATGGGCACCCAAAGTTTTTGGTTGTAAGGACTGGGTGGTACAAGTTATCTTTGGACCCCTGTCACGGGTGGCTGGGTGACCTGAGTGGAGGTACCAGTCCTCAGGTCCCTGATGTGGGTAGGTGAGGACCTTGTTTAATAGGCAAAGCAATGTCAAGCGTGAAACACCCACCTCTCCACTGCATAGCTGAAATGGTTGGAGTTTGCCAACAAGGGCCTATTCTCCCGAAATAGGCCCACACAGGTCCATGCAGAAGGGAAAGATGCTCAAGGCCCATGGACAGTTTATGCCGGGGCAGGAGCTGCTTCTGTCCTGAGGTCCCCCGGTTAATGGAGCTAGCAAATTATCTTTTCCCCCCAGTTGCCAATTTTTTCCTTCCCCAAGGCCTGGAGGCTGGCTCTAGGTGCTCACCAGGGTCTATCTCAGGCCCTGGGATTCAGCTGCTGAGACCGGCTTGGGGGCGTGTGTGTGGGGGGCATGGTAAAATATACACAAGTACTTAGCTTTTGCCGAGAGCGCCCTTCTCTGCAGGCTCTGGAAGTGTGAGTGGGCTGTGTGGCTGGCTGGTTCTCCCTGAGGAAACTGAGGTCGAACGCTAGGACCAGCCCGCCGCTGCCACAGCTGATCCGGGAATGGTGCCTGAGGGCTCCCCGCGATTCAGGTCCAGTAACTCTTCTCCACTTCTGAACGGCCTCTTACTCCCCCTGCCCCTCAGTTCATTGTCTAAGCTTGCCTTTGAGGCTCAGGGCTCCCAGCTTGTCACAAATATACTCGTTTCACTTGTTTTTTCGGGTCTTGTAAAGAGGGCTTGATGGAAGTGCCTGTCTATTCCACCATCTTGGCTCCACCTCCAATTCACCAGTTTTTACAGGTACAGTTCAGTGACATTCATTGCCTTCCTTGTGCTGTGCAACCCTTACATTTTGCTTTTCCAAATGATCTCCCCACCATTAACAGAAGCTCAGTGCTCCCTAAGCAACGAGCCCTTGTTCCCACCCTTGGTAACCACTAATAAATGTTGGTTGCTATACCTTTGCTTGTTTCTTGGAAGTGGAAGCATACAGTATTTGTCCTTTTGTAACTTAGCATGATGGTTTTTGGGTTCGTTCAGGTTGTATTTTGCTTGGAATTCTGCTCACATGTTGCTTTCCATTTGTTTCGATCATTCGGTCAGTGTGGTGGGTTAGCAAGAGAATTAGATAGGGGAGTGTGGCCTCCTTCTCAGACTCGACTTTACCGTGGGCAAGTTACTTAACTTGCAAGTTACTTAGCGTCCCTAACACTAAGTTTCATTGTCTGTGAAGCGGGGGAGAATAATAGCACTTATTTCATAGTGAGGTTTTGAAGAATAAAGGAGGCAATACATGCAAAGTACTTGACACATGGCTAGTGCATAATACATGTTAGTTGTTGTTTTTTGACCTTGGGCAAGTCACACACTGTGACCTCAGTTTCATCACCTATAAAATAATAGGTGTGAATAATATGATCTCCAAAGTGTTTTTGTTGCCTTCAGAGTTTGCAAATCCGTGTACTCTGTGTGTGGTGTCTGCCATTTTTATATCACTCAGAGGGTCTTGTATATGGCTGTGTACACGATAGTTAAGTGTGTGCTTATTAAATGTTTGCTGAATTCAGGATGAATAGAAAACAAACAGCGATTCTTCTAACATGTTTTATTTTACATATAAAAGAGATGATCAGGACATAAGTAATATATTTTATTTTTCTCCTCTTATCCATTCACTTAAAGATTATTTTTTAAAAATAATGAACATTTATGAACCAAACCCTTCTTATATCCCAGGAATCAAGCAAGAAGCCAGTGGGGATACAGAGCTAAAGTAAAAAATGACCCTTGTTCTCGAAGACTTCACTGTTGGGTGAGGAGACAGACAAATACACAATGGTGCCACAGGACCGTAGTCTGCGTAGGACCCCATTGGAGCACAGAGTGAATGAGCTTGTCTATCAGGAAACTGAAAGCCTTTTGGCGTATCTGGTGTGTAGAGTGTTTATGGCGAGTGGTGGAAGATGAGGCTACTTAAAGATATTTTCTGGCATCTAAAGTGTGTACAAAGTTCCCATAAATGTGGTGCAAATGATTTGCTCTTGGCTGGTTACTGAAGGATTTGAGGTTCAAACTCACCCAGTGGGTCCTCGGAAGAAAAGGCCTGGCAATCTGCTTCTCTAAAGATTATAGCCAGGCAAACCTTATGGAGCAGTTCCTCTGTGTAACACATGAGGTCACCATGAATTGGGATCAACTGGACAGCACTAGACAATAATGAAGTATGCATAAGTCATCAGAAAACCACATTGAAAGTTTAGGCACATATATAATTCTGTATTTTTAACTAATGGAAATGTAATACTGGCTTTATTTTAATAATTTATTCTAAAAATGTAGAGTGACTCTTTGAAATGATAACAGCAACAATTGTATTGCACTTTACAGTTCATAGAACTCAGATATTATTTCATTTAATTAATGCTAACTGTAGTATTTTCCACTTAGTGTTGCTGTGGGTTGCTGCCATCGAATCAGCTCTGACTCATGGCAACATAATGAAACATTGCCCAGTCCTGTGCCGTCTCCATGATCTTTATGCTTGAGCCCATTGTTAAAGCTATTGTGCCAGCCGAGCTCCTTGAAGTTTTTCTCATGTTTGCTGACCCTCTATGAAACATGATGTCACATTTAGTGATTAGTCTTTCCTGATAATGTGTCCCAAGTGAACCAGTTAAAGTGTCGCCATCCTCACTTCTAAGGATAATTCTAGTGTATTTCTTCTAAGACTGATTTGTTTGTCCACTAAATGAATCTATATTATTTACCACGTATTGTGTTCAACCTTTCAGAAGCAGATCGCCAGACTTGTCTTCTGAGGTGCCTCTGGGGTGGGTTCAAACCATCAACCTTTCAGCTAGCAGAGAGCACTTAACCATTTGTACCACTAAAAACCCTATGGAGCAGTTCTACTCTGCATGCTTGGGGTCACCATGACTCGGAATCAACTCGACAGCAACTAACAATTAATTACAACATTGCGTTTGACACCTGACATATTATTTACTCCTAATTAGAACTCTTTGTGTCAGGAGCCCAAGTTTACCAATGGGGGCGCTAAAGTAGAAGAACCAGATTAAGCTCTGTGATTGCTGAGACCATGTCTATCCATCTATCCAGTGTGTCTCCAGCTCTGGCATAGTGCCTGACAGTAGTAGGCGTTTCAGAGATATTCGTTGACTGACTAAATGAAATGACTTGCCGAGGGTGGCATAACTAGTAAATAGGAGAGCTAACTACCAACGAAAGTCAAGCCCATTGCTGTCAAGTTGATTCCAATTTATAGTGACTCTTTAGGACAGGGTAGAAGTGCTGCATAGGGTTCCCAAGGCTATAATCTTTATGGAAGCAGAATGCTACATCTTTCTCCCATGGAGCCCTGGTGGATTTGAACTGCTCACCTTTCGGTTAGCAGCCAAGCATAACCACTGCACCATTAAGGTACTTGATTTTAACAATTTAAATTAGACATAATTATGGCTAGAAAAGTCTATTTTCTGTAATGTGGAAGTGAATCAAGCTCTGTGTATGCCCTTTTGGCCATACAGGCTCTTTGGAAAGGAATACAATTGTGGTAGTTGATTGATTTTCATTTATGAAGTATGCTGACCTTTAAGTGATAGTCTTTAGCTGTAGGTAAACGGCAGAGTAGAAGTTCTCTACCCTTTCCCATCAAGTGTATGTGATGGGAAAGCAAATAGGATCAGAGCAGAACACGTCATTCCTGCTGGTCATTTCTTCACTTACAGCTAATTATCTCTTATGGCCTTTTGTCTTTCCTTAGTGTCGTATTCTGGGTCATTTGTATTCTTAAAACGAGAGGCAGGGGAGATCCTTTTATTTTTTTCCATGTCATTGAGACATGAAGAGGCTCCAAAGCAGAAATAAATGTAATTATGTTTCTGGGAGATCTTCCTTCTCATTCTCAGTTTGATCAAATAACCTCTAGTCGAAGACCTTTGATTGGTGTAGAGCTCATACTGAATAAAGAAAAAAAAAAGCCATCAAATATTTGGGAAACTGGCTTCGTGTCTAAAGAACATTTTTTTGAGACTTTTGAATTTGCTTCCATTAAAAATATTTTCTCTTTAATGAGCTTAACTGAATAATTTAGAAAATAGTTAATTCAGCAAATATAATATACTTGGTCCTATACTGGGAAACCCTGGTGGCATAGTGGTTAAGAGCTACAGCTGCTAACCAAAAGGTCAGCAGTTCGAATCCACCAGGTGCTCCTTGGAAACTCAATGGGGCAGTGTAACGGACTGAACCATGTCCCCCCCAAATATGTGTCGACTTGCTTAGGCCATGTGTGGTTGTCCTCCATTTTGTGATTTTTCCTATGTGTTACAAATTATAATCTCTGCCTATGGTTAAAGAGGTTTAGGGTGGGCTTGTAACACCCTTACTGGGTCACATCTCTGAACCAACATAAAGGGAGTTTCCCTGGAGTGTGGCCTGCATAATCTTTTCTCTCTAAAGAGATGAAAAGGAAGGGAAGCAACCAGAGAGTGGGGGACCTCATACCACCAAGAATGTAGTGCCAGGAGCAGAGCGCATCCTATGGGCCTAAGGTTCCTGTGTTGAGATGCTTCCAGACCAAGGGAAGACTGATGCATCACAAGCACCTTCCTTTGGAGCCAACAGAAAGAGAAAGCTTTCCCTGGAGCTGGAGCCCTAAATTTGGACTTCTATCCTACTGGATTGTGAGAGAATAAACTTGTCTTTATTGAAGCCATCCACTTGTGGTATTTCTGTTCTAGCAGCACTAGATGACTAAGACAGGTAGTTCTACTCTGTCCTATTGGGTCACTATGAGTCAGAATCGACTTGATGGTAACTAACAACACGGATAAATGAAAGAGGCAAAAATAGAGGCCACAGATGGCTTCTCATAATTGGTGACTTAGGGCTAGGGTAGGCTAAAGAAGAAGGGAAGGCCTCCCAGTAGGGACAAAAACATCTTCTGGATACGATGGGTGAAGAGGCTCAAATTCCACTGGCTATGATCTAATCCACCCCCTGATTGCTTTGATCAATCAACAGCTAGCCAATTTCAGAACCAGATCAGCACTGTGTTTATTATTATTGCCTGTTTCATACTCATCAGTGGGAGGAAATCAAGCCCCAATGAACATAGATGCTTCTCAGGTGAAGAAGCTGAAGCTGCACCTTCTTCTGTCATTGGTGGATGGTTCACTGAAGCATGCACTTCCCATGGTCGTCCTTGGTCTGGGCCATGATGTGCTGATTTGTCTTTGACCATTTTTCTGGAGTTTGCCATATTACTCATTCTTTCTGTACTCTCTTGTGCTCCTTCTTTCCCCTCATGTTTCTATTCTGTTGTTCAACCCTTAAGTAGATTATTTCTACTTGTTCTAAGAAATATGGTTAAAAAGATTACTGCAAATCTAGATACCAAGGCTGGTGGGCAAAACTGATTAACTTCATCTACTATCAGAGAGTGAGGAATCCCTAGAGAACCAGGGACTTCATACAGGTTAAATAATTTGACCAATTGTCTGCTCTTGATTCCCAATTTTAGTTTAGTTTACCAGACGGAATTCATGATTATTCATCAATGTGTTAGACCAATGTTAAGTCTGAGAATGCCAGCTTTCCAGCGTGCCTCATGTTTAGAAGCTAAGGGCAGGTAGCAGCCATTCAGAAATGCTGAAATGGTAAGGTTAGAGAATTGGGTTTTGAAAATGAGTCACCCAAACATTTTCTTCCCAAACATCTGCAGGTTGTTAGCTTGATTTATTTTGAATTAAAAAACCTTTTTGAGCTGGCTGACAGCTTATTTTAATTCCCAGCTGTGAAAATGTTTCAGCAATTGGAATTAGGGGCAGTGCCATTGCTTTTGATGTGGTGGGGACCAGTTTAGCACTCAGGTACACCTGCGGGATCTGTCCTTCTCATCTTGGCCCCTTCATAGTTTTATTTCCTTCTGTTTAAGAGCTTGGTGCTTTCTTTGAGCTCTTTGTTTATGATCTACTTGCTTGGGTCTTACAGGACCGATGTCCAAGGGAGTTTAGCTCATATTCCAGGACGTGTGGCATTTATCCAACACATAGAGTTTTGTGGCTGCCTTAAATTCTTTCTGGGACAAGTTGGGGAACAAACAAATACACAAATAAGTTTATATTTAATTAATATTGCCTCCCACTTTCCCAAAATATGCTGAAATAAACTTTCTACTCAAAGGTGCAGTTCTTACAAATGTTTTCATGATTTCTCTGCAGATGCTTGACTTGGTAAAGTCTTTCGACTTCTTCACTTTTCCTTGGTTCTGGATGAGCGCCTCTCTTTCCCATGATTTTGGATAGCGGACCTGGGGACTCAGTCTCCTCTCTCCCGATCCCCATTCCCACAAGCAGTAACACCACCCACCACCTCCTATCACTATCACAGCCAACAAGAAGTCATTCCTGGTCACTCCTAACTCCCCTAGAACACCATACTATCATTCATACTCCTTGTCTTAGTTATCTAGTGCTGCTATAACAGAAATAACACAAGAAGATGGCTTTAACAAACAGAAATTTATTTTCACACAGTTTGGGAGGCTAGAAGTCTGAATTCAGGGAGCTGGCTCTAGGGGAAGCCTTTTTCTCTCTGTTGGCTCTGCGGGAACGTCCTTGTCTCTTCAGCTTCTGTTTCCTGATTCCTTGGATATCTCTGTATGGCTTGGCATCTATCTTCTCCCATCTCAGCTTGCTTCCTTGCTTGTTTAATCTCTCTTATATCTCAAAAGAGATTGATTTAAGACACACCCTAAACTAGTACTGTCTCATTAACACAACAAGAAAACCCATTTCCAGATGGGATTATAGCTGTAGGAATAGAGGTTAGGATTTAAAGCTCACTCCTTTTACTGTGTGGTTTCCCCAAAGAGCTACCTACACTACCTACTTTCACTTCTTCAGCTCCCCTTTGTACCTCAGTTTTTGAATACCCTGTTGTGGCTCATTCCAACCAGTCTGCTGATACTGCCCTCTCACAGGTCATCCAAGACATTTTAATATGTTCACTTTAGTTACTTGACATCTTCTCTTGTTCCTTCACCTCTATAACATTTCCCACTCTGATTCTTTCTTCCCAATCGTGTCCTTTTGTTTCTCTGCCTCTTTCTTCATAGGTCTTATCTAAATTTTGTCTTTCTATGTTTTTTTCTTTTTTCATCCTTGGAAATCTCTGCAGTCCCACAGTATCAAACATCGTCTCTCTTAAGATGATCCCCCATTTTTTATCTCATGACTTAGCCTTTTTCTTGAATTTCAGATCTGCATTCCAAGTTTCTGTTCAGTCTCTCTTCCACTCGCTCCTCAGACTATCCTTTAGAAAATCAAGCTTATAACCTTCCTTTATAAGCTTGTTCCTCATTTAATCTTGTTCACCTCCATGAATAGCTTCATCATCTTTCCAGTATCCCATATCCTCAATTTTGGAAAAATATTTGTCACCTTCATTTCTCTCTTGCTGATTTTCTTCTACATATTCTATCAATTCCCAAGTTTTATCTGTTAGACTGCTCAATATCTCTCTCATCTTTGCTTTATGCTTGATTATCCAAATCATTACCCTAATTCACACCCTTAATGCCTTTCTCCACCTAGGCTTTTATGATAATCTTCAAAATGGTCTCTTCCACCCATTTTTCATCTTTGGATTAATGTATATACTGCTTAGTTTAACATAGACTAAAGACAAGATTGGATCTCCCAATGTCTACTGAGTGAAGCCCTAATCCTAGTCTAATATTTAATATTCCAATCTGCCATTGTAGTTTTTGGCTTTATAATTTCCCTTAGTGCATTCTACTTCAGATTTGATGATTTGTCCTTCTCCAGTATGTCCTGCATTTTTGACATCCTGTTTTTACTCATGTTTTCTCTTTTGCAATGTCCTTTCTTGGCTATCTGTTTACCCCTTTTTTTCTTACCTTGCCTTTTCTCTTTATTTAAAATAATAGCACTTACAGATCAATAATATCATTTTTCATGGCTGCATACTATTCCATCGTGTGTATACACCACAGTCTATTGAACATTTAACACCGGAGCTCCCTCTTTTGCTAATAAAAATCATGTTGCAGTGAACATACCTGTATACTCATTCTTCTGAACATGTTGGGCATATTTGTAAATGCTATTATATATCAATACATATTATATAGAGTTAAAATTTCTGGAATAAAGAGTATGTGCATTTAAAATTATTATAGTTATTGCCAAATTGCACTTCTATGATATTGTTTATCAGGGCTTTTTTTTTCATAACGTCTGCAAGAACCTTCCTTGATTGGCCCAGACAAATAGTACCTGTGATTTCTTAGAATTCTGCAGTGCTTTGTGCTTCTCAACTTTTATCTGATTGCTGTAGGTGGATGATCTCCTCAGCATGGATTTAGGTAAGTGGTATGTATTTCAGGATATGTGTGAAGTTCCAGGAATAATGCAAATGAAAGGTTACATGACCTGATGACCAAGGTGAAGCCACAAACTCTGCATTTCATGCTGATCTGAATTTGGATTGCTCCCCCTCTCTTGTCTCTAATTATTTAACTTTAAGATACTTTAACTTGTGATTTAAAGTTAGGGCCTCAGGAGCAGTGGTTAGAACAGAGTAGAAGGAACTCACTGTTCTGTTAATATCAGCTATACTTTCCTGATCTCCCAGTGAACTGGAGAAAGGTGTTGTTTTTTTTTTTTTTCCTGGAAATTTAAGAAAATTCTCTGTTAGAGTTTTAATGTTAAACATCTACTATTATCTCCTGAGAACTTTTTTCTGAAGAATTTAGCTTTATGTGGTGGAATGCAGCTTTACTGCTATTCTAGAAAGGCATATTTATGCCCGACAAAACAATGGTGTTTTTCCACTAGGCTTTCCTTTCTCTAAAGACCTGAAAGTTGTGACTTTAAAAAGAAAATATAACAGTGAGCATTAGAGTAATATTAGGGCAAGTGAATATTCACTGCGTCGACCCTTCTGGTTTTAATTTGACTAAACTTTGAGAATGATTTTAGAAGCGTGGGGTAATATTTCTAGTGAGATTTTCTTAGTGTAGTTGAGCTGGGACTGAGTTATGTGATGAGCTTTCTGAATGATACGTCATGACATATAATAAGCACATTAAGAAAATGATTGGCTTTTCTGATTTTCCTGTTTTTCTCTTTTAATACATAATCTGCTTTGCTTCTTTTCAACGATGGGTACAATCCCTGTCTTTTAACTTCCTTTCACATTACAAGTCTGGTTTTACACTCGGAATTTATTAAAATGCAAATCTTTATCAAAAATGCTAATTTCAGGACTCAATCTTGGAAGATTCTGTCCATAGTTCAGAGACAGGGTCCAAGAGCTTGAGTTTTCAATATTCGCCCTCTCTTCCCTGAAGGACCGAGATATACATGGATCGTGCACCAGACCCTGAGAAATGCAGGACTAGAGGAGCCCGTCACATGTCCCCTTTCATTAAATCCTCACTTCTCAGTTGCCTTGTCTCCCGTGTGAACAACCACTGGATTTCCATTTGGAAGTTCCTTCTAACCCGTATCTTTTGAGGGATTATTGTAGGGCTATATACCCAGTTACAGCTCAGTACATCTGAGCTGAAAGGATCCTAAGTCAATATCCTTCCTCAGCCATTTCTAACCTCTTATTCTTGGGCTGTGAACATTTTGTGTATCTCTTGTGTACCTCATATGTGATTTTTTTAAATGCACTCTAAGAGTAAATTAAAAGTAAAATCATTTTAAATAGTATTCAGGAATTAGATGAGGGTTAGGACTTAATGACCTTGAGATTCTGTAATTCAATTAAATGTACTTATGTAATATTTCTATATAAATGTGCTTTATAATGTTACATTTCTGGATTAAAATTACAACACTTTAAAAGACCATAGCACTTTCTCTCAGAAAATGGACAGCTAAAGTTGTGAATTTGCTTCTCATCTCTTTCCAGCCTTTCCTTCTTCTATTTTGTGTGAAATGCTTACTTTATATTTGCCATATTGTTTGGTGTTTAAATATTGATGACTATTATGGATAACTGGGCTGGCTACTGGCTTTGTGTGTGTGTGTGTGTGTGTGCACCAATTATTATGGATAAGGAAACTAACACAAGTCAAAATGTCAGGACTAGTCAACGCCAGGACCCCAGGTGATGAGTACATGGGCCTTGGAGGTGACTGCATTTACATCAGGGATGGAGGGAATTAGCTGCCTTTTATTATGAGTGATACTCTGCTAAGTGTGTTATTTTTTCTCAGTTTGTTCATTTTTTTTTTCCCCATTCTATTCTTACTTGTGCCTTATGAGGTTAGTATAATCATTCCAGTTTTACACGGGAGAAAATAGAGTGTCTCAGAGAGTAATTTGCCTTGATCACACCGATAGTATGTAGTAGAAGCAAAATATGAACTCTGGCTTGTCTGAGTCTAAAGTCTATACCATTTCCACCCCTCTGTACTGTTATGATGCACAGTTTGGTTTATTAGATGCCAAATGAGTCAAATAGGTTTTATTCTGATTCTAATGAGGAACTGACTCTTTTCTAAAATTATCAGCAATTGATTGGTTAATGGCTGGGCATAGCCCATAGTCTCTAAGGTGGCAGATATGTAAAACTGGAGAAGTGGACAAAGTCAAGCCAGAGAAAAGTAGCTATTTGAAGGGTTTCAGATAACAAAGACCCAATCAACACTTAACCCCTGGGACAGCTCTGATTTTGTTGCTGTTACCTCACCTCTTCCTATTCAAAACTTACTCCTAAGCATGCGCCCTAACTCTAACCCTTCCTGCTGGTGGGCACCCCATTCATAGATTAGCAGATACCAGATGTGAGAAATTTACAGAATGGTGGTTGGTTGATTGTTCTTATGAGTCATGTAGTCAGACTCTTGGTTGGAGGACTGTGAACTGAAAGCTTGCCTTCCAATCCACTGACAGAATAGCATGATTTACATGGTGGGCTGGGGCTGGGAGTCAGAGTGGTCTACAATGAGGACTAATTTGTTCTTTAAGTTTATCTAATGGTTTGCAAGGCTGGAAATATCTGCTGGAGAAATGGGGTGGGTTCTCCTAGGAAACTGACTTCCCCAGATAATTCCTTTGAGGCTGTTTCAGAAAAGAGACAAGTGGCATGAATCTATATACAAAGGGAATCACCTCTGTGTATGTGGCTGGGTCAAAGACCCAAGAGGCATCCCTGTTGTGATACAACTTGGACATTTGTTTGGGAGCAAGTGCTCACACTGAGTGATTTCCAAAGCTGTTTGGCAGCATTTATCAGACTTTCAAACACTAGGTACTCTTTCCCACGGTGTGTAGGCTAAGGCAAGGGAAGCTGGGCTCTCCTCCCTGGCTCCCAAGATGAGAATTCAGGGGAAAAGGTCACCTATTCTTATCACACAAAAGAAAACTTATTCATCAGTTGTCAAGCAAAGGAGCTTCAGTGTTTGCAAATGGGGGAATTGGTGAGTTATCAGCTGTACCCACTATACCGCCCCAACCCGGTGCCTCATAGGACCATGAAGTGGAAGTCACCAGTCTTGTCCTACTTTGGGGCTTCATTCTGCAGGACTTCTTTCGATAAACTCCTTCCCATTCCAGTGAAAACACATACTCAAAGCCACCACCTGTTTCACTTTTTCTGAGGGACCTTGTAGGAAGGAGACAAAGACGAGGGTGAAACAGCTGCGGTGGATTAACAATCACCTCCCCAACTTCCTTTCTCGCTGAAGAATGTTTCCTGCCCAAAGATTTTCCTCCTTTTCCTCTGCACAGTGGATGCACCCAAGGTCTTAGTATCCTTTCAACCATAGATTAAAGACACGGGGAGGGGGGAGAGGAGGACATTGCATTTTAAAGTTTTGCTCCATTTGTGTTACCAGCAATTACAACTCTTTATGGTTCCCACCCTGATTATAACAGCAAGGGCCACCCAGCTGTGAATTCATTTCCAGCCCCACCAGCTAGGACAGCGATCAAGTGAATAATGGATCCTGCTAGACCTCAGTTCTCCCCTGCTCGCTTCACTGAGCATAGCCCCAGGCTTCAGCGGCTCCATGTGTGAACACACCCAATCCTGCCTTTGAACCAAAGCACAAACTGAACCCACTATACGCATCAACCATGCTGCACATCCCACCTGGGGATGCCAGAACAAATTTAGCCATATATCGCCTCTGGGTGGAAGACTGTCATAAACCCAAGGCTGGACAGGGTCTTCCTGCTCTTCTCACATCTGCCCCCTCCTCTGAAGCTGGTAGAGCAGCTTGCATCTGACCTCTCAGGAGAGTTGAAATACGGTTTCACTTTGGAACAGCTGCTGCTTGCTCACAGAAGCCGAGGTGCTGAAGTCTCAGCCTATGGTATGGACAATGCCAGTGTTTCTCGTTAATGAGCCTGGCAGATAGATCCCAGGAGAGGAAGCTAGGCTAGGGCAAGATAAGTGGAGGGAATTTTTTTAAAGGCTACAAGGAGATTTTAAAAAAATTAATTGTTCTTCGTTTGGGGTTATGATGACCTCTTTCCTGGGGTTAGGGCTCTCCAGCCTTCAGCTGGAAGATTTTCTGTCCAATGAGGCTTGATCTGGACATAGGATGGGGGGCATCTGTATAGGAGCTGAATTGTGAGTCAGCCTTGCCAGTTTAAATTGGGTCTCCCAAGGAAAGCCTTCCTTACATACTTGTAGATTACCCTGGTGACAGCAGGGCTGGTCTTCACATTTGGGTTTGGCACAGGAATGGAAACGTGCTTTGTATTTAGCAGCCACTCAATAATTAGTTGAATGAAAATTATTTTGTGATAAACATTGTTCCACAGCTTATTGTCCCAAGAATAGTTGAAGATGTCCTCAGTTTTGAGGTTCACAGTGGCTTCCTCCTTCCCAAGGTTCTGCTCAGGCTTCACGTGCCATCTAGTAAGTGTGTGATGTGACAGTCATGATAGGCAGCTTGGAAGGGAGGATTGATGAACGGTGTTTAGGTTCCTATCTACTACCTAATGTAAGTCAAATTCCTATAATTTTTTAAAGATAGGGTGTGGATACTGGCTTTTCTCATTTCCTGTGTAGCTGGAGTAACCAAAAATAGTGGAACCCCTTTAGGAAAGCAAAGGAACCACAACCCAAGACCACTCACTTATGCGCTAGGATTTAAGTGGTGGTTAGGCTTAAAAAGTGGTAGGATACTTATGACAACATGCTGCTTGGAAAGGGCACATGATCTGGTCAGTGTGATATAGGGTGAGCTGCATCATTAGCCCTTGCATGAGACAAATGACCCATGTCAATATCAGGTAAGAAATACCAAGTTGGTGGATTTGGTGGTGTAACTCTTGAGAGCTCCTCCATTACAGTAATCTCCAAACGGTTTAACCAGATTAAAGAGAGCAAGAGAAGAGAACTAAAGATTCCTCCTCTCTTTCTGAGTAATCAGTCTCTTGGCAGAAAGGCTAACTTATTCTTTATGTGGCTTTTCTCTCCATTCCCCGATTCCTTTCATCCAGATCTGGGCAGTAGAGCTCTTTAACCTGGGTAGCAGTTTGGGATTTCTAATTCTGCCCCAGATCAGTCTCCTGCTGTGTGTATGAGATATTGGACAAACTGGGAAGCTACCTGAGAGTCTTGGAGTCATGGAGGTGTCCAGGGCAAATGCTTGTCTAAATGATGATCTGCAGATGCCAGCTTGAGTGGAGCACTGACAAGGGCTGGCACATGACTCCAATTCCACTGAATTTCCTTTTTCTCCTGCCAATGGACGTGACAGCCTAGGATAAGGTGACTGGGAGACCATGAGGGCAAATGTGACATAAGGCAGATGCCTATTCCTAGATGGCCAGCTGGTTCATATTCCCTCGTGGGTCAAGAGTTTTCTCTTGTTGGGTGAAAAGGCAATGGGATCTACACACGATTTTGTGAATCAGTTTTCACTTTTCCAGATGCAGAGAGAAGAGCCATAATTACCTTCCATGAGTTTCGATAACATCCCTTGGACAAGGGGAAGGGGTAACTCACAACAGGCAAACTCTGTGTTTGCTCCACACATTGTCTTCTTTATCTGCAAAATGGGAGTGTTGAGTGATGCCATAGGCAGCTGGAAGGGCTCATTTATTTGACCTAATTATTCCCAGTGTAGACCTGACTCATCACAATGGGCTCTTCTTCAAAGGAAATGAAAGCCAGATTGTCTCCTTGGCAGCAACAGAAAACACACAGTATCCACAGAATGGCTGTTAGATTAAAAAAAGGTGCAACTTGCCTTTGGGGCCAGCCGATATTTAATGGCGTTACCAAGAATAGAGAACTGGAAAGAGAGTAGTGTCAACTTATGACATTCTAGCTTTCTAAAAATGTTCTATATAAAATTAACTTGCCCTTGCATGACCATGAACAAAAGTAAGCACATACTCAGAACTCAGTGAAAAATGGAAACCTTGGGGGATATTTATTAATAATTGACTAAATCCCTATGGGGATATTGGGGGACTTTTCACATGGTATCTTATTATTTCTTAGTCATCTTGGATGCTCTGTTAAAGAATTGAGATTATCTTTTTTTAAGGAACAGGGAAGTAGAGAAAGAGTTTTGTGACGGCTCTTTTACTATTGTTGTTAGTCACTGTAGAATTGATTCTGACACACAAGTTTGGGTGACTCATTTTCAAAACCCAATTCTCTAACCTTACCATTTCAGCATTTCTGAATGGCTGCTACCTGCCCTTAGCTTCTAAACATGAGGCACACTGGTAAGCTGGCATTCTCAGACTTAACATTGCTCTGGCACATTGATGAACAATCATGAATTCCATCTGGTAAACTAAACTAAAATTGGGAATCAAGAGCAGACAATTGGCCAGATTATTTAACCTGTATGAAGTCCCTGGTTCTCTAGGGATTCCTCACTCTCTGATAGTAGATGAAGTTAATCAGTTTTGCCCACCAGCCTTGGTATCTAGATTTGCAGTAATCTTTTTAACCATATTTCTTAGAACAAGTAGAAATAATCTACTTAAGGGTTGAACAACAGAATAGAAACATGAGGGGAAAGAAGGAGCACAAGAGAGTACAGAAAGAATGAGTAATATGGCAAACTCCAGAAAAATGGTCAAAGACAAATCAGCACATCATGGCCCAGGACAACCATGGGAAGTGCATGCTTCAGTGAACCATCCACCAATGACAGAAGAAGGTGCAGCTTCAGCTTCTTCACCTGAGACCCGTCTAGTTCACTGGGGCTTGATTTCCTCCAACTGATGAGTATGAAACAGGCCATAATAATAAATGCAGTGCTGATCTGGTTCTGAAATTTGGTGGGCTGTTGATTGATTAAAGCGATCAAGGGGGTGAATTAGACCATTTCCTGTGGAATTTGAGCATCTACACTCATCGTATCCAGTGGATGTTTTTGTCCCTACTGGGAGGCCTTCCCTTCTTCTTTAGCCTACCCCAGCCCTAAGTCGCCAAGTATGGGAAGTGATCTGTGGGCTCTGTTTTTGCCTCTTTTGTTTATCCGTGTTGTTAGTTGCCATCGAGGCGATTCCGACTCATGGTGACTCCATGTGTGCAGAGCAGAACTACGCTCCATAGAGTTTTCAAGGCTGTGAACTTTCAGAGTAGATCACCACCCTGTCTTCTGAGGTTCCTCTGGGTAGGTTCGAGCCACCAACCTTTCGGCTAGTAGTTGAGCACTTAACTGTTTTTCTGCCATCCAGGGACTCCCTTCTATTGTTACCATGAAGCAAATCAAACACAGAATCAGGACCGGCAGGCCACACTCTCTCTGTGCAGATCTTAGTATGAACTGCATTAGTTCAGTGATGAGTTTCTGAAGGCTGGAACTTCGTCTTAGAAGATTGCAAATTGTCCATACTGAAACATGAGTGGGCTGAAAACAATCATTTAAATTTTCCTTGGTCCCACCTTTCCGTTTTACATTTCTGGTTGAGAATGTCACAACCCTAAGAAGACAGGAAAGATGTATATTTGGTTGATCAATCCCTGCAGCCAAACCTGGCACTCTGGCCTCTGGTCAGCAATTCCCGTAGCCCTGGACTGCGTCCATGTTGACAACACTGTTCAAAAATCAGCCTGTGGTTGCTGGGGCCTCTAAGAACATGATGTTTGATCTTAGCCTGGATTCTGTCTGGGAGGGGGAGAGGGGTTCCCACAAGCTGTTTGTGAAGAAGATCTTGTTGAAGCAAACCCTCTAACACTGTAGCAATCCATGCATACAGTTGCAGTTGGCATTCTGACACATGTACACAGTGTTTTCATCTCTTCTCTGGAGCTGGGGCCAAAGCCTGAGGTTCCTTTTGACACAACTCTGCAAAAACTCTGGCTTTGTGCTCCACTCTGCTCTGCAATAACATACCAGCCCTGTGGTGTGGCCAATGTTTACTTAATTGGTGGGAAGACTTTTAATATCAAAAGAAAAACATTTCTTCTGCATTCCACATAGGTAAGATGTGGTTTGCTGTTCTACAGAGTTGAGGATTTGGGGGAAAGGGGATGGGGAGGGGAAGAAGAAAAGAAAAACAATCCAGTTTTTCTTAGGGCTAAAGTGATGGTTGTGGTGGGTGGGCAAGAAGAGAATCAAGCAATGGGGGGAGATGAAAGATCAGCAGACGTTGCTTTAAAGAGTCAGAACCATAGCTGAGCATATGCTTGCTTTGCAGATAGTTCCAAAAATAGATGATTAGTGGTGAGACCCAACTGGGCTCTGATGCTTATCAGAGTGTCAGTTAATATCATTTCCAAATGCTGTAATGTATAGTGTAGGCTATATATCTAACAGAAAGAAATCGCTCAACTTCACAGTGCATTGGATTAGATTTCACAGAGCTATTTACTGGCTGGACAAAGCTGCTAGCAAAGTAAGATGAATTTACCAGAGGATAAAAGGAGATGGTAATTTGTAGTGGTCATTTCAGATTCCCTGGGTTGTAAATGAGTCCCTGGGCAGCTGTCATGGATTGAATTGTGTCCCTCCAAAATATGTGTCAACTTGGTCAGGCCCTGATTCCCAGTATTGTGTGGTTGTCCTCCATTCTGTGATTGTAATTTTATGTTAAAGAGGATTGGGGTCCGATTTTAACACCCTTGCTATGGTCACATCCCTGATCCAATGTAAAGGGAATTTCCCTGGAGTGTGGGCTGTACTACCTTTTATCTTACAAGAAATGAAAGGAAAGGGAAGCAAGCAGAGAGTGGGGACCTCATACCACCAAGAAAGCAGTGCTGGAAGCAGAGTGCATCCTTTTACCCCAGGGTTCCTGTGTGGAGAAGTTCCTAGACCTTCCTCCAGAGCTGACAAAAGGAGAAAGCCTTACCCTGGAGCTGATGCCCTGAATTTGGACTTCTAGCCTACTGGACTGTGAGAGAATAAACTTCTCTTTGTTAAAGCCATCCAGTTGTGGTATTTCTGTTATAGCAGTGCTTAGATAACCAACAGTGGCACAAACAGTTAAGTGCTAGACTACTGACCAAAAGGTTGGCAGTTCAAATCCACCCAGAGGTGCCACAGAAGAAATGCATAGTGATCTATTTCTGAATGATAACAGCTGTTGAAAACCCTGTGGAACACAGTTCTACTCTGACCCACATGTGGTTGCCATGAGCTGGAACTGACTCAATGGAAATATGTGTGTGTGTGTGTTTAATACAGTTTAAGTAGTGCTTGTCCGAGAACAAGGCCAAGGGCCGACTGTGGAACAGACCATCATTGCATGCTAATGTGAAAATTCAAGTTGAAGTTGAAGAAAATTTGAACAAGTCCGTGAGTATGACCTTGAGTATATCCCACCTGAATTTAGAGGCCATCTCAAGAATAGACTTGATACATTGATCACTAATGACCAAAGACCAGACAAGTTTTGGAATGACATCAAAGACATCACAAATGAAGAAAGCAAAAACAAAAAAAAACAAAACAAAAAAAAATTAAAAAGACAGGAAAGAAAGAAAAGACCAAAATGGATGTCAGAAGAGGCTCTGAAAGTTGCCCTTGAACACAGAGTAGCTAAAGCGATTAGAAGAAATGATGAAGTAAAAGAGCTGAACAAAGATGTCAAAGGGTGGCTCAAGAAGGCAAAGTATTATAAGGAAATGTACAAAGATCTGGAGTTAGAAAACCAAAAGGGAGGAATTCACTTGGTATTTCTCAAAACGAAAGAACTGAAGAAGAAATTCAAGACTAGAGTTGCAATTTTGAAGGGTTTTATGGGCAAAAAATTGATTGACAAAGGAAACATAAAAAGAAGATGGAATGAATCCACAGAGTCACTGTACCAAAAAGAATTGGTCGACATTCAACCATTTCAGGAGGCAGAGTGTGATCAGGAACCGATGTAACTGAAGGAAGAAGTCCAAGCTGCACTGAAGGCATTGGCAAAAAACAAGGTTCCAGGAATTGGTGGAATACCAACTGAGATGTTTCCACAAATGGATGCAAAACCAGAAGTGCTCACTTAAGTATGCCAAGACATTTACAAGAGAGCTACCTGGCCAATTGACTGGACGAGATCCACATAAGTGCCCTGTCCAAAGAAAGGCAATCGAATGGAATGCAGAAATTATCGGACAATATCATACACAAGCAAAGGTTTGCTGATGATAGTTCAAAAACAATTATAGCAATACATTGACAGGGAACTGCCAGAAATTCAAGCTGGATTCAGAAGGGGATGTGGAACGAGGGATATTACTACTGATGTTGGAGGATCTTGGTTGAAAGCAGAGAATACCAGAAAGATGTTTACGTGTGTTTTATTGACTACTCTAAGGCATTTGACTGTGTAGATCATAACATATTATGGATAAAATTTCGAAGAATGGGAATTCCAGAATACTTTATTGTGCTTATGTGGAACCTGTACATAGACAAGAAGCAGTCCTTTGAACAGAACAAGGAAGTACTGTGTGGTTTAAGGTCAGGAAAGGTGTGCATTAGGGTTGTATCCTTTCACCATACTTATTCAATCTGTTTGCTGAACGAATAATCTGAGAAGCTGGAATATATGAAGAAGAATGTGCCATCAGAATTGGAGGAAGACTCCTTAATAACCTGTGATATGCAGATGACACAACCTTGCTTGCTGAAAATGAAGTGGACTTGAGGACTTGCTCATGCAGATCAAAGACTACAGCCTTCAGTACGGATTACACCTAGTATAAAGAAAACCAAAATCCTTACAATTGGACCAGTAACCAACATTATGATAAATGGAGAAAATATTCAAGTTATCAAGGCTTTCATTTTACTTGTATCCACAATCAACAACCATGGAAGCAGCAGTCAAGATATCAAACAGCATATCACATTGGGAAAATCCTCTGTGAAAGACCTTTTCAAAGTGTTCAAAAGCAAAGATGTCATTTTGAGGACTAAGGTGCACTTGGCCCAAGTCATAGTATTTTCAATGACCTCATGTCCTACTCTGTCCTATAGGGTTGCTCTGAGTCAATTTGACTCAATGGTCACGAGTTTCATATGCATGGACATATGAATAAGGAAGACCAAAGAAAAATTGATGCCTTTGAATTATGGTGTTGATGAAGAATATTGAATATACCACGGACTGCCAGAAGAACGAACAAATCTGCCTTGGAAGAAGTACAACCAGAATGCTCCTTAGAAGTGAGAGTTCATCTCATATACTTTGGAACATGTTGTCAGGAGGGACCAGTCCTTGGAGAAGGACATCACGCTCAGAAAAGCAGAAGGTCATGGAGGAAAGAGGAAGACCTTCAACGAGATAAATTGACACAGTAGCTGCAACAATGGGCTCAAACGTAACAACGATTTTCAGGATGGCACAGGACAGGCAGCTTTTTGTTCTGTTGTACATAGGATCACTATGAGTGGGAACCAACTCCTAACAACAAAAAGTGGTGCTAATCCATTGGAAATTGACCAGGCATCAAGGAATGGAGGGTGTTGAATGCAGTAATGGGTGGAAGGAGCAGATGCAGATCTATTGGGTGAAGTAGAAGGTTCAAATGGAGTGGGATGGGGAGTTAACACTTTGCCTTCTTCATAGACCCCAGGCTATAGAGAAAGGGCAACTCCCAAGCCAGAAATTTCCTGAATTCCTAACACTACCTAGAAAAATGAAGAGGCTGAGGGTGTCCTGTTTTCAGGGGAAGAGCCACCTTGCTTTAAGCTGCAGTGCTAAATGGTAAATGTTTATAAATTTCTATGTCATTGCTAGGTGCTGTTAAGTCAGTTCTGACTCATAGTGACCCTATGTAGAACAGAATGAAACACTGCCTCATCCTGTGCCATTCTCACAATTGTTGTTATGCTTGAACCCATCGTTGCAGCCACTATGTCTACATCTGTGAAAAGAGACAATGAAAAACTCAATATCACCAGTCAGAACAAGGTCAGGGGGCAGCTGCAGAACAGGTCAATTGCTCATAGGTAACTTCGAGTTGAAGCTGAAGAAAATTAGAACAAGTCCCTGAAAGCCAAAGTATGACCTTGAATATATCCCACCTGAATTTAGGGACCATCACAAGAATAGCTTTAACGCATTGAACATTAATGACTGAAGACCAGACAGGTTGTGGAATGGCATCAAGGACATCATACATGAAGAAAGCAAGAGGTCATTGAAAAGACAAGAAAGAAAGAAGAGACCAATATGGAGGTCAGAAGAGACTCTGAAACTTGCTTTTGAATGTAGAGTAACTAAAGCAAAAGGAAGAAATGATGAAATAAAAGAGCTGAACAGAAGATTTCAAAGGGTGGCTCAAGAAAACAAAGTGAAATATTACAATGACATGTGCAAAGACCTGAAGTTAGAAAACCAAAAGGGAAGAACATGCTGGGCATTTCTCAAGCTGAAAGAACTGAAGAAAAAATTCAAGCCTCAAATTGCAATAGTGAAGGATTCTATGGGGAAAATATTAAATGAAGTAGCAAGTATTAAAAGAAGATGGAAAGAATACACAGAGTCACTATATCAAAAAGAATTAGTTGTCATTCAACCATTTCAAGAGGTAGCATATGATCAAGAACTGATGGTACTGAAGGAAGAAGTCCAAGCTGCACTGAAGTGACTGGCAAAAAAACAAGGCTCTGGGAACTGACGGAATACCAATCAAAATGTTTCAATAAATAGAAGCAGTGCTGGAGATGCTCACTCGTCTATGCCAAGAAATTTGGAAGACAGCTACCTGGCCAACTGACTGGAAGAGATCCATATTTATGCCTATTCTCAAGAAAGGTGATCCAACCAAATGCGGAAATTATTGAATATCGTTAATATCACATGCGAGCAAAATTTTGCTGAAGATCATTCAAAAGTGGCTGCAGCAGTATATTGACAGGAAACTGCCAGAAATTCAAGCCAGATTTAGAAGAGGATGTGGAACCAGGGATATCATTGCTGATGTCAGATGAATCCTGGCTGAAAGCAGAGAATACCAGAAAGATGTTTACCTGCGGTTTATTGACTATACTAAGGCATCCAACTGTGTGGATCATAACAAATTATGGATAACGTTGCAGTGGGAATTCCAGAACTCTTAATTGTGCTCATAAGGAATCTACATGGGTCAAGAGGCAGTCGTTCGAACAGAACAAGGGGATTCTGCATGATTTAAAGTCAGGAAAGTTACGTGTCAGGGTTGTATCCAATCATCATACCTGTTCAATCTGTATGCTGAGCAAGTAATCCAGAAGCTGGACTATATGAAGAAGTATGGGGAATCAGGATTAGAGGAAGACTCATCAACAACTTGCATTATGCAGAAGACACAACCTTGCTTGCTGGAAGTGAAGAGGACTTGAAGCACTTACTAATGAAGATCAAAGATCACAGCCTTCAGTGTGGATTACACTTCAACATAAAGAAAACAAAAATCCTCACAACTGGACTAATAAGCAACATCATGATAAACGGAGGAAAGACTGAAGTTGTCGAGGATTTCATTTTACTTGGGTCGTGGAAGCAGCAGTCAAGAAATCAAAAGATGCATTGCATTGGGCAAATCAGCTGCAAGAGATCTCTTTAAACCGTTGACAAGCAAAGATGTCACTTTAGGGACTAAGGTGCGCCTGACCCAAGCCATGGGGTTTTCAATTGCCTCGTATGTGTACAAAAGCTGGATGATGAATAAGGATGACTGAAGAAGAATTGATGCCTTCAAATTGTGGAGCTGGCAAAGAATATTGAATATACTGTGGACTGCCAAAAGAACAAACAAATCTGTCTTGAAGAAGTACAACCAGAATGCTCCTTAGAAGCAAGGATGGCGAGACTATGTCTCACATACTTTGGACTTGTTATAACGGGGGATCAGTCCCTGGAGAAGGACATCATGCTAGGTAAAGTAGACAGCAAAAAAGAGAAAGACCCTCAGTGAGATGGATTAATACAGTGGCTGCAACAATGTGCTCAAGCATAATAATTGTGAGGATGGTGCAGGAGCGGGCAGAGTTTCGTTCTGTTGTGCATAGGGTTGCTATGAGCTGGAACCGACTTGGTGGCACCTAACAACAACAACAGACTCAGCTTGTTAAGTGCAGCATTTTTTAATTTACCTTCTGGTCCCAACATTTAGCGCAGATCCTGGCCCATTATGAGTTCTCAACAAATATTGAAAAGATGTACAAAGAGTTTTCCTTGAGATTTCCCTTTCCTTTTCTCTAACACTTTTGCCTCACACATACCAACTGACTGAGTTCCTCCTATGGAAACATCTGGAAAGTCTTTTCCTCTAGGCTGTTTTTCTCCCATTGTGCCTCTTACAACTAGCATAAGGAGAAAGAAACCTTTCCTTCTATGGGAAGAGTGACTTCCCATATTATGTACATCTTATAGAGGCTGATTTTTTTTTTTTAATAATTTTTATTGTGCTTTAGGTGAAAGTTTACAAATCAAGTCAGTCTGTCACATATAGTCTTATATACACCTTACTCCATACTCCCACTTACTCTCCCCCTAATGAGTCAGCCCGCTCCCTCCTTCCAGTCTCTCCTTTCATGACGATTTTGCCAGTTTCTAGCCCTCTCTACCCTCCCATCTCCCCTCCAGACAGGAGATGCCAACACAGTCTCAAGTGTCCACCTGATACAAGTAGCTCACTCTCCATTAGCATCTCTCTCCAACCCATTGTCCAGTCCCTTCCATGTCTGATGAGTTGTCTTCGGGAATAGTTCCTGTCCTGGGCCAACAGAAGGTTTGGGGACCATGACCCCCAGGATTTTTCTAGTCTTAGTCAGACCATTAAGTCTGGTCTTTTTATGAGAATTTGGGGTTTGCATCCCACTGTTCTCCTGCTCTCTCAGGGGTTCTCTGTTGTGTTCCCTGCCAGGGTAGTCATCGGTTGTGGCCAGGCACCATCTAGTTCTTCTGGTCTCAGGATGATGTAAATCTCTGGTTCATGTGGCTCTTTCTGTCTCTTGGGCTCATAGTTATCCTGTGACCTTGGTGTTCTTCATTCTCCTTTGATCCAGGTGGGTTGAGACCAATTGATGCATCTTAGATGGCCGCTTGTTAGCATTTAAGACCCCAGACGCCACATTTCAAAGTGGGATGCAGAATGTTTTCATAATAGAATTATTTTGCCAGTTGACTCAGAAGTCCCCTTAAGCCATAGTCCCCAAACCCCAACCTTGCTCTGCTGACTTTCGAAGCATTCAGTTTATCCCGGAAACCACTTTGCTTTTGGTCCAGTCCAGTTGAGCTGACCTTCCGTGTATTGAGTATTGTCCTTCCCTTCACCTAAAGTAGTTCTTATCTACTAATTAATCAGTAAATAATCCTCTCCCTCTCTCCTTCCCTCCCCCCCCCATAACCACAAAAGTATGTGTTCTTCTCAGTTTATACCATTTCTCAAGATCTTATAATAGTGGTCTTATACAATATTTGTCCTTTTGCCTCTAATTTCACTCAGCATAATGTCTTCCAGGTTCCTCCATGTTATGAAATGTTTCACAGATTTGTCACTGTTCTTCATCGATGCGTAGTATTCCATTGTGTGAATATACCATAATTTATTTAACCATTCATCTGTTGATGGACACCTTGGTTGCTTCCAGCTTTTTGGTATTGGAAACAGCGCTGCAATAAACATGGGTGTGCATTTATCTGTTCATGTAAAGGCTCTTATTTCTCTAGGGTATATTCCGAGGAGTGGGATTTCTGGGTTGTATGGTAGTTTTATCTCTAACTTCTTAAGAAAACGCCAGATAGATTTCCAAAGTGGTTGTACCATTTTACATTCCCACCAGCAGTGTATAAGAGTTCCAATCTCTCCACAGCCTTTCCAACATGTATTATTTTGTGTTTTTTGGATTAATGCCAGCCTTGTTGGAGTGAGATGGAATCAGTTTTAATTTGCATTTCTCTAATGGCTAATGATCGAGAGCATTTTCTCACGTATCTGTTAGCTGCCTGAATATCTTCTTTAGTGAAGTGCGTGTTCATATCCTTTGCCCACTTCTTGATTGGGTTGTTTGTCTTTTTGTGGTTGAGTTTTAACAGAATCATATAGATTTTAGAGATCAGGCGCTGTTCGGAGATGTCATAGCTGAAAATTTTTTCCCAATCTGTAGGTGGTCTTTTTACTCTTTTGGTGAAGTCTTTAGATGAGCATAGGTGTTTGATTTTTAGGAGCTCCCAGTTATCTGGTTTCTCTTCATCATTTTTGGTAATGTTTTGTATTCTGTTTATGCCTTGTATTAGGGCTCCTACGGTTGTCCCTATTTTTTCTTCCATGATCTTTATCGTTTTAGTCTTTATGTTTAGGTCTTTGATCCACTAGGAGTTAGTTTTTGTGCATGGTGTGAGGTATGGGTCCTGTTTCATTTTTTTGCAAATGGATATCCAGTTATGCCAGCACCATTTGTTAAAAAGACTATCTTTTCCCCAATTAACTGACACTGGGCCTTTGTCAAATATCAGCTGCTGATATGTGGATGGATTTATATCTGGGTTCTCTATTCTGTTCCATTGGTCTATGTGCCTGTTGTTGTACCAGTACCAGGCTGTTTTGACTACTGTGGCTGTATAACATGTTCTAAAATCAGATAGAGTGAGGCCTCCCACTTTCTTCTTCTTTTTCAGTAATGCTTTACTTATCTGGGGCTTCTTTCCCTTCCATATGAAGTTGGTAATTTGTTTCTCCATCACATTAAAAAATGTCATTGGAATTTGGATTGGAAGTGCATTGTATGTATCGATGGCTTTTTTTTTTAAAATTAACTTTTATTAAGCTTCAAGTGAACATTTACAATTCCAATCAGTCTGTCACATATAAGTTTACATACATCTTACTCCCTTCTCCCACTTGCTCTCCCCCTATTGAGTCAGCCCTTTCACTCTCTCGTTTCATGCCAATTTTGCCATCTTCCCTCTCTTTCTATCTTCCCATCCCCCCTCCAGTCAAGAGTTGCCAACACACTCTCCAGTGTCCACCTGATTTAATTAGCTCGCTCTTCATCAGCATCTCTCTCCCACCCGCTGACCAGTCCCTTTCATGTCTGATGAGTTGTCTTCGGGGATGGTTCCTGTCCTGTGCCAACAGAAGGTCTGGGGAGCATTGCCGCCGGGATTCCTCTAGTCTCAGTCAGACCATTAAGTATGGTCTTTTTATGAGAATTTGGGGTCTGTATCCCACTGATCTCCTGCTCCCTCAGGAGTTCTCTGTTGTGCTCCCTGACAGGGCAGTCATCGATTGTGGCCGGGCACCAACTAGTTCTTCTGGTCTCAGGATGATGTAGGCCTCTGGTTCATGTGGCCCTTTCTGTCTCTTGGGCTCCTAGTTGTGGTGTGACCTTGGTGTTCTTCATTTTCCTTTGCTCCAGGTGGGTTGAGACCAATTGATGTATCTTAGATGGCCGCTTGTTAGCATTTAGGACCCCAGACGCCACATTTCAAAGTGGGATGCAGAATGTTTTCATAATAGAATTATTTTGCCAATTGACTTAGAAGTCCCCTCAAACCATGTTCCCCAGACCCCCGCCCCTGCTCCGCTGACCTTTGAAGCATTCATTTTATCCCGGAAACCTCTTTGCTTTTAATCCAGTCCAATTGGGCTGACCTTCCTTGTATTGAGTGTTGTCTTTCCCTTCACCCAAAGCAGTTCTTATCTACTGATTGATCAATAAAAAACCCTCTCCCTCCCTCCCTCCCACCTTTGTAACCACAAAAGTATGTGTTCTTCTCAGTTTTTTCTATTTCTCAAGATGTTATAATAGTGGTCTTATACAATATTTGTCCTTTTGCCTCTGACTCATTTCGCTCAGCATAATGCCTTCCAGATTCCTCCATGTTATGAAATGTTTCAGAGATTCGTCACTGTTCTTTATCGATGCGTAGTATTCCATTGTGTGAATATACCACAATTTATTTACCCATTCATCCGTTGACGGAACCTTGGTTGCTTCCAGCTTTTTGCTATTGTAAACAGAGCTGCAATAAACATGGGTGTACATATATCTGTTATAGATAGCTTTTGGTAGAATAGACATTTTTACTATGTTAAGTCTTCCTATCCATGAGCAAGGTATGTTTTTCCACTTACATAGGTCCTTTTTAGTTTCTTGCACTGTACTTTGTAGTTTTCTTTGTATAGGTCTTTTACAACTCTGGTAAGATTTATTCCTAATTATTTTGTCTTCTTAGGGGCTACTGTGAATGGTATTGATTTGGTGATTTCCTCTTTGATGTTCTTTTTGTTGATGTAGAGGAATCCAAATGATTTTTGTATGTTTATCTTATAACCTGAGACTCTGCCAAACTCTTCTATTAGTTTCAGTAGTTTTCTGGAGGATTCCTTAGGGTTTTCTGTGTATAAGATCATGTCATCTGCAAATAGAGATAATTTTACTTCCTCCTTGCCTATCCGGATGCCCTTTATTTCTTTGTCTAGTCTAATTGCTCTGGCTAGCACCTCTAGCACAATGTTGAATAAGAGCGGTGATAAAGGGCATCCTTGTCTGGTTCCCGTTCTCAAGGGAAATGCTTTCAGGCTCTCAAATTTTTTTTTTTTTTTATCCTTTTGTTCACTGTTGTATCCCCAACACCCAGGATGGTAGCTAGGACATAGCAGACCTTCAATAATTATTTATTGAATTAACACATACAGTTGGGATTATGAAAATACATGCTACCTATTGTAGTTAGGCTAGATTAAGCCATGCTGCAATAACAAACAAACCTGGAAATCTCAGCTGGTGAACACATACAAGTTTATTGTTCATTTCTCTTTTGCACAGTCTTTCCAGGTCAGCCACTTTTCCAGTGGCAACTCAAGGGTCCAGTCTGCTTGCACCCTGTATCTATCTTCTCCAGAACATGTAGCTTTTGGGTTGCTATGGTAGGAGAAGAGAGGGTGGGAGGGTTGCATACTGGCAAATGCTTAGGGCATGATACATGCCACTTCTGTTTATAATCTTTTGGGAGCATGCCAAATATATTATACTAAATATATTAGTCAGCACTTGCAAAATAAAAACCCGGTGCCATCAAGTCTAAGTGGTGCTATAATATCCTGAAATGACAACTGTTGGTATCTCACCCTCACTTGTACCACTTCAGTGCAGACTGGCCAACTTTCAAATGCCAACATCTCCATTTCTTTTCTTGAAGTCCATCTCAGGAAGCCAGAACCTGCTTTGACTCCAGAGCAACAGGATCTCAGTGCCAGGGAACTACCCTACGTCAGGCTGGGATTCAAAGTTTAATAAGATAACATAGTAGTCATCAAAGAGTTTATGAAAAAAATAAGTTGCCACTGAGTCAATTCCAATTCATGGCAACTCTATGAGTGTCAGAGTAGAACTGTCCTCAATAGGGTTTTCAATGGCTATTTTTTTAAGTTGATTTCCAGGCATGTCCTCCTAGGCACCTCTAGGTGGACTTGAACCTCCAGCCTTTCAGTTTGCCTCTGAATGTGTTAACCATTAGCACTATCCACAGCTCCCAAAGAGTTTATACTCAGTTCAGATTTCTCTCTCCCCTACTACACTAAGCTTTTCAAGGGAAGCATGGACTCAACCAATGGCCAATGGAAGTTGGTCTATAAATTCTTCAGATCACTACTCAGGTAAGATAACCCCCAAGTGCGATTTCTACACTGACTTCCAGTTGGGTTAAGTTGGAATTCCCCTTGGTGGTAACTTGTTTGATAACAAACCTATTATTGACTCCCTCTTCTCCCTGTATCATTCTCCTAACTTCCTTCCAGCGTTTCATTCTCTCTTAAACTATTTACTCTCAAATCCTTGCCTTAGGATCTGCTTATGGGGAAAACCCAGCCTAGGAGATAGATTACCAAAATAGTTCTCATTCTCTCTCAACCAAAAGATATGTGTGCAAATGAGAAAGAGAAAGGGATATACTGAGAGAAGAACTTCATATCGTTTGAGGAGGCGCATGTAGAGGAGGCCTCCTCTACTACTTCAGTTTATTGAGCTGCTGAGGTATCTGGAATGAAGAATGTGAAAGAAATACAAGCAAGGGGAAAGGATCATACCTAAGATGCCAGAAAGACTTTCTCGCACACCAGGTAGTTAAGGGCATAAAGCCTGGATTCTCTTTTGAAAGTGCTGGCTATCTGACACCCTGGGGAGATGGAAAAAAGAATTCTTAAAGGCTTTCTCAGGTGGGCATTCCTCAAAAAGTCAACAGGAAACCTGTGGTAAAACATAACATTGTATTTCTAAGCATTTACTGGTGGAATTCCAGAAATGTATTTCGATGGGTTGACAGGCAGCCCTGGCTTAAGAGATGTAACCCCTTATAATTGCAATGGGGAGCTCAGAGTCCAGGACGGGTAAGACCTGAAGTGGGCAAAGCTTGTCTTTGGTGGTTGGTCCCCTCTCTTATTGGCGCCCTCTTCTCTTTTTCGGTGATCTCCCATGCTGTAGGTGTGTATTACCATAGAGTGCTAAAGTAATCTTATAACTTATTATCCCAACCAAGACACTACTTTTTTTTTTTTTTTTTAATTACCTCCCTAATATACCGAGTGAGAAATCTAAGAAGTCACATAAGTGCTCCAAAGCCTCTCAGACAATAAATTGTTGTGCCAGGACCCAAAGTAAGATCTGAGCTCTTTCCTACTTCACCATCCTGGGTTCCATTTTGACTTTGTGGCAGGGAGCTTCATGACAGAGAGGAAGGAACTCAGGCTTGGGAGTCAAGAGACATGGGAATAATCCCAGATCTGCTGCTTACTCATGAGGGAATCTTGGTAAGTCTTTTCTTTTTTGGATTCAGTGGAAGTATCTGTGAAAGAGATTAGGGTTGGATAATATTAATAACAATAATAAGAGTAGCAGCCACCTTTCCCAAAGTACTTACTCAGTCACTCCGTTAAGTGGATTATACCACTCAGAATGTGGACTCTGGAGTGAGCTAGCCTGGGTTCAAATCCTAACTCCACCATTTACTAGTGTGAGATTTCTGGGAGAGTTACTTACAAATTTTTTATCAGCCTTATTAAGGTACAATTGACATACAGTAAACTGTGTATATTTAAAGTGTACAATTTGATAAGTTTTGACATATACATACACTCAAAAAACCACGAAACCATTGCCTCACGGAAGATAATATACACACTCTTACTCCCAAAAGTTTCTCATGCCCCTTGGTAATCCTTGTCTTCTACCCTTCCCTGTCCCCTGCTCCCTCCCAGCAACCACTGATCTTCTGTCACTATAGATTAATTTGCATTTTCTAGAATTTTATATGAATGGAATCATATAGTATGTACTTCTTTTCGTTTGATTTCTTTCATTCTGTATAATTATTTTGAGGTTCATCTGTGTGGTATGAATAGTTTCCTTTTTATGGTTGAGTGAACCTCCAACCTTTCAGTTAGCAGCTGAGCATGTTAACCATTTAGCATTCCATCGTACAGCCATACAATGGAATGTATACCGCACAAACGTCCTACAGTTTGTTTATCCATTCAACTGCTGATGGACATGTGGATTCCTTCCTTTTTTTGGCAATTATAAATGCAGCTGCTGTAAACATTCATGTAAAGTCTTTGTATGGGTTTATTTGTTCTTCTCTCTTGGGTAAATACCCATGAGTAAAAGAGTGGAAACATATGGTAGATGCATGTTTAACCTTTAAAAAAAAAAAAGAAACTGGTTATTTGTTTTCCAAAGTAGTTGTACCATTTTACATTCCCACCAATGGTATATGAGAATTCTGGCTCTTCCAGATCAGCTTCAACACTTGGTACGGCCGATCTATCTATCTATCTGTCTGTCTGTCTGTCTATCATCTATGTATCTCTCTCTCTCTAGCTCTCTATCTATCATCTATCTATCTATCATCTATCTATTTATCATCGATCTATCTATCATCTATCATCACCTATCTATCTATCTATCTGTCTATCTGTCTATCTGTCTGTCTGTCTGTCTATCTGTCTATCTATCTATCTATCTATCTATCTATCTATCTATCTATCTATCTATCTATCTATCTATCTATCTATCTATCATCTATCTATCTATCTATCATCTATCTATCTATCACCTATCACCTATCTATCTTAATTTTTTTATTGTACTTTAGATGAAGGTTTATAGAACAAACTAGTTCCTCATTAAACAGTTAGTACACATATTCTTTTATGACATTGGTTAACAACACTAGGACATGTCAACACCCTCCCTTCTCAACCTTGGGTTCCCTATTACCAGCTTTCCTGTTCCCTCCTGCCTTCTAGTCCTTGCCCCTGGGTTGGTGTGCCCCTTTAGTCTCACTGTGTTTTATGGGTCTGCCCAATCTTTGGCAGAATCTGCATTGGTCCGATCTTCATTACTGAGCTGAAAAGGTGTCTGGGGGCCATACTCTTAGGGTTTCTCCAGTCTCTGTCAGGCTGGCAAGACTGGTCTTTCTTTCTGAGTTAGAATTTTGTTCTATATTTTTCTCCAACTCTGTCTGGGACCCTTTATTGTGATCCTTGTCAGAGCAGTCAGTGGTGGTAGCTGGGCACCATCTAGTTGTCCTGGACTCAGTCTGGTGGAGGGGTATGGCCAATATTCTTAATTTTGTTGTTGTTGTTAGGTGCCATTGAGTCAGTTTCCGACTCATAGGGATCCTATGCATGACAGAACAAAACACTACCCTATCCTGTGCCATTCTCACTACTGTTGCTATGCTTAAGCCCATTGTTGCAGCCAGTGTCAATTCATCTTGTCAAGGGTCTTCCTCTTTTTCACTGACTCTCTACCAAGCATGATGTCCTTCTCCAGGGTCTGGTCCCTCCTGATAGCATGTCCAAAATATATGAGACAAAGTCTCACCATCTTTGCTTCTAAGGAGCATTCTGGCTGTACTTCCAAGAGAGATTTGTTCATTAGTCCAAGATATATTCAGTATTCTTTGCCGACACCATAATTCAAAGGCAGCAATTCTTCTTCGATCTTCCTTATTTATTTTACAGCTTTTGCATGTATATGAGGCAATTGAAAATACCATGACTTGAGTCAGGCACACTTTAGTCCTTAAAGTGACATCTTGGCTTTTTAACGCTTTAAAAAGAGGCCTTTTGCAGCAGATTTTTCCCAATGCAATATGTCATTTGACTTTTTGACTACTGCTTCCATGGACATTGACTATGGATCCAAATAAAATGAAATCCTTGACAATTTCACTTTTTAACTTTAGACATTTTAATAGGTGTGTTGTAGTTTTGCATTATGGTTTTGTCTTTTGCTAATGACTAACAATGTTGAGCATCTTTCACGTGCATATTTGCCATCCATGTTTGCCATCTGTGTTTGCCATCCATGTTTGCCATCTGTGTTTGCCATCCATGAAGTGACTTCTCAGATCTTTTGTCCATTTTTAAACATTAGGTTGTTTGTTTTTTTGTTATTGTGTTTTGAGAATTATTTATATGTTCTACACTATGAGTTCTTTATCAGTACTTTGTATATATTTCTTGTGGCTTATCTTCTCATTTTTTAACAATGTTTTTCACAGAGCAAAAATTTCTTAATTTTTATAAAATCCATTTTGTCAATTTGTTCTCAAATGCCTCACTCAGAGCTATGGTTTTCTCCTAGAAGTTTTGTAGTTTTAGGTTTACCCTGAGGGCTATCATTTGTTTTAAGTTAACTTTTATATATGGTGCCAGCGAGGCAGGAATCAAAATTCAACTGTTTTGCACATGGATATCCAACTGTTTCAGCACCAAGTTCTAAAGACTATCTTTCTATACTGAATTGCTTTTGCAGTTTTGTAAAAAATCAGTTGTCCATATATTTGTGGATCTATTTCTGGTCTTTCTATTTTGTTCCCTTGATTTTTCTGATTTATATTCATGTTAATGCCGCATTGTATTGATTGTAATAGCTTTATAATAAGTCTTAAAACCAAGTAGTATTAGTCCTCCAATATTTTTCTTCTTTTTCCAAAGTATTTTTGGCTCGTCTAGGTCCTTTTTTAGCAATGCCATATGAATTTTAGAGTCAGTTTTGTAGTTTCTACAAAAAATCCTCCTGGGGTTTTGTTGGAATCGTGTTGAATTTACAGATCGATTTTGGGAGAATTGACATCGTAACAATATTGAGTCTTCTGACCTATGGACATGCAAGCTGGGACTCATTTGATAATGAAAGGGAACACTATGACTAACTCTGCTGGGCCCAGCAGCATACACGTGGACTGCTCTGGGCAAACCAGAATGGGCGGTCACCCTACCTAGTGCTCTATGTCACTCCATATGATGACATCTCACTGGTAACTGGTGGCATGCTTCCCAGAACACTCCTCTACGCGTGTCAATCTCAAAATTTGATTAAGCTTCCAGTAGTTTTAAGCACGTTCCCAGGACAAATATATCAATAAGGAAAACCCTAAAATCTTAGTATCCCATTGACTTATTTTTCCTGTGTGACAAGAGTAACAATGGATTAGCCTAATAGATTAATTCTAAGTAAGAGCACATAGTAATGTGTTACTCTATTAACTTAGTCATTTTACTCATTCACAAATGTATCCAACTTATATTGAGTACTCATGTATCAAACAGGAAGAAAGCTTTGGTAATCTACTTCTGAAAATCATCCCGTGATAACCCTATGGATCGCGGAAGAACCATTGTCTGATCCATAACTGATCATGGAGATGGTGCAGAACCAGGCAGCATTTCATTACATCTCAAACTGACTCTGAAATTCATAGAGTGATCAGGAGTGGGGGCTGGCTTGACGGCAGCCAACAACAGCAATATGTACCAAGCAGAGTGCTAGGTAACATTCCTTAATTTTTAAGGACTAATTCTGAAGACAAGGTAGAGGAAAGGTGTTTTTAATTGTTTTTCAAAACAATCACACCTCTAAATTAAATTAAATATCAGTTGTTGTTGTCTGGTAAGGTCGAAATGGTTCTGACTCATAGCAGCCCTATGTACAACAGAATGAAACACTGCCTAGTCCTGTGCCATGCTCACAATCGCTGTTACACAACGATGCAGGTGTAGTTTAATATAATTTAGAGGGATGGTTGTTTAAATTAAATATCAGCTGTAGGGAGCCCTGGTGGTGCAGTGGTGAAGAGCAATGGCTGCTAACCAAAAGGTTGGCAGTTCGAATCCACCAGCTGCTCCCTGGAAACCCTACAGGACAGTTCTACTCTGTCCTATTGGGTCGATATGAGGTGGAATCAACTTGACAGCAATGTTTTTTTATTTTTAACAGCTAGCACTATTTCTGGTGCATGCTAGGCTTTCTGTAAGTCCTCCTCCCTGGGAGCACATCTGGGCCCTGGACCGTCTCTTGGCCAGTCAGGAAATGCTTTCCTGGGGAGGGAGAGAAGGATATGAACCCTGGTCCTCCTATATTCCTCTGGGTGGATCAAAAGCAAAGTTCATATGAAGCTGGCAAGAGAAAACTCAAAGTACATAGAGGCAAAAAAAAAAAGGGTTAGGTCTTCTTGGTATCACAGCCAACAGTCTTGCAAGACACTTGAGGACATGACCTCTGTTACTCTTTGCTGTCACACACTTAAGGGTCAGGGCTTGGGTGGAGTAGGGAAGGAGGTGGTAACTTTGAGGCCCTTTGCCATTATTGTGAGCAGGAAGTGAAACATCCAGGGTGTTATTCATGAATTCTCTGACTGTTTAGTTCTGCATCATCATGGCTTCCTCTGTATCTCTGCTGTACTGTACTCCCTTCCTGGGAGGCTCTGATTTATCTGGTGCTCAAGTTCATTAGCTCATCTGGTTTAGGGTATGAGGCTAAGGAAATCAAGGTCACAAATTCAGTCTCCATTTGAACCACTTAACACTGTGCTCCAAGAAAATCTGTCCAAGTCCTCAGATTGCCTTCCTGACCCTCACCAGCTGGCTTGAAAATATGTGCTGTGCAGAGCCTGGAACATGGATGGCTAAATACAGGCCAATCCTCAGTCCTGGAGAATTCCCCTAAAAGAGGCCTCCAGACGTTCAAAACCTCTCATTAGTACCTGGAATTGTTCATTAATCTGGCAGCACTTCCCTTCAAGGCCCGGTATTTATCTTGAGGTAATTTGTAAGTGGCTGAGGATTTTGCATTGTTGTAAAAACTGATTGCTGATAGTGTACTAGCCTACCTGACAAATGATTCTTTGCTTCAGTCCACTGGAACGCAGAGTCAAGTCAATGAGACTCGAAGAGGGAGCTCATGGACCTTGGAGGTTGATTTACTCATTGAAAAACATCTATTGAGTGTCTTCCATGGGTCAGGCTTTATTTTAGATGCTGGAGTTTGTTGTTGTTGTTGTCTTGTGTCATTGACTCATGGCAACCCCACGTGACAGAGTAGAAAGGTGCTCCACAGGGTTTTCTTGGCTGTAATCTTTACAGAAGCAGATCGCCAAGCCTCTTCTTCAGTGGTGCTCCTAGGTGGGTTCGAACTGCCAACCTTTCAGTTACCGGCTGAGCACAAGCAATTTATACCACCCAGGGATCCTGGGGTTGGTTTAAATATTTATTATTTCCACAAATGTTTTAATGCCTATTTCATGCCAAGCTTTGCTTTACATTGAGGCATTGTGCTAGGCATTGAGATAAAATCACACCCTCAGGAGATCAGGGTCTTGGACAGAGGGTCTTAACCTTTTTTTGTGTGTGTGCCATGGACCCCTTTGCCAGTCTGGTGATCCCTATGGAAGCCTTCTCAGAATAGTGATTTTAAATGCATGAAATAAAGCACGTGCAAGTACAAAGGAGGCTGATTATAATAAAACAGAGTAGTAAAATATACAACAAACACATCAGTGCTGAGTGCTAAGTACTGGATATGTAAATCACGGTCAAAGTCTGCTTACAACTCCTTCTAAGGGAAAGTGCCCCAATCTCAGCTCCTGCTGCTTGGGTGGTCCTAGCCCAGCATGTTCTGAACCTTGTGTTTTTATCGTGGTGACTTGGCTGGGTAAATATAGGGAAGCACCCGACATGAAGGCTGCCATTCCATACTTTAAGCAACAGAGAATCTCAGACCAGTCAGAAGTGAGTCGCTCCAGTCAGAATTTCCCTTTTAAACATGTTTAATTGGCAATTGGCAGGGAACAGAAGATGAAGTAATGCAAAGAAATTGGACACTGAGGTAGAGTCATTATCCTGAGGCATCATGAGCAAGGTGAGGTTGTGAGGAAGCTGAATCAGTGAACAGATAGAAGCTCCCTGGGTGGTGTAAATGGTAACAGGCTTGTGCTAACCAAAAGGCTGGAAGTTCGAGTCTACCCAGAGGTTTCTAGGAGAAAAGGCCTGGAGATAGATCCACATTCAAAAAAATCAGCCACTGAAAACCCTGTGGAGTGCAACTCTACTCTGACACACATGGGGTCGCCGTGAGTCTGAATTGACTCCATGACAACTTGTGGTTTACTAAAAAAAAAGGAAATAGTTAAGAGAGTCACTTGTAGAAAAGCAGAAAAGTAAACAAGTGGGTGCCATTTTAATTTTGAGATATGTACTGCAAATTTCCATTCGGAACAAAAAATTATTTTCATTAACATGAAAAAATAAACAGGTGATTAAAATGATGATTACAAAAAAAAAAAGTAGACAAGTAGACAAGTGGGATTAAGCATAGAGCCTTAGACTGAAAACTTTTCTGCCAAGATCCCCAAAATTGGTTTGGATTCAGAACAACCGTTCCATTTGTGTCTCCATTTCCATTTTTCCCACAAGGCCTGGTTGTTCATCTTTTTCTGAATTGCACTTGAGGCTAGCTCCTTGGCTGGCATACCCATTTTCTTTATTACCATGCAAATTCTTACAATAAACCTTCATTTCCTGAGGGAACAGAGTGAATCTCTGTTTCTTGTAATCAGAAGATGGAATCCAAGTACGCCAGGGTGAGGGTGAGTCCCAGAGGACAATAAGGGGCTCTGACTTGGCCTCCAGGACAGGGAGTATACTCCAGGGCCCCTTCTAAGTTGATTTTGGATTTGTCAAAAATTATCCAGTTAGTTCGAAAATTTGGTAGACAATTTCATGGCTCTTTAGAATATTGCTTCTTATTCATGTTGGTGACATTTTAAGTGTATTATCCTCTGTGGTGTTTATAGTAAAAACTTTATTTGGTATGTTGGGAGAAGGGTTTGGTAAAGGGGAAGAGTAAGTATTAGTAAAAAATTCAGGGTAACTAAAAGTGATAGTTAATAATGAAATCTCATTCATAGTTATATCACTTGGTAATTGGTAGTAAGGTTAGAAAAGTCAACAATTACCTCTAAAATCTGAAGTTGTACATGGATTACTTAGACTAGCAAGTGCAGCCCATCCTAGATGGGAAGGAAGAGAGTAGGGTATTGGAACCCAATGTTGTGGTTGTTGTGTGTCCTCGAGTTGATTCCTATTCCTAGCAATCCTATACAACAGAATAGAACTGCCCAGTAGGGCTTCCTAGGCTGTAATCTTCATGGAAGGAGTCTGATAGCACAGTGGTTAGGAGCTCGCCTGCTAACTCCAAGGTTGGCCATGTGAATCTACGAGCTGCTCCATGGAAGAAAGATGTGGCAGTCTGCTTCTGTAATGATTTCCAGCCTTGGAAACCAGAAGGGGCAGTTCTACTCTGTCCTATAGGGTTGCTCTGAGTCAGAATCGACTGTATGGCAACAGGTTTGGTTTTGGAATCTGGAGCTAATTGTCAGGTCTTTTCTCCCCTGGAGCCCCTGTCATTAATTTACTTATTGAGTGCCTACTGTGTGTCAGGCAAAAGAAAGGCTGAAGCTCTTCAGGGAGCTTATATTCTAGAGGGGAAGATTAAAAACAAACAAATAAATACATTGTAAAATATGTTGAGAAAAATACAGAGAGTCATGATGAGAGAGCAGTTAGGTTGGGAAGCTACTTTAGATAAGCTGGATAAAGAAGCCCTTTTATACAGAGGAGTCCCTGGGTGGTGCAAATGGTTAAGTGGTTGGCTACTGTTTTAGTTACCTAGTGCTGCTATAACAGAAATACCAAATAACAAACAGAAATTTATTATCTCACAGTTTAGAAGGCTAGAAGTCCAGATTCAGGGTGCCAGCTCCAGGGGAAGGCTTTCTCTTCTGTCAGCTCTAGGGAAAGGTCCTTGTCATCAATCTTCTCCTGGTCTAGGAGCTTCTCAGCATAGGACCCGGGGCCCAGAAGACACGCTCCCCTCCTGGCTCTTCTTTCTTGGTGGTAGGAGGTCCCCACCCTCTCTGCTTGATTCTCTCTTTTATATCTCAAAAGAGATTGACTGTAGATACAATCTAATCCTATAGACTAAGCCCTGCCTCTTTAACAAAACTGTCTCTAACCATGTCTCATTAACATCACTTGCCATTGTTGCCATTGTGTTTGAGTAGATTCCGACTCATGGTGAAACTGAAATCGTTTTGGTTAAGATTTACAACACAGAATAATCACATCATATCAGAAAATGGTGGACAACAACGCAATACTGGGAATCACAGCCTAGCCAGGTTGATACGCATTTTTGGGGGAAACAATTCAATTCATAACAGCTACTAATTGAAAAGCTGGCAGTTTGCACCTGAAAAGAGGTGCCTTGAAAGAAAGGCACATGAACTACCCAGCAGGAGTTTCCCTTAGAAGGAGATGTGAGCAGGAGCACAGGGAGGAGGAAGGAGAATAGCCTGAGTGAGCTGGAGATAATCAAGGACCGTTCGCTCAACAATGATTTACTGAATGTCTACAATGGACTGACTCTGTTCTAGTGCTGGGTATACAGAAGTGAACAGAACAGACAAAAATCTCTGCCTTCATGGAACTTCCACTGTAGAATAGACCAGATCATAAAGCACCTTGGACTTTAGATTAAAGGTGATGATGGGCAGTCTCTGAAGTGTTCAAAGCTGGGGGGTGTCACATGGGGTGGAGGGGTAGGGGAGGCTCCTGTCATTGCAGTCAGTGGGCGGAAGCGAACATAGTTTCCCTCCTGACATGTGCTTGCTCAAGACAGAGTAACAAAAAGAAAGAGAAGCAATGAATTACACGCTGGCTTTTAAATCTCCCATCAGGAATGATTCATGTCATTTCTGCTCACATTTCATTGGCCACGTCTAACTTCCAGAAGGTGGGGAAGCACAATCATACCGTGTGCAGGAAGGAGGAGGACGAAACTATTTGTTCTTTTTAGTTGCATTCTGCCAGGTGATGCACAGTTTCAATATGACCTGTTACTAAAGATGCTCATTTTGATAACTATTAAAATGGCATCTGCCCAGCTTTCTCACTGCAATGTTATTCTTTTCCTCTTAATAAATATATCATAGGGAGGTACTTTGAAACCATGTAAAGATCCCATTACTCATCAAACTTTAGTTAATTAATTTACTTAACTTTTAAATATCTGAATGGATTCATGGTTTCTTATTTATTCTTTATTTATTCATTACTATCTTTATTTGGAGCCTTGGTGGCACCGTGGTTAAGACCTCAGCTGCTAACCAAAAGGTCCACAGTTCGAATTCACCAGCTGCTCCTTGGAAGCCTTATGGGTGCATTTCTACTCTGTTCTATAGGTTTCCTATGAGTTGGAATTTACTCAATGGCAACTGGTTACCATTATTTATTTTGATGCTCAAATTGTCCTTTATTTGGCCAGTGGGATCCCCTTGCTTCTGTGTCCTTTTACCGTATCCCTATCATCCTTTGATCACTTCCTGGTCTTCTACTCCAGGTTTGTCTTAAACTTCCCCTGCTCCAGCTCTGTAAATGGAAGTATCCTTTTCTTCAAGAAAACCTGATTGTTTTCATAAGGTTTAGAAGTTAAGATCAGAGTGCTTGGTGTGCTGTTTGCTTTTGGACTGTTGTTGCTTCCAGGCACTCTCATTGGACACAGCTACAGGACACACATACAAACACACTTTACATCTATAAAATCTACTTGTTTCTATATTATATATGTTGAAAATCATACATTCAAATTGATACCTCCAATTCCAATTCAGCACTCCTGGGGTATATTCTGTTTTGCTCTCTTTCTATGTTTAAAAATCTCTTCTACCCTATTGAGAAAATTAGCTCTCAATTCTAATGTATTTACTTAGTTCATCAGCTCCACCCTTCTGCAATATGTAACCAAACTCCCATTATTGCTGCCATCTCTTCCCTTGTACCAAAGCCTTCCTTATCTTTGACCTTTCACGGGCTGCTCCCCTTCCCATGGCAGTGCCCTTTTCATCCTGCCTGCTCTCTGATATCCCATATCGGGCCACCACCCCCCTGCGTGGACCCTCTCCTCACTCTGCTTGGGCTCTGATTCCCTACACCCAGTTAACGGCACCATTGCATCATCAGGGATATTACCAAACAACAAGAACAAAAATCCAGTTGCCATCCAGTGGATTCTGACTCATGGCAACCCCATGGGTGATGTAAACGGTTAATGTCCTTGGGTGCTAACCAGAAGGTTGGAGGTTCGAGTCCACTCATAGGTGCCTTAGAAGAAAGGCATGGTGATCTACTTCTGGAAAAATCAGCCATTCAAAACCTCATGGAGTACAGTTCTACTCTGACACACATGGCATTGCCGTCAAAGACCTTGTTGTTGGTTGCTGTCAATTCGTCAGCGTGGTGCTGTTCCTGTGCCCTATCAAGCATCTGCTTGGGGTCCATTTCACAGAGAACATGCGATACTGAGAAGGGCTAATTGCCAACTAACTAGGAAACCCAAGTCTTCTAATTCCTAGTTCTTTTTTCTCTAAAGCTCATGGCACTAATAGCAATTAATGGAACCCACGAAAGATTTCTATGGCTTCTCTTTGTTAGTTTCAGCCCCAAGTGGATTTATTTTGGATAGTGAATGAAAGTCCATTTGCCCATCACAGAATTATCTTAAGGTGAAAAAAAATGCTGTTTTTTTTTTCCCAGCAATTTAGAAATTTTTCAAATACTCTCTTATCCTCGGATTACTCAAAAGCAGCTTTGTTTTGAAATTTCAAACTTGGCATCTCTGGTACATAATCCTGAGTGAGGAATGTGTACTTTGCCTTGTTTGAAGAAATTTGGTTTTGAAATAACAAAGTTATGAATGTTTAAAAATAGTGCAATAAGTAGACTCTGTGTGCTATTTTGCTTTGCCTTTGAAACATGCTCTATGCAGTGAAGCTGGTAGCTTTCATAGGTGGGTGAGTTTAATAGTATATACTTAACTGATGCAAATATAAGATCTTTTCAGAAGCCACATGGGAATCTGATGGAGGCATCTTTACAATTTTTACTCAGCACATTCACGTGGCCTTTGAATAATTTAGAATCCTTGGACATGGCGCTTTTTTACACATCAGCTGTTCCATATTGTTGAGCTGGCTGGAGTTGAACATGCCTGTTCTCATTTGGCTACATTTTCCCTTCAGCTCTGAGTATCTAACTATGGGCTAGAATAGGGGTTGGCAAATCTAGGCCCATGGGCCAAGTCCAGCTTGCTGCCTGTCTTTTTTATGGCCTATGTGCTAATAATTTTTTTTTACATTTTTAAATGTTTTAATAAGAATGAAAGGAAAAATAATATTTCATAACATGTGAAAATTATATAAAACTCAAATTTAAGTGTCCATATACAAAGTTTTATTGAAATCCAGCCATGTTCTTCATTTACAGATTATCTTAGACTGCTTTCGCCCCGTAACAGCAGAATTGAGTAACTGCAACAAAAAGACTATGTGGTCTGCAGAGTCTAAGAAGTAGTAACCTGGCCCTCTTAGAGCCAGGTTTTTCAACCTCTTATCTAGGATGTAAAATATGTATCATCTGCTCATTTTTTATATCATCTGTCATATAATTTAAAGTCAGGCTCCCTTTTTACTTTCTGTCTTCATATTTCCTGTTGCCTCCTCATTGACATTCAATTGGATTCCAACTTAAATTTAACAATAATTATTGTAAAAAGAATAAAATTTGTATGACACAAAAGTCAAATATAAATTGTTTGATTCTGTCCTTTTCATTATCTGTCTACACTACCACTTCCATATTCAATGACTAATGCAAAAACACATGAGTGAAGAGACTTGAATGAAAAGATCTAGTTGACACATTGCTGTTTGTTTCTCTTTGTTGCATGTCCACTGTTTTAACTTTCTCAAGCACTTTGTAAGTTCCATGAAGGTTGTTGTTGATATTGGTTGCTGTCAAGTTGGCTCTGACTCACGGCAAACCCATGTATAACAGCGCAAAATGTTGCTTACTCCTGCACCATCTTCACGAATATGATATGCTCGAGTCCATTGTTGTGGCCACTGTATCAAACAATACTCTGCTGTGATCCATAGGGTTTTCACTAGCTAATTTCAAAATTAAATTGCCGGCCTTTCTTCCTAATCTGTTTTAGTCTGGAAGCTCCACTGAAACCTGTCCGTCATGGGTGACTGTTGACATGTGAAATACCGGAGGCATAAGTTCCAGCATCATAGCAAAATGGAACCCCCCCACACCACGAGTTGACAGATGGGTGGTAGTCCACGAAGATTCAGTCTAGCTTTTTTACTTCTTTTGGATTTCATAGACATAGTATGGGACACAGGACTTGGAATCATAAAACCACATCACTAGGAAGGACTTTAGGGATAATTTCACTCAAATCTCTTATCTTATGGATGATAAAATTAAAGAATTTATTCTTGCCTGATCATAAGATCCTAACAGCCCCACCCATGCTGTTGTTTCTCCAGACACATCACTCAGGAAGTGAAGAAATCCTGCTTCTCTCAGTTACCAGCAGGTGTGATGTATAGAGAGGGGAGTGTGGACCAGACGTCTTGCTGTCTGTAATGTTGATCCCACATCTCTCCCAAATTCCTTAAGTAGCTGTTTATTGTTGATGCTATTGACCACTGACAACAGCTGCACCCCATGCTGCTACTCCTACCCCAGCTTGACCCTGCCAGCAAAAGTGCCTTTTGTCCAGGATAGGCCTATTGTCAAGGCATGAAAGAGAAAAGCCACATCCTTGGCTAAAACAGACCAAGAGAAAGGAGCCCTGTGTATGGCTCACCTTAAAGGAGGCAAAAGAGCATATGACTTGTATCCAAAGAAAATGTGTTTAGTGGCCCCGTTCCGCTTTTTTATTCAACCTACTTCCTGTGTAGACAAATGAGCCAGCTTGAGATTCTGTGGGTGGGGGTTACCCTGATTTGAGAGAATCCCAGCTTCCTGGTCAGGAACTTAGTCTCAAAGTTGCCGAGGTGTGAGATGGAGTGAGGTCAATCCTGGGAGGCCTAACTTAGAGGTACCCATTAAGAGTTTGCCATGGAAGTGTCCTGGACAACTGTGTGCAAAGGATTTTTTTGACCACACTGTACTATCCCACGTTCAAGGGAAAGGCCAAATTTCCATTTCATTCTTTTATCTTTGTACTGTATTCCCGAATGGTGCAAATGGTTAACATATTAGGCTGCCGTCCAAAAGGTTATAGGTTCAAGTCCACCCAGAGATGCTTCAGAAGAAAGACCTAGTGATCTACGTCTAAAAAAAAATCAGCCATTGAAAACCCTGTGGAGCACAGTTCTACTTTGTCATGCATGAGTTTGCCATGAGTCGAAGCTGACTTGACAGCACTTGGTTACAGGTGTCTATCTGGAAGCAGGCTTCACATATCAGGGAAAACCAGACTCTTCTCACAAAGCCTCTTAGTAAATGCTTAATAGTAGAGAACTACTTATCTCATAATATCCTCCAAAATAGAATATCTTTATTTATTGTCTCATTCATTAATTCATTTAATAATAGTAAAAACATTCATAATAACTTCAAGGTATTATTAAGTGCCTCTCATTGTCTGCCATGTATTAACCTCCCTGTCTTACTTAGCTAGACTCCTTGGTCTATTTCTTTAACTGTCTTCCTCTTTAGCTACTGGCTTTAAGTACTCTTAATTCCTCTGTCTTCTTTCCCTCTATCAGAGTCACGTGATAAACCCACCTGCACCTGAATGTTACTGGAATCACACATCCATACTGGCAACAAACCTCAAATGGACACTCAATTCTGCCTGATAATACCACCAAACATCCCTGGTAAGTTTTCTTTCCCATTCTCACCCTCACACTACAATAGCAGACTCCTCACATATGTCACAGAGAATATAGAAGGAACCAGTAAGAGTTATGGTCCAAGTCTACCAGTGTACCTGCATCTATGCCTGCATGCTCCATGCCTGTCCTCTGACGATGGGTCTTTTCAGTGAAGGTAATATTCCCTCTGCCTTTCTGCTCAATCTCATTGCCTCTTGCTTTCTAGAAGATATGACTCCTCCTAGTTCTTGTCTCTACCCCCTCAATGGGGAGGATATGACTCCCCATTCCTTGTCTCTTCTATATCATTTCAATCAGCACACAGCTAGTCTTAATAAAATGCATCTTTAAAAATCCCTCTCTTGTTCCCACACTGTCCTCTAACTACTGCCTTATTTCTTTGCTACTCTTAAGAGCAAAACCTTTAGAAACTGTTGTTTATACTTGCTGTCTCCACATTCTCACTTCCTATTCTATCCTCAACCTCTTCTCAGTAGGCTCTATTTCCCACCATTCATGACAGTTGTGAAGTTCTCCAGTGGCTCCTATCAGTTCTTATTTTACTTTGCCCACCTGAGGCACACGGTGTGGTTGTTCACTTTCTCTTCACAACACTTTTTTTTTCTAGTCTTCTTGGACACCACACTTGTTTTTTCTAGTCGTCTTGGACACCACACTCTTCCAGTTTTCCTTCTACATCTTTGGTAACTTCTCCATCTCCTTGTGTAGCTCCTCTTCTTCCTAACCTCTAAATATTGAAGCTTTTCTTTCTCTCACATCCCAAAAGCAATCTGTGATAGAATAATTCTAAGATGACAACCAATGAAGCACACCCTTGTATAATCCCCTCCCCTTGAGTACAGGTGGAATTTGTGACTTGCTCCTAGCCAATATATAGCAAAGGTGGAAGGGCAGTTACTCCCATGCTTATATTTCATTATATGTCTCTGTCTTAACACTCTAGAGAAAGATTCTCCTGCTGGCCTTGAATTGGACAGCTGCCACTTTGTGAGAGACACTATGAAAGGGTCACATGGCAAGGGACTATGGGTGCCCCTAGGCGCTGAGATCAGCCTTCGTCTGGCAGCCAGCAAGACACCTGGCACCTCAGTCCTACAACCACAAGGAGTTGAAGTCTACGAACGATCACATTAATTTGGAAGAGGACTCTGAGCTCCAGAAAGGAATACAGCCCATCCAACATCGTGATTGGAGACTTGCGAGACCTTGAGTAGAAGACACAGCTAAACCCTGTCCAAACTCCTGACCTATAAAAAAAGACCTATAGAAATTTGTTTTTTGTTGTTATTAGGCACTGTCGAGTTGGTTTCGACTCATAGTGACCCTATGTACAGCAGAACGAAACACTGCCTGGTCCTCTGCCATCCTCATGATTGTTGTTATGCTTGAGACCATTGTTGCAGCCACTGTGTCAATCTATCTCATTGAAGGACTTCCTCTTTTTCACCGATCTTCTGCTTTACCAAGCATGATGTCCTTCTCCAGGGACCGATCTCTCCTGACAACATGTCCAAAGTACGTGAGATGAAGTACAGCATTCTGGCTGTACTTCTTCCAAGACAGATTTGTTTGTTCTTTTGGCAGTCCATGGTGTATTCAATATTCTTCACCAACACCATAATTCAAATGTATCAATTCTTCTTAGGTCTTCCTTATTCAATGTCCAGACTTCAAATGCCTAGGAGGCAATCGAAAACCCCATGGCTTGGGTCAGGTGCACCTTAGTCCTTAAAGTTACATCTTTGCTTTTTAACACTTTCAAGAGGCTTTTGCAGCAGATTTGCCCAATGCAATGTGTTGTTTGATTTTTTGGGTGTTGATTGTGGATCTATGTAAAATGAAATCCTTGATAATTTCATTCTTTTCTCCATTTATCATGATGCTGGTTATTGGTCCAGTGAGGATTTTTGTTTTCTTTATGTTAAGATGTAATCCACCCTGAAGGCTGTAGTGTTTGATCTTCTTCAGCAAGTGCTTCAGGTCCTCTTCACTTTCAGCAAGCAAGGTTATGTCTTCTGCATAATGCAGGTTGTTGGTGAGTCTTCCTCCAATCCTGATGCCATGTTCTTCTTCATATAGTCCAGCTTCTTGGATTATTTGCTCAGCATACAGATTGAATGAGTATGGTGGGAGGATACAACCCTGGTGCACACTTTTCCTGACTTTAAACCATGCAGTATCTCCTTGTTCTGTTCAAATTACTGCTTCTTGACCTATGTACAGGTTCCTCATGAGCACAATTAAGTGTTCTGAAATTTCCATTCTTTACGATGTTGTCCATAATTTGTTATGATTCACACAGTTCAATGCCTTTGCATAGTCAATAAATCACAGGTAAACATCCTTCTGGTATTCTCTGCTTTCAGCCGGGATCCATCTGACATCAGCAATGACATCCCTGGTTCAACATCCTCTTCTGAATCCGACTTGAATTTCTGGCAGTTCCCTGTCGATATACTGCTGCAGCTGTTTTTGAATGATCTTCAGCAAAATTTTACTTGCGTGTGATATTAATGACATTGTTCGATAATTTCTGCATTCGGTTGGATTGCCTTTCTTTGGAACGGGCACTTACATGGATTTCGTCTGGTCATTTGGCCAGGTAGCTCTCTTCCAAATTTCTTGGCAAACTCAAGTGAGCACTTCTAGCATTGCATCCATTTGTGGAAACATCTCAATTGGTATTCTGTCAATTCCTGGAGGCTTGTTTTTCACCAATCCCTCTGTGCAGCTTGGACTTTTTTCTTTAGTACCATCAATTCTTGGTCACATGGTACCTCCTGAAATGGCTGCACTTTGACCAATTCAACACACAGTGACTCTGTGTACTCCTTCTATCTTCTTTGGATGCTTCCTGCGTTTGGTATTTTGCCCATAGAATCCTTCACTATTGCCACCCAAGGCTTGAATTTTTTCTTTAGTTCTTTCAGCTTGAGAAATGCTGAGCATGTTCTTCTCTTCTGGTTTTCTAACTCCAGTTCTTTGCACATGTCATTGTAATATTTCACATTGTCTTCTCAAGCCACCCTTTGAAATCTTCTGTTCAGCTCTTTTTTTCCATCATTTCTTCCTTTCACTTTAGCTACTCTATGTTCAAGAGCAAGTTTCAGAGTCTCTTCTGACATCCATTTTGGTCTTTTTTTTCATTCCTATCTTTTTAATGACTTCTTGGTTTCTTCATGTATGATGTCTTTGATGTCATTCTACAACTCGGTCATTAGTGTTCAGTGGGTTAAATCTATTCTTGAGATGGTCTCTAAATTCAGGTGGGATATCCTCAAGGTCATACTTTGGCTCTTGTGGACTTGTTCTAATTTTCTTCAGCTTCAACTTGCAGTCTGCAGTCTGCTGCTGGCCTTGTTCTGACTGGCAATATTGAGATTTTCCATTGTCTCCTTCCACAGATGTAGTCAATTTCATTCCTGTGTATTCCACCTGGCAAGGTCCACATGTATAGTCACCATTTAGGTTGTTGAAAAAAGGTATTTGTAATGAAGAAGCCATTGGCCTTGCAAAATTCTTTCATGATCTCTGGCATCATTTCTATCACCAAAGCCATATTTTCTAACTACTAATCCTTCTTTGTTTCCAACTTTCGAATTTCAATCACCAGTAATTATGAATGCATCCTGATTGCATGTTTGATCAATTTGCAAAAGATGGTAAAAATCTTCAATTTCTTCACCTTTGGCCTTAGTAGTTAGTGCGTAAATTTGAATAATAGTGTATTAAATTGTCTTCCTTGTAGCTGTGTGGGTATTATGAGATAATAAATGTGTATATTTTTTTAAGATGCTAAGTTTGTGGCGATTTGTTAAGCAGCAATAGAAAATGCATACACAAGTTATCAGGAAGTTCTGTTGGTTCTACCTTCATGATATATCCAGAATCCAACCACTTCTCGTCACTGCCATAGCTGCTGCCTGGGTCTAGTTCATGGTGTTATTTTTCAGGCAACTTCAGTAGCCTTCTCTCTCATCTCCCTACTTCCACTGTTGCCTTCCTACAGCTCATTCTCCACCCAGCAGCCAGAATTGGCTTTTCAATCTTAAGTCAGATTATAGTACTCTGAGGTGCGAAGCCTTCTAAGATCTGGCCTTTGCTTCTCTCTGACCTCATACCCCACCCGTTCCTATTGCCCTTTTTACATGGGTCCCGCTGATCTTGCTGCCACTCAAACATGCCAAGCCTATTCCTGCCTCTGGGCCTTTGCACTTGTCCCACAGCCTGGAAGCCTTTTCAGATGAGCCATTATTACATATCTTCCCTCCTGGCTTTAACTAGGTCTCTGCTCAAAGAGGCCTTTGCTGATCAACAGATATGAAATAGCCACATTTTCTTTTCATGATCTAACCTGTTTCCTGATTTATTTTCCTTTAGAACACTTACCGTTCTCTGAAATTAGTTATACATTTGTTCTTATTATATAGCTATTTGTGGTTTGTTCCTTCCTCTAGCATTTAAACTCCATGCGGGCAGGGGTCCTCTGCCTATTCTCTGTGTTATCCTCAAAAGCTAGAATAGTGCTGGACATAGAGTTGGCCTCAATAAATATTTGTGGAATAAATATGCTCACTGACCTAGTTCCCATATCCAAGTCTTTGTGTTTGTTCTTTCTTCTGCCTGGAATGCTCTCCTTCCCGGCCTCCACTTGGCTGCCTCTTTAGCATCATTCAGCTCTCAATTCAAGCCAAGTCCTCAGAGAAGCCCGTCCCAGCCAGCCTTCCACTTCCCACCCCGACCGCTGTGACTCTCTAGTACACAGATTGGCAAACTTCTCCTGTAAAGGGTCAGATTGTAAACAGTTTAGGCTTCTATGTCTGTTGCAACTACTCAACTCTGCCGTTGTCGTGTGAAAGCAGCTGTAAACAATCTGTAACTAAATGACTGTGGTTGAATAAAACCTTAGTTGTGGACACTGAAATTTGAGTTTCATATACATTTCACAAGTCATGAAATATTATTCTTCTTTTGATTTTTTCCATCATTTAAAAATGTAAAACCATTCTTAGTGTATGGGAAGTATGGCCATAGGCTGGATTTGGCCCAAAGGCTATAATTTGCTAACTCCTGCTTTAGTACATTACTCTTTTTAATCTTCATAGTGATGAAAATGGTCTTCTTTGTTCTTGTGTTTGGTGTGCTTTATTTTTCCCTGTTAGAAAGTAGTCCCCTTGAGGACAGGAGCCTTGTCTGCCTTACTCACTACTCTACCCCCAATGGCTAGAACACTGCCCAGTTCAGCTTTCCTCTTAGTTCCTTCAGGGTTCTTTCAAGGTTCATTTCAGGAGAGGGAGCCAGCTAATTTGGCATCTAGGTGGAACAGGTAAAGAGGGGCCTAGGTTATCTTGATCACAGCTGAATCCCCAGTACCTTGTATGAAGCTTGGAACAATACATGTTTGATGACCGAATTAATGGTTTCATTTAACCTTCATTCAGTATTTCTTATGTACCAAGCTAGATGTTAGCCACTGTGGACAAAAAGACTAAGATGCAATTACATAAGACTGTAAAATTACAGTGTACAATTGCAGTGGTTGATGCATGTTGCAGTACTTGTCAGTATGCTAAAGAGGGACCAGTGTACAAGTAGGGTTGGGGAAAAAAAAAAAAAAGAAAAGTTTCTTTTTTTTTTTGGTTGGGAAGAGAAAGAGAATTACAAAGAATTTGTTCTACCTTCTTCTCATTCAATCTTCTATTCATCCAGTATTCACTGAGGTGGCAAAAATGGTTAAATGCTCAGCTGCTAACCAAAAGGTTGGTGGTTCGAACCCATCCAGTGGTTCTGAGAAAGGAAGACCTGGTCGATCTGCTTCTGTAATGATTACAGCTAAGAAAACCTTATGGGGCAGTTCTACCCTGTCACATGAGGTCACTAGTTGAAATGGACTCAGTGGCACCTAACAACAACAACTCATGTGCCAAGCTATCCACCTGAGCTTTCATTGTTTTTAATCCAGGAGGCTAGCTATAATCATGAAACACAGAAGACTAATCGGGATTAACATATGAACAGGAGCACACTAATGTGATCTAGACAGTTCACCACGCAGGTGCAGGAATGTTCACATGCTCTCAAGCAGGTGTGTAGTGGGTCAGGGGACCCCTTGGGGGGCGTTTGGAGTTCAGGAAAGTGATGGACATGGATTGGCAGGAAGGGGAGTAAGGAAATCCAGGCATGAGTCATTCTCTGGTTGGTTTCCTTGTTAAATAGATTTTTCACAGGGAAGAAGCATCTTCCGTCCAACTATTTTCCTCTGTTGGATTTGCACAGCGGTAGACCACACTGTGGCTTTGTTTATGGGAATTATAAGGCCATACTGCAGCTGAATTTTAGTCAGGCCAAACCTCTCAGGGTTCAGAGCCTGAATTCTTGATAATAAAATGTAGGCAGGAAATAGGAACTACAACAGAACCAAAATGTGGCTTCAGTTTGACTCTTTGACCTCTCTTCTGAATCAACTTATTTTGATACTGATGTCTAGCTCTCATTTTTCTCTTTGTGTTGGGAATTTGGATATATATTAATTCATCAAACATTTATTAAGTAAGTACTGGATACTGGGCTAGGGGCTGGGAATAAAAACCAGTGAACCAACCAATCAACCAAACACCAAAAATAAACCAGGTCCCTGTCCTTTAAGAACTTATTACCTAATGGGTAGAAATAACAAAAACAAAGCAAAACAAAAAATCCACACACAAAAAGCAAATAAAACTTAGTGAGATAAGGTGTAAGACATTGATTCCCAAACAGGGAACTTTTGATTTTGCTTCAGCCGTGTACTAGCTATTAGACTGTAGATGAATAGCTTAACCTTCTGCTTGTTTTTTTCTAAAATAAGGATAGTGGAACTGCCTCATAGTGTTACTGTGATCACTATAACATTGTAAGAATTTAGTGCAGTGGCCAAACATAGCAGTCAATAAATGCTAGTCATTATCGTTGTTGTGAGATTATTATTAGTCTTGCCTTATTATTACGATAGAGGCTTGTTCATGCTCATGGTATTATACTGTGATAAAGGCAATGAGCACACATAGGGTGGGTACTTAATAATAGTTGTAATAGGAATAATAATAATAATAGCTAAAATGAATCTATTGCTTACAACATCCCAGATGCTCCTCTGAGGACTTAACGCGATAATCTCCATTAGTTCTCACGACGTCTTCTGAAGTACACACTGTTGTTATCTCCATTATTACAGATGAAAGACAAGTAGGACTTAACTAGGCAGAGAAGGGGTTCTTCGAGGACGGCATTCTGGGCAATGGTACCGATATGAAGGGCCAGGGATATGAAATAACACAGCTGATTAATGGAAGGGAGAGCAGTACAGTGTGGCTGAAATAAAAAAGGATGTGTGGGCAAGTGACATGAGATGAGGCTGGAGAAACACCGGTTCAGACCGTCACTGTCATCCCGAAGATTTATTGGACTCCAAGTGAACATGGTCCAGCACTATCTCCAGTGGATGAAGCTCTGGTCATCTATTTCCCATTTTACTGATGGGAAACAGATGTCATCAGCCGCTTCTTCATTGGAATCTCTGCTCTTCATTTATAGAAACACATCAAAAGTTTCTTGGAAGTAACCAGAGAAGCAATTCCAGGGAAGACTGGAGCAAGAGAGAGATGCATCTGCTAGCATCTCTTGTTTTACACTCTCTAGTTTGAGTGACTTTAAACACTGGTTGTGCACAAGCTAAGAAACAAAGACCTCAGTGTCCATGCACATCCAGGAAGTCAGTCTTTGCAAAAATATTGGGAGAAGTAGCTAAAAAAATGGAAGATAGCCGCTTTCACCAATTAAAAAAAATGCCTTTGCATAGTCAATAAAACACAGGTAAACGTCTTTCTGATATTCTCTGCTTTTGGCCAAGATCCACTTGACATCAGCAATGATAGCCTTCATTTCATGTCCTCTTCTGAATCCAGCTTGAACTTCTGCCAAGTCCCGGTCAATGTCCAGCTGCAGTCGTTTTTGAATAATCTACCCTATATTCTTTTTTTCTTCCATTTGGCCATTGTTCTTTCCGTGTCCTCCCCAAGTCCAGGGGTAGTTTTAATGTCCTGGTCTCCCTAGTCAGAGTGAGCTTTGGTACAATGAAGTGTTCCGGACTACGTGTAATATTCCTGAAAAGGAAGGTAGCCTTTTAAAACGGGGAAAGGGAAAAAAAGATGCTGTCAAGTCAATTCCAGCAACCCCATGTATGTAGAGTAGAACTGAGCTCCATAGGGTTGTCATGGCTGTGAGCTTTCAGAAGCAGATCACCAGGCCTTTCTTTCAAGGTACCATAGGATGTGTTCAAACTGCTAACCTTTAGTTAGTACCCAAGCACTTAACCTTTTGCACCAAAAAAAAAAAAAAAAGACGATGTTTAATCCAAAGCCACAAGTCAGGAAAACTATGCTTCAGGGTTGTATTCTTTCACCACACTCATCCAATCTGTACGCCGAACAAATAATACGAAAAGCTGGACTATGTGAAGAAGAACGGGGCATCAGGATTGGAGGAAGACTCATTAACAACCTGCAATATGCAGATGATACAATCTTGCTTGTTGAAAGTGAAGAGCACTTGAAGCACTTACTGATGAAGACCAAAGACCACAGCCTTCAGTATGGATTACACCTCAACATAAAGAAAACAAAAATCCTCACAACTAGATCAATAAGCAACATCATGATAAACGGAGAAAAGATTGAAGTCAAGGATTTCATTTTACTTGGATCCTCAATCAACAGCCATGGAAACGGCAGTCAAGAAATCAAACTATGGATTGCATTGGTCAAATCTTTTGCAAAAGACTTCTTTAAAGTGTTAAAAAGCAAAGGTATTTGAGGACTAAGGTGTACCTGACCCAAGCCATGATGTTTTCAATTGCCTCATATGCATGTGAAAGCTGGGCAGTGAATTAGGAGACCAAAGAAGAACTGATGCCTTTGAATTATGGTGTCGGTGAAGAATATTGAATGTATCATGGACTGTCAGAAGAATGAACATATCTGTCTTGGAAGAAGTACAGCCATAATGTTCCTCAGAAGTGAGGATGGCAAGACTTCATCTTATGTACTTTGGACATGTTATCAGGAGGGACCAGTACCTGGAGAAGGACATCATGCTTAGTAAAGTAGAGGGTCAGTGAGAAAAAGGAAGACCCTCAATGAGATGGACTGACACAATGGCTGCAACAATGGGCTCAAGTATGACAATGACTGTAAGGATGGTGCAGGACCAGGCAGTGTTTTGTTCTGTTCTGAATGGGGTCTCTACGAGTCGGAGCTGACTGACGGCACCTAACAACAACAAGCCCAGGAGGCTACAAGAGGTGGTCACAGACTTAGGTTGCTTCTTACTATCCCTCAGTCTTCCATGAACTCCAGATTGGCCAAACCTAGATGAGTGCCTTGCTTTACTTCTTCATTTGGCTCTTGGAAAAGGTAGAACAGACGCACAGGATAATTTTTTTTTTATTGTTGTACTTTAGATGAAGGTTTACAAAACAAACTAGCTTCTCATTAAACAATTAGTACACATATTGTTTTGTGACATTGGTTGCCAACCCCATGACACGTCAACACTCTCCCTTCCTGACCTTGGGTCCCCTGTTACCAGCTTTCCTGTCCCCTCCTGCCTTCTCGTCCTTGCACCTGGGCAGGTGTGCCCCTTTAGTCTCGTTTTGTTTTATGGGCCTGTCCAATCTTTGGGGAAGGGTGAACCTCAGGAATGCCTTCATTACTGAGCCAAAAGGGTACCCGGGGACCGTACTCTCAGGGTTTCTCCAGTCTCTGTCAGGCCAGAAAGTCTGGTCTTTTTTCGTGAGTTAGAATTTTGTCCTACATTTTTCTCCAGCTCTGTCTGGGACCCTCTATTTTGATCTCTGTGAGATCACTCAGTGGTGGTAGCTGGGCACCATCTAGTTGTGCTGGACTCAGTTTCGTGGGGGCTGTAGTAGTTGTGGTCCATTAGTCCTTTGGACTAATCTTCCCCTTGTGTCCTTGGTTTTCTTCACTTTCCCTTTCTCCAGACGGAATGAGACTAGTGGAGTATTTTAGACGGCCCCTCACAAGCTTTTAAGACCCCAGACACTACTCACTAAAGTAGAATGTAGAACATTTTCTTTATAAAATATGTTATGCCAATTAAGCTAGATGTTCCCCTGAGACCGTGGTCTCATAGCCCTCAGCCCAGCAATTCGGTCCCTTGGGGAGAGCTTCCGTGATCTTGCCTTGGACAAGTTGTGTTGGCTTCCCCAGTACTGTGTAGTATCTTACCCTTCATCAAAGTTACCAATTGTCTATTTAGTATTTTTCCATACCCACTTCTCCCCTCCGTTGTAACCATTAAAGACTGTTTCTTTTTGTGTGTAAGCCTTTTCATGTGTTTTTATAGTAGTGGTCTCATACAATATTTGTCCTTTCGTGCTTGGCTTATTTCACTCAGCATAATGCCTTCTAGGTTCGTCCATGTTGTGAGATGCTTCACAGGTTCATTGTTGTTGCATACTGTTCCCTTTTGTGTATGTACCATAGTTTGTTTATCCATTCATCTGTTGATGGGCACCAAGTTTGTTTCTGTATTTTTGCTACTGTGAACAATGCTGCAATGAACATTGGTATGCATATGTCTATTCATGTGACAGGTCTTATTTCTTTAGGATATATTCCTGGAAGTGGGATTGTTGGATCATATGATATTTCTGTTCTAGCTTTTTAAGGCAGTGCCATATCGTTTTCTGTAGTGGTTGTGCCATTTTATATTCCCACCAGCAGTGCATAAGAGTTCCAATTTCCCCATAAATTCTCCAACATTTGTTATTTTCTGTTTTTGTGGGTTAGTGCCAGTATTGCCGGGGTGAGATGATATCTCAGTATAGTTTTGATTTGCATTTCTCAAATGGCTAATGATCTTGAGCATTTTATCATGTGTCTGTTAGCCACCTGAATGTCTTCTTTGAAGAAGTATCTGTTCATGTCCTTTACTCATTTTCTAATTAGATTATCTGTCTTTTTGTTGTTGAGGTGTTCAAGTATTTTGTGGATTTTAGAGATTAGACCTTTGTCAGATATGTCATAGCCAAAATATTTTTCCCAGTCCGTAGGTTCTCTTTTTACTGTTTTGGTGAAGTCTTTTGATGAGCATAAGTATTTAATTTTTGTGTTGTTGTTGTTGTTAGGTGCCGTCGAGTCGCTTCCGACTCATAGTGACCCTATGCACAACAGAACGAAACACTGCCCGGTCCTGCGCCATCCTCAAAATCGTTGTTATGCCTGAGCTCCTTGATGCAGCCACTGTGTCAATCCACCTCGTTCAGGGTCTTCCTCTTTTCTGCTGGCCCTGTACTCTGCCAAGCATGGTGTCCTTCTCCAGGGACTGATCCCTCCTGACAACCTGTCCAAAGTATGTAAGACTTAGTTTCACCATCCTTGCCTCTAAGGAGCATTTTGGCTGTACTTCTTCTAAGACAGATTTGTTTGTTCTTTTGGCAGTCTATAGTATAATCAATATTCTTCGCCAACACCACAATTCAAAGGTGTCAATACTTCTTCGGTCTTCCTTATTTATTGTCCAGCTTTCATGTGCATATGATGCAATTGAAAATACCATCACTTGGGTCAGGCACACCTTAGTCTTCAACGTGACATCTTTGCTCTTCAACACTTTAAAGAGGTCCTTTGGAGCAGATTTACCCAAAGCAATGGGTCTTTTGATTTCTTGACTGCTGCTTCCATAGGTGTTGATTGTGGATCCAAGTAAAATGAAATCCTTGACAACTTCTATCTTTTCTCCGTTTATCATGAAGTTGCTCATTGGTCCAGTTGTGAGGATTTTTGTTTTCTTTATGTTGAGGTGTAATCCATACTGAAGGCTGTCTTTGATCTTCATTAGTAAGTGCTTCAAGTCCTCTTCACTTTCAGCAAGCAAGGTTGTGTCATCTGCATTTCACAGGCTGTTAATGAGTCTTCCTCCAATCCTGATGCCCCTTTCTTCATATAGTCCAGCTTCTCGTATTATTTGCTCAGCACACAGATTAAATAGGTATGGTGAAAGAATACAACCCTGACAGCACAGCTTTCCTGACTTTAAAACAATCAGTATCCCCTTGTTCTGTCCGAACAACTGCCTCTTGATCTATGTAAAGGTTCCTCATGAGCACAATTAAGTGTTCTGGAATTCCCATTCTTTGCAATGTTACCCATAATTTGTTATGATCCACACAGTCAAATGCCTTTGCATAATCAATAAAACACAGATAAACATCCTTGTGGTATTCTCTGCTTTCAGCCAGGATCCACCTGACTTCAGCAATGATATCCCTGGTTCCACGTCCTCTTCTGAAACCAGCCTGAACTTCTGGCAGTTCCCTGTCGACATACTGCTGCAGCTGTTTTTGAATGATCTTCAGCAAAATTTTGCTCGTGTGTGATATTAATGATATTGTTCTATAATTTCCACATCGGTTGTATCACCTTTCTTGGGAATAGGCATAAATATGGATCTCTTCCAGTCAGTTGGCCAGGAGGCTGTTTTCCATATTTCTTGGCATAGACGAGTGAGCACCTCCAGTGCTGCATCTGTTTGTTGAAACATTTCAATTGATATTCCACCAATTCCTGGAACCTTGTTTTTCACAATGCCTTCAGAGCAGCTTGGACTTCTTCCTTCAGTACCATCAGCTTCTGATCATATGCCACGTCTTGAAATGGTTGAACATCGACTAATTCTTTTCGATGCTTCCTGTATCGTTTAATATTTTCCCCATAGAATTCTTCACTATTGCAACTCGACTGTTGAATTTTTTCTTCAGTTCTTTCAGCTTGAGAAACACCGAGCGTGTTCTTCCCTTTTGGTTTTCCATCTCCAGCTCTTCGCACGTGTCATTATAATACTTTACTTTGTCTTCTCGAGCAGCCCTTTAAATCTTCTGTTCGGTTCTTTTACTTCATCAATTCCTCCTTTTGCTTAAGCTGCTCGACACTCAAGAGCAAGTTTCAGAGTCTCTTCTGACATCCATCTTGGTCTTTTCTTTCTTTCCTGTCTTTTCAATGACCTCTTGCTTTCTTTATGTATGATGTCCTTGATGTCATTCCACAACTCGTCTGGTCTTCGGTCACTAGTGTTCAATGCATCAAATCTACTCTTCAGATGGTCTCTGAATTCAGGTGGGATGTACTCAAGGTCATATTTTGGCTCTTGTGGACTTGCTCTGATTTTCTTCAGTTTCAGCTTGAACTAGCATATGAGCAAATGATAGTCGGTTCCACAGTCGGCCCCTGGCCTTGTTCTGACTGATGATAGTGAGCTTTTCCATCATCTCTTTCCACAGATGTAGTCAATTTGATTTCTGCATGTTCTGTCTGGCGAGGTCCATGTGTATAGTCACCGTTTATGCTGGTGAAAGAAGGTATCTGCAATGAAGAAGTCGTTGGTCTCGCCAAATTCTATCATTCAATCTCTGGCATTGTTTCTATCACCAAGGCCATATTTTCCAACTACTGGTCCTTCTTCTTTGTTTCCAACTTTCAGATTCCAATTGCCAGTAATTATCAATGCATCCTAATTGCTTGTTTGATCAATTTCAGACTGCAACAGTTGATAAAAATCTTCCATTTCTTCCTCTTTGGCCCTGGTGGTTGGTGTGTAAATTTGAATAATAGTCGTATTAACTGGTCTTCCTTGTAGGCGTATTGATATTATCCTATCACTGACAGTGTTGTACTTCAGGATAGATCTTGAAACATTCGTTTTGACAACGAATGCAACAGCATTACTCTTCAAGTTGTCATTCCCAGCATAGTAGACTATATGATTGTCCCATTCAAAATGGCCAATACCAGTCCATTTCAGCTCACTAATGCCTAGGATATCAATGTTTATGCATTCCATTTCATTTTTGACGATTTCCAATTTTCCTAGATTCATGCTTCGTACTTTCCAGGTTCTGATTATTAATGGATGTTTGCAGCTGTTTCTTCTCATTTTGAGTTGTGCCACATCAGTGAATGAACATCCGGAAAGCTTTACTGCATCCATGTCGTTAAGGTTGACTGTACTTTGAGGAGGCAGCTCTTCCCCAGTCACCTTTTGAGTGCCTTCCAACCTGGGGGGCTCCTCTTCCAGCACTATATCATACAATGTTCCGCTGCTATTCATAAGGTTTTCACTGGCTAATTCTTTTCAGAAGGAGACTACCTGGTCCTTCTTCCTTGTCTCTCTTAGTCTGGAAGCTCAGCTGAAACCCGTCTGCCATGGGTGACCCTGCTGGTATTTGAATACTGGTGGCATAACTTCCAGCATCATAGCAACATGCAAGCCACCACTGACAGACATGCATCTAATAATCATTTTGTCTTCTTTCATTTCTAAATTCTTTGTAACTTTCATTGTGAATTCTTATGAGTTAAGAATATATTATAGTTTCCCCAACATGTTTTTCTACTTTTTAATTTTTATTACTAATTTGATTGCTATCTCATAATCTTTGTATACTGATGTTTTAACCTATATAATTTATTCTGTCATTTGGATTTTTAAAAAATTTTAATGACTGTGCTTTTTTCCTCAAGATTTATTTTCTGTTCTTTTTCATAGCCATCTGTTCTGATTTCCTTTTATAACTTTTAAAAAAATAATTACTTATGATTTTTTAAATGGAAATGATTTTTTCTTTTGTGTTTTTTTAACCACCCATACATAAACTTTTCAGCCTATTCCACAAAATTAATTTCATCTGGATTTTGTTCATGTTCCAATTATTGATTTTGTTTGATGCCTTTCTTAGTATTACATTTCCCCAATTTGTTTTGGTGTGGAGTTTTTGTTTGCACACATATTCTGAAGAAATATTTTAATTATTGTTCTTTTTCTCCCTCTCCCTCCCTCTTTTCTCCTCACTTTTCTAAGAGATCAGCATTTTCTGTCAACAGACCCAGGTTTCAGGACAGTGCTTGGTGCTCCATGGTGATATTGCAGAACCAGGGTATGAATTGGTTCAATTTCAAAGGTTTGTCAAAAGGCGGTGTTTGTATTTTCTCACTTCCCTAGGCTCACACCTTCCTCTAAAACCCTGGGCTAACTTTTCTCCCCCTGATTTCCCTTTATGAAGTGGGGGATAGGGGCACTCCAGACCCTGGCTCAACATGGAAGCTGGACTGTGCGGGAGCACTTTGAGTAGCCATTGCTCTACTTCCAGCCTTGGGAGTCCAGCAGGTCCAAAATCTACTTCCCATTTTGTATCTTTGTTCCTTTTCTAATTCACGAAGATATTTTTGAGTCTGTCTAAGGCCTTCTTTTTCTATTTTATCTGTCATTGCTCTGTGTTGAGACCAGAAGGGTGTGTTTAAATATTTATTCACTTAGATATCTTATTTGTAAACAAGATATAGAGAATTTATTTCCATCTTTGTCTCCTCCACTGTGCACAACAGGATGCCTTGCTTATAGAAGACATTCAACTAATCGTAAAGGGAACTAATAATGAAATGACCTGACTTTGTCATTAATGTATTATCTGGAACTTGGACTATGTGGGCAAGTCTATATAGCAAAGAGGGAGCTGTGTTAGGAAAGTATCAGAAACTGAAGTCATAGTGTGGAAGCCTTAAATTTTTTATTAGGGTTTTCAGAATTGTAGAGTAGATATACTTCCCTGATAGCATGCTTCCTTTCACCGGCAGTATATAAGCCAAGGTTGATGATCACCTATTAAGAACATGGGACAGTGATTTCTGAACTGGATAGAAAGGTCAGTTAGATGACCTCTAGGCCTGTCTTTATCAAAACCTATAGATCTATGAGTCTATCATGTAATAAGATAAAAAGAGAAGCAGTAAAGGTTTTGAGGTGGAAGGATGACTTCAAGACCAGTATGTGTATGTCTTCTAAATGCTCTCCTGGAACAAACTTCTAGGAGGAAAGCGATCCATAATGTAAGCGGTGTGAAAGAGAAATCCTGTTTTCCTGGTTCTTTGCCCCTACCTTCCCTGGTCCTGGCCTGGCACCAGCACATGGACTATCTGCATGAGTGAAGCTTAAGGAAGGCTTCTGGAAGGGACCCATTCTCCTGCCAGGCATTGCTCCAGGCACTGCACTGACATGCTCCTGAAACATGCACTGACAGGAGCCTGAACTGAGAAAAACCAACCTTTCATCTGCAAGAAGGCTTGTAAGTTTTGGTTCCACCCACTGAGAATAAATATGCACACCTCCCTGAAAGACAGGATGATATTTTCCAGACTTAGAGAATCTCTTGTTCTTGGTTTTTCTAGGGCATAATCTGTCCTGTCATTTGCTTGGGTGACCTAATGGTTGTAAAATTAAACATCCTTATATATATATATATATTTATGCTGACCAAGCTTCAGCTCCTCTGAGAATTTTTTTTTTTTTTAATTTTCTTGTGCTTTAGGTGAAAATTTACAGTGCAAATTAGTTTCTCATTCAAAAATTTATACTCAAATTGTTTTGTGACATTGGTTGCAATCCCTGCGTTGTGTCAGCACTCTCTCCCTTACCCTTTGCACACTGGGTTCCCATTCATCCAGTTTTCCTGTCCCTTCCTGCCTTTGCTTTTGGGCAAGTGTTTAGCCTATTTAATATCATATACTTGATTTAACTAAGAAGCATGTTCCTCACGAGTGTTATTGTTTTATAGGCCTGTCTAAACTTTGGCCGAAAGGTGGGCTGTGGTAGTGGTTTCTGTCCCGAGTTAGCAGAGTGTCTGGGGGCCATAATCTCAGGAGTTCCTCCAGTCTCTGCCAGGCCAGTAAGTCTGGTCTTTATTTTTGTGTGTGTGAATTTAATTTTGTTCTACGTTTTTCTCCCGCTCTGTCTGGGACCCTCTATTTTGATCCCTGTCAGAACCTTTGGTGGTGGTAGCTGGGCACCAACCAGTTCTGGGCTAAGGCTGGTGGAGGTTGTGGCTCATTAGTCCTTTGGGCTAATATTTTCCTTGTGCCTTTGGTTTTCTTCATTCTCCTTTGCTCTGAACAGGATGGGACCAATAGATGTTTCTTAGATGGCTGCTCGCAAGCTTTCAAGACCCCAGACGCTACTCACCAAAGTAGAATGTAGAACATTTTCTTTATAAAATATGTTATACCAATTGACCTAGACCGTGGTCCCCAGCTCTCAACCGCAGTAACTTGGTCTAGGTGATTGGATGTGTCTAGGAAGCTTCTATGACTTTGCCTTGTTCAAGTCGTGTTGACTTCCCTTATATTGTATGTTGTCTTTCCCTTCATCCAAGTTAACACTTGCCTGCTATCTAGTGAGTGATTCCTCTCACCACCCCACCCCATAACCAACAAAGGTTGTTTTCTTCTGTGTGTAAACCTTTTCTTGAGTTTTTATAATAGTGGTCTCATACAATATTTGTCCTTTTGTGATTGACTTATTTCACTCAGCATAATGCCCTCCAGATTCATCCATGTTGTAAGATGCTTCACAGATTCATCATTTTTCTTTATGGTTGTGTAGTATTCCACTGTGTGTATGTACCATAGTTTGTTTATTCATTCATCTATTGATAGGCACCTAGGTTGCTTCCATCTTTTTGCTACTGTGAACAATGCTGCAATAAACACGGGTGTGTATATGTCTATTCCTTTGTTGACTCTTGTTTCTCTAGGATATACTCTCAGGAGTGGGATTGCTGGATCATATGGTATTTCTATATTTAGCTTTTCAAGGAGATGCCATATCATTTTCCATGGTGGTTGTGCCATTTTACATTCCCAACAGCAGTGCATAAGAGCTCCAATCTCCCTGTAACCTCTCCGACATTTGTTATTTTCTGTTTTTTGGATTAGTGCTAGTATTGTTGGGGTGAGATGGTATTTTAATGTAGTTTTAGTTTGCATTTCTCTAATAGCTAATGATCTCGAGCATTTCATCACGTGTCTGTTAGCTGCTTGAACGTCTTCTTTGATGAAGTATCTGTTCATGTTCTTTGCTCATTTTTTAATTAGATGATTTGTCTTTTTGATGTTGAGGTGTTGAAGTATTTTGTGGATTTTAGAGATTAGACCCTTGTCATACGTGGCATAGACAAAATTTTTTCCCAGTCTGTAGTTTCTCTTTTTACTCTTTTGGTGAAGTCTTTTGATGAGCATGAGTGTTTAATTTTTAGGAGATCTCAGTTATCTAGTTTATCTTCTGGTGTCTGCACATTGTTAGTTATGCTTTGTATTCTCTTTATGCTATGTATTAGGGTCCCTAGCATTGTCCCTATTTTTTCTTCTATGATCTTTATTATTTTAGACTTTATATTTAGGTCTTTTACCCATTTTGAGTTAGTTTTTGTGTATGGCGTGAGGTATGAGTCCTGTTTCATTTTTTTACAGATGACATCCAGTTTTGCCAGCACCATTTGTTAAGATTGTGTTTTCCCAATTTAATGGACTTTGGTCCTATGTCAAACATCAGCAGACCGTAGGTGGATAGATTTATGTCTGGGTTCTTGATTCTGTTCCATTAGTCTATGTGTTGTTATACCAGTACCAGGCTGTTTTGACTACCATAGCTATATAGTAGGTTCTGAGATCAGGTAGTGCGAGGCCTCCTATTTTGTTCTTTTTCTTCAATAATGCTTTACTTTCAAGGATTTCATTTTGCTTGGATCCACAATCAACACCTATGGAAGCAGCAGTCAAAAAATCAAAAGACTCACTGCATTGGGCAAATCTGCTGCAAAGGACCTCTTTACAGTGTTGAAAAGTGAAGATGTCACCTTGAAGACAAAGGTGTACCTGACCCTAGCCATGGTATTTTCGATTGCATCATATGCATGTGAAAGCTGGACAATGAATAAGGAAGACCCAAGAAGAATTGATGCCTTTGAATTGTGGCATTGGTGAAGAATATTGAATATAACATGGACTGCCAAAAGAACGAACAAACCTGCCTTGGAATAAGTATAATCAAAATGCTCCTTGGAAGCAAAGATGGTGAGACTGCATCTTACATACTTTGGACATGTTGTCAGGAGGGATCAGTCCCTGGAGAAGGATGTCATGCTTGGTAAAGTACAGGGTCAGTGGAAAAGAGGAAGAACCTCAATGAGATGGATTAACAGTGGCTGCAACAGCAACAATGGGCTCAAGCATAACCATGATTGTGAGCATAGCCCAGGATCGGGCAGTGTTTCGTTCTGTGGTACATAGCGTCGCTATGAGTAGGAACTAACTCAATGGCACCAAACAACAGCAGTGCTTTACTTATCTGGAATCGCTTTCCTTTCAATATAAAGTTGGTGATTATTTTTCCATCTTGTTAAAGAATGCTGTCGTTATTTGTACTGGGATTACATCATATCTGTAGATCTCTTTGGGTAGAATTGACATTTTCATAATGTTGAGTCTTCTTATCCATGGGTATGGTATGTTTTCCCATTTATGAAGGTCTCTTTTGGTTCCTATGAGGATTTAATGTCAGGAAAGGTTTATGTTCTGAGGAAAAATAATAACTGTCATCCCTTGAAGGCTTATGATGAGCAAGATTCTTTACACACTTCCAGTAGTAGGATTATTATCTTCATTCTTCACACATGGAAACAGGCCTAGTGCCTTTAAACCATGAGTTTTAGATTACACAGCAAGTAGCAGACTTGGGATTCAAACCCTTCCTCAGACTCAAGTTCTGTGCATTTTCCCCCCTGCTACCTTCTTGTTACAGAACCCGCAGGGTTTCCTTTTCTTGCCTTGTCTGCAAATAGACTCTGGCCTAATTTAATGTTCATGGGCAGTCATCATTTTCTTTATATCTCTTGTTGTGTTACCTCTCTTTACTTCCTAGGTTATTTTTCATCTTCCTGAATTTGTTTGTAACCCTTGCTGCGTATGTTTGGAGTTTTTATTGCAAGTTGCCTCAAATCCTCCTTCCTTTTTTTGGGGGGGGGTCTTTTTGGTTTAAATGATAATAAAATAACTAATAAAGACATCCATTCTCCAGTCTTTACTTAGAGTTAATAACATTCATTGCTCTTACTGGATTTTGTCTGGGGATTCACTTGTCATGTGCTGTCTCTGCACTTAACTTTCCATTTAGACAGAGACCAGACCCTCAGGCCTGAGAGCCATCCCTCATTTCCCCTTCTCTCACCACTACAATCAATTACTGTATTTTTATGCAAATAATATGCACCTTCTACCTTTGTTTGCCAACCCATCCTCCCCCCCTGACATTTTAATGAGAGATGCTGTGCCAATTTTTTTACATGTTGCTGTAAAAAAAATTGGCATAGTTTGCTTACCAAAATACCTGGGGAGGGGGATCGGTTGGCAAACAAAGGTAAAAGGAGTGGGTTATTTGCATAAAAATATGGCAGTCACTTGGTTCTCCTGATTCTATTTCCTTATCGTCTTTATACTCCTCTATTCTTCTCCTTCTGCTCTTTTATAAGTAGTTCAACCTTAGCATCTCTCTTCACTACCGTAATTACTTTCTGACTGGTCTTCTTGTGTTTCTTCTTACCAGGTCAATCTTTGTAAAGTGACTCTCTGATGGACTTATAAAATCATGACAGATTTAATAGCTCCCCATGATCAACAGATAAAGACCAACCACCTCAACATAGCACACAGAATCATCTGAGGTCTTGCCTGGCTTACTAGACCTGCCTGGCCATTCACCACCTTTCCACAAGCTCCCCTAGCAAGCCAGGAACTTCAGCTGCTATCATTCTCTTACCATTACTCCCTGAGAGAGCCATGCTTCTTCTTTTCCTCAGGTTTTGCATGTGTTCTCTTCTCTGCCTGGATTGCTACTCAGACCCCAAACTCATCACTCAAATGTCTTCTCTTTGTGAAACCTTCTCTATTCCTCTTCCTGACTCAAATATATTGAACCAATTCCTCTGTAGTGGCTCTCCTGGATGTAGCACTTATGTTTGTTATTGCACTTACCTGCAGAAAGAAATATTTGGCATTTGTTATCTGTCTTCCCCAAGTGTTGGTGAATTTGTTATGGGTCAGGAGCAATATAGGGTAGTGCAGAGGCTGTGAATTGGTGGCCAGCAGACTAGAGATGGCCCCACAAGTGTATGTGATTTACTTTTCATAGCATCTCAATGTTTTAAAAATTAGTTGCCAATCTTGAAAATTTGATAGGTTTTTTATGGAAATCAAGATTTCTGGCTTTCCTTCAAAAATCAGAAGATCAGCACTAGAGAGGGACCATATTACTACATAGAAACTATCAGCTGGAGCAAGTCAAGTGCTATCAGGTTTGTTCTGTGATTTATATTCTATGTCTGGTGCCCTGTAGGCATTTGACTTTGAGAACTATGAAGCAGTAAGTGTAGTCTCTGGAACTGGCCTGGGTTCTCATTCCAGCTTTCCCATTTATTCTCTCAGAACTTGAGTTTATTCATCAGCAAAATGTGGGCAATAGCAGTATACCCCCAAAAGGCTTTGTGAAGTGTAAGTGATAAAATGTGCCCCGAGCACTTACTTTGTAGTAAGCATGCAATGTTAGCTGCTATTTTGATATTATTATTCTTTTGTTTTAAAATTTATTCTACTTCATTTGTCTGTGTCTCCAGAGTCTGACTTTAAGTTTGTGCAATAAGTATCAATGAATGAACTTGAATTTCATTTCCCCAGCTTTTCTGGGCATTTCTTGAGATGAGGGACCAAGATTTTTCTTGGTAGCTTTGAGTGACACGAGGATGGCAATATTTAATACACAGTGCCCTTGTGACATGAAGGCATGCGGTATAAATGAGGCTGTAAAAATAATCAAAGGGGTGAGGGACAAAACCCTTCTGGGAGGCCTGTGCCTTTTAGGATTCTACTGTGTTACCAAGGGCAGCATCTATAATTTCTAAAAAAATAATTTCTAGGTTGGTAGAAAAGTTTAAATGTCACTTTCTCCCAGAAACATTCCCTAACCTTTGGAAGAGGTAATATTCCTCCTATTACATGTTCTTATTCAATCCCGTACTTCCCCTTTGCAGCTTTTGTCACTGTTTTGATTCATCAATCATTGTCTTTAATGCATGTTTCCCATACTAAAAAGAATGACCAGCAAGGGCAAAGGCCAGGACTGTTTCACCACTGAATCGCTAGTGTCCTAGACAACGCTAAGTGCACAGTGGACACTCAGTAGGGGAGGTAGGTAATAGTGCTAAAGGGCACATGCCTCTGTTTCCTCATGTGTATAAATGTAAGCCAGTGGCTGTCGAGTCAACTGTAACTCGTGGAAACCCCATGTGTGTCCGAGTAGAGCTGTGCTCCACAGGTTTTCAATGGCTACTTTTCAGAAGCAGATCTCCAGGGCTTTCTTCTGAGGTGCCTCTTTGTGGACTCAACCTTCCAGCCTTTCAGTTAGCAGCCAAGCACATTAACTATTTGCACCACCCAGGGACTCCTATGTGTAATATTAAAAAAACCAAGCCCATTGCAGTCCAGTCGATTCTGACTCATACCAACTCTATAGGACAGAGTAGAACTGCCTCAAGGAGTGGGTGGTGGATTTGAACCATCAACCTCTGGGTTAACAGCCAAGGTCTCAACCACTGTGCCACCAGGACTCTCTATGTGTAATAGAGAGTTTAATATCTACGTTATACGGTAGCTATAGGAAACCCTGGTGGCATAGTGGTTAAGAGCTACGGCTGCTACCCAAAATGTCGGCATTTCGAATCCACCAGGTGCTCCTTGGAAGCCCTATGGGGCAGTTCTACTCTGTCCTATGGGGTCGTTATGAATCGGAATTGACTGGATGGCAACAGGTTTGACTAAAAAAAAAATTTTTTTATGGTAGCTGTAAGGATTAAATAGGGTAATTAAGGAACTGGGATGGCACGAGTGGTTTGCAACTGGCTGCTAACCTAAAAGTTGGCAGTTTGAACTCACCCAGAGGCTCTAGGAAGAAAAGCCTCGTGATCTGCTTTCATAAAGATTACAGCCAAGAAAACCCTATGAAGCAGTTGTACTCTGTAACATGGGGTCGCCGCAAGTCAATGACTGACTCCATGGCAGCTAACAATAACAACGATGAAGGGGAGCCCTTGGAGTAGTGGCTGACACATAGAGTGTGTGTCTACGTATCTGCTCTTCTAATTTAAGTAAATGTTTGTTGAATTTATCAATAAATGAATAGATTTTTCCCTGTGGAGCACACGAGGATGAATAATCAGGCAACATACATGCTACCTTCTGGTGCAGCTTTTCCCTCTGATCAAGCGGGTCGTGGGTGCCCTGTTGCCTGTTGCATTTTGGGTTCGTGCACAATGGTCTATCAGGTACTGTGATGTCAGACTCTAGGAAGGGACTCTAGCCCTTGGTCTTTCACATTTATGTGCTATTTTCCCACATTGCATACTCAGTTGTGCAAAGCACCAAAGGCTGGCTAAGTCAGTGAGTGGCCAGGACCATTGGAAATGGTAACCTCAGTCAGGAGAATGGGCTCCGCCAAAAGCTTATTGGGATGTTAGTGGCATGGGCAGGAAGGCAGGGAAGGAAGAAGGGAAGGGGCTGGGCTGGGGCCTGGGGTGCTGTCCTGACTGAAGGACTGATTTCCTTAGTGGTCAGATGAGATTAGTAATTTAAGGTCATATTGCCAAGAAAATCCTATTTGGCAGAGTTCCTAGGCAGTGGGGATACTAGGATCTGACAACATCTGTATCAAGTTTATGGTCAGCAGACCTTCTGGGAATAGGACCCCAAGGGGTACAGGTATTAAATTCGAGCTTATGGAGGGAGTTGTCAAGAGTTTGACAGGGACTCTCACCAGCTGGGCTGGGAGCAGAGCAGAGCTCTAGTGCCAGGTGGAAAACTCGTGCAAAACTCAGGAAATGAAGCAGCAGCCAAGTCTGAGTACAGAACGTCGGGGCTGAGGGAAGTGGTGGGCTCAAGGGATGTGGCTGGTGTTGAGGACTCATCCCAGGTGTACTGGCCATCAGGTACAGGTCAACAGGTCACACATTCCAGTTCTTCCCTCTGTCCATTGCTGCCTTACATCCCCCAGGGGACAGTGGGCATCCATAGTTAGTACTGCCTTAGCAGTTGGGTGGAGCTGAGCCTCTAACCTGCATTACCAGCTGCTGAGGAGGGTAGGGACTGCCTACTTCAGCTTCATCTCCTTCAAGCCACACTTCAAGGTGTGAGGCTCTTCACTCCCTCACAGCTATTCCAACCCGCCTTGTCTTTTATCGCCTTCAGCTTTTTCTCTGCACGGCTTTGGGGATGGCCTTGGGAGAGCCCCAGTAATCTGTGGAAGGCAGTTCCCTGACACCCTGTATTCAGACGGAGTTAGCAATGATCAAACCTGTTGCCCAAAATTTCAAGTTTACTTTCCAGCCCCCAAAAGATCGAGATAAGCCTATTAGGTGGCCGTGATCTTTGGATGTTTATGCAATCTAACTCAAACCATTGGTACATTCCACACTCACTCTTAGCTCATCCGGGTAAAGGGCCAGTAAGAACTCTGGGAGGGAAGGCCTCAGGCTGAGAAGCACTGTGCAAGGTGCTGGCCCAGCTCCTCTTTGGAAATTTGACCATTGCGATTCTCAACCCCTTCTGCCTTGATTTAAAAAAAAATTTTCCTTTGAATTCCTTCTCTACTCTCCCTTTTTCCTTCTTCATCTCTCCCCTTAATGGAGTGGGGTCTATTTACAGCAGTGTTTCTCAAACTGACACGTACATAGGAATCTCTGAAGATCTTGTTAAAATGCAGTTTTGAATTCAGTTGGTCTGGAGTAGAGGCCTGATACCTAACAAGCTCCCAGGTGATGCCGTTGCTGTGGCCCAAGGACCATACTTTGAGTAGTGAGGGTTTAGATGTAATTCACATTCATCAGAGTCCCTGGGTGGTGAAACGGTTAAAGCACTTTGCTGCTAATTCAGAGGTTGGAGATTTGAGCCTACCCAGAGGTGCACTGGAAGAAAGGCCTGGTGACCTGCTTTTGAAAACCAAGCCACTGAGAACCCTGTGGAGCACAGTTCTACTCCACACACACGGGGTCACCACGAGTCGCAGTTGACTGCAGCTGGTTTACAGTGATCAGCCAAGCTGTTGCCACAGAGAGAAGCAATCAAGCAGAAGTCCACACCAAGCTGAGTGTTGGGGGAGCTAACAACATGTATTTTTGTAGAATCAATTGGCTGAGTGGTAGAATCCCATTATAAACACAGGCTTGGAGTTTTAAGCTATAATGAGAGAGATGCTCCAGGATGTTTTGGAGGCACGTCGTTTGACCTACCATATGATCAAGGGAGTATCATAATGAGGCACCCTAGAACGGCATTTAATTGCTAGGTAAATTGAGGTGTCTATCACAGAAACACAGAAACACCTTCAGGATAAATGCTGCCAAAGGAGAAATAAAATGTCCTATGGGAAGTGAGAATTATGGCCCAAGCAGTTGGAGTGAAGAGAAGAAGGAGAGGAATGTTTGTAGGATTGGAATGCAGCACAGAAAGGAAAAAAAAAAAAAAAAAAAATCCAAACAAAAACACCCAAACCCAGGAGGCCTGCCATTTAGGTCTGAGCCAAAAGCAGGCTTGAGATCAATCAGCTTGAAGCCCCTAAGTTCTGAAGGCAGAAGAAATGCTAAAGTTAGCATGTGTGGCTTCCTATAAACTAGGAATAATCTAAAACAGATATTCTCCAAAGGACACTTCCAATGTTTCCTGGCCCTGGGCCAGACACTTCAAAGCCCCATTATCAGTGAGTTGTGGTCCATCTGTTGGGAAAGTTGGGCGATGCTCTGAGGAGATGTCAGCTCCGGATCCCAGTTTCCTCTCATTTCAGTGCAGGGAGGTCAAAGGAGCTGTGGGGCTGCCCACACCCCGCTGGCCAGCGGGTTGCCGACTCAGTTCCTGCTGGAGCTCGCCTTAGATTTCGTCATGAGTTAGGATGCTATCTGACAGGAAGCAGGGCTCGAAATGGTCTCCACTGACTGATTAATGATTCTACTCCAGAAATCTGACTTTGGTGGAAACCTCTTACCTTTTTAATGAAAAGAGTGCAGAAAGATTCAGTGTCCTTTCCTTCCTCGCCTCAGCTTGGCTTCTGGAAGGCTCCCAACTGAGTAGGTCAGTCATCAGCACGAGGCACCCATGCTGTGCTGAGCACCATTTAATAACAAGCTCATGGGATGGGAACTCCTTGGAAGTTGATTTCGAAAATATGAAGACATTACAAATTTCAGTTTCCAAAACCTCTTGAGTTTGCGCTTCATTTTTAGCAGTAGTTCTTTCCCTGATTGACCTGAACTGTGGAGCTGAACTTCCTCAAATTCAAGAATTCCTTCACTGGGGACCAAATGTCCTCTTTGTGGTTCAGAGATCCAAGGATGGCTTAAGGATGAAACCACATCCACATGGCAGTCCAGGGTGCCAGCTTCGGAGATAGGCATGATGATGTTTCAAGAGGGGCAGGACATCCTAGTTCTCTCTCCTGGCTGTGAGGAAGCATTGAAAATTAAGTTGACTAGTTTGGAACCAGGAAATTTTCCTCTTGTTTCAGGAACTGGTGAATTCTTGGCTCTGGACCTGCATGAAAAAAAGAGAGAAATAAATGACAAAGGGCACAAAAATAGTGAGAAAAATTGCCTCAGGCCTGATGGTACCCAACCTTCCATTCTACATGGGCCTGCACAGGTAAAAAGGAAATGTCTGTGAGTGGATTCGGTATTATGTGCCACCATAAAAACTTCAGTCTTGAGCTTTGGGAGTAAGTGTGTCTCAGGGCCAGTCCTTGGAAAAATTATGAGATTTGTCCTTAATATCCACTACTCATTGTCTTTCTCAGTAAGGTATTAGCTGATAAGGCCTATTGTGTGGTTTCTGTCACAGATATTGGCATCTTCTTGGAACATACTTTTTTTCTTTGTTTGTTTGATACAGGGTCTCCAACTGGTTATAAATGGTTCAGTAATTGCCCACGTAAACAAGGGCAGTCTATGTGTTGCATAGCAACCATATCCATTGCCCATAGAATTTTGACCCGAGTAGGAAACAGCCCTGCCCTGCTTAAAGATGGTGTAGATCTCTTGGCTTTGAATTTGTGTTGTTCTCCACAGTCCTTTCAATAATCCAATATCCTGAATCAGGCTCCTGAAACTTTCAGGATCTATGTGGGAGATTGGATTATTTGGAGGACTGTGGAGAGTGACACACATTCAAAGCCATATGATGGGCTGCATCTTTGAGCGGGGCATGGCTGTATCCTAGTCAGGTCAAAATCCCTTGTTTATGTCGGCAATTACTGAACCGTTTTGAACAGGTTTGGAGCCCTGGTTTGAAATTAAAAAAAAAAAAAAATCTTTATTGAGGTATAATAGATAAACAGTAAATTACACATGAAGTGTACAATTTGATAAATTTTGAAGTATGTATACACCTGCAAAACCATCAGTATGGTAAAAATAATGAACATTTCCAGCACTCCCGAAAGTTTCCTCATGCCTCTTTGCAGTCCCTTCCTCCCGCTAGGATTCCCCAATCACTTGGTAACTGCCAATATGCTTTCTGTCACTAGAGATTAGTTTGCGTTTTCTAGAATTTTGTTTAAATACAATGCATATTATTTTGTGTCTGGCATATTTCATTCCAAATAATTATTTTGAGATTCATCCATGTTGTAGCAGGTATTAGTACGGCACTGGTTTTTATTGTATTGATACACCACAATTGGTTTATCCATTCACTTGTTGATACACATTTGGGTTGTTTCTAGATTTTGGTTATTACATTCTGCTGTGAATATACTAGCTTTTACGAACATTTATTTTTTTAATTTATATTATGGTATGTTTGGAGCCCTGGTGGCACAGTGGTTAAGAGCTCCGCTGCTAACCAAAAGGTTGGCAGTGTGAATCTACCAGCTGCTCCTTGGAAACCCTATGAGGCAGTTCTACTCTGTCTCTTTGAGTTGGAATCAGCTCAACAGCAACGGTTTTTTTTTTTTTTAATGTTATGTTTATATTTATGTTGTGAACATTAAATTTTTGTATGGACATACTCCTTAATGAAAACTTTGGAGTAAATATCCAGGAGTGGAATGGTTGGATCATATGGTAGGAGAATGTTGAACTTAAGAAATTGCCAAACTGTTTTCAAAGTGGTTGTACCATTTTGTATGCCCACCAGTTCTTCAAATCCTCACCAACACTTGGTATAGTCAGTCTTTTTAATTTTAGCCATTTTTATAGGTGCATAGTGACATCTCATTGTTGTTTTAATTTTATTTACATAATGACTAAAGGTGTTGAGCATCTTCATGTGCTTATTTGCTGTTTGCATATTTTCTTTGGTGAAGTGCCTGTTAAAATCTTTTGCCCTTTTTTTTTTTTTTAATGCAGTTGTTTGTTTTCTTACTAAGTTTTGAGAATTCTTTCTACAGTCTGGGTATAAGTCCTTCATCAGATATACGATTTGCAAATTTTTTTTTCAAGTCTGTCATTTGTCTTTTCATTCTCTAAATATCTTTCAAAAAACAGAAGCTTTAAATTTTGATAAAGTTCAAATAATAATTTTCTTTCTTTTATGAATCATACTTTTGGTGTCATATCTAAAAAATCTTTTTTTAACCCAAGGTCATAAAGATTTTCTCATATGCTATCTTCTAGAAGTTTTATAGTTTTAAGTTTGGCAGTTAGGTCTATGATCCATTTACGTTAGTTTTTGTATACGGTGTGAGGTATGGATCAAAGTTTATTTATTTGCATAAAGATATTCGAAGGTACCATCGCCATTTGTTAAAAGGTTATCTTCTTGCCAATGAATTATTTCTGCATTTAGGTTAAAAATTAGTTGTTCATATATGTGAGACAAACATGGAACATACATATGCTCCTTTGATGTGTTTGTCTTTGTTAACGTCAATATCACACTGTCTTGATTGCTGTAGTTTTATAATAAGTCTTAAAATCAGGCATTATTATTCCTCCAACTTTGTTCTTTTTCAAAGTTGTTTTGACTATTCTAGGTTCTTTCCATTTCCAGGTGAATTTTAAAATCAGGCTGCCAATTTCTACAAAAAAAATCTGCTAAGATTCTGATTAGGATTGCATTAAATTGATAGATTAATTTTGGAAGAACTGACTTCTTAACCATATTGGGTCTTTTGACCCATGAACGTGGTATATCTTTCCAATTATTTAGGTCTGCTTTAATTTCTCTCTGCAATGTTTTGTAGATTTTAATGTTCAGAGCATGGACATCTTTATCCCTAAATAGATCATAATTTTTGTTGCTATTGAAAATAATGCTTTTTAAAATTTGAATTTCTAATTGTTAGTTGCTAGTATACAGAATACAGTTGATTTTTGTACATTGATCTTGTGTCCTGCGTTCTTGCTAAACTTGCTCTTTTTAGTAGCTTTTTTGGTAGATTACATTGGATTTTCTGCATAGGCAATCATATTGTTAGAACACTCTTTAAAAGATTTTAAGACCAATACAATTTTAAAACCAGGATTTTTGACATGTGTATATGGGATTGTAATTGCAGCTGCTCATGGAGAAAGGTGGATGCTCTAAGAGTTCTATTTTGATGATGGTTCTGAAGGCATCAGAAAGTGATGAGTGGAACAAAAGTTTTCGTAGCAGACACCTGGATCCTATACTTTTGGTTTCTCCATACAACTGAGTCTGGTGCTGGGCTGTAGATTCCATTTTACAGTCACATATTCTGTCCACTTAGAATAAGTCTACAAACCACACAGGAAAACCCAATATTAATGGCTAGGCACTGACACACAATTTAAATTAATTATTGCTTTCAATTTGTGGATGGTGAGTTATGACCCTTCTCAACATTTTAAGCTACAGCTTTTTTAAAAGGGGGAAGAAAAACAAAACAAAAACAAAAACCAAAAGCAGTACTTTCACATCTTTATCCTTTCTTTGCAGCTCTAAAGGTATAAAAATATATAAAAAAAGAAAGTTTGGTTTTTCTTTCCTTTGGGGGAGAGTTGTAAAGGAAGCTGAGCCACATGGTGAAAACTCATGTAAAGACTGAGCTTTAGATGTGTTTATTTTTGCTGGCTCAGCGAGACGTGGTAATTGGCAGGTGGAATCGCTTGCCTCGCAGATGGTGCAGGCAGACGTTATTGAGCATGCACTTTGTCACCTCGTTTTCTCACACTTGTATGTATGCACGGTCTTGTGTTGTGTGCAGAGTCTCTCTGACCTGCACGTGCACTCCACGTTCCTCACTCTGCACCCCTCCCAACCTTTCCTGGCCCAAGGCATCTCACATGTTTGCTGATGATGCTGCAGACAGTAGGTGTTACTTGTGTGTTGTTCTAGAAGAAAAGGCGAGATCAGAAAAATCCTCTACATGTGTTAGAAATAACACCTCAGCCTTGGTGTCCACCACCAGGGCAACAAAAATGTGAAGGAGGAAACTAAATGGTCAAATAGAGACCATATGATCATGCATTGGGCATCTTACTTGTGGGGTGGCGGTTAGGTATAGAAGGTCCCTGCCAGCATTTGTTTATTCAACAAGTACCATTGACTAAGTGCTAGCTTCTTCCCTAAGCTCTGTAGATGCTCAATAAACAACAACAACAAAATCCCTGCCCTCTAGAAGCTTATTATCTGGTGGGAAGAGGGGAGACTCAGAGTAAATGTAATAAATCAGTAAATCATATAGTATGCTTGAAAATAACAATTATATGAAGAAAATAAATAGGGCAGGGTGCCAGGGGTCTGGACAACAGTTAAGAATGGTTATAATTCTAAATTAGGATTGCAGAATACAGAATAATATTTAAGCAGAGGCTTGAAGAAGGTGAGGGAGTCAACCACAAAAAAGAGCCATTTTGGCTCTTGGGCAAATGGTGTAAGGTGGGACCACACCTGGCAAGTTTGCAGGATAGGGCTGGCACCAAGATATTGAGACCTGGTCCAGTCTATCTAGTCTCTGATGGCTCTGAATGAGGGAAGAAATCTTTCTTGAGACTGGAGGATGGGTTAGGAATCTTCTTGGTCTCCAGTATCATGGTTTTGGAGAGCTACTCCCTAGAGGGTACCAGCCAGTGCTACACTCCAATCTCTAAGAGTTTCATAAAAAAGAGTTGGGTGAGCGTGAACAATGATAGAAGTTTCAGATGTGAAAAGAAGTTAAAATGTTCTTAGAAAGGTCTATGGGGCTGTTTGGGTTGGAGAAGGAGGGAGGAGATGTTATTGCCCAGAAGCCGTTCTGAATATCCTCAATAATAACAACATTGGCCTTTTGTTAAGATCCAAGGCCAGTATATATAATTGCTGAGAAAAGATAGAATAATGAAACTGACAACCTTGCATGAACCATAACTTTGTTCTGAAGACAATTCACAAAGTGAAGCTCCAAATGTAATTTTAGTATCAGCAGGACCTTTAGGGTATGTGTAGCTGCTTGAGGGAGCCCCGGAGGCACAGATGTTAAGTGTTTGGCTGCTAACCGAAAGGTTGGCAGTTCTAATCCACTAGCCACTCTGCGGGAGAAAGACGTGACAGTCTGCTTCCTTAAAGATTTACAGCCTTGGAAACCCCATGGAGTAGTTTTACTCCGTCTTCTAGGGCTGCCATGAACCAGAATCAACTCAACAGGCATGGTTTTTTTTTTTTTTTTTTGGTAGCTGCCCAAGGGGCTACTTTAAAGGGAATACTCATTTGGTAAATAAACTCTGGAGGTTGATCCTCAAGGAAAGGGCATGGTGTTTTCATCGTTGCTGTTATTACTTTAACATTAGAGACAGTCTATCTCTTCCCCAAACCTGGACCAGCTCTAGCATCTTGGTTTCCTAAAATGTGGAGGTGGTGGAGAAGGCGTCAGATTGCTTGGCTCTTAGGTCATCTGGAGGGCGAGGGGCAATCCTTCCATTGCTGTCTCTGTGTATTTCTCTTTCTTAGATTGCTATGGCAATTGTATATTTTTATGAAAATTTGGTGAGTCTGTATGGGCCGTGTCGTTGTACCCTCACAGGGGATGAAGACTTTTCTAGTATAAGGAAGAGTCATAATTCAGGTCACAAAATGGTACAAGGAGAGAGAAATAATTCATTTCAGAAGAAAATCTAATTCTATTCGTCCAAAGCATGGATGAATATATCAAGACGTCACAAAGGTGTTGGGGCTTAAGGTGGTGCCTTTTTTTGTGGAAATAGGCCAGTAGCTATGGGCGAGGCATCAGGGAGGGGGCTGTGCAGTTGTACCTGCCCTTTGGGGCTTGAGTATAGTGTCTCAGGCAGTGTGTAGAGTGCCACAGAGTCTGTGAGCCCTGGGATCAAACAACCCAAGGCAATATCAAAACCCAGGCACTTCACATTTCTTGTTTTCTCTGGTGGCTCTTAGTGTTTAACGAAAAGATTTTGAAAATCTGAACTATGTTAAGGAGAACCAAGCGTGTTCAGAGGAAGACACTTGCCACAGGGTGTGGTAGAGTGGTTCCGACTCATAGCGACCAGAAAGGATTAAACTTAGAGGACACTAAGGGGAAGGGAGAGGAAACCCTGGTGGCATAGTGGTTAAGAACTACAGCTGCCAACCAAAGGTCGGCAATTCAAATCTACTAGGCGCTCCTCGGAAACCCTGTAGGACAGTTCTGCTCTGTCCTATAGGGTTGCTATGAGTCAGATTTGACTTGATGGCAACAGGTTTAAGGGAAAGGGTGAGGGCAGTGGTGGTTCAGCGGTAGAATTCCTGCCTTCCATGCGGGAGATCCATGTTCGACTCCTGGTCAATGTGCCTCAAATGTAGCCACTACTCATCTGTGGGTGGAGGCTTGCATGTTGCTATGATGCAGAACAGGTTTTGGCAGAGGTTCTGGACTAAGACAGACTAGAAAGAAAGGCCTGGTGATTTACTTCCAAAAATCATCCAATGAAAACCCCATGGTTCATAATGGCCCAGATCACTGTGTGTGAAGTCTCCATGAATCAGGGGGTGACTTGATAGCATCTAACAGCAACAGCAACAATCGGAAGGATGAAGCCACAGGGGACAAATGGAGGCTGCATGGCCATTCACCTTTTCTCAAGCTAAAAATGTCAACTTGGCAGTTCTGGCTTAACTTTATTAGAGGAGTTCAGATGGCTTTATAAATTCTCACTTCTCCAGTTGAAAGTCCGACCAATTCCATTTCCAGAACTTAGCCTAATGAATCCCACATCCAGCGTTTATTTTTTGTGCCCAGTTTTCTGTCATTTATGTATTTTTTTCACAAGATAGACCACTGGGAAGTTTTTAATTGATTTAATTTGATGGTCCCAGGCAGTGGTGTGCTGGACCCAGCATGCTTGGCTCGTGAAAGCTGATTGTGCTCATCTCTTCCCACCTCTGCACTCAGGGGCATCACACTGGTAGTCTGCAATTCACCATGGAGGGAGTATTCACACCATGTTGTCATTAGTTACTGTCATGTTGGCTCCAACTCACGGTGACCTCATGTACAACAGAATGAAACATTGCCTGGTCCTGTGCCATCTTCATGGTAGTTGGTATGCTCAAGTCCATTACTGCAGCTACTGTGTATTTTGAGTGCCTTCTAACCTTAGTTTTTTTTTCTAACCTAGGGTGCTTGACTTCCAGCACTATATCAGACAACATTCTGCTGTGATCCATTGGGTTTTCACTGGCTAATTTTCAGAAGTACGTTACCAGGCCTTTCTTCCTTGTCTGTCTTAGTTTGGAAGCTCTGCTGAAACCTGTCCACCTCGGTGACTCTCCTGGTATTTGAAATATTGTTGGCTTAGCTTCCAGCATCAAAGCAACATGAAAGGCACCACCATTTGACCAACTCATAGACCGGTGGTGGAGCTACATTGTAAAAACAAGCAAATCATACAAATGAGGAGTTTCTCCCTGAAGAGCTGAATGTTAGATGTTTACTAGCATGACACTAGCTCTGGTGCATTTTCAGTTTTAATAGAAAGAGAAAATAAAACAGTATCTAGTTTTCTTATGGCTCCACAAGGGACAAAAAAATAAACTCTTCAAAATTTTGGTTATTTGAATAGTTGCTCAGTCTCACTCACAAAATAAGAAAGGCATTTGATCAAAGAAATTAAGAGCCATTTCAGAATTTTCTAGGTAGCATTTGTGTCATGCTTCCTTGGATAACATGATGGAAGATTTGGGGTGTTTTTTTGAAATCAGAAAATTCTGGACTTGAATCTTAACCTGTCTCTAAGCTGGGTGACAATGAATAAGTAGCTTAAATTCTCTAAGCTTTCGTTTCCTCACCTACACAATTAGAATAAAAATGACCGTACGAATGATTGCAGAACACTTGTGAAGACTGATGGAAATGAAGCATGTGAGGGAGCTTCGCGATTTGTAGAACTCTAGAAGTGGAATCTATTGTGATTACACAAACTCCTTAAGTAGGTGGTGGTACTGTTATTAGACTTATGTGGTAGCATTATTAAGGACCAAACCAAAAAAAACCAAACCCGTTGCTGTTGAGTGGATTCGGACTCATAGTGACCCTATAGGACAGAGTAGAACTGCCCCATAGAGTTGATTAAGGACTAGTGTGCTCTTTTCCAGAATAAACAGGTGTTTAAAATTATTATGGTCTTATGCAATAGCCAAGCATGTGGTTGACCACACCCTTCCCTTTTTGAATGGTTGCCAAGGACATAAAATCAAGCCTTTTCTTTCATTCATTGACGGTCTTTTAGGTCCCAAATGAATAACTGTTCAGTATTAACGTTTGAATCCTGGATACAGTCTACACCTATCCCATCGCCAATTGTCACCTTGTGTGATAGTGGATAATAATATATAAATACACAGTTTACAGGACAGCTGAGACAAAGAAGGGAAACTTTTCCACACTCATTGCCCATTTTCCCCACCCAATCCCCTTCTCATACTAAGCTATCTTCTTCAACCTCTTTGGAGTATCAGTTGCTGATAATGACCTAAATACAACAGTGCACTTTAGTGGGAATGCCTGCTATGCATCAAAGCAGTATCATCCAGGCCACTAGCTCAGAGATTTCTGACTTCCTCCCTTATCTTTAGAACCTCTCTCTGCTTTCTATTACCCGTGCCGGTCTCCAGTCCTAAATTTGTGCTTTCAGTGATAATCTCATTTCATCATCTCCTTTCTCTGCTTTGCAAGTTGTTGATCCCTATATTATGTTCTCATTCTAAACTTCACAGTGCTCACTTTTCTTTGCATTCATCTTGTGTTCAGCGTGGACAATAAATTTTGCTGTGGTCCTACATTGTTTCATTTGTGCTTATTCTGCATTGTAAACTGGTGGCAAGTTCTTCCACGTCTTCTCCTTCTTCTCCTCCAAGTCCTTTTGTAAGCCTCAGTTTCCTCATTTGTAAAAAGGGGAAAGAAGATCTTGATACTTATCTATCGAAATTGTGTGGATTAAATAAATGATGTATGATACATGCAGGAACCCTCACCATGGTGCTAGGCATTTTGTAGGTACTCAACAAATGTTAGCTTCCTGCTTTTCTTTTGCTGTTGGTGATGCCCAAGACAAAATTTGTTGCCAAGTAAATATTCAGCTGATTCTTATGGGATAAACGATTATAACACCATATTTATAGGACCTGTTCTTTCCCAGTCTTGATATTTCTTTCTGTGTTGAGGGACTTCTATTAGAACACTCCTGTCTCACAATTTCTTTGGGACCAAAGCAAGCGAGCAAGCAAGCGAGCAAGCGAGCAAGCGAGCAAGCGAGCAAACAAACTTAAACAAATGAAAAACAAATAAGCTGCTGTAGAGTCAATTCAGACTCACGGCAATCAGTGCCTTATTGGTGAGTAAGTCTGGGATAAGGAAGTAGGCGTGCATGGCTCAGCTTCTTGTCTCGTGTGCGTGTGTGTGTGTGTGCGCGCGTGTGCGTGTGCGTGTGAAGGCAGAGAGGATATTTGACTGCCTATAAACACATTCTGGCCTGCTCCTTCACACTGGACATTCTACAGAGGCAGCTCCCACATAAGGGTCCCTGTACTTTTTCAGTCACATCATGTGCCTACTTCTGGGATTTAGGAAGAAAGGACTCATTGTTGCCACACATGTAAGCCATGTTCAATATGAGACTTATCAAAAAATAAAGATGGTGTTTTATCTTTGTATACTACTCTTTTATACCTCTCATTTGGTTTTGAGCTTGGATGTGGAAAAGAGGAGTGCTTTAGGTCCCTCTAATATCCCCAGCACTCTGTCCTTCCAGTCGTGTAATATAAAATTAATGCATTTTAATGCAAATAATGTGTGAATTACACATTTTTTTGTCAACTGTACCACCTTCTTCATGCATTATTTTCCTAGACATGCTATGTGTGTTATATGTGTGGGCCCATTATTTACTTGGGCACGTTATTTGTGAAAAAAATATGGCATGTCAGTTCACCAGCACTCTGTTTCTCTTATCCTACTTGTAAAAGCTTCTTTCATATGAAGTTCCAGACCCAGCGGAGGCATCACGATATGGTTTTTATGATCCAAAGTACCATTCATTGTCTTGACTCCTTGAAGATAAATCCTTTTCATTTGATGTGTTTCTGAAAAAGATAGCTCACTTTTGAGTTTTTGATCTTGTTGGTGCATTTCTACCAAAATCGATGTGTTAGAACAAGGCTTGCTATGTTTTTTCAACCTAACCTTTATCTTATTTTAAAATTATTTTTCTTCATTCTCGTCCTCCTCCAAATAACAAAATTTCACTATGGAAAACAGTTTGAGGCCAAAGTTGTCAATGCTGAGTAATTATAAAATGCTTGGGTGGATTCCTTCATCCATTACCCTTGGTTCTGACTCTGTGTAGGGTCACAGAGGGGAGAGAATGAGAAGGAGGTGATGAGTAAGTAAAAGGCAGAAGGCATAGGCTGGAGAGCCAAATAGGCTTGTGACTGGGGATTGGAAAGTGGGATTTTTCATCATGCCAAAACAGTTTTTTCATAGCCTAATGAGTCCTGGGACAATTGATCATCTTCATGTGACACTGGGGACAATGAGTCAACATCAGTTGTTGGAAGGAAGGGTGTTTGTCAATCACAGGAGTGCTTTAATCCTGAGAGACAGGCTGTTTGCTGTGACATTTTGGTGGAGAGAAAGATCATCAATGAGCCACTGACTAAAGGGCTCTACACTAGGCTCAAGGAGAAACACAGGGGATTTAACACTCCTAGAGTACTGCTGGGCTTTGCCTGGGAGCGCTCTTCAGAGCTGAAGTTGGGAAAAACTTGTCACTGACTCCGGAGCATCTATAGTGGCTTGCAGTGCAGCCAATTTTTCTTTCAGAACAAAAATGACTATTTCCTTGCCTATTGTTGTTGCTGTTATGTGCCATTGAGTTGATGCCAACTTATAGCAACTCTAAAAACTCTGAGAATGAAACACTGCCTGGTCCTGCTCCATCCTCACAATTGTTGCTATGTTTGCGCCCATTGTTGCAGCCACTGTGTCAATCCATCTCACTGAGGGTCTTCCTCTTCTTTGTTGACCTTCTACTTTACCAAACTTGATGATCTTCTCCAGGGAATGGTCCCTCCTGATAACATGTCCAAAGTATGTGAGACAAAATCTCACCATCCTCACTTCCAAGGAGCACTCTGGGTATACTTCTTCCAAGACAAACTTGTTCTTTCTTCTGTTAGTCCATGGTGTATTCAATATTCTTTGCCAACACTATAATTCAAAGGCATCAATTCTTCTTTGGTCTTCCTTATTCATTGTCCCCCTTTGACATGCGTATGAGATGGTTGAAAATATCATGGCTTGGGTCAGGCGCACACTAGTCCTTAAAGCAATATCTTTGCTTTTCAACACTTTAAAGAGGTTATTTGCAGTGTATTTGCCCAATCCAATAAATCTTTTGATTTCTTGACTGCTGCTTCCATGCATGTTGATTGTGGATCCAAGCAAAAGGAAATCCTTGACAAGTTCAATATTCTCTCCATTTATTACGATATTGCTCATTGGTCCAGTTGTGAGGATTTCTGTTTTCTTTGTGTTAAGGTATAATCCATACTGAAGGCTGTAGTCTTTGATCGTCATCAGCAAGTGCTTCAAGTCCTCGTCCGTATCTCACAGAATGCAGTCACTTTGGTTAACAATAGATAAAAGGAACACTCAACCACGTGAACTCATGGCCTAACCTATATCATCAGTTTTCAGATTTTCGCTTCACTGGTTGTGCCCACAGAAAGCCAACAAGAGTGTATTTTCAAGGTCATAATATTTGCTTACTTAATCGAAAGCTTCTTCATTTGACATTTATTGGGCCCCAGGTACTGTGTTTAGGGATGGCAATATAAAAAAAACCAATCAACTCTGGCTCTTGGTCTCTGCTCTTGAGGAAGCTCACAAGCTCTTGAGAGAGGGAGACATATAAACAGATAAATTACAAGCTAATACAAATCGTGAGCAAAGTTGTGCATGAGCACAGAGTAGAAAGCAATTAATGTCTCACACGGCATGAGGGCATTTGTAGTGTGGGCTTTTCCGGGAGAAAAGGGTGACCAACAACGTGTGTCATTCTTGAAAACTGCCCATGAAATATGCATCATTAGCATTTTCCCAGCTTGCTTCATTATGTTGTCTCCCTCTGATTGAACTATATGGAACGCGTCAGTATAAAGACAGCCTGGTGCGAGCACCAGTGTCTCATACAGTTATCATCTCAGTGACCAGTTGCTGTTGAGTTCACTCAGATTCATGGGGTCCCCACGTGTTTCAGAGTAGAACTCGGCTCACTCCCCTGAACTTTTAATGGCTGATTTTTGGGAAGGAGATTGCGAGGCTTTTCTTCTTTCTGGGTGGACTTGGCCCTCTAGTCTTTCAACACATTATCATTGCAACCTGGGTTTATCTCAGCAATCATTATAAAATCTAAATAAACATGTCATAAGAAGACGCCTGTAAAGGACTTGGCTGAAAAAAAAAGATGGCAGAACCGGATTATTACAGTTGCTGGAGGGATTTCATTTTTCAAATATATTTGTAAACCATGCATAATCTTATCTGAGTGATCTTCTGGAAAGTAGCAGAAGCTAATACTAACTCTGTGGTGTCTGGGAGTGGTGGGGTTTCAGTTGCTTAGGCTCAGGAGGAGAAATAGAAGATTTTTATTCTCCAGACACTTCTTATCAGATGCAGAGTTGAAAGTATCCTTCTAAATCTGGCATGAGTTAAACATCCGCTGAATAATATACTCCCATGGGAAAAACCTACCCATAAGAATTTGGTCTTTTTATTTGCTTTGAGAACCTAAATTGCTAAATTGTACAATTCCTAGAAACATGTTGACAGCATGAATTGATTAAGAAGATGGTGTAAGTAGCACGGAAGTCCCTGTGCATTAGGTCATTAGAGTTCTTCATTGTGAAAGGGATGATTGGGACATTTGTTGAAAGGATGATGACATGAAAAAAATGCCATTCCACCCCCAAATCTACCAAGGTTACTATAGTACTCCCTGAAAATGGTTTGCACACAGAGAAGACTCTACACCGATTTTATTGTAGTCAGTATTTCCACAAGTAACTAGACGGGAATGGAGATGGCTCTTCAAAATAGTTTATCTTTGTGGTTGTTAAAATGTGGCAAGTTATCACAGATGTGGAGACCATAGCATGGCTGTGTGATTGAAGCATGGGGTAGAAGGAAGGAAAAAAAAAGTTTACAGAGCACTTAGTAGGTACACATCTGATCTCATTTAATCATCAGAATTAAAACAAAACAAAAAATATTGCCATCGAGTCAATTCCAACTCATAGTGGCCACGTAGAATAGAGTAAATGTGTCCTGTAGGGTTCTTATCCTCACAATGGCCGGTTGGATATCACTGTTCTGGTTTAATTGATAAGGAAGCTGAGCCACAAATAAACTAATTGGGTCAGAGCAGGAAGCGGACAGACACTGAACTAGGAGTTAGAACTTGGAATATAAACCCAACTTTCTCACTTCTTTTGCAACGCAGTCTGTGTCTAATATCTCAGTTGAATAATTGAAATAATAATAAATTGCAGTAATATACCAATACTCATATATCATGTGGAGCCCTAGTGGCGTAGTGGTTAAGAGTAAACTTGTTTATACTTTCATACCTATTGTCTTATTTGTTCCCTAAAAAAAAAAAAAATTTTTTTTTTTTTGTAGGCGTGTTGGAAACCCTGGTAGCATTGTGGTTAAGAGCTACGGCTGCTAACCAAAAGGTCGGCAGTTCGAATCCACTAGCCGGTCCTTGGAAACCCTGTGGGGCATTTCCGCTCTGTCCTGTGGGGCGGCGAGGAGGCTTGTTTTTTGTCTGGTACAGGCTTGTGCGGTAGTGCCTGGTGTGGATGGCACAGAAGAGTGGAAAGTCCTTGAGTTGTGGTGCTAGAAAAGTGCTAGGTTCGAGTCCTGAAGCTGCCTTGAATCAGGCCTTTTGAGTTTCAATCTCACTTTCAGTAAAAGAGTATAAACACACTTGTCTTTCAGGACAAAGAGCTCTGGTGGTGCAGTGGTTAAGCGCTTGGCTGTTAACTGAAAAGCTCCCAGCCGCTCGGTGGGAAGATGTGGCAGTCTGCTTTCGTGAAGGTTACAGCCTAGGAACCCTCTGGGGCAGTTCTGCTCTGTACTATAGGGCTGCTAAGAGTCAGAATTGACTCGACGTCGATGGGATCTTGCAGGCCTATTGTGAGTTCTGAAAGAGGTAAAGGTAGGTAAAGTATGCTGGTGTTATGATCCCGCTTGAGGAATGTGAAGAATGATACTAAGATGTTACATGAGTTCCTTAATGTCTTACACACTTACCACACTAGGCAGGGGGGTTAGGAGTCAGGAGTGTGGCCTTTGAGTTAGGTGGATTTAGGGTTTAATTGTGGCTCCACTTCTTACAATCTGTGTAATTTCGGGCAAGTGATTCGATTTCTCTGAGTTTTAGTTTTCTCATATGTAAAATTATCTGTAAAATAACTACAACCTACAAGTGAATGGATGAGAAGGATGATAAAATTATAAAAAGCACTTAGCTCAGTGCTGTCTCTTCTTTACTCCTTTCCTTCCTTGCTTCTTACTTTGCTTCTTTTCTTCCCTTTAAACCTGGTACATATTCAGTACATTCTAGGGGATTAAGCATGAGCTGGTTTAGAGGGACCAGCTTGCTATAGTGAAAAAGCACACGGGATTTGAAGTTGGAAGAGTCATGGTTGAAGCTGAGGAGTCCTGGCTCTGTCACTAACTCAGTGACCTTGTGCAGCCACCTCACTGGTCTGCTTCCTTGTCCCTGTTAACACTTCTTACTTCACAGGATAAAGATGACGAGAGATGATGATCTGGAGAGTACTCCAATATCATAGAGCTGGAGAAGGATAATCATTACCAGTATGGAATCTGGGGCATCTGGTAACGAACTAGGAGATGCTGGTGTGTATGTGGTGACACTGGTGGCATAGCGGTTAAGAGCTACGGCTGCTAACCAAAGGGTTGGCAGTTCATATCCACCAGGCACCCCTTGGAAACTCTATGGGGCAGTTCCACTCTGACCTATAGGGTTACTATGAGTTGGAATCAAGTCAATGACAGTGGGTTTGGTTTTTGGTTTTTTGGTGTGCATGTGCTGACTTTAGATGTCAACAGTTTTCAATGACAAGTCTTGTGTCAGGGATAGCTGAGCAAGGGTTCACTTCTCATCATGTTGCTTTCTTTGTTTATCTTACTAGGCCAGTGCACCCTGGTACAGCACAGCCTTGCTTTAAGGAATCTTTGAATTCATATGCATACGTGACTTCTTAACCAATGGATTTTAAGAGTAGAATTATCAAAGTTTTTGTAGTTAAAAAGAGACCCCAGGACAGAAAGTATTAGAAGCTACTGCATTTGAGCGGGAATTCTTTGGTGGCAAGGACTGGGTCTTATTCACCTTTATATCCTAATGTTTATGACAATGTGTTGGAAACATAGTAGGTGTTCAATAACCGTTGTTGTTTACTGCCATCGGGGCAGCCCTCAACTCATGGCAAATCACGCACAGTGGAGCGAAACGCTGCCCGGTCCAGAGCCATCCCCCTGATTGGTTGGTTGTAGATAGGACCGTTATGATGTATAAGGTTTTCATTGACTGATTTTTGAAAATAGATTGCCAGGACTTCCTTCCAAGTCTGTCTAAGTCTGGAAACTGTGCAGAAACCCATTCAGCATCATAGCAACACGCAAACCTCCACTGACTGGGGGTGGTAGCTGTGCTTGGGGTGCATTGGCTGAGAATCTCACTTGAGTCTGCCTCTTGGAAGGCGAGAATTCTACCACCGAACAACCCATGTCCCTGAAGGTGTTCAATACCTAGTGTGAATAGATGAATGGATGCATTTTTTCATTGACTTAATGGTGTGGTCCAATTCCTCCCTTTGGAACCCTGGAGAGTTCAAGTGTGGCCAACTTGACCTTCCTTTGGTGCCTGCCTGTCACATGGGTTGATCCACCTCCCACCTTACAGAACTCTGTTTAAAGGGTATCCTGTTCTCTTGGAGTCTTTTGTCTCATAAACATTTTCCGCTCACAGGATGATGATAGCATTTGAGAAATTCAGCTCTTCAAATTCTGTCTTTTTCAAAATAGGAAATGAGCTCACCTTGGTTGAGCAGTGTACCTGTTACAATATCTTGATGATACCCCATCCTACCACCCCCTTGGTTTATTGTGGCAAGAGAAAGGAGAAAGGCAACAGCCCAAAATGACCCTCATGAAACCTCTCAAAAGTTTTCAGCACTTAACTTAGTTATTATCACCTCTCATGGAGCACAGCCTTAGGCAAAATGTGGGAAAATGGACCCTTCAGTGGAAAAAATGAAGAAAAGGAAAAAAAATGACATCAGTGAAGATGAATATAGCACAAAGCTCCAAGTGATTCAACTTTCTAAAAAGCAAAGTGATGATAGGTACGGGGAGTGCTGTGATTGTGGGTTATTTTCTGAAATCCCAAACAAGGGATTTGGAAAGCTGAAAGGGAAATCTGTCTCCTGAGCATCCCCAGAGAGACCTTGCAGGGAGAGCTAATATCTGTGGTTATTTTGGGAAGGCCACCTATTAAACAAGAACCTCATGCCCTGGATTCACGTGGGGCTAGCATGCAAGGTCATGGGTGTCCATGAGTCAAAATATTCCCGAATGTGGAGTGTCTGCAGCCAGTTGGACCCTGGTTAGATTTCTTCAGGAACTGGGACATATTCCTCATCCCTACAGCCTCTACAGATGTAACCAAACACTAGGTGGGAGTTTTTCACTGGATCTAGAATTATCCCAGACATTTGAAAGGCAGGTCCAATTGTTCCCAAGGAATGTCTCAGGAAGGAGCAGAGCTGTGTGACCTGTTTGGCTGCTTGTATAGTCTCTTCTGGTGGGTGATTGTGAAGGATACATGGTGTGCTGGTAAAGGCCCAAAGACCTACTGTTTCTAAAGTTTGAAGTTGGGCACATGGTCTAGGAACCCAGGGCCAGCGGTGGGTGACCTAGGGTTCTGGGGCGGAAGACTGGGACTTTGGTGGAGTGTAGCAGGTAAGAACATGGTAAGAATCAGACCCATCCTTCAGCCACCTACTGGTTAAATGACACAGTACGAATTGTTACGTATTTTAGAAACTGCTTTCTTGTTTAAGTAAGATTAAAAGAAAAAAAAGTTTCCATGAGTCAACCCCAACTCATGCTGATCTGGCACATGTCAGGCTAGAATTGTGCTCCACAGGATTTTCTATGTTTTTTTTTTTTGGAAGTAGTTCTCCGGGCCTTTCTTCCAAGGCTCCTCTGGGTGAACTCGAACCTCCAACCCTTTGGTTAGCAGCTGAACGCTTTAACCATTTGCACCACCCAGGGACTTAAATAAGAAAAAAAGATGGGGATAATAAATAATATTTATATAACAGGGTTGAGTGATGATTAAATTAGATGGTGTATGCAAAAAGTGTTCTGAACTGAACTTGACCACCGTAAGTAATAGAAGTTATTTTTATTATGATCTTTTAGCTACAAAGTCGGGGAACAGGGGCACACAGAGGAGGTGACCAAGAGGCTGTTGCCTTTGTATTCTCATGGGGACTATCTTCCATGGAACCATTGCAACATTGTTAAAAATGGGGTTTAGGTTCCAAGGCTAAGTCAGAAAGCAGCTGAGATAACGTGCCTTAGCAACAAGATTCTACATTTTCTGTTCTTCTCGTTGCCAGTATACGTGCTTTAATTTTCGTGAGCTGCTGTAGGAAATTTATCATACTATTTTTATGTGTAAATAAATCCCAAGCTACAGACAGCTACGGAATATAACTTATTTGTATGCTGGGAACTTTTAGTTCTCGTTAGGGTTTTTTTTTTTTTTTTTAATTGGGTTGCAAATCAGTACTCATCACTCCTGGTGAGATTTATTTTTTTTAATTCTCCAGTAAATTTCTGGTGTTCTGGCAAAATGGCTGGGAGGAAATCTCAGGGTAGAATACAGGGCCTTTGGCTGCTGCAATGTTTCTTTCTCCTTCTCCATCTCTTTCCCTCTCCCAGGATCTTTTGTTTGGGGCTGCTATTTTGATGCAGCCTTTTTAAAACGTGGTAATTCAACAATTTTAATAAAAAGTATTTTTGACAGAAACCAGTTTTTCCATTCAGGAATTAAGGCTGTGACACATCCCACTTCTACCAGCAACATGAGAGTACCCTTTTCTCCTCATCCCTATCAGTAACAAGGGTTACTGTTTTCTTTTTTTTGTCAGTTTGATAAATCTCAAGTGCTCTTTTCACGTCTGTACTAATCAGTTGTACTTTTTTTCACATGCTTGATGGCTATTTGAAATTTTTCTTCTCTGGATTATCTATTTATATCCTTTGTTCATTTTTTTATTAGTTTGTCTTCTTGACAATTTGAAAAAACATTAAAAAACAAATTATGAACATTGCGTATACTCTGCAGAGCAAGCAAATATACCTATCTTTCTGGGTTTCCAGCTTGGTTAAAATGATATCCTCCAGTTTCAGGTTGATAGAGTTGCCTAGATTTTCTTGCAAGATTGTAAATATTTTATTTCGTATGTTTTGTTGTTGTTAGGTGTGGTTCAGTTGGTTTCAACTCATAGTGACCCTATGCACAACAGAACGAAACACTGCCCAGTCCTGTGCCATCCTCATGATCGTTGCTATGCTTGAGCCCATTGTTGCAGCCACTGTGTCAATCCATCTCATCAAGGGTCTTCCTCTTTTTCACTGACCTTCCACTTTACCAACATGATGTCCTTCTCCAGGGACTGGTCCCTCCTAATGACATGTCCAAAGTATGTGAAAGGAAGTCTTGCCATCCTTGCCTTTAAGAAGCATTCTCGCTGCACTTCTTCCAAGACAGATTTGTATGTTCTTTTGGCAGTCCATGATATATTCAACATTCTTCACCAACACCATATATTTGTATTTTATGCATCATTAATTCACATGAAATTCAGTTTTGTGTATTGTATAAGACAGGGGACCAATTTTATTTTCTTCTAGATGCTTAGCCAGCTATGGCAGCACAATTAAATCAGTCATGCTTTCTCTACCTTATTTTTACTTCTAATATATATACTGGGATCTATTTCTGTATTTCCTATTCAGTTACTGTGATTTGTATATCTATTCCTATGCCTTTATTACATGGATCTTATTATGGTGATTATAAAGTCCATATAGTCTACATATGCTCTGTGTTTTGCTATGTATCTTGTACTCCTCTCTTCTTCTTCATACTCATCTTGGCTCTTCTTACATATTTATTAGTCTATACAAAATTCAATAGTTATCTAATTCTAAAATAACTTTACCTGTTGAGATTCTAATTGAAATTACATTGTCATTGTGTGTCATTGAGTCGATTCCAACTCATAGCCACCCTATGGGACAGAGCAGAACTGCTCTATAGGGTTTTCTTGGCTGTAATCTTTATGGAAGCAGGTCGCCAAGTGTTTTCTCTTGTGGAGCCACTCATGGGTTTGAACTGCTGACTTTTGATTAGAAGCTGAGCACTAAACTGTGACATCACCAGGGCTTACAAGTATATATTAATTTTGGGACAAATGAATTTTTTTTTTTTTAATAATGGTAAGTCTTTCCATCCAGGAACCAGACATAGTTTTCCATTTGTTTTACTGCTTAACATCAGTTAATATGTTTTTATAGTTGTCTTCTTACAGGTCTTTCTTGTTAAAATTATTCCTAAGTATTTTTATGGTTTGTGTTCTTATTAGGAATGGGTTTTTCCCCATATCTAGGTGCAATAGGGAAATGCTATTAATTTTTGTGTAATTATCTTGTATCCTGTTACTGAGCTAATTTCTCGTATTAGCTATACTTTTTTAAAAAAAAAAACTCTCTTCGGTTTTCCAGAAACCAGTTATATTATCAATAAAAAGAGATAATTTATCTACCCTTTTATAATGTTTGAATCAATTATTTAATTTTTTATGCCTAAGTGCTTTTGCACCTCCAAGATAAGTTTAGGTATTACCAAGATAGTGGGCATCCCTGTATTCATCATGTTAGTGGAAATACTTAACATATTTTTCAGTTGAGGCTAGTATTTACCATTGACTTTTGATAAGCACTTTATTATATGTATTACATTTCCTGTTTGACCTACCTTTTATTTTTAAGGAAATGCTGGTGGCATAGTGATTGAGAGCTACAGCTGCTAACCAAAAGGTCAGCAGTCCGAATCCAGCAGGTGCTCCTTGGAAACTCTGTGGAGCAGTTCTACTCCGTCCTATAGGGTCACTACGAGTTGGAATCAATTCGATGGCAATGGTTTTTTTTTTTTTAATTTAGAAATGGATATTGAATTGTTTCAAAAGCCTTTTTAGTATCTATGCATGTGCTTATATAGTTTTCTCCTTTTAATTTATTAATGTATTATATTTATAGATTTCATTCTTTTATTCAACGAGAATGCAGGCATTTTTCTAGACACCAGGAAGTTAACAGTGAGCAAACAAAAGAAACAGAATTCCTTGCCCTTGTGGAGTATGTGCTATTTGGATAAGGGAGGAGAACAACAATTACTAATATAGATAGTAAGTAAGCAGGCTTCATAATATATTAGAAAGTGAGACATTCTGTGGTTAAAAAGAGTAAAATAAAAAAAGTAAAATAAAAAAAGTAAAATAAAATAAAAAGAGTAAAATAAATAAGGAAATTTTGGGAGTGGAATGGATGGGTGAGTTGCAATTTAAACAAGGAAATTTATCTAGAGCTCTTTGAAAATGGGACTTTTGAGAAAATACCTGAAGGTGAGAAAGGTAGCCATGTGGCTGGAGTGCTGTAACCGCAGGAGGAGCAGCAGGAGAGGAGGTCAGATAGACAGTGTTGACAGGGACAGAGTTAATAAGGGCCTTACAGACCACAGAGCCCTAGTTGTGCAGTGGTGAAGCGTTCAGCTGCTAACGAAAAGGTCAGCAGTTTGAATCCATCAGTTTCTCTTTGGAAACCCCATGGGGCAGTTCTACTCTGTCCTATAGAGTTGCTGTGAGCTGGAATTGGATTTCATTTGGTTTTTAGTATATAGACCGTTGTTAGGACTGTGGCTTTTTTTTCCAAGTGAAATGTAGAACCCCTGGGAGAGGGGAGGTTGGAGCAGAGGCATGACATGATCTGACTTATGTTTTAAAAAGACCACTCTAGCTGGTGTTTGAATAGACTGTGGGGACAAAGGTGAAAGCAGGGGCACTGTTTGGAGGCTATTTCTGTTACCAGGCAAGGAAGATGGAATCTCCGATGAGATTTTATCAGTAGAAATGGTAAGAAGTGGCTGTGTAATAAAATATGTATCACAAAATATTTGCTGTTTCAATCAGTTTTAATTAAGTGTACAATTCAGTGTCATTAATCACATTCATCAGGCTGTGTCACCATCACCACAAAAACATGGAACACTTCACAAAAACTTAGAGCACAGTGGTTAAGAGCTACAGCTACTAACCAAAAGGCCAGCAGTTCAAATCCACCAGGTGCTCATTGGAAGCTCGATGGGGCAGTTCTACTGTGTCCTACAAGGTCGCTATGAGTGGTAATCAACTTGAAGGTAAGGAGTTCAGTTTTTTAGGGCTTCTTAAACAATTAAACCAGTTGCTGTTGTATCAACTCCAACTCATGGCAGCCCCATGTGTTTCAGAGTAGAAGTGTGCTCCATAGCATTTTCAATAGCTATGATTTTGGTTTTTTATGTTTTTTTTCTTTCTACAAATTTGTGTGTCATCCTTATGTAGGGGCCATGGTCATCTGATCTGTATTGTTCCAATTTTAGTGTATAAACTTCCAAAGTGAGCACCACACATATTTTTAAAACACAGCCAAGAGTATCACTAATTAATTGTATATTGGCTGAAAGATCAGAAGTTTAGGTCTATACATATTAACTTTGATATTCCTTTTGGATATACAGGTGAAAGTATTCATAAGACAATTGGATATGTGTCTTAGGTTTAAGCTAGAGGTCTGGTCTAGAGATATAAACTGGGCAGTCTTTAACATATAGTATTTAAAGCCACTGGACTGTATGAGACTGCTAATGGAGTGTAGACGAAGAATACAAGAGACCCAATACTGAGATATTGGGGCATGATAAGGAAGGGCCAGGGAAATGAGAGGAAAACCAGGAGAGTGTGGTATCTTGGAATCAAGTGAAAAAAGTATTTCAAGGAAGAGGGATTGATCAGCCATGTAAAAAAATGCTGCTTACAGGTCAAGAAGAATATTTTGGATTTAGCTTCGTGGAAGTCATTGGTGACCTTATTAAGAGGTCACCAATACAGTGGAGTGGTCGGAGTGAACGTCTCACTGGAATGTATTTAATACAGAATTTGAGATAACTACTGAACGTAATGCATGCTCCTTGACTGGATCTTGAAATACTGTGATCACCTTTAACACCACTGTCACCACCAACAATAACAATAAAAAAAAATCTGTAAAAGACAATATTGAGACAAATGGAGATATTTGAATATAGTCTATTAAGTAATATTATCGTTACCAGTGGTAAATTTTCTGAATGTGATGATTATATTATGGTCCTGCAGGAAAATAATTTCAGGATACAATGCTAAGTATTTAAGAATGGTTTGGTGTCTGTAATTAATTTGGAAATGGTTCAGCTGAAAGAATGTGTGTGCATACACACACACAAACATGTGTGTGTGGAGCCCTGGTGGCGCAGTGGTTGAGAACTATGGCTGCTAACCAAAAGGTTGGCAGTCACTTCTTAGAAACCAGCTACTTCTTGGAAACCTATGGGGCAGTTCTACTCTGCCCCATAGGGTTGCTATGAGTTGGAATTAACTCAATGGCAACTTTTTTTTCTATATATATATATACATTTACATATATATTTTCATATATAAATGAATGAAGATATAAATATAAAGCAAAATGGCAAAATAATTGATGAATTATAATAAATAGTGGAGGATATTATTTGTTTATGTTAAAATAACACCAATTATGTTATTATGTTAATAACTGGTGAATTATGGTACTTGGTAAAGAGTTAATGGGTTTTCATTAAAAAAAAAAATTTTTTTTTTTTAGTCTTATGATTTTTCTATAGGCTTGACATTTTTCAAAATAGAGAGTTGGAAAGAGTAAAATCGAGAATGGAAGAAAAGAAATTGGAGACAGTGCATACAACTCTTTTGGATCTAGTGCACAAGCAAAGGAATGGGCTTTCGGTGGGAGTATAGGTGTTGTTGTTAGGTGCCGTCGAGTCGGTTCCGACTCATAGCGACCCTATGCACAACAGAACAAAACACTGCCTGGTCCTGCGCCATCCTTAAAATCCTTGTTATGCTTGACTGTGTTAATCCACCTCGTTCAGGGTCTTCCTCTTTTCCGCTGACCCTGTATTCTGCCAAGCATGGTGTCCTTCTCCAGGGACTGATCCCTCCTGACAACATGTCCAAAGTATGTAAGACACAGTCTCGCCATCCTTGCTTCTAAGGAGCATTCTGGTTGTACTTCTTCTAAGAGAGATTTGTTCATTCTTTTGGCAATCCATGGTATATTCAAAATTCTTCGCGAACACCATAATTTGAAGGAGTCAACTCTTCTTCAGGCTTCCTTATTCATTGTCCAGGTTTCACATGCATATGATGTGATTGAAAATACCATGGCTTGGGTCAGGAGCGCCTTGGTCTTCAGGGTGACATCTTTGCTCTTCAACACTTTGAAGAGGTCCTTTGCAGCAGATTTGCCCAATGCAATGCATCTTTTGATTTCTTGACTGCTGCTTCCATGGCTGTTGATTGTGGATCCAAGTAAAATGAAACCCTTGACAACTTCAATCTTTTCTCCATTTATCATGATGTTGCTCATTGGTCCAGTTGTGAGGATTTTTGTTTTCTTTATGTTGAGGTGTAATCCATACTGAAGGCTGTCTTTGATCGTCATTAGTAAGTGCTTCAAGTCCTCTTCACTTTCAGCAAGCAAGCTTGTGTCATCTGTATAACGCAGGTTGTTAATGAGTCTTCCTCCAGTCCTGATGCCCCATTCTTCTTCATATAGTCCAGCTTCTCGGATTATTTGTTCAGTATACAGATTAAATAGGTATGGTGAAAGTATACAACCCTGAAGCACACCTTTCCTGACTTTAAACCAATCAGCATCTCCTTGTTCTGTCTGAACAACTGCCTCTTGATCTATGTAAAGTTTCCTCATGAGCACAATTAAGTGTTCTGGAATTCCCATTCTTCGCAGTGTTATCCATAGTTTGTTATGATCCACACAGTCAAATGCCTTTGCATAGTCAATAAAACACAGATAAACATCCTTCTGGTATTCTCTGCTTTCAGCCAGGATCCATGTGACATCAGCAATGATAACCCTGGTTCCACATCCTCTTCTGAAACCGGCCTGAATTTCTGGCAGTTCCCTGTTGATATACTGCTGCAGCCGTTTTTGAATGATCTTCAGCAAAATTTTGCTTGCGTGTAATATTAATGATATTGTTCTATAATTTTCACATTCTATTGGTTCACCTTTCTTGGGAATAGGCATAAATATGGATCTCTTCCAGTCAGTTGACCAGGAAGCTGTCTTCTATATTTCTTGGCATAGACGAGTGAGCACCTCCAGTGCTGCATCTGTTTGTTGAAACATCTCAATTGATATTCCATCAATTCCTGGAGCCTTGTTTTTTCACCAATACCTTCAGAGCAGCTTGGACTTCTTCCTTCAGTACAATCAGTTCCTGATCATATGCCACCTCTTGAAATGTTTGAATATCGACTAATTCTTTTTGGTATAATGACTTTGTGTATTCCTTCCATCTTCTTTTGATGCTTCCTGCATTATATAATATTTTCCCCATGGAATCCTTCACTATTGCACCTCAAGGCTTGAATTTTTTCTTCAGTTCTTTCAGCTTGAGAAACGCCGAGTGTGTTCTTCCTTTTGGTTTTCCATCTCCAGTTCTTTGCACATGTCATTATAATACTTTATTTTGTCTTCTCGAGCCACCCTGTGAAATCTTCTGTTCAGTTCTTTTACTTCATCAAGTCTTCCTTTTGCTTTAGCTGCTCGATGCTCAAGAGCACGTTTCAGAGTCTCCTCTGACATCCACCTTGGTCTTTTCTTTCTTTCCTGTCTTTTCAATGACCTCTTGCTTTCTTCATGGATGATGTCCTTGATGTCATTCCACAACTTGTCTGGTCTTCGGTCACTAGTGTTCAATGTGTCAAATCTACTCTTGAGATGGTCTCTAAATTCAGGTGGGATATACTCAAGGTCATCTTTTGGCTCTCGTGGACTTGCTCTGATTTTCTTCAGTTTCAGCTTGAACTTGCATATGAGCAATTGATGGTCTGTTCCACGGCTGGCCCCTGGCCTTGTTCTGAGTGATGATATTGAGTTTCCCATTGTCTTTTTCCACAGATGTAGTCAATTTGATTTCTGTGTGTTCCCTCTGGCGAGGTCCATGTGTATAGCCACCGTTTATATTTGTGAAAGAAGGTTTTTGCAATGAAGAAGTCGTTGGTCTGGCAAAATTCTATCATTCATTCTCCAGCATTGTTTCTATCACCAAGGCCATATTTTCCAGCTACTGATCCTTCTTCTTTGTTTCTGACTTTCGCATTCCAATAGCCGGTAATGATCAATGCATCTTGATTGCATGTTTGATCAATTTCAGACTGCAGCAGCTGATAAAAATCTTCTATTTCTTCATCTTTGGCCTTAGTGGTTGGTGCGTAAATTTGAATAATAGTCGTATTAACTGGTCTTCCTTGTGGGGGTATGGATGTTGTCCTATCACTGAGAACGTTGTACTTCAGGATAGATCTTGAGACGTTCTTTTTGATGATGAATGCAACACCATTCCTCTTCGAGTTGTCATTCCCAGCATAGTAGACTATATAATTGTCCTATTCAAAATGGCCAATAGCAGTCCATTTCAGCTCACAAATGCCTAGGATATCGATGTTTATGCATTCCATTTCATTTTTGACAATTTCCAATTTTCCTAGATTCATGCTTCGTACATTCCAGGTTCTGATTATTAATGGATATTTGCAGCTGTTGCTTCTCATTTTGAGTCATGCCACATCAGCAAATGAAGGTCCCGAAAGCTTTACTCCATCCATGTCATTAAGGTCGACTCTACTTTGAGGAGGCAGCTCTTCCGCAGTCATCTTTTGAGTGCCTTCCAACCTGGGGGGCTCATCTTCCAACACTATATCAGACAGTGTTCTGCTGCTATTCATAAGGTTTTCACTGGCTAATGCTTTTCAGAAGTAGACTGCCAGGTCCTTCTTCCTAGTCTGTCTTAGTCTGGAAGCTCAGCTGAAGCCTGTTCTTCATGGGTGACCCTGCTGGTATCTGAATACCGGTGGCATAGCTTCCAGCATCATAGCAACACACATGCCCCCACAGTACGACAAACTGACAGACACGTGGGGGGGGGATTATAGGTAGTTTATCTTTAATAAAAAGTAGGAAAGCAGAGTGTATGTGTGCAGATATCAGCAGATGTTTTGATATACGGTAATACAAGTGTGATGAAATTCTCTTCTGATCAACTTTCTCACTGAAGTGGGACATGAGATCATCTGCTAAGCATGAGGATGGGTGAGGAGGTGTTGGAGGCTTAATGAGAGATGAGCTGTAAAACAGTCCTCTGTGAGACTGGGATTGAGACTTTGGTGATTCAGTAGTTTACCACCTTTCATGTAGAAGACCTGAGTTTGATTCCTGACCAATGCACCTGATGCACAGTCATGCACAGGCATCACCAGTGGAGGCTTGTGTGCTGCTGTGATGCTGAACAGATTTCAGTGGAGCTTCCAGACTAAGACAGGCTAGGAAGAAAGGCCTAGTGACCTAATTCTGAAAATCAGCCAATGAAAACCCTATGGAGTACAACAGAACATTACAGCCCAATCAATCCCCAACAGCACAGTGTTTCACTGTGTTGTACATGGTGTTGCTACGAGTTGGAGGCTCACTTGATGGGGGCTAATAGCACCATAAGATTGGGAAGGCAAATGCACTGGGAAAATAAAGTTTGATTGCTGAGCAGCATTAAGGAGCCACCTGAAATTCAGTGACAAACAAAGTCAGAGCAGTCACTGTGGCTATTTCTTTTTCTTTAGTCATGTCCAGATACTTGTGAATGAGGGCATGAGTATCAGAGTGTTGGATTCAACCAGGATTTTGGTTTCCCAAGGAAGCACAAAACTAGAGGGCAAGGTTGTACAAGGTGTATGCAAGGGCATGATTATAATGATTGGTCATTGAGTGAAAGCTCTATGAGGGGTGAGAGCTGGTGAAAAGTTTTAGGATCAATGGACTAGAGAGCCTGTTGAAGGGAAGAATGGTAGGAGTTAAGTACCAAAGAGAACGAACGAGAAAGGTAGCAGGTAGTGGTCAGAGAGTAGGGGTATGAAATGGAATTTATGGCGAGGTTTCAGTTATTGTCAATATTGAATCATCCTTGCATTTCTGAAATAAGTTTTCTTAGTGTATAATTCATTTGATAGATTACTAGGTTTCTATTTTATTTAGATATCTTGCTTTTATATTTAAAAGTGAGGTTTATGTACTGGTTTCCTAAGGCAAATTGGAAAGATTTTGATCAGTTCTATAGCCAGAGTAGTTTAAATAACGTGAAGATTACCTGTTCTTTATAGATCAGATAAAATTTAACTATGAACCCATTTCCCCCATGTCCTTTTCAATATTGTTGTGTGCTGTCAAGTCGATTTGGACTCATACTTACCCTCTAGGACAGCGTAGAACTGCTCTGTAGGATTTCTTAGGCTGTAATCATTATAGGAGCTGATCACCAGGTCTTTTCTCCGCAGAGTCACTGGTGGATTTGAGCTGACAACGTTTTGGTTAGCAATTGAGTGCTTAAACCTCTTTATGACTCTTGGGATATATGGTTGCCCACCTACGTTTTCTGCCTCTGGGATTTATTGGAAAGTCACTTTTCCACTGACAGTGCATGTTGCTGGCAAGCATAGATCTGTATGACAGTTTGAAATAGAAAAAATAGGGAACAAACTGCTGTTTTTACAGGGTATTGTATGAGGTGGTACCAAATCAATGTTTTTGGTAAGAAAAGTGTGGATTTTGATAAAAAATTTTTTGAGACACATATGTCCCACTGGACTCCGAGGGTAAGATTGGTAGAATGAGGCAAGAAAACAAAACAAAACAAAAATCCCTAGTATCTACCAAAGACTACACACAGCCTTCAGTGTAGATTGCACCTCAACATAAAGAAAACAAAAATCTTCACAACCGGTCCGATAAGCTACATCATGGGAAACTGAGAAAAGATTGAAGCTGTCAAGGACTTCCTTTTACTTGGATCCACAATCAATAGCCATGGAAGGAGCAGTCAAGACATCAAATGACATATCACATGGTGAAAATCTGCTGCAAAAGACCTCTTTAGAGTGTTAAAAAGCAAAGATGTCACTTTGAGGACTAAGGTGCGCCTGACCCAAGCCGTGGTGTTTTCAATCACCTCATATGCATGCAAAAGCTGGACAATGAATAAGGAAAACCAAAGAAGAACTAATGCCTTTGAATTACAGTGTTGGCAAAGAATATTGGATATACCATGGACTCTTGGAAGAAGGAACAAATCTGTCTTGGAAGAAGTACAGCCAGAATGCTCCTTAGAAGCAAGGATGGCAAGACTTTGTCTTGTGTACTTTGGACATGTTATCAGGAGGGACCAGTCCCTGGAGAAGGACATCATGCTTGGTAAAGTAGAGGGTCAGGGAAAAAGAGGGAGGCCCTCAATGAGATGGACTGACACAGTGGCCACAATAATGGGCTCAAGCATAACAATGACTGTGAGAATGGCGCAGGACCAGGCGGTGTTTCATTCTATTGTGCACAGAGTCACTGTGATTTATAACCAAATCGAGGGCACCTAACAACAACAACAATAACAACAAATATGTTCAATTTTGGGAGAAATGTATTAAACCTGCTTCATTAATTGTATTTTATTCAAATCTTTTATTTCCGTTTTCATGTATTTTATATATTTAGCTACTGTTATGTGATACATATGTTTATCAATATTTTATCTTTTTCATATATGTTTGCCTTTTATTAATATTACATTGTTCTTCTTTCTGTTTTTGATCTTTTAATTCTACTTGCCCGATAATATTGTTGCCACTTCTATTTTTTTTTTTTCTGGATAGTTTCCTGATATTTTGTAGCCTTGTGCTTTATTGTAAGCTATTCTTCATTATTTTTAAAGTATGCTTCTCGTAAATAGGACATAGCTTTATTTTTGTTATTTAGGGTCACTACGAGGTAGAATTGACTGGATGGCAGTTGGTTTGAGTTTTTGGTTTTAGCCTAATCTGTCAGTATCTTTTTTTTTAAGAGGAAGAATTTAGCCCTTTTTCATTGATTGTAAACATTTATATACTTGCTGTTATTTCTTTTATCATACTTTATGTCTTTATTCTTTAATTGTCATTTCCTTTTTTTCTCTTTAATTTTGCTAGTTTGATCACGATTCTAATTTTTATTTTTCCTTAAATATTTTATTGTACTTTCATATTTCACTAATGGCCACTTTTCCTTTCTCTGAGTTCAAAATCAGACATACATATCTCCACTACTGTTTGAAAACAAGACAGCATGCACTTCCCCTATCAAAGTCACTTTGTTTTCTCCAGTTGGATCCTGTCTCTTCCTCCTCACCCAATACAACCACCTTGGGAGTTATTGCACATTTTCTTTCCCCCACCCCCATGGTAATGCCGGGGTTTGGGTGACATAATTTAGTACTTTAAGTTCTATGCGATTATTGGGTTTTCTCCTGCTTTGTGCACATTGCGATTCGTAGATCATCGCTTACGAAGTAACCATATAATTTACTATCTGAGCCAAGAAACTCTTGAGAATGAGAAAGGGCACTACTACTAACTGTTGTTGTTGATAGTTGCCTTTGAGTCAATTCCTACTCTTGATGACCCCAAATGCGCGCACTAGAACTGCTCCATATGGTTTTCAAGGCTGTGGCCTTTTGGAAGCACATCGCCAGGCTTGGGTGGGTTTGAACTGCCAACCTTTCAGCTTGTAGCTGAATGATTAACCTTTTGCAACACTGAGGGAATCCACTGAGACAAACAGGCACAAATCAGTACTGCTCCAGGGAAAATAGGATGGGGCATGTCATAGTCCTCACTTAGCACTTGATTTACACATTTCCACGTTGTTGTTGTTAGGTGCCATCGAGTTGGTTCTGACTCATAGCGACCCTACGCACAACAGAATGAAGCACTGCCCAGTCCTGCACCATCCTCACAATCGTTGCTGTGCTTGAGCCCATTGTTGCAGCCACTGGGTCAATCTACCTCGTTGAGGGTCGTCTTCTTTTCCGCTGATCCTGTGCTTTGCCAAGCGTGATGTCCTTCTCCAGAGACTGATCTCACCTGACAGCATGTCCAAAGTGAGATGCAGTCTCACCCATCCTTGCTTCTAAGCAGCATTCCGGCTGTATTTCTTCCAAGACAGTTTTGTTCTTTCTTTTGGGAGCCCACTTTATATTCAATATTCTTCGCTAACACTACAATTCAGAGGTGTCAATTCTTCTTCGGTTTTCCTTATTCATTGTTCAGCTTTCACATGCATACGATGTGATTGAAAATATCGTGGCTTGGGTCAGGCGCACCTTAGTCTTCAAGGTGACATCTCTGCTTTTCAACACTTAGAACAGGTCCTTTGCAGCAGATTTGCCCAATGCAATGCGTCTTTGGATTTCTTGATTGCTGCTTCTATGGGTGTGGATTGTGGATTCAAGTAAAATGAAATCCTTGATAACTTCAATCATTTCTCCATTTATCATGATGTTGCTCGTTGGTCCAGTTGTGAGGATTTTTGTTTTCTTTATGTTGAGATGCAATCCATACTGCAGGCTGTGGTCTTTGATCTTCATTACTAAGTGCCTCAAGTCCTCTTTACTTTCAGCAAGCAAGGTTTTGTCATCTGCATAATGCAGGTTGTTAATGAGTCTTCCTCAGTCCTGATGCCCTGTTCTTCACATAGTACAGCTTCTCAAATTATTTCCATGTAGACTTTCTTCATTCATGTACTTCTGGGATTTATCTGTCATTTCCTTTTTATTTTCAAGTGCTTATCTTTTTGTTTTGAGCTTGAAGGTGATTTCTTCCATTTGACTCCTAGGCCACTAATTTTGTTCTAAGCTTAAAATAATCTTTTTCATTTAATTTACTGAATTATTTAGTTGAGAAATCACACTTTTTAGCTCCGTATCGTCTTAAAAAATTTTTGAATTGTGTTGGATTTCTTTAAATGATTTTTTTTTAGTGGGTATGTTCTTTCTCTCCAGCAGCTCTATTTTACCGGATATGTATTCTCTTTGTCCTAACTCATCTCCTCTTCTCTGGATGGTGAGCAGCCTTTGAGGGTTATTCTACTTTGCCGGCTCAGTTAGGCTCAGATTGGGTTGTGGCCATCTTACAAGTGGCTGCAGTTCGATCAGTAGAAAGGAAGCCAATGAATTGCCCTTTCTTCCAGATTTCCTTCCATTCTCCAGCTTCTGGGATAGGGCAGACTCAGTCCACCCACTGAGCTCCTTTCTAGCTTCCTTTAGGCCAACTCTTCAGGGAGAAGTACTGGCCCAAGAAAGATGGCTAATGTAATGTATTGACTTGGCTAGGCCATGATTCTTAGTGGTTTGACAGACATTATGTAATCATCCTCCGTTTTGTGATCTGATGTGAACAGCTAATCAATTAGAAGGGGAATTTCCTTAAGGATTTGACCTGCATTCAATATATATGGATGATCTGGCAAAGCTCATGCTCTCTCTTGATGCTGCATTCATCTTGTCATCCTCTGACCTTTTGTTCTTGGGATGTGAGCCAGCAGCCTGCCACCTGACCTACAGATTTTGGATTCGCCAGCTCCTGCAACCCATGAGCCAGCAGCCTGACGCCTGATCTGCGGATTTTGGGTTTGTCAGCTCCTGCAACCACGTGAGTCAGAAGAAGCCTCCAGCCTGCTGCCTGACCCATGGATTTGGGACTTGCCAACCTCCACAACTGTGTAAGCCATTTCCTTGAAATAAATCTCTCTCTCTGTGTTTATATATATGCTTCACTGTTTTGCTTCTTTACAGAACCCTGCCTAAGACACCTAATTTGTCCTGCTTATTTTCTGCAGAGCCCAAGGTCTCACTTATACCAAGATGACCATGGGCTACAGCAGAAGTTTGACTCAAGAGATGCAGACAGGCTGGAATTGGGAGTGGGGAGGTTGTGAGGTGAGTTTAGGTCTCCATTTTCCTAGAGTTTTCTGTAAGACATTGTCACTAATTTTTTATAATGATAAATTTCCCCTCAGTTTTGACATATATGGGGCTTACTTAACATTACCAGACATTAGGGTTGTATTTAAAAAAAAAGAACGAACAAACAAAAAAACAGCCATCGCCTATAAAATTTGACTCAAATTTACAAAGTGCATATAACTGTAAATAGCCCAATAGGAATAATGACCATTAATCAAATGAGAAAGACCAAGTTGCTTGTTTTTATGGTCAAACAGGTTGGTGTTAGCTTTTAGAAAGTGCTGTCCAAGTTCTTAATAGCCTCATTTTATTTAAACTAGTCAGAGGTTAAGGGGCATTGCCAAAATGTCTTGTTTTGGTTTGGGAATTTCTCCTCTACCTCTTTTTCTATGTTCTGTAGGAATTCTTAGCACTTCTACCAGAAGCCTATCCACTCGGGAACTTGGACAGTGGTTTTAACCATGACTGCGCATCACGTTCAACTGTGGAATTTTTAAAGATACAGATGTCAGAGTTGCATTTTTTCTAACTCTGTGTCTATAGAGCACACACTTTTTTTTTTTTGGTTAAAACTCTTATGTGAATCTGATATATGCCCGGGGTGTTAGCCTCACATCTTTGCTATGCTGCCTTTCTCTTTCTCATCGTCCTGTTTCCAAAACACACCAAATCATTGACTTTCATTGCTAGTGCGTTCCAAAGGCTTTAAAAATTAATTTTCAAAAGTCTCTTTAAGAGGTTGACCTTCTTAATCTCTGAACACATATTGACTTCTAACTGCCACTGTGCTTAGCATTCTGACCTTGTTCTCTAAGGTGTGGTCTCAAGTTGTTGAGACAGACTGACACTCCCTTGTATATTCATTACTTAAATTGGAGCAAGCATGGATACTGAATGTTTTGATCAATAAATATCTTGCTACAGAGCCTTGGCAGGAGAGGGAAGTTGGCGTGTTTACTTCCCTGGCTCCCTCTTTGTGAGAACCTCCAGCTGGCGATGACCTCCACTGAAGATCTCTGCTCTTTTCAACATGGCTTCCCTTACACTATTCTTGCCTTCCAGGTTTCAACATCTTCTCCATTCTCTCATTCTTTCTGGCCTAGGAGTAGTAACAGCTATACGGTTACCTTGTTGTTTCCCTGAATCCGACCTACCTCTTTGTAAATAGTTCTGTTGTAGTTGAACCCTCTGTACACTGTTCGTTCTCTCTTGGGTATGCCATCTGTTTCTTTTTGGGATCCTCACTGATCCTTCCCATTCCTTATTATAACAACAAACGTGGTCTCCTTAGCTGGATCAAGGCAAAATTACAAAAATGACAGGATGACAATTAATCTTTGTAGCTGATGCTGTGGTGTGTTGGCCAGATCTCCTCTTTCAAGACTTAAGCACTCATTTCTCTAGTTACTGAGGGTTGGTGGCTAAGTTCCCCTCTGGTGAATCCCTTGAAGAAAAAAATCTCCTACAAGATAAGACTCCCAGTCTACATCCAGTGACTAGTCTAATCCAATGTGAGGGAATATGGGGTATGGTGGGGGTAGTGGTTAAGTGGTACGGCTGCTAACCAAAAGGTCGGTAGTTTGAATCCACCAGATGCTCCTTGGAAACTCTATGGGACAGTTCTACTCTGTCCTATAAGGGTTGCTATGAGTCAGAATCAACTCAACGGCAGTAGGCTTGGTTTGGGTTTTGTGTAGGGCTATCCCAGCTTCATAGCTCTCTATAAGATTGGTTGAGGTCTTTGTTGTTACTGCATCACAGCCCAGCTTCTCCCTCTGCACAGTCCTGCTTCCTTAACACTGTCACGGGTATGAATCCTAAGAGTACTGCTCAGTAGATTTCCTGCATACAGATCCCTGACCCAGAGTCTGATTCCTGAGAAATTCAAACTCTGGCAGTCTTAAATTTGTCCTCTTATTGACAAGTGCTCTTTTTATGTGTCTCCACCCTTCCCCGCCGCCCCCCCCGTCCTTACATATAAAAACCAACACAGGAGTCTTAGCCTGAAAGCAGTTTCTAACACAAGTAGGGGAAATACAAATATGAGGAATGGCTAATGTAATTCCAGGCGTGAAAACATGCCAAGGAGTGAGTGAGGTGGGATTCTTAGGGTCTTTCGAATGAAGGTATGGAACTCTATTGTTGGAATTATTGTGGAGAGAAGAAAAGGGACTAATAATGACCAAGATAAAGATAAGGAACAGTAGAAAGAGATAGTTGTTAAATGAATCATTTGAAGACATTTTTGAAGATTAGATTGTCCCAAGGTGGATTCAAAATTTTAAAATAAGTAAACTGATTGCATGCTGTCCTACCACTTCCTATGGCCTGTCTAACGTAGACATGTAGACCTGACCTCAGTGGCAAACGTGACCTAGGAGCTACAAGGGTAAATTCCATTTTCAAGTTGGAAATTTGGTCTCTTCCTGAAGAATGAATTCAGGAAAACAAAGCTCTTTTCTGTAAAGAGTTTATGGAAACCCCTTTGGGGTAATCACATATTTCATCTCTTTAAACCATTGAGTGTGGAAAAAGAATAACATTTTTCATTTTAAAAGGGCCCAGAACAGAGCAGAAAAGAGCCTCAAACCCAACCTCACATTGGTTTGGCTGGATTTCCAGGTTGTGAGCAAACTTCTACTTTGTTACTGAAAGCAAATGGGTAGTGTCTGACTCTTCCAGCCTGCTGGCTAGTCTTTGAGGGTGGACAGGGCCCTATTCACCGCCTGCTTGGGAAAGCTTTGAAGTCCTTGCCCAAAGACAAAATTCTCCTGAGAACCTTCTGGTGAGCTTGCCTCCCACATGGGAGGGTGCTTTTTGACATAAAGGTGAGTTAATCTGCAATGTGGGTTTAAGTTAGGAAAGCATCTATTTTGTTTCTAGTCAGATTTCATAAAAGGAGTCATACTGTGGCTCTGATTAATAACTTGCCAAGCACAAAGTATTGTTGAAAGCTAAAAGTAAGTGGTTGGGGCAACTCCCTGAAAGTGCTTGGAATGAACATTGAATATATTTCCCCTCCTCAATTGTTCTTTTATGCTCTGATTGTTGTATCTTACACACTATAAATACCACGAAACTTACCTGACTTGCTTGACAGTAATTTAGGAGGGTTTGAGATTATTTCCAGAACTAATTTTTCTATAGACAGAATCTAGTGCTCTTAATAGCTAACGAATTAACAGGGTTTCATCTTTTATCTTTCTATGGCCTCACTATTTGGCATTTACTTGGTTTAATTTTGTTGTTGTTATTGTTGTTAGGTGCCAGCGAGTCGGTTCTGATTCATAGCGACCCTATGCACAACAGAACGAAACACTGCCTGGTCCTGCACCATCCTTAAAATCGTTGTTATGCTTGAGCTCATTGTTGCAGCCACTGTGTCAATCCACCTTGTGGAAGGTCTTCCTCTTTTCCACTGACCCTGTACTCTGCCAAGCATGATGTCCTTTTCCAGAGACTGATCCCTCCTGACAACATGTCCAAAGTATGTAAGATGCAGTCTTGCCATCCTTGCCTGTAAGGTGCATTCTGGCCGCACTTCTTCCAAGACAGATTTGTTTGTTCTTTTGGCAGTCCATGGTATATTCAATATTCTTTGCCAACAAAGGCATCAACTCTTCTTCGGTCTTCCTTATTCATTGTCCAGCTTTCACATGCATATGATGTGATTGAAAATACCATGGCTTGGGTCAGGTGCACCTTAGTCTTCAGGGTGACATCTTTGCTCTTCAACACTTTGAAGAGGTCCTTTGCAGCAGATTTGCCCAATGCAATGCGTCTTTTGATTTCTTGACTGCTGCTTCCATGGCTGTTGATTGTGGATCCAAGTAAAACGAAACCCTTGACAACTTCAATCTTTTCTCCGTTTATCATGATGTTGCTCATTGGTCCAGTTGTGAGGATTTTTGTTTTCTTCATGTTGAGGTGTAATCCATACTGAAGGCTGTGGTCTTTGATCTTCATTAGTAAGTGCTTCAAGTCCTCTTCACTTTCAGCAAGCAAGAACTGAAGAATAAATTCAAGCCTAGAGTTGCAATAGTGAAAGATTCCATGGGGAAAATATTAAATGATGCAGGAAGCATCAAAAGAAGATGGAAAGAATACACAGAGTCATTACACCAAAAAGAATTAGTTGATATTCAACCATTTCAAGAGGTGACATATGATCAGGAACTGATGGTACTGAAGGAAGAAGTCCAAGCTGCTCTGAAAGCATTGGCGAAAAACAAGGCTCCAGGAATTGATGGAATATCAATTGAGATATTTCAACAAACAGATGCAGCACTGGAGGTGCTCACTCGTCTATGCCAAGAAATATGGAAAACAGCTTCCTGGCCAACTGAGTGGAAGAGATCCGTATTTATGTCTATTCCCAAGAAAGGTGATCCAACCGATGTGGAAATTATAGAACAATATCATTAATATTACACTCAAGCAAAATTTTGCTGAAGATCATTCAAAAACGGCTGCAGCAGTATATCAACAGGGAACTGCCAGAAATTCAGGCCGGCTTCAGAAGAGGATGTGGAACCAGGGATATCATTGCTGATGTCAGATGGATCCTGGCTGAAAGCAGAGAATACCAGAAGGATGTTTATCTGTGTTTTATTGACTATGCAAAGGCATTTGACTGTGTGGATCATAACAAACTATGGATAACACTGCGAAGAATGGGAATTCTAGAACACTCAATTGTGCTCATGAGGAACCTTTACACAGATCAAGAGGCAGTTGTTCATACAGAACAAGGGGATACTGATTGGTTTAAAGTCAGGAAAGGTGTGCGTCAGGGTTTTATTCTTTTACCATACCTATTCAGTCTGTATGCTGAACAAATAATCTGAGAAGCTGGACTACATGAAGAAGAACGGGGCATCAGGATTGGAGGAAGATTCATTAACAACCTACGTTATGCAGATAACACAATGTTAATTTTTTTAGTCATGTATTTTTGTTATACTGCCTCATGGGTCAAAATTTTAAGCCATTGCTCAAGTATTTTCATTAATTACAAATAGTATTTGTTTACATTCACAATTAAATAATTATCTATCAAATGTTTGTCTTCCACACTAGGCTGTAAGTGCAAAGGATTGATTTATTCTCAGCTCCTAACATAGTGCCAGTGCACAATACATTTGTGGAAAATATATTTTTTGAATGAAAGAATAAATTTACAAAATGCTTTCTAAGTTATAAAATGTTTTCACATACATTTTCTTATATTAATTTTCATAATCTACTGTTTTAGATAGTTTGGATAGATATTATTGCCCACTGATTGTGCAAATGAGGATATTGAGACTTGGAGAGGTTACTTGTGGACTCATGGTCACAGAGTTACTAAGTGGTAAAGTAGGGGTATTCAAAGTGTGCTTACTGGGGCAGCAGCATAAGCATCATTGGGAACTTGTTAAAAATGCAAATTTTCAGGCTCCACCCCAGACCTACTGTATCAAAAACTGTCCTGGTGGAGGTTCAGAAATTTGTGTTTTAATAAGCCCTCCAGGGAATTGTGATGGACGGTAAAGTTTGAAAACCTTTGATATAGAGGCAGCACTTTCACTATCTCTTCTTAATCCGAATTCTATATTACTTCTGCTTTATCATTTTGGCTCTCTGTTGTTGGATGCTGTCAAGTTGGTTCCAACTCATAGAGACCCTATGTCCAACAGAACAAAACACTGCCTGGCTCTGTGCCATCCTCATAATCCTTGCTATGTTTGATCCCATTGTTGCAGCCACTGTGTTAATCTATCTCATTGAGGGTCGTCATCTTTTTCACTGACCCTCTACTTTACCAAGTGTGGTGTTCTTCTCCAGGGGCTGTCCAAAGTCCTTGAGATGCAGTCTCACCTTCCTCTTTTAAGGAGCATTCTGGCTGTTCTTCTTCCAAGACAGATTTGTACATTCTTCTGGTAGTCCATGGTATATTCAATATTCTTCACCAACACCATAATTCAAAGACATCAATTCCTCAGTCTTCCTTGTTCATTGTCCAGCTTTCGCATGCATATGAGGTGGTTGAAAATACCATGGCTTAGGTCAGGTGCACATTAGTCCTCAGAGTGACATCTTTGCTTTTAACACTTAAAAAAAAAAAAGCCATTTAGTGAATTCTGCCTCATAGCGACCCTATAGGACAGAGTAGAACTGCCCCATAGTGTTTCCAAGGAGTGCCTGATGGAACAGAAGGAACAGCAGACCAATAGCAAAATCTTGGCATTGTTCAAATTGTGTAACTTCTGTTGCTCTGCCTTCTAGTTCATGGATTCTTTCTTCTCTCCCCTCTGTTCTGTTATTGGCCTCATTCATTAACATTTTTGTATTGTTGATTGTATTTTTCAGTTCTAAAATTCTAATTTGTTTTCTCATCATATCTTTTACTTCTTTACTGATACATTCTATTTCTTTAATGAGGTTTCCTATTTTTCCCTTTTGTCAATCATGTTCATAATTACTTGTTCAAAAATTTTTATCATGGCTGTTTTAAAATTTTTGTCAGATAATTCTAACATCTTTGCCATCTCAGTGTTTGTACCAATTGATTGTGTTTTTTCACTCAGTTTGAGATCTTCCTGGTTCTTGGTATGACAAGTGTATTTTGATTGAATTCTGGACAGTTGTATTATGTTATGAAATTCTGGATCTTACTTAAGCCTTCAGTTTTAACTGTTTTCACTGTTGCCACTCTGGCATGGTTGGTGGGGGTTATCGACCTATTATTGTCTGGTGGATGTAGCAGTCCAGGTTCCCAATAGGACTTTGTTGACACCTGAGGAGGGTGACCTTGTTATTGCTGGGCTGGGGTGGATTGTGTAGACTCCACTGACATTGTAGAGGGGGGATCTTTTCACTGACTGGCAGGTATGAAAATTCTGGCTCCCAACTTGGTCTTTTCTGATACCACCCCACTGGGAACACTGGGGTGCTTCATCATAGCCTCATGAGAGCGGAAGTCTGGACTTCCCACTTGGCCTTTGCCGATGGCAGTGGTGGTGAGGACACAGTTTTTTTTTGTGTGTGTGTGTGTTGCGGTGTTTGGCTGGAGTAGCACAGTTATTGCTTAAAAGTTTTCTGCCTTGCTAGACTTTTCTGGTACTTTGACTGAAGAGGGATTTTTTTTTTTGCACTCTTTGGCATTTGCAGGTTGCTAGTTTCTTCAGATCCAAGTCTAGGATATGAAGCAAAAAGAAAACCCTGGAAAATCATCACTGCACAATTCTTTACATCCTGAGCTTCCTGGCCACCCTGTCTTCTACTCTCCATCTTTGTATTTGTTTTATGCATACAAAGTACACACGCACGTGCACACACACACACACTTCCCTCCACTAGGGTTTTTAGTGGTACTTAGTCGAAGGAATGGGGAAAGTAGATTTACTTCATTTTACTATTAGTGAATGTCTAAGTATGTTTTATGATACAGTTCTTTTCCAAAAAGAAATTAGTTTTTCCAGATAAAAAGTGTTTTTTTTAAGGATATATCTGAATGGAAGTGTAGTCCATGTAATTTTCCCAGTGACTGTGATGTTCATACAACACAGTATTTCAGGATTAAAAAGAGCTGCTTTGTTAATTCTTCTCATTCTGTGTGTCCTAGGACTTTCTTTCTATGCATATAAGGTAAGTATGTAATTTTATTCATTTATCTAGGAGTGTCTATCACTAACAGGTCTCAAATCTCAAATAATTTTGGTTGGGAAGTGGCCAGGAAAATTGTTAGATTTATTCATGGAAAATAGGTTAGCCTTTCAATCAGTTAATATATGATTAAACAATGGACCACCTGAGACTTCAGTTGGGCCTAAAGTGACTAGTAAAATTTGATTATGGGTGGAACAGAAGGACAGAATTCTAGGTTATAGAGAGTTGCTTAATCAGAGGAACGATTTGAAAGACAATTAGGTGACAGGCCTGTCCAATGATTCTGGAGTGCCCTGTGAAGTACTCATTGAACTAACTTCTTAATAGCTTATCTTATCTAGCCTTATGAGTTCCTTATATAAGGACCACTTCAATGTGGAATCCTAAAACACTGAAATATTTATCTGTTCAGCTGATAGGAGCCAGAAGCTACCAGAGGGAAGGACTGGTTTGCTAAAATCAGGGGTTCTGTGAACTTGTGTGCTTCAGGCTATTCTGAAAATGGCTCCTCAAAGTCTTCCTCAATGATGTTCACAGGTGAGCAAGAAGTATTTAATGCCCAGAAGTCTTGGTAAACCAGTCTGACAAAGCTGCTTATCTCTGTGATGATCTGTAGATTTCCCATGTGTAGAGGTGAATTCTGGATCCATTCCTAGCAATGATGCAAGACCTCAGGACATGCATGTTTCTTTGCTTTTAGCAGTGCCTCCCTCTTATTAGGCTATTATGATTACTCCTTTATCTTTGTGGTGTTGTTATTATTTTATCTTATTGCATTATATGAACTATAAGCTATTTAAATAATTTCTTTAATATAAAGAGATATACACAAACAAACAAAATTTTGTTCACCACGCCACACAAGACATTTCTGAACTTCCTTCTCTTTTCTGGTCTCTGATATTCTCTCTCAGGGAAACAATTTAGAGTGGTTGTTTTTGTTGTTGTTAGGTGCTGTCGAGTCAGTTCCAACTCATATCGACCCTATACGCAACAGAACGAAACATTGCCCAGTCCTGAGCCATCCTTACAATCGTTGTTATGTTTGAGCTCATTGTTGCAGCCACTGTGTCAATCCACCTCACTGAGGGCCTTCCTCTTTTCCGCTGACCCTGTATTCTGCCAAGCAAGATGTCCTTCTCCAGGGACTGATCCCTTCTGACAACATATCCGAAGTATGTAAGATGCAGTCTTGCCATCCTTGCCTCTAAGGCACATTCTGGCCTTACTTCTTCCAAGACAGATTTGTTCATTCTTTTGGCAGTCCATGGTGCCCATCAATGGATGAATGGATAAATAAATTATGGAGTATTCACACAATGGAATACTACGCATCGATAAAGAACAGTGAGGAATATGTGAAACATTTCATAACATGGAGGAACCTGGAAGGCATTATGCTGAGTGAAATTAGTCAGTTGCAAAAGGACAAATATTGTATAAGACCACTATTATAAGAACTTGAGAAATAGTTTCAACTGAGAAGAAAACATTCTTTTGTGGTTATGAGGGGGGGAGGGAGGGAGGGTGGGAAAGTATTCACTAATTAAACAGTAGATAAAAACTACTTTAGGTGAAGGGAAAGACAGCACACAATACAGGGGAAGTCAGCACAATTGGACTAAACCAAAAGCAAAGAAGTTTCCTGAATAAACCAAATGCTTCAAAGGCCAGTGTAGCAGGGGCAGGGGTCTGGGGACCACGGTTTCAGGGGACATCTAAGTCGATTGGTATAATAAAATTTATTAAGAGAACATTCTGCACCCCACTTTGAAGAGTGGTGTCTGGGGTCTTAAACGCTAGCAAGGAGCCATCTAAGATGCATCAATTAGTCTCAGCCCACCTGGATCGAAGGAGAATGAAGAACCCCAAGGACACAAGGTGATTACGAGCCCAAGAGACAGAAAGGGCCTCATGAATGAGCAACTACATCATCCTGAGACCAGAAGAACTAGATGATGCCCAGCTACAACCGATGACTGTCCTGACAGGTAACACAACACAGAATTCCTGAGGGAGGAGGAGAGCAGTGGGATGCAGACCCCAAATTCTCTTAAGACCAAACTTAATGGTCTGACTGAGACTGGAAGGACCCCAGTGGTCATGGCCCACAGACCTTCTGTTGGCCCAGACGGGAACCATTCCCAAAGCCAACTCTTCAGATATGGATTGGACTGGACAGTGGGTTGGAGAGGGATGCTGGTGAGGAGTGAGCTTCTTGGATCAGGTGGACACTTGAGACTATGTTGGCATTTCCTGCCTGGAGGGGAGATGAGAGGGTGGAGGGGGTTACAGGCTGGCGAAAAGGACATGAAAAGAGAGAGTGGAGGGAGAGAGCAGACTGTCTCATTAGGGGGAGAGTAATTGGGAGAGTGTAGCAAGGTGTATATGGGTTTTTGTGTGAGAGACTGACTTGATTTGTAAACTTTCACTTAAAGCACAATAAAAATTAGTTAAAAAAATGCAGACAGTATTAAAAATTAAATTTTGCAAATTTATAATTAAATGAGTTATACTGAGAACCACCTGCCCCTCCCCCCAAAAAAGCCAAACCCACTGCCACTGAGTAGATTCCGACTCCTAACGACACTATAGTGTAAATACAGCTGCCCCATAGGGTTTCCAGGGCTGTATCTTTCCCACAGAGCAGCTGGTGGGTTCGAACCTTCAGTTAGCAGTCTAGTGCTTTAACCCCCGTGCCACCAGGGCTCCTTCAATGCATAACAGAGGCCTTAATTGTTTCTGAGGCCCTCCTCTTACAAATGCTGGGCAGTTGTATTTATACTATAGCATGACCACTCCCTTTGGCCGTCTCAGTAGTGTGAAGTCACTTCCTGAGAGAAAGGAATCACTGTTACCAGCTACCTTTGCTTCTTGCTACTTTTCCATAGGCCTAGACTCCCCCTGCCCACATTTACAGTTGCAAGAAAACCTCCTTGTCCCATTTCTAGTGGTGATGTTGGTGAAAGATATGCTGGAGCTCAACATGAAGTTTGCTTTGTACACGCATGGTGTTTCTATTCCATCCACAGTTTCCAGTCTGACCCAACTGTGACAGGTTGACAAGAGTGTATCTGGAAATGGAAAAATATCAGTTAGGAGTGATATAGAGGGTTGGTAAAAGTTTTCTCGACAAAGGAAAGAAAACAAGCACTATGAACTTTTCCATTAAGGTATATTGGATTTGGAAACCCTGGTGGTGTAGTGGTTAAATGCTATGCTGCTAGCCAAAAGGTTGGCAGTTCGAATCCACCAGATGCTCCTTAGAAACTCTGTCAGGCAGTTCTGCTCTGTCCTATAGGGTCACTCTGAGTTGGAATTAACTCAGTGGCAATGGTTTTTTTCGTGTGTGTGGATATTGAATTTACGGCAATTCAGTGTTTTACTGTTTTTAAAATGTCAATGGCATGAAAACTGTCTCAAGAGATTTCTTTGACTTTTTGGTCTTAAAAATAAACACAATTTGGAAGTGGAAAATAAATAGATATACTTAAGAGAACCCACAAATTATATTTCTTTATATTCAAATGTAAGATGTAAGCTATGTGTAGAAAAAGTAGTTTCATGAGTCTTCTCTACCATGTATGCTACCTCATTGTCGTAGAACATAGTGCCTTTCACTTGAAACCCTGCAGTCTAGTTTCAGAAGGTGTCCTCTTGGAGCTGAAGAGTAATGGTGGAAAAGGAGCAAACAATTGCTTTTATTTAGAATGTTGAGGCACGGACAGCAACTGATCCCAAGAGTATTCAAAACTGGAAGCGGAAGCTTGCAGAATCAAAGGAGAACTTGACAAAATTTCAGGTCAAGTCACACAGATAATCTAGGACTAGGAAAGGAAGGAACTGGCAAGAAATTGCGCAAAGCCCAAAGTAACATAATCCTCCCCCCCCAAAAAAAAGCAGTCAGTGGGGATTAATTAGCAAGGAAGGGTCTTCCGTGGAGGCAAAGCCTGCCTTCCATAAAAAGCCACGTAGTCTGATACCACAGACGTTCCTATGATGTCTCTCTTGAGGTGACCAGTCCCAGGACTACGATGGTGAAGGCATATCTCTCCCCAAGCCCTGGCGATCTTGACAAACAGAACTTAGTTAGAGCAGAACCTTTAAAAAAAATGATTCAATATTGTGACATTTCCTAAACAGTGGCTGTTAATTTTGGGGTTTGCAGCATATTTTGCAGAATCAGAATGAGGTCTGGTTTTTTTTAAATCAGTAAATATAAGTAATTATTATTTTTTTTCCTTCACCACAACATGGTTTGAGAGGTTCTGAGTTTGAATGTAGTAAACACATGAGGCTGTTGGGAGGCTGCTCACGTTTCCAACACTAGACCAATTTCTCCCTCGGTGAACACTTCCTTCCCTCGTGGCATCACAGTTAGAAATGATTTTTATTCTTACTTATATATTTTAATATTTGTATCCATAATAGACTGTCAGTTAAATACAGGATCATAAAGAACACTGATGCTGAAACATGGGTATACGCCTATAAATTAGTCTTAAGAAGATCTTCATAAATTGGATTCGTCTGGTCAAAATTCTTATGTAATACACTAAGATGTTTCTAGCACTTCAAAATTTAATGTTCTTGGAGAAACTATACTAATAATTATATGCACTTTATTAGAAATAAAGACTATATAAAGAACCCTGGTAGCACAGTGGTTAAGCACTTCGCTGCTAACCAGAAGGTCAGTGGTTTGAACCCACCAGCCGCTCCATGGGATAAAGATGTGTCAGTTGGCTTCCATAGAGATTTACAGCCTTGGAACCCCTATGAGGAAGTTTTAATATATTATTTGTGAAGAAGGGCTTACAGGTAAAAATGTAAAACTTTCTTTCTCAATTAATATAGAACCTAAATATAAAAGTTATGAAAAAGTCTATTTTTATTGCTTTAATGTTCACTTCAATTTCAATTTACATTTCAGTGTATATAATCCATTGCCAGACAAGTCGATTCCTACTCTTGATGACCCTATAGGAAAGACTGGAATTGACCCCCAGGGTTTCCAAGGCTGTAATCTTTATGTGAGCAGACTGCCACATCTTTCTTCTGAGGAGCGGCTGGTGGGTTTCAACTGCCAACCTTTCGGTTAGCAGCCAAGGGCTTTCACTACTGAGTCAACAGGGCCCCTTTCGGTATATATACATATATAATGTTTACATCTATCTGTACATTTACGTGTATAAAATTATATAATATATTCTATGGTATTCAAATCAAACATGATATATTCCATTTTCACTTTTTTGTGGTAAATTGTTTTATATTACAAAATTAACTTAATGGAACTTAAATCAAAATGAGTCTTCATTCATTGTGATTATTATTAATGATTGTATTAGCAGGAATTTAATAATGCAGTCTTTACTATTTCAATCTAAAGTAAAATCATCTTTACGGAAAATCATTTGTCATATACCACTCAGGAGTTTTGGAAGTCCTGGGAGGGTTGGGGAGATTGTTTATTCCTGTGGAAGGAGTTTACAAGTTATACTGGAAATGGTAAGATATGATATAGAAGCTGGATGATCCCTTTAAATACATCTGCACAGCCCCCTCAGTTTTATAGGTGAGGAATGTTATCATTAGGTGCCATCAAGTCATCTCCAACTCATAGTGACCCTATGTACAACGGAACGAAACGCTGCCCGGTCCTGCGCCATCAGTCGTTGCTATGTCTGAGTCTTTTGTGTCAATCCATCTACCTGAAGGTCTTCCTCTTTTTAGCTGACCCTTTACTTTACCAAGCATGATGCCCTTCTCCAGGGACTGGTCCCACCTGATAACATGCCTAAAGTGCGTAAGACAAAGTATGGCCATCCTAGTTTCTAAGGAGCACTCTGGCTGTACTTCTATAACAGGTTTGTTTATTCTTCTGGCAGTCCATGACATGTTCAATATTCTTCGCCAACACCTTAATTCAATAGGCATCAATTCTTCTTCAGTCTTCCTTATTCTTTGTCCAGATTTTGCATGCATAAGAGATGATTAAAAATACCATGGCTTGGGTCAGGCACAGCTTAGTCCTCAAAGCGACATCTTTGCTTTTAACACTTTAAAGAGGTCAAAAGATTTGCTTAACACAGTACGTCTTTTGATTTCTTGACTACTGCTTTCATGGGCATTGAATGTCGATCCAAGTAAAATGAAAGTCTTGATAACTTCAGTCTTTATCATGATGTTGCTTATTGGTCCATGTCATGGATTGAATTATGTCCCCCCAAAAATGTATGTATTAACTTGGTTAGGCCATGTGTGGTTGTCCTCCATTTTGTGATTTTCCTATGTGTTATAAATCATAACCTCTGCCTGTGGTTAAAAGGATTAGGGTGGGATATAACACTCTTGCTCGTGTCACCTCCCTCATCCAAATGTAAAGGGAGTTTCCCTGGGGTGTGGCGTGCACCACCTTTTATCTTACAAGAGATAAAAGGAAAGAGAAACAAGCAGAGAGTTAGGAATCTCACACCATCAAGAAAGAAGCACCAGGAGCAGAGTGCATCCTTTGGACCCAGGGTTCCTGCACAGAGAAGCTCCTAGTCCAGGGGAAGATTGAGGAGAAGGACCTTCCTCCAGAGCCAACAGAGAGAGGAAGCCTTTTGCTGAAGCTGACGCTCTGAATTTGGACTTCTAGTCTACTAAAAAAAAAAAAAAATTTCTCTTTGTTAAAGCCATCCACTTGTGGTATTTCTGTTATAGCAGCACTAGATAACTAAAACAGTCCAGTTGTGAGGATTTTTGTTTTCTTTATGTGGAGGTGTAATCCATGAAGGCTGTGGTCTTTGATGCTGATCAGTAAGTGCTTCAAGTCCACTTCACTTTTAGCAAGCAAGGTTGTGTCATCTATCTGCATAACTCAGGTTGTTAATGAGTCTTCCTCCAATCCTGAGGCTGTGTTCTTCTTTGTACAGTCCGGCTTCTGAGATTGTTGGCCCAGCATACAGATTGAATAAGCATGGTGAAAGAATACAATCCTAATGTGCACCCTTCCTGATTTTAAATCACGTAGTATCCCCTTGTTCTGTTTCAATGACTTCCTCCTGGTCTAGGTGCAGGTTCCTCAGGAGCACAATTAAGTGTTCTAGAATTCCCATTCTTCGCAATGTTACCCATAATTTGTTATGAGCCACAGAGTTGAATGCCTTTGCATAGCAATAAAACACAGGTACACATCTTTCTGGTATTCTCTGCTTTCAGCCAGCATCCATCTGACATCAGCAATGATATCCCTCGTTTCATGTCCTCTTCTGAGTCCGGCTTGAACTTCTGGCAGGTAGATGAGGAATAGCACAACTTAATATATCACGGATTTCTATGTGATACAGACTAAATTTTATGCCCTGGGATGCTGCCACAAACTGTGACAATCTGAGATAACACGACTCTCTGATAGCATTAAAAAATTGTTTTCCTTTTATAAACAGAAGGACTTGAAATTCAGTGTTTTTAAAGAAATACTGAGCAGGAGACATCAACAAAATGACGCCTTCAGGCTTAAAAAACAAGGGTCGGACTATTTGTTGACATTTTTCTGAAAATAATGAATTGTTAAATGACAAAGCAATAAATGTTTGTGGAGAAACTTTCTTTTTAAAATAAACATAACTTTAAAAGAATGATCTGATAGGTATAAATATCAAGGAAATCGATTATTTTGAATTTTTACTCTATAGTTTCTATTGATTGAATGGAATTTTGGGATATGTATTTTTTTCATCCTCCCACTCAGAGCTAATCTAGTGAAATATGAAAAACTGAATGCCATCAAGTGGATTCCAACTCATTGTGACCCTATAGGACAGAGCAGAATTGCCCCATAGAGTCCTGAGGAGTAGTTGGTGGGTTTGAACCACTGACCTTTTGGTTAGCAGTGAGAGCTTTAACCACTGTGCCACCAGAACTTCTATCCAGTGGAATAGAACCACATAACTTCACCTCTGTAGCTTGTGGGCGTTTGTTGTGTCATTTCGAAATTAATACACCTCTTCTTACCAAGTGGGGAGACTTCGGGTGTCCCCAAAGTGCCTTCTATGTGCTCATGTGCACGTTTCCTTTATTGTAGTCCCTGCAAATATCCCCTGTCCACAAACTGCTGGTGAGGAATATGTGGATGTGATCATTAAGGTTGTGTGTGAACTTGGCTGGGCCAAGATTCTCAGTGGTTTGGCAGTTACAATGTAGTTTGGCAGTCTTAGGATGATGTGATCACTTCCATGATGAGATTTGACATAATGTGATCACCTCCATGATGGGATGTGCTGTGAGTGGCCAGTCATGTGAAAGGAAGTTTACTTGGGTATGTGGCCTGCATCCAATATAGGTGAACTTTCTGGCAAGGCTTGTGGGTTTTCGTTTGTTCTGGATTCTGCACTGGCTCCTGTTTATCTGACCTCCTTTTATTGGACTTGAGGTAGGAGCGTACCTGCTGTTTGACTGGCCCATCTTGGGCTTGCCAGGCTTGTGGCTACGCGGATCAGGAGAAGACTCCAGCTTGATCCACACACTTGGGATGTTCCAGCCTCTACAACAGCATGGACCATTTCCTTGATATAATTCTCTCTTTATCTATATTTATACACTTTACTGTGGGTGCTCACTGTCTCAGGTGCTCTGGGGGTGGAGGGTTGTTCTTCTTCCAGGCTTGGCATCGCTGCTGGTGGGAGCCCTTAGGTGCCAATATTGCTCTTTACGGGTCAACTTCAGTACTCAGAGCGACACTGTAGTCCCATGTCAAAATGTCCTCACTTTCCAACAGTGTCACTTTTTGTCTCTTGAATCCCGAAGTGACTCTGGAGTCCTTGGATGGTGCAAATGGTTAATGCTGTCAACTGCTAACTGAAAGGTTGGAGGGTTGAGTCCACCCAGAGGTGCCTCAGAGGAAAGACCTGGCAATCTACTTCTGAAAAATCAGCCCTTGAAAAACCTACAGAGCACAGTTCTACTCTGACATGCATGAGGTCAACATGAATAGGAGTCAACTCGAGGGCAACTGGTATTTTTGAAGTAGCCCTGATTGGGTCCTGAGATACAACAGGTTTCTTAGAGAAATGGTGCCTCTGGTTTCTGCCTGCAGCTTCCTCGAGGTATGGGTAAACTTAGCCCTCTAGGCGAGGGTGGGGACACACACACCATACTGTCTCTCCAATTGCCATTTCTCTTTCTTTCCTCCCAGACTTTCACAATAAAACTTCCTGCTTTTGAGTCCTCCATTCCCATCAACTCAGGCAATTGATCCTAGAGCCCCACTGGCTCACAGGCTCACCTGACCCAGCCAGACTCTCACTCGTGGCTTGGGTTCTGTGGTAATTAATAATAGCATACAGTTGTAAGGTGTACATTTTTTCCTCATGAAACACCTGCGAGGTGGGCAGTTTCACCTCTGAGAGGCTAATGAGTTGTTTGATGTAATGAAGCTAGTAAGACACAAAACGAGCACTCGAATCCACCTTTTGGGAGACTCTCATCCCCATGACACCATGGTTCCACTCAGGCATTTTTTCACCAACCATAGAAAGTTATATCCGTAAGGGACATTTGGGAGTATCTACTCCAGCTCCTGATTTTACACATGAGAGAATTGAGATTTGTTAGATTTTTCCTAAGGCTGAGTGTCTTAGTTTCCTAGGTCTGCCACAAGACAATACCACAAAGTGGGTGGCTTTAAAGGACAGAAATGTATTTTCTCACAGTTCTGGAGGCCAGAAGTCCACATTCATGGTGTCAGCAGGGCTTTGCTCTCTCTCTTTGTCAGCGTTAGGGGAAGATCCTTCCTTGTCTCCTCTAGCTCCTGTAGCCTTGGGCATTCCGTGGCATTCCTTGGCTTATAGATGTATCTTCTTCCTCCTGTGTATGGCTGTTTCCGTATCTGTCCTCTTTTTAAGATGCCGCTCAGAAAGCATTAGGGTTAGGATCCGCCCTACTTTGGTATGATTTTGTTAACTGATATCTGCAAAGAAAGACCCTATCTCCTCAAACAAGGTCACATTCACCAGGGCAGAGCTTAGGATCTTTTTGGGGGACACAATTCAATCCCAAACACTGAGCCAGGAGTAGAGGCCAGTTAGAAGGCACTTCCTGTTTCCTTTTGCAGGACATGTGGATGGGGTAGTAGAGATGTTGTGCCTCCTGAAGATGCCATCCTCCTTTGGAGATGTTCTACTTGGTTATTTCTCCCTGAATGACAGCCTGGAATTATTTTGAGGGCTGAAAACCAGTGAAGCTGTTAATAAAAACAATGGCCTTAGATATGTCGAATGACTAGAATCCATCTTGCTCTTTCCATCCTTAGGCCTGGAAGCTCACTCTTATTATCTGACAATTGGTCATTGACTGGAACAACTTGGCAGATAGGGTGAATACCACCTGGGGAAGGTGGAAACCCCCTGGTCTATTTGTAAAGTGATATTTATGTGCAAGGGTAACTTTCTGAAGTTAGTGTGAAGTAACGGAAACCCTCAGGTGGAGACTTGGAATATCTTGGCTCTTTCTCAGTCTCCACTAGTCAGTGGCCATGTGACCATGGAAAGTCATTTCTGTGGTCACAATGCCACTGACTAGAAGACACTGAGTCTCTGTTTTCCTCATCTGTAAAATGGCCACCTTAGTAATCCCTGCCTGTCACAAAATAAGATGATTGTAGGTTCAGGTGAGATAATGTATGGCAAGCATCGTGAGTACTGATAAGTGTGCTGCCATGTGAGGCACCATTAGTAATTAAAGTGTTTAAGCTTACTGTACAACCTGGTTCTCTCAACATACCCTGATTGCATAAAGGTTCCTCAGCTTTGTTATGGCTGAAGAAATGTTAAACTAAGAAGCTAACTTTTTCCCTTAAAAATGGTTTTTTTGCTGACATAATGGTAAGTACTCCTGGAAAGTTTTTAACAGAAATGTTTTGAGTCAGTGGTTCCGGTTGCCTAGACAACTTAACAATTGCACCAACTCCAGAGTATGTGAGGCTAACTGCTCTTTCTCCTGCTCCTGAAAGGAACACCTAGCTTGAACTTTAAGGTGACACTTTTAGAGCAGAAAACCCCTTCTGTTCCGGTTATGGTGATGTCTGAGCTTCCTAAGGTTGCCATAACAAAATACCTCAAAGAATAACTTTAGGGAACAGGTATTTATTTTCTCAGAGCTCTGGAGGCTAGAAGTCCATATCAGGGTATCAGTCCCGTCAATTTCTTCTGAGGGCTTTGTCTCTCCCCTAGTTTCTGGTGGCTGCGGGGAGTCTTTGGTGTTCATTTGCTGCTTGTAGATGTGTCTTCTCCCTGTGCATGGCTCTGTTTCTATGTCTGTCCTTCTCTCTTACAAGATACCATTCAGAAGGTATTATGATTATGGCCCACCTTACTTTGGTATGACTTCCTTAACTGATAATACCTGCAAAGAAAAACCCTAATTTCCCCAAACAAGGTCACATTCACCAGAAGGGGTTAGGGCTTCAACATATCTTTCTGGGGGACACAATTCAATTCATAACAGTGGAGTTTAAGTTTAGGAACTCTAGAAATTTGAAGGATGACTAGGACTCTCCCTCCTTCCTCCTATATATGGGGAAAAGGAATCAAGAATTGCCTCCTTTGCATCTGAGCACACTGGGTACCCTAGGTAGAAGACCAAGCATTTCTTTTATAAAGAATAGTCTATGATACAGGTGTTGGTCCTGCTCTCAGTTGTTGGGGATGGGAGTGAACAAACACACTAGTGACTGTGCCTTCCTGAGTCACGTGACTCTGATGGCCATTCGTTCCACTGCAACAGGGTGGCACAGTACATTTCCTTAGGAAGCTTCCTTTTATCTCCCAAGGAAAGTTAGAGGAAAAAGTAAGATTGGAAGGATTGGAAGGATTCGACTGTATCACCTAGGTTCAATCAGAGGAGCAGAACCACGACGAGTGATCTGAAATAAGGGATTTATTATAAGGATTAGACAGACACGATTTTGGGAGCTGGTAAAGAGTTCTATGTAAGGCAGTTGTCTCTACATCTGATGTGGACCTGAAGTTGCTGTAGGCCTGTAGGACTGGCTGTAAAAGAGAAAAGCTGGGCCTAAAGTAGAGGAGACAAAAAGTCGACTATAACCCATGAGGTTAAGCTGGATCCCTCAGGGACAGATTCATCAGGGACTCGGAGTAGCCAGAGGAAGTCCTCTGGCAGGAACTGAGAGCCTGGAGAGTCCACCTCAACCAGGTCAATTAGCAGATCAGTGACAACGTGTCTCATGCCCTTTACTGATCTTCAGAGTATAAAAGGAGCTGATTCACTTCAGCTTTCCAAAGTTTATATAAATAGCTCTGGTTGCCAACCCTAACCTGGCATAACGAGGGAAAGGAAATTCTGAGAAGTGTAAAGCCTGAGTCCACCTTAGCTAAGATGACACAGTACCAAGTTACCAGCCACATATTCATAGAATCCTTTTTTCAACTATATGTTCAGAGTTTCCACAGAATTTTTCCACAGAATTCTAGTAAGTTTCTTCCAGAAGAAGGACAGTATTGGCTTCTAATTTAACTGATGTTTACCACTACAATGAGCAAATCCATGAGCTATCATAGTTTTTTCCCTATTTCTTCCTCCTACCAACCCTAAGAGATAGGCATTATGTCATCTGCATTTTATAATTGAGGGTACTGGAGTTTACCCACCAGGTAACCTGGGGTAGAGAAAGAAGCAGGGATAATAACTACTGCCAATATAATGTCCCTTGGCTTTTAGACCAGGAGCAATAAATTGACAGTCACCAGCGAAACCTGAAGGAGCTGGTTGAGATTGGGCAATGTCGCCTGGAGCCACATTTCTTGGGTGGGAAGTGCTTGAACAGGCTGTCTTGGAACTGGGCACAAGCTTCATTATGTTCACTGCTCCTCAGGAAGCAAATGAGTGTTCTCTGGGTGATGATGGACTTCTGGCCATCCTCGTTCTGTTGTCAAGTTCATCTGAGAAATCAAAGAATTGTCCTGGTTTAGCCACCACATCAAGAACTTCCCTAGCATTTTGAATGGAGGTTATACTCATTTCAATCATAACTTGAACCAAAAACGTTGACATTTTTCAATGCATTTATAAAATCTTCACCTTCTTCAATCTCTCTTCTTGCTGATGAAAAACATCTGATTTTCTAAGCATCAAGTGACAGAAAATATTCTGCCAGCAGAAAACACAATAGCCTATTGGATACTTAGGGCTCAATTTCACAGGGTAGCCATACTTTGCCTTTGGGGACTATTTATCATTTAAAATGCCAGCACTTAGTCATAGTTGTATTTTGGAAACTTATCTCTAGGAAACATGGCTTGGAAGAAAGGAAAGGAATTGCCTTACTTTTTAAAACAACCTTCATATATGAAAGCGATGAGAGAAGGAAATTAATCTAATAGCTGTCAGAATATTTGGTCTAAGGACACCTGGGCTCTTTCTAGCCTCCTTTTTAATGTTCGTTATCCATTCATCTGGGTGCCATCATTGTATGCTGAGAATTCAAAGCTGGGTAAGATATATTCTCTGTTTCGAAGAAGTTTTGAATCTCATAGAAAAGAGGAATACAAACAAATTAAGTATTCAGAATACTATTGAAAAGTCTGCCAGGCTGCTGTGGGTTCACAAAAGTGGAAAAAACTTTCATAGAGAAAACCACTCTTCAGCAAGACTTGAATGTTGAACTGATTTCTTGAAACAGAGCTTCCGCATCTGGGTGACAGGGCACATAGATTACAGGTGTAAGTTATTGATCTCCTCAGCTTTTGAACTTTCGAAGCCTCTTTTATACACTACCTGCTGTACAAATACTATAATTTTTTAATGTGTACCACAACATGAAAAATATTGGGGAGCACTGCTAAGCACACTGGGAAGTGGGCAGAGCAGAGGAAGCTGCCAGAGCAAAGATACTGAGGTGTGAGTCACTGCCATTTCGGGGGGAGTGTCGCACAAGAGTTATGAAAATATATAATGCTGATTAAAGTAGCCAGAATTGACTATGAAAGGCTGCATTTGTTCAGTCATTCATTCATTTAACAAATATTTGCTAAGCACCTACTGTGTTCTGGCACTGCACTGATATACTAAGAAGTCTGGCTTTTATCCTTTAGCTAGTGAGGAACATGTAAAGAATTTTAAATGGAAATGCCATGTTCAGATCTGTGTTTTAGGAAGTTCACTCTTCTCAAAGGGTTTAAGTTGGATTAGAGTACTATGAGATTGGAAGCATGAAGACCCCTAGGAGATGTCTATAACAGATTATGTGAGAGGTGGTTAAGCCTTGAACAAAGGCACTAGCATTGGGGATGGAGAGGCAGAGATAGATATAGAGTTGAAAAAAAAGAATTGGCTACGTATTGTTTGCAGTAAAGTGACTGATAGGAAGGGATAGAGGATTCAATCATTTATTCATCCAATCATATATTGATCACTTATTTTTTGATTATTTGTGAGAGGCTCTGGAGAAATAATGGTGAGTAAAACAAATACAGTTCCTAATCTTGGATTTTACATTTTGGTAGGGGACTTATTAATCAAATAATCACAAAACCCTAAATTATTGTAGATATAAGAGCAAGATAGTGTGGATTGTGTTTATTGAGAGCCTAATAATCTATTCTAGGAGTCAGGGAAGGCAGCCCTGAGAAAGGAAGGTTTGAATTGGGATTGGAAATAAACTAGAATCTGGATAGGATGTTGTGATAGGAAAGAGAATTGCAGGCTGAGCCAGCATATATAAAGCCCTTGTGGCTACGGGGAACACAAGCATATTAAAGATGGTGAAAGAAGACCAGTGTAGCTGGGATACAGCACAGAAATAAGGAGTGGTGTGCGCTAAGACTGGAGAAGAGGTAGGCGCAAAACACGCAGGGCCATGAGGGCTGGGCAAAGGATTTGGTATTTATATTCAGAGCAAGGAGAAACCAGAGAAGAGTTTTATGCAAAATGGTGTGTGTGTGTGTGTGTGTGTGTGTGTATGTGATGTGATCACTTTTGAATTTTATAAATTTCAAAATTATAAGGAGGAGAATGGATTGGAACAGAACAAGAGTGGACACATGGGAGACCAGTCAATCCTATTACACTAGAAGGGGTGAGATTTGATGGTAGCTAGAATTGGAATTGGGTGGTGGCATTAGGTGGAGAGAAATGGATGGATCTGAGGGATATTTGAATGACAGAGTCAACAGGACTTGGTGATGTATTGGGGAGGGGGAATAAGAGAAAGAAAGGTTGTATTCATAGGTCTGCAGTTTGTGTGATGAGGTGGATGACTATTTCATATTAGCTGAAACTGGAAACATAGAAAAAGGAGTGGGTAAGGGAGGAGGAAGGTTAGTGAATTCAAGTTGAACATGTATCTGTGGGACTTTTACATGGGTATGTTCAATAAGCTTTAAGAAGTCAGGCATGAGATCTAGGTAAAGCTATAGAATTGAGAGTCTTCAGGCTGTAAGTAATGGTCAAATATGTGGGTGCAGATTATCGCCGATAAGGAAGAAAGAATGTGTAGGGTAAGAAGAGAAGAGGATTGAAGGCAGAAGCCTGGGCAGTTCCAGTGCATAAGGAAGGGCCAAGAAAGAAGAGCGAACCAGGGAGTTTGGGAAAGAGAATGATACTCCATTGAAGTCATTGTTGACCTTAAAGGAGACAGATTTGTCAACCCAAAGGAGAACAGATCAATGAACGATGGTGTTTGAGCCTGCAAAAATCACTTGTCTCTCTTTAGAAAACCAAAGGCTGAGTCTATGAAATAGCAATATGACTTGATAAAAAGTGGGGCAGTTTTACCCTGTCCTATAGGGTCACTATGAGTAGCAATTGACTCTCTGGTAGCGGATTTGGTTTGCTTTTTTTCGATAGTAGCCTTTGAAGCCCTGGTGGTGCAACAAACGGTTAAGTGCTTGGCTGCTAACAAAAAGTTTGGCAGTTCGAACTTACCCAGCGGCTGTGCAGAAGAAAGGGTTGGACAGCACAGAAAACCCTATGGGGCAGTTCTACTCTGTCACATGGGGATCTATGAGTCAGAATTGACTCAACAGCACCCAACAACAACATATTAGTCTTTATTGGCCCCATTTTTAATCAACACATAATTATTATGTACCTATCATTTACAAGGCACTGTTAAACACTTGAGTGGCTACAAAGAAATATAAATTCTGGCTTCCTTCCAGCCCAGCCCACATTCCACTTTCTTCATGGACACTCTTGACCCCTCTGGCCCCCAACGATGCTACCCTCCTTTGAACTCTTGTTGGGCTTACACATGCTCTTCTAAGATGTAGACTCAGCAAGATGGTGGCTCAGAAATGCTTGGACTTGGCAGTTCTTCTGAGACAGTGCTTGGAAGGTTAATCGTAAATTAATCAGAGCCAGATGGATTTAATCAGACTTGCAGAAAGATGTAAAATAAGATCTGGACTCACTAAACATCCACCAGCCTGGAAACATTCTGATAAAGATGACAAGAGTTTACAGCACTCGGGAGAATTTTACGCATTTGTAGGCTGGGACCCAAAGGTTTCTGATGTAATTGAATAAAAATATTGATCTTCCCAGTGGAATAAAAGTTTCTTAGACCTCCTTGTGGGGTCATATCTGTCCTGGGTTGAATAATCCCTTTCTTGGTGTGGGATCTTCACTGGCTTTTGCAGGCTGCATGTGTTAATCTAGCTTACGCAGGTTTGGCTCACACAATTATAGAGAATTTTGCCTTTGGGACTGTCCTGTCTGTGTCTTTATGTTCTTGCTCTTCCCCAGGTGCTTATACCCTCTTGAGGACTTTGGGCTACCTAGGTTCTTCCTCTGTAGCCATCCTCTGGGTACATCATGATTTTCCTCCAAAGTAACTTGTCCAGTGTCCTATGCCTTCAAGGGTCTACTCTCATTTCTAAAGTGATTTTTAGTTTTTTGATGGAATACCCAGTGTTCAGTTTTTTTCAGCTGAGACTGGCTTAGTGTGTTAACCTTCCCCAACCACCCCCCCACGACATATACACCTGGAACCACAGTACTCTAAACCAAAAGAGTGAAAAAAAAAAAAAATAGTAGCATTCCAGAAACTCAATGAGGACATACTGTGGGTTAAAAAACTGGGCTTGTTCTTTGTGGCGAATGTGTCCTGAACAATGAATATATTTTCATATATATTTTTTCTCAGATCTAGACTGTCAAAAATTAGTGAATGGTTTTTGAAATCAAATTGGCAGTATGTGATTCCAAGTGTTAGAATAACACCTACTTCACATGGAAGGGCTGGAATCCAGGTTCCTGGGTGGCAGAAGCATTTTGCAACTGGCAAATAACTTAAAGCTTGTTGGTTTGAACCCACCCAGTGGCCCTACAGGAGAAAGATCCAGTGATCTGCTTCCATAAAGATTATAGTCAAGAAAACCCTATGGAGTAGTTCTACCCTGTAACACGTGGGGTGGGTTGACATCGACTTGATAGCAATGGGTTTGTTTTTCCAGTTTGCATTACTTGCTAACATTATGTTCTTGCTGATCAGTTAAGTTGCTCATCATGGCCCTATCAGATCTGGTAAACAGCACAGGTATCACAGGTGTTATAATCCAACAATACACATTAACTATATTTATAATTACATTTAATTGTACTCATTCCATTTGATTTAATGGTACACCATCTAGCCTTGAGCTCCCGTCCCTTTTCAATCACAAGCAGTGGGGTATATGGCTAACCCTAGGGCATGTGGCTTCTCCCTGCGCCACATTTCCTTCTATGCCTACCTTTCTCTCTTTGTCCTGTCTGCCCCTGCTCCTCTTTCAGTGGTCCTGTGGCCACAGGCTCTGGGTGGTGTAGCTGCTGCATTGTATCAGGAATTATGTCTGGCTGTGACAAATCAGGAAACCCTGGTGGCGTACTGGTTAAGTGCTACGGTTGCTAACCAAGAGGTCAGCAGTTCAAATCCGCCAGGCGCTCCTTGGAAACTCTATGGGGCAGTTCTACTCTGTCCTATAGGGTCTCTATGAGTCGGAATCGACTCGACAGCAGTGGGGTCTTTTTTTTTTTGGTGGGTGACAAATCAGGGAGTGGTCAGTCTGAGCTCAGAGAAGGTTCCTTTGATCAGTGGGGTCTGGATGAAGCAACACAGGTTATACCCCGAGCTTTCCCTCAGGGCAGCCTTGCTCACGTCTCTTTTTACTCCCTGCCTACACTCATCCCAGGCAAAATTTTTTTTGTTTGTTTTTTGTACACTCATCCCATACAAAATTCTTACCAACTTATCTCCCTGTGGTTGCTCTATGATCTGTTCACATCATCATGTTAGTCATCCTTCCCTTAGATTGTTCTTGGATGATGTTCATCGGTTACCTCAATCTCATTAGTTGGTCCCAAAGATCATGTTTCATGGGTACGTACATACATCCTCCATACTATGTACAGGCATTTACATTTATTATAAAATAGGCACTGAGATAAGCGTTTCTCACACATATTCTCATCTAATCCTCACCACAATCCCACGACCTATTTTATGGGTAAGGATACTGAGGCTGAGGGAGATGAAGTAACTTGAAACCAAAGCAAGCCAAACCAAACCAAACCAAACCAAACCAAACCAAACCAAACCAAACCAAACCAAACCAAACCAAACCAAACCAAACCAAACCAAACCCTGTTGCCATCAAGACGATTCTGACTCATAGCCACCCTATGGGACAGAGTAGAATTGCCCCTTAGGGTTTCCAAGGCTGTAAGCTTTGCAGAAGCAGACTGCCACATCTTTCTCCTATGGAGCAGCTGGTGGGTTTGAACTCTCAACCTTTCAGCTAGCAGTTGAGTGCTTAACCATTGTGAAGAAGTAACTTAAATGGTGCAATATTCCACCACTTCAAAAGCTTTTGTACTCCTAAAAATTGTCTTCCATGATCTCCTTCCCAAATAGAATAGTGCACGAATCTTCTCTTTATTTCCAGCCCCACAGTCACCTCATCCGTGGAAGTCTACAAGAAACTTTTGTCTGTCTCCCACTCCTACCTCTCCACTATTATTCTCTGCCCTTTAGTCAAAGTGTAGCCATCATCAGAGAAAGTCTCAGGGAAAGGTTAGGACTCCAATTGGACCTTCAGGATGGGAATGATAAAGATGTTCCTGAATCATGGAGGTTCTGATGTGGCTGCTGAAGGCATGTAAAGAGTGTTCATTAAATAATCACTGAGGGAATGGACAAATAAACTGACCAATTATGAGTACAGTCCTTTACGACTGTTGCTTGTATTATACTATTATGTGCTATATTTAGCAGATTTTAACCATGATACTAAGGAGCTGTGGTGGTGCAGTGGTTAAAGTCTTTGGCTGCTAACCAAAGAATTGGCAGTTCGAACCCACCAGCCAATCCGTGGGAGAAAGAACTGGCAGTCTGCTTCTGTAAAGATTACAGCCTTGGAAACTCTATGGGCAGTTCTACTCTGTCCTAGAGGGTTCCTATAGAGTCACTATGAGTTGGAATCGACTCAATGGTAGTGGATTTTTTTGGTTTAACCATGATACTTAGACAAAACATTGTGTAGCCATGAATCATGTGGCTTGTTCAACAAGTTGTAATTAGAATTAAACAACAAAGTTTTCAAATGAAAAATAGGGCCATGATTGCAATTTGGTGAATTTTCTTGAATGGGAGTAAAGAGTAAAATAACCCAGTTTGACTCATTTTTTTTCACAGCCTGGAGTGGATTTTAAAACTCCCAAATAATCTCTCAAAAAGTTTGCCTCACTGTTTATTTCTCTGCCAATCCGAGGGTGAGTTTTTATCAAAATCTAGCAGTGCTCATTAGATTAAACATATTGAGGCAGAGGCAGTGCTACGTGTTCACTAAACTGTTTTATTTCCCTCAGGATCACATGGAGAGACCATATTTCTTTGCCCCCTTGTATCTAGATAGGATCATGTGACTAATTCTGGCCAATGAAATGTGAGCAGAAGTCACGTGCATCACTTCTGGGAGATAGCAAAGTATCTGATGCATCTTCCTCATTCTGTCTCCCCATTCACGTCTGCTTGGCACACCAAATGAGGGACTCCAAGATGGTAGAGCCACATGATGGAAGGAGCCAGAATCACTGAGACACCACTTTGAGGAGAGCTGCCAACACAAAGCAGCTTGTGATATGAGTGAAAAATGCACTTTTATTTTTGTTAAGCCGTTAAGATTTTGGTGTTGCTCATTATTACTGTTACTTATCTTGACTAATATTTATATCATCTGTGTCATGACAGAAAAAAGGTCAAGAACCACTCTAAGTTTACTCCAAAAACATATTTCCTGACTCTGACACTTGAGAATTTATTCTCCTTTATTTCCATTCCTAAAACATCACTGTCATCATCATGACCATCATCACTACTCTGTCACATATTGAGTACTTACTAAGAGTTAGGTTGTATCCTAAGGTTTTCCCACATAGCCTGCTGAATCAGTACCTTCCACCATCTCTCCCTGATATCTGTAGCCACACAGACCAGATTTCTTGATCGTAAGAAACTCCAAGTGTGTTACTATCATAGGCCATTGGCATTTGTTTGATCTGCCTGGAGTATTCTTCCCCAGATCTTCACTAGCTGGCTCATTTGAATCATTCAGGTTTCAACTGAATTATGTCCCCCTTGGAATCTCTGGATGGTGCAAATGGTTAACGTGGTTGGCTGCTAACCAAAAGGTTGGACGTTCAAGTCCCCCCAGAGCCGCCTCTGAAGAAAGGCCTGTGATTTACTTCCAAACGATCAGCCATTGAAAACCCTATGGAGCACAGTTTTACTCTGACACACATGGAGCTGCTGTCAGTCAGACTAGATACAACGGCAACTGGCTTATGACCCCCTCAGTGAGACCTTCCCTGATCATTCAAACTGATCATCTTGTCGAGTCACCCTGTTTTACTGTGTTCATAGCTCATATCCCTGTCTGAAATTATCTTGTTTCCTATGTATCCTTTGTTTCTTCTCTGGGCCCCTCCCTGCTCACCACTGTAGCCTCAGTCCAAGGTGTGGTACATAACAGGTACTCAGCAAATGCGTATTGAGTAAATGAATTAATGAAACTTATGGAGAAAGGAAACATTATTATCTTAAATTTTAGATGAGCAAGTTAAGACTATAGCTTTCAGTATGGATTACACCTCAACATAAAGAAAACAAAAAGCCTTAAAACTGGGCCAATAAGCAACATGATGACAAACAGAGAAAGGACTGACGTTGTCAAGGATTTCATTTTACTTGGATCCACGATCAACACCCATGGAAGCAGCAGTCAAGAAATCAAGAGACACATTGCATTGGGCAAATCTGCTGCAAAGGACCTCTTTAAAGTGTTAACAAAACAAAACAAAACAAAAAGATGTCACCTTGAGGCACTCCTGACCCAAGCCATGGTATTTTCAATCCGCTCATATGCATGCAAAAGCTGAACAATGAATAAGGAAGACTGAAGAAGAATTGATGCTTTTGTATTATGGTGTTGGCAAAGAATATTGAATATACCCTGGACTAACAGAAGAATGAACAAATCTGTCTTGGAAGAAGTAAATCTAGAACGCTCCTTGGAAACAAGGATGGAGAGACTTCGTAGCAGGAAGGACCAGTCCCTGGAGAAGGATATCATGCTTGGAGGAGTAGACCGTCACCAAAATGAGGAAGACCCTAGAGGAGATGGATGGATACTGTAGCTGCAACAATGGGCTCAAACATAACAACAATTTTGAGTATGGCTCAGGACCAGGCAGTGTTTCCTTCTTTTGTATATGGGGTCACTATGAGTCCAAACTGACTCCACGGCACTTAACATCAGCAACAACAAGCTAAAACTTAAACAGTCTCCCTTGTTCCCTCCCTGCCTGCCTCCCTCCCTACCGGCCTTGCTCCCTCCCTCCCTCTCTGCCTCCTCTCCCTCCATGGTGTGGGTCAGGAGTACCTCAAGGTGATGTCTTTGTTTTTGTTAACACTTTAAAGAGGTCTTTTTTTTAGCAGCAGATTTGCCCAATGCAATGTTTCTCTTGATTTCTTGACTGCGGCTTCCTTTCTTTCTCCCTACCCTCCTCCTTCCTCCTTCTGTCCCTTCCTTCCTTTCTTTCTTTTTTTATAATGACACAATGTACTGGTTGTGTCTCTGACTGAGATGAAGAATTCAGCACGCCATCTAGGGGTTTTTATTTGAACAAAGTCAAACATTTAGATATTTGGAAATATCAGAGTTTTGGAATGGGATAGGCCCAGCTACTTGACAGATGTATTCAAACCATTTGGACGGGCTTAAATCCTCGAAAGCATTAAAACAAATTCCTTGATGCATGTTTGAAGTGTGTACACTATTTTTTTTAAATTGTGGTGCAAATATACATAACAAAACATTAGCCAATTCAACAATCTTTACATGTGTAATTCAGTGACACTGATTACATTCTTCGTGTTGTGCGGCCGTTATTGCTTTTCTTTTCTGAACTATTCCACCACCGTTAACATAAACTCTGTGCTTTCTAGACACATGTACACTGCCTTTAATGTCTAAGTCCCACAAGTTAGACTTCCTCACCACTTCAATGCACACCTTTCTTCTCTGAAGAAAAGTGTTCCTTAATAAAGTAAGATTTGGAATTGTACATGCGATAATGACCCAAGAGTCAACATGCTAGTTACCATGGTGAAGGCTCTCAGAGTCCTACAGATAAGAAATCTGTTTACTTTTATTTTATTTAGCATTTCCCAAGTTATTTGACCATTGAATCCTTTTTTCCACATAATGGCTATTAGTATATCAAAAAAAAAAAATCATTGAGGAACACTGCTAGCTAAGAGTCATTGCATTTTGAGGGCCATTTTCTCATTTTCAGATATGAAAAGAGATAATGCATACTCAAATGACCGGCACCTATGTACTAGGAATTTCAGCGTGAGAACCCAAGCTGTTTTATCCTTAGTGTTTATAGTGTCTGGGTGTTTCCTAGGATATCAAGTGGCTATAAGCTAAAAGGATGGGGGTTTGGATCCACCCAGATGCACCTCAGAGGAAATTCCTGGTAATCTGCTTCTGAATGGGCATAGCCATGAAAGCTTTATAGGACAAAGTTCTACTTTGCAAAATATGGGATCACCATGAGTTGTAGTCTACTCAATTGCAATTGTTTTTCGTATCTGTTTTAGCCAGTGTTTTATTTGCATAAGGGATTGATTACAAAAATGGCCCCTGTTTTCCATCCGTCCCTTCATTCACACCTTTTCAGTGTGAGTTTGTAGTGCCCCCCATGGAGGGGTGAAATCTAATTTCAGGTCTCTGGGATATGTGCTGGTCATGGGACTTGCTTTGGTAAACAGAATGCAGTTATTGTTGTTGTTAGGTGCCGTCGAGTTGGTTCCGACTCATAGCGACCCTATGCACAACAGAAGGAAACACCACCTGGTCCTGCGCCATCCTCAAAATCGTTGTTATGCTTGAGCTCATTGTTGCAGCCACTGTGTCAATCCACCTTGTTCAGGGTCTTCCTCTTTTCTACTGACCCTGTACTCTGCCAAACATGACGTCCTTCTCCAGGGACTGATCCCTCCTGACAACATGTCCAAAGTATGTAAGACGCAGCCTGGCCATCCTTGCCTCTAAGGAGCATTCTGGCTGCACTTCTTCCAAGACAGATTTATTTGTTCTTTTGGCAGTCCATGGTATATTCAATATTCTTCACCAACACCACAACTCAAAGGTGTCAACTCTTCTTCAGTCGTCCTTATTCATTGTCCAGGTTTCACATGCGTATGATGTGATTGAAAATACCATGGCTTGGGTCAGGCGCACCTTAGTCTTCAGGGTGACATCTTTGCTCTTCAACACTTTGAAGAGGTCCTTTGGAGCAGATTTGCCCAACGCAATGCGTCTTTTGATTACTTGACTGCTGCTTTCATGGCTGTTGAATGTGGATCCAAGTAAAATGAAACCCTTGACAACTTCCATCTTTTCTCCATTTATCATGATGTTGCTCATTGGTCCAGTTGTGAGGATTTTTGTTTTCTTTATGTTGAGATGTAATCCATACTGAAGGCTGTGGTCTTTGATCTTCATCGGTAAGTGCTTCAAGTCCTCTTCACTTTCAGCAAGCTAGATTGTGTCATCTGCAAAACGTAGGTTGTTAATGAGTCTTCCTCCAACCCTGACGCCCCTTTCTTCTTCATATAGTCCAGCTTCTCAGATTATTTGTTCAGCATACAGATTAAATAGGTATGGTGAAAGAATACAACCCTGACGCACACCTTTCCTGATTTTAAACCAATCAGTATCCCCTTGTTCTGTACGAACAACTGCCTCTTGATCTATGTAAAGGTTCCTCATGAGCACAATTAAGTGTTCTGGAATTCCCATTCTTCTCAATGTTACCCATAGTTTGTTATGATCCACAGAGTCGAATGCCTTTGTATAGTCAATAAAACACAGGTAAACATCCTTCTGGTATTCTCTGCTTTCAGCCAGGATTCATCTGACATTAGCAATGATACCCCTGGTTCCACGTCCTCTTCTGAAACCAGCCTGAATTTCTGGCAGTTCCCTGTCAACATACTGCTGCAGCTGTTTTTGAATGATCTTCAGCAAAATTTTGCTGCCTGTGATATTAACGATATTGTTCTATAATTTCTACATTTGGTTGGATCACCTTTCTTGGGAATAGGCATAAATATGGATCTCTTCCAGTCAGTTGCCCAGGAAGCTGTCTTCCATATTTCTTGGCATAGACGAATGAGCACATCCAGTGCTGCATCTGTTTGTTGAAACATCTCAGTTGATATTCCATCAATTCCTGGAGCCTTGTTTTTCGCCAATGCCTTCAGAGCAGCTTGGACTTCTTCCTTCAGTACCATCGGTTCCTGATCATATGCTACGTCTTGAAATGGTTGAATATCAACTAATTCTTTTTGGTATAATGACTCTGTGTATTCCTTCCATTTTCTTTTGATGCTTCCTGCATCATTTAATATTTTCCCCATGGAATCCTTCACTATTGCAACTCGACGCTTGAATTTTTACTTCAGTTCTTTCAGCTTGAGAAACGCTGAGCGTGTTCTTCCCTTTTGGTTTTCCATCTCCAGCTCTTCGCACATGTCATTATAATACCTTACTCTGTCTTCTCCAGAGGCCCTTTGAAATCTTCTGTTCAGTTCTTTTACTTCATGAATTCTTCCTTTTGCTTTAGCTGCTCGATGCTTAAGAGCAAGTTTCAGAGTCTATTCTGACATCCATCTTGGTCTTTTCTTTCTTTCCTGTCTTTTCGGTGACCTCTTGCTTTCTTCATAGATGATGTCCTTGATGTCATTCCACAACTCGTCTGGTCTTCGGTCACTAGTGTTCAATGTGTCAAATCTATTCTTGCGATGGTCTCTAAATTCAGGTGGGATATACTCCAGGTCATATTTTGCCTCTCGTGGACTTGCTCTGATTTTCTTCAGTTTCAGCTTGAACTTGCATGTGAGCAATTGATGGTCTGTTTCACAGTCAGCCCTGGCCTTGTTCTGACTGATGATATTGAGCTTTTCCACCGTCTCTTCCCACAGATGTACTCAATTTGGTTTCTGTGTGTTTCATCTGGCGAGGTCCATGTGTATAGTCATCGTTTATGTTGGTGAAAGAAGGTATTTTCAATGAAGAAATCGCTGGTCTTGCAAAATTCTATCATTCGATCTCTGGCATTGTTTCTATCTCCAGGGTCATATTTTCCAACTACTGATCCTTCTTCTTTGTTTCCAACTTTCACATTCCAATTGCCAGTAATTATCAATGCATCTTAATTGCATGTTCAATCAATTTCAGACTGCAGCAGCTAATAAAAATCTTTTATTTCTTCATCTTTGGCCTGAGTGGTTGGTGTGTAAATTTGAATAATAGTTGTATTAACTCATCTTCCTTGTAGCCATATGGATATTATCCTATCACTGACAACGTTGTACTTCAGGATACATCTTGAAGCGTTCTTTTTGATGATGAATGCAACACCATTCCTCTTTGAGTTGTCATTCCCAGCATAGTAGGCTATATGATTGTCTGATTCAAAATGGTCAATACCAGTCCATTTCAGCTCACTAATGTGTAGGATACCAATGTTTATGTGTTCCATTTCATTTTTGACGATTTCCAATTTTCCTAGATTTATACTTTGTACATTCCTGGTTCTGATTATTAATGGATGTTTGCAGCTGTTGCTTCTCATTTTGAGTTGTGCCACATCAGCAAATGAAGGTCCCGAAAGCTTTACTCCATCCACATCATTAAGGTCGACCCTACTTTGAGGAGGCATGTCTTCCCCAGTCATCTTTTGAGTGCCTTCCAACCTGGGGGGCTCATCTTCCATCACTATATCAGACAATGTTCTGCTGCTATTCATAAGGTTTTCACTGGCTAATGCTTTTCAGAAGTAGACTGCCAGGTCCTTCTTCCTAGTCTGTCTTAGTCTGGAAGCTCAGCTGAAAGCTGTCCTCCCTGGGTGACCCTGCTGGTATCTGAATACCAGTGGCATATCTTCCAGCATCGTAGCAACACACAAGCCCCCACAGTACAACAAACTGACAGACACATGGGGGAAACAGAATGTAGGGCAAGTGAAATTTTGCCAGCTCTGAGCTTAGGCCTCCAGAGACCTCTAGTGATTTTATTTTCTCTCTTGGAACCTCTCTATACCACCATGGGAACCAGCCTGGGTAAGCCTATCCGGTTCAGAGTAACATGTGGTCAAGTTACCCTTGACACCACAGCTCTCAGACAGCCAACCACCAGACACATGAGGCAATTCTACATCAACCAGTTGACCCAGTTTTGTGATTAAGCCTGTCTGGAGATCAACTAAATGAGCCCCAATCAGAAGAAACTTCTAGCTGGCCATCAAGTCATGAACAATAATAATTTTTTATTTTTTTTAAGCTACTAAATTACGAGATGGTTTTTATGCAGCAATATGTAACCGATACAGAGACCAAGGTGTCTCCTGGGAAAGCAAATATCCTAAAGGTAAGAGGCACTACTATGCATTCATTTGACTCAAGGATAATGGATTTTGTTCAGAGGAGAGGGAAGAGGTACAGCAGTGGTCCTCAAGTGTGGTTCCTCGACCAGCAGCATCAATATCACTTGGGATCTTGTTAAAAATACAAATTCCTGGGCCCCACCTTGGACCTACTGAATCAGAAGCCAGGGGGGTAGAGCCCAACAATCTATTGTAAGAAGCCGTTGGGGTTATTCTGATGCACGCTAAGGTTTGAGAACCACTGGGATAAATTAAGAAGGCTGAAGTAAGAATAAGGTTTCTTATACTTCTACCCCTGGACATTCTTCACATGATATTTACAGTGTAACAATTTTGGAGCAACCAAATAAGTACAACTATTTATGAAGGCTGGGCATTTCAGACAGTAGTTTGAAAGGCAAAGCATTTATATTCAACTCAGCAATACATATTTTGTTTTGAGTCCCAGAAGCTTAGAATTGGTCCCAATGTCTACAATAATTATTGTGTTCAAAAATCATTCCCCAAAGTAGTTTTTACAAAACCTGATGGTTTCAAGAAAATATTGCTGATACAAACACATGCCTATTACTAACACCTCACCCTGAGTGCCACCATCACTATTGTCATGTGCAGACATCGTGCTTAATACTTCAGGTACACTGTCCCACTTAATTCATGTGCAAAGACCTAGAGATAGAGAACCAAAAGGGAAGAACACACTCGGCATTCCTCAAGCTGAAAGAACTGAAGAAAAAATTCAAGCCTTGTGTTGCAATATTGAAGGATTCTATAGGAAAAATATTCAGCGATGCAGGAAGCATCAAAAGAAGATGGAAGAAACACACAGAACCGCTATACCGAAAATAATTGGTTGACATTCAACAATTTCAGGAGGTAGCATATATCAGGAACCAACGATACTGAAAAATGAAGTCCACTGAAGGCATTGGCAAAAAACAAGGCTCCAGGAATTGACAGAATATCAGTTGAGATGTTTTAACAAATGGATGTGCTAGAAGTGCTCACTCATCTATGCCAAGAAATTTGGAAGACAGATACTGGCCAACTGACTGGAAGAGGTCCAAATTTATGCCTATTCCCAACCAAATGTGCAAATTATCGACAAATATCATTAATATCACACACAAGTAAAATTTTGCTGAAAATCATTCAAAAGTGGCCACCAGAAATTCAAGCTGGATTCTAACGAGGACGTGGAACCAGGGATATCATTGCTGATGTCAGATGGATCCTGGCTGAAAGCAGAAAATACCAGAAGGATGTTTACCTGTGTTTTACTGACTATGCAAAGGCATTTGACTGTGTGGATCATAACAAATTATGGATAACATTGGGAAAAATGCAAATTCCAGAACACTTATTTGTGCTCATGAGGAACCTGTACATAGTTCGAGAGGCAATTGTCCAAAGAGAAAGAGGAGATACTGCATGGTTTAAAGTCAGGAAAGTTGTGAGTCAGGGCTGTAACCTTTCATCAACCTGTATGCTGAGCAAATAACCCCAGAAGCTGGACTCTATGAAGAAGAACAGGGCATCAGGATTGGAGGAAGACTTATTACCAACCTGCGTTGCGCAGATGACACAACATTGCTTGCTGAAACTGAAGAGAACTTGAAGCACTTACTGATGAAGATCAAAGACTACAGCCTGCAGTATGGATTACACCTCAACATAAAGAGAACAAAAATCCTCACAACTGGACCAACGAGCAACACCACGATAAACGGAGGAAAGACTGAAGTTGTCAAGGATTTCATTTTACTTGGGTCCGCAATCAACACCCATGGAAGCAGCAGTCAAGAAATCAAGACTCATTGTATTGTGCAAATCTGCTGTAAGAGACCGCTTTAAAGTGTTGAAAAGCAAAAACGTAACTTTGAAGACTAAGGTGCACCTGACCCAAGCCATGGTGTTTTCAATCCCCTCATATGCATGTGAAAGCTGGACAATGAATAAAGAAGACTGAAGAAGAATTGACGCCTTTTAATTGTGGTGTTGGCGAAGAATGTTGAATATACCATGGACTGCCAAAAGAATGGACAAATTTATCTTGGAAGAAGTATGGCCAGAAAGCTCTTTGGAGGCAAGGATGGGGAGATTACATCTCACATACTTTGAACATGTTATCAGGAGGGTTTAGTCCCTGGAGAAGGACATCATGCTTGGTAGGGTGCAAGGTCAGTGAAAAAGAGGAAGGCCCCCAAAGAGATGGATTGACACAGTGGCTGCAACACAGGGCTCAGGCATAGCAGGAATTGTGGGGACGGCACAGTGTTTCATTCTGTTGTACATAGAGTTGCTAGGAGCCAGAACCGACTCGACGGCACCTAACAGCAACAACAGCATCCCAATTAATGATCACAGCAATCCTATGAAGGAGGAGTTATTATTTTCGTTTCAAAGATGAGGAAGCAAAGGGATTTATAGGGATTAAGTAATTTGACCAATGTTACATAGCTAGCTAGAATGTGCTGGGCAGAAAGCTGATGTGTCTTTTTCTAACATTGTAAGAAAGAGCGATGAGCTGACAATGTTTAAAACCAGTGTTGTTAGCTGGCGTCAACTCAGCCCCTGAGTCATGGTGACCACGGGCTGATGAACCAGTAAGCATGGTATGCCTGGTTTACAGTAAGCAAGGTACGCACAGGCTTAATTGTGTTTACTTGCCTAATCTGTAGTGCGCAATTTCACAAGGGTTTTGGATTAGGAAGTAAACACAGTTAAGCCTGTGTGTTCTAAACACTGTCCGGTCCTGCATTTTTGCCATGGTGGCTTGCAGACAAACCCTGTGATTCATAGGGTTTGGTTGTTTTTTTCCCAAAAGTAGATTGCTTGGCCTTTCTTCCTAGTCCATCTTCATCTGGGACCTCTGCTGAAACCTGTCCAGCGTCATAGCAACAGGCAAGCTTTCACTGACAGACAGATGGCGGCTGTTCACAAGGCATATTGGCTGGGAATCAAGCTCGGGTCCCCTGCATGGAAGGTGAGAATTCTACAACTGAACCAAATGAGCTCTCCACCAGGGTGGGGAGGTGGGGAGTACTGATTTGTAATTTTCCTGATTTCTGTGGTGTAAATATTTACACCATGGCTGGTTTCAAGCTGCCATTGTGAAGTCACTGAGCTGGAGCTGGAAAGCTGTGTGCATGAGCCACTCTTATGATGGGATAGGAGCGGACTCCAGCACACCACTGATGGAAAACATGAATGAACCTTGCTTCCTGTGAGAAGAAGGAAACACTGATGTTTTAAAGTTTATCTTTAAAGTAATGATTTACAGAGAGGGATCATTTTGTAACTTTTAAATAGGCAGTGGAAATGTTCTGTCATAAGATTTTTTTTTTTTTTTGCTAGAAAAGGACATCATATTTGATAAAGTAGGGGGCCAGCAAAAATAATGGAAATTCTTAGCAAGATGGCTTGACGTAATAACCATAACAATGGGCTTCAAATCATGCTGATGGCATAGAATCAGCAGGACTTTATTCTGTTATACACATGGTTGCCATGAGTCAGAACCACCTCGAAGGCAACTAAAGTTTAAATTTTAGCTTTTAGAAAAATCAGCTAGCTTCATGGACCTTAGGGAGGTACTCACCTAATGCAGGCAGATCTAGGGGGAACCTCAGGAGAACATTTCATCTTGCCCCCTGACTTCAGCGAGGATGGCTTATCCAGGACAGATGGTGGTGTTTTTATCTTCTTGAAGATTTCTAAGCATGGAGGCATGACCACATTTGTCAATTTTCTCAACCAGTGCTTTATCAAGAAGCCCCTTTTCTTGGTTGATAGGGAAACTTTCCAACTGAAATTCAAACCTATTCTTCTTTGTTGTAGCTTTATAGACATGAAAAACTACTGACTGGCATTCACCTCTTAGAAGGTCTTCTGCTTTCACAAAAGATGTTAAACGATTCCTTTAGTATCTAAATCTAGCTTCTTCAAAAATGTCTTTCATCACATAAAGAGAAAGATTCTCAGTTGGGCAGGCTGCTGTGATTGCTCCCCCTAACAGTACGGACTTAACACCTCTCAAATTTCTAGATAAGAATGTTCTGACCAGTTTTTGACACCTCCTTTTCTTGATTTCACCGAGTGTCGAATTTTTTTATACAATTTTTATTCTGCTTTAAGTGAAAGTTTACAAATTATGTCAGTCTCTCACATAAAAACTTACATACACCTTGCTACATACTCCCAATTACTCTCCCCTTAATGAGACAGCCTGGTCCCTCCCTCCACTCTCTCTTTTCTTGTCCATTTCACAAGCTTCTAACCCCCTCTGCTCTCTCATCTCCCCTCCAGGCAGGAGATGCCAACATAGTCTCAAGTGTCCACCTGATCCAAGAAGCTCACTCCTCACCAGCATTCCTCTCCAACCCATTGTCCAGTCCAATTCATGTCCAAATTGTTGGCTCCAGGAATGGTTCCTGTCCTGGGCCAACAGAAGGTCTGGGGGCCATGACCACTGGGGTCCTTCTAGTCTCAGTCAGACCATTAAGTCTGATCTTTTTATGAGAATTTGGGGTCTGCATCACACTGCTCTCCTCCTCCCTCAGGGGTTCTCTGTTGTTTCCTGTCAGGGCAGTCATCGGTTGTGGCTGGGCACCATCTAGTTCTTCTGGTTTCAGGATGATGTAGTCTCTGGTTCATGTGGCCCTTTCTGTCTCTTGTGCTCGTAATCACCTTGTGTCCTTGGTGTTCTTCATTCGCCTTTGATCCAGGTGGGTTGAGACTCATTGATACATCTTAGATGGCCACTTGCTAGCGTTTAAGACCCCAGGCACCACTCTTCAAAGTGGGATGCAGTATGTTTTCTTAATAGATTTTATTATGCTAATTGGCTTGGATGTCCCCTGAAACCATGGTCCCCAAACCCTTGCCTCTGCTACACTGGCCTTTGAAGCATTCAGTTTATTCACAAAACTTCTTTGCTTTTGGTTTAGTCGCATTGTGCTGACCTCCCCTGCACTGTGTGTTGTCTTCCCCTTCACCTAAAGTACTTCTTATCTACTACATAATTAGTGAATACCCTTCTCCCACCCTCCCTCCCCACTCTTGTAACCACAAAAGAATGTTTTCTTCTCAGTTTAAACTATTTCTCAAGTTCTTATAATAGTGGTTTTATACAGTATTTGTCCTTTTGCATCTGACTAATTTCACTCAGCATAATGCCTTCCAGGTTCCTCCATGTTATGAAATTTTTCATAGATTCCTCACTGTTCTTTATCAATGTGTAGTATTCCATTGTATGAATATACCATAATTTATTTATCCATTCATCCTTTGATGGGCACCTTGGTTGCTTCCATCTTTTTGCTACTGTAAACGGTGCTGCAATAAACATGGCTGTGCATATATTTGTTCGTGTAAAGGCTCTTATTTCTCCAGGATATATTCCAAGGAGTGGGATTGCTGGATCCTATGGTAGTTCTATTTCTAGCTTTTTAAGGAAGAGCCAAATCGATTTCCAAAGTGGTTGTACCATTTTGCATTCCCACCAGCAGTGAATAAGTGTTCCAATCTCTCCACAGCCTCTCCAACATTTATTATTTTGTGTTTTCTGAATTAATACCAGCCTTGTTGGTGTGAGATGAAATCTCATAGTTTTGATTTGCATTTCTGTAATGGCTGTGTTTTTTTTTTTAATGGCTAATGATCGTGAGCATTTCCTCATGTATCTGTTAGCTACCTGAATGTCTTCTTTAGTGAAGTGTCTATTCATATCTTTTGCCCATTTTGTGATTGGGTTATTTGTCTTTTTGTAGTTGAGTTTTTGCAGTATCATGTAATTTTAGAGATCAGGCACTGATTGGAAATGTCATAGCTACAAACTTTTTCCCAGTCTGTACGTAGTCTTTTTACTGTTTTGGTGAAGTCTTTGGATGAGCATGGGTGTTTGATTTTTAGGAGCTCCCAGTTATCTAGTTTTTCTTCTACATTCTTATTGGTGTTTTGTATACTGTTTATGCCAGGTATTAGGGCTCCTAACGTTGTCCGTATTTTTTCTTCCATGATCTTTATCGTTTTAGATTTTATATTTAGGTCTTTGATCCACTTTTAGTTCATTTTTGTGCATGGAGTGAGGTATGGGTCTTGTTTCCTTTTTTTTTTGCAGGTGGCTATCCAGTTATGCCAGCACCATTTGTTAAAAAGACTATCTTTTCCCCATTTAACTCTTTTGGGGCCTTTGTCAAATATCAACTGCCCATATGTGGATGGATTTATGTCTGGATTCTCAATTCTGTTCCACTGGCCTATGTATCTGTTGTTGTACCAGTACTAGGCTGTTTTGACTACTGTGGTGGTATAATAGGTTCTAAAATCACGTAAAGTAAGGCTTCCCACTTTGTTCTTCTTTTTCAATGATGCTTTACTTATCCGGTGCCTCTTTCCCTTCCATATGAAGTTGGTATTTTGTTTCTCCATCTCATTAAAGAATGTCTTTGGGATTTGCATCAGAATTACATTAAAGGTATAGATGGCTTTTGGTAGAATAGATATTTTTATAATGTTAAGTCTTCCTATCCATGAGCAAGGTATGTTTTTCCACTTATGTAAGTCCTTTTTGCTTTCTTGCAGAAGTGTATTGTAGTTTTCTTTGTATAAGTCTTTCACATCTCTGGTAAGGTTTATTCCTAAGTATTTGATCTTCTTGGGGACTACTGTAAATGGCATTGATTTGGTGATTTCCTCTTCGATGTTCTTTTTCTTGGTGTAGAGGAATCCAACTGATTTTTGTATGTTTATCTTGTATCCCGATACTCTGCTGAACTCTTCTATTAGTTTCAGTAGTTTTCTGGAGGATTCCTTAGGGTTTTCTGTGTATAAGATCATGTCATCTGCAAATAGAGATAATTTTACTTCTTCCTTGCCAATCTGGATGCCCTTTTTTTATTTTATCTAGCCTAATTGCTCTGGCTCGGACCTCCAGCACAATGTTGAATAAAGAGTGGTGATAAAGGGCATCCTTGTCTGGTTCCTGATCTCAGTGGGAATGTTTTCAGGCTTTCTCCATTTAGGGTGATGTTGGCTGTTGGCTTTTTATAAATGCCCTTTAGTATGTTGAGGAATTTTCCTTCTATTCCTATTTTGCTGAGAGTTTTTATCATGAATGAGTGTTGAACTTTGTCAAATGCCTTTTCTGCATCAATTGATAAGATCATGTGATTCTTGTCTTTTGTTTTATTTATGTGGTGGATTACTGTAATTGTTTTTCTAATGTTGAACCATCCCTGCATACCTGGTATGACTCCCACTTGGTCATGGTGAATTATTTTTTTGATATGTTGTTGAATTCTGTTGACTAGAATTTTGTTAAGGATTTTTCCATCTATATTCATGAGGGACATAGGTCTATAATTTTCTTTTCTTGAGGTGTCTTTACCTGGCTTTGGTATCAGGGATATGGTGGCTTCATAGAATGAGTTTGGTGGTATTCCATTCTTGTCTATGCTCTGAAATACCTTTAGTAGTGGTGGTGTTAACTCTTCTCTGAAAGTTTGGCCAGGGCTTTTTTTTTGTTGGGAATTTTTTTTTTTAATTAATTTTTATTAAGCTTCAAGTGAACATTTACCATTCCAATCAGTCTGTCACATGTAAGTTTACATACATCTTACTCCCTTCTCCCACTTGCTCTCCCCCTATTGAGTCAGCCCTTTCACTCTCTCGTTTCCTGACAATTTTGCCGTCTTCTCTCTCTCTCTATCTTCCCATCCCCCCTCCAGTCAAGAGTTGCCAACACACTCTCCAGTGTCCACCTGATTTAATTAGCTCACTCTTCATCAGCATCTCTCTCCCACCCGCTGACCAGTCCTTTTCATGTCTGATGAGTTGTCTTTGGGAATGGTTCCTGTCCTGTGCCATCAGAAGGTCTGGGGAGCATTGCCTCCGGGATTCCTCTAGTCGCAGTCATACCATTAAGTATGGTCTTTTTATGAGAATTTGGGGTCTGTATCCCATTGGTCTCCTGCTCCCTCAGGAGTTGTTTGTTGTGCTCCCTGACAGGGCAGACATCGATTCTGGCCAGGCACCAACTAGTTCTTCTGGTCTCAGGATAATGTAGGTCTCTGGTTCATGTGGCCCTTTCTGTCTCTTGGGTTCTTAGTTGTCGTGTGACCTTGGCGTTCTTCCTTTGCCTTTGCTCCAGGTGGGTTGAGACCAATTGATGTATCTTAGATGGCCGCTTGTTGGCATTTAGGACCCCAGGGGCCACAATTCAAAGTGGGATGCAGAATGTTTTCATAATAGAATTATTTTGCCCATTGACTTAGAATTCCCCTCAAACCAAGTTCCCCAGACCCCAGCCCCTGCTCCGCTGACCTTTGAAGCATTCATTTTATCCCGGAAACCCCTTTGCTTTTAATCCAGTCCAATTAGGCTGACCTTCCTTGTATTGAGTGTTGTCTTTCCCTTCACCCAAAGCAGTTCTTATCTACTGATTGATCAATAAAAAGCCCTCTCCTTCCCTCCCTCCCTCCCTCCCCTCTTTGTAATCACAAAAGTATGTGTTCTTCTCCATTTTTTCTATTTCTCAAGATCTTATAATAGTGGTCTTATACAATATTTGTCCTTTTGCCTCTGACTCATTTCGCTCAGCACAATGCCTTCCAGATTCCTCCATGTTATGAAATGTTTCAGAGATTCACTGTTCTTTATCGATGCGTAGTATTCCATTGTGTGAATATACCACAATTTATTTAACCATTCATCCGTTGACGGACACCTTGGTTGCCTCCAGCTTTTTGCTATTGTAAACAGAGCTGCAATAAACATGGGTGTGCATATATCTGTTTGTGTGAAGGCTCTTGTATCTCTAGGGTATATTCCGAGGAGTGGGATTTCTGGGTTGTATGGTAGTTCTATTTCTAACTGTTTAAGATAACGCCAGGTGGATTTCCAAAGTGGTTGTACCATTTGACAATCCCACCAGCAGTGTATGAGAGTTCCAATCTCTCCGCATCCTCTCCAACATTTATTATTTTGTGTTTTTTGGATTAAGGCCAGTCTAGTTTTTTTAGTTGGTGTGAGATGGAATCTCATCGTAGTTTTAATTTGCATTTCTCTAATGGCTAATGATCGGGAGCATTTTCTCATGTGTCTGTTGGCTGCCTGAATATCTTCTTTAGTGAAATGTGTGTTCATATCCTTTGCCCACTTCTTGATTGGGTTGTTTGTCTTTTTGTGGTTGAGTTTTGACAGAATCATGTAGATTTTAGAGATCAGGCGCTGGTCTGAGATGTCATAGCTGAATATTCTTTCCCAGTTTGTAGGTGGTCTTTTTACTCTTTTGGTGAAGTCTTTAGATGAGCATAGGTGTTTGATTTTTAGGAGCTCCCAGTTATCTGGTTTCTCTTCATCATTTTTGGTAATGTTTTGTATTCTGTTTATGCCCTGTATTAGGGCTCCTAGGGTTGTCCCTATTTTTTCTTCCATGATCTTTATTGTTTTAGTCTTTATGTTTAGGTCTTTGATCCACTTGGAGTTAGTTTTTGTGCATGGTGTGAGGTATGGGTCCTGTTTCATTTTTTTTGCAAATGGATATCCAGTTATGCCAGCACCATTTGTTAAAAAGACTATCGTTTCCCCAATTAACTGACACTGGTCCTTTGTCAAATATCAGCTGCTCATACGTGGCTGGATTTATATCTGGGTTCTCAATTCTGTTCCATTGGTCTATGTGCCTGTTGTTGTACCAGTACCAGGCTGTTTTGACTACTGTAGCTGTATAATAGGTTCTGAAATCAGGTAGAGTGAGGCCTCCCACTTTCTTCTTCTTTTTCAGTAATGCTTTGCTTATCCGGGGCTTCTTTCCCTTCCATATGAAATTGGTGATTAGTTTCTCTATCCCCTTAAAATATGACGCTGGTATTTGGATTGGAAGTGCATTGTATGTATAGATGGCTTTTGGTAGAATAGACATTTTTACTATGTTAAGTCTTCCTATCCATGAGCAGGGTATGTTTTTCCACTTAAGTATGTCCTTTTGAATTTCTTGTAGCAGAGCTTTATAGTTTTCTTTGTATAGGTCTTTTACATCCTTGGTAAGATTTATTCCTAAGTATTTTATCTTCTTGGGGGCTACTGTGAATGGTATTGATTTGGTTATTTCCTCTTCGATGTTCTTTTTGTTGATGTAGAGGAATCCAAGTGATTTTTGTATGTTTATTTTATAACCTGAGACTCTTCCAAACTCTTCTATTAGTTTCAGCAGTTTTCTGGAGGATTCCTTAGGGTTTTCTGTGTATACGATCATGTCATCTGCAAACAGTGATAGCTTTACTTCCTCCTTGCCAATCTGGATACCCTTTATTTCTTTGTGTAGCCTAATTGCCCTGGCTAGGACTTCCAGTACGATGTTGAATAAGAGCGGTGATAAAGGGCATCCTTGTCTGGTTCCCGTTCTCAAGGGAAATGCTTTCAGGTTCTCTCCATTTAGAGTGATATTGGCTGTTGGCTTTGCATAGATGCCCTTTATTATCTTGAGGAATTTTCCTTCAATTCCTATTTTGGTAAGAGTTTTTATCATAAATGGGTGTTGAACTTTGTCAAATGCCTTTTCTGCATCAATTGATAAGATCATGTGGTTTTTATCTTTTGTTTTATTTATGTGATGGATTACATTAATGGTTTTTCTGATATTAAAACAGCCTTGCATACCTGGTATAAATCCCACTTGATCAGGGTGAATTATTTTTTTGATGTGTTGTTGGATTCTATTGGCTAGAATTTTGTTGAGGATTTTTGCATCTATGTTCATGAGGGATATAGGTCTATAATTTTCTTTTTTTGTAATGTCTTTACCTGGTTTTGGTATCAGGGAGATGGTAGCTTCATAGAATGAGTTGGATAGTATTCCGTCTTTTTCTATGCTTTGAAATACCTTCAGCAGTAGTGGTGTTAAGTCTTCTCTGAAAGTTTGGTAGAACTCTGCAGTGAAGCCGTCTGGGCCAGGACTTTTTTTTGTTGGAAGTTTTTTGATTACTGTTTCAATCTCTTTTTTTGTTATGGGTCTATTTAGTTGTTCTACTTCTGAATGAGTTAGTTTAGGTAGGTAGTATTTTTCCAAGAGTTTATCCATTTCTTCTAGGTTTTCAAATTTGATAGAGTACAATTTTTCGTAGTAATCTGAAATGATTCTTTTAATTTCATTTGGCTCTGTTGTGATGTGGTCCTTCTCGTTTCTTATTCGGGTTATTTGTTTCCTTTCCTGTTTTTCTTTAGTCAGTCTAGCCAATGGTTTATCAATTTTGTTAATTTTTTCAAAGAACCAGCTTTTGGCTTTGTTAATTCTTTCAATTGTTTTCTGTTCTCTAATTCATTTAGTTCAGCTCTAATTTTTATTATTTGTTTTCTTCTGGTGCCTGATGGATTCTTTTGTTGCTCACTTTCTATTTGTTCAAGTTGTCGGGACAGTTCTCTGATTTTGGCTCTTTCTTCTTTTTGTATGTGTGCATTTATCGATAGAAATTGGCCTCTGAGCACTGCTTTTGCTGTGTCCCAGAGGTTTTGATAGGAAGTATTTTCATTCTCGTTGCTTTCTAAGAATTTCCTTATTCCCTCCTTGATGTCTTCTATAACCCAGTCTTTTTTCAGGAGGGTATTGTTCTTTTTCCAAGTATTTGATTTCTTTTCCCTAGTTTTTCTGTTATTGATTTCTAGTTTCATTGCCTTGTGGTCTGAGAAGATGCTTTGTAATATTTCAATGTTTTGGATTCTGCAAAGATTTGTTTTATGCCCTAATATGTGGTCTATTCTAGAGAATGTTCCATGTGCACTAGAAAAAAAAGTATATTTTGCAGCAGTTGGGTGGAGAGTTCTGTATAAGTCAATGAGGTCAAGTTGGTTGATTGTTGTAAGTAGGTCTTCCGTGTCTCTATTGAGCTTCTTACTGGATGTCCTGTCCTTCTCCGAAAGTGGTGTGTTGAAGTCTCCTACTATAAATGTGGAGGTGTCTATCTCACTTTTCAATTCTGTTAAAATTTGATTTATGTATCTTGCAGCCCTGTCATTGGGTGCGTAAATATTTACTATGCTTATGTCTTCCTGATCAATTGTCCCTTTTATCATTATATAGTGTCCTTCTTTATCCTTTGTGGCGGATTTAAGTCTAAAGTCTATTCTGTCAGAAATTAATATTGCTACTCCTCTTCTTTTTTGCTTATTGTTTGCTTGATATATTTTTTTCCATCCTTTGAGTTTTAGTTTGTTTGTGTCTCTAAGTCTAATGTGTGTCTCTTGTAGGCAGCATATAGATGGATCGTGTTTCTTTATCCAGTCCGTGACTCTCTGTCTCTTTATTGGTGCATTTAGTCCATTTACATTCAGCGTAATTATAGATAAATAAGTTTTTAGTGCTGTCATTTTGATGCCTTTTCATGTGTGTTGTTGGCCATTTCATTTTTCCACATACTTTTTTGTGCTGAGACGTTTTTCTTAGTAGATTGTGAGATCCTCATTTTCATAGTGTTTGACTTTATGTTAGTTGAGTCGTTACATTTTTCTTGGCTTTTTTCTTGAGTTATGGAATTGATATTCCTTTTTGTGGTTACCTTATTATTTACCCCTATTTTTCTAAGTAAAAACCTAACTTGTATCGTTCTATATCGCCTTGTATCATTCTCCATCTGGCAGTTCAATGCCTCCTATATTTAGTCCCTCTTTTTGATTATTGTGATCGTTTATCTATTGATTTCCATGGTTCCCTGTTATGTGTCTTATTTTGTTTATTTATTTATTTTTTAGAATTAATCTTAATTTGTTTGTTTTTGTGCTTTCCCTATTTGAGTTGCGTTGATATCAGGACGTTCTGTTTTGTGACCTTGTATTGTGCTGGTACCTGATATTATTGGTCGTCAGGCCAAACAATCTCCTTTAGCATTTCTTGCAGTCTTGGTTTTGTTTTTGCAAATTCTCTAAACTTGTGTTTATCTGTAAATATCTTAATTTCTCCTTCATATTTCAGAGAGAGTTTTGCTGGATATATGATCCTTGGATGGCAGTTTTTCTCCTTCAGTGCTCTGTATACGTCGTCCCATTCCCTTCTTGCCTGAATGGTTTCTGCTGAGTAGTCTGAACTTATTCTTATTGATTCTCCCTTGAAGGAAACCTTTCTTTTCTCCCTGGCTGCTTTTAAAATTTTCTGTTTGTCTTTGGTTTTGGCAAGTTTGATGATAATATGTCTTGGTGTTTTTTTTTTTTTTTGGATCAATCTTAAATGGGGTTCGATGAGCATCTTGGATAGATATCCTTTCGTCTTTCATGATTTCAGGGAAGTTTTTGGTCAGGAGTTCTTCAACTATTTTCTCTGTGTTTTCTGTCCCCCCTCCCTGTTCTGGGACTCCAATCACTCACAAGTTATCCTTCTTGATAGAGTCCCACATGATTCTTAGGGTTTCTTCATTTTTTTTAATTCTTTTATCTGATTTTTTTTCAGCTATGTTGGTGTGGATTCCCTGGTCCTCCAGAAGTCCCAGTCTACATTCTAATTGCTCGAGTCTGCTCCTCTGACTTTCTATTGCGTTGTCTAATTCTGTAATTTTATCGTTAATCTTTTGGATTTCTACATGCTGTCTCTCTATGGATTCTTGCAACTTATTAATTTTTCCACTATGTTCTTGAATAATCTTTTTGAGTTCTTCAACAGTTTTATCAGTGTGTTCCTTGGCTTTTTCTGCAGTTATCCTAATTTCATTTGTGATGTCTTGAAGCATTCTGTAAATTAGTTTTTTATATTCTGTACCTGATAATTCCAGGATTGTATCTTCATTTGGGAAAGATTTTGATTCTTTTGTTTGGGGGGTTGGAGAAGCTGTCATGGTCTGTTTCTTTATGTGGTTTGATATGGACTGCTGTCTCCAAGCCATCACTGGGAAACTAGTTTTTCCAGGTAATCAGCTAAAAAAAAAATGCAGTCAGATCCCTATCTGAATTCTCCCTCTGGCTCAGGGTATTCGGATGTTAATGGAGCCGCCTGGGGAGGGTGGGGGAGGGATCAGAGAGCTAGGAGTGTAGCACCTCAGAATATAGAGCTGAACCCCACGTTCACGCTCCACCCGTGCCTGCCAAAATCCCGGAGGGATGGCTCCCTGGCTGGGACGCTGCTCTCTCCACTCCAAGACCAGTCACTTCCTGTCCGGGACTTCTCCCTCCGGCGCGCTGCTCCGCTCGCACGAACTGGGTGGGCGTTGCCCGCACGAACGGGTGGGCCCACCCCCGGGGTCTATTCAGGGGAATATAACTGGTCCCCGCGCTCACGCCCCGCCCGCGCCCTCCAAAATCCCAGCGGGACGGCTCCCTGGCTGGGACGGCGCTCTCCCCACTCCAAGACCAGTCACTTCCTCTCGGGGACTTCTCCCTCCGGCGCGCCGCTCCGCTTGCACGAACTGGGTGGGCGTCGCCCACACGAACGTCTGGGCCCCACCCCCGGGGTCGCTTTAGGGAAATATAGCTGATCCCCATGCTTGCGCCACGCCTGCTCCCCTCCAAACTCCCGGCGGGACGGCTCCCCGGCTGGGACGCTGCTCTCCCCGCTCCAAGATCAGTCACTGCCTCCCGGGTGCTTCTCCCACCGGCTGCGCCGCTATGCCACCTGCGCCAACTGGCTAGGGTCCCTCCCGGGATGAGTTCGGGGGCTAGGGCTGGGCCCCTTGTCTGTGCCATCTGCCCCCCTGGGCTCTGCCCCAGATCGGGCTCCGAAGGTCACCTGCCTGGTACGCTGGCACCTGGTTCTGAAAACGATCGCTGTCTGCCCGTATTTGTTCATTCTCCGTCTCTAAGTCTGTGTTTGTTGTTCAGAGTTCGTAGATTGTTATGTATGTGATCGATTCACTTGCTTTCCCGAGTCTTTGTTGCAAGAGGGATCCGTGGTAGTGTCCACCTAGTCCGCCATCTTGGCCCCGCCTCCTGTTGGGAATTTTTTGATCACCTTTTCAATCTCTTGTTTTGTTATGGGTCTGTTTAGTTGTTCTACTTCTGTTTGTGTTAGTTTAGGTAGGTAGTGTGTTTCTAGGAATTCATCCATTTCTTCTAGGTTTTCAAATTTGATCGAGTATAGTTTTTCATAGTAATCTGATATGATTCTTTTAATTTCATTTGGGTCTGTTGTAATATCGCCCATCTCATTTCTTATTCGGGTTATTTGCTTCCTCTCTTGTTTTTCTTTTGTCAGTTTGGCCAGTGGTTTATCAATTTTGTTGATTTTTTTCAAAGAACCAGCTTTTGGTCTTGTTAATTCTTTCAATTATTTTTCTGTTTTCTATTTCATTTAGTTCAGCTGTAATTTTTATTGTTTGTTTTCTTCTGGTGCCTGTGGGTTTCTTTTGTTGCTCTCTTTCTATCTGTTCAAGTTGTAGGGATAATTCTTTGATTTTGGCCCTTTCTTCTTTTTCTATGTGTACATTTATTGATATAAATTGGTCTCTGAGAACCGCTTTTGCTGTGTCCCAAATGTTCTGGTAGGAAGTGTTTTCATTCTCATTGGATTCTCTGAATTTCTTTATTCTATCCTTAATGTCTTTTTTGAGCACGGTATGGTTCAGTTTCCAAGTGTTTGATTTCTTTTCCCTGTTATTGATTTCCACTTTTATGGACTTATGGTCAGAGAAGATGCTTTGTAATAATTCAATGTTTTGGATTCTGCTAAGGCTTGCTTTATGATCTAATATGTGGTCTATTCTAGCACTAGAAAAGAAAGTATACTTGGCTGCTGTTGGGTGGAGTGTTCTGTGTATGTTTACGAGGTCAAGTTGGTGGACTGTGGCATTTAGATCTTCCGTGTCTTTATTGAACTTCTTTCTGGATGGCCTGTCCTTCACCGAAAGTGGTGTGTTGAAGTCTCCTACTATTGTTGTGGAGCTGTCCATCTCACTTTTCAATGCTGATAGTGTTTGTTTTATGTATCTTACAGCCCTGTCATTGGGTGCATAAATATTTAATATGGTTATCTCTTCTTGGTGTATTGTCCCTTTACTCATTATATAGTGTCCTTCCTTCCTTATCTTTTCTGATGGATTTAACTTTAAAGTCTATTTTGTCAGAAATTAATATTGCCACTCTTGCTCTTTTTTGATTGTTTTTTGCTTGATATATTTTTTTTCCATCCTTTGAGTTTTAGTTTGTTTCTGTCTCTGGGTCTAAGGTGTGTCTCTTGTAGGCAGCATATAGACCGATCTTGTTTTTTAATCCTTTCTGCCACTCTCTGTCTCTTTATTGGTGCATTTAGTCCATTTACATTCAGGTAATTATGGATGGGTATGAATTTAGTGCTATCATTTTGATGTCTTTTTTTGTGTGTTGTTGACAGTTTCTTTTTCCCACTTAATTTTATGTGCTCAGTAGATTATCTTTATATGTTGTACTTTTTGTTTCTGCTGAGCCTCTATTTTTTTCTTGTACTTTAATTTGATGAGTAGGATAGTTTGTCTCCTTTGTGGTTACCTTATTATTTACTCCTATTTTCCTAAATTTAAACCTAACTATTATTTCTTTGTATCGCCATATGGAAGGTGTATGATTACATTTCTTAGTCCCTCTTTGTTATTCTAATGTTGTCTTCTTTTATATGATAATATTGCTGTTACCCTGTTTTGAGCTTTTTTTATTTAAATAATCTTGCTTTGTTTTTGTGGATTTCCCTGTCTAGGTTGACTTCTGGTTGCTCTGCCCACTGTTCTAGTCTTGGGTTGATACCTGATATTATTGATTTTCTAACCAAAGAACTCCCTTTGGCATTTCTTGTAGTTTTGTTTTGATTTTTACAAATTCCCTCAACTTGTGTTTATCTGGAAATGTCTTAATTTCATCTTCATATTTAAGAGACAGTTTTGATGGATATATGATTCTTGGCAGGTAATTTTTTTCCTTCAGTTTTTTAAACATGTCATCCCATTGCCTTCTTGCCTGTATGGTTTCTGCTGAGTGGTCCGAGCTTATTCTTATTGGCTCTCCCTTATAGGTGACTTTTCTTTTATCCCTCGCTGCTCTTATAATTGTCTCCTTATCTTTGGTTTTGGCAAGCTTGATTATAATATGTCTTGGTGACTTTCTTTTAAGATCTACCTTATGTGGAGTTCAGTGAGCATCTTGGATAGATATCTTCTCATCTTTCACAATATCAGGGAAGTTTTTTGCCAACAAATCTTTGACAATTCTCTCTGTATTTTCTGTTATCCCTCCCTGTTCTGGTACTCCAATCACTTGTAGGTTATTTCTCTTGATAGAGTCCCATATGATTCTTAAGGTTTCCTCATTTTTAAAAATTCTTTTATCTGATTTTTCTTCAAATATATTAGTGTCAAATGATTTATCTTCAAGTTCAGAAATTCTGGGTTCTACTTGCTCAGTTCTGCTCCTCTGACTTTCTATTGAGTTGTCTACTTCTGTAATTTTATTGTTAATCTTCTGAATTTCTGATTGCTGTCTGTCTATGAATTTTTCCAGCTAATTAAACTTTTCATTATGTTCCTGAATAATCTTTCTAATTTCTTCAATTGCTTTATCTGTGTGTTCCTTGGCTTGTTCTGTGTAGTGCCTCATTTCCTTCCTGATGTCTTGCAGGGTTCTGTATATTAAACTTTTGCATTCTGGCTCTGGTAATTCCAGGAATGCACTTTCATCTGGAAGATCCCTGGATTCTTTGTTTTGAGAGTTTGTTGAGGTGATCATAGTCTGTTTCTTTATGTGACTTGATATTGACTGTTGTCTCCGAGCCTTCTCTAAGTTATTGTATTAGTTTATGCTTGCTTCCTGTGTCATAGCTTCTTACTTTGTTTTGTTTTGATATACCCAAATGGGTTACTTGAGTTAGCTAGCTTGATTATTTTTGCCTTTGGAGCTCTGATGTCCTGTCCCAAGGTGGCTAGAGCTGTTATCAGGTATATCATTTTTGGAGTCCATTCACTTTTCTTGTATGAATTCAGCTCAGGTTTCCAGGTAGCTGATCATCAAGTGTCTGGTACAGGCTCTGTCCTACAGTCTTAGACGTGCAGGGGTGATTTGCGTATATACCGGTATCTGATTGCAGCAGGGGTTCATGCTCTGAACAAGGCAAGGAGCTGAGAACAGACCCCCAAGTGTCTCTGAAGATAGCATGCCCCTGTTCCGAAGAGTGTGCAGGTGGGTGGGTTCTGCAGGCGGACCTGGTAACCCAAAATTTTTGGTTGCAAGGACTGGGAGGTACCAGTTATCCTTGGACCCCTGTCACGGGTGGCTGGGTGACCTGAGTGGAGCTACCAGTCCTAGGTCCCTGATATGGGTAGGTGAGGACCTTGTTTAATAGGCAAAGCAATGTCAAACATCAAACACCCACCTCTCCACCGCACAGCTGAAACGGTTGGACTCTGCCAGCAAGGGCCTAGTCTCCCAAAATAGGCCCACGCAGGTCCATGCACAGGGGAAATGTGCTCAAAGTCCATGGACCGTTTATGCCTGGAGAGGCACTGCTTCTGTCCTAAGGTCCCCTGGTTAGTAGAGTTAGGAAATTATTTTTTTCCCCAATTGCAAATTTTTTCCTTCCCCAAGGCCAGGAGGATGACTGTAGGTGATCAGCAGTGCCTATCTCAGGTCCAGAGAATTCAGCTGCTGAAGCCGGCTTGGAAATGGAGGGCCACGGGGTGGAGGGGGACACTGTAAAACATATACAAGTACTTAGCTTTTGCCAACAGCGCTGTTCTTCCCTGGCTCTGGAGGTGTGAGTAGGCTGTGTGGCTGGCTGCTTCTCCCTGAGGAAACTGGAGCCTAACGCTAGTACCAGCTGCCACCACCGCTGCTGCTCTGGGAATTGTGCCTGAGGGCTCCCTGAGATTCAGGTCCGGTAACTCCTCTCTGCTTCTGAATGGTCTCTTCCTCCCCCGCCCCTCAGTTCCTTTTCTAAGCTTGCCTGTGAAGCTCAGGGCTAACAGCTTGTCACAAATACACTTGTTTCACTTGTTTTTTCAGGTCTTTGTTGTAAAGAGGACCTGCTGGAAGAGTCTATCTATTCTATCTTGGTTTCGCCCAGTGTTGAATTTTCTAAGAGCAAGCGGCATCAGGCATACATTTCCAGTGGTGTAAATGGTTTCTCATTTATCTTTCACTGGATTCAGGCTCCAAGAGATGGCATATTGGGTGTAATGTTTTTAGTAAAGCAGGTAAAGTATAATTGCCCTTAATGCACATGGTTTTACTTGTGTCTTCTATGACAAAAGGGGAGACGATTCTTTTGTTTTAAATAATTTTATTTATTTTGTTGAGAACATACACAGCAAAACATACACTAATTCAACAATTTCTACTTTTTTAATAATAAAAAAATAATTTTATTTATTTTTTTGAGAATATACACAGCAAAACATAAACCAATGCAACAGATTCTGTGTGTATCATTTAATGGAATTGATTACATCCCTAGAGTTGTGTAACCATTCTCACCTTTCTTTTCTGAGTTATTCCTCCCCCATTAGCATAAATTCCTCTAATTGTTTGAGTTGCTGTTGTCAATTTGATCCCACATAAGTAGTTCTTAAAACAGCATAATACTCAATTCAGACCATTTTTTTTTACTGGTTAAGCTAAGCTATTGTTTGGTTTTAAGAAGACTTCAGGGAATATTTTTGGTTTAAGGTTTAAAGATTATCTCAGGGCAATAGTTTCAGGGGTTCATCCAGCCTTCATGGTTCCAGGAAGTCGGAGTCTATGAAAATTTGAAATTCTGTTCCATATTTCCCCCTTTTGAGCAAGACTATTCTACAGAATCTTTGGTCTAAATATTCAATAATGGCAGCTGGGCACCATCCAGCTCTTTTGGTCTCATGGCAAAGGAGTCAGTTGTTCATGGAGGCAATTAGCCACACATTCTATATCCTCCTTCTATTCCTGACTCTCCTTCCTCTGTTGTTCCAGAGACCAATTGTTGTGTCTTGCATGGCCTCTTGCAAGCTTTTAAGACCCCAGACACTGTGAATCAAACTAGGAGGTAGAACAGAGGCACTAAACATGGGAGATATCCCATGAAACCATGACCCTAAACCTCTTTTTATAGCATAAATCTGATTTTATATTGAAAGTCATAAGATACACTATAAGGTATTGAATTTTTCTTCATCATTGCCCTTCTCTTTCACTTCCCTCAAGTAAGAGCCAACCTTTGAGAAAGTATCTGGGTACACTCTTCTTCATTAAAGTATACAGAAGGAAAATATTAAAAAAAAAAAACAAAAAACTGCCCTTTGATATTTCTAATACCCATCTTCTTACCCTCTCTTGCTGCTTTTGGTTTTGTTTTGTAGTTTTTGTCATGGGAAAATTAGATCCTGAGTTTTCAACCTCAGTTTGACTAGAAGCAGAAGATTCTCTGGGAAAGTTATAGCTTCTGACCTGTATGCTCCCAGCAGCTCTATACTGAGGGTAAGGAAGAGCGGGGAAATCAAGGGCTGGTTTATGACGTTATCAAATACATTATAAGGTTGGGTAATGAAAGGCATGGCAAAAAACAGAACAAAACAAAAACAAACAATAAAACTCCAAACCTGTTGTCATCGAGTGAATTCTGATTCTTGGCGACCCACGTGTTACAGAGTAAATGAGCTCCATAGGGTTTTCTAGACTGAAGTCTTTATGGAAGGAGCCCTGGTGGTGCAGCGGTTAAGCTCTCAGCTGCTAACTGAAAGGTTGGCAGTTCAAACCTGCCAGCCACTGCTCGAGAGGAAGATGTGGCAGTCTGCTTCAGTAAAGATTAAAAAAAAAAAACCCATTGCCGTCGAGTCAATTCCGACTCATAGCAACCCTATAGGACAGAGTAGAACTGCCCCATAGAGCTTCCAAGGAGCTCCTGGTGGATTTGAACTGCTGAGCTTTTGGTTAGCGGCCATAGCACTTAACCACTATGCCACCAGGGTAAAGATTACAGCCTTGGAAATCTTATGGGGCAGTTTTACTCTGTCCTAGAGGGTTGCTATGATTCGAAATCAACTTGATGGCATCAGGTTTAATCTTTATGGAAGCAGGTTGCCAGGCCTTTCTCTCATGATGCCAGTGGGTGGGTTCAAACTACCAATCTTTCCATTAGCAGCCAAATGCAACTGTTTGCACACCGAAACCAAAAAACCCATTGCTGTTGAGTTGATTCCTAGTCACAGCAACCTATAGGACAGGGTAGAACTGCTTCATAGGTTTCCAAGGCTATAAACTTTATGGAAGCAGCCTACCACATCTTTCTCTCCCAGAGAGCTGATGGGCTCGTATTGTCAAACTTTCAGTTAGCAGATGAGTACTTAACCACTGCACCACCAGAGCTCCTGTTTGCACTACCCAGGGACCTTGAAAATCATGGTAGGGAGGCAAAAATAAATTCTAGAGTTAAACCAACCAGGAGTAAAATGGTGCTTCCCTTGCTTAGCTGTGTGACCTTAGGAAAGGATAAATCCTCAGTGTCTTTCTGTGTAAAAGTGAGGCTGATCTCATATACTGCAAAAGATGAAGTAAGGTAGCATATATATCACCATCTTGTTTAATGTGTGGTACATAAGATTCCCTCAAAGCTGCTCTGAGGCATCTGTGTTCAGAATGCTTGGGGTTCCCAGGATATAGGTGACTGGATTTATGCGTTTTCCTCTGTTGGATGGAATGTGCTATTTCATTTAACTCCTGGGTCTCCTTGTCTTCCTTTCTGGTTGCTGGCTTTTCCTGAAGCTGCTGAAGTGTTGGATTGCTGCATCAGGATTTGGAAAACTCCCATATGACACAGAAATGGAATTTTAAAAGAATACTTTTTCTACCTAGGTTCCTAACTCCATCGTGACAGCTAAGCAGAATTGTGGTAACACAATGGTTAAGAGTTCAGCTGCTAACCTAAAGGTCAGTAGTTCGAACCCACCAACCACTTGGAGGGAGGAAAGACCTAGCAATCTGCTTCTGTAAAGATTACGGCCTAGGAAACCCTATGGGGCAGTTTCTACTTTGTCATATAGGATCACTATGAGTCAAAATTGACTTGATAGCACACAACAACAACTTGCAGGGCAGTCTTCACAAGAAACAGGTCACTGTTACCCCTGCCTTCAGAAACCTTGAAACGCAATTCAGATTTAAAGAGGTAGCTCAGCTCATAAACTGTGATTTCCAGATCAGGATAGTTCTCTTATACCAAAACTCTGTGGTCTCCTGAAATTCCAGAAAGATCTTCAGTTATCCCTCTGCTGTCTGGTATATAAATACTGGTAGATAATTTACACGTTAAACCGTTTCAGTGATTTACACCAGAGTGTAAAAAAAGTCTCAACCTGAAATGTCTTCTCCTGGGCACTCTCTGATGACTAGAAAATGCAGGGTAGGTAATGCCTGTGAGGAGAGGTGAGCAGGCAGGCCAAGTTCACAGGCTTTTCCTGAATAACCCTAAGGACAAAGAGAGAGGTGGTAGATTGCTCACCTTTGGGGAACAAGATAAAGACTCAACAATTATTTACTGGCAACATAAAAACAGAAAAAAAAATTCACCTACAGCATGGCTTTGATTGTAACCGAGCATCAGACCAGTTTTTTATTTCTTTAAGACTTAGAGAGGAGCCCTGGTGGCACAACGGTTAGGCAAAGGGTTGGTGGCTCCGCAGGAGAAAGACCTGGAGATCTGCTCCTTTAAAGATTATAACCTAAAAAAGCTTATGGGGCAGCTGTACTCTGTCACACGGGGTTACTATGAGTCGAAAATCTACTCGCTGGCACCTAACGACAACGTAAGACTCATAAAATTAGGGGATCCTTATTTGCTGAACATTCATCATCTCAGTCCAAACAATTATCGAGCTGTAGAAGCCGTAACATGAAAATCATCATAAGCCCACTGGCAGGACCCGGATAACTGTTAACCAAAAACTTCTTCCTCCCAGATACAAAGCCAGAACTACCTTTCCCAGCGTGCCTTGCAGTCAGTGGTGGGCAAAGGAATTTGGGCAGGAATGATGTATGACATCACTTCCAGGTCTTGTCCATAAAAAAAAAAAAAAAACCATCTACACACAATTTTCTTTCACTTCTGTCATCTGCTCCTTGGCTGTTGAAGCACAGAGAAGCCTTTGAAGTCCCTGAGGTTTTTGAGTTTTAGCTGTCACAGGAGCTACTGCTGCTTTAACTGATACAGAAATCAGTACAAAAAAGGTGGGATAATATCAGAATCAGAAGCCCTGGTGGCGTAGTGGTTGAGTGCTACAGCTATAACCAAAAGGTTGGCAGTTCAAATCTGCCAGGCTCTCCTTGGAAACTCTATGGGGCAGTTCTACTCTGTCCTATAGGGTCGCTATGAGTCGGAATCGACTCGATAGCACTGGGTTTGTTTTTTTTGGAATATCAGAATCAAATATGTGACACTGCCTTAACAATTGGTATGATGGCAATGGGCTGTGGTGAAACTGATATTGGAGATTGGAAAGATAGAGAACCAGGCTATTCGATGGCAAAACATTTGGTAAAATCACTACCTTGTGATAGTGTGCAAGGCAGATGGAGTAAAGACAAAGCATACAGTGCTAGGGACAGAAATTGGAAAAGAGAACGTTGTTAGTGTGTGTTGATTGTTACTAGCTTCATTTAGTAAATTTTTCAAAGAAAGAGATGCACTTAGGCAAGAATTGACTGGTTTGCAAGTAGAAATGAAAAAAGAACAGAAATTCCGGGCCTTAAGACATTGTAAAAACCAATTGCTTCTAGATCCCAAAGAAGAAGAAGATTGAAAGACTCTGAGTGAAAAGGCCTTTTGAAACTCGTCCTGTGGCAAAGATCAAACAGGTGAATCTCTCCACACAAGTCCTGTGGCCTCAAGAGAACTGCCATTAAGTTGAGAGAAATAGGCATGGGGTGGGGTGGGATGAGGAACAATGAACTGAAAACTAAAACATGTTTGGGGATTGCCTATCAAAAAAATTGGGAGGAGGGTGGTAGTTGCTGCCATACGGCACCCTGGTGGAGCAGTGGTTGAGAGCTCTGCTGCTAACTAAAAGGCCGACAGTTTAAATCCACCAGCCACTACTCTGTCCTATAGGGTTGCTATGAGTGGGAATTGACTCGATGGCAAAGGGTTTGGTTTGGTTTTGGTTTTAGTACCACGTGAAACAGTCTGAAAACAAATTGATGTGAAACTTACTAAGTTTTGATGGAATTCTACTGCCAAAGAAATCATGATTCTAGATGAAAAGGCCTTGATGATTTAGATTTTATAATTCTTGCACCTCCAAATGTGAACGGACAGGAAGGGAACTATGGAAATGCCCTGTCCCTAAGGAACACCCTCTTACCTTCCATATACCCTATGGAGGGCAACACACAGGGAAGCCTGTCTCTGACCCCAGCACACACTGTATGGAGGGTAACACACAGGGAAGCCTGTCTCTGACGCTCTGCACACACTGTACGAAGGGTAACACACAGGGAAGCCTGTCTCTGACCCCCTCCACACGTTGTATGGAAGATAACAGATAGGGAAGCCTCTCTCTCAGAGCTGTGCCAGGAACAACAATGGACTAGGGAGCTCTCTCCAGAAGTCTCTTTTGCATTGGGCGGGGGGAGGGGGGGGGAGGGGAGACTGAGTTCTGTGTAAATAGAAAGTGGGTGGGTGGATGTGCTCCCATTTTCAGGTCTGGTTCGTGAAAACCATGCATGCACAACTCTCTTTTTTATCTGCTGATTGGGTGTCACTGCCCAAGGTAACCTTGGAGACCACTGACACTTTGGCGTTTCTCTATTACTGCAGCTATTAAGAACTTAAGTGGTAAACTAAAAACTAAAGCAAACCGAATCCCAACTCATGGAGACACCATGAGTATCAGAGTAGAACTGTGCACCACAGGATTCTCAATGGCTGATTTATTGGAAGTAGGTCACGAGGTCTTTCTTCTACGGCATCTCTGGATGGACTTGATCCCCCAACCTTTCAGTTAGCAGCTAAGCAGTTAACCATTTGCACCACCCAGGGTTTCCAAGCACTAAGTAGACATATATTATTTAAGGCTTGGTACATTTTTATTTGTTTTTTGTGAGCAATAGAAAATGGTACCAGTTAGCTTAAGCAAAAAAAAGTGCTTGTAAAAAAGGCAGTGAGATATCTCAAGCGCCTGAGGAAAAATGAACACCAGAATCCAGAAGGAAAGGGGTCTGGTCAAATCCAGGCTTAAGCAGAAGGGTTTATGGGCATCCTCTTTAGAGACCTGCCCTTAACACTTAGCTCCAAGGACTGAGGGTCTGTGTTTTCCAGCACTGCATTTCGTATTTCCATTATAGACAGCCTCAATGGCTAAGTTTGGGTCAGAGAACTATCTCCGGTGTGATCAGTGTAGAATTAGGCTAATTCTGTTTTGTGTATCTGTGCAGACAAGATCGAGAGCTATCGCTTGTGTCCTATATTTTGTTTTAAAAAAAAAACAAAACCGTTGCTATTGAGATGACTCCAACTCATGGCAACCCTATATATGTCAGAGTAGAACTGTGCTCCATAGGGTTTTCTTTATTATTATTTTTTAAATTTTTGTTGTGCTTTAAGTGAAAGTTTACAAATGGAGTCAGTCTCTCATACAAAAATTTATGTACACCTTGCTATATACTCCTAATTGCTTTCCCACTAATGAGACAGTCTGCTCTTCCCTCCACTCTCTCTTTTCTTGTCCATTCCACCAGCTTCTGACCCCCTCTGCTCTCTCATCTCCCCTTTGGATAGGAGATGCCAACATAGTCTCAAGTGTCTACTTGATCCAAGAAGCTCATTCTTCACTAGCATCTTTTTCTATCCCATTGTCCGGTCCAAACCCTGTCTGAAGAGTAGGCATCGGGAATGGTTCCTGTCTTGGGCTAACAGAAGGTCTGGGGGCCATGACCACCAGGGTCCTCCTAGTCTCAGTCAGACCATTAAGTCTGGTCTTTTTATGAGAATTTGGGGTCTACATCCCACTGCTTTCCTGCTCCCTCAGGGGTTCTCTGTTGAGGGCAGTCATTGGTTGTAGCCGGGCACCATCTAGTTCTTCTGGTCTCAGGCTGATGTAGTGTCTGGTTTATGTGGCCCTTTCTGTCTCTTGGGCTCATAATTACTTTGTGGCCTTGATGTTCTTCATTATCCTTTGCTCCATGTGGGTTGAGACCAATTGATGTACCTCAGATGGCCGCCATAGGGTTTTCAATGGCTGATGTTTCAGAAGTAGATCACCAAACTTTTCTTCCAAGGTGCCTCTGGGTGGACTCCCATTTTTAGGTTGGCAACCCAGTGTGTTAACTGTTTACACCATCCAAGGACTTCATTCCATTAATAACCATGTCAACCTTGAAAGGATAGTTTAAAATTGTAGTCAGCTAATTTTAAGAGGTTTCCTCTTTAATTCCTTCTCCATCTTTCTTCCCCTCTTTCTTTTCTTCCACTTTACCCTTCTTTCCTTTTCATCCCTTCCTCTCTCCCTCTCTCCTTCCCTCCCTTCTTTTTCTTTCTCTCTTGAATACAGACTTTTTCAGCCAGGCAGGCTTTGCTCATCCTGTTATTTTTCTATTGATTTTTCTGAACCATAACATAACACCTTACATTTATCAGGTTTTACTGTTGTTTTTAATTCCATAAGCCAAATTATGTGAATGATTCAAATAAATCTGGAGGTCATTTCTTCAAATTGAAGTTTCTCTGTTTTTTTTATTTTATAGAAGCAATTCACTACGTACTCGCAGAAAGTTTGGAAATATTGAAAAATATAAGAAGAAATTAAAAGTCAGGTATGGTCCCCCTTCTTAGGGTCACAATGATACTGCAGTGTAATAATTACTTTCATGTACATGATCTCATTTTAGACAACAGTGCCTTGTGAAGGTGTCATATTTCTGCTCCTGTGGTCCCTCCCTCCCTGTTCACAAATCATGGTGCTGTGGATAGCCCCAGGGGACATGACATAGTTTGGCCAGTCTGTGCTCTGATGATGAAGCTCCAGTTAGCCCCACAGAGTCTGTGTCTCATTCATTATTTTCAAGCACTGGAAGGGCTAATGGACAAGTAAAGACATCCAACAATCGACCAGTTGTTCTAGCTACACGATGCAAAACAACCCACTTAAGAGCATTTTTCTTCCTTCATTGATGGGTTATTTGAAACTTTGCCCTAAGGCCAAGAGACTCATGGCAAAAACTTCCTGGTGGATATCTTTTATTCTTGTTCAAAGTTGACAACCCTGTTTACAAGCATTATGGGGCTCACTGCTGAAGGAACCCCTCCAGCTCGGTGAGGACTTGATTCATTTTCAAGTCAAGTGAAATTTGCCATTTCTGTAGCTTTCAGCAGGAGGTCTCTTGGGCTTGCAACCCGATCAGCCCTCATCCTCCTGCGTTTTCCCATAGTAGACTGGAGTGATCCCTGTGGAATTACCTCATATGAGGCATGAGACCACTGGGTCTCTTAGTCACTCAAGGGGCACAACAGTGTACTACTGGAGAGAAAGGTTGTCCTTCGCTTGAACTCAGAAAAATGATCTCAGAGTGACGATTTTTTAAATGGCACACTACTGTTTCTTTGCACAAAATCCAAGTTTGGCTACTTCTTTCCAATGAGCTAATTTTGGCTCTTGTCCAGAAGAGAAGAAGTTGCGATGAAATGCTGGACCAAATGTCAGGAATCCAGTTAGCTCTACGACGACAACAATCCACAGTATAACTGTGAAAGCAGTCATCTCAGTTTCCTCATTTGTACAATGAGTGTAAGAAAAATGGGATCTGGCAGATGTCAGTCACATGGAACGCCAGGAAGCTCAGCTGTGCAGCTGTCCATCCCTAGATTCCCAGTTGCCACAGTTACTACTCTTTTGTGGCCAGTTTTCCTCTTGTCAGTGATTCTAGTTTTCTATGTCTGCGAATACCCCAATCAATCCAAACCCAAACCCAAACCCAAACCCAAACCCAAACCCAAACCCAAACCCAAACCCAAACCCAAACCCAAACCCAAACCCAAACCCAAACCCAAACCCAAACCCAAACCCAAACCCAAACCCAAACCCAAACCCACTGCCCTTGAGCCAATTCCAACTTATAAAGACCATATAGGACAGACTAGAACTGCGCCATAGGGTTTCCAATCAATCAGTAATGATTAAATGCCAATGTGTCAACTTACTTTTCCTCTGTAGGCATCTATTTCTTCATTTTGTGAAATAAGAACATGTAACTCAATTTTTGTTTCGGAGTTTTTTTTTTTTAAGTTGTGGAACCCTTTCCTCAAATGAAATCTGTACTGACCTTGTTCATAACGCTAACAATTGTCTATTTTCCCTACCTACATTACTTTAATTATTTTTGCCGATAATTGCTATGGCTGTTTTGAGACTTATATAGACAAGCTATCTTAATGTATTAAGGCTTTATAGAGACCATCGGCATATACAGGCCACTCATTTTATGAGGAAAGCATAATCTGATACTAAAAATCAGACAAAGACATTACAAGAAAACTACCTTAAAAAAGACGTTACAATATTCCTTATGAACAAAGACACAAAAGTCACTACAAAAACGAGACAGAACACCCACAGTGCTGTGGTCTATACCTGGCGCTCTCCCCTACAGGCTGTATTGCAAAATCGTTTCATTTGCTGGGCTCCCCCTCCCTCAGCTTTGCATATGAGTCCTGCTTTTACTTGGAGGTTATATAAAAACCCCATTGTGCCTACGTAGTATGGTTAAGAATGTTGCTGACGTACCTTGTAAGAACTCCCTACTTGTAAACCCCTTTAAAGGTAACTTGTCTGCTCGACCTTGTGAGCAGTCTTGGCAGCAGCAGCTCTGACTGACTCCATTTCCTTGTACAATGAAATAAAATTGCCTTCCCTGTTCTCCCACCTTGGTCTCTAGGTTATTGGCCGATACAAATCATGTGGAGCAAGAACCTGAGGTTTCCAACAAACCGGTAACAAAAATATTAGCAGAACAAATCCAAACCAAAAACCAAACTCGTTGCCATTGAGTCAATTCTGACTCATAACGCCCCTAGAAGACAGGGTAGAACTGCCCCGTAAGGTTTCCAAGGAGCAGCTGGTGGATTCAAACTTCTGACCTTTGGTTAGCAGCCAAGCTCTTAACCGCTGCACCACGAGGGCAAAACAAACCCACCCATAAAACAAACCCAGCACCATATTAATAGGGATAATAAAACATGACCAAGTGGGATTTACCTCCGGATGGTAAGGTCAGTTCAACTTTCAAAAATAAATGCAATTCACTATATTTGCAAAATTAAGAAAAAAAATATGATCATCTCAATTGGCGCAAAAAAGCATTTGACGAAACTAAACACTTATTTGTGGTAAAAAATTTCCGCATAGTAGGGATAAAAGAGAACTTCTTCAAACTGTTAAAGGGCGTTTACAAAAAAATCTAGAACTAATATTTCCTCACTGGTGAAAGACTAAATGTTTCTTCTCCCAAAAAAAGATCAGAAGCAAGGCAAAAACGTTTGCTCTCACCACTCCTATTTAACATTTTATCTGAAGTTCTAACTAACGCAATAAGGCAAGAAAAAAAATAAAATGCATACAGATTAGAAAGGATGAAATAAAATTGTCTGTCTTCACAGACAACACGATCATTTATGTAAAAAATCCCAGAAAACTGAAACTATGTTACTGGAACTAATAAGTAAGTTTAGCAGCTTTGCAGGATACAAGATAAGTATACACAATTTAGCTATCTTTCTACATATTAGTAATGGCCAATTAGAAATTGAAAAGTTAAAAGTACCATTTATAAAAGCATCAAAAACTATGAAATACCTAGACAAAATCTAATAAAATGTATGAAAATGTGCATGACAAAAACTACCAAATTTTGATGAGAGAATTTAAAATAAAGAAGCCCTAAGTAAATGGAGAGATGTACTCTGTTCATGGATTAAAAACCAAAGCCGTTACTGTCAAGTTGATTTTGACTCATAGCAACCCTACAGGACAGCGTACAACTACCTCATAGGATTTCCAAGGAGCAGCTGTTGAATTTGAGCTGCCAAGTTTTGGTTACCAGCCGAACTCTTAACCACTACATCACCAGGACTTGATAGTGACTCTATAAGCCTTAATATGATTAAAACATCAATTCTCCCCAAACTGCTCTACAGGTTTAACACAACCCCATTCAAAATCTTAGCAGGTTGATTGGAGAAATGGACATGCTGATTCTAAAATATATTTTGAAAAACAAGGAACTATAATATCCAAAGCAATTTTGGAAAAAAAAAAAAAGACAATATTTGAGTACTAATAGTACTTGGGAGCCCTGGTGGTACAGTAGTTAAGAGATTGGCTGCCAACCAAAAGTCTGGCAATTAAAATCCACTAGCTACTCCTTGGAAACCCTATGGGGCAGTTCTACTCTGTCCTGTAGGGTCACTATCAATTGGAATCAACTTGATGTTACACAACAACACCTATTGCTCACTTACAGAGTATCTTGTTATCTGATACTTCACATTTATGACAATAGTAAAAAATCTACTATCTGGCTATTTTGCACATTAATGACGTACCTTGGGCAGTAACGAATGCCGAGGTGTGGGAAGAGAGTAATGCTGGCTGTGATGTTTAAGGTTATGTGTCAATTTGGCTGGGCCATGATTCTCAGTGGTTTGGCCATTATATAATGATGTCATTTGGCAGTTATGTAATGATGTAGTTAACCCCCATTTTGTAAACTGATGTAGTCATCCTCATTTTTGTCAAACGCTGATTTCTGCATAACTAACGGATTTTTGGAACCTAACCATGTCGATAATTTCCATTTCTCCATCATTACAAATAGTGGTTTTTTTAACCATGTCGATAATTTGCATTTCTCCATCATTGTAAATAGTGCTCATTAAGACTTCCTCTCTATTTTTCCAAGTTTTTGTTGAATTAATTTGGAATTTTGAGCCCTGGTGGCACAGTGGTTAAAGTGATTGACTGCTAACCGATAACTGAAAGGTCACCAGTTCCAAACCACCAGCTGCTCCTTGGGAGGAAGGTGAGGCAGTCTGTGTCTATAGAGATTTACAGCCTTGGAAATCCTATATGGTCACTATGAATTTTAGATATAGATTTAATAAGCCCTGGTAGCGCAATGGCTAAGTACTCAGCTGCTAAAGGAAATGTTGGAGGTTTGAACCCACCAGTGGCTCTGAGGAAGAAAAGGCCTGGCGATCTGCTCCTGTAAAGATTACAGCCAAGAAAACCCAACGGGGCAGTTTTATTCTGTCAGAGAGAGTCACTGTAAGTCCGAATTGACTCAATGGCACCTAACAACAACAACAACAGCAATATTCTTTTAAACTCTGTTCTGTCTTGTTCTGACTTCTGTGTTCTCATTGATTTTGGTTGAAATAGATTATAATTGCTCTTGATAGGAGTTTTTGGATGCCATTGAATAGAGGTATTTAAGGAAAAGCAGTGTTTTGTTTAAGGGTTGCGAGGAGAATTTTGTTAGCGCTTTTTCTCATCTCTTCAGACGGGTATTACCTACTGATCAAAAGCTTCTTCAACAAGGTGATAAAAACTTGAACACTGTTTTTTTTTGTGTGTGTGTGTGTGTGTAATTGCCTAAGTTGTGGGGATTTATCTCCAAGTGGAGCTGGTGAACTGACACAGAAAATTTTAGGACTCTAAAAAATTAATTCTTAACACTCGTATTGAACCTTTGCCTTTTCAAAGAATTTTTGCATTTTTCTCACCTTCTTTCAGTTCTGTGTAATTTTGGGTTACCCAGAATTTTGGGTTAGATTCCATTATTCCCACTTTACAGACATGAACATTGAAACAGAGATATGAAGTGACTTTCCCAACATCACCTACCAAGTCAGTAATGCAACGGGAGGGTGTTGGACCTCCTGACTCATTCAGTGCTTTCCCGCTACATTCTGCTATCACTCCCTTGGGCTGATTTGTTGTTGAGGTTGATCAAGAAATGTCACAGCATGTTGATTAATATGGTAGCTTTTATGGAATTTCTAAGGAACTTTATCCCATGTCCCAGTGATAAACCATCTTATCTAGCTGCACATTTTCCTGCATTCTATGAGACAAGCTAACTCTTGGAGCGGCACTTTTGTGTTGTATTATTTTTTAGTTGCTCCTGAACATATTTCAAGACACCGCTTATGCCATAAAATCTATTGCAAGGAAACCCCTCTTAATCCATATGTACTGCTGTGGCGATGCCGGGAGGACAGACTTTCTATTCATGTCATGAAAACCACCAGCCAATTCACTTAGTCCTAAGCTTGAACCACTCAATTTTGTTATTCTGGAGGCTTATAGATCTTTTTTTTTTTTTATAGATCAAATAAATGTTGATGAGCTACATTTGTGTTCACATAGCATGTAATACTTGTGATCACACCTCTTGGAAATACGGTGGAATAAAGATATTTGGGAGTTCCTGGATGATGCAAACAGTTCATGCACTCAGCTACTAACTGGAAGGTTAGAGATTCAAGTCCTCCATGAGGTGCCTCAGAAAAAAAACCTGGCAATCTACTTCTGAAATATCAGCCACTGAAAACCCTATGGAGCACAGCTCTACTCTGACACGTGAGGGTCGCCACGAGTCAGAATAAGCTCCACAGCAGCTGGTTTGTTTAAAAAAACATTTGGTGACTTACATATGAATGATTTAACTGTATGTTTTGGTTTTGTGTAGGTACCACTTCTGTTTTACACTTATTTGAGTTACATAAAAAACAAAAACCTTAAGGTTTTTGGCTAAGCTTCCCATTGATGTAATATAGGACCCGACATTCCACATCATGGAACAGGGCTGGCTTCTTTATGTTTGTTCTTGCTGGTCTTACACAGCCTGCACATTCTGAGCTTCAGATTTTGGGCCAGGGCTCTGTTTATTCAAAAGAGAATTCCCTCTTGCTCTCTCACAGGGGTTTGGTTTTCATCTGTGACTGGATCATGTTGAGAGTTATCTCTCAATTTCTGGCTACTGCAGCCAGCAAACTATGTTAGCTGATTGCACTTTTTGTCTGACTATGAACCCAGAGGCACTATAAAAAGTTCAGATCTGACACACCCAGGAGAAAAAGAATAAACAAGCATGCTGTGAGCTTTTCTACTGTGTGAGAAGACAGACCCATTAGACCCTTCAGCATCTTTTGCACACCATGACCTTCGTTGAGAACTATCCAAGTCTGACCAGGAGTTAGACCTCAGAAGTCTTGCATCTCCTTCGGGAGCATTGCCACTGATCTAAGAGATGGGCTGAATTTGAACGAAATTCTCTTTGTTATGTTTCTAAAGCCAAAGCAGAGAGGGAGATAATCAAAAGCTGTTTTGCTCCTCCTCCCAACAAGCCTTCGCCTTGTAATGATGGGTTTTGTTCTAGGGAGAACATTTCTCAACTTCGCTCTCATGCTTGGGTAGTTTGGCAGGCTTTCTGATGCTTTGGGGCAATCTGAATCACACCTGAAGTGGATGGGTTGCTGACATACAGAGCTTTAATTAAATCAAGCTGAAAACTGAGAACATCTGGAAACCAGGGCTGGGCCTTCGAAGGGCCTGGGTGGTGTTTTTTGATTATGTTTTTTTTTCAGAGGCCGTGTTTATCTTTTCGACCTCCCCCCAAAAAAAAAAAAATTGGAATAACATGAATAGCCAGATTGAACTTGGTCAAAATGTTGTGTCAAGAAAGATTTGTTTTCCTTTGTGAGTGTTTTAAGCAATACTTGAAAGGGTTGAAGTGGGATTTATTTGGTCATGAAAACAACTGTTTGAAGAGGAGATTATTTCCCTGTCTCAGCAGAGCATCTCCCAAAATGGATTTTCATTAGCCCTAAGGGAAGGTGGTGGAGAACCATTAGGTCAAAGGTGACTCATTGGCTCACACCAGGAGAAGATTTTCTAATTCAGAACCTGCCACCAATGATCATTGTACTTCCCTGCTCTTGAAATGCTTTCTGCACTTCACTTTGCCTATATGAAAAATTAATTGTTGCCTCTATGTGGGTCAAGATCTGAGGTGTTATCAAATTATAAGAAGAAATCACAGTGGATTTCAGTTTATTAAACATATATTCTGAGACAGGCACTGTACTTGATCCTAGGGATACAGGATCATTTTCATTCAGCAAATACTATGTTTACTGTGTGCCTACTATATGCCAGGCACCGGGGATAAAACGGTGAATGTGACAAAGTTCCTGCTGTCATGGAGTTTATTTTCTAGTACAAGGGTCAGAAAATAAAAAGGTAAACAAAACCCGAGTAAGATCTGAAGTAAAATCAAGGAAAGATAATATGCTGCATTAAAAAAAAAAGCTATCACTTTGATGACTAAGGTCACCTCATATGCATGCAAAGGGTGGATAATGAAAAAGGAAGATGGATGAAGAAATTGTACATTCGAATTGTGGTGTTGGCAAATAATACTGAATTTTGCCATATACTGCCAGAATACAGCAAGAATGTTCCTTAGAAGGGAGGATGGCAAAACTGAGTCCCATATTTCAGACATGTCATCAGGAAAGACCACTGCTAGAAAATGACATTTAAAAAAACCTGTTGCTGTCCAATCCTGGTGGATTTAAATGGCTGACTTTTTGCTTAGCAGCCGTAGCTCTTAGCCACTATGCCACCAAGGTTTCCAGAAAAGGACATTATGTTTGGTAAAATAGAGGGTCAGCCAAAACAAGGGAAACCCTCAATGAAATGGATTGACACAGCAGTCTCAACAATGGCTCAAACATACCAACAGCCATGAAGATGGCGCAGGACTGGGCAGTCTTTAACTTGTTCACATATAAGGTCACCATGATTTGGAACCAATCTGACAACTAACAACAGCAACAACATGCTATGTCTTTATTCATTTGCTTATTTACCCAACAAAATTTTATTGAGGACTTTCCATGTGCCAGGAACTGTCTCAGCTACCGAAATCAACGTGTGATACTACTATAAAGAAAACAACTAAAAAGCTGAGGTAGCGAGGAAGCAGAGGCTGGAATAGGGCATGTGTGGGAATGGATAATGAAAACCAAACTTGATCAGGCTTTATAAGGCCTGGGGAACCAATGTGACCTAACCTGAGTTTGGGGTCAGATCATATAGGCCTTTGAAATCCATATTAAAACTTTCAAACTTTATTCTAAGGGCAGTGGGAAGCCAGTAGAGAACTTCAAGCAGGGTTGTGACATGATCTAGGAGTCCCTCAGTGCTGCAAAAGGTTAACATTCTCAGCTGCTAACAGAAAGATTGGAGGTTCAAATCTACCCAAAGATACTTTGGGAGAAATGCTTGGTGACCTGGTTCCGAGAAACCAGCCATTGAAAACCCTGTGGAGAACCATTCTGCTCTGACACATGGATTGACTCAATGGCAACTGATAGGTAGGTAGGTGACATGATCTGAAGCATATTAAGATCACTTACCACTGGGGATAGAGTGGAGGGGGCAGGAGGCAGAAGACCAGTAAAGAGGTTTTTTTTCCAATAATCCAGGCAAGAAAGATGGAGGAGAAATCCACAGGCAGCCTTGTTTTCAGGAAACACCTCTCTGATGTGTCCTTCCCAATCAGGTCAAAGAAGATGGAGAACATGTTCCAGACTCCTGCCTACAGGCCAGTGAATGACTAGACTGATTTGAAATCTGTGGAGTTATCTGGAAAGACAGTTTTTATTTTAAACTTAACTTTATTCAGAAAGTTTCCTAAGAACCTTAATTCCTCTTTTTGTCTGGAGTCTGACATTAAAAAGAACAACCACCACCGCCACCACCAAAATACACAAGGGGTTGTAAAATACACTAGAGATTGTAAAATACCCTAGGGATTGTAAAATATAGTGAAACTTGTGAGTGCCGTATCTCGAGGGGACTGCCTTGATTTCCCAGGTCTCACAGATTTTCCACCTCTGACAGGGTACAGGCTTACCACTTTACTGTCGCTCTCTATTAGTGGAAAATATTTGAGTTTTCCTTCCTTCTCTGACAGGTTTCCACCTTACACAGGTTCCGGCTTTCACCACTTTTACTGTACTACTTGGGAATAACACTGTAGCTTAAATCTTTCTCTGCAGGCGTTGTTTGGAAGGATAGTATGTCTAGAAAAAGATAAACCATGTACATTGTTTTCAGGTCAAACTCGCCGCCTCAACTGTGAGCGAATGTTTTAGGGTGGTGAGATGGAAAGAAGGTGAATCTAAGGACGAAACAGACCTGGGGTGGAATCTCAGTGCCGTGCTTATTTGACTGTGTTACGTGGGGTGGGTCACTGAACTTCCCTGACTGCCTGTTTCTTCAGAAAGCCAGCTGATTTGTGTGGGATAACCGGTACATCACCAACATTCAGAGTGCCAGTTTCTCTGGCTTTCTCCTTTCCTTTTCTAAAGAGCATCTCACTTTTCTTGGCTGTGATACACTCCTAAATACGAGCAGCTAAACTTTCTTCCATCATCACAAAAATATGAAGAGCATAAACTAAATTTTTTCTTTTTTTCTTCCTATTTCTTCTCCCCTCCCCTCTCCTCCCCTCCCCCCTTTCTTCCTTCCTTTCTTTCTACTGTGGAAATGGTGCAGGGTAGCAATTCTGTGCTAACCATGAAGTTTGATGACAGGCTCCATGCTAGTTACTTATTTAATCCTCAAAACAATTCCAGCTGGGATGGGGTCTCTAATATCCCCTTTTACAGATAACGAGGCTGTAGGTTGAGGAAGTTTAGTTACCTAATATCACACAAACAGTATGTGGAGTCACTGAAATTTGAACCCAGGCAGTCTGACTCCAGAGCCCTGATGAGACACTTCGTACATTTTTAAGATTTTCTCCCTCCTCAGGCATTTTTACTGGGTGTGGGGGATGGTACGCTGGCACCGGTGATGACCTTGCAGAGATGGGGAGTGCTGCTGGGGACTGAGTCCTATCTGGTGTTTATGTGAGCGCATGCGCCTATGTGCCTTACGCGTGAAAAATTGTTTCTTTTTCCCTCTCCTTTCTGGTCCACCATCTGTGTCACACCTGGAGGCGCCCAGTATTTTCCAGAAATATAGATGATTCATACAATTATTTTCTTACAATGTCTGACCTCCCAGAGGAGGGAACAGAGGGTGAAGTTCATTTGCAAAGATCAGTTATACTTTTATAGGCCTCTGAATTTGGTGAGCTGGAGAAAACCAGGCTGCTAATTGATGAGCTCTTTTCTTGACCTGCTAATTGAGGCTTGGTCCCTGTTCACATGGCTCCTACACAGTTTTGGCATCAGCTGTGTGTCCAGATCTACACTTGCCAAAATCAGATGCTTTGGGGTGTAGAGTTAACAACCTGGCAGCGTGTCTGGAGATGTAGTGTAGATGCCGTTATGGAAAAATGAGTAACTTCCCTCCCAATTAGAGAAGACTGTTCTGTTGCTTACTCTGTTGTTACAGGCTTGTTCTCTAAAATACCTCTGCTCTTAAAATTCTAAAATATAAGACAGAAAGTTTCTTTTTTGAAAAGGGAAACCTATGCACACTTAAATGTTATTTATATTACAAACCAATTTTCCCCAGTAAGGGCTTGGCTGTGAGAGGAGTTGATTGAGTTAAAATAGTCTACCTAGGACTAGGTTGACCAAGAAAAAAGTTTCACGTGGATTTTAACTACCCTTTTCAGACAGGTGAGAACTGCAATGCAATTTCCTGAGAGGGGCAGGGTAAGTAAAGAAATTTCTAATAGGCAGTCAACTTTGGTGGAACTCTTGGGGTCCCCTGTGCACTCTGAGTGGTGAGAAGTCACACCTGTTTTCCTTAGCATCTTCCCTCAGAGCCCTCAGTCAGCTGGGTGGTCAGCTGCCTGCCTCAGTGCTTGTACATATGTAGGGCCTATCCTGGAAACCAATCGCGAAGCAGTAAACATTTGTTTTTAATCTTTAAAGCAATGTTTCCACATTACAAAAAGAAAAGAGAAAAAATTACTTGGGCCTTCTAAAGTAATAGCTAAAATATGAGGTTCTTTGTTTGAAAAATGGAGATAATAACCTGCCCCTTTTTTGAGGACAAGTGCAAAACCAGGAAGCATAGAGTACAGGGCCTAGCCTTCAGTAAACGGCTGTGATTTTCCAGTTAACATTTCAGCATGTTTCTATAAGCTACCTGTTTATCTTCTCTCTTCTCTCCCTTCCTCCCTTTCTCCCTTCTTTCCTTCCTTCCACATTTAAACCGTAGACTCAGGGGCAGATCATCCAATAGGCAAGGTAAACACAGTGCTTGCCTTGTTTTCCAGATCGTCTGTAGTGAACAATTTCATATGGCTTTCCTACGACACCAAAGTTGTGGTGCAAGCCATGGGAAATTACTCACTACAGATTAGTAAATAAGCATTAGTAAGCCCGTGCTTACCTTGCTTACTGGGTCATTAGTCCTTGTCAGGGACTGTAAATTTGACAAGAAGCTTTGATTTTGTAGGAAGGTGCTGTGGGGTTGGGAGAGAGACAGGCGCCAACCATACCTAGAAGCAGAATATTTGATATAGTGAAAAAATGTGAGCTTATTCACTACAGATATCTGGTAGCAAGGTAAGCATAATCAAGTATATTCAAGGTAAGCGTAATTGGAAATCCACCCTTGTATAGACTATATGTTGTTGTTGTTAGGTCCTGTCAAGTCAGGTTGACTCACAGCAACCCTTTGTACAACAGAAGGAAACAATGCCCAGTCCCACGCCATCCTCATGATCCTTGCTATGTTTGAGCCCATCGTTGCAGCCACTGTGTCAATCCATCTCATAGAGGATCTTCCTCTTTTTCCTTTGACCCACTATTTTACCAGGCATCATGTTCTTCTCCAGGGACTGGTCCCTCTTGATAACATGTCGAAAGTGTGTGAGATGAAGTCTCACCATCCTTGCTTCTAAGGAGAATTCTGGCTGTACTTCCAAGACAGATTTGTTTGTTCTTCTGGCAGTCCATGGTGTATTCAATATTCTTCACCAATGCTGTAATTCAAAGGCATCAGTTCTTCTTTGGCCTTCCTTATTTATTGTCCAGCTTTCCCATGCATATGAAGTGATTGAAAATACCATAGCTTGGGTCAGGCACACCTTAGTCTCCAAAGTGACATCTTTGCTTTTCAACACTTTAAAGAGGTCTTTCACAGAAGATGTGCCCAATGCAATACATCATTTGAATTCTTGACTGCTGCTTCCATGGCTGTTGATTGTGGATCCAAGTAAAATGAAATCCTCGACAACTTTAACTTTTTCTCCATTTATCATGATGTTGCTTATTGGTCCAGTTGTGAGGATTTTTGTTTTCTTTATGTTGAGGTGCAATCCATACTGAAGGCTATTTAGTCTTTGATCTTCATCAGTAAGTGCTTCAAGTCCTCTTTGCTTTCAGCAAGCAAGGTTGTGCCATCTGCATATCTCAGGTTGTTAATCAGTCTTCCTCCAATCCTAATGCCAGGTTCTTCTTCATATAGTCCAGCTTCTCGGATTATTTGCTCAGCATACAGATTGAATAAATGTGGTGAAAGGATACAACTCTGACACACACAGTTCCCGATTTTAAACCATGAAGTACCCCTCATTCTGTTCCAGTGACTGCCTCTTGATCTATGTACAGGTTCCTCATGAGCACAATTAAGTGTTCTGGAATTCCTGTTCTTTGAAATATTACCCATAATTTGTTATGTCCACACACTTGAATGCTTTTACATCGTCAATAAAACACAGGTAAATATCTGTCTGGTATTCTCTGCCTTCAGCCATGATCCATCTGACATCAGCAATGATATCCCTCATTCCACATCCTCTTCTGAATCTGACTTGAATTTCTGGCAGTTCCCTGTACTGCTGCAACCATTTTTGAATGATCTTCAGCAAATTTTTTTTCATGTTTGATATTAATGGTATTGTTTGATAATTTCATCATTCTGTTGGATCACCTTTCTTTCGAATGGACACAAATATGGATCTCCGCCAATCAGTTGGTCAGGTAGCTGTCTTTCAAATTTTTTGGCGTAGATGAGTGAGTGCTTCCAGTATTGCAACCGTTTATTGAGACATCTCAATGGGTATTCCATCAATTCCTGGAGACTTGCTTTTCACCAATGCCTTCAGTGCAGCTTGGACTTTTTTCTTCAACACCATTGGTTCCTGATCATATGCTACTTCCTGAAATAGTTGAATGTTGACCAATTCTTTTTTGATACAATGACTCTGTATATTCCTTCCATCTTCTTTGGATGCTTCCTGAGTTGTTCAACATTTTCCCCGTAGAATCCTTCAGTACTGCAACTGGAGGCTTGAATTTTTTCTTCAGTTCTTTTAGCTTCAGAAATGCTGAGCAAGGTCTTCCCTTTTAGTTTTCTATCTCCAGGGCTTTGCACATTTCATTATAATACTTTACTTTGCCTTCTTGGGCCACCCTTTGAAATCTATTAAGTTCTTTTCCTTCATCATTTCTTCCATTCTCTTTTGCCACTCTACATTCAAGAGCAAATTTCAGAGTCTCTTCTGGCATTCATTTTGGCCTTTTTTTTATTTCCTGAATTTTTAATGACCTTCTGCTTTCTTCATGTATGATGTCCTTGATGTCATCCCACAACTCGTCTGGTCTTCGGTCATTAATATTCAATTCATCCAATCTATTCTTGAGATAGTCTCTAAATTCAGGTTGGATACACTCAAGGTTGTACTTTAGCTCTTGTGAACTTGTTTTAATTTTCTTCAGCTTTAACTTGAACTTTCGAATGAGCAATTGATGGTCTGTTCCGCAGTTGGCCCCTGGCCTTGTTCTGACTGGTAACATTGAGCTTTTCCATCGTCTGTTTCCACAGATGTAGTTGACTTGATTTCTATGTATTCCGTCCATCGAGGTCCACATGTATAGCTGCCATTTATGTTGTTGAGAAAAGATATTTGCAATGAAGTCATCGGTCTTACAAAATTTTATCATGATATCTCCAGCGTGTTCCTATCATCAAGATCATATTTTCCAGCTACTGATCTTGCTTGTTTGTTTCCATCTTTTCTATTCCAATCACCAGTAATTACCAATGCATCTGGATTGCATGCTTGATTACTTTCAGAATGTAGAAGTTGGTAAAAATCTTCAATTTCTTCATCTGTGGCATTAGTGGTTAATGCGTAAATTTGCACAGTAGTCATATTAACTTGTCTTCCTTATAGGTGTATCGCTGACAGCTTTGTACTTTAGGATAGATCTTGAAATGTCCTTTTTTGACAATGAATGCAGTGCCATTCCTCTTCAATTTTGTCCTTCCTGGCATAGTAGACCATATGATTGTCTGATTCAAAATGGCCAATACCGGCCCATTTCAGCTTACTAATGCCAAGGATATTGATCTTTACATGCTCCATTTCATTTTTGCTGACTTCCAGTTTTCCTAGATTCGTACTTTGTACATTCCATGTTCCGATTATTAAGGGATGTTTGCAGCTGTTTCTTCTCATTTTGAGTCATACATGAGCAAATGAAGTCCCCGAAAGCTTGACTCTATCCATGTCATTAATGTTGCTGCTTTGAGGAGGCAGCTCTTCCCCAGGCGTATTTCGAGTGCCTTCAACCAGAGTGGATCATCTTCCAGCACTGTATTAGACAACATTCTGCAGCTATTCATAAGGCTTTCACTGGCCAATGTTTTAAGAAGTGTACTGCCATGTCCTTCTTCTTAGTCTGTCAGTCTGGAAGCTCTGCTGAAACCTGTCTCCCATGGGTGACTTTGCTGGTATTTGAAATACCGATGTCAGAACTTCCAGCGTCACAGCAATATGCAAGTGACCACAGTATGACAAAACGACAGATAAGTTGTGGATAGACTACATACAAAGTGCCAACCAACTTATCATATGATATTTTATCTAGAACATCTTAACTGAGTAATCCGTATTAAAAAATCAGAGCCCATTCACTGCTTTTTGAGAATGTCTATTTGTCATTGAGTTCCTCTGCCTGCAGTTGGGAATGAAGTAAATGCGACGATCTTACTGGCTCTCTGTCCTGACCTCCCACCCTCATTCCTTCTGGCTTTCCAAATGGCCAGTAAATGGAAGCAGCCAAGTCCAGGAAGCACACAAGCTGATTCCAAAAGATATGTGTTTGAGTGTGAGGCACTTACAAAAGCAGAGTATTCTCAGAATGAAAACAAAACAAAACAAAAAAAATGGAGCTGACTAATAAGCTCAGCTCTCGAAAACTAAAAGGTTAGCCAGAACTGAACTACCCTCTTCCTCTCTTGTCTCAAGTTCCACTTAAGATCTCTTCTTATTTGGTTAAGCGGCTGAATCACAATTTGAAGTTGGGGATCATTTCATTCAGATTCATTTCGCCTCTGAAATAAATGTTTTAGAAATCCGGCTGGGACAAGATGACTTCTAATTTCTCTTCCAACCCTGTGATTCTGTAATTTTTTTATGAATAGGAGGAGGAAAACGATGCCATCAAATGGCATTTACCTTTTGAAATGTTCCCAAGAGCCGCATGACTTGAAGTCTATTTATTCAATTCTTTTGAAGGTTGGGTAGTCTTTAAACACGTGTCAAGACTGCCTGACTTAATGCCTGTATATTTTACTAAGAGGTTGGTGGGCTTATTTGATTTAGCTCATGTTAGAAGTTTAATTGTTTTCTTCTTCTTCTTTTCTGCTGGCACTGACTAGATCTAGTAGAATAAACCTTTGTCCAAGCACCTCCTCTCATTCCTTACACACATGAGATTGGAACTGGGAATGGCTGGTGTTTTTTTGAGGTTCCCAATGGACCATGTGTTTCACATCAAGCAAGCAAATACCTTTCAGCTGAAAACCTTTCAACGGCCTCGAGTTTCCAGACCAGACTTTACCTCTGGGCTCCAAACAGATCCAGTCCTACTTCATGTTGGTTCATTCTTGCTATTGGCATCATAGATGCTGATTCATGAGGGTGTGTTCCAAAGACCTGCTTGGGATTATGCCTCAAGTCTTACACCCATTATTTCTCTTGATTCAAGACCTGCCATCCTGTTTTGAGAAGCCCTATGTGTATTGATAATATTAATAACATTTGTAATAATGATGTGCTGGTACTTGACATACTTTATCTCATTTGATCTCACAAGGACCCTATGAAGTAGGTGCGGTTACTATCCACATTTTGCAGATGAGGAAACAGGCTGAGGGAGATTTAGTCACTTGTTCAAGGTAGCAGAGTAAGCATGCAGAATGATGATTAGAACCTGGGTTTGTAACACCAAAGTTCAAGTTCTTAAACTCCATACCATGCTGTTTATAATGGGAAGAGTAATAACTCTGCCCTGGGAAAGAAGGGCTTGGAAGGTGACCAGTCGATTCAGTTATAATAGTCCACTGAGAAGGTAGGGTCATTTTTTTCCCTTCTGTTTTGACCCATTAATTTACAGCCAGAAAGATCTTTGCGATCATCTGATCCAACTTCCTTTCTAAGGAAGACGTCAAGGCCTGTAATGGTTGGTGATTGGCTCAAGGTCACCTTGTTGGCAGAGCCAGCGCCAGAACAAAGGCTGCTTGTGCCCTTCCCAGTGCAGCATGCTTGGCAGAGCCAAGAGTCTGGAATTACAGGGGAGGGAGATGGCGCTGGCCAAGAATGAAGAGAGCTAAGATTTTTCTCCTGAATTCAAAAATCAATTTACATTTCCTTCAAGCAAAAATATACCTTTGGGAGAGAGTCCTAGAAGTGTACAGAATCTGGGACGGTCTCCTGATCCAGTCCTTCAGGAAAATCCAAACCCCTTTCAATCACTTACACATTGACACATCATCTCTCTCTGGCTCTTTCCCCCTTACCAACCCTCACAGGCTTTAACAGAGTTAGTCCCTCTTGAGTCCTAAAACTCAAGCTCTTTTCCGCCTCGGGCTTTTGTGTGGTCATCCCACCTATTACCCACCATCTTCTTTGTAGGGCCGGCTTCTGCTTTATGTCTCATTTTAAACACCTGTCCTCAGAGAAGTCTTTCCTGACACTATGGGCAGGCACGACCTCTGCCCTGTCTTTTATCATTTTACGTTTTTTTGCCTTTAGCCTTTATCTCTATTTGCGATGATTTCTTTGTAAGTGTATTAGTTCACTTGTTTAATGTTTATCACTCCTGCTAGATTGTAAGTCCAGTACACTCAGGACAGGATCTTGCTTGTGTTGTTCAGCCCCTGACTCATGGCAACTCCATGCACAACGGAATAAAATGCTGCCTTGTTCTGTGCCATTCTTATAATTGGCTGGGGATTGGGCCTCTGTGATCCTTACCATTTTCATTGACTGATTTTCAGAAGTCGATTGCCAGGCTTTTTTTCCAAGTCCTTCCTAGTGGGAATGTCCCCTGAAGCCTGTTCAACATCATAGCAGCATGCCAGTCTCCCCTGACTGACACGTGGTGGCTGTGCGTGAGATGCATTGGCTGGGAATCAAACCTGGGTCTCCCACATGGAAGGCAGGAATCGGCCACTGAACCCCCAAAACCCCCTCAGTCCCTACACCCCGTCACATTTGTTGAGTGAATGGATAGAGGAATGAATGAATTTCCATTTTCCAAACCTCAGACATGCTCCATTTAGACATTATTGCCTGAAGTTTCTACAGCAGTAGAGCTTTAATTAAGTACTCGATTAAAAAAAAGTATGTGCTGAAGGTAGTAAACTTAACTTACTAATATTTCAGTGTGAATTGTTTTTTTTTTTGAAACTAAGTGGCCAGTTGCTTAGCACAGTCCCAAGAGAATGGACAGAGGTAGGTATTATCGTTGAGAAAAGGGGAAGGATCAGGAGTTGCCAGGCCTGGGGGTACCGTATGTGCGTACTGTCTGCATGTACAGGCCTGTATAAAATTTTCTTTTCAAAATTTTGAACAATTTAAAGTATCTCTGAGTTCCAGTTAATACCTGCATTTTTCCATAAATCAAGCTCCTTCAACAGAACCTCTAGCGAAGAGGCTGACGCTTCCTTGTGTCCTTGTGGTTTAGCCCAGTGTCCGGTGTACCATTAACGTTTGTCGTGCCTGCCACACAGGAAATGAATACGACGAAATTAGTTGATAAATATTTTATGAATATAATAATAATATTAATAGTGATAAATATAAGCGCTTACCACATGCCAAGGAGTCCTTGGGTAGTATAAACGGTTAACATGCTTGGCTGCTAACCCCAAGGTTGGAAGTTCCAATCCACCCAGAGACACCTTGGTAAAAAGGCCCGGTGATTTACTTCGGAAAAATCAGCCATTGAAAACCCTACAGAGTACAGTTTTACTCTGACACACATGGGGCACCATGAGTCAGAGTTGCCTGGACGGCAGCTGGTTTTACCATATACCAGGCTATATGTGGGCTTGTTTTCAGTATCATTGAATTCTTATAATAATCCTGTGAAGTAGGCAGTGTTATTTCATGGATGAGGAAGCTGAAGCTATGGTAGTGACATAAATAAATAAATTAAAAAAAAAAAAAAAACTAAAACAAAATAAAGGACTTCCCAAGGTCACGTAGCAAAGAGGTGCAGAGCTAGAACTCAAGGCAGTCTATTTGCTTCCAGAGCTTTTGCACCTCAATATCTGCCATGAACACAAGTCTTTTCTCACCTTCCTCTTTTCCTGATGAGGAGGGCTAGGCACATAAGAACCAAAATATGACACCCGATGGAAGATCCTAAAGGAGCTGCAGCAAGGAGGCCCAGCTGCCTTTGGGGAAGCAGGCAACTGCAGGGATTCCTCCCTCCTGAAACCCCATTTGGTCAAGGGAACTTTGTAGACTACTGGGGACATAGGACTCTTCCAGGGAAAGTGCCAGGACCAAATTTCTTGTTAATGTTTACAGCTGAGGGACCCTGGAAAGAGACAAGGTTGAAATGTGTCCCTGAATGTGCAGTCTTTGTGATCTGAGGCGCAGTGTCTAACTCTCCTGAGCAATAAGAAAGAGAGTAATGGCCGCCTCCCAGGGCTGTAATAAGGAATGAAGAAGCAGAACGCATTTGAAAGCATTTGGTATGCAGCCCTTTTTCATAAATGCAAAATTATTGTGAGTGAGGCCTTTTCAAGTGGGAACTTGGTGCCCATTTGGTCCAGGCAAATTGCTGGCTGATAGGCCCATTGTCCAGGCCCCAATAGTCCTGCGTTCCATCGGCTGTTATTACTCAAATGCTAGTGGGTGGCGGATGCTGGGCTTCTGATGCTGTGGCCCTTAAGTTGACTTTGGTTGTCCAGAAAGATAAATGAGGCCAGGCCTCAGGTTTCCAAATGTCTGAAGTGTTTTCCCATCACAGCTTATTGCTGTCAATCGCGTACTTTAGGCCTTTTAACCGCATTTGCATTCATTAAAAGCAATTGTCCCAGGTGGAAAAGTCAGGATTGTTGTTGTTAGCGTCTGCCCCAACTCATGGTGGCCCAGTGCACAACAAAACAGAACGCTGCCCGGTCCTGTGCCACCCTCATGGTCAGTTGTAGATCTGACCTTTGCGATCCATAGGTTTTCTTTGGCTGATTTTTGGAAGTAGATCACCAGGCCTTTCTTCCAGCTCTGTCTTAGTCTGAAGGTTCCACTGAAACCTGTTCAGCATCACAGCAACATGCAAGCCTCCACTGACCGATGGGTGGTGGCCGTGCATGAGGTGCACTGGCCGGGAATCAAACCTGGGTCTCCATCACGGAAGGCGAGAATTCCACCACTGAACCACCACTGTCCTCATACAGTCCAGATGTTGTTGTTGTTGCTTGCTGTCAAGTCGATTCCAACTCCTAGGTACCCTGTAGGACAGAGTAGAACTGCCCCACAGGATTTCCCAGGCTGTAATCTTTAGGAGAGCAGATTGCCTGGTCTTTTCTCCTGTGGAGTTGCTGGTGGTTTCGAACCAAAGACCTTTTGGTTAGCAACTGTGCGCTTAACTGTTGCACCATCAGGGCTCCTTAGAGTCATGATTGTTGTTATTGTATGGCATCGAGTCAATTCCACCTCAAGCAACCCTATATGACAGAGTAGAACTGCCCCATAGGGTTTTCCTGGATGTAGTCTTCATGGGAATAGTTCTCCACATCTTTTTTTCCTGAAGATCTTCTGGTGGGGCTGAACCACTGACCTTTTTTTTTGCAGCTGAGTGCTTTGCTGCTGCATCACCAGAGCTCCTTAAAGTCATGATAAATAAAACAAACAAACAAAAACGCCAGGGTCTCCTGAAATCATGATATTGGTAGCCAAATGTCCTGTCCTCCAGGGATAGGCAGCTAAGCCTTGCATGCTGATTGCACCAGAAATCACCACAGAGCAACATATCTGCTGAGGAGGAGAGGAAGCTCTTCCATTCATCTCTGGGTCAGCTTTTGACTTAACTAGTGTTGTTCCTTCCATGCAAAGCATTTATGGAAATGTGCTTGGTGCAGAGAAACAGGCTTCCCTGACTAGGGAGAAGCTCCTGTCAGTCAGGGGTGCTGAGTGGCTCATGCAGGTTCTAAAGGGTGAGAAGACTGGTCTCGTGTCTTGTGGTTCTAAAAGTTAAGGAATAAAACTCTGCTGGAAGGAGAGTTGAGTGAACCAGTCAGACTGAGCACAGATCACTTCCCCTCATCAAGTCCAAACTAAACCTCTTCTGACTTAGGTTGGAAAGGCGATCTATGTCCTCACATCTCTATTTATAAAGCTGTGGTATTCCTTGCAAGAGAGGATGTAGGGAAACCACAATAGGAAACAGAAATCATGTCAAATCTTACTTTCGGTGGTGACATTTTTGCTACTCATTCTCAGGTCTTGGAGAACTTGACAATGGCTGTCTCCTTCATCACTGTTTCCTAACTATTCTCGGAAATAAAAGCAAATAGAAGGTCACCATGAAAGGTAACAGGGATGCTGACATCTTTGCTTTCCTACACAAGCAAGACTTCTTCTGACCCTGTCTGAGAATTTGGTCCTGACACCAAATGACGAAAATGCTGCTCTGGAGTTGTAGGCATATAACGTAAGCTATCGGCAACAGGGCAGCACTGTGCTATGCGCTGTGGTAAACATGTCTGGTAACAGCTTGTCTGTAAATATTATGCTTGTTTTGAGTGTTTGTTCTGAACTTCTAAGCCTAACCAAGAGCAAAGTGTCCCTCACACTTGAACAGTTTAGATGACACGTCCTCTTTCAGGGTATTGTGTTTACTTTTTTTTTTTTTTCTAAAGGGGAAATTATTTCCTCAGCTAGTCTGGAAGCAAGAAAGAAATTAATTTCTGGGCCTGGAGGTTTCTTTTGATTGGGATTCCAGATTGACCAGAACGTGGGGCTTACTTAAACCCATCTAAAAATCCCTTCAGAATCAACGTTGTGTGAGGGTGTGTGCACCCATAAGCATGGGCCTGTGACCTTGGTGGATGGCCAAAAACTCAGAAGATGTGAGGGCTTAAGTAACACATCAAACATTTGGGAACTATGGCCGTATATACATAGCGTCAAAACATCTAGTTAAAAATAGGGGGAAAATAAAACCTACTTTGCTATCCAAATATATGGAGCCCTGGTGGCACAGTGATTAAGAGCTTGGCTGCTAATTAAAATGTCGGCAGTTCAAATCCACTGGCCGCTCCTTTGAAACCCTACGGGACAGTTCTACTCTGTCCTATAGTATCGCTATGAGTCAGAATCGACTCGATGACAATGGGTTTTATCCAGATACTTATATTTACACACAGACACACACACACACACATTGCTATATAATGTTAAATATGTTCGATGGCAATGGGTTTTTTTTTTTTTTTTTTTTTTGTATCTGGCTGAGTGGTTTATTTTTTTACATTTTCATTTGGATTTTTAGGGTAAGTGTAGACATAGCATGTGAGTTCTGATATTAGCTCTGTAAATAACATGCTGTTTGTTAATAGTTCAGGGGTAGGCCTTTTATCTTCCTGGGAAGTCCCTGATAACACCTGTGGCAGAGTTGGTGTGCCTGACAATATCCCACCTGGGTGAAAGCGAGGTATGCATACGCCTTTTAGCTGGCAGAGCCAAACCTGAAAGGCGATACCACCCCTATGCAGCCAGAACCTTCTTCAACGGTTCTGAGAAGTTTGCTTAACTAAGCTGTTTGACTGGAGTTCCTCTTTGATAAGGAAGAAGACCAGTTACACACCATTAAGCAGCTGTAAAATCTTACATATTTAAAAAAAAATTTTCGAAGTTACAGCTAATCCAAGGGATTTCAAAATAGGGCTTGGGTAGTTCCCAGGAGTCCTCTCGGTTGGCCCCAGGCTGGCCTTCCATGTACACTATTAAGGTTTACAATGTGACGTTGTATACCTTGGTTTCTGGTATGAATTAATTAATTTATAATTATTATATTACTTATGATTTTGAATGAAAACCAGACAGAATGTTTTTGGTGTTCAGCAAAACACTACCACCCTTCTTTCTTCCTCTCTCTCTTTATTTTTTATGGCTCATGAGGGTCTTTTACATCACAATATGAACTATAGACAAAAACATGCTATTTTGGTTTATTATATATTTTAAGCAATTCAGTAAACATTTACTGAGTATAACATACAGTACAATTGCTGCAATTTCCTAGATGAAAATATGCAATTCCTGCCTTTGAAAATTCACAGCCCAGTAGAGGAGATGGATGACAAACAATTATTTCAGACAAGCATACCCAGTGATTTAGTATCAGAACTTGGAGGAAGGCTGGCTGGGCCTGAATCTTTTTTCTGCCCATTTCTGGCTGTGTGCTTTTGGGCAAGTTTCTTATTCTGTCTTTATTGCAGAGAGAATAATCAACATATAAGCCAGGATGAGCCCTCTAGCTTCTTGTGAAGTTACTGGTGGTTGGTTGTGCTTCACTGGTAGGATTCTCAGCTTCCATGTGGGAGACCCAAGTTTGATTCCTGGCCAGTGCACCTCAAGCACGGTCACCACGCATCTGTCCGTGGAGGCTTGTGTGTCATTATGATGTTAAACAGATTTAAGTGGAGTTTCCACCCTCAGACAGACTAAGGAAGAAAAGCCTGGCAATTTACTTCTGAAAATCAACCAAAGAAAACACCCTGGATCACAATAGGGTCGCCCTGAGTTAGGGGCCAGCTCAGTGGGAGCTGACAACAATAATAACAGCAACAACATAAAGTGATTGTGAGATTAAATGAGGATATGAGTGTGTGTATGTGTGTGTAAGATTAGAGCAATATCTGGCTTAAAATAAGAGCCTAATAAATGTTAGCTGCTACTATTATTATTCAGAATAGTGTGGGCAATAAAATAAGTATTTGTATTTGCATCAGAATTACCCGGGGGGAAGCTAAATGCAGACTCCTGGGTCTTCACCTCCGAGATTCTGATCTAGTTGTCTGCGTGGAGCTTGGGATTCTGCAGTTTTAACAAGCGCTCTGGGAAATTCTGACGCAGGGTGTTCATGGGTCACACTTGGAGGACCAGTGGTATTCTGGAGGCAGAGCTGCATGGGGGAAATGGGATTGCCTTTGTTTAGGGGAGGATTAGGCGAGGGCTCACGGCAAAGCCCATGATATATACTCTGAGTTATGAAGGATGACTAGAAGTTCAATAGGCAGAGAGAAGAGCCTGTATGATGAAAGAATTGTGGGTCATTATGGTATGTTTGGAACATTAGTTCTATGTTATCTTAGTGTTAAAAGGATCCCCGACTCATACAAATGGTTTGTTCTCAGCTACGAACCTAAAGGCTGGTGGTGAACCCCCTCAGGGGTACCCCAGAAGAAAGGCCTGGCAATCTGCTTCTGTAAAGACTGCTGTTGTTAGGTGCCGTAGAGTCAATTTCAACTCCTAGTGACCCCATGGGACAGAGTAGAACTGCTCCATAGGGTTTTCTAGGTTTTTAATCTTTATGGAAGTAGATTGCCAGATCTTTCTTGTGCAGAGCTGCTGGGTGGGTTTGAACTGCCTATCTTTTGGTTTTGGGTATCTTTTGGATAGTAGCCAAATGCTTTACTGTCGTGCCACCAGGGCTTCTTCCTTAAAGATTACAGCCAAGAAAACCCTGTAGAGCAGTTCTACTCTCTAACACTCGGGGTTGCCATTAGTCAGAATCGACTCGATGGAAATTTTTTTTTGCTGTTTTTTGAGTGTTAAAGGTTGAGAGGGAGTGGTAGAAGACATGAATGATAAAATTAGAAAGATAAAAGTAATTTCTGGACAGCCCCTGACCATTTAATTAGATAATTTTGCTTAATAAACGGGTCAAATTGCTTTCTGATATAATTTGGACAAAAATGAGGGATTGATTGGAAGTTTAATTTTGCAGTTAGTTGTGGTGGTGATAAAAAGAAAACTAGCCCCATCTGGCTAGTTAATCATGTTGTCAAGTTACACTCTGGTACCCTGTGCAGAACATTTCTGGAAAGAGATCGGCTTCGCCTCTGGTCGTGTGGGTTGCTTAGACACAGTAATGAACCAGAAACGAGGAACTGGGGGCCTCTCTGTTCTTCTCCTGTGGGATCTTCCAAAGCAAGATAGGCTTTCGTCCATTTGAGGTGGTTCGGTATTTTGGATGTTTGGGGAGTAGATTAAGCAAGTAATGCCTCAAAATTCCTTCTACTCCTTAAGAGATCTGGGGGAACACAAATGTCCCTGCTTTCCCTTTTTTCCAGCCCAAATAAAACGATGACTATCATGGGGGCAGGCAATTGTTCTGTATTACAGGTAATAAATAAATAAATAACTTTCAGACTGAATAAGCAATTTTTTTCTTGCATCATTTTGAGTCAAGAAGGATTCAAAAATGAAATTGAGTGGGGAAAATTTTCCACAGGAAATGCGACTCTACGCTGCTCTGTGACAGAATAAAGCTTTATGGCAAATGTTTGGTTCCACCTGATTTAAAGGGGAAAGAAAGAGGGTCCTTTGGGGAACCTTGCCTAGTGACATGCAGTTGTTGGTGAGGCAAAGGGAAAGACCTAAAAAAGTAGCTGCAAACTGCTTAATACATACAGTCATTTGGCGGTCAGCTTTCTTCCTTTTTTACCGCCAGTCTTCTAAAGCTCTGTGGGTATTGCTTACTTATTATGGTATTAGCAGAAACTAAGTTGTTTTGGGGTGCTGTGGAGTCGATTCCTACTCATAGTGACCCCATCGAACAGAGTAGAACCGCCCCATGGAGTTTTCTAGGCTGTAATCTTTAGGAAGTGGATCTCCAGGTCTTTCTCCCGTGGAACACTGGTGGGTTTGAACTGTCAACCTTTGTTTAGCAGCTGAGTGCTTAACAGTCGCACCACCAGGACTCTAAACTGCTCTAAAAAGGAGTTACATCGTCAAACGAAATCATCAGATTTCACTGCCACGGGAAGATTTTCCCCACTGAACACTACTCCATTTTTATTGTATCAGCTTTCAACAACAACATTGGAAATGTTACTTGTTTTTCTGATAACATTGGAAAAAGCAAACCAGCCCTTGAAATCAGGTCAGATTTGATAGATGTTCACCTGAAGAAAAGTGGGTGCTCGGCAAGGGAGAAGGACATCTTTGTTTCTGTGCTTATGTCAAGGGGATGGGGACTTGCTTAAAAGCCTTTTGGGGGACATGTTGAACATCCCTCAGAAGCATTTCTGCCTTTAGGTACGGTAACCAAAAGGTAGTATCAAAAAATGTGAAAGATGTTGGCTTCTGGATGTTTCTGAGAGAGTCTGTACTTAGATTAATGGATAACAGGCTGAGTGGTGGGTTATGAAGGGTAGCCAAATCTTTGAAACACAGTAGCTCTATTGTATGTTAAAGAGCTACTAAATTCAAAGCAATCTAGGACTTGGATGTTTCTGTAAACACACGTTAGCTTTTAAGCAAACCAGAAATTACAGCAGTTTTTTTTTTTTTTTTTTTCTCCTTAAGGGAAGAAAGTGAGAGAGAAGAGAGACAAACAGCAAAACACCCGAGGCACCTTCCTTTGCAGCCCGGAGTTGTGTTCCCTTTGACGTTGTTTTTAACGTTGCAGTGGTCCTGGGTGAGTGAATAGAGGGTTTCATTGGGGGAAAAGTGGCCTGCTGTCTGGCACAGGCTACCCTTTCCTGTTTGATTGGCAGGGCTTTCTGTCTCACTCCCATTAGAGAAGAAATGCTGTTCAGATTTCCACACAAGATATTACCAGTGGAATAAACAGTGTCATTTTCATGACAAAGTGGATGTTTAAGGTTGTTTATTTAAACCCAATGGTGAGCGACATTCCACTTGAATTAGGAGGTAGTCCTGCAGGAAACAATTTTTATCAACCCAATTCTGATATTTTCCAACTGAGCATACAGGAGCACAGTGTCTGCAGAGATGACGCTGTGACTTTCGGTTATTAGCAGAACTAAACACACAGCGCAGTGGCCTCCGCAAGCTGGGCTGTGAGACCTAGGGAGTGTGGAGACGAAGAGCTAGGATGTAAACGGTAGGGGGCGCTCTGACACTGGCTGCGACGCAGCAGAGTGGCCGCATGGGTGAAGGCAAAGAGGCGCTGGGAACAGTTGCCCCGCTTCCTTCCCCCATTGTTTCCTTTCCTTTCCTTTCTTAAATGTAGGAAAGGCAAACGAAAAGAGATCATCAGCCAGAAAACAAAGGGCGCCAGAGAACCAAATATATTCAGCTGAAGAACTTATAAAAAATTTTCCTCCCTAGGGGACTCGGGAGAGGAAACCTTAACACCACACATTCCCACCCCTGATGTCAGTCACCCTGCAGCTGTCCTGACCTAGCATCCCCTTCTTTTCTCCAGCCACATCACCACCTGTCCAACACACCCTCCAGTCGGGTGCCCCCAGGTTCAGCCGCATCTGCCAGCACCGAAGGCTTCCTCTAGGGAGACACCTGGCGCACGCTGACGTCACCACGCTTAGCAGGACCAATAGCTGTTAAGCACCTGGACGTGTGTTGCTAACGGAATTTAAGCACTTTTTCCCCGTTATGGACCAGAAGTGCCCCCCCCCCCTTTATTTTGTAAGTGTGGTGAGGTGGGAGGAGCTGAAGTTAAGCCACCTGGTTCTCAGCCCAGCCCTTCCCTGGGGACCTCACTTCACCTCCCTTGGGCTTCTGTTCCTCGTTTGTAAAATGAGGGGATTGGTTTAAATGGTCTCTAAGCGCTAAGGTTATGTCTATTCATAAAATAAGAAGTGAGAGGTTAAGGCTGTAAACCAAGTAAGTCAACCCCAAAGTAAGATTTTTTTAGTAAAAACTTCGAGGTAATCGAGGCAAGTGTATTTTAGGTGTATGTGTGTGTTTTCCTGGAGTCTGAACTACCTGATTAAAGGTTTCCAATGCTTCACGTCTGTATGGTAGATAGATCAGCATATCTATATCAAGTTTTTTACTCTAGGATCAAAGCTGAGTGGAGCAGATTAGGAGACATACCTTAACTGGCAATTTTCTTTTTGCTAATAGCTTGTTCACATGAGTTAAGAGCCATTTCTTCATTAAGGCTATACACCCAAAAACATATTGTTTGACACACTGGCGTTAGCTCTTTTGTTCTTAGAACAAACTTTATATATAGTTTTTTTTTTGGTGTTGTTCTCCTTTAAATGAGCATCCGGTTGCCCACTGGAATAAAAAAATGTCAAGACGTCTCATATTCATCATCAGTGATGGGTGGGATTGTACTTTGACTAGAATAAGGGGGGCTGGATAGGGCAGAGGTATTGAATGCAGACGTTAAATTAGTTTCAAAATGACACATGATGTTCAAAGCGAGAATGTGAGGACACTGCCAAGAGGCATGTGGGGAGGGGCCAGAGACATGGGGGGCAGAAACTTCTCAGCCCTCAGCAGGTGTTCCTCAGGCAGCAGTGTGAATCAACTTTGTAAAATAAAGGAAAGGTGTATTACAGTTCAGAAGAAGACCAAGACATTGTTCCTATACTAGTAAGAGTTTTCTCTTTAACTTTGGAAGTAGAAAGCTCCTCAGTTTTATTCTGGAAGTCAGTGTGACTCACTTTCCCTTAAATATTTATGCCGACGATTGATAAACTCCTTGAGAGCACTTTTGAAAATCTGTTCATGCCCCAGAGTGCTCACTTTGCAGGGGGGGCCTTTGCAGTAAGAGGGGCTTAAAGGCACTTATTGAACTGAATGTTCACATTCATTTTAGCTTCTTAAATGCATCATTACAGCTACAGAAAATAAAAACAAACAAAAAAAAGTTCTTGCATGAGGTCATACCTTGGCTTATACTAGGTGCTGAGTCCATTTCCAGCTCTGGTGACACCATTATTTTTCCCAGCTGGATCCAAGCTGCTGGGAATGGGCTGTACCGGTTGGGAGCGGAGGCTCTGTATCTCTCAGACCATTAAGCATGAATGTCTTAAGCACCAAAACTCAGACTGAGTGCAAACCTTTGGCTGTTCCTTAGATCCAGCTTTCTGAGTTTCCCAAAATATTTATTTTTATTAATTAATGCCTCCTTCTGTTTGGGTCATTTCTGATAAAGAGTATTGTGCTGGGGCAGTACAGTATGTAATTATGTGAGGTCATTGGGTCAGGACCAGCAGCACTAAGGCAAAGCACTTAGTAGGCTGAGATCCATATGGAATCATATTTACAATCACACAGGTAGTGCTGCATTTGGGAGGACTTGCTTATTGGGAGTGGTGACGAGGATGGTGGCGGAGGATTCGCTTGTTGGGTGTGGTGGCGAGGATGGTGGCGTTGGAGTAGGTGGTCCAGTATGTGATGTGGGTGGCATCCGTGTTCTTCCACTTATTGCTTAATATCTCTGAGTCTTTGATTCTTTATCTGTAAAACAGAAATTCTTGACATAGGGCTGTTTGAGGGTTAAAGGAAATGATATATGTAGCATACCTAGAACATAATAGGTATTTAAGAGTAGGCTGTTGTTATCTAAGGCTATGCTCTGAAAAGCCTTCTTTTTCCAAGTATTTTCCAAAGAGCTATTAAAAAATGCATTTAGCTTTAGATGAAGATTAAGACTCTGAAATTACTAGGACAGAAGCACTAACTCCTCATTATGGATTGCATTGTGCTTTCTCCTCCTACCTCAAAAGATATGGTGAAGTCCTAATCCCCTGGTACCTGTGAGTGTGACATTGTTTGGAAATAAGGTCTTTGAAGAAGTTATCAGTAACATGCAGTCATACTGGAGTAGGGTTGAGTCTTAATCCAATCTGAGTGGTGTCCTTATAAAAGGGATGGGTGGGGAAGCACAGAGACACAGAGGTAGGATGGCTGTGTGAAGATGGGGGAAGAGATTGGAGTGATCTACAAGCCAAGGAATGCCAAGAATTGCAAGCTATCACCAGAAGCTAGGAGAGAGGCAGGGAAGAGATTCTCTCTCAGAGTCCTCAGAAGAACTAACATGGCTGATACCCTGAGTTTTGGACTCCTAGCCTCCAGAACTGTGAGACAAAATATTTCTGTTCTTATAAGCCACCCAGTTTGTGGTACTTTGTTACAGCAGCACTAGGAAACTAATACACTCCTAATTTTAAAAACCACAAATGGAGTTCTCCTGTGCCCTCAAACTTTCAATCCTCTGTCTCTCTTCGTCCTTTCTCTGCACTTCTCTTCTCATAAATCCAGTGTCCAAAATCTGTTTCCATGACACCTAATTCTTAAAGATTCTTCATCCATACTTTCATAATATGCTCCTCATATATTTAAGGGGCTACTTTTCCTAAGGATATTGACTTACTGGCAGAGAACACATCTACCAACTAAGGAATGAAATGCAGGATGAGAATTTCAAGCCTTGGTCAACATGTGGAAAGGTATTTTTAGGGCACTAGTTCTACTCTGTCCTATAGGGTTGCTATGAGTCGGAATCGACTAGACAGCAGTGGGTGGTGGGCTTTTCACGGTTCGTGGCTTATGGTTTCTTGGTTCCTGGGTGGTACGAACAGTTAGCACTTGACTACTAAACTAAAGGTTGGCTGTTTGAACCTACCCAGCGAAGCCTTGGAAGGCAGCCCTTGCGATATGCTTCCATAAAGATTATAGCCTATAGAGCAGTTCTACTCGGTAACACATGGGGTCACCATGAGTTGGAATCTACTCAAGGGCAATGGGTTAGGACCTTTCCAATTTTCTTGAAATTAAATTCATTGGTGAAAGCTAATGCATAAAACATACCCTCTATTAAGCCATTAAATCATTAGAACTTTTAGACGAAATAATTTCCACACTAGTTAGTTATCTAGAAAGGCCATAAGGAAAGAAACCTAGACTGGCACCATTTATTCATTCAATATTTTTAGTGCTCAGTTACCATGGGCCAGGAACCATCAGTGCTGGAGAGTCAAAGGGACCTGGGGCAGACTCTTTGTGCAGGGAGCTCACTATCTAGGGTTACAGCAACAGAGAAAATCACAAATGCAAAGATAACTTAACCCGGGGACAAAGTAGGGATGGTTTCTAGGGGCCAGCACTGACTGCCAATGTCTTTGGAAAGCATGCTTCCTTTGTCTGCAACAAAAAAGTGGCATCGGCCATTCCAGATATATCCTGGGCAGCGAAGAATTTCCTTCAAGGCCATGCATTTGTGGACGAGCAGTGGACTGAAGCTGTCTTTTAAAGATGTAGCCTAATCAGAATTATTTCTTAATCAGGAAATTCTCTCAAAACATGAGCACAGTTATGGAATTGGGAGGGGGGGATGGGGAGGGGAGGGTAATCTATATGACTCCTGTTTAACCTTAGGACTATTTATGATGTGAAATTTTTTCATTGCTCAGGTGAACAGGGGAAAAGTCTTCTATTTCCACCCTTATATCCTTCATTATACTAATTGCAGGAAGAAGGCTTCTAAAGCCTACCATTAAAAGCAGTAAAGAAATTCTATCCATGACATGAAACACTACCCCAAGCCTACGTAAAACTGAGTTACAGGCTCAGAGGATTGTGGTCTTTATTTGAAGTTGTCAGCTGTGCTATTGTGGGCTAACTGTTCTGAAAGCATGCAAGCATGCATATATATTTTTTTTTCCTAAGCAGTAAAGCTGTTTCTGAAATCTTATTTGGTAACTATGCCGTGCTTAAATATAGTTTGTGGGTGAAATTGTTATAAGTTGGCATTTGTATTTTATACGGTTTTGTGTTAGGAAACCTCAGTTAAAGAAAAACACTCACAGGAACACGAGCAAATGTCCCGTCCTCAGATCATACTCCTTAGGCTCTTTCCATGTTACTTTCCGGAATCAGCAGAAGCAGTGTAAATAAGAAACAGCAAACACTGTGAAGCATAAGAACTCAAAGCGCCGTGGGATCAGATTGGGCCCAGCTCTTTGATAAATCTTAATTTGGAAGTCATCTATTTCCTTGCTAAGTGTTCTGGGCGGGGTGGGGGGGGAGCGGGGGGGGACTCAGTTATTTTGACCAGGCACATATTGAGGGGTTGAACTGGCGAAATATGAGGGAGGCTATTTTATCATTCAAGCAGTCCTAACATACATGGGAACATCTCAAAATTTAAGGTGCAGTTGTCAAATGTTTCTAGCTTTGTATATTTCATTCGATAAAATAATAAACAAACTTACATTTAAGTACATGATTGTGCAATATATACTGGAGATATTATAACTGCCCAACGGTATGGAGAAAGTGAGGAGTTCGGGTGGCATAGTGATTAAATGCTGGGCTGCTGAGAGGTTGGCGGTTGGAACCCACCAGCTGCTCCATGGGAGAAAGATGTGACAGTCTGCTCCCATAAAGATTACAGCCTTGGAAACCCTATGGGGCAGTCGTACTCTGTCCTATAGGATTGCTATGAGTCCCTTGGTGGTGTAGTGGTTAAGAGCTATGGCTGCTAACCAAAAGGTCAGCAGTTCTAATCCACCAGGTGCTCCTTGGAAACACCGTGGCACAGTTCTACTTTGTCTTATAGGATTGCAATAGGGTCACTACGAGTTGGAATCGACTCAACGGCAACAGGTTTGGTTTTGGTTTTCATGGAGAAAGAGAACAGATGTAGAGTGCCTAGCACATTGCAGATATTCAAAAGGTTGACTTGAAGAGAGGTATCGTGGTAGGAAACACACACGCACATTTACAACAGTCTTACGGGGCGTTTTCTTTGTGGCATCATGGACTTGCCAAGTCACTTGGCCTTCTGATCTGATGTCCAAATCAGCAGGCTGGTTTTTCCTTTGTTGGGTGCCATCAAGTCAATTCTGACTTTTAGCGAACCCCGTACGACAGAGTAGAGCTGCCCCATAGGTTATGCTCGCTGTAATCTTTACGGAAGCAGATTGGGAGATCTTTCTTCCGCAGAGCCGCTGGGGAGGTTTGAACTAATGACCTTTTGGTTAGCAACTGAGTGCTTAGCTGTTGCACCACCAGTGCTCCTTCGACTTTCCCTACTGCCTTATCCTTAGGGCTCAAAGCTGAGGACAAAGGGACATTAAGCATTTCACATTCTAAAAGGAAAAACAAACAACTGGAATCAGAAACTTCCCTTGGAGCTTTTAGGTACTTTCATCTTGTGACGCAAGTTCTTTCTGGCACCGCATGTCCTTAGACAGCAGAGAGATATTCAAGACAATAAACTGGTTTTCTCCAAAATAAAGTGCTTTCACAGTCATATCTGTAGCATATCTAGGCGGTAGAGTATTCTTTATCTATTTCAGTTCATCACGAGCAGTTGATATTTACAGATCTCTCTAACATCTAGAAGTTGAGTCCTTGCCCTCAAAGAGCTTTGCTCCTTAGTGTGGGATATGACTTGTAGAGAACTGAGCCTTTGATGTTGGTGTGGGTTACCCATACATGACTCTCTTGTTGGGGTGACCTCATGTTTGTGTTAGTGTCTGTTCTCGTTGCCTTTTCCTTGCTCTAATTTCAGATTTGCACATGAGCTACTATGTGCCCTGATGTGTGACCCAAGCCCTGGCTCATCCACCTACTTACTGAGTTCTCATTCCATGAATTAGATCTTTGCATCCTTTCCTATTCCTCCTCCCCCGACTCCCCACATTCAGAGTCTGTCCACTCCTATTTTCAGCTCTATGACTCCTGTAGCAGCTCTCAGAGCTGACCTCATTGAGCTCTGTGGTTAGAGATACCACTTTCAGCTTGATTAGGGGGAAGTTGGCATCGTTGCTAATCTTCTTAGACTATATTGTGAGGAGAAACTTCCATGTTTTGACCAAAACATCTCTCTGTGTCATCAACAGATGTGACACCTTAGAGGCTAGGTAAGTGCTCTGATCCAGTATGGCATCTCTAAAGTGATATTGTGGAATTTTGTAGATTCTCGTGCTTAGAGCCTGGCAGCACAGTGATTCTCAAGTCTTCTCCAGCCAATGGATAATCATCACATCCAACATGTGTGACACCCATCGGAGTTTGTGAACAGAGTTTAAAGATTGTTTACACATACATTATCTCTTTGGAGCCTTTTACCAATGATGTGTGGTAGGTATCGTCCCCATTTTACAGATGATAAAACTGAGGTTCGATAACTTTTCCTGGATCACACAAATAATAAGTTGCAGAGATGGGATTCAGACTTGGGCCCTCAGACATCAGGCCTAGTGTTCTTCCTGCCCCCCCCATTTCATGTTTACTGTGAATATTTTAAAAGAATTTTAAGGTGGTTATGTAATACTGGTTTACAGAAAAAATTAAAATAAAAAGAGTCAAGAGCTCCTGACCTATTGTGACTGATCTGGGTATATGGAGTTTTTTAATTCCTCCAATTACGCCTTCTTTCAAATAGTTAAAGGCAGTTGAAATAAATATACGAGAACACAGTTTCAAATTTCATAAAATTGTAGATATTAGAAAGCATGATCTTGAAACTTAAGCTGAAGTAATATTTACTAGCATGTCCTGTAAGGACTGTTTTTGGCAACAATTTGTATTGCCTTCTAAGGTACTGAGGTCGCTGGGGGTGCAAATGGTTAATGAGCTTGGCTGCTGACCAAAAGTCTGGAGGTTTGAGTCCCAATGGTGCTTAGGAAGAAAGGTATGGCAATCTCCTTCCAGAAAAACCAGGCATTGACAACCCTATGGAGCACAGTTCTGCTCTGACACAAATGGGGTCACCGCGAGTCACAGTGAACTCAATGGTAACTAGCACCGGTCCCTAAGGCACCAACCATGTAGAAGCAAATCCACTTTGCTTTTGGTTGAAGATTTCAACATTATCAATATGTACAACTCCATGAGATTCTCAGTGCCTTCTGATAAGCTCTTTCAGAGTTAGTTCCTAAAGCAGGCAAGCGTTTTTGACATCATGATGAAATCATAAACACTAGATGGCCCTTGGCACGTGGTTTTTGTTAAGCTGGAGTGCTGGTCTCCCTGCTGTTAGCCACACGGATAGTTACAGAGCGAGTGAAGCTCACACCCAATGTTAGTCTCTCCTTAGTCTTGATTGTTTTTTACTCATCGCCACATGGATTTTTTATGAGGTAAATTATGTTATTCCTGAATTTGAGAGTTCTTGATGATCTTGAGTAAGTATTTCTGTAGATTCTCAAGATCTTTTTGTATTTTTTTGGTCACGCTCAGCCCAGGTTGCTGTTTGTTACATGTTACGATGGAGACGTCTCCTCCCCTGCCTAGACTATATCCATCTGTCTGTTCAGCCTCTCCCAAAGTCTCTTGTTAGCCTTTTCTGGAAAGCAGGGAAAAATTAAGAGTCTGATGTGAGGAAATCAGAAATGAATCTTGGCTCCAAAACTTACCAGGTCTATGAATTTATGAAAGGTACTTTTATTTCTTTGAACCTAATTTTCTTATTAATAAGATAAACATAATAATATCTTTCTTATTGAGTTGCTCTAAAACTTAAATGAAATAAAATATAGGAAATGGCTTTCTAAACTGTGAAGTTATTGCAAATCAATGTGATCTTACTCTCTGCCTATCAATATGTAAGGCTGAGAATATAGAATTTACATGCCTTGTATCCTTTATGTCTCTGGGTGATACAAACAGTTAATGTACTGGGCTGCTAACTAAAAGGTTGGATGTTCAAGTCCACCCAGAGATGTCTGAGAAGAAAGGAATTACAATCTAGTTCCAAAAAATCAGCCATCGAAAACCCTATGGAGCACAGTCTTACTCTGACACGTGTGAGGTTGTCATGAGTCAGAATCAACTCCATAGTGACTTTTTTTGAATATATATTCTTATGGAGGTGCCCTGGTTGCTCAGTCGTTATGCCCTCAGCTGCTAATCAAAAGCTCAGCAGTTCAAATCAGTCAGCGGCTCCTTGGAAACCCTATGGAGCAGTTCTGCTCTGTTCTACAGGGTCACTATGAGTCAAAATCGACTCAATGGCAAAGGGTTTTTTTTTCCTGGTTATTCTTTATGGAACAAGTAGGATAGAAATTATAATTGATTATTTTACTCTAAAGTTGCCTTATAACTGTCATCTCTTCTTGAATGGTAATTCGGTTCTCTTTTTTTAATTGGGAAATTTCATTAATCTTTAAAAATATCATCTTAAATAGTAAAAGTTATCAATCTTCATTATAATAACCAAAACATAAATCCTGTTTTAGGATATTAATGTAACATTACATTATCTATCACTTACTCACCTATTCCACTAACAAACTACTGGTGTCATGGTAGGTGCTGTGGAGGACAGCAGGAGAAATGAGGTGATGTGCTTTAGGCCTTACTGCTCTCCGCCTCGCGGCCAGCCAACGTGAAACGGTGAGGAGCAAGAGAAGGTTGTCAGGTACTCAAAGATTGTATGGTTAATCTAGAATGTAGACAGCACTTTAGAAGACATCTTTCCAAGGTCATTTCAAAAATGATATCGCCCCTACTTGGAAGTCTAAGGAACTCTTAGGTGCCATTTGCAATATATCCTACGTCTTCTGGGTCTTTGGTTTTGCTCACCACAGAGTTTTACCAGGTGAAAGAGCAACAAATTTTTGTCTCCATTACTTAACCTCCATTTTAAAAATCTTTCTCCAGTTTCCCCTCTTTATTTTTTAATTTTGGGTTTGTAGCTTGAATCCTGAATTTTGTATTCAAAAGCCATCCAGCAGCCAAGCAAAGAGTAAGGAGTTCAATCCTAAACTTGCAGCGTGCTGTGAGAGTGAGAAGAGTTAATAAAGCACCCAGTTCTCTGCTCTTTGCTCAGTTTCCGGTGAGTAACCTAAGCCCAATGGAACCACACAGACCTGAACTCAGCTTTTCCATTGTTTATATTTCTGGTGCCTGAAACAATGTCCTTAAAATGAAAGGAGCATTCTTGGCAAAAACAGACACCTGCTGTTTGGGTGAACTTGAGAATCCTTTGGTTTGCTTTAACAAAATAAATATTTCTAGGAAGAGCAAATTCCAGGTCTGATGATGACCTAGGTAGGGCTGGCTCCATGGATTACCAGCCAAAGCATTCAGGATAATGGAAATAGACGGGCTCTGTAGGAGGGAAAGAGGAGGAAAGGGAGAGGGAAGATATAGATGAGGTCATTACTTAAAGTATGGTTTGGCCGAGGAGCAGGAGCTGTGCTCCCTAGATGGATGGAAGAATGGAATATGTGGGTAGCTGCGGTTCACTCCCCAGTGGACACTCTGGACTAGAGTTTCTGTGCAGGTTTCACCGCCAGAAAATGCCAATACATTTAAAAAGTTAATACCTTTAGACAGTTAGGGGGCTATCTGTGTATATGGACTATCAGTCAAAAACATTACCAGCAAGAAGAGAAAGAAGGGAAAACTAAAACTTATGGAATCCCTGCTATGTGCCAAGTACCATGCAAACATGATCTCATTTATTGCTCTCAATTGACCTATGAGATATCTTACTATCTTACAGATGAAGAAATCGAAATTCAGTGAGGTTAAGCAAGTTACTAAAGATGACAGAACTAAGAAACAGCAAAACCGAAATTTGAATCGCAATTTGTTGGACTCTAAAGTCTAGGTATTTTTTTTCCTACATGATCTGGCTTTCCAAAGCCTCCCCTGTACAGTAGCGCACTCTTTGTGATTTTTGTGATAGCTGCTATAATTTACTGGGCACAACATTAGGTATGTAGTGTATACTATTTATTGTACTCACATAAAACCTGCAAATAGGTTTTATTATTCCTATTTTACAGATAAAGAATTTGAGGGATGGAAAGGTTAAGTTGTGAATAAAGGTATATGATGGGTGGAGCTGAGATTCACAAATGTCCAAAGTCCATGAAGGTTTTTTAAAAAATTATTCTGAATACCATGAAGTTAAGAATTAATTTTGATACAATGAATTTTCTGCATTAAGTGAAGTTGCACAATAATACTTTGGCGGACCTTATCAGTGGTTAAGAACTCAGCTGCTAACCAAAAGGTCAGCAGTTTGAATCCACCAGCCACTCCTTGGAAACCCTAGGGGGCAGTTTTACTGTGTCCTATAGTGTCACTGTGAGTTGGAACTGACTTGATGGCAACGAGTTTGGTTTTTGGTTTGGTATCAACCATTAAGGAGAGCTTGTGGTGCAGTGGTTAACTGCTCAGCTGCTAATCAGAAGGCCAGGGGTTTGAACCAGTCGTTTTCCAGGAGAAAGATGTGGCAGATTAAAAAAACACCCAAATCAAGCCCGTTGCTGTCAAGCTGATTGTGACTTGCAGTGAACCTATAGAAGGGCCCCATAAGGTTTCCAAGGAGTGCCTGGTGGATTCGAACTACCCACTTTTGGTTAGTGGCGTAGCTCTTAACCACTGCGCCATCAGAGTTTCCTCCATAAAGAGTACAGCTTTGAAAACCCCATAGGCAGTCCTACTCCGTCTATAGGATCGCTATGAGTCAGAACTGACTATATAGCAATGGGTTTTTTTTTTTTTTTTTTTTAAATCAACCGTGAGCCGTGAGTCCCTATGTACATATGGCTGCTTCTATGGTTATCAGGGAGAGAAGGGAACAGACGTGTTCTATCCGCCTGTCTATCACTATCTACTTAACTATTATCACTTATCAATCAATCGTTTATTTATTTGCCATAAAGTAGCAATATAACGGAAACCCTGGTGGCGTAGTGGTTAAGAGCTATGGCTGCTAACCAAAAGGCCAGCAGTTCAAATCCACCAGGCGCTCCTTGGAAAAACTCTATGGGGCAGTTCTACTCTGTCGTGTAGGGTCGCTATGAGTCAGAATCGACGGCAATACAGGATACAGCAATATAACTGTTAACCTTTAACTGTTCAAACTGTTCATCCCCAAGTCAAAAGTAGAGCTGATTTTTCTCTTTAATTCATTAAAAAAAAAAAAAAAGTTCCCCGAAACAAAACAACAACCTACTAATGGATGGATTTAGGAGTAAAATAAGGAGTGGGATCAGAGGCAGAATGGACACAAAACTTCCCTCTTTTTTTAGGTGAGTTCAATCTCTTCCTCCTAGTTGCTAACGTTTTCATGACAACCAGGGCTTCAGCTCTTTTAACACCAGATCCTGCAGCCTCAGATACAATTTTCTTCAATATTCATGTTCCTTCAAGAAACACACTTTGAAGGTCTACTATGTGCTAGAAGCTCTGCCTGTGCACCTCTGCAAGACTCCACCTCTGTCCTCAGAGAGCTCACAGGTAGTGGAGAAAATACCTGTGTGCACTTCATTTGTGAAGGATGCCTTCCTGATGAGCTCTCATACTTCGAAACTAAAAAATTCGGGACAACTTTCTCCATAAAAGTAACCAAAGGTGGTGGTTCTTCCTATTGCCTAGCCAAAGTGGCACTGTTATGTGGTTGGCAAAACCACAAAGAGTGCTGACTTTTAAAGGAAAAAAATGCTGACTTTTAAATGAAGCAACTTGTGATGAATCAAAAAAAAAAAAAAAAAAGATTTGATGCTTTGCATAAATGTGTGCATAAGTGTGGTATGTGTGAGTGTGTTTGTGCGTGTAGATGAGGTAGTCAGGGTAAACTGCCCAGAGCTGGTGAAGTTTGAGGTAGGGGGAAAAGTGGGAGGACATCTCAAGACAGGGCACAGTATGAGAAAAGGAGTAAAAATGAGAACTAGCACCATGACTATGGAGAACTGAAGGTAGCTTAATGTTGGTGGTGGAAAGTGGGAGATAATAAATAGAGGGAGAGGTTGCAGATGTCAGCACAGAGTGTTGTCTACTGTGTGAAAGAACTTAGACTTTATCTTGAAGTTGATGGGGGATATCTTTCTCCCAAATATCCACAAGGTTCCCTCTCTCTCATCATTTTGCTTTCCCTAAGATGTCACTTCAAAAGGGCCATTCCCGAACATCCTATCTCAGCAGTACTTCTTGTCATCTGATAGCCCAGATGAATGAAGCCATATGAATGTCCACAGATATACTGTTGTTGTTGTTGTTAGGTGCTGTTGAGTCAATATTACAACTAGAGCCTTGAATTTTTTCTTCAGTTCTTTCAGCTTGAGAAATGCTGCGTGTGTCCTTCTCTTTTGGTTTTCTATCTCCAGGTCTTTTCTCATGTCATCATAATACTTTACTTTGTTTTCTCGAGCCACCCTTTGAAATCTTCTGTTCAGCTCTTTTACTTCATCAGTTTTTCCTTTGCTTTAGCTACTTGACATTAAAGTGCAAGTTTCAGTCTTTTCTGACATCCATTTAGGTCTTTTCTTTCTCTCCTGTCTTTTTAATGACCTCTTGCTTTCTTCAGGCATGATATCCTTGGTGTCATTCTACAACTCGTCTGGTCATTAGTGCTCAACACATCAAATCTATTCTTGAGATGGTCTATATATTCAGGTGGGGTATACTCAAGGTTGTACTTTGGCTCTCCTGGACTTGTTCTCATTTTCTTCAGTTTCAACTTGAGCTTGCCTGTGAGTAACTGATGGTCTGATTCACAGTTGGCCCTTGGCCTTGTTCTGACTGATGATATTGAGCTTTTCCAACGTTTCTTTCCACAGATGTTGCCGATCTGATTCCTGTGTATTCCATCTGGTGAGGTCCATGTGTATAGTCACTATTTATGTTGGTGAAAAAAGATATTTGTAATGAAGAAGTTGTTGGTCTTGCAAAATTCAATCATGTGATTTCTGGCGCCATTTCTATCACCAAGGCCATATTTTCCAACTACTGATCTTTCTTGTTTGTTTCCAACTTTCACATTCCAATCACCAGTAATTATCAGTGCATCCTGATTGCATGTTTGATCAATTTCAGACTGCAGAAGTTGGTAAAAATCTTCAGTTTCTTCATTTGTGGCCTTAGTGGTTGGTGCATAAATTTGAATAATAGTCGTATTACCTGGTCTTCCTTGTAGGTGTATGGATATTATCCTGTCACTGACAGCATTGTACCTCAGGATAGATCTTGAAATGTTCTTTCTGACAATGAATGCAACGCCATTCGTCTTCAAACTGTCATTCCCAGGGTAGTAGACCATATGATTGTCTGATTCAAAATGGCCAATACCAGTCTATTTCAGCTCACTGATGCCTAGGATATCAATGTTTATGTTTTCCATTTCATTTTTTATTATTTCCAATTTTCTTAGATTCATACCTGGTACGTTCTAGGTTCTGATTATTAATGAATGTTTGCAGCTGTTTCTTCTCATTTTGAGTTATGCCACATCAGCAAATGAAAGTCCCAAAACCTTGACTCCATCCATGCCACTAAGGTCAACTCTGCTTTGAGGAGGCAGCTCTTCCTCAGTCGTCTTTTGAGTGCCTTCCAACCTGAGGGGCTCATCTTCTGGCACCATATCAGACAATGTTCCGCTGCTATTCATAAGGTTTTCACTGGCTAATTCTTTTCAGAAGTAGACCGTCTGGTCCTTCTTCCTTGTCTGTCTTAGTCTGGAAGCTCAGCTGAAGCCTGTCTGCCATGGGTGACCCTGTGGGTATTTGAATACCCATGGTATAGTTTCCAGCATCACAGCAACATGCAAGCTCCCACAGTACTATAAACTGACAGATGGATGGGGGCAGATATACTACGAGGGGAGAAATTGTCCAGCTAAACCCAATCAACCCATAGAATCAAGAAATAAATTATTTTTTTAATTCTCTAAATTGTGAAGTGGCTTTTTTTTTTTTTTTTAAAATAAAACAATAGATAACTGAGTCTCCTCAGAGATAATCTTTGTCCTACGCAGCCCAACTTTGGAGAACAGGTGTCTTGTTGTGCTGTCTGAATTAGTAAATGACCTCTTCAGGTCCTGTGTTGTGAGGACCAATGCTTTCTTCTCTTCCCTCTGAAGAAGAAGGTTCCCAAAATATTTCTCAGTATGGTATCCCTATTCTTTCTCCTATTGTTGTTGTTGCTGTTGAGTGGGCTCTGACTCATGGCGACCTATATACAACAGAATGAAACATGGCTCAGCGCTGTGCAGTCCTCACAATCATTCAAATGTTTGAGCCCATTGTTGCAGCCACTGTGTCAATTCATCTCCTGGAATGTTTCCCTTGTTTTTGCTGACCCTCCACTTTACCATATATGATGTCCCTTTTTAGGGAGTGTTCTTTCTTGATAATGTGTCCAAAGTAAGCAAGGCAGTCTTTCCATCCTTGCTTCCAAGGAACATTCTGGCTGTACTTCCTCCAAAATTGATTTGTTTATTCTTCAGACAGTCCATAGTATGTTCAATATTCTTCATCAACACAATTCAAATACAGTACAACCATTCTCCTTCCATCTTCCTTTTACATTTTCCAGCTTTCACATGAATATGAGGTGATTGAAAAGATCAAGGCTTGGGTCAGGCACACCTTAGTCATCGAAGTGACATCTTTGCTTTAAAACACTTTAAAGAGGTCTTTTACAGCAGATTTCCCCAATGCAATGTCATCAAAAAAATTTTTTTTTCAGTTGTGCTTTAGATGAAAGCTTGCATACAGCTCAAGTTAATTTCTCATACAAAAATTTGTACACATATGGTTATGTGACTCTAGTTGTAATCCCTATAATGTGACAGCACACTCCCCCTTTCAACCCCGTGTTTCCCCTGTCTATTCAACCAGGTCCTATCCCGTTTTGCCTTCTCATCTCGCCTTTGGACAGGAGCTGCCCGTTTAGTCTTGTGTGTCTACTTGAACTGAGACTCACACTCTTCATGAGTATTAACGTTTTATTAGTCCATTCTAATTTTTGTCTGAAGAGTTGGCTTCAGGAATGGTTTTAGTTCTGGGTTAACAGAGAGTCTGGGGGCCATGTCTTCTGGGGTTCCTCTAGTCTAAGTCAGACCATTAAGTCTGGTCTTTTTATGTGAATTTGAGTTGTGCACCACGCTTTTCTCCTGCTCCATCAGGGACTCTCTATTGTGTTCTCTGTCAGGGCGGTCATTGGTGGTAGCCGGGCACCATCTAGTTATTCTGGCCTCAGGCTGATGGAGTCTCTGGTTTATATGGCCCTTTTGTCTCTTTGGCTAACATGGTTTAAATTCTTGACTGCTGCTCCCATGGGCATTGATTTTTGATTCAAGTAAAAAGAAATTCTTGACAACTTCAGTTTCTTCACCATTTATCATGAGGTTGTTTACTGGTCCAGTAATGAGGATTTTTATTTTCTTTATGTTCAAGTGCAATCCGTGTTGAAGGCTGTAATCTTTGCCTTTCATCAGTAAATGCTTCAAAAATGCTTCAAGTCATCTTCATTTTTGACCAACAAGGTTATGTCCTCTACATATTGCAGGTTGTTAATGAGTCTTCTTCAATCCTGATGCTACGTTCTTTTTCATATAGTCCAGTTTCTCAGATTATTTGTTTAACATACGGATTGAATAAGTAAGGTGAAAGATACAACCCTGCCACACACATTTTCTGATTTTAAACCGTGCAATATTCCCTTATTCCATATGAGCACAATTAAGTGTTCTATAATTACCATTCTTCATAATATTATTCATAATCAATTAACGTTTATATTCGAGGTTTTACCATACTGCACATTCATGTGCCTAGGTCTTATTGTTATTTCTATGCTGTGTCATGGGATAGTTCTCAGCCAAATGACTCCTGTTCAGAAGTGCTAGGAAATGCCAGGAAGATGTTTCCGGTATTATCAGTTCTCTTTCAAAGGAAATTTAAAAAACAACCAAATGCAAATCCAATACCCCATGACCCACCTACCCTAGCCCTACCCTTCTGCTTACCCTAACTCCCACTGCTCTTCCAAGAAAGACAAGGACCAAACAGGGCGGCCAACATGTGGACTTCATAATCGCTGCTGTTTTAACTTTTTAGAGACTCCTTTTTTTGTAACACTGGCAAGCAAGTTGGAGCTCTGTAATTATCCCTTTGATTGCAAAACACAGGAGCTTGCTCCTGACTAGATTATTGTTTTTCCATACGCAAATGGCTTTTCTTTGCAAATGTGCTTAGGGCAAGTGTCCAACACCAACCAAATTCCCAGGCTTTTCTACCCATTTTTTTTTTTTTCCCTAGGAAGTAGAGCCTTTTCAATACACAAAGCCAGACAAGATGAGAGGATTTCTCACACTATCATTGCCAACCTACTCTCAACATGTTTGTTATCAAAATGGTATTTGTTTCAGGCCAAGTTTAGATTATTACAGTCCGTCACAGAAAAACTAGATTTTCCGTGTTAAAAATACATTTTATTGTTTCTGTTCCCTTAAACTCAAGCTTTTCATTCTAGTAGACTTGAACTGTAATCTTTTATGTTAGTCAATAACTTCTAAGTTCACCAAGACTGAAACGGTTCTTTAGGTTTGAGGTCATCCATTTTAACTTCTATCATGCACAAAGTGAAGAGGCTCTTTGAAATTATCACTTGATATCGTTTAATCCCAGGGCTTGATCCACTCTTTGGTTGGGGTAGGGATGGTGATGCTGATTACACATTTCTGGCCAATTCCAGTTCTGCTGTGGTCACTTCCTGGTCTCTTTCAGAAAGTAGCTGAAAGCTTTCTTGCGGGTGATCACCAAGGGTTATGGCTGCTGGGAGACAATTCTTTCAAGTATGACCCTGTCTTCTTACCTGTATTTTCTTTCCAGGAATGGAGATGACTTTACACTGAGTGGTCACTCAGAAGAGGATCTTATGTTTAAAAGCATTATGTGAATGAAGACAACTTAACCTACCACTCCCCTGTAAAGCGTTTATCTATTATGATTTTAAACCACAGAAGCTTTTTCTCCTTGGAATTAGTGTTCCAGAAAGAATACAACTTTCAGTTTGCAATGAATGATTCCATTTGAAATGGAGATGTCATGGTTTTGAGTAACTCACAATATTCAGTTGTATGGTTTCAATCCCACACGATTATACCGATTGAGGAGACAATGTCATCCTCCTACCATACATCCTTCTGTGTCGTTATCCTTGGCAAATTTGTGGCCCTGATGTAGAGTGACATTTTTTACATGTTTATGCTCATAATGAAGATGTGCTAAAAAAAAAACTATAACAAGAGCTGAACATCATAAGTAGGCTTCATCCAATATCTCCATGTGAACATGATCCAAGTGATGGGTCAGTGGTATTTCCATTTCTCCATCAGCTTTGATGAGTAAACCAGGGCCAATTTTACAAAATTCACATGTTCAAACTGCTGACCTTCAGTTAGCAGCTGAGTGCTTTAACCACTGTATCACCAGGGCTCCTACCTTATCCTTCCCAGGTCCCACCGTATCCACACATAATATGGTGTTACAGGGTGAGCACCATCATTTTGAGAATGTCTGTATAATACCACGGTGGCTAATGATTATGAGATAATGTATATCTTCACAGCTTCTAATAGACAAGTAGACTATTAATGTATGGTTGCTACTAGGCTTATAAGTAATCCTGTATTAGTGTAGGAGGGATGCTCTACACTGCTTAATGGTCACCAAGGAAATGACTTAACTCACTGCTAATCTGTAGTACAGAGAAGTGCTTCATAACAAGGGTTTATGATAATGTTTCTAATAGGGTTTATGATAATGTTTCTAATGGCATAAAAATTTTAAAAGAGTATGATTCAGTTCCTAAGAAGGACTTACATACTTCATTAGTGATTTAAGAGATAATTTTATACTGCTTTAGCTTACTGATGTCCTGCAATTTTGCCCTACAGGGGACATCTATTTGCCAATGTCTGGAGGCGTTTTTGGTTGCCATAACTGGGGAGTTGCTACAGGCATTTAGTGGATAGAAGCCAGGGATGCTTCTAAATATCCTACAATGCACAGGACAGCTCCCCTCACCCAACCCTAAAAACAAGGAATTATCTCGTTCAAATGTCCATAGTGTAAAAATTGAGAAATGCTGCTTTAGCCCTTTATGGAGGCACAACAAAAGGAAACTTTATGGTCTAATGGAATAAGCATTGGTCTAGGAATTTGGACTTCTGGGATTGGTGCTAATTAATAGTCATGAAATTTGTGGAAGGGCAGCTTACCTTACTCAGCTTCCTTATTTATAAAATGTTAATTTATTTGCCATCTTTGCCTTACAAAGATGAGCTAATCATGTGGAAAGAAGGGTGAAATTACAACTCCATATGACTCTGCTTTTGGTTCTAATTCTCTTTTGTGGGCAATGGCAGGATAAGGAGATGTATTTTTGTCTCTAGCACATTCAAATTAGTAATAATCTACATCTTCTCTTGGAGATGCCTGGATTGAGTAATGAGTAATTGCTCCAGCATTCTTCTTCCCACCAGCTCAATTGGTCTCCAGGGTCATGACCATGTGAGGATTATACGCTATTCTTCCCATCCTTCTTTGGGACACTAAGGGGAGGAAAGGGCTCCTTGTGTGTTTATGCACTGGCATATCCTTCTGATTAAGCAAGACCACATCATCTATTGTTTTGATATTTGTGGAATAGTGTAAGTGCCTTGCTATGACATTCTGATGGGAGCTACCAAACAGTGTGGAGCTGGTAATTGGTGCTTAGCCTATGGAACAAATTGAAGAAACTCTATTCCAATGATGCCTAATCAAAATTGATTTTCCTTTATGGTTGAATGTCAAGATTTAAAAATAGAATAGCTCAATTTTTCCACGGATGTGAATGCTAAATTAAGATCCTCCATCCTCCTCCAAAAACACCATCCCTGTCAAGTTGATTCCAACTCATAGTCACCCTATAGGGCACAGTAGAACTGCCCTATAGGTTTTCTGAGGCTATGAATCTTTACAGAAGCAGTCTGCCACATCTTTCTCCCTTGGAGTACCTGGTGGGTTTGAACCTCTGACCTTTAAGTTAGCAGCTGAGTACTTTAACCGCTGAGCCACCAGGGCTCCTTGAATTAAGATCCAGTACCCAAATATATTTCTCAGGTACAATTTCCACTTTTTGTATAAGTCTGGGCTTAGAATGAAAATACAGCCTTTTAGCCATTTGAGTGGCTGCATGAGGGCTGTATACCACATTCTCAATTACACCCCACTGTGTGCTCCTGTACAAGAGACTGGAGACAAACTCATTTTCATTTTATAATGAAAATAGAAAAACACCCTAAACCTTAATTTGCCTATTGTCGTGGATTGGATTGTGTCCCCCTCTTCCAAAAAAAAAAAAAAAATCATCAATTTGGCTAGGCCATGATTCCCTTGTATGATTGTCTATCACTTTATCATCTGATGTGATTTCCCTATGTGTTGTAAATTCCATTGCTATGGTGTAATAAGATGGATTAGCAGCAGTTGTTTTGATGAGGTCTACAAGATTAGGTAGTGTTTTAAGGCAATCTTTTTTGGATATAAAACAGAAAAGTGAGCAGAAAGACATGGCGATCTCATACCACCAAGAAAGCAGTGCCGAGAGCAGAGTGTGTCCTTTGGACCTGAGGTTCCTGCGCTCAGATGCTCCCAGACCAAAGGAAGACTGATGACAAAGACCTTTCTTCAGAGCAGAGAGAAAAGGCCTTCCCCTGGAGCCAGCACCCCGAATTCGGACTTCTAGCCTACTGGACTGTGAGAAAATAAATTTCTCTTTATTAAAGCCGTCCACTTTTGGTATTTCTGTTAGGGCAGCACTAGATGACTAAGACACCTAAGTAAACTATATAAGTTTAAGTGTTAGATACAAAGACATAGTTTTGCAAAAAATAACCCCTTTGTTGTCCACCCCTTCACTCGTCCAAATGCATTGCCCACATACCCCTTGGGCTGCTTGCTTGGGCTCCCAAATAGTCCTGGTTCTCAAACAGTTTGAGCAATCATTTGCTTGAAATGGTTGCACACTGATAATAAAAGGTTAAAATACATTTGGATTTCTTATAAATTACATTGTAATTTTTGTCAATTAAAGCAGTATTATTCTGTCACTTCTGTGGTCTGAGGTCCCCTACTCTAGTCTGCTAAATTGTTTGTTTTGGCTTCCCACTCTTTGGTTGATTCATTTATGTGAAATGTTTTAAGAAGCAACAGAACACAAATCTTTGCTTTGTTCTGAGCCGATAATGATTGCACCATGGCATCCCCTGTCCCCCTCCTGCCCTCCTCCCGGCCCCGGTCCTATGCAGCTGCTCAAGGTATTCTGAGTCTGCATTTTTTCCTTGAACTTTTTTTTTCTCATTCATCTTTCACAAGGACTTTCCTATTAAATATTCTGAAGTGAGCATAAATTGGAAGGAAAAGACCAATGTCTTCCAAATTTGTGCTTTATATCCGATGTATTTGAATGTGAAGAAGGGAACTTTTTTTTTTTTTTCTCTTTGGCAAGAATTTAAGCAGATCTTTCTGTAAATGGCTCTTTAAGTTCTGGGGAAGCCTTTTTATTATTTAGGTAACCTTTATATAGCTTAGAAGGCTTGTGGTCCCACTTCAGCTGGGTGTTAAAATCAAAGAAAGTCCAGTCTCCATTTGAAATAATTGAAAAGCAATTTAAATCTTACCGTAATTTTATGTGATCACATCATTTATAACATTGGAACATATCTCTGTGAACCCCCCCGCCCCAAGATTTCTCAAAGTCTTATAAACCCGACCGCTTTGCTACTTCTCTTGTATCTTTTCGTCTCTTTCCGGTTCACTTACTTATTAGGCAGATCAACTTAGTCTTTGATGTCTTCCCATTTTTCTCTTGGAGATTTTTTTTCTGCATTCTTTATAGCAAAGAGGATCTAAAAATTGAACCCACAAGAAAGAATCCTTTCTTGGAAGACAGGTGAATGTGCAGGAGATAGGGAAGATAGCAAGCACATAATTATGTATATATATTCCCACTCTAGGCAATAGCTGTAAAAGAGGAATGATAGGACACTTGATCACTGAAAGCACCTGAAATTTAGATGAGAGTCTCCCTTCACTCTTAGAATTTCACGGGTTAATCCTCAGTCCCTCAGCATTACCCATTTATCTCCCTACACACTTAATCAAAAAGCCCATCAATTCCTTTTCTTGGATATCTCAAATCTATCTGCGACTGCCCCAGTCTGGAATCCCTGGGGCTGTGCAAATTGTTGATGCCTTCAGCTGCTAACCAAAGTGGTGGAGGTTCAAGTCAACCCATAAGCTCCTTGGAAGAAAAACTTGGTGATCTACTTCTGAAAAATCAGCCACTGGAAACCTCATGGAGCACAGTTCTACTCTGATACGCATTGCGTCTCCATGAGTTGGAATCAACTCAATGGCAACTGTTTTTTGTTTGTTTTGTTTTGGCTTTTTTTTTTTTTTTTTAATTACTGGCTTTGTCCTGGTTCAGGCCATCATCGTCTCTTAGCTAGACAAGTTCGTTCTCCACACTGTAGGTAGATGATGTCCATATGCAGCAGCCTACATTCAGCGCCTTCCACCATCAGATCCCTTCTTACCTCCACCACACTTCTCCATCACATTCCATCCTCTAAAGAAAAAAAAGCCAAATTAATTTTCTTTCAATGCATTTTTTTTTTTTTTCAAGGCATGGGTTGCCCTGTACTGTCTTACCTCTGAAACTTCCCACATGGATTCTCTCTGATGAAACATTCTTCCTGCCCCATTGTGCTTCATGTGGCCAACTCCTTCTCATACATCAAGTCTCAGCTTATACATCATTTCCTGCAGGAAGCCCTCGCTGGCCCTCCTAGACTGGATTAGGTGGCTGTACAATGCACTACATTAGCACCTTCCACATATTACTTCACTTGGCTTGTAAAATTCAAACTCTAGATGCTCTTGCTCAATGCTACATTTTATTGCACATTGAGCAACATGTATTATATGCTCAAGACGTATTCATTGAATGCTGATTGAATGAAGAAACTCATTTGTTGAACAGCTACTATGTAAAAAAAAACTATGTAATCTACTCATAAATCCAAGAAAGGCATCTATCAAGCAGTAAAATTCCTCCATTGTAGTGACTCTGCACACATTCCATAGTGATGTGGGGTAAATTTTTTGCTCTGTTCCTTACGTATTTCTTGATTTCCCATTGTGAGCTATTAATGATGATGCTGTTAAAGCACACCCTGTCTCCTACTGTGTGTACAGCTTTTTCATAAGTGCTTTCCATGAATAACCTTGTATGGTTCTCACCTATTTATTGTTAAGTAGGTTGTGAAGTAGGTACTATTATTATCTCCATTTTGTAGAAAAGAAAGTTGAGGTTGAGGTGAGTCACACAGTAAGTAGTGGGGGCAGGATTCAAGTGCAGGTATTTTAAGTCTACCCTGTTAAACTGGTTTCAATGAACTGAAATTAGTGGAGTGATATGAGCCATTATGACGAATATGGCGATAAGTGTAAAATCTTATATTGTACATATTTGGTAAACATATTTCATTTGCTCTTCACATCAGTATTATAAGTCATTTAAAGTAGATTTTACTTCCTTCAACTGCTGGTGTGACTAAAGGACAAACTGGTTGCATAGTGTCTAAACTCAACTAGCTAATGCGAAATGAATGGAGCTCCAGGATTCAGCTCTCTTGACTGGTCAAACTCTTCCCCTGGCTCTCCATGGCCTTCAGACTATGTACCAAATGCCTTCACATGGTGACCTAAGCTCACCTGCAATTGTACACTCAGCCAGACCAGACTCCTTGCCATTTTTTTAAAATACATTCAATACGTGTTCAGAGCTTAACTCTTGGTTTACACTGTTTTGACACCAAAGCGAGCAAGGCCAGATGGATGGCAGATTTTCCAAAACAAGGAAGCTCTGCCTGAATCAAGTTAGACAAATGAGACGTAAGTCATTGTGGTGAGTAAAATGGGACAAGTGTAGCCTTTCTGCTTTCTGATTCACTCAACCTGACCTGAATAGCCTGTTCATTCCACATCTGTCAAGTTATAGTTTATTTGTTCTGATAGTCATGCCCTTGCAAGTGACTAATGAGCAGGAACCATGCGGAAACACAGAGAGCAAAGTAGCCTATTTCTTCAGTCCATAACTGAAGCATCCTAAGCTTTCAGACACATTAATAGACAACATCTGCTAAAATCAAGAGAAAGAGTGAAAAACAGGATATGAGGCTTTGGGGATTAGCAGGAAGGGCATCCAGCGTGAACAGAGCTCCCATGACTGGGGTAACTGCGGCCAAGTGGCTTGATGAAGCAAAATAAAAACAACTGAGAAGAAATGATTGAACTGAGATAGAATTAATTTTATTAATTTTTCATCAGTTCCTTTTAGCTGGCTAGATAATATAAAGAGACACAGAAAATGCTTTTCAGTAAAAAAGAAGAGTCAATTAGGATATATCATCTTCAGGGAATTATGTCGAGAGGGCTAGAGTATAATTTTTTTTACTTTCCCTCTTCATTGTAGAGACTGTTTGAAATTAAGAAAAACAGTCATTAACCCAATTAAAAAATGGGCAAAAGACATGAACAGACACTTCACCAAAGAGGATGTTCAAGCAGACAATAAACACATGAAAAGATATTCACAATCTTTAGCCTTTAACAAAAAAAAAAAAAATTTTTTTTTGTTAATTAGAGAGAGGCAAATCAAAACAATGAGATATCATCTCATCCCTGCTAAAATGGCACTAATAAAAAAAAAAGAAAACAACAAGTACTGGTGAGGAATGAACTCTTATCTACTACTGGTGGGACTATAAAATGGTGTAACCTCTGTCATGGATTGAATTATGTCCCCCCAAGCCATATTGATACCCCATATTGTGTGTATCAGTATGGCTGAACCCAGTATTGTGTGATTTTCCTATATGTTGTAGATCCTATCTCTATAATGTTAATGAAGGGGGATGGGCAGCTGTTGTGTTAGTGAGGCAGGATTCAATCCACAAGATTGGATTGTGTCTTGAGGCAATCTCTTTTGAAATATTAAAGAGAGAAGTGAGCAGAGAGACAGGGGGACCTCATACCACCAAGAAAACAGTGCCAGGAGCAGAGTACCACCCTTTGGACCTGGAGTTCCTGCATGGAGAAGCTCCTAGTCTGGGGGAACATTGATTAGAAGGCCGACAGACAGAGAAAGCCTTCCCCTGGAGCTGGTGCCCTGAATTTAAACATTTAGCCTACTTTACTGTGAGGAAATACATTTCTCTTTGTTAAAGCCATCCACTTGTGGTATTTCTGTTATAAAAAAAAATAGCAGCGTTATATGACTAAGACACACCTCTATGGAAAATGGTATGTTTTTTCCTTAAAAAACTAGAAATAGAACTAGCTTAAGATCCAGCTATCGCACTCCTAGGCATATACCTTAGAGACCTAACAAAAGTGATAACAGCAAACATATGCATACTATGTTCACTGCAGCACTGTTCATGGCAAAAAGATGGGAACAACCAAAGTGCCCATCAATAGATGAATGGACAAGTAAAACGTGGTACATACATCTAATGGAATACTATGCAATCATAAAGAATAATAATGAGTCCTTGAAGCATCTTATAATGTGGATGAATCTGGAGGATATTATGCTGAGAAAAACAAGTCAATCACAAAAAGACAAATATTGTTTGATCCCATTTTCATAAAAAGACAAAAATACATATAAATACAGAAATCAGCATTCATCGGTGGTTAACAGGCATGGGTGGGTGGGGAGAGGGATAATCACAGTTTAAATAGTAGAAACTTGTTATTTTTGGTGATAGGAAAGGTAACAGCAAATGTCGGTGATGTGTGCAAAGACTGACCAAGGTAAATGATGTCACTAAGAAGTACACACACACAGAAAAGGATAGTTTTGGTAAATGCTAGAACATAGATAATTTTGTGACAACAGCAACAACAACCAAACAATGTATGTATGTATGCATGCATATATACGTATTGATGTGTATATGTGCATATATACATGTGGCTATATGTATATGTATATACATGTGTGTGCATATATATAATAAAGCACATACAGGGCACATTTAGAGATCTTTTCTAGATATAACCAACCAACTCACTGGCTTGGTTTTCTGGGTTTGGAGCCTTAGGACGACAGTGTTGTGGGGCAACTAGGTCAATTGGCATATTATAGTTCATAAAGTTTATGTTCTTCATCCCAGTTTGGTGAGTAGTGTCGGGGGTCTTAAAAGCTTGGAAATGGACATCTAAGTTACAACTATTGGTCTCTTCTTATCTGGAGCAAAAGAGAAAGAAGGGCACCAAAGACTCAGAGAAGAAACTAGTGTACAGGATCAACAGTATACACGAACCATGGCCTCATCTACCCTGAAGACCAGAAGAACTAGATGGGACCCACTTGTCATTAACAACAGTTCTGATCAGGGCTACAATAAATGGATCCTGATACCAAAAAAAAAAAAAAAAAAAAATCCATCCAGTTGATTCCAACTCATAGTGATCCTACAGAAGGGGAGAAAAACTCAAATTCCTAAAAAGTCCAGACTTTCTGGACCGATTGAGACTAGAGGACTCCCAGAGTCTATCACCCTGAGATACTCCATAAACCTTGAACCAAAACTACCCCTGGAGTCACCTTTCACCTAAATAACAGATTGGCTCATAAAATAAAGAATATTACCAGTGAGTACTGTACATCTTTAAAAAATCATCTGTATGAGACCAAATGGTCAATAATTACTCTAAAGCAAAGATGAAAGGGTAAGGGGATAGGAAAACCAGATTACTGGAAGTGAAACATTCAGAAGGGAATTAATGAGAATGTTAACACGTTGTGAAAAATGTAACCAATGTCTCTGAAAAATTTCTGTAGTAATTGTTAAATGAGAAGCTAATTTCCTGTGTAAACTTTCACTAAAAGACAATGAAATATTCTTAAAAAAATAAAATACAAAGTTGCATTAAAAAAAGAACGATAGTTGCTAAAAACTATGATGACCCTTCCACAATCTTCAGATGCCTTCTAAATAGATATAAATCATTAAATAAGATTTTTACTCAATTGTGAAGAGAAACACACAACCATGAAAGTTAGCCATGGTATCTTTAAATATTTTTCAAGCAAAAGCCATTGCAGAGTAAATTTTTTTTTTTAAACCATCCTGGTAGCATAGTGGTTAAAAGCTCGGCTGTGAACCAAAAGGTCCCCAGTTTGAATCCACCAGCTGCTCGTTGGAAATCCTATGGGGCAGTTCTACTCTGTCCTATAGGGTCACTATAAGTTGGAATCAACCCTACAGCAATGGGTCCAGTTCTGGGTTTTTTTGGAAAGACTGAAGGCCTTCATGACTTTGCCTTAGCTTCAATATGGTAGAATGGCCGACTTCTTCCAGAGAGAATGCGAATACTGATAATTGAACTTATTGCAAGGAATAATGCATATATTTGTGAACATATATTTCATACATGACCATTCAGAGGAGATTATTTTGGCTTCTAAGGGATGTCTATCACAGTTCCAGAATCAAGGTAACATGCTATGTCTTATCCAAGAGTCAGCAAACGTTTTCTATAAATGGCCAAATAGTAAATATTCTTGGCTTGGTGGGACATATGGTCTCAGTCACAACTACTCACTTTTGCCATTGTTGTATGAATGCAGACATAGACAAATAAGTATGCCTATTTTCTAACGAAACTTTATTTACAAAACGGGTCGGTAGGTGGGATCCTGGGTCATAGCTTGCTGACCCCTGGCTTATGCTAAACATTTCTTAATATTTGAATCAAGCAATTTTTCTCCCTAGATTCTGAGCTAGGTTCAATAACTACAGACTTAAGCTTTTCTAGTTGAATATATTGGTTTAAGTGGCTACAGATCATAAAGTGGCCAAAATAGTTGCTTTCTGATTATAAACGGTGGCACTTACAAAGTCTTAGTAAAGATGGCTGGCCGCTTTTTTTTCCTTTCATTTTAAACAAATGCCAAAAGCTCTCTGAATGTCTTAATACTGACTGGAATCCAGTCGGAGCCTGGCTGATCTTGGACACCATCCAAGGGAGCTAGGAATGGAAGGGCCAACAATACCTCATTATAACATGGCATTACTTATTGAGTATGGATCTCAAGGGTGTTTTCTGAACAACAGTGTTCCTAATATAGAGGACTATATTCTCAGAGGGATAAAACTTGAGGAACACATTATTTTTCTTTGAAACATTTTTGAGTGGAAAAAGAAATTGCCTATATTGTATTTCCTGATGTGCTTCCAGTTTATATTGCTTGGGCTCCACCCGCACAAGCAGTAGAGTGGTTTCTTCTAGTCTCCACAGCTGTGACCACATCATATTTATATTTTGTCCTTAAGGACGGGATTAACCCTGGCTACTGCCCTTCTCAACTCCTGCAAAGTAGTTGGGCCTCCGAATGCTTTTTAGATCTGTAACTCATTAAGCTGTCCTGGTGGAGCCTTAGTGGCACAATAGTTAAGGGCGTGGCTGTTAACTGAAAGCCTGGTGACTTGAACCCAACCAGCAGTGCTGCAGAAGGAAGACCTGATGATCTGTTCCTGTAAAGAGTACAGCCTAGAAAATGCTATGGGGCAGACCTACTCTGTCATATGGGTTGATATGAGTCAAAAATTGACTCAATGGCACCTAACAACAACGACAACGGATGAGCTTCCCAAAATACGTGCCCTCAGCTTGGTGTATATCTTCTACCACAGTAACCTTGTTTAAAGTTGGAGGCAACTTTCCCTATGGATGGGGCATGGTTCTGAAAATACTGGAAAGAGGGAGATTTTTCTTTTTTTCTCCCTCTTTCTTTTCCCTACCCCTGTCATCCCACATGTCTGTCAGTTTGTCATACTGTGGGAGCTTGTATGTTGCTGTGATGCTGGAAGCTATGCCACCAGTATTCAGGTACCGACAGTGTCACCCATGGTGGACAGGTTTCAGCTGGGCTTCCAGACTAAGACAGACTAGGAAGAATGACCCAGCAGTCTACTTCTGAAAAGAATTAGCCAGCGAAAACCTTATGAATAGCAGCGGAACATTGTCTGATATAGTGCCAGAAGATGAGCCCCCCAGGTTGGAAGGCGCTCAAAAGACTGCTGGGAAAGAGCTGCCTCCTCAAAGTAGAGCTGACAACATTAATGACATGGATGGAGTCAAGCTTTTGACACCTTCATTTATTGATGTGGCACAACTCAAAATGAGAAGAAACAGCTGCAAATGCTCATTAATAATTGGAACCTGAAATATATGAAGTACTAACCTAGGATAATTGGAAATCATCAAAAATGAAATGGAATGCATAAACATTGATATCCTAGGCATTAGTGAGCTGAAATGGACTGATGTTGGCCATTTTGAATCATATAATCATATGGTCTACTATGCCGAGAATGACAACTTGAAGAGGAATGGCAATGCATTCATTGTCAAAAAGAACATTTCAAGATCTATCCTGAAGTACAATGCTGTCAGTGATAGGATAATGTCCATGCACCTACAAGGAAGACCAGTTAATACAAGTATTATTCAAACTTATGCACCAACCACTAAGGCCACAGATGAAGAAATTGAAGATTTTTACCAGCTTCTGCAGTCTGAAATTGATCAAACATGCAATCAGGATGTATTGATAATTACTGGAGATTTGGAATTGAAAGTTGGAAACAAAGAAGGATCCATAGTTGGAAAATATGGCTTTGTCACAGAACCGATACTGGAGATCACATAATTGGATTTTGCAAGACCAACGACTTCTTCATCGTAAATACCCTTTTTCACCAACGTATATGGTGACTATACACGTGGACTTTACCAGATGGAATACACAGGAATCAAATCGACTACACCTGTGGGAAGCTCAATACCATCAGTCAAAACAAGGACAGGGGCTGACTTCAGAACAGACCATCAGTTGCTCATATGCAAGTTCAAGCTGAAACTGAAGAAAATTAGAACAAGTCCATGAGAGCCAAAGTACAACCTTGAGTATATCCTACCTGAATTGAGTGAACATCTCAACAATAGATTTGACGCATTGAACACTGATGACCAAAGACCAGACAAGCTGTAGAACGACATCAAGAACATCATCCATGAAGAAAGCAAAAGGCCATTAAAAAGACAAGAAAGAAAGAAAAGACCAAAATGGATGTCAGAAGTGACTCTGAAACTTGCTCTTGAATGTCCAGTAGCTAAAGCAAAAGGAAGAAATCATGAAGTAAAAGAACTGAACAGAAGATTTCAAAGGGCGGGTCAAGAAGACAAAGTAAAGTGTTATAATGACGTGTGCAAAGAGCTGAAGATAGAAAACCAAGCGGGAAGAACAAGCTAGGCATTTCTCAAGCTGAAAGAACTGAAGAAAAAATTCAAGCCTCGAGTTGCAATAGTGAAGGATTCCATGGGGAAAATATTAAATGACACAAGAAGCATCAAAAGAAGATGGAAAGAACACATAGAGTCATTTTACCAAAAAGAATAGGTCGACATTCAACCACTTCAAGAAGTAGCATATGATCAGAAACCAATGGTACTGAAGGAAGAAGTCCAAGCTGCCCTGGAGGCACTGGGTAAAAACAAGGTTCCAGGAACTGACAAAATATCAATTGAGATGTTTCTACAAACGGATGCAGAGCTGGAAGCTCTCACTCGTCTATGCCAGGAGATTTGGAAGGCAGCTACCTGGCCAAACTGACAGGAAGAGATCCATATTTATTCCTATTCCCAAGAAAGGTGATTTCCAGAAATTATCTAACAATATCATTAATATCACACACAAGCAAAATTTTGCTGAAGATCATTCAAAAGCGGCTGCAGCAGTATATGGACAGGGGACTGCCAGATTCAGGCAGGATTTAGAAGAGGACGTGGGACCAGGGATATCATTGCTGATGTTTGATGGATCTTGGCTAAAAGCAGAGAATACCAAAAAGATGTTTACCTCTGCTTTATTGACTATGCAGAAGCATTTGTGTGGATCATAACAAGTTACGGATAACATTGTGAAGAATGGGAATTCCAGAACACTTAATTCTGCTCGTGAGGAACTTGTACGTAGATCAAGAGGCGGTTGTTCAAACAAACAAGGGGATACTGCATGGTTTAAAGTCAGGAAAGGTATGCGTCAGGGGTGCATCCTTTTGGTATACCTGTTCAGTCTGTATGCTGAGCAAATAATCTGAGAGGTTAGACTGTATGAAGAAGAACGGGCATCAGGATTGGAGGAAGACTCATTAACAAACTGCAATATGCAGATGATACAACCTTGCTTGCTGAAAGTGAAGAGGACTTAAAGGACTTAGTGATAAAGATCAAAGATCACAGTCTTTAGTGTGGATTACAACTCAACACTCATCACAATCCTCACAAACATACCAATAAGCAACATTATGATAAACGGAGAAAGATTGAAGTTGTCAAAGATTTCATTTTACTTGGACCCACAATCAACACCCATGAAGCAGCAGTCAAGAAATCAAGAGATGCATTGTTTTTGGAAAATCTGCTGCTAAAGACCTCTATAAAGTGTTGAAAAGCAAAGATATCACTTTGAAGACTAAGGTGTGCCTAACCCAAGCCATGGTATTTTCAATTGCATCTTACGCATGCATGAATAGGAAGATTGAAGAAGAATTGATGCCTTTGAATTGTGGTGTTGGTGAAGACTGTCGAACGTACCATGGAGTGCCAAAAGAATGAATAAATCTGTCTTGGAAGAATTACAACCAGAATGCTCCTTAGAAGCAAGGGTGGAGAGACTGCATCTGACATACTTAGAACATGTTATCAGGAGGGATCAGTCCCTGGAGAAGGACATCATGCTTGGTGAAGTACAGGGTCGGCAAAAAAGAGGAAGACCCTCAACAAGATGGATTGACACAGTGGCTGCAACAATGGGCTTAAGCATGACAACGATTGTGAGCATGGTGAAGGGCAGGGCCGTGTTTTGTTCTGTAGTACACAGGGTCGCTATCAGTCAGAACTGACTCGACGGTGCCTAACAACAACGACAATACCCCTGCCATAACTCTCCAGGGCTTGAGAACATATGATCGTTCTGCACCATTAATCACTGTTTTGTTTCCAGTGAAGAAACTATTATATAAAAGACTCACAGAGAGTGTAGTAACAGATCATTTGTTTAGTAGTTCAGGTGCCCCCATAAGAGATGTAGAAGTCTTTATTACCACTTCAACTTGGAATTTGAACTATATATGCTTTTGCAGTTCCTTTGAGGTGAATGTTCTGAAATTGGAGCGACATTAAGTCAATGTTTTCGAATACAAGCTGTCTCGCTGGTTGTAGTTCGCTCAAGTTTTCCTGAGAGTATGGTTTGATCATCTTCCCTGTCTATGGCCACCTTACCCAGTTGTCATGACACACTTGTGGGGAGGTGCTGACACGTCTGCTTGGCATTTCTTGCCACACACTGGGCTACCCAGTCGCCAATTCATTTTCTCTACTCAAAGAAGCTTTGGTCCGTGGCCAATATTTATTTGTAGATGATAATGGTTCCCCTCTGCTTGCTTCTTTCTTTTATATCTCAAAAGAGATTGACTCAAAATACAACCTAATCCTGTAGATTGTGTCCTGCCTCATTAATACATGACTGCCTTTGATCCTGCCTCATTAACATCATAGAGGTTAGGATTTCTGACACATAGGTAAATTCATCAGATCACAAAATGGAGAACAACCACATAATACTGGAAATCATGGCCTAGCCAAGTTGACACACATTTTTGGGGGACACAATTCAACCCATAACACTTATCGTTTTATTTTTGCAGCTAAGTATTCAAACCATGAAAACGTTGAAGGAGATGATAAACTAGCACCAGAATTCTATTGCCATCTGACTCTACTTGATTCAATTCAACCAATATTACAGACTACATGATATGACTTATATAAAACCCTAGGACATAAAGATGAACAATAGTTCCTAAAGTAGCTATATTTCCTTTGGAGACCCTCAAGATTTTTTTAAGCCATCTTTTTTCTTCTATGCCCCTAACACTTTGGCTCTACTGGCTTTTGATGGAAGGAAAGACTCAGATGACCCAACTGTGAATATTTCTTTGCTCTTCAGTAGAAAATAAACCAGTTGCCATGGAGTGGATTCCAACTCATGGTGACCTCACGTGCTTCAGATTAGAACTGTGCTCTACAGAGTTTTCAATGGCTGATTTTGCAGAAGTAGATTGCCTTTCTTCCAAGGTGCCTCTGGGTGGACTCAAATCTCTAACCGTTTGGTTAGCCTCTGAGCATTAACTGCACCACTCAGGGACCAGTGGACAATATATGTCTTATAATTTTCCCATGTGTGATTTATGTGGTCACTGCATTCCTAGGCTGTTGACCATTTCATGATGCAGGCTTTGGCAAATATTCTGTGCCTGAAATTTGGATCTGATGCCTTCAAGGAACGTCCTTAGGCCCTAAAGGTAATCCAGGCCACCCAAAAGAGAATCCTTCCAATAAAAGAGCAGCAGATAGTTACACTTACAGGGTTCTGGTCCATGTCAGTTCTCCCTGGACTCTAAACTGGTAATCTCCAAGTACCAGAAGAACAGGCTCATAGCCAAAAGGCATTTTTCAGAGAAAACTCCATGTTAGAGCGTCGGAACAGGAGTGACTGAGAGAGATGTCCAGTTTTGCAGGAAAAATAATTTTCCTGCAAAACTTGGTGAGAACTTGGGCAAGGTAAGAGTATGGGTCCTCAAGATGACTAAATCTTGTTTTTATGCAAATGAAATTTAACTTGAAGCATTCCTCTTCCCCACCTGGATGTGTTTGATGTAGTAGCAAGTGGTCAGGGGAGGAGTTGCTTTTACTGCAGTTATCATGATAGCAGAAAATTGCCAAACACTCACAGCCCACTTCCCATAGACTACAGCTATAGAACCCTAAAACCACAAACTAACAAGACTATAAAGGAAACAGGTAAAAACTAAGAACGAGTTATAATTCTTCATAATGTATTCATCACTTTGTGCCTGTCTCTGTCCTTACCCTCTTCATCTATGGTCCTTTTCCTCTTTGCCCCTCTATCTTTCTCTATGAACTATCTGTGGGTCTCTGTCTCTCTCTTTTAATAACCTGTTTATTTTGGAATAATTTTAGATTTACAGAAGAATTGCACAGACAGTACAGAGAGTTCCTATATATCTTACCCCCAGCTTCCCCTAATATTAACAGCTTCTGTAATCATGGTGCATTTGTTAAAACTAAGAAATTAACGTTGGTATGTTATTATTAAAGGAGTCCTGCTGGCACAGTGGTTAAGCTCTCAGCTGCTAACCGAAAGGTCTGCAGTTCTAACGCACCAGCCGCTCCTTGGGAGAAAGATGTGGCAGTCTGCTTCCATAAAGATTACAGCCTTGGAAACTCCACGGGGCAGTTCTGCTCTGTTCTATAGGGTTCTATAGAGTCAGAATCAACTTGACTGCAGCTACTAATCAAGTCTCAGAATTTATTTGAATTTCACCAGTTTTTCAAGTAATGTCTTATTCATGTTCCAGAATCCAATTCATAATTGGATTCCATTTCATTTTAATTGTCTTTTATTCTTTTTTTCAACTGAGGAGGTAGTGGTGCTTCTTTGTTGGGATAGATGAATCCTGGCTGTATAGAAGTTTTACTGTATTTCTCAGATTTCTTCTTAGACACATACCAAAAGCATCAAGAATTTACTGTTGCCTAAAGTTGTTGTGTTAGATGCCCTCAAATTGGCCCCAACCCATGTACAACAAAGTGAAATGCTGCCCGATCCTTCGCTGTCCTTATGACCAGTTGTGAATAGGACCGTTGTGATCCCTAGAGTTTTCATTGGCTGATTTTCACAAGTAGATCATTAGGCCTTTCTTCCTAGCCTGTCTTAGCCTCGAAGCTCTACTGAAACCTGTTCAGCATCAGAGCAACACACAAGCCTCCACTGCCAGCCGAGTGGGAGCTGCATATCAGGTGTATTGGCTGGGAATTAAACCTAGGTCTATGGCATGGAAAGGGAGAGTTCTACCACGGAACCACCACTGCCCAAAGTTAATGACCCCAAAGAACGTTTTCTCATATATATTTTTTCACTTGTAAGGACGTGTCTTTTTCTCACATACTCTTTTCTCCCATTCTGTTTCAAACCAGTGGAGATCAAAATTAGGATACCACATTCTGTTTCCAATCCAGTGGAGATGAAAATTAGGATACTACATTTTCTGCTGAAAAAAATCAGTCATGTGGAGAAATAAGAACAGCTCTAGAAGCACTGGAGCCCTGGAATGTTTAAAGACATGGTATGTTGGGACAGTAAAATATGCCGGTGATTTTTAGTTAATAAGTATATATTAAGGACTTGTAATGCACACACACACACCGTTGAGTTGATTCCGACTCATAGTGACCCTGCAGCACAGTGCCCATAAAAGCTGGTTTCATTAATTCATAGGATGCCGGGGTTAGAAGGGGCCATAGCAAAACCTAATTTGCATCAACCTTCTTATGAAAGAGAAAATTGGGGGCCAGAGAAGGCATTGTCTTGACCAAGTTCCAATGGAGAGTGAAAACTAGAATCCATGTCCTTGTACCTTCCGGCCAGGACTTCTTATATCACTTTTGGAAAGAAAACTCCTATTATCCAATACTAGTTGACATGTTTATAATGTCATGTAAAGCAGAGAATCATTAAAAATGACACATATATTTCTATGTATTTTACCTAAATAGTATATTTTATCAATATATACAATATATAATATAGTATATGATATATATAAATGTATGTATTTTATCTTAGAAATATAGAGATGAATATGTATTGACTTTTTTTTTCATTTATAGCCAAGGATCATTTATTTGTTCTGAGTTTGAACCAAGAGATTAGAGCTCATGTTATCCTCTTCATACAAGCCAGGATTTCCAGTTGGGTTTATTTAAAGCAAACCAAGAACAAAAAAGATACTCGTGAAGCAATCTGTACACAGGATCCTTCAAATTTTAGTGACAGTGTCTTGTAGTCGTTTCACCAGTACCTAAATTTTAAACAACTTGTTTGTATCAGCTATTTTCAAGGCATATAACTTTAAATTTTCTTAAAAATGCTCTATTTTTTTGTACTGTTTTACCAGTTTACGTAACCTTTTACTAAATTGTGTATGAACGAATTCAGCTGGTATAAAAATGTTCCCATTTCGTGACAGGGAAGTGATCAGCTGGTTGTGGATTCTAATCAGTGTGCCGTAGTGCGGGCAAGGGCGGTGTGGCTTACCCGGGAAGTCAGTTAGACGGGGGATTGGTTGAGGTATGTTCCGTCCTCTGCATGAAGCCTTTCCCAGCTACGCTAGTCCACAGATGTCCTCCTCTTTTCTGATTCTTCAGTGCCTACTCTGTCACATTGTCATCTAACAAAATGGTTCCACTCTAACTCTTTAATACACACATGCCTCCTTCTCACCCACAATATGTCAGCACCTAGAGGCAGATACCATGACTTGCATCTTTATTGTGTACCTGCCCAGCACATAGCCAAGGACTGGGCGAAAATGAGCCACTGAAAATGTATTTGTTGAATTCAGCTGAATTTGATGCTGGGATCACCGCAGAGTACATGCGACTTTTATCCACTGTCAGAAGAGTCACGTGGGTGCTCTCTGAAGGGCTCTTCTCTTCATAGTTTTGTATAGGATATATTAGGGACTAGTCTAAAGAGATTGTCACTATACCAGGACGCGGAAGTCCTGATGTCACAGTGGTTAAGAGCTACAGCTACTAACCAAAAGATCAGCAGCTTGAACCCACGAGGTGCTCCTTGGGAACCCTATGGGGTAGTTCTACTCTGCCCTATAGGGTCGCTATGAGTTGGAATCGAATTGATGGCAACGGGTCTTCAGGTTTATACCAGGATACAAGTTGGCACTTCACCAGCATGGAAATCAAGGACCACTCAAGGGTGTGGTATGTGTCCTCACTCTTCTTGGGGAAACATCTGAACCTAATTGGTGGACTTTGAACCTACAAAAAGAAATTCCTTAATAGGTAAGGTTGTTAAATACTAGAATTGATTACCAAGGTTAGCTCTGAGAACACTTTTCCATGGGCCTTTATTACAGGGTGGACCCAGCTCTGTCTGGTATCATTGGCTCTCAAGGTCCTACTCTGCATTGTAGGCGCAGACCTTTGTTCAAACCATCCAGAACAAAGGTCTCACTCTCCTTTATGGAAGTTCTGCAGGAAAAGAGGTTCCATAACCTCCCAGAACAGATCATTTTAATGCTTTCTCACTCAAAACTTTTTGAAAAGACCTTGTTTTGTCCAGTGGCAAACTCTTCAACATAACTTACACACATTTCTTTTTTGTAGGTTCTCTTTAAACATGAAGCACAATTATTTAGCATTATCTCTATGATAAAAAAACTCAACAGATTTAAGAACTACGTTCAAATCACTTTTTCTCTTCTGTAGGGGAAACACTTCCAGTTTCCTTAACTTTTCCCATTCTTCCATCATGTGACAGCTCTTCTTTTGCCAAATGAGGATGTGGGAGGCAGCAGATCAATTCATGCTGGGGCTGAGGAGTCTCTGGTGATACGTGGGCTGTGCATCAAACACCCAGGAATCTGAGTTCATGGACAGCACATACTGTTGGAATATGCAGAGTATGGTAGGAGGTAAGACAAGGGGGTGACAGAGCCAGGCGTAAGATACACTTAGGAGATGTCTTGCAAAAAACTATCTAAAAGACTTTAAAAACCATTCTGTATGCTTGAATACAGTGTTTTTAAAAACAGATCAAATGGTTTAAATATGATACTGTTCTTCCACTTTTCAAGAGCTCAGACTTTCCTCTCGAGTACGAAATGTTTCCAACACTGAGCATGGTATCATAAAAATGCAGTTTATAAAAAGCATGCTGACATTGTAAAAATTAATAGTGTTCTTGGAAGTGGAATCTTTTCTGTTCTCACAGTGGTAAACTGAAGAGAAAAAATATAAATACATATGCATTTCCTTTTCTTTTGAAAAGTTGATTGACTTGGGTGGAGCTCACCATGAACCCTCACCACCAGGCACTCTTTTAGCTTGTCATTCAAATGCCCAGTCTTGTGTCCTGGAACTCCTTAGGTCACAATTGTTCATGGTTGTGCTGGAAAATGAAAAGTAGCCAAATACTCAACCTTTGGAATAGTACATAAAAGAGATTTTCCTACTTTCCCCTTATCTTAAATGCCATAAGAAACCATAACTGTTATATATCTTCCATCATCAAATACATCTTTTCCCATGTCTTGCTGCTCCAGTCAATAGTTAAAAATCCTGAAAGGAGAGGAGGGATTGACTCTTAGACATTTTAGTTTCTTAGACATTCTAGGAAAGACTTGGGGAATGTGCCTTGGTAAAAGAGAGTTCATTACAAATTGATGAAATGCTTCAAGTTCAGGCATGGATTTCATTATGCCTTTTATTCTTACAGAAGGTAACTTCTCTGTGATCAGGCAGCCCTTTTAGGAGAGCCTGAGAAAACAGAAAACAATTGTCAAGAAATTCACACAAAAGTCAGTGCCATTTTTGAAGCTGAATACTTCATATTGAGGCTCCCCAAAATAGCTGTTAGTATTTACAAATTTCTAAACTGGCTGAGGGACTCTGAAGGAGAAAAGCTGGATAGGACTTGGATGGAATAGTGTAGAATATCATCAGATCTAGAAGGAATTTTAAGGATCATCTAGTCCATTGGTCTTTGATGTTTGACTCTGACTATAGAATGCATTGGCAGTCATTTGTCTGTCTTCTCATTTATTTGAAGAGTGGTCTTTTCCACTCAAAAACTATTATCTCCTAGGTGGTCCCAATTCCTATAATATCAAGACATCTAGATTCTCTTCCATCTCAATTTCTCTCTATTGAAAGATACTTAGTTTGCTGAGATCTCTCTAAAACTGTGACCTCTGGGGGATGGGGAAGTTGTACTCTTTACTATATAAGTATAGTAAATAGTGATATATATATATATATATATATAACCCAAAAACCACTGCCGTCGAGTCAATACACACACACACACACACACACACACACACACGTATGTATCTCTCCACCACCCATCTGCCAGTTTGTCATACTGCGGTGGCTTGTGTGTTGCTGTGATGCTGGAAGTTATGCCACTAGTATTTCAAATACCAGCAGTGTCATCCATGGTGGACAGGTTTCAGTGAAGCTTTCAGACTAAGACAGACTAGGAAAAAAGGCCTGGAGATCTACTTCCAAAAATGAGCTAATGAAAACCTTATAGATCACAACATAACATTGTTTGACTTGCTTGGTTTGGACACTTCATCATGAGGGATCAATTGCTAGAGGAAGACACCATGTTTGGTGAAGTAGAGGGCCAGCAAGGGCGAAGGAGATCCTCAGTGTGATGGATTGGCACAATAGCCACAATGATGGACTGGAACATGTTGGCAATTATGAGGCTGTTGCAGGACCACACAATGTTTTGTTCTGTTGTACATAAGTCACCACGAGTCAGAGTCAACATGATGGCGGCTAACAACAACACATATATCTTTTGCTTTTCCCTTATCAGCTTGTTATGTTGTTAGAGTCAGTCATCACCATCATTTAGCCTGTCCTCTTCTCTTGATGTCATACTTCATAAACATCTGAACTATCAATATTCTCATCCAAGTCATTAATTAAAACGCTGAGTAGAAAAAAGCCTAAAATAAACTAAACATCACATACATTTCATTGTGGAAATAAAAGTAGAAAAGGAGATAATAAAGGCAAGGGAGGAAGAGAGATAGAGCAAGGCTACTATGGAAAAGTCAAGGACACAGGGGCGTGGTGCTGCAGGCAGGACTCCTGCTATTGGGCAAGGCCAGCCTCTGAAGCCCCCTGGGGGAAACCTACCCACCCAGCTGGACAAGCAATCACCTTTTTTTGTGTGGGGTTAGGGGCCTCAATTTACCACAAACCTACTAAAACTCCTGGCCTTGGTAGTTTGAAGAGAACTTGAGATTTTCCTCATGATTGAGGCAGTTGACAGTTGGCAAGAGGCAACTTCCTGTTTTTATGGGGAAACTGGATTAAAAACCTTTTTGAAAAGATTTAAGCATCTTTGTGGACGTTAAATTGCTCCTAGAAAACATTATTTTGATGATTACAGTGTGAATGAATCAGGATCACATGGGTTACATTTCTGCTCAAGAACACATGGTTTAAACATGAATGGAAAAATAGTTACATCTTCTAAGGTTCATAGTTTTCTCTTTTTCTGACTCTCCTGGCCCCCTCCCCTTACATCTGGGAAGAACAAGGTAGAGTTTGAAAGCTTCCCAAAACCTCAGATACAGCTGGGTTTCTTCTCTCTGGCCTCATCGCCACCATTGAAGGCTTTATGGATGAATTTTTGTTACATAAATAAGCATAGCTGTGGAAAACTAATAAACATTTCCAGCTTCACCAGGTGGGTCCGATGTTGAAAGAGCATAGTCTGAGATCTTCTCAATTTCTTTCTTGTTTCTCCATTTGTCCAGTTTTCAGATTTTTCTAGACTTTTTACAATCTCCATGTCCTTATACAACCAAATAGAATTAAATCAATTTTCTCTTTCTTTTCGTAACTTACAACTATAGATAAGTACTTTCTCAGCTGATAAGGATGCAAGCAAAATCTTAATAAATTTGGTTATTTCTTCTGCACGTGGAGAGGGAAGAAGATGGCAGACAGAAGTGGTTGCCAGGCTCTTGGACCTTTTGTCTCCTTTTATTTTTCAGAGATGGGTTGTAACACTCCCCCATATGTGCGAGTATGTGCTAGACCAGCCCCGATCCTGCCTTCAAAGGGGCCCTCAGTAATTCAACATCAAGGACATGTTGTGTCTGGTTTCACTCAAATGTAAGCAACAATTTCCTATTATTGGGTTTCTATCTTGTTTCTACCACCACCTGTCTGCCAATTTGTTGTATTATGGTGGTTTGCAATTCCTATGATGCTGAAAACTATGCCACCAGTATTTTGAATACCAGCATACTTAGCTTCCAGACTAAGACAGACTAGAAAGAAAGACCAGGTGATCTACTTCCAAAAATTAGCCAGTGAAAACTCTATGGATCACAATAGAATATTGTCTGATATAGTGCTGGAAGATAAGGGCCCTAGGTTGTAGGTTGTAAGGTACTCAAAATACACAGTGGCCACAACCATGGACTGGAGCATACCAACAATTGTCAGGATGGTGTAGGACTGGGCAAGGTTTTGTTCTGTTCTGTTGCACAGGGGATCACCATGAGTCAGAGCTGACTCCACAGTGACTAACAACAACATCTTGTTTCTAAGTCCCATTGTAGGCGAATCTCTGTCTTCTAATTATCCGTCTAGTAAACGAATTCCCCAATCTCTTCCTCTTTTTCCTGATGACAAGATTTATGCATTGTGACCTTAGTCCTTCTAGTGACCAGATACTTCTCTGGTAGCCCAGCCCCCAGAGTCTGAATTTTTTGTTCCTGAAACCAGAATTTCTATGCTCCAGCCTTCCAGATGCTGCCTCAATGCAGGGGACGCCCATCTGTTGCCTGTCCCTTGTAACCTCCCACTCCATGCCCCGACTCACGGAGACCTCATGCATGCAGAGTAGAACTGCTCCACACGAGTTTCAAGGTGGCGACGTTCCGGGAGCAGATTCCAGGTCTGTCTTCCAAAGTGCTTCTGGGTGAGTTCTAACCTCAAATCTTTTGGCTAGTAATCCAGCACTTAACTGTTTGTAACATCCAGAGACTCTTTAACATAAACCAACATAACAACCACAAAAAAAAAAAAAGTCTTATTTCCAGAGTCACATTCACAGGTACAGGGATTGGGACTCCAACACATTTTTGGGGGGCGCACAAAAAGCAAACCCAGACCCGTTGTTGTCGAGGCAATTCTGACTCATAGTGACCCTATAGGACAGAGTAGAGCTGCTCCATAGAGTTTCCAAGGAGCGCCTGGTAGATTTGAACTGCCGGCCTTTTGGTTAGCAGCCGAACGCTTAACCACTGTGGCCCCAGGGCTCCAATTCAATCATAACAATTGGTCTCTTGGTTTCTCAGCTACCCATGTGTGGCTGTATCTAAAACTAACAACCTGTGATCTCGCACTTATGTTCAGCTGCCAACTCCTGCCCATCTTCCTGGGTCTGCTTACACGTCCAGCTTTCCCCACCTTGACTAGTCTGACTGATACCTCTGTCCTATAGGGTTGCTATGAGTTGGAATCAACTGGGCAACAATGGGTTTTTTTTAGTCATTTTAGTCCCAATATAAGTAGTTAAGGAGACCCTGGTGGAGCAGTGGTTAAGTGCTATGGCTGCTAACCAAGAGGATGGCTGTTCGAATCTGCCAGGGGCTCCTTGGAAACTCTATAGGGCAGTTCTACTCTGTCCTATAGGGTCGCTATGAGTCATCCATGGTGGGTTTGGTTTTGGTTTTTATAGGTAGTTAAAATTTGCTCTCCAGTCCAGTAATTAGCACAGCATACCAACACTTAGTATTTATTTAGTCTAAAAAACCAACTGGAGAGGGAAGGTCTCTAGCAGATTTCTTCTTCCAGATTAAGTTCTTTTTTTCAGGGGACAGACAGCAGGCTCTGTGTGGGCTTCTTAGAGCCCCTCTCACTGGGATTCAGATGAGGAAGAAATTATCCCCTCCTTCTACTGGGTAGGAGTCCTGGTGTCACAGTGGTTAAGAGCTCGGCTGCCAGCAAAATGTCGGCAGTTCAAATTCACCAGCTGCTCCTTGGAAACCGTATGGGTCAGTTCCACTCTGTCCTACAGGGTTGCTATGGGTTGGAATTGATTCAATGGCAATGGGTTTGGTCTTTTTTTTTTTTTTTTTCCTTCCGGATAAAAAACTTTCTAGAAAAAACCTCTCTTCTCTCCTCTCCTCTCATGCTCTTTCTTTCTTCTTATCTTTCCTTTCATTTTTCTTTCTTCCTCCCTCCCTTCTTTGTTTCTTTCTTCCTTCCTACCTCCCTCTTTCATTTCTCTCTCTCTCTCTCTTTTCTTTCCTTCTTTCCTTTAAATTGTTGTGAAAATATAGATAACACTACTTCAAAACTTTTTATACCTTTGAGATGAGTGATGGACTAAGGCTGGCTTAGCCAGTTTTCAAACCACTTAGGCACTTGATGTGGAGGGATTGGCATCCAGTGTTTTGTTCCTGGTCCTTGTGCTTTGGCAAAAACCGAGTCAAGAAGACTCACATGTCAGATTCTGTTAACAGATTAATTTTGGACAGTGCTATATACTTTACAAAGTATTTTCGTATATATTAATTTCATTTATTTTGTATCAATTCCATGAAACAAGCAGGACAATAGTGAGACCCAGATAGGAAAACTGATGTGTCTGAGGTCAGAAAAGATATTAATGGCAGAGCCTGAATTGAAACCCAGATTTTGTGGTTTTAGGCTGGTTGAGGACTTAGCCTAGTGGAGCAGAAGTATGATAAGTTTTCAAATAATTTGAGCCCCCAAACCAGCTTTACTTATCATTATATTGTGATTTTTATGCACATTTATTAACCTTTCTGATCTTTAATTTCCTAGTGTAAAATGAAGATAATAACATTCATGTCCCAACACCCATCTGTCAGTTTATCATGTTTTGGTAACTTGCATGTTGCTGTGATGCTGGAAGCTATGCCACTGGTATTTCAAATCCCAGCAGGGTCACCCAAGGTGGACAGGTTTCAGTGGAGCTTCCAGACTAAGACAGCCTAAGAAGAAAGGCCTGATGATCTACTTCCAAAAATTAGCCTTACGGATCACAACAGAACTTGTCCAATAGTGTGCTGAAAGATGAGCCCCCTAGGTTGTAAGGCATTCAAAATGCACAGTGGCCACAACAATGGACTTGACCATACCAATGATTGTGAAGGTGGAACAGGACCCAATAACATTTTGTTCTGTTATATACGGGGTCTCCATGAGTTGGAGCAATTGACGTCAACTAACAATAACATCTCTATCTTGGAGTTTGGTAAAGGCTAAATTATACAAAACAATGCTGGGGACCTTGTTAAATGCAAGTCTGGGATGGCATCTGAGATCCTGCATTTCTAACAAGCTCCAAGGTGATACTGATCCTACTGGTCTGAGGGCTGACTGTGCATAGCAAGGATAGAATACCTGTCAAGCCACTAGTACCTGGCAGACAGTCAGTAAATATCACTTTCCTTCTTCTTCCTGAGCAGACCACCCACTCTGCTCTCTCTTTGATATTAGGATCCAGTACAAATTTGTTCACCTTGCTATTTGACGCAGAGTCAGAGATAACATAGAATATACATTAAAAAAAAAATCCCCATATGATAGTCTTTGAATCCAATTGGAGGGCAGAATGTGTTAGTGTCAGAATTCTTCTCTTGGTGCTGTGGCACCAGCAGTACTAATGACGGAAGCCAGATCAGAGGGGGTGCTGATTCCAGGTCTCCCAGACAACTACTTTATCTTCACTGAGCAAGAAATAAGTAGACGGTTTGCCTAACTACTTTTGACAAGATTTTTCCACTATGATCTGTTGACAAGGGAAGGGCAAAAACATATTCAAAACCAAAAGCCCAAACTTCCACTCCTGGCAAATCTGTTTGAATCGTGGCAGGGCAGCCTCTTGGCATTTGTTTGATCTCATTAATCTTTAAAGTAGAAAGAGGTCGTGAAGTCTCTGGGTAGTGCAGTTAACACCCTCAGCTGCTAACTGAAAGGTTAGAGGTTTGAGTCCATCCAGGGGTGACTTGGAAGTAAGGCCTAGTGATCTCCGTCTGAAAAATCAGCCACTGAAAACCCTGTGGAGCACAGTTGCACTCTGACACATATGGGGTCACCATGAGTTGAAATCCACTTGATTGCAACTGGTTAAAGAGGTCATGGGAAAAAAATCTTCCTTGCCAGTGAGGGACTACAGATTATGCCTTCAGCATTCAAGGCCTTTGTGTGATAATCAAGTACCATTTTGAATTGTCACCAGTTTGGAAGACACACCTAATCTGGGGGTGGGGTGGGAAGAATGTCCTTAATTGCATACAACTCTTTAATTCTATTTCCTCAGTTTATTTGGGTTACTTGAAATTTCCTCCTGAGTTAAAACACCTTGGTCATTAAAACCCTGAGAATATTAGCCACTGAACTAGCCTGGCATGAAGTAGAATGGATTCCTTCCTGGACAAAACCAGAGGAGACTCTGCCCACTTTCCTCAGGTGGCTGTGGTCTGTGGCTTGCGGAGTGTAGGAGGGAACGTTGACGTATTGGACACGTGCAATGGAAAAAAGCAGCAGTAAGGAATAAAATAGTTTGTGGTATAGAAAGGCACATTTTGTTTATTAATAGAAAAGACCAGAATATGCAGTAATTTCCTTGCAAAAGTAGCAGAAATTTATAGAAGTTAGGCGGGTACAACAGAACGGTTTGTTGTCACTGACATGTTTTTCATTACCAATAAGTGCAGACCATAATAACATGTTTACTATTTTTCCATTGCAAAAGTACTACTTATAAAACAATACTTAAAAATACAGAAAATCAGTTAAAATATATCCATACTTTTACCTTTTAAAGGCAACATTTTCTTGTAAAAAAAAACAAATAATTCTTGGTTTCTAAAAAATTTTTTTTTTTTTGACGAAAATGTGTGGGCTGAAGGACTCAGATGAGATAATTGGCCCTTCCATAATAAAACAACACTGCCAACTCCCCGGCAGCTAACAACAACAGCCAGCATGTCTGTAGTTACCAAGCAAGGTAAAATCTCAACAAACAAGAGATTGTTAACGTCTTACACCCTTAGACAAACAGTGGTCCTTTTCTAAATTCTCTGTGTTTTATGGACCAATACTCTGAGCTCTCTCCTGTGCGCTATTGGCACCCCTTTTAAAATAACTTTCTCTTTTTTTCAGTTTTTGGGCGTTTCCCTTTTTTTTTTAATTATGCCTTAGGTGAAAGTTTACAACACAAATAAGTGTCTCATTCAAAAATTATACACAGATCGTTTTGTGACGGTGGTTGCAATCCCCTCAACGTGTCAGCACTGTCCCCCTTTCCTCTTCCACACCTGTCCATTCATCCAGATTTCCTGGATCTTCCTGCCTTCTCGTCTTTGCTTTGCTTTTGGGTAGGTGTTGCCCATTTGGTCTCATATACTTGACTGAACTAAGAAGCACGTTCTCACGTGTGTTATTATTTGCTTTACAGGCCTGTCTAATCTTTGGCTGAAAGGTGGACTTCTGGAATGGCTTCAGTTCTGAGCTTAGCAGGATGTCAGGGGGCCATAGCCTCAGGTGTTCCTTCAGTTTCTGTCAGACCAGTAAGTCTGTTCTTTTTTGTGAATTTGAATTTTCTTCTACATTTTTCTCCTGCTCAGTCTGGGACCATTCATTGTGATCCCTGTCAGAGCGGTCATAAAATAACTCTCCTGAAGTCTTCTCTTGGGAGTACCAAGTCATCCCTCCTCGCCCTGCTGTCACCAGATCTCTCCTCAGTGCCTGACATGCAGGAGGATCCTTCTTTCCCCCTGACCAAAAGAAAAGAAAAGAAAAAATGATTGGAAGAACCTTAATTTGAACTCTTGAATGAAAGTAAATTCTCATGAATTCAAGAGCTGGTAATCCCCAGCCCCTCGCTGGTGAGCACCCCTCCTTACTGCAATATGGACTTTATAAACAAAAAGGTCACATTTAAAACATTCTGAGGCTATGGTTGGATTTTCCACCAAAAAGTAAGATGGTATGTGGATGAGTCAGCTATACAATACTCTTAGAATTAATCCTTAGTAGCTTTGATACAAGGAGCCCTGGAGGTGTAACAGGTAAGTACTTCAATGCTAACTGAAATGTTGGTGGTTTGAACCTACTCAGCAGCTCTGAGGGAGAAGGGCCTGAAGATATGCTCCCATAAAGATTAACCCCTAGAAAACTCTTTGAGGCCATTCTGTTCTGTCACATGGAGTCACTGTAAGTCAAATATTGACTTGACAACACCTAACAACAACAACAACAACCTTTGATATATGAATATCACATAATTTAATTTGCCTTATGACAGAAATTTATTGTGAGGTGTATCTATCGGTTGATTGCTTAATTTTTTCTCAACTTTGTTGAGGTAAGTTTTACGTGCAAAGCATGTTGCAATCAGACGGGTTTTGACAATTACATGTTCCCATGTAATCACACCACCACAATAAACATCAAAACACTTCTATCACCCCAAATTTCTCTCAGGTCTCTCGGCAGTCAGTCCCACCTATCCACCACCTCAACTCTAAGAAATCACATATATACGTTCTCTGACTACAGAGAAATCCTGGTGGCGTAGTGGTTAAGTGCTACGGCTCCTAACCAAAGGGTTGGCAGTTCGAATTCACCAGGCGCTCCTTGGAAACTCTATAGGGGCAGTTCTACTCTGTCCTATAGGGTCGCTATGAGTCAGAATCAACTCGACGGCACTGGGTTTGGTTTTTTTTTTTTTTTTTTGGACTATAGATTAGTTTTGCCTGTTCTAGATTTTTGTATTGATAGAATTATTAAATATTAGTAAATATTTGGTATATGGTTTCTTTAATTCAGCGTGATGTTTTTGAGATCTATCCACATTATTATGTCTTCTAGTGTGTTAGGTTTTTTTTTTTTTTTTGAAATTTGACATATTGTATTCATGCAGTAGATACTCAATGAATTGTTGAATGAATGGATTCTGGATCATGACCCCCTTACCTTTCTTCCCTCTGGGTGCGTTTATATACTTGCTCTGTCTCTTATGGGAATGCCGTGAAGTTGCCTTCCTGTGCTCCTCACCTGGTGCAGCTACTGGGTTTGTTTCAAGATGGCCACTTTGAGGCCCTTTGCTCCTTGTCATTCCTCTTTCACTGCGTTTGATCATCTTTTTCTTTCTGTTGTTCAATTCTTCATCCTTCCTTTTTGTTGTTCAGGCTCTGGGATTGTTATTTGCATCTGTTTCACTTGGTCCTTGCGTCTTTGCTGTAGAGGGAGGGTATGGTGCATCTGACTAAGCTGCCATCTTGGGTCCCCCCTCCTCACTGCTTTTTATTTCTGAGTAATGTTCCGTTGTATGGCTATATCATAACATCTTTATTAATTCGTCTGTTTGGATATTTGGATTGTTTCTAGTTTGGCTATTATGAATAGAGCTGCTATAAACATTTTTGTCTGGGCGTAATGGGTAAATATATAGGTGTGGTATTGTTGGGTTGTATGGTGACTGTATGTTTAAGATTCTAAGAAATTGCCATACTGTTTTCTAAAGTAGTTGTATCATTTCACACTTCCAACAGTAATGTAAGGGAGTTCTAGTTAGTCCCACGTCTTCTCCAATACTTAATATTGTCAGTCCTTTTATTTTTAAGTGTCATTCTATTGGTTTTTGGTGGCATCTTGTGTTTTTTATTTTTGGTCAGGTTTACTATATATCCCCATTGCCATCGAGTTGATTCTGACACATAGGGACACTATAGGGCAGAGCCTATAAGGTTTCCAAGGCTGTAATCTTTATGGAAGCAGACTGCCACATCTTTCTCCTGCAAAGCAGCTGGTGGATGTGAACCACCAACCTTCCAGTTAGCAGCTGAGTGCTTAACTACTGCACCACCAGAGCTCCTTAAAGTTTCCATATAGAAAATTATTATTTTTATTTTATAATTTTTATTGTGCTTTAAGTGAAAGTTTACAATCAAGTCAGTCTTTCACACAAAAACCCATGTACACCTTGGTACACACTCCCAATTGCTCTCCCCCTAATGAGACAGCCCACTCTCTCCCTCCATTCTCTCTTTTTGTGTCCATTTTGCCAACTTCTAACCCCCTCCACCTTCTCATCTCCCCTCCAGGCAGGAGATGCCAACATAGTCTCAAGTGTCCACCTGATCCAAGAAGCTCACTCCTCACTAGCATCCCTGTCCAACCCATTGTCCAGTCCAATCCATGTCTGAAAAGTTGGCTTCGGGAATGATTCCAGTCCTGGGCCAACAGAAAGTCTAGGGGCCATGACCACCAGGGTCCTTCTAGTCTCAGTCAGACTAGAAAATTATTTTTTAAGTTTACAGTTCAATGAGTTTTGACAAATGTATGTGGTCTTATAATTACTACCACACTCAGAATACAGAATATTTTATCTACTCAAAAATTTCCCTCATGCCCTTATGTAGTCAATCCCTTCCTCCCACCTCCTGGCAGGCACTGATCTGATTACTATTCTTACAGTTTAAATTTTCTAGAATATTATGTAAATAAAATCATATAGTACGTAGTCTGTTGTGTCTTGTTTCTTTCACTTAGCAAAACGCTTTTGAAATTTATCCATGTTGTTGCATGTATGGGTAGCCCGTACCTTCTAATTCATTTGTACCTATTTCATTATTTTGATTTACCCAATTGTCTATTCATTCACCAGCAGATAAGCATTTACATTGTTTCCAGTTTTCATCTATCATGAACAATACCACTATAAACATTTGCATATAGGTCATCGGGTGGACATAGGTTTTTGTCTCAGGTAAATATGCAGGGGTGGGATTGTCATGGCATGTGAAAAGCATCTTTAACTGTGTAATATTCTACCAAGCTGATTTCCAAAGTGGCTGTATCTTTTTGCATTGCCACTAGCCACTTAAGAGAGTCCTAGTTGTTCCCCATCCTCACCAGCACTTCGTAACAACAGTTTTTTTCTAATTTTAGTCATTTTAGTAGGTATGTAGCGATATCTCATGTGATTTGAATATGAGGAGGAATTGACTCGACCACAACTGATTTGGCTTTTGGCTTAATGACAATGATGTTGAACATCTTTCCTTAGGTAACTGATGTTAGAGCTTTATTCTTTTCCAATATTCTTTCTTAACGCTTTAAATTTATTTCTAAGTATTGCTTTAGCTGATCCCACCAATTTTGATATGCTGTGCTTTCATCACTCAGTTCAAAATACTTTCTAATTTTCCTGTGATTTCTTCTTTGACCTGTGGACTATTTAGAAGTCTGCTGTTTAATTTCAAAGTATTTTAAATTAATTTTTAATTACTTCCATTGTGGTAAAACAACAACAACGGTGTGTTCTTTTACTTACTTATTTAAGTTTATTGAAATTTATTTTATGGCTCAGTATTTAGTGTATCTTTCACATGCACTGAGAAAAATGTAGAGTCTGCCAGGGTTATGTTTATCAGTGTCAATTAGGACAAGTTGGCCGACAGTGCTGTTCAGGTGTTCTATATCCTTACTGATTTTCTATCTACTCGTTCTATCAGTTGCTGAGATCTCAACCGAACTTGTAAATTTGTCTCTTTCTATTTCAGTTCTGTCAGTTTTTTCTTTGCGCGTGTTGACACTCCATAATAAGGTGCGTAAGCGGTTAGCATTGGTATGTCTTCCTGATGAATTAATACTTATATCATTATGAAATGTAACATTCCTTGTCCTGAAGTCTACTTTGTCTGATATTAATGCGGCCACTGCAGGTTTCTTTTGATTGGTGTTGCATGCACATATATATATATATATGTTTTTTTTTTCATTTTACTTTTATCTGTGTCTTTATATTTAAAGCATGTTTCTTACGGGCACCACACATCTGGGCCTTCTTTTGTCCTCAATCTGACATCCTCTGCCTTTTACTTGGAGTGTTTAGTCTGCTGAAATTTAAAGTAATTATCAGAATGTCTGTGTCTACTATCTTGTTATTGATTTCAATTTGCCTCATCTGTTCTCTGGTCCCGTTTTTCGTCTTTTCCTGCCTTCTGTGGATCGATTGACGCTTTCATGGCATTCCATTTTATTGATGCTATTGGCTTACTATGAGGCATTGGTGGTGCAGTGGTAGAATTCTTGCCTTCCATGTGGAAGACCCAGGTTCGAATTCTGGCCAATGCCCCTCATGCACAGCCGCCACCTGTCTGCCAGTGGAGACTTGCATATTGCTGGACAGGTTCCAGCAGAACTTTCCGACTAAGACTGGCTAAGAAGAAAGGCGTGATGATCTACTTCCAAAATCCAGCCGATGAAAACCCGTGGATCGCAACGGTCTGTCTAATCCACACCCGATCTTGGGGATGAAGCAGGACCGGGCATCATTTTGTTCCCTTGTGCATGGGGTCACCCTGGGTCAGGGCTGTCTTGATGGCAGCTAACAACAGCAACGTCGGTTTACTAACTATACCGCTTTGATTTTTTTTTTTTTTTTGTAGTTGTGCCAGGGTTTATAATGTGAGGCTTTAATTGTCTGTCTTTAAAAAAAAAAATTTTTTTTTTTTTTTTGTCTTTAGGTGTTATTAAATCACTTCACACATAATTTAAGGACTCTATAAATATTTCTATCTTCTACTCCTGTTCTTCGGACTATTGTTGTTACAGGTTTTATTTCTGTATTGTTACAATCCCCACATTACGTTGTTAATATGGTTTTAAAATTTGAACGATTCGAACAATTATCTTTCATAGAAATTAAACCTTAGAAAAAAGTTTTTATATATGCCTACGTATTTACCCATTCTTCATTCTTTACTATAGATCCAGGTTTTCATCTAGAATCATTTTCATCTCACCAGAAGAACTTCCTTTAGCATCTTCTGTTTTACAAGTATGCTGTCAATGAATTCTTTCAGCTTTTTTGTCTCTGCAGATGTCTTTATTTCACCTTAATTTCTGAAGAATATTTTTGCTGGATGTAGAATTTAGAAAAACATTTTTTTTCCATTGTCTTATTACTTACATTAGTAGCTGATGAGAACTCTCCAATAATTCTCATTCATTTCACTGTATGTAATATATATGTTTTTTCTGGTTAATTTTAAATATTTTTCTTATCACTAATTTTCAGAATTTTATTACTATATGTCTTGGTATGTTTTCATTTCTGTTTATTTTGCTTGGACTCTGTTGTATTTCTTGGAATTATAGACTTAGAATTTTTATAAAGCTGGAAAAAGTTCAGCCATTTTTTTCCCCAAATATTTTTCTTTTGTTCCTTTTCTTGGACTTTCATTACAGGTATGTTAGCCTGTTTGAGATTAGTTCACAGGTAATTGAGATTGTGTTTTTTTTTTTCAGTTGATTTTAACTATTTTATCTCATTTGAACAGTTCTCATGGCTATGTCTTCAAGCTCAGTGATCTTTTCCTCTGCAGTGTGTGATCAGCTATTAGATCCATCCAGTGCATTTTATTACATTGTTATCTCTAAAAGTTTCTTTTTTTAAAAGTTTATTATTTTTATTTTGAGATAATTGTAGAGTCATACGTTATTGTTGTAAGTAGCTGCTGGATCAACTCTGACTCATAGTGACCTTTTGTGTAACAGAATGAAATATTACCTGATTCCACACCAGCCTCATCATCATGTATGTTTTAGCCCATTGTTGTGCTTATTGTATCAGTCCATATCATTGAGGGTTTCCCTAGTTTTCACTGACCCTCTAACCAAACATGATGTCCTTTTCTAGTGATTGGTCTTTTTGATGATGTGTTCAAAGTATGCAAGACAAAGTCTTGCCATCTTCACTTTTAAAGAGCATTCTGGTTGTATTTCTTCTAAGAGTAATTTGTTTATTCTTCTGGTAGAATATATATATGTATATATTTACCATTCTTTGCCGACAGCACTAGGTTCACATGTAGTTGTAACAAATAATACAGAAGATCTTATGCACTCTTTACTCAATTTTCTCCCACGGTAACATATCACAAAGCTATAGTATATTAGGAAAACTTGCATATTGACATTAATACAACAAAGATACAGAATATTTCCATCAACACAAGGATCCCTCGTGTTGCCCATTTATAGCCACACTCACTTTCCTCCCACCATCACCCTCTTCTTTACACTTGACAACCACTAACCTTTTTCAGTTTCTGACATTTTGTCATTTTTGAGAAAGTTATATAAATCAAATTATACAATATGATACCTTTGGGACTGATTTTTTTTTTTCATTCAGCATAATTACCCGGCGATTCATCCCGGTTTTCGCACGTATCAATAGCCTGTTCCTTTTTATTGCTAAGTAGCAGTTCGTAGTATGAACGCACCACAGTGTCTTAACAGTTCACCTGCTGAAGAGCTTCTGCGTTGTTTCCAGTTTGAGGAGACCACGAACAAAGCTGCTGTGGACACACGTGCACAGGTTTCCGTGTGAACATAAGTTTTCGTTTCTATGGGATAAATACCCAAGAGAGCAATGATTAAGTCATATGTTAATTATATTCTGGTATTTAAAGAAACTGTCAAACTGTTTTTCAGAGGTGCTGTACCATTTTACATTTCCACCAGCAATGTATCAGTGATGCATTTTATCTATGTCCTCGTCAACAACTGATGTTTCACTATTTTTTTATTTTTGTCATTCTGATAGGTGTGTTGTCATATCTCTCATTGTGGATTTAATTTTCATTTCCCTAATGGCTACAAATATTGAACATCTTTTCCTGTGCTTATTTGCCATCCGTATATCCTTTTCATTGAAATGAAAATTGAGTTTTGAGAGTTCTTTAAATATTCTAAATACTAGTCCTTCATGTGGTTAAAGCTATCGACTTCTAACCAGAAGGCTGGCCGTTTGAAAGCATCCAGTGGCTCTGTGGGAGCAAGCTGTGGCAGTCTGCCTCTGTAGAGATTTACAGCCTTGGAAACCCTATGAGTTTACTACGAGTCGGAATTGACTCAATGGCAGTGGGTTTGGTTTTTTTTTTTGCATCCTTAGGCATGTCGTTTGTAAATATTTTCTCCCAGTCAATGGTTTGTCATTTCGGTCATTTCACCCTCTTAATAGGATCTTTTGCAGAACAAATGTTTTCAATTTTGATAATATTCAAATTCATCAATCTTTCCTTTTATAGATTCTGATTTTGGTATCAAATCTAAGTACTCTTTGCCTAACCCTAGGTCCTGAGGATAATTTCCTACTTTTTTTCTAAAAGTCTTATAATTTTACATTTACCTTTAAGTTTGTGATCCATTTTGAGTTAATATTTGTATAAAGTCTGTGAGACTTATGTCAAGGGTTTTATCTATGAATGTCCAATTTTTCTAGTACCATTTGTTGGAAAGACAAGTTTTCCTTCATGAATTGCTTTGAATCTTTCTAAAAAATTAGTTGGGCATATTTTTGTGGGTCTATTTCTGGGTTCTCTGTTCTGTTCCATTGAGTTATGTGTCTATCCCTCTGCCAGTACTATAGTGCTACAGAGTCCTGACTATTGTAGCTACATAATAAGTCCTGACGTTAGGTAGACTGATTTCTCCTCATTTATTATTTTTTCAAAATAGTTTTACCTATTCTAGTTCCTTTATCTTTTCTCATAAATTTTATAACAATCTTGTGTATAGCTATAGAAAATCTTTCTGGGATTTTAATGGAAATTGCCTGAAACCTGGGTATCAATTTGGAGAGAATTGATATCTTTATTATGTTGAGTCGTGCTATCTATGGAGGTGATATGTCTCTCCATTTATCTAGATCTCCTTTGATTTCTTTCATCAGCATTTGTCATTTTCAGCATACAAGTCCTATATATCTTTCATTATATTTACACCCAAGTATTTAACTTTCTTGAGCCGTTACAAATGATATTGTCTTTTTAAGTTTGGTATCCACATATTCATTGCTAATATATAGAAATATAGTTGATTTTTTGAATCCTGCAGATTTGCTGAATTCAACTTTTAGTTTTAGGAGTTTTCTTTTTGTAGATTCCTTGGAATTTTCTACATAGAGAATTACATAATCTGTAAATATGGATAGTCTTTTCTCTCTCTCTTTTTTAAATCTATATGCCTTTTATTTTCTTTTCACTTCAAGTATTATGTTGAATATGAATGGTGAGAGCAGTCATCCTTTACCTGTTCCAAATATTAGGGGAGAAGTATTCAGTCCCTGAGGGGCACAAATTGTTGGCAGTTCAAACTCACCCAAAGATGCCTTGGAAGAAAGGCCTGTCAATCTGCTGCTGAAAAGTCAGCCTTGAAAACTTTATGGAGCACCATGAGTTGAAACTGACTCGATGGTGACTAAGAGAGAGATAATGTTATCTGTATGTTTTTTGTAGATGTTCTTTATCAAGTTGAAAAATTTCCCTCTATTTCTGTTTTTCTGAGATCTTTATCATGAGTAGGTGTTGAATTTTGTAAGATGTTATTTCTGCATTGATTGATATGATCATATGATTTTTCTTCTCTAGCTTGTTGGTATGGTGGATTTTCTAATATTGGACCGGCTGTGCATCCCTGGAATAAACCCCACTTAGTCATTGATTTTTTTCAAAGAACCAGCATTTTCTTTCATTGCGGATGTGTGTGTATATATTGCACGTATTAAAAAACACTCCACTGCCATTGAGTCAATTCTGATTCATAGCCACCCTATAGGACAGAGTAAAACTGCCCCAAATTGTTTTCAAGGAGTGCCTGGTGGATTCGAACTGCCAATCTTTCGGTTAGCAGCCATAGCTCTTAACTACTATGCCACCAAGGTTTCCATATATATATATCTTCTATTTCTATTCTTATTATGTTCATGTTTTCCTTGAAGACTTTGTACATATTTTTAGTTGCAGTTTTAAGGTCCTTGTCTGCTAACCCCATTATTGTTATTATTTCTGCATCATTGTCTTATTTTTCTCCTGGTTATGGGTCACATTTTCCTGCTTCTTTGCATTTTAAATACATACATACATATATGTATATTATTAGGACGCAGGGCATTGTAAATGTTACGTTATTGAAAGTATGGCTTTGGAAGTCTTCCTTTAGAAAGCTGAATTTTGTTTTGGCAGGGAGTTAAGTTACTTGCAGTTCAGCTTGATCCTTTTGAAGCTTGTTTCTGAGTTTTCCAAGGGTGAGTCTAGAGTAATTTTTACTTTAGGGCTAATTTAGCATTGTTCTTAAAACATGCCCCTTCAGGGTTCTCTACAAAATCTCCAGGGTGTTCAGCGAGGTCTCTCTAGTCTGGCTGGCTGCAACTCAACTCCCAGCTCAAGATCCCAGGAGCAGTTCTTTGCTTGGCTTTGTAGAATTTTATCTTATGCGTGTGGAGCTTACTATTCAGTGAAGAACTCAAGGTAACCACTTTGTAAATTTCTGGAGCTCTTTCTCTGCGTAGCTCCTTCTTCTCTGGTTCTCTGCCTCTCAGATTTTCACTGCTTTGGCCTCCTACATCTCAGGTGTCTGTCGCCTCAACTCAGTGAGATGGATGTGCTTTGCTGGGGTTCTACCTGCTGTCTGGGAAGTGCCTCTGGCCAGAAAGCCCCGTTGATTGTAGGGCTTACATCTGTTCTCTACTTCATTTCTGTGCTGCGTCTGATTTCCAATGCCTGAAAACACTTGCTTCATATATTTTGTCTAATTTCCTAGTTGTTCATAGCAGGAGGGCAAATTTCAATCATAATCAGAAGTGGTACACTTTTAAGATATTTTGATTTAATCAAAACAGTTGCTTCCTTCTTCAGTTTCTCTCAGGAATTTTGGGAACTACGATTCATTTGTCCACAAAGCACTAGGGACCTTTTAGTGTGATGTACAGAGATCATTCTTCTTCTGCTCACCATCATCACCAATCTTCCCCTAAATTTGTGCGCCATGTTTTTCTGAGGCCATGGCTTTAGTGCGCAGGGCAAAAAATCCAATTGTTCTCCCCTCTTTTTGGGGGGATAAAGTCATAAGTATGAGGAATATTATAACACCTAAGATGGCCCAACAGACCCTAGATAAATTCAGAATCTCTCTCTCTCTCTCTCCTTTTCTCTCTCCCTCACCTCTGTGTGTGTGGGCACACATGAACCTATGTATGTGTATTTATTGAACAAAGAAGTTTTTATATCGCGTCTTGCCTGGCAAGATAAATACTACTTTCTTACCAGATATATCGTAATAAAAATTCCCCAAAAAGCTTCACTTAAGATATGTCTCAGTGGGTATTTTTATACTATACTTGCTGATGAAATCAATCAATATTTTAATCATATGGTAAGATCTTGATATTTATCAGATGGGGATTTGAGCCAAGGTGTTTTAAGTTGATCAGTTTCTGGAATGGGAAAGATCTTTGGTTTCATGAGCCCTCTCAGAAAAATTTCTCCCGATGCCAAATTCCTCAGGTTGAAGTGGATACCCTGGGCATAGTTCAACATTCCAAGAATGGCTTCCAAGGGGAATATGTTACCTTTTCTATCCCCCTTATCCCTGCCTCTTTGAATTTTCTCTGAAGGGCACTTAGGAAGCTGGAATTGTTCGAGTGATGCGTTTGCACTGATAGTTTATCATTGAAAGATCACCTTGGTAACTAAAGATTCTTTTGGCGAGTCAGTTCAAGATAAGCTTTGAGGAAGACGTCAAGTCTTAGCATTAATTACAGAATAAGGGAACTACAGAGTCTCTGGACGGTATTGATGGTTAACAGACTTGGCTGCTAAAGAAAAGTGTGACGGTTGAAGTCCACCCAGAGGTGCCTTGTAAGAAAGTCCTGATGACCTACTTTTGAAAGATCACAGCCATTGAAAACTCTATGGAGCACAGTTCTACTCTGAAACACATGGGTTGTCATGAGCTGGGCATTGACTCAATGGCAACCAGTAACTGTAAGGGGACTATGTGAAGTGTGAAGTTAAAATTTCCTGAGGAAGCTGTTGTTTAACATCTGAGGCTGGAAAACCAGTTAAATAATGTAATGGCAATGCGTGTGTTAATCAAATCTTCTGATGTGTCAAGTTTAAACATTTTCCAGAAGGATGATGGGCAAATCTGTGGAAGCATGAAGCTCTTAATCATTTACAAGGAGAGCAAAAATCATAGAGAAATTGAGAATTTCACACATTGGAATCTGTACGTCCCCCTCCCTCCTAATTTATAAGAAACTAACATTGAGTTTGGAGAATTTCTGCTGGTAATCAAATACAAAATGTCATGAGATAGCTGACGAGATATTCTTCTGTGTGATTTCCTCAAATAAATAAAGGCTGTTGTTGATCCCATCAAGACAACTTTGCCTGTAGGACAATAACTAGCATGTGTTTTATCTCCATGAACATATGTTTGTGATTGGACCCATATATTTTTCAGGAGGGAAAAATTTGAAGGACCCTGAAACGAGATTGGTGCCTCCATACTGGAATCCAAAGCCAATGGATAGGAAGTGTCTACAGCTTTTAGAAAGAATCAGATTGGTAAATCAACCAAGGAAGGTGGGAAACAAGAGAGCTGAGAGATTTGTCATGTCTTGTTATAAATGCTTTCACCATCAAAACCACAGTAATGTGCCTTTGACTCTCCTAGTTAGATACCAGGTATTACTAAGTCTTTTCTGCTGAGAATCTGATAGTTTTCGTCATTGTTGTTAGTTGCTGTTTAATTGATTCCAACTCATGGCGACTCCATATGTGCCAGAGTAGAACTGCACCATAAGGTTTTCAAGGCTGTGAACTTTGGGAAGCAGATCACCAGGGCTGTCTTCTGAGGCACCTCTGGGTGGGTTTGAAACACCAGTCTTTTGGCTAGTAGTTGAGAGCATAACCGTTTATGCCACCTAGGGAATCCTAGCTTATAGTTGTAAAGGGGAGCTTTTAAGTCAGTTCACCAATCCAAAAATATTGGAGCCATCTCACTTAATGGCATCCAATCATCCAGATAAATATTCAATAGGTTATCCTTCATGCCTTATTTTCCTTCATACTTTACATCCTACTTAACAGTAAGCTATGTTGGCTCTACTTTTAAATATGTGTGACCACTTCTCTCCACTTTCTAGTTACCACCCAAGCCCAAGACATCAACATCTCTTGCTTAGACAATTACAATACATGAGCTGGCACTTGTTGTTTTTAGGTGCTGTTGAATTAGTTCCAACTCAGAGTGACCCTATGTACAACAGAATGAAACACTCCCTGGTTCTGTGCCATCTTCACAGTCGTAGCTACGTTTGAGCCCATTGTTGCAGCCAATGTGTCAACCCATCTCATTGAAGGTCTTTCTCTTTCCCTGACCCTCTTCTTTACCAAACATGATGTCCTTCTCCAGGGACTCGTCCCTCCTGATAACATGTCCAAAGTAAGTGAGATGAAGCCTCGCCATCCTCGCTTCCAAGGAGCAATCTATCACTTAGGTTTTATATTTAATTCTATTTTCTGTCTTGCCAATCTCATAGCAAAATCCTGGCTCTCTTGGAGGAAGCTTTGACCCTCTTTTTTTTTGGATCTTCAGATTATCCTTTCATTATTTCTTCCCCTAAGGTAGCAACTGCCTGTTGGGCTCTGCTTCAGTCCTCAACTTCCATCGAGGACATTAAAGATTCCCACAGCCATGTAGGCCATCAACAACATGTACACCAGTGCTGAGGGCAGAGCTCAGCTTTCCTTGGACCTCCTAAAGTGGAGTATCTTGAACCATGATACTCCAGATGGCCCTGGCCCTTTCTCTTATTTTCAATTTCCTGTGGGTGGGCTTGATGGCAGATTATGTTGGAGTCTTCTAGGGCTGTCCTTGGACCTCTTTTATATTTTTACGTACTCATACTCCCTTGGTGATCTCATCCTGTCTCATGGCTTTAAAGACCATCCGAATGCTGACAACTCCATAGTTTATTTCGGGGAAATAATATCCCCCGAGGCCTAGGAAGTTTATATCTGGGAAGAATTAGATAAGGAAATGATGTGATCCAATGCATGCGTAACAGATCAGCTCAGACTTCTCCCTGGAACTTAAGAATTATTTAATTGGATTATCTAATGCTCTTTGTCTTTACCTTCAAAATGTATCCAGAATTTGACCACTTCTCATCATCTTCATTGCTAACACCTAGACTAAGCCACCTCATCTATTAGTTGGTATTGTAATAGCCTCCTGGAGTCCCTGGGTAGTGCAAATGGTTAAAGTGCTTGGCGACTAAGCCAAAGATTAGAGGTTCAATTCCACCTAGGGTCACCTTGAAAGAAAGGTCTGGCAATCTGCTTCCAAAAAATTAGCCATTGAAAACTCTGTAGAACAGGTTCTACTTTAACACACAGGGGATCTCCCTGAGTTGAAATGAATTCAGTGGCAACTGGTTTGGTTTGGTAATAGTCCTAACTAGTTTCTCTGCTTCTGTTGTCACCCAATTTAGCCTATTCTCAGCAGAGTAGCTAGAGTGGTCCTTTGAATACTTAACTTAGAACACGCTAGTCTGTGCTCAACACTGTCTCAGGGCTGCCATCTCACTCAGAGTAAAAGCCAAAGTCCTATAATGGCCTGGAAGGATACCTGCTCAGACTTCCCTTATGTCTCTGACCTTATTGTCTAATACTTTCCCCTCACTCACTCCGTTCCAGATACGCTAGTTTCCTTGCTGTTCTTCAGATAAACCAGACATGTTCCCCATTCAGGGTCTTCCTATTTGCTGTTCCCTGTGTCTGGATTATTCTTCCCGAGTGTGTGTGTGTGTGTGTGTGTGTGCACGCGCATGTGCATGTAGCATGCTTCCTTACCTTCTTCAGATATTTTCTCAAATGTCACCTTTCAGTGATCACTTTATTTAAAATTGCAATGTCCTCCAAGATTCCTTATTCTCATCTGTTTTCATTTTTCTTCATAGAATTCATTGTCTTTAACATACATTTCTGTTAATTTTTTATTTTGTGTCTCTCCTAATTAAAATATAAACTCCATCGGGAATTTTTATTTGTTTTGATCGCTGTTATATATCTAGCACCTAGAGTAGTGCCTGGTACAAGGAAGGCACCCAGTAAATATTCATTAAATGAATGAGATAGGACATAATAGCTTTAAACGCTTGATTAATGTGTTTCCTAAGCCTTGGTGGTGCAATGGTTAAGAGCTACAGTGTAATATGGCTGCTAACCAAAAGGTCAGCAGTTTGAATCCACCAGCCACTCCTTGGAAACCCTATGGAGCAGTCCTATAGGGTTGATATGAGTTGGAATCGACTCCACAGCAATGGGTTTGTTTGTTTGTTTTTAAAGCAATTCTTAAAGGGTTCAAAGTCTCTCAGCTTCTCTTACCCTTTTAGACTTCCCTTATGGTGCCCTTCCTTCCTTTCTGCTAAAACTTGATAGCCTGGAGTCAGGTCAGTTAGAGGGTTGTAGGTAGCATTCCACAAATCTTATATCTACTGAACTCCAAGATCTTTCATTCCTTACAAAGTATGGAATGTAGCTGGTGGTGACGATGGAGAAATTGCCAGAATCTATGCTCATTTGCCATTATAGCTTTACGGTTCTTTAATAAATTGCTAGAGATCTATTTATCAGGGAACAATTCAGTCAACTAAAGATCCCATACCTCAAAGCGTCATTATTTATATTCCTCCAAAGTCTAATCAGAGGCAGCTTTGACTAATTTGATTAAATTCACAAGCTAGAGTTCTGACAAAGACCGAGGGAGACTTCCAAGAGAGGTGTCACAGTCTTTTACAGCCTAATCTTAAAAAAAATCCATTGCTGTCAAGTCAATTCAAATAGTCTGATCTTCGAAGTGACGTGTCATCACATCTACTGTAACATTGGCCACACAGAGCAACTATGGTCCAGCACTGGGTGGAATCACACGAGAGTGTGAGTACCAGGGGGTGGGGATTATTTTGGGAGTGGCTACACTGATCCAGACGACATATTTTTATTGCAAATTCTATTACCTCCTGATATTACTGTTACCTTCCTGCTTTTCTTTATATATATATTTGCACAATTTACATATTTTTATTTTAAAACTTTTTATGTCACTCTATTTTCACAAAATATGGTTGGATTTTGTTCTTAACCAAATCCGAAAGCCCTGAGGTGTCCATAGGGAAGCTGATACCATTTATATTCATTGTCCTGATATTGGCCTTATTTCTAGCCTCTTGTTTTCAAAAACAGGGTTGAAAGATATTTCTCTCTTTATTAAAGAGAAAAACTCCCCCTATGATTACAGAGCATCTTCTCCACTGGCACATAGTAGGCACTCAATAAATATTTGTTGAATGAATGATATGAACCCCTGGTTGACTAGATGGATAAGGAATGATGCTGGTCTGCTAGGAAAGGTGAGTCTAGGACCTGCAGAGTGGTCTCTTGAGTAGGGAAGTGGCTGCTGGGCTTTCTGGTTGGGTATTCACTTTGTGAGCTAGGCATGGTCAGTGTGAGAGAGCTAGACTGCCTTTCTCTCCTCTCTCCCTGTTTCCTTCTTGGCCAGTTGGGCAGTTCAACCACCGATCATGTCAAAGAAAATTATCTTCTTGCCAGTTTATTTCCCCTTGCTCTCCCATTCCTTTTCCTTTTTCTTCTCTACCCTATGAAGTGAGCCTGTGCCTCACAATTGGTTTCTACTGCTCCATGATGTGTAATCAGAGAACAAGCAGAGAAGGAGATGAGGAAGAAGTAAGTAGTAGAAAGACAAGAGAAAGGAATTAAGTGGTGCAGTTAAGTGGGACTATCTAATAATGCTATGCCGCCGAAAGAAAAACATGGAGAATAGAAACAGTGTGGGCTGAAGGAAAGGGGGAGAGTATGGGCTAAGAGTCAGCCTAATGAGAGATTCTAAAAGGGAGTGGTGGTGAGAGTACCTGGGAGAGAAAAGCAGATCTTGGAGTGTTGCTGGGCACATGCACTAGCTCCGTTTTAGTATCATTTAAGAAATGAGAGTAGAGAACATAATTCCTTCATTTTTCTATTTAACTGTGCTTCTTGAGAAGCCACCATTTCAAGCCATGCAAGTCTTTACTTTCAATAAGGTAGGAATATATAAACCACAAACAAACCAACAAGCCAACAAACCAACAAACCCAAACCTGTTGCTGTTGAGTCAGTTCTAACTCATAGCGACTCTACGGGACAGGGTAGAACTGCCCCATAGGGTTTCCGAAGAGTGGCTGGTGGATTCAAACCTTTTGATTAGCAGCTGAGCTCTTAACCACAGGCCACTGAAGTCTCTCCCGTGACTGTGGAAAGTCCTCCAGGACTAGTAGCAAATGGCCAGCTATTACGTGGAGGTTTTAGTGTTGCGCATCATTGTTTTCTTTCTTTTTCTATTTATTTTTTGTTGTGGTAAATGTATATGTAACAAACTGCCATTTCAAATGTTCACATGTACAATTCGGTGACATTAGCTACGTTTATCATGTTGTTCAACCACTACCATTATCCATTTCCAAATTTTTGCATCACCCTTAACAGAAGCTCAGTGTCATCTAAGCAACAAGGCCCCCCTTTCCCTCCTCACATTCACCCTGGTAACCACTAATGAAGTTTGGTCTCTACACACTTGCCTATTCTAGAAATTTCATGTAAGTGGAATCATACCATGTTCGTCTCTTCTGACTGATTTATTTCACTCAGCCTAATGTTTTCAAGGTTCATCAGCATTGTAGCATGTATCAGGACTTCATTTCTTTTTGTAGCTGAGTAATTGTATGTATGTACCACATTTTATTTATCCATTCATCTGTTGATGGACGTTTAGGCTGTCTCTGCTTTTTGGGTATTGTGAATAGTGCTGCAGTGAACGTTGGTGTGCAAGTATCTGGAGGTTCCTCAAAAAGTTAAACATAGAATTCTCATATGATCCAGTAATTGTGTCCCCGGGCATATACCCAAAAGAGTTAAAAGCAGGAATATCATTTATTTTTGATGTTTTTGTTGTTGTTGTTGACATTGTTGCTGTTGCTGTAACATGTCGTAAAGGGAGTTTTTGTGAAGATGGACATCTCTAATAGGTACTACTAGCCTGATGCCATTTTGTTGTTGTTGCGTGCTGTCAAGTCAATTCCAACTCATAGTGACCCTGTATGGCAGAGTAGAAACCCACAAGGTTTACTAGGCTGTAATCTTTACAGGATCAGGTTTCCAGGTCTTTTCTCCTGCAGAGCTGCTGTTGGGTTCAAACCACTGACCTTTCAGTTAGCAGCTGAGTGCATAACCATTACACCACCAGGAACATTTTAGCCAGTCCTAATTTGGAAGGAAAAAAATGTTGATGGATTAGAGGATGTAGAGGGTATCTCATATTGGGGAAATATCAAATAGAAGGACTCAGAGGTAGGTAAATTATGAATAGAAGGCAAAATCTCATGTGTCAGTTGTAATGGAAAGCATGCCACAGGAAGTTATTCTGCTAAAGTTAGTATTTGAGTAGTAGAGAAGGAAAATCTATCCAATTTATGCTTCCTAAACCCACATTTTTGGGTTTTATAAGGCTAAGTCCTGTTCCCCAAAAGGGGATTCTTCTGCCAGGGCTGTAACAACAGTCTTATTTGACCATGTACTACAGCTACTTTCTGGACACTTTGGGTTTCTTCGGGGTAGGAACCAACGAGCATAAAGTCGAGTCACCATCTTAGCAGTGGTAACTGGCTCAGATCAGCGGAAGGAGGCAGGGCTGCTGTTACACACTGGGACAGGGAAGAACAGTGTGACATCCTGGTGATTCCACTAGACATCTACTGTAACTCCTTTGCCCAATTTTGTTGGTAAACGGACAAGTGCAGAACCCAAGCCTGAGAAGGGCATGGCGACCAGAGGCTTAAATTCCTCAGGGACAAGGATCTTGGTCAAGCCACCAGGTAAGCCAGCAGAGGTGCTACCTGAGGTGAAAGGGATCTTGAATGGATAATGGAAGAGGGGGATGATGAGTATCAGTTGCAGCCCTAAGATCAACATCCCTCTTGTAACTTCTTCCCAGAAGGAGATGCCTGCCGGATCAGTGGAGGAAATTCTCCCTGACCATGCACGAAGAAGTGTGTCAAAGTTGCACAAGGGATAGATGGAAGTGGACATGGATATGTGCCTCCAAGATTTCCCATCAGGGAAGGACTTTATCTCATTACTTAGAGCTCCCATAACAAAAAATAACACAAGTAAATGGCTTTAAAGAACAGAAATTTATTTTTCTCACAGTTCAAGGGCTAGAAGTCTGAATTCAGAGCATCAGCTCTGGAAGAAGGTCCTTATCTGTCTATTCCAGCTTCTAAATGGCAGTCCTTGGCATTCCTGGTATTGTAGGTGCATCTGCGAGGTGTGTCTGTGGTCATATGACGTCCTCCACTTTTGTGTGTTTTTGTGTCCATTCTGGTCTTTTATAACTCAGAAATGATTAGGTTTAGAACCCAACTACTCTTGTATGACCTCATTAACATAAAAAAACCCTATTCCAAACAGGGTCATATTTACAGGTACAGGAGTTAGGATTTCAGCACATATTTTTGGGGGACACAATTCAATCCATAAAAGACTTGCTGCTCCAGCTGTTGGGAGTGCTGTCAGCAGAGAGGCTCTAGCTCTCAGCCCCTTCAGGAATTGTCTCAGCTGTAGAAAGCTGCGTTACCTAAGGCCACCCCCTCCCAGGGATGGTTCTGATGCAATGACTGATCCAGGTGGAGGTGTAAAGCCCCAGTCATTTCAGCCCTCAGTGGGACAACTCTGACGGACCCCTAAAACTCTGGAGTGGCTTGTGGGACTGGGTAAGGCTGTCAGGTCTGTATCACAGCTCAACTTTTCCCTCTCTTCAATCTTGCTTTTCCCCTCTCCCTCCCGCAGGTATCAATCCCAAGCGGATTCCCAAAAAACATGCTGAACACTCAACTCCATCTCAAGGTCTAGACAACACAATGTGCAGCAGTGTTACGTAAGACTGGAGGGATTTTTGTAGGGTTAATTTTGCAAAAAGCCTAGTTTTTTTTTTTTTAAGTAGACGAAGTATTCTGAGCAAGGGATGAACATAATTAAAAATGGTGGCCAAGAAATATGATTCCTGTTGTTGTGTTGGAAGATCTGAAAGTACAAGAAGCTAAAATGTAAAACAGACTGGGAACCTGTTTCGGGAGTCTAGGAATGCAATCTACTGGCTGGCAGAAGGTCGTAGCTGGAGGGAAAACATGCTTAGCGTTTTTTAAGAGAATTGGCAAGTTTTGGTGTTAACCTGGATGTGAGGATGAAGGGAAGCCAGCTATAATACATACTGATTTCAAGGTTGAGAGCTTAAGTTACCTCCAAATTTGCTCTTTCTGTAGTTCCATATCTCAGTAAATAGCAACTCCATCCCCCCCCATTGCCTGAGAAAATCACAGATGGGAATGGACAAAATGGAAAAAGACATAACGAAGGGGATAATATTCTCAAGTTTCAACATCTCTAATTTAAAACATTAACAAGATAGTTAAATGGAAATTTCTTCAAATTGAGAATCGCCTTGCTGTCCAACCCTATTAAGGGACCACATTAATTGGCGGACCATATTAATTCTCCAATCATATTAACTGTCCAATCATAACAGCACAGACTTCACTCAGCACTAGGACGTCCTGCCTGGGAAGAGTTGTTGTTGTTAGTTGCTCTTGAGTTGGCTCCAACTCATGGCAACACCACGTGTAACAGAACAAAACGTTGCCTGGTTTTTGTGCCATCTTCATGATGTTTGAGTCCATTGTTGCGGCTGTTGTGTCAATCCTTATCTTTGAAGGTTTTTCTTGTTTTTGCTGACCCTCTGTTTGATCAAACATGATGTTCTTTTCTAGGGACGAGTCTTTCATGCCCAAAGTAAGTGAGTCGCTGTCTCATCATCCTTGCTTCTAATGAACATTCTGGTTGCATTTTAGGCTGATTTGTTCATTCTTTTGGAATTCCACAGTATATTCAATATTTTTCCCCCAGGAAGGGGGTGGTGAAGGAAAGTTGCAATCTAGTCTGTATGGGGATATATCTGTCAAGAAGAAGGGGCACCTTTTTCTCTGGCACAGATGTGTTGCAGGAGCCAGCAGTGGCCCTGGCCATTGTCTTGAATCAGAGAGAAAGAGATGACGTGATGCCTGGTGAAATGCATGCGTTTGGTTTAGATTAGAGGTGGAAAGTTCATGAAGGAGAAAAGGCTTCAATAAATTAAAATTCTTCTGAGTCGGAGATTAGGCAAGTCACTTAACCCCTCTCAGTGTCTTCTTTGTGTGTCGGGACAATTTTCTTCTTCTTCCCATAGCCTCCTTGTACCAAGATATAATAACCAAATGAGATCTTTGGCAAAACAGAGAAAAGAGGTGAAGACTCTGTTAGGAAAATAATGGGCTAGACTTATGCTAAGAAGTGATCAGGTTTAGCGGTGGAAATATTTACTTTACATTCCCCCTGAAACCAGGCTAGGTAGGTCAGTTTTCTCTGCTGTCTTCTCAAGTGTGTGAGATCTAATAATCCTGACATATCTACAGAGGGAGAAAATAGATGCAACCTAGAAGACCCAGGCACCTTCAAGAAGACAATTCTAGGGGAGCCAAGGCAGGAAAAGTAGAGATTAACAGTGCTGTTTTGTAACCATTGGTCTCGGGAGTTTCTGAGAGGTTTGTAACAACTTGTCAGCTTGTCAGCATTGTTGATTGATAACAGTTAGATTGATGATTTACACCTGGTCTCAGCAAGCCTCCCGAAGGCTCTGCCATTGAGGCTGGTTACATAGCAGGAATATGTCTATATGACCAGCAGAGTATAAGGAGTCTTGGTCGAGACTTTACTTTGGCCAACCTGGTGGCGTAGTGGTTAAGTGCTATGGCTGCTAACCAAAAGTTCAGCAGTTCGAATCCACCAGGCGCTCCTTGGAAACTCTATGGGGCAGTTCTACTTTGTTCTATAGGGTCGCTATGAGTCGGAATCGACTCGACGGCAGTGGGTTTCAGTGGGTGGAGTTCCAAGGTGTTCTGTGCACACATTGGTGGTTCTAGATCTGAGAGAGAAGGGCATCCTGGTATGGATTTCCAGAGTGAGGTCAATTGGAGCATGGGCCTCTTCCCTTCAGACCCTTTGCTGTGAAGAAGGATTGACACCTTTGAATTGTGGCGTTGGTGAAGAATGAGCAATTCTGTCTTGGAAGAAGTACAGCCAAAATGCTCCTTAGAAGCGAGGATGGTGAGACTTCATCTCACATTCTTTGGACATGTTATCAGGGTGGACCAGTCCCTGAAGAAGGACATCATGCTTGGTAAAGTAGAAGGTCAGCAAAAAAGAGGAAGATGCTCAGTGAATGGATTGACACAGTGGCTGCCGTCATGGGCTCAAACATAACAATGATTGTGAGGATGGTGTAGGCCCAGGCAGTATCTCTTTCTGTTGTTCTTAGGGTCACTATGAGCTGGAACCAACTCAACGGCACCTAACAACAACAGTTTCAAGGTGTTTCATGCACAGGTTGGAGGTTCTAGATCCAAGAGAGAAGGGCGTCCTGGTACTGATTTGCAGAGTTAGGTCAACTGGAGCACAGACCTCTTCCCTCCAGACCCCCTGCTGCATATTATTACTTGAATGCTATTGCTATGTTGCCTCCTATTCCTGCAGTCAACCATAGATTTCAAAATATTGTCGTTTTAGGTCCTGGGAGTCTCTGGGGAAATGCAGAATGTTAAGTGCTGGGCTACTAACTGAAAATTTGGCAGTTTGAGTCCACCCAGAGGTGCCTAAGAAGAAAGGCCTGGTTGCCTACTTCCAAAAAAATCAACCATTGAAAACCCTATGGCGCACATTTCTACTGTGACACTGATACACATGAGGGCACCAGGAAGCAGGTTGACTTGATGGCACCTGTTCTGGTAAGGTCCTATATGGTCTGCTCCCCCAACCGTCCCAGTTACCCTGACTTCTCCACCCATCTTTGTCCCTTTCACTCACTGAGCTCCTTACCATGCTGCACACACGTCTGATGTGTTCAGGGCCTTTGTACCTGCTGTCTCCCTTGTCTGGAATCTGTCACTTTATTCTAATTTCTACTTAAACGTCACCTCCTCTTCAAATCCCTCCCTGCTACCTTATATAAAACAGACCCTAAACCTCAACTCTCTTTATCCTTTTACTCTATTTTCCTTCATGGCATTTTTATCACCTGCAATTTATTTATTTCTGCATTTGTTTGTTTTCACTCTTCTCCCATAAGACCTTAAGTGGCATGAGAGCGGGGATTTTATTTCTTGTTGTAGTCTCAGTACCCAAAACAGAGCCAGGCCCGCTAAGGAGAACCTGCTGATGAATGATAGCAAGGAAGGAGTCAAATCCCAATTCCTGTCTTCCTCCCAGGTTCAGGCCGTTTCTTCTGTGCATTCTGAATGCCTCCGAGTCACCTAAAATGATACAGTAAACCGGTGGTATAATACACGTTTCTATCAATGCTCCTTGCTTGCTTCTTGATGAGATTAACGCATTGCCATTGAGTTGATTCCAACTCATAACCACCCTACAGGACAGAGTAGAACTGCCCCACAGGGTTTCCAAGGCTGTAAGTTTTACAGAAGCAGGCTGCCACATCTTTCTCCCACAGAGCTACTGGTGGGTTTGAACTGCCAACATTTCAGTTAGCAGCAGAGTGCTTAACTACTGTGCCACCAGGCTTAGGATGATCAAAATGACTCAAGGTCAGACTCCTTCCTCAGAAGATCACGCCAGCTTTGCGTCTCTCCACCCTCAGGAAAGAACAGGAAGCACAGAGAAAACAGCATCTCCAGTGATTCATAAGAGATGAAGGGACAATTTGATGTGGTGAACTAACCTGGCTTGGAGGCTTTGGGGCTCTGCCTCTGACAAGCTTGTGGCTTAGAGAGAGCCTTTGTAACCTCTCTGAGGTCTGATTTTCTCATTTCTAAAACAGAGCTAATGATCCCTCTTGTAGACTCAGAGTCAGGTGTTCAGTGAAAAAGCCAAAGGAACTGTTTTCTCACAAAATCTCAGAGAGACTTGAATATCTGGACAGTGCATCTTTGAGATCCAAGGAACAAAGCGTGGAAATCCAAATAGAAAGACAAGTGACTGCAGCAGATTAGTTGCTCACGGTTTGCAGGTGATGGCAGCACTTTCTTCGGATACGCCCCAGCAGATTCAGGATGTGACAGCACCACAGCACAGACATCACCCCTACGTGGCTGACCATCTCTAAGGGGGCCACAAGGGGCAGTCACGTAACTTCAGAGGCAATGCTCTCAATTAACGGTTGCCACAGCCACTGTCACTGACATCATCATCATCATCATCATCCAGGCATGACATTTGTTGTCCTGGACTTAGATTGTATTAGTAGGGCTAGAGATATAACTAACCAACAATATTTAAAGAAATTATTGAGCACATATATATCAAACATTGCATTTGATACACACAGTATTTCATTATTATTTAATCTCATTTAAAAACAAACAAACCTGTCGCTGTTGAGTTGCTTCCATCTCATGGAGACGCCATTTATGTCAAAGCAGAGCTGTGCTCTACAGGGTTTTCAATGGCTGTGGCCTTTCGAAGTAGATCACTAGGGCTTTCTTCCAAGGCATCTCCTCTTGGATTTGAACTGGCAACCTTTCATCTAGTAGCCAAACACTTAGCTGTTTGTGTCACCGAGGGACTTGGATCTCCTTTAAGGTGGGTGTATCATCTCCATATGACAGTTGAGAGAAATGAGGCTTAGGAAGGTGGATAATTTGCTCAGGGTCTCACAACTCATAAATTATGGGGCCAGGATTTGAACCCGGGTCTTCACTTGTTATTAGGTCATGCAGATTGGAAAAGTGGGATCTGCGTGCCTTAGTGATGGCCTGGATGTAAAGGAGTGGGGGTCTGTGTGGAGGAGAAGTGATGTAGAATAATTTCCAGGTTTCTGATTGGGTGGTCTGGTGAATGGTTAGTGATACCCTTTTTTAGGATAGGGACACTCTGATTTTTGAAAATAGTTCCAGTCTCTAATTAGCGTTGAGTTTTTCTTTTTTTTTAGCATGAAAACGAGGTTTTGGCCAGAGTCACAAGAATTCATGTTTTAACCCTTCGCTTGGTTTTGTCTATTAATAAAAAAATTAATAGACCAGCTAAATTGTGACTAAGAGCCCTCCTATTAATTCAAAACTGTCTTGAACTCAGAATAACCAAGCTATTAAGCTAATGAACGAACAGCCTTCCTATAACCTTTATATTCTTTCCCCCAGAGTCTCTTTCCCAATGGTCACCAGGTATCTCGTTATTGCCGTGAGAGCTATTAGGAATGGTTAAAGTCCGAAAAGTAGGAAAGCCAAGCAGGCTGGAGGAGCCCTGGCCTATTAAGGAGGGAGAGGTCTGGTTCTGATTACTGATAATTATAGATAAGCTGGAGCCGACAGTCATTATCTGACCACAAACTCAAATCAGTCAATTAAGAACTGAGTGTAGCTGCAGCATGGCTAATCAGTCCCAGGCAGTTCAAGATGATGCATTAAGTCCTACGTCTGCCATGTCATGCTTGCTGTGTTCCATCTGCTACTCCGACAGCAGATCAAATACACACCTCATTTTGTACTCTCCAGCTAATCAAGGATTCTGTGAGCACTTTCAGCTTTCCATCCACTCGCTCTTCCGGGTGCGGCTCTAAAATCACCAGCCTCAGGACAAGAAGCTCTGGGATTGAGTCATCTTTTCCTTTTCTGTACCTGGGCGTGCAAACCTAAGAAAAACAGTTATTAGAAAGGAGAAGCAGTCACCTTTGAAGCATTTTGCTTATGTGTGGCCCACTCTGAAAACCTGATATGGGAGGGGCCTCCAGAGGTGGGTGGCTGTGACGGTGTTGGTTATGAAACTGTCATATACCCAGCAATTGGAAAAGCTTGGGCTAAGTCGTCTCATAAAGGGAGTCCCTGGGTGGTGCAAACCGTCAACACTCTCCGCTGCTAACCAGCAAGTAGGTGGTTTGAGTTCACTCAGAGGCACTTTGCAAGAAAGGCCTGGAAATTTACTTCTGAAAAACCAGGCATTGAAACCCTTTGGAGCACAGCTCTACTCCAACACACGTGTGTAGCCATGAATCGGAGTTGACTCAACGGCAATTGGCAACCAAGAATCTCAAAAAGAGGAAATTTGGGGGGAATGCCATCTAGCTTCAAAATCACACCTATGAAAGAGGAATGACGATTTTGGTTGGTCCACACCAGGGGATTTCCAAGGGGGCAGATTTCAACACAGTCTCATGAAGAAAGCTTTGAATCAGAAGTTACAAACTGGTGGTCCATAAGCAAAAACCAGCTAGCAGGTGTGGTTTGTTGGACTCGTGGAGTATTTGAAACAAAATTTGAATTAGTTATCAACATTTAAGCATCAAGGACATTTCACAAAAATTTAGATTTCTGGCTTTTTAAGAAAAATTTTTTTGGAAAAATGGAAAGATCCAGCAACTCTGAGCCTGAGACCCTTCATCCCAGAGGCTGTTTCCTCAGGAAAGAACATGTGCTTCCCAGCTTGCCACGTGCCCCGTGACTTTCTTTGGATTTACATCAGCCTCCTTTACTGATTCAGGCTACTTTCTGGCTCTTTGCAGCCTTTCTGAGTGTGAGACCCTTACTAAATGCACCTTATGAAGTTATGATTGCCCTGTCCTTTGAAGTGTTCAGGCAGAGGCTGGATGAATATTTGCTGAAGATATTGTGGACAGCATACCCTTGCACCAGAGCAACTGGGCACCTGCCCTAGAACCCAACTCTTTAGAGTATCCTGCTTTGGCCCTTCTCCAACTGTGCCCCACCTCATGGGAAGAGTAAGTTCAAGGGTCAAAGGGACATACGCCTCAGACCCTGCATTCACTATTCAATCCAGACACCCCAAACCACCAGGTTTGTCCTCTGAGGATGGGCTGTGCTGCTGGTGTGCACATCCCTAGGTGGAATGGATGGGCAGGAGGAGACTGTTTGCTAGGACGAATATATATAGTGCTTGAAGACGTAGGTTGTGCGTTCCACATATGTATATGTGGGACCCCTTGCAATGCAGGACAGAGCTCAGGGTGGGAGAGGAAAGTGGGCTGGAGACCTCTGCACTCTTTTCCAGGGCTTCTATCCTGAGTTCATAATTTTAAATGTCATGTCCCTAAAATTCTCATATATTCTAGGAGTGGCATGAATCCCATGGTTTTGAAAACACTGGGTAGAGAGTAGACTGAAGAAGGTTAGGTACCTGTCAGCATAAAACATGGTAGCTTTTCTTGCCAAGAAGAAGGAAGAAACACTGGATCTTAGAGTACCTCCAGGCCACTTCTATTAATTCTTCTCCTAGCTGGAAAGTACTAAGTCATTGGGTGTGGAGTGGTACTGCTCTGGGCGTACTGGAATATGGTCTTCAAACACAGAGGACCGAGTATTCTATCTCTACTGAACGTTTTTGCTCAATTCTTCTGTTTTTTCTTTATTTTCTCTAATCATGGGCACCTAGGCTATGCCTATTTCCATGCTTGGCATAACCCCCTTTGCTGCGACCCCCACTATTAAAATCAAGAGTTGTTTCTTTTAGGACTAGAAGGACCATTCGCCAAAGCAGTCTGAAGTTGAAGTGGATTCCATTGGTTCTTGTTCTTAAGGAGGTAACTAACCCTGTGGCCAGCTGGGTATGGATTTCTCATCCAAAGACTATCACAAGGACCCGGTGCCACCATAGTGCATGCTTCTTCAATGAGAGAATTTGATTTTGGTGACCTTGGTATCACCCTTCAAGTTATGATAAGAAATGCATTATTCTGCAAGTAAAAAACAAAAAAAAACTGGCCAATTGAGTGAACAGACCTGATTACATTTATTTTCATCAAACTTAACTTCAAGCAAATTGTTGGGCTGAATGAATTGGCCAGTTATTAATTCAAGTCAACTCCTGTCAAGCTTGTTGGGCTTATAAAAACAGCCGTGGGCTAGCAAAGTTACACCACAGCTTACAACTGCCAGAAAGGAGAGCCATGCTCCCAGTGCTTCCAAAATGCCCCATTTCAACACTTTCCCTTTATCTCTGATCATTTTGGCTGTGCTAAAAATCACCACACCATCAAGTAAACATCGGTATTTGGCCACAAATCACAGAGTTGTAGAAACACTAATGGCAAATGAACTATCACCACTTTCCGTAATTACAGTAATAGAAAGCAGATATCCCAAAGTCATTTCCATGATTGCCAATTTATCCCTGTCATCCGATTTGACCTTAGGAAGAAAATACAAGCCTGCCTATGGTGGTACTGGCTTATTTGTTTGTTAAAAGAACTGAAACTTGTTATGAGCACACAATTTGTGCTTGGGCGTTTACCACACATGTCATTCCTAGAGGAGACTTTATTTTTTTTTCACTCAAAATTTCAAAAAACACATGATACTTTCATATTTTTTTTCTTGCTCATTATCATTCCTAAAGATGATATATTCAGAAAATGTGTTAGAAAGTATTCCAAGTGTGATTTTTGTAGAGGCAGAAATTAAAAATTACAGAAAGGTAGCTCTAAAAGGAAACTTCTATCCCCATTTCTGCATAAATTCTCAACCTGAGCTGCCCATTGAAATCATCTGGGAAGTCTTAAAAAATACCAATTTAGGGTTTCCACTCCAGAAATTCTGATTTTATTGATCTGGGTGTGGCCCGGGCATTAGGAGTTTTCAAAGCTCCCAGATGATTCTATTGTTCATAGAAGCTTGAGAAACACTGATCTAGTGTTGTTGTCCGCTGCCTTCAAGCTTGTCCTGGACTCATGGTGACCCCACGCACACTGGAATGAAATATTGCTTCGTCTTGTGCCATCCGCATGACAGGCTGCAGATCACACCATTGTTATCCCTAGGGCTTTCATTGGCTGATTTTTTGAAAGTAGATCACTAGATCTTTCTTCCTAGTCCATCTTAGTCTGGAAGCTCTGCTGAAACCTGTTCAGCGTCACAGCAACATGCAAGCCTGCACCGACAGGCTGTGCTGGCTGTGTAGGAAATGCATTGGCCTGGAATCTAATCCTGGCCTCCTGTATGGAAAGTGAGAATTCTACCACTGAACCGCTGCCCCCACTGATCTAGTGTAGTCTGGAGCCTTTTAAACTTGACCGTGTATTCTACACATCACCTAGAGCGCTTGTTAATACACAGATTGCTCGTCTGCACTCCCAGAGATTCTGATGCTATAGGTTTGGGATGGGGCTCATGAATTTGCTTCTTGCCCCAGTTTCCAGGTGACGCTGATGGTGCTAGGCCATGTCTTACACTTTGAGTAGTGCTTATGTAACCCCTCATCTTACCTCTCTCTCCTGCACAGACAGCAGCTTTCAGTGTGCTGAACAGGCAAAGACCATTGAGGAAAAGTCAAATAACCTGAGTCTTTCAAACGACAATCCCCCCAAATGATATAAGGGAACGCAACAGAAATGTTGAATTGTACCAGAGTAGGTGCCAAACCAGTAAACAAACTCTTAGAGCCCCGTGGGATTGTTTCAATAATTTGAATGTCAACATAAAGCTTAATTTATGTAGGAGGAAAACTGGGAATAAACCAAAAAAAGAAAATTGAATTACACAGACTCTAAATCTTCAGAATGGCCTCTAATGTAATGATAACTAGAAACAGAGTAAGGAAATAAGGACAAAATCATTAGGTACACAATAGAGGGACATTGGTATTGTGTATATATATATGTGTGTGTATATATATACACACACACATATGTTATGTATCTACATATGTATATATCTTTTACATACAGATACACCTGGAAAAAAAATCACCTCTATATCTCCATCTCTGGCTCTATCCCTCTCTCTCTCTCTGAGATCATATCTATAGCTGCACTTGGACTTTGGCGCTAGAAAGACTTCAGTTTGAGCTTTGTTCTGAGATTATTACTTATGTGGTCTGACAGGGTAAGCAGCCATCTTGACTGGCCCGGAACAATCCTGGTTTTAGCAGGGAACATACAAAGTCCCTGGCAAAACAGGATGGTTGGTCACCCTATAATGGTCAAGTAATTCAGTGCTTCTGTAGTTCATCTTGGAAACCCTGGTGGCGTAGTACTCAAGAGCTATGGCTGCTAGCCAAAAGGTCAGCAGTTCAAATCTACCAGGTACCCCTTGGAAACTCTATGGGGCTGTTCTACTCTGTCCTATAGGGTCACTATGAGTTGGAATTGACTTGATGGCAATGGGTTTAGTATTAGTTTTTTTTTTTGTTTTTTTTGGTAGTTCATTTTTTTCACCTGTTAAACACAGATAACAATACTTACATCAAAGAGCTGCTGAAAGGATTGAAAGTAAAATTGTGAGAAGCACCAATATGTACCTGGCTCATAGGAGAAACTGGAAAATATCGACTTCAAATAATGATGTTTCCTGACCACGATATTTTAGAGCGGTAGGCTCCTTAGAGCAGAAACTATGCCAACTGCTTTGGGAAGCACCTCTTTCGGTCTGATGTACTGTTCGATGATGATAAGGAATATCAGTTTTCTTGACCACTGGAGAGTTCTGAGTATTTTCTAGTCAATTTTCAAAATCCCCTAGTGAAAATTTTGGGTCTTTATTGAATAAAGTAAGCTATGATACTAAAATTGAAACTTGTTGACATTCTTTAAGTCTACAATCGTTGCGTACTTTAAGAGAACCCCATAGAAAGCTCTGACTTTAAGTAGATAGACTTGAGCATGATTGTTCATATTATAGCAGGATCCTCCCTTTGATTCACCACAGAGTTCCTTTCATGTAAAGTTTCTCTAGTAGCAATGATGGAAATATCTATGGCTGCACTGTCCAATATGGTAGCCAGTATCCACATTGTGACATCGGTGAAGAATAATGAATATACTGTGGACTGCCAGAAGAACAAACAAATCAGTTTTGGAGGAAATACATCCAGAATTTTCCTTAGAGGTGAGGATGCCATGACTCTGTCTTGCTTACTTTGAAAACGTCGTCAGGAAAGACCAATTGCTAAAAAAGTACATCAGGTTTTGGTAAAGTAGGGGGCCAGTGAAAAAAAGGAAACTCTCCAAGAGATGATGTCATGGATTGAATCATGTCCTCCCAAAAATGTGTGTATCAATTTGCCTGGGCTATGATTTCCACCATCGTGTGGTTGTCCTCAATTTTGTGATTGTAATTTTCTGTTAAAAAGGATTAGGGTGGGGTTGTAACACCACCCTTACCCAAGTCACCTCCCTGATCCAAGGTAAAGGGAGTTTCCCTGGGGTGTGGCCGGCACCACCTTTTATCTCTCAAGAGATAAAAGGAAACGGAAGCAAGCAGAGAGTTGGGAATCTTATACCACCAAGAAAGCAGCACCTGGAGCAGTGCACGTCCTTTGGACCCAGGGACCCTGCATCTGAGAAGCTCCTTGAGCATGGGAAGATTAAAGACAAGAACCTTCCTCCAGAGCCGACGGAAAAAAGAAGCCTTCCCCTGGAGCTGACACCTTGAATTTGGACTTTCGGCCTACTTTACTGTGAGGAAATAAATTTCTCTTTGTTAGAGTCGTGCACTTGTGGTATTTCTGTTATAGTAGCACTAGATGACTAAGACAGATCAATTGACACAATAGCTGCAACAATGGGCTCAAACATACCAACAATTGTGAGGCTGGGACAGGACTAGGCAATGTTTTATTCTGTTGTACGTAAGACTGCCATGAGTCAGAGCCAACTTCATGACAACTGACCACAGCAACAACAGCCACATGTGACTAGTGAGCAGTTGAAATGTGGCTAGTTTGACTGAGGAACTCAATTTTTAATTTTATTCAGTTATATTTACTTATTTAACTTACTGATTATTTAAATTAAGTTTAATTTATATTAAATAAATATAAATTTATTTTAAATAAAAATATACTTATATTTAATATTTTATTCTTATATGTATATTTTAAATACATGTAAATTTATGTGAAATAAATATACAAGGGTTTCAAAGATGTGGTGAAAAACAGGTGAAATTGTGCACTAGAGATTAGTAAGTAAGCACAAACAAGCCCGTGTGTAACTCACTTATTGGGTAATCTGTCCCTGTAGGCGTACCTAAAGACCATTCTGATGCCAGCATTATTAAAATAGTGGGGAGGAAGAGAAACGTACAGTTAGGAAAAATCTTTTCTTCGAGAGAATCTAGGCCACTATAATTCAAATTCATAAACATTTCTTCTTTATCTACTATGAACAGAGTCCCATAAAAGACAGCTAAAGTAAATTCTCTGTTCTCATATTACTTATAACCTGGTTGAGGAGGCAGATAAGTAAGACAGCTCAAGATGATACAAGGCAGAATGAAATAAATGTCCAGTGTGCCTGCAAGCAATACGTGCTAGGGCTGCGGAGGAAGGAAGTCCTTCTTTCAAAGGGATGTGAGCAAGGCGGATGACATTTGCCCACTTAGGCCTTGAAAGATGAATCTGGCTTCTTCAACACAGAAAGTGGATAAGGAATGAGAGGCTGGGTCAAGTCATTTGGTTTAAAGACACAGGTTGTTTGTATACAGTAGTAGTTTTTATTTTTATCCTGCTGAAACAACGATGCATTCGAATTGTGTTGGTGAAGAATATTGAATATACTATGGACTGACAGAAGAACGGGCAAATCAGTCTTAGAAGAAGAAGAGAGAGACCTCCACTTGCTTAATTTGGACATGTCATCAGGAAAGACCAATCGCTAACAAAGGACATCATGTTTGATAAAGTAGAGGGTCAGCAGAAATGAGGGAAACCCTCCATGAGATGGATTGACACAACAGCCACAACGACGGACTCAAGGATACCAGCAATCATGGAGATGGTGCGAGACTGGGCGACATTTTGTTCTATTATACATGGCATCACCATGACTGGAGGGTGACTAACAACAACAAAACAGAACCATAGCTACTTACTCACATTATCTACACAGCCAATCTCTTATACTTTTGACAGTTCAGGCACATTTTCGACAATCCTAAACTTAGCTGCTTCTCTTTTTGAAGGGCATTCTAGGTGAGGGGACATTGTAGAAAAGGCAGGGAGATATGAGTGTTGATTTCTAACATGTACTCATTATGATGCCATTTCACTAAACAAAACAATTTTGAGGGTCTGTGGTTGATCTTGCCTGTATTTGATCTTGCAACTCTAAGTCTGCTGCTAATTAGAATGCGTCTTTATCTCTTTTCTTCCTCTAAGTGCCTATTAACACTCAGCTGCCCACACACAAAAGCCTATGCAAAAATTTCTTCCAAGGCTCTTGTACCTTCTGGTGGCTTTCCAGACCTCCCTCACACAATCTTCTTAATTATATCTTACACTATCCTCCATTGTACCACTGGAGCAGCTGCCACTAATCCTAAATAAATATTTCCTTTTCTCCTTAGAAACAATTAAATCTACACTTTACCAAACCTTTGGCTTTTGAAGCTCACACTAGTGGTACGACAGTTGCTTTTAGTCTTTGTAAATTGAGCAGAGACTAATTCTAGTCTGTCTTATTAAAATCCTGCGTCCTGAAACAGAATGGCCTCAGCTGATGGGTCTGTAACCTTTTGGTCATCCTTAGTGAAACTGGTATTCTTAGAAAGTCACTCATGGGAGCATTCTGCCCTCCGGACGACTTGGGAACAGGTGGGATACGCCCTGAGAGATGTGCATCATCTTTGGGGTGCGGGGTGCTGATAGGGCCTGGCACATGCAGCTTGCAGAGGTTGCGGGTCTGGAGTTGATAAGGTCCATGGAAAGTATTCTTCTAGCTTCATCTTTCCAGTAGACTCTGGTGGCCCGAAGTGCTAGATCTCAAACTCCACTGCATTCAGAAATCATCTGGAGAGTTTTAGAAAAAAGTTTTAGAAAGAAGTGCTGATGTCCAGGCCCACCCCAAGAGATTTATTCAGTTGTGGGGGGTTTCCAGGAACATTGGGATTTTTACAAAGCTCCTCAGATGATTCTAAAAGTAACAAGGTTTGAGAACAGCTGGTCTAAAGGAACTCCCCTCACACAACTCCTGCCTCTTTTTCTGGGCCCATTTATTCCCTGTTGCTGTTCCCCCCCCGATGGTCAACAAGACCAACGAGGAAGGGACCAAACTTTGGACCTTGGTTTCAAGTCTGGGTTTATTTCTGACTGGAGAGCCAGCCGAGAGGAAGAGAATATTTAGATGGAATATCCCACCCCACCATCCAATGTGACCTCTACTTTCCTTTGCTTTGATTCCGCAACATACACATTAGTGCTTCCCAGGGACTTTCCCAAGAAACACTTTTAGTTCAAAGGGAGTCCTGGTGACGGCCAAGCAATTTCCAGTCTCAAGTGCAGCTGCCAGCATTTCATCATGGAGAAGTCATCTGGGGAGGATAATCTTTGGCAGCCAGGCCTCACCTCTCTACAGGCTGAGCCAAGCTGCGATGCTGCTTGAAGGACAAGATGCCTTCGGGTGACCCTCCAGGGCTTTTTCTGTGCAGTTTCTCACTCCCTTCTCTGAGGCCTCGTTGGCTGTGCTTTGAAGTCGATTTTCAGAGGTGCTTTAATTTTTCCTTTATTAATACAAGTCAGTATTTCCAGATACCACCATCTGACAGCCAGTTTGTCAGACTGTGGTGGCTTGCGTGTTGCTGTGATGCTGGAAGCTATGCCACCAGTCTTTCAAATACCAGCAGTGCCACCCATGGTGGACAGGTTTCAGCAGAGCTTCCAGACTAGGACAGACTGGGGAGAAAATCAGCCAGTGAAAACTCTATGGATTACAATAGAACATTGTCCGATATAGTTAGTGCTGGAAGATAATTTCCTGAGGTTGGAAGGCACAGCAGTGGATTCTGGAATACCAGTAATCATGAAGACAATGCATGACTGGGAAATACTTTGTTCTGTTGTTCATAAGGTCACCATGAGTTGGAGCTGACTCGATGGTGACCAACAATGACAATATCCAGAGCAGAGCATAAATTTGGACTGCGTCTAAGCACGGAGACTCTGGTTTCAGCTAGTTCTGGGCAGTCTGTGTTTCACCAGGTCTTACAGCTCTTGAATCCAGTCTTTGAAAAAGTCACCCTAGGAGAGAAATCAGATGGCTTCAGTGGCAGCTCATCCATCACTTAGACTTTATTCCACTCACAATAGGCACATTCAATTTCCATTTTAATTAAGGAGCTGAAAAGCACATGATGTGGCATAAATACAGCCCAGCGTGGGTGCTGTATCCTTGACAACGGCAGCAACTTGGTTTTTCCCAGTGTTGGTGTGGGTGGAGCGAGACAAGAGTGTCAGGAATCACAGGTGGTAGCTGCTCACCTCAGAGCCCTCTATCGCTCACGGAGTCTGTGCTATCAGTCAACCAACAGCGTTTACTGAGCTCCGGCTCATTACTGGGCTGTGGAAAGGCGTGGGGTAAGTCAACAACACGTGCAGCAAGGCGCATCACGGTTCCTGCCAGCCTGTGTGAGTGTGTGTGTGGGTGCGAGTTCTCCTTCAACGCATGTGAGGTGTTACTATGGACTTCATGCAAGCACTACTTCAGCTGACAGCCGTGGAACCTCTATAAGTTCAAGTCACTGTGCTAGGTTTGGGAGGAGATGCAGAAACGAACGAGACTCGGTCTTTATTCCTATAGATCTTACATTGCTATAAAAGTGGGGAAGGATAAGGCATACAACATTTCGTAACAGCACGCATCTTGCCAGGAAATATTCTGGGTACTCTACCTTCTTGGGAAACCCTGGTGGCATAGTGGTTAAGTGTTACAGCTGCTAACCAATGGGTCAGCAGTTAGAATCTGCCAGGTGCTCCTTGGAAACTCTACTGGGCAGTTCTACTCTGTCCTATAGGGTCGCTATGAGTCGGAATTGACTCGATGACACTGGGTTTTTGGTTTTTTACCTTCTTCAGTTCATAAGGAGTCCCTTGGTGGTACAAACAGTTAAGGCACTCGGCTGCTAACCAAAAGGCTAGAGGTTTGAGTCCACCCCAGAGGCACCTTGGGAGAAAGGCCTGGTGATCTACTTCTGAAAAATCAGCCATTGAAAACGGTAGAGAGCACATTCCTGCTCTGACACACAAGGGGATGCCACGAGTTGGAGCTGACACAATAGCAACTGGTTTAATTGCTTATTAGGTAGCCCTGAAAAAAAAATTCAACTCATTGCCCTCGAGTTGATTCTGACTCACAGCAACCCTATAGGACAGAGGGGAAGTGCCCCAGAGAGTTGCCGAGGAGCAGCTTGGTGGATTCAAATGACTGACCTTTTGAAGACAGCACCTAGGAATTCCCCACCAGGAGGGCTCCCCGCCCCGCCTTCAGGAACTCACAGAAATATCCCAGGGCAACAAAGCTTACACGTTCCTCAGGATGAACTTCATCACTTTCCATTACCGCACTTTTGGAAAATGTTGGCCTTCTTCCTTGTTGAGGAGTCCATGGGTGACACAAATAGTTAGGCACGAAAAGGTTTCTGGTTTGGAGCTACCCAGAGGTACCTCCGAAGACAGGCCTGGCAATCTTCTTCCAAAAGATCACAGCCTTGAAAGACCTATGGAGAAGTTCTACCCTGCACACATGGGATTGTCGTGAGTCGGAACTAACTCGAAGGCAACTAACAACAACTTCCTTGTTGTGTTCTTTGGTTTGATTTGGTGTTAAAGTGTGTATTTGTGATCTTTGATGTAAGTTAAAAAAAATACAGACACATATAAATATATTCATTTTAAAGTAACCGTTCCTATTTATAATTAGCCCAGAAGAGCTAAACCTCCAATGCCCTCTCCCGTATTTCTCAGAGCAAAAGCCAAAGTCCCCACGATGGCCTGCCTGCTGTAAATGATTTGCGCTTCCCTCCCAACCTCTTTCAGTTTCCCACGCCCATTACCTTTCTGACCTCACCTTCTACTTCTGTTCTGTTCTGTGAATATGCCAGGCATGTGCCCACCAAAGGACCTTTGCACTAGCTGTTTCATCTCCTGCAATGTTTCCACCCTGGATATCTACACGACTCTTTCCATTCCCTTACCTTCCTCAGGGGAGGCCTTCTCTGATTAGTCTATTTAAAGTTGCAACTTCCCTCTCTCCCATTCCTCTTCCCTGCTTTAGTTTTCCAGAGTACTGTTCACCTTCTGATAAAAGAATTTATCTAGTTTTTAAACTTAACCCCCAGTAAAATGTAAGTTTGATGTGGGAAAACTATAGGTGTCTTAATTGTGCCTGAGTGTCCAACGTAGTTTCAAATACATAGTGAATGTTCAGTGAATAATTTGTTGAATGTATATGTGAAAGAAAAAAATTCTTTAACTGACATTAAAATTAGAGCCAAGGCACCCTAGGTAGCAAGTGCACCTAATGCCCAGATCTTGGTTTCTAATACCATTCTCCAATAAAAGAAACCAGGGATCCCTGGAGAAACGGCAGATCTAGGCTGGGGCAAGAAATATGCAAGATGAGCCTGGAGCATCTCGCAGTGCTAGAAAGTAAGGAAGTGCTTAGAAAACAAACAAAAAAACCTACATTGGTGGAGTATGTCGAAGGAACACAGGAGCCAAATGAAAGAGCTCCCAATGGCCATAGCTTGAAGAATATAAATAAAGTAGTATTGAAATACAATTCAAAGTATAAAATATTCATGACTTCATATGGACATAAATAAATGATTGCGTAAATAAATGAATGTGGGAGAAGAGACAAATTTCCCTTGCAGAAGGATCCACATTGTGTATGCAGATACTCTGCCCTCAAGGAGGGGAAGCCCAACTCCTCATTCCTAAATGTGGGATACACAGAGTGACTTCCTTCCAGAGGACAGTATGAAAACAGGGAAAGAGAGTAACTTTAAGTGGAGAAGCCTGACAAATACTACCTCAGCTAGGTGATCAAGGTCGACATCAGCAGTGATAAGTCTTGTTGATAATATGTACCCTTGATAAGATGTGATGAAAACAGCCCTTTACCTCTGTGGCCTTCCTCCCCCAAATCCATAACCCCTGACTAATCATGAGTAAAATGTCAGACAAATCCTAAGTAGGAGACATTCTACAAAATACCTGACCAATACTCCTTAACGCCATCACCAAACCAAACTCGTTGCTGTAGAGTCGATTCCGACTCATAGCGACCCTATAGGACAGAGCAGGACTGCCCTATAGGATTTCCAAGGAGTGCCTGGTGGACTTGAACTGCCGACCTTAAGAGCTTCAAAAACAAGGCAAGCCTGAAAGCTGTCACAGCCAAGAGGAGCCTAAGGAGACATGAGGACTAATTGTAATGTGGTGTCCTGGATGGATCCTGGAAGAGGTAAAGGACATTAGGTAACAGCTAAGGGAATGTGAATATGCCGTGGAGTTAGTTAATCATAAATATTCCAATATCAGTTCCTTGATTGTAACAAATGTACTCTCCTAAAGCAAGATACCAACAACAGCGGTAAGTGGATGTGGTATGTGTGGGAACTCTCTGTACTATCTTCATACTTTTTTTGGTAAATCTAAAGCTTCTCTAAAAAATAAAATCTATTAAAAAAAGAAAATAGAGCCAAGTCCAAATTAGCTAGGAACCCAGAAAACCGTTATTATGTCTTGAATACTTCTCGGTTTCAATGGGGAATGTGGCAGCTTTGTGAGAATGGGTATGCTGACAGCAAAATTAGTCTCCTGATCCTGGCAATAGCAGAGTTCCTCAGACATGCAGAAATGAAGCAAATGGCCATTTTTCCCTCCTCCATCTTTTCCATTGCTGTTGATAGTACGGCCTTGAGGCACTCCTTAACTAACACACTGACTTTCCAAAGAATGCAATAATTAATAAGTCTGCAAACTTGCTATTAATTACTTTTTAAAAGTAACTATTATTTTATCAATAAATCAGTCTAATACTGCTCTGTTTCTCATGGTCATAAAGTAAGAGACTGGTCTCAGTCTTCTGGCAGGGGAGATTGCCTCTAACGTGACCCAGGATCTATACCTACCTATAACTCTGACCTAGCCTGTTTGCAGTCAATTGTCTGTAATCTCTCCCTCCGTGAAGTTTGTTCTTTTCAGAGGCTAATAATACGATGACGTCGTGTTTCATATTTTTGCTACAATGCAGTTTCGTCTGGAACAAAGTTCATCAATTGAAAGAATAGAATTAAATAAAAATTAATAATTAGTTTGTTATGTTTTTGACTCTGAACAAAGTCCCATCTAAAAAAATTCTTTGGCTGCAGTTCCTGAGCATGTGGCTGTGACTCAATTGTTCTCCTTTGATCTCCTACCCTTAAAATTGGCTTCTTGGAAAAAAAAAAAAATAGAAAGAAAAAGAAAAAGAAATGAGTGCTGTTAACAATACTCAGTCCAGCTGAGTCTCTTTTTAACCATTTATTTTAACTACACCTGAGGAAAGCAACCTCAGGCTTGCTTGGCTTCGCTAGGGCGTGTGAACACTGTAATAAAAGAAAATACTGAAATGGAAGTGCGGGGAGTCCAGCTTGGGCTCCACGCCCAGCAATCACTCACTCACCTTGGTCAGGACACAGGACACTGAGTTGCTCCAAACCTTGGTCTCTTCACTTGCAAGTTGGCATCGACACTGTCTTTCTTACCCACCTTCCAAGTTTGGTTGGGAAAAACAAATCAAATAATGGGTATAAAATTCCATGAGAAACACAAAGCACAAAATAAAGGCAAATGATTATAATTAGAAATATTTTCAACAGTTATCAGCCTGTCACTTTTTCTGACAGTCCTTTCAATGATGAGCTTTGAAGAACTTTTTAGAATTATTTTTTTTAACTGATTTTAAATAATTGTATCTGCTCTGCTTGGCTCTGCTAAGGTTTTGATTCTGTGCCTCCCCTTCCTCACTGGCTCCTCACAGACATCTACACTGCCTGTGCTTCCAGATCTTGCTTCTCGAAATTTCTCCTGCCCATCACTTTCTTCCATTCTGGTGACACAATAAGACCATTTCTTCCGGGGTTTAGGTATTGACTTCACCTTTCTGAAGTTCATCAGTATGGAGACTCTAACAGCGCCCAACACATTGAGTTGTTTTGGGGCTTAGTTAAGATGATACTTTTGGAGTGACAGTCTCGTAGGAACCTTAATGGGAATTCGGTAAATGTTTGTAGCATAAAAGAGTATACTTTCTTCAGCGGGTTCCCTGGTGCATGGTGTCCTCTGGTGCACTCGTTGGCCTGGTTCTGATAGCGAGACCAGCTCTTCACCATCTCCAAGGGGCCATGGCTGGGTCTGGGAGTGAGGAGACAAGGCTGGCACAAGAGGGCCCTATTCCTGATGGGGAAAAAATGAAATTTACCATCTGTGTCAACTCTTGGTCGAACTCTTTCCTTTTTTTTTTTGGCTGGGATTGGCTCAGTCAGAAAGGGCATATTGTGAAAAAACAATGGAATTAAAATAAAGGCCCAACGTCCACCTCTCCCTGGTTGTGTAATTGTGTGCAGCCCCTGTGGTTGACCAGACAAGGGGCAATCCAGGCTGCTGGGCTCTGCCCTGTGCAGGAAATTTGGCATATTAGTGTCTTTCTGCATTGTTAGGGGAAGGGATGGCTTTTAGCGAACCTTGCTGCTGAGATGTTTATCAGCGCCCCCTGTTAATAATTCTCAGAATGATAATTCTCAGAAGAATGCCTTTCAGTAGCTGTGCTTCAGAGTGAGACCTGTATGTGGCAGCCAAGTCTCACAGGCAAAGGTGAGTCAGAATGCCACTGTCGAGGTCTTTCCTTCTTTGACCCGGAAGGCCAGAAAGAAGAGAAAAGAAAGGAAGGAAAGAAGGAAGGGTGAATGAACTTTTTCTGAGACTGTAATGCATGCCAAACATTAGATGAGGTGGTCCTCGGGACTGTTAGGTTTTTGGGTGTGTACTCAGCAACTCAGCGCTCATCTTGCTTTGGTCTTTGATTTTTCTCATGTGTTGCTTCTGACTACAGGAAGGCAGGGAAAGTTTTTTCAACTGCTACCATTTTTTGTTTGCTTGTTTTTCTTTCTGTAGCTTTCCATGGAGACAAGAACTTAGCAAACACTAAGGGCAAGGTTGATGGGGGCGGGGGTGGAGGATGTGGGACTATTGCTGAGGTGGATTCTAGGACTTTGAACGTGTGCAGGGTGCCTGTATTCTCTCCTGGAGAGTGAGTCCTCGAACAGCTGTTGGTTCCTTTTGTTGTTGTTGTTCTTCAGTGCCGTCCAGTTGGTTCTGACTCATAGCAACCCTATGTACAATAGAACAAAGCACTGCTTGGACCTGCACCATCCTCACACGCATTGTTATGCTTGAGCCCATTGTTGTGGTCACTGTGTCAATCTATCTCGTTGAGGGCCTTCCTATTTTTCGCTGACCCTCTACTTTACCAAGTATGATGTCCTTCTCCAGGCACTGATCCCTCCTGATAACATGTCCAAAGTATGTGAGATGAAGCCTCACCATCCTTGCTTCTAAGTCGTATTCTGGCTGTACTTCTTCCATGGCAGCTTTGTTCATTCTTCTGGCAGTCCATGGTATATTCAATATTCTTCACCAACACAATAATGTTAATTCCTTTGAAGAAACTATTAATGATGAGGAGTTCCTAGTGATGCAAACAGTTAATGCACTCAGCTGCCAACTGAAAGGTTGGAGATTCAGGTCCAACCAGAAGCACCTCAGAAGAAAGACCCGTGATTAAACATACACGCATGTTTCATTCATTTCATTGGAAAACCCCATGCTTATCCGACCAGGCACCATACATCTCTCCCCAAACCCCATGCTTATCCGGCCAGGCACCATACATCTCTCCCCAAACCCCATGCTTATCCGACCAAGCACCATACATCTCTCCCCAGTGTCACACCTCGGGTAAAGGTTGGAGCCCTTGTGGTGCAGTGGTTAAGAGCAATGGCTACTAGCCAAAAGGTCAGCAGTTGAAATCCACCAGCTACTTCCCGGAGACCATATGGGCAGTTCTACTCTGTCCTATATGTTTGCTTTGAGTCGGAATCGACTCTATGGCAAGGGGTTTGGGGTTGGGTTAAATTTAGCCACTGAAAACCCTATGGTGCACAGTTCTACTCTGACACACATGGGGTTGCCATTAGTTCAAATGGACGCAACAGAAACTGGTAACGGGTTTTATTAACGGTGATGGAAATGCCCAAAGCTTCTAGGAAACACATCTGGAGAAAAGACTTTTAAAATACTAGCTCCTTTAATGGTCTGTGCTCTGCTTGGGGTGGTAATAAAAACTCATTTTCACTACATTACAGAATTTGATGCTCCTGTTCACTCTACAGGACGCAAGGCGCAGTTTTGCTCCTGGTGCCACCATGGCTTGGTGACCCACGCCATTGGTCAATTCTTAGTTTCTAAAATCTTTCCATTTTACCACAGTTAATAGGCACCAATATGGCTATCTGTAGATTTTTTTGAGGTAGGGAGCTTATGTGACATACATCAAAACCTGCATGTTATTTGTGTTACTTGTATGCTTAATTTATTTCTCTGGAAAACTCCATGCTTATCCAACCAGATACCGTAAATCTTTTCCAAAATGTCATAGCTTGGGTTCAGGGCTATTATCCTCTAAGGACTACACTAGACCAATCAGACTATTTGTTCTTTAAGTGCCAACCCAGCTAGCAGTGCTTTGCAATTTTAAAGCATACTCAGCTTTTCAATATTTGCCAGTCTTCTGGCTATATCTTTGGCACTTTGGTGAGCAATGGAGAGCAGTGATAGCTAACATCGACCTTTTGACAGTAACTGAATGGCTGAACACTAGTTAGACAAGGTTTACTCTCAGCAGGATGAGGCTCATATATACCTGTTAAAGAACTTTTAGAAACATTTCTGACCTGAATTGCAAAGCTCTGTACTCACTATGCCCCAAATCGTTTTCACCTAAAGAATGTTAAAGCACCCAATAGCCAAAAGGTGGCACTCCTCATCCACCAGTTATTTCTTTCCACAGTGAGTCCACGTCCACGTGTTCTTCTGTTCCTTCTATTCATTGTTTCATAATAAAATATTATACCCTCATCCTCTCCTGGTAAAACATAGCAATAAAACAGACCTTATTCTCTGGGTTGATCTGTGTTTGGATATATGCCAGTCCCTTTATCCCTCCGAGTGGGTGGACAGTGTTTAAGGCAAACAGTTTGTATTTTCAGTAGAGCTTGGCTCATGTGTGTATCTATGGGCTATGCCATATACAACCAAGCACCTTTACTATAAAACCATCTCTGACCAGATCCAAGGTTTTAATTTGTCTCTAGAGTTTGCCTCTCTCAATTTCATAAACCGTGAAAACACAGCTGGAGCAATTTACAGACTGTGGAAAAACTCTTGAGTATTTTTGCTGAAGAACTAATTCAAGGATCATGCTTTGTTATTTCCTGTTTCATTGTTGTTTGTCAAAGGAGCTAATGGGAAATGGGCTGTTTTGAATTTGCCTGGCCCCTGCATACTGTTGCGTGCCCCTCCCGTCGGGAGATGGCATGAATTGGGAGCAAGTGTGACAGCGGAACTGCATTGATTCAAGCAGACACACATCATTGAGAATGAAATCAGAGCAGCAATTTGGAAAGGGCTAGGATTGCACTCTTTGAGTTGTATGAACGTGGGGCCTGAGGCTTTTACAAAATGAAATCTCACCCTGTTATAACTTACCACCAACCCCAAAAATATATTCTTAATAATTTACTCTTTTGTTGTTGAAAATATGCACAGCAGAACATGCACCAATTCAACAATTTCTACATATACAATTCAGGGACGTTGATTACATTCAAGTTGTGGAATGATTCTCATCCTCCTTTTCTGAGTTTTTTTCTCCACCGTTGACATAAACTCACTGCCCCCTAAGCTTCCTATCTAACCTTTCGAGTTACTCCTGTCAGTTTGATTCCATATAGATAGTTCCTTAAAAGAGCACTATGCTCAAGGAAAACATTCTATATGAATTAAGAATTAAGCTAAACAATTGTTTGGTTAAGGAGCCCTGATGATACAATGCTTAAATGCTAGGTAGGTAACCAAAAGATAGATGGTTTGAACCCACCAGTGGGTACGTGGGAGAAAAGACTTGGCAATCTGCTCCTGTAAATATTACAGCCTAGGAAACGCTATAGGGCAGCTCTACTCTAGCCTATAGGGTCGTTATGAGTCAGAATAGACTCAACAGCATTCAGCAACAACATAGTTTGTTTAAACATGACTTCAGGGTATATTTTTGGTTTAAGGTTTAAAGATTATCTCAGGGCAATAGTTTTAGGGATTAAATTATTCATCTAAAAATTTTTTTTAGACATACTTTTAGGATCAGCACTGTGCTAGCCATCGCAAAGTGAGAAAGACTCTTTGTTGTCTCCTGACTTAGGGGTCACTGGAATCAAAGACATAAAGCGTGATGGAGAGCAACATGTCAGCAGTGAGTAAAGCAAGTCGATGAAATTCAATGACATCCCACTAACCTGGAATTTGGAAACCTAGGAACCTCAGTCATTTTGAATATGGGCACAAAGCCATACATAAGTTCAAAAGAGCTTTTGAGCAGTATGGAAAATCATTATAAAAGGCAAGCACTTTTCTCTATAGGAATAAAGCCTATAGGAGGTCTAGGACTTTAATGCTTGGAGTAATACATGGTGGGTTCTCAATAAATGTTTATGGAATGGATGGGTGATGAATAGTGAGAGGCAGAACTCTGAGGCAAGCATGCTTACTGAGGCTGGACAGATGACATAAAGGGCCATCCAGTGTGGGGAAAATTGCCTTACACTCCTCAACTCTCTCTCTCTGAAGGCATCGTCACTATAACACAATTACATGGCAAGCTTGATTTATCAATACACATGAAATTGTACGTAGAATGCCCTGTTTATTAAGATCAAATGCATGTGAGGAATAGAAGGTGGCTATAGAATGTGTGGCTGATTGCCTCCATGCACAGCTATCTCCTTTGCCATGAAACCAGAAGAACGGGATGGTACCTGGCTATCATTACTGAACATTTTGATCAAAGATTCTATAGAAGAATTGTGATCAAAAGGGGTAAAATGCTGAACAAAATTTCAAATAATCATGGCATCCAGATGTTCTAAAGCCATGGAGATTGGATAAGCCCCTGAAACAGTTGCCCTGAGATAACCTTTACACCTTAAACCAGAAATATCTCCGGAAGTCTTCTTAAAATCAAATAGTTTAGCTTAACTAGTAAAGAATGCCTGCCTTTAACATTGTGCTCTTACAAAAACCTATCTATATGGGATCAAACTGACAACAGCAACTGGAAAGATTACACAGGAAATTTAGAGGGAAGTGAGTTTATGTTAATGGGAGAAGAACAATTCAGAAAAAGAAGGCGAGAATGGGTACAAAGAGTCCATGTCACTGAACTGGACATGTAGGAATTTTGAATTGGTATATTCTCAACAACAAAATAAATAAAGTTTAAAAAAAGATCAAATGCATGTGACAATAATGATAAGGATAGAAAAAAAAACTTTCATGCTATTAAAATTACTTATTTTGAACATCTACTACTTGCCAAGAACTGAACTAGATTCTCAAATATAGTGGTAAACAGGTTATCTGGAGTATTAACTTAGATTGCCTATTTCATACCATCACGGTACCAAATAAGTGAGACATCAATACATTTTTATTATATACATCTGGAGTACAAAAGTGCCTTTGAACAGAGTTGATCCAGAGTAATTATATTTCTAACTCAAGTCACCATGAGTCAGAATCAACTAGAAGGCAATTGGTTGGTTACTGGTATAAAGCAAAGAGGAATCCCTGGGTTGTGCAAATGGTTAACACACTCAGTGCTAATCCAAAGTTTGGAGGTTCCAGTCCTCCCAGGGCCACCTGTAAAGAAAGGCCTGGTGATCTACTTCTGAAGAACAAGCCACTGAAAACCCTATAGAGCACAGTTCTACTCTAACACACAAGGGATGGCCATGAGTGAGAACTGACTTGACGGCAATTTTTTTTTTTTTTTAATAAAGCAAAGATCTGTGGGAAATATTCAGTACTACATCAAGGCTTATTAGATGGCTTTGTCTATATTGACAAACTCTGGTAGAACTGTCTTAGTAGGGCAGAGATAAGATGCTGAAATCAGGCAAAGCTTGGAGAGGCCACATTATTGATCTCTTATCAGAATGGCTGTGTGTTACGAAAATATTGTGATTTTTCAGTTAGCTCATAGGCCCACCCAATATTGTGGCTTTTAGTATTCTCTAGGTTGGGGTGAAAAATCTCAAACAATTAGGTATGTGGGGAAAAAAAGAGAGCCACTGTTTGAAGTAGAAACGTGATGGCTTTAGCTTCCCTTACTTGAATTTTTTTTTTTTCCTCATCATGTTCTAGGAAGTCTCTGGAAAGCTTCAGCAAGTGAAAGTTTGTACTGAAGTTGTTTCCTCTCTGAATTTGTGTGTTAAAGACCTCAAATATTGTTTCCAAGTTTTTCTTCAACATGTTCAACCATCAATTTCCCCTATAATCTTAGTAAGACGCTTACCACATTTGTAGTGCCCTTTATCTCCATTGCATTTCTAGGATAAAGTTCGGTTGTACCTCAAAGAGTTTGTATGTTTAGCTTCAGGCCACAAGAGTCACAGGGCGGGCCCGGGACCACGTGTTTCCTGAGATCTTCCACGGCTGGTGGGTGACTCTACTGAGTTTCTGCAGAATCTATACATTTGCTTGCTCTAATTTCATGTTTCTCCAAACCAGAAGATGCTCTTTGATGCACTGGGTGGGGATTGTACATGCAGATTTTGTTGTTGTTGTTGTTATTAAAGGCTGACGTTGAGTTTTCGAAACACTCTTTAAGTGAAAAGGCCTGGCTTTATCTATTATCAACTCATTCTAGTGTTACAGAAACTGAAGAACCAGTTGTTTATCTAAATTTTTCACTTTCCAATCAGTTTTCTTAGTGATTTCTAAGATCTAGCTTAAATCTCAGGACAACTCTGATAGATAAGGGATTAGTGTTATTCCTGCATCGAAACTCTAGGTCATGCCTCATTTCCAACCGTTCCAACTCAGTGAGATTTAAGAAAGAAATGCCCCTGTTCACGTCACCAACCTACACTCGTGAGGACTACTCATTTTCTCTCTACAGTTTTTTTTTCCCCGACAAGTTTAAGTCACACACACACAAAGGTCACCCTGACTTACGTTTTGAACTTATATACTGCTCCAAAAGATTAATTAAATGCCAAAGCCAAATGAATCTTAAGCCAGAAATACTTAACAAGAGAAGTTTACTTTCAAAAATTTCACCTATTAATTTTAAAGCCTAGGTAGAAAGTATTTCTGGATTACTTATTCTATCAGTTAGACTTTATTGATGGGCATCATTAAGAGTCAACTGTATGTATTTTTCTCAGCCTCTAGTCTGCCCACACTGTTCAGATTGTTTATGGAACTATGGAAATTTCCACCCAGGGTACATTTTCCTTGTTTGCTCCCATGAAAATTTCTCTACCCAAATAGTTTCTTTTGTGATTCATTTTTTCCATTTTTTAATATAGTCGGTTGATCCCAGCTGTAATTGTGCATGGTTATATACTGACAACCCACATAAACAAACATCCCCAAACACAGCCCTTTGATAGTGTGATGTCATCACAATTGGGGTTTCAAAAGCAAATACAAGTGGGCAACTTGGACACCTGTGTCAGCTTTTTTTATTCCTCTCTCCCCTTTCTCTCGATGATGAAAGAATTATCTTTACTGAAGGTGGAATGCTCTGTTGACACCAGCTCCCCTAGTCCCAACCTTGGCAGATCAATTTCACGTCCACTTGTTTAGATTGATACCAGGGCCACCTGGGCATCAGCTGTCAGAAAACCCGGTGTTTTTGCTGAAACAGCAGGCAGCTATCAAAATAGGAGAGAGAGAAAGAGAGAGAGAGATCAAGAGAGAGGAGCTATCAGACTTAATACTGGCACACACTAGAGAGCTAAAGAACTCTCTCAGGCCTGGTAATGTTGCCATTACCATTTGTCAGGTGTACTGTAGACCTGGAGAATAGGGCCTTTGTGAGATCCTGAATCAACATTCCAAACAATTCCACCACTGTTCACAGGTTAGAGCCATACCTCCCTGACCCATCTGCTCACTCTTCTCAAAGAAACCACTACTCTTCCCACCTCCCAAGAGCATTACATCAGTGGGTCCATTTTCCTCAATATGACAGCTGGTTAAGTGACACCATGAGATGCCGTCCTTAATAGCTCATGTATGGAAACAGCTGGTGGGAAGATTGTTGCTGTTATTCACCCTTGTTTCTAACATCAGAAGATTTAAGGTTTGGGTTTTGTACGTGCTTGGAGAGACTTTTTTCTTTTGTCTAATGTTTATTTTTCTTAGAAAAATTGCATGCCATTATGATAAAAAAGAGAAATGATTTGCTTTTGAGATTTATGAAGTAATCTTTGTAATCACTTTCAGCATTAAGAATGGCAGGTTACATGTGCCTCAACAGTAAAACACACAGAGGGCATTTAAGCTCAGTCATGATGCGTTACCTGGGCTCTTTCCCAGTGTACTCAAAGTCTTGGGCGAATTTTCACTCTGTTCCATCTTCTACCCTGGCTCCGTCTTCCCTTTCCTCTTGCTTCTTGCTAATCCCTTGCATCCTTTTTAAATCATCAGGCTAGATCCACAGCTCCCCTGAAAGAATTTATTTTCCTTGCTGACAGCACTGGGAAGAAAATGGAAGTAACTCTTCTCGATTGCCATCATTTGGCACGATGCATGGCGGATGCAACGACAGAATGAAACGTTGCCTGGTCCTGTGTCATCTTCACGATCCTTGATGCTCAACTCTATTGTTATGGCCACTGTGTATTTTGAGTGCCTTCTAACCTAGAGGGCTCATCGTCTAGCACTATATCAGACAATATTCTGTTGTGATCCATAGGGTAATTTTTGGAGGTAGATCACCAGGCCTTTCTTAGCCTCTCTTATCCTCAGAGTTCCGCTGAAACCTGTCTACCACGAGTGACCCTGTTGGTATTTGAAATGCCAGTGACATAGTTTCCACCATCACAGTAACATGCAAGCCACCACTAAGACAAACTAACAGATGGGTGGTGGAAGCCGAAACAGCAGTATCAGACAAACGGGAAAATCCACCTTCATGCTCACTGTAGTCAAGAGATGGTCAAACTGGAAAGTCCAGGGACGTGAGCTCCAAAGATGAAAAATCAAAACTAGCATCAGACTGACACATGGACGGTGGAAATTAAAATCGTGTCCTTCAGTTGTGCTGTACGTGGCCCAGGGAGAGTTTTCCCAAGGCAGACTACTCTTTGGCAGGGCTTCACTTTCAGAACATATTTACCTTTGCCTCCTTTTAAGCGGATGTTCCTGTCTCCTTTGCAAAGGGGACTGGCTTACTCAAGAGAGGAAAACATGGGGTAGGTTTGTATACAGCGCCACCTCTACAGTCCCTTCCTTGATGTTTGGAACAGTTATAAATAGGAAGTGCAATTAAAGGCTTCCCTTACACACTTTAGACATCATTTAAGAACAAGTATTATCTCGTAGAGGTACCTCATCGACTTAAATTCACACACACTCACACACACACACAAAACAGACCAAACCAGTTGTCCCTGAGTCAATTCTGACTCATGGAGACCCCACAGATTACCCAGTAGGACTGTGCTCCATAGGGTTTTCTTGGTTGTCATCTTCATGGAAGCAGATTTCCAGAACTTTCTTCCATGGCACAACTTGGTGGGCTGGAACCACCAACCTTTAGGTTGGTAGTTGAGAGCAAACCATTCATTCCATCTACTTACACCAAGGCACAAACCTGAAGGCACAAACCTGAAGGCATTGAGTCCCATAGGGTGTGTTGAGTGGACGTGTGGCTGTGAAGTACAGGAAAAGAAGCAGCGTACAGCATCATATCAAAAACAAGTTTTGTCCACCTTTCAGTTTTGCCTGAGCCCAGCATTGTGTTGGTTCCAGGACAAACACCCATACTGATGGTACTTTTGTGGTCCTAACTACTGCATCAGAAACCCTGGTGGCGCAGTGGTTAAGTGCTACAGCTGCTAACCAAAGGGTCAGCAGTTCGAATCCGCCAGGCGCTCCTCTGAAACTCTGTGGGGCAGTTCTACTCTGTCCTATAGGGTCACTATGAGTCGGAATCGACTCGATGGCACTGGGTTTGGTTTTTTTTTTTTCAGCTATTGCATCCTGACAGGGTACTTTGGACTCAGTTCTGGGAAGCTCAAAGCAATCTATCTCCACTGTTGAACACTTTAGCACACCCATTTTACAAGAGTGGCCAACAACAAATTTTAATTCCATCACATAAATTTTCATCAATATAGTCAATTTATTGTTGTTAGTTGCTCTAATTCATGACAGCCTTATGTAGAACAGAAGGAAATGTTGCCTGGTCTTGGACCACAGTCAGTTAAGTCCCTCTATTGACTAAGTGGCAACCCTGATGGTGTAGTGGTTAAGAGCTATGGCTTCTAACCAAAAGGTCAGCAGTTCGAATGAACGAAGCACTCCTTGGAAACTCTACAGGGCAGTTCTACTCTGTCTCATAGGGTTGCTATGAGTTGGAATTGACTCGACGGCAATGGGTTTGGTTTCTTTTTTTAATTGACTCAATGATGATGGGATTTGGTTTAATGAAGCCACACTGTTAAATGTGTAAATTTGCAACCTGATGCTGAAATGTGTAAACACCTGAGAAAACATATTCTGCAGTTACTCACATAATCACTTCATAAACACAATTGTCGAATGCCAACCATATTAATTTAACAACTGAAAAAAAAAATGCTTTGTAAACTAGAGATCTAATTTTTGTCTTGTAGTAAGACGCTAGCTCCTTGGTACAGGCTATGTGGGCACCACGTTTTTCAGGGGTCAGTTACCGTATCAGAAAGCAGACCCAAATACAGCAACTCCCTAGTTCCTGCTTCTTGAGGACACGCGCGCGCGCACACACACACACAGGCACGCACGCACACAAATTGGTTGATTCATTACTCAGATCTTTGGGAGTCCCTTGGTGGTTTATTTGCTGCAAGGAGCCAGAAAACAAATCCATCCTAAGCTTTCTCCTTCCTGGCAGATTTTTCAAAGCTGCAGTTTTTCTGCTGACTGTGCATGTCCGTTTATCATGTGTTTGGTTTTCCAATATCAAGCCATTTCACAAGGAAATTTACTTTCGATTAATAAACCACGCTGCAGTTGCCCCTTTGTTCGTAGCCACGTGAATGCCTCTGTGTGTGCAGACTTCTGTCTAAACGTTAAACAATCCTCTCCGTCAGCTTCCTGAGCCTGTCCCCTACTCCCTGCTATATTTTCCAGTTTACCTTCTCTCCTAACACTAAGTATTTCTCTGCTCTCTGGCTGGTCTGCAGAGAGACACCCCATGGCTCTGCACATACCACATTTCAGGTTGGTTTACGAACAAAGAATAAGTATCTATTTTTTCCGGTGCCAGGTTCCTGGGTGGTGCAAGCAGTTTGCGCTTGACTACTAACCTAAAGTGGACAGTTGGAAACCACCCAGCAGTGCCACAGAAGTAAGGCCTGGTGATCTGTTACCATAAACATCATAGCCAAGAAAACTCTACAGAGCAGTTCTACTCCAAAAGACCCGGGATTGCCAGAAGGAGGAATTGACCTGATGACAATGGGTTTGAATTTTTTTGTTTTTTCTGATGTCTGGTGAAGATTTTCAGCTTTGACATCTATAAATTTGTCCATGGCTCTTTCCTTACATAAAGTATAATTATGCTTTGGAAAGGAACATTTGTTGAAATTAGTAAAATGAATAGTTATCTTGAAAACAGTAATCTGACTAATTCACTTGGTTGTTGTCAATCTCTGTTGGGAGCTCCAAGACTGTGTAGACACAATGAATTGTGAGCTCCTTGAAGACAGGATGGACTCTTTCTCATCTTTATAGTTCTCCTAAATAAAAACACAGTAAGAAACATAATAGGCTCTAATGCTGATACGGAGACACGGAGACACGGAGAGCCATGTTTAAGCTGGGATGTAACCAAGGCCCTGACTGCTGTGTCAATTCTGACTCATGGACCACGTGTGTGTCAGAGTAGGACTGCGCTCCACAGGGCTTTCGATGGATGAATTTTTGAAAGTAGATCTCCAGGTCTTTCTTCCAAGACAGCTGTGGGTGGACTTGAGCTCCAACCTTTCTGTTAGCGGGTAAAGGTGTTAACTTTTTGTACCAACCAGGCACTCCACGCTGGGCTGTTATGTCCCAGGAACAAAAATGTGTGATTCTTTACTGCTGTTTCTTCTGCTTCCTTCAAGAGCTTTCCATCCATTCTAAACCAACGGGCCAAGGTATACAACTTCTTTTCCTTTCTACTATTCTGGGGGAATCAATTAAAGAACTAAACTAATATAAAACACATACGAATATCAACCTCAATGCTTCCTACAAGCCAGACTCTATCTCTAAGAAGCTCTGCCAATGTCAATACAGTGGGTGCCACTTGTTCATTAAGTTATATATTGAATATTGCTCCAGGTTGTTCAGAGAGTTCCATCCGGCAGCATACTTATTTGTGGGAGGTAGAAATTTTCCCAGCACAACTTTTCCAACATAATTCCCAATAGTCCTTGAATTTGGGTTAAGATTTTGAGTATCCTCATGTATTTTCTTTTCTTTACTTTTTTATTTTATTTTTTTAAATAAATGTAATTTTCCCTGGCTTACGGAAACAATTCATGATCGTTATAAAAAGTTCAGCAAATACAGAAATATGTAAATGTGAAAATGGATGTCACCCATAATCCAACCATCCATGAGTAGCGGCTAAAACTTGCTGCTTTGTGTCCACCCAGGTTTATTCTATGAACAGTTGTGAATATCACCCATCATTCTCTAGCATCAGCCCTTTCCAGCTAGCATACTATGTACATGGCTTTTAAGTACATTTTTTCCTAAACAATATATGAATTTACCTCTTAATTTTAATTGCTCTCTAGTATATGACTATTTCGTAATCAACCAGCCACCTATTAGTGAACATTTGGGTGATTTCCAGTTCTCATACTTTTAACATTGGCTTAAAACATTGGCGATGACCCTGAACAACACAAGCAGGAATAGAAAAAAATATTTTGGCTGAGTCAGAGCCTCAAAACCCATTTATAACTTGATATGATGCTTATAAGTTAAAAATTAAACTATTAATAGCTGAAAACCTGTGAAGCTCTTCTATAAAAGTTGGTAGATTTATTGTCTATAAGTTGGGGTTTATAGACTAGCCATTTTATCTTTCACCTACGTATTGAGTGCTTTCATAAAAAAACATTGTAGTTGTTGTGTTGTTAGGTGTCGTCGAGTACCCTCCAACTCATAGTGACCCTACGCACAACAGAATGAAACGCTGCCAAGTCCTGTGCCATCCTCTGAATTGTTGCTGTGCTTGAGCCCACTGTTGCAGCCACTATATCAATCCATCTCGTTGAGGGTCTTCCCCTTTTTTGCTCACCCTCTACTTTACCAAGCATGATGTCCTTCTCTGGGGCTGATCCCTTCTGACAACGTGTCCAAAGTATGTGATACACAGTCTCACCATCCTTGCTTGCAAGGAGCATTTTGGTTGTACTTCTTCCAAGGCAGAATTGTTTGTTCTTTTGGCAGTCCATGGTATATTCCACATTCATTGTCAACACCACAATTCAAAGGTGGCAATTCTTCGGTCTTCCTTATTCATTGTCCAGCTTTTGCATGCATATGAAACCTTTGAAAACACCATGGCTTGGGTCAGGAGCACCTGAGTCCTCAAGGTGACATCTTTGCTTTGCAACACTTTAAAGAGATCTCTTGCAGCCGATTTGCCAAATTCAATTCATCTTTTGATGTCTTGACTGTTGCTTTCCATGGGTGTTGATTGTGGATCCAAGTAAAAATGAATTCCTTGACAACCTCAATCTTTTCTCTGTTGATCATGTTGTTGCTTATTGGTCCAGTTGTGAGGATATTTGTTCTCTTTATGTTGAGGTGTAATCCATACTGAAAGCTGCGGTCTTTAATCTTCATTAGTAAATGCTTCAAGTCCTCTTCACTTTCAGCAAGCAAGATTGTATCATCTGCATAGCGCAGGTTATTAATGAGTCTTCCTCCAATCCTGATGCCCCATTCTTCTTCACGTAGTCCAGCTTCTCGGATTATTTGCTCAGCATACAGATTGAATAGGTACGGTGAAAGGTTACAACCCTGACGCACACTGTTCCTGGCTTTGAACCATGCAGTATCCCCTTGTTCTGTTCCAACGGCCACCTCTTGATCCATGTACAGATACCTCATGAGCACAATTAAGTGTTCCAGAATTCCCATTCTTCTCAATGTTATCCATAATTTTTTATGATCCACACAGTTGAATTCCTTTGCATGGTCAATAAAACACAGGCAAACATCTTTCTGGTATTCTCTGTTTTCAACCAGGGCCCATCTGACATCAGTGATGATATCCCTGGTTCCACGTCTCCTTCTAAATCCACTTTGAATTTGTGGCAGTTCCCCATCAATGCACTGCTGCAGCTGCTTTTGAACAATCTTCAGCAAAATTTTGTTTGCATGTGACATTAGTGATATTTTTAGATAGTTCCCGCATTCAGTTGGGTCACCTTTCCTGGGAACAGGCATAAATATGGATTTCTTCCAGTCAGTTGGCAAGGTAGCTGTCTTCCAAATTTCTTGGCATAGGCGAGTGAGCACTTCCAGCACTGCATCCATTTGTTGAGAAACATCTCAATTAGTATTCCGACAATTCACAGAGCCTTGTTTTTTGCAGTGCCTTCAGTGCAGCTTGGACTTCTTCCTTCAGTACCATGGGTTCCAGATCATATGTTACCTCCTGAAACAGTTGAATGTCAACCAATTCTTTTTGGTGTGACTATGTGTTCCTTCCATCTTCTTTTGATGCTTCCTGCATAGTTTAATATTTTCCCCATAGAATCCTTCAGTATTGCAACTTGAGGCTTGAATTGTTTTCTTCAATTCTTTCAGCTTGAGAAATGCTGAGCATATTCTTCCACTTTGGTTTTCTATCTCCACTTCTTTGCACATGGCATCATAATACTTTATCTTCTCCAGCCACCCTTGAAATCTTCTGTTCAGCTCTTTTTACTTCATCGTTTTTTCCTACTTGACGTGCAGGAACCAGTTTCAGAATCTCTCCTGACACCCATTTTGGTCTTTTCTTTCTTTCCTGCCTTTTTAATGACCTCCTGCTTTCTTCATGTATGATGTCCTTCCACAGCTTGTCTGGTCTTTGGTTATCAAAGTTCGATGCATCAAATCTACTCTTGAGATAGTCTCTAAATTTAGGTGGAATATACTCAAGGTCATACTTTGGCTCTCATGGACTTGTTCTAATTTTCTACAGTGTCAACTTGAACTTGCATATGAGTAATTGATGGTCTGATCCGAAGTCGGCCTGATGACATTGAGTTTTTCCATTGTCTCTTTACGTAGATATAGTCTGTACAATTCGTGTGTTTTCCATTTGATGAGGTCCATGTTATGTGTATAGACACCGTTTATATTGGCGAAAATAGGTATCTGCAATGAAGAAGTCACTGGTGTTGCAAAATCCAATCATGCAAATCTCCGGCACCATTTCTGTCACCAAGGCCATATTTTCCAACTACCGATCCTTCTTCTTTGTTTCCAGCTTTCACCTTCCAAACACCAGTAATTATCAGTGTATCCTGTTTGCATGTTCAATCAATTTCAGACTGCAGAAGTTTGTAAAAATCAATTTCTTCATTTTGGCCTTAGTGGTTGGTGCGTATATTTGAATAATAGTCGTATTAACTGGTCTTCCTTGTAGGTACATGGATATTATCCCATGACTGACAGCGTTGTACTCCAGGATAGATCTTGAAATGTTCTTTTTGATGATAAACGCAAAGCCACTCCTCTTCAAGTTGTCATTCCCAGCATAGTAGACCATATGATTGTCTGATTCAAAAAGACCAGTACCAGTCCATTTCAGCTCACTAATGCCTAGGATAGCAATGTTTATGGGTTCCATTTCATTTTTGATGATTTCCAATTTTCCTAGGCTCGTACTTTGTACATTCCAGGTTCCAATTATTAATGGATATTGGCAGCTGTTTCTTCTCATTTTGAGTCATGCCACATCAGCAAATAAGGTCCTGAAAGCTTGACTCCACTTACATCATTAAGGTCAACCCTACTTTGAGGAGGCAGCTCCTCTCCAGTCATCTTTTGTGTGCCTTCCAACCTTAGGGGCTCATCTGAAACTATATGAGACAATGTTCTGCTGCTATTCATAAGGTTTTCACTGGAAAATTCCTTTCAGAAGTAGACCACTGGGTCCTTCTTCCTAGTCTGTCTTAGCTGGAAGTTTAGTTGAAAACTGTCCGCCATGGTGACTCTGCTGGAATTTGAATACTGGTGGCATAGCTTCCAGCATCACAGCAACACACAAGCCCTCATGTATGACAAATTGACAGATGCTTGGGGGATAAAAAAATATAGTCTTAAAATTTATAAAGAAGTAAGAAGAGAACAAAAGGTCTACAAAATAGAGCCCAAGCCACATAGTAAATATGTGGAAAAACAAGTTACTTTAGGCAGGTACTCTAGTAGATTATGAACTAGCATTAATAAATAATGTATATTGATCCTTCAGACCTTTCTGTTGTCCAAGCCAAGTTTGGAATCCCTGGGTGGCACAAATAGTTAATGCCCTCAGCTGCTAACCAAAAGGTTGGAGGTTCGAGTCCACCGTGAGGCCCCTTGGAAGAAAAACCTGGTGGCCTACTTAGGAAACATGAGTCACTGAAAATCCTGTGGAGCGCTGTGGAGCTCTGACTCACGTGGGGTCACCATGAGTTGGGGTCACCATGAATTGGGGTTGGCTTGACAGCAACTGGAAAAAAAAGCCATGTTTATAATTATAGTGCTTTACGGATTGAGCACTTTACAGTTTACAGAAACATTCTCCTTTATTTACATTTACAATTATTTTCTTCTAGTTTAATTGAGGAACTTTATTTAAAGAAGCCACATGATTTGTTCAGCATTCTATGAGGTGGAGGGAAACAACATAGTATCAAACCATCACTGTCAGGCATGATAAAGTGGAACCTTTTTAGATTGTAGTGGTTCACTGACATCTCAAAAACAACCACCCAGTGTCCTCACTAGGAGGGTGTGGGGGTGTGGACCACACCGGGTGACACTGTCAGAGGGGATGACACGAAAATGGCTGTCTATGAAATTTTTGTGCAGGGTTTCTGCAGGAATGCATTATTTTTTTTATAAAAATATCTCCATAGTTAAAACAACAAAAACATATTTCATAAGCCCAGCTTAGGTGTATCAGTAGACCTACAAGGCTAAAACTCTATGCTAATTTATTTTTTGAACCTTCTAACGTGCTCCGGCAAGAGCTGTGATTAACACCCAATTACAATGACGCTTCGAATCACGTGGTTTCGTCTGCATGCTTACAAGTGCTGTTGTTTTCCTTGCTGTGGGTGTTTTTATAGTCAATTTTTTGGGGGGTTAAATTTTCTGGTGTTTCAGCCACAATATTCTGACAGTTAGTATTTGTGAGACTATATCAATAACTTTTCTGAGAATGAAGTAGTAATTAAAGGATAAAAGGAGTGATTAATGGGATTTACGAGTATCATTAGTACGAAAAACATACTAAGGATTCTGTATGGACTGGTACTGGAGGAGGTCCATGGGGCGGGGTGACACCATGAGTCATCGCACTGGGTGATACCAACCCTAGTGACACGGCTACAACCACCATAACAAAAAGCAAAACCTTCCTCCTCTTGAATTGAATAATGAAGAGCTGGATCTTTTTGCCGGGAGCTGGCGGATTAGGTAAGTGCAATCATTTACATTTTAGTATCACAAGTTGAAGAGTAATTAACTGGTTAGAGAACATGCAGTGGAGCCTGGCAGTCTGTAAGAATTGACTAATTAATTAGTTATTTCCATCCAGTATAGTTTTATTCTTTTCCTTGGAAACATGAGGGCTGTTTATTTCAGCCTTTAAGAGATCCAGAGCGGGGCTGCTCATTGGCCTTTCAGAATGGCGGGATAGAACAATAAGATTTTGTAACAACTGGGACACGTCAGCGCCTTCGTCAGGGGATAATGTGAGCTACAGAGAGGCCTTCTCATCTTTTGGCAAGGGCCCGTTATTCCTGTGTGTCTCTCTCCTGTGCTTTATGGGAAGGTTCGTACAGTAAATAATGGCTGACTGTGTAGGAGCTCTTTCTTCTTCTGCCAAGTTCTTTTTAGCTTTGGCGGCAATTTTGTTTTCCCTGTCATCATCTAATGTCTATTTATTTTACATTGCTACAAAGCCAGTGAAATTCCCTTATAAATCCCAGGTCATGAAGATGAAGCAGCAACTGGATTCCTTTTATTAAAATGTCTCCAGTGTCCTCTTCTTTTTCTAATTAGGTTCAAAGTGGTCAGTGAATTGCAGAGCCTCTGGGCTGGAATCAAACCCAGTTGAACAAGGCATTCCTAAAGGTCGTGCGTATATGAGCCTTGGATTTCATTAGAGGACAGGTATCAAAACTCAGATACTCTCTGGATGCATTGTGCGTCATCCCCACAAGGTCCTGTTCCTACTCAGGGAATTGGACCAGATTCCTCCCCTCCCTCTGCTCTGCCTCCCACAGCGCATACGATAGGCATTAGGTGTTCGGAGCCCGGGGCTACTACTCACTGAGGCTTCTCAGGGCTGCAGTTTTCTTTGTCAGCACCGCCACAGCATGAAGGTGAGAACAAGAAGCTCTGAAGCTGAAGAGAAAAAGATAAAAGGAAAAGTGTGCCAAAGAAAAGAGAGGCTCTTGAACTTCTCTGTCAACTCAATTTCTCTCTCTGCTCAGCTGCAGGCCTGTTCTGAAGATGGATGGGCATAGGTACAGCTGGTACAAGAAAGCAGCTGTGGTTTCCATCTGGGTACCATTTAGTAGCAGATAGAGGTTTTCAGGCCAAAGTCTCCTCCAGTCATTGTGGTTAGAGAGGGAAAGTGAGAGGCCCGCTGTGCTTTCCTCCACCTCAGATGCTATTGTTCCAAACCATTGCTTCTCTCTGTGTTGGCTCTTTATCAAAGAGAAGGGAATTATTTGATTGGGGGGCGAGTGGGTGGGGGAGTTAGCTGATGAGAGCTGGTGGAGTTTGGACACAAAGCATCTCATGGAATGCATTAAATATCAGATTCATCCAACACATATTTCTCTTATTGTCTGTCATTACCCTCCTCCCAAAGTATGGGACTGTCGGGAAAGACGGAGGTCTTGTGAGGAGTGATGTCAATGTTCCTGTCTGCACAGTGCAAAAGCAACTGGTTGAAATGTGAAAAATTCAATACAATGATCAAAGTTTGCTTGGGGTTGTGTTAAGACACCAACTTGAATTGTTTCCCTTTTACCTCTATGAAAGAATTGGCATGTGTGCCCATGGGATGCCAGGACAACCACCTGGGCCCATGAGGTTCTTCTGGACAAAAGTTTAAAAATATTGCATATCTGAAAACATTGTAAATAAGTTATCTGATTAAAATGCCTTAAAAATCCAATTTGCTAAACATTTTTAAATTACGTATTTGTGTTTTCCAGTTTGCTGTGTACCGGTGTGGCGTGAGCATTGATTAAATTGAGTGTTGTTTTGGAATAAATTTCTCCACACTTTGCTGCTTTCCAGCTGTTCCATCCATGTCAGGGGTGTCTACGAGAGCCAGGCTAGAGGCTGTTTTAGAAGATGTTTTGGAATCAGAAAGTTGGTGATGTTCTGTGAGAAAGTGGATGATTTTTTTCAAAGAGACAGCACCTCTGGTAAGCTCGAGGGCCCCAGGTCTTCATGTTATTCCTATTTGAGACCTTCGGTGTTTCACAAGCATTCACAAGAATTAGCAATTCTGATCGAGGGAGAGATTGCAATATCTTTTCTGGCAAACTGAGTTCCTTTTTTCTTGCCAACATGGACATTTTCCAACATTGGCCCCGATTCTTCAGCTTTCCTAATGTACTCAAGGTCAATATTTTTATCCCTAAGGAGAAACCATTGCTAAGAGCCACGGTCAAAGTCCATTTTATTTGTCCCTTAGTTTGTTGCCTTTTTACCTTTTCTTTCTTTTTTTAATGTTAGTAAGTGTGATGAAGCTCCTCTTGAGTTTTGGAAGGAAGAATTCATAGGGGAGAAGTGTGAGATGGGGTGTGGGAGCAGATAGGTACACAGGCTGACCACCTGGAGTAGTGCTGTCCAATAGAAATATAATGTGAGCACAAATGTAAGCCACGTATGTAATTTTATTTTTTTTTTAAGTAGGTATACAAAAAAAAAAAACAAAAACAAAAAAAAGGAAACCCCGGTGGTGTAGTGGTTAAGAGCTACAGCTGCTAACCAAAAGGTTGGCAGTTTGAACCCACCAGGTACCCCTTGGAAACACTATGGGGCAGTTCTACTCTGTCCTATACGGTCACTATGAGTTGGAGTCAACTTGACGGTAACAGGTTTGGCTTTTGGTTTTTATACTAAAAAAGTAAAAAGAAACAGGAACAATAAATTTTCATAATATATCACTGAACCCAGATTTTATAGATCCAAATTTAATATCCAATATAATATTATTTGGTCATGTAACTAATGTAAAAATTATTAATGACATAGTTTGCCTTCTTTTGGGGTACTAATTGTTCAAAATCTATTAATTTTAGACACCTGTAGTACCTGTCAGTTTGGACTAGCTTGATAGCCACTTGGGCGAATGGGTGCAGTATGAGGCGGTGTTGCCCTGGAGTGAGGAGATGAAGAGAGAACCATCTACTCTTGAGCACTTGCCGTGTGTCTGGCCTTGTAGTAGCAGCTGATATACATTTGGCTAGCCTTCACAACCCCCCTCGGAGGTGGCTATCGTTTTCATTTTACAGATGAACAGGGCAGGCACGTAATTATCATCCAAACAAGTGCCCTTTGGAAGCGCTAAGGCAACTATTATTAAGTACCCAGGGACAATTGGTGTACCCTGGGACTACCTGGGCCAAACAAGGATGAATGGTCATCCAAGAGATGGGGAAACAGGCTAGAATAAATTTGGAGCCCTGGTGGTGAAGTGTTTAAGAGCTACGGCTGCTAACCAAAAGGTCAGCAGTTCAAATCCACCAGGTGCTCTTTGGAAACCCTACGAGGCAGCTCTATTCTGTCCTATAGGGTCACTATGAGTTGGAATCGACTCGACGGCAATTTGCCTAAGATCACAAAGGTACTAAATGGCAGCACAATCTAAGATTTAAAGCCAGATCTGTTGGCCTCAAAAGCCTATGCTTGGAATCCACTTCCTGTATTCCTTCTAGAATCCTCCCTTGATAATTTGGTTAACCATTCTAACTTGGAAGCTCTGGTCTCAAAATCAGCTAGCAGCATGGTTCTCCATCCTGCAAGCAAGCCTCCAAGGCTCCCTCTGTTCTTAGAAAGGCCCTTCCAAGCAGGGGTGGATTACCCAGTAAGCAAGGTACAAACAGGCTTACAATAAGCAAGGTACGCATGGGCTTATTTGCGTTTACTTACTAATCGGTGGTACACAGTTTCATACGGGAAAAACAGGTGAAATTCTACACTACAGATGAAAGGTACTTACAGATTAGTAAGTCAGCACAGATAAGCCCATTCGTACCTGGTTATTGGGTAACCTGTCCCTGCTTCCAGGGAAGCAGAGCATGCCCAACATTTGCAAAAGAGGTGAGGAGCTGGCGGCAGACTCCTTGGTATGTTTATTTGGTCTCAGCTGGGGGGTTGTAGGCTTTCAGCAATATTTTCTGCAATGCTCTGTTTCACCTAGTCACTCTCCCTGTTGGTAGACATGTCACTGGAATCTATTCACAGACATGTAAGAGGGCCAGAAAGGTGGCAGCTGCAAACCTTGTTTTCTCCAGCTCTTTTTGGATCCTCAGAAAACCAGGTATCTCCTATCTCCAGTGTAAACAAGTGGATTCTCTGGTCCTTGGCTAGTGTTGTTTCTTTGCTTAGCTGTTCCTGGGATAATCTCTTGCTTAGACATGCAGACATTGCCCCCTTTAAGTGAGAGCCAGCGGAGTCCCTGGATGGTACAAATGGCTAATGTGCTTGGCTGCTAACTGAAAGGCTGAAGGTTCAAGTTCACCCAGAAACACCACAGAAGAAAGGCCTGGTGATTTTCTGCTTAAAAATCAGCCACTGAAAACCCTGTGGAGCCTAGTTCTACTCTGACACACACGGTGGTATCGCCATGAGTCAGAACTGACTTGGCAGCGATTTTTTTTTAAGAAGTGATAGCCAGCAGATCCTGACACGGCAGGAGAATTGTCTGGGAATAGCGCTATTGATGATAGCTAACGTTAACAGAACAGTTATGATGTGCAAGCCACTGCTTTTAATTAATTCACAGCTACTAACTTATTAATCCTAACAATAAGCCTACAGCGTAGGTATTATAATTTTCCTCATTTTACAGATAAGGAAACCAGCTCAGAGAGGTTAGGTAACATGGCCAAAGTCACACAGCTTATCAGTGCCAAAACTAGATCCCAGACCCAGGGCTGGCTGACAATGAAGCAGTGACATTACATTATAAAAAAATCAAACCCAGCACCATCACCAAGGGCATTGCTGGGAAAAATGGGGATAGTGCGCTTGTCATGTTGTCCCATTAAGCTTCCGTTGCCCCCAACTCTCTGAAGAATGTATTATTACCAGATTGAAAGAAAAAGGTGGGTTTTTTTTTTGTCTGTTTGTTTGTGTTAGCTTTTCCTACAATAGAACAAGTTCCTTGGAGTATGACTGTGGAACTGTTTTGGGCATTGATCTGCACCTTTCTGTCTTGGGCCAAGCGGAGCCTACCAAGCCTTTCAGTATGGTTGGTAAGCCCATTTAGAATAAAAGGTTAGCTTCCTGTTTCTCTGCGGCTGCTTAATTAACTATGCCCACATGTGAAAATTTATAAGCAACTCCATGTTTTTTTTTTCCCATTTACATTCTTCTGGTCAATAAGGGAAGCCCTGGTGGCACAATGGTTAAGCTTTAGGCTGCAAACCAAAAGGTTGGCAGTTCTAGTCCACCAGCCACTCCTCAGGAACTCTATGGGGCAGTTCTACTCTGTCCTATAGGGACGCTATGACTCGGAATCGGCTTGACAGCCATGAGTTTGGGGTTTTTTTTTTTGAGTCAATAAGGTAGTTCATCTAAAGTTATGATTACACATGTTTTCCACAGACTCAATAGAGCTGTTTTCAGGTGGAATACAAAAATGTGGCCCACCATTTTTCTAAAACTTCTGCTCAATTGGCTCTCCAGCTGCAGGGAGATTCCCAGGTGAAGCCGGACACCTGAGGGAGAGAGTGGCTTTCCTCTTCCTGTTCTAGAATAGTACCTTGCTGGACCCTCTCAAGTGCAAAGGAGAGATCTAAGCAGAATGTTATAAACCAGGGTTATTGTTTATACTGGACATATTTCAGAACTGCCTGTGACTTTAATATGAGTGGTTAAGTATCAAGTTTTATGTTCTAATTGGCATTTTTTTTTTTAAACATTGGTCTTTCCCTAAGGCTGAAACAGCCAAGATCTTATCTGTTGTGTTAATTGTTGATAATGAGCGTAAGACATGTAATGGCAGACAGTGTCCAAACTCATAGATTGTCCTTAGATAGAGAAGGGCTGGGTCTTCGCAAGATTGTAAAAGCAGAAGATGAGGTCCTGGGGACTGGCTGCAGGGAGAACAATCTTGTCAAGCTGTGCTCCAAAACAGCACAAGTTGGGTCTACAAAGTGTCATTGCCAAGTACCCCCCAAGAAAGTAAATGAAATAATCTTTCTCATGTTCTGTCTTTTTAGCAACCCTAGGGCCAGGGAAAAAATAAAATAAAAATTGTATTTATGGGCCTGGAAAAAATAGTGGTGGATTATCTCCCTCATAAAACCAACTTCTAAACCTGAAATGGTATTTCTTCCAGACTAATATTTTAGTTTATCTTTGATCATGATAAATTATTCTTTTTTACTTCTCTTTCTTTTTTAAGTCCTGGTTGAGAAAGAAGTTGGCAGTCCGTTCCATTGGAGCTTAAATGGACTTATTTATTGAAAAATACTCAAAAGCAAAAATTCTAAAGTGCTTCCCATTATACTCAGCTAAACCCACCAAGATTGCCGCATGTAACTGTCTGTGTAGAATTATGGCTTCAGACTTAATTTTCCATGTCTCTTGGTGCCAAATGGTGTTTGCTTACTCAGATTTTTGCTTGAATCACAATCTTTATTTCTCTTTTCCTTTTTCTTTTTGGGTGACTCAACGTTATGAGGAGACGATTGGGAAGTCTTGGGGGAGGGGTCTGAGGAAAGGGTTTGCAAAAGTGGTGGGGAAAGTGACCAGGTCTTTAAGCCTTTCAGGTCTGAAGAGATGTTCTTTACAATGGAACAACTGGAGAAGTTCTCAGCAGCAAATGGCTCACTTCACAAGATGGATACATGGATGTGCTGTCAATGATAAAAGAGAATAATTTCACCACCAAAAAATTACTGTTTAGAGCCAGTGAGGGTCCTGATGGGCTCTCGTCAACATGGAGGAGACAACTCTTCACATACACTAGACCAATGATGGGCCATCTCTCTCTTCTCTGCTTTTCTCCTCACTTCTCATGCCACAGCTTTCTGAGGCATTGTAGCCTCAATTAGAACCCTAGAGCAGGAAACTCGGTGATTCATTTAATCAGTAGTAGTAACAATAAAATCCGAACTGAACCCATTGTTGAGTTGATTCAAACTCATAGTGACCCTATAGGAAAGAATAGAAATGCCCCATAGTGTTTCCAAGAAGCAGCTGGTGGATTCGAACTGCCAACCTTTCGGTTAGCAGCCAAGCTTTTTAACCATGGTGCCACCAGGGCTGCTGATAAATAAATTACTAACAATAAAAAACAATTCCCAGCATTTAGGCCCTTCTGGTTTACAAAGTAGTTTCTCACTGATTATCTCATCTGAGATAATAGCCACTCTGTCACAATTCTGCTGCTCCAGAGAAGACTTTCAATATGCTTATTCTCACATCAAAGGAGGGGCTTTCCCAGCCCCTGGGAGTGGTGGTTAAGCGAGATTCCAAGGGTCTGGCTATCCCTTAGAACACAGGATGGAAGAGGAATAATTCAAAGGGAGAGCAGTGGACTTGGTACCATTATGAGAACAAGCTTTGTTTCTCCCACATGTATTTTTAACTGAACCCTTGGGACTTGGGGAGGTGGTTGGATGATCACATGCTCTTTGAATGCTGTATTGTGTTTGAAACATGAAGCTGCTTCATAAAAAGTTTGTATTGTGAAATGTCAAGTTTTTGGCATGTATCATATTTGTCAAGTGAGGTTATGTAAGTGGTAAGCTTTCCAGCATGGCCTCCCTTGTCTAGCCATTGGAGAAAAGGTTCACTGAGGAAGCCTAATCAATCAGAAGCCAGGCTGTGCTCATTTTCCAACGTTGTGAAGAACCACCCCCCAAAAAAGAACATTGAAAAGGAGAAATTACTGAATTTTGGAAAACATACTAAAACATATGGTATGTTCTTATGTTTTGGAGAGGCTTTTCTGACAGTGTAGATTGATCACACAAATTGCCTGTATGTCCAGGTGAGGAGCAGTCAAATTATTTATGTGTCTTGTAGATGGCGTATAGGTGGTTAAGTGCATCTCCCTTCACCTCCAAAGTCATTCAGCTGTTTGTTGAATAGATAAATCTCATAGGCAAAGCTTTGATGATGAATTACGGAATGGAATAAATGATGGAGAACCCCAAACTGAACTAAGAATCAGACAGTGATTCAGAAAGTGAGCACCTGCTGCCTGGCTTGGGCTGAGTTTAATGAAAATAGGATTAAGTGAGTAAAGTCATCAATGGCCTTTTGGAAGAGACCACAGCCTGTGTTTCCTCACCTGCCACTCAAAAATAAAATCCTAGTTACCCTTTGTTGCAAAATTGCCAATATTTCACAAAGTAGAGGTGAACTCCTTGTGTTGTTTCCTGGTTATAACTTTGTCTACCCCCACTGGCCAAAATGACCTGAGAAAACATGCACACACACACACACGTGTACAAAACAAAATTTGTTTCCACTGATTCCAACTCGTAGTGACCCTGAGGACCTGAGAACCATGTAAAATGGGCAGCTACAATAGATTTTGCCTGTTCCTGGTGTCAACTCTAAACTAATGTCTACAACCATTTTCCTAAATCTGATTCTATCTTGGGTCTGATCCTCCAGGTACTTACCTAGCTGCTCATTTTCCCGTATTCATCCTCAGCCTTTGGGCTTACCCCTTGGTAGGTGCTGCTGAGCTTCCTCCCAGGTGCCATTCCCATAATACTCCCTCTAGCTGCCTTGGTTATCAGCCCTGCTCCTATCTCTGGTGCTGGCGCAGCAAGTAGCACTCCCACTAAGCTGAGTCTATCTCTCGAGTGGGAACTAAAACTCTGCTATTGTAAATCCAAGATTCCTGCAAGTGTGCTGCCTCCCTCCACCGTAATGGGGAAGGAAGGGACAAATAAGGCAAGCATCAATTCCTAGGTGACACGCAAAGAATAGAAGGTAACTCCTCTCTGGTTGCAGTTATTCAGACTGTTGATTGCTTAAATACTAGTACACAAGGATAAAGCAGAGGATCAGTGAAAATGAGGGGAAACCCTCAATGAGATGGATTGATACAAAAGTACAACAATGGACTCAAACATGCTGAAGATCATGAAGGTGGCACAGGACTGAGCAATGTTTCATTCTGTTTTATATAAGGTCACAATGAGTCAAGATTGACTTAACAACAGCTAACACCACCACCACCAACGACAAAATGTTTAGCCATGGTGATAGGACCACATCACGGTTTTTTTTTTTTTTTTTTGGCACTTAGTAAAGAATTAGGCTGGGCTCAATTCAACGGAGACAGAAGAGAGACAAAATATTCATTCGAAAAATAGGCATGAGGACGGATGAACACAAAGACCACAACAGTAAATACTAGGTGGACTCAGGTTAGGGTTGGTGGCTTAGAGCAAGAGCAATAATGATGAAGCAATATCTCCCAGCAGATGACCAACTTGAGATATGTTTTAAAAGGAGTGGTGTGATGTGGCAAACACAAGGTCTTGTGCATAATCGAAAAATGGATTCCACATCCCGAGTGCCTTTTACAGGGTGTTCGCACTAAAAGTAGCATGGTGTATTTCTTTTCAGACATAATTCAATTTAAAAGTAGGAATAATTGAAAACACCATTTTGAATGACATGGATCTAAAAACTGAATAAAAAAAATGTTGACAACCCTTCTGGGCTCTTGCCACTCTCGCCTCTTTTACTGCGAGAGTAACTTCTGGAGCTCAAAATTTCTTCTGCTATCTGAGACGCTTTATGGTTCCTTTTAAAAGGCATGTATGTGCTGAACTAAGCCATGGTTAACTTCAACTCCTAAGCCAACAAGCCAATCAATCAACAAGTGCCTGATTCTACCTTCTAAATGCTATAGTTTCCTTGTAGTAAAATGAGGTTGAACCCATCAAGAAATTGATCTATGATACACTTATTGAATATCTTATGTGCCAGGCCATTAAAGGCATCTGGGGACACATAAAAACTAATGCCTTGTTGTAGTTCCAGATAGGAATTTTGTTGCTCAAACCACTATTTTATTATTAAGGTAGAGTATCAATTATTCTGGCCCTAATTTCCCAGAATTGGGTCAGATTTCACAGGTTAAGAGCACAGTGCTCCAGACTTTCAAGTCTGCCCAAGATTTTAGACACTAGCTGCAAGTTCAGGGGCTCCCAAAGCCACCCTCACTTCTGACCAACTGGCCACAAGTTTGGGGGTTTCCACTACCTCCTCAGGTTTATAATTCACTAGAATGTTTCCCAGAACTCAGGAAAGTACTATACTTAGATCGCAGTTTTATCACAGCAAAATGCACACAAAAGAAGAGATGCTTACAGTGAGATCAGAGAGGGTTCCGAACTCAAAGGCTCCATGTCCTTTCATCTTGGAGTCTGGGCACCTCACCCTCCCAGCACATAGGTGCTCACTTGATTATCAATCAGGGAAGTTCACCTGACCTTCTGTGTACAGGGTTTTTATTGGGGTTTCATGACATAGGCATGAATCATTAGTTATGAGATTGAACTTGATCTCCAGCCCCTCCCCTCTTTGGAGACTAGGCTTTTATGTGGTGGGTCTTCCTCACATGGCCAGCTGCTATCTTGAGTCATCTCTCTCTCAGGGGTGATTCGGAGCCCTCTATGAATAGCAAAGACACTCCAATCACTTGGAAAAGTCCAAGAGTTTAGAGATTACCTCCCAGGAGATGGAAACAAAGGCCATATCTTGGGGGTAATGTTAATTCTTCACCCTAAATAAAGAAAATTCCCTGGGTGATGTTTTGCCTCAGTGAACCCAGGACATAAATTGTTTGGCTTCCTGTATTAATAATTTCCTCTTCCTACTTCCTGATAAGCTTCAAGAAACTCCTAGAATCCTTACCTATATTCTCTCTCCTACAGAGCTGGGAGCTAGAGTACTCCTGAATCTTGCAATTATCCAGTTGTTCATGCTAGAACCTCAGATTCAACCATGACCCCTTCCTCTCCCAGATTCTCTTTGGCCAATTAAGTCCTGCTAATTTAATTCTTCATTAGGGCCGCTATGAGTCGAAATTGACTAGATGGCAATGAGTTTTTTTTGTTTGTTTGGTTGGTTTTTGGGGGGTAATTCTACCTTCTCACTGGCTCTTAAATTCATCCTTCTCATCTGCACTGGTGTTGTCTTTATCTTTTCGTACCTAGATTACTTGAATTACTTTCAAGTCGGATTCTCCCCTCTTTTGAATCCATTATCAATACTGTTGCCCGTTACCCTCAGGCCCATCTGTTTAAAGGCTATCAAGGACTCCTTATTACCTTCAGAATAAATTCAAGCTTTCCAGTAAAGTAATGATCCTTCAGGTTTGGCCTTTCTCTTACTCTCAACTTTAATTTTCTGCTATGTATCTTCATGTACTCTTTCATAAAGCCAAATGGTACTAATGCACTTGCTCCCTAAAAGGGTCATCTTCTCAAGCCTCTGTGTTTTTAATCTTACAGTTTCCTATGAAATGCTCCTTGCTGTGGCCCCTGTGCATCCCACCTTCTCTGGGACACCTTCCCATAGATCTTCGTGATGAGCAGGTACTCTTCGCTGTGCATCAACTCTGGGTTCCCCCCACAGACTAGCATGGCTCCCCTTACCAGCTAGCACAACTTTTCCCCGGACTGTTTGTTGGTGGTTCATCTCTTATCTGTGTCTTCCTAGGGTATTGGACTGAAGAGAGAATTTAGGTCTTATTTGCCCCCTGCACTATAAAAAATATAGCACCTGGCAATTGGCACAGTAAATGTATACAGCATGGATGTGTTTACAGGGTGACATTCTGCCAGTTTCCATGAAATAAGGAATTTTCTCATGTTTATATCTTCCGTGGGGCAAATCCAAGCCACCTCTGGCCTTTGCTTTGCAGATTACTCTGGTTTGAAAGGCTGGAGCCTGAGTTGAGGGACTTCCCTTTTTACTGATTGAATTGTGTCCCCCCAAAGTGTGTGTCAACTTGAATAGGCCATGATTCCCAGTATTGTGTGGTTGTCCTCATTTTGTGATCTGACGTAATTTTCCTAAGTGTTGTAAATCCTAACCTCTGTTTATGGTTAATGAGGCAAGATTAGGTTATGTCAAAGAGGATTAGGGTAGGATGGAACACACTTACTCAGGTCACAGCCCTGATGTGATGTAAAGAGGGTTTCCCTGGGATATGGCCTAGGTCACTCTTTATCTTACAAGAGATAAAAGGAGAGAGAAGCAAGCAGAGAGAGACGGACCTCATTACAACCCAGCAAGAAGAGCTAGGAGCTTTGGGCCCCGGGTCCTGCACTGATAAGATCCTAGACCAGAGAAAGACTGATAACAAGGACAGTCCTCTGGAGCTGACAGAGAGAGAAAGTCTTCACCTGGGGCTGGCACCCTGAATTTTGACTTGTAGCCTCCTAAACTGTTACTGAATAAATTTCTGTTTGTTAAAGCCACCTACTTGTAGTATTTCTGTTATAGCAGCACTAGATAACTAAGCTGTACCTCTTAGCCCATAATGACACTACACTTGGGCCTCTGAAAACCTCAAAGGTTTTCACTTAATACTAACAATTACTTGATTAGTGCTTTATAATTTTCAAAACGTTTCACAAATAGTATCTCTTTCTACCTCACTTCAAACATATGAGAATAATTCAGCAGGTATGTTTCTGATCCCCATTTGGGAGCTGGTGACTCAGAAGAGTTATTTAACTTGTTTGGGATCACACAATCAATAAATGGGGGCATGTAGTCACTCAGCTGGGACTATCGATCAGCTTTTTATTGGTGTGTAACACATTACCACAAACTTAGTGGCTTAAAACGACATGCATTTATTATCACATTTTCTATGGGTCAGGAATTCATGTATGGGTTAGCTGGGTCCTCTGTTGAGGGTCTCAAAAGGCTGAATTCAAGGTGTCAGCTGGGCTTTGTTCTCATCTGGAGCTCAACATTCTCTTCCAAGTTCATTCAAGTTGTTGGCAGAATTCAGTTCCTTGCGTCTGTAGGAAATGATGTCCTGTTTCCTTGCTCACTGTTGGCTTGGGGTTGTTGTCAGTGGCTACAGGCCACTTTCAAGTCCTAGCCACCTGGCCCTCTGACAACATAACAAGTTCCTTCTTCAAAGCCAGCAGGCAAATCTCTCTTCAGTCTATTAAAATGGTATCTTATGTAACCTAATCAAGGGAGAAACTAACCCTTGATTAACATATTGACAGGTCCTACCCACACCCAAGGGAAGGCAATTTCACAGGACAAGTACACCAGGGGGCAGGAATTTGGGGGACCATCTTAAAAATATGTCTACCACAGGCCCAATATCACCATTGCATTAAAACGCTGAGACTCTAAGGACTGGCCTGTCTCCCAGGCATAAATATGCTACTAAAAGTTTGCGAAGCCCTAGCGGCACAGTGGTTAAAACTTTCGACTGCTAGCCGAAGGTTGGTGGTTTGAAACCACCAGTGGCTTCGTGGGAGAAAGATGCAGCAGCCTGTTTCTGTAGAGATTCACAACCTCGGAAATCCTATGAGGTCGCTATGAATTGGAATTGACTATGGGTTTAAAAGGTTGCCATCGGCTCTGTGGTTTGGGTTATTTACGCTGAAAAAGTAATTCTTGGGTATTCTGGGGGCATTTTTTGTTCTGGGCAATCATGGTCCATTGAAATTAGTGACCTGTGAAGTGGAGATAGCTAGAGATCATCTGAACTCCTCAGTGCCTACGAATACCTCAGATAGACATCACAGTCCCTAAAAATTAACATCCAGGAATAGCTGGGCTTTGGGACTATAACTTCTCGGTTTTCTCTGTTAAGGCTTTAGCTAAAGAACCACCAGCAGTCACCGCAATGCACCTCTGGGACAGAGCCCTCTGCCAGCTGGTCTGTTAACTGGATCTTGTCACCCAGTGAGTCTGAGTTGAGTAAAGAGTTCTCTAAGCATTTAAGTTTCCTAGTTCTTTGATCTTGTGTTCTGGCTAGGAGGCCCTTGGACATTTACCCACTTGCCTCTGGGCAATTTGTGCCTTCTGTACTTCTGTGGGTAAAAAGTGTCTACAGCTTGCTTGTCAAAGGTCACTTTTTAAGAGTTGCTCTTAGCATATGTTGCTGTTCTGTTTCGGTGTGATGAAGGGAAAGAGCAGAGACATGGGACCTTTGAGGTGCTCACTCTTAGTCTGGGCTTATAGATCCTTGGGATTCCCAGGGTGGGGCAAAGAGTTAACATTCTCAACTGCTAACTAAAAGGTTTTTAAGGTTCAAGTCAGTTTAGAGGCATCTTGGGAGAAAGGCCTGGTGATCTGTTTCTGAAAAATCGGCCACGGAAATGGTTCTACTCTGACAACACACGGCATTGCTATGAGTTGGACTTAAATTGACAGCAACTGGTTTGATTTTGGTTTTTATAGATTCATGAATATGGAATAGGGTGTAAGCTGCTTCTCTTTCCAGCATTTGACTAAGACATTTTTGCTTAGAAAAAGCCAGAGCAACTTTTGTTTGATTTCTTTCATTAGGAAACTCACCAAATGTTTTGACCCTAAATTTCCTACTCCCTCTAAACAAATAAACAAAAAAGCCCAATGCCATCAAGCTGATGCTGACTCATAATAACCCTATCAGACTGAGTAGAACTACCCTATATGGTTTCCAAGGCTGAAATATTTATGGAAACAGACTGCCATGTCTTTCTCCCATGAAGCAGCTGGTGGGTTTTGAACCACCAGCATTTTGGTTGGCAACTGAGTGCTTTAACCACTGGGCCTCCAGAGCGCCTTTACTTCCTCTAGCCAGCTGGAAGACACCACGAGATGCAAGGAAACACTAATCCATTAAATTAGTCACAATAAATAAAATGTGTATATGAACTCTGTCTTGACCCATTTCTCTGTATTCACCCTTTTTATTCTATCTTAATTAGGTTTTGTTTACTTGCTTAGAAAAAATGGGGCATTTTGAGAACTGCTTTAGTTGAGATTTCCTTCTTAGTTTACACTTAGGCTATGCCAAGAGACACTACTGATACCAACACCATGTATTCATAAGCATCCAATATCTGCATGATACTCTATTCAGTGTTGCGGGCTCTGCAGTTGATGCGGGTCACACAGTGCAACTCCAGAAGTCTGAGATCAGGGGACTCCTGACTTGGCATGGCTTATCTACCTAGGTAATATCTATTAAGGAATAATTTTTTGGGAAAACCAATAGCTATTCAGTAAGTATCTAACATTTATTGAATACATTCACTCCTCACTTATTGACATGGTTAGGTTCCAAAGACCAGGTCATTATGCAAAAATTGGCATTATGTGAAAATGGAGGATGACCACATCAGATCACAATACGGGGTATGACTACGTCATTACATAGCTGCCAAATTACATCATAACAACACAACTGCCAAACTGCTGAGAATCATGGCCCAAACAAAGTTGATGATAATCTTTAACCATCACAGACAGCGTTACTAGCACCTCGCACCTCAGCATTTATTATTGCCAGACATACATTGTTAATGTGCAAAAAAGTTGGATAGTAGAGTTTTTACTATTGTTGTAAATGGGAAAGGTTGAACAATGAGATAGTCAAAAAGTGAGAAGTAGGTGTACTAACTATGCAAGGGAATCTACCCAGCAATTTTCACGCATTATTTCATTTAAACCTCATACCCTCTATGAAGTAGGGACTATAATTACCTCAATTTAGTGTTAAAAGTTGCAATTTATATTACCTAAGGGAAGAAACTTTTCAAGTATGCTTGTGTACTTGAAAAGCCAAATAAATTTTTTGCTGTGATATTTATAAAATATCTTTATGTATTTATCATAGAAGTTTTTTGAAGGTCCTATTAGCTACATGGAAACTCTAGTGGCATGGTGGTTGAGAGCTATGGACACTAGCTAAAAGGTCAGCAATTCGAATCCACCAGGTGCTCCTTGAAATTCTATGGGGCAGTTCTACTCTGTCCTATAGAGTAGCTATGAGGCAGAATCGACTTGAGAGCAGTGAGTTTGGTTTTATTGGTGTTAGTTACACAGTGTAATGTGTACTACAGAATCGCTTCCACAGTTGGTTGAAACATTCTATTAACTCCTGTTTTAATCGCTATGTAAATCAGTTAGGGTTGGTCCTTTCCAAATCCATATAATGCTCCCCTGTTTCCAACCAAACATTAGAGGGATTTCCAGGGCCACGGGTATGGCGAATTGTTTTCTGGTCCAGCCTTCCTCTGATGAATTCCTGGGAGGGAATCTGAATAGATGGTCACCCAACCTCCACTAAAATAATAGAGAGAGTGAAACAGTCTATCTCTTTAGGAAGTCCTTATATGTCTTAAACTGGGGTTCTCTCTTCTATGTAACAATCATACATGTGTTTATCACTCCATTATTAAATATTCAATTTCTAAGGATAGACATGATCACCTGACTCCCACTATAACATGCATCAAGTTCAGTTCAGTAAATCCATCCTCACTATTAAGAAAACATCTCCACATTTGCCAATGAAATAGAATCGAGAATCCAGACATAAATCTACCCACTTACAGTCACCTCGGAGCCCTGGTGGTGAAGTGGTTAAGAGCTTGGCTGCTAACAAAAAGATCAGCAGTTCAAATCCACCAGCCACTCCTTGGAAACCCTGTGGGACTGTCTTACTCTGTCCTATAGGGTCACTATGAGTTGGACTGACAGGACAGCACCTAATAACTACAACAAAGGTCACTTGATCTTTGACAAAGGCCCAAAGTCCATTAAACTGGTAAAAGACAGTCTTTTTAAGAAATGGTGCTGGCAAAACTGGATGTCCATCTGTAAAAAATGAAACAGGAACCATACCTCACATCATACACAAAAATTAATTCAAAATGGATCAAAGACCTAAATATAAAACTAAAAGTATAAAGATCATGGAAGAAAAAATAGGGTCAATGCTAGGGGCCATAATATACAGCATAAATAGGATGAAAACCGTAACTAACAAAACACAGACACTAGAAGATAAGCTAGATAACTGGAATCTTCTAAAAATTAAACAATTGTGCTCATCAAAATACTTCACCAAAAGAGTAGAAAGAGAACCTACAGACTGGGAAAAAATTTTAGGCTCTGACATACCTGACAAAGGTCTAATCTTTAAAATCTATAGGAAAATCAAACACCTCTACAAGAAGACAGGTAATCCAATTAAAAATGTGCAAAGGATATAAACAGATACTTCACCAAAGAAGACATTGATGCTCATGGATAGGAAGACTTAACATAGTAAAAATGTCTATTCTACCAAAAGCCATCTATACATTTAATGCACTTCCGATCCAAATTCCAATGTCATATTTTAAGGGGATAGAGAAACAAATCACCAATTTCATATGGAAGGGAAAGAAGCCCCGGATAAGCAAAGCACTACTGAAAAAGAAGAAGAAAGTGGGAGGCCTCACCTTACCTGACTTCAGAACCTATTATACAGCCACAGTAGTCAAAACAGCCTGGTATTGGTACAACAACAGACACATAGACCAATGGAACAGAATTGAGAACCCAGACATAGATCCATCCTCGTATGAGCAGCTGATATTTGACAAAGGACCAGTGTCAATTAACTGGGGAAAAGACAGCCTTTTTAACAAATGGTGCTGGCATAACTGGATATCCATTTGCAAAAAAATGAAACAGGACCCATACCTCACACCATGCACAAAAACTAACTCCAAGTGGATCAAAGACCTAAACATAAAGACTAAAACGATAAAGATCATGGAAGAAAAAATTGGGACAACCCTAGGAGCCCTAATACAAGGTATAAACAGAATACAAAACATTACCAAAAATGATGAAGAGAAACCCGATAACTGGGAGCTCCTAAAAATCAAACACCTATGCTCAGCTAAAGACTTCACCAAAAGAGTAAAAAGACCACCTACAGATTGGGAAAGAATTTTCAGCTATGACATCTTCGACCAGCGCCTGATCTCTAAAATCTACATGATTCTGTCAAAACTCAACCACAAAAAGACAAACAACCCAATCAAGAAGTGGGCAAAGGATATGAACACACATTTCTCTAAAGAAGATATTCAGGCAGCCAACAGATACATGAGAAAATGCTCTCGATCATTAGCCATTAGAGAAATGCAAATTAAAACTACGATGAGATTCCATCTCACACCAGCAAGGCTGGCATTAATCCAAAAAACACAAAATAATAAATGTTGGAGAGGCTGCGGAGAGATTGGAACTCTCATACACTGCTGGTGGGAATGTAAAATGGTACAACCACTTTGGAAATCCACCTGGCGTTATCTTAAACAGTTAGAAATAGAACTACCATACAACCCAGAAATCCCACTCCTAGGAATATACCCTAGAGATACAAGAGCCTTCATACAAACAGATATATGCACACCCATGTTTATTGCAGCTCTGTTTACAATAGCAAAAAGTTGGAAACAACCAAGGTGTCCATCAACGGATGAATGGTTAAATAAATTGTGGTATATTCACACAATGGAATACTACGCATCGATAAAGAACAGTGACGAATCTCTGAAACATTTCATAACATGGAGGAACCTGGAAGGCATTATGCTGAGCGAAATTAGTCAGAGGCAAAAGGACAAATATTGTGTAAGACCACTATTATAAGATCTTGAGAAACAGTAAACCTGAGAAGAACACATACTTTTGTGGTTACGAGGGGGGGAGGGAGGGAGGGTGGGAGAGGGTTTTTTTATTGATTAATCAGTAGATAAGAACTGCTTTAGGTGAAGGGAAAGACAACACTCAATACATGGAAGGTCAGCTCAATTGGACTGGACCAAAAGCAAAGAAGTTTCCGGGATAAAATGAATGCTTCAAAGGTCAGCGGAGCAAGTGCGGGGGTCTGGGGAGCATGATTTGCGGGGACTTCTAAGTCAATTGGCAAAATAATTCTATTATGAAATCATTCTGCATCCCACTTTGAAATGTGGCGTCTGGGGTCTTAAATGCTAACAAGCAGCCATCTAAGATGCAGCAATTGGTCTCAACCCACCTGGAGCAAAGAAAAATGAAGAACACCAAGCCCACATGACAACTAAGAGCCCAAGAGACAGAAAGGGCCGCATGAACCAGAGACCTACATCATCCTGAGACCAGAAGAACTAGTTGGTGCCCGGCCACAATTGATGACTGCCCTGACAGGGAGCTCAGCAGAGGACCCCTGAGGGAGCAGGAGATCAGTGGGATGCAGACCCCAAATTCTCATAAGAAGACCAAACTTAATGGTCTGACTGAGACTGGAGGAATCCTGGCGGCCATGCTCCCCAGACCTTCAGTTGACACAGGACAGGAACCATCCCCGAAGACAACTCATCAGAAATGAAAGGGACTGGTCAGCGGGTGGGAGAGAGATGCTGATGAAGAGTGAGCTAATTATATCAGGTGGACACTTGAGATTGTGTTGGCAACTCTTGCCTGGAGGGGGGATGGGAGGATAGAGAGAGAGGGAAGCCGGCAAAATTGTCAAGAAAGGAGAGACTGAAAGGGCTGACTCAAGACGGGGAGAGTAAGTGGGAGTAGGGAGTGAGATGTATGTAAACTTATATGTGACAGACTGATTGGATTTGTAAACGTTCACTTGAAGCTTAATAAAAGTTATTATAAAAAAAAAAAAAAAAAAAAGAAGACATTGAGGCAGCTACCAGGCGCATGAGGAAATGCTCACGATCACTAGCCATTAGGGAAATGAAAATCAAAACTACAATAAGATACCATCTCACCCCAACATTACTAACAGTAATCAAAAAGAAACAGAAAATAACAAATGTTGCAGAAGCTGTGGGGAGTTTGGAACTCTTATGCACTGCTGCTGGGAATACAAAATGGTACAATCATGTTAGAAAATGATATGGTGCTTCCTTAAAAAGCTAGAAATAGAAATGCCATATAATCTAGCAATCCCACTCCTAGGACTATATCCTAGAGAATAAGAGCCATCATACAAATAGACATAGGTACACCCATGTACCTATGTCTATTATTGACAATAGGAAAAATAAGGAAACAACCTAAGTGGCCATCAACAGATGAATGGATAAACTAACTATGGTGCATATACACAGTGGAGTACTATGCAATGATAAAGAACAATGATGAATCTTTGAAACATTTCACAACATAAATGAATCTGGACAGCATTATGCTAAATGAAATAAGTCAATCACAAAAGGACAAATACTGTATCAGATCACATTTATAAAAACTCATGAAAAGGTTTACACACAGAAAGAAACAATCTTTGATGATTATGAGAAAGCGAAGGGGTGGGGTGGGGAGGGAAAAACAATAACTAAACAAGAGGTAAGTGGTAACGTTGGTGAAGGCTAAGACAGTATACGATACTGGGGAAGCCTGAGCACAACTTGACCAAGGCAAAGTCATAGAAGCTTCATAGACACATCAAAACTCCTTGAGGGACCAAATTACTGGACTGAGGGCTGGGGATCATGGGGATATCTAGTTCAACTGGCATAGCGTAGTTTGTAAAGAAAACACCCTACTTTGGTGAGTAGCATCTGGGGTCTTAAAAGTTTCTAAGTGGCCATCAAAGATACTCCACTGGTCCCACACCGTCTGGAGCAAGGGAGAATGAAGAAAACAAAAGACACAAGGGAAAAATCAGTCCAAAGGACTAATGGACCCCAGCAACCACAGCCTCCACCAGACTGAGTCCAGCACAACTAGATGGTGCCTGGCTACTACCACTGACTGCTCTCACAAGGATCACAATAGAGGGCCCCAGACAGAGCTGGAGAAAAATGTAGAACAAAATTCTGACTCACAAAGAAAGACCAGACTTATCAGTCTGACAGAAACTGGAGAAACCCCAAGAATATGGCCCCCAGACACCTTTTAACTCAGTACTGAGTCACTCCTAAGGTTCATCCTTCAGGCAAAGATTAGACAGTCCCACAAAACAAACGATAATACACGTGGTTCAACCATGTAAGGGACACTAAATGGGCACACCAGCCCAGGGGCAAGGACAAGAAAGCAGGAGGGGACAGGAAAGCTGGAGGAATGGAAATGGGGAACCCAAGGTTGAGAAGGCAAGAGTGTTAACACGTCGCAGAGTTGGCAACCAATGTCACAAAACAATAGGTGCATTGATTGTTTAATGAGGAACAAATTTGCTCTGTAAACCTTTGTCTAAAGCACACACACATACACACACACATACACACACACACATACACACAAAGAAAGAAACCGTCTCAAAGCTCAAGTTCTTGTGATAGCTTGTCAGTGACAACAATGTCCATATGAACAGAGCACATTACATCACATAAGCCTCCTTTAGAAAAATTTAAAGTTTTTTTTTTTTTTACCATTTTGCTTTGGTCCTTTACAGTAAGTTAGTGCGGTTTACCTTTAAGCTGAGCATTAAAACAATGGTTGGATGTGTGAAGGCTGGGGGGTAGGAGGGTAGCAGGTGACAGCAGGGGTGTTTATGCCCAGGACAGGGTGTGTTTGAACCGGAAGGGCTTATGTATCGGTTACGTGGTCCGGAAGATGCACATTGAATCGAAAACTTCCAGAAAAACAAATGGCTATTTTCCAGCCAAGAGCAACAACGGCAGGATCCCTTCAACAAATGAATCCCCTGAGAAGCACCACCAGCCCCTGGGAAGCACCTCCAGCCCCCGGGAAGAGCCGCCAGCCCCTGGAAAAGGCCACCAGCCCCTGAGAAGGGCCACCAGCTCCTGGGAAGCGCCGCCAGCCCCACAGCATGTTGCTTCTCCACAGGGCAGGCTCACACAGCTGGACTCGCGTTGTGCAATGATTTGGCAGATTCAGGGAGATGAAAACTGGTGAATTCCACCAGAAGTTTCCCGAAGGTCACATTCAGGCATGTGTAATACATGGGAGTGCCATCCATTCATTTGCATGGTATTTGCATTCAATTTGCCAGTATTTGGTTGTCAACATATATTATTCCTTGTTATTTCTTGCCAAGCCATCTTAACTGTTGAGGAATTTATACCCCACAAGCACAGGGCAGAAGTGTGTGTGTGTGTGTGTGTGTGTGTGTGTGTGTGTCTGTGTTAGAGTGGAAGATGAAGGGGAGACGTACACATAAAATGATGGGAGATTAGAAGGATCATCAAAAAAAAAAAATTGTTTAGTGAAAATAAGAATGAATTAGGAAATAGATCTGAATTTTAGACCCAGTTTTTCAATGGGTTATTCTACTGATGGAGTCCTGGTGGTACAATAGTTAAGAGCTAAGCCTGCTAACCAAAGCAAAAGGGCGGCAGTCCAAATCCACCGGCCACTCCTCGGAAACCCTGTGAGGCAGTTCTACCCTATCCTACAGGGTTGCTATGAGTCAGAATCGATTTGACATCAATGGGTTTTTTGGTTATTCTATTGATAGGAGTACATGGGTGATGCAAACGGTTAACAACACTCAGCTCCTAACTGAAAGGTTGAGTCCACACAAAGGAGCCTCGGAAGAAAGGCCTGGTCATCTAATCAGCCTTTAAAAGTCCTGCGGAGCACAGCTCTGCTCTAACACACCTGGGGTCACCGTGAATCCAAATCAACTCAATGGCAACTGGTTTTATTGATTATCTTACAGATCAGCTGAGAGAGGTCTTTGAAAAACCACTTTACTTCTCTGGGTCATAGTTTCTTCATTTATAAAATGTGAAGGTTGAACTAGAAAATGTCTAAAGTTCCACCCGGCGCTAACAAAGCTAGAGACACGTTTTATCCTGAATGAACCACAGAATCTGGGAAGTTAAAATAATTCAGACAACTCATCTCTCCTCCAAATTCCAGGCATGGGTAGCACCAACTGAATCTAGTAAACCGTTAAGCCTTAATTACCCCTTAACATAGGCAGGATTTTGTTTCTCGCTTCCCTTAATTTTTCAGTCATTTTCTCTTCCTCCTCATTTCTTCTTGTCCTCTTAAGTGTCTTTTACCTCTCATTCTTTTTTTTTTTTTTTTTAAACATCTTGACTGAGACCATGAGGTCAGCAGACATTAATTGCATTCTTATGTATTGGCATAAAATTAATTAGAAAACTCATAAATCTCCCTGCCTGGCTTTGCCTGAGGTTTATATATTTTATGTCTCACCTAAACTGCTTCCCTTTGTGTAGGTATTTAAGGAGACCTCGGTCACTGAGAACCCTTTTTGCTCTACCTTTTTGAATGTAAAACTATTATATTAGAAGAAGAAGAAAAAAAAAAAAGCATGTCCAACAGTAAGGGTTCCAAGAGTGAAATCATCATCCTACCATCCTACCACACAAAGCCCTTTGGGTGTGTTTGTATTCATAGAACTAGCGCCTGTTTGTTTCTTCAGTTCACGTGTGGGTGAAAGCTACACAGGCTTCTTACTCTAGTTATTTATACATCTTTTAAAATCCATCAAAATTTCACTGAACTAATAAACCCAGAGCAGACATACTGTAGTATTTGTGAGGTAATGAATAGCACTCTTTGAAAAACTCCATCCTGTTTTGTAGGTAGCCCGTGGTGGTCAAAAGTTGCCCAGCACCCATGTGGGAGAACAAGACTTTAGATGGACAAAACCCTGTGGAGAAAGAACAGACCCACTTATTGGATGGTTAATGCTCACTCCCAGGAAAGAGAAAATTCCAGCCCAAATGCATCATTTCATTAGTTGATGCATTGAATAAAAAAAGGAAAAGAGTCTTTGGTCTGATAACACAATCGCTTGTATCAGGCTGTGAAGTCCCTAAGGAATCCTAGGAGTTATATAAGGAAAATTATGGATCCCCCAGAGCGTCAGTAATTGTTCTGACTGGACAAAGAATACCTTCTCTTAAGGTATTATTAGTAGTAGCATGAAAACATTTAAATGTAGCAAACAGAGGATCCTATAATATTTCCTGGTTGCTGGTTGTAGAAATTTAGAATTTGGGCTTTTATTTGTTTGGAACTATATCTTAGTATGATGAATTCAGAGCTTATCCACATACTATCACATCTTTGTCATTAATAGTTTGATATACATAAATATTTTCTCAGCAACACTGCAAGCTACTGGAGAGTGAGTACAAGGTTTAATCCTTTTATTTCTCTAGTTTTAGCAGACGCTGCTTCTGTTGTCTTTGGGTGTTGAGGGGTTTGCTGTCAAGAAGCTGGGGTGCTGACTGTGGTCAGGTTCCCAAATCTCTGAAGGCATATTCCAGCTAGGATCAAACTAGGCCAGCTATTCTGAAAATACTGAAAAATTCTCAGAACAAGTAAGACCATGGGGAAATAAGTATTTTTATTCTAGTGGGCTCTGGAAAGAAAAAAAGAAAGGAAGAAAAGAAGGGAGGGAGGGAGAAAGAAGAAAGAGAGAGAGAGAAAGAAGGATGAATGGGGGAAGAAGGGAGGAGGGATGGGGAGGGAGCCTTAAAACAACTAGAAAATAAGTTTCTGTTTGTAAAAACCACTCCTGGTGGTATTTTTGTTATAGCAGCACCAGATACACAAGGTAATAACTATGACAGAATCAGTTAAAATAGGGAAGGAGGAAGGGAGGGAGAGAGAGAGAGAGAAAGAAAGAAGCACAGAAACAAAGAAAGAAAAGAAGGAAAGAAAAAATGAGCTTCCAAGACTGGGAAGCTGGTGATGCCTAGGTTATTTTCTACCCCCCTGGTAACCAGGGACCAAGTTTTCTTTTTAAAAAATATCTATTGCACTTGACCGCCCTGTCCTCCTCACCTTTTCCCAGTAGCACATCCGCCTGGAGAAAGATCAACAAGCCTTGTGTTGAAAGTAGCTGTTTACCTCTCTCAGAAAAGGAAGGAGTCTCCTGGGAAGCAGATTTGAGGCTCATCTGAAACCCACCTCTGCTTAGCAACTTGTCTGCAAAGAGTTGAATAGGATTTGAAACTCAAAATCTAAATACGGGACAGACACCAGCAACGATTTCTTTTTTTCCTCTGCGACTAACAAATATTTGGAACAGAATTTGAGGCCCAACTACAAGCAGCACAGAAGCAATCTGGTGCAGCCCTAGGAAAAAGAGCTTGTTGGAAAGGAGGTGGCCTCTGTGGGCTGGGCTCCCCTGGCCTTCTCCCGTTCCCTGTGTTTCGTACATTCGGATGAGTAATGAGTGAACTGTAGACCACTATACACCAGGGCATAGCTTTTTCTGCTTTTAATGTTCTTCATTTGCTGCTTCCATATGCTAGAGTAATTCTCCAAGCATTTAGTCCTGGTACATTAACTGGCCATTCTGGGTGGGAAGAGAATGTCAGGCTTATAAAACAGCCGATAAAAGAGTCTTGCACTGTGTTTAGACAAAACACACTTTTCTGTAACCAACCTAAGCAAATGGGATTACCTTGGAGCTGTGAGCTTCAAAGGGTAAAGCTAACCTCACCCCCAAAGCTAGGTCCAGGAGTGTGTAGATGTGTAAGTAAACACAGACCAGGCTCATTTCCAATTCTGGGTTTGAGTTGCTCTCTACAATTTCTCACCCAGTAAAGAAGAGAACTGCCTAGCTGTTCCTTCTAAGTGAGCTGGGAGGGGTCCATGGGCTTCTGGGATTTAGCAGCGCCAGAGCAAAGAGGTCAGTTTCTCAGGATGCCAGGCCCCCCAGCAGAAACTGACTCCATAACTGTTAAGGATTGAATTGTACCCCCCAAATATGTGTTGTAAATCCTAACCCGCATAGAGTCGCTGTGAGTTGGAATTGACTCGACGGCAATGGGTTTGCATTTTCTGGTTTTATACCTGTGATTATAGCTCCATTTGAGAATGGGTTTACTTTGTTATGTTGCTGAGGTAGTATTAGTGTAGAGTGTGTTTTAAGTCAATCTCTTTTGAGATATAAATAAGTAAATCGATCAAGCAAGTGAGCAGAGATGAGGGGAAGATGGACACCAGGTCACATGAGACGTCCAAGGAACAGAAGCTGAAAAGAGACAAGGACCTTCCTCCAGAGCCAATGGAGAGACAAAGCCACCTCATAGAGTCGACACCCTGAATTCTGACTTCTTGCCTCATAAACTGTGAGAAATAAATTTTTGTTTGTTAAAGCTTTATGCTTGTGATATTTTTGTTATAGCAGCACTAGACAACTAAGACGATAACTATAACAGAATCAATTAAAATAGAAATAATCAACCAGTCCTCACTACAGCCAAGCTACTTCACTCCATGGGCAGAAATGATAATCCCTGTCATATACAACCTCTTCTGATAAATTTGCTATGGAGTCGTTCCCAACTTAAGTGACCCCATGTGTGTCAGAATAGGACCGTGCTTTTCCACAGGGTTTTCAGTGACTGCTTTTTTTTTCAGAAGTAAATTGCCAGGCCTTTCTTCTGTAGCCCCTCGGGGCAGACTTAAACCGCCATCTTTTGGTTAGCAGTCAAGCACATCAACCATATGCCCCACCCAAGGATTCCTCCTGTAAATTAGATTTATTGGAATACTCAGTTCTGTTGATGTCTCAAAGTGTCAGAGCCCTGAGATTTTCTTTTCTTCCTCAGAAAATGAAAAATAGTTAGGATGCAAATTTGGCATACTGGTCAATTACCCCGTGAAATGGTTCTGCCCTGCTAGTTTTTATGCCATCATGCAAACAAGGTGAAACCATCAGGGGCAGATATAATTTCCATTGCTCAGAAAGTTGATTTCATCACTGTTTTATCTGAATGCATTTAATCATTAAGGTTGTTTTGGTTCATCATAGTCAGCATACTGGCTGAAGTTTAGGGCAGAACAATCTAGCCAGAGTCAAATTTTGTCCTCTCGAAGCTGAATCTATTTATGCTATTTTCCAGAGGGGTTAACCTCTCCAAGAACGGAATATGTCTGCTTTGTATGAACTGACCCTTCCAGAGGGTTTTCCTAATTTGTTGAGCTCCATTCCTGGAAACATGACTAGCAGTGTGCTGACAATCTATGCCGGCTACTTATGTTTTAAAAGCACAGAGATCAGAACAGTTGAGTGACTTTTCCAAAGTCATAGAATAAATCTGCTTTTGAGATGTTAAAAGAAACCAAGTTTTCCAAAAATGCACTTTTGTCAAATGCTGAATTAATTGGGTATATTGGTGGGAAGTGGGACCAGACAGAGTTGATTGCAAAGAGATACCAGCAGGGCAGCAGGCTTTGCCTTGGATCTGGAGAGTAAGTAATACAGTTGAGTAGCAGAGTCCCTTATGGGTATATATACAAAAGGACAACCAAGGATTGTTCTGAGGGGCAAAGCTGTGTTGAAAACTTGGAACTCATCAAAGTTAAGAGAAGGGAATCGATCACAGGCTGGCTTAAATTTCACTCACTGCCGTTCTTGCCCACACTGGTACAGATTTGGCCACTCTTGTGGTGACTTGGACCCCAGGGAACTTGGAGAGCATCACAAAAGTTCTTGACTAAACAGTAACAAAGTTGACCAGTTGACTTCCTAAGTGCTTCTGAATGAAGATCTTTTAGGTTGACAAAGGCCATTATTAAGCAGTCATGCTGGGAAAGCTGGCATGCCAAGAGTTACCTGCAGATTTTGTTTGCAGGCTTTGAAATTTGCCCCTTTGCTCTCAACCTCTTGGCAGAATAAAATTAAAAAAATAAAATTTATTTATTTACAATAAAATACAGGGGGCAAAAAGCATCATTCTCAGGTTCTTTCCACCTCATCTGTGAGTGGAGCCATTGCCTCGCTGGAAGCGCCTTTCTTCTGGCAGAAGAATGAATGGATGGCCTGAGAGATCGCTTTGTGTTCCTAACTAGCCAGACCAGCTCAGTGCTGTGTTGTGATGTGACTTTAACCATGATGGAATTGACTTCATGACAATGGTTTGGTGGGTTTGGAAGGAGCCCTGGTGGCACAGTGGTTATGTGCTGGGTTGGCAGTTCAGACCCACCAGAGACCCACCAGTCAGTCTACCTCTGTAAAGATTACACTTTGGAAACCCTACGGGGCAGTTCTACTATGTCCTAGAGGGTCGCTATGAGTTGGAAACGACTCTACAGCAGTAGGTTTGGGTATGAGTTGGTGGATTTGGTGAGTTTCTCTCACTCTTTGTTTTCCTCTGACATATACTTTCCCATTCCTGTCCTCCCAAAAAGAAGTTTAGGGTTCAATTTTGGTTATTTTTATGGATTGAATTGTGTCTCCCCAAAATATGTGTCAACTTGGCTAGGCCATGATTCCCAGTATTGTGTGATTGTCCACCATTTTGTGATCTGACGTGATTTTCCTAGTGTTGTAAATCCTACCTCTAAGATGTTAATGAGGCAGGATTAGAGGCAGTTATGTTGATGAGGCAGGACTCAATCTACAAGATTTGATTGTGTTTTGTCTAATCTCTTCTGAGATATCAAAGAGAAGCAAGCAGAGAGACAGGTCATCAAGAATGAAGAACCAGGAGGGGAGTGCATCCTTTGGACCCAAGGTCCCTGTGCTGAGAAACTCCTACAGCAGAGGACATTTCCCAGAGCCGATAGAGAGAGAAAGCTTTCCCCTGGAGCTGGCACCTTGGGTTCAGACTTCTAACCTCCTAGACCCTGAAAGAATAAATTTCTCTTTGTTAAAGCCATTCACTTGTGGTATTTCTGTTATAGAAGCACTAGATAACTAAGACAGGTACTACATCTGGTTCTCAAGAGAGGCAGACTTCTCTTTTCCATTTAATTCTACCTGATCAGGTTTGGAACTGATATTGACCTAATGTCTCCTATGCATACATACATTTGAGGTATCTCTGTGGATGGCAATGACTCAGGTTAGGCCAAACAAGAAGGGGTCTGAAAGATATATATATTTGGATAAACAAAATCAAGCCTAGGAGGTAATATTTATTTATTTTATTCTTACGGTAGACACGAAGTTTCTGGATCAAAGACAGATCAAGGACTTACTTATGGCCATCTTATTGCTGATTCTCCACGCCCCATTCTACTGCAGGTAACTGGATGAAGCAGAGGTCACTCACACGTACAGAGGAGGGGGAGTCCATACTGCACGAGAGGACCCCTACAATTATGAGCCTGGAAGCTCATATAGGAGCTGACACACCATCTCTCCTTTACTCTCAAAAGGAGTGAAAATTTGTTCTGCAGCACAAACTTTCTCTGAGAAGAAAAAGGAAAGGTAGCTAAGTTGTTACAACCCTTTGGAATGTATGCCGATGGCTTCAGGAAAGATAAGCCTATAAATCTCCAGGGAGTAATTATTATCGTTAACTTCGGAGTCTTGTTTGCCGTTCTCTCATCCTTTAACCCAGGTTGCTCAGAAAGCCCTGACCATGCAGAAACATGAAAATATTTGTGTAGTTTTCTGACAAGGGGATGTTCAATTAAGGAGTCAGCACTGAAAGGAGTCTACGAAGTCTGATTGAAAGAAGGCAGAACATCAGAAGGAATGAGACTGGTGAAAGCTGATGCCAAGGAAAAGGCAATTTTCTCTCCCATCTGTTGGGTGCATGTGGGTGGGCTTAGATCAGTAGATATTGATGGAGCTGGTGACCTGTTGGGCAATGCAACTCCATTTTAGGCAGATTAGAGAAAGAATTACCTGGTAACTAGTTTCAGCGATGGCAGAGGTGGCATGGTATAGCCGACAGGAAGGCAATGGGGTTAACAGTTAAAAGGAAGGGAAAGGGAGCTAGAATTTATTTTAAAACCACGTGCTAGGCCCTGTAGTCTACGTTCCGTTCCGTTCCGTCCTTGTGTCAAACACCCAAGTGCAATCGATTTACTGATAAGAAACTTGAGGCCTATACTGATCAGTGGAGTTCCAGAGTGGTGTAAATGTTTAACGTGCTTGGCTGCTAACCAAAAGTTGGAGGTTCAAGTCCACCCAGAGGTGCCTTGGAAGAGAAGCTTGGCAATCTAATTCCAAAAAGTTAGCCATTGAAAACACTATGCAGCACACTTCTACCCTGTCATACACAGGGTTCCCATGAGTTGGAGTCAGCTCAAAAGGAATCGCTTTTTTATAGTGAAAAAAGTGGTGAAGCTAATATTGAACGTCAAGTCTGCCTGACTCCCAAGTCCATGATTGTTACTTTCCACCGTGCCAGGTCTGGGTAGCTGCTCTGCACCAGCTGGATACCTTACACAAGTCATTGAACTTGTTTGAGTTATAGGTTCCTTACTCAAATAATAATAATAAATACACACACTAAATTGGTCTGCCTTTTCCTTGGACTGCTTATAAGTTAGGCAATATACTTGGAAATATTTTATAAAACAATATGCTACAAAAATTTTAGTTGTTTTTATGATTAATCAAATCCAGGAAAATATTGTTACGATTTTCACCTTTGGGAAGTTGTTTCTAATTTTTTACCATTATGTTTAATGCTCCAGCGAACATTAGTTCATACTGCTTTTTCCCTCCTATTTTATTATTTTCTTAAATGTGGACAAACTGAGATCCACAGAGAATAAGTAATTGGCCAAGATCCCACAGTAGGCTGGCTTTCCCACATTATTAAATAATATATACCCTGACCGTGGGATTCGACATTGGTCTGTTTAGGGGTGGAGCCTGGGGGCTGGGAGGCTTCTTGAAATGTTTCATCCGTGAGCTGGTGGCCTCACTTCAGCTATTGCTGCCCAATGTTGATGTCTAGTAAATGGACAAGAACAATTGTACTTTGAACATTGGGGTAGGTGGGTATTATTTACATCACATTGGAATAAAAAGCTTCCTGTGAGGAATCTCTCTCAACTGGTGCAATGGAGATGCCAAGCTTTGTCTTGCAGCCTTGCTGGCACAGCTATGGAGAAAAGACTTAGCTCATCGGTGATACAGTGGAATGGAGGGAGAAGCCCCAAGGGAGGTGGGTGTGGCACATGGAAGGAAGTGCTTCTTATAAATTAAAAAATGGAGAGAAGATGTCATCAGTTGGTGGGCTTTTTATTACGCTCATTGTGTAATTTGTTTCAGCTCCCTCCTCTGGCTCCCAGTTGACTCTTCCTCCCCATCTCTAAGGACTGGAAAGGATTACAGTGTCCAGAAATCATGTGGATGCTCTTCAGAGTCATTCTAAGAACTGGGCGAAAAAGAGAACTCTGGAGTTGTTCCCTTACTGGCTTTAAAAGATGATGAAACACAATGAGTGTTCCAAGTGCTTAACTTCTCTTCGGCTATGGTCTGAAATTTGGAGCCTGGGGCACAGGAGTACAAGCAAGGACTTGTAGTCCTCTTTTTGGAGATAGGATTTTCATAACCAGATGGCAACGGGCAATGCGGGGCACCTGATATCACATCGTGTCCTTTCTCCATGTAAAAACCTACAAGGCAGAGGTTCAATATGTATTAGTGTGTGTATATGCTTTATTGTTGCTGTTAGTTGCCGTTGAGTCAGCCCGTGACTCATGCACAACAAATGGAAATGTTGCCCTGTCCTAGACAGCACCATAGTGACCTATAAGGTTTTCACTGTCTCGTTTTTGGGAGGAGATCACCAGGCCTTTCTTCCTACCCTTGGTTTGGAAGCGCCACTGAAAACTGTTCCGCGTCATAGCACCATGCAAGCCTGTAGTGATAGATGAGTGGTGGCTGTGCATGAGGGCCATTGGCTGGGAATCAAAACCGGTTCTCCCGCATGGAAGGTGAGGCTTCTACCTATGAGCCATCATTGAACTCTGTATGTGCTTTGCTGTTGTTGTTGTTGTTAGGTGCCGTTGAGTTGGTTCTGACTCGTAGCGAACTCACGCACAACAGAATGAAACACTGCCAAGTCCTGAGCCATCCTCACAAACATTGCTGTGTTTGAGCCCATTGTTACAACCATCAGGTCAGTTCATCGCACTGAGGGCCTTCTCTTTCACTGACCCTCTGCTTTACCAAGCATGATGTCCTTCTCCAGGGACTAGTCCCTCCTGATAACATGTCCAAAGTATGTGCTTTAGGGTTTAATAATTTAAACTTTCCACTTTAATTATAACGTTTTTTATATATATATATATTTTTATATATTATTACTTAAGCTCCATATAATGGTTAATTAAAAAAAATAAGAATCATATAGGTCTAGTTCTGATTCTGTCAGAAAGTGTTTAACAAAGGGTTGGAAATATAATACCAGTGATAGTCATATAATCCAAATTCCTCACTTGGGCTCTCTAGACTCTTGGTGATCTGGACCTGGCTTGTCTCTAATCTCCTCTCTTCTCCCGTACACCTCATCTTCCACTGGCTCCTGCTGTCCCTCACACACTGTGTTCTTCCTACCTTAGGGCTTTGGAACACTCTTCTCCAAGTCTTTTCTTACTAACTACTTCTGTTTACTCAGACCATAGTTCAACAGGATCCTCTTTATATAGCCTTCTCTGACCGTCTTATCAAACTTGACCCACCTTATCTCTGGGTGGCACTAATGGTTAAGCTCTTGACTACCATATTTTTACATAAATAATGAGTTCATTATACTTTTTTTTGCCTACTGTGCAAACCCTCCCCCTGCCCCCGCTGCCCCTGTTTTTTTAAGTTGTGTTGTATGAGTGGGTGTGTTATTTATGTGGCTGCATTTTCTTCAGAAAAATACGGTACTATCCAAAAGGCTGGTGGTTGGAACCCACCCAGAAGTACTTCAGAAGACAGGCCTGTGGTGATCTGCTTCTGAAAGTTCACAGCCTTGGAAACCCTGTGGAGTACAGCTCTACCCTGACACACAGGGGGTCACCATGAGTTGGAACAGACTTGACGGCAACTAACAGCAACAAAAACATCCCCAGTCACTCTCTATCCCAAGTTAATTCTGACTCATGGCGACCCCATGTGCTACAGAGTAGAACTACTCCACAGGGTTGTCCTGGCTGTAACCTATATGGAAGCAGATCGCCAGGTCTTTCTTCCACAAAGCTGCTGGGTAGGTTCGAATTGCCAAAATATAAATCAGCAGCCAACTGCAAACAGCTTGTGCCAGCTTTTCTATTCCCATCACTCTGCTTTATTTTCTTCCCAGTATGTGATTTTATTTTATGCATCTGTTTACATGTTTACTGTCTGTCTTCTCCACCAGAATGTAAGCTCCATGAGGGCAGGGACCTTATCTTATTTGGTGCTGTAACTTCGTTGTCTACTACAGTGCTTGAGTTACAGTAAGTGCTCAATAATATTTGTTGAAAAAATGAAAAAGTAAAAAGATGGGGAGAGGTTGAAGAAGAAACATGTCGCAGCTATTTTTAGTGCCATTATTTACTGACCACATTCATTTATCGCACTTTTGAAAATGGTCCTGGTTAGCCTAATCGAGTAATTTCTTTTCCTTGTGACTGCTAAGATAGCTGAATCAATTCCACCCCTGCTTTTAATTGCATCACAAGACTGAACCAACCTCAATCTGAAGCGTGCTCCAGTTTTTCCAGAAGCACTAGCTTGCATTGTTGATTAGTGTTTGTTTATTTATTTGGCACTTTTATTTATTTATTTATTAAATTTTAAGTTTTTAAGAAAAGGGGTTTATCTTCTGTGGATCTATTTATGTTGGCATTCAAAGTCACTATGTATCAATACCTTTACGTAGATCGACAGGCAGTTGTTCAGACAGAACAAGGGGCTACTGATTGACTTAAAGCCAGGAAAGGTGTGCATCAGGGTTGTATTCTTTCACCACACCTATTCAATCTGCATGCTGAGCAAATAATCCAAGAAACTGGACTATGAAGAAGAACGGGGCATTGGGATTGGAGGAATACTCATTAACAACCTGTGTTATGCAGATGACACAACCTTGCTTGCTGAAAGTGAAGAGGACTTGAAGTGCTTAGTAATGAAGATCAGAGACCACAGCCTTCAGTATGGATTACACCTCAACATAAAGAAAACAAAAATCCTCACAACTGGACCAATGAGCAACATCATGATAAACGGAGAAAAGATTGAAGTTGTCAAGGGTTTCATTTTACTTGGATCCACAATCAACAGCCGTGAAAGCAGCAGTCAAGAAATCAAAAGACGCATTGCATTGGGCAAATCTGCTCCAAAGGACCTCTTTAAAGTGTTGAAAAGCAAAGATGTCACCCTGAAGACTAAGGTGCGCCAGACCCGAGCCATGGTATTTTCAGTCACATCATATGCATGTGAAAGCTGGACAATGAATAAGGAAGACTGAAGAAGAATTGACACCTTTGAGCTGTGGTGTTGGTGAAGAATATTGAATATACCATGGACTGCCTAAAGAACGAACAAACAAATCTGTCTTCAAAGAAGTGCAACCAGAATGCTCCTTAGAAGCAAGGATAGTGAGACTGTGTCTTACATACTTTGGACATGTTGTCAGGAGGGATCAGTCCCTGGAGAAGAACATCATGCTTGGCAAAGCACAGGGTCAGCGGAAAAGAGGAAGACCCTCAACAAGGTGGATTGACACAGTGGCTGCAACAATGAGCTTAAGCATAACAATGATTGTAAGGATGGCGCAGGACCGGGCAGTGTTTTGTTCTGTTGTGCATAGAGTCGCTATGAGTTGGAACTGACTTGACGACACCGAACAACAACAAGAACAACAACATGTATCAATATGTATATAGGAGAGGACATTCAGGTTGGGAGAAATTGCTAGGGAGATCTGGACTATTCCACATAAGGTAAAGTGGTGTCTTATTTGCCTAGTGCTGCTGTAACATAAATTCCACACAGGGGTGGCTTTAAAGAACAGAAATTTTTTCTCACAGTTCTGGAGAAAAACCCAAATCTGGGTCTCTGCAGTGCCAATTTCTTCCTTGCAGGTAGTCCTGGGCTTTCCTTGGTTCCTTGGCTTATGGGCAATTCTCACTTCATGTCTGTCTTCCTCTATGTGTATGCATGTCTCTGCAACTGATCTGCTCTTTTTATAACTCAGAAGTGATTAAATTTAGACCCCACCCTACTTGGCCATGATATAATTCACCTAACAAAGAAAACTCCATTTCCAAACAAGATTGTTGTTGTTGTTAGGTGCCTTGGAGTCAGTTCTGTCTCATACCAACCCTGTGTACAACAGACTGAAACACTGCCTGGTCCTGCACCATCCTCACAGTTGTTGTTATGCTTGAGCCCCTTGTTGCAGCCATTGTGTCAATCCATCTCATTGAGGGCCTTCCTCTCTTTTGCTGAGCCTTTACTTTACCAACCGTGATGTCCTTCTCCTGCTAACATGTCCAAAATATGTGAGACGAAGTCTTGCCATCGTTGCCTCTAAGTAGCATTCTGGCTGCAGGTCTTCCAAGACAGATTTGTTCATTCTTCTGACAGTCCATGGTATGTTCAATATTCTTCACCAACACCACAATTCAAAGGCATCAATTCTTCTCCAGTCTCCCTTATTCATTGTCAAGCTTTCTCATGCATATGAAGCTATTGAAAACACCATAGCTTGGGTCAGATGCACCTTAGTCCGTAAAATACTAAGGACTTGAAGGGTTAGGATTCCAATATATATTTTAGGATAAACACAATTCAGTCCATAACAGGTGGGATGGTGGGACTCAGAGAAGTAGGGTAAGGTGAGAAGAGTAAGAGAGATGGTTGAAGGCAGTGTGATCCTTTCCTATGCTCTTTCTCCATGACCCAAATCTTCAGGAAAGCCTACTGAGCTCATGGAAGTTGTGTGGAAACGGAGAAATAAGCTGAGTTTCGGTGTCTGCTTCAATGTTGTATGGAAGAGAATTACCACAAGAGAAAACATGCCTGTAGAGAGAGGTGATTAGGATGTGTAATTCCCTGAGAATCTGTAAAAATCATATGGATGTGTTAGCACTTCCACAGGTCATGGAATGAAAGTTTCAGCCCATCTGATCTAGGTGTTAAGGGTCATCTGAATTACATATATGTACCTGAAGATGAACACACACACAAAAACCTAAAGAGACTAAAACTTAAGTTTTCCCTGCAACAGGACAAATTAAGGCTCCTATCCCTTCTCATTCATTTCTGCCACTCATCTTTATAACCTTTGAAATGGGTTGCTGCTAAGGCTGTCAGGTAAAGTATTAGCATATTGATATGCCCGGCCCTAAACCAAACCAAAAACCAAACCCATTGCCTTCAAGTCGATTTTAACTCTTAGCAACCCTATAGGACAGAGTAGAAGTGCCCCATAGGGTTTCCAAGGAGTGGCTGGTGGATTGCAACAGCTGTCCTTTTGGTTAGCAGCCGAGCTCTTAACCACTATGCCACCAGGGCTCCAAATAGAATTTAAAAGGAGATTTATGTCTGGTTGTCCTAGTTTCTGCCCTTATACTATTCTGACTTTGGGAGGTAGGCTTGCTTTTTACTGCCTATCTCTGAAATTCAGACATATTCTACATTTGGCACAGTGGGCTGGAGTCCCCAGCACCAGGTGCTGGATCCCCCTGATGTCTTGTCTGTTTGGACCATGACCAGCAATCTCCCTTTACGAATTGCACCACTTCACTATTTCAGCTTTTGCTACCAGGTCACTTTCTTGGATCTTTATTAACAAAGCCCTTTTTAAAAATCTGTTTAGTTTATTCCAACAGGCGACATTTCTGGACCCTAATTTCAGCTTTGGTCCTCATGTCCCACTGTTCTTTTCCCTTTGGTAGCTCTCCTGATCTTATAGTGTTGCCTTCAAGATTTTCATTGCTCTAGATTTGTCTATAGACTAATGTCAATGGACATAAGATCATTGTTAGAGCTTCTTCTCACCTGTCTTTTTAAGAATTTTCCAAGTCCTAACCAGGCTCTGCCACATCATGTGACCATGAACAAAAGAACAAAAGAAAGGAGAAAATCTAAGAGTTATCAAGTGCCCGTTGTGTTTCAGTATGATGATCCCATTTTACGGATAAGGAAACAGAGGCTTAGAGAAGTTGAGGTCACATGGTTAACTGGTGGCAGCTCTATGATTCAAACCCAGGTCTGCCTTAGTTCTTTGCCTCTGCTTTGTCTTTTGTACCACATTGCTTCAATTTATTTGAACACAAATCAAATAACCCCTGTGGGTCTTACTTTCTCACCTTTAAAATGAGGAGGATTGTACTGGAAGATATCTAAACTCCGTTCTTACTCTAAAATTCACAAATTTTGAGACTTGGATCATTAATCTTCTATGGCTGACCATCGCCTAGTGATCACAGGTCCCTTCCCTACTGGCCATAGTGAAGCACAGGAAACAAGACCACCATGAGTGCTTCAGGCAGAAAGTAATTTAATTTGGGGAATTATGGGGTGGAACTGAAGGAATTATTGGAGGGACTGAAGGAATGGGGACCAGGGGCCCAACACGGAATTCTTCAGGAGCTCTGACTCTGGCATCAGAGACCGCGGTTACACTGCATAACTGTCTCATGATAACTGTGAGACTGATGGCTCAGTGCTGAAGCCCTGCACACAGCCAGCAAAACAACTTCTCAGTTGTCACACCTCTGTAACCTGATTTGCCAGCAGGAACATCTGCATAAAGGTAGCCCCCCCTTTTTTTTTTTACTCATCTCTAAATTGCAGGTAAGTGCATTTAAGCCGTAGAACCTAATTCATATCTATTTGCCAAGAGTTCTGGGAAACAGATTCTTAGTGCACTAGCCTCTGCAGGGGGCAGTGTTGGTTCAGTGGTAGAATTCTTACCTTTCATGCGGGAGACAAGGGTTCGATTCCCAGCCAATGCGCCTCATGCGCAACCAACACCTGACTGCCAGTGGAGGCTTGCGTGTTGCTGTGATACTGAACAGGTTTCAGTAGAATTTACAGACTAAGATGGACTAGGAAGAAAGGTTTGATTATCTACTTCCAAAAATTAGCCAATGAAAATCCAATGGATCATCAGGGATCAACAGATAGCAGAGATGGCACAGGACTGGGCAGTGTCCTGTTTTACTGTGCATAGCGTCGCCATGAGTCAACTTGATAGCAACTATCACAGCAACTCGGCAGTACAAGGGAGAAGGGTTGAAAGGAGAAGGGTTGAGTGGAGGTTGAGCAAACAAAACCATGGTGCCCACCAAGCTTCCTTGACTTCTAAATGTCATCCACCTTTCTACCACAGCCTCCTGTAGCCTGTCTCTCGGGTCTGGTCTACTGTCAGAATCCTGCCCTGTTGCTCTCTGATTTCCTATGCGGTTCATTTGCAGTAAGGTGATTTATTTTTTCCTGAAGGAATAACATTCCCTGACAGGTGAACAGAAAAATCAGGCTTTTGGAATGGTGTGGTAACCTCATATTGTCGCCAGAATAGCAGAAAACAGATTTAGAATGTGATCGCTCATAACTATGGTTGACCATATTAGCTGTACTAAAACTTCTAAAAATTCCATCTTATCCCTTTGGACTGACATTAGAGGTGAAAAGGGCTCCGTGGAGGCCCTTTACTGAGTAAGAGAGTCTGAATGTATGTTTCCTTCTTGGGTCAAAAAGCGCACTGTTCTAATACGGACATGTGGGTTATGCTACAGTGCACAATTGCCCTAGCCTTGGAGAAAAAATGTTGACTCTGCAATTGAGTGTGGCCTGAAAGAGCTTGTCCATGTGGAAGACACAAGGCCAGTTCTTAACCACTTTTCCCTTTGCACAGCCTTATTCTCCAGAAGGCCGCAAGTACAGCATGTTAATTCAAACTTTTCAAAACCATGAAACCACTGAAAATCTCAATATCCGCGTGTGGACTCTCAGTTGCCTACTCTGTGTTAACAGAGAAACATTTGGTTTTAAACAAGACTTTATTTAAGGGGAAAATGTGTATAGGATTACATTTGAAAATGTAATTACTGAAAAGATAAACCATATGTCGTAGGCTTTGCTTTACCTCCTCCTCACGGAGGCCGGCTTTCCAGAGTTCATTTGGAGGTGTATGGAAATTCTAATTCTTTTGTAACCACGCTGGATGAGCTGAACCTAGCCTACTCACCAGCCATGCATGTTCTCATTTTGATGTAGTCACTGCGAAGAGCCCTGGTGGCACAATGGTTAAGCACTGTGCTGCTAACCCAGATGTTGGTGGTTTGAACCCACCAGCAGCTCTGTGGGAGAAAAGATCTCACAATCTGTTCCTGTCAAGATTTCAGCCTAGGACACCCTATGGGACAGTTCCACTCTCTCCTATAGAGTTGTTATGAATTGGAATCAACTAGATGGCACACAACAGCAACTACCAAAGTATCACATAGTCCAGTGATATGGCTTACTGACAAAAAGCGCAGAATATTGACTTAGAGATACCAAGCGCGAGGGCCCATTCCTGCCTCCTTTCTCTCCCACTGCTACCTCACTATGGGACTGAATAAAACGAGGTTGTCATAAGTATATAGAGACCTGGGGGGGTGGCGGAGGGGGCAGGGTGGCAATGGGTTAAGGGAAAAAAAAGAGGTAAAAGAGGGCTCTATTTTCTGGTTCCTTTGGCTTCAGGGCTTGAGTGCTATGGCTGCTAACCAAAAGGTCAGCAGTTCAAATATGTCAGGCACACCTTGGAAACTCTATGGGGAAGTTCTACTCTGTCCTATAAGGTCGCTATGAGTTGGAATCGACTCGATGGCAGTGGGTTTAGTAGGTTTGACTTCAGGTTGAATAGGTCATGCCCCTGCCACAGTACAGCAATGAACAAAGCATAAGCAGCCGGATAGGGCTCCCACAGGTGCTAAATTAATCACAGTCGGTCAAAATCGTTTACAAATTCTAATCCTGATTTTTGGAAACCCTGGTGGTGTAGTGATTAAGTGCTATGGCTGCTAACCAAAGGGTCAGCAGTTCGAATCCACCAGGTGCTCCTTGGAAACTCTATGGGCAGTTCTACTCTGTCCTATAGAGTCACTGTGAGTCAGAATTGACTCAGTGGCAATGGGTTTGGTTTTTCTTTTTTTTAATCCTGGTTTTCAGTATGCAGAATTAATAACCCTCCCCCAAAGGAGATGTTAGGGGAAGGCTGTCCTGCTACCACTTCACTTTCTGTCTATTAAAAGTTTACCCAGCTTAATTTGGATATAGGAGTCTCTGGATGGTGTAAATGGTTAACTACTCAACTACTAGCCAAAAAGTTGACAGTTTGAACCTACCCAGAGGTGCCTCAGAAGACAGGCCTGGAGATCTGTTTCCAGAAAGTCATAGCCATTAAAAAACCCTATAGAGCACACTTCTGCTCTGCACACAGGGGGTTGCTGTGAGTCAGAATCAACTCAGCAGCAGCTAACAACAACAATTTGGATACGCAGAGCTCTTGTACTCGTTTCGGTAGGTTAAGGCAACTACCCAGGCTGTGTGACGCTGGTGAGGGCCACTACACCCCCGCAGCCTTGCTACAAGATTAGAAGGAAAGCAAGGTCCTGATCAAATTTTATCATAGGTGTAGGCATTTTTAAACAGACCTGTATGAACAAGCAAAAATGCAACCTGTTCTGTAAGCTCAGTGAGATCGCAGTTCTCTCTTAGTTGCCCTGACCAACTTCCTGTAAGAAAGGTTAAGCCAAGAAAAAGGGGACAGCATTGTACAGGCAGACTTCTGCTACTGGTTTTAGCATAAACCAGAAAGCCTCCGAAACCAGTGGCTGGAGATAGGACAATTGTAAGGAAAACCTCTGAAACACTTCTAAATGGACCAAAAGATTACTAGGTGTTTTCAGTAAAAAACTATGCTTGGTTAAAAAAAAAAAAAAAAAATTTTTTTTTTTTTTTTTTTTTGCTTGGTTAGAGCCTACCTTTTCTGGTTATCTAATTCTTTGGGGTTTGTGTTTTTCATAGTCTTTGCGCTATTTTTACATTCTGTAAAAATAAGTTAAATTGTAGAAAACTAAGGGCAACACAAACAATGCTTATCCCATGAGTTGGAATTGTCTTGAGGCAACCAACAACAACTTAGACATGCAGATAAATCCTGCCTACTGGAGATTCCATTGACTTCCTTTTCCTACTGTGGAAGAAGTCAGCTTTGCCTTGAGTAAGAAAGTTCATTTCAGCATTATTGATGAGCTTATAAATTTGACTGGTCTTTAAATTCTCATTTGAACCAACTGTAACATCTTTTCTGGTTTCCTCATTTACTGAGTCAAATAAAATCTTTGATACATGTCCATTTTATGTCATACAGAAACATGAATTTTGCTATTTTTAAAAATTTATCCCTACCACCATCCTTAAGAATGCGGGTTTTGGGCCTGGCTAGATTTTTACACCGCTCACCCCAGAGTGAGGAATGAATCCAAAATATTTTATTCAATATCTAATCCACATATCCCAAATGCCTGTAATTTAATAAAATATTTCACTCAATCTATGTATGTTGAATATATTTAAATTTCAATAATAAAGCCCCAATTGTATATTCATTATTCCAAAAAATTATTATAAGACTCTAACATGTAGTATGATAATTAGAAGAGCCTCAGGTATTTATCAATAAGTGAATATTAGAATTGCTTATAGTGGCCAGACATGGCCTTTCTGACATAACACTAGCTGGTTTCACTGGAGTGCAGATTCTCAGTTGGAGCAATTAACTGTCTTTAGGACTGAAGTTTAAATTAAATAACATATTTATAATATCATAATGTCTATGCTGAGCTATTTTAACTTGTTACAAACATACTAACATTGATGTTTAAAGACATTAAGAAGAAGTTCAAAGTTAAAAGTCTTACATTCTAATGTACATGAGTTCACCTAAACTTTAACACAACGAAATTTGCCATTTACGTTGCTAAAAGATGAAAAGTTGACAAAATCTCAGTTGGGTTGAAATCAGTTGATGGCTTAAGCTATTCACAGAAATTTTCAGAAAAAGATTGTGTATTAAACCTTAATATAAGCATTTTTTTTGAAGAGAGATAGAATTACACAAAATAGATACTAATTTACATATAATTATATGTAGTGCTTTGTGCTTTGGTTGTATATATCACTACTAACCATTTCAAAGTAAGTCTGAGACTCAATAACAGTAGACTCAAAATGGTTAAACAACAGAATTCAAGCCAATTAAGTTAACACCGACCCTAGTGATAGGCAATTCCTTTTTCGAAGGAACATCTATAGTATAATCAGGGTATATATAGGGAGGCGAATTTTAAGAGAAAGGACAATTGAGAAATGGGGGAGAGTACTCAGCTCAGAAAACATGTTTGTCTCACCTAAAGGCACAGAGAAAACCATCTTAATTTGTGGAAAGTTTTCCATCTAAAGCTGTAGGACAGAGCCCTGTAAATTTGAGAGACGCTTCATCTCTTCTAGGCTCAACATTGTGTGGAGTTATACAATAAACAATTAGGAACGGGAATAACAGTGGCAAAAGCAATAAACATTCTGTTGGAAACCTCAGGGCAATTGAGGCCAATGTCCTGTATTTTCAGATGTAAACCTGTAACAGTTGCGGAGAAGTTGAGGAAGCAATCAGACCAGTTTGGTTTAATGAGAAACGCAGCTGCGTGTAACTGGGATGGGAGATAGCACTGAGACAATAGAAAATGGAAATGGGACAAAAATATTTCTCTTGACAGCTGGGCTAAGGGGCTCACACGCATCCTAGAGAAGGGATTTGATCAATTTCCACCAGAACTGCATTGTTCCTATATCTGCAAGTGATTTGTAATTTGCTGTGCATTTTTACACCTGAGAAGGGATTTGATCAATTTCCACCAGAACTGCATTGTTCCTATATCTGCAAGTGATTTGTAATTTGCTGTGCATTTTTACACCTGAGATGTTAAAAGCTCATGTTATTCAAGGGTGTAGTTTTAGTTTATATAAAATTTCAAAAAAAGTAATAAAGTTAGAGTAATAAAATCTTGAGCTAAAAAAAAATCTCATAGATTATGTTGAGGAGAATTTGAGACAAGAGAACCTAATGAATCGTTACAGTTTCTATCTTCGTAGATCTGATAAGTATCCTTTGCAAAAATACAGTTGAAAGGAGGCCGTTTCATTGGATCAGTTGGCTCTTACTTTCACATTCTGCTGTTCTTCACCTTTGTCCTTTTGCTATGCTGCCCCTTTTGTTTGGAATCACATTTTTCACTGCAGCAGCAGACCCCCAAACATCCTGCCAAACTTTACTGTTAAGTTTTTGCTGGAAGCCTTCAATGACCCACACCTAAATAATAACCTGTGCATAACCCTATGGCTGCATTTACCTCATCTTATTTAAATTGTGTAGTTCTGAATCTATATTCCCAACTAACCTGTGACCTCTTTGAGGCAGGGCCCATGTCTTCTTCGTCTTTGTATCCTTAGCACTGTGCACTGTGTGTCTGGCAGGTGGTAGACGTTCAATAAACACTGAGTGGGAGATTGAAAGAATGAACTGTAATTTAAGGGCTCATCTAATTCAACACCTTTATTTTACATAACAACAAACAGAGATCAAAATTCCTTTTCTGGCAATGTACCAGGCATAATAATCTCCTAAAAACACTTAAAAAGGACATAGAAACATTTGCTCCAATGCAGAGAGTAGCTTGCAAAAGATATAGTTAAGTGGAAGGTGAAAACCATACAGTAAGGAGACACTGAGACAGCTGCTGTCTGAGTTTACTGATCACTTCCTAGCCAAAATGCTGATTCTGAATACTTAAGACAGGTAATGGAAGGATCCAGGGCAAAATTTTGGCCTGGGCAAAGTGACAAGTTAGGATCTAGGAAGGGCTACATCCTTTGTACAAGTGTGAACTAGAAAAAAAAAAAAAATCATCAAAGGAGGTGATAAGGAAAGTTGTCTTTCTCTGCCTTGACTCTGGGTAGAAAAACACCTTCCCTGATAATTTATATCACAGATCTGCCCTCATATATGTTTAGGGCCAAGTTTACATTTCCTGCCTAGTCTGGAAAATTCCAAAGTATTAGTATATACTGGCCCATTAGCCTCTTGGAGTGCCTGGCAGAAAGCAAACTAAATTCACACTGGAGATGCAGACTTCAACCCTGATACCTGGGCTTCTCACAGATAGATACATGCTAAATGCCCTAATGAAAATTTACATAATAGGAATTCTGAGAAGATGGCAGCATGAGCAGGTCTAAGATCTTGGCCCTTCCATATGAGCACCTAGAAAAGCAATTAGAAATCTATAATCTCTTTAATCTGTAATCCCTACTCTGAAAACTACATGGAGGATTGTAGAAAAAGGCTGCACACTGAAACAACCACAAGGTGACTTTTAAATGGTAGGGAGCTTTATTATTATTATTATTATTTTACTGTCCCTCTCCCTTTCCTAGCATGGCAGTTGAATGGCTGGAATGGAGGTAGGTGAGCATGGATTGCATTGTCAAAGAGGGGCCTCAATCTCTGGCTGTGGAGTGAGTAGTGCAGGCTTTGCTGATGGATAGTTCAGTGTATCTGTTCTAATCTATCTGTGAATAGCATGAAGGAATGAAACCTCTATAAAGCCTGAATTTGAGACCATTCAGGGTGAGGAAAGAAGCAGTGAGCAAAGACGGAAGACTATAACCACCTGAGAGTTTCTTGCAAAAATTAACACTTTTGAAAGCACTGTGTATTTAGGAAAGCCACATGCACACGTGTTCAGTGCTAATACATTGTAATATTCTAATGTCTTAGTTTCAACAAAAAATAATAAGGTATACAAAGAAACTGGAAAAGAGAGAAACTAAGAGGGGGGTAAGGACAGATAAAAAGATTAAAACAATACTATTAAACATGCTCAAGAGATAAGGAAAACAAGGACAAAAAACTAAAATTAGGAAAATGGTACATGAACAAAATAATATCAATAAAATATAGACACTATAAGAAGGACTAAACATTATGGCAGCTGGAAATACAATAAATAACTGAGATGAAAAATTCAGTAGAAGGACTCAACAGAATACTTGCAACAGAATATCACTCAGCCACAAAGAGAAATTAAGTTCTGATACATGCTATGACGTGAACTTTGAACACATTATCCTGAGTAAAGGAAAAGTCAGGCACAAAAAGACAAATATCATATGATCAATTTCATAAATTATCTAGAGTAGGCAAACGTGTAGATACCAAAGTTTATTAGTAGTTGTCATGATGAATAGAAGGGAACAAAACCAAACCCATTGCCCTCAAGTCGATTCTGACTCATAGCAACACTTCAGGATTAATGTCAGCCTTATTGGAGTGAGATGGAATCTCATTGTAGTTTTGATTTGCATTTCTCTAATGGCTAATGATCGCGAGCATTTCCTCATGTATCTGTTAGCTACCTGAATGTCTTCTTTAGTGAAGTGTCTGTTCATATCTTTTGCCCATGTTTTAATTGGGTTATTTGTCTTTTTACAGTTGAGTTTTTGCAGTATCATGTAGATTTTAGAGATCAGGCACTGATCAGAAATGTCATAGCTAAAAGCCTTTTCCCAGTCTGTAGGTAGTCTTTTTACTCTTTTGGTGGACTCTTTGGATGAACATAGGTGTTTGATTTTTAGGAGCTCCCAGTTATCTAGGTTCTCTTCTGCATTGTTAATATAATGTTTTAGGTACTGTTTATGCCATGTATTAGGGCTCGTAGCATTGTCCCTATTTTTTCTTCCACAAACTTTATCATTTTATATTCTATGTTTAGGTCTTTGATCCATTTTGAGTTAGTCTTGTGCATGGTGTGAGGTATGTGTCTTGTTTCGTGTTTTTGCAGATGGATATCCAGTTATGGCAGCACCATTTGTAAAAGAGACTGTCTTTTCCACATTTAACTGGCTTTGGGCCTTTGTCAAATATCAGCTGTTCATATGTGGCTGGACTCATGTCTGGATTCTCAATTGTGTTCCATTGGTCTATGTATCTGTTGTCGTACCAGTACCAGGCTGTTCTGACTACTGTGCCAGTGTAATAGTTTCTAAAATCAGGTAGAGTGAGGCTTCCCACTTTGTTCTTCTTTTTCAGTAATGCTTTACTTATCTGGGGCCTCTTTTCCTTCCAGTAGTTTTTTTCAGGATTCTTTAGGGTTTTCTGTGTATAAGATCATGTCATATGCAAATAGAGATACTTTTGTTTCTTCCCTACCAATCTGGATGCCCTTTAGTTCTTCGTCTAGCCTAATTGCTCTGGCTGGGACCTTCAGCACAATGTTGAATAAGAGTGGTGATAAAGGGCATCCTTGTCTGGTTACCGATCTCAAGGGGAATGCTTTCAGGCTCTCTCCATTTAGGATGATGTTGACTGTTGGCTTTGTATAAATGCCCTTTATTATGTTGAGAAATTTTCCTTCTATTCTTATTTTGCTGAGACTTTTTAATCATGGATGGGTTTTGAACTCTGTCAAATGTCATTTCTGCATCAATTGATATGATCATGTGGTTCTTGTCTATTGTTTTATTTATACGAAGGATTACATTAATCATTTTTATGATATTGAACCATCCCTGCATACTTGTTATGAATCTCACTTGGTCATGGTGAATTGTTTTTTTGATATTGTTGAATTCTATTGGCTAGAATTTTGTTGAGGATTTTTGCATCTAAGTTCATGAGGGATATAGGTCTGTAATTTTCTTTTTTGTGATGTCTTTACCTGGTTTTGGTATCAGGGATATGCTGGCTTCACAGAATGAGTTTGGTAGTATTCCATCCTTTTCTATGCTCTGAAATACCTTTAGTAAGTAATGGTGTTAACTCTTCTCTGAAAGTTTGGTAGAACTCTGCAGTGAAGCCATCTGGGCCAGGGCTTTTTTGTTGTTGTTGGGAGTTTTTAAATGACCTTTTCAATCTCTTCTTTTGTTACAGGTTTATTTAGTTGTTCTACCTCTTGTTTGTGTTAGTTTAGGTAGGTAGTGTGTTTCAAGAAATTCATCCATTTCCTCTAGGTTTTCAATTTTATAGAGTACAATTTTTCGTAGTAACCTGATATGATTCTTTTAATTTCAGTTGGGTCTGTTGTGATATTGCCCATCTCATTTCTTGTTTGGTTTATTTGCTTCCCCTCCTGTTTTTCTTTTGTCAGTTTGGCCAATCGTTTATCAGTTTTGTTAATTTTTTCAAAGAACCAGCTTTTGGTCTTGTTATCTCTTTTAATTGTTTTTCTGTTTTCTATTTCATTTAATTCTGCTATAACTTTTATTATTTGCTTTCTTCTGGTGCCAGAGGGTTTCTTTTGTTGCTCTCTTTCTATTTGTTCAAGTTGTAGGAATAATTCTTTGACTTTGGCTGTTTCTTCTTTTTGTATGTGTGCATTTATTGATATAAATTTACCTCTGAGCACTGTTTTCGCTGTGTCTCAAAGGTTCTGATAGGAAGTGTTTTCATTCTCATTGGATTCTATGAATTTCTTTATTTCATCCTTAATGTCTTCTATAACCCAGTCATTTATGAGCAGGGTATTGTTCAGTTTCCAAGTGTTTGATTTCTTTTCCTGATATTGATTTCTACTTTTAGGGGCTTATGGTCAGAGGAGATGCTTTGTAATATTTTAATGTTTTGGATTCTGCTAAGGCTTGCTTTATGAGCTAATATGTGGTCTATTCTAGAGAATGTTCCACACGCATTGGAAAAGAAAGTATACTTGGCTGCTCTTGGGTGCAGTGTTCTGTATATGTCTATGAGGTTAAGTTGGTTGATTGCGGCATTTAGATCTTCCGTGTCTTTATTGAGCTTCTTTCTGGATGTCCTGCCCTTCGCGGAAAGTGGTTTGTTGAAGTCTCCTACTATAATTGTGGCACTGTCTATCTCACTTTTCAGTGCTGTTAGAATTTGTTTTATCTATCTTGCAACACTGTCATTGGGTTTGTAAATATTTAATATGGTTATATCCTCCTGGTATATTGCCCTTTAATGGTTATATAATGTCCTTCCTTATCCTTTGTGGTGGATTTAACTTTAAATCTATTTTATTAGAAATTAATATTGCCACTCCTGCTCTTTTTTGATTGTTGTTTGCTTGATATATTTTTTCCATCCTTTGAGTTTTAGTTTTTGTGTCTCTAAGTCTAAAGTACATCTCATGTAGACAGCATACAGACAGGTTGTGTTTTTTTTATCCATTCTTCCACTCTCTGTATATTGGTGCATTTAGTCCATTTACATTCAGCGTAATTATGGATAGGTTTATGAGTTTAATGCTGCCATTTTGATGTCTTTTTTGTGTGTGTTGTTGACAGTTTCTTTTTCCCACTTAATTTTTTGTGCTGAGTAGTTTATATATTCTTTTCCTCTTATTCATTGTAGTTGATTTTATTTTTGCTGAGTCTCTATTTTTTTCTTGTATTTCACTTTGAAGAGTAGGCTTGGTAGTCTCCTTTCTGGTTACCTTAATATTGGCCCCTATTTTTCTAAGTTTAAACCTAATTTTATTTCTTTATATCGCCTTGTCTTCCTCTCCCTGTGAAAGATCTATGGCTACATTTCTTTGTCCTTCTTTATTGTTGTCTTCTTTTACATAATGACATCCCTGTTTCCCTGTTTTGAGCATTTTTTCTGTTGATTTATTTTTGTGATCTCCTTATCTGGGTTGACATCTGATTGCTGTGTCCCCTGTTCTAGTCTTGGGTTGCTATCTGATATTATTTATTTTCTAACCAGAGAACTCCCTTTGGTATTTCTTGTAATTTTGGTTTGGTTTTTATAAATTCCCTAAACTCCTTTTTATCTGGAAATGTCCTAATTTCACCTTCATATTTGAGAGACAGTTTTGCTGGATATATGATTCTTGGCTGGAAATTTTTTTCTTTCAATGCCTTATATGTCATCCCACTGCCTTCTTGCCTGCATGGTTTCTGCCAAGTAGTCCGAGCTTATTCTTATTGGCTCTCCTTTGTAGATGACTTTTCTTTTATCTCTTTCTGCTCTTAAAATTCTCTCTTTAGCTTTGGTTTTGGCAAGTTTGATTATAATATGTCTTGGTGACTTTCTTTTAACATCTACCTTATGTGGAGTTTGATGAGCATCTTGGATAGATATCTTCTCATCTTTCATGATATCAAGGAAGTTTTCTGCCAACAAATCTTTGACAATTCTCTCTGTATTTTCTGTTATCCCTCCCTGTTCTGGTACTCCAATCACTTGTAGGTTATTTCTCTTGATAGAGTCCCACATGATTCTTAAGGTTTCTTCATTTTTTAAAATTCTTTTATCTGATTTTTCTTCAAGTATATTGGTGCCAAGTGTTTTATCTTCAGTCTCACAAATTCTGCCTTCCACTTCTTCATTTCTGCTCCTTTGACTTTCTATTGAGTTGTCTAATTCTGTAATTTTATTTTTAATCTTCTGAATTTCTGATTGCTGTCTCTCTATGGATTCTTGCAGCTTATTAAATTTTTCGTTATGTTCTTGAATAAGCTTTCTAATTTCTTCAACTGCTTTATATATGTGTTCCTTGGCTTGTTCTGCCTGTTACCTAATCTCCTTCCTGATCTCATTCCTGATATCTTGAAGAGCTCTGTATATTAATCTTTTGTATTCTGCATCCAGTTATTCCAGGGAGGCATCTTTATCCAGAAGTTCCCTTGATTCTTTGCTTTGAGATCTTGTTAAAGCAACCATGGTCTGCTTCTTTATGTGATTTGATGTTGACTTGTCTCCGAGCCATCTATAAGTTATTGTATTAATTTATTTTATGTTTGCTTACTATATCCTAGCTTCTTGCTTTGGTCTGTTTTGATATGTCCAAATAGGTTGCTTGAGTGAGCTAGCTTGATTATTTTTGTCTTTGCAGCTCTAACGTCCTGTCACCAGATGGCTAGAGCTGTTATCAGGTATATGAGCCTAAACATCTGTTCACTTTTCTTGTATGGATTCTGCTCAGGTGTCCAGGTAGTTGGTCATCAAGTGTGTGGTACAAGCTCTGTCCTACAGTCTTGGGGGGGGTAGGGCTATTTGTGTAGGTACCGGTATCTGGTTGCAGGAGGGGATCATGCTCTGAACAAGTCAGGGGCCTGACAACTGTCCCCCGAGTGTCTGTAAGGAAAGTGCTTCCCTGTTCCCTGGAGCGAACAGGCGGGTTGGTTCTGCAGACAGACCTTGGGCACCCAATGCTTTTGGTTGTAAGGACTGGGAGGTACCAGTTATCCTTGGACCCCTGTCACGGGTCGCTGAGTGACCTGCGTGGAGCCACCAGTCCTTAGGACCCTGATGTGGGTAGGTGAGAACCCTGTTTAATAGGCAAAGTGGTGTCGAACATCAAACATCCTTCACTCCACTGCACAGCTGAAACAGTTGTAGTCTGCCAACAAGGGCCTATTCTCCTGAAATAGGCCCACACAGGTCCATGCAGGGGGGAAAGGTATTCAAAGTCCATGGACTGCTTATGCCTGGACATGAGACTTTTCTGTCCTGAGTTCCCCAGGTTGGTGGAGCTGGCAGATTATCTTTTCCCCGGTTGTGAATTTATTCCTTCTCCATGTCCAAGAGGATGGCTCAGGGCAGGTAGCAAGGCCTATCTCAGGCCCAGGGAAATGAACAGCCACTGAAGCCTGCTTGGTGCCTTGGGGTGTGGTAAAATATACACAAGTACTTATCTTTTGCCAAGAGCACCGTTCTTCTCTGGTTCCGGCGGTGTGAGTAGGCTGTGCAGGTGACTGTTTCTCCCTGAGGAAACTGCAGCCAAACGCTACCACTAGCCACTGCTGCTGTTCCCAGGAATGGTGCCTGAGGGATCCCAGTGATTCCATTCCAGCAAGTCCTCTCTGCTTCTGAACTCTGTCTCCCTCCCCTGCCACTCAGTCCATTTTCTAACTTTGCTTTGATGTTCACGGCTTCTAGCTTGTCATAAATTGTAATCATTTCACTTGTTTTTTTGGTTCTTTGTTGTTAGAGGATTCTCCGGAAGCATCTGACTACTCCCCTGCTTTGGCGCTGCTTTCTCCTTGACAGGTTATTTAAAAATATAAATTCTAGTACATTTAAAGCTGATGAATCTTGAGGAAGAGTTTTTCTAAAAAAGATTTAACTCTTTATACAAATCAGTTTTGTAAAACTCTGAATCAATTTTACATGTAAATTTATAAGTGGCATTTTATTGTTTCCTCTAACGTTTCCTGTAACTTTAGGAGGTCATTCAAGAAAATAAAAGTGGCTTTGAAATTTGTATATAATTCAGAATACCTGTTTGTGCATTCTCTCACAGTATCTTCAATTACAAGGAAAAAATATTTTTAAAATTGTTTTCCTTGTTAATAACTGGTTCGTCTGAAGCTTCATATGACAATAATATTCTTTTCCATCATTTGTGATGATCTTTAAATTTAATTTCTATTTCTAAGTCTGTGACTATTTGCTTTGCAATGTTGGAAAAGTTTTCAAAATCAGAGATTCTAACATCTTTGAAAAATTTCAGTAGCTTCCGGGTATGGTTTATCTTTATGTCCATATGTGCGTTTTCATTTTATGATAATTTACTGACAAAGGTAACCGAGTGCAGGCAGTTCCTATCATTGCGCTCAGACTGGAGAGTTAATTTTGGTATAGATGCTGCTGGGATGGACTCTGGGGATGGATGGGCAAACCAGCCTCCTACAGGTGGCCTTGACTGGGCCGATGCAGTCTCTTTACTCTCTCCCTGGGTCATGGTCCCTGCTGGCACTGGTGATATTCCTGCCTGCCAGCTGCTGGATGGGAGGACCCAAGCTTGTGCATCTGTGCACCAATGCTTGATGTATCTACTCTGCTTCCTTGTTCTATTGGACTTCACTTGCAAAGCTTAAATTTATAGATAAAATTATTTAAAATTTCAGGATGGCAATAGGAAACATCAAACCAGACATGTGGCCCTTCTGAGGGTAGGGTCTTTTACAGCTGGGTGCACATCCATAAAGCTGGCCCTGATTACATCATTTACAGATTACATCATTAAAACATCTTTTAAATTAGATAGAGCAAATATATTCTCTCTTGAATATTGGAAAACAAATGTATAGAATAATTAATTTACTAGCCTAAGTTCAAACAAGATATTACCACAGATAACTACAGAATCTAGATCATCTGTCCTGAAGCTTGAGATTGTTTTAGGTTGTTTAGGCTATTTTTTCATAGTCATGTCAAAAATGCCCAGGTTTTTCTTATCTAAAAATGTGAGTGTTTACTGATGTTCTCCTTAGTTTAATGCTGACTCTGTAAGTGAAAGCTGGAAAAGTTTGGACATACTAGAGATTCAACTCATACTTGAGTGCAAGAGTGCAGCCGTGGAAAACTCACTTTATATACCACGCAAATAATAAAACCCAAAAGATAATTCATTGTTCTCCATGACTGACCTGCTTTACACATAAAGTCAGCAAATCCAGAACCCAGTGCCATCAAGTCAATTCTGACTCATAGCGACCCTATAAGACAGAGTAGAACTGCCTCATAGAGTTTCCAAGGAGCACCTGGCGGATTCAAACTGCTGACCCTTTGGTTAGCAGCCGTAGCACTTAACCACTACACCACCAGGGTTTCCATAAAGTCAATATTGTTAGGAAAACCTTTTTCTAATGAATATGTGTCTATGTCTTTATGCACATATACTGTCTGTAATCTGTACTGTCATGCATAGTAATTGATATGTCTGTGGTTGTTAGTTGCCATTGAGTCAGTTTCTACTCCTGCAGCCCCATGTAACAGCCCCATGTTACTCAGTCCTGCATCATCTTCAAGATCGTTGGTGTGCTCCAGTCCATTGTTGTGCCCACTATGTATTTTGAAGGGGCTCATATTCCAGCACTATAGCAGACAATATTCTGTTGTGATCCACAGGGTTTTCATTAGCTAATTTTCAGAAATATATTAACAGACCTTTCTTCCTAGTCTGAAAGCTCCACTGAAACCCGTTCACCATGGATGACCCTGTTGGTATTTGAAATTCTGGTGGTATAGCTCCCAGCATCATAGCAAAGCACAATCCACCACAGTACAACAAAGTGACAGATGGGTGATGAAAGTCAGTGGTAAAGAATGTATATTTTGTATGCTTTTTGTGTATGACCCAGTTTTATGGAAAGACCCAGTATGTGGGCTAGTAAATATTTACAGTGTATTTATAAAGTTGGTCTACAACCAGTTCCTAAGGAGGTGAATTCTCCAATCCTTATATTGGATCACTTCCCAGTCTTTGTTATTTTCATCATTGCCTGAAGCTAACTGAATCTGGGGCTGGGACCAGGGGAAAGTTTATAGGAGAAGTTTTGGGTTTTATTCTTCAGGATGGTTATAAAGAGAAGTACATTAGAAATGGTCTTTGAGGAGCTGGGTGATTGAAATGCTATTCCAACAACACTGTTGGAGGTTTTGGACATAGCTAAGTGAAGCCATTTGGAGGAAGGGTAAACTAAGCTCATTCTTTCCAATGTCTCGTCTATCAGGAAGGAAAACATAAGGGCTATGTCTTCACTTTTAATATGATATGATAAACACCGGAAAGGGAACAGCATTCATTTTGTTTAATATTCCGTGAAGGTATTTGAGCAGAGCAGTATTTTACTGTCTGAGAATATAACAAATGTCTATGTCATTTCTCAGTAATGAAACTTGTCAAGAAATGGTCATTGCTTGGGAAAGTGGAGTTTAAAGAGCATGCTTTTGCTAATAAATCATAGAATGTAACATAATATGGCATGGTTATGTTAAACAAATAATTATATCTATGAGTGGAATCTGAGCCAAAAGGGAAACATAGGCTCTTTCACTTTGATTTCCAGTCCACCCTACACTCATATAAGCACACACACTTGCACACACATGTGTGCACACACCTCACACATACACATATCATGCTTAAAGATCAAGGATATACTGCTTGATGGCCCAGAGAAACTAGACCAGTGGGAAATACAGTTATTAACATTTCTTTTCCTCTGCCCTGCTGTCACTGCTCTCCGTCCCTGTATATATATATGCCATACTCCAGTGATGGAATTTAGAAGATGTTTGTATACTGTGTCTGCTTACTCATCTCTAGAATATAGTAGAATTTAATAAAATGGACTGTGCAACTGAAATGAATGTCAAAGCCTACCCCATTGTACACCCAAACACCACAACACCAATTTTTCCCTTTAGAACCTTCAAGCTTGGAATTTCTACACTCATTACAAACTTTGCGCCTTCCTTGCTTTTCTCCCTGTCCCTCATATTTGAGGATGCATATGGCTAATTGCTCCACTACTAGCCAAAGTTTGGTGGTTCAAACCCACATAGATGCTCCTTGGAAGACAGGCCTGGCAATTTGCTGGTGAAAGGTTACAGTTCTACTTGGCTCACATGGGGTCAGCGTGAATTGAAAGTGAGGTGACAGCAACTGGCGCCAACAACAATCCCTATAGAGTGTTGCTCACTCAATAAATATTTATCAGATAAACCTACTGCTGTCCAGTCGATTGCAGCTCATAGTGATCCTATAGGTCAGAGTAGAACTGCCCCCACAGAGTTTCCAAGGAGCACCTGGTAGATTCGAACTGCCAACCTCTTGGTTAGCAGCCGTAGTACTTAACCACTACGCCACCAGGGTTTCCATTTATCAGATAAGCATACTTAAACATCTTTCTGAAAAGCAGACCGATTATTTCTTTCTACTGTATTTGCCCTTTAGACAGATAATGGTCCAGAAAAGTCTCTGAATAGATTCATCTGTTTGTGATTTTGTCCTGAAGGTGAACTCTTGTAGCACCAGGTCATTCTGATGTGTTTGTGTGGCCAGAGGCCAGGTCTACCTGCCTTTCCAGTGAGCTGTGTAAGTGCTTGTGTGGGGGGGGGGGGCGGTATATATGGGATGGGAAAGAGCATATTCGGGAGGTCCGAGTGTTATCTAAATGTTATTATTTTTGGCAAAGTCTTATCTTAGACGAGGTGGTAAATTAGTAAATTGCCATGGCAAAGTATGATTTTGTAAAATTAGATGGGGTATAAAGAAACACAATTAATTCCAGGCCCTCAGGCAAAAGTGATGTAGTAACTAGAGTCTTTGTTCTCTCAGATTATCAGGCATGCCATCTTGTCTTCTGAGTAATAGCAGACTCTCTCTGGTTGTCAGCTGAAACGCCTGGTATGCACTTGCCATGTTGACAAGGCCACCCCAGAATTACATTTTGGTTTCTGTCGGGGCAAAAAGAGTGAATCACCCTCCAGGTTTGTCTTTGTGCCCATTAACCTTCCACCACAGCATCGCTTTTGCCACATTTTAAAAATGGCCACAGGATGGTCACCAGAGCTTTTTTTCCAACCCAAGTTCCAAATTATTCAATTAGATCCACACTGAAAGACTCGGAAAGCTCTATCAATATGAAAATACACTTTAAGCTCATGGAGTGTCTCATTGTTTAAAGGACTTTAAAGAAAGAAAAGACTTTAAGGAGATGAAGACTGAGAAAAAGCCTCTTTCTGCTTATATATAATCTCATTCTGAGAGGAAAAGAGCCATATTTGAAGTACAAGGTACAACCTGATGCCCAGAGCCCAAGATCCCTAAGTTTCAAGCAACGCTGTGTGGGGACATCGGAGGAGCTAGTCCTTGGACCATCTGAGATCTGCCTTCCTTGAGCTATTGTATCTCTTTGTATTTTCTGAGAAGATAAGTTCCCAGATCTTTCAACATCAGGTTTTTGAAGTACTGTGCGTTAGGTGTTAGATATCATAGACCATAGTCATTCTTCACCAAAATAATTGAATTCAAAATTAGAAAGGGTGAGTCTTAGAGATGGTATAGTTTCATCTCTCATACAATGCTAAAGCCATGTTTTCAGTGATGTGGTAGAAAATGTGCCCAGCACTCATTAAGAAAAAATAAAATAATGTGAAAAAACGGACTTATATAATCATCACTGGGAAAAATTATTTTTTCTCCAGGCAGAATCTTCTGCTGAGAGGGACGATTTATAATCACCCTAATTCGTAACACATGCAGGATTCACCAGTATGATACCTCCACAAATGACCTCAACAAACATTCAACCATTTTACTCATTTATTTAACGTTTATTGAGTAGTTGCAATATGCCAGATACAGTTCTGGGGCCTGGGGAGATAGTAGACTGTGTTTTCATGGTATAGATATTAAATAAATAAGTAAACAATGATTAGATAGATTGATTGATTGATAGTTGCTGTCTTGTCGACTCTGACTCATGGCTGCCCTGTGCACAACAGAACAAAACGGTGCCTGGTCCTGCATCTTCTTCACAACCACTGGCACGTTCAAGCCCATCGTTGCAGCTATTGTGCCAATCCATCTCACCGAGGGGCTTCTTCACCTTCCCTGGCCCCCTACTTCACCAAAGACTGTGTCTACCTCTAGCGATTGATTCTTCCTGATGATACATGCAAAGCAAGTGAGCTGGACAATGTTCTGCTGTGATCCATAAGGTTTTCATTCCCTAATGGAAGTAGATCACTAGGCCTTTCTTCCTAGTTTATCTTAGTCTGTAAGCACCACAGAGACCTGTCTGCCCATCATGAATGATCCTGCCAGTGTTTAATATACCAGTAGCATAGTTCCTCCCAGCATCTCAGGAACACCTAAGCCAACACAGTATGACAAATCGACAGATGGGTGGTGGCAACAGTGAGTAGGGGCAGCTACTTTAATTTGAGTGGCGAGGGAAGGAGGAGACAATGATTAAATTTCAGAAGTCAGTGACCCGGGAAACAATATTCTGGGCAGAAGAAGAGTCCACTGAAAGTCCCTGGGGAGAAATCAGTTTGGTGTGCTTGAGGACAGGGCAGAGTGCAGACGTGCAGTTACCCATAGAGCAAGTGGGCTGAGATGAGGTTGGGTAGTAAGCCATGGGCCAGATCACATCAGGCCTTGCAGGCTTGGTTAAATTTTTGGATTTAATTTTACTTGCATTGAGAAGTCCTTGGAGGGTTATAATTAGGGGGGTACACGATTATATGTTTAAATATATCAATTCAACTGCTCTGTGGATAAGAGATTATAGGAGCAAGAGAGGAAGCAGGGAGGCCAGCTAAGAGTATTAATGTCGTCGAGGTTATAAATAATTGGGGCTTGGATTACAGTGGTATTAATACTAAACGCTTATAAAATGGTTACAGTATACCAAGCACTGCTTCAAGTGTTTTAAATATAGCAATGCTGAATCCTTATAACTACCCTATGAGGAAGGTATTGTCATGATCCCATTTTACAGGTGAGATAACTGAGGTATAGGAAACTTAAAGGTCTTGACCATAGCTATTAAGTAGCAGAGCTGGAATTCAAACACAGACAGGCCAGCTCTAGCATGTGTGTTCTCAACTGTCCCTCAGTTATGGTAGTAGCAGTGGAAATGGAGAAACATGGACAGGGTATTAGTTTCCTATCAATGCTGTAACAAATTATCACAAACTTAGTGGTTTAAATGACACAAATATATTATGTCACAATTTATTGTCTTACACTGCTGGAAGTTAGGAATCCAAAATCAGTTTCAATAGATGAAATCAAGGGGTCAGCAAGTCTGCATTCCTCAGAGGCTCTTGGGGAGTATCCCTTTCCTTGCCTTTTCCAGTTTTTAGAGGTTATCCTCATTTCTTGGCTCATGGCCCTACTCACATAGCCTTGTATCACCATCCTGATTGTCTTCTCTCTCTCTGATCTATTATCCTCCTGCCTTCCTTTTATAAGGGCCCTCGTGATGACATGGGACCCACCTGGATAATCCAGGATAGTCTTCTGCTCTCAAGATCCTTAACTTAATCATATCTGCAAGGTTCCTTTACCATGTGTGGTGCCATATTCACAGGTTCTGGAGATTATAATGTGGGCATTTTGGGGGACCATTATGCAGTCTACCACAGAGAGGTTTGGAATACATTTCGAAGATAGTGCCAAGAAGATTTTGCTGACCAGTTTGTTGTCGGGTATGAGAGAAGAATTAAAAAATCAAGAAATTTTCCTAAATTTTATTTAGCTTGAGCAATTGGCTAGATGATGGTACCATTATCAGAATGGACCAAATACTAGGTGAAGAACAGTTTTATAAAGATAAAATGAAGAGTTCAGTTTTGGCCATGGTAAGTCTGAGTTGCTAAATTGGTACATTGAGATCTCAAGCAGTTAGTTACATGGTGGAAATTGCCTATACAAGACTTGAATGTAGTGGAAGGGACAGGGCAAGAGGGAAGAGTTTAGGGATTAGCATTTTTGTTATTTAAAACCAGAGAATGGGTTGAGATTATCATGGAAGGGGGCATAGCTAGAGAAGAGACCCAAAGACTGGTCCCTGGAGCACTGACCTCTAACAAATATTTAGAGGTCAAGTAGAGGAACGGGAGTCAGTAAAGGAGACTGGGCAGGAGGGCAAGAAGGTGAGCAGTTATGAGGCCAAGAAGGTCAAAAAGAGGGCAAGAAGGTCAAGAAAATGAGAGAAATACCAGGAAAGTGTGATGATAGGTACTCCAAGAAAATTTATGATAGAAATTGTTAAGTATCCACCAAAATCCATTCTCTCCTTCTCCCGTAGAGTCGGAGTAGTAGCTGGGCACATGGCCAAAGATTGAAAAACTATTTCTAAGCTGCCATTGCACCAATAGGTGGCCATGTGACTAAATCCTCATAAACGTAATGTGGTCAGAATAACATGTACCATTCCAAACTGTATCCTTACCACATTGCACATACACACGTCCATGCTCTTTACCCAACTCCCATCATTCAGACAAGGAGAAGAAAATATGGAATGGTAGAGAAACAAAATGGGGAGCACAGCAACCCTCATACCTGGATGGTTACATTACAGAGACATGAACGTCTTTATTCTTTAAGACGCCGTATTGTTAATGCTCTTTGTTATTTAAGGCACTATGTATCGTATATCATTGTGATTTTAATTTGCATTTTCTAATGATTATTATGACTAACAACAATGACACCTATTTGCCATCCATATAATTTTTTGGTGAAGTATCTCCTTATATCTTTTGCCCATTTTAATTAGGTTGTTTTTTTTCTTATTGAGTTTTGGGAGTTCTTTATATAATCAATGTGTTGAATTTTGTCAAAAACCTTTTCAATATCTATTGAGGTGATCATTTTTTTAAAATTTAGTCTATTAACATCGTGAATTATTTTTAATTATTTTTAAATGTTGAATCAGTCTTGCTTTCCTGGGATAAATTTGGTCATGATACATTAACCTTTCTATATATCACTGGTCTCAATTTGCTAATATTTTGTTGAGGATCTTTGTATCTACATTCATGAGGGATATTGGCCTGTAGTTTTTTTGTCTTATTGTGTCTTTGTTTATTTTTGATATTTGAGTAACAATGATCTCGTAAAATGAGTTGGGGAGTCTTTCTTCCTTTCTGTTTTTCAGTAGAGATTGTTTCAAATTTGTATTATTTCTTCATTAAATGTTTGATAGAATTAACCAGTGAAATCAGCCAAGCTTGGAACATTCTTCATATAAGGCTTTTTAAATAGAAAGTCAATTTCTGTAATAGATGTAGGATTATTCAGGTGATTTATTTGATCACAAATGAGTTTCACTAGTTTATGTCTTTTCAGGGATCAGTCCATTTAATCTAAATTGTTGAATTTATGGGCATAGAATTGCTTTTTGTATTCCCCTATATCCTTTTAATGTCTGTGGGGTCAGGAGCGATATTTTCGTTTCATTCCTGATGTTGTTAAATTGTGATGACTACTTTAGCTGCATCCAACAAATTTTGTTATGCTGTTTTGATTGATTTTTTTTTTTTTCAGTTTAAAGTATTTTAAATTTCCTCAAGACTTCCTAGGTTATTTAGAAGTATGTTGTTTAATTTCCAAATATTTGGGGTGCATTTTCAGATCTTTCTGTCATTAATATCTAGTTTAATTCCTTTATAATCTGAGAACATCCTTTGTATGTTTTCCATTATGTGAAATTCATTAATGCTTGTTTTATGGCTCAGAATATAGTCTATCTTGGTGCATGTTCCATGTGCAATTGAAAAAAAAATGTATATTTTACTGTTATTGTAACTGTTGAGTTTTACACAGCTTCAAGTCAAAAGTCTTCCAAGCATTAAAATTGCTCAGCATGTTGGTACAAAACCATAAAGACAAAAATGCATACCTTCTTGTTTAAGGCTATACTTACTGAAGGAACGTATAATTAGTGAAGGAATGCTACAATTCAGGAAAAAGAAAAGATGCTCCTCTCAAAACCTACCCAGTTGCTGGAAAGTTGATTCTGAATCATGGCAACTCCATGTGTCAGAGTAGAACCATGCTCAATAGGGTTTTCAATGGCTGATTTTTTGGAAGTAGATCATCAGGCCTTCTTCTGAGGTGTCTCTGAGTGGACTTGAACCCCCAACCTTTTGGTTAGCAGCCAAAGCTGTTAACCATTTGCACCACTCAGAGACACCCCTCTGAAAATGGCAGTCTCTGTGATTCTGTTATGTTTTGCCTACAACTTAACCTGACACTGTGTCTTGCACAAGGCCCTGGGATCAACTCTAACCTGAAGCAGTGGTAGCATTTAAGCCATTTTAGATGTCACTAATTCTGAGCATCTGATAATCTTCGTTGTCACACAGTGCTTCTAGGAACCCTAAGTTCTGCTAGTGGCCCACTTTGCTGAGACTCCATGACCACAGCACCCCACAACAGGACCCCAAGCAAATCCTTGATGATAAAGTAAGAGGGTGGGCTTTTCATCCAGAAATTGTGATGTCTCCAGTCAAGTAATTAACTTGGCAAAGCCCTCTCTGCTTTAGGAACTACAGCCTCTCTGGGCAACAGACAGCATTTTAGAGTAATACATCTGGAAATTCATAAGCACAAAAACACTCCTATTTCAGTTGTTATAGAAAGCCCAGGTTCGAAACTGTGGAAAAAAATTTCTTGCTTTAGTCGGCTTGCTGCTTACTGCACTTCTGGTGGAAGAAATGTCATGGAGATGTCAAATGGGGAGGACAAACTAGTTCACAGTACACCCCCGTTGCCACTGAGTCGATTCTGACTCAACGGCCCTTAGGACAGAGTAGAAATCTCCCATAGGGTTTTTAAGGAGCAGCTGGTAGATTTGAACTGCTGACCTTTTGGTTAGTAGCTGAACTTTTAACTATTGCACCACCAAAGCTTGCGGACACAGTATAAAACCCATTGCCTTCAAGATGATTCCGACTCATAGCAACCGTATAGGACAGAGTAGAACTGCCCCGTAGAGTTTCCAAGGAGTGCCTGGTGGATTTGAACTGCTCACCTTTTGGTTAGCAGCTATAGCTCTTAACCACTGTGCCACCAGGGTTTCTGGACACAGTATAGTCACCTCTAATAGTTCTTGTGAAGAATAAAAATGAGACTACATCAGTATGACAGAGTAATACTTAGCTAGTTGATTATTTACTTTTTTAGACATCTTTTTTTTTTTTTTATTCCCACATTATACCAATTTCAAGAATATCAAGAAGTTAACATTTATATTTGCATTCTGGCTCTTTGAGCCATTTTGTATAAAAATGTGGTGGTTGTCATTTTTGACTTTAGTCTGCTTATGGGTACTTTTAGGGTAAGCTAGCTTTTTCGTGATAAACTATATTACTTTGATTCGCAACGAATTTATCTAATATTTTCTTAGTGCATTTTATATACTCAACCCAGAAAGTCTCTTGGAAGTAATTTTAGAGTCGATGGCACTGGGGTTTTATGTGAAAAAGTATTTGTTTTTATTTGCCTGAAAATGACTGGTCTGATTGGCTTTTTTTTTTTTTTTGACAGAATTAACTGGAAGTTTTGGCATCATGTGGATGAAGTCAGAATTTACCCAACAACCTAGAAGAGCAGCATTACCTTTTCCTTCTGGGGTAAAATTATGAGCTTCTAGTGTCCAAGAGATTTTTTAATTTCTCCAGCCAGGAACCATCAGACAAATGGAGATAGTGGTTCACATTAGACCTTCTTGGAAGAGAGAGTGAGCCTTCCTCACTGCTAACTCTGTTGGTTGCACACGGGCCAAGTTCAGATTGAAGACCTATTAGTCACGTCTGACAGAAGAGCACACACTGTATCCTTGGCCTCCAGAATGATGTATAGGCATCTGATATGCTATTTGTTCCCCCTGACAATTCTCAGCACCTACCTTCTACCCAGGGTTGAATAATTAAGGATCCATGGGTTGGGGGTGCCAGTTATTCAAGTGATGGATTTGCCTTAAACCCCAGGATCAGCAGGACCTAATGAGTCAGCCAGTGGAGGCATGCCCCAGTTAGAGACAGAGCTCTTGGCTGCCAGCTAAACCACGTGCTGTTCCTCCTGCCTGAACAGCAAGGCTTGGGCAAATGCCTCATAAAAACCAAGGACAGCTAGAACTGGGGAGTTAGGTGTACTTGAAGGCCCTCATGATCATTTTTTTCCCCTTTTAAACTCCGCTCAGCATTTGTGACCCCAGTTTCTCCTGGACACGGATTCGGAAGAGATGAAAGGCAATGGGATTTTCACCAGCAGGGTAAATAAATGAGGACTTCACTTAGAAAAAGACAACCTCTCCTTGGCTTTGCAGCATGGCTTCAGGGCATTCAGTGTTAAATTGAAAGACAGCACAAACAATGCTGAAAAGATGAGTGAGAACATTCTGGATAAGCAAGGCTTCTTTTAAATGTACGGAAAGTTTCTCATGAAAGAGTCCACCAGAAGGGAAACACTTCTCAAATAGGCCCACATTGTCTGTCCTATGGCACTGAAACTTTTTTATATACATCCATATATTTACTTATTTGTGGGGAACACTGAAACCACGGAGTTCCTGTTTGCTCTGTTTCTTAGGGATAAAGTTATTCTGTGGTCAGAGACACCTAAGACCATTAGGCACGCACACTACAAATCTGAAGAAGGGCTATTTACCCGAGCTTCCAGGAAAAATATTGACAAGGCAGTAAAAATACTTTCCTTGATTACTCAGCCTTGTATTTTAAACCTAAAATTACAGGAACTTTTCTCTTTTAGTCATTTATTTTTAGAGTCCCTATTTTTCCACCTTTTGGGGTTTTTTGGCTCACCTTTTAAACATAGGCTATTTATACTGACTCTGCAAATCGAGGAATAGTAAAGCCTATGAAGTGTTGTCACCATTTTCCTCTGACTAGTTTTCAAGCTACTTGGGGACAAGTGAAACTTAGCTTCTGGAGATAAAGGAAAAAGGAAAGCTCATTACAAGATTGAAAGAAACGAGAAAGTCCTTTAGTGCTGGCTTTAAAGACCATGCCTTATTTCTCTATCTTTTGATCAAAGGTCAGAAATAGTTGTAAATCTGAGTAGGGGGTAGGGATGAGTCTGACTTCATCCATGTCAGAGGGACCTCACTTGATTCAACCAACCATGATGTTCTGGGAACATGAGGTCCAGATCTATTGACCTCAATCTAGCTGGAATGTGCCCGGCTACTCTAATGCATAGTAAACATGATGAAGAGTTGACAATACTTAAGCACAATGAGGAGCATCCATTGAACCTTGACTAAGTGACACTCGCCATTCATAGTACCTCAAAAGCTTTATCTTATTTACTTCTCATCACAACCATCCGCTACCCTTAACATCATCCCCACTTATGACAGAGGAAACAAAGATTCAGAGAGGTTAATTTCCCTGCCCTCACACAGCTAGCTAATGCGGGAACCAGGATTTAAAACCTAAACCTCAACTTAGCAATTTACCACTTGCTAAATATCCCCCCATCCCATCATCTCCATTCATTACCTGGTCTCATTTTTATTCATTGCACCATCTGAAGCTAGAGTATATGTTTATTTGATTCCTTCAGTATTATTTGTCACTTTCACCAGGTTATAAACTACGAGAGGGCAAGGGGCTTCTCTCTGCATCTCTGACATGGAGATGAAGGCTGGGCACAGAGGAGGTGCTCAAACATGATTTTATTATTGAGTGAATAAATTGAAGATGTGTCAGTCGACTTGCATTTATTTTTATTTACCTAGTTATTATGTCACAACAGTCAATGTTTATTTCTCTCCAACCTCAAATTGACAGGGTTTCCTTTTCTCTCCCTAAATCCAGAAAGTCAGATGAGACTGGTCAAAGTCTGAGAAAATTGTTCACAAAAACCCTATCAATGATGCTGAGTTCTACCTTTGCATTTCTGCTGAAAATAGATAGATAGATAGGTAGACAGATAGAGAGATGATAGATAGACAGATAGATAGATGATAGATAGATAGGTGACAGATAGATGATAGATTAGATAGATAGGTGATAGATGATAGATGAGATAGATAGATGATAGATGATAGATAATAGATAGATAGATAGATAGATAGATAGATAGATAGATAGATAGATAGATAGATAGATAGATAGATAGATAGACAGACAAGATAGATAGATAGACAGATAGCCAAAGAGGCAGATAGATAGATAGCTGCCATCGAGTCAACTCCAACTCACGGTGAGCTTATGTACAACAGAAAGAAATGTTGCCCAGTCCTGTATCATCCTCATCATCTTTGCATGTTCACGTGCATTATGCAGCTCTTGTCCCAGTGCGTCTCCCTCGCCCTCCCTGGCTCTCTACTTCACCCGTCATGATGTCCCCCTCCAGCAATTGATCCCTTGATATGTCCAAGGCAAATAAATTGGACAATATTTTATTTTAATCCATAAAGCTTTCATTGGCTGATTTTTGGAAGTAGATTTCTAGGCCTTACTTCCTAGTATGTCTTAGTCTGGAAGCTCTGCTGAAACTTATTCACCATGGGTGATGATATTGTTATTTGAAATACCAGCTGCATAGTTTACAATATCATGGCAACATGCAAGCCAGCACAGTACGACAGACTGATAGGCTGACTGGTGGTGGCTGCTGAAAACAGCCTGATCATTTTCAGAATGAATAAATTCATCGTGTCTGTATTGTCAGCTTTTGCTGAGTCCTCTCAATGGTTAAGTCTTGTACTGTATTTTAACATGCTTGCCTGGGGCACCTTATAGTGCTTCTGCTTCTTCAACCTGCCAGTCTACATTTTATGTATTATTGTGTTTGCCTGTTTTCTATCCTGCCATAAGAATCCATACGTTGTGGCAAGTAGCCCCCCAGAATATACACAAAACTTCAATTCAGATAAGAGAACAATTGGGCTGCCCGGCAAAGAAACACAGCCCCTTCTGGAATGTGTAACTGCTGCTCAGGAGAGAGAGATGGGTTCTGTTAGGAGGAAAAGGGTTGCTGCTTAACGCTGGAGCTCCAAGGAAAGGCTTGTGTAAAATGAGCCAATGCCTCATTAGCAGTTGGAGGTTTAGGTATGTTGTGGATCACTCAGCTGAAACTTTAACTCCCAAACCTCAGAATTTTGTTTGAAAGAGGCCTGAGAGGTCAGACCCCCTGTTTGCTATCATCCAACATAATGTCAGCCCATCGCCCCTCACTAGTAGCTGGAGTGTGCTTGGAGAATGCCAAGCTTGCACAACGCCATCAGGAAAGCACAACTGCTGTAGCAAGAATGAAATGCAAGCATGTAATTCATTCCAGCGATAAGTAGATGACTCTGGAGTTGTCATTGTTTGAGGAAGAGTTGACTATACTTAAATAACGTCAAAGAACATGTACTGAACATTTACCATGTGACACATACCATCTGAACATGCTCTGAAAGGAAGGCTCTCTCTCTCTTTTATGTCTCATTACAACTTTTTGATACTTTTATCACCATTCTCATTTACAGCACAGGAAACAAAAGATTCAGAAAGGCTAATTTCCCTGCCCTCACACGGATAGTTTATGGAGGAGCCAGGAATTAAAACCAAAAGGCTTCCCTCAGAGCCACGTAAGGACATGTTGAGTCCTTAAAATGGCTGAGCAGTTGTCTGTATCACCTGTAAAGTACCTTACTGAAATGAGTCTTTTTCATTCAGCTTCAAAGGTTTAGCTATTTCCTATTTTTGAGTCCACATTTATTATCATTTATATGAGAAACCTCAGAGGTCCCATTTCTGGCTCAGGAAAGGGTTAATACACTCTACCCAAAAGTCTCCCACTACTGGACTTCAACCATTTTTCAAAATATAGCATGGTCTGTTTATTAGTCTGCTGTGTATCATTAAAGGAAACCCACAGCCCAACAGTTAGCTGAACACCAGCCACTTGGTGATGAAGTGATCTTGACCTCCTCTCCCCTCAAGCCCTTGGTCTTGACCAGTTCCCAGAACCCAAGGTTCGGCTGTGAAATTGTATGGATGAGGATGTTTCAGTAGCCTGTCTTGGAGTCCCTGATGGTGCAAATGGCTAGTGCCCTTGGTTGCTAAACAAAAGGTTGGAAGTATGAGTCTACCCAGAGTTGCCTCAGGAGAAAGGGTTGGTGATTTACTTCTGAAAATCAGCCATTGAAAACGCTGTGGAGCACAGTTTTACACTGACACACATGGGTTCGCTATGAGAAATTAAATGCTCCTCTCTGATATGTCTCTTGATATCCAATCACCAAGTTAAAAAAGAAAAAAAGTTTCTAGGTCAAAATAAGTGAAGTTTTTTGAGTAGCTGAATGTATTTTTTATGCAGATTCTATGACTTGAGAAATGTTGGTATGAGACCTTTACTTCAATATACCCTCTTCGTGCCTCTGCCAAATTCCTTTAGAGCTTCATGCCTTCGTGATCATTTGCTTATTGCTTGGGGAATCAACCTGCATATGTTCCTTGGAGGGGTAACACAGTAGGCTGTTGTCAATCTCTAACATCCTCTTGTGATTTAGTTAATCATGAAGGAATGGGTCACAGGCTAATTGAAGTCTGGTCTGCAGAAGGAAGGGAAACAAGAAAGGGTACAATAAGCTCAAAGCAACCAAAATCATGCAAGAGACCAGAGTCAGCCAGTGGAGGCTCAGCACAGTTAGGGTCTCAAAGGAGGGTGATACACACTTGCAGGAAACAGGCTCAGTATCCTGGCTTCAGGCCTTTCTTGTTGGGCTTATTTATTCCTGCTCTTGGCCCCAACCTTTCTTGGGGCTAAGCCTATTTGTGTTATGACTTTCAGAATGTGCCAATAGGAAGATAAGCTTGATATTTTATAAAAATTAAAGAAAAACTAGGTAGGAACAACCCAAATATCTATGAACAGATGAATGGATAAATGCAATGTGGTGTATACTTACAACGGAATATTGTTCAGCTATTAAAAAAATGAAGTTATGATACATGCCACTATGTGAGTGAACCTTGAAAATAATATTTTAAGTGAAGTAAGGCAGCCACAAAAGGACAAATATTGTATAATCTCACTTACATAAAATATCTAGAATAGGTAAATTCATCAAGACATAAGAAGACCAGTGGTTACTAGAGGATGGGGGAGGGGGAACTAGGGAGATTTTAAAAAACACACAGAAAATTTAATGAAAAATTTATAATGATACTGTCTTAGTTACTGAGTGCAGCTATAACAGAAATACCACAAGTTGATGACTTTAACCAACAGAAATTTATTCTCTCACAGTTTAGGAGGCTAGAAGTCCAAATTCAGGGCACCAGCTCCAGGGGAAAACTTTCCTTTTCTGTCAGATCTGGAGGAAAGTCCTTGTCATCAATCTTCCCCTGATCTAGGAATTTCTTAGTGTAGGGAACCTGGGTCTAAAGGAAGCACTGTGCTCCTAGCTCTTCTTGCTTGGTGGTAATGAGGTCCCCCTCTCTCTGCTTGCTTATTTCTCCTTTGATCTCTTGTAAGATAAAAGGTGATGCACAACACACCTCCAGAGAAACGGCACTTCCATTGGATTAGGGCTGTGACCTGAGGAAGGCATTGCATCCCATCCTAATCCTTTTTAACATAACCTGACCTTGCTTCATTAACCACAACAGAAATTAGGATTTACAACACATAGGAGATTACATCAGACCACAAAATGAAGGACAACCAAATAATACTGGGAACTATGGCCTAGACAAATTGACACATATTTTGGGGGGACACTATACAATCCATGATGGATACCTATAGAGTGGCAGAGTAGAGCTTGGGCTGAAATTAGGCAACATTTAAGTGAGATATGAGGTAACATATAGATGAAGAATCATGAACTTTGGCATGAGACAGACCTGGATTCAAATCCTGCCTCTGCCAATTTTGCTGTGTGACCAAAGGAAAATTATAGAATCTCTCAGATAGGAAGAAATTTGGAAGACAGCTACCTAGCCAATTGACTGGAAGGGATCCATATTTGTGCCTATTCCAAAGAAAGGAGATCCAATAGAACCTGAAAATCATCAAACAATATCAACAATATTACATGCAAGTAAAATTTTGCTGAAGATCATTCAGAAGGGGTTACAGTAGTACATCGATGGGGAGATGCCAGAAAGTCAAGCCAGATTCAGATGAGGACATGGAACGAGGGGTATCATTGCTGAAGTCAGATGGGTTTTGGCTGAAAACCGAGAATACCAGAAAGGTGTTTACCTATCTTTTATTGACTATGCTGAGGCATCTGATAACATTTCAAATAATGGGAATTCCATAACATTTAATTGTGCTCATGTGGACTCTGTGTATAGACTTAAGAGGCAGTAGTTCGAACAGAACAAGGGTCTGTGTGTGTCAGGGTTGTGTCTTTTCACCATACTTATTCAATCCATATGCTGAACAAATAATCCAAGAAGCTGTACTATATGAAGAAGAGCATGGCATCAGGGTTGAATAAAGAACTTCTTAATAACCTGAGATATGCAGATCAAAGATCAAAGACCACAGCCTTCAATATGGATTATATCTCAAAATAAAGAAAACAAAAATCCTCACAACTGGACCAATATTCATGATAAATGGAGAAAATATTGAAGTTGCAAAGGATTTCATTTTACTTAGATCCACAATCAATGCCCATGGAAGCAGCAGTCAGGAAATCAAAGAACGTGTTGTATTCGGAAAATCTGCTGCAAAAGACCTCTTTAAAGTGTTAAATGATAAAGATATCACTTTCAGGACTAAGGTGCCCCTGACCCAAGCCATGGTATTTTCAATTGTTTCATGCATGAGAAAGCCGGACACTGGGTCACCGTAAGTCTGAATAGACTCGATGGCAATGGGTTTGGTTTTTCGTTTTTTAAGAACAATTGGTACCTTTGAGTTATGGTGTTGGTGAAGAATGTTGAACATACCATGAACTGCCAAAATAATGAATAAATCTGTCTCTGAAGAAGTACAGGCAAAATGATCCTTAGAGTAAGCATGGTTTAAGACTTTGTCTCATATACTTTAGACGTGTGATCAGGAGGAGGAACCAGTCCCTGGAGAAAGACATAATGCTTGATAAAGTAGAGGGTCAGGGGAAAAGAGGAAGACCGTCAACGGGATGGGTTGACACAATGACTGAAGCAATGGGCTTAAACATAGCAACGATTATGAGGATGGTGCAGGACCAGGCAGTGTTTCGTTCTGTTGTACATAGGGTTGCTATGAGATGGAACTGACTTCATGGAACCTAACAACAATACACACATGAAGAACCCAACATTTTAAAATTAACATGTTAAGAAGAAAGGAAGGAAGGAAAGAAGAGAAGAAAGGAGTGCTTCCTCCTTCTGGTGCCAGACCCCACACATTGACGTTAGGTTACCAGTTGCAATTGAGCCATTTCCAACTCATGGAGACCTCATGTGTGTCATAGCAGCACTGTTCTCCATAGGGTTTTCAGTGGCTTATTTTTTGTACATAAGTCATCAGGCCTTTCTTTCCAGGCACCTCTGGGCGAACTTGAACTACCAACCTTTCTGTTAGGAGCCAAGTTTTTTAACTTTTTATACTATCTAGGAACTCCTGGCTTTACGAACCCATGGACTCACCTTGCAGGGAAGGCATACTAAACTCCAAGCCTCTTACCTCTTGCGTAGATCTAGGGGTGGTAGGTGAGGGTGCGTCTACGAAGAAGTAGCTCTCTTCCACTTACCTCCAGATTGAAAAAAATTGTGGCATTTAATTTTTCAGCTATCGTAAATGAATAATTTAATTAGACAAACATAATAGTTGTAGTTTTTGTCCCTCAGCTGTTTAATTTTAGTTTTCAAATTTTTTGTTAGTAAACAAAATATAAGTAGTAAGAAAACACAAAACTGAACAAAAATAAGTGAAGTGAATATTATTGTTTCACTTTGCTTTTCAAAATTTTTGGAATTCTTTGCTTTGTTTTCCAAAATATAATCTTTAAGAAGTCATTCAAATGATCACATGAAGAAAAACATTTTTTTTTTTTACTTCATTTAGATATCATATCACCTCTCAGTTTCCTAACAGCTAGGTTTGTAAAATTATCTGTCAAAATGTAAAAGCCCACAATTAGATGACTGGATGTCACATCTGTCCTATTACCCATCGTATGCCAGAAATAAGCTACAAAATACAACAAATAAGCACATAAAGAGAAAGGAGATAAAAGCAGTGTTCTCTTACCAGTAAATATAAGTGCTTATCTGACGTAGCACAGAGCTAGTTGATGTAGCAAGCACTAATTTTTATGCAATAGATGGATGACTGTAATAGAATAATTAATGGAATAAGAATAAACTTTATCCATCTTTCAAAAGATCCTGCCCTAATTTTCATGAACATTTATGTGCCTATATTTACTTACTTGCAAAAGAGAAAAGCTTTTATCTGACTAAGAGAATGTAAAGGAGTTTCTCCTGAGAGCCAGAGGAAAGGCCAGTTGACCTCCAAAGTATTCTATTCCTAAAATCCAGGTACAAGAACTCTTCTTCATATGCTTTGTTGAAGGCATGGTTGACCTTGCTGAGCTTGTAGTGCCAGACACTGGGGGGTTTTGTGACCTACTGTCTTAGGGGTGATAGGCTTGGGGTACCTAGTACACAGTGTACCTAGAACATAGTAGGGACACTGGTAGAGTAAAGGGTCATCAAAAAAGAGGAAGACCTTCAATGAGATGGATTGACCCAGTGCCTGCAAAAACTGGCTCAAGCATAACCGTGATTGTGATACTTGTGAATGAATGAACAGATAAAGAAACGATACTCATTTTGAAGTCTAGATCTTTAGAAACAAGTGACCTTGAACTTAAACAAGTGGAAGAAATGAATTGCAGAGGGAGATAGGTTGCTGGTGAAGATGCCCGTCAACAAATCTTCCATCCTTGTGCGTGCATGCCGTGCCTCCTCATCTCTTGAATCAGGAATGTCACGATGACTTACTTTAGACAACAGAATGCAATGGAATTGACTTTCTGCAACTTCTGAGGTCAGACCTTGGGAAGACTTGAAATTTTTGTTTCCATCCTTTTGGTATCTAGATGTCACTAGAAGAATCTGGGGTTAGACATGAATAATGAGGAACTATGCAGAAAGAAAGAAGCCTAGTCAGGCGCCTGCTATTCCAGCCATCACAGCTGAGACGTCTAGTAATACTGTGTGAGGCCATCTTGGGTGTTTCAGCCCTAGCAGAGCTCACAGCTGAATGCAGCCACCTGAGTGACCTAGCCGAGACCAGGTGGAGAGGAACTGTTCAACTGAGCCCAGCCAGCTCACGGAATCAGGAGAAGTAATAAATCGTTGTCTTAAGCTACTATGTTTTGAGGTAGTTTATTAAGCACCAGCAGATAACTGAAAGACATAGTAGTCAGACATAACAGCTCAGAAGCACTCACGTCTCCACAGAAGGGAGGGGTCTTTGTGGTGTGTACACTTTGTCCCTGCTAAAATTTGTATCTTCTCTGGAGGTTAAATTGCTGCAAGTGACACCAGGGGCTGTGATACTTTAAAAGTCTTGGCACCTGGTCCACCTAGCAACTGGACTTCTCTTTAGAGAGAAGACATGCCCAAAGAGACAGGAGTAATATATAGTAGTAGAGTCTGACCACAGATTTGGCTGTATTAGCATCCTGCTTTAACAAGGCTAGCTAACCACTAAACCCAAACCTGTTGCCTTCAAGTCGATTCTGGCTCATAGTGACCCTATAGGACAGAGTAGAACTGCTCCGTAGAGTTTCCAAGGAGCAGCTGGTGGATTCAAACTGCAGACTTTTCGGTAAGCAGCCATAACTCTTAACCACTATGCCACCAGGGCTCCTCAAGCTAGCCACAGATGCCATTAAATAGAATAAAAATAACAATATATTGCATTACACCTTATGTTTAAAAAGTGCTTTGATTTGTTCTGCTTCATATGATACCTCAGTCCTCTGAGAAAGATACTTTTTTTTTTTTTTTAATAAATACAACTGTTGAATGAGGTATGTTGTTGTTGGTTGCCACTGAGTCAATTCCAACTCATGGTATCCCCATATATGATACAGTAGAACTGCTCCTTAGTGTTTTCTTGGCTGTAATCTTAGCAGAAGCAGATTACCAGGTCTTTTCTTCTGTGGTACTGCTGGGTGGGTTCAAGCAACCAACCTTTAGGTTACCAGATAAGTGAAAAGTGTTTGTGTCACCTAGGGACTTTTAAGGAGGTACACTTTATATTACCTCAGGTGTCTGTTAGCCTTTCGTGCTGTCTTGGAAGAAGTACAGCCAGAATGCTCCTTAGAAGTGAGAATGGTGAGACTTCATCTCATTTACGTTGGACACGTTATCAGGAAGGACCAGTCCCTGGAGAAGGGCCTCACGCTTGGTAGAGTAGGTCAGCGAAAAAGAGGAAGACCTTCAACGAGATGGACTGACACAGTGGCTGCAATAATGTGCTCAAGCATAACAACCATTGTGCAGGACCAGGCAGTATTTCTTTCTGTTGTACGTAGGGTCGCTATGACTCAACGACTTAGTGGCACCTAACAACACTTTACATAAAATAAAATTCATGCAGTTTAAGTGTAAGAGCAAATGACTTTTGACAAATATATACACCCATGGAATCACCACGTCAATCAAAATATAGAACATTTTTGTATTTCCAGAAAGACCCCTCTTGCCTCTTTGCAGTCAGTATTGCCTACCTGCAAACGAGGTAACCCTTGATCAAATCTCTATCAGTATAAAATGGTTTTGCCTTTTCTAGAATTTCATAAAATGGAATTCTAAATCCTCTTTTGTTCCCAGCTTGTTTCATTCAGCAAAATGAACGTGAGGTTCACCATGCCATTGCATCTGTCAGGACTTCTTTCCCCCCATTTTACAGAGGATGGCACCCAAATTCAAAGAGGTGGGCATTTTGTCTGAAGGTCTTAGCTTACAAGGAGACCAGCCGGACCCCCATGCAGATCTTCTGTGCTTGGTGCTGAACTGATGTGAAGAGAGAACATTCACTCTCACTCTGCTAAATGTGAACCACATGTCAAAGCATGCCAGACACAGGAAAAGAGAGTATTTAGATACAAGGATGACTCTTTGGCTGCAGTTGATTGGGTCAGGATGATCACCTGACATAGCTCAGCCAATCTGATTTCTTCACTTGGACTTTGTGAACTGAGAATAAAGAAGAGGATGAAATCTTTTCTGTTAAAACGTACGCGATATGAAGCATAAGAGAAAGAAGCCAGTATATAGAGAGAAAAGCAAAGATAAGAGACACAGCAGGCCTCGGCTATTTGAAACTCTGGTTCCATTTGTTTTTGAGGCCTAGCAGCATCCTTGCCCTCCCGGTGAACTGGTTATTTAACCCTTCATTTGATTACTTGAGATGTCTCAGCATCTACCAATAATTCTGAGTTAATTCGAGTTAGGTTTCTTTCTCTTGTAATCAAAAGAGCCCCAAAGAATACAGTGCTTAAAGGCTTTAACTGGAATTATTTGCATGATGTTGCCCCATCTTGTAAAAAAATCCTTCAGTTTTTTCAATAACTCTAGTTAAATATACTGCTTCTGTGTTGTGCCAGAAAGAATGTCAGCACTGTATTTACTTTTTCAAACAATCTTTGTTTTCATTTGACATATACAAAGGTTGAAATATTAACAGTGCATCCCAGGAGAAAAACCTAGTTCTTCAAGGTCTATGGGTGATAAAATATATTATATAAATATTCTGTGTTCAAGAACAGCATATTCTATGCATTTTTTTTTTTTTTTTCCTGCTGGGGGTTACTCACTTTTATGGAAAATGACCTGGCCCACTATAATAAATGTGAGTAAGACTCTAATTCTTCTTGAGGGATAAGCGGGCAGAGAACAATGTCTTGTGTATTTTCCGGTTACATTTTCAGAAGTGGAATACTTGCATGTGGGCGAGACTGGAGGTAGTTCATCTCTCTTTAAGTAGAAAATATACCAACAGCAAAAGTAAGTCTTCTCTCCTGCAAGTAAATTCCTCCCCTTTTTAAGGATCATTCCTTAGGAATGCTATCAGTGCCCTCAGGAGAACTCCATGAGTGATGGAAATTACTCCTTGGTTGAGTTTCTCAACAGTTTAATTTCATTACCCTAACTCTTCTTCCTGATTTTGTCCTCTACCTTTTGTTTCGCTTTTTTTGTGTGTGTGTGTGTTGTTTCTCTTTGTCTTCCTTCCCATTTCCCCAGTGCTGAATGACTGTAGAGTGAAGTCTTCCATCCCTCTTCATTAAACCCATTTGTAAACAGGAATGAAGGACATTGACATGCTGGCCACAAGCAGGGACGGATTGCCCAATAAGCAAGGTGCTTAGAGCATCAACAAAACAGGGGCATAAGTTATCCAAAGCAAAGACCCATAGATGTCAAGCAGACAGGACACAAGGAAAAGAAAGCAGTGCAGTGGAAGGGAACTGGCAGGGTACTAAATGGAACTGATACCAGCACCAGTATGTGAGAATGTGCCAACCAGAAGTAAAATCCACACTGGTTCACGACAGCACCAAGCTTTGAGGCTCCTACCACTTCAACGCCTTCGTTGATATCTATCTCCTACGGTCCCCCCTGGCGTAATTGAAACTCCTTATCTTGGTGGATCTCTTGGGAGTATACTATTTCTTTCTAATAAACAAGAGGTGGGGGTGGGCTGTCAAGTCTCTTACTACATTCACCCAACATGCAACTGGATTCAACATAAGCGGTTACTGGGCAAGGATGGATTCTGTTAATATATAACAGATCTCTGATCCATTTTGACAGAACTGTCTTATATGTTCACATGCGCTGATCCAGCAACTCCAGCCAGGAGGGCCAGCAACGCTCTTGACATGATACAAACACAAGGGTATGCTCTTGCACAAGTCTTGGTAAACAACCGATGGGAACTCCAGTCCCAGATGACATGCATAAGTGAGGAAACGCGAATAAGTTGATCATTGCAATGAGTTCAATCAAGTTACTTTTTAACTGTATAGCATTTACGTAGTTATGTCTTAAGTTTTGTAAACAATAGTATTTATAACTTTAAAATATGTTTGGCATACATGAGGACAAAATCTAGCATACATTTAATATAATACTAATATAAAACCTATTGCCATCGCGTCAACTCCGACTTATTGTGACCCTGTAGGACAGAGTAGAACTGCCCCATTGAGTTTCCAAGGAGTGCCTGGTAGACTCGAACTGCCAATCTTTTGGTTAGCAGCTGTAGCACTTAACCACTACACCACCAGGGTTTCCAATACTAATATAGGTACTAACAATATAATAATATAGCAAATGTCAAAAAAATACTGGAAATATTAATATTATCTAACATGAGAAGTTTTAATCATGTATCAAGTGAGTTTCATTTTTTTATTGTCTGTTGTGTGGGACACAGTGCTTGATGTTACTCTATATATGCTAAAAAATGAGGTGCTAGGCACATTGAAAGGATGCAAAACTTAATATTTATTTATCATGAAAAGTGTCTCTGTTTTGCAACGAGTGTGTTTCTAAATTTGTCTTCCAAGAAAGCAATAAAGGGCTTTTATCATAATATTAACATTTATATTTAATCAGAATATTTACATATCTCTGTGTAAGGAAGTTGAAAAATTCCTTGAGAAAATAAATGAATATTTATGTAATAAAAACTATATAAATGCATTTTATTTTTCATTTCCCTTCAGACTGACTATCTTTTAAGCAGCTGATTGATATTGTTATAGTTCACAGAACAAACTTGCTTGGCAAGAAGTGGTGTAATTGTTACATCAGTTATGTACACCAATTATGTACAAATATGGAAGTTGAACAATTCCACAAAGAAATAAAATGTACATCTTATAAATTTTGAATGCAATAATGATTATATTTTTCTTTTAATTTCAGACCGATCAGGTATAACCACACATTCAATTCTCTCTCATCGACCACATAAGAATGCACCAGCAGAAGTATAATCACGTGACTTATGATGTATCTGGTCTTGTCCTGAACAAAGTAAACCAAAACTCATCTTCAGATTGAGCATATCTGTCGTGTATTGGATTATGTCTCCCCAAAAATGCATGTATCAACTCAGTTAGGCCATGATTCCCAGTATTCTGTGGTTGCCCTCAATTCTGTGATTGTAATTTTATGTTGAGAGGATTAGGGAGGGATTGTAACATCACCCTTACTCAGATCCAGTGTGAAGGGAGTTTCCCTGGGGTGTGGCCTGCACCACTTTTTATCTCTCAAGAGAGAAAAGGAAAGGGAAGCAAGCAGAGAGTTGGGGACCTCATACCACCAAAAAAGAAGCACCAGGAGCAGAGCGTATTCTTTGGACACGGGGTCCTGAGCCTGAGAAGCTCCTTGACCACAGGATTTCTCTTTGTTAAAGCCATCCGCTTGCGGTATTTCTGTCATGACAGCATTAGATGACTAAGACAATACCCTTGTATTTGTGTCATGCTCTTTGCGATTGCTCTTGCCCCCATTGGATATCAACAGTAGTCCAATGAATTGTGAAGATGCAGCATCAAAGGATGGAAAGTAAGTGTGCAAGTTTTTAAGTATTATTTCAAGATGAAAAACGTTTGGAAGATCTGTGAAGGGCGTGGCAACAAGCATCATGCAACAAATGAAAGAAAGTATTTCTGACTGTCTTGTAAGTGCAGTTTCTTTTGACTACCTCAGATGTAAAGAACAAATGACATGTTCCAAATAGATTTTTTTATTACTAATTTTTACATATAAAATTTTGTTGTAAAGTCCACATTTGAATATAAATTTCATTTATTTTCAGATATTCAAATTTATCTGCTGTAGTAGAACCAAATTTAAGAAGTGACATAATTTTATATCCAGGTAAAATGAAACAGCAACTAAGTGGAGCACAAAAATGAAAGCTCACAGAGGATAAAAAGAAAAGGATTTGTGACTCCCTGAAGACAATTTCAAAATTAATTTCCTTTTAAAAATGTAATGTATCAGAAGGGACTTGTTCCACTGAATGCTTGATTTTAATGGGTGCAAATTGTTGTACTAGTACCACTAGCACTGAAATTGCTAATAGAAATATGAATATAATAGAATTTGTTGTAAATTCTACGTCCGTTCCTTGCTGTAGTAAAAAAGTTAGTAAGTAATAGTGTAGAATGTGAAAGTATTTTAGAATCTGAAATTTTTACATCTGCAGATCTCATAAATAACAGAAATACAGATCCTGCTTTGTGGAATAATTTTTCTTCTAATGATGTAAATTATTGGATCAAAACAGGGCCAAGAGATTGCCAGCATCACAGTGGACCATTTGAAAATTTGTGTCCAAGATTTCTGGATGGTAAACAAGGTTCTGTATCCAGAATATATTTCTAGGGTGCAAAGCTAATGGTGAAAATTATAAGAGGGAGTGGCTACTGTATTCATCAGTTGGCTCTGTATATGTTTTTTGGCAAACTATTCAGTCCTAAATAATTTAATTGTCGATTTGCTACTGATGAATTTAGCGATTGGTGCAACTTGAATGTGATTGATAAATATGAAGACAGTTCAATTCACAGACATTGTGTTTTGTCATATTTAACTGAAGACATGGTTTTGGCTTAACTCATGAACTGGAAACACAGATTAATGAATACTATCAGTATTGGAAAGTCTTTTTGCAACATGTTGTTGCTGTCATTATAATAACTGCTGAACGTGGACTATCTTTTTGAGGAAGGAATGAAGTGCTTGGGTCCCCACAAAATGGAAATTTTGGTGGTTTACTTGAACTTTTTGCTCAGTTTGATCCATTTTTAGCAGGTCACATGTCAAAATATGGTAACACAGGAAAAGGCTGCCCACCATATATGTCTAAAACAACACATGAAGAATTAATAAACTTAGTAAGTGATAAAATTCAACCAACTACTTTCAGTGAAATAAGTATAACTCAATATTTCAGCTTGTCTGTAGATTCTGCTACTGACCTTTCTCACACAGATCAGTTGAATATTGTTTTAGATACATTTCTGCAACAGATGGAAAACCTGTTGAGCGATAGATCACTTTTACTAGCTTAAAAAGTCATACTGGTGAAGATATTGCAAAATTGATTTTTCTAAGTGCAGAGGCCAGTCCTACGACAATGTTGCCAATATGTCAGGGCATTATAAAGGCATGCAACAGAAAATTTTGGAACATAATGAATATGCCATTTTCATTCCATGTGCTTAGCATTCACTTAATCTTGTACAATGTAGTGAAGTAGACTGTTGTCAGGAAGCAGTTATTTTTTCTCTACTGATCACTTGCTCTACCCATTTTTTGCTGCCTTTACTCACTGATGAGCAGTTCTTAAGATGTATTTAGGCAATGATCAAGTATTAAAATTCCTCTCTAATAAATGTTTTGGAGCACATGCTATATCAATGAGTGCAATGCTACAATCATACACTTAGATTCTAGGTGCCTTAGAAAATCTTGCTGAAGACCAGATGCAAACGGAGATTCCAAAAGAGAAGCTGAAAACATCTCCAACAAAATGCAAACACTAGAGTATGTATTTATGTTGGTTATGTGGAATCATATATTGCAGCATTTTCATCAGACAAGTCAAGCTGTCCAAGGTTCAGAAGTAAATTTAAAGACATGCACAGATCTCTACCAGTCATTAACAGCGTATTTACGTAACATGAGAATATTTTGAAAATTTTGAAAACAGCAAAATATTGCCAAATAGTGATTATCAAGCAACTCACCATTGCTGAAGCATTAGAAAGAAACAAGTAAATGACGGAAGTGCTCCAGAAGTATTGAGTGCTAAAGATCACTTTCACGTAACCACATACTACACCATCATTGACACACTTGAATCTTGCATGAAAAGAAGGGAGAAAGTGTGTGAAGTTCTTTGAAATAGATTTTCCATCTTAAACAGCATGGGTACACCTGATGACGAATTTATGGAGGCACCCAAGAAATTACTGCCCGCTTATCCCAATGACGTAAATACAAACTTACAGAAAAGTGTGGCTATTTCATTCTTACATGAGAACTAAGTTTACAGATTCAGGAAAGACAATACAAACTTACAGGAAAGTGTGGCTATTTCATTCTTACATGAGAACTAAGTTTACAGATTCAGGAAAGACAAATTTTCCTCATGTAGGCATGTATGATTACATAACAGAAGATAAAATATAATGCATATTTCCCAATGTCAAAATTGCTTTATGCATATTCCTAACTTTAATGATCACAAATACAAAACAGAAGGCTCATTTTTGTCTCTAAAGAGACTTAAAAACCCTTACCATACAACAATGATTCAAAAAAGACTTGATTCATTATCCTTATGTATGGAAGTAGATATTGTCCAGCAGTGTAATGGTGATGAAATCATTGAAGAATTTGTAAGAGCAAAGAATAGAAATGTTTTTAATTATAACATGTTAGAGATGAAAGATAAATCTAAAAATAAAATACAGTAATTTGTTGTAATATTTGTTTTTTGATCATTAAATTTTCTCTTATGACATCTTTTTATTTGTTCATTTATAATTACAGCTTTTATTACAAAGCAAGCAACAGAATTGAAGTATGAGTCGTTTAAAGCAAAAATGATTAAAGTCAATTTTTCATTGTGGGAAAGCAGCAGGATTTTCCATTGATGTTGAAACAACTCAGTCCACCAACTCATTTTCTTTGTTGTAGGATATGTGGAAAATTATTTTTGTATAAAATGTGGTCTATAGTAAAAATGTTAGTAGCCTGCATCCAGTTCACCTTGAGACAGATAAAGTTAACTGTGCTGGTGGAACAAAAGATCTGTTAAAAGATTACTATCTAGAAGTTGGGTAAACAAGAACCACATCCTGTCAACATGAGATAAAGCTGAAACAACCTGTGAATTACCATCTCCTTCTTAGTGTTTTTCTAGTCCCTTTCCCCTTTACAGGTTCCCGCATGCGCAGAAGAACAAGGTGTGACCACTGTTTAATCTTCGTTAGCCCTCCGAAGGTGGTGATGTAGTGCCAAAAATCAGTGTGCTTGTGCTATAGCCCATAATAAGTGATGCCAAGGGCTGCTGAGAGGACTCCATCTTGAATATCAGGGGGTTCCATCTTGCATTCCAGATGGAAGTGCAACCTAATTAACATGCACCACCTTTCTGAGAAGTTCCTGCCCCTTGAAAGAAGCCCATGAAATATTCATTACTCTATCATCTCCACTGAAGCCATATAAGCCCTAGCTTTGCTCCTTTTTTGAGTTAGTCTTTTGGAGAGGCTTAGATCTTTGCTGACTCCCTTTGCTTGACTCAAGCAAAATAAGCAAAATAAAACTTGCTGAAAATAAATTTTGTCTTTGTATTCTTACTTGGGAAAAGACTGGCAATTGGTAACAAAATTTGGTGAGTCAGCCAGGGGACTAAGGGCTTAAATTAGCCTCTGGTTAGGGGATGCAGACCAGAAGGACTGAGCGTCTGGAACAGACCTCTACTCAGAGACAAGCGGCTGCCCAGACCTTTTTGTCTGATGTCTCTTTGAAGCTGTAAGTTCAGGTGACTCTCCCCCTCAGTCCTCCTTCCCCCTTTAGCAACCTTTATGATCCTCTTTTTTTTTTTTTTTCTGTGTTCCTTGTCTGCATTTCTTTTTTTCTCTCTCCCTTCCTCTTCTTTCCTCTTTCCACTGAATGGGTTGTGAGCCCCAATGAAGGGAGCTTCACAAAGAGCGTTCCAGTCATTTGGCTTTCACGAAAGAGTTTGGGGACAAGAAGTGAGTCCTTTTTAAGGGGCTGATCACCCCATATCCCAAGGGCGGGTCACAGACTTCAGACAGAGTCTTGGAAAGCGCCTGCGGAGTGAGAGCGCTCTGACTGTCTACTTCCTTGACTTTTTTTCTTTTCTTTCCTTTTGTTTTTAAACTGCTCTCTCAGGAGTCCCTTCTGTTGGTCTCTGGTATTCCAATTTTTTCCTCTCTTCTTCTTCTTTCCTCTTTCCACCGAACGGGTCGGGAGCCCCAAAAGGGGGGTTCTCAGAGAGTGTTCTGGTCTTTTGGCTTTTGCAAAAGAGAGTTTGGGGACAAGTAATGAGTCCTTGTTAGGGGATGATCATCCCATAACCCAAGGGTGGGTCGCAAACCTCGAACAGAGCCACAGAGAATGCCTGCCGAGTGGGTCGTGAACCCCATCTGAGGGTCGCTAAATGCACTTGGTAAATTGAGTGGGTGGGAGCCTCTGATAAGAGGAGGCCTTGGAGAGTGATCTGGAGCAGGTCATGTACCCCCAGCAGGAGGTTACAGAGAGCGCTCCAATAGTCTACTTCCTTGACCTTTTTTTCTTTCTTGTTTCCTTTCGTTTTTAAACTATTCTTGGTCTTGGTGACTCTAGAGTTTTGACAGAGGTATGAGTGTGTGGTGGCCATCGTTTTTATGTGTCTAGATGTTGTCTGTCTCTGGTGGTGCACCTTGCTTCTGGGGAATGGATGTAGAGGTCTCTGTTTAGATTGAGAGATTGAAGCCCCTCCATTTAGTATTGGATATAAGAGATATCTAGAAGATCGAAGTGGAGATTCAGATATTCCTACTAATGTGTTAGACCTCACTAAACACTTTCTGACTTGCCCAGTCCAAGCACTCTTTGTTTGTCTGATGTGTGATTGGGGCTGTCTGGGAAGGCTGAGACTGAGAAATTATCTCAGTTGCCTCTGTCTGTGTCTTATGTGTAATGTGTGTGTTGCATAGAAACTAACTGGTGAAGAAAAATTCAGCTTGCATTGGAACATGCTTGTGGAGACTCCTGAAAATTTACTGATTGGGCTGTTCTACTGAACAACTGGTAATCTTTTGCTCTAGGTGGTTTAAAGAAAAAAGATAATTTTGTATGAAAAGAAAAGTAACAGTTCCAGAACAGCAAAAGAGAAAGAAATTGTTATCTTTTGCCTTTCAAAGTGTCTGGAATCGGGATGACTCCCTCCAGCCTCCAGTCTCCCTAGCTAAGAATTAGATTCTTTTACAAAATTGCTAAAAGGCTTTGGTATTTACTGGGTAGATTTTTAGATAGCCTTTCAAAATCCCTCTGTATGTAAATGAGTCAGAAAGGGCTAATCTTGTCTTCTACCTTGAGTTAAAACATACGAAGGGTGGGGCAAAATCAGGGCTCCTTAGCCCCCAGCCCTCAGCTGCCGAGGTCAAATAGAAATCACAATGAAATGGCCTGGAGAAATGTTTAATTAGTCAGTTGAACAGAAACCTTGTGATTTCCAAAGCCAATTAGATTGGAAAAATATGAGAAATAGTAAAAGTCAAATGAACATTTGGAATATTTAAAGAGACTTTTTATTTCGATTAGTTATGTTTTATGGTATAAAAGCTTAAAATAATTTCTAAGATCTTTTAGGAAACTTATTGATGTTAAATTGAATCAGATTCAAAGGCAAAGGTTCAGTCTGCATTAGAACAAGAGTTCTGAGTTGGAAACCAAGCCACATGGCTTTAAGAAAAAGCTAAAGTTTTTATTTTAAGATCTTTGGGTTAAATAACAAAAGTATTATTTCCTGGTAACTTATGATAAACTCCTGACAAGTTTGATAGCCATGAAAATTTTTGTAAAGAAAAAGTACTGTTGTTGTTGTTGTTGTCAGGTGCCGTCGAGTCGGTTCTGACTCATAGCGACCCTATGCACGACAGAACAAAACAGCCCGGTCCTGCGCCATCCTCACAATTGTTGTTATGCTTGAGCTCATTGTTGCAGCCACTGTGTCAATCCACCTTGCTGAGGGTCTTCCTCTTTTCCGCTGACCCTGTACTCTGCCAGGTATGATGTCCTTTGCCAGGGACTGATCCTTCCTGACAACATGTCCAAAGTATGTAAGACGCAGTCTCGCCATCCTTGCCTCTAAGGAGCATTCTGGACGCACTTCTTCCAAGACAGATTTTTTCGTTCTTTAGGCAGCCCACGGTATATTTAATATTCTTCGCCAACACCACAATTCAAAGGTGTCAACTCTTCTTCGGTCTTTCTTATTCATTGTCCAGCTTTCACATGCATATGATGCAATTGAAAATACCATGGCTTGGGTCAGGCGTACCTTAGTCTTCAGGGTGACATCTTTGCTCTTCAACACTTTGAAGAGGTCCTTTGCAGCAGATTTGCTCAATGCAATGCGTCTTTTGATTTCTTGACTGCTGCTATCATGGCTGTTGATTGTGGATCCAAGTAAAATGAAATCCTTGACAACTTCAATCTTTTCTCCATTTATCATGATGTTGCTCATTGGCCCAGTTGTGAGGGTTTTTCTTTTCTTTATGTTGAGGTGCAGTCCATACTGAAGAATGTGGTCTTTGACCTTCATTATTAAGTGCTTCAAGTCCTCTTCACTTTCACAAGGAAGGTTGTGTCATCTGCATAATGCAGGCTATTAATGAAACTTCCTCCAATCCTGATGCCCCTTCTTCTTCATATAGTCCAGCTTCTTGGATTATTTCTTCAACATACAGATTAAATAGGTATGGAGAAAGAATACAACCCTGACACACAACTTTCCTGACTTTAAACCAAACAGTATCCCCTTGTTCTGTCTGAACAACTGCCTCTTGATCTATGTAAAGGTTCCTCATGAGCACAATTAAGTGTTCTGGAATTTCCATTCTTCCCAGTGTTATCCATAGTTTGTTATGATCCACCCGGTCGAATGCCTTTGCATAGTCAATAAAACACAGGTAAACATCCTTCTGGTATTCTCTGCTTTCAGCCAGGATCCATCTGACATCAGCAATGATATCCCTGGTTCCATGTCCTCTTCTGAAACCAGCCTGAATTTCTGGCAGTTCCCTGTCAACATACTGCTGCAGCCATTTTTGAATGATCTTCAGCAAAATTTTGCTTGCATGTGATATTAATTATATTGTTCAATAATTTCCACATTCGTTAGGACCACCTTTCTTGGGAATAGGCATAAATATGGATCTCTTCCAGTCAGTTGGCTAGGAAGCTGTCTTCCATTTTTCTTGGCATAGACAAGGGAGCACCTCCAGCACTGCATCTGTTTGTTGAAACATCTTAATTGATATTCCATTAATTCCTGGAGCCTTGTTTTTCACCAATACCTTCAGAGCAGCTTGGACTTCTTCCTTCAGTACTACCATCAGTTCCTGATCATATGCCACCTCTTGAAATGGTTCAATATCAACTAATTCTTTTTGGTATAATGACTCTGTGTATTCCTTCCATCTTCTTTTGATGCTTCCTGCATCATTTAATGTTTTCCCCATGGAATCCTTCACTATTGCAACTCGACGCTTGAATTTTTTCTTCAGTTCTTTCAGCTTGAGAAACGCCAAGCGTGTTCTTCCCTTTTGGTTTTCCATCTCCAGCTCTTTGCACATGTCATTATAATACTTTGTCTTCTCAAGAGGCCCTTTGAAATCTTCTGTTCGGTTCTTTTACTTCATCAATTCTTCCTTTTGTTTAGCTGCTCGTTGCTCAAGAGCAAGTTTCAGAGTTTCCTCTGACATCCACCTTGGTCTTTTCTTTCTTTCCTGTCTTTTCAGTGACCTTTTGCTTTCTTCATGGATGATGTCCTTGATGTCATTCCACAACTTGTCTGGTCTTTGGGATCTATTCTTGAGATGGTCTCTAAATTCAGGCAGCATATGCTCAAGGTCATGTTTTGGCTCTTGTGGACTTGCTCTGATTTTCTTCAGTTTCAGCTTGAACTTGCATATGAGCAATTTATGGTCTGTTCCACAGTCAGCCCCTGGCCTTGTTCTGACTGACGATATAGAGCTTTTCCATTGTCTCTTTCCATAGATGTAGTCAACTGGATTTCTGTGTGTTCCATCTAGCGAGGTCCATGTGTACAGTCGCTGTTTATGTTGGTGAAAGAAAGTATTTGCAATGAAGAAGTCGTTGGTCTTGCAAAATTCTATCATTTCATCTCCGGCAGTGTTTCTATCACCAAGGCCATCTTTTCCAATTACGGATCCTTCTTCTTTGTTTCCAACTTTCGCATTCCAATCACCAGTAATTATCAATGAGTCTTGATTGCATGTTCGATCAAATTCAGACTGTAGCAGCTGATAAAAATCTTCTGTTTCTTCATCTTTGGCCTTAGCAATTGGTGCGTAAATTTGAATAATGGTCGTATTAACTGGTCTTCCTTGTTGGCGTATGGATATTATCCTATCACTGACACCTTTGTACTTCAGGATAGATCTTGAAATGTTCTTTTTGACGATAAATGCAACACCGTTCCTCTTCAAGTTGTTATTCCCAGCATAGTAGGCTATATGTTTTTCTGATTCAAAATGGCCAATACTAGTCCATTTCAGCTCACTAATGCCTAGCATATCAATGTTTATGCATTCCATTTCATTTTCGACGATTTCCAATTTTCCTAGATTCATACTTCATACATTCTAGGTTCCAATTATTAATGGATGTTTGCAGCTGTTTCTTCTCATTTTGAGTTGTGCCACATCAGCAAATGAAGGTCCCGAAAGCTTTACTCCATCCACGTCATTAAGGTCAACTGTACTTTGAGGAGGCAGCTCTTCCCCAGTCATCTTTTGAGTGCCTTCCAACCTGGGGGGCTCCTCTTCCAGCACTATATCAGACAATGTTCCGCTGCTATTCATAAGGTTTTCACTGGCTAATACTTTTCAGAAGTAGACTGCTGGGTCCTTCTTCCTAGTCTTAGTCTGGAAGTTCACCTGAAACCTGTCCTCCATGGGTGACCTTGCTGGTATCTGAATACTGGTGGCATAGCTTCCAGCATCATGGCAATACGCAAGCCCCCACAGTATGACAAACTGACAGACGTGTGGGGGAAAAAGTATTAAAAAGGGTTAACATGTTGTAAATTACATAGGACGTGTTGTTAAAATCTTGAGAAGTGCCTGAATCTTTCTCTTTGGGTTAAAATTTATATGTTAGTATTTCGTCGTTTTTTTTGCCTAATATTAGACAACAAAACATAATATTATGTCATCTTAATTTATTTGTTTATAAATTATATTTATAAATTAATCATGACCATATTTTTTCATCTACAGTTAAGTTTTTACTTTCTGAAAATAATTGACTAGACTATCTCAACAAACAAAAATGGACTTATATTGGACTTATGGTAGGGACTGTGACTAGACTCAATCAAAATTTCCAAAATTCTTATGCAAATACTGATGGGTTCATAGACTGAGTTAGATCCAGTATCACATGGAACAGAAGTTAACTACATAAGGCTGTGTAAACACTATGATACTGTGGGTTTTATGTGGGAATATTACCGATGTGTTAAGGTTTTTCTTTCTAGAAATAAGAAATGCTTTAAGGTCCTAATTTCTAGAGATAAGAAACCATATTCCTCTTTTCTCCTAAATTATCTAACTAGCGAGTTTAGATATTGTTAACTCTTGAATTAACAATCTTAGGTTTGGCAGAATGTAGTTGTCGCCGTGGCACATGAAAAGCAGTTACTGATGCTGCTCATGCATAACCAAACACCTCAGGAGATCTGTTTCCTTTGTTCAAAGACTTTAGGATCGCAGTTTCATTGGTTATTTCAGACAATTGGCCTCATGTTAGTGTTTCTATCCTACCTCCTGATTTGCTGTATAGTGACTGAGATCTTAAAAACAGATAGTGATTGATTATTTTTGTTTCCAAGATTCTATAACAAGATCACGATCCAGAAGAGAAAACCATGAGAGAGTTGTATGTTATTCTCCTGGAATCCAGATTTCTGGCTTTCATAGAGGTACGTGCAGCCCACCCAGGCCATCTCCTTTGGGTGTCCTTTTGAACCTTGAGCTTTGGAAAAAAAGCTGATTCCTGAAGCCACTTTGAGGTAAACAATTGTCCAGATAAACTAACAAGACTATTTTTGCTCTGGGTGTTGTGATTTTTTTTTTTTGAAGAATTCAGTCTGTTTTGAGAAACTGACTCTTAAGATTAGTAAGTAGAGCTATGTTTAGGGTAAATCAGTAATTAGCCTTTAAGACAATGTTGTATAAAATACCCATCTAATGTTTATAATCAAACTCTCACCCTCTTGCTATACAGAAAATTATATATCTCAAGAAAACCATGTTCTCAGAAGAGACCGATCTCATGAGTCAGACTCCATTTTGTCTTAGATTCAACTTCTGCTTCTGAGAAAGTGACCCACGACAGTTAATAGGTAAACCAAAGAGGGGCAGGTTGCCCTCAGAGAGAACACTTAGTATGTTTTAGACAGATTTACTGGAGACCTCCAACAGGAGGAGTCCATCCTGTATTATCTTGATAATCGTGAATTCTCTAATGAAAACTTAGTTGTCATATGTAAGTTTTTCTATATTTTCTATTTTCTCTGGACAAACTGTGTGTTCCTTCTAGATTTTTTTTTTTTTTTTATGTAATATATTCACCTATCCTAGTTTAGCTGATCCCTTTCCAACTGATAGTGAATTCATGTGGACAATTTCTTGTTTAAATTCCTGATAAATGCATAGACAGAACGCTTTGGGAACGTTAAGGTTATCTTTAGATAGCCATAGTAAATATTAGAAAGGTAATGTTAAATTTGTTACCCATTGTAAAACCAGAGTCAGAAAAAGAAAAACCCGTTGGTCCAACACGCAGGGTATGGTGGGTAATTTTAATTTCTATTTACAGTATATTTGAATTAAAGAAATCTTTAAGAAATTTATCAATCACTATGGGACGAATAACAGATGAAGTTGCTAGTGGGATAGAAACACAACATTGATTTCTGGCCTTATTAAGCCAAGCGACATGATATAACAGAATAGCCTTAGGTTTTCATTTATTGGTCCAAGAAATGTGTAGTCTGTACTGTTACAAAGATCTCTTGTTAAATAACACAAGAAAAGTAGAACACACAGAATTAGACAATAAGCTACTTGGTTACACGCTGTAACACCCTCACAAACACCAGATTTATTGGGTTGGTTACTATCAAGAATGCGTACACGAGCTAGGTAACTACTGCAAGGGGTAGTCCTGATAGTATTAGACATAATAAAATTTATCCTCTACTGTCTTACACACTTAAAAGGCAAAAGAAAAGCCTTGGGCTAAAATTTTGATGTACATTGAGCCTGCGATTGATAGGAACTTTGCTCTTCCTTAAGATCCTGGTGAAGAAAACCAGATGGTTTCTGGTGAAAAGCCAGCACCGCGAGTTTAAAGAGCCTGTAGTGGCCGCCATCTAGGAGCTCAACTAAGTCCAGGTATTGATCATCCATGTGTTCCCTCTCCTTGAGCATGGAGAATGTAACCCAGCTAGAGCTGGGCTCACGAGGACTCCCAAAGACACATCAACTGAGCCCTGAGATAAAGACAATAGATGAGACAATTCAGAAAATTATCTTTTATAGAACTTTTCACATAAAGCCAATCAAACAGAACACAAAAGACTTTCCACTCTTATCTTTTTTCTATTAGCATTTAGTAAATAGGAAATTTGTTGGATCAATAAAAAACCCCCAAATCCTGACAAATTGTCAGCCAATAAGGCAGTCCCTGGAATTGATCCAGAGTGGGACTACAATTCAAAGGAGGGCATGAGTAGGCTGAGGCATTATAAAAGTGCTTACTAAAAGGCCTTAAAACTGGGGTACAAAAACAGAAAAACCTCTCAAAAATTTATGAAGTAATTCAGGGATCTAAAGAAAACCCCTCTGAGTTTCTTGAAACAATTTTTCATGCCTTCTGGAGACACACTGACATAGATCCTGAAGTTACTAAAAATCAACGAATGGTTAATATCATTTTCATAGGACAAAGCCCTATAGATATCTGAAAAAACTCCAGAAATTGGATGGAGGACCAGACTGCAGCTGGTGAGATAGTCATGCACCTCCAGTCATGGAGGTGGGAGGTAAACAAGGAAAAATACGAGGACCTGGCTTGTTAGTCAAGTACTTGGTTTCTACTCTTTTTAGGCCCCCCAGTTGCTATACTTTTTCTTCTGATTTTAAGGCCTTGTCTCCTCAAGCTTCTCAAAAAATTTGTGTCTTCTAGGTTACAACAATTCCAAGATGATGCAGGGTTTCCATCCCAATCCTGAAAGTGAGACCGCCAGTCCTTACAAAACTTCAGACCAGATAGAGATTTCTACTCTGCTAAGCAGGCCAACAACCCAGTGTCAACCTGAAAAAGTTACAGAAGAGACCTCTGCCCCTTCCCCCTCATAAAGAATCATGAGTATGAAATCTCTCGGGGCGGGGCGGGGGGGGGGGTTGAGACAGATTGGGTTAACTGTGCGAACAAAAGAGCTATTAAAAGATTACTCTCTAGAATTGGGTAAACAAGAACCACACCCTGTCAACCTGAGATACGACTGTAACAACCCTTGAATTACTATCTCCTTCTTAGTTTTTCTAGTCCCTTCCCCCTTTACAGGCTCCCGCATGTGCAGAAGAACAAAGTGTGACCACTGTTTAATCTTCGTTAGCCCTCTGAAGGTGGTGATATAGTGTCAAAGATCGGTGTGCTTGTGCTATGTCCCATAATAAGCACTGCCAAAGGCTGCCGAGAGGACTCCATCTTGAATATCAGTGGGTTCCATCTTAGATTCCAGATGTGCTCTCAACCTATTAACATACACTGTCATTCTGAGAAGTACCCACCCCTTGGAAGAAACCCACTAAACATTCATTACTCTATTGTCTCCACCAAACCCGTATAAGCCCTAGCCTTGCTTCCCTTTTCAAGTCAGTCTTTTGGAGAGGCTTAGATCCTTGCTGACTCTTTTGCTTGACTCAAGGAAAATAAAGCTTCCTGAAGATAGTTTGTTTTTCTAGTATATTCTTACCTGGGAAAAGAGGAGGCCCCTTTGTGTCAGACTGGCAATTGGTAACAATCTCATTCCACTAAAGTGGAATACACCACTTTTTCATTCAATTGCTAATATTATACCCCATTTCCATTGAGTTAATTTTGACTCATAGCGATCCTATAGGAAAATGTAGAATTGCCTCATAGGGTTTCCAAGGCTGTAAATCTTTATGGAAGCAGACTGCCATATCTTTCTCCCTTGGAGAAATATTATAGTCACATTTAAAAAGAAGTTACATCATGTATAACTAAGACACGCACACACACACACTCATACACACAATACATATACACGTGTGTGTGTATATATATATATATAAACTCACGAGTTCTGTTTGAATGCATGAGTGAGCAGAGGAGGAACACCACAGATTATCAGTGTTTAGGGCCCTCACATGGCCACAAGCATTCAGTATTTCCAGTTTGGAGTTTCATGCTCCAGCCCGTTGGGATGCTCAGAGGGTAAATATATGAGAAACAGAGAATAATTGAATTATAGACTTCTATTGTGTTCAAGATGTTAGCTATTGCATACATGTAGCAATTCTTGATTGCTTAAGTCCATGGTTTGTTTTTGGCAAGGGAAGACCTTTACATGTGCCTGGCCCTGGCCCAAGTCACATGCAAAGTTCTGGGATTGCTTAACTACTCATCTGCCTGCTCTCTCTTCCAATTCCTTAGAAAGAAAACTGAAAACAAGGAGAGAGGAAGAAAATGGGTGTTGACCTTGATTACCGAAACAATTCCTTTTAGATAAATTCCAAGATAAACTTCAAGATTAAAAAGATAAGATACTCCTCAATGGAATACTTGGAGAAAATAAGATCCAAACACAGGCTTTTTTAAAAAATCAGACCAAAAAAAAAAAAAGAAAGAAATGGTTCTAAGTCTTAGAAATGTGTGTGTGTTTGATTTCATTTCGTGAGTTGAATAGTAATATTTGTTGACTTTCAAATATGCCTAGCATGAGGAACAAATGAAAAAAAAAAAATCTAGAATAGAGGCTGCTCTAACTGTGTGATATACTTATCTAATTTAGAAGGTATTTGTTAGGTAAAAAAAGAAAAAAAACTAGGAAAATTTTAAAACATTAAAAATTACTCTTGACAATTTTCACATATAAATGTAAATTACCATGATTAATATTAGTTACATAGAGCCAAGACAAGAATCTGGAGCACCAAATGGAGAAAGGAAGAAGAGGAGAACTAGAAAATACTTCTTGAAGATACTAGGAAATATCATGGAGCCACATCCTGGAGGAGCCAAGCTTTTCTCTTCAATAGGAGCCATCATGCCTTCAGTGTTCCAAGGCTCTTCAATTGACGGATGCATCCTGCTCGGAACGCTGAAAATTAGAGCAAATACTTGTGTTTACTTGGTTTAGGGTAGGCTGCTCTGTTTGCTCTTTAGAAAGAGTGATTTTCTCTCTCCCTTGACATAAGATCACATATCAAATCTGGTGTATTGGACATCAGACTCTAAATAAGAGAGGAGTAAGAAGAGTAGTGGAACTTGGTGGTAGTTGAGAAGGGAGTGTTGGGATGGACAGTTTGCTGAAGTTGAGAAAAATACTCCTCTTTTCTCCCTTGGGTTTGGGATTTAACGTAAGACTCAAGTTGAATGTATGGTATCATATAAGGCCCTGTATCTCACAATGCTTTGTGTGACTTTGCCTTTACTGAACCCAAAAGCAATGAGACACTATTATCTGATGCATGGTCAAGGTATATAGAATAGGATTTGTTGTTAGTTGAGTTGAATCCAACTCATGGCAACCTTATGACATGATGGCCTTTTCTAGAGAATAGGATTCCCGATGATGTGTCCAAAGGAAGCTAGCAGAGGTCTGCCATGCCATCCTCCCTTCTAAAAAGCATTCTAATTGTATTTCTTCTAAGACTGATTTGTTCGTTTTTCTGGTAGTCCATGGTATATTCAATTTTCTTTGCCGACACCGCAATTTGAATGCATCAATCCTTCTGTCTTACTTTTTTATTTTCCAGCTTGACTGTCCATATTCACCTACAACTTTGTGTAAACTAGATTAATTGGTTTTTTTTCCTCCCCAACATCTAGCTGACTGACACTAAAGAAATAGGAGTTTTTTAAGTGGAGTAGTTGTAAATGTGAAACATACTTAAGATCATGGTTTCCTTCAAGGTTGTATACTACTGAGTGGTGAAAGGTCCAGACAATGGCTTTGAGCATCTGCAGATCAGAAAGACAAGAAGAGAACATCAAGACATACGAAAAAATGGTGGAGGAGAAAACAAAAAGTGAAGAAGAAGGAACGCTCAACCAGGCAGATGAGTAAACCCATTGCCATCTAGTCGTGACTCATAGCGACCATATAGGTCAGAGTAGAACTCCCCTATTGAGTTTCCAAGGAACAGTTGGTGGATTTGAACTACTGACCTTTTAGTTAGCAGCTATAACACTTAACCACTGTGCCACCAGAGCTCTGGGAGATGAATAACGAGCTGTCAAAATCTGCTTGTGTTGCTTTCTCTCTTCTAACATTTCTACTTTAGTTAGTATAAAATTTTCTTTGCTTCAAACAAGCAAGCAAGCAAGCAAACAAACAAACAAAAAACCTGTTGCCATCAAGTCAATTCCAACTCATAGCAACCCTATAGGACAGAGGAGAACTTTCCCATAGGGCTTCCAGGGAGCTACTGTTGGACTCTTCTGACCTTTTGATTAGCAGCTGAGCTGTTACCCACTGTGCCACCAGGGCTTCACAAGAACATGCATATGCTTCACAGGTATATATATCTATACAAACACATATATACATATACATATTTCCTATAATACTGAAAGGGTAGCAGGGGTTCAGTGGTAGAATTCTTGCCTTCCATGTGGAAGACCCGAGTTCGATTCCAGCCAATGCACCGCATGGGCAGCCACCATACATCTGTCAGTGGAGGTTTGCTTGTTTGCTATGACATTGAATAGGTTTCAGTGGATCTTCCAGACTAAGATGGGCTAGGAAGAAAGGCCTGGCAATCTCTTCCTGAAAAGCAACCAATGAAAACTCTATGGGCTACTAAGGTCTGACCCACAACTGATCATAGGGATGGCACATGATCAGGTGATTTTCCATTCCATTGTGAACGGGGTTGCCACGAGTTGAGTGCTGACTAACAACAACAACGTGAAACTGATGACTCTGTAAGGGCTGGCCTGGGCCAGCCCATGAGATAATGTCTTTGTCTTCTGTATGATCTCTCTCAACCCCGTGCCAGGAGCAAAATGAGAATACCATAAACACTCATTTATCAAGGGTTTGACCAGAGATGGCCGGAGGACCGAGCTTCAAAATGGAAAAAGCTGGAAAATGTCAAAGTGATACATTTCAGAGAAACCACTGAGTCTCTTTTTCCTTTCAAGGGGGCTTTCCTTTAGTGACAATTAGCTGTTAAAAACTAGTTGCCTTCAAGTTGACTCTGACTCATAGTGACCCTATAGGACAGAGTAGAACTGCCTCCATAGAGTTTCCAAGGAGCACCTGGTGGATTTGAACTGCCAACCTTTCGGTTAGCAGCTGTAGCACTTAACCACTATGCCACCAGATAGCTGTTAAAGATGTCAAAAAGAGAGACAAAGAGATAAAAGTGATTCTCCTTCTCTAAACATAGGAGACTCCAGAATTTGTTGTCAGTACAGCCAAGAAAACCAGGAGGATTTTAGGTAAAATGATTTATTGGAGCCACCTTGGCCCTCCCACTTGCTTTTAGACTCTACTTGCTTCTTGAACCCTTGCCATTGACAAAATCATAATCAAGGCACCCACTGGATTGAGAACACAACTGCAAAAGCGGAGACCTTGGGCATGGAGGGTGTGGGGCCACCATTTCTCCACACATGATGTTTAGTAAGGCAGCTGATACTGACCTGAACCATGATGGAAAAGGAGGTCTAGTTCAATGTAATAAGGTTCTGAAAACATCATTATCTAACATGGTGGCAATTAAGTTTGACGCTCAGAAGATGACTGAAGTGCTAGGTCTGGACAAATAAAGAACAGCAGAGCTGACCTTTGACCTGATGGTTATATGAGTCTTCCTCATCAGCCACCAAGTATTTTATGGAGCAGCAAGCTTTCCTGGTGGTGGGGGTGACAGACTGGAGGGCACCAAGTAAAGGTTTATGGGAGCCATAGAGAAAAACGGTGTTGGGTTTTTTCTTTCTCCCTTTACCCCTTTCACCTCCCCTTTTTGTTTAGCTTAGCCAGCTCTGAAGTCTACCATAGAAAAGGCCTTGATTATCAAATGTAATATTCGTATAAGATTTTGCAGTTGGGCTTCACATGTGGGAATATACAGGGCTTCAGTGTTCCTTAATAAATTACCTCTTCGTGTAGCAATTAACCCCCTTCTGCGAAGGTTCAGTGTTTCCTTGGTCCTGTGCCAGTGCTAACAGCTATGGCTTAGCATTCTTTTTAATGGGCTGCAATTACTGCTGAGAGCAGGGAAACATAAAATATTAACACTTAAGCATCTTTTACACGTCTTTGAACGTTAGATTGTGTTGAAAATATAACTGACTTTTCATTCTTAAACCTGGTATTTGCTTAGAATTCCAGTGGACCCATGAAAATGTTTCAGTAAGTGGTTTCTGTTGATTTATTAACTCCCATGAAAGCCTAATGGAGATCCTTTGCCACCAAATATTTAATATGTTTTATGCATGCTTACAACAGTCCTGAAGTCCTGTTTACCAGTTCAAAGGTTTTCCCACATTTTAGAGAAGGTAAATGATTTGTAGCACAATTTGCTGTGAGTCCCATTTTTCTCCTTCTCTGTCATCTACTGGGGAAGTGAGCCCAAACGAGGGGATCGAAGTCTCCAACCCCCCAACTGATCCAAATAGAGTTGAATGGGTCTCTCCATTACAAACCTATTCAATTCATCTTTGTTAAAGTTACTATGTCTTTTTTGCATTACCAGTTGGTGTGAAGATTAAATTAGGTAAATGCTGTGGAAATGTTTGTAATGTGTACAACATCACTTAATAGTTTCTCTTCTCTCTATATAGTGTGTGGGTCTATGACATATGTGTATAGATAATGTCTACATGTAATACAGAGAATATAAAAACTAAAACCAAACTTGTTGCTTCTGAGTTGATTCCTACTCACAGCGACCCTATAGGACAGAATAGAACTGCCCCACAGAGTTTCCAAGGAGAGGCTGGTAGATCCAAACTGCCAACCTTTTGGTTAGCAGCTGAGCTCTTAACAACTGCATCACCAGGGCTGCATAATACAATATATATACCCTATTTATTTATTTATTTTTTTATATAGGGTCGCTATGAGTTGGAATCGGCTCGACGGCACTGGGTTTGGGTTTAATTTTTTTTATTATTATATATATATACATTATTTTATGTATAACCCAAAAACCCAGTGCCCTTGAGTCGATTCTGACTCATATCGACCCTATAGGACAGAGTAGAACTGCGCCGTAGAGTTTCCAAGGAGCGCCTGGCGGATTCAAACTGCCGACCTTTTGGTTAGCAGTTGTAGCACTTAACCAGTAGGCCACCAGGGTTTCCATTTTATGTATATAGATATATATATAACACCACCACACTGAATATACTATACACACTAGATATTCCAGGAGTTCCTGGGTGGCACAATTAAGCACTCAACTACTAGCTGAAAAGTTGGCAGTTCGAACCCATCCTGAGACACCTCAGAAGATAGGCCTGATGATCTGCTTTTGAAAGATCACAGCCTTGAAAACCTTGTAGAGCAGTTATACTCTGCATACATGCTGTTGAAATTGACTTGCCAGAAACTGACAATTAACTATTTTAAATATAGGTTATATAGACGGTATTTATGTGTACATTTTTTTATGCATGTACCCTATGTATACACTACATATACACTATATATAACCCATTGCCATTGAGTTGATTCTGACTCATAGTGACCCTATAGGAAAGAGGACAACTGCCCCACAGGGTTTCCAAGGCTGTAATCTCTACAGAAGCAGACGACCACATCTTTCTCCCACAGAGAAATGCTATGTTGTTGTTAGGTGCTGTCGAGTCGGCTCTGACTCATAGCGGCCCTATGTACACAGTGTGAAACACCGCCTGGTCTTGCGCCATACTCACAATCATTGTTGCGCTTGAGGCTATTGTTGCAGGCAATATGTCAATCCATTTCTTTGAGGGTCTTCCTCTTTTCTGCTGACCCCTACTTTACCAAGCGTGATGTCCTTCTGCAGGGACTGATCCCTCCTCACAACATGTCCAAAGTATGTAAGATGCAGTCTCTCCATCCTTGCTTCTAAGGATCATTCTGGTTAAGAAATATTACAGTCACATTTAAAAAGAAGTTACGTCATGTACAGCTAAGAGGAGTTGGAAGTGCTGACATTTTGGTTAGCAGCCACGTGTATAACTACTGTGCCACCAGGGCTCCTCCACTAGATACACACTATACAAAAATCAGTTCCTGCCGAGTCAACTCCAACTTATGACAACTGCGTGTGTGTCGGAGTAGGACTGTGCTCCATAAGGTTTTCAGTGGCTGATTATTCTGGAAGTAAATCACTAAGCCTTTCTTCCGAAGCACCTCTGGGTGTACTCAAACCTCCAACCCTTCAGTTAGCGCCAGAGCACAGTAACTGCTTGCGCCACCAAGGGACTCCATAGATACACTTTATATACTATACAGCACGTAGAATAATAGATAATGTCGTACAGATACAAGTACATGCACAAACACACCGTATTTAATCATTTCGGTGTCTGCTTCGTAAGACTATAGACTAATAGAGCTGTAAATAAATTCACAGATGAAAGGCCTGGGGTCCGCTTTAAAAAAATCAACCACCGAAAACCGTATGGAGCACAGTTCCACTCTGACACATACGGGGTGGCCATCAGTTGGAGTGGACTTAATTGCAACTGGTAAATAATGTAAGAAGTTGTACCAATCCATTTCATAATTTCCGATAGTTAAAAATCGAAATCACTTAAGGCTGATCCATCTTTTTCTTTGCTATCTCTAGAGGTGGCTGCTACAGTGAAACCTGTGAGAGCTGGAGCTTGACAGGACTGACTGCCTTGTTTTCTCAGGTCTCACAAGTTTTCCGCCTTCGACGGGGTGCAGTCTGACCACTTTTCTATTGCTGGCTTCGGTGGGAAATATTTGAGTTTTCCTTGTCTGACAGGTTTCTACCTCACACAGATTCTGGCTTTTGAAGGTTTTACTCAACATGTACTTTTAATTATAGGATTAACTCAGGCACTTTTAACTAGGGAAGTATTTCCACACTACCAAATAAATAAATAAATACGTTTAATAAATATTTGGGTAATAATTTCTTATGAATAAAATTAATTTAATTCTATAATATTTGTTCCTTTTGTTTCACATTCTCTTTGTCTTTGTAGTTTTCCAGCAGGACTTGCATACTTGGTGGTCATTAAATACGCGTGGAATGACTGATACTGAGCTTTGCTCTGGTTTTTCTAAACATTATTTTGTGTATTTACATTGCCTCCAATGTTTAGTTAATCTGAGAGCTAAGACATTTTTCCATTTCAATTACTGAGTTCTTTTATAATTTAAAGTAAGTCCATTTCCTCTTACTCATCATTTAATACAATCGAAAATGAAAACTAAAACCATGTTAACTCTCACCCTTTATGAAAATGTGATCCAGGTATTGCTTAAAAATCAAATAGGCCTTTTTTTTTTTTTCCTTGCTTGCAACTGCAGCACTCTTTTAGAATATCCTCAGTGAGATGGGATTATTTTAGCCCTCTGACACAGGGGTTTGCAAACTTTGGCTCATGTGCCAAGCCTGTCTGCTGCCTGTTTTTGTAGATAAAGTTTTATTGGAACACAACCACACTCATTCATTTACACATTGTCTATGTCTGCCTTCTTGCTACAATGGCCTAGTTAAATAATTCTGACAGAGACTGTGTGTCTGGCAAAGCTGAAAATAATTGTTATCTGGCTGTTAGAGGAAAACCCCTGCACAAAGATAAATATTTGACATCATTAATTATGCTGCTATGAAATGAAGCATTTACAACCCTGGGTAGCACAAATGGTTAACTGCTCAGCTTAACTGAAAGATTTGAAGGTTCGACTTCACCCAGAGGTACCTCAGAAGAAAAAGCCTGGTGATCTGCTTCTGAGAGATCATAGCCATGAAAACCCTATGGAGCAGTTCTACTGTGCACATGGGGCTGCTATGAGTCAGAACTGACTCGACAACAGCTGGTTTGGTTTGGTTTTTACTTTTAGCTGTATTAATAAATGCATCCAATCAAGGAATCAAGGTTCTATTTGTGTTTGAATATTCCATATTGTCCTCTAGTCATCTAGTTCTACTATAACAGAAATACCACAAGCGGATGGCTTTAACACAGAGAAGTTTATTTTCTCACAGTCTAATAGGCTAGAACTCCAAATTCAGGGCCTCAGCTCCAGGGAAAGGCTCTCTTTCTCTGTTGTCTCTGGAGGAACGTCCTTCTCATCAATCTTCCCCTGGTCTAGGAACTTCTCCACGCAGGAAGCACAGGTCCAAAGGACCAGCTCTGCTACACGCACTGCTTTCTTGGTGGTATGAGGTCCCCTTCTCTGCTTGCTTCCCTTTTATCTCTTGTAAGATGTAAGATGGTGCAGGCCATACTCCAGGAAAACTGCCTTTACATTGGATCAGGGATGTGACCTTTAGTAAGGGTGTTACAATCCCACCCTAATCCTCCTTAACATAAAATTACAATCACAAAATGGAGGACAACCACACAATACTGGGCATCGTGGCCTTACCAAACTGACACATGTTTTTGGGAGACACAATTCAATCCAAGACACATATCATAATATTTACATTTAATTGCTTGTTTCCAAGATAATTCTTTTTAGACTGGAATCTGCCAAAGTTTCCTTGAATTCAAAAATTTTTTTAAGACAAAAATTTCTTTGAGTTACCGAAATAGCAAAGCCTGCACAATGCTTAAAAATATGGATTTTGGGCTCTTATAGGTCACAATTCAAAGCCAGGTTTGCCACTTAATAGCTGTGAATGCTGCTAAGTACCCAGAGAGAAATAAGTAAGCTTTGGTATGCCACTTGAACCCTCTATTTTCTTCATGTATATAATGGAGGTAATGATAAGAGTACCTGTTTCATAGGTTTAATGTAAGGATTATATAAGAAAAAAATGTACATAATCTGTTCATGAATTATGTCCAGAGCACATGATGTATGCTCCATAAATAATTAATGTGTAATTATTTTGGTGATAAAGTAACTACATAATAAAAAATAATAGGTATAATAGTAAAAATAATAGCTGACTCAATTTTTCCCTTTACATGTTAGATGTATTCCTTATTTTTGTTCCTAAACCAGTGACCTGGCTGCTTGTTTGACTCACAGTAAAGCTCGGAAGTTCATTCTGAACCATAATGATATGATGTGAGGCAAAGCAGAACTCTGTTTATTTACGTTTCTTAATTAGGCTCCCTCATCAAGTTTCTCTGTCTTTAAGCATAATTAAAATGCTATGAGTTTCTCTAACATACCAAACAATTCTCAGTCCCCAAGTATAGAATCTCAAGTTATTGAAATGATTAAGGAAGAGGAAAATCCCAGCGGTGCCCAAGGGTGATATCTAAACGTGAGAGATATTGAGAACGCTCATACTCAGGCTGACACGTGGGAATTCCAACACACCAGTCCATGCTCCCACAGTGCTGGCCTGCTTAAACATCACCAGGGTAGAGTCATAGTCATCCAACAGTTTATAGTGTTTGTACAATGGTAGGCATTTTTAATTTCTCACACATAATTGCTATGATATCTGAAGTTTTACCATGAGAGAGCTATTTATTTGGGGATTTTCTTTCCACCCCAGAAAATAGGCAAATATTCCTTTCTGTGGCAAAACTTTTTCTGCAATTAAAAAAAAAAATTTTTCTCCTTCTTCCAAACTCTGTATTTTGCTTGTAAAAACAAACAAACCAACTAAAAACCAAACCCATTGCCGTTGAGTTAATTCTGACTCATAGAGAACATAGAGGACAGAGTAGAACTGCCCCACAGGGTTTCCAAGGAGTGGCTGGTAGATTCAAAGTGCTGACCTTTTGAATAGCAGCTGAATTCTTAACCATTGTGCCACGAAAGCTCCATTTTATAGATATTTGCATGTTAATCTGAAACACTTCCCCATCCCCTCTCCACACTTCTCAAGAGGCCTGGTTGCATGCTACATATACCCTCTGTGGTGTATGTTTATATGTGCATGCCCAGACACACACTTTCACACAGCCATTTCTCAGTGACTATTATAAAAATGATAACTATTTTTTAAATTTCCTAATGACTTAGCCTCTTAAAAACATGCTTTGTAAGAATTCAAGTACTGCTTAATAGAAGCCGTACTGTATTGATCAAATAAGCCCTTCTTTCTGAATATTTACTTTTGAAGAGAACTACAGTGTGACAGATACTGTTGATTGGCTTCCCCCTTGCTCATTTTCACTTATAAAACCTGCCAAAATTATTATTTGCTTTTGTAGCCTCCCTTCAGCTAGGTGTAGCTATCTGACACAGATCTGGCACCTAAAATATAAGAGGAGTCCACTGGGAATTCTGAGAAAGCTTTCATTTTCCTGTCACAAGGGATAGAGGTCACAAGCTCCGTTGGTCTATTGCCTGGTGCTCTAGCAACCTTATCCTACCCTTCTGAAATGACAAGCCTTCATGTCAAGGATGGTGAGTAGATAGAAAGAACCTGGGCCCTTGATGATATTGTCCAGCTATTGAACTGACTTGAGCAGCCACCTGTACCAAACTTCATGTTATACTGGAAAATGAATCTCCTCCCATTTGATTAAATCTTCGAATGTGGTCCTACCCGATAAATGTTGTTGTTAGGTGCCTGTTATGGACTGAATTATGTCCCCCCCCCCGCCCCCCCAGAATATGTTGTAACTCCTAACCTATATGCCTATGGTTATCATCCAATTTGGGAATGGGTTGTTTTTGTTATGTTAATAATACAGGATTCGTGTATGATATATCTTGAGTCAATCTCTTTTGAGATATAAAAAGAGATTAAACAAGCGAGTAGAGAGGGAGATGGGGTAAGATAGATGCCAAGACACATAGAGATCTCCAAGGAACAAGGAAGCAGAAACCGAAGAGACAAGGAACTTCCTCCAGAGCTGATAGAGAGAGAAAGCCTTCCTCCAGAGCCAGTGCTCTGAATTTGTACTTCTAGCCTCCTAAACTCTGAAAAAAGAAATTTCTGTTTGTTACAGCCACACAGTTGTGATATATATTTCTATTATAGCAGCACTAGATAACACTAAAAAAAAAAAAAAAATTTTTTTTTTTTTTTTTTTAGATAACACTGAGTCAGCTATGACTCACAGTGATCCCATGTACACAACAGAACTAAACACTGCTTGGTTCTGTGCCATCCTCATAATCCTTGCTATGTTCGAGCCCCTTGTTGTAGCCACTGTGTCAATCCATCTTACTGAGGGTCTTCTTTTTTTTGATGACCTTCTACTTTATCAAGCATGATGCCCTTCTCCAGGAACTAGTCCCTCCTGATTACATGTCCAAAGTATGTGAGAGAAGTCTCACTATCATCACTTCTAAGGAGCATTCTGACTGTACTTCTTCCAAGGCAGATTTGTTAGTTCTCCTGCCAGTCCATGATATATTCAATGTTCTTCACCGGTGCCATATTTCAAAGGCATCAGTTCTTCTTCAGTCTTCCTTATTCATTGCCAAGCTTTCACATGCATAGGTGGTGATTGAAAACACCCTGGCTTGGGTCAGGTGCACCTTAGTCCTGAAGGTGACATCTTTGCTTTTTAACACTTTAAAGAGGTCTTTTGCAGCAGATTTGCACAATTCAATACGTCCTTTGATTTCTTGAGTGCTGCTTCTATGGGTGTTGGTTGTGGACTCAAGTAAAATGAAGTCCTTGACGAGTTCAATCTTTTCTCCATTTATCATAATGTTGCTTATTGGTCCAGTTGTGAGGATTTTTGTTTTCTTTATGTTGACGCATATTCCATACTGAAGGCTGAAGTCTTTGACTTTCATCAGTAAGTGCTTCAAGTCTTCCTTGCTTTCACCAAGCAAAGTTGTTCTACCTGCATATTGCAGGTTGTTAATGAGTCTTCATCCAATCCTGGTAAACAGATGATAACAAATTCAGCAGGACTCGTTTAAAACACGTTAGGAGATGTGATTAGAACTCATACTGTTATCTAACCATTATATAAGAATGATACAAAATAGCATAGTGCTTAAGAGCAAGGATGTTGTTTTGAGCCCTAGCCACACCACCTACTAGCTCATATAGGCAAGCTATTTCCCCTTTCTAAGCCTCTGTTTCTGTGTCTGCAAATTGATCAAAGTTATGTAATAAAAAGACTAATGAGAAAATACATGGGAATCACTTGGCACATACTAAGTGCTCAGGAAATTTAACTTTTTGTTACTATGAAAATTTTGTCATTTGAACTCAAGCTAAAGAACTTGATTTATGAAATCTGTTATGCTTTACTGAGGCTTTACTTTACAAATTTTCCATGATTCAAACTTTTAGATGCTATACTGCCCTGCCTCTATTCGACATCAATTAAAAAAAAAAAAAAAAATTCTACTTAACATTTTTTGAAAGAGACAGGAAAGAATGTCCCACAAATATAGGAAGATATTATTCTTCTGTTGACTTATCCCAGCATTATTACTATGCTTATAACCTGTTGCAATTCAGTCAGCTCAAAACCAAAGGTTTACTAGAATGAGGTTTACTACATTTAATCTCAATTACAAAAGTGACTTTGAATCACCCCATCTACTCGCAGAATGCTCGTTATTTTTCTTATCCACTCAGTGGTTATAAATTTATTGTCTGGTTACAGTTAAGAAAAAAATCTTAGTAGGTGTCATGCATTGGATTATGTCCCCCCCAAACTGTGTGTATCAATTTGTCTGGGCCAGAATTCCCAGTATTGTGTGGTTGTTCTCCATTTTGTGATTGCAACTGTATGTTAAAGAGGATTGGGGTGGGATTGTAATACCCTTACTAAGGTCACATCCCTGATCTGATGTAAAGGGAGTTTCCCTGGGATGTGGCCTGCACTATCTTTTGTCTTATAAGAGATATAAGGAAAGGGAAGCAAGAAGAGAGTTGGGGATCTCATACCACCAAGAAACCAGTGCTGGGAGAAGAAGGCATCTTTGGGTCCTGGGGTCCCTGCGAGGAGAAGCTCATAGTCTGGGGGAAGATTGATGAGAAGGCCAACAGAGAGAGAAAGCCTTCCCCTGGAGCTGATGCCCTGAATTTGGACTTTTAGCCTACTTTACTGTAAAGAAATAAAATTCTTTTTGTTAAAGCCATTCACTTGTGGTATTTCTGTTATAGCATCACTAGATGACTAAGGCAGTAGGTTATCCCCGCTCCCCCGTCCCGCGCCCCTGTTTGGAGGAAGCTTTATGTCTCGTTAGCCTAGCTAAAAAAGGAGACTCCAAAAAGAACAAAGTTATGATTTATATGAGAAAGAACGGGAATAAAAATCACACCCCACTTAGAGGAGGAGCCTGGGACCTAATCAAAATAGTCAGAGATGAAAGGTTAGCAACTGTGCATATTTTAAGCACTGCCTGGAATTCTGACTGATGGGATATTCTGGAAGGAGGCTTAAGCAAATAAGTACTCTGAGAGGAACAGTGAAGTTTTTTTCAGGCTGTGGCTGTTTTAATCTTTGGGCATGAACTGGTAATTATTTTCATAGGGAATGGGAGTGGAAGTAACTGGGGGATTTCTGGGGCCTCTGTGGTGTGAGCTAAGAATCCAATGTCATACCGCAAGATAGCAGGCTTGCCATCTCTTCTGACCAGTGCAAACGCTAATCCACACACCAGCCTCAATGTGCCATCTCAGCCTGGGTCTGCAGCAGAAGACTTTATCTTGCTGCCTGTGTCCTTGAAATAAGTAAAATGATATTAGCTGTTGTAGAGACAAACTTTAAGAAGTTGAATAAATCTATAGCTGCCAAAAAAAAAAAAAAAAAAAAATAGCTGCCAGGAAGGTATAAATAGGATGCTTTTTTTCTTTTTTTTTTTTTTTTAATAGTTTAAGGTGTATCTATCTACAGGAAACTGCAAAGTGCATGGACTTATTAGCCAAAATAAAAAAATAATAATAAAATAAATAAAACAAGCAAACCTATTGCTGCTGAGTCAATTCCAGCTTTTTGCAATTCCAAGAGTAGAACTACTTCATAGGGTTTTCTTGGCTAAAGTTTCTATGAAAGCAGATCCCCAGGCCTTTCTTCTGTAGAGTTACTGGGTAGGTTCGAACTGCCAACTCCTAGGTTAGTAAAAAAAAAAAAAAAAAAGTTGAATGCAAATCATTTGCATCACCCAGGAACTTTTAAATTGCACTTAGGAGGAACCTGTACATAGAGAAAGAGGCAGCCATTTGTCCAGAATAAAGACATACTGCATAGTTTAAAATCAGGAAAGGTGTGCATCAGGATTATATCCTTTCACCATACCTACTCAGTCTGTATGCTGAGCAAATAATCCAAGAAGCTGGGCTATTTGAAGAAGAATATGGTGTCAGGATTGGAGGAAGATTCATTAACAACCTGCAATATGCAGATGATAAAACTTTGTTGAAAACAGGGAGGGCTTGAAGCACTTATTGATGAAGATCAAAGACTACAGCCTTCAGTATGGATTATACCTCAGCAGAAAGAAAATAAAAATTCTTAAAACCAGACCAATAAGCAACATCATGATAAACAGAGAAAACATTGAACTTGTTAAGAATTTCATTTTACATGGGTAAACAATCAAGGCCCATGGAAGCTGCAGTTAAGAAATCAAAGGACATATTGCATTGGGCAAATCTGCTGCAAAAGATCTCTTTAAAGTGTTAAAAAGCAAAGATGTCACCTCGAGGACTCAGGTGCTCCTGACCCAAGCCATGGTGTTTTCAATGGTCTCATATCCATGCAAAAGCTGGATGGTGAATAAGGAAGACCGAAGAAGACTTGATGCCTTTGAACTATGGTGTTGGTGAAAAATATTGAATATACCATGAACTGCCAGAAGTATGAACAAATCTGTCTTGGAAGAAGTACAGCCAGAATGCTCCATTGAAGCTAGGATGGCAAGACTTCGTTTCAAGTACTTTGGGCGTGTCGTCAGGAGGTACCAGTCCCTTGAGAAGGACATCATGCTTGCTAAAGTAGAGGGTCAGTGAAAAAGAGGAAGATCCTCAATGAGATGGATTGACACAGTGACTGCAACAATGGGCTCAAATACAGCAATGGTTGTGAGGATGGTGCAGGACTGGGCAGTGTTTTGTTCTGTCGTACATAGGGTCACTATGAGTTGCAAATGACTCAATGGCACCTTACAACAACATTAGATAAGTTAATCAGTGGTTGTGATTCAACGCTCTCTTTTAACAAATATTTTGTAATTCCTATTTTCCTATATGAGGAGCCCTTGCGGCTCAGCTGCTAACCAAAAGTTCATTAGTTTGAATCCACCAGCTGCTCCTTCGCAACCCTATTGGGCAGTTCTATCTGTCCTTTAGGGTTGCATGAGTCAGAACAGGCTAGAAGACAATGGGTTTGGTTTTTATTGCAGAGGGGCGTTGATATTCCTATACTGAAATAAAAGTAACAAACAATGTATCTATACACATAATTAAAAAAATAATATATCTCCATATTAATATACCCTATTAATATAAAAAATACTCTCAAAATGGACAAGTAAACAAAAAAACTATTTTTAGGAAAAAAATGCACTTTATTAGATAAATGCATAGATGTGACTACATAGAAGACACAGTGAAGTAGTCAGATGCTTGCCCCAGCTTACAACAAGTCTGGATTTCAGTAAGTAGAAGCTAAGAATTTATTCTCTAGTTGACGAATGAGAGAATTAAATATCAGAGGTATAAGTGACAGTAAAACAAACACTAGTCTTGTAATGACTTGTAACAATCTAGACTTATTTGGGTATGATAAGGGCAAGAGAGAAATAATTGAAATAGGGATAACATATCAAGGGAAATTTTAGACCAATAAGGTGGAGAAAATGCTTCCATAGGTGTTGATTGTGGATCCAGGTAAAATGAAATCCTTGACAACTTCAATATTTTTTCATTTATCAGGATGTTACTTATTAGTCCAGTTGTGAGTATGACAGTCCAACAAATGAGCTGTATCTTACTTGTAAGTGGAGGGCCAAAATTATTCATTAGGAATCACCGAGGGCAGACTAGTGACAAAGAAGCACAGAAAACATATATTTTTTAAAATCTTGTCATGTATCAGGAAATACTTTCAGTTTCTGGTATTTATTAAGACATTGAAGACCAAATATTTTGGCAGGTGATAGGAAGCAGGAGGTGGACTAGAAAAAAAAGGGGGTAATATATACACAAGGCTGCAGAAAAATGTTTTATGATATGCTACTTAGGGCAGTATAAGAGAAAAATTAAAATTAATAGACAATTCACTTCTGCTTCTGGCCATGAGTGAGGAATTGGTATTGGAATAACTTTCCTGCTGTAGACAACACATATCTTTACAAAATATATGAAACAACTGTTTTCAGACATAGAAAAAGAGCCAGTGCAAGCTTGTGATTCCTGAGAGGAGAAAAACAAGCAGTGTGTGTCATATGATTGCTCTTGTTTTCAGTCTAGAGGTGTGTTCTGGACCACAGCACAGGGAACAGGAACCTAACTAGAGTACAGCCAATTGCTGAGCTGAAGAGAGAGATCTGAGCCTAGGGAGGCTGAGGCAGCTAGAATTTGCAGGGCAGAGAACGAGAGACAAAGGATAAATGAAGAGAAAGGAGTCCAGAAAATTGCATAAAAATTCCCTTGAATCTAGGATAAAATCCCATGAGGCTAGAAGGAAACTACTGAGGAGAGAACAAATATCCAGGAGCTGTAAACTGAACAACTACTAGGGCATGTATAAGGCTAAGAGGGGTTTGAGTTTGGTTGGTCTAGCCAGAGTAGAAAAACCTCATGGAACATCTGGCACATTCAGTAGAGATCCCAGAGAAGCCATGCCTTAGGAATCGTGCCAAAGTAGCAACTCAAGGCTTGACCTAATAAAGCTTGATAACAAGACTCAAAAGAATCAAACTAATTCACAAATTAGCTGCCATAAACATTCACACTATTCAGAATCTAATCAAAGAGTACTAGACATGCAAAGAAACAAAAAATACGATCCACAATCGAGAGAAAAAAATGATGAATATAAACAGACCAAGAACTCATAGCAACCCTATAGGACAGAGTAGAACTGCCCCATGGAGTTTCCAAGGAGCACCTGGTGGATACAAACTCCTGACCTTTTGGTTAGCAGCCATAGCACTTAACTACTATGCCACCAGGTTTTCCCTAGAAATAATAGAAACTGTCAATTGTTTAGCATTTAAATTAAAACATGAACACAATAGAGACAAATGGAAACTATAATAAAAAGAACTAAATGGAAATTTTAGAGCTGAAAAACACAATACCTGAAAGAAAAAATTCATTGGATGGACTTAATAGCAGAACAGACACTAGAGAAGAAAAGATCAATGAACTTGAACGCACAACAGTAGAAGCTAACCAAACAGAAGCACAGAGAGAAATAGACCAAAAAAAAAAAAAGATTCCTAGAGACTCTTGTGATAATCTAAAAGGTCTAACAAATGTATAAATTTGTGTTCCAAGGGGAGAATACAAAAATATTTGAAGAAATAATGTAAAGGAAATTTCCCAACTGAATGAAAACTATAATCACACAGGTTCAAGAAACATAATGAACCCTAAACAGCCTGAACACAAAGACAACTACAAAGAGACACATTATAATAAAATTAGTGAAAACTAGTGAGGAAGAGAAAAATCTCAAATGCAACTAGAGAAAAATGGCAGTATGTACCACGAAACACAGATAACAATTAACATTGAATTTTTATCAGAAACAATGTAAGCCAGAGGTCAAGGAATGAAAGTTTTTAATGCTGAAAAAAATCAAACATAAAAAACACCACTGTTCTGTTATTCCAGAATCCTAAATCAGTAAATGTATCCTTTAAAATGAAAATGAAATGAAGACATTTTCATACAAACCAAAGCTAGGAGACTTGTACTATAAGAAATGTTAAGGAGTGTTCTTTAATCTGAAGCAGAAAGATATGCCTTAGAAACTCAGATCTACAAGAAATTAAGAGCACTAGAAATCATAAATATGAAGAAAATATTAAAGACTTTTTTTTTTGACTGTTTTCCAATATCTTCCAAAGATTAGTGATTGTTTAAAAGAAAATAAACAGCAATGTACTGTGGAGTTTATAATATATATAGAAGTAAAAAAAAAAAAGACAATAATATCACAAAAATGGGGGGGGGGAGTTGGAGAAATACTGCTGTAACCTTCTGATGTTACCTACAAAGTGGATTTAATGTTATCTGAAGATAGATTGTGGTAAGTTGAAGATGCACATTTTAAACTCTAGATCAACCACAATAAAGAAAGTATATTTAGTTAGTTGTGGAGACAAAATGGAACTGGAAAAAAAAAATCAAGGAATTCAAAAGAAATCAATAAAAGAAGGGGAAAAAGAACAAATAATACATAAGACAAGTGAGAAACAAATACCAAGAGAGATCGCTTAAATCCAACTACATCAAAAATTACATTAAATATAAATGGGCTAAACATACCAATTAAAAGGCAAGATAGATACTGTCAGACTGAATTGAAAACAAAAAAAACTAAATGCTGTAAACAATGACTAAAACAAACAAAAATATCACTTTAAATTTAAAGAAACAAAAAGCCCCAGTAGCATAATGGTTAACTGCCCAACTGCTAACCTAAACATTGATGTTCAAACCCACTACCCTGTTCCACGGAGAAAGATGCAGCAGTCTGCTTCCATAAAGATTACAGCCTTAGAAACTCTATAGGGTGGTTCTACTCTGTCCTAAAAGGTTCTGAATTGGAATTGACTTGTCGGCAGTAGGTTATTACTATTATTTTTTTAATAGGTTAAAAGTAAAAGGTAGAAAAGGATAAACTATTGCAAACAACCACAAGAAGCTGAAGTGACTATATTAATATCAGACAAAATAGACTCCATGTCAAGCAATGTTATCAGATATAAAAAGGGGCATTTTATATGATGAAAATGTTAATTCATGAAAAAGACCTAACAATCCTAAATAGAGATGCATCTAATAACAGAGCGTCAAAATACATGCAGCAAAAGCTAACAGAACTGAATGGAAAAACAGACAAATCCATAATTGTAGTTGGATATTTCAATGCTCCTCTCTCATTAAGTGACAGAGCAAGTAGAACATAGGTAAATATATAGAAGACTTGAACAACACTATAAACCAACTCGACTGAATTTACATTTATAGAACATTATGTCTGATAGTCACATAATTCATATCCCTTTCAAGTACACATAGGACACTTGCCAGGATAGATCACATGCTGGACCATAAAAGAATTATCGAGAAATTGAAAACATACAAAATATGTTTCTTAGTAATTTAATTTATATTTGAATTAAAGTAGAAATCAATAACAAAAAGATACCTGGAGAATTCTAAAATATTCGGAAATTAACACACATAATAATCCATAAGTTAAAAAGTCACTAGAGAAATTTGAAAATATTTTGAACTGAATGATAGCGAAAATAAAACATCAAAATTTACACAGATGTAAAATTCTGAGATCAGACTGAGATGCAGGTATATCAGACCTTAGCGGAAAATGTATAGCTTTCAGTGTTTATATCAGAAAAGAGAAAAAGTTTAAAATCAGTGATCTGAACTTCCATCTCACTAAGCTAGAAAAAAAGAAGCATGTTAAACCCAAAGTAAGTAGAAGGAAAACATGATGAAGGTAAGAGCAAAAATCAGTAAGGAAACTACAACAACAACAAAAAATTAAACCCGCTGCCGTCTAGTCGTTTCCAGCTTATAGCAACCTTATAGGGCAGAGTAGAACTGCCCCATAGAGTTTCCAAAGAGTGCCTGGCAGATTTGAACTGCCACCGTTTTGGTTAGCAGCTCTAGCACTTAACCACTATGCCACCAGGGCTTCCTGAACAAATAATAGACAAATTAAATAAATAAAACCAGAAACCAAGGGAATAGGTATTGTTAAGAGGAGTAACCTATTCAACAACACCAATACACTGAAGAATACCCTCTGGATTTTGATTTGAATTTGTCCATCCTTGGATTTTATTCCTGCTGAGAATGGGCAAGTGGGTAGGACAGACACCAGAATAAAGTGATTGAGGAATAAATGGACATTAAATACCTGAAGAAAGAGAAGGCCGACGCCTCTTCCAAGGTGCTGCCATCATAACATTTTAAACTACAGTAAAACTTAGAAAGATGACAGTTTAGAAAAAGAAAAGCCCAGGATCTGTCTTCATGTGGCAGGGGATGTTCAAAAGGTGAATATTTAGTCTGCCAGGATGGCTTCTTACTGAGTAAATAATCTAGCATGTAGTATTTGAGATTGTCTGCAATTACATATCAAAGAGGGTCTTCAATAAACTATTAGCATTAACTTGATATGAAGCACTAACCACTGATTATTCAAATTTTCTAAGAAAACCACAGGCTCAGTAAAATAGCGCATTTGTCAGAAATCAGTAATAAAATAAATATGCACTTTTATAACAGATTTCTTAACACCGAATTATAAAACATATATACAGTATAAGAAAAACCAAACCAAATCCGTTGCTGTCGAGTTGATTTCAACTATAGCAACCCTGTAGGACAGAGTAGAACTGCCCCGTAGGGTTTCCAAGGAGCGCCTGGTGGATTCAAACTGCCGACCTTTTGGTTAGCAGCCAAACTCTCAACCACTATGTCACCAGGGTTTCCTCTAGTATAGATGCAGGATAGTAATAATATGAAACATTTAAAAAATAATCTTTAATAATATAATACGATTATATTTGTTTTATGTGACTCACCTGATTTGATATTTCTTTTAAAATTTGTTAAATATTTGGTTTTAACTTTGTTACATGCTTTTAAGCTTTTCTTTTCAGAAAACATTACGAGTGATTTATAGTCACTGTTCTTCGTAATGGAAACCCTGATTGTTTAGTGGTTAAGAGCTACCGCTGCTAACCAAAAAGTCAGCAGTTGGAATCCACCAGGCGCTCCTTGGAAACCATATGGGGCAGTTCTACTCCGTCCTATACGGTCGCTATGAGTTGGGATCAACTGGATGGCAATGGGTTTTTTTTTTTTTTTGGCTCTTTATTATAATTGTGAGACAGTCCTAAACCCTTTCCCAGCAAATATGTAATTGAAAATATTTTCTATGCAATTTAACTTATTTCTAAATAGGTATATTTGAAATTTGTACCTATATCTTCAAATCTTTGTAATTTGAATGATTAAATTATTATTTGGCCCACCCCAGGCCTTTCTCTTACCCTCAGGTAACTAACTCTCTGAAAACGCAGGTTACGTGACCTATTCCCTGTTCTAAATGGATTAATCCCACTCCATCACTAATGAAAATCTCATTCGGATTATTACATCTCATCTTTTGGTAACATCTATCTGAAAGTAATACATTTCCAAATCAATATCACTACACTTAACCTTATCCAAAGGCTGAAAAGGACGCTAAAAATTCTGACATATGTTTTCACCTTAATGATATTGATCTCATTTTCTTGTGTCTCAAAAGACCACCTCATTTCTTTACAACTACCTCTGAAAAATAAATACCTAATTTTTCCACATTTTGACTTTGGCACTGAATATATCAAAATTTAACATTGATTGGATGAAATAATTCTACAACTATATCAAAGAGGGAGCAAAGTATTTATAAGCATTTTCCTTTGGACTGCCCGCTCACTTGAAGGAAAAAATTACTTACGTTGCATGAGAATTTTTAAACCATTGTTGTTACACAGGTTTCTAAATAATCTGTTATTCAATGAATTATTCTTAATTCTTCCTGATTAAAAAAAAAATTATTGATTTGTGAAATATTTTTCCAATATTTTCACCAACTAGATATCGTTAGGAAGCCCTGGTGGTACAGTGGTTAAGTGCTACATGTGCTAACCAAAACGTCGGCAGTTCAAATCCGCCAGGCGCTCCTTGGAAACTCTATGGGTCAGTTCTACTGTGTCCTATAGGGTCGCTAGGAGTCGGAATCGGCTCAACAGCAGTGGGTTTTTTTTTTTTAGGTATTGTTAATGAAAAATAGAATGAACTGCTAAAACATGGTGATAATTTAAATTGTTTATGAGGTCTTGTTTTTGACAATTCATAGTTGCTCCATTACCTATGATACAAATAATAATATTGAAAATGGATTTTTTTCCTGTCCAATATTTCTTGAGTTTCAACCATTGTCATCCTTTTTTGTAGTTTGTCATAATTTTGAAAATAATGGTTTCTCTACAACTTTTTTTTTCCCTGCCAATCTTTTATATGTGAGCAGTAAATCTTCATTATCACACAAGATGCTTTCATACACTTAAAATAGTGTTTGCTCCATTTCATTATGTGGCTAATTTTCAACAGTTTGTCATCTCATCAGTTCTCCTTAAAACAGTAACATTGCTCACTGGAAAAGTAAACAATTATTTCATTTGTTTTTCTTCCCATCATCATTCTAATAAATTCTTGAACAGCTAGTAAGATTAGCTTTTTTTCCAATATTGTCTAGCTTACCACATTTTGTAATAATTTGTACTACTCTGTAAAATTCGTTCTTTCCTGATTAAAAGACTATTTGCAAACATTGCAGAGACAAGATTCCTTGGAAATGTGACATAACTTTGACAACTTTATTATGATGTTTCTTTGAAAAATATTTCCTTGATCTTGATGGTTTCATTACTTCATTAACAAAAAACTCATTGAGAGAGAAGGCACATTGCTGACTTCCCTTTTTAGGCAAAATTATAAAACCTAATTTCAAATAATTGGCTGAATATTGTAGATAATTTTATATTTAATATTTTGAAATAAGGTCTAAAAATATATTTGTACATATGTTCAATCATTGTGAATGAGACAACAGCTAACACAGATTAATACAAGTATCTTAATTGAGAAACACAAATCCTATGAGCAGTGTTTCTGTCGGTGGCAAAATTTCCCAAAATGTTGAACAAATCTTTGTAAAATAACAAAGTATCATCTTCTCTTGATTTACACAGTAAGCTGCAATTTGGAAAATTTAGTGTGTATAAAAACTATAAAATAAATATTTTGACTTATATGTATAGAGGAATTAGTGTTATGGTTCAGTTAATCATAACAGTTAAATTTTTTTTATTATTATTATTTTTTAATTTGAAGGATGTGACCTAATTCTTTGTAGTGTGGAAATTCCCTGAACATTGCAAAGCATTTAGCATACCTGGTTCCTTCTCACCAAAGCCTAGGATCCTCCCAAACCTTTTGTCAACCAAAACATCATGGTGAATTTCTAAGATGTTCTGTGGAGTCACTGCACTGAATGACACCGGGATAAAAGAATCATTGTGAAATGACTGTGGGCAATCCTTCAGAGTTGCACATTTCAAATACTCCCCATAAATACTAGGTGGGGGGAGTGAGTGGCAGTTGAAATCTAGCCTGTGCTCAGTCCCGTCTAGAGGAAGAGGTAGTTGCCCTTCTCTTCCTTAGAAACTATCTTTCTGTGGTGTGATGGATCATTTTTGTGTAGCCTTTCTAGCCATGGTCTTGTAATTCCCACCCAAGTGATTGGGCAGGACTGTGAGATAGGGTGCTTGTAGCCCACCAAAAGGATTGGCCAGTTTTGCCATCCTGTTGGGCTTGAAATGAGCCATCCCAGAGGCAGGAGAGAGAATAGCCCACCACCACTGCAGAAGGAAGAGAGACCCGCAGGAGACAGGCAGCGGCCTTCTGGCCCGCAGAGCCAGAATGTTGAGCGCCTTTGGGCTCAGGCACTGAGGGCCTGTGAGCATGGCTGGGAAGAGGCTGTCCTGATGGAAGAACTGTGTCCTTAAGAGTTCCTGAAGTTGAATTGTAACCTGTTACTTCCCTAATAAACTTCATAATCGTGAGTATGGTCTGTGAGTTCTGTGTGTTATTGTAATGAATTATCAAAACCAGTAGAGAAGTAGAAAGTGCCATGGGAGGGACGGTTGTTGTCAGGATTGGTAAAGATGGCAGAGAGAGGAGGCCTGTCTGACCCCCGCCTCACAGGAATCAGCCTTGTGCTGTTGATCTGAAATCTCCTTCCCCCTTGGGAAGTTAGAGGAGGTCAGACACTGCACCCAAGCTGTTTTTACACCTTCACAGAAACGGGAAAGGTTAGATAGGAAGCCTAGGGGACAGTGAGTTTATGTTAATGGGGGAGGAGCAATCATAAAAGGAGGACGACAATGGTTGCACAACTTGAAGAATGTAATCAATGTCTCCGAATTGTACATGTGGAAAATTTTGAATTGGTGTACGTTTTGTTGTGTATATTTTCAACAACAACAAAAACAAAATACTTTATTTAAAAAAAAAAAATGTATCCTCCTCTTGCCAAGCAGTGGTCCAGAGGGGTTGCCATTTTCTTATTGTACAAAGGCACCATAAAGGGGAATTATGTACAAAAAGATTATGCAGGATACTGCCACATTCGATTAAATGTAATGTATAATAAGCAAACAAATGTGACTCTGGAAATAGAAACATGATTTGCCTAAAATATTGTCCTTATTTTAACATTATCATAACTCAGATATAGACACATTATAGTTTCTGACTGATCATTTCAGAGGCATGGAGGCAAGAGGGTGAATGAAAACGCACTCAGCCATCTCCACCATGAGCTCAGAAATCTCTGCATGATATGCAAACACTTAATGCGCTCAGCTGCTAACCAAAAGGTGGGAAGTTTGAGTCCAGCTAGAAGTGCTTGGAAACCCTGGTGGCATAGTGGTTAAGTGCAACGGCTGCTAACCAAAGGTTGGCAGTTCAAGTCCACCAGGCGCTCCTTGGAAACTCTATGGGGCAGTTCTACTGTCCTATAGGGTCGCTATGAGTTGGAATCGACTAGATGGCAGTGGGTTTTGGGTTTTAGAAGTGATTTGGAAGAAAGCCCTGGCAATCTACTTCTGAAAAGTCAGCCATTGAAAACCCTATGACATACACGGGGTCACCATAAGTCAGAATTGACTTGATGGCAACTAGTTTTTTTTTGTTTGTTTTAAACAGGGGCTCAGAGCTTCAAACTTTACTCATTTTTACTATAGTATAGCTAGCTTTCTAGAAAAAAACTCAACACATCATTTACAAATTGTTAACAGTTTTGTTACAGGTTAGAGGTATGCACAGAGATTACCTATCCAAATATGTGAATACATCATATGTTGCAATCAATCTGTACTGAGGACACTATAATATTCATGCTGATTTTTCTTCTCTTCTCCATTGTGACCATTATACATTGTGACGGTGTGACCAAGTACACTGGTATTTATGCCAAAAACATAAAATAACACAATGAAATTTTAAAGAATGATGCTTTTTCATCCACTTTGGACTGTGAGATCGGCTGGGTGTTTAGTTTGGTAAAAAGAGTGAAGGGACGAGACAAAGAGGAAAATAGTCTTTTGCTACTTCCCCTTGGAGGTCCTTAGCACAGGATGACCAAGTGGGCTCAGGATGTATCTCAGAGAACGAAACCATGGAGGAGACAGTCCAGAGAAGACTTAACTGTAGACGTTAAGGGAACAAGGGAACAGAGATTATTCTTCTGTGTTTGTCTTACCTGGATTAGAGATTTGCCTAATGGAATTTCGTGGGAGCTTTGAAAAAATAATGGTGTCCAGGCCTCATCTCTAGAATTTCTGGTTTAATTGGCTGAAATGGGACCAGTCATTAGTATTTTTAAGAAGCTGTCCAAGTAATCCTACTGTGTGGCCAGGTGAGAACCTGTGAGCTCGCAATGGGACTGGAATAGAGAATGGTATCTGGTGTCTTCTCTAAATGGCAAGTATGGTGACTGCAGAAAATGGGCAAGGGTGTGGGCCCAACACATGAAAAGAGAGCCGTCACGCTAAAGGACACTTGTCTGAAAATATCTAGGTGGTCAAATATATATTTTAAGATTGTTTTCTGAGTCACTATTGCCACTGAAGAATAATGGTAGCAAGCCACAGGAAAAGTTTTATTTGGCTGGAGTCTCCGCCCAAGCCCAGCTCTAACACTACCAGACATTCTTGGTAAGTTGGCAATGAAATACATTTTATTACAAAAAGGCAGGGCTGTTGAGTGCATATTAATCCCTCTCCATAGTGTCTGGGGCCTGTCAGTGCACAAAGCTGTTGGAGCCCATACCTGGCTCTACTTCCTACATGGCTTGGTTCCTTGTCTCAGCTCTTCCCCCTGCTCCACCCAGCATCTGTGGACTGGTAGGTACCTTTCCTCCAAAGAGCTACTCACTGCCTCTTCCACATCTCTGAAGCACACATGTATAACTCATAGCTGGAAAATGCAACGGAGTGGGGAGATGGGGGTAAGCCGGAGTCAGAGAAGGTAAGGGTTACTCTTTCTCTGTTTCCTGCCTTTTGAGGCATTGAGTCTGAACTTCCAGGACTGTAAGGTGTTGCCAGTAGGGGAGAAGCATCATTAAATACTTAAGAATGTGTGGGTGCTGGCAAATTCAATTGAATTTGAATCTTCGATCTTCCACTGTTGTTGTTGTTGCTAGGTGCCATCGAGTCTCTTCTGACTCATAGCGACCCCATGTACAACAGAACCCAACACTCCCCGGTCCCACACCATCCTCACAATTGTTGCTACATTTGAGCCCATTGTTGCAACTACTGTGTCAATCCATCTCATCAAGAGTTTTCTTCTTTTTCCCAGATACTCTACTTTGCCAAGCATGGTGTCCTTCCTCAGGGACTGGTCCCTCTTGATAACATGTCCAAAGTACGTGAGATGAAGCCTTGCCATCCTTGCTTCTAGAGAGCATTCTGGCTGTACTTCCTCCACCACATGTGGATAAAGCTCTCTGAGACTCGATTTTCTCGCTCAATAGGAATAATACTACTGGCTACAATGTTACTCCCATACCCCCATTTTGAGGGTATCCTAATCCAGATACATAGGTCCTAATCCATAAGACCCCAGATCTCATTCATATATTGACCCCATGGGCCCTTATTGGCCTCTTCCAGATAACCTGAGCCCTTGTGGTGCAGTGGTTAGGTGCTCAGCTGCTTAACCCACCAGTCGCTCTGTGGGAGAAAGATGGGGCGCTCTGTTTCTATGAAGACTGCTCTGTCCTAGGACGGCTGCTAAAAGTTGGAGTCAACTCAACGTCAACAGGTTTGTTTTGGTTCCAGATAACCTGAAGCCAGTACCTCATGTCCTTATGACCCATTAGAACCAGACAGGATTCTAGGTTACAAGTTGTGCAAACAGAACCAATGAAAACATTACAGAAGAAAAAATGTTCTGTGACTTTATGAAATTGGCAGGACCTAATTTAATAGCTCAAATTCAGGAAATTCTAGTTTTCTAGAACCAGAAAACAAAGCAAAAACAAACAAAAAGACAACAACAGTAATAACTATAGAATGGAATTTTTTAAAAGTAGAATTAGTATGCTTACTTATTTTGGTTATCGTTCCTTAAATCAGCTGCCATCAAGTCGATTCTGACTCAGAGTATTCTCATAAGGGTCAGAGTAAAAGAGTAGAACTGTGTTCCATGGGGTTTTCAACAGTTGATTTTCCAGAAATGACCTACCAGGACTTTCTTGGGAGGTGCATCTGGGTAGACTTGAACCTCCCGCCTTTTGGTCAGCAGCAGAGTTTGTTAACCATTGGCACCATGCAGCAACTCCGGTCATTCTTTAATGGACTTAAATTTACTAGTGCTTTTTTTGGTGGAGGGTTGGGTTGAGGGGTGGGGCATGATAGTCTCCACAAAAGAGAAAGCATACTTCTGTTTTTCTGAGAGTCCCTGCACAAATGCAGAGGCCTGATCAATATGTTCATTTTGAGGACAATCGATGCACCATAGTGAGTCTCATTAGACTAAGGCAGCCCATTCATTGCCATTGAGGAGCCACCTGAAGCCCATTAGACAGGTAACACCTGGCAGTCCTCAGCAGTGAGTTCAAGTAACTGAAGGCAGAGTCGACCTCGGCTCCCTCCTTCCCACCCCCCATACCTTCCACACCTTTGGGTGGTTCAGGGCTGCTTTTGTAAGACAGAGAGATTTTCTCTTAGGAAAATGTGGTGTACTGAAAAGTCCTTTGTATCTTCCATAACCCAGGGAGAGGGTCTCAAATCTCCTTAGTCTGGAAGGCGAGGGTGGCTGAAGGCTAACAAAGGAAACCATTTTAAGCTTGATGAGCTGAGAGAAGGTGGCCTATTTGAGCTCTGGAAAAATCCCAGAAGGTGGCTTTTCTCCTTTTTAATATAAACGTGTGATTAGACTCCTGGAGCTGACTGGATCGATATGCTCCTGGTGGGCACGGAAAGTGAAGGCTGCTCCTGTTAGCCACTAAGTGCCAAGTGCACCCTCTGTCCAGATGGTGCCAACAACCTGGCCTTGGGGGGGCCAGGTTCACGTGTGGTGCTAGAATCACATGCAGAATCACCTAATTAAACATTATGTCAGTCCTCGCTGCCTATACTTTCTCTTAGAAAAATATAGTGCTATATTCTGGAATAGGACAATTTTGTTTTTGCATTTAATATCAACATATAAAACCTTCAGATTTTTTTTTTTTTCAATTAAAAATTCTACCTTTTGTCTTTTCAGAGTGTGGAAAGATGTCTAGGGTTTCTCACCTCCTGCAGCTGCCTCCCTGCTTCACTCTGCGGTGAAACCATGCAGTGGGAACACGGGGAGGGGAGCACTCTTTGAACCACCGCTGGGGCCCTGGGGGGTGTAGTGGATTATTTTTGCATGGGGGCATTAAAATGCCAGACTTCAGTTTTTGTCTCCTGGAGGAGATATCTATGCATTGAGGAGCCATGTTTCAGCCCCTTTTAAAGAACTGTTTGCAAGGGCAAATTGTGGGAACCAAAGAGAACGAGCTATATTGCTTGAAATAAATTCCTTCAGGGTTGGTTGTAGTTAGTTGCTGTTCTCTAAGAAGCAGTAAATTCAGCCTGGGGGGAGTGTTGCACCCATACCCCTCCCCACCCTCCTTCTGGAGCAAGGATCCAGCAGGGTGGGGTGGAGCTGCCGCTGCCGCCATGACACGTATTAGGTAATACCCCCCATTAGACGGCAGATGTGTGAACTAGTTTAAAGGTTTTATTAGGGTTTTTATTAGACTCCGATGCAGTCCCAGCCTCTTTACAGTTGCCAACTTAGCCAGTTGCTCACAAGTTATAACAAATTAGGAATACCTAATGCTTAAGCTATTCTTACACTCTGGAGGCAAAATCCCAAACAAATCATAGTCTTCCTGGTGAATCCAGTCTCCTGCTTAGAAACCGCACTTGAAGGCAGAGTGACCCTTGAGCAGGATTTCGTGATGGCTTTGTTGATGGCACTGGGTTTTTTTTTGGTAATAACAGTGCGGATCAATTCTTTCAAGCACGTAAAAACCAGGATCTTTTATCATTTTCTGTCTAGCCACAGAATGCCCTTTCTTGTGTCTTTGACAGCCTTCCAAAGGCATTTTTTTTCTCCTCTTTTTATTGTACTTATTCCTTAAAGTGACCTTAATACTTTTGTGAGTGCCAGATTGGCATGTTTGTGGTAGATGCTGATGGAATAGAGGACACCATCCTCCTCCTGCTTGGGGAGTTGCTGAAGAAGAAGGGGACTTCACTCTTACCAAGGGAGGCATAGCGGCCTGCTGCCTGGCTTCAAAGTTTTTTATTAAGTGCCAGTGAAACAAGCTTACCAGGCTGTCTAGCTCCCCCATCTGAGAAAGATATTAATGCCCCTCTATTCAGACCGACTTACACAAGACTGACTAAGCTAAGCACGCAGCAGAAGGTTCCCTCTCTCATTGTTAATGGGGTGTGCTGACAAGGGTCCGTTCACCATCCCTGAGATGTTTTTCCTTGAAGCTTTAATCTAGACACTAAAATGAGATTGCTGGACACTAATAACTGCGCTGAAACAAAGTCTTTGGGGCAAATGAAAGAACAGGACAACGCAAAGTTTCAGAAAATGGAAATGGTGTGTTGAAACGCTATGTTATATTTGAACTTCTCGTTGTTAGTTCCCTCCAGGTTGATCCTGCCTCATGATGACTCTCGTGGAGACCCCATGTACAACAGAATGAAGGTTGCCTGACCCTGTCTCGTCTTCATGATCGTTAGTATCCTCGAGTCCGTTATTGTAGCTCCCGTGTATTTTGAGTACCTTTCAACCTAGAGAGCTCGTTTTCCAGCACGACACTGGACGACACTCTGTAGTGATCCACAGGGTTTTCCCTGACGAATTTTTGGATGTAGATCATCAGGACTTTCTTCCTTGCCTGTCTTAGTCTGGAAGCTCTGCTGAAACCTGTTCTTCATGGGTGACCCTGCTGATACTTGACATACTGGTCAAATATCACAGTCATAGCAACAGGTCAGCCACCATAGTACCACAAACTGACAGATGGGTGGAGGATTTGAACTTAATGGTATTAAAAGTTATCTTTAATGTAATGCATAAGACATACATGCAAAGGCTGGATTGCCTTGTCCATAATTCAGTTATTAAGATAAATTAACTCAGTTTCATGTGCTTCATAGTTTTTTTTTCTATTTTTTTTGTCAGCCTTGGTTTGAGTTCCTGTGATAATGGCTACTTCCTATGGTAAGACAGGGAATAGTTTCAAAATTCCCAGAAAAATTATGCAGGTGTTAAAATCATGTACATATTAATAATTATTTTATAAAGTAGAGGCCCAGGACAAATGAAATAGTTTACCAGAAAATCCTGGGTACAAATTCTGACTGTACCACATCCTAGATGTTTGGCCTTGGGAAAATTGTCTAGTCTTTCCAGGGCTCTGTTGCTTCAACTGTGATGTAAACCGTTGAGCTCACTAAATAAATGACATAAAATGTCTGGCACAGAGTAGGTGCTCAGAAAACATAGTTACCTTCCCCTTTCCTAAAGTCCTGGTGATGCAGTGGTTAAGAACTTGCCTGATAACCAAAAAGTCGACAGTTCAAATCCACCAATTGCTCCTTGGGAACCCTATGGGGTAGTTCTACTCTGTCCTATAGGGTTGCTATGAGTCAGAATTGACTCAACGGCAATGGATTTTCCTAAAGCCTTAACAGAGCTTGTTAAAGGCCCATCTAAGTCTAGAACCCAGGATTCTTTGCTCTCAATCCAGTGTTCTTTAATTACACCATGCTGCTTCCCATTGAGATTTATTGGGGGAATTAATTGAGTCACCTGGTTAGCACTTGGCTGCCAACCAAAGGTTGGCAGTCAAGTCCACCCAGGGGCCCCTTGGAAGAAGGGCCTGGTGACCTACTTCTGAAGAATCAGCCACTGAAAACCCTGTGGAGGACAGTTCTGCTCTGACCCACATGTGGTCACCATGAGTTCAAATACTTAATAGCAATTGCTTGTTTTGCTTTTTATCTGGTCAAATTGCTGCTTCTCACTAGGGAATGTGTTGGGAAGGTGGTGTGACTGAAAGGAAGTGATGTTTTACAAACCCTGACCACTGCCATGGCTGGAACGGCAACCACTAACTACAGGAGAGTCCTTGTTTGTAATTGGCGAGTGGAAGGAGCTGTTGGTAGCAGAACATGTTTTCAGGTCCCACAGCCAGTAGCCCCCTCTCCCACACCCAAGCACTGAAGTGACAGAGCTACATGACATGTACACACAAATACACACTTGTGAGGATGCAATAGTTACCATCCCTAAGTAGGTTGTGGGTAGCTTTACATGTGAATGATTTTTGCACTCGTTACACTCATAGAAATCTGTGACAACTAACTTGAATGAGCTCTGAATGCTCCTGGGAGAGTTATCCTGAAGTCATTCACTCATTCATCACTCATTTCTGCCTCAAAATGTTCTGCATACTAACACATGCTTAGCATTTTGCAAAGCACAAGGAAAGATAGAAGGAAGTATTACACACAGCCCTTCAAGTATCTTACAAATTTAGGAATTATTAACATACTTGGAAACTCAACAAACCATAACAACAATTCATTCATCCACGCATTTATTCATTCAATACGTATTTACCTAGACAGAATGCTGACCACATAGAAGGCACTGGACTGGGTAATACGGAGTATGAAATGATGACTAAGACTTGTTTCTCAGCAGCATGTAGTCAGAAGAGGGAACTTAGTGTTGAGCATAACAAACTTTAATATCTAGTATATAAGACAAGGAGCTCTGATGGTGCAGTGATTAAACCTTAGCTGCTAACCAAAAGGCCGGCAGTTCAAATCCAGCAGCTGCTCCTTGGAAATCCTGTGGGGCAGTTCTACTGTGTCCTACAGGGTTGCTATGAGTCTGAATTGATTAAACAGCAACAGATTTGGTTTTGGTTTTAATATAAGACAGAGGCTCCCTGGTGGCACAGTAGTTAAAACCCACTACTCCTAGTCAAAAGGTTGGCGGTTTGAACCCACCAGGTGCTCTGTGGGAGAAAGATGTGGCAATCTACTTCCACAAAGATTTACTGCCTTGGAGATGCTGTAGGGTACTATGAATCAGAATCAACTCGGTGACAGTGGGTTTGGTTCTGGTATATAAAATAAAAGCCTGGTGGTGCAATGGTTAAGTGTTTGGTTGCTAACCTAAAGGTCAGTGGTTGGAACCCACCCAATGCTCTGCAGGAGAAAAGACCTGGTGATCTGCTCCCATGAAGACTGCAGCCGAGGAAATCCTATGTGGGCAGTTCTACATTGTCCTATAGGGTCACTATGAGTAAGAATGAACTCAATGGCACGCAACAACAACATCTAAGATAAAGGCTATGATGTCCAAATTATGGTGAGAAGTCAAATAAAAGAGAAATTTTTGCCTTTGGCAAGCCCTCTGTCATTTGGTCAAATGAATTCTAACCCCTAATATCATCAGGTCTTGTCCTTTCTGCCTCTGCAGTATTTTCCCACCTTATGTTCTCTTTTCCTCTCCTAGTCCCACTGCACTTGATCCTCTCTTGTCTGGTGCAGTGAGTGCGGGAAGGCTTCTTTGAAGAAGTGATGCTTGAGGGATTAGTGGGAATTAACCAGGAAGGGCATATTAGGCAGTGGAAAAAGCGTGTGCAAACGTCCGGAGAAAGGAGGGATCATGGTGGATGTGAAGGACTGAAATAAAGCAGTAAAGACAGAACAAGGGGAAGTGTCACCATAAGCCTGGGGGACCAGAGGGTCTTTCAGGCAAGATCATGAAGGATGGATACATCAGATAACAGATTTTGTCTTTATCATAAGATCCATGTCAAATAGTCACAGAATAGCACAGTCTTAAATGTAGAAGGATCCCTGAGCCTGTCTTGTCCAACCCTTAATTTTATTCCTGCCACCATGTCTCCAATGAGTGAACTTCCGGCCTGATGGAACAAATAATTTTAGGGATGGGAAATTAATAAATTCTGAGGCTACTCATTCAACTTTCAAATAACTGTGTTAGAATGTATTTCTTACATGGAGTTTAAATATGACTCCTGTACCATCCATTTACTGGCCTAGTTTTCATACACCTTTGGAGGAAGGCAAAGGAAAGCAGTTGTACAGAAATCTGGCAACCACCATTTAAAAACAGATTTATATGCCAGTTCCGTTAGCCCCCATAGTAGGAGATAAAACAGTTTTTAAACTACAATGACTTGCGATTATTCAGTTCCACCCTATTTCTGACAGTTTTTGACAATATTTCAGTTTTCAATGTGTGGTATCTTCTAAGTTCTCAAACTTAGTGTCTTACACCCATTTCCAACAGATATTCATGTAGTGTATGTTCTCACTAAACTATTTTTAGAATATGTAAGTAAATTTTATGAAAAATAAATCCCTTATGTTTGCTATTTTGACAGGGCTGTGACTAAAGCTTTTCTACCTCCAATAAATCTCTCTCTAGAGTCAGCAGTTACCAATGGCTACTTCATGGAGTGTCTTACTGGAGAAAATAACAAAATATTTACATTTTGGATACAAGGAACAGGGACATCTTGACTCGTTTAGTTTTGGTTTTCATCTCAGAAAGTTGACTCACCAAATTTCTTTCTTGAATGTGTTTTCAAATCTACTCATTTTTTTCTTTACCCTTTTGAGTATTTGATTTTGGGAGGGGGGAAGGTTTAAGAAGTGTGCAAAAATAATCCATTTATTTTGCTTCCTCCAAGAAAACTAGCATTGGCTTTTGCAGACTGAGGCTGGGCACGAAGCAGTGACTGCCTACATGACAATCAGTGGGAGAAGCCAAGGAGATAACCACACTGGATGTATTCTCCAACCCTGGCATCTGCTGCGGAGTGAATTTCTTAATCATTGGGTGATTTACTGGCCTGTAACCACCAAATCTGTTTGATCAATTATCCAGTAAGGGACCTCAGCTTATAGGGCCTCGTTGGCTTCTAGGCATGGGATTTCTAGCTGCATGGGATCCTTCTGTTCAAACACAGAAAATTCTTTTGGAGCTTTGATTGGTTTGGGCCACATCAGCCACATCCAGGTCAGGATGTACAACCTCAGAACCCCTGGTTGTGGTCCATTGTACAGTTTCACACTAAGTGTTAGACTTGTTTCAGTTGCACTAAATGGTTTTATATAAACTGACTTTCTTTTCATCCAGCTCCTGCCATGGGACTCCTCAAGTATGTGTAGTAAGATGTGGCCTGGGAATTTTCCTACAATTTAAAGTTTCAGCTGGAACCCCAGTGCTGAGGACGACGGGTTATAAGCGTGTACATTCTAAACACTGTCTTTATAGATTTACTATGAAACAGCAAAGCTAGTACTGAGACCCATATCACATTACTTAATTCCAGTCTATGTAACAGAAGATAGAGATTTATTAGAAGAGGATTCTTCTGGAGATAATTCATAAAAGAAGAGAATGTTGCTGCTTCTCTCTCTCTATCAAGTAAGGTCAAAGGCAGGGCAGGAGGTAAGTGGGGCAAGAACAATGTGGAGCCATGGATCAGATACTGCCACAGTGCAGGAGTGGAGCACAGAGAGAAGTGGCCCAACAGCACGAGAAGTGGGTTCTTTCAAGTTTGGGGACTTTTGAGAACATAGGGACGGATGCCTACTTTTTGCCCAAAGAATTCTGAAAACAGAAGGGTGGTTGAAGTTGCCTGTGATGGCAGGGAAAGCCAGAGGGCAGACATAAGCCAACATAATAATGCAGATTTAAAATTCAATCTGTATCATTAACATTTTCTCCATTACTTTATTAGATGTAGACCAGGGTTTCTCAGCCTAGGCACTGTTGACATTTGGGCCTGATAATTTTTTATTGTGGTAAGTTGTCCTGTGGATTGTAGGATACTTAGCAGCCTCCCTGGTCTCTATCCACTAGAATCCATAGTACCCCTGGATCCCCAGTTGTGACAACCAAATATTTCCCAGACATTTTCAAATGCCTTCTGATAGAAAACTTACCTCCGTTGAGAACCACTGGTCTAGACAATCAATAAAACAAAAGCAAAGCCCTGATTTGTAGTGTTTGCCAATTTCCACGGCGTAAATATTCCCACCTGGGCTGATTTCGAGCTACCAACGTGTTGCAGCAGCGTGTTGTGTTCCCATGATACAGATACGATAGATATAAATAACCGCATAGATAATAGTAAAATGTAGTAAAATTGTTACAAAGTACTGAGTTTTGAAAATGTATTATCTTTGCTTTTAATATAATTTGTTTATTTGGAGGTTTACATAGTTTAATTTTAATAAAGACTATGTTTAACAACTGGCTTATAAAATTTCTGAAAATTTAACAATTGGATCTTATGTGCCAGTGTGAGCTGTCTATATCACATTTATTTATAGGTCAAGTTAAGAATGTAGAGAAAAGAATTCTTCTTCATATAGCTTACAATATGATGTTAAATAGACCTCAGTTTTTAAACTAAATATTATGTAAATCCTGCATGTGTATGAAATGTTAGCCTCTCCTGCAGGTTGGCTTTTCTCCAGCACATTAAGGGAATTGTCTTAGTCCTTTCCCAGGTTCATCCACTTGACAGTTGACTCTCTGTGTTGAATGCCCTTCACAGCCACGTCCAGGGTCTCTGTGGACCACTGCTTGCTTCGTTGTTGCTCAGCTACTCGACAATGGGACTACAGCCTTTGGTGGTGTGTATGCGTCCTTCACAGTAGAGAGATGAGGAAAGGCCACGATTTCATGTACAAACCACAGTTGTTGGCTGTGCCCCTGTCCCCTAACATATACATTTTCTTTTTTCTTCTTGAGAAACTCTATATACTGACACTTTCTCAGTATCTCTCCATCTCCTTCCCATGGAGAAAGTCCGATCTCTCATTTGGTCTAGTTTTAGAATCTTTTTCTCTTTTCACCAATCCCCCTGGTACAATCCAGAGGGTCCAATGACCCATAAGGTAATGTTTTTGAAGTCTGAGATAGTCAGTCTAGAATAACAACAGCAATGGGTGGTATGGGTGTGCTTCAGCTAACTAGTTAGTGGTGGCCTTTGCCACCATGGTGGTTGTTGATGACTTCCATGGAACTATCAGAAAGCTTATATTTAATGTACGGTTTAAAATTGTTTCCTACTGCTTGTCAATTCTCTTCAGTTACTCCAACCCTCTCGTAAAGTCTCTTCTTCCTTTAGAGATGCGTGTAGCAGTGAAACAGAGACGGAAAGGCAGGAAGTGCCTACTGGACATATATGTGGCCATTATAACATTTTTTTGTAATAGTAAAAGACTGGATGCAACTAAGATATATAATAGTAGAGAACTGGATAAATTATGGCTTATTCATACAATAGAATACAAAAGAGCTGTGAACAAGAACGAAGTAGGTCTGTGTGTATAATTACAGAAAGGCACTTCCACATACTAAATGAAGGCTAATCAAAGAAAAATAAAAGGTGGGTTTTTAATCAAAGAAAGTGAAAACAAAATAAAAAATAATCAAGAGTCAGAATAGTATGTATATGTATATATACCAAAAACCAAACTGTTGCTGTTGAGTCTATTCCAACTTATAGTGACCCTATAGTAGAACTTCTCCATAGGGTTTCCAAGGAGCTGCTGGCAGATTCAAACTACCAACCTTTTGGTTAGCAGCTGAGCTCTTAACCACTGCACCACCATGGCTCCGTATTATATATATACATATATGTTATTCTGTACCTCATGTGTAAAACGCATGCACACACATACATCATACATGTATCCTCTTTGTATAGCCATAGAATACCTATATTCTATACTGGTAATTCTTTAAAGTGTTAAAAAACAAAGATGTCACTTCAAGGACTAAGGTGCCCTTGACCCAAGCCATGATGTTTTCAATCACCTTACATGCATGTGAAAGCTGGACAATGAATAAGGAAGACCAAAGAAGGATCCATACCTTTGAATTATGGTGTTGGCAAAGAATATTGAGTATAAGAACGAACGAATCTGTCTTGGAAGAAGTACAACCAGAATGTTTATTAGAAGCAAGGATGGCGAGATTTGTCTCACATACTTTGGACATGTTATCAGGAGGGATCAGTCCCTGGAGAAGGACATCATGCTTGGTAGAATAGAGAGTCAATGAAAAAGAGGAAGACCCTCAACAAAATGGTTGGGTACAGTGGCTGCAACAATGGGCTCAAGCATAACAATAATTATGAGGGTGGCGCTGGACCAGGCAGTGTTTTGTTCTGTTGTACATAGGATCACTTCGAGTCAGAACCAGCTGGAAAGCACTTAACAACAACAATAACAATATACCTGTAACTTTTTTTTTTTTTTACTGTTATAGGTAACAGCAGTTATTTAGTAATTTCTGTGGATGAAGCCTGGGGGTTGAGGTGGAGGGAGACTAATGTTTTTGGCCTAACATTTTTACAAGTTTGTATTAACTAGCTAATTAAAATAAATGTGTTCCAGCTTTAGCTTCTCTACACCTCTTTGAGACTGAACCCCAAAAGTACTTCAGTATCCAGTATATTTAGTCTAAGTCGATCAGAGTGTTTGCTCTTGATATGCACTTGTGTTTTTGGTCCTCTTTCTTTAATATAATTTTAATAGTTCAATCAGCACACTCTCCAGTGTGCTATAATGATCTTCCTACTTCATTTTATGCTCTTAGAACACTTTTATAATTGTCTCTGAGAATCCCTGGTGATGACTCCCAGTGATCATTAATGTGTTAGCAGTAACAAGAAAAATCATGTTTGCAATGACTACCTTTAACAAAACAGCCAGCTACCTAGTGGAACTTAAGAACATGGTACTCAGAGGGGTATGGAGGGGGAGGATGAGAAGCTTCTATGACACAAATCATTGCAGAGGCCCAAGTCTTGGTGCGACACTGGTGTAGGAGAAGAGGGCAGGGGGAGTCTGCAGGTGGATTCTAAGCTAGGAAGATTACTAAACCTTAACTTGATTTACTCTTGGGCTCGGTGTGCATGGGTAAGTGTATGTAAATACTTAAAAACGGAAAACTTATTTATAGTTTTGTTTAAACATAGGGAAAAAAAGAGTACAGAATATTAGCTCATTTGCAGTGAAAAAAAATAATAAAGTTGTCAGTGAAAGACTGGTTATTTCATCTAGATTTTCCTAGCTTCAAATATAATGAAAGAAAAACAGACCAACTAATACTAAGATTATTTGGATAGGTGAGCTCAGTGATCAGATGTCAGCTCTCAAAAGTTATCATTCAGCCTAGAAACCCAATTTAATTATTTGCAATTCATTTTCCTGCTATGTTTTAGGAAAAGTTGACTACATCAGTTTTACTTACAGTCCCCTTTGAAAATGTAGATTTTTCTTCTGTTAGAGATTCAAGAATCACTTATAACCATCTTTACCATCTTTTTTTGAGTTTTTTTAATGCAGATAGGCAAACTTTCAAATGAAGACATGATTAATTATCAATTACAAGAGTTTAAAATATTTTTTCATTCTTAATTTAAATGCAACTTCCAAGACCAAATTGACATTTTGGAGAAATATAAGCCCTTTGAGAGAAATAAACTTATAAAGTGGTCTAATGTGCACAATATAAAGAAAAAAAAATCATTGAGTCTCTAAAATAATATTAGTTTTTATGTCAAATTTTGTTTAACTTCAACATCTTTTTTGACGGTTTTATTGAAAGTCCTACAGACAGTAGCTTATTTTTCCACCAACCTAACCACCTGAGACTTCTGGCTGATGGCTACAAGACCAGTAAAATTGCCTATAAAATGTAATTTCGTATCATAACTTAAACAATGTTTATACAATGTATTCCAACATTTACTTCTCTCCACAAATGTCTATCTCCTTATTTGTATGTGTATACTCATTATATTACAATGGAGAACAAACATTGCCCACCTATTTTGAACAGGGCTTTGAACTGGTTCTTCCTAGTTCAGTCATGGTCAAGGAAGTGAAACTAAAACAGACCCAATTTTTAAAAATTTGGGTGAACCGGAATGGAAAATTTAGAGGTCAAAGCCCTGCTAGAAACCTAATGTCCCTCTTAGAAAACAAGGGCAGCATACCTGTTGCATAACAACGAATTCTCTGGCCTGTTGGATTTTGAGCAGAATCAGAAACAATGGTGAACTGCTCAGAGGTGGAGGCCGACTGTGCTGTTTTGAATGCGTGTTACTCTCCACAATCCTGCCAATACTCCAATCTCACACATCAGGGTTCTGAAAGGGCTTACTACCCCTCTTCCATGTCTCCCATTCCAGGGCTTTGACCTATAATTTTTCCCATTCCAATTATCATTGCAGATCACCCAAATTGTGAAAATTTGGGTATATTCCAGTTTTGCTTCCTCAGCCATGACTGAACTGGGCAGAACTGGTTTGAAGCCCTGATTTTGAACAATGTTAACACTTGCTCTGTTGGTCATATTGTTGTAGTGTTTTGTACATACCAACCGGTAAGCCTAAACAGAGACATCCCTGATCTTACTTAGTATAAAAATTTTCTAAAGTGTAATGTAAGGAAATAGAGTAAATTTTATTAGAATATGTTTTATTATATTGATTTTCAAGTGCTACGGTAAGATCCTGTCTCTGGCTTTCCATGTAGCCTGCAATAATATGGTCACCCAGCGCGACCAGTGTTGTCTTGTTATCAGCATCCTGAGTTCTCCCACCCCTGGGCCTGTAGCGTCCCTTAAAATATCTACTTGGCTTGCTTCTTTACTTCCTATGGAAACCCTGGGAGGTGTAAATGTACTTTACTAATGGAAGGGTTGGAGAGTCAAGTCTATCCAGAGGCTCCTTGGAAGAAAGACCTGGTGATTGATTTGGAAAAAATAAGCCATTGATAACCCTGTGGACTTCACCAAAAAAAGTGAAAAGATAAGCTACTGACTGAGAGAGTTTCTTCAGAAACCATATATCTGACAAGAACCTAATAACCAAGATATATATAAACTTCAATAACTTAACAACAAAAAGACAAATAACGCAATCATAAAATGGGAAAAAGACTTGAATAGACGTTTCACCAAAGAAGACATTCAAATGGCCATCAAACACATGAAAAGATGCTCAGCCTCATTAGCCACCAGAGAGATGCAAATCAAAACCACAGTGTGATACCATTTCACTTCCACTAGGATAAAAAAAAAAAAAAAAGACTAAGATAAAAATAAAAACAGAGAACAAGAAATGTTGGTGAGGATGCAGGAAATTGGGGACCTTAGCCTTTCTGATGGGAATGCAAAATGGTACAGCCATTATAGAAAATAGTGTGTAAGCTCCTCAAAAACAAACACACATACACACACAAAAACCAAATAGAACTAACATAAACTAAACCAAACAAAAAAACAAACCTGTTGCTGTCAAGTTGATTCTGGCTCATAGCAACCCTATAGGACAGAGTAGAACTGCCCCATAGACTTTCCAAAGAGTGACTGGTGAATTTGAACTGCCTACTTTTTGGTTAGCAGATGTAGCTCTTAACCACTATGCCACCAGGGTTTACACAACTTGAAGGATGTAATCAATGCCACTAAATGGTACACGTAGAAATTGTTGAATTGGTGTATGTTTTGCAGTGCATGTTCTCAACAACAACAACAACAAAATAAATAACATTATATATATATATAAAAAAAGAAAGCCCAGTGGAGTATAGTTCTCATGGGGTCACCATGAGTTGGAATCGACTAGACAGCAATTGGTTACTAGCAATTCTTTGCTACCTCCTTTAATTCTTTGCTCAAATATAATCTTCTCAGATATCCATGGTCATCATACTTAAAACTGCACTCCTGCCATGCAGTACTCCACCATCTCTTTTACCCTAAATCATTTTTCTCTACAGAACTTATCGCTTTCAAAAATGCAGTGTAATTAACTCTTTTTTTTTTTTTTAATGTTCATTGTCTATATCCCCACAGTAAATTGTAAAACTCATGAAAGGAAGGACCATATATGTGTGTGTTTGTTTATTTATTTACTTTTTCTTTGCTGTATCCTCTGTGTCTATACAGTGCTGGGTACTTAGTTGAAACTTAGTAAAAATTGTATGTCTACAACTTGACCATAGCAGAGTCATAGAAACTTCTAGACACATCCAAATACCCTGAGAGACTGGGCTGAGGGCTGGGGACCATGGTCTCGGGGGACATTTAGCTCAATTGGCATAACATAGCCTAAAAAGAAAATATTCTACATCTGACTGTGGTGAATAGCGACTGGGGTTTTAAAAGCCTTTGAGTGGCCATCTAAGATGTATCTACTGGTCCCATTCCTGCTGGAACAAAGGAGAATGAAGAAGATCAAAGACACAAAGGAAAGATTAGTCCAATGGACTAATGGACTACAGCTATAACAACCTCCACCACACGGAGCCCAGAACAAATAGATGGTGCCCAGTTACCACCATTGACTGCTCTGGCAGGGATCACAATACAGGGTACCTGACAAAGTGGGAGAAAAATGTAGAATAAAATGCAAATTCACACACACGCACAAAAAGACCAGGCTTTCTGGCCTGACAGAGATTGGAGAAACCCCAAGATTGTGGCTCCTGACACACTGTTAACTCAGTACTGAAGTCACTCCTGAGGCTCACCCTTCAGCCAAAAACTCAGTGGGCCTGTAGGTCCAACAATAACACAAGTGAGGAACGTGCTTCATGGTTCAACCATGTATACATGACTAGTGGGCACACCAGCCCAAAAGCAAAGACGAGAAGGCAGGAATGGACATGAAAACCAGATGAACAGAAACAGGGCACCTGGAATGGAGAAGGGGAGAGTGTTGACATACCACAGGGTTGGCAACCAATGTCTCAAAACAATGTGTATTAATTGTTTTAATGAGAAACTAATTTGTTCTATAAACTTTCACCTAAATCACAATAAAAAATAAATAAGTTGCTACAATGAAAAAAAATTGTGTCTAGGTGAATAAACGAATGAATGTAGGTTACTTTCTCCACACATTTGTCTACTTGTTAATTTCTTAAATGTTCTTTGAAAGAATTTTAGCATTTCTTAAAAATAGCAGCCCTAAACTTGATGACAATACATATTGCAATAATTTAGAGAATAATCCCAGAGAGATGGAGCCAGTGATAGTACGGGGCAAATTTGCTGAAGATCATAGAATTCTTCTCAACCAAAAAAAAAAAAAAAAAATCAATAAATGCAGTGTTTCTCTGCCAAGTATGACAGAACCAAAGAGTTGTAAAGATTTGACTCATCCAGCACAAGGAAATGTGGCTACTTAAAAAGAAAGAAAGAAAAAAAAAGAACTCCATAGAAATGTGACTTGTTATTTATCTTTCAGTATCACCCAGTGGGCTATCTGAGCCCCTGAATTTTCCAAGTCAATCACTGAAATGTGTTTGGGGCACTGGTCTTACAAAACAGCAGAAACTTAGTAGAAAGCATAGCAGCTTCCCACAACGCATTTGTAATTATTCAGAGACTTAACCAAAAAAAACAGATCCACTGCGGTTGAGTAGATTCAAACTCATAGCAACCCTGTAGGACAGAGTAGAACTGCCCCTTAGAGTTTCCAAGGAGTGCCTGGTGGATTCAAACTGCCGACCTCTTAGTTAGCAGCTGTAGCACTTAACCATTACACCACCAGTGTTTCCATTCAGTGACTTAGAGGAGTAAAATGGTAGGTGGGTCCCCAAGAAAGGAAAGAAATGGAGACGATGTTTGCCCTTCTCCTCTTTCGCATCCCTGATCTTCTTTCCTCCTCTCTCAAGCTCTACTTATTCTATGGCTACTCTTGGTAACTGAACCCAAAATGGAAAACATAATATCGCCTTTGCAGTTTTAATGAGATTTTTGCTTTTCCTGCTGAAGATGGATATTTATTGAGGAAGAAAGAGCCTAAATATGTATTAGAAAAAATATTACAAGTGGTAAGAGAAATTAAAAGAAGCACTGGTAGACAGTGGTTAAGCACTTGTCTGCTAACCGAAAGGTTGGCGGTTGGAACCCACCAGCAGTCTGCTTTCCTAAAGATTGTAAAAACAAGCCAAACCCATTGCTGTTGAGTCGATTTTGACTCACAGAGACCCCATAGGACAGAGAATGTCCCATAGGGTTTACAAGGCTGTAAATCTTCATGGAAACAGACTGCCGTGTTTTTCTTCTGTGGTTCTAACCACCAACCTTTCTGTTAGCAGCGGAGCACTTAACCATGGCACTAACGGGGATCCTCCCTAAAGATTACAGCCTTGGAAGCCCTATGGGGCAGTTCTCCTCTGTCCTATTGGGTAGCTATGAGACAGCAAAGGATTTGAAGAGAAATTAAACAGTAAAAAATATGGCTAACCAAACTCACTGCTGTCGACTCATAGCGACCCTATAGGACAGCGCTGAACTGTCCCACAGAGTTTTCAAGGCTGTAATCTTTACAGAAGTAGACTGCCACATCTTTGTCCTGCAGAGTGGCTGGTAGGTTCAAACTGCTGACCTTTTGGTTAGCAACCAACTGCATTTAACCCCTGTGCCACCGGAGCTCCCTGGAGAAATGGCTAAAGGCGGGGGAAGTAGAGGCTTGACTTTAGGAGATAGTGCATCTGGTCTCTGTGAATCATGGGGGTGCCAAAGCCAATCTCCCCATGCTAGATTTTCAATTTAGTATCTGGAATAAGCTCAGGAGGGGGGAAAAATCAGTGCAACCATGTCACTAGCATGTGCCGAAATGGAGCACATGTTACAAAAGCCAGACTGCAGTGGTCTTCCATGATTTCTCTACCCAAAGACACTACAAAAGCCAGACTGCAGTGGTCTTCCATGATTTCTCTACCCAAAGACACTACAAAAGCCAGACTGCAGTGGTCTTCCATGATTTCTCTACCCAAAGACACTACAAAAGCCAGACTGCAGTGGTCTTCCATGATTTCTCTACCCAAAGACACTATGAAAGCCAGACTGCAGTGGTCTTCCATGATTTCTCTACCCAAAGACACTACAAAAGCCAGACTGCAGTGGTCTTCCATGATTTCTCTACCCCCCAAAAAAAGACACTACAAAAGGCATAGAAAAGAAGAGATGTTGCTGTTAGGTGCTGTAGAGTTGGTTCTGACTCATAGCCACCCTCTAGGACACAGTAGAACTGCCCCATAGGGTTTCCAAGGAGTGGCTGGTGGATTTGAACTGCCGACCTTTTGATTAGCAGCTGGGCTCTTAACCACTGCACCACCAGGGCTCCAAAAGAGGAGTATAGAACATTAAAAATGCAAGTCTTCTACTTAATTTTGCAGCTTGTGTCGTCTGGAATATTCAGGTTCAGCTTTCCTAAATTTTTAACCTGCCCTCATACTTGTGTTTTCTCCCCTCTTTTTTTCTAGCATTCCTTCTACTTATCTTTAACAATACTATAGCCTGTATAAGTAGACATTTATACTAAAACATTGACTCTAATTTGACTTGCTCTCAGTTTTAAACGTAGTTGTTGATTTTACCAATAATAACATAAATGGGAGCTATTACACACCACGCTAGAGTACAGTACAGGTTGTCCTATGACAACAATATTTAAGTTTGGAGTATAAACAGTCAGTCTCATAAGAAACCAGAAAGAGATGGCAAAGTCAGGCTGAGAGTCCAAATTCAACATGTATCTATTAATTGCATAACTTGTGTACGATGTCTATAAGGCAATTTTACATGTTTTATCTGACCTTACATTTACTACATTAATAAAACTGTGCTTTGTTATTATTACAGTGTTGGGAATGGATTTAGAGAAACTAAGTAATCAGCCAAGGGTCACACAACTAATGTGGGCCAGAGATTGAATTCAAACTCGTCTGTCTGATTTCGAGGTCAATGTTCATTCAAAAATGGGAGCTCCTATGAGATGTGGCTGTTCAGCAAGCAAGGGCACGTTAGTCTTGGCAGGCTCTGGTGACGGAAAAGACTTCTTGTTTGTTTTTAGAACTTCATATTTCACTCCTTTCTCTGACATGGTGAACCCTGCATCGTTGCCTTGTCAAGTACTACCAGCTCAAATGCCATTTCTTCTTCTTTTCACGTTCCTACTGTGTTGACTTTATTCTGCTTTTTATGAACATTACTTGTTTAGATGGCGCGGTCCCTCAAGACAGAGTGTCTACATTGTGAGCAATGATTTTATTTTACTCATTTCTCATCCCCTTTAGTGCAAAGCCTGCTTCTTTGGACATAGTGGATGCTCAACAAATGTTAGAAATGAAATAGTAGCTCTATCATAGGAGGATGAAGAGTCAGGGATGCAGGGTCTCTCTGGTCCCGTGACATCTGTATTAGCATGAAAGATAGAAGAAACCATTTTCTTGGCAGTGCAGTTTATCCAACTCCAGCCAAACATAGAAAGCTGTCATGTGAATATTTTTGAACCTCAAAAACAATTTTGGTTTAAGTCTGGGTTGGGGCAAGGGGGATGGTGGCTCTTATTTCTCCCACACCAGTCCATCCATCTTATCTTAGAACATGTAATTCCAACAGTGCTGACTGTCTTCAAATTCGTGAACTGAGTGTCCCCTGGACACTGTTTGGTACACACATTGTCTCTTTAAGAAGCTTACTTGTAGCTTATAATTAAATTAAAGGACCAGCCACTGCTGACAAAAAGTATAGCCTAGAGGCCATGTTTATGAATTACTCAAGCAAAAGGCAGTCATGTCAGAACTACAATTGTTTTGAGTCGGACTATCTCTAATGAAGCCTTTGCACAAATCATTTGCTTAGCACTAAGTCATTCAGTCATGCCACTTGATTTCAGTCCACTATTTCCTCTTTGAACTGACAAAAACAACTCTACATAGGAAAACATCTCATAAGAGAAGTCATAGGATTCTGCTTTGTAGGCTGCAGACATGGACTCAATGATCAATTCGTGGGACTGCTTCTTCTGGTCCCAGTGGTCTGGGAAGAGCACAATAAACACTTGAGTCCATAAAAGCAGAAGCTGTGTCTCCTCTTTTCTTTGTCTCTTTAATAGAAGATTTTAACACATAGTAGGTAGAGAATCAACTGTCCTGTTTGCCTGGAACTATCAGTTCTACTCTGTCCTAGAAGGGCCACTATGAGTCGGAGTCAATTTAACAGCAACAGGTTTGGTTTGGTTTTCTTCCTGGTTTTAGCACTGAAAGTCTCCTGTTGTAGGAAACCCCACAGTTCTGGCTAAACTGGGACAGCTGGTCATCCCAGAATTAGGTACTCTATCAGTGCTGTTAACCAAAAGACCAATATTTTGGCATCAGTTTATGATCTAGAAGCTGTTCCCAAATCATACATCAGTGGTAAAGGCCCTATTCCTTTCTGCAAAAAAAAAAAAAAAAAAAAAAAGAAGAAGAAGAAGAAAAAGAAAAAGCAGTTCTGAGATCCTTAGAGAGTCCTCAAACGTCCTTAACTCTCGAGCTTCCAAACTGGTATGTCCAGCAGTGCCCACAGTGGTGGCACACTAGTGTGCTATCGAAGGGTGCTGGGTGGGCTGGGATATTGACTCCTTTAGGTTGGCTGGACAGGACCTGGGGCACCTACAGCCCTGACTCATCTGCCTTTGACCAGGAGCTACCTTATCTCTTTAGCCTAGTGAGTGTTACAATGTAGTGTCATTTTCTTTGTGTGCCATAATATGAAAAAAGCTGGGAAGCACTGCTCACAGCCAACCCACTAATTTTGTGGATGAGAAAAACAAAGGCCTATATCTCAGTTCATATCTCTCAAATACATATCTGTATCAAGCTGCTGCAAAACTGAGTTTGATTTTTCTCATGCTCAGCTATCTTCAAGGTGACTTAGATACAGAACTCAGGACACCAAATCGACCATGCTGTAGTCTGTTCATTTTGCATCAAAGGCACATGGCTAGCTAAATGAGGGAAAAAATGGACATCTATCTAGATAATATCAATAGAAATTCTTATATTGCCTCACTTATGGTACAGTGGGTTAAGCACTCGGCTGCTAACCAGAAAGACGGTGGTTCAAACCTACCGTCTGTTCCATGGGAGAAAGATGTGGCCATCTGCTTACATAAAGATTACAGTCTTGGAAATCCTATGGAGCAGTTCTACTCTGTCCTATAGAATTGCTATGAATCAGAAGAAACTCAACGGCAATGGGTATCTATGTTTTCAGTAAACACATGCAATGTAAGTCTGAATTTCTTTTATGTTCAAGGTATCTATTTGATATCTCAATTCCACACTTGAGTTTGTACATATACAAAGTTATAATCTCAAAAAACAAAATATTCAGAAATGTAAAGGATAATTAAGTAAGCAGCATATACTTCAAAGCCAAATTTCCAAGACTAACAGGTATTTACACCTTTAATTATGCCATAAAGTTTAGTTTAAGTTCAAAGTGGAAAAAAGATACAGAAAGAAAGGCAATATGTGATTACAAGTCCTAGGCTGAGAACTAAGTACTCTACGACCTTGAAAGTGCTAACATTCCAAATTATTTGTTCCCTTGCTGTTCTTCACAGAGCGGGAGCTGGGAAGGGACAGATTCTGGGTATAAAGTTGGGGCTGTACAGATCAGAAGTTTACATTGTGCCAAACGCAAAGCCTGCCCAGCTTCTGGCTCTTCGATTGCTTAATACATTAGTGGACTCGCTCCAGTTCCTAGTGGTCAGAGTTCCACATCACACAGTCCCTGTCCCATCTGGTGCTAATTGGCACCCTTGTTGGTAGTTTCCAAAAGCAGAAAAGGAAAAATGAAAGGGACTATCTTTCTATCCTTAGAAGCTAGAAACAGTACAGGCAGTCCTTAATTTAAAACAAGCTGTGTACTAAAATATTGTAGGTAAATCAGTTGTTTAGAGCTCAGAGTAAAATTTTCCAATGACGTAAAGTCATGTCAGATGGTTAGTTTCGCAGGTCAGCCCAGTTCACAAAAGTCTGTGGGACCCGTAGTGTGTGTATCCAATATATAGTTCCCATCTCAATAGCACAGAACCAACCTGGGCAAACTAAGAAGTGAGAAGGTGTAGTGAAACCAACACTACCTTTGGTGGCAGAAGACCAAGGGTAATAAAAGTTGCTTTTCATCTCTGACTGGGTTGTTGTTCAAGGATCAAATAAGATAACATATACAGAGTAGTTTGAAAACTACTTTTGCCTTCCCCTAAAATAACAGAATCACAGGCTTCCTCTCTCTTCTTCTCCTAAACCTTGTCAACAGGGGGTTCGGGGACTGCTTGTAGTTTCCATTTGGGAATGGAATGACATAGAAACAGAGGCTACTGAGGCGTGGGGTTCAGGGTCTGGTTCGTTAGGACAGGGGAGCCTGTTACCCCATATAAATCTAGAAAGACAGTTTTTTGTCACTCTGTATTTCCTTCCTAGGACCCTGGGGATGGGCTTGTTGGTTTCATTGTCAACACCTGCTGCTGCTGAATGGAGTGTATTTCTCTCCAATTTTATTGAGGACTCAACCTCCTTCTTGAGGTTTCATAATAAATTTTATTACTTGAGCATAAGAAAAGGGAAATAGAAAGTCAAAAGGCTAACCTGCCTATCCTTCTAAATATATATACATTTTTTCCTAAAAGATAGATGAAAAATAAGATCATACCTCCATGTTAACTGTTTATTTTTGTAATATAAGAATAATTACATATTATCTAAACTTAGAAGGAGGAACAGACTCAGGAAATTTCATCTCAGAACCTGATGCTGGAGCTATGGGGTGAAGAATAGCTTGAACCTCTGAATGGAGACGGGGGACAAAGCCTGAGGTGTTCCAAGGCAGAAAAGCCTGGGAAACAATGGGGATTGCTCAGGGGGAATGAGAAGAAGAGGTAGCTGGAGTGGAATGATTACCCTTCCCCGGTCTCTTGGTCTTCTTTCCCTTCCCACAGTGAAGGACCTACCATCAAGGGCATCAGTGATGACATTTACTACAATTGCAGAACTTCACTGACTCTGACCCTTCATGTTCTTTCTTCATCCTAATGACCCACCTTCCGAGCATTCCTTTGTCTTCTCCTGCAAACACCTACTGTCACCCTGTACCATTTTCCATGATAATGTCAAATAATCTTGGTCTTATTTGCTTTCTCCATCTACATTCCCTTCAACCACCAGTAGCCTCTTCTTCCTACTGCTTCAGGCCTCTTCATTGACCTTCCGCCAGTTTAATATAATTTAGCAAACATTTTTCACTCTTTTAGATATATGATGATGTTTAAAACATAGTTCCTATCATCGGGAAGCTGACACATTTGTAACACAATAAACATGGTACACAGCAGGGAATACATAAATCAAGTTCTATGGACACAAAGGAGGGATTAATCCCAAAGAGTGTGTGGATTTGCAGGTGGGACAGGGGAATCAAAAAAGTCATCACAGAAGCAATGACATTAAGCTGGGACTCAAAGGTATATATAAGAGTTCAACAGGGAGACAGTCTTTTAAGTAATAGGAACACATCCTTAAGAAAATTTCCAGTTTGGTCATTACATATAATAAAGGATCACAGATTTAGTAAGCCGCTACCACTTCCCAGGAATTTGTCCACTATTTTCTCCTAGGACAAATAAAAGAGAAGTTTTTAGCTTTCCTCTGTGGATACTTCAGGTTTCAGATGAAATGCTTTGATAACATAGCAGAGTTGAGGAAACAGAGACAACTGATTCAAGTAAAAAAAATCTGCCCGTAACTTCTTCGTTCAGTATACAGACACAGGCCCCCAGAAGAGATCCGCTGAACCAGAACTCATAAGAAAAAAAAAAAAAAAAAATCAAGAGTGTACTTCAGCAACTCATGGCTCTCAACCAAAACAATCCTTCAGTCAAGGATACTGGCTCATGCTAATAAATTCTCTGCTAAAAAACCCCCCAGTGGAAAGGTTGTAATCATGTGGTTCTATTTAATGAAAGTATAAACAAAGGCCATCCCATTCTAATTTAGAATGGGAGAAAAGTTAAAATCTGGGAATCTCTGGGCAGTGACTCAGACTTCTTGAGCCATTAGCTCAAGAGAGAGCCTGTGTTGACATGTACAAATCCGGTTGTCTATTTTGACTTGCCTGGTCAAGGAAACAGACAGGTTAGGTTAAAAAAAGAAAACAATAGCCAAGAAAGTCAAGAAACAGTCAACCTGATTGTTTGACACATGATTATTATTTCCGTTTTGGTCTGTCACATATGTCAGTAAATCATACCAGTTAAGACAGATTGGACTTCACGTTTAATATACTCTTAGTGGAACTCTACCCACCCACCTCAATTATGTGAAGACTCCAGGCTTCTCATTTGGCTCTTTCTGCTCTACTTAGTTGCTCTCCAATTTTTATTCCTCATTCTTCTTCTTGCTTTTGCTTGCATTCCTTTCTTCTTCATTCCCCACCATATTTCCTTCATTCATTCCTAAAAGAAAACAAAAAATTGTACAAACATGTCAATCTTTTGAATCTAATTCTAATGCTGTATTTAATTGTTAAAGAGTTCTAATGGAACTAAATACGAGAATCTGCATTTCCAAAACAGACAGAAATATATATATATATACACATTCACATCAAGGTGAAGGCATTTTGATAGTTCTTAAACAAATTCCTAGTTTGATTTTTGTTTGTACAGAATGACTGTAGGTACATTATTTATTGATTCTTTCTAGGAATCAAAAGTTTAGGCTTATTATTTCTCTTTTGGTCTCCCTGAATCCTTATGGTGTCATGCAAAGCACCCTGAAATGGAAAGCAGAAGAAATGTCTGGCAAGCTACTTATTAAAAAAAAAAGTCATTGAAAACCCTAAGTAGCACAGCTCTACTCTGACACACATAGGGTCACCATGAGTCAGAACTGACTTGATGGCAACTTTTTTTTTTTTTTAGTTAAATATGGTAGATTGGGTGTATTTAACTACAATCCCACAAGAAACTCTTTTAACCTAGAAACCATTCTAAAATGACTGTAAAAGATTTAAAATGAACACCATAAACTAACAAGGACAAAGAAAACGGGATAGGAGATGATACACAACCAAATTTTTTAGAACATAACATTTAATGGCTTGAATTGAGTATTAAACTACCATATTTTTATGCAAATAAAATGTACATTCTGTGTTTGTTTGCCTGCCATGCCTCCCCCCGCCCCCTATGAGGCATGCTTACAAGTGCCACTATGCCAATTCTCTTCCATATTTGCTGTAAAAAAAAATTAGCATAGTGAGTTTACAAAACTATGCCACAGGGGAGGGTGTCCCTGGCAAAAAAATGCAAGAAGTGTGTGTTATTTGTGTAAAAATACAGTGAATTTTGGTTAGTTTGGAATCTTCTTTTTAGACAACAGCAACTAGCAACAACAAGAAGTATCCTATTAAAAGAAAGATAAAAACCAAACCCGTTGCCGTCGAGTTGATTCTGACTCATAGTGGCCCTATAGGACAGAGTAGAACTGCCCCATAGGGTTTCCAAGGAGCACCTGGTGGATTTAAACTGCTGACCTTTTGGTTAGCAGTCTTAGCTCTTAACCACTCCACCACCAGGGTTTCCAAGTATCCTATAGGTTGGTTTTAAAGACTATATATATACAGATGTACTGAGCACCCAAATGTTTAAAGAGAACTATTAAAAAAAAAAAAAAAAACACAATTAACAAGAACTGTGATCAGTTTATTTGCAATCTAACAAGTTAGCCTGCCATACTATAGTTTCATGGGTTCTGTCAGAAGACCTGAAACTCCTGGATCAGAGACAAAAGACTTTATTACTCATGACACAGCAGAGTAGAGCTTCGTTTTCATGTGATTCCTCTTGCCCCTGAACTCCCACGAAGTGTTGCAGATCAATCCAGCTAAATGCTGTGCCCTTAGAAAATTAGCATCACACCTGAGAAACCACAACCTTTTGTCAAGGGCTGCTAGTAAGCCTTCCCAACCTTTGCCCTGGAGAAAGACATATCTTTATTATCTTGGATAGCAGAAAAACTTTTCCTCTGCTCCAGAAGGAGAAACTATCTTGATCTTCCCATGCTGCTCACTATACACACATCCTTGAAAAGATAGTCCCAAACAAAAAGCTGTCAGTGTCCCTGTTCACAAGATATGCAGAAGCATGACAGACCCATAGAAGATTGTCTCCAAACAATGATGTAATTCAATAATAATTAAAAAAAAATAACATGAGTTTTTTCATTTTAAGAAGCTTATACTTGTAGAATGATCATATAGTATACAAAAAAAAGTTTCTAGTTCAAGATGGCAGACTTGTGTCCCCCTTTTGCTTTTCCCAAGATTATATATATCCTTATATATAATCTCTAGTATATGTTATATATTTATATATAGGAAAACACACACACACACACACACACACACAGTAAATGAGGCAGACAGGGAGGATGGAGATCACCGGGCAATAAAAACACTTACAAAAGGACTGTGAATAGGAGCATAATGAAGAAAGACAGAGAATGGTAAAGCCACTGCTTAAAATATTTTTGAGGGAACTTCAGAGGAGTGGCAGTGGATATGTCTGTAGAATCAAAACCATAGGAGTGGAGCAAAAAGCAAGGAAATTAAAGAAAAGGTTCTTAAGAAGGAGTTGCCCCAACCTCCCTCACCTCTCATAGGCAGCAAGGCTATTATTCCATATAGAGATATGGAGGTCTCTTCTCTAAAGAAATGAGGAATATGCCTACTGTGGATGTTGGCATCACAGATTTAAGCCTTCTCTTTACATTCTTACAATGGAAGGGGCAACAGTCTGAGAACTTTTCTCTCTCCACATATGCAAAATAAAGCCTACCAGCTGACATTTTCTGCTCTATCCCCTGTAGGGCAGCAAGACATATTTCTCACTCAGGAGACTGAATATAAGTGACAACACAGTAGAAAAGATTCTTATTAGTAAAGCTGTTATTTCTTAAATGTGAATACACAAGCAGGGATCACTGGATATATAAGAAGAATAAAGGAAACAAAAGGGAAAAAAATTCAGAAAACCAGACAGACAGATCATAGAGAAAAAAAATAATTCAGGAAATGGAAGGAACATAAAAAATAATATAATTCGAAGAATTTGAAATTGTATTTCATTCACAAAACAAGTACAAGATACTCTAAAAAATTCAAAGGATAGGATAAATCTCTTAAAGGTAGTAATATGAATCCCAAAGCTAAAACTAAAAAAAAAAAAAAAAAAAAAATTATGGAAAATAAAACTAAGGAAATCAGCCAGTACACAAGCAAAAGAGGCAGAAAAGAGAAAACGACCAGAAAAAAAATTAAAAAAAAAAAAAAAAAAAAGACCAGTGCTACTCACAGATTAAATGGTTGGAAATGTAGAAAGGAAACTACCAAAAAAAAAAAAAAACTATTAGAAATAACAAGTGAAGCTAGAAGGATCAATGAATAATACAAGGTCAATATACAAAATTTGAGTATTTCTATGCACTAGCAAGAAATAAATGGGAAATGAAATTTAAATACCTATGAATAAGTCCAATGAAAATTTTGCAAGATAGAAAATTATAAAATATTGCTGAGGTAAAATAAATGCATCTAAAATAACTGGAGATTAATAGAGAGATATACCATATTAATTGATTAGAAGTTCAATTTTTTTAAGATTTCAAGTCTTTCCAGATTGAACTGTAGATTGATTGCAATCCAAATCAAGTACCAGCAAGATTTTTGTGTGGAATATGACAAAACTGGTTATACAATTTAAATGGAAATAGAAGGCCCAGAATTGACAATTTTTGGAAAATAAAAAAAAGGTCAAAATTGCAATACTTGACATACCAGATTTTAAGATTCACTGTAAAAACCATAATTAAGACAGTGTGGTATTGGTGCAAGGCTAGACATAGAGATAAATGGAATAGAATAGAGTCCAGAAAAAGACCCACACACATCTGGTTACTGGACTTACAACAAAGGAAGCACTACAGTTCAGTGAAAAGAGAAATGGCTTTTTGATAAAAATGGGTTGGATGGGGAAAAAACTGAACATTATCCTCTGTTTCACATCATATGCAAAAATTAATTTGGAATGGATTATAAACCAAAATATGAAAGACAGCGCAATAAAGTTTTTAGATGAAAACAATATCTTCATGAACTTGAGGAAAGAAAAAGATTTCTTTAAAAAAAGCACAAAAATCACTAAACATAAAGAAAAGACTAACAACTTGGATTTCTTTAAGTGAATAAATAAAAACAAAATTCTATTTGTACCAACATACTATTAAGAAAGTGAAAAGGTGCGATAAACAATTCAAGAAGATATTTGCAATGTTTGTAAAAAATGCCTGTGGCCAGAATATCTAAAACCTACAAATCGAAGAAAAAAATACATAATCCAATTTTAGTGTTTAGTACTCTTGGGCAGATATTTTACAAGAGAATACCCAAAGGGAGGCAATCATATGAAAAAGTGCTCAATGTTACTACTTATCAGAAAAATGCAAATTAAAACCATAATGAAATACTACTTCATACCCACCAGAATGGCTAAAATTAAAAAGGTTGACAATAACATGTGTTGGTAAGGTTGTGAAGCAACTGGAATTCTCACACATTGCTGGTGGGAGTGTACATTGGAACAATCACTTTGGAAGAAAGATTGACAGTTTCTTATAAAGCTAAACATGGAGACTCAGTAAGTCCATTTCTAGGCCTATACTTAGGGAATACTGTATATATGTTCACCAAATGATATGTACGAGAATGATTTTATTTGCATTTTTCATAATAGCCCCAAACTGGAAAAAATCCCTATGTTCACCAACAGGAAAATAGATAAGTAAATCATGGACTATGGAATATTCCACAGCAATTAAAAAAAAAAAATCACCTGCTTATATTGTAAATCACGTGGATGAATCTTACAGACATTATGTTGAGTGAAAGAAGCTGGACACATAAAAGAGTACATACTGTAGGGTTCCATTTACATAAAGTTCAAGAACAGGCAAAACTAACCGATGATGATAAATTGAGGTATGAGTATTTTGACTCCTGAGATGCTGGAAGCATTTTATATCTTAATTTGAGTGGTGGTTATGTGAGTGTATACATGCGTGTGTACTTAAGATTGTTGTTGTTGTTAGGTGCTGTCAAGTCGGTTCTGACTCATAGAAACCCTGTGTACAACAGAACAAAAACTGCCAAGTCCTGCACCATTCTCATAATTGTTTTTATGCTTGAGCCCATTGTTTCAACCACTGTGTCAATCCATCTCGTTGAGGGTCTTCCACGTTTTTGCTGACCCTGTACTTTACCAAGCATGATGTCCTTCTCCAGGGACTAGTCCCTTCTGATAACATGTCCAAAGTATGTGAGACAAAACCGTGCCCTCATTGCTTCTAAGGAGCATTCTGGCTGTACTTCTTTCAAGACAGATTTGTTCGTTCTTTTGGCAGTCCATGGTATACTCATTATTCTTCGCCAACTCCACAATTCAAAGGTGTCAATTCTTCTTCTGTTTTCATTATTCATTGTCCAGCTTCTGAATGCGTACGAGATGGTTGAAAACACTGTGGCTTGGGTCAGGCACACCTTAGTCTTCAAGGTAAGCCCCCACAGTACGACAAACTCACAGACACATAGTAGATGGTATCTAAAGAAATAATGGAAGGAACGGGAGCTGAGGGTGATTGAAGGGCTCATTCGTTGACTATTAAACAAGACAAATTTAAAATACACAATGTAAAATGTTCATGGTAAAATTATAGAATATCAAGGATAAAGAAATGTTCATAAAAGCTTCTTGAAGGAAAACATGTTATATATAAAGGTTTAAGGATGAAATTAATATCAGATTTTTATAAGCAAATGGATCTTAAACTAAATGCAAATGAGGCAATGTTCACGCCAAGTTCTGAGCCAACGTATTAAGCACATGCGAGGACAGAATATAGATATTTTCTGTCAGGCAAGGACAGGTAATGTTTACTTTTTAATCATCCTTTCTTAGGAAGTCAGCTGAAGATATGCTCAAGAAACAGAAGAAAAGAAAAAAGAAATGGAAGATGTGGGATTCAGGGAATGGTGGGCCCAACATGGAGTAGCAGAGAAGGAGACTCCCAAAATGACTTTATAAAGCAGCCTTGGAGAGAAAACACTCCAGTTTGGTGTTGGAGCACAAAGCAATCCACACACATACAAAAATAAAATAAAATTCCATGCCACAGAAAGTATGATTGAGAAAACGGAAAAAAGCAAGGACAAATAGAAGCTCTAAGAAAACCAAAATCTGTAATAGGAAATTATAAATCCAAATTATACACAAATTAAAAGCACAATTGAGAAAGTGCATTAAAACAGATTCATTTTAACCTTGGAGCTAGTGAACATTCTACACTGAGTAGTGTAGCAGTCTACTGCCTTGAGTAATATCGGACCTGTAGGAAAAAAAATATTATTCTAGCCCAAAACGTGGCCTGATGGTGAACAATTTTTTCAGTTCCAGCTTGTAACATCTACAAAGCAGGAAAGCTGTATTTACTATTAAAACACAGAATATGAATGTTCACAATCTTGACAATGAGTCAAAATATACCTGACAGAAGGAGAAAGTAAAACGACAAAAGGGTGAGGAAAAGGGAAAAGGCAGCTAAAATCCTTTAGAGGGGAAAGTTGAGGTACTAATTAAAATTATAGAGAAAGAAATGTACGTATATTGTTTACAGTCAGAGGGTAAACAATAAAATACTTAAGATTAATGTTACTATCAAACTCTGAAAAGAGCAAGTGGTAACTATGGAGCAATGAAAATGAACTAAATTCTCATCTTTTATAGCAAGGAGTCAAATAAAACAAATCAAGAATCAAACCAATTACCATGCAGTAGATTCCAACTCATGGGACGTGCTGCGTGTCAGAGTAGAACTGTGCTCCATATGGTCTTCAATGGCCGATTTTTCAGAAGTAGATTTCCAGGCTATTCTTTCAAGGCACGCTTAGGTAGATTTGAACGGCCAACTTTCACTTGGCAGCTGAGCGTATAAATCATTTGCGTCACCCAAGGACTTCTTAGGCATTTGATTTTATGAAGAAATAGAGGTCTAAGTATACTGTTGACAGTTGGGGAAAGTAGTCAACAGAAGACACACATATACAGAATTTAGAAGAGCTTCCTTCTAGGGGTGGGATTGGGGTTGGTGAGAAAGACTGTTGCTTTTCTCATAGTAAACTCTTCTGTACTATTTGCTTTGTGACCACATACACGTATTAAAATGAAAATGTAGTGACCATTTGCTATGCGTGTTCCCCTCCCACAAATACTCATTTTCTGCTTCCTCTTAGTAACAGCAACCAGATTTTCAACTCTCCACACGTAGGTCCCATGCTTTAGAGATCCCACCCTGAGATCCCATCTTGTCGCAGAGGTTGGATGAGGACCTAGCACATGCCCCCAGTGAGACAGAGAAGTTTCCCCGGGATGTCTGTGGAAGGTGCTTTCCCTCTGTGCTCTGGGAACCAGCTGGAGAGAAGCAGTCTCAGGGCTGGGTGCGAATAGTACACAGAGTCCAGAAGCTGCTGACAGCCACGTTGTGGCCTCATGGCCTCAGACTGAAGGCGACTCTCCAGGAGTCAAGGGAGAGAGATGGACAAAATGTCCCTTTAAAGTCTCTGAAGTGTCAGTGTTCAACACCTCCCCTAAGTCAGTCCTATCACTCGAATATTTAGGTTATGGGGGCCATTACATTTTATTTGTTTATGTCTTCAGTGTAAGTCAGGTTTTCTATTACTAATAACCAAGTTTTCCAAAAGAGGGGAGAGGGGAAGAAGAAGAAAGAAACACTTCAAGTACTTTTGTGAAACATGTAACAAATAATCTTCCAATTCACAGAATTTTATCAGTTGCAAAACATTTCCACTGATGCCCCCTTCACCTTCACAGCATCCTTAGAGGGTAGGATTGTTATCTGAGAAGCCTCTGGGTAGTGCAAACGGTTAAGTGCAGGGCTACTAACCAAAAGGTTGACAGTTCATACCTACCCAGAGGCACCTTGAAAGAAAGGCCTAGAGATCTATTTCGAAAAGGTCACAGTCATAAAAATCCTATGGAGTGGAGTTCTAGTCTGACACACATGGGATGGATTTGACTTTAACTGTTTTTTCTTTTTGTTGTTGTTATCCGTGAGCTACAAATGAGCAGACTGAACAGAATGTCCAGGCAACCTAGTCAAGGTCCCTTGATTATAACTGGACAGACCTTTTGACCCTAAGTTCTGGGCTTTTACCTAATCACCACACTGCAGGTGTAGACAAGTAGACCAGTGGAACAGCCCAGAGAGCCCAGAAATAAATCCATGCATATGTGGGACTTCAGTGAGGGCAGAGGTGGCCTGGCAGATCAGTGGAGAAAGGAGGTATTATCCAATAAATGGAGCTGGAAAAATTGGTTGTCCATTTGGAAAAAAATGAATTTGCATCCCACCCTTACACCGTACTGGAAAATCAACTCCAGATGGATGGAAGACTTGAATGTCAAAAGCAAGCTTTAAAACACTCAGTAGAAACATATAGGCGGATATCTTTCCAAAGCTGGTATAGGGAAGAATTTCTTAGATAGGCACAAAAAGTACAAACCAGAAAAGGTTGATTTATGATTTTGACTTTTTTTAAAATTAAGAAATTCTGTTCATCAGAAGAACTCTTCACAAAGGCCGGGGGAGGGGGGGAACCACCACATTACAAACCAAGGAAAAGTCATTTGCCACACACATAACTGACAAATATTTAGTATCAAGGATGTATAAAGAATCCTATAAAAGCAAAAAAGTACAGGCAAACAGTTAATAGAAGAAAACGAAAAAGAATGACCAAAATGTAGAGACCGTCATTTCACAGAAGAAGCATACACAGCTAACAACCTGTGGAGTGATGTCCACTCTAACAACTTAGATCTAGCAAACCAAGACAAAAATTAGCAAATCAAGGCCATATTGGATACCACTATATATTCAATGGATTGGTGAACATTAAACATTTAACTAGACCAAAGGTTGAAGAGTATCTGGATCCATGAGGTTTTTTACAATTGTCACTGGAAGTATAAATTGGCTAACCACCCCAGAAAGCCATTTGTCATTATCTTTTAAAGCTGCACATTCACACACTGTGCGACCCATCAACTTTCTGGGTATATACCGAAGAAAACTCTTGCATTTGTGCATTAGGGGAAACATACAAAAATGTTCATAACAGCACTCTTTGTAATAGCAGAAGCAGATAACCAAGGCTCATCAGCAGGGAAATAGATAAATTAGCTGTGGTAGGTACTAGAATATTTTACAGCAGTGAAAATGAATGAGCTATAGCTGCGTGTGATAATACGATGCTGCATACAAGTTCTCCGGTGAGCACAGCATGATACGTTTTTTCATCAAACCTATGTATATACATATATATGATGTTGTCGTTGGTTGTTGTCACACCAACCCTTGACTCATCACAAACCCATGTGTTACAGAGTAGACCTAGGACATAGGGTTTTTCTTGACTGTAGTCTAGGAGTCAGAGCCGACTCAACAGCGCTGGGTTAATATTTACAGGAGTTTGCCAGGCCTTTCTCCTGTAGAACTGCTGGGTGGATTCAAACTACCAATCTTTAGGATAGTAGTCCATTGCAAACCCCTTATACCACCCAGGCTCCTACATACCTATGCGTGTGTATGTGTTAAAAGTATTTTTGAAAGTAAGCAATAAGATAATATAAACACAAAATTCATCATATGAGGGCAATGCAGCAGGGTAATGGGATAGGGGAGTGTCATATAGGTAGATATAAGTATTACTCATGTTCTAATTCTTGGGTTGGGTGGTTGGCTTTCATTACTAAGGAAGTTGTGAGTAAATGAAGAAACAAAATAGAGCCATGCATAGATCAGTGATGACAGCATAGCAAAATAACATTACCTACCTAGTAGGATTGATATTGGAAGCCCTGTTTTTTTTTTTTTTTTTTTGGTGTTAGGATTGATATAAGGATTAAAACACTTAGAACAGTGCCTGGCACACAGTGAGTTTTACATTAGCACTTGGGAAAGGAAGAGAGAGAAAAAGGGGGGCTGGAGGGAAGAGGGCTGAAGGGATGAAGGGAAGGAGGGAGGAGGAGGAGAGAGAGGGAGAAAAAAAGAAGGAAGGAAGGAAAGGGAGGGGAGGAGGGGGAAAGAAAGCGAGAGAGCGAATGAGGAACGATCCAGTTCTGTGCACCGGAAGTCCATTCAAATATTAACCCAATGCAATTTTTTTTTAAAGAGGTATCAAGGGGTGCAAATGAATGGGCCTAATCAGGGAAAGTTCTTTAGAGAGGGAAATTTTGAAGAAAAAAAAAATTTTTTTTAACAGTAATGCTAAAATATAACTGGGTTGGCTTCCTAGTTCATGTGCTTAGGTTCCAGCATCTATTTTCAGAGTGGAACTTAGTTGCCACGATAATGGGAGGTGACATTTGTTTGCTTTTCCTGCCTTGAGTTGTGGAAGAGTCCTATGAACTCCTCTATAAATAGCCACGTAGAGGCGGAAAGGCTTCCTGTAACTTACAGCTTAAAGCCAGTAACCTCTGACGGCAGGATGAGTGGCGCTTGAATCAGTGGGAATGGCAGCCTTCCCCAGGGCTATTTGGCTTCCTCCAAAGAGACTGGAGTGGGCATGAACATCTTATATTTTGTTTCCCTTTTTCCTCAGTGGTAGTTCACGGAGACCCAATAAACACGAAACACTCCATGCAGTACATTAGTACTCGAGTCAATTAATAAAGCTCAGGTCCTCTGGACAAGGCAGAGTCCAGTTGTCAAAGGAGAACAAGCAGAGAATATGCTGAGATAACTGAGCAACACAACCAGTCTCCCAGGAGGAGGACCGCAGAGGATCAGAAACCCTGGGATTTCACTTGAGCTAAGTGCGGACTTCGATTCGAAAGTTCATAGATGTCTTAACCCAAAGTAACCAAACCCGTTGGGGTCAACTCAATTCCAACTCATAGTGACCCTATGGGACAGAGTAGAACTGCCCCCATAGACTCTCCAAGGAGTGCCTGGTGGATTCGAACTGCCGACGTTTTGGTTAACAGCCACAGCACTTAACCACTACACCATCAGGGTTTCTAAGGGGGTTTATTATATTATTCTTCATACTTTTACATATGCTAAACAGACTATTTTTAAACAGACTACTATAAAGAGCTTTTTTAAAAAAAGATATTGGATAGCCAGAAAAGTGTTACAAGGGCCAGAAAACCGGGCATAAGATTCAGCTTCTAGAAACAACTCAAAATCAGGCCTCAGAAAAAATCTAGTAAGGAACACCCTGTCACCCTGCAGCCAGCACCAAGCACTAGAATCTTCCATCCTGCTCTCTCAGCCACCACCTGAGAGAAAGTGAGAGAGATGGAGAGACTTATTCAAGCTATTATTATTAGCAAGGAAGAAAAACCAAAAACCAAACCCACTGCCATCGAGTCGATTTCGACTCCATAACCCTATAGGACAGAGTAGAACTGCTCCATAGAGTTTCCAAGGAGTGCCTGGCGGATTCGAACTGCTGACCTCTTGGTTAGCAGCCAAAGCACTTAACCACTACGCTACCAGGGTTACCGGAAAGGAAGAAGAGCTTCTTGAAAAAAAAAAAGGCAAAACTGGGGCAGACGTTATTAACAGTCTTCATAATAGCTTCAAGGGAGGCTGGGAAAGTGGGGAAAGTGGACTTTTAGGACATTTGTTCTCTTTTGCCTGCCGCAATCCTGTCTGTTAGAATCAAAAAGTGAGGAATTCCTAAAACACAGGAAGAAATCCAGACAAAAATAAACAATCAGTGTTTACCTCACTGAGAAGTAACGCCTTCCCTGAGCTTCTGTTTCCTTATCAATCGGATACTCACGTAACAACTCCTATCTCCCCAAACCACTGCAAGGACAAAAGGAGATAATATCCACAGGGGCAGATTATCCAATAGGCAAGGTAAGCACAGTGATTACCTTGCTTACCAAATCATTTGTAGTGAACGATTTCATGTGGGTTTCACTATATACTTATTGTTGTGAAACTCATGTGAAATTATTCACTACAAATTAGTGCGTAAGCACAAGTAAGTCTGTGCTTACCTTGCTTAATGGGTCATCCGTCCCTGTCAGGGATTATAAATTTGAAAAGAGGCTTTGGAGCTGTAGAAAGGTGCTGTGGAATCGGGAGAGAGACAGATGCCAGTCAGGCCTAGAAGCAGAGTCTTTGATGTTGTGAAAAAATGTGAACCTGTTCACTACAGATGATCCGGTAAGCAAGGTAAGCACCGTGCTTACCTTGCCCGTTGGATAACCCGTCCCTGAATATATACGTGTCTGAAACAGCACAAAAGGTCTCTCAGCAATCCTTCCCTCCCGCATTCCCTCCTTCCCTTCCTTCCTTCCTGGCCTGCTTAACTTTATACCAGATTTATTTTCCCAGAATAATATTCTGTTTGCTTAAGAGACGCAAAGTAAATTGATGTTTTTGGAATTCGCTTGGATTGGATTCATATTTTCACACAGAAAATAAAAAGTTCCCTTTCCCGTCAGCTCTGCTTGTACACCTGGTTTAGCAGGAAAATAAATTAGCATTTGGAAACACACATCTGCCTCAGCCACAGGTGAGGCATTAAAGCATTCCCACGCGTACCAAATCCCCTATCTTTGATTGGTATGATGGGGACATTCATTGTCCTATGAAACAATGGACAGACTCTTTGTTTCATGAAGTCAGTGCCTCTCCTAATGAAAATGCACTCCAGGATAAAAGAGGCCCGCATTTCCGGAAAGCCTCTTCAGAGTCAGGAGGCTGTCTAGTCTTTGAAAGCTGTGGGCTGGATTGACTCAATGCTGGTTAGCCGACTTTCATTTCTTTTCCTCCTCTCTTCCCATTCATAGCAGCAGCCAGAGGGGAGGATCTCTGTGTCATAAAGGCGACCACAGCTGAGTCGTATCCCCGACCCTAGACAGTGTGGTAATTTGGGGAGGGGCCTGAGGTATCTGATCTCATGACCATAGGAAAGTTCTGTGATTAACTGTGATTTTTATCTTTGGACTTCAAAGATTGACTCATATAGAGAATGACCAATCTCTAGGTCAGATATCCTATTTCCCAGTCATTTTCTTCCTCCATTAGGAATTTAGAGAACTAAATACTGACCAGCTGTAAAAGTCATCTATCCTGTCAGCAGACAAGTCTGCCTCATGGACCCCTTAGAAAAGTTGTTTACAGTAATGCTATGCAAATTTTCTAACAGTTTGTGTTCAAAAATGAACAAATGGAAAATTTAACACCTAAACAATCTATCTTTCCTTCATAAAGCAAGGTTATTATTGTCTTATTTCTTCTCTTGTCTTTCAGGCATTTTGCAGCCATTTTAAAAGGTGTCCTGTCCTGTTGCCATCAAGTCGATTCTGAAGAATGGCAACCCCATATATTACAGAGTAGAACTTCTCCATAGCACTTGCTTAGCTGTAGTCTTTACGTGAGCAGATCCCCAGGCCTTTCTTCCTCAGAGCCTCTGGGGGGGTTCAAACTGCCAAACTTTTGATTAATGTTAACCTGTTGCCATTGAGTTAATTCCTACTCATAGAAACCCTATAGGACAGAATAGAACTGCCTCCTAGGGCTTCCAAGGAGCTGCTGGTGGATTAGAACTGCTGACCTTTTGGTTAGCAGCCTGAACTCTTTTTTTTTTTTTAATTAATTTATTTAATTTTTATTGTACTTTAAGTGAAAGTTTATAAATCAAGTCAGTTTCTCATACAAAAATTTATATACACCTTGCTATATACTCCTAGTTGCTCTCCCCTAATGAGACAGCACACTCCTTCTCTCCACCCTGTATTTTCGTGTCTGTTCAGCCAGCTTCTGCCCCCCTCTGCCTTCTCATCTCCCCTCCAGACAGGAGCTGCTCACATAGTCTTATGTGTCTACTTGATCCAAGAAGCTCACTTCTCACCAGTATCAGATTCTGTCTTGTTTAGTCCAGTCCAATCCCTGTCTGGAGAGTCGACTTTGCAGCCTGAACGCTTAACCGTTGCGCCACCAGGGCTCCTTTTGGTTTGCACTACTTAGGAACGTTTAAAAGGTGTAGCACCTTTTATCCACTAATTTAACAAATGTTTATTGAGGGTTTGCTGTGTGTAAGATGCTGTGTGGGGCCGTGGGGTTATTTAGATTAAAATGTATGGTGTTAACACTCAAGGATTTTGGTAGTAGGATGTTAACAAATCTAACAATAACCTCTCATACTTCTATTGATCTTTAGTTTTTAAAGTACCATAATATGACCTAAGTTGTTTTAATAATTCTTATAATTTAATGTGAGGAATCTAATTTTTTTAAAGATAAGTTTATCATTTTATTTCATCTTATCTTCTAGGAGAGAATATATTTAAGTGTTTAATCCATTGCTTGCTCAGAATGAGCTTAATAAGTAGTTGTTGTTGGGTGTCTTCAAAATGATTCTGACTCATAGCAATCTCATGTGACCGAGTAGAACTGCCCTCATAGGGTTTTCTCGGCTATAATCTTTACGGGAACAGATTGCCAGGCACTCCAAATGCTTCATACCGATATAAAAATTTTTTTTTTTTTTTTTTTACCGATAATAGATTTGATACATTTAAAACAGCATTTGCATGTTCACATCAGACATGTGTCATACAGCAGTTTTCTATTTTGTTCAGCTAGCAGGATGCAGTAATTTCTTTATAAATTCCCTGAGTACCTGCTTATTTTGCCTTGACCTAATTTCTTATTTACTTTTTGCACACAGGTGGAAAGGTCTTAGACTACACATCTGATTTGAAGTTTAAAAATCCCAACCTTACCACGACTTTCAAAAGCGTTGACCTCCTCCCTTGCCCCACAATCATATAAGAAATCCTTTTGACATTGACTCTCACACCTGCTCCTCATATAAGGGAAAAAAACAAATAAATAAATAAAGCAAATGCTGCTCAAAATCCTACTTCTAAAACAGGGTCTTCTGATTTGAAATTCTGAAGTGGCTCCTGCCCTATTATCTCACCAGCTGTGGCCTTTTGTCTCCTGAAGAGAATAGCTGACATCTCACAAGGCAAAGCCCCGGTGCTTAAGGGTGCCATAAATATCTCCCCTAAATCCTATGTGATAAATGTCCCTCTGATTAGTAAAGCAGATACTTTAATATGCGAGAGTGGGAAGGGGCTTTGTTGATGCTAAGCTAAGCCTCTAGAGATACCCCAAGCCTCCCTCTAGCATTTCACCACCCAACAACTGGAGTCACAAAAATGGTAGAAACCACAGCCTGGCTTATCTCCTCCCATTGGTATTCTTTTTAAGTGGTTTCAATCATGGGCAAAGTAAAATTTATTTATATAGAACCCAAAGCCGGTTGAATTTTCTGAAGGTTCAAATACCTCTTAACAAATCACAATATACTTTTTAGACTACAGCTTGCAAAGAGAAAAAATCCTGTAACCGAAAAGTGAAACAAGGGCTTTCAGTTTTGCACATGAATTTGCAATGACTTTATCCCTGACTCAGGTTCTACTTTATTTTTGATTCTTGGGAAGATCTGTCCCTATTCTGTGACTTTTTTAAGTGCAAGTTTTCATTTGTAACCATTAGTTGGGCTTTCCACAGAATCAGGTTACTGGAAGGGATGGAGACAGGGAAGAATATTCCTGGATCAAACAGAATTGGCGAGCATGGCCAACCTCCAACTTGAGCAAAGTGTGTTCAGGTCTCATAATTTGATCAAAGGAACTCAGTGATTCTGCATGTTTTTCTCGGTCTTCCCAATGTATGTTTGTTCAAATAAAAAAGAGGTAGACTGTGATGGCAGAAAAAAGGTGAAAATAAAAAAATGAATAAACTGTGGTTTGTTTTTTTACTTTGACCTCCACTTATTGTAAGTATATAGGTTTAAGATAATTTTTTTTTTTTTTTTTGCAGCCACAGACAGTTCTTTATGTTCTGCTGAAGTGGAGCATAATTTGTCAATAATAAAATAACAAAAAGCCAACAGAGAGACACTCACTCAGACACTCATTCCTTCTGGATCCTACCTCTTAGGCAGCCAAGAAGCGTTTGGACAATTGAGACAAGGCCACTGGAGCTGGTAGGTAAGTAAAAGATAATTGGAAGCTTTTGGGGAGATGCAGCCAAGCAGCTGAAACCTCTGCTAACTTGCCTTGAGTTCTGAGTGATCCATTTCTGAAGGTATCCCAAATCCCACTACCAATTCAGCAACTCTTCCCAACACCCATTCCTTCTTTTCCCCATTCACCTAAAACAGAATATGACAGACAGGTCATCATGCATTGTACTAAGGCATCTATGGAAACCCTGGTGGTGTAGTGGTTAAGAGCTACGGCTGCTAGCCAAAAGGTTGGCAGTTCGAATCCACCAGGCGCTCCTTGGAAACTCTATGGGGCAGTTCTAGTCTGTCCTATAGGGTCGTTATGGGGTTCAAAATCAATGCCCATGGAAGCAGCAGTCAAGAAATGAAATGACACATTACATTGGGCAAATCTGCTGCAAAAGACCTCTTTAAAGTATTAGAGAGCAATGATGTCACTTTGAGGACTCAGGTGTACTTGACTCCAGTCATGGTGTTTTCAGTTGACTGAGTGAAAGCTGGACAATGAAAAAAGATCAAAGGAGAATTAATGAATTTTAATTGTGGTGTTGGCAAAGAATATTGAACATGCCATGGACTGCCAGAAGAATGAACAAATCCATTTTGAAGGAAGTACAGCCAGAATATTCCTTAGAAGCAAGGATGGAGATACTTTGTCTTGTTACTTTGGACACTTCATCAAGAAAGAATCGAATACAATGACCAAACAATATTTAGATATCATTTGCAGTATATTCAGTCATCACCTGAAGAAGAAAGACTTCAGTGGTCACACCGTTATAACAGACACCCAGGGGATCCTGCTGTCTAGAATTGAGCGCCTGCTGGGAATTCCAAGGCTATCATCCCAAGAAACCTGAGGTGGTATTCTCATTCTTCATTGTCTTTCTTAAATCAGAATTTTGGGAAAGGGGTTGGGATTTACAATCTTTGCTATCAGAGCCCATAAGATAAGCTTTTACTTTATTTTGGACCTTGTGCAAAGTGTTTACATATATTTTGTATTCCTCTTATTGAACATTCGAATAACTTACAGGAAAGGTCTAAGAAAAATCTATTACTCTCATTTATTCTGTACCAAGAAGAAAAATGCAGTTACTTGAATTTGTCAGGTTATCATCAGGACCCATTTGGAAATTTTTGGGGGGGATTCCCTAGTAACAATTATAGGCAGAATTATCGACTTCCACCTAAATGTCTTATCTGCAAACAGATAAATTAAAAGGTGAAAATTTTCCTACTACAAAGAGATCCCTCACAACACCAAAAGATCATAAGGATCTTTTAAATAGCATTTTCTCAAGTATTGTTTCCAAATCATTAAGTTCTTAACAGAGGAAGAAACTAGAAAGGGAAGTGTTGTAAGCCACTGTTGATTAAATATCTCTCAGAAAAAATTATAACGACAAAAGGACATCACTATGTTAATGGTTGTTTAAAATTAATATTTTGTAACTTTCATTTCTTTAGAGAGAAAGCTAAGCACCTGGTAATTCTACTGATTTTTTTTTGTGGCTCTTCCTTGCCTACCCGGGATATTAAAACACTTTGACCTGCACTTTTCCTTCAACTTCATTTTCTCTGTGCTCTCAAGCTCCCTCAAACTCTATCCTCACAGTCATTTCTGAGCTACGGAAGAGGTAGGACTTGAAATGGAGTGACTCATTCAACAAGCAGGTACTGTTTGATTCTTTTCTTGGATTGTTCTGTACCCCATTCCCACCTGGCCCTCCTCCATCCCACAGGCCAGCCTAACAAATTCCTATTCCTGAAAGACTCAGGGCAGACATCAGCTACTCTGTGAGTACTTTTCTGATTCCCCCAGGCTTACTGGGCTTCTCTTCTTTCATATCTCCTTTACGGCCTGGGCATACCTCCCTCAGAACACAAATATCACCAATCTGCTGTCTTTCTACCGCACCAGCAGCTGCTGACTAGTCAATTCTGGCTCATGGTGACCCCATGTGTATCAGACTGGAACGGTGTTCTATAAGGTTTTTAACGGCTCTTTTTTGGAAATAGATCGCTAGGCCTTTCTTCCAAGGTGCATCGGTGTGGACTCACACGGCCAGCACTTCAGTTAGCCGGCAAGCGCATTAACCATTTCTACCACACAGGGATTCCGTCTCTCTACTAAACCAAAGTTCCTGGAGGACCAGAGTGGCCTTCCTTTTATAACCCGGTGGCAAAACAGTTAAATGCTTGGTTACTAGCCTAATGGTTGGCATTTCCAACCCACCCAGTGGCTCTGTGGTAGAAAGACCTGGCAATCTAATTTTGTAAGAATTATAGCCTAAAAAACTATGGGGTAGTTCTCCTCTGTCACACGGGGTCTCTATGAGTTAAAAACCGACTCGATGGTACCTAACAACAACAACAACAACAACATCCAGGTCCTCTGTACCTGCTTATTGAATGAGTCACTCCATTTCATGTTTTACCTATTTCATAAGATGTTTCCTCCCCCGTCAGTCCAGAATGTGCCCTAATATACCTAGTCTCCTATAGCACAAATTTGTATTAGTAGAACTTGTTTTTATTGTGCTTTGTGAACAGCAGATGAACATCACAGCAAATGTCACATGATACATACACTGTGAAGCTCAGAACAGTACAGACACCTTATAAGGTTTGGACACTACTCAATAGTGGCTGTTTAGTAAATGCTTGTTCCACTTAGCAGAATTAATTTGATAAAGGAATATCAAGGTTCAGTATTTTGGACATATGTTGTTTGCACGGCATCCTTATTGTTGGGAGAAACATGACTACTGTGGCTTGTGGCTTTGTGACTCCTATTGTGCCTTATACCATTACTGGACTCCCTTAGTGGGTACACAACCCATACATGCTATAGTGCTCCATCCCAAGGCTTCATTGATTGGAGTCAAAAAAGGTCATGGGACCCAAGGTGGATCAATCAGAATCACCCTTGAAACTTCCCTGAAGTAGCTATCCTCAATTACATTTTTTCTGGCATTGAAACTATAAGGAGGTATAAGCTGAAGCTGTTTATTGCAATATTTTCAAGTCAGAATGGTGGAAACCATTTGAAATAGGAAAAATAAAAAAAGAGGCCAACATGCAAAGATGACCACATCTAAGAGCCAAAGAGTGAACCCGAATCATTTGATCCACCATGTCCTGCTATCAGCCAGATCTACCCATGGATTTTCAGCTAATGAGCCAAAAATTTCCCTCTTTTGCTGAAGTTAAGTTGACTTTTCTGTCACTTGTAGTTTTTTTTTTTAATAGAGGTTGTCAAAGGAAAGGCGAGGTGAAGCTTGTGTTCAGGCATACAGTCAGTCCTAGCTTTGGGGTCTGTTTTTAATCATCTTCTAGATTTTTGACTTTGGATTATAATAGAGTTCTCAGTTGCAAATGAGGAAATCAAATTCTGGTTGATTAAGTAAAACAAGAGTTTATTAAAAAGATACTGGAATAGAAAAGAAAGAGGTAAAATGGTCTCTATTAACAGATCATAGTATTTTGAGAAAAAGCAAAAACAATAAAAAGAAAAGCTATAATAAACTATAAGAGAATTTATTAAAGAAGCAGTTGATAAAATGAACATACAAATTTGATAGTCTTCACATATATACAAAAAAATCTGCTAGAAGATAATGGGGAAAAAATGACTCCATTTATAATAACAAGGAAAAGTGAGAAAGACAGACAATTTACAAAGGTCTTAGCAGCACAAATGATTAAGCACTTGGCTACTAACCAAGAGGTTGACGGTTGATTCGAACACTCGCAGGGGCTCCTTGGGAGAAAGAGCTGGTGATCTTCTTCCATGAAGATTACAGCCAAGAAAACCCCATGGGACAGTTCTGCTTTGTCACATGGAGTCGCTGTGAGTTGAAATTGACTTGATGGCACCTAATAATAACAATAAGGCTTAAACTTAGAAAGAAATGTCAAAACCTGTATAAGGAAAACTCTATAATTCTCTTGAAAGACACAAACGTAGACCTAAACAAACGGAAAGATGTTCTTGGAAGGGAGGCTCAGCTTCATAAAGGTATTAATGATCCCCGAGTTAATGTGTAATGTAACATGATCTTGATATGAAGATTCTAAAATCATATGAATAAAAAAATTAAAAAACAAGTACAAATATCAAGGAATAACTGCAAAAGAAGAACAATGGAAGGAGGGTCAATACTAGCTATTAAAATGTATTATTAAATTTCTATAATTAAAATGGTATAGTATTAATGCATGAAGAGATCTATGGACCAATAGTTAAGATCAGAAAATCCAGAAATGGACTCCAATGCCAACGGAAATTTAGTGCAAAATAAAGGCAATATCTCAAATTGGTTGAGAAAAGACGGACTTTTTAATAAAGAATTTTAGGATACATGGATAGTTATATGTAAAAAAAGATTAAATTGAATCTATTCTTTACAGAGTACTAGGCTAAACTTTAAAGAGATCAAAGAAACGAATGAAAAAATCTAAAATATACAAATACTGAAAGAAAACATAGATGAATTTCTCCTACAACCTGGAAATGGATAAAGTGTTACCATTACTTGAAATCTAGAAGCAGCAAGGAAAAGGAAAGGTACATCATTTGACCGCATAAAATGTAAAAAGAAAAAAGAAATCTTTCATGGGGCCAGAGAAATGCAGGAGGCAAAGTAAAATGACGAACAGGCAACAAATTTTTTCAACTTGTACAACGAGAAGGAATTAATAACTTTTATAAAGAATATCTAGAAATAGAGATGAGAAAGAACAATGCCCAATGGACAGAAGGGTCATGAAATATGAACAGCCAGTTCACAGAGGTGGAAGTGTTCATGGCTCTTAGCCATATGAAAAGATGTTCAACCCTGTTGAATGGAAGTAAAATTACACCAAGATATTCCTTACTTATCGGATTGTCGAAAGTCCCAAAGTTTGACAATACACTGCATTGCTGGTAAGAATGCAATAAGGTATAACCTCTGTGGAGAAAAATTTGGCCACCCCTAGTAAAACTGCGTATGCATTTACCTTTGACCCCACAATCTTACTTCTAGGAATCTGTCTGTAGGAAAGTGTGTGTTGCATACCCACATAGAATTGTTTATATATATATACATATATATATATATGAAATATGTGTATATATAATATACAATATGTATATGGAAACCCTGGTGGCATAGTCGTTAAGAGCTACAGCTGCTAACCAAAAGGTGGGCAGTTTGAATCCACCAGGTTCTCCTTGGAAACCCTATGCGGCAGTTCTACTCTGTCTGATTGAGTCAGAATCGACTCAACGGTACTGGGTTTGGTTTGGGTTTTTGGTTATACAACATATGGTTTAAAATAGGAAAAACTGTATGGCAGCATTGTATCCTTTCACCATACTCATTCAATCTGTATGACAGTCCTAGAAGCTGGGCTATATGAAGAAGAAGAGGAATGGTGCATCAGGATTGGAGGAAGACTCATTAACAACCTCTGATATGCAGGTGACACAACCTTGCTTCCTGAAAGTGAAGGGGACTTGAAGCAGTTACTGATGAAAATCAAAGACTACAGCCTTCAGTATGGATTACATCTCAATATAATGAAAACAAAAATCCTCACAATTGGACCAATAAGCAGCATCATGATAAAAGGAGGAAATATTGAAGTTGTCAAAGATTTCGTTTCACTTGGAGTCACAATCAATGCCCAAAGAAGCAGCAGTCAAGAAATCAAATGACGTATGGGCAAATCTGCAAAAGTCCTCTTTAAAGTATTAAAAAGTGAAGATTTCACTTTGAGGACTAAGGAGAGCCTGAACCAAGCCATGGTATTTTCGATCACCTCATAGGCATGGAAAAGTTGGAGAATGAATAAGGAAGACCAAAGAAGAATTGAATTTGGTCTTGGCAGTGAATATTGAATATAGTGTAGACTGTGAGAAGAATGCACAAACCTGTCTTGGAAGAAGTACAGCCAGGATACTACTTAGAAGGGATGACGGCAAGAGTTTGTCTCATGTGCTTCGAACGTGTTATCAGGAGGGACCAGCCCCTGGAGAGGGACTTCATGTTTGGTAAAGCATAAGATTAGTGAAAAAGAGAAAGGCCCTCAATGAGATGGACTGACCCAGTGGCTGCAACAATGCGCTCAAGTGTAACAATGATTGTGAGAATGGGGCAGAACCAGGCAACATTTTGTTATGCAATACATAAGGTTGCTACTAGTCAGAACCGCCTTGATGGCACTTAACTACAAAAACTAGCAGCATAAATCACATTTTATGTGTAGGATTACTCCACAGCCGTTTGGACATGGGAATGTAGGGAGAGGAGGAATCAGTGTCAGGGAGAACAGGAGGGGTTCTATTGCAAGAGTTCAGGTAAGAGACAGTGAGGATCTTACACAGGATGTTGGCTTTGGAGTGGAGATGCGGTGGCAGATTGGGGAGCTAGTCAGGAGAATGGAGTGGGGTGGAGATGCAGCGAATCAATGGAGGGATGGGGTGGAGTCCTGGCACAGAAGCAAGAGAAGGTTTCCAGGTTAATAAGGCTTTATGGTTGAGATGATGGGTTATCATTGTGATTAACTTCCTCAAGTCGTTTCAGACTCATGGCGACACGGTGCACAGCAGAACAAAACGTTGCCCAATCCTGTGCCATCCCCACAATCAGCTACAGATCGGACTGTTGTGATCCATAGGGTTTTTACTGGCTGATTTTTCAGAAGTAGATTGCCAAACCTTTCTTCCTAGTTGCTTCATTTTGGAGGAGTCAGCTGTTCTCTTGTCCAGGGAAAGCCACCAGAATGGATCCTGTAGTAATACAAAGACAAAACAAGTTTTAACTCATTTGTTCTTCGAAATATTATACTCATGTTAACTTCAATGCACATGATTTATCATGAGACTGTAATACCCTGTCTTAGTTATCTAGTGTTGCTGTAACACAAATACAACAAGGGGATGGCTTTAACAAACAGACATTTTCTCAGACTTTGGGAGGCTAGAAGTCCAAATTCAGGGCACCAGCTCTAAGGGAAGACTTTCTTTCTCTGTCAGCTCTGGGTAAAGGTTCTTGTTTCCTTTCAACCTCTGTGGGCCTGGTGTTCCTTGGAGACCTCCATGTGTCTAAGCATCAATCTTCCTCTGGGTCTAGGAGGTTCTCAGCGCAGAGACCCCAGGTCCAAAGGACTTTTTCCACTCCTGGCTCTTCTTTCTTGATGGTAGTGAGGCCCCTCTCCTCTCTGCTTGCTTCTCTCTCTTTTTATCTCTTGTAAGATAAAACTGGTGACTCAAGCAAGGGTGTGACTTGAGTAAGGCTGTAAGGCTGTGACTCAAGATATACCACGTACGGATCCTGTCTCATTAACACACAGCGGTTAGGAGTTACAACACGTCCCAAAATAGAAGATAATTAGATCAGATTACAAAATGAAGGACAAATCACACAATACCAGGAATCGTGGCCTAGCCAGGTTGACACATATTTTGAGGGGACGCAATTCAATCCATGACATACCCTTAGACTCAGGGAAGAGCAACTCCAAAGCTGGACCTGTGCTTTATAAGACTCCCAAATCCAGCTACGGTCTCTCCATGAGATGAGGAGTTACCCAGAGCACGTGACTCCCCTTCATCTAGACAAATTACAGGCAGGGCCAAGTTATCCTTTAGGTATAGTAGGTCCAGAGTCCCTGAGTGGTGTAAACAGTTAACATGCTTGACTGCTAACTGAGAGGTTGGAGATTCTAGTGCACCTAAAAGTGCTGCAGAAGAAAATCCTGTGCAGCATAGTTTTACTCTGTAACACCTGGGGTCGCCATGAGTTGGAACTGGCTGGATAGCAACTGGTTTTATTGCAAGAAAAGTGCCAAGGCCCACAATACTTTCAGGGGCCATAAAATGTTTTGATTTCTTTTAAAATTAAAAAAAAAAAAAATGAACTTTTAGGTTGAAAAAGAAGTTTTAATGTATAATATTAATATGTTTGTCTTTATACTATGTACTCATAAAATAGAATTTTTATTGTTTTTTATGGAGGGAGGGGCCGCCAAAGGCAAGAGTATCTAGGGGCCATGAAAGACATATGTGGTCTTGGCTCTAGGAAGCCAGAACCCCAGAATCCATGCCCAAATGGCCTACACTTGTTTCCCAGGCCTCTTCCCCTGAGAGCAGAGTGCCCTAGACACACTAGATGAGCAGTGTGCCTACAGGTATGCTTTTTAGTGCCTGTGGCTCGAGTGGGATGTGTGGCTTAGCATGTTTGGTGCTTCTGTATGTGAGGCGTTTTGCAATATGAGATGGGATTGAAGGTAGGAACAAAAGGAGAGCAGGTGGCATCTGGGAGCTGGTTGTCCCCATAACACTGTCCTTTGGCACAGACTGCCTGGGCAGCATTACTTGAGCAGAGCAGAGCTGTGTATAATAGAAATTGCAGGGCTATGAGTGAGTGAGGGAAGTTTCACTGATCTTCTATCATTATTATCATTAAGAAGATAAGTCTGTAAACTAAGCCCATTGATGAAATGTAAGTTAAAGGAAGGCTAGTGACAATTTTTTAGTGAATAATGTAATACTGACATTCTGTTATCTAACAGTTGCTGTTAATTTTCTCTTAGGGAAGAAACTGTCTTCGCTTTGGGAAATATCTTGAAAAGCCATTGAAGTAGAAAGTTCTAACATTTTGAAGACAGAGAGCAAGACGATGGAAAGTTCCTGGGTCTTGATATCATCACTGGGTCACTGGACCACACTTGGAACCGCCTTGCATCAGAGTTTTTAAATTCCCGTTTAAGACATTTATATATGCAATTTTTTTTTTCTGGTATCAAAAATGATCCTGTCACATTAGCCACCTCCAGGCTGACCGGGAGTGATGTCATTCACAGAAAGGAACAAGCTCCCTCAGCACCTCCTCTCCTTGCTTCAACCAACAGCAGAACAAGCACTCATCCCCTTCCTTCCACCACCACTGCTATCTCCCAAAAGTCAGAAGACACTGGCACTCTCTCCCGGAAGAGAAATGGAACAGCCTCTTCTCCCAAGTTCTTCTCTTCCAAAGGAGCTGTCTTAGTCTGGGTTCTGTAGAGGAGCAAAACCAATGAAGCGAACATATAGATATGCAGAGAGAGATTTACTCCAAGGAAATGGCTCAAGCAATTGTGGGGTCTGGCATGTCCCAAATCCATGGATCTGGCAGTAGGCTGGCTGCCTCTGCTGGCTCACAGGGGTGCAGGGGCTGGTGAATCCAAAACCTGCAGGTCAGGCGGCAGGCTGGAGCCTTTTGCAGGCTTATGTTCCAAGAACTGGAGGTCAGGTGATGAGAAGAGTGCAGGGTCGAGAGAGAGAGTGAGCTTTCCCAGAATATCCACTTGTATCCTGGAAGCAGGCCACACCCCTCAGGAACCTCGCCTTTCAGCTGATTGACTGCTCACATCAGATCATAGCCTAGCCAAGTTGACACATAACATTAACCATCACAGGAGCCTATTCTTTGCCTGTTGGCACTTCTCAGGATTGGTAATTATGTATCCACTGTGTATTTTGTTTGATGGCTGCTGCTTTTCACTTGATTGTAACCACCATGATAGCAAAGACTATGCTTTTTTCGTCCACCCGGCAATACCCAGTGCCTTTGCCCAGAACATGGCATATAAAAGGTGCCTACTAAATAGCTGCATAGCAAAGAGTAAAAGAAAGAAGAAATAAACCCTTTCTTCCAAGGTGAGGGGGCATGGGATCTAGACAAGCTGGACTGTTATTTCAGGCCTGGCACTCTGCTTTACTGTATTTTCTGGTACAGCATCACGGTCTAGTACAACAGGGTGGGGCCCCCTAAGAGAGCTGCTGATTATTTCATTACTGCAGAAAGGGCTCCCAAATCCTCTCTCTCCTGCAAAGCATGCCAGCTCTCTTCCAATCTCCTTCTAGACCACAGCACTTCTCATTAGTCAGCACATAGACCCAACACAGAAATATCTGGGCGAGCCAAATGAATCCTTGACTAAACTGGGGTAAAAAAAACAAAACAAAACAAAACCCGTTGCTGTCAAGTTGATTCCGACTCATAGCGACCCTCTAAAACAGAGTAGAACTACCCCATAGAGCTTGTAAGGAGCGCCTGGTGAATTTGAACTGCCAAACTTTTGGTTAGCAGCCGTAGCTCTTAACCACTATACCACCAGGGTTTCCAAACTGGGATAGTGCTGATAATTCAGCTGAAAGAATTGAAAACCACAGCTTTGCCAAAGGAGAGAGGAGTTTTCAGGTAGGATGAGAAGCATAAACCTGGGGTGAAGAAGCTTCGATTGTAAGAAACACAATAATCTCACAGAAATGCATTAGAGAGAGGAGTCCAGCTGCTGTTCTCACACTGAGTAAATTCAAAGAGCGCTTTGCTCCTTGCTCATTCACACAAATAGGAGCCAAGCCTTGCCCGGCAGAGCTCAGGCTGATGTTTACTGCTCCAAGCCTGAAGTTTATCCAGTGGAGCACAAGAGTTCCAAAGGCCTTTTGTGGGATTCACAAGAATAAACAACATCTTAAATGTATATTCTCAAAGGTCAAGCCTTTGACCCAAATCTGAAGGTTGAAGGCGTCACTCACTGTAATAATTCTGCTAGGTCCCAATCTTCACACAAACCATTTATTCCAGAAGGTAAAACCTGAATAAATAATGTTTTCTCACCTGCAGTTCTGTGGTCATTTAGAAAATACAGCAGAATCCCCTTGTAATTGGAACTAAGTGCCAAGAATAAATCACTTTATGGATTTTCTAGATAATGGTAAGTTTTTTAAAAAACCTCTATGTCTGAGTGGTATTTTACTATATATATATATATATATTTTTTCTTTTTACTGTTTTCTTGGAAATTCTAATAGAGACCTTGCTGGGAAATTTTTCTTACTTGTTAATGAATCATTCACTCTGAAAATCAACAGCTGGTTTGGGGAGCCCAGGTGTGAGTGACTGAATGTGGACTCAGCGGGTGGAACTGAAGTTCACTTACTTTATTCATTCAACAACATTTGATGAGCATTAAATCAGAGTGCTGCTACAGATAACAGAAACCAACCTAACTAATGTTAACAGAAAGCTATTTAATACGGGGTAGTAAAAAATAAAAACAACAAAAAAAAAACCGTTGCTGTCAAGTCGATTCCAACTCGTAGCGACCCTATAGGACAGAGTAGAACTGCTCTCTAGGGTTTCCAGGGGGCAGCTAGTGGGAGGTAGGTGCTTACAAAACAGAGGTGCTGGAAGACCAGGCCTTCAGCTTCTTAGAATGGTGGCCAGACACTGCCACCACAGAACTGGCCTTCCAAAGGTGCTGCTGTTTCTGCTTCTCTCAGGCAAGTGGAGAAACAGCCATTTACCTGCCTCATCCAAGTGGATCAAAGTGGGTGTCTCACAGTCTGCCTAGAGACCCTGACACCCATGTGGTTACAGCCTAGAAACCAAGCTGTTGGCTCTAGCTGCCACAGAAAAGCCAAGTGCCTTCGAGGTTGTGCTTGTCAGCGGGAGCATGGCTTTGCTGCACGATACTAGCCGTGTGTTTCCATTCCTGCTGGGTGAGTCTGTTTGGTGGAAGCCGGTCCAAGTGTAGAGCTGGACTCTAAGGAAGATGGTGGAAGGTCGCTGCGTTTCCAGCCTTCGGCATGTAGTCAAGTATACTACAAAAAGAATTTGACGTGGTTAAGTAAGCCAGTGTGTAGAATGTGATGTAAGTCCTTACCCTGCTTGGGATACAAGTCAGGGTTCCTTCAGTGCCGTATTAGAAAGAGGTATTAGAGGGCACTGATGTAGGATAAGGAGCTCTGGTGGCACAGTGGTTAAGCGCTCAGTTGCTAACCGAAAGATCTGCAGCTTGAACTCACCAGTTGCCCCTAAGGAGGAAGATGTGATGCCTGCTTCAGTAATGACTGACAGCCTTGGAAAACCTATGGGGCAGCTCTACTCTGTCATATAGATCGCTGTGAGTCAGAATCAATTCCAAGGCATACGGCAACGATGATGAGTGACAAGGAGTCCCTGGGTGCAGCAAACCGTTAAGTACTCCACAACTAATGGGAAGCTTGGCAGTTTGAACCCACTCGGAGGTGTCTCAGAAGAAAGGCCTGGCGATCTGCTTCCTAAAGGTCACAGCCTTGAAAACCCTATGGAGTAGCTCTACTCTGACACACACACGGTCACCGTGAGCTGTAAACACCTCCTAGTCACTGGCTTTAAGTGGATGAGGGATGTTTCACATCTGGGTTTTGATTACAAATTTGAAAATACATTCTTTGAAGTGTTAACATTAAAGGGAAAACACTGTATTATTAACAGGTGCTCCCTAAAACAGCAAAGAGGACTAAGGGAAGATTAAAGCGATGACTCCCTCAATCCCTGCCTTGCCAAAGACCCCTGATTCCTTGTGTGGCCTTCTCCTGTCCCTCAGGAGCCACACAGTGCCACCAACTCCATGTATTCAAACAAAGGAGCTGCTGAGTTGCTTGGCTGGGGCTTAGTCTTCCAGTCCCTGGCAGAGTGGATGGCACACGGAAATGCCAGGGATGATTCACCGTGAGCCCTTTGAATCACCAAGCTCCCCCACCCTCCTCTCGCCCGCCCCAGTCTGAACCCACAATCCTATTCAGAGATGTTTTCCTCTTCTCTTTGACTTACCTTCTGAATTCATTTTAGAGGAATGTACCAAGATCCTTTGAATCCTACAGGAATGTTGAACCCGGTGAAAAGTGATGTGGTTAACAAAGCAAATAACCTGCTGGAAGACGGCGATGGGAAGTGGCCAGGCACATCAAAGAGACTGATGAATCTGCATTTCAAAAAGCAGGCAGGGGGGTAACGTTTCAGCTTAACTCACATCCCTCCTGTATCCACACTGGCGATTCACCTCCAGTGACATTTCTCCCTTCAGTCAGGGCAGAAGACTGATGAAGCTAGCCCCAGGAAAGAGATGTCTGGGAAAGGCATTGTCTTTTTAAATTAGAGCAGCTCAGTGAAGCTTGTCTCTTTTATTCATGGTGGAAGTCCACTGCTGAAGCTCCATGGGCATTTCCTGTGTGTCAGGCACTGTGCTTCACACTTTGCATGCGTTGTTTCCTTTAATCCTCACAGCGCTGCTGGGACAGGTAACACTATTAGTTCTATATACATCACCGGGCATTTTATTTTAAGGCGACTCTGGCTGGACTCAAACTGCCAACCATTTGGTTAGCAGCCAAGTGCTTAACAGTTTGCACCACTGAGGTCCCTTGGGGTCTTAAGATACCCTTAAAGACAATTGTTTAAAATTAAATGCTGTCAAAAGCCTCCTTAACATGTGATATTCAGGGACGACCATTTGAAGAGTTTAGGGTAAGAGTATGACACTAACCAAAATAATAATAATAACAATGACAAACCAAACCCATTGCCGTCAAGTGGATTCTAACTCATAGTGACCCTGTAAGACAAAGTAGAACTGTCAGTTAGGGTTTCCAAGAAGCCGCTGGTGGATTTGAACTGCCGACCATTTGGTTAGAAGCCAAGCTCTTGACCGTGTGCTACCAGCACTCCTAATCTAGCTAAAAAAACCAAACCCATTGCTGTTGAGCCAATTCCAATTCATAGCGACCCTACAGGACAGAGTAGAATTGCCCCATAGGGTTTCCAAGGAGCGCCTGATGGATTTGAACTGCCAACCTTTTGGTTGCCAGCCACAGCTCTTAACCACTGTGCCAGCAGGGTTTCCAATCTAGCTAACAAGGGAAAAAAGTAAAAAAAAAAAAAAAAAAACCATACGAAACAAGATAACCTCTCAAAGCATCACATACCAGAAAGGCCCAGAACTGAAATCAGAAATCCTGAGTTCTCAACAGAGCTTTATCTTAAGCTAGTCATATCATCTTTCTAGAGCTCAGTTTTCTCACTTAAATAATGGAGTGCTTGGATTTTTCAAGTTCTTCTTAGCTCTGAGAATCTGTGTTTCTGAGTGCAAGATGACTGTCAGCTTCTTAAGGACTGGATCACACTTTATGTAAGTGAATTATCTGTTACAGGGTGCAGCCTTGACCCTTAGTATCACTCGCTATTTATTGAATGGGCTAAAATAAAGAGTTCAGATTAAATATGCACAGGAGTTTCTACCACCTCATGGCTTCAGCTTGGGGTGCAAAAAGACACCCAGGGCAGCCCAAAATAGGCATGAGAATTCTTACCCCAACTGTCACTGGGTGGCATCCTCCTGTGAGGTCCCAGGATTTGCAGATGTGATCTTGACGCTCACTCAGGTAGAGAGATGCAGTCAGGCATATTCTCATGGGTTCCATGACTAGCTGGTGAGACCCAAAATTCAGGCTGAGCTTACTTGGCCTCCTATTTCTCCTCAGAGTTCCTGCCCTCTCCCTCTTAAAGTCTTTCCATCCCCCAAAAGCCCATTTTGCTTCTTTCTTTTTACCAAAGTGTTTGATGGTCCATAATGGAAAGTTTGATAGACAATCTGGAAGTATCCCTGCCCTTCCAAAAAATGAAGGCATTTACCATCGAGTCCATTGCAACTCGTGGTGTCTCTGTGTATGACAGAAGAGAACTGCTCTAGAGGGTTTTCTTGGCTATAATCTTGTGCTTTTGCTGTTGTGTGCCATCAAGTCGATTCTGGCTCATAGCCACCCTATAGGATGGAGTAGAATATCCCCACAGGGTTTTCTAGGCTGTGATCTTTACAGGAGCAGATCATCAGGTCTTTTCTCCTGTGGAACAGCTGGTGGTTTCGAACTGAAGACCTTTTGGTTAGCAGTGGAGTACTTAACTGTTGCACCACCAGGGCTCCTTGACAACCCATAAAATATTTCTGTATCTTTTTTTAAAGGTAAGGAGTGGCCAGTCTTTAAAAGCAATATCCTCTTTGATAGGTCTAGATTTCTTGAGATGGGAGAAAACACACACGCATACACACAATTATCAGAAGCTCACCCTTCCTCACCAGTTTTTACCTAAAAAAAACTAGCTATTGATAAATACACAAAAAGGAAGACCACAAAAATTACTGGCAGAAATGAAAATATACTGTCAGGAGAAAGGGAAGAGTAGGCAAGGTGGAATAAAATTAAAACAACAACAAAACCCTGCAGTTTGAATGAGTTTGAAAAAGTTACTTGTGTGTGGAAGGGAGAAGATGATAGGTCATTTGGAAGACTTTCAATGTTAAGATAACAAATTTTAATCTGACACATAAGGGAGCCACTGTAGGATCTTTAGCCACTAAAATCATATCACATATTGTAGTTATTTGTGCCATGTCCAAAAACTTATTAGACTGTTCCTTAAAGTCAAAACCAAAATACCAAATTGTTGCCATTGAGTCACTGCTGCGCCCTATAGTGTTTTCAAGGATGTGACCCTTTGGAAGCATATTGCCAGGCCTTTCTTCAGAAGTGCCTCTGGGTGTGTTTGAATTGCCAACCTTTTGTTTATTTGTGGAGTGCTTAACCATTTGCATCACCTAGGGGGCTGCTTGAGGTCAGAGACTATTTTCTAGGCTACAATGGCAAGACACAGGAAGTAGGGAGACTAGCAAAGAGCTTATCCCACTAACTCTTTTGGGGTGGTGAAAGACTGTTTTTCTACAACACTTTTCGTGAGATATACTGTTACTGAAAACAAAAACTATTATAAAGCTCATTAGAATAACTACTTGAAACTTACAAAGTCTTGGTTTTAAAAATAACTTAGGCCTTGGGAGTTGTGTTTCCCTGGCAAAACTTGACTCCTACCAAAAACCGTTTGAGAGACTGAGAAACAAGGAAAAAAAAAAAAAAACTCCTGAAACGTTGGAAACACTTATGCAAATGGTATTTTGATGAGTTAACTGTAAGTAGATAAGGAACACAAGGATTAAGCCTTCCACAGACTACATAACCCACTGGTTTAAAGAGTAGAGGGCCAGTGTTGCTGACATCATGGAGCTTGGGTTTTGCTGAGCTCCCTAGCTTTGGAAAATCAGTTTAAGAGTATTGTCAGACGCACGCAGCTGTGGGTTTTCCCCAGATCTGCTGCTTGGTTTTATGGTTTTCTAAGTGAAGCCAAAAGTCTTCCGATAGTCATGGCAACAGGAAGGTCTGGAAATCACGTTCTATACTGAGTCATGGTGACCCCATGTGTTACAAAGCTGAACTCTTCTCCCTAGGGTTTTCTTGGCTGTAATCTTTAGGTTAATAGTTGCCATCGAGTCAATTCCACAGATGTACGCGAAAGCTGCAAAGCACCATATAAGAGGCAGTTTTAGCAACACTAATGAAGATTTTTATTAGTTGCAAGGGATATCTAGAAAATCTTAAAGGACTTGAGGATTCTTAACACATAAGCATGAAACATCTCAAACTAATAATTTTGTTTTAAAATGTCCTTGGGTGGTACAGTTTATGCTGGACTACTAACCTGAAGGTAGGCAGTCCAAACCCACCTAGCAGCACCAAGAAAAAAAGGCCTGGTGATCTGCTTCCATAAAGATTACAGCCAAGAAAACCTTATGGAGCACAGATCTACTCTAAAGCACACAGGGTCACCATGAGTCAGAACTGACTCCATGGCAACGGGTTTGGAGTCCCTGGGTTAAATCCTGGACTATTAGCCAAAACATTGGCTGTTCGAACCCACCCAGAGGCATTTCAGAAGATAGGCCTGGTGATCTGCTTTTGAAAGGTCATGGCCTTGAAAACTTAATGGAAATAGTTCTACTCTGCACACATGGGGCCACTGTGAGTCAGAATCAACTGGACAGCAACAGGCTTATTTTTTTGTTAGTAAATATACAATGGAATAAAGTTGTCTAGTTGGACAATTAAGAGCCTTCGGAGCATGACATATAACTTTTATGCAATAGAGTATCACAAAGTCCTGGGTGGTGCACAGTTAACGCTCTCAGTTTCTAACCAAATGGTTGGAAATTCTAGTCCACCCAGGGGTGCCTCAGAAGAAAGGCCTGGCAATTTAATTCTGAAAAATCAGCCATTGAAAACTCTATAAATCACAGTTCTACTTTGACGCACATAGGGTCACCAGGATTCAGAATCAACTCAGTGGCAACTGGCTAAATAGGGTCTCACTGTACCTTTAATCCTGCTAAGACATTCGTTTATGCTTTTGATATTTTCCTGTCTTCAAACAGCCACTCAACCTGCCAAGGAAACAAGATATAGAGCCACGCTTTTCAACGAGTTACAAGAAAAATACAGACATATGTATTCATAACACAAAGTTGAATGTAAACATACCACGTGGTGAGGGGGTCAAGCACAGTTCTGTGGAAGTTTGGGGTCAGTGGATGGAGGTAGTGATGGGGTAGGGTTGGTGTACGGGTCAGCACAGATTACTTCCAGGTTGTCAGAGCAGAAAGTGAAAAAGTCCAGGACTGGTTTGTGGCAAAGAAGGACTTGCCTGGGCCCTAATTGTAATGGTGGGATGTCCATGTTGGTGCTGGGGTGAGGCATGAAGCGAGGAAGGGGTGAGTAGAGAACAGTGCTCTGGGGGAAATGAACAAAGGCATCAAGGTGGTAACATTTTAGACACGCTCCTTGGAAACCCTATGGGGCAGTTCTACTTTGTCCTATAGGGTCTCTGTGAGTCGGAATCAACTCGATGGCAATAGGTTTTATTTTTTGTTTTTTTCTCAACGTATGTTCTGGTATTTTTCCTAATTTGCAAACTGATTGACATTCCGTGTTCCTTCATGGATTCTTGTGGGGGTAGAGCAGATGATGTGACCTAATAAGTGAATGGCTAAGGATAATATTTGGTATGTTGTTTTTGTTGTTAGATACCATTAAGTCAAGAAATCAAAAGACGCATTGCATCGGGCAAATCTGCTGCAAAGGACCTCTTCAAAGTGTTGAAGAGCAAAGATGTCACCCTAAAGACTAAGGTACGCCTGACCCAAGCCATGGTATTTTCAGTCGCATCATATGCATGTGAAAGCTGGACAATGAATAAGGAAGACCGAAGAAGAGTTGATGCCTTTCAATTGTGGTGTTGGCGAAGAATATTGAATATACCATGGACTGCCAAAAGAACGAACAAATCTGTCTTGGAAGAAGTATAACCAGAATGCTCCTTAGAAGCAAGGATGGTGAGACTGCATCTTACATACTTTGGACATGTTGTCAGGAGGGATCAGTCCCTGGAGAAGGACATCATGCTTGGCAGAGTACAGGGTCAGCGGAAAAGAGGAAGGCCCTCAACAAGGTGTATTGACGCAGTGGCCGCCAGAATGAGCTCAAGCGTAACAACGATTGTAAAGATGGTGCAGGACCCGGCAGTGTTTCGTTCTGTTGTGCACAGGGTTGCTATGAGTCGGAACCGACTCGACGGCACCTAACAGCAACAACAACCATTAAATGAATTCTGACTTATAGTGACCCCGTGTGACAGAGTAGGCCTTCCCCATAGGGTTTTTTAGGTTGTAATCTTTATGGGAGCCGATCACCAGGTCTTTTCTCCTTCAGAGCTGCTGGTGGGTACAAACTTCCAACCTTTCAGTTAGCAGCCTAATGCTTAACCAGTGTGCCTCCAGGTCTCCTTGATTCGGTATAGACACAAAAACTTGAAAGTCACTAGAATTTCCTGAAGTCTATAACTCCATGTTCTACAAAGGAGTGAGGGCCAAGCCACCTTGGAAAATTTCTGCTGCATTTACACACACCCAGGTAGTTGTAAGCCCCCCAATTTTTTTTCCAGGAAGAAAGTTGTTGTTGGTCCATCTTAGATGTTGTCTTAAGTTGGTCTTCGTTTTCAGTTTTTGCTCTTTTTTCTTTTCTTTTAGATTTACTCTTCTTTTTTTTTTTGATTCTTGTATGATTGCTGGATTTTACCGTTTTGATAGTCATTATATTTTTCTATGTGTCTTGTCACCAAGTTCTTTTCTTCTCAACAAAGAGAACAGGTGATATAAGTGGGGCTGTGTGTTCTTCGTCCTTCCTTAATGTGCCTGTTGCCCACTGTAGGCTTTCGGTTTACTCCCCGGTCTTGCCTACCTTGGGCAAATCTTGCTGTCCTTCAAGCAAGAAAGTAATGTGAAGGAAAAATACAAAGTTCCTGGTTCTTTAGTCCAGAAGTCAGCAAATCATACTCCATAAGCCAAATCCAGCCTGCTGCCTGTTTTTTATAAATAAAGTTTTATTGAAACACAGCCATGCACATTCATTTACATATGATCTGTGGCTGCTTTTGAGGTACAATGGCTGAGTAGTTGTAACAGAGACCCAGAAACCCTAAAATTTTATTAAATTTATAGTTCCCTTTATGGAAAAAAAATATATATATATATATTTTTATGGAAAATGTCCTCTGGTTTCTGTTCTAGACCATAAGGATGGAAATTATTTCTTAAATGGAAATCTGATGCCTCACCTTGGGGGAAAAATGTATGTGATTATTTCTAAGTGGTCATTCAGAGCACATGGTGGAAACTCACTATTTCCTTCAAAGCCTAGAATAAACTGACGACTTTAGGGAAAGCTATATTACAAATCCTTCTTTCATCCAGAAAGAGCACAGTCAAATCTTTGTTGGTCAAACCGCGGTACACAAAATACAAACAATTACTTGAGGGACAATAATAAAAAGGACACACACAGAATTAGTAATCCTTTAACTTTTCAGTTTCCTGTTATACCTGAATTCCTCCTTTGTCAAGATAACTCTGAAAGTCCCTTCTGCCATCCCTCTCTTCATACTCCTTCTCAGCCTCTGTTCTGTCATGCATACATCTCATCGCAAATAATGCTCATACGTTTTCTAGGACAATAAAATCTCTAGAAGTTTTCAATGGCCCAGAGGATGAATAAAAATCTTTGGGGTTAGGGATCAAATTTGGATTTTATCTGCAGAATATTATGCAATCAAAATAATAAGCTTGGCATAAGTAGGGCTCAAACTTTCAATAACAAAAATTATGGTAAGCACAATAACCTTGCCAAGTATCTACCTTAATGTCATGGATTGAATTGTGTCCTCCAAAAATGTGTGTATCGATTTGGCTGGGTCATGATTCCCAGTATTGTGTGGTTGTCCTCCATTCTGTGATTGTAATTTTATGTTAAAGAGGGTTAGGGTGGGATTGTAACACCCTTAGTAAGGTCACACATTCCTGATCCAATGTAAAGGGAGTTACTCTGGGGTGTGGCCTGCAGCACTTTTTATCTTATAAGAGATAAATTAAAAGGAAAGGGAAGTGAGCAGAGAGTAGGTGACCTCATACCACCAAGAATGAAGCATTGGGAGCAGAATATGTCCTTTGGACCTGGGGTTCCTTCAAGGAGAAGTTTCTAGTCCAGGGGAAGATTGTAGAGAAGGACCTTTCTCCAGAGCCAACAGAGAGAGATAGGCTTTCCCTGGAGCTAACGCCCTGAATTTGGACTTCTAGCTTCCTAGACCATGAGAAAATAAATTTCTCTTTGTTAAAGCCATCCGCTTGTGGTATTTCTGTTACAGCAGCACTAGATGACCAAGACACTTAGGTTTCAGAGGGTTGAGTGACTTTCCAAATGCTTGCAAATGGTAGAATTGTGCTGTGAAGGCAGCTCTAGCTGATCTCAATGTCCATGATTTTCCCCAGGAAACTCAGAAAGTTTCCTCAATTTTGTTTACTTTTGTTCCAACTTCCTTACAGTACTGTCATCATTTTTCATCCTGAAAAACATTATGAGTTACCAGATTCAAGAGCTGAAAGTCTGCTTTATATTAATGTCATTTAACTCTTTGACGTTGTTTTAGCTGGGCTAATTAGATGTCCTAGATAATTCATATATTGGGCTTAATCTTTTATGTTATAGTCATTACTAATAGGTTACAAACTGTGTGCCCAAACTGTGAAATGCTTGAGATCATACTAGTAGATATTTCTTGTTTAATGACTGTAGTGGTTTGAGTTGTGGCCCCTGCAAATGGTGTGTCTAAGTCCTACCTCTGGAACCTATGAATGTGAACTTATTTGGAGAAAGGATACTCAAATTTACTGTAAGTGGAGTTTTATAGTTAGAGAAAAAGATGCCACGGTAAGGAAAATAAATATATGGTTTTAATTATTGTCTTTTTGTTATTGTTCTTCTTCTCAGTGTTTTTCCATGACACATCAATATTTATTTTACAAAAAATCAGCAATTTTATTGATAATTGACAGTCCCACTTATACCAAGGCAACGTGACCAAATAATAAAACAAAAACAATGAGGAAAATTAATTAGGCTGTGGGTAGGCTACTCATGGGATTTGCAAAATCATCAAGGTTTAAACTGCTTTGAACTAAATTGTAGATTACACTCTTAAGGAGAGTGGGTGGGCAACTTCTTCTTTCCAAGAACAGCTTCCAGCTTCCGTTTAGGAGTATATGGAAACTGAGATTACCCTTGATTTTGCAAGACAACAGTTGTCTTTATTTGGGTTTATGAAAAAGTACAGAATGCATCAAAATATAGTATAAATTATTAGGGTAAATATTTAAATTATAGCTTTGGCTCACACAGCGTTATCTTCTCAAACCTTTTATTTACTGAAATTAAGTCTTGAATACTGCAGTTGTGAATTTTCTGAATTTTAACAAGACTTTGCTGAAGCTTTGGTGATAACAAATGAAATGTTAACACAAAGAGTGGCTCTCGTCCATTACTTGACGTGGCTGTTCTTGGAATTCATAGGTCAGTTTCTTCTTTTTGCCCCAAGTCTTCCTGCCCAGATCTAAGGCCCTCTCCCTGCTGAAAATGACCGCCCTGTGAACTTTGCACAACTACCAGTTAAAAACCAAAACAAACAAAACAGTTGTCATTGAGTCGACGATGACTCATGGCAACCCCCTGTGTGTCGGAATAGAACTATGTTCCCTAGGGTTTTCAATGGCTGTCTTTTCAGAAGTAGATCATCAGGCCTTTCTCCTGAGGTGCAGCTGGCTGGGCTTGAACCTCCAATATTTCAGTTAGCAGCTGAATGCATTAACTGTGCCACCTGTGGACAATAATGGATGAGGAAGAAGTGGAGATGGTTGGTCCCTTGCCCAAGCAATGGGATCTGGCCTTCAGAGTTCTGGAAACCAGCTAAGAGTCTACCAGGTAGGGCTAAGCAAAGATTTAGCACAGCAATTAAGAGCCTTGGCTACCATTTTTTACACTCTGGGCAGCTAGCTGTGTGCATACTTATTTTTACACAAAGGAACAAGCTTTCTATGTTGGTTTGCCAACTGCACCCTCCCCCGCGAAGTATTTTTGTAAGTGCCATATGCTAATTTTTTTACAGCAACATGTAAAAAAATTTGACATAGGAGCATTTATGAAAATAGCTCACAGGGGGAGGGTTTGGTTGGCAAATAAATATAGAAGTAATGTGTTATTTGAATAAAATAGGGTATTTCCTTCCAGAGACTTCCCAAGAGCAAAACTGAGGCAAGACACTGCAGATCATTTGTCTGGGTGCCCCTTAACTTGTCATTGTTGTGGTGATCCTGGACCCTGGACCCTGGACCCTGGACCCCATAGCCACAGCATAAATGAGGAGACCCTGCTCAGCCTCACAGCAGAGAGATCTATAAACATCCCCTTTGTTCGGCTAATAATGTGTAAGGTTATTTTCCTGTGGCTGCTGTAACAAATTACTGCACAATTGCTGGCTTAAAACAACAGTAAAGTTATTTCTTCAGTCCTTGACGCCTGGAACCTGCAATCAATACTGTTGGGCTGAAATCAAGGTGTTGACATGACCGCGCTCCCTCCAGAGGTTTTAGGGGAAAATCTGTTGCTTGACTCTTCCAGTCTCTGGCTGCTGCAGGCATTCCTTAGCTTGTAGCCACATCACTCCAATCTCTGCCTCTGCCCCTTGGTCACACTGCCTTCTCCTCTCCTCTGTCTGAAATATTCCTCTGCCTCCTTGTTATAAGGACATTTGTGATTGCATTTAGGGCCCATCCAGATAATAGGAGATAATCTCCCCAACTCAAGATCTTAAACTGAATCTTTTTTTTTTTTGTCAAACAAAGTAATATTCATAGGTTTCAGAGATTTTTGTTCCCTGCCATTGAGTCAGCCCCTGACTTACGGTGACCTCATGCACAATAGAAATAAACACCGCCCTGTCCTGTGCCATCCCCATAATCAGTTGTTGATCAGACTCTTGTGATCCATAGGGTTTTCATTGGCTGAATATTGGAAGTAGTTTGCCAGACCTTACTTCCTCGTCTGTCTTAGTTTGAAAGCTCTCCTGAAACGTGTTCAGCATTGTAGCAACATGCAAGCATCCATTGACGGACAGGTTCCAGGAATTAGAACATGGCTATCTGTGGGGGAGCCCTTATTTAACTTGCCTCAGCTAATTATATGGAAGCCAAAACATGCTGGCATGTGCTTGTGGGGTGTGTCCGAAAACAAAAGAAGAACCAGAGCATGGACCACTTCTGGTCCCCTAAGTGCCTAGGCGCAGTCAATGGCATCCCCTTTTCCCAGTATCAGGAGGGAGGAGGTAGTAAGTCCAGACACTCACGAAGTGATGAATGCCTGGCTGGGGCAGAGCCTGCTGCTTCAAGACAGCTCCCCTCCTGCCCTCTCCCTTAAATCCTGAGAACAAGCCCCCAGTCGCTGGGGCAGGACTCTGAGGATGCAGAAACATGGATGGACGTTCGGTTGGGGATCAGTTGGACTTGTAGCCAATGTTAAAATCCTCAAAGAGTCTTTAAGCTAAAGTCTGAGCCAGAGCCTTGGGGATGGGCTGGAGCCAGTGCTGGGGGGCTGGGAGCCTTGAGCTTTTACTGGGCCTAGAGGAGTTGAGGGAAATACTGTCCATGCAGACGGGGCTACTTCGTGTGTGGGAATTGCTGTCCTTTATCTTTTGGATGTGAGTGGGAGTTGTCCAACTCTGGATAGAAACCTGGGGCCCATCCTCTTGGTGGGGGGCTTTGGGGTGGGAAGTATGTACTCTTGGCTGGGACAGATAGATTAATAAGTAGAGAATGTGTCAGGATAACTTCTTTTGAAATTTTGATTCATGGATTGCTCCTGTTGTGTTCTTTTTCTTCTGAGTCCAAGTAGATACTCCAGCTTCTTGGGTTTCCTTGCCCCAAGAATTCTTGCAGGGAGGATGCAGGATCTGATGAAGTCAGTGGTCTTTTTGTTTTGCCGTCTCTATTACTTCATTAAGCATTCTTGGTATCCTGGGCAGGAGGGAAGTCAGAGGAGAGTGTCTGACAGCCTGTTGAGAGAAGAGAGTCTAGAAAGGGGGGCAAGGTCACAGCACTTACTCAGTGACAACGTCTGAGCAGCAAACTCAGCCCCATGGCGTGCCTCAGAAGGCTACTCTTTGGTACGTGGATTCCTTGGCAATGAGTCCTTTATTAGTTTCCTGCAGCTGCCCTAACAGAGTACCACAGACTAGGTGGCTTATAAGAACAGGAAGCTATTATAACAGTTCTGGAGGCTAGAAGTTGGAAACCAGGGTGTTGCAGGGCCACATTTCATCCAAGGGCTCTACAACGGGAAGGTCTTTTCTATTATCTCTAGGTATTTTCTATTATCAGCTTTTGGTAGCCCCAGGTGTTCCTTGGTGGGCAAGTGCATCTTCACTTAGCCATCGTCCCTCTGTGTCTTGTCCTTTCTCCTCTTTAAAAGGACACCACTCAGATGAGATTAACCAAAAAAAAAAACCTCATTTCCGTTGAATTGATCCCAACTCATAGCGACTCTATAAGACAGAGTAGAACTGCCCCATAGAGTTTCCAAGGAGCGCCTGGTGGATTCAAACTGCGGCCCTTTCGGTTAGCAGCCATAGCACTGAACCACTACGGCACCAGGGATTCCCAGATCAGATTAGGACCACCCTATTCCAGTGTGACTTCATGTCAGCTTAATTGATAAGATCTTCAAAGAGCTGATTTCCAAACAAGTACAGACAACAAGGGTTAGGACTTCAACGTAAATCTGGGGGATATAATTTAGTCCATTACAATTCCCATGCTCCACATGATTGAGAAAGCAGAGCCTCTGGGCATGAAGAACCTGTGCAGGCTGGACAAAGAACCCATGCTAGTGGTGACTAGGGTGGCGTGTGGGCCATTGACCCTGTGCTTCAGTCTCTTTCAAAACTCTAGAACTTTTGAACATCCCAATAATAATTGAGGCGGAATTGATTCAGATCAGATTTGCATTAATCTAAAGGAATTAAAGAAATGCACTATTTATAGCACACCAGAGGTTCTGTTTGCAAATTCTTACCCACAACATCTGTCTATGCCATGGACAGTCTTTTACAGGGCGGGACGCAGAGCCATTCCTTAGAACCGAAGCCCTCAGGCATCTCCATTTCCATGGTCTTTGCTACGTGTGCATAACTGATAGATCCACTGCCTTGTACAAACAAAGGAACACCAAAGACCAGATCTCCATATCTTGCAATACAGAAAACTGTGTGCAGTTTTAACATAGACTGTTTTTCATGTGTCTGCTTTTCTTAACAGCATTTTTAAATTTTAGAGCTTTGGTTTAGCCCAATAGTAAAGATGCTAGCAGTCACTCTGGTTATGTTAATAGGGCCATTCTCTTGGGAAACGAAAACTATAGAGAGAAGAGACAAATCTCCCATGCAGAAGAATTCTAAATAATTTATATGCACACTCCACCCTCAAGAAGGTGGAGCATAGCTCCCACTCCTTAAGTGCAGGCTGTGCATAGTCACTTCCTTCCAAAGAGTGCAGTCTGTGAAAGGGAAGAAAAGAGTGACTTGATGGTGGAGAAGGCTGAGAAACACTACCTCAGCCAGACGGTCAAGGTCAGCCTCAACAGTGATAAGTCATACTGATAGAATATACCCTGAAAATGATGTGATGAAAATGGCACTTTACCTCTGCGATCTTCCTCCCCAAAAACCCATAACTCCACTTGAGTCATGCGAAAAACATCAGACAAATCCCAACTGAGCAACGTTCTACAAAAAACTTGACGAGCACTCCTCAAAAACGTCCAGGTCATCAAAAACAAGGCAAGCCTGAAAGCTGTCACAGCCAAGAAGAGCTTAAGGAGATATGACTACTAAATATAACGTGGTGTCCTGGATGGGATCCAATCCTGGAACAGAAAAGGGATATTAGGTTAAAACAATAAAGAAATCTGAATAAAGTATGAACTTTAGTTAATAATACTATATCAACATTGGTTCATTAACTGTAACAAATGTGCCACACTAATATAAGATGTTAATAATAGGGAAAACTTAGTTATATGCGGACTTTCTCTTCTATCTTGATCATTTCTCTATAAATCTAAGTTATCCTTAAATAAAAATTTATTCAGAACAACAACAAAAACAGTAGCAGAATGAATCAGAGAAAAATTCGGCAGTCCAGATGGATTTGCCTGATGTTAGATGGAAGTCCCAAGAGCATTGAGAAGGATATTCAGAGCATTTATTCCTATGGATGAACTCAAATAGTTCCTGTAAGTCAGAGACCTCCAGCCCTCCAGACACGGGATTTTGTGGTGAGTAAGGATTTTTTTTTTTTTAAGGATTTTACGCATTCCATATATTTTTTTCTTCTCATAAAGCCATATAAATTTAGATTTAAAAGCTACCTTTGAATTCTTCTAGAACACATTTTATATTTTACAGAAATGTACTCCTTTTTTTTTTTTTTATCAGCCTAAATCCTTAGTAGAATACAAGACCACACACAGCTGGTAAAGTGTAGAATAAAAATTAGAATCGGGCCAGTCTTCTTTCCATTATACCATCCTATCTATAATCAGGTTGTTTTTATTATAATTTGAAAATTATTTTATTACTCTTTATGGTCACAGGAGGATTCCAATCTAGGTTTGATAATACTAGAAGCCTTTAAAGTAATAAAAACTCAAATATTTTCATTACTAGTTTCTTCCTCTCTCTTTCTTTTTTGTCCCTTAATTTTCTATTATTGTTATTAATGAAATACATACGTAAGGAGAAAGTTTCAAATCATACCAACAGGCTTATAACGGAACCATTAGGCTTCTTCCTCTGTCACTTCTCACCTCCCTGTGTCATTTCCTAGAAGCTATCACTTTAAATTCTTTTAGCTGTTTGTTCCTTCTAGTAGTTAGTTCTACATTTATAAATATTCAAGATAAAAGCCCTGCCTTCGTCACCACCTTCCTCTAAAATGGGTATCACTATCCGCAATTACAGCTGAAGAAACCAAGACGCTGAATGTTCAAAGAACAACTAGGACATGGCAGAACTGAAATGTGAGTCCAGATTCATGTGTCTGTTAATTTATTTACCAAATATTTATTCCAGCAGCTCCAAAGAACAGAAGACCTGGATATCTGCTCCCGTAAAAATCATAGCCTAGGGAACCCTCTGGGGCAGTTCTATTCTGTCCTGTAGGGTCACTATGGGTCTGCACCTGACAACAACCAGTCTGTGCCAGAAAACATGCCGAGGTGCGTTAACTTTCTAGCTCAGGCCTTTTCCTCCACCCATTTTGCCTCCAAGGAGTGCAGGCAACGGGAAATTGTATGATTTAGCTACCTAAAATAATATAGCACAGGGTGCTCACCCCAGGACAAAAATAAAAATCAATAGTGGCCATTTATTACAAAACTTAAGAGAAACAGTAGAACAGAAATGCAGTGATAGTGGGAGAAACTTACAGGCTGAGGGAGAAATCTGGCTGTTCTAGGTAGGGCCTTACACCAACCCCCTGCACTCTTCCTTCCCTCTCTAGGCCACTCAGCAGTCTAAGTGAGCATATTAAAGATGCTTTGTTGTTGATAGTTGCTGTCGACTTAGCTCTGACTCATGGTGACCCTATGGACAACTAGACAAGATGTTGCCTGGTCCTGATATGCTGGAGTCCATCATCACAGCATCTGTGTATTTTCAGTGGCTTCCAGACTGGGGGCTCACCTTCCAGCATCATCTCTCACAATATTCTGTAGTGATCCATAGGCTTTTCACTGGCTAATTTTTTTTTTTTTTTCCCTTACGAAGTTTAGAGCCAAGAAAGCCCTATGGCGGAATTGCACATGTGGGGTTGCCATGAGTGGGAATTGATTTGAAGATGATGGGTTGGTTTTGGTTTTCACATAGCATGTAAATTAAACGGAAAAAGTGCTCATGTAAACATCCCTTCAACCAAACTATGAACACTTATAACAGCATCTAGTAAAGAGCAGATACCTAAAAGACGGTTCTTGATTGCAAGTGTCTTATTTTCCTTCGTATACACCCTATTGCTGGGCTTTGTGTCTAGAACATTATTAACGTTAAATGTATTTGTGGAGAGAAGGATGTACAAAATCAGGTGCTTTTCTAGAACCAACTAGAGGAGCCAAAGGAGACATGAATAAAAATAGTTCAGCCAGTGTTAAGAGCTTGACTGCTAACCAAAAGATTGGAAGTTCAAATCCTTTCGCTGCTCCTTGGAAACCCTATGGGGGGCAGTTCTACTCTGTCCTATAGTGTCATTATGAATCAGAATTGACTCAATGGCGATGGGTTTGGTTTGGTTTAGTAAAAAATGTCTGCCTTGAGCATTGTGCTCTTTTAAGAACTATCTACATGGGATCAAATTGACAACAACAACTTGGAACATTAGATAGGAACCTTAACGGGCAGTTAGTTTAGGATCATAGGGGAGGAACAACTTGGAAAAAGAGGGTGAGAATGGTGGCACAACTTGAAGAATGTAAACAATATCACTGAATTGTGCATGTAGAAACCGTTGAATTGGTGTATGTCTTGCTGTGTATACTCTCATAAACAATAGCAAAAAAAAAAAAAAAAAAAAGCCCTACAGAGCACAGTTCTACTCTGACCGCACGTGGTGTTGCTATGAGTCAAAGCCAGTCGAAGGCAAAAATAAATAAATAAGATGACACCATAGGCTTAATTCAAATATTTCACTGCCAATTAACTCCTGCTGCCTTGCCCACCCAACAGATTAGACCCTTTTGGATGCCAAAGTTAGCCTGAACTAAGTAATATTAGTGTCATGCTTTTGGGCATTGTAATCTCGACTGTTGGCCAATACTTCTAGAATCCATCTAGACCATGTTCCTAATAGTTTCCAGCTTTCTTCCTTCCCAACCAGCTTACTTGCTGACATCCCAGCAAACACTGTTGGATCCGTTGGCTAATGTTTGGATGTAGTTTGCCAGGCATTTCTTCCTAGTCTGTCTTAGTCTGAAGGTCTCATGATACCTGTCTACCACGGGTGACCCTGCTGGTATTTGAAATGCTGGTGGCATGGCATCTAGCATCATAGCAACATGCAAGGCACCACAGTAAGACAAACTGACAAACAGGTGGTGGGTTGAAGATGCTAAGAAGGACTTAAGTAAGAAAAAATATTTAAATGTTATTTAATTCCGTATTTCCCAGGTTTATTTTGCCTACAGGACTCCCTACCGTTTCACAGAACACCAATTAATATTACGCAGAAAGCCTGCTTTTAGAGAACACACATTAGGAAGGATTGTAAGGGGATGCCTCGCGCTGTTAGAGTTGAAGTTCATGGGGTAGACCTGTAACCCAATGCCCAACACAGTACCCTGTACATAACCGGTGCACAGTAACTAGTGAATGAATGAATGCAAGAACTGGGGACACCTTGGCAGGACTAATGGAGGTCAAAAATGTCTGTTGTTGCTTCTTTGTTTGCTTGCTTCGAAGGGTAGGGAGCGCCCATGGAGCCCTTCAAATAACAGGTTTGAGCTGATGCCTAGTGCCTAGTGCCAGTTCTTAGGGAGTAAGAGATAAAATACTCCTTTCTTTGTAACTTTTCTTTCAGGTCTGAGGTGATTGCAGTTACCCAAATAAACAGGGCTTCTCTTACCAGAAAACAACGTGGGCTATCTGATTCTTAAAACACTGCTTTTAAAAGTAGCTCTCCCAAATGGACAGAATTTGGAAGGTGTTTTGTTTGTCTGGCAAATGTATCAGTGGGCAGTCAGCAAAGCCCATATAAAAGGCAAGGAACCTTTATCTGGACGGAATTTAATTAAAAATAAACAAGGAGATGGCTACTATTTTAGGATAGCATAACGTCTTAACTACAATTTAATATCCTTTCAAGAAAGAAGATGACACGAAACCTTTTCATGTTCCAATGTAGTAAGGTTTATTCTACATCACATTATTATTCCCGAGGGTGTTTTTTTCCAGTTTTCGATTCTTTTTTGTCAAGTAATTTTTCTCCAACACATGAGTTCCATTAGCTGATTCAGTTACATCCTGCCCAGGGTCTTTACCTTGGTTAATTTTGACAACACCAAGAGCTGGAACTCTAAACCAACAATTCCAAAAATAGTTTCTTTGAAAACAAAGATGCAATCACAAATAGATGGGATTGAAAAGTTCCCTGGACAATGTCTCACGAGGTTATTTAAAAGCTAAAAAAAAAAAAAAAAGGTAATGAGCCAACTCATCATACCAGAGGTCTCAGGAGTAAACCACAAAAATGCATTTATCTCTTTGGTCGTACTTAATGTAAATTCTTAGTGTAGACTTCATCTGAGCCTGTCTTTATTGTGCATCTTGCCTGTATCAGTAACATTGGACTCAAATGACAGGCTCCCAAAGGGCATTCTTCTTACTTCATATCACATGTGAGTGCTAAGTAACAGCTTTCTCTGAGATAGGACTTTTCAATTAGAGAAGGTTCTGTATGAACTTGAGAAAGGATAGGGCTTCTTTGTGGTAATTTTAAAGGCAATTTCAGACATCCCCTTTCATTTCTTCTGAGCAGTAATGTCAGACCCTTACACAGGTACAGAGCTTTTACTGTATCATTGTTATGGTGCTATGGGTCTACCTTGTAGTATATCATTTAGTCTTGATTATAACCCTATGAGGAGCCCTGGTGGCCCAGTGGTTAAGAGCTACGGCTGCTAACCAAAATGTTGGCAGTTTAATCCACCAGCCTCTCCTTGGAAACCCTATGGGGCAGTTCTACCCTGTCCTACAGGGTTACTATGAGTTGTCTGCATCAACTTGACGGCAACAAGTTTTGTTTTTGGTTTTGGTTATGACCCTATGACTTTGTACACTTTTCATTATTTTACAAATGTTGAAATGGCAATACAGAGGGGTTATTGCCTAATGTCATGGAGTTAGGGTTGGGAGTGTTAGAGTTGAGATTAAAGCAGGAATAAAAACAGTCAAATAAAACAGGGAGTCAACTCCAGAGCTCATGTTCTTACCACTACACACAGCACTACTTGGAAACCTCTCCCATCCAGAATTTTCTCCTCAATCTCCCTCAGTATTCTGGACTAGATCTTTTACCTGCTTCAGTTTTCCTCCCTTTGGTCTACACCCTCTCCCACTGACACCTTCCCTTACCCCTGAACAAATCCCAATTGTAGAAAGCAAGAGATTCTTCAATATCAAACCAAAGAAAAGCCACAAATTAGAAATCATTTCTTAAAAAGAGCTGCTGAACTCCCCAGTCCACAAAAGCACATGCATTGCTTGCAAAATCAAAACAAAGAATTTCACCTACGTCCTAAAATTAAAGCAGAGTGTCTTTAACAGCTAGCATGCACTAAGAAAAAGTTTAAGCTATTTGTTATTTAATTTTATTTTCCTCTAGGGTTTACTACTGACACAGTAGCAATGCTACTTGATTTTCAGTGCAAATATATAGAATTTTCATTATATTGTAGGTAGAGTATATGATTTGGGACTAGCCTGGTTCTAATCTCTGTTTCTAATACTGTTTCTAAATGTCAATAAATTCTGTATTCCAGTAACTTTCAAATGAACATAAAACCACAATACAATTATAAATTGAGGACTGCGTATGTATAAATTATTTCAGTGAAAATAAAGAATGATCCTGAATGAATATATAGAAAAAGAGTTCACAAAGGGCTTCAGTTTATCAACTGAAGCAGCTACACAGCTTTATGAGAATGTGTACCTTTTTTCCTAGGGAGTAGGCCCATAACTTTCATCAGATTCTCAAAGAGGTTTATGTTATGGATCTAATTGTGTCCTCCAAAAAGATATCTTGAGGTTGTAACTCCCACTACCTGTAAATGTGATCATGCGTGGAAATGGGTCTTAGAAGCTATTATCAGTTAAATTAACATAGGTCGTATTGGGGTAGGGTAGTTCTTAATCCAATAGAATTGATGCCCTTATAAAAGAAGAGACACGGAGACAGACAGAGGGAAGACACCCATCCGAAGACAGAGGCAGAGATCCAAGGAGTCTACAAGCCAAGGAATGCCAAAGATTGCTGGTGGTCACCAGAAACTAGGAGAAAGGCATGGAACAGGTTCTCCCTCGGAGTACTCAGAGGACCAACAAGGCTGACACGCTGATTTCATCCTCCTAACCTCCAGAAAAGTGAGACAAAAATTTCTGTTCTTACAAGTCATCCTGTTTGTGGTACTTTGTTGTGGAAGTCCTAGGAATCTCACAGAGCCCATGATCTGAAATAAGGAAATACTTACACATGTGACAAATAAATACTTTTTAAAAATCTGTCTTAGCAGGTCTGCTCATCACATTCGATAATGAGAAGATAAATAGGAAATGTGCTGACTGAATTAGGATCCAAAGAAATTTTGGCAGGTAGAAGCAAGCAATTACATAAAGTATGATGATATGTAACAAGACTTAAGATCCTACATTTGGATCCAAAAAAACCCAAGTGCACAAAGGAGGAGGGATGCAGCATATGTTAATTAAAAAAAAAAAAAAAAAGACAGGAAGGTATAGTTCCTTTGAGTTAATTGTGTGATGTGACTTTCAAAAACTGAAAGTTTAATCCTTTAGCAATGATACAGGCTATTTGGTGTTGTGAGAATGCTTTTTAGTTGAAAAGACTTGGATTTAAAACCCATTTAGGACACTTGCTCAATGATGATATGGGTCAGTATCTTTAAGCCCTGTTTTCTTATCTGTAAAATGAGGATAAATAATGGTTTCCATCTGTGGGGCTCTTGTGGGGTTTAAAATGGCATAGGTGTACAACTGGCCTAAGTGACTGATAGTGAGTGCCAGGCAGGGATCATGCCTAGTTCCTATATATCTATTTGATATACATTGAACATTGTAAGTGTTCAATATATATATTTTTGAATCAACAAACTAAATAAATGATTTGTCTTACTATCATTAGAGGGAGCTCAAACATCAAATGGATATTTATGAGGGTGTTTGATGTCTCTTTCAATCCTGAGATTTGATCATTCTGCAACAGTATGGAAGAAAAGATAGTCCTTGCCATTCACTTGGGGTGACTGCAAAAATTCTTTCTCAAGATTTCAGCTTTAATATTCTGTCTCCTGCCCTCAAAATGAAGGGGACTAAAATAAGGAGGGATGTGACTCCAGAAAAGATTTTGTTCAATGCCTAGCATTCAATCTGAAACTGCTTTATTTAGCCTTTGCTGTCTGAATCTGCTTTCTGTCCCTCCTTCATATGAGTGGTGGTATAAGAACTCTATGTGCTCAGTGCTGCTTGAGAAAATGCTAAATGTAGATGGCACTGGTTTGGTCCCTTATGCTTTCAAGTCTAAGAGTAGGATGATAACACGTCCTCTTGCATACTGTTTAGGAACAAGAGTCTCTCTTCTTTTCAACCCTCCCTCCCATTAACATTCCCAGGATGGATAGGTTTAACATTTAGTAAAATCAACAAACACCATGGCTCTTGTATACAATAAACCATTTGTGCAAAAACTTATGAAACAAGGAAGAATGAGATGGATAAGAGATGTAAGGACACTGAAAGTTGGAAGAGAATGAGATTGCACAGACTAAGAAAATCAGTGAAGGCTTCCTGAACAAGCTGGCGTTTGAGTTGGCCCTGAGGATGGTAGAATTTCAATGGGTAGTTTTTGAGAAGGGATTACTCTCAGATGAAGAATGACAGGAGCAAAAGGGTGAGGTGGGAAAGCCCAGGAAGAGAGACTGGGAACAGTATATAATTCAGGTCACCTGGAATTTTTGGTATGGGATGAGGTGTGGAAGAGGGAAAGCTCAAAAAAGTACATTGGGATTGCAGGGTGTAACACCTTGAATGTCAAGTTATGTGTTTAGACTTAACATTTACTGCTTGGCAAGACAGTTAGCAGAAGATAAAAATGATTGACCTAATCCAATGCATAGTTACAGAGTGAATAAATAAACAATAAAAACATATCCCTTGCCATTGAATCAATCCCAACTCATGATGACCCCATGTGTCACAGAGTACAACTGCTCCACAGGGTTTTCTTGGCTGTAATCTTTACGGCTCCCACAAGTCTGTCAGTTTGTCGTATTGTGGGGGCTTGCATGCTGCTGTGATGCTAGAAGCTATGCCACCAGTATTCAGATACCAGCAGGGTCACCCATGGCAGACATGTTTCAGCTGAGCTTTCAGACTAAGACAGACTAGGAAGAAGGACCCAGCCATCTACCTTTGAAAAGAATTAGCCAGTGAAAACCTTAAGAATAGCAGAGGAACATTGTCTGATATAGTACTAGAGGATGAGCCCCACAGGTTGGAAGGCACTCAAAAGATGACTGGGGAAGAGCTGCCTCCTCAAAATAGAGTCGACCTTAATGATGTGGATAGAGTAAAGCTTTCGGGATCTTCATTTGCTGATGTGCCATGACTGAAAATGAGAGGAAACGCAGTAAGCACCAAAAGAAGATGGAAGGACTACACAGGGTCATTATACCAAAAAGAATTGGTTGATGTCCAACCATTTCAAAAGGTAACATATGATCAGGAAACAATGGTACTGAAGGAGGAAGTCCAAACTGCACTGAAGGCATTGGTGAAAAACAAGGCTCCAGGAATTAACGGAATACCAATTGAGATGTTTCAAAAAATGGATGCAGTGCTGGAAGTGCTCACTTGTCTATGCCAAGAGGAGATCCATATTTACACCTATTCCCAAGAGAGATGATCCAACTGAATGCAGAAATTATCGAACAATGTCATTAATACCACCTGCAAGCAAGATTTTGCTGAAGATCATTCAGAAGCAGCTGCAGCAGTATATCGACAGGGAGCTGCCAGAAATTCAGGCTGGATTCAGAAGAGGACGTGGAACCAGGGATAGCATTGCTGATGTCAGATGGATCTCGGCTGAAAGCAGAGAATACCAGAAAGATGTTTACCTGTGTTTTATTGACTGTGCAAAGGCATTCAACTGTGTGGGTCATAACAAATTATGGATAAGAATGAGAATTCCAGAACACTTAATTGTGCTCATGAGGAACCTTTACATCGATCAAGAGGCAGTTGTTGGGACAGAACAAGGGGATACTGCCTGGTTTAAGGTCAGGAAAGGTGTGTGTCAGGGTTGTGTCATTCACCATACCTATTCGATCTGTATGCTAAGCAAATAATCCAAGAAGCTGGATTACTTGAAGAACAATGGGGCATCAGGATTGGAGGAAGACTCATTAACAACCTGCATTATGCAGATGACACAACCTTGCTTGCTGAAAGTGAAGAGGACTTGAAGCACTTCATAATGAAGATCAAAGACCACAGCCTTCAGTGTGGATTGTGCCTCAACATAAAGAAAACAAAAACCCTCACAATCGGACCAATGAGCAACATCATGATAAATGGAGAAAAGATTGAAGTTGTCAAGGATTTCATATTACTTGGATCCCCAATCAATACCTATGGAAGCAGCAGTCAAGAAATCAAAAGATGCATTGCATTGGGCAAATCTGCTGTAAAAGACCCCTTAAGAGTGTTGAAAAGCAAAGATGTCACCTTGAAGATTAAGGTATCCCTGACCCAAACCATGGTATTTTCAACAGTATCATATGCATAAGAAAGCTGGACAATGAATAAGGAGGACAGAAGAAGAATTGACGCCTTCAAATTGTGGCGCTAGTGAAGAATATTGAATATACTGTGGGCTGCCAAAAGAATAAACAAATCCATCTTGGAAGAAGTACAACCAGAATGCTCCTTAGAAGCAAGGATGGCAAGACTATGTCTTACATACTTTGGACACATTGTCAGGAGAGATCAGTCCCTGGAGAAGGGCATCATGCTTGATAAAGAACAGAGTGAGTGTAAAAAAGGAAGACCCTCAACGAGACGGAGTGGCGCAGTGGCTGCAACAATAGGCTTAAGCGTAACCATTGTGGGTATGGCACAGGACCGAGCAGTGTTTTGTTCTGTTGTACGTAGGGTCTCTATGAGTCCGAATCAACTAGACAGCACCTAACAACAACAACAACTATCTTTATGGAAGTAGATCACCAGGCCCTTCTTCCATGGCACGGCTGGGTGGGTTTGAGCTGCCAACCTTCAGGTTAGTAGTTGAGTGGAAACAGTGTGTGCTATCCAGTGACCTTAAAGAGGGAATAGATCTTCTTACTTCACATTTCTCTCCCAACATGATCTTTTGCTCTATTTCTTACTCCTACATTATAATCACTGAGAAAATAGAAGGACTCACCTCATTTGATGCAATAGATATGGTCCTTGAAAATAAGTAATAAATGCGATATTGGCCAATTAAATTTATTTTTGGAATTTGCACATCAGAGAAAGTTAAAAAGAAAAAGAGTACAAAGGTAACATTATTTTATGTCAAAATAAATTATTTTATAAAATAAATAATATTCCCGTAAAGTGGATGTGGGAGAGACAGCTGGGTGTTTACCAAAATCTCTTTGGGAGCACATTAGACTATATGTCCCAGACTCCCTTGTAGGCAGGATGGGCGTGACTGAGTTGTAATGAATGGATTGAGAACAGAGGTGATATGTGTGTTACTTCTGGGCCTGGCTTGTAGACACCTCCCATGATGGCCCTGCATGCTCTTTCCCCTTCTGCAGTGTGCAGATGACAATGAAGTCAGATGGCATAGAAGTATCTCACATATAAGTGAGTCTAGAGGTAGGAGGCTATGGGCAACTCTGCAATGATCTTGTTCTTTCCTTAATGCTTGTGCCCCATGGTTGAGAAATGGCTGCAACAGCTCCAGATATCACAGCCCATGCAAGGGAACAAAAAGGGAAAAGGAAGGCAATACGTGCCTGTGTCCTTTTATCAGCAAAGCCAAGCCTTCCACAAATGCTTAGCAGAAATGATGTTGTCTTCTCAGCTAGTACTGTGTTACATGGCCACTCTGTCTACAAGGGAGGCTAGGAAGGGAAAAAAAACCTCTTCGAGCTAAAATCATTCAGGTTTTCTGTTGCTTGCAGCTGAACACACTCCCCACTGATTCATGTTGTAACCGGAATATTATTCTCCCCTTTTGCTGAGGAGAAAACAGAAGGAAGCTGCATAGTAGTAAATTCTGTTTCCTCATTTAAGATACACAGTCAACCCTCTGCCATGTTCTTGGCCCTGTGCTAAATGCTAGGACTAAAAACCAAAACCAAACCCGTTGCTATCGAGTCGATTCTGACTCATAGCGACACTATAGGACAGAGTAGAACTGCCCCCATAGGATTTCCAAGGAGCAGCTGGTGGATTTGAACTGCCAACCTTTTGGTTAGCAGCTGAGCTCTTAACCACTGTACCACCAGGGCTCCTGAGGCTAGGAATAGACAAATAAGAGTCCCCGCAAGCACGTATTACACAGTCTAGATTTCCCAAAGGGTTTCACCATAATCACACACACACATGCGCACACACACACACAAATTGATTTTAGTTCCATTTTCCTCTTTCTTCACAGTTTATCCATCTAAAATGAATGTCAGAACGGACATTTCAGCTTGATGTCAGGAGGGCACAAGGTCTGAGGAGAAAGAAACTTTGACTATGGCTAAAAGGGAGGAGGGGCTGTCTGGAAGCATTCAGGTGCTAACACTTACTTACCCAATGAGCAGTGGGATCCTTTGACTTCAGTGGGTACATACCAGAGCCCCAGAGATAAACTTGCTTCAGTCCTTCAGGATAGGTTTTTCTAAGCATTAATGCCAAACACGATGGCTCAGATTTTGGTCTCAGTTTCAAAGCATCACGTTCCTGAATAAGGAAACAAACTGTCACTTTAACTTTTAATGAATTAAAATCAGTTAAGAGTGCCTGGACACGATGCAAAGAAAAAGGCATACAGAATAACAACATGACTGTTCCTTTTAAAAGGTAGACTTCAGCCTGATGCTTAACTCTGTATAACCTTTTAAGAAAACGGAGTTCTCAAATCTCAAGCCTATCGAGTTGCACCTGGCACCTGAAGCTGGGGACACTCCTGGAGCTGGCTAATGTCAGCCACCTTAGGACTGTCAGGAGAGGCAAGCTGAGGGGACACCGCTGTATGCTAACTAGCTTTGCAAGGCACTCCAACATTCACCCTCCTCACCCCAACCAACCGAACACCTCTGACTCCCTCAAATGTGGTCTTGCTGAGTGCTTCCAAATTCGGGGTTATTAGAAAGGATTGAAGCAAGTGACCTGTAACGAGGAAGGAACCAGGGCCTTCTCTAAACCTCCTGAGAGGTCCCGTAATGAACCGGCCTCGCTCAGAGGCCTTTGATGCCGCCTTGGTGTGCTGTATGTGAGCTTTCTCCACGGTCATTTCCGCTGCACTTTGGGAGCACAGCACGAGGCCTGCTGTTAGAAGCAAGGTTTATTGCTGCCTTGCACACGTTTATTGGGTGGTATCTAAAACGTGGTGTCAAGTTATAGTAATCTGCTGTTCCGGGAACCTTTTTGAGAATTTCAGTGTTTCAGGAAATGGCCCTTTGAGAATTCTTCTGCTTCAGAAATGAAAAGTAATATATACACATATATATATTTTTTCATACTCTCATATATAATTTTCTGATTACTTGGTCAAGATGTACCATTTTTCTTTCAAGAGAAGCATTTATTCCTGAGAGAGATCATTCTTGGAATGTGCCACCTGCCTGGGGATATTATTTATGTGGATTGACGCTACATCAGCTATGTACATTTTATTCCCCAAGTAAATTTATTTGGCCTTGCTATTTACTTGGCCAAGCTAAAGCTTCTCTGGGTCATGTGAAAACAAATTAATATAAACTCCATGCAAATGTTTTTTTTTTTAGTTTGTCGAGAGGGGAGAACTCACTTGTAGTCGCTGTGATTGAATTGTGTACTGTGATTTACATAAGTTTGTTGTACAAACCTTCTGCATCCCCCTGCCCCCTTCCTCAATGCCTGGAGTATGCCTTACGTTGGGAGATGCTCAGGAAAGGTTTACTGATGGACTAGATAATGTTTAAACAGGTAAGTAAAAGGTGAAAAACGGTACTCACCAATGTGGTTTCCTTTTTTCCTGTTTGATGTTAAAAGACTTTATTAATTGACAGGTGGCTATTTTTTATATAAAAAAATATATATATATTTTTTCTTCTATGTATAAATGTATAAAGCTCATAGAATATAAAAAATGGCTGCTTGTCAATCGATAGTCTTTTAACATCATACAGGGAAATTTCGTTTGTGTGTATAAAGCACCGCACTGGATGAAGTGATTAGAAAACTGTCTAAGACCTGCTCCCTGACGTTAAACAAGATTCAGTCAGTCGAGGTGAAAAATGAGCACACAATTGCAAAGACAAATCCAGGGAACACAGTGCCGGTTCCTTTATGATCTCCTGGCCCCTACTAGGTCCGATACCTGTCTGTCAGCTTGTCGTGCTGCGGTGGTTCACATGTTGCTGTGATGCTGGATGCTACGCCACCAGTATTTCAAATACCAGCAGGGTCGCCCATGGTGGAGAGGTTTCAGTAGAGCTCCCAAATTAAGACAGAGTAGGAAGGAAGGCCTGACAATCTACTTCCAAAAATTAGCCAGTGAAAATCCTGTGAATCAGAACAGAATATTGTCAGATATAGTGCTGGAAGATGAGCTTCTGTCAAAATACACAGTGGCTGCAACGGTGGACTTGAGCATAGCAGTGCTTATGAAGACGACACAGGACAGGTAACATTTTGTTCTGTTGTACATGGAGGCACCGTGAGTCAACGCAGCAACTAACAGCAACAGCCCCTCCTCGTTCTTGACTTTCAATTTGATCCCTCACCGTTTCTCTCTTGATATCTTCTCCCTAGTCTTTCTGCATGGCCGGTCATCCTCTCCCTCTCCCTCAGGCTCCCTCTGCCTAGAGTGGCCACCTTTTCTCTCCTCTTCCTTTATTTCTGTCCCACTTTACCTTCCTCATTTCAGATTCTCAATTATCCTTTAGCTCCCAACTGCCAGCTTTGGCTTCAGTATCCCTAGTGCCCTACATTTATTTCTATTCACTGCAGAACTCTGGGGGACAACGTTCACGTCATTATTCTACTCTACCAAAAACAAAACAAAACAAAAAAACCCGAATCTGTCACCATCAAGCCAATTCGGACTCAGGCTGACCCTATAGGACAGAGTAGAACTGGCCCAAAGGGTTTCCAAGAGCCACTGGGGAATTTGAACTGCCGACATTTTGGTTAGCAGCCAAACGCTTAACCACTGCAGCACCAGGGCCCTTCTGTTTTAAGTGACAATCTGAAAAGACCATCTTCTGGCACTAAACTGTTTAAAGATGATGATGAACAAGACTATGCTCTCCTTACTTACAAAATGCCACAGATGTAAGGCTTGGATTACTCGTAACTCCCAAAGAAACGATTCCTTGTTTTAGCATTAGTTATGTAATTAATATCTCAGCTGCCTCTAATGTAGTCTAATAATGGTAATTCCTGCTTACTGGAAAGGTCGTATTTAAATGGATCATTGAACGTTCTCACTTCATTGGTGAGAAAGCTCAGAGTGAGTTTCTTAGAGAACACTGGTAAAAAAGGGATTAATTCAACAGCCTCCTAATATCTTTCTGCCTCCAGTCTTATTCCCGTTAACCATTCTCCATGTAATGGATCCAGGGGGATTTTTCTTTAAAGCAAAGTCTGAGCCATGAATGTTACTCTTCTACTCACAGCCCTCCACTGGTGCCCCGCTGTCTTAAGCACAGACTGCTATCTGCAGTCAATTCACCTGCAATAATCCCTCTTCCTGCTGGGCCTTGCATAGGCTGTTTGTAGTTTTAGCTGCCTTTACGTCAGTTCCAACTCATGGCAGTTCCATGTACAATGGAACAAGATGCTGCCCGGTCCTGTACCATCTTCATGGTTGGTTGTGGATTGCACTGTTGTGATCCACAGGGTTGTCATTGGCTGGTTTTCCCGAGTAGACCTCCTGGCTTTTCCTCCAAGGCCATCTTAGTCTGGATGTTCCACTGAAACTTGTCCGGCATCGTAACAACACACAAGCCTCCACTAGCAGACAGCTGGTGACTACGCGTGAGGTGCATTGGCCAGCAGTTGAACCCAGGTGTCCTTCATGGAAGACAAGAATTCTACCACTGCACCACCAATGTCCCCACTGAAGCTGTTTACTCCCCTTGTAATACCCAAGCCAACTCTTCCTTCTCCTTCATACTTTAAAAGAAAACAAAACTATTGTGGTAAAAAACTGTCATAGATTGAATTGTGCCCCCCCAAAATTTGTGTATTAATTTGACCAAGCCATGATTCCCAGCAGTGTGTGATTGTCTACCATTTTGTCATCTGTTGTGATTTTCCTGTGCGTCGTAAATCCTATCTATCTCTATGATGTTAACGAAGTGAGATTAGCGGCAGTTATGTTAATCAGGCAGAGCTCTATCTACAAGATTAGATTGTTTCTTGAGCCAATCTCTTCTGACATATCAAAGAGAGAAACGAACAGAAAGACAAGGGGACCTCATACCACCAAGAAAGCAGCTCAGGAAGCAGAGTGCAACCTTTGGACCCAGGGTTCCTGCGCAGAGAAGCTCCTAGTCCAGAGGGAAGATTAATGAGAAGGGCCTTCCTCAGAGCCGACAGAGAGAGAAAGCCTTCCCCTGGAGCTGACGCCTTGAATTTGGATTTCTAGCCTACTAAAACAAAACAAAACCCATTGCCTTTGAGCTGATTCCAACTCATAGTGACTCTATAGGACAGAGTAGCACTGTCCCAGATTTTCCAAGGAGCACCTGATAGATTAGAATTGCCAACCTTTTGGTTAGCAACATAGCTCTTAACCACTATGGCATCAGGGTTTCCTCTAGCCTACTAGACTGTGAGAAAATAATTATCTCTTTGTTAAGCCATCCACTTGTGGTATTTCTATTACAGCAGCACTAGATAACTAAGACAAATACATATAACATAAAAATTTCCATCTTAACCATATGTAAGTAAGTGTACAATTCAGTTGCATTAATTATATTCACAAGGTAGTACAGTCATCACTACTATTATTTCCAAAACATTCTGATCACCCAAATAGAAACTCTGTACCCACTATCCTCCACACATTTTAATGACTAATTTCTACTCAGCTTTCAGAATTTAATCAGAACATCACAGCTTCCTCTGGAAGCCTCCCCTTGTTTCCTCAAAGCTGGAAAGGTGTCTGCCCCCTGAGATCCTATTATATCCTGGACATCTCCCTCAGGTCTCTCTGTTGTGACTGTTAACTTGTGTGTCTCTAGCACCGTATAAGCCAGAGGCAAGAACTATTTCTTCTTCTTCATTGTATATCCACAGCTTATGCAGGCATGTGCATGCATCGAGCTTGCAATGAGAAAATGTTTGAGTGAGCAACTTACTTTCTGGGTCTTTCTGACTATGATTGTTCCTGTGACTCATAGCCACAAGCACAAGATTCACCCTTACAGCTGAGGATTGTATCTCTCTCATTTACATGGCTCTGAGGCTTGAATTCCCCTTTGCTTTCCCCCTGATCCTTGGGTTCCAGTTATTCTCTGGATTTCAGATCTAATCACAGTGTGAGGAGCTATTTATTCTGGCATCAAGATTTTAGGGAGGAAAGAAAAAGGTTCCAGGGAACTTCTCTGGTCTCTCTGAGCCTCTTCTTCACTCCCAGAATAGTAGAATGCTTTTCTTAGGATCTCTCTCTCATTTTTTGCTTCTTTTCCCTTCTCACAATGGGGTAAGATTAACATGAATTAACTGCTGTGATTAATAGGAACTGAAGCCGCTGCTGTTCCAAAAGAAGCCTCTTTCAGCACGTCTTAATCTTACCGAGTAATGCATATTATACAATAAAAATCACCAATATTTCAATGTTTGCCTTTTCTAATGAGCTCCTGATAGAGGTTAACTTTAGATGGTGTTGTGGCAATTAAGACAATCCAGCTATTTTCAAAACCATAGTAGTAGAAATTCACTAACAGTCAACCTCCTGGTCCAAGATTGATTGACTGGTTGACTTTAATGTTTACGAAATTTTGTAATGCTGTGTTTAACCTGAAGGTTTATCTTAAGGGAAAATGTACTTTTCATATTTAAACAAACCAGTTTTAGTTTCAAATATGGTACTAAAAAAACAAAACAAAATACTCAATTTCAATTCAAGGTGGTGAACAATTTGCTTTCTTTTGGTCTGGGCTCTGATTCAAGTGTCCCGATTCAGCTTACAGCAGAACTAACTAAACTAAGACTCAAAGGGAAAATTTTAAAGATGATTTTTATTGCTATGACATCATTATATAAAATGTTAGCATTTCATATTTTCCAAACAGAAACTTGGAAATAACAGAATGCAAGTTAAAAAAAAAAAAAGTTGAAACAATCCAATTCTCTATTTTTCTTTCCACTTTTTTTCTAACCAAGCTTTTTTTTTTTTCTTTTTGCCAGCTTTACTTTGCATAATAATATAAGATAAATTGTTTGAGAAAGATCCAATGGCTTAGATATAAGCCTCACTGGGCAATAAGAGGCCAAGTTCTAGGGCAGCATGCTTACACATCATTCATGTAAAAGTTTTCCTATTGCTGGACAATTGACCATGCTGGCCGTTTGTCAAATAAGTAAATATATGGAGGCCACTAGCCACTAGCCACTAGAGAATTGAAAATGCAAATCACTCCATGAATATCTATGTGTATCTGCAGAAAAATAGTACTAACTCGAAGCACGTATTCTAACAGTAATAGTATTGGCAATATTATTTCGGTATATTAAAGCTACATACCACCCATTTTAGTACTTACTTAGTTACTCTGACTCATTGTACAGATGGGATAGAACTGTGAACTTTCAAATATCTTGCTGGTATACCTTCAAAAGATTTTGGAAAACTATGAATTCTCTTGTAGATTTTTATTTGGCATCTAAAATGTTTCATTGTAATTTGAAATAGTTACCAAGGATATAATTTTTGCTGTAAATATAAATATTTCACTTTAGATTGCATTTAAAATAATGCTCTACAATTGATGACAGAAGCTGAAATCTACTTTTACAAATAAATATCAAATATAAAAAGGAAAATTTTACTGAAAATTCATCTCTTGGTAGATAGATGGGCATCCCCTCTTTAATTATTTAATGGATACAATGATGTCTATTGTTCTGTAAGCTCTAACTTATTGTTAGAAGGGGGCAGAAAGCAGTGAGAATCAATAGCAAAAAGAAGAGAAGGCACTGGACCACTACAAAGAATGAGGCTTACAAAAAATGGTTCATCATTTTGGTTAAGAATGTTATCTACAGGCAAATCCATAATGCGTCCTTGTTAGCGTATGCCAAGTCTAATAAATATACAGTAAAGAAAAGATAAATATGTAGATTAAATGTTGATGGCAATTTTTTTTTGGAAAAAAAAATCAAGAATGCTTCTCATGAGTCTGAATAAATGGCTAAGAAAAGATAAAATGTTTCACTTACCTCAATAAATACTCCTTTTATTTGAAAATGTAACGTCAATCTATAAGAAATAATCTTGAAACTTTTCATCTTGTCTTCTTTAAAACCATGCCAAATATGCAAATGATATACAGATTAAGACACAAAATGAATGAGAGTATGCACTAAGCTCTTTTTATGGTGACTGGGGAAAATGAAGACAGAGTAGGTTTTGCAGTAGAATGGATTTTCTCATCATGCTGTTTATAAATCTTGAATATTCTAATTCTAAGATGATGGATGGGTAGACAGGCAGAAAGATAAATAGATGATAGATAGAGACAGAGAGATAGATAAAAAGATAGATGAGGCAGAGAACCTTGTCATGAGTTAGCTGCCTGGATGAAATCAGGCATTGCAGCCTTCCTTATTTTTTTACTGACATAATTTGCTTTGCTTCCATAGGTGTATCCCTCTAGGTGGAACATTCTTTGACAACAGTAGAAGAAGAGAGTAGTCTAGAATGCTACAAATTTTCTGAATTCAGAATATTGTAACAAGGACTCAGATACCCTAATTCAAAGCCAGACTTTGCCCTTAGCAGAAATACATGTAAGACAAGGAAAGAAATGAACCTCTAATGTGAGTTTATGGTGCTTCATTAAAGGAAACCTCCCCAGCACACATATTTGGTAATGTCTATTATTTCCTGTTCTGGAGATTTTTACACCCCTGTATAGTGCAGCACAATAGGATTCTGGAGATTTTTACACCCCTGTATAGTGCAGCACAATAGAATTCAGAAAGGTGAGAATTATGTTTGATCTGCTATAACAGGGAAAAGAAGGATTCTGAACAGGGTCAGAGAATAAGAGAACCTGCCTGTTGCCGTGGACATAGGCGTATTCTCAGACACATCAGTTTTAAGAAAGAGTAAGCTTACGGAATTTGAGGATCTAGAAATTGTCTCCTTGAGTACTATCTATCACTGCGTTTCTCCTTGGAAAATTTCTCTTTACCCCTAGGGTACAAATAGGATTCATTGGTCCAAATAGTCAGAAAGTCTAGCAGCAGAGCAAGAATCAGAGCTGATTTGATTTAATGTTGGCTAGGCTTGGGAACTACCAATGGAGGAACTTGTAAACCCAAGTTGTCTCCCATACAACCAAGCTTCTGGGATGGCCAGTCCTTCCTTCAGAGTGACAGCCTCTAGTTCCTCCCTTACCAGTTGAGTAAAACTGCCCTGTTCTGGAGGGTGGTTGCTTGAGGATGGTTCTAACTCCTTCCATCTCCCATTATCCCAAGGGGAAAGAGGAAGAACACAAACGTCTGACTTCTACTTGTGGAGAGGGACATCTTAGAGCAGCAGGGTAAAAGACAACTTACTTTTTTCATAGATCACCTATAAGAACTTCAGTTTTCCAGTTTTTCCATCCCTACTAAGTTGTTGTTCCCTTTCAAAGCTTTTGGCCAGAGTCGTCACATCTCAGATGGATCTTTTTTTTCTGAACGTTGTGGAGTCAGCTTTCCTAACACCTGGGGGCTGAAAGGACCCACCTTTCCCCAGGGATGCTCACTCTCACTAGTGCTGGCCCAGATCTGGTGTCACCATCACACCACAGCAGGGTTTCAGCAGCAGCACCTTACTCTGAGCACATCAAAATAAGTATTATATTAAAAAAAAAAAATAGCACGGAACATTTGAGTGACAGTAGAAGAAACTTACTTGAAAAGATAAAATCCCTGTAAATGGGTTATTCTTATGTGAATGAAAGAAAAACCCCTTGGATTTAAATGGCTGTAAAGTTCGCTGCCTTTTATATTTGATGCTGATTATTGAGTCCTTAGGTGGTTCAATCGGTTAACACACTCAGCTGCTAACTGAAAGGTTGGCAGTTCAAGTCCACCAGAGGCACCTTGAAAGAAGGCCTGAGGATCTCCTCCTGAAGAATCAGCCATAGAAAAACCTATGGAGCAACACAGCAATTGGTCTCTACTCAACAGAGGAAGAAGGAAAGTCAGCAATAGCAGGAGGATATGGTGTGTGTGGCTAGTTGCCTCCATGAACAACTGCCTCCTTTGGCGTGAGGCCAGAAGAACTGGATGGTTCCTGGTTTCCACTACTGAACATTTTGATCAAAGATTCTATAGAAAAATTCTGATCAAAAGGGGTAAAATGCAGAAAAGAATTTCAAATTCTCATGGACTCTAGGCTTTCTTGAGCCATGGAGGCTGGATGAACCCCTGAAACTAGTGCCTTGAGGTAATGTTTAAACCTTAAACTAAAAGCACTCCCTGACGTTTTTTTAAAAAACAAACGACAGTTTAGTTTAACTAGTAAAGAATGCCTGCCTTGGGTACTGTTCTTTTTCAAGATCTATCTATGGGATCAAACAGCAGATTCGATAGGAACTGAGGGGACAGCGAGCTTGTATTAATGGGGGAGGAACAACTCAGAAAAAGAGGGTAAGGATGGTTGCACAGTGATCGCTGTCACTGAATTGTACAAGTAGAGACTGTTGAACTGGTGAATGCTTTGTTATGTTAATTCTCAACAAAAAAATAAATAAAATGAAAAAAAGAAAGAAAAAACCTGTGGAGCATAGTTCTACTTTGACACACATGGTGTCACCGGGAGTAGGAGTTGACTTCTTGGCAATGGCTTATCCAAAGGTACACCATTGCCATCGAGTTGATTCCCACTCATAGTGACCCTACGCGACCCTATGGGACAGAGTAGAATTGCCCCATAGAGTTTCCAGGTAGTGCCTGGTGGATTCCAACTGCCAGCCTTTTGGTTAGCAGCTATAGCTCTTAACCACAACGTCACCAGTGTTTCCAAAGAAAATCCTCAGGAGTAAGCCATTGTTTTTTCCACACTCTTTTTTGCATAGACCTCAGGTTTAATCCTGCCACTATGCCTTTAAGAGGCTTCCAATTTAAATGCTATTTGTTGGTACTGGGGCATTTTTATTAAAAAAAAAAAAAAAAAAAAGAAGCATTCTGGTTGCTGAAAAACACCAGATCGACACATTTTAAATGCTAAGCATTATGTTTGAATGCAAAACAAGGAGAAAAAGCCCACTGTCTATCCTCAAAAAATCTCTTGTTAATTAAGGAGGCTGGACGGCACTGGTTTTGGGTGGGATGTGCACCCAGGTAACAGTAGAAACCAGTCAACCCAAGGAAAAGAAAGGACTGTAGTACCACTCATTAAACTAGACCGGCTGCTTTATGCTCATTCTCTTTAATCCCACAATAAATTTATGAGGCAAATAGTTTTTATTTTATAGGTAAGAAACTTAATGTTTAGATGATTAATAACTGAAGCAAGGATGATTTAATTGATAAATGAAAAAGTTGAGATTCAAATCCAGGTCTCTTTTGAGAAAATAACATCCTGGCTATTTCCCAGCAGCCAACACCTATGCCCCAGGGGAATATGAATTCCTTGCTCAGCTGGTCTGGGGAGAAGGGATATTGGATACGAAATATGAAGAGACAAACTCTAGCTATTTGAGTTTTGGAAATCCTTTAACCTTTCCCTAACCCACTTTTTATCTACAAAACGAAGATAACTATATTGCCCTGTTTATCTTACAGACTTACTGAGCACACGAACTAAAAGGCGGACACTAAGAAGTTGTATAATATATAGAGCAATAACCAACGTTAAGAATTGTCTCACTCCAACACTTAGAGCTTACTGATGAGAAAATGAAGCAACAGGGGAATTAAGTGAATTAACTAAAATCAAATTATAAATTCTAAGTATTACTGAGACCTTCTAATTTCTATTCTCATGTTTTTCAAAGTATGCAAACCTGGCTTTCTACAGTGGAATGTTGTTGTTTTACTCCATCAAGTCGATTCTGACTCATTTCAACCCTATAGGACAGGGCGGAACTGCCCTCTAGAGTTTCCTATGTGGTAATCTTTACCAGAGCAGATCACCAGGCCTTTTCTCCCATGGAGCAGCTGGTGGGTTTGAAACAGACATTGCATTTGTCCCCATTCCTGTCATGCAATCTATGCAGAGAGACCACGTATAGCAATTATTAGTCCTACATGGTGGCATGTTTTGTTGTTAGGTGCCGTCAAGTCAGTTCCGACTCATAGCGACCCTATGCACAACAGAACGAAACACTACCCGGTCCTGAGCCATCCTCACAATCGTTGCTATGCTTGAGCTCATTGTCGCAGCCACTGCGTCAATCCACCTCTTTGAGGGTCTTTCTCTTTTCCACTGACCCTGTACTCTGCCAAGCACGATGTCCTTCTCCAGGGACTGATCCCTCCTGACCACATGTCTAAAGTATGTAAGACGCACTCTCACCATCCTTGCTTCTAAGGAGCATTCTGGCCGCACTTCTTCCAAGACAGATTTGTTCATTCTTTTGGAAGTCCACAGTATATTCAATATTCTTCGCCAACACCACAATTCAAAGGCATCAATTTTTTTTTCATTGTCCAGGTTTCACACGCATACGATGTAATTGAAAATACCATGGCTTGGGTCAGGCGTACCTTAGTCCTCAAGGCAACATCCTTGCTCTTCAACACTTTAAGGGTCCTTTGCAGCAGATTTACCCAATGCAATGCATCTTTTGATTTCTTGACTGCTGCTTCCATGGCTGTTGATTGTGGATCCAAGTAAAATGAAATCCTTGGCAACTTCAATTTTTTCTCTGTTTATCATGATGTTGCTCATTGGTCCAGCTCTGAGGATTTTTGTTTTCTTTATGCTGAGGTGCAATCCATACTGAAGGCTGTGGTCTTTGATCTTCATTAGTAAGTGCTTCAAGTCCTCTTCACTTTCAGCAAGCAAAGTTGTGTCATCTGCGTAATGCAGGTTGTTAATGAGTCTTCCTCCAATCCTGATGCCCCATTTTTCTTCATATAGTCCAGCTTCTCAGATTATTTGTTCAGCCTACAGATTAAATAGGTATGGTGAAAGAATACAAGCACACTTGAAGCACACCTTTCCTGCCTTTAAACCAATCAGTATCCCCTTGTTCTGTCTGAACAACTGCCTCTTGAACTGTGTAAAGGTTCCTCATGAGCACAATTAAGTGTTCTGGAGTTCCCATTCTTTGCAATGTTATCCATAATGTGTTATGATCCACACAGTCGAATGCCTTGCATAGTCAATGAAACACAGGTAAACATCCTTCTGGTATTCTCTGCTTTCAGCCAGGATCCATCTGATATCAGCGATGACATCCCTGGTTCCATGTCCTCTTCTGAAACTGGCCTGAATTTCTGGAAGTTCCCTGTGAATATGCTGCTGCAGCCGTTTTTGAATGATCTTCAGCAAAATCTTGCTTGCGTGTGATGTTAATGATATTGTTCTATAATTTCCACATTCGGTTGGATCACCTTTCTTGGAAATAGGCATAAATATGGACCTCTTCCAGTCAGCTGGCCAGGAAGCTATCTTCCATATTTCTTGGCATAGACGAGTGAGCACCTCCAGCACTGCATTTGTTTGGTGAAACATCGCAATTGATATTCCATCAATCCCTGGAGCCTTGTTTTTCGCCAATGCCTTCAGAGCAGCTTGGACTTCTTCCTTCAGTACCATCGGTTCCTGATCATACGCCACCTCTTGAAATGTTTGAGCATTGACTAATTGTTTTTGGACTTTGTAACATCTTTCAGAAATGTGAATTTAATTCAGCAAATTCAATTCAGGAACTGTGGGAAATTATATATGCGAATTTCCCAGGAAATACAAAATGATGATAATAATGACATTCATATAGCATCTATAGTTTGTATTTTCACACATAAGGTCTCATTTCATTTATTTCTTTATTCAAGCATTCCAAATATTTTTTTAAGAGCCAATATGTCCTAGGTCTAGAAACGCAAAGATAAATAATGAAGTTTGTCCTCTAGCAGCTTACAGTTCACTGTCTATTGTTAGGACCATTTGGTTTAGAGATCCATTCGACACTCAGATGCCCCCTGGAAAAAGTGCACATCCATGATCATAGAATTGTGCCTGTGACTCTAGAAGGTCCATGGGCCACCCCCCAGCAAAGACAAGTCTAGAGGTTCTAGGGATTTTGGAGCCCCAATCTTAACATTCTAAAGAGCAGCCCTGTACTGTAAATAGAGGGGTTGTTATAATTATCACCATTTTCTACAATAATAAAATAAAGTTTGCAAAGGTTAAGAAACTTACCCTGAGGCTTACAACTGATAAGTAGCAAAAGTAGAGGTGAATCCCGGTACTTCTATTTTCCTTTTCTAAATTATAAAATAATGCATGCGTACGGTATAGAAAAAAATCAAATAGCTCAGAAGGTGAAAAATGGAAATTACTTCTTAGTCCCCACTCTTTGCTACCACCCATTTGCATTTCTGATGGGTAATCATTGTTTATATTTTCTTTTTTGTTTTTAATTTTATTCCAGGATCATTTGTTGTGTGCATAGGGAAGCACGCCTACGGAAAACCAGTTGTCACTGAGTTAATTCTGACTCATGGCGACCGCATGTGTGTCAGACTACAACTGTGCTCCATAGGGTTTTCAGTGACTGATTTTTTAGTGGTAATTTTCCAGGCCTTTCCTCTGAGGTCTCTGGGTGGACTCGAACCTCCAACCTTTCTGTTAGCAGGTGAATGCATTAACCATTTGCACCACTCAGGCCTCCAAGCATGCCTGCATGGATGTGGTTATACATTACACACTTCCTGGACTTGATTTACTCAAGTAAGCATTTTTCCACATTAACATACCTAGGTCTACGTCATTCTCTTTAATGATGTATTATTATTTATTTAACCAGGCCACTATTAAAAGGAACTTAGGATGTTGTATTCTGCTTTTAAACTCCATGCTCTTTTCATCTCCCTGGAAGGGAATCTAATTGCACTGAGGAGCACAGGCTTAGAGACACTTTCCACCACTGCTTTTGTCTCCAAACGCTCTGGTTTGCTGCAGTGCTCTCCCTCCCCATCCAGTGCTCTTCATTCTGTGGGCAATCAGCAATATCCACGGCCCAAATCATTGTTTCCCACTTCCAACTCACCTGCAAAGAGCCAAGTTTTAATCTGGGTCTACATAAAGTAAGCACTTTCCACCAGACGGTGATGTTTGTTTTCAGAAATGTCTAGCTCCGTATTTATTAGGTAAAGAATTTTGGTTGCATGTGTCAGGAAATAAATTGGGTCAGCTTAAGCCGAAAGAAAAAAGGGAGGTGGGAGGGATTCAATGGCAGGACAGCAGTGTGTCAAAGAACCTGAGAAGTAAATGAACTCCAGGAGTAAGTTCTCTTTAGAACAATGCCATTAGTACGACTCACCTCAAGCAACTCTCAACTCTGGGTCTCTGGACTCCAAAATTCACATTCTTGGGGAGAATTGTTGTTATTCCAGCTTGAGTCCCACTTCTGGACCAACTAACTCTGGCCATTGCCAGGAATCACATGACCTAATGTGGAGGCTCCTGTTTTAACCAGGGGGCTGAGGCATGGGGTGAGGGAGGCAGTTCCTAGAAGAAGAAGTTGGCTTGATGGATACAAATAAGTGTCCGCTACACCATGCTTGGAAACCCTGATCCATAATGGTTAAGAGTTCGGCTGCTAACCAAAAGGTCGGCAGTTTGAACCCACCAGGTGCATCTGGGAAGCTCTGTGGGACAGTTCTAGACTGTCCTATAGGGTCACTATGAGTCAGAATCGACTCGACCATGATGGGTTTAGCTTCTTGAGTTCACCATACCCTTATAGAAGGTGATATAGAGATACTGACATAGCTGAGGAATGTTATCCTCACCAAGGGAGTGGTGACCTTCATCTTCTCAATTAAAAATAAAAAGATTCCTGGAGAGTGGATTCAGACTCATGGTGAACCCATGCGTGTCAGAGTAAAACTGTGCTACTTAGGGTTTTTAATGGCTGATTTTTTTTTTTAATTAACTTTTATTGAGCTTCAAGTGAACTTTTATAAATCAAGTCAGTCTGTCACATATAAGTTAATATACATCTTACTCCTTACTCTCACTTGCTCTCCCCCTAATGAGTCAGCCCTTCCAGTCTCTCCTTTCGTGGAAACTTTGGCAGCCTCCAACTCTCTCCATCCTCCCATCCCCCCTCCAGACAGGAGATGCCAACACAGTCTCAAGTGTCCGCCTGATATAATTAGCTCACTCTTCATCAGCATCTCTCCTACCCACTGTCCAGTCCCTTTCATGTCTGATGAATTGCCTTCGGGGATGGTTCCTGTCCTGTGCCAACAGAAGGTTTGGGGACCATGGCCGCCGGGATTCCTCTAGTCACAGCCAGACCATTAAGTCTGGTCTTTTTATGAGAATTTGGGGTCTGCAACCCACTGTTCTCCTGCTCCCTCAGGAGTTCTCTGTTGTGCTCCCTGTCAGGGCAGTCATCGATTGTGGCCGGGCACCAACTAGTTCTTCTGGTCTCAGGATAATGTAGGTCTCTGGTTCATGTGGTCCTTTCTGTCTCTTGGGCTCTTAGTTGTCGTGTGACCTTGGCGTTCTTCATTCTCCTTTGCTCCAGGTGGGTTGAGACCAATTGATGCATCTTAGATGGCCGCTTGTTAGCATTTAAGACCCCAGACGCCACATTTCAAAGCGGGATGCAGAATGTTTTCATAATAGAATTATTTTGCCAATTGACTTAGAAGTCCCCTTAAACCATGGTTCCCAAACCCCCGCCCTTGCTCCGCTGACCTTTGAAGTATTCAGTTTAACCCGGAAACTTCTTTGCTTTTGGTCCAGTCCAGTCCAGTTGAGCTGAACTTAATGGCTGATTTTTTGGAAGTAGATTGTCAGACCTTTCTTTTGAGGTGCCTCTGGGTGGACTCAAACCTCCAACCTTTTGGTTAGCAGCACAGCGTGTTAACTGTTTGCACCACCCCGGGTCTCGTCTCAATTTTAACACCCTGTTCAATATCTGGTTCAGGATATATTGTTCACTTCTTATTTGTATATGCTCCTGGCCCTGACAGTCATAAGGAATAAAAATGACAGAGGGATCCTAATTAATTACTAGTTAAATGGCCACCAAATAGTCCCCCTCTTTAAGGACAGGATACCTCAGAAGGAAATATTCGTGTTGATGATACAGTCTATGTGTTGGCTGCTGGTTTTCCCGTAGGTGAGTGTCAACTCTGTAACAGAATACATAGATTTGTTTGTTTTTCTTAACTATTGACTCTGCCGGCAGTGCATTGGTTAAGAGCTGGGCTGCTAACCAAAAGTTCTGCTGTTCAAATCTACCAGTCATTCCTTGGAAACCCTGTGGGGCTGTTCTACTCTGTCCTATAGGGTCTCTGTAAATTGAAACAGCTCGACAGCACACAACATACACAAGCTTCAAAAAATTCAGAAAAAAAAAAGCATGAAAATCACGAGCCGTCTCAAAATAGGAAGTTTTAATAATATTAATCCATTGGATGTTTTTGAAAATAAGTTTAATGTGTATTGACAAATAAGGTTTTGACATGAAGTTTTGTTTGAAAGCATTGAAAAATATATAACATTGTCCTCAGCTATCCAAATCCTTGGAAGTAATCACAGACATAGTCTAAAGAAAACCATAAAGTAACTGGAAATTCTTGAATGAGATACTGTGATTTGAAAATTCAGCTAGGAATTGTTACAGAAATTGTTCTGCACATGCTGTTGGAAAAGAGGCCTAGGGCTGAGGTTAAGAGTGTGCATTCATAGCACCAAGGGTAACTTGGCTCAAATCCTGGCTCTGCCTCTTGTTAAGAGCAGTGAGCATAACTTGGCCCAGGATTTGATAATTTTATGCAACATCATTCACAATTTTGAGACATAAAGTGACGCTGTAGATGTATCAGTTCAGTAATGAATAACCTAAATGTCTATGACCTGGTTCTTTAGAGCTTTGAGTGTGGTTCTTGAAGTAATACATAAAAAGTAAACAATTGTTAAGGACTGTATTGCTGTCATGATTAAAGTAATATGTCACTTGGAAGACCTAAAATGCTAAGAACACAACAGCCTAGACTCTGGAGAATTAATTTAAAAAATAATGATAAAATTTATACTCTAATTTCTAATATTCTTTTTCTATGGTAGGGAGTTCAGTTCTAAACTTAAAAATGTCTTCAACCTTTAAGTCCTCTAATTTTTTCAAAGGTTCTTTTGAAATCTAAACCTTTCTGTTAATATATATATATATCAATAATTTACATATATGTCATTTGTCAATACATATATAGTATGTATATAAGCCATTTGTCAATTCCAGTAGTACAAATTATTGAGATATTGACATGGCATTAACTTGTTGCTGTTAAGTTGATTCCAACTCATAGCGACCCTATAGGACAGAATAGAACTGCCCCATAGGGTTTCCAAGGAGCAGCTGATGGGTTCGACCTGCTGACCTTTTGCTTAGCAGCTGAGCTCTTAAGCATAATATTCTAACCATTTTCCAAAGACATTAATTCCAGTCCCAGATTTATTCAAGTTTATTTTGGACTGAAAATAAACTGTTTTTTGGAAAACTTGTGCCAATTTTTTACTTTTTATTTTTACATGAATTCAGCACATATCTTTGACCGTGAATTTGAACTTCAGCGAGTGCTGTGTCTTTGAAGCCAGAAAAGAAATGCATCAAATAAAGGACTTTATGTTTGATTAAGCAATAAAAATCTATCAAGTACAGGTTAACAAACCCAAACCAAACCCGTTGCCATCAAGTCCATTGTGATCCATAGCGACATTATAAAGAGTAAAACAACCCCAAGGAGTGGCTGGTGTATTCCAACTGCTAACCTTTTGTTTAGTAGCCTGAACTCATAACCACTGTGCCACCAGGGCTCCACATGTTAATAATGACTTGAAAAATCCACCTTTACATACTCTTGTATCGGAATTACTAAAAAAAAATTTTTTTATATAGCCAGAGGGTTACATAGCCAGATGTTGTTCTATAATTTCCACATTCAGTTGGACCACCTTTCTTGGGAAAAGGCATAAATATGGATCTCTTCCAGTTAGTTGGCCAGGAAGGTGTCTTCCATATTTCTTGGCATAGATGAGTGAGCACCTCCAGCACTGCATCCAATTGTTGAAACATCTCAATTGATATTCCATCAATTCCTGGAGCCTTGTTTTTCGCCAATGCCTTCAGAACAGCTTGGACTTCTTGCTTCAGTACCATCAGTTCCTGATCTTATGCTACCTCTTGAAATGGTTTAACATCGACTAATTCTTTTTGGTGTAATGACTCTGTGTATTCCTTCCATCTTCTTTTGATGCTTCCTGCGTCATTTAATATTTTCCCTATAGAATCATTCACTATTGCAACTTGAGACTTGAATTTTTTCTTCAGTTCTTTCAGCTTGAGAAATGCCGAGCGTGTTCTTCCCTTTTGGTTTTCCATCTCCAGCTCTTTGCACATGTCATTATAATACTTTACTTTGTCTTCTCGAGAGGCCCTTTGGAATCTTCTGTTCAGTTCTTTTACTTCACCAATTCTTCCTTTTGCTTTAGCTGCTCGATGTCTGAAAGCAAGTTTCAGAGTCTCCTCCGACATTCATCTTGGCCCTTTCTTTCTTTCCTGTCTTTTCAATGACCTCTTGCTTTCTTCACGGATGATGTCATTCAACAACTCGTCCAGCCTTCAGTCTCTAGTGCTCAGTGGGTCAAATCTATTCTTGAGATGGTCTCTAAATTCAGGTGGGATATACTCAAGGTCATATTTTGGCTCTCGTGGACTTGCTCTGATTTTCTTCAGTTTCAGCTTGAACTTGCATATAAGCAATTGATGGTCTGTTCCACAGTCAGCCCGTGGCCTTGTTTATGCCTATTCCCAAGAAAGGTGATCCAAATGAATGTGGATATTATAGAACAACATCATTAATACCACACGCAAGCAAAATTTTGCTGAAGATCATTCAAAAACGGCTGCAGCAGTATAGCGACAGGGAACTGACAGAAATTCAGGTCGGTTTCAGAAGAGGATGTGGAACCAGGGATATCATTGCTGATGTCAGATGGATCCTGGCTGAAAGCAGAGAATACCAGAAGGATGTTTACCTGTGTTTTATTGACTATGCAAAGGCATTCGACTGTGTGGATCATAATAAACTATGGATAACACTGAGAAGAATGGGAATTCTAGAATACTTAATTGTGCTCATGAGGAACCTTTACATAGATCAAGAGGCAGTTGTTCAGACAGAACAAGGGGATACTGATTGGTTTAAAGGCAGGAAAGGTGTGCTTCAGGGTTGTATTCTTTCACCATACCTATTTAATCTGTAGGCTGAACAAATAATCCGAGAAGCTGGACTATATGAAGAAGAATGGGGCATCAGGATTGGAGGAAGACTCATTAACAACCTGCCTTATGCAGATGACACAACCTTGCTTGCTGAAAGTGAAGAGGACTTGAAGCACTTACTAATGAAGATCAAAGACCACAGCCTTCGGTATGTATTGCACCTCAGCATAAAGAAAACAAAAATCCTCAGAGCTGAACCAATGAGCAACATCATGATAAACGGAGAAAAGACTGAAGTTGTCAAAGATTTCATTTTACTTGGATCCACAATCAACAGCCATGGAAGCAGCAGTCAAGAAATCAAAAGACGCATTACGTTGGGCAAATCTGCTGCAAAGGACCTCTTCAAAGTGTTGAAGAGCAAAGATGTCACCCTGAAGACTAAGGTACGCCTGACCCAAGCCATGGTATTTTCGATCGCATCATATGCATGTGAAAGCTGGACAATGAATAAGGAAGACCAAAGAAGAGTTGATGCCTTTGAATTGTGGTGTTGATGAAGAATATTGAATATACCATGGACTGCCAAAAGAATGAACAAATCTGTCTTGGAAGAAGTATAACCAGAATACTCCTTAGAGGCAAGGATGGTGAGACTGGGTCTTACATACTTTGAACATGTTGTCAGGAGGGATCAGTCCCTGGAGAAGGACATCGTGCTTGGCAGAGTACAGGGTCAGCAGAAAAGAGGAAGACCCTCAGCAAGGTGGATTGACACAGTGGCTTCCAGAATGAGCTCAAGCATAACAAGGATTGTAAGGATGGCGCAGGACCGGGCAGTGTTTCGTTCTGTTGTGCATAGGGTTGCTATGAGTCGGAACCGACTCGACGGCACCGAACAACAACACTTTGGAAGAATGGAAATAATGGAAATGCTATAAGGCAATGGGCAGAGGAGTAGACTCCAGAATTCCCAATTTAGATCAGAGCTTCTTATAGAGATGCCCTCGGGAAACTGCTTTCTCTCTACTGTTGTCCAATGAGAATGTGAGAAGGTTAAATTTATTCACCCTCCCAGGTAAAGAATTCAGGAAACCACACTCCTGGAGTTCCCCTGGCCACTAGGGGGCTCCAACCACACAGGTGATACTTTGTTGTAGGTTCCCAGGGTCTACAACAGTGTGTTTTGAAAGCTATCTATGAAACTAATGTATTTTTGTACATTTTAGTCATACAATAGAGTTAGTGTTAGGAACACTAACCAAAAAAAAAAAAAAAGATGAAGTGATTATATTTCCCTCTGCTTGCAGATCTTTTCCCAACTGTATATAATTTACACAGGTTGGCAATCTACAAAATTCTTTGTTAGCAGGTTATAGTGAGCATTATTCTTAACTTTGTTTCTTTACCCTCTTGTTCCTGAGAACAATTTCATCCTTCTTCTCTTCTTCACGAAGCTTACGAAGAGAAAAGAGAAATTAAACTACTGTAGAAGACAGGAAGCTTTGCTTTTTTCCACCCTTCCTCTACTGATCTACCACAAACATGTTTCCTCAGATGCTTCTTAAAAATATAGATAGACATGATGTAAAGTTATTTTTTGGATCCAAACTCAAGACTCATGCTCTGACAATGGAACACAACTTTGAAAGGAAAAATATGTTGTCACCATATACCAAAAAAAAAACCACACGTTGTCACCATATATTGCCTCCTAACTTCTCAAGCATAGGCCAACTATTTCTAAATACATTAAAGTCGGAATCTATCTATTGCTACTTACCTTAACCATTGCCGCTGAGTTGATTCCAACTCATAGCGACCCTATAGGACAGAGTATAACTGCCCCGTAGAGATTCCAAGACTGTAAATCTTTACAGAAGCAGAGTGCCACGTTTTTTTCCTGTGGAGTGGCTGATGGGTTCGAAACCCTGGACTTTCAGTTAGCAGCTGAATGCTTAGCCACTGCATTACCGGGGATCCTTCCATCTATTGCAGGCTTGTGGAAAATTCTTTGCGTGGCCTTGAGACTCAAACTCAGACGTGGGACTGGTAAAACTGCCAGAAGAAGCCCCGAAGTTTAGCTTTTCCACTCTATATTTTTAGGTTGTACCTCCTGGACTGACATTATGGACTCCTGGGTATAGAAGTTTGATTCTGAGTGAGCTTTCGTCTGTGTGTAAGAGAGGAAGTTTCTCTAGGCAGAGAGTGAGGTGAGAGTTTTTTTCTGCTTTCCTTTCAAAATAAGGTGATTCTACCAGCCCAGGGGCAAGGACTAGAAGGCAGGAGGGGACAGGAAAGCTGGTAATAGGGAACCCAAGATTGAGAAGGGAGAGTGTTGATATCTTGTGGGATTGTTAGTCAATGTCATAAGAAAATATGTGTACTAACTGTTTAACGAGAAACTAGTTTGTTCTGTAAACCTTCATCTAAAGTACAATTAAAAAATAATAAAAATAATAAGGTGATTCTACTTTGGAGATAGAAGACCCTGGGTGGTGCAGTTAAGCACTTGACTACTAACCAAAAGGTTGATGGTTTGAACCCACCTAAAAGTATCTTGGAAGAAAGGCATGTGATCTGCTTCCCAAAGGTCACGGCCTTGAAAACTCAACAGCACTGGTGGTATTTTGGAGATAAAATATTTATTTTCTCTATCAGTTCTTTGGTTGTTGTTGTTGTTAGTTGTCAAGTTGATTCTGACTCAAGATGACCCCATGTGTGCAGAGTAAAACTGCTCCATAGGTTTTTCAAGGCTGTGACTTTTAGGAATCAGATCTGTCTTCCAAGGTGCCTCTCAGTGGGTTTGAATTGCCAACTTTTGGCTAGTAGTTGAGCACTTAACCATTGCACCATCTATGACCTCCTGTATCAGATCTTTACAGGGTATATTTATTACCAAAGTACAGCTACATTGACCCCTCCCTTCCATCACTGAGGGAGGGAAAACCCACAATTCAGCTTGAATGGCCTGGATAATCCAGGATACCCTATTTTTACACAAATAACATGCACTTTCTGCTTTTGTTTGCTGGCTGCGCCCTCCCCCCATAAGGTATTTTCATAAGCAAGCTATGCTAATTTTTTTTTGCAACAACATGTAGAAGAGGATTGGTGTGGTGCTGCATGTGAGGGTGCATTGTGGGAGGAGGGCACAGCCAGCAAACAAACACAGAATATGTGCGTTATTTGTGTAAAAATATGGTAATATCATTTTATTTGAATCTGTTGCGTAACCAACGGTATGTGGGAGTAGAAGTTTACTACAAGGCCTCTTTCTTATCTCCTGGCCATGAAACAGAATCACACTAATTACATTAGAATACTAATTGGTCTCTGGTTGAGTTATATATATATTTCAGCCTGATGGACGGGTAAAAAGATTTTTCCTTATTTTATAAATGCTGGCTCATTCAGGAGTAGGGTTTGCATCTATCAATCATCTCTATACATATTTTATGGTACTGAGATAGATGAGAAAAAACAAAGAGTAGATTGCAGATTTTGAACTGATTTAAAATTTATTACTAATTTATTAAACTCCTTACTAAATGTGGTGTTACACTATACTTGATGCCATTTAAAAAATTCACAAAATGTGTTTCAAATACTTTCTTGACCAAAGATCATAATCAGACATCTCACCCAATTTATGGATTTTAATTTGTCCATTTTGCTTTAAGCAATTGACATCACCCTTGATCTGAGAAGATTCTGAAACAGACTAAAATATACAGACAGAGGAACCCAATTACCTTCTCCTAAATGCCACTGCTGGGATGCCCCCCAAAAGATTTGTGATGGCCAACAGAAGCATTATTCAAACACGGTTTAAAGATAATTGAGGAGAAGAACATTTTATATAATTGAAGCCCACCCACCCATTGCCGTCGAGTCAATTCCGACTCATAGGACAGAGTAGAACTGCCCATAGAGTTTCCAAGGAGCACCTGGTGGATTAGAACTGCCAACCTCTTGGTTTACAGCTGTAGCACTTAAGCACTACGCCACCAGGGTTCCCATAATTGAAGCAGCAGGTAACTATCCCTTGATAACAATGATGGAAACTCTATGGGGCTGTCCTACTCTGTCCTAGAGGGTCACTGTGAGTCGGGATTGACTCAACGGCACTGGGTTTGGGTTAAGGAAGATTTCTCTATATCTGTTACCTTCTTCACCTTTTTTCCAAAAGTTAGTTACGAAAGTGTTTTGGAACCATTTGTAAAGATGAAGATGAATGTTTTCATTTGTAACTCTCATCTCACTTCTTGGTAGAGTTTTCGCTAGTTTTAAGCTGAAATTTGTTCATCTAAGCTGTGTGAGCTGTGAAAGGGAGGAAAACTGCAGGGAAGGCAAAGGGAAAGAAAGTTGGTGGGAAGAAAGAGAGGGGTGGTGAGATGCCATCCAAGAAGACTTTCTACTTGAAGAAAGTGCTGTCGTCCTAACAGAAAATGAATCATATATAAACAGGAATGACACCATAAATCACTTCTCTTTTCGCTAACGTTCAAAGCCACAGGGTCTGTCTGCTGTTGTATCTATTCTAAATCAAGCTCACGTGTAATATTCCACTGGTTTACTGTGCCAAAGAGTAAGAGAGAATCTGACAATAAATACACATTGATTTGGCCTGTGAAATATATGTTACCACAAAAATCGAGACAGTTTGGGCTGTAATAAACTCTGAAGTTATGCCTTTTATAATTCTTTGTGTTTCTATTAAATATTATGCATGGGTCCTTATGTTAGCTCCAATTTAATGTTATGGTGAACTACTGACTGAGTAGATCTGTTTGCCATGTAGGTTATAGGTATCTGTTGAATATCAGGGAATGTAATCAAGTGATTTGCCAAGAACTCCATCAAAAAGGTGTCCTGTGCATTTTTCTGAGTTGAGAACACTACCTCAGAAGTATCAACCTACTTACAGTAATGCATCTGAACTGGAAAGCACAGTGATCAGCCCAAGCAAATAGTGTCATAAACATACAGATATATTCCTCAGTTATCACAATTCCAATAAAATCTCTTATATTCCGGTTTCAGAACTTTGGAATTCCAACTCAAACTCTCTGTGAATTTGATTCTTTTCATATCTCAGAATCTGCATTAGTTTCCTAGGGCTGCCATAACAAAGTACCACAAACCGGATGGCTTAAAACAAGAGAAGTTTATTGTTCCACAATTCCGGAGGTTAAAATTCTGAAATCAAGGTGTCAGCAAGGCCATGCTCTCTTTGAAAGCTCTAGCGAGAGGCCCTTTCTTGCCCCTTCCTACTTCCTATTGGTTCTTGTAATCGTTGGCATTCCTTAGCTTGTAGCTGCATCACTCCAATTTCTGCCTTCCATCTTCATATGTGCAACGTACCTCTGTGCCTCAATGTCTGTTTCTCTTCTACTCTTTTTATAATGACACCAATCATATTGGATTAGGACCTACCCTGCTCTAGTATGATCTCATGTCAACTAATCGCATCTGCAAAGACTCTATTTCCAAATAACATCACATACATACTAACTGGAGGTTAGGGCTTCAACGCATCTTTTTGAGAACACAATTTAATTCATAATATGACCTAAGGTGCTGACGTGAGTTTTGTGTAGAATATAAAGGAAGTGAATAATCTTTAAGGACGAGTGAATTTCATTTGGTAGGAAAGATCTATAATTGAAATCTTTCCTGGGCTAGAAATAAATAGTATGACAGTTCAGAAACTGGGACTGTGTCTGCATGGAACCAAGTATTCAACTGCTGTTTTTGGTTTTCTTTTTCCTTTTTAATTTAGTCAACAATCCAGATATTCTTTTTTTTTTTTTTTTTTAATTTGGTCAACAATCCAGGTACAAATTTTAAGAAATATGGGTGTAATTTGGAAACCCTGGATGTGTAGTGGTTAAGAGCTACAGCTGATAATCAGAATGTTGGCAGTGTGAATCTACCAGCCGCTCCTTGGAAACCCTATGGGGCAGTTCTACTCTGTCCTGTAGGGTTGCTATGAGTCAGAATTGACTTGACGGCAACGGGTTTGGTGTTGGTTTGGTATGTGCAATTTACTAGTTTCATAAATGTTTTCATCATACTAGCTTTTAGATGCAACTACAATCTAATCTGTTCTTCAAAAACATTCCACTGAATTGTTGTTGTTGTTGTTGTGCCGTACAGTTGGTTCTGCCTCGTAGGGAACCTTATGCACAGTAGGAGTAAACACTGCCTGGCTCTGTGCCATTCTCACAATCATTGCTATGTTTGAGCACATTGTTATAGCCACTGTGTCAATCCATCTCACTGAGGGTCTTCCTCTTTTTCACTGGCTCTCTACCACGCATGATGATGCCCTTCTCCAGGAACTGATCCCTTCTGATAACATGTCAAAAGTATGTGAGACACACTCTTGCCATTCTTACTTCTAAGGAGCTTTCTGGCTATACTTCTTCCAAGACAGATTTGTTTGTTCTTTTGGCAGTCCATTGTATGTTCGATATTCTTCACCAACACCACAATTCAAAGCAACTTTCAGAATCTCTTTTGACATCCATTTTGGTCTTTTCTTTCTTTCTTGTCTTTCTAATGACCTCTTGCTCTCTTCATGTATGATGTTGTTGATGTCATTCCACAACTAATCTGGTCTTCCGTCATTAGTTTTCAGTGTGTCAAATCTATTCTTGAGATGGTCTTTAAATTCAGGTGAGATATATTCAAGGTCATACTTTGGTTTTTGTGGACTTGTTCTAATTTTCTTCTGTTTCAGCTTGAACTTGCATATAAGCAATAGATGATCTGTTCCGTAGTCAGCTCCTGACCTTGTTCTGACTGCTAATATTGAGGTTTTCCATTGCCTCTTTCCACAGATGTAGTCAATTTGATTGTTGTGTATTCCATCTGGCAAGGTTCACGTGTAGAGTAGCTGTTTATGGTGGTGAAAAAAGGTTTTTGCAATGAAGTCATTGGTCTTGCAAAAATCTATCACATGATCTCTGGTGTCGATCTATCACCAAAGCCATATTTTCCAACTACAAATCCTTCTTCTTTGTCTCCAATTTTTGCATTCCAATCACCAGTAATTATCATTGCATATTTGATCAATTTCAGACTGCAGAAGTTGGTAAAAATCCTCAGTTTCTTCATCTTTGGCCTTAGTGGTTGGTGCATAAATTTGAATAATACTCATATTAACTGGTCTTCCCTGTAGGCACATGGATATTATCCTATCACTGACAGCATTGTACTTCAGGATAGATCTTGAAATGTTCTTTTTGATGATGAATATGATGCAATTCCTCTTCAATTTGCCTTTCCCAGCATAATAGACCATATGTCTTTCTGACTCAAAATGACCAATACCAGTCCATTTTAGCTCACTAATGCCTGGGACATTGATGTTCATGTGTTCAATGTCATTTTTGACGACTTCCAATTTTCCTAGATTCATACCTTATACCTTCCACATTCTAATTATTAATGGATGTTTGCAGTTGTTTCTTCTCATTTTGAGTCATGCCGCATCAGCAAATGAAGGTCCAGAAAGCTTGACTCCATCCCCATCATTAATGTGGGCTCTAATTTGAGGAGGCAGCTCTTCCTTAGTCGGATTTTGAGTGCCTTCCAACCCAAAGTGCTGATCTTCCAGCACTGCATCAGACAATGTTCTGCTTCTATTCATAAGGTTTTCATTAGCCTGTTTTTTTTTTGTTTGTTTTTTTTTTTGTTTTTTTTCAGAAGTAGACTGCCAGGTCCTTCTTCCTATCTTTCTTAGCCTAACAGCTCAGCTGAAGCTTGTCCACCAAGGGTGACCCTGCTGGCATTTGAAATACTGGTGGCAGAGCTTCCAATATCACAGCAACACGTAAGCCACCACAGTAGGACAAACTAACAGACACGCAGTGGTTCACTGAATTAGGTGAGTATTGTGCCACCTTTTAGAGTTGTCCAAATTTGGGGGGAAAAATTATACATTTGTGTGCATGTATGTTTTATATTTCTCTGCTTTGCAGCTAGATGTCAACACATAGTCTTAAAATCATGCTTTAAAAATGAAATTTTATTACATATTTAGTTCTCTGCTGGTTTATTTAAGCACCATGTGGAGTGAGGTGGTTGGTAGTTTTAGGTGTACATTTTCTTCATATGAATCCATGGCAACTTGGAATAAAGTTTAAAATGAGAAACAACTTTACTTGCTGTGAGCAAGAGCCTCCCAGCCCTGATAATGGAGCTCTTCAGCTGAGACTACCCAGGCATTTGTTCCATACCTGGCCCTATGGAAACTTGCCTACCCATTGGAAAGAATATGTGTCATAAAGCTGTTGCTATCAGGTTGATTGTGACTGGTAACAACCCTACAGGGTGGGTGAGAACAGTTTGACAGAATTTCCAAGACTGCCATACCTTTCTCCCCTGGAGTGGCTTGTGGGTTCAAATTGCCGATCTTTCAGTTAGCAGCTGCTGAGTGCTTAACCACTGCACCACCAGGGCTCCTTCATATGTGTCATCCATGCAGAATCCAATTCTACTTCGAGCTTGACCAGCCTTCTGCAAAACTGTGATGCCAGCTACCTGTCTTCAGGCTGCTCACCTTCTTTCCTGTGCCTCTTCTGTGCATCAACATCCAGCTGGTGACAGATGACTCACGTGTTAACACAGTATTCGTGTTGTAAAGGCAGGGATATCCAAAAATCCGTTCCCTGCTCAGCTTGTAGAGGCTAAGGGAGAAGGGAGAAGGGCTGCCCAGAAGAGGGCAATCCAACATATGAATCCATATGAACCATGTGCTTTCCTATGTTATGGCTCATATCATATTTCATCATCTTTCTCACCCATTGGACTGTCGCCTCTTCATGGATAGGGTCCATGATTTAGTCTCTTTGTTATCTCTTGCATCAGCACAGGATCAAGGTTAAAGGGGGGCTTCTTAGTGTTTGTTGATAAATGAATGAATGAGTGGCCTCTACTGTTAATTTCAGACAGTAACCTCAGTCCCCCTCAAATACTTCATAAAGTTACTCTCTTGTTTATGTCCTGCATTTAACACTTACCAACACTCCGATGGGAGTACTCAGGGGAATCCACATCAGTAAGTCATTGGGAAATAGAGACAACGTGAATGAACAAGACAGCTACCAAATTGTTGTGAAGGAAGCGGACTGTCACAGCTGATTCCAGGCCCTCATGTCTTAGTCTTCTAAGGTTAGTACTATTTTTTCTCTTTGATTTGACTTTAGTTTCTTGTCATATAAAGTGAGCTGGAAAACTATGGCCCCTGGGTCAAATTGAGCCTGGCACCTCTTTTTGTCTGTACCTGAAAAACCGTTGCCGTCAGGTGGATTCCCACTCATAGCAACCCTATAGGACAGAGTAGAACTACCCCTTAGGGTTTCCAAGGCTGTAATCTTTACAGAAGCAGACTTCCACTTCTCTCTCCTGCAGAGCAGCTGGTGGGTTCGAACGACCAACCTCTCAGTTAGCAGCCAAGTGATTAACCACAGTACAACCAGGGCTCCTTCTGTTTTTGTCAATAAAGTTTTATTGGAATGCAGACAGGCCTACTTGTTTACTTATTACCTATGGCAGTTTACATGCAACAACAGCAGAATTGGTTAGTTGCAACAATAACCCCATGGCCTACAAAGCCTAAAATATTTACTATCTCTCCCTTTACAGAAAACATGCCAACTCTTGAGATACAGCAAATCCGGTGTTAAAAGTTTTCATTGAGTTTTTTTCAGTTCCTTGACCTATTCAAGGAAGGTTTCAAACCATAGCATAATGCTTATGGAGTGAAGTCTCAGGCAGCTCATGATCAAATCCTAGTTCTATCTTTTGCAGTCTGTATGACCTCAGGCAAGTTACTTGTGACATCCATGGGAATGCCTGCTCAGACCTCCTCCAGGGGAACCTACTGTGGGTAACATACCTAGCTGGCAGCCATGAATTCTGCACCTTCGGATCCAGTACCACACTAGTGCCAAGACCACAGGTGTCTCGGGCTATTCCCAACCAATGTCTGAATTTGACAGGGCCAGTGGTGCTGCCATATTCCTTCCCTACCCAGGACTCTTCCAATGAGTATTTTGTTTGTTGCCTCCCCGTTGGTCTGGTTGAAGCCAAGACCAAACTGTGCTGTGGTCTGAGGCTCTTCCTACTCTTTCTTTCCCTCTCTTCTTTCCCCATGTCAGTCCTGCATCATGGTCTGAAAGTTCACCTGGCCTACTCCTGCTTCCTTTCTTTCCTCACGGGTGTCTCCTCAGTAAATCTCTTGCACATCTAACCCATCTCATCTTCTGCTTGTTGGAGGAACCAAACTGACACAGTATTTAACTCCTCTGGGCTTTATTTATAGGCCCCTGGGTGGCACAAATGGTTTGCACTTGACTGCTAATCCAGAGGTTGGTGGTTTGATCACACCCAGCAACACTATGGAAGAAAGCCCTGGCGATCTGCTTCTGTAAAGATTACAGCAAGAAAATCTCATGAAACAGTTCTACTCTGTAGCACATAGGGTCACCATGAGTCAGAAGCAACTCAATGGCAACAAGTTTTTTTTTTTTTGATGCTGAAAGTGACAATGACATCATAGAGTTTTTGTAAGGAGTAAGTAAATAATGTTGGTGAAATTTTGGTGTAGTTTTGGCACAGTTCTTGGCACCCTCCCACACATAACCTCTGTTGTCATGGCCTTTGGGTGGCCACCAGCAGTTACTGCTGTCACATCTTCTCTCTGCCTCTTCTTCACCATGTTCTCCCTGCCAGAGACGCAATACAGAAGGAGAGAGGTGCATTTGTGACTGACTACTCTCTGAAACCCTGGTGGCGTAGTGGTTAAGTGCTATGGCTGCTAACCAAAGGGTCGGCAGTTCGAATCTGCCAGGAACTCCTTGGGAACTCTATGGAGCAATTCTACTCTGTCTTATAGAATCGCTGTGAGTCAGAATCGACTCAATGGCACTGGGCTTAGTGTTTTTTTGTTTGTTTTTGATACTCTCTGATGCTTGTGAGGGGGATGGACACTCTTCCCTCTCTTCTGAGCTCCTACCTCATGCTCCATCCTCTCAAAATTAACAACAGGATTTTTTCAGTGAGAGATTATAGCATACCATCTTGAAAGAAATGACATGCATGAAATATTTTCTGACTTATATGGCTTGTACTCCCATTAACCTAGTCTCAAATAATTATGCATCTAAATAAACAATGAGTAGGAATGTAATGGGACTTCTTATTCAGCCCACCTTTTTTTTTTTTTAAAGAAGTAGAAGTAACAGCATGGGGGCAAAGTAATTTAAGACAAAAAATGCAGTCTTGTGCAGCTACTCTTGAGAGTAACTCACATTGATGACATATTTCCTGAAATCCAACAGAGACCCCCTTAAGCCTATTATGAAAGCCCTCTGTAGCTTCAAAGCAGTGAACTTCCATCCCCTTTGCAGCCAAGCACAGCATGAACTGCCTGAAGACTTGCCAAAGGATGATTGACTATCCCAGGCAAGGGAAGGGACAGCTGGACATCAGGCATAAAGTGGCAGAAGCAGTGCTGCTCCAGGTGTCTCTGCTCTTCCTACTTCATCCCCCGCCACGAGTCCCCAGGTTGGAAGGTTATTCTGGAGTTATGCATTGTCACCCTACTCTTCACTTAAGGCAGCTCGGGAAGCAAGTTGGGACAGTGGCCTTGCTGAGGGTTGGCCAAAAGTTTGAAGAGTAATGAATTATGAGTGACCAAAATGTCCCTCATAACATTTTTTTCCCTTTTTTGTAAAAGTACTTATGTAGTTTACTGGCAAAAGTTATAGTCAGGATTAAAGTATAGGACAAACACATACACTATATATACTGGGATATTAAAACGAAATGTATTCTATGCTGCTCAGTGGGCTCCAAGCAAAAATGGAAATGATTTTGATTAAGAATTTGTTTCCTGGGGGCCAAGATGGCTGACTAGGTAGAAGCTACCTTGATCCCTCTTGCAACAAAGACTCAGAAAAACAAGTGAATCGATTACATACATGACAATCCATCAAACACAGATCTAAAGAGTTGACCTGAGTGACAGGTGAGTGAAAAGCTGCATCCTGAAGCAGCAACTGCCCTCGCAGTTCTCTGGTGCCAAGTGGCGGGGCCGATTGCAACTTGCTGAGGCGGGGCAGGCACGGGACACAGCCCTAACCCCTAACCCCCTGGGATAACCTCCATAGAGACTCAGCCAGTGCAAGGAGGCTGCACACTGATGCAGCTAACGAGAGAACAAACAACCAAGGGGAAACAGCGACTGTTTTCAGAGCCTGGAGCCAGTGTCCCAGTCAGAAAACCTTGGTGCTGGGCTGTGGACTGGGCACAGGGGAGCTGAGCACGGCATCCTGAGATGGCGCAAACACGGGATGCAGCCCTAGCCCCTAGAAATGACCTTGGGGGAAGCCCGGCCAGTGCAGGCAGGCAGCGCAGTGACGTGGCTGACAGTCTTCAGGAGGCAGTGACTGGTTTTGGACCCTGGAGTGCAGCGTCCCAGCTGGCGAACCTTGGGGCGGGGCTTTGGGCTGGGAGTGGAGGAACTGACCACGGCTTCTGAGACAGCACAAGCACAGGATGTAGGCCTGACCCTCGAGGGCAATCTCGACCCAGCCAGCACACACAGGCTACACACCCCTCAGGAATCTCAGATAAAACAGTCATCACCAAGCAATATAAGTAACTTTGTCTATATTCCTGGGTGCTACTCTCTCCTATCTATCTGATCCCTCCCTTCCCCTTCCCAGGTGGCGTCATTAACATTGGAACTTCCTGGGCCAGACAGTGAAGTGCTCTGCGGGTTTTTTGTTTGTTTGTTTGTTTTTTCCTAACCCATTCTCCTGGCCTGAGAGTGGTGGTGGCCTGAGAGTAGCAGCTACAAAAAAACCAGGGACCAAAAATCCTTCCCTGACTTCCAGAAATTGGACTAAAAATACAGAACTAGCTCCAGCCAAGCATATGAGATCCACAGTCTTGGGATTTCATCCCTACAGGGAACAAGGTGGCTATTATAATGCAAAGGCAATTCTGATAGTGATCTGACTGTAATCGTTTTAGGGGATTACTGAAAAGACAAGTTTCCCAGGTCTGATATCTCTACCTACTAAACAGAGCCCTCACTGACCCACAATGGGGAACTGAGGGCTGAAGCTCCACCCAAACCACCTAGCCTCCTGCCATAGGGTTCTAAAGATAGTGACACCTACCAATCTGTAGAGGTATGTGCGTTGGGTGCCTAAGGTACAGCTGCAGAGCCCACCCACCAAAGTGCTTTAGGAATAGAGACACACCTACCTCACTGGCACTTGGGGGAAGCCTGTCAGCATCCTGAGCCCCCAGAGTGTGACCCCCTGCTGCTACTAGAATCTGGTGCACACAACTATCACCACTAGTCCTCTAAGTTAATAGGTGACAGTCTACACCACACACCTGGTGACCCAAAATCAGATTCTACTCAAGAATAGTGAATGGACTCTTAGGCTTATATATCTGGTAACAGCCCAAACCACCTGGTAATAGGACATAAGTGATTCAAAGGCCACAACAATCAAGACAGCACAATCTAGTAGCCCATCTATGTATACAGAAAGAAAAAAAACAAGATAAGACTCAGTGAGCAAATACGAAATAAATCATTACAATATCTTATAGATGGCTTGGAGACAGCAGTCGATATCAAACCACATAAAGAAGCAGACCATGATTGCTTCTACAACTCCCCAAACTAAAGAATCAAACTCTTTCCCAAATGAAGATACAATCCTGGAATTGCCAGATGCAGAATATAAAAAACTAATTTACAGAATGCTTCAAGACATCAGGGATGACCTCAGAAAATGAAATAAGGCAATCTACAGAAAAAGCCAAGGAACACATTGATAAAGCCGTTGAAGAACTCAAAAAGATTATTCAAGAACATAGTGGAAAAATTAATAAGCTGCAAGAATCCATAGAGAGAGAGCATTCAGAAATCCAAAAGATTAACAGTAAAATTACAGAATTAGACAACTCAATAGGAAGTCAGAGGAGCAGAATTGATCAATTGGAATGCAAAGTGAGGGAATTGGAGGATAAGACAATTGACACCAATTTAGTTGAAGAAAAATCAGATAAAAGAATTAAAAAAAAATGAAGAAACCCTAAGAATCATGTGGGACTCTATCAAGAAGAATAACTTGCATGTGACTGAAGTTCCAGAACAGGGAGGGATAACAGAAAATACAGAGAGAATAGTTGAAGATCCGTTGGCAGAAAACTTCCCTCACATCATGAAAGATGAAAGGATATCTATCCAAGATGCTCATCGAACCCCATATAAGATTGATCCAAAAAGAAAATCACCAAGACATATTATCATCAAACTTGCCAAAACCAAAGATAAAGAGAAAATTTTAAAAGCAGCCAGGGATAAAAGAAAGGTCTCCTACAAAGGAGAATCAATAAGTTCACACTACTCAGCAGAAACCATGCAGGCAAGAAGGCAATGGGATGACTCTCTCTCAAATATGAAGGTGAAATTAAAACCTTTACAGATAAACACAAGCTTAGAGAATTTGCAAAAACCAAACCAAAGTTACAAGAAATACTAAAGGAAATTGTTTGGTCAGAAAATCAGTAATATCAGATACCAGCACAACACAAGGTCACAGAACAGAACATCCTGATATCAACTCAAGTAGGGAAATCACAAAGACAAATTAAGATTAATTTTAAAAAGAAAAAAATGCTCAAAACAGGGAATCATTGAAGCTGTTATGTAAAAGATGACAATAATCAAAAAGAGGGACTAAATACAAGAGGCATAGAACTGCCATATGGAGAGGAAAACAAGGCAATATAGGACGATACAAGTTAGGTTTTTACTTAGAAAAATAGGGGTAAATATTAAGGTAACCACAAAGAGGTCTAACAATTCCATAACTCAAAATAAAAACCAAGAAAAACATAACGACTCAGCAAACATAAATTCAACTACTATGAAAATGAGGAACACAATTTACAAAAAGACATCTCAGCACAAAAAAGTAAGTGGAAAAATGAAATTGTCAACAACACACACAAGAAGGCATCAAAATGACAGCACTAAACACATACTTATCTATAATTACACTGAATGTAAGTGGACTAAATGCACCAATAAAGAGACAGAGAGTCTCAGACTGGATAAAGAAACACGATCCATCTATATGCTGCCTACAAGAGACACACCTTAGACTTAGAGACACAAACAAACTAAAACTCAAAGAATGGGAAAAAATATATCAAGCAAACAATAAGCAAAAAAGAGCAGGAGTAGCAATATTAATTTCTGACAAAATAGACTTTAAAGTTAAATCCACCACAAAGGATAAAGAAGGACACTACATAATGATTAAAGGGACAATTGACTAGGAAGATATAACTATATTAAATATTTATGCACCCAGTGAGAGGGCTGCAAGATACATAAAACAAACTTTAACAGAACTGAAAAGTGAGATAGACACCTCCACAATTATAGTAGGAGATTTCAGCACACCACTTTCGGAGAAGGATAAGACTTCCAGTAAGAAGCTCAATAGAGACACAGAAGACCTAATTGCTACAATCAACCAACTTGACCTCATAGACCTATACAGAACACTCCACCCAACAGCTGCAAAGTATACTTTTTTTTTCTAGTGCACATGGAACATGCTCTAGAATAGATCACATATTAGGTCATAAAACAAACCTTTGCAGAATCCAAAACTTGGAAATATTACAAAGCATCTTCTCAGACCACAAGGCCAGAAAAGTGGAAATCAATAACAGAAAAATCAGGGAAAAGAAATCAAATACTTGGAAACTGAACAATACCCTCCTGAAAAAAGACTGGATTATAGAAGACATTAAGGAGGGAGTAAAGAAATTCATAGAATGCAAAGAGAATGAAAACACTTCCTACCAAAACCTCTGGGACACAGCAAAAGCAGTGCTCAGAGGCCAATTTGTATCGATAAATGCACACATACTTAAAGAAGAAAGAGCCAAAATCAGAGAACTGTCCCTACAACTTGAACAAATAGAAAGTGAGCAACAAAAGAATCCATCAGGCACCAGAAGAAAACAAATAATAAAAATTAGAGCTGAACTAAATGAATTAGAGAACAGAAAAACAATTGAAAGAATTAACAAAGCCAAAAGCTAGTTCTTTGAAAAAATTAACAAAATTGATAAACCATTGGCCAGACTGACTAAAGAAATACAGGAAAGGAAACAAATAACCCGAATAAGAAACAAGATGGGCCATATCACAACAGATCCAACTGAAATTAAAAGAATCATATCAGATTATTATGAAAAATTGTACTCTAACAAATCTGCAAACCTAGAAGAAATGGATGAATTCCTAGAAAAACACTACCTACCTAAACTAACACAATCAGAAGTAGAACAACTAAATAGACCCATAACAAAAAAAGAGATTGAAACGGTAATCAAAAAACTCCCAACAAAAAAAAGCCCTGGCCCAGATGGCTTCACTGCAGAGTTCTACCAAACTTTCAGAGAAGAGTTAACACCACTACTACTAAAGGTATTTCAAAGCATAGAAAATGATGGAATACTACCTAACTCATTCTATGAAGCCACCATCTATCTCCCTGATACCAAAACCAGGTAAAGACATTACAAAAAAAGAAAATTTCAGACCTATATCCCTCATGAACATAGATGCAAAAATCCTCAACAAAATTCTAGCCAATAGAATTCAACAACATATCAAAAATATAATCCACCACGACCAAGTGGGATTTATACCAGGTAACCAATTATGCAAGGTTGGTTTAAAATTAGAAAAACCGTTAATGTAATGCACCATATAAATAAAAGAAGAGACAAAAACCACATGATCATATCAATTGATGCACAAAAGGCATTTGACAAAGTCCAACACCCATTCATGATAAAAACTGTCAGCAAAATATGAATAGAAGGAAAATTCCTCAGTGTAATAAACAGCACGTATACAAAGCCAACAGCCAACATCATTCTAAATGGAGAGAGCCTGAAAGCATTTCCCTTGGGAATGGGAACCAGACAAGGATGCCCTTTATCACCGCTCTTATTCAACATTGTGCTAGAAGTCCTAGCCAGAGCAATTAGGCTAAATGAAGAAATAAAGTGCATCCAGATAGGCAAGGAAGAAGTAAAATTATCTCTATTTGCAGATGACATGATCTTAGAAAACCCTAAGGAATCCTCCAGAAAACTACTGAAACTAATAGAAGAGTTCGTCAGAGTCTCAGCTTATAAGATAAACACAAAAATCACTTGGATTCCTCTACATCAACAAAAAGAACATGGAAGAGGAAATCACCAAATCAAGACCATTCACTGTAGCCCCCAAGAAGATAAAATACTTAGGAATAAATCTTTCCAAAGATGTGAAAGACCTATGCAAAGAAAACTACAAAATGCTAGTGCAAGGAACTAAAAAGGACCTACGTAAGTGGAAAAACATACCTTGCTCATGGATAGGAAGACTTAACACAGTAAAAATGTCTATTCTACCAAAAGCCATCTATACAAACAATGCACTTCCGATCCAAATTCCAATATCATTTTTTAATGTGGTGGAGAAACAAATCACCAACTTCATATGGAAGGGAAAGAAGCCCCAGATAAGTAAAGCATTACTGAAAAAGAAGAAGAAAGTGTGAGGCCTCACTCTACCTGATTTTAGAACATATTATACAGCCACTGTAGTCAAAACAGCCTGGTACTGGCACAACAACAGGCACATAGACCAATGGAACAGAATTGGGAACCCAGATATAAATCCATCCACATATGAGCAGCTGATATTTGACAAAGGCCCAGTGTCAGTTAATTGGAGAAAAGATAGTCTTTTTAACAAATGGTGCTGGCATAACTGGATATCCATTTGCAAAAAAATGAAACAGGACCCATACCTCACACCATGCACAAAAACTAACTCCAAGTGGATCAAAGACCTAAACATAAAGACTAAAACGATAAAGATCATGGAAGAAAAAATAGGGACAACATTAGGAGCCCTAATACAAGGCATAAACAGAATACAAAACATTACCAAGAATGACGAAGAGAAACCAGATAACTGGGACCTCCTAAAAATTAAACACCTATGCTCATCTAAAGACTTCACCAAAAGAGAAAAAAGACCACCTACAGACTGGGAAAGAATTTTCAGCTATGACATCTCCGACCAGCACCTGATCTCTAAAATCTATATGATTCTGTCAAAACTCAACCACAAAAAGACAAACAACCCAATCAAAAAGTGGGCAAAGGATATGAACACGCACTTCACTAAAGAAGATATTCAGGCAGCTAACAAATACATGAGAAAATGCTCTTGATCATTAGCCATTAGAGAAATGCAAATTAAAACTAGGATGAGATTCCATCTCACTCCAACAAGGCTGGCATTAATCCAAAAAACACAAAATAATACATGTTGGAGAGGCTGTGGAGAGATTGGAACTCTTACACACTGCTGGCGGGAATGTAAAATGGTACAACCACTTTGGAAATCTATCTGGTGTTTTCTTATAAAGTTAGAAATAGAACTACCATACAACCCAGAAATCCCACTCCTCGGAATATACCCTAGAGAAATAAGAGCCTTTACATGAACAGATATATGCACGCCCATGTTTATTGCAGCACTGTTTACAACAGCAAAAAGCTGGAAGCAACCAAAGTGTCCATCAACGGATGAATGGTTAAATAAATTATGGTATATTCACACAATGTAATACTACGCATCAATAAAGAACAGTAATGAATCTGTGAAACATTTCATAACATGGAGGAACCTGGAAGGCATTATGCTGAGTGAAATTAGTCAGATGCAAAAGGACAAACATTGTATAAGACCACTATCATAAGATCTTGAGAAATAGTATAAACTGAGAAGAACACATTCTTTTGTGGTTACGAGAGGGGGGAGGCAGGGAGTGTGGGAAAGAGTTATTTACTGATTAGTTAGTACATAAGAGCTACTTTCTGTGAAGGGAAGGACAATACTCAATACATGGAAGGTCAGCTCAACTGGACTGGACCAAAAGCAAAAAAGTTTCCAGGATAAACTGAATGCTTCGAAGGTCAGCGGAGCAAGGGCGGGGGTTTGGGGACTATGGCTTAAGGGGACTTCTAAGTCAATTGGCAAAATAAATTCTATTATGAAAACATTCTGCATCCCACTTTGAAGTGTGGCGTCTGGGGTCTTAAATACTAACAAGTGGCCATCTAAGATGCATTAATTGGTCTCAACCCATCTGGATCAAAGGAGAATGAAGAACACCAGGGTCACATGATAATTGTGAGCCCAGGAGACAGAAGGGGCCACATGCACTAGAGACTTACATCATCCTGAGACCAGAAGAACTAGATGGTACCCGGCCACAACCGATGACTGCCCTGACAGGGAGCACAAGAGAGAACTCCTGAGGGAGCAGGAGAACAGTGGGTTGCAGACCCCAAATTCTCATAAAAAGACCAGACTTAATGGTCCGACTGAGACTAGAAGAATCCCGGTGGTCATGGTCCCCAAACCTTCTGTTGGCCCAGGACTGGAACCATTCCCGAAGACAACTCATCAGACATGGAAGGGACTGGACAATGGTTTGGTGAGAGATGCTGATGAAGAGTGAGCTACTTGTATCAGGTGAACACTTGAGAGTGTGTTGGCTTCTCCTGTCTGGAGGGGAGATGGGAGGGCAGAGGGGGTTAGAAACTGGCAAAATGGTCACAAAAAGAGAGACTGGAAGGAGGGAGCAGGCTGACTCATTAGGGGGAGAGTAAATGGGAGTATGCAGTAAGGTGTATACAAGCTTATGTGTGACAGACTGACTTGATTTGTAAACTTTCACTTAAAGCACAATAAAAATTATTTAAAAAAAAAAGAGGAATTTGTTTCCCTTAAACAAATCAGAATTTAATGGTGGACAAGTTTCTTCTTTGGTAAGGTGACTACTGGGCATTTGTTTGTGAAAACCACTTATTGCATGCGTTCGAAATTCAAAACTTCTTTTAAAAGCTTTCTCTCAACAAAACAGGTTGTCCGGCTTCCCCTCTACCTCTCTTCAGCATGTACAGCCCTCTGGACCTCAGTTGGCACATATCCTTTTTTTTTTATTTTTGTGCTTTAGATGAAGGTTTACAGAACAAACTAGCTTCTCATTACACAATTAGTACATGTATTGCTTCATAACATTTGTTGCCAAGCCCATGACATGTCAACACTCTCCCTTCTTGACCTTGGGTTCCCTATGACTAGCTTTCCTGTACCCTCATACCTTCTAGTCCTTGCCCCTGGGCTGGTGTGCCCCTTTAGACTTGTTTTGTTTTATGGGCCTGTGTAATCTTTGCCTGAAGGGTAAACCTCAGGAGTGACTTCATTACTGAGCCAAAAGGGTGTCGGGGGCCATGCTCTTGGGGTTTCTCCAGTCTCTGTCAGGCCAGTAAAGCTAGTCTTTATTTGCCTTGCACACATTCTTACATATTCACCATGTAACCTCTCAGCACACCCTCCCTGAGCTCCAGTAGTAGGAAGGCACCTGGTCAGACCCACCAGGTGCCATTTAGCCTCTGGATTCTGCTTGTGCAGTTTCCTCTGTTGGAGAACCCTCTCTCCTGCAAGCCCTCTGCTCTCATCCCCACCTACCCTGCACAGGATTTGCCTGAATAACATTTCCTTATCTCCTTCTCCCCCAATTCCATTCAGATATCATTCCCCTTGAGCAGCTTCTTGGGACCCTTCTAGCATGAATCAGAGACCTTGCTTTGTCTATACCAGGAGCTACCAAACTATGGCCAAATCCTGCTCACCATCTCTTTTTGTAAATAAAGTTCTACTGGAACATGGCCACTTCCTTTCATTTGCACAATGTCTATTTGTGCTTTCTTGGTTCCACCGCAAAGTTGAATAGTTGAGACAGAGGCCATAAGGCCAAAAAGGCTGATGATATTTACTACCTGGCTCTTTACAGAAAGTGTTTGCCAACTCCTGGTCCACACATTTTAGAAGCCGGGGTGTCTTTGAATTTGGAAATGCTATATGCAAAAAATACAAATATGTAAGGGAGACCAACAGGTGAAGATTTAGGTCATTAGCAAAATCTACTTCACAGTTGCTTTGAGTAAAAAAGGTAAATTCCTACTCTAATAATTTACAAGAAATTGGTTTACAATTAATTTTTCAGAGAAGTATCTACTGAGTATAACCAGCTGTATATTAATAAAGAAGAGGCAGGTACTAGTTTTTATTATTACAGACAACTTTGTCTTTTCTATTGAATTTGGGATACCAGGGGACATTAGAGCCCTGGTGCAGAAGTGGTTAAGAGCTTGGCCACTAACCAAAAAAGATCTGTAGTTCCACCAGCCACTCCTTGAAACTCCTTTGGGGCATTTCTACTCTGTCCTATAGGATTACTATGAGTTGAAATCAATTCAACAGCAACAGGTTTGGTTTTTTATTTTAGGAGACATTAAAAAAATGTTTGAATCTACTTTTTTGAGAGAACATCAACTACCTGAACTAAAACCTTCCCTCTCTTCTTTCCCACTGTTGTGACCTGAACAGTTTCTTTTGTTCTGCTCCCTTGTTACCCTACCATTCATGAAGTTTCTGATCTGCCTACAGTGTATTCCCTGTGTTTTGTCCCTTCTAAATTAGGTTGGTTGGCTCCAAGCAAGAGGTCGGCATCACTTACCTTGGGCAGCTGTCTCATGGTCTGGTCAATCTTACCCTTGGGAAGTGTTCTCCTTGCCTCTGTGCTGGGGGAACACAGGACTCAGCCTCCCCGGATTTCTAAGTGTGGTTGGCTGGGTTATGAGAAACTCTCACCCACGGCTGGTGTAAACATGGCCATATGGTGAATAATGCTGGTGTGGAGCCCGTAGGAACGCAGCTGGGAAACATAAAGGTTCAGCCTCTCTGCCAACTGGATTTTAATGACCAAACCACAGAGGTTTGGACCTTTTAAATAAAATAGGACAAATGGAAGAAAAATCTAATATCCCTACCCCCCCCCCAAAAAAAGCCACGTGATTTGTAATCTGCAGGACTGTAAAACCAATGTTATATTTTGAGGCGGAGGAAAAAAAAGTGGAAACATTTCTTGGATATGCACAGCAGACACTATTTGGAGTTTCAATATTTGACCCAATAAACTGTATTATTAAAAATTTGCAGGCAGAATTCTCTTCCTTTTTCCTTTTGGAGGTTGGGTTTGGTTTTATTTTTTTAGCTGTCTTCCAAAAGGAATTCCAAAGTTTTTTTTTTTTTTTTTTTTGACAATTTTATCATTTCTGACTTAAGCCAGTTGCAAATCTCTTTGAAACAACTAGGCCCAAGGGTGGCTCCAGCAGCTGCCTGAATTCCTCGCAAATGTAAGAAGTCTCTTCCATCTTGAGTGCTATACTTTGCTGTAATAGAATCCAGATGCTTAAACCATTCAAAGATTACCTTTTACAGTGTGAACAGAAGCATGAATGTAAGTGTTATGTTAAAATGTAGTTAGATTCCAATTGTTACTAAGCTTTTTGAGTGCAACTTCTGAAGAAGAGTTGAGGCAGAAAGGCCTAGGGAAAAGAGAACTGGGAAGGTGGCGGGGGGGGGGGCTGGAAATGTCTTATCACACACTCACTGGAGAAAATCATAATTAGATTAGGGTGCTGCACAGTATCCGTCATTAGCAGCAACAGAGACCAGGAGGCTCCTTCTGAGACTGGGGTAATAACTCAGCAAGCTGGAGCCAGGCTTCCCTTCACATGTCTGTAATTGGAAGGGAATTCCCATTGTGACGTGAAACTGAGTCCCCGCAACTCTAGACTCTCTCAGCTACTGCAACTTGGCTTTACTTCTCTCTGGAGTGACGGGGAAGATTTCATATTGTTTCTTCATGTTGTGCATCTAGTGCAGGTGAGCGCTCAAAGTCTCATGTCACACCATTTAAATGATAGGGGCCCTGGTGACGCAGTGTGTAAGAGCTCAGGTTGCTAACCAAAAGGCTAACAGTTAAAATCTACCAGCTGCTCCTTGGAAACCCTATGGGGCAGTTCTACCCTTATAGGGTTGCTATGAGTCAGAATCGGCTAGACGGCAATGGGTTTGGTTTTAATGTTGACACATCCCTATCTTTCCTATCCAAGGTCAGTGATGGCTATATACAAACACCCATGTGCACCAGCACCCAAGAACTATGATGGGATAGTGACTCACTTTTTCAACCATTAGAATGCCTGATGGTTAAACAATAGACCAATTGATGGTACAGCCAATGCACTGCAAATGTTTGCATGACACAAAACGTGTGCCTTCCACATTTGTTTGCCAACTGAGCCCTATGCCAATTTTTTTTTTACATGTTGCTGCAAAAAAAATTTACATGATGCTTACAAAACTACTTTGCAGGGGGAGGGCAAGGCTGACAAACAAATGTAGAAGGCATCTGTTATTTACATAAAAGTACAGAAATTTTGTCTTTAGGACAATGTTGAGGCACTGCTTGCAAATTCTTCGTGATCGGTCTGTTAGTGGAGTCCCTGACTGGAACAAACGGATAACATGTTTGGCTGCTAATTGAAAAGTCTGAGGTTCGAGTCCACCCAGAGGCACCTCAGAAGAAAGCCTTGGTGATCTCCTTCTGAAACATCAGCCGTTGTAAACCCTGTGGAGCGCAGTTCCACTCTGACACGCCTGGGATTTCCGTAAACTGGAATCGGCTCAGTAATTCACACTCAAGCATCTCTGGGACAATTTTATCGTTTTTTTTTCTTTAGGCATCATTGAGGGACAATTGCTACAGAGACACACGGTGAGTAAAACTGTTCTATATGCCTTCAAGTTGAGAGTTCACATTAGAGATTAAACATGGAAAGTAAAAAAAGCTAACAAAAAACAGGGCTAGGGGCTGAATTGAGAGATTTCTGACGAGATCCCAATTACTTCACCTGGGGATCTTGGTTTCCTTATTTGGAAAATGAAGAAGTTGGACATGAGTTCTGAATTCTCTTCCAATTCTAATATTGTATGCTTCTAAAATCCTCAATCCAGGGCTGGCTGCATAGGAAAAGAAGGTCTTTTTAATAAATAGGATTGCAAAGTTTGGCTTGTCCCAGAATCTCTGTGCTCCTATTACCTTGCCTGCAGGGTTGTCTGAATTTCTGCCATGAGGGTAGTCCTTTGGAACGAGAAATGTATTGTATCTGAGAAGAGTTCTGTGAAGACACAATTGTGCTATCTGTGTGGGGTAGCGCTAAGCCATTCTCTCCTATTACTCTATTAACATGAAACTAGATTCCAGAGAATGGAAGTGAGAGACTAGGGGAAGCGGTATTGAGAGAACAAGGAAAGACTAGAGGGTACTTGCTGGGGAGGCCAGGTAGTTGGCTTGAGACAGTGGAATGGCAGGAGCCTGGGAAATTGGAAATATATAAAAACTATTATTATTATTATTACTGTTATTGAATCAGACACTGCAAATTTAATAGTATCCATCCAAAGATGCCAGAAATTACTGACAGAATGTTGTTGATTAGTCAACGATCCTGCTTTGCACTCAGGAAGAGCCAAAGAAATTCACATCCCTGATGCCTCTAAGAGGACCTTGGCTCCTTCCATATGCTAGTTTCTGCGCTTTCTGAGGAAGCCTGAGCTTTCCTAAGGAACACCAAGAACAAGTGCTTGGTGGGGTCCAGAGCATTGTGGGGAGAACAAACAATTGGGGCCCATGAATCCTGCCTCCTTTCAGCACCCATGAGCTGTGATTCCAGGTATGGCATACCTAAAATTCAGTACTAGAAGAAAGGCAGGAGTAAGGGAGCTGATGTTTGTTGACTGTCGTCTTTGTGCCCAGAAATGTTTTAGGTGCTTTGCATACAGGTTTTTAAAGTCCAGAGAGATTAAGTCATGTGTCTAAGATGATGCCACCAGGGACTGATAGAACCAAGAATTGGCCATGCTATCTACCCATGGAGTCCTGGTGGCACAGTGGTTAAAGAATTGGCTGCTAACCAGAAGATTGGTAGTTCAAATTAACCAGCCGCTCCATGGAAACTCTATGGGGCCATGCTACTTTGTCCTGTAGGGTCACTATGAGTTGGAAGTGACTCGACAGCAACGGGCTTTTGGTTCATCTACCCATGCATATGAAAGTGGCGGTTCCATGAGAAGGAGTTGTATCCTATATTTCACATTGCAAGAAGCTTGAGAGAGAGACTAGGAGATAGACTAGGCAGCTGTCTTAGTGCAAACTCGTTTGTTGGTCTCGTATGAAAAAAGAGGAGCCCTGGTGGAGCAGTCATTAGGAGCTCAGCTGTTAACCAAAAGGTCGGCAGTTTGCATCCACTAGGTGCTCCTTGGAAACCCTATGGAGCAGTTCTACCCTGTCCTATATGGTTGCTATGAATCAGATCGATACGACAGCAATGGGTTATGAAAAAAGAAGGCAGAAGAATTCATACGTTTGAATTATGGTGTTGGCAATGAATACTGAATATATCACGGACTGCAAGAACGACAAACAAATCAGTCTTAGAAGAAAAAAACAAAACAAAACGGAATGCTCCTTACAAGTGAGGGTGGAGAAACTTTGTCTTGCTGACTTTGGACATGTCATCAGGGAAGACTAATCCCAAGGAATAAAAAAAATCTTATCTGATAAGGTCAGCAAAAATGAAAGAAACCCTCAGTGAGGTGGACTGACACAATAGCCACAAAAATGGGCTCAAACATATCAGAGACCGTGAAGATGGTGCGATGTTTCATGCGGTTGAGCACAAAGTCACCATGAGCTGGAGCCAACCTGAGGAAAACTAACAAGAACAATGTTGTTGTTCGGAGCCATCAAGTCAGTTTTGACTCATAGCGACCTTATGCACCGCAGAATGAAATACTGCCCTGCCTGTGCCACGCTTACAATCATTGTGCTTGAGTCCACTGTGGCAGCCACTGCGTCGACCCATCGCATTAATGGTCTTCCTCTTTTCCGCTGGCCCTTTCCCAAGCATGATGTCCTTCTGCATGGACTGATCCCTCCTGACAACATGTCCAAAGTATGTAAGATGCAGTCTCACAAGTCTTGCTTCTAAGACGCATTCTGGTTGTACTTCTTCCAAGGCAGATTTGTTCGTTCTTGTGGCAGTCCATGGTATATTCAATATTCTTCACCAAAACCACAACTCGAAGGTGTCAATTCTCCTTGGGTCTTCCTTATTCATTGTCCAGCTTCCGCATGTATATAATGTGATTGAAAATACCATGGCTTGGGTTAGGTACACCTCCATCTTCAAGGTGACAACTTTGCTTTTCAACGCTTTAAAGAGGTCCTTGGCAGCAGATTTGCCCAATGCAATATGTTGTCTGATTTCTTGACTGCTGCTTCCATGGGTGTTGGTTGCGGATCCAGGTAAAATGAAACCTTTGACAACTTCAATCTTTTCTCCGTTTATCATGATGTTGTTTACCGGTCCAGTTGTGAAGGCTTTTGTTTTCTTTATGTTGAGGTGTAATACACAATGAAGGCTGTGGTCTTTGATCTTCATCAGTAAGTGCTTCACTTTCAGCAAGCAAGATTGTGTCATCTGTATAATGGAGGTTATTAATGAGTCCTCCTCCAATCCCGATGCCCCATTCTTCTTCATATAGTCCAGCTCCTCGGATTATTTGCTCAGCATACAGATTGAATAGGTATGGTGATTGGATACAACCCTGACACACATCTTTCCTAATTTTAAACCACGCAGTATCCCCTTGTTCTGTCCGAACAATTGCCTTTTGATCTATGGACAGGTTCCTCATGAGCACAATTAAGTGTTCTGGAATTCCCATTCTTCACGATGTTACCCGTAATTTGTTAAGATCCACCCAGTTGAATGCCTTTGCATAGTCAATAAAACACAGATAAATATCCTTCTGATATTCTCTGCTTTCAGCCAGGATCCATCTGACATCAGTAATGATATCCCCCGTTCCATGCCCTCATCTGAATCCAGCCTGAATTTCTGGCAGTTCCCTGTTGAAACACTGGTGCAGCAGCTTTTGAATGATCTTCAGCAAAATTTTGCTTCCACGTGATATCAATGATATTGTTCAATAATTTCCACATTTGATTGGATCACCTTTCTTGGGAATAGGCATAAATATGGACCTCTTCCAGTTTGTTGATCAGGCAGCTGTCTTCCAAATTTCTTGGCATAGATGAGGGAGCACTTCCAGCATTGCATTCATTTGTTGAAACATCTCAATTGATATCCCATCAATTCCTGGAGCCTTGTCCTTTGCTAATGCCTTCAGTGCAGTTTGGACTTCTTCCTTCAGTACCATCGGTTCCTGATCATATACTACCTCTTGAAATGGTTGAACGTCGACAAATTCTTTTTGGTATAATGACTCTGTGTATTGCTTCCATCCTCTTTTGATGCTTCCTGCATTTTTTAATATTTTCCCCATAGAATCCTTCACTATTGCAACTTGAGGCTTGAATTTTTTCTTCAGCTCTTTCAGCTTGAAAAATGCTGAGTGTGTTCTTTCGTTTTTGGTTTTCCATCTCCAGCTCTTTGCACATGTCATTATAATACTTTGTCTTCTTGAACTGACCTTTGAAACATTCTATTCAGTTCTTTTACTTCACCATTTCTTCCTTTTGCTTTAGCTGCTTGACGTTCAAGAGCAAGTTTCAGTCTTCTGACATCCATTTTGTTCTTTTCTTTCTTTCCTGTCTTTTTAATGACCTCTTGCTTTCTTCATGTCCGAAGTCCCTGATGTCATTCCACAACTCATCTGGTCTTAGGTCATTAGTGTTCAACATGTCAAATCTGTTCTTGAGATGATCTCTAAATTCCGGTGGGATATACTCAAGGTCGTACTTTGGCTCACTTGGACTTGTTCTAATTTTCTTCAGTTTCAGCTTGAACTTGCATATGAGCAACTGATAGTCTGTTCCACAGTTGGCCACTGCCCTTGTTCTGACTGATGATACTGAGCTTTTCTATCATCTCTTTCCGCAGATGTAGTCGATTTGATTCCTATGTATTCCATCTGGCAAGGTCCATGTGTACAGTCACCATTTATATTGGTAAAAAAAGGTATTTGCAGTGAAGAAGTCGTTGGTCTTGTAAAATTCTACCATGTGATCTCTGGAATCATTTCTTTCACCAAAGCAATGTTTTCCAACTACCACATTCCAATCACCAGTAATTATCAATGCACCCTAATTGCATGTTAGATCAATTTCAGACTGAAGAAGCTGGTAAAAATCTTCAGTTTTTTCATCTTTGGCCTTAGTGGTTGGTGAGTATATTTGAATAATAGTCATATTAACAGGCCTTTCTTATAGACATATTAACATTATCCTATCACTGACAGCATTGTACTTTAGGATAGATATTGAAATGCTCTGTTTTAGGATGAATGCAATGCCATTCACCTTCAAGTTTTCATTCCTGGCATAGTAGACCATATGATTGCTGATTCAAAATGGCCAATAGCAGTCCATTTCAGCTCTCTAATGCCTAGGATATCAATGTTTATGCATTGCATTTCATTTTTGGCAATTTCCAATTTTCCTACATTCATGCTTCACACATTTTGCTTTCCAATTATTAATGGCTGTTATAGCCTTTTCTTCTCATTTTGAGTTGTGCCACATCAGCAAATGTAGGTCTAGAAAGCTTGACTCCATCCATGTCATTACGGTCAACTCTACCTTGAGGAGGCAACTCTTCCCTAGTCATCTTTGGAGTGCCTTCCAACCTGAGAGGCGCATCTTCTGGCACTGTATCAGACAATGCTCCACTGCTATTCATAAGCTTTTCACTGGCTAACTCCTTTCAGAAGTATACTGCCAGGTCCTTCTTCCTAGTCCATCTTAGTCTGGAAGCTCAGCTGGAACCCATCTACTGTGGGCAACCCTGATGCTATCAGAATGCTGATGGCATAGCTTCCAGCATTACAGCAACACGCAAGCCCCTACAGTACGACAAACTGACAGACACGTGGGGGAACGAAAACAATACTCTATCTTAAGTGTCTGTTTGGAAATGAGAGGGCATCCTTCATCAGTGCAGAAGCCCATCTCGTAAGGGAGTTGTGCCCTATGAAGCAGCCCAGGGACACTGCTAGGGTATTGGGAATTATTACTTCCCTGACCTCCATACAGTCATGACATTCTCTCTTTAAAATACAGATCTGAGAGACTGTTCCCTTTCTCGGAAAACTGTAGCCTCAAAGCCATTCAGAATCTGGCCCCAAACTCTTTGCCAAATCTCACCTCTAGATGTTCCTCTGTCTCCCTTTGCTGCTCAGTGTTGCCTGGACAAAGTTGGCACATTTATGCTTTCTTACTTGATGGGACAAAAGGCTTAATCTGTGGGAGTCCACAGTCTTCCCTCAGAAAGAAGGCTTAATGTCTCTTCCTTCCCCCAGTTTTGGAGGAGTATTCTGTTTCTGGGTTTTGGGAATGCAGGATTGGGATACACTGTAACAAGGAAATGCATCAGAACAATTGGAAGAAAGGGTGATGAAGAAAAAGGGCCAAATCACCAGAGTCATATCCCAGGATAAAGAAACCATTCAAAGGGCTTGAGATGAGAGAGGTTGGAGGAAGCAGAGCCAGGTGAAGTGGATGAAGGAAAGAGAATTCTTCTCAGGTAGGAGAATGAGAGCATCCTCAAGTTGTGGGGAGCTGGCAAAGCAGACAGGCTAGGGGATTTTAACAAGAGTTGCTGCAGACCACGTACTTGGAACTCCTTTCATGTTTTTTAAGAGCTGCAAGTCAAGACTGAAATTCCCGCACCTATGTTGATCTTCTGAATGTGACTCATTTCAGCACTGACCTACTGAGTCATAGCTCCAACAGAACCACACTTGCCTTTGCTTATGCTGTTGTTCTACCTGAAACACCCTTCTCTTTCTTGCCTGGCAATAGTTTTTCCTATTAGGACAGGTTCAGATATTATGCCCTTGGGGAAATCTATACTGCACTCCCCTACCTTGGTCCAAATTGGTCAGCCCTCACTAAACATTCCAGAAGCGCTTTTCAAATTGTCTCTATTATAGTGCTCATTAGTTTGGCACGGTATATTTGGGGATACATCTGTTTTCTTTATACGCTATGACTTGACCATATTTGTATCCCTAGCACCTAGCAAGTTGCTTTGCATATTGCATGTGAATCAGGACATATTGCACTGAATTGAATAAAACCAGATTCTATGTGGTCCCAACCAATGAATATTCAAGTTTGTACCGTACACTGGTCTTGATTCATTAACACTCACATGCAAAGTTTCAAATATTTTACACAACTAGAATAAAGGCTCTAAGTAGAATTTTTTTCTTCTTCATATTCTGCACAAGAAGACAGAACGCTGATGTGGCAATTTACAAGTCTGACATAGTCTTTTTATTGTCTCTGGGCTGTTTCATACGTGTCTGAGTTTGTTATTTGGGAAGGTTATATAAAAGAAGCAAAAAGAATATCTAAAAAATATTGTCCCATTTTATTTGGTTTCATTATTAAGGGGAATTTGTATGTCCACCCTTGTTCAGTGTTAAATGAGGCTCTTCAAATCCTTTTGGGGCTTAAGTGGAATATAAAGAAAGAAAAAAGGAACACACTCTCTGTTCTTGCTGGGAAAAAAATATTTGTGTGGTGCCAGGTTTGTGATAGTAAAATGAAGTGATTCGTCAGGTCATTACAGTTACTGCTATCCAAACTCTGCTTTTGCTTTAATGATATAGAGACTTCAGGAATGGTAGAGTTTGAATTATACACATGATTGCTTCAATTCTCTTTATTTCAGATGATTGAAAACCTTATCTTTGGGACTACATCAGACACTGTTGGTGGTCTAGCCAATGGCCTTATTCCCATTCTTTCACACTGACAGAGACCTCCCCTCATGTTTTAACTTGGAAATCTGCTCCTCTTCCATGTAATCCAGAAAGAAGTGACTATCCCCGGGTCCAGGAGTAAATCCAAATTAGATATACCAATAATGCTTGGTTTCCGCATGGGTCAGAGATGTAATTCGGGCCAAGGAGACACAAGGAAAGTCTTGTGGAGGCACCTGGGAAAGATTTCCTAACTTAAGTTTGAAAAAAAATGATAAAACAAAGAAGCTACCTGTCTCTACACATAGTAGTGCCTAGTGCTGGTATTTGAAACTACTGAAGAATAAAGCTGACACACTGGGGATGGCAGAACAGAAAGGTGGGAAGGGCCTGGATCCTTAATATTGTCTTCGAGCCCCTGAATTACGCAGTCCTGGAGTCAGTCCACCTTAGCATTAGATACTAGGTAAGATAAAGAATACATCTTATTGTCTAAGACAGATGAGGTAGGTTTTTATTTTTGGCAGTCGCTGCCAAGGACATGCTAACTGATTTACAGAAAGGAGATAGAAGTAGAAAGACATAGTTCCTATCTTAGCTTATAATTTAGTCAGAGAAAGAAAATCCCTGAAGGACTTGACTGAAGAAAACTTATAAAGCTATATATCAAGTGCAGAGTCAATCTTTTTTGGATGGTGGAATGCTTTGTCAGTCTGGTGACGTATGTGGCCTCCTCTCAGAGAAATATTTCTGGATATGTAAAAGTAAAATAGATAGGAGCATTAAGAAAACCAATTATTTTGAAAAATGATTCCCCATGTTAAGAATCTTAGAAGAATACAGAACTAAATATACCGTTAGCAGTCTTTTTCAGGGAGTTAAGTTTTCAGTGTTAATGCGGCTTATGTGCTGAAGCTGAAGAATATAAACTTGTTCCATAGCTAAAAAATATAATTCAATCAAACCAACTATCATGTATTTCAAACAATGTTATAATTTTACCTTAATAAAATAATTTAATCAAGCTGTTTTCCTACATGAACACTACCAAACTCATCACCAAGTGATAAGAAATTATTTATTTTTCCATTTTCTGTAAGCAAAGACATTCACAGATAAAAAGACATTCACTTTAACTGTAGTAGAGTGTATTATTGGCCCCAATTATACGCTACCAATACACTAGCCCTCCTTCTCCATCCATGAGGTCCTACCTAGTACCTTCTCTATGGTTAGACTATAGATTTATAGGTTCTATCCAATGACATCAGGCTTGGCCATGTGACTTGATTTGGAGAATGGACTGTGAGCCAAAGTAATGTGTACTACTACCCAACTGAAGTTTTTTTTTTTTTTAATCGTACTTTAGATGAAGGTTTACAGAAAAAAAACTAGCTTCTTATTAGACAGTTAGTACACATATTGTTTTACGACGTTTGTTAACAACCCCATGACACGTCGAAAACCCCACGACACGTCAACACTTTCCCTTCTTGACCTTGGGTTCCCTATTACCAGCTTTCCTATCCCTTCCTGCCTTCTAGTCCTTGCCCCTGGGCTGCTGTGCCCCAGTAGTTTTGTTTTGTTTTATGGGCCTGTCTAATCTTTGGCTGAAGGGCGAGCCTCGGGAGTGACTTCATTACTGAGCTAAAATGGTGTCCGGGGGCCATGCTCTTGGAGTTTCTCCAGTCTCTGTCAGGCCAGTAAGTCTGGTCTTTTTTTTGTGTGTGTGTGAGTTAGAGTTTTGTTCTACAGTTTTCTCCAGCTCTGTCTAGGACCCTCTATTGTGAACCCTATCAGAACAGTCAGTGGTGGTATTTGGGCACCATCCCGTTGTACTGGACTCCGTGTGGTGGATGTCTGTGGTAATTGTGGTCCATTAGTCCTTTGGACTAATCTTTGCCTTGTGTCTTCAGTTTTCTTCATTCTCCCTTGCTCCTGGAGGGGTGAGACCAGTGGAGTATCTTAGATGGCTGCACACAAGCTTTTAAGGCCCCAGATGCTACTCACCAAAGTAGAATGTATAACTTTTTCTTTATAAACTATGTTATGCCGATTAAGCTTGATGTTCCTCAAAACCATGGTCCCCACAGCCCTCAGCCCAGCAATTCATTCCCTCAGGGAGTTTGGATGTGTCTAATACAGCTTCCATGACTTACCTTGGACAAGCTGTGCTGGCTTCCCCAGAATTCTGTAGTGTCTTAACCTTTTCCAAAGTTACCACTTATCTATTGTCTTATTTAGTGTTTTCCCATCCACATCCCTCCCGTCCCTTGTAACCATCAAAGATTGCTTCTTTTTGTGTCTAAACCGTTTCATGAGTTTTACAGTAGTGATCTCATGCAATATTTGTCCTTTTATGATTTACTTATGCCACTCAGCATAATGCCCTCAAGATTCATCCATGTTATGAAATGCTTCACAGATTCATCCTTGGTCTTTATTCTTGTGGAATGCTCCATTGTGTATATGTACCATAGTTTGTTTATCCACTCCTCTGTTGATGGGCATCTAGGTTGTTTCCATCTTTTTGCTGTTGTGAACAATGCTGCAATGAACATGGGTGTGCATATGTCTATTCATGTGACAGTCTTATTTCTCTAGGATGTATTCCTAGGAGTGGGATTGCTGGGTCATTTGATATTTCTGTTTCTAGCTTTCTAAGGAAGCACCATATCATTTTCCAAAATGGTTGTATTGTTTTGCATTCCCACCAGCAGTGCGTAAAACTTCCAATCTCCCCACAGCCTCTCCAACATGTTATTTTCTGTTTTTTTGATATGTGCCAGTAATGCTGGGGTGAGATGATATCCTACTGTAGTTTTGATTTGCATTTCTCTAATGGCTAGTGATCGCAAGCATTTCCTCATGTGTCTGTTGGCCGCTTGAATGTCTTCTTTGGTGAAGTGTCTGTTCATTTCCTTTGCCCATTTTTTAATTGGATTATTTACCTTTTCTTGTAGAGGTGCTGGATTTTTCTGTAGATTTTAGAGAGTAGACATTTGTCTGATTTGTAGTAGCCAAAATTTTTTTCCCAATCTGTAGATTCTCTTTTTACGCTTTTGGTGAAGTCTTTTGATGAGCATAAGTATTTAATTTTTAGAAGATTATCTTCTGGAGTTTGTGTGTTGTTGGTTATGGTTTGTATCCTGTTAATGCCGTGTATTTGGGTTTCTAGTGTAGACCCTATTTTTTCTTCTATGAACTTTATAGTTTTTGGCTTTATATTTAGGTCTTTGGTCCAATTTAATTAGTTTTTGTGTATGGTGTGAGGTATGGGTCCTGTTTCATTGTTTTGCAGATGGACATCCAGTTTTGCTAGCACTATTTGTTAAAAAGACTGCCTTTTCCCCATTTGATGGACTTTGGGTCCTTTTCAAAGATCAGGTGACCATAGGTGGATGAGTTTACACCTGGATTCTCAATTCTGTTCCATTGGTCCATGTATCTGTCATTGTACCAGTACCTGGCTGTTTTGACTACCATAGCTGTATAGTAGGTACTGAGGTCAGGCAGTGGGGGTCCTCCTACTTTATTTTTCTTCTTCAATAGTGCTTTACTTATCCGGGCCTCCTACCCTCCTACCCTTCCATATAAAGTTAATGATTAGTTTTTGCATCTCTTTAAAGAATGTTGTTGGTATTTAGATTGGGATTGCATTGTATTTGTAAATTGCTTTGGGTAGGATTGTCATTTTCACAATGTTGAGTCTACCTATCCATGAGTGTGATATGTTTTTGCATTTATGTAGATCTTTTTTGGTTTCTTACAGTAGCATTTTATAGTCTTCTTTGTATAGGTCTTTTACATCCCTGGTTAGATTTATTCCCAAGTATTTTATTTTTTTTAGGGGCTATTATAAATGATCGACGGTGGGTTGGGTTAAAAATGGTATTGTTTCCTGACTTCCTTTTCATTGTTCTCTTTATTGGTGGACAGGAATCCAACTGATTTTTGTATATTTAACTTGTATCCTGCTAATCTGCTGAATCTTTCTATTAGTTTCAGTAGTTTTCTTTTGGTTTCTTTGGGGTTTTCTATGTGTAGTATTATATCACACGAATAGGGACAGCTTTACTTCTTCATTACCAATTTCTTGCCCTTTATTTCTTTTTCTTGCCTTATTGCTTTAGCTAGGACTTCCAGCACAATGTTAAATAAAACCACCAAAACCTGCTGTGTCAAGTCAATTCCGACTCATAAAAACTCATAGTGACCCTATATAACAGAGTAGAACTGCCACATAGAGTTTCCAAGGAGCGCCTGGCGGAGTCAAACTGCTGACTTTTTGGTTAGCAGCCATAGCACTTAACCACTATGCCACCAGTGTTTCCACTGTTAAATAGGAGTGGTGATAAAGGGCATCTTTGTCTTGTTCCTGTTCTCGAGGTGAGTATTTTCAGACTCACCATTAAGAATGATGTTGGGTGTTGGTTTTGCATAGATGCCCTTTATTATATTGGGATATTTCCCTTCTATACCTATTGTACTGAGAGTTTTTATCAGGAATGGGTGTTGGACTTTGTCAAATGCCTTCTCTGTGTGGATTGAGATGATCATGTGATTCTTTCCTTTTATTTATGTGGTTTATTATGTTGATTGATTTTTCTAATGTTGAACCATCCTTGCATACCCAGTATGAATCCTACTTGATTTTGGTGCATTATTTTTTTTGATACAATGCTGAATTCTCGTGGCTAGAATTTTGTTGAGAATTTTTGCATCTATATATATATTCATAACAGGTATTGGTCTTTAATTTTCTTTTTTTGTGGTTTCTTTCCCTAGTTTTGATAGCAGGGTTATGCTGGCTTCATAGAATGAATTCAGAAGTATCGCTTCCTTTTCTATGTTCTGAAATAGTTTCGGTAGTACTGGCATAAGCTGCTCTCTGAATGTTTGGTAGAATTCTCCAGTGAAGCCATCTGGGCCAGGGCTTTTTTTTTTTTAATTTTTTTTTTTTTATCTTTTCAATCTCTTCTCTTATTATGGGTCTGTTCAGATTTTCAACATCACTTTGTGTTAGTTTGGGTAGGTGGTGCATTTCTAGAAATTTGTCCATTTCCTCTAGGTTTTCAAATTTGTTGGAGTACAGTTTTTCACAATATTCTGTCATGATCCTTTTTATTTCAGTTACGTCTGTTGTAATGATCCCTATTTCATTTCTTATTTGGGTTATTTGCATCCTCTCCTGTTCTTCTTTTGTAAATTTGGCCAGTAGTTTGTTGATTTTGATGACCCTTTCAAAGAACCAATTTTCTGTTTTGTTGATTCTTTCTGTTGTTTTTCTATTCTCTATTTAATTTATTTCTGCTCTGACCTTTATTATTTTCTTTCTTCTGGTGGCTGTGAGGTTCTTTTGCTGTTCTCTTCCTATTTGTTCAAGTTGTGTAGCTAAAGTTTTGATTTTGTCCCTTTCTTCTTTTTTGATGTGTGCATCTATTGCTATAAATTGAGGGAACTAACTTTGCTTTGTCCCAGAGGTTTTGGTAGGATATATTTTCATTCTTTTTTGATTCTAGGAATTTTTTTATTCTATCTCTGATTTCCTCTATTACCCAGTGGGTTTTAAAGCAGGGTGTTATTTCGTTTTCATGTAATTGATTTTTTTTTTCTTGATCTTACTGTTTTTAATTTCTACTTTAATGGTGTTGTGGTCTGAGAAGATACTTTGTATTATTTCAATATTTTGGATTTTGTTGAGGGTTGCTTTAAGGCCTAAAATGTGATCTATTCTGGAGAACGTTCCATGCGCATTGGAAAAGAATGTGTAGTTTGCATCTGTTGGGTGGAGTGCTCTATATATATTTATGAGGTCAGTTTGGCTGATTGTGTCCTTTAGCTCTTCTGTATCTTTGTTGAGTATCTTTCTAGATGTTCTGTCCTTTACTAAGAGTGGTGTGTTGAAGTCTCCTACTATTATTGTGGAACTGTCATTTTCTCTTTTCAGTGCTGTTAGAGTTTGCTTTATGTATGTTGGGGCCCTGTCATTGGGTGCGTAGATGTTTATTATGGTTACATCTTCTTGATGGATCATCTCTTTAATCATCATATAGTGCCCTTTGTCTTTTATGGTTGATTTTGTCTTAAAGTCTATTTTATTTGAGATTAGTATTGCCACTCCTGCTCTTTTTTGGTAGCTATTTGCTTGATATATTTTCTTCTATCCTTTGATTTTTGTTGATTTTATGTCTTTGTTTCTTGTAGATAGCATATTGATGGACCCTGTTTTTTCATCCATTCTGTCACTCTCTTTCTCTTTATGGGTGCATTTAGGCCATTTACATTCACTGTAAATATTGATAGGTGTGATTTTATTGCTGTTATTTTGTAGTGCTGCTTTTCGTGTGTGTGTGTGGTGCTGACATTTTCTTTGCTCCTCTTACTCTCCTGTGCTGAATTTATTTTGTTCGTGGATTTTTTTTTTCATTTGTTTTTGTAGATTTTGTTTTTACAGAGACTTTATGTTTTTCTTCTTTATTTTGGTGAGTACATTTGTTAACTTTCTTTGTGGTTACTTTGAAATTTACCCTTAGCTTCCTAGGTTTGAACTAGTCTATTATTACTTGGTATCGACTTGCCTTCCTCTCCATTAGACTGTTCTATACCAGCACTATTTCATCTTTTATTGTTCTGATGTTGTTGTCATTTACAGATTAACCTCTCCGGTTCCCTGTTGTAACTCTTTTGGTTTTGGATAGTCCTCGAGAGTTCATTTCCTAGGTTGGTATCTGGGTAGTAGGATCTTGCATCCTAGATTCAGGCTATGGTCTGATGTTTGTTCTCAAACAGAAGGACTCCTTTTAATAATTCTTGTAAGCTTGGTTTAGTTTTTACATATTCCTTTAACTTCTGTCTATCTGGAAATGTCCTAATATCATCATCATATTTGAATGAGAGTTTTGCCGGATATATTATTCTTGGTTGGCAATTTTTTTCTTTCAAGGTTTTATATATGTCATCCCACTGCATTCTTGTCTGCACAGTTTCTGCCGAATAATCAGAGCTTAGTCTTATTGTTTCCTCCTGTATGTGACTTTCCGTTTTTCTCGAGGTGCTCTCAGTATTTTTTCTTTGGTTTTAGCAAAGACGTGCCTTGGTGTTTTTCTCTTGGGGTCTATCCTATATGGGATTCGTCGAGCTTCTTGGATGGTCAGCTTTTCATCTTTCATGATATTAAGGATGTTTAATGTCAGCAATTCTTCAATGATCCTCTCTGTGTTTTCCACTTTGTTTCCCTGTTCTGGAACTCTGGTCACTACAGATTTTTGCTTTTGATTGTATCCCACAAAATTCCCAGGGTTTCTTCATTTTTCTTTGTTCTTTTCGTCTGATTTTTCCTCAAACAAAGTTGTATCCCAGTGTTTGTCTTCAATTTCACTGTTTCTGTCTTCCATGGTTTCAAACCTGCTCCTCAGCCCTTCTACAGCACTATCCATTTCTGAAATCTTGTTTTTTATCTTTTGGATTTTTAGTAGTTGTTTTTGTATGATTTCTAGTCATTAATTTATTTTGGCATTTTGTTCCTGTATTATTTTCTTGAATTCTTCCTTTTTTTTTTTTTGTCTGTATTTTCCATGAATTTGTCATCCCTTCTATGGCACTATTTCTGAAATCTTGTTTATCTTTTGTATTTCTAGTTGTTGTTTTTATATGGTTTCTAGTTGTGAATTTGCTTTGGCATTTTGTTCCTGTATTATTTTTTTAATTCTTCCATTTTTTGTCTGTATTTTCCATGAATTTGTCTACTTTTTCTCATTTTTGTCTGTTTTTTTGCTTCAACTCTTGGATAGCTCTAAATATTAGAGACTTGAATTTCTTATCAGGTAGTTCTAGTGCCTTTTCTTCTGCTAGAAAGTCATCTGGTGTTTTATTTTGAGTGCCTACTGGGACCATCTTGTCCTTTTTTATGTGTTTTGATATTGTCTGCAGTCTTCAGAACATTCAGTGGTTATTTTCTTTGTTGATTGTATATTTGTTTGTTTTGTCCTACATTTTGTTTTATTTGGTTATGTCTGAGCAGGTGACCTGTGCATTCTTTGTTGCTTGCTTGCCTGTGGGCAGACACTTTTCACCTCCTTGTCCAATGGGCAGGGCCAGTCTCTCAGCTATGGTGCATCAAGGCAGGTCAAGTTGAAGGGAAGTGGCCGGGATGAGGTGTTTTTGCCTGGGACTAGGGCCTACAGAGTATGGCCAGAGTCAGTGGAGGGCAGGTTCTGGTAGGCTGTGCCTGTACTGGACAGTGCAGGTAGGTAGGAAGGAGTGGGGAGGTTGTGATTTGTGGAGCTAAGATGGATATTGGAAAGAAGATAGAGAGACGAGAGAAAGAGGAGCCAAAAAACAAATAAGCAGTGGTTGTTTATTTTTTGGTGCTAAGGGTGCTAAGGGAGCTTGCTGTTGGAGTGAAGAGATGAGAAGGTAAGAAATGGAGTAAAATGAAAAAAAAGAGAAAAAGAAAAAAATAGATAAAAATTAGAAGAAAAAAGAAAAGTCCCCAGGGATGCCACTGGTATGGCTGTGCAGACCAAGAAAGTGGCTCCCATGCTGTACAGTACAGCCTGGCTAGAGGGGGTTCCCAAGCTGTGAAAAGAAAAAGAAAACAAACAAAACAGAATAGAAAAAAACAAATCAAATACAATCAAGCAAAGCAAACAAACACCAAACACACACAAAAAAAGTCCCCAGGGATCCCACAATGTAGTGTTGAGGACCAGGGAAGCAGTTCCCCAGCTCAGCTGTTCTTCACAGCCTTTCAAGAAGAAGCAAAAATGTCACACAGAGCCAGGTGTTAGAGAGCACGGAGGGGGAGGAGGTGAGAGGCAGGGAAGAAACCAAAAGAAGCAGAGAAAAGCAACATTGGCAGCAAAGAAATGGCAATACTCTAGAGCCATCTAGAGTGAGCAGGGCAAATCCAAGCACCACAGAGGTGAAGCTGGTGCCTCCCAGCCAAGAGACTGGGGCCCGTGGGAAACAATGGAGGCCGAGTTGGGGGAACGGACGGTGGGTGGTGGGAAAGTGTATATTGCTGGTTACTGGATGCTCTGTCTCCTGTTGGGAGCTCAGTGGAGCTGCTTTCTGTACTGCCCATCCACCACTCCTCAGTATGGGCAGGGGGAGTCCAAGCAGTGGTGTGGAGTCCATATCTCTCAGCTGGCTGAGTGACCTCTGCCAGCTAGGAAGTGATGGGAACTGAGCAGGGGAGCAGGGTGAGGGGGTGGAAAGCATCTATCATTAGTTACCAGGTGCTCTGTCTCCTGCTAGGAGCTCTTGAAGCTGCTTTCTCATGCTCCCTGCCGGCCAATCTCCTATAGGAGTCCAAGATGGCAAATTCGTTCTGCATTAGCTGATAGGGCACCTCTGCTGGTATCTCTCCTCACTCTCTGTTCTCTGAAGTTCCTTATTCCACTGAGTGCTTGGCTGAGTTCTTTATCTCTTCATTTTATGCTTAGGGTTCCAGGGCTGATGTTTGTCTCTGTTTTACTTAGTTTTTTGAGTCTTTGCTGTGGAGGGACAGTGTGGTGCTTCTGCCTATAGGGCCATGTTGGCTTCTCCCCCAGGCTTTAAAGAAAGCATGGTGACTCTACTGTTACTCCCTTTCCTGTGTCATTGCAATGTTACGTGTCAGATAAGGGTCACTATCATAACCTGGATCATTGAATGATGAAGACACATGTAGCAGAAACTGTTCCACCAATGACAGATAAAATGAGCAAGGCATAAACTTGTGTAGTTGTAAGTCACTGAGATTTTGAGGTGTTTGTTACCAAAACACAACCTAGAGAAAAGTAAGCTAAAAAGTTGATGTTTATGGGGAATTGTTCTGATTTCTCCACAATTATTCTCTTTCTTTTATCATACAACTTTAGTCATATTTCTAACTCATTTTTAATATCAGGTTTATTGTTTCTCTAACCACAGCACATACTGGATATTTAAACATTTATTATCTTTTGCAATGCTTTTTGGTGTGATTTTCTTTCTTTTTGCTGGCAGATTAGTGTGTTGTACAGATATCGTCTTAACAAAGTATGAGTGAGTGGGAAACTGGTTACATGATTAGATAGATCATTCCCACTGCAGCAATGTGATGTAGGCTGAGCCTGAAGCCAAAAGGTATAATGAGGCTATTTTCAGCTGGTTGATTAACTAAAAAACTAACCAGAATTGAGAAAAGGCCATCTACAGAAAATCAAACATCTGGATAAAAATTTAAAATGTAGTCAATCATCTTGATTTTTTTTACTGTCAACACACCCAATGTCCAGAAGTTTAAAGTTATCATCATGGATGGCCTTAGCCATGTTGGCTGAAAGTTTATGGTTTCGTTAGATCACAGCAGAGGCTCCCTGGGAAACCCTCAAGGCAAAGCTAAAAGTTTTCTAAGGCTAAGGAGAAGTTTTTGAGTCAATATTTCACTGTTATCATGGGAATTACTGGATCCGATTCATATTCATCATGGTCACATTTGTGCTTCTGACTTGCATGATAGTCTTTTTCATATGACTAAACATGAAAGGAATTTTGGTTTTGTGGAACACTGTCAAGAAAAGAGGAGAAGGGGTCTATTCTGGCACCATTCCCAGGTCTAAAACTCTATGGAGGTATTCAGGGAAGAGCTGTTATTAATTGACATTGACAGTCAAATGAAATAGGTCAACTCCTGGTGATCCAAGGTAGCTTATTCAAGTTCCAAGCAACACAGGTTCTCCTCTTCCTCTTGCTCTAAGCCTTACTTTAAGTCCTTTTGCTCTTTTTTAACACTTTTACCAGAAAAAGAAAAAGAATAAGCCCAACTTTGTTAAGTAGCTCAGGCAATAAATTAGCATGAGGGTTATAAATTAATTTTTATGCATTAAAGTGTGGAGATTATTAAGAACCGGCTCAAATTTGCTTAAATGAAGACCTACTTAATCCCCTTCCACCATGCCCAATAGATGATCACTTACTCATCCTTTAAGATAAGATTCCAGGATGAACTTCTTGTGCATACTTTTCAATTCCTCATAATTGATTTATCCCTCTTCTGGACTATCTTACCACTTTGTACAGATCTTCACCATACTCTTTTTACAGCACTGTTGCATCATGCTACCTTGTTTTCAAGTATATCTATGCACTTGATGGCACTGGATGCTGTGACAAAAAAATCAACAAATCAGATATCTGATGGAACAGATTTTCCATCAAATGTAGGAATAGAATTCAAATAGATTATTTAAACAAATTTTGAATAAAGAAATCATGGTTTAATGGAATTTTCCAAGTTGTTACTTGTCAGTTAATTGTAGTGGTTTCATATAAAAGTAGCTGAAATAGGCAGGAACTTGGTTCACAAAAATAATACCCTGATTACCTCAGAAGCCTAAAATTAAAAACCCATATGCCTTGTGTGATTCTAGTACAAACTCACATATGAATAAATCCAAATAGAGTCTACTTTATTACATTTTTCAAGAAGAAAGAAAAAGTGATTCTTGTACATAAATTTGCTTTTCTTATTTAAGTCCTAGTTTGTTTTATGTTTGTTTATTCATTCAGCAAGTATTTATTAAAATTTCCTCTGTGCTTGGCATATTGTGGGGCTTACATTCCATCAAGGAAAAAAAAAAAACCTGAAAAGTGGTCACAAAATCAAGATCATATGGTGATAAAATCTCTGAAGACAATGAAAAGAACATGAGGTGATAAAGAATGACTGAGAAACAGTGGCTACATTACAGTGATTGGTCAGGGAGGCATAGCCTGAGGAAACTACATTTGAGCTGATCCTTGAATGATACACAGGAGCCAGCTATGGAAAGTCAAGAGCAGAGACAAGAGTGTAAAGGTCAAACATAGGAAACGAAATGTATAAGGAAGATGGAATATAGGTGGATTATGATAGTTAAGATGCTTTTGGCTGCAGGTAACAGAACACTCAAACAGATTTAAACTCTAAGGAGTATTTGTCATACTTAAGACAGAGCTAAGAAACCAAACCGAACCACTGCTGTCGAGTCAATTCTGACTCATAGCAACCCTAAAGGACAGAGTAGAACTGCTCCATAGTGTTTCCAAGACCACAATCTTTACAGAAGCAGATAGCCATATCTTTCTCCTACAGAGTGACTGGTGGGTTTGAACCACCAATCTTTTGGTTAGCAGTTGAGTGCTTTAATTACTGGGCCAGTAGGGTTTCTAAGAAAATAGAGCTAAAAAAAAAAAAAAAAAAGAGCTAGAGTGGAGTAATTCAGTTGTTCAATGACATTATCGAGAACTGAAGTCCTTTCTATTTTCCACTCCACCATATTCAGCATATCATCTTTGTCCTTTGCCTAGGTCTCCTCTTGGTCACAAGATGAATCAACAATTATAGCCAGGCACCACTTGCTAACAGTGATGCTTAGCTGAAGAAGAGATCATCTCTTCCCATTTAGTTCTTTTTAAAAGGAGGACCTTTCCAAGAAACACCCAGCAAACAGCTCCTGTTGTCTCATTGAATAGAATCATACCAAATTTGAGGGCCTAAATAATTTCCTGTCAAGGAGACTGGAATTACTATGATGAGTTTAAAGCAGCCAGGTTTTCCCCTCTAAAATGTATACGTAAGGATGTTACCCTCATGAACAGTGACTAGCAGAAAAAAAACTGGAGTTCTGTTTACAAAGAAGAAAGGGCAAAATCAACCTCAGAATGTCAATATACCTAGAAATAGATGAGTGAGAGAAAGAGTAGTTCAAAATGAGGTTGGAGAGGTAGGCAAGAGTCAGTTTAGTCCATAGGGCCTTCTAGGCTCTGGTGAGAAAGTTGAAATGAGAAGCCACTGAAGGGAAATGACAGAATCAGGCTTATATATGTAAAAGACTCTGTAGATTAGCACTGTTCAATGCAAATATAATGTGATTCACCTAAGTAACTTTCAATTTTCTAATAACTACCTTAAAAAAGTTAAAAGAAACAAGTGAAAATAATCTTAATAGTGTTTTATTTAGCCCATATATTCAGAATATCATTTCAACATGTAATCGACCTAAGATTATTAATGAAATATTTCCCTTTTTTTTTTTTTTGGTATTATGTATTTAAAATTTGGTAGGTACTAAACACATCTCAAATGCTCAATAGTCACCTGTGGCTACAACATTGGACAGTGCAGGTTTAGATAATGAATCATGGAGGCGAAGATAAGAAACAGGAGTAAATAATCCTGACAACGTCCTGGTAAGAGATGTCAGTGTCAATGGATAAGAAGTGTTCCAGTGATTGAGATGTACACAGTTTGGGCACAGAGTCAGCAAGCCTTGCTGTGATTTCTGCCATTTACTAGCTGTGTGAACTTGCACAGATAAGCTCTTTAAGATCAAGTTGTTCTTTGGTAAAACGGGAATAATATACTACTCCTCTCCTAGGGTTATTGGGAGGATGAAATGAGATAATCCATGAAATACACTTATTGAAGTTCCCAGAACAGAATAAGCACTTGAACACATGTGATTACGCACTGAAAGTGGTATAATTGAAGAACTCCAAGAGTTCAGAGGAGGCAGAGAGTATTTCAGATGGTAGTAATCAAAGAACATCACTTTTAAACAAAACCTTGAAGGATAAATAGACTTGCTCCAGGAAGATGTGGTGGAGGAAGGCATCCCAGGAGGATGTACCAAACCAGCAATCTCAAGGTATAGGGAGAAAATGGCAAGTACTTAGATTTGGTCCAAATGAAGGTTGAGTGCAAGGGAACAATGAAAGATATGGTTGAGAACTGGTATGGCATAAGATAACTGGGATCTCGGCTAAGGAGTTAAATTTTATCACATAAGTAGTGTTCTGCTTTAATCTGGGAAAGGTCCTCAAAGCACTATTTCAGGAAGATCAATCAGCTCAGTAGTGTTCAGGAGGGATTAGAGGAAGGAAACATTAGACTCAGGAGAACTAATCAAGGGGCCATAGTGATTGCCCAGGCCTGAGGCAACAAGGGATTGAGATAGGCAAATGTATACAAAAGGTATTTCAAAGAAATTCTTTTACTGCTACATTGTTTTTTTTTTTCCTTTGTCCAAACTTCTTTGTAGAACTCTTATTCTGTCAACATAGCTCCAAGTTCTTCATTGTTTTTGAAAGTTAAAGAATACACAAACTAACAACAACGACAAAAAAATCATATATAATGTAAATATCAAATGTTTGGGCAAAAAAAATTTGAAAATAAGATTTATCTACCACTGTTGGGAAATGAATTATCCATATAAATGAATCTTCTAAGACATTAAGAATTTTCTTTTTGTACTCCAAATACTTTAAAAATTTTATTTATTTTTGTTGTGGGCATGTCTAGCTTAACATGTTGTGTAACAAATTGCAATTATATAAGTTGTGTAGGAAACAATTGTGTGTGTGTTGGCTTATTTTAATGGAAAGAGGAATGGTCTTGGAATAGAAATATACACACTATTTCCTAGCTGTATGACCTTGGGCAGTTCTACACGAACTTCTAGAAATGCAAGCCAGATTCAGAAAAGAGTGTGGAATGAGGGACACCATTGCTGATGTCAGATGGATCCTGGTTGAAAGCAGAGAATAACAGAAACATGTTGACCTGTGTTTTATTGACCATGCAAATGCATTCAACTGTGTAGATCATAACAAATCATAGAGAACAATGCAAAAAATGGGAATTCCAGGACACTTAATTCTGCTCATGCAGACCCTATATATAGACCAAGAAGCAATCATTGGAAAAGAACAAGGGGATATTAATGTTTTAAAGTCAGGAAAGGTGTGTGTCAGGGTCATATCCTTTTACCATGTTTATTAAATCTGTATGCTGAGCAAATAACCTGAGAAGCTGGACTATATGAAGAAAAATGTACCAAAAGCAAAGAGGACTTAATACACTGATGAAGAGCAAAGACTACAGCTTCAGTATGGATTACAACATAAAGAAAATGAAAATCCTCACAACTGGACCAATAAGCAACATCACGATAGAGAAAAGACTGAGATTGTCAAGGATTTTGTTACTGGAGAATGGCCTTGGTTCTTGTCTTCGGTGTAGGAAAGAATTCAAACACTGAGACAAATACTGCCAAGCAAGCAGAGGTTTATTGGCAAGCAGAAGGTTAGTAGTAAAAGTACACTTGACTAGGGAGCATCAGGCGCACTACTCAGATATAGAGAGAATCTGAGAGCCTGGATAGTGGTTTTCTTAGGGTTTTATATTCTTTTTGTCTCTTGATCTGTCTCTATTAACATTTAAAAGCCAGGACAAGACCTCCCCCAGCCTTGAAGACTATTTCCTTGGCTTAAGGTTTAATTACCAAGTTAGAGATCTTATCAAGTTAGGGACTTTATCAAGTTAAGGGCCTTATCAAATCAAAGACCCTTGTAAAGATCATTTCCTTGGCTTAGAGCTTAACTATGTAGGGACCATCTTGTTGAGGAATGTCACCACACACTGTCTTTCCTTTGTTGGGATTGTCTTATTGAGGAAAGTCACCACACCCCTGCCTCTTCCTCTTCCCAAGTGCAAGCTCTCACCCTCCCCCTTATAATTTCATTTTACTTGAACCCACACTCAACACCCATGGAAGCAGTAGTCAAGAAATTAAAGTCCCCTTTGCTTTTTTTTTTTTTTTTTCATTGCATTGGGCAAATCTTCTGCAAAACACCTCTTGAAAGTGTTAAAAAGTAGAGATGTCACCTTGAGGATTAAGGTGCACCTGACCCAAGCCATGGTATTTTCAATTGCCTAATATTAAAAAAATAAAAAATAAAATTTTTTATTTTTATTTTTTTAATATGTATGCAAAAGCTGGACAGTGAATAAAGAAGACAGAAGAAGAATTGATGCCTTTGAATTACAGTATTGGTGAAGTATATTGAATATAACGTGGACTGCCAGAAGAATGAACAAATCTGTCTTGAAAGAAGTACAGCCAGAATGCTCCTTAGAAGTGAGGATGGCAAGACTTTGTCTCATGTACTTTGGACATGTTATCAGGAGGGACCAGTCCTTGGGGAAGGACATCATGCTGATAAAGTAGAAGGTCAGCAAAAAAGAGGAAGACCTCCAATGAAATGGATTGACACAATGTCTGCAACAACGGGCTCAACCATAGCAAAGATTATGGGATGGTGCAGGGCCTGGTAGTGTTTCATTCTGTTGTACATAGGGTCACTATGAGTCAGAAGCAACTCAACGGCATCTAACAACAACAACAACGACATGGCCTTGGACAAGTCATTTCACATTTCTGGTGTCAGAATGGAGCCCTGGTGGCATATTGGTTAAGAGCTCAGCTGCTAACCAGAAGGTTGGCAATTCAAATCCACGAGCCACTCTTTGGAAACTCTATGGCGCAGTTCTACTCTGTCCTATATGGTCACTCTGAGTCTGAATCAACATGATGGTAATTTTTTTTTTTTTTTTTCCTTTTTTGGTGTCAGCATGAGGAGGAGGCTGGAATAAAAGATCTCAGAAGCTTCTTCCTACTATAACATTCTATTAATCTATCAGAAATAGAGAAGAGCAAAAAGTTTCAAGAGGATTAACATTTCATTTTTGTACCTCCTGATATGGTATTGGTTGGAGGAAACTGGCCAAAATAGAGGGACAAAACATGCATGCTTGTCCCCCTAATGAAAGAAAGAGTAGATGTTTTAGGAGGGTATGATCTTACTTTTTAGAAATATAAGAATTGACACAAAAAGACTGAATGTTCTTAAAATCAGACATTCTTGCCAAGATCAATCCGCATAAGGGTCAAATTCCCTCTTTTTGCGCTCACTCTTGTCATAAATAATGTAAATAATAATTTTCTCTTAATAACCCTTTTCTTCTGGAAAGCCATTGCGTGTTACTATTGGAAAAGAAAGTTTTCCTATTTCTGAGAAAAAAGGCTTTAATGAGAAAACTCCTTTAACTTCTTGGACGTCAAACCAATTCAATGATGAATATATTAGCATGTTTCTGTGTTGAGTGTAAAGGAACCCAAAGCCTGGATTTAAAGGTTGAGGGAAAAAATGTTTGTCAAAACACATCACCGTATTTTCTGTATCCTCAACATTGAAGAATAGCTTGAGATATGCCACAAACTGCAAACATGAAGATACACTCCCTATCAGATAAAGCTATTCTGATAGGTGGTTTGAAGAAAAGTGCTTAAAATTTATCTCCGGTTAGACTTTTGCAGTGAAGGGAAAAACATCTAACAGATAAATTAGAGACTGGAAAGAGGCCTGAAAGAGTCAACTAGTTCATTCTCCCCCCTCCGCTTAAATCTGCACAAACCAGTTATCATCAGCTTGATTCTGACTTAAGCAACCTCACGCGTGTCAAAGTAAAATTATGCTCCTCATGGTTTTCAAAAGGTTGAATTTTTGGAAGTAGATTACCAGGCTTTTCTTCTGAGGTGCATACGGATGGACTTGAACTTCCATTCTCTCTGTTAGCAGTGAGCAAGTTAACTGTTTATACTACCCATGGTTTCCAAACATCAAAGTGCAAAAGACCAGCATGAACTCTGTACAGAGAAATCAACAACTTTTTATTCAGGGAATAGAACAGCCAGATTGGGAAGCATAAAATGGAACCACCATGTGCTCCAAAGAGGGGAGTCAAAATAAATAAAAAAATTTATCAGGGAAGGGATTTATATAGCAGTAAGCAAACAAGTCTTTCTATATGTTAGCTTTTCTAATCTTAACAGTTATTTTAACCACATTCTTGTGAAACAATCATGAGGGAGGCACATGAGCATTGGTGCAAGCAATTTTCTGAGAACTTAGAATTTTAAAACAGCTTTATTGTTTATTTTTCAACATTCACTTCCTTGAATTGTTTTTCTTCTCCCCCAACCTCCTTTGCGTGTCACGAGGCAGACTGTCTCAAACTCCATCCCAACAGCCTCCACTTTGTCAGGATCTACTAACACATTCCCCCCTTTTAATCAAGCCTCCACTAGGGACTACTGATCACTTATAATTGTTCACAAAGGGGTAGCTTTTCTTCTGCAAAGAATCTTTTATTATTCAATGTTATTTCTGTCTAAGATAGACGAAGTAGTTTCTTCACCTTGCCATGCCAAAAGGCCTCATCTTCAGGGTGAGGTGATTAGTTGGAGTAAAGGAAGTAGACATAGGCCATACAGGAGAAACAACTCGGACTAAGGCTGGACAACAACAGTGCAAACAATCTGTCCGGGGAGAGCAGAAAGGGGGATCTCCTTAAGGTAGATCGATTATGCTTTCTTCAAGATACAAACTCTTTGCATAGCAATAGGGGTGTTAGCAGAAAGACAAGCTTTAGATATATAATTCATTTTGCATTTGATTAGTCCAACAACAAAAAATAATTAAAATAAGTCCAGTTTTTAAGATAGAGTGAAGCCAAGAACCAATGCCATTGGGAGGTCAACTAAAGATAGCTAAAAAGGGGAAATCAGGTTTAGGGGAATATGCAGCCAAGTGGCCTCCTGATGAATTTTCCTAATGTCTTGTTCTACTTCTTCTGTGGTGTTTATTCAGGAACAGCAAGAGGTATTTGTGAAGGCACGTTCTCCTCCTTGTTAAGCTAGAACAAAATCAAGAGCTATTATTTGTCTAGCACTACCTTAACAAGGATTTCTGAAGATTTTTTTGGGCCACCACACCATCTGCAATGTTATTTGTAATTTGTTCCATAGCGGTAGACAAGTTGCAAAGAGCTTTTTCCATTTGGGGAATACTATGAGCTGGTGTTAAAGGCTTGGAGAAAACACTATCTGTCCCCAGATCTTTAGATCAAAGGATTTAATTCAATTTCTCTTTTATATGTCTTCCTGGTTAATATCTCTAAATCATTAGTCCAATGTTTGCTTACTATAAGATTGGATATCCAAAAGTAACTCTAAATGACCCAACATGCGTTGGCCTGCCATATTCCAGCTATTCAAGCAAGGCAATGCCTAGGCATAAAAAGGCTGGTTAATTGGATTTGACTCTACTGAGTCAGGATAACTGGATCTTTCATATAAGAATACATGCCTGTGAGGAGCACAAATTACACCCTTTCTGTTATTTGAGGGAGGGATCGTTCCATTGACTAGCTCTAACCAATTATCTGTTAAAGAATTATTACAAATGGACAGGTATCCTAGTAACTGACTAACAACATTATAGGAGGTACTTTTACAACAAGTGGCTTTTCTGGTTCTGTCTCTACAATTTTGGACCTCTATGATATTAATACACTTTCTTCAAAATAATACACTTTCTTCAAAATCTGGGGGGTCTGAAATAACTATATTTTGGGTAAAATATTCTGGTCCTGAGCTGGGTTAGATTAAAGCAGGAGATCGGAAATGACGTCCAGGGTCTTGGGGGTGGTGCCATAATCTGACACAAATTTCTCACTTTACAGTAAAGTTTGGCTTGATAATTGCAAGTGGAACATTACTATAATTTAGCACTGAAGCTGCAAAGGGGTCTGAGTTTATATGTCCATACCAAGGATGCAGGTGGCAAATCCAGCGTTCAGTCAAATTACGTGCACTAGCGGCAGCTTCTGCTAGCTTAACAAAAGCATTTGCCTCCCATGCAAAAGTGGAAGTAAAGGTGACAAAGAAAACTAGGTCTGGGAGGAAATTCATATCAAACAATTCAACAGTCAATAAACCCAAGTTTATATAATAGAGCTATTTCAAGTAATGATGATGAAAAAAAGCTCAATAATCTCAGCAACTGGTACTGAAGCAGCAATGAAGGAGGTCCTATAGATCTCAGCTACTTACATGAGAGGCAGCAAGGGATGAGACCAACAGTATGTAATATGGCAATTAGCATGAGAATAGCTATGGTTATAAAGCAAAGTCCAAAGATTTCAGAAGGATGCATGAGGCCTTGTCCCACAATCTTGGAGCTAGCTGTCTGTCTCTGAAGTCATCTGTTTCTGGTCATTAGGTAGTTTCAGAGTGGTTTTCAGTTCACCAGAAGGCTGACAAGTCCAAAAAGGAGCTTTTGTTTTCTTCAGTTGAGACACATGGATCCAAGTTTTGACTGTCTGTAATTTGGCTGCATAAAGGTTAGTAAGGAGGACTAGGTAAGGCTTCTTCCAACTAGGCTCTAGGGAGTCCATTAGTTAATGTCTTTTCCAATATACATGGTCATCTCAGTCAATTTTAGGCAAATAATTAATATCTATCTTTTGACCTTTAAAAATCCAAACCAAACCCAAACCCATTGTTGTCAAGTCGATTCCAACTCATAGCGACCCTACAGAATGCAGTAGAACTGCCCCACCAGAGTTTCCAGGGAGTGGCTGTTGGATTCAAACTGCCAACCTTTTGATTAGCAGCTGAGCTCTTAACTACCGCACCGCCAGGGCTCTTTGATCTTTAAAGGCCTCTTTTACTTGTGGAGAATATTCTTTAGAACGCTGCGTCAAAAACTGACAATTTTTAGTTAATCGGTTTAACTAGATTTGAATACTAGATTTGAATCAACATGAACAACATAGATAAATGTCATGGGCCTTCCAGTAATTATTTCATAAGGAGTAAGTTTATGGGGTCCCAAAGCCATGGACTTTAGATTTGAAAGGACTAAAAGGAGAACTTTAGTCCAGGGTAAAAGTAAAGTTTCACAAAGTTTGGTGAGCTGAGCTTTTATTATTCCATTAGTTCTTTCAACTATCCCAGAGAATTGAGGGTAAGAGAGACAATATAATCTTTGAATGACAGGGAAAACTCATCAAATCCCTTGGACAAATTGGCCAGTAAAATGATGTCCCCTGTCTCTGCAGAGTCTTTGGTGCTCACCAAGTGGGGGTGATATTCTCAAGGAGCTTCTTAGCTTCAAAGCCTGCAGTAGCATTGTCGCAGGGAAAGCTTCTACCCAATGTGAAAATTGAAAATCATAACTAGTACATATTTATAACAATTTGAGGGTGGACACTAAATAAAATCTAGTTGCTACTCAAGCATAAGCCCAAAAGGCATTGCAAAGGTGGGGTTGTAAAAGGTTTTCCAAGGTTATAGCCAGAACAAATAGAGCAGTGAACAGTTACAAAGCAGCCTCAAAAAATTTTCCCTACCAATATTTCTTCACAATTTTCATCATTTTATCTCTTCCAGATACCAGCTTCTATGTAGGGCTTGCATCATAGGAACATGTAAAAATGTAGGTAAAAGTAGTTTCTTATTGTGTCTAATCCATAGGTTAATACTGGGGTCCTGGAGGTAGCCCTCTTTTTTCCAAGTTTCAATTTCCTCTGTTGGGGCTAATTGTTGGTGTTTTAAAAGTTTTTTCTAAAGTTAATTCTCAAAGGTTAAAATTACTGATCAGCAAGCCTGGGTAGTCTCCCTCTTTATTCCTCATGAGTAGACAGCTTATTTATCTGACATATCAGCATTTCCTATAGTTGCCTCAGTTTGGGCTACTTTCTTCAGCTGATGTGCTTGAATCTTTATTAGAGCAATTTTAGAAGGGAGTAATAAGGTATTTAAAAGGGCTGCCACTAGGCTCCATTTAATATTATCTCTGGAGGAAGTAAAAAATCCTGTTTCCACAACATTCCAAAATCATGGACAATTCCAAAACCATAGACAATTCCAAAACAGTACTGAGAATCCTTAAAAGCATACATGGACTTCCTAGTAGTAATCTTACAAGATCTAGCAAGAGCAATCAATCCTGCTTGTTGAGCAGAAGTGGCTTCAGGAAGCACATGGCTTTAAGCACTTCAGTAGAAGTTGTAATGTCATACCCAGCTTGGTAATGAGATTTAGTAGGGTTAGGCTTTAAATAAGACCCATCTACAAATAGAACTAAGTCAGGATTAGTTAAAGGATTTTCTCTTAAATCTTTATGAGGAGTCAAAACTTGTTCAGTTAAACCTAGGCAGTTATGCATCAGGTAATCACTATATTCATTTTCAGGGAGTAGCGTGGCTGAGTTTAACCAAGTCACAGGATGTAATCTAAAGTTAGTTACAACCATAAGGAGAATTTCATAAGTGAGCCAACTGGTGGACAGGTGCTGAGTCAAAGCAGATACAGTGTGAGGCACATAAACATCTAAGTTTCCTAACACTATATCTCCAGTACTATTCACTAACTTGGTGGTAGGAGCCACACCCCAGAAACAAGGAGATTATCCTTTAGCTACAGGGTCAAGCTGCAGACTACAGGTCTCTGGTGTCCTCCGTGTTTCTAGGTTAATATGCCTAAAGCATTTCTAGAAATTTCATGTAAAAATAAAGAAAAATCTAAGTGGTAGTTAGGGAACCCTAGAGCAGTAGTTGTTATCAAAGACGGTTTCAATTTTTTTGTGGCTTCCTGGTCTTCAGATAAGATTTGGAATGAATCTGGTTTGGAGACATTTAAATATTTATAAAATGGCTGGGCTAACAAAGAGAAATTTGGTAACCATCTTCTGCAATAACCACAAAGTCCTATAAATCCTTGCAGTTGTTTTTTAGTTTTGGGCATAGGAAAAGCAAAAATGGTCTCCTTCTGCTTGGGGTTGCTGGAGATACCTTCGGCAGAAATTACGTGGCCTAAATATTTGACAGAAGGCTAAGCCAATTATAATTATTCTTTGGAAATTTTATATCCACCCACAGCTACATGTTTTAACAGGACAAGGCTACCATAAATGATGCCTGCTGGGAGGTTGAACATACTAACAAATCATCAACATATTGTAATAATGTAAATTTGTTAGGGAACTGTAATGGCTGTAAGTCAGCATGCAAGACTTGAGAAAAATAGGTAGGAGAGTTAGTAAAAACCTTGAGGCATTATGGCTCAGTGAAATTGTTGATTTTACCAAGTTAAAGCAAAAAGATACTGGCTGATCTATAACTGCAAAATGGGTGATGTCTGAGGGAACATTAGAAAGTAATAAATGAGAGTTTGGAATTACAGAACCTAGGAATAACAATGTGGTTAATAGCATGCAATACTTGGACAAATCTCTAGCCTCTATTATTTGGTTTCTTCACAGGGAAAACAAGGGTATTACAAGGGATAGTACAAAGAACAATTAAGCCTTTGGAAAGAAAGTCTTGAATTATAGAGGCTAGTCCATGGCTTTTTGTTTAAGGGGGTAGTGAGAGATCTTTGGCAATGGATTAGATGTATTTTCTTGGGTTTTAATTGGTTCTGTTGAGAAAACGTAGTCCACATCAGTAGATGAGGTGGCTCACATAGTTTCAAGGATCAATGAAGAAACATCAGAGGGGAGAGTGTCATATTGGGCTAAGTCATTTTCTTGGTGTGAAACTAGTGCTTGCAAACAGCAAGCAATTTCTTCTTTTTGGCTCTGTTATGATTCTAAGCTTGCTTTAGGAAATTTAGGGCTATCTGTCAAAGCTAATAGTATTTCCCCATTTTCTGTAAATTGTAATTGAGAATTCCATTCAGGTAAAAGACCTCTGCTTAGTAAATTAACAGGCAAATTAGGGCTAAGTAAAAAATGATGTAAATCTTCAGTTGAACCAAGAGATATAGAAACAGGCTGGAAATGATTTAAAATTTGTTCTTGATTTGTAACCCCCATGATTTAGTGGTCTTTGTACTTTGGGGCAGGGAATTTTGTAAATAAGTGGGGTTGATGGCAGAAAGGGTATCTCCAGTGTCAATTAAAAAGTTGCAAGTTTCTTCACTAACATAAAGAATAGTTTCTTCTTGTGAGTTTAGTGACACCATACGGTTAGTCCCCATTTCTTCCCTGGAGCCCCATCATTCCATATAAAATTGGAAGGGGGCTTTCTCTTAAGGGGCATTTTTTTGGTTCTTTAATTTGTAACGTTCATTTTTCCAATGTCCAGGCTTCTTACAATAGTGGCAAATGCCTGCCTTGGACTTATTAGAGGGTTTAGTAAACTTCTTTTGACCAGGATATTGCAATTGTTGCAATTGAAGGGTCATCAATTTGTTAGCCTTTAAAGTTTGTCTGATTTCTAAGGTTTGAGAAAGTTCATGAGCTAGATTGGTCAGCTCAGCTATAGGAGCTGCTTCCCAATCTAATTCACGCCTTTTTCACTAAGACTGAAATCTCAGCCCTGAGACCAGAGATAAATATAGAGTTAAAGGCCCCAGAAATACCTAGGAATAATGGATCAAGTTTGGAATATTCAGAAAATCTTTGGAATAACTGGGCCTGGTAATCACCAATGCTATCATCTTTGTTTTGTATGTGGAAGTAAGTTTTTGTCCAATCTATTATTGGGGGAAAACTCTGGTGGTGTAATTGTTAAGGGCTACTGCTGCTAAGCTAACCAAAATGTCGGCAGTTAGAATCTACCAGGTGCTCCCTGGAAACCATATGGGACAGTTCTACTCTGACCTATTGGGTCACTATGAGTCAGAATTGACTCAACAGAAACAGGGTTTATTATTGGGAGAAAGGCCCTGGAGATAGATTCAAGTAGTTTTTTACCCATTGCTTGGAATTTTTCTAGTAACTGAGCTGCTCTCTTATTCATGTTCAGAGCTAGGGTATTTTTAAGATCTTTCCATTCAGCATATTTTAACTATAGTTGGGCTTCTTCAGGTCCTGTTATCATATGGACTAACTGGTATAGGTCTGTAAGCCCAGGTTGGTAAGCTTCAATAAGAATTTTAAATTCCTCAGCAAATTTGTAAGGATCCACACATAATTTTGGGAAATCTTTCACAATATTACATAGTTCAGTACAAGTCCAAGAGAAAAAAATAACACTAGGACTATCTTCAGCATATGCAAGCTCATAAGCCATCTGAGGTAGATAGAAAGGAAGTTCATTTAGAGCTTTTTCAAAAGAATAAGAAGGTAGAGAAGGATATAAAGGAACAGTGGTTGACAAAGGAGCAGAAGAAATAGGAGCAAGGTTCTGAGATTGCAGCTCTTTATTTTGTTGAGTTAATTTAGAAAAACTATCCTTCAGGGAAACTATTCTACTATCTTGATGTCTTTTGGAGGCCTGTAGAAACCAATTACAGGCATATGCATCCCATTGAGGTTGCTTAATATGGGAGCTTTATTTTATAATTTACTGCACAGAAACACAAACTTTGAAAGATCAGAAGACACCCAAAGTGCCCACTGACTTTTCAAATTGTCCTTCATAAGGTCATGCCAGTGAGATAAAAAAGCACAGGTCAAAGGACTGAAATGATTGTTCATATAATGGGAAGGAGTCCTAGATGGTGGTCCTGGGTTACTCTTAGAGCTAGCATTTCCTGTTCTGATGGATAAAACAAATGTGCACACAAAAATAAACCAAAGTTTGATTGTTACTTTTGGTTTCACAGAGTCAAACAAATTCCTAAAAAGAGAGTGCTGCAGGATTTGGACAGTATGATGTTTTATAGCATGCTTTCATTGTGTGAGAGTTTTTTGCAGCTGGTAGCCAACCTAGTGCTTCTGGCCCATCTCACTACCAGTTTTTCATGTCATGGGAGTCTTTCAGCAGGTGGCAGGTATCCTAATGACTTTTCAAAACTCAGGCCCACCAATTTTGAAGCTTATAGACTCTGTGATCTCTATGTAACAATCACCAAAATCCAGCTCATCATCTAGATTCACAACATTGAACAAGGAAATGGACAGATAGACTAACAGAGAGATGCCAAATCCCCAGATAAAAACTTGGAGAACTTTAATGCAAGGGAACGGAGCTCAGGTTGGAGAGGTTAATTACCTTCAAGCCACTCCTGAAAGTCTATGAAAACAGAGAGCCAAATGGCTCCACCGGTACCTTGAGCCTGTTTCCTTGATATCTCAGGGCCCCGGAGATAATGCACCTCCAGACCCTGATTCTGGCACCAGAAATGTCAAAGCACAAAAGATCAACACAAATTCTGTGTAGAAAAATTAACAAAGTTTTATTCAGGGAATAGAACATCCAGTCTGGGGAGTATAAAGTGAAACCACCATGTGCTCCAAAGAGGTGAGTCAGGGAAGCGGTTTATGTAGAAGCGAACAAATAAGGCTTTCTACATGTTAGCTTTTCTAATCTTAATTATATTAGCCACATTCATGTGAAACAATCACAAGGGGACCACAGGAGCACTGGTGCAAGCAACTCTCTGAGAACACACAATTTTAAAATTGCTTTCTTGCTTACTGTTCAACATTCCCTTCCTTGAATTGTTTTTCTTTCCCCTCCCCTCCACTTGTCACAAGACAGGATACTTTCCTCTGCTGTCTCAAACTTCCAGCCCAAATGCTTCCTTTTCCTTATGGTCTACTAACACACTAACCTTCACATTCCTGGTATAAAAGAAAATACTGCATTGGTCACCTATGGGTCTGTTCTTTAACTTAGATATTGGAGGGCTGATGACTGTAAATCTGTGCCAGATGGACCCTTTGCTAGTTTATGTTTGTATAAGAGAAACAAGAATCATATACACACTCATGCTCTCTCTCTCTCATACACATACACACAGACTTGCACATGTCCCAAGTCAAACTACTGTGAGGAAAAGAAAAGTTTTTTTGTTGACTATTTTGTTGCCAGTGCAGCAAGAGGAGAAATGCGGATTTTAAATAGTTAGAAACAAACAAACCCAGATCCATTGCCATTGAGTCAATTCTGACTCATAGCAACCCTGTAAGAAGAGTAGAACTGCCCCATGGGGTTTCTGAGGAGCAGCTGGTGGCTTCAAACTGCCAACCTATTGGTTAGCAGCCTAGAAGGTCTTCATTTATTACATTTCCCCCCTCTTTAGTCATAAATTCCTCGTTTTGTGTTTTAATCATCTTTTGCTTCTTTTCTATTCACAAGACAAAAAGAACCATGTAAGAAAAGCTCATCCCTGGTACAGAAACCTGCCCAGATATTGGCAATGGTGTGTTACCTCTCCAGGAGAGCCTTCTCTTGCAGCCTTCTTGGAGCACATTCTTAAAAACAGGCTCATCATACATTTATGTGAAGATAAGGGTCCATGAGTCTGGTTTTATTGCAAGTTGTAAAGATATACATAGTAAATGTCCTCTTATAATTCTCTTTCCAACTCTGACGTACAACTTGCATGAGCACAGATGTGATATGCGCATACCCATGTATGAACATAAATAGATGCACTTACAAACCCTCCTTTGGTTTATTAAAAAATATGTAATTGAGAGTTCATTCTCTGCTGGGAGCTTTGCTGGGAGTTGAAAATATAAAGATGAATGAAAATAAACATGGTCTTGTCTCTCTTGGAACTTATATTTTCATATGGTGACAGACCCTTGTCAAATAATTATACCGATGGCTATGAGTACAAGTTACAATACATGTTATGAAGACAAACATTGTGGTGGTATGTATATGAAGAAAAGAAATGGCAAACTGTAAGAAGAAGTGATATGATCATATGATTCTGGACTAATAAGAAGCATGGATAACTAAAATTTATCATCAAGAAAGCCTCATCGTGCAAGGCTTCCAGTTCCATTCTAAAACCTAAATTTGAAATGGCTTTAGATAAGCTTTCATCATTGTAAATGTGAAGTTAGTATGGTTCTTAATTTCCCTGTCAACACGCAAAGTTCTTGCTGGCTACAATACATTCTTGACAATGCTCTCTTGGGATTTCTTACATGTGGAGAGATAGGTTGAAAATTCTAAATTTTCCAAAGTTATTGCTTTGTGCTCTTTTGCATGTCTTGAAAGTCCTGATGAAGACTTAAAAGATCTTGTGAGGGCAAGGAGGAATGGCTAGCTCTCAGAGTGCGGGAGTTTGGATACAGCCGCTCTGCATATGTATCTGCGAACTTAGCCCTCCCTTTTCATGTTTTTATTGTGGTAAAAAAAAATACAACATAAAATATGACATTTTCATCATTTTAAGTGTACAAATCAGTGGCATTAATTACATTCACAATGTTGTGCAACCGTCACCACTATTTCCAAAATGTTTCATCACTCCAGAGAGAAACTCAGTACCCCTAAGTAACTCCCTTTTACACCTCCTTTACCCCAGCCCCTGATAACCACTAAAGAACGTTTTGTCTCTACTCATTTACCTTTTCCAGGTATTTCATATAAATAGGATCATACAATATTTTTCCTTTTGTGTCAGAGTAATTGCACTCAGCATAATGTTTTCAAGGTTCATTTATGGTGTTGCATTTTTATGTATTAGAACTTTATTTTTCTTAATGACTGAACAATATTCCATTGTATGTATATACCTGTTTATCCATTCATCTGTTGGATGCTTGGGTTGTTTCCACCTTTGAGGTATGGTGAATAATGCTTCCATGAACATTGCTGTACTGTAAACTTCCCTTTCTGTTCATTATATGTTGTAGTTAGCCCCCTGATATGTGGGGACCCCAATTACAGTGAGATCTGACTGCTGTGATCCACAGGGGTTTCATTGGATGATTTTTGGAAATAAATTGGCAGTCCTTTTTTCCTTGTCTCTCTTAGTCTGGAAGCTCTACGAAACTTGTTCAGTACTATAGGAACATGCAAGCCTCTGCTAACAGATGGATGATAGCTGTACATGAGGTTCATTCACTGAGAACCAAACTCAGGTCTGCCATGTGGAAGGCAAGAATTCTACCACTGAATACCACTGCCCTCATGCGTTATATAACTGGATAAGATACCCAGTTCCAGTCTTGTGGGCTTCTCATAAGCAGTTCTGCTGCTGTGTGCTGTGTATTAAGTTTGAAATAAAGCCATCTTTGGCTACCATGCCGTAGAAACGATGGTTTTGATTCCAGGTGTGTCAGGTAATAGGAAATTTGGGGCTTACATTTTTTCTTTACAATCAGTTTATATCCTTTCAGTGACGTTTTCATTGCTTTAGTGTGTCTGTTGGTAGATTTTTTTTCTCCTGTGAAAGTACACGGGATGTTATTTGTTATGCACTCCATGTTTATTTTAAGAAACCGGGTCATTAAACTCACATCCCATGTTTTCGCAAATGACCTTCAAGTATAAAATAAGGTGAAGGCTGTTATTTTTAAGAAAAAGGAAAGCTTTGTGAAGGACTCTACTGGATGGATTTTGCAGTATCTGCTTCTGTTCTCCCCATTGTTCACAAGAACACTGCTTGTCTGATCACCAAAGTATGGCTGTTTTATGCTTTAAAAGAATGCGAGCCTCCACATAATGAGGCTGATGTAATGGCAGGAATAGTCAAAAGGAATAAATCCCTGATATAAGAAAACACAGTTAGCTTTGTATATCCCTTAAGAGTTTAAGGCTATAGTGATCCTTGGAGGTATTTGGTGCCTTGCTGAGGTAAGCACAACGCTTTAAAGTGATCCTGTGACACTCACAGCTTGATTAGTAATTAGCCAGAAATGTAAGTGGTAGCTCAGCAAGTCTCTTTATTATATTAAAAGTGAGCTCAATTGCCAGGATTCTGTTCTGCTCTTTTACTTTCTTAAGTGTGATGTAAGATTTCCCCAGCTAGAAAACACTTTACTTCCTAACTTATCTCCATAAAAATTACAGCCAAGAAAAGCCTATGGAGCACATTTCTACTTTGTAGTACGTGGGGTCACCATGAGTTGGAATTGACTCATTGGCATTGGCTTTGCTTTGCTTTGGATATGGAGTTTGTAATGTTGTCTGAACTTTGGCTTTTTGTCTTCTACTGAAATTTGTGCCCTATCAATAAAATCCTCAACTTGTAAGTACTGAAAGGGCCCTGCATGCTCCCAGCATGGTCCCTCTTGGCACCCCTGCACAAACTTGTGGTGATATACTCAAGAAGTGACTCACCTCTGTATCAACCAAAGCCTGAAAAAGAGTGGCCCAGATGATCAATCACATCTCACTGAACATGAGGAATCTGGTGGTTCTCTTGAGCAAATAGAATATGCTATATTATATCTGGAGCCCTGGTGGCTCAGTGTTAAGAGCTCGGCTACTAACCAAAAGATTGGAAGTTTGAATCCACCAGCCCTCCTTGGAAACCCTGTGAGGCGGTTCTACTCTGTCTTATAGGGTTGCTATGAGTTGAAATTGACTTGATGGCAATGGGTTTGCTTTTTTTGGTTTATATTATAGCTGCTACTTTGCAACAAATGTTTAATTGGATGCGTTTCACTTCCATGCCTATTTTGTTCCCAGCCTATTCACATACACAGGTGGAGAATCCAAGGATGTCCATGAAAGTCATGCTTCAGGTATCACCTTGACAAATACATACAGAAATATGGCATTTAAGAAGTGGCCACTGTGTTTGGAAAACATATAATTGTGTGTATGTCTATGTTTATAAAAGAATGCTAAAAAAAAAAAAAAAACTTACTGTCTATTTGATGCCACAAAGTCCTCATAAAAGTGAAAGGCATGTAAGTGTCAGTGCAAGGAAAATGTGAGCAAAGACAAGCTAGTTTAGTAGCGCAGTGGGAGAGAAGATATGGAGCTGGGGAGAGTGAAGCAAAATTGCCCTATAATTGCAGCTTCAAATTTCAATCTATCCCATTCCACCCTTTCCTCATACTAGCTCAAGTCTTTACAGGGTTGGTGTGACCCATAAAGATAAACCCAGGTCAGGAACAACTCAGCCAGGGCACAGCACATATGTTTGCCGGTCAATGCATCCTGTGGGTGTGTCATAGAACAGAGGGAATGCAGAGCTCTAGTGCATCTTGTTCATGTGTCCCCTTCATCATAACTTCTTATGCAGGGGAAACCCAGCTGATGCACCCCTTCTTGAGACTCTTAGTATTAATAAGTGTTCATTGGGGGTTTCCTGTGCATTGTAACGGGTCCAGAAGACACATCAATATGGTTCCTTTCCTCAATTTGTTTACAACCTATATAGGATGACACAACTAATGTCTCCATTTGGATTCCTAGGAAGTAGATTTTGAGACAAAGATTTGCTGGGAGGAAGTTTATCAGGGGGAGTTCTTGAGATAAACATCCATGAAGGAGTGAGGGAAACAGGACTGGGCAGAGGGAGATGTTGAACTGTGATGAATTGCAATATAGGTCCCAGCCACTCAATCTCTTGGGTAGCCCTGGAGCTGGAATGGTCATACAGGATTTTCCCATATTGAGACTAGAGTGTCAGGTCTTTATATCCACAAGTCAACCAGTCAGTAGAGGCAGACTCCCTACAGGAACCACCCTGACCTTGGCCAAGCAAATCGTCTTCAGCCAAGGGCAAGTCCCAGAGGAGGATTCAGCTGACTGCTGTCAGCTGCCAACATGCCCAGTGCTGGGGAAATGTTCTCCACAGTTCTGGAGGAGGGATACAGGTGGGTCACCCTTCCAAATCATATACAGAAAATAGTAGTAACTAGCATGATTCACATGTGTTTTGTTATGTGGGTCATATGGACTGTAAGTATTGTAGGAATTCAGATACTGAGGAAAAGAATGAGGATTAATGTGCTCAGAGAAAGCTGCATGCAACAGGCAGGACCTGAGCTAATTTAGGAAATGGGAAGTGTTTGGAGATGAGAGATTGTAAGAAAATGCTAAATTTGGGATAAACAACATGAATGAATGGAAAAGGATGGTTATAAGCTTGGTCTGTTAATGGCATTTAATAAAATGGTCCAAAAGAAGGATAAATGTTAGGGGTTAGTGGGAAATAAGACCATCTAGCTAGGATGGGCTAGCAAGAGTATAAAACTGTGGAGAATCTTGACAAAGATGTAGTTATTTTTTATTCTTTATTGAAATATGCTGAAATATATTTTATCTTATTTATATTTCAATGAGTTTTAAAAAATATATAAAGCCATATAGCCATCAAGCCATTCTTAACCCCCAAATCTTCGTCATGCCCTTTTACAATCAATTACTCTTGACCCCAGTGAACTTTGAGCTAATTTTTCCCACTACTGATTAGCTTTGCTGGCTCTATAAATTCATATAAATGGAATAATTTTCTATACATTCTTTTGTGTGTGGCTTCTTTTACTCAGAACAATGTTTTTATTGAAGAATAGTATTCAATGGAATTCCAAATTCCATTGTATGGATCTACCACAATTTGTTTATCCTTTGATATGCATTTGGGTTTTTTCAGGTTTTGTTTAATATGAATAAAGCCTCTATGAGCATCCACGTACAAGTCTTTGTTATACATGTTTTCATTCCTCTTGAGCAAATACTTAGAAGTGGAGTTACTGAGTCATCTGCTTAGTGTATATAACTTAAAAAAAAACTGCAAACTATTTTCAAAAAGTGATTGTACCATTTTATATAACTATTTAAAAAAAAGATTATGCCATTTTATATTCCTCCAACGATGTAAGAAAATTCCATTTGCTCTTTATCCTGCATCCTGAATATAATCAGTTCTTTCGATTTTGATTTAGCCCCTTTAACAGCTATGTAGTTGTATCTGATTGAAGTTCTAGTTTGCATTTCCTTGGGGATTGTAAATAAAAATGTGTAAACCTTCACATGTAGATTTCTGTGAAGATATAAATTTTCAAATCAGTACGGCAAACACCTATAAGCGCAATTGCTTAATTGCATAGTAAAGCTATGTTTAGCTTTGTGAGAAGCTGCCAGCCTGTATTGCAAAGCGGCTGCACCATTTTGCATTCTATAAGCAATGAAAGGAAGTTTCTGTTTTTCTGCATCCTCTCCAGCAATTGGTCCTGGGTTCTAGCCATTCTGATATTGTGCAGTAATATCTCACATTATATCAATTTGCATTTCTCTAATAACAAATGAAGCTGAGGAAAATTAAAAGAAATCCACAGAACCAAACTACGACCTTGAGTAGATCTCACTTGGATTTAGAAGCCGTCTCAAGAATAGAGTTGTCGCACAAACACTAAATGATTGAAGATCAGGTGAGTTGTAGAATGATATCAAGGACTTCAAACAGGAAGAAAGAAAAAGGTCATTAAGAAGACAGGAAAGAAAAGAGAAGACCAAAATGGATGTCAGAAAAGACTCTGAAACTTGCACTTGAACACAGAGCAGCTAAAGCAAATGGAAGAAATGATGAAGAGAGCTGAAGAGAAGATTTCAAAGGGCAGCTCAAGAAGACAAAGTAAAGAATTATAATGAAATGTATGAAGACCTGGATTTAGAAAATCAAAAGGGAAGAACACAGTCAGCATTTCTCAAGCTGAAAGAACTGAAGAGAAAATTCAAGCCTAAAGTTCCAATACTGAAGGATTCTATGGGAAAAATATTGAACAACAAAAGAAGCATCAAAGGAAGGTGGAAGGAATACACAGAGACACTGTAGCAAAAAGAGTTGGTTGACATCCAACCATTTCGGGAGGTAGAATATGATCAAGAACTGATGGTACTGAAGGAAGAAGCCCAAGTTGCACTGAAGGCACTAGCCCAAAACAAGGCTCAAGGAATTGACGGAATACCAATCGAGACGTTTCAACAAATGGATGCAATGCTGGAAGCACTCACTTGTTGATGCCAAGAAACTTGGAAGATAAGTACTTGATCAACTGATTGGAAGAGATTCATATTTGTACCCATTCCAAAAAAAGGTGATCCAACAGAATGAGGAAATTATTGAACAATACCATTAAGATCACAAGCGAGTAAAATTTTGCTGAAGAACATTCAAAAATGGTTGCAGCACTGCATCAACAGGGAACTGCCAGAAATTCAAGCTGAATTCAGAAGAGGACGTGAAAGAAGGGATATCATTGTTGATGTCAGAGGAATCTTGGCTAAAAGCAAAGAGTACCGGAAAAATGTTTACCTGTGTTTTATTGACTATGCAAAGGCATTCAACTGTGTGGATCATAACAAATTACGGACAACATTGAAAAGAATGAGAATTTCAGAATACTTAATTGTGCTCATGCAGTATCGGTCCATAGATGAAGAGGTAGTTGTTCAAACAGAGCAAGGGGATACTACATGGTTTAAAATCAAGAAAACTCTACCTCATGGTTTTATCCTATTACCGTACTTATTCAGCAAATAATCCAAGAAGATGGCCTTTATAAAGGAGAATGTGGCATCAGGATTGGAGGAAGACTCATTAACAAACTGCATTATGCAGATAACAACCTTGTTTACTGAAAGCAAAAGAGAACTTGAAATACTGATGAATATCAAAGACTACAGGCTTCAGTTTGGATTACCTGTCAACATAAAGAAAACAAAAACCCTCACAACCAGACCAATAGGTAACATCATGATAAACGGAGAAAAGACTGGAGTTGTCAAGGATTTCATTTTACTTGGATCCACAACCAACACCCATGGAAACAGAAGTCAAGAAATCAAATTACGTATTGCATTGGGCAAATCTGCCACAAAAGACCTCTTTAAAGTGTTAAAAAAGCATAGATGTCACTCTGAAGTCTAAGGTGTGCCTGACCCAAGCCATGGTATATTCAGTTGCCTCATATGCAATCAAAAGTTGGATGACGAATATGAAAAACCAAAGAAGAATGAATGCCTTTGAATTATGGTGTTGGCAAAGAATATTGAATATACCATGGACTGTCAGAAAAATGAAACAAATCTGCCTGGGAGGAATTACAGCCAGAATGTTACTTAGAAGTGAGAATGGCGAGACTTCGTCTCACGTACTTTGGACAAGTTATTAGGAAGGACCAGTCCTTGGAGAAGGACATCGTGCTTGGTACCTCTGTTGAGCCAAAGAGAGAAAGAAGCTCAAAGAGATGGATTGACACAAAGGCAGAAATGTTGGAATCAATCATCTGGGATATGTTACAAATCTGACTTTCAGGATTCTTTTCCCTCCCATGTTCTTTGGTCCTGAGTTTAGTGAAAACAGTTTTTTATTTTGTGCTGAAACTAGAGAAGGCGAATTGAGCTAGATAAGGTGAGAACTGTTCAATCATCCAGCCACTCCTTGCAAACTCTGGTTAAAGTGAGCATTAAAAAAAAGAAAGAAAGAAAAAAAAAAACCCAAGCCTGGTCTTAAATGCTAGCAAGCGGCCATCTAAGATGCATAAGTTGGTCTCAACCTACCTGGAGCAAAGGAGAATGAACAACACCAAAGACATATGGTAAAGATGAGCCCAAGAGACAGAAAAGGCCACACAAACCAGAGACTCCAGCTTGAGACAGGAAGAACTAGGTGGTGCCTGGCTACCACTGATCATTGCCTTGACAGGGAACACAACAGAGAATCCCTGACTGAGCAGGAGAGCAGTAGGATGCAGATCTCAAATTCTCGTAAAAAGACCAGGCTTAATGGTCTGACTGAGACTAGAGGGACCCTGGAGGTCATGGTCCCCAGACCCTTTGGTAGCCCAAGATTGGAACTATTCCTGAAGCCAACTCTTCAGACAGGGATTGGACTGGACTACAAGATAGACAATGATGCTGATGAGGAGTGAGCTTCGTGGCTCAAGTAGACACTGGAGAATATGTGGGCAACTCCTGTCTGGTGGTGAGAAGAGAAGGAAAATGGGAACAGGAGCTGGTTGAATGGACATGGGGAATGCAGGGTAGAGAGGAAGAGTGTGCTGTCTCATTAAGAGGAGAGCAGCTAGGAGTACACAGCAAGGTGTGTATAACTTTTTGTATGAGAGGCTGACTTGATTTGTAAACTTTCACCTAAAGCACAATAAATAAATTAAAAAAAAAAACAAAGCCTATACAGATGCAGTTCTCACGATAAATCAGTTTTTAATCAGTTATAATTTCACACTAAGTGCTGATAAATGCCCTTTGTTCCATCTTTAAACTGTCTGTGACTAACATCAGGAGGACAGACTAGTGCCTATCATTACTAAAAATTACAGCAGAGAAAAATCAATACCATTTTTAATTAAAGGCAGGCACAGTCAAGCTTTGAAACAAGCAAACCTCCTTGACAGTTCATCTTCCCTTTAAACTCTTCCAGAAGTTCAGTACAGAAGTTAAAAGACAGCCAAGTACAGGAACTGAGTGACACATATGCTGTGGGGGTATGGAGGGCAAATAAACGAAGAAGGCAGAAGGAAACATAGGGGAGGTGTGCTTTTCATTCAGTTGGTCCCTCAGGGACAATCATACAGTATGATAAAACATAGATATGGCTTATGCTGTAGAGATGGTCTTCTCACTTGCAGACTAAAAGAGAATCAAAAGACGATGAAACAGGCATTCTTGTCTATAATATTTGTTGATTTGTTGGGTGCTTATTACGTATCGGACATCTTTCTATATATATGTACATATATACATATATATGTACATTAATACTCTTATAGCCCTACTGAATTATACAATGGACTGCCAGAAGAACAAACAAATCTGGATTGGAAGAAGTAAACCCAGAATCTCCTTAGAAGCAAGGATGGCAAGACTTCATCTCACTTACTTTGGATGTGTTATCAGCAGGGACTAATCCCTGGAGAAGAGCATAATGCTTGGTAAAGTAGTGGGTCAGTGAAAAAGAGGGAGATCATCAACTAGAAGAAATAGAAGATTTTTATCAGCTGCTGCAGTCTGAAATTGATTGAACATGCAGTCAAGATGCATTGCTAATTACTGGTGACTGGGATGCAAAAGTGGGAAACAAAGAAGAAGGATCAGTAGTTGGAAAATATGGCCTTGGTGATACAAACAATGCTGGAGATCGAATGATAGAATTCTGTAAGACCAACAACTTCTTCATTGAAAATACCTTCTTTCACCAACATAAACTACACACATGGACCTCACCAGATGGAACACACAGAAATCAAGTTGCCTACATCTGTGGAAAGAGATGATGGAAAAGCTCAATATCATCAGTCAGAACAAGGCCAGGGGCCGACTGTGGAACAGACCATTAATTGCTCATATGCAAGTTCAAGCTGAAACTGAAGAACATCAGAACAAATCCACAAGAGCCAAAATATGACCTTGAGTATATCCTACCTGAATTTAGAGACCATCTCAAGAACAGATCTGACGCATTGAATGCTAGTGACTGAAGACCAGATGAGTTGTGGAATGACATCATCCATGAAGAAAGCAAGAGGTCACTGAAAAGATAAGAAAGAAAGAAAAGACCAAGGTGGATGTCAGAGGAGACTCGGAAACTTGCTCTTGAGTGTTGGGCAGCTAAAGCAAAAGGAAGAATTGATGAAGTAAAAGAACTGAACAGAAGATTTCAAAGGGCCTCTGGAGAAGACAAAATAAAGTATCATAATGACATGAGCAAAGAGCTGGAGATGGAAAACCAAAAGGAAAGAACATGCTCGGCGTTTCTCAAGCTGAAAGAACTGAAGAAAAAATTCAATCCTCCAGTTGTGATAGTGAAAGATAATGTGGGGTAAATATTAAGTGACGCAGGAAGCATCAAAAGAAGATGGAAGGAATACACAGAGTCATTATACCAAAAAGAATTAGTTGATATTCAACCATTTCAAGAGGTGGCATATGATCAGGGACTGATGGTACAAAAGGAAGGAGTCCAAGCTGCTCTGAAGGCATTGGCGAAAAACAAGGCTCCAGGAATTGATGGAATATCAATTGAGATGTTTCAACAAACAGATGCAGCGCTGGAAGTGCTCACTCGTCTATGCCGAGAAATATGGAAGAGAGCTTCTTGGTCAACTGACTGGAAGAGATCCATATTTATACCCATTCCCAAGAAAGGTGATCCAACTGAATGTGGAAATTATAGAGCAATATCATTAATGTCACAAGTAAGCAAAATTTTCCTGAAGATCATTCAAAAATGGCTGCAGCAGTATATTGACAGGGAACTGCCAGAAATTCAGGCTGGTTTCAGAAGAGGACATGGAACCAGGAATATCATTGTTGACATCAGATGGATCCTGGATGAAAGCAGAGAATACCAGAAGGATGTTTACCTGTGTTTTATTGACTATGCAAGGCATTCGACTGTGTGGATCATAACAAATTATGGATAACATTGGGAAGAATGGGAATTCCAGAACACTCAATTTTGGTCATGAGGAACCTGTACATAGATCAAGGGGCAGTTGCTCAGACAGAACAAGGGGATACTGATTGCTTTAAAGTCAGGAAAGGTGTGCTTCAGGGTTGTATTCTTTCACCATACCTATTCAGTCTGTATGCTGAGCAAATAGTCTGAGAAGCTGGATTATATGAAGAAGAACAGGGCATCAGGATTGGAGGAAGACTCATTAACAACCTGCATTATGCAGATGACACAACCTTGCTTGCTGAAAGTGAAGAAGACTTGTAGCTCTTACTTCAGTATGGCTTGCACCTCAACATAAAGAAAACCAAAATCCTCACAACTGGACCAATGAGCAACATCATGATAAACGGAGAAAAGATTGAAGTTGTCAAGGATTTCATTTTACTCGGATCCACAATCAACAGCCATGGAAGCAGCAGTCAAGAAATCAAAAGATGCATTGCATTGGGTAAATCTGCTGCAAAGGACCTCTTCAAAGTGTCGAAGGGCAAAGACGTCACCTTGAAGACTAAGGTGCGCCTGATCCAAGCCGTGGTATTATTGATCTCATCATATGTAAGTGAAAGCTGGACAATGAATATGGAAGACGGAAGAAGAATGGACGCCTTTGAATTGTGGTGTTGGCCAAGAATATTGGCTATACCGTGGGCTTCCAAAAGAACGAACAAATCTGTCTTGGAAGAAGTGCGGCCAGAATGCTCCTTAGGGGCAAGGATGGCGAGACTGCGTCTTACATACTTTGGACATATTGTCAGGAGGGATCAGACCCTGGAGAAGGACATCATGCTTGGCAGAGTAGAGGGTCAGTGGAAAAGAGGTAGACCCTCAACGAAGTGCATTGGCACAGTGGCTGCAACAATGAGCTCAAGCATAATAATGATTTTAAGGATAGCAAGGACGGGGCAGTGTTACGTTCTGTTGTGCATAGGGTCGCTATGAGTTGGAACCAAGGCGACGGCACCTAATAACAACAACAATCTCAACTAGATGGATTGACATGGTATTTGCAAATGGACTCAAACACCCAATGATTGTGAGGATGACGCAGGACTAGGCAGTGTTTACTTCTTTTGTATATGGGGTCACTATGAATCGGAACGGACTCCATGGCACCTAACAACAACAACAATGACATATGATGTTGAGCATCTTCTCATGGGCTTATTTTCCTTCTGTGTATCTTCGCTGATGAGGAGTCAGGTCAGAGCTTTTGCCCATTTTTAGTTATTTGTTTTCTTATTGTTGAATTCATGGCTTTTTAGTATTCTTTATGGTGAAATGGGAAACCCTGGCGGCATAGTGGTTAAGAGCTGCGGCTGCTAATCCAAGGGTCGGCAGTTCACCTTCACCAGGCGCTCCTTGCAAACTCTGTAGGGCAGTTCTACTCCGTCCTGTTGGGTAGCTATGAGTCGGAATCGACTCGATGGCGGTGGGTGTTTTTCGGTTTATGGTGAAATGGGATATAAATACATAAGATTGCTGCTGCGTATTGAAGGATAATGACTTCATCAAGGAAAAGCGCTCTCGCGATTGAGCTGCGAGCTGAAGAGCTGATTTTTTTTTTTTTTTTTTGCAGAATACTGGTTTTACTTGAAAAAAAAAAGACTGACAAAAAAAAACTTACATATTTGACAGCCATTTTCTCAAATATGAACAAAAAGAATATGTCAAAAAATCAACTGACTTTTGTTGTTGTTGCCAATGACAACATTTGAACTTAGAAGTGAAAATTAGAATTTTGGAAAACTATCTGCTTAAAGACTCCTTTGATGACTTTGGTGGTGACCTGAACAAACGCAGTTTTGGATAGTGTATAATGTGGTGTGTTTGGATAGTGTATGATGTGGTGTGTTTTGATAGTGTATAGCATCCTGGACGAGCCCAGGCTTTTGGAGCTCTGGTGGCACAGTGGTTAAAAGCTATGGCTGCTAACCAAAAGGTCGGCAGTTTGAATCCACCAGCTGCTCCTTGGAAACCCTACGGAGCAGTTCTACTCTGTCATGCAGGGTTGCTATGAGTTAGAACTGACTGGACGGCAATGGCTGCTATGGGTTAACATTCAGAACTTCTGAGTAACTCAGTGAATCGAAATTTTCCAAATGACCAGTGTGTGATCTTAAAAATCACATATGGGTAAAAACCTACTCAAAATGCAAAGTAGGTTAATGGATTTCAATGTTATTATTATAAAAAATTTTATTGATATGATTTCATATTTCTCACTTCAACTAATCTTTAAGAAACTATTGCTTTTGAAGTTCTGGCTAGTGTCAAAGAAAAATATCCAGAATTAGAAAAATACCCCACTCTCTTCCAAGAGCAAATCTTTCTGAGGCTGTTTTTTTTTTTTTTTTTTGCATGTACTTTCACCGAAAAGACCTGGCTCAGCAGAGTGAATGCAGAAACAAATATGAGAAACAAACCCTTTTCTAATAAGCAAGACACAGAGATTTGTAAAAATGTAAAACGATGCCATTCTCATTAATTTTTCAGGAAAATTTAGCTATTTTCATACAATAATCCAGTTATGTTAACAGGCAATGACTTATTTATTTTAAAATTAATAAATAAATATTTTCTAAAGTTCTGTTTTACATTTTTATAGGGCAAATCCTGATAAGTATCCCCTGGTGGCAGAAATTGTTAAGCACTCAACTACTAGCTGAAAGGTTGGCTGTTCGACCTTGCCCAGAAGTGCTTCCTAAAACTGGTGAGCTATTTCTGAAAGGTCGCAGACTTGAACACCCTATGGAGCAGTTTCACTCTGCACATAAGTGTCTTCACAGGTCAGAATCAGCTCGACAGCAGTTAACACCACCACCAAAGATATCGATAGATATAATCCACATAAACAAAAGCCTATTACAGTTATCAATAATTTTTAAGAGTATAAAGGGGTCCTGAGACCAAAAAAAAATTTTGAGAAACACAGTTCTAAGCATTATTTTAGCATCATCTGGTAAATTCTGATAGATTTAAATTTTCATTCCTTCTGATTTCTTTTTTGTTTTATGGTTATTTACAAGTGTGCAGTTTAACTTACAAATATCTGGGAGATTTTCCAGGTATCTTTCTGGTTTTGATTTCTAATTTAATACCATTGTGGTCAGAAAACATACTCTGGTTTCAATCTTTTTAAATTTATTAAGACATATTTTATGGCCCTCCATATGGTCTATCTTGGTGAATGTCCCATGTGCCCTTGTAAGAAGGCATAGTCTGCTGTGTTGTAAGTAGTGTTCTATTTAGTTTACGAAAGTCCTCCTGGCTGACTCTCTTGTCATTATAAAATGTCCCTCCTTATCTCTGGCAATTTTCTTTGCCCTGAAATCTACTTCCTCTAAAATAATACAGCCAGTTCAGTTGGGTCTTGGTTTTTTTTCTGCCACTGACAATCTCTGCTTTTCAATGGAGCATTTCATCCATGTAATTAAAGCAGTTGTTGACATGGTTGTGTTTGTTTTCTCTATATCCCATCTGTTTTCTGTTCCATCTTTATTCTTTTGTGTCTCTTCTTTGGAATTACTTTGTTATTTTTGTTATTCCCTTTTGCCTCCTTTATTGGGAAACCCTGGTGGGGGAGTGGTTAAGTGCTACGGCTGCTAACCAAAGGGTCATCAGTTCAAGTCCACCAGGTGCTCCTTGGAAACTCTATGGGGCAGTTCTACTCTGTCCTCTAGGGTCGCTATGAGTCGGAATCAACTCAACGGCACTGAGTTTGGTTTTCTATGGTTCTCCTTTATTGACTTATTAGGTATACATTGTTGTGTGTTTGTTTTGTTACTTAGTGATTATTCTAGACTGCGCTGTTCAAAATGGTAGCGACTAGCCCTTTGTGACTTACATTTAATTTAACATGGATTAAAATTAAATGAAATTAAAAATTCAGTTCCTTAGTCACACTAGCCACATTTCAAGTTTTCACTAGTCCAGTATGGCTAAGGACTGCTACACTGGACAGAGCAGCTACCGAATAGTTCCATCATTGCAGAAAGTTCTATTAGATAACCCTAGCTCACAATATGCATTTTGAGCTTGTCACAGTCTACATATAAATACCATACCACTTCATCTATGCTGGGAGAACCTTAAAACAAATACACATCCATTTCCCACTCCTTTGTGCTCTTCTCATGGATTCTACTTCCACATATGTTTTAAAATCCACATTGTTTCGGCACTGAATGATCAAATATCTTCTTTAAAAATTAATAAATTAGAAAAAAGTCACACATGTATGTATAGATGTGTTCACACGTTTACCATATGTGGCAACTGTTCATTGCTTTGTATAAATATGAGTTTTATCTATGTAGTCTTCACATAATGACTGTTGAGACAATGTCTGACTGCATATATGCCTGTGGTCCCATACGCTTATGATAGAGTTAATCCCAATCAGGGGACAGGACACAGCAGATTTAGATGTGTTGCACTCTACAATCACGACGATCCTCAAAAACAAAGAAAAAATTCCCCAAGCTTTTAAAGGATTGGCTCCACCGAAAGCCACAAGTTTAATGAAAATATAAGAGGGACGCATATCAGATATGAGAAATTGCTAACAACTTGGCGTGAGGAATAAACACAAACGCAAATCCCTCTCAGTACTTTGACTGTCACTGCTAAGGCAAGAATCTTGTGGGAGATGCTGAAGGAAAAAGGAGAACCAGCCCACTACATCAAGTTTAATGCTACTTCTGGGTGGTTCTAGCGCCTTAAACAACATTTTTTTGCTGCATAATGTACAAGTGAATGGTGAGTCAGTGCGTACTGATGCCAAGGCAGCAGAATTTGTTGAAACTTTAGATATGGAGCCAGGGTGGCGCAGTGGTTAAAGTGATCGACTGCTAACTGAAAGGTCAGCGATTTGAAAGCACCAGCGACTCTGAGGGAGAAAGATGTGGCAGCCTGCTTCCGCAGAGATTTATAGCCCTATGGGGGTCCCTCCGAGTATGAATGGACTGGACAGCAGTGGGTTGGTTTTAGGTAAGCTAATTGTAGAGGGAGGCTATTTGCCCCAGCAAATTTTTAAGTGTGGTCTGGCTATTCTAGAAAACAAAGGACACCTTGATTATTCAAGAATTCCAAAGGCTATTTTCAGGAACCAGAGAGGAAGGAAGGCCAAACCAAGTTCTTTGTCCCACACACATACACTACAAGAAATGTTAAAGGGTGTTCTTCAAACTGAAGGAAGACAGTTATAGTCACGCATCAACTAACATCCACGTTCTACGAACAGGACGTTCCGTGATTTGGACATTGTGTGAACACCGTTTTATGGAGGAAGGTCCTTTCAGGCATTTGCTTCCAGAATATGGAGGTTTCATCCACGTTAACCTACAGGGCACCATTCACTAATGTTACATGTGCATCCAGATTGAGTATTTCAAAGACAGTAACCGTGTACACATCACAGAATCCCCACGGCTTTACAGTGCACGTAATGAGGATTCAAGAAACTGCTTTTTAATCACAGTGAAACCTGTGAGAGGAGGAACATAACAGGACTGCTTAATTTTTCTGGGCCTCCAAAATCTTCTGCCTTTGACAGGGTGCAGTCCTACCACCTTTCTATCACTCATTTTAGTGGAAAATATTTGAGTTTTCCTTTTCTGACAAGTTTAATGCTTTAGACATTTTCCGGCTTTTGCAGGTTTTACTGTATTTCTTTTTTATTTTGTTAACAATAAATAAGCTTGTCTGATATATTTTTCAATGACTAGCCTCACATACTTCATAGTATATGAAGTGAATTTGAATACACACACCCAGAGTCCATTACTTTTAACAGTAGGTTATGCCAGTTCTAGAATACATAAAAAAAAAACAAAACCACTTGAGATATGACCACATTCAGAAATCCCTTCTTTAACTCTGAACTTTTACCAGTTCATTTTCCTCCTTAGATGGTATTGATGTGGGGTGTTCCATAAGCAACTTGACCTTCTTTTTTCAGAATGGGCTCAATTTCATTTCTTTTCTTTTCTTTTTTTTCCTCCAAGAAGGGTTTATTATTTTGGGTCAACTTGATAAGTTGTAAGATTCAGTATTAGACAGTTGGGTAATGTATGTTTTATTTTATTTTAATGTGTTGTATTTATTATACCCCTCTGTCCTGAACCAAGTGGCCTTTTTATTATTAAAAAATCTAATGAAAACAACGTTCACAAAGAAGCATTGTTAAAGAATACACTTATCATTTCTTTTTATTTTTTTTCTTACTGGGTGGACTTAAAAGAGCTTGTTTTTATAAGTCTGAGCACGAACGACAAGCTGCTTGCTTTAGATTTATGTAAAATTTATAATAAAAATTAACCTTACATTTATTTTAAAAACAAAATCCAAATTAAGTGGATTTATAAGCCATTGCAATGAAAAGTTGATTGAAATCTGAACCTTGACAATTTCTTTATAAGGAACATTTGATGCCTTTCTAAGAGCTTACTTTACTGAAGCGAAGTTTAAATTAAGGTCAGGCCTGGAAGGGTCACGGGGCTATTTTCAATACTTTTTTGTTAGAAAAGTCCTTATACTTACACTGTATATATATAAAAAAAAATTCCAGCTTATTTCAATGTATTTTTTTGTTAAACTGGTCAATAGTCACAAGATTCACAGTCTTCTTGTAGTTACTTAATAAATCTGAATGTATTTGCTAGATCTCGCTTTTCTTCTTAAGTTTGGAAGTCAGTAATGAATCATCTCGAGCTTTCAATGACCTATGAGTTGCGGAGGGACAATTCTCTATGAGTTGCTCATATTTCTACGTGTCTTGCAAGCTGACTGGCTTTATTGCCGATTATCTTTTCATGGGTCTTTGTATAGAGAATGTCCTTGGAAGATAGATAGTGTTTCCCTCCAGAGTAAAGGGGAGGCATGCTTACTATTGAAAAAGATTTGGGATACCTAAACTAAGGGTTTCTCTCCTATAACAAAATCCACTACGTGTGCCAGTGCTACCTGGCTGTATTTTCATTAAAAAAAAAAAAAAAAACCAGTGCCCTGTTGAAAATTCTGCTTCTGCTTTGAGGAACCAGCTCAAGGAAATGCTGTTGTCTGTTGACTTTGATTTGGTATCCTCCTGTATTCTGCCAGCCTCTGTGAAACCGTAGTAGGCTAGCTTGTAGCTTATAAGTAGAGCAAAATATCAGTCCCATCACAGTTCTTAATACTAGTCTTATATTTTCTGAACCGTTAAAAAAAAAAAAAAAAATCCTCCTTTGACTCTTGTGGAGCTGAGACTTCACAAAGACCACAGTGCTGGTTCAGTCAAGTCTCCACGGGATTGTTTTGTGTCAAACTGGATTGTTAAATTAAGCGACTGAGTGTATCCATTGTTTCACTAATGACTAAATAGAGTCTTAGTTGATTGGTATTTTAAAGATTAAAATAAAAAGTAAAATGGTTTACTGACCAACTTTCAATTTTTTAGAAATCACCCAGAGAGTATTACTTTAGCCCCCTTTTTTCCTACTGAAACCAGTAGCAGACTGTTGATTTTAGTGATAATGTCATGAGATGCATCATGGGAACAGCATGGGTGAGACAAAGTGGCTAATAAATGGGGCTCTGTATCTGGTACCTGAGGAGTTGGCCTTTGGCCCTAGCCTTGCAATGTACCAGCTAAATGATATTGAGGATCTATAAAATGGATGTGATGATATCTACCCAGGCTTGTTTTTTATCCTCCCCACCCAGTAACTAGCAGCAGATATTTTGCAAACACTTTTGAAGAAAATAAACCTTCCCTGGAAGCAGAATGGATACAAATGATGAACTAAAAGTTAAAAAACTGAGTAGAACAAATAGGGGACCAAGGTCCCTAATGGGCACCTGCATTGACCAGTGCAAAAAAAAATACCAAAGAGAATCTATTCTATTCAGCTAAAAATTAAGAATCCAGATGAAAGTAGAAGAGATCACTGGTTTCACCATAGACTTCATATGGAATCTTCATCAAATACTTTGAATATAAGCTAAAAATTAATAACAGAATCCAAACATGTATTATTGTTGAACATAATTAGCCTTAGGTTAACTCTGTAATCAATTGTATATTATTCTCAATGCATGTTGACCATTCATTTCTAGTTAATCTTTTTGTCACCTTCAAAAAGTTGCAGTTGAAAGAACTTTTCCAATATTATTCTAAGTGGGGAACTGTGATAGACCTCCTTGGTTCGAAATTCTGGTATCAGAATGGGACAAACCAGGAACACTTATCAGTATGGAATACAAACTTAGGTAGGTTATTTCATTCTGTGGCAATCATATGTCATAATAATACATATACTTTGATTATTCTCATCCACTGACTTCAACTCATTTTTACAGAGCTCTCTCTTTTTCCTTCTTCTCTCTGGGGTTTGCCTCAATATAACTACTATTCATTACTTAGCCATTCCCTCTTCCTTCCTTCCTATGACAGGGACAGATAAGTCACTCCTCTTTTCTAAAGCTAATATCTCCATAAGTAACTTTGATTTTATTCACACTTGCCTTTAAAAGGTTTTTGGTCATTATAATTTATCAATGATTCCTTCCAAATTTCACAGCAATAAATTCTCTCTTCCTGCTGAAAGCTTCCCCTCTACCTAAGATTTCCTCATATCAGTTGTGAGGAAAAGCAAACAGTTATTCTGAGATGAGCTACATCCCCAAAACACACACCCACCTTTCTCCTTCTAATTACCAGCCTTTTTTTTTTTTTTTTTTTAACAAGATAGGCTCTTAATCGCTTCAGCATTTCCTTACTCATTAGTTAACCTCCTGTAATTGACCTTCTCCCTCTACCACTTGGCTGAAGTTCTTCACTCAAAGATAGCCAGCGAAGCCCTAGTTTTTTCTCAGCCAAGGTCAGTTTTACCTCTTTATAGCACTTGACACTGTAAACTATACCCCTTTCTAAAAATGGCTCAGGCTTTCTGTGGCATTGCATTTTTTTCCCCCTTCTTTTTGACCTCTTCTCTCTTTCTTTTACCAGCTCTTTGTTGTCTTCCCACTCTCCGACTAGGAGCCTCCTCTGAGTTTTGTCCTTTTACACTTTACATCTATCATAAATGTACTTTATCAGAATTCTTACTTTCATGGCTTCAAACGAATCCATTGCACAGATGGCTTCCTGCCTTACGTCAACAGCCTTAGTATCTTCTTGGCATTCATCAGTCCCAAATTCCCATTTGGCTCCTGAAAGTTACTGCCTCAATGTCCCTCCTAATCTCCAGCTCTTTATGTCTAGGCCCAAATTCATAACGTTTCTCCCCCAAGTCAGCTCTTCTTTGACCTTCACAGTCCTCTCTAATGATAACATCCCATTGTTTCCCAGAATCAAATCCTTGGGCTCCTCTACGACTCCTATTTTACCTGCTCCAAGAAGTCAATTGCTAAATCCCGTCAATCCTTCCTTTGACGTGTTGCTGAAATTCTTTCCAAATCCACATGCATTATACCTTCCCCTCCCAGTGCTTTTTATTACTCAGCCTATTCCCTGATATATCCTCTTCCTAATGTATTTCACCCATTGAAATTCTACTTCTATTTATCCAATATTTGCTTCAAAGCTCTATTCTCATATCACCTTTACATAGTATTTTCACAATTAGAAAGTGTTAATTTCTTTACAGAACTTAGTTTGTAAAGCTCAAATTTCAATTAATAGAAATATTTCCTTTCGTATTTATAACAACGTAGATCACAAAGTGTCTTTGTGTACAGTAGATCAGGTAACGCATACCTGTTTGCAGATATTGTATATACGTGTGTGTATCTTATCACCTCTATTAGAGAGCAACCTCTCATGCGGATTAGCATCTTGTGATCTTTCCTGTAGTTCCCACACACTGCCTTCCACAGGGTTATTGTTATCTGCCATTGAGTGGACTCCAACTCATGGCAACCTATGGATAACAGAAAGAGATGTTGCCCGGTCCTGCGCCGTCCTCATCATTGTTAGTATGTTGAGCCCATTGTCGTGGCTATTTTATAAGTCCATCTCATGGAGGGTTTCCTTCATTTTTGCTGACCCTCTACTTTACCAACCATAACGTTCTTTTCTAGAGATTGATATTTCCTGATAACGTGTCCAAAGTAAGCAAGTTCAAGTCTTGCCAACCTCACTTCTAAGGAATATTTTGGCTGTATTTCTTCTAAGACTGATTTATTTGTTTTTTTGGATTACCAAAAGAATAAAAATTCCACAGATAGTGTCCTTCAGGACTGATAGAACGTGTAAATGAATGAATAAAGTGGCAGTGCTCCTGCACAGACACCAAGAAAAAACGTAGCATGGAGCTGGCTCTGCTTTCCCCTCTCTCTTACCTGGGTGGCTTCTGCAGCCCATGGTTAGTAGTTGGTTTTTTGCTTGTCTTTGGTTCTTGTTTGCATATATGAATCAAATCTTTCTAAAGTATAACCACCAAAACCCAAAATTGTTACTGTAGAGTCGATTCTGATCCACAGCTACCCTGAGGATAGAACTGCCCCACAGGGTTTCCAAGGAGCTGCTGGTGGATTCCAACTGCCAAGCTTTTGGTTAGCAGCCATAGCGCTTAACCACTGTACCATCAGGGCTCCCAAACCATAACTGAGGAGCACAAAAATATAATTAGATATTGAGAGAACGTATGTACATATATGCTGCTGAAACTGTGAGTTTAGATGAGAAACAGGAAGAGACTTTGGCTTGATGTCCGCATTAGGTGAACTGGAATGAAGTTAGGAGGTAGGAGCTGTGTCGGACAGGAGAATAATCACCCTTCACCTTCTCTTCTTCTGCTTCCTCCAAACACATAGGATGCTCACTGCTGTTCGGAGGGAGAAATAAACGGGGATGGAAAAGGAACAAAATGCTTAAAGGACCTGGCTACAGTAGGTCGCAAAAAATAATTTGACCATCTCATGACAACCCTGTCCCTGTCTTCCAAATCCCTCAACCTTGTTCTCTGTTTAAAAAAAAAAAAAAGATTATCATTGCATAGACTCTGACTCAAGGCGACCTCGTGTGTGTCAGAGTAGAACTACGCTCCAAAGTGTTTTCAGTGACTGATCTTTTGGAAGTAGATCACCAGACCTTTCTTTCAAGATGCCTCTGGGTGGATTTGAACTGGCAACCTTTTGGTTAGCATCCAAGTGCATTAATCATCTGCATCCCCCAGGGACTCCCTCCATCAATCACAGGCTTGATTATTTGTTCTGCTTCATTCCCATGACAGTTTTTCCCTTCTGGTCTATATTTTGTCAGTTCCTGTGTCCTCTGGGGCTAGTAACAAGGAGTAGGTGTGAGCGAGTAAGCAAAGACTGAAACGTGTTATACAAAACAAGGCTGCCCTCTGGGGAAATCTATGGGAGGGGCTTCATAAAGGCTTTGGTGCTGAGTAGCCATTAGGTGCACAAACACATGCATAACAAATGAATGAGAAAAAATGAGGCTGATGGCAGAGACTGACACTGTGCTGAACCCCAAATCCTGGGACACCCTCTATGAGACTTTCTGACTGGGGAGAGAACTTTTGAAAACAGGTTGGGAGATACTTAGAAAGTACTGAGTATATGAGCATATTTGTACACGTAGGCTGGAGTCACGTAAGTGGGAGGCCAGAAACATGAGAGAAGTTGTAAACTGGGAAATGAAGAAAATCAGCCATTGAAAATCTTATGGAGTACAGTTCTACTTGGACACACATGGGGTGGCCATGAGGTGGAAATGACTTGATAGCAACCAATTTAGAATCTGGAGACTCAGAATATCAAGCATGAAGTACCTGATCAGAAGGGAGACAAAAGTGCAGCCAGGAGCAAAAGTGGGCAGAGAAAGCAGAGTGTTCAGGCTTGGGAAGGCAGTTTAGAAAATATTTTAACTAACACCAAGGGCCCCTGTTTTGTTCCCTGGATCAATATGCCCCAAAGAATTGAAAACAGGAAGGCAAAAGGAAACCTGTACACCAATGTTCATTGCAGCACTATTCACAATAGCCAAAAGGTGGAAACGGTCTAAATGTTTGGATAAATGAATGGATAAACAAATCGTGGTAGATCCATAAATGGAATATTACACAGTCATAAAAAATAAACAAATGCAATCCTGATACATGCTACAATGTGGATGAGCCTTGAAAACATTATGAAGAGTGAAATAATTCAACAAGAAAAGGAAAAATATATGATTCTACTTACAGGAAATATCTAGGAGAGGCAGGTATGTAGAGGACAAAGTTTATTAGTAGTTACCAGGGGTATTCAGGAGGAAGGGAGAAAGCAGGACTCACTGCTTAAGAAACACTGAGGTTCTGTTAAGGGTGATGGGAAATTTTGGAAATGGATAGATAATGGTGATGGTTGAATAACATGATAAACATAACTCATGTCACTGAATTGTACATGTGAAGAACGTTGAAATGGCAAATGATTTATTTTATGTATAGATAGATAGATGATTGATAGACAGATAGATAGATAGATACACTTACCACCACAATAGTAATAAACGGTATGCGGACACTTGCACACTCACCAGGACCGCCTCTTTGAGATTCTGGCTGATCCTCAGGCCATTCTCCTAATTAGAGCTGCCGGAAACCTCCATTCCCAGGGTTCTGCCAGATTAGTTTCCCTTTTATTCACAATGAAAAACAGAGTCTAGCTGCCAACAGATTTTGTGATCTACAAAATATCTGCTCAGCGTAATTTATTTTTCTAAACAAGAGATGTGGCTAGAATGATTCAAAGAACCCATTACCCTCTCTTTTCAGATGTCTTGCCACCTCCACTAAGAAAAACTAATGGATTTCACTTTACCCTAGAGGCCTAGTTCATTGATGAGACAGGTCGATTAGGTACAAGAAGCATATTTTCCTTCCATGTATACATATATCTGTATGTGTGTTTATGTGTGCCTGTGTGTATATGTATTTTTTTTTTTTCACAAAAGGCTCCAGCTTTCCCTTGACACATAGTAAAAACATCACCAGGTCTGGAGGCCCATGAGCCTTCTCCTGGGAGCAGCTGAAAGAAAAACCTAAAATTCTTATTCCAATGGAAAAATAAAAATAAAATAAAATAAGAAATCTGGATTATTGCTCATTGGAGGGCTGTGTAATTCTCCAAAAAGATTTCGTAGCAAGTTTCATGCTTCCTGTGATCCAGGGTGGCCACCCTTACACAGGCTGGGTCAGCAAAGAGGGGAAAGTTTAATTTCATATGAAAGGCTTGTGCATGAAATGTTTGGCTCTGCTCACATTGAGTGTATTGCCCAGTTGGTGCCTTATATATAAGCCAGGCAAAGCTCACCTCCATGATGCCAGCCACTTCCTCTAGGCCGTGGGCCAGTGGGGATTTCCAGCAGCCAAGGCAGGAAGGCAGGGCAGGTTTGTCATAGCGAATGAAGTGAGAATGTCAGCCAAAGTTGGAGAAATGCAAACCAATCCAAGGCTCGATTGGAGTCAATTCATGTGGGTATGTAAGTCTCCTTCATGGATCATTAGTGCTGAGAGGAGCCTCTGGAGGTCATTCAGTATATTCTTCACCTTCCCCTGGTTCACTTCAACGCATGGTATTTCTTCCAGGCCTGATAAATGTTCAAGAAAGAATACTCTCTTAGCCTTCTTTTTTTTTATCTTCTAAATTCTCCATTTCATTTTTCATGAGTACTGATATATTCTACTAATCAGGTCAATAAGCCAAAAGTTTCAGGGAATAAAATCATCAGGTTATGGAACAGCCTTTGCCTTACAAATGCTCAGAAGAGCCAAAGAGTATGCACAAAGCCGTATAATCCATCACCACTCCCAAGAAAGAAACCCATATTCACATATTTATTCAACAAATATTGAGTGTCTGCTATAAACCAGCACTTTCTAGGGACCGTCTCTAGGGATATGGCAATGAATGAAAAAGACAAAATCCCCACTTCAAGTTTACATATTCTGGCCATGAAGTAAAAACATCATCGCTAAGTACAGTAGCAATCTCTACTATTACCGTCTCAGCTCTCATTGAATGCTGCTGTACTTTATACGGATTATTGTATTTTATCCTCACCATTTATTTGGTCGATAACCCCATGATTTCTGTTTTATAAATGAGAAAATTGGTGCGTAGAGAGATTAAGTAACTTGCCCAAGGCTATACAAATGTGGAAACTGAACTTGAATACAGGTGTTTCTGATTTCAGAGCGTGGCTCATCACCTCTAGGCTGGATACACAAAAAGCACTGACCTAGAGAGTCCCCAGTTTTAACCCTCTTTCCTTACTTCTTTTGAAAGTTTTCAGGAAAAATGCTTCCTAGAATGATTGCAGTTTTAGAGCTCCTTCAATTTAGCATTTGTTGAAAACCTGCTATGTGCTAAGAACTGAGTGAGAGGTTGATAACACAGTAAGATATGATCCCTGGCTTCGTACAACTTTTGATTCAGGGAAAGGAAGCAGACATAGGCAACAGATAGATAGCTGCCGCTGAGTTGACTCTGACTCATGATGGCCTTACGTACAACAGAATGAAATGTTGCCTGGTCCTGCATCATCCTCACTATCACCGGTATGTTTGAGTCCAGTGTTAACTATTGTGCTGATCCATCTCATCAAGGGTTTTCCTCACCCTCAGTGGCCCTCTACTTCACCAAACATGATATCCTCCTCCAGCAATTGATCGCTCCTGATAATGTGTCCAAAGCAAGCTAGTTGGACAATGTTCCATCATGACCCATAAGGTTAATTTTTGGAAGTAGATCTCCAGGCCTTTCTTGCTAGTTTGTATTAGTCTGGAAGCTCCACTGAAGCCTGTCCACCATAGGTGACCCTACTGGTTTGCAATATGGTGGCATAGCTTCCAGAATCACAGCAATACAAAAGGCACCAAAGTATGGCACACTGGTGGGAAGTAGGCACTATAATGGGGTAAATGCTAGGAGAGAGGTGAGAATAGAATGTTAATGAAGCAAAAGTAAGGATAAGCTTATCCTGAGATAGTCAGGGAAGAGAGAAGATAGCATCAGTGCAGAAGGAAGGAACGTGTGTTCCTGTGTGTTGTGATCGTGATGATTGGGAGGGCAGTGTGAGGGCATGGAAGAAATGATAAGAAGCACTACAGGAACGAGTCGGGGTCCTGAAACAATACAGTATGTCTGCGGAAGATCAGGTAGCTTCTTTTATAACTAGCTTAGGAAAAGCTCTCCATATATGATTTACTCTGACCATTGCTTTCCTTCAAATCTCTCACTGTGTAGGTTTGTTTTGCTTTAATCTCTAAAATTACAGGAAGAAGAGTAACATGATCTATGATCTTAGAAGTGTTTCCATACCAGTTGCCATTGAGTCGACCCCAGCACATGGTAACCCCGTGTGCTCCATAGGGTTTTCAATGGCTGACTTTTCAGAAGTAGATTGTCAGAGCTTTCTTTCAAGGAGCCTCTGGGTGAACTTGAACTACCAACCTTTTGGTTAGCAGCCAAGCACGTGAACAGTTTGCATCGCTTTGGGTCCCCAGAAATGCTTCTACCTCCACTCATTCAGAGCAATTGGATTTTCTTTGGAGAACAATAAAACAGGTCATTACATTATCCTACGATGCCTTCAGCGTCCGTGAAGGACCCCTGAGCTACAGCCAGAGGAGGTAATGTTGCATATTGAAAATGAAGCATGGTTTTCAAAATTTCACAGTTAAAACTCCCTTTCCTTCAAACTAATTTGTGTGGATAGAGATAGCTTCCCCAGGCTGCTGTAGAGGAGTTATAAGGGGTGTCTATTTTTTTAAGTGATTTTTTTTTTTTTTTTTTTTTGTAGCACCAGATGTTGATGTTTTCTGTTCAGATCGACAAAGCCACGGGCTGAGATCCTCATGCCTGCCTTACCACACTGTATATGTTTTTAATCAGTTCTACAAAGTTGTTAGTTTTTTTCCTTTAGTGTCAAAACTTAACCCTTACATGGTCTCTCGAGGCACGGAGATGCTTAAGCCACAGTGCTGGGTTGTAGGACCTAACATCTGTGTAATGATGGGCTCGGCTGCAGGGCACATTTGGAAATAATCTTCAGCCTTTGGGATTGAGACCGAGGGAAGAAACTAATAAAACCATGTGAAGCTACACTGCCTCTTCCTCCTGCTCCCAGCATTCTGCACTTTTGGTAGAAAGTATCCACATTCCACTGGACCCATGGAAGTGTCAAGAATTGCCAAATGATAGCAAAGTGTAGAGAGGGGCAGAGTGACGGGCACCGTGGAGAATGAAGAGAGGCCAAGAGAAGGGCATTAAACAACTACGGGGACATACAGGCCGCAACAGAAATGTAGATGGTGTAGGTCTCCAAACATCTCATCAAACAAACAGACAATGGGAAATGCTTTGCTAAGTAGCATGCACTTAACCCAGGGAACTCGATGACACATGATTTTTATTGAGCCAAGGAACTCTGTAACTTTTGTCAAAGGGTTGGACACTGTGATGAATATGAATAACATCTGTAGCTCAGCTAAGTGGGGCAAAAGGGATGATCCTGGCCCATCTTCTGGAGTTTGCTGTGGAAACTGACTCCAGGCAGGGCCTTTGCAAGAGGGCACAGAGCCCAGTGGGTCAGGGGCCATTTTCTGAAGTATTTGTTCATCTTACTTTGAAATATTACAGCAAACCATAGGTAGAAAAGACGGAAACCAGGAGCCTTGCTCAGCTGCTACTGTGCCTACCTAAGCCCCTCAAGGTCTCCCTAGTGATTTGTGGGTGCAAACTCTGTAGTATCATAGCCACTTATTTATATCATTATCTAGTATTTTCCAAATGCTTCTGGTTAACACTTTCAGAAAAAATATATTTGACAGTTAATAGATTAGATAAGACATATAGCACAGAGACAGACTCACACACATATACACACTTTCCCTCAGGATCTTTTTCATTTGCAAATTTTCAGCTGTTGAAAGCATTTCCAGTAGCTAATTGTTGGGATGAGTTGGTCTATTCCGACCCAGCAGTATAAGTGATATTAAAGAGAGGGAAGGAAACAATAGAGGAGAGAGAGCAAAAGAGTCTTGGAGGATACGTGGACAAAGAGAAGTTCCTCTCTACAGGTAACCACCAAGCCATTCTCACGTGGATCAATCCAATTCCCAGTCCAGTATTTAAACAGTTCCCAGGTTCAGGTGCAAATGGTTAGTGTATGTGGCTGCTAACCCAAAGGTTGGTGATTCGGGTCCACCTAGGGGTTCTTCAGAAGAAAGGCCTGGTGATCTGCTTCTGAAGTCAGCCATTGAAAACCCTGTGGAGTTCAGTTCTGCTCTGACACACATGAGGTCTCCATGAGTTGGAATCGACTCGATGGCTACTGGTTTCATGTCATAAAAGCTGTTTATTTCTGTCTGATAATAACCAGTTAGGTCCCTGGTGGTGCAAATGGTTCGCACTCAGCTACTGACTGAAAGTTTGGTGGTTGGAATCTATCCAGCAGAGCCACAGAAGAAAGAGGACTGGTGATCTACTTCTGTAAGATTACAGCCATTGAAAACCCTATGAAGTTGAGCCACATATCTCTAATGAACTAGTCTCTCATACAGATGGCAAAGAGACACCTCCAAATTCCACTTGGGTGGAGTTTTGTAGGAGTTCTTAAGGCTTTGTAATTCTAATGCTTAGTCTATTGGGTGGCGTTAGTAAATTGTAAGTCAAATGTTGTCAATATTTCTCCACTGATATAAATACAGCTTCCATGAGGTACTCCTGCTTCACTCAGTAGAGGAAGTATAAGTTAATATGATATAAGGAAAGAACTGAAGACCAAGATTGGAAACTGAAGCCTGGCTCTATCATTTCCAGTTGATTTGACTTAGCCCCATTAGTTAAACTCTTTGAGTCTTAGTCAGTTCACCTATACATTGGGGATAATAACATCCAAGGGGCTACGTTGAGGCATAAATAAGGTGAAATATAAAAACCATTAAGAACAAAGTAGGTTCTCAGTACAGGTTGGCACTTGTTAATACTTTCCTTTCCTTTAGGTATCCTTCCAGGAACACTTTATCGGGTGAACCTCCTTGGCCCAATTCCTGTTGAACAAAAACCCAAGAGTTAAGTTTTCCCTACTTGTACTTACAAGGCCATTGTCATCACCATTATTCTAGATTAGGCTCTGTTCATTCCATACTTGGCTTACCACCTCTTTACATGGTTTTACTTATCCTAGTTTGTCCACATGCAATACATTTGTCTTTCTCACTACTGATCCTTCTCAAATACAATCAAACACAAATATCATGCCACTGTTTTACTTATTCTTACAGTATCAAAACTAAGTATCAATTCTGACTGCAACCATGATGGAATAATTAGCACCAATTAGCCCTCCTACTGCAACCAACAAGAAAACTGAACTAAATGTATTAAATGACAGCATAGGAACAAAATGTCTAAGAGAAGGGAAACCAAGGGCATAAGCCTCACTAACACCCAAACTTCCTGCCTGGAGGCATTTACTGGATCCTGGCAAGAAAGGGGAAACTCAAGCATATCACGGGGTTCTCACTGAGCAGAAAAGACAGAAACTGGAGTTGAGAGATGCCAAGGCAACTGGAACTTGTAGTGCAGAGTACCAGATAGGAGGAATCTATGAAGAGGTAGCAAAACCAAACTTCTCACCGCTGAGTCATAGCATCAACTCATAGGAAACCTATACTACAGAGTAAAAGTGCCCGCATAGGGTTTCCAAGGAGCAGCAGGTGGATTCAAACTGCCGAATTTTTGATTAGCAGCCAAGCTCTTAACCACTGCATCACCAGGGCTTGTATGGACAGATAACCCAAAAAAAAAACCAAACTCTTTGCCATCAAGTCAATTCTAACTCATAGCGACCCTATAGGACACAGTAGAACTGTCCCATAGGGTTTCCAAGGAGCACCTGGTGGATTTGAACTACTGACCTCTTGGTTAGCAGCTGTAGCATTTAACCGCTACACCACCAGGGTTTCCACAGAGAGGTAGAGCTCCAGAAATCTATATAGGGGTGTCTGAAGTGTTTGGTTGAATACCAAGCTCTGCATACACAAGGTGATGCTCCATGAGTCTGGACAAAGAAAAACTACTGGAGAATGAGGACCTGTTGGGGAGCTGAAGAATTTATTACAATGGCACTCTGTTGGGAAACATTTGTGTTCTGACCAACCAGAGCAGAGCTACCTCATTGAACACCCAACACATTTGGCAGGAACTCCAGAAAGATCATGCCTTAGGAGTAAAGCTAAACTAGCATTAAAGGAAAGTCTACAGTAGTCATACTCAAACATAGCTTAAAAATAAGCATAAAAAAGAGCAAACTGATCCCCAACTGACTTATCCATCAAAATAAACTTCAACATTGTTCAAAGGAAGAAAACAAAATACAGACATGCAATAATACACAATTCAGTGTGTCTAGCATTTAATCATACATTGCTAGACATGTGAAGTGGCAATGAAAATATTATCCATAAGCAGGGAAAAAGTCAATCAATAGGAACAGACCAAGATATAACAGAGTAAATAAGATTAGCAAACAAGGACTTTAAAACAGGTGTTATAAATACGTTCAAGGGTTTGAAGTAAAACATAAATACAATAAAGAGAAAAATGGAAATTACTGAAAAAAAGACACATAATATCTTTATAGCTAAAACAGGCAATATCTGCAATTAACAATCCATTGGAAGGACATAACAGCGGATTAGACACCGGAGAAGTAAACTTACAGACAAGGCAATGGAAATAGTCTAAACTGAAATACAGACAGAAAAAGGCTGAAAAGAAATGGATGGCACATCAGTGACTCATAGGACAATACCAAGCAGTCTAACATACATTCTCAGAAGCAGTAGAGTAGAAGGAGAGATACTCGGAGAAGGAAGGGCAAAAAAAAAAAAAAAAATCAAATTTGGTTAAAGCTATAAACCACAAATCCAGGAAGATCAATTAACCAAAAGTAGAATATTATCAAAGCAAATAACCCCAAGGCACTTCGTAGTCAAATGACAGGAAACACATTAGGAAGAAAAAATATTTAAAGTAGCTAGAGGAAAACAACACATGAGGCACTAAGTAACAAAGATAGGGATGTCCACATATTTTTCTGACAAACCAAAGCTTACAGAATTCGTTGCCAGTAGACCTACTGTGATAATTGTAACCAACATAGACAAATTTCTATAATAAGTAGATAACTCATATTTCTGCTTTCCCACTTCTCCATCTCTGACACCAGCCACCCACATGATGTTTTTTCTCTTCACCCTGGTGGGTTCAATGAATCACTAGAATAGCTCACAGAACTCATGAAGACTACTTACACTTAAAGTTACCTGTTTATTGCAACTAGAAAACTAATAAGAGAAGAGACATGTCAGACAGGTCTGGAAGAGGTCCTGGCATGAGACTTCCATTGTCCCCAGGGAATGCCATACTTTCCCATGCTTTCCTGTTCATGGATGTTCTTACCACTCTAGGAAGCCCCAAAAGAGGAAGCTCCAAGGTTGAGGGTCCCTTAGTCATGGGAGCCTTAATTAACGCATACATATGATTCCATGAATATGCATAATTGACTACATCACACCCACCTCCCTTTCTGAGGTTTGCTGACAGGGTGGGGCCTGTGTAGCCCTACTCATTTACACATGATTAAGATAAATGTTCTAAGAGTTCAGTCAAAGGCTATTGCAGTTGACAGGCAGCCCCGGATCTGGAGGGGATAGAGAAAGCTCTAATAGGTAGAGTGTCAGATGAATAACTGATATCCCCCTCCTGTTACAAGACAAATGTGTTTCCCTATTTTATATAAATACAGGTAAAGGCAGAAAGACCTCACTAAATCCCTTGTGGTCACTGATGATTTTCAGACCAGTGATAAATGATTACCCTCTTCCTGCTTTCATCTCAGCTTTATCATCTCTCTCACAAGATTACTTTTAATGTAAATGGGAAACTCGTTAAGTTACTGAAAGAAATAGATTTTTAAAAAAGGAAATTGACTCAACTTCTTCAAGGAAGAGTCTGTTTAGAATTTAGATGAAAGGAAGAAATTCTGAAGTTGGGTGGTGAGAACAGAAAGAGGGAACTGGAATATACATTAATTGTCATTCTTATACCATACATACACATGCATTGACATCTCACTCCATTAATTGGTTGGTTGTGTTCACCACTTCTATGGGGGGTAAGCAATTAGGGAAATTCTGAGTAATTCCTGGGGAGATTAGGTAGCCTAAAGTGATTTGACACTTGGGTTAAATTCAGAGAAGATTCTGAACCTGGTAATATTGAATTGACTTACTTCTTTTCTCTGTTCTTAGTCTTACTCCCAAGTTTCACATAGTGGTAAGATGACAACCAGCCTGTCTAAATATTTTCTTGTCTCAAAATTGAGGACCTGGCCATGACTGACAAAGGTCCATGTCAGATCAGGTGCCTTTCCCTGAACAAATTCCTAAACAATCCCTTGCCTTAGGCCTAGGTCACTTGCTTATTCTTGAACTTGAGGGTGAGGTAAGTTTCACTCAGACCACATTGAGTGAAAGGAAGAGGTGCTTCCTCAAGAAAATTTGGGGAGAGTGTTACCAGAATAACAATAAGGGTAAATGAATCCAAGGAGGCCAAGTAACTACAAACATCTATTAAAAATAACTGGCCCAATGTTACACAGCAAGCGTGTGGCTGAGCTGAAACTCACACCCAATTCTTTTTAACTTTGAAGTCCATTCTCTAACCTAGGGGCTGTCAAACTTTTTCTGTAAAAGGCAAGATACTAAATATCCTAGGCTTTGTGGCCATAAGGTGCCTATTCCAACTACTCTGTTGTTGTGGAAAAGCACCCATAGACAACATGTAAACAAATGAGCGTGGCTGTGCTCCAATAAAACTTTATTTAAAGAACAGATGGAGGGCCAGATTTGTCTCACATGCCTTATTCTGATGACTCCTGCCCCCCACTTTTCATGATTTTGATCAGCTGAAGTTTCTATATATACTCCAGAACACACTTCTGCAGTCTGAGGAGGTAAGAAAAACAGCTGGCTCAGATGACAGCTCCAAATGCTTATGACTTATTCCCTGACAGACTTACTCCCCCACAGACTCCTGCTCTAATCGAGTGAGATACAAAAGATGAAAAGCACTCGGAGGAAATATTTCTTGTATATTTTATGTGTTAAACAATTGTTATGGATTGAATTATGGCCACCAAAAATCTGTATTGAAGTCCTGGCCCCTATACTTGTGGATGTGCTCCTGTCTGGGAATAGAGTTTTTCTTTTGTTACATTAATGAAATCACACCAGTATAGGGAGGTTCCTAGACCTAATCACTTCTGAGTTATAAAAAGACCAGAACATAGAAACTATGTGAGGATCGTCAAGGAACACCAAGGAACTGAGGAACACCCAAGATAACCAACCCAGAAGGAACTGACATATAGCCAAGACCCTGATTTGAACTTTTAGCCCCCAGAACTGTAAGAAAACAATTTTTCTTCTTTAAAGTCACCCGTTTGTGGCATATATGCTACAGCAACCCTAGATAACTAAGAAGATTCTACACAATGCAAATATTTTCTATATCACAAACTTTCTTCAGATGTTTTTATTCCCTTGATAACATCGTTCTTGCAATCTTGTATCTCAGAAGGTTAGAATTATTTTGAGAGATTTTTCCTAGTTTACTGGATTCAGTAATAGAAGTACAATCAGCTAAGTGAAAAAGAAACAGCATGGCTCCCAATTCCCCAAATTGATTGGTTATAGGTAGGTGGTACCTTGTGAGGAGAAATAAACATACCTGGAAACTGAAATTACTACCCCCAACAATGACTGATGGTCAGAGTAGTTGTGGGGGAAATAATAGTAAATTAGGTAATAAACAGCAACAATAGCTAAAAAGTAACAGTAAATTAGGTAGTGCATATAAAGACTTGGCCCTGTTGCCTGGCCCACATCATTAAAAAAAAAAATAGTAACTATTATTATTAAAAGTAATTGTAGTTAATAACTGTGGTAATATTGGTATTGATACCAGTACTACTAATAAAATTCACCATTTTTTGAGTGCACATCATGTGTGAGGTTGTTGTTGTAAGGTGCTGATGAGTCAGTTACGACATAGTGACCCCATGTACCACAGAACAAAACATTGCCCCATCCTGCGCCATCCTCATAATTGTTGTTATGCTTGACCCCATTGTTGCAGCCATCTTGTTGAGGGTCTTCCATTTTTTCACTGACCTTCTACTTTACCAAGTATGATGTCCTTCTCCAGGGACTAATGTCTCCTGATAACATGTCCAAAGTATGTAAGACGCAGTCTTGCCATCCTTGATTCTAAGTAGCATTCTGGTCATACTTCTTCCAAGACAGATTCGTTCGTTCTTTTGGCAGGCCATATTCAATATTCTTTGCCAACACCACAATTCAAAAGCATCAATTCTTCTTCCGGCTTTCACATGCATATGATGCAATTGAAAACACCATGGCTTGGGCCAGGCACACTTTAGTCTCTAAGGTGACATCTTTGTTTTTAAACACTTTAAAGAGGTCTTTTGCAGCAGATTTGCCCAAAGCAATGCATCTTTTGATTTCTTGACCACTGCTTCCATGTGTGCGAGTTACTATCCTAAATATTTTCTATGTATAGGTATCTAATTTAATCCTCATATAACCCAATGAACTAGGTATCATCATCCCCATTTTAGGAATGAGGCAAGAGAAACTCTGAGAGGTTAAATGATTTGCCCTATAAATCACAGTTAGTAAATATAGTAATGGTAGAAATAAACTGTGGGGTGTTTATTAATAAAATTCAAACTTCTGACAATAACTCAATTTTGCAGCCATTACACCTGTGCCTTTAGCTGATGCGTAAGACTTGCCTGAGAAGAAGTAGCTACTTGGACAGTCAGAAGCCCGTGTTACAGCTAGGTAGACTAGGAGGCTACTTCTTTGGAGTGATTTCAAGAACAAAAACAAAGGTCCTAGGCTTTTTCAAATTCTCCCCTTTCTGCTCCCTGAAGTCTAAAATTCTTGTTACAGGGAAATTCCCTTTTTTTTTTTTTTCCAAATTAAAGGCAAGACTGTCATTAGTAATATTCCCAGGGAAGAGAAGTTAGTGGTTGATATTTTCAGTTGGGTGATAATGACAAATAACAGAGGCTTTTTTGCAACGTTATTTTGGGAGTGAAGGGGATCCTGGGGGATTTGCGAGCTAGGGAATGGAGAAGAAAGCGTGCTGGGGAAGGAGCAAGACTGATGAAAGGAGAGAACATGGAGCATCAAAAACACACTTTGCTGATTTACCATTTGTACTAACAGCTACATTCCTTGGTTCACACTGTTCACTCTGCTAAGAATATCTCCTGTTTGTCCACCAGGCATCTTACATGGTTATGACTAAGCATCATCTCCTCTGAGACGCCTTTCTTGATATCGTTACCTCGTCTTCATTTTACTGTTCATTCTTCTGTGCTCCTAATCTAGGTTGAATATTCTTCCATAAAAGGATCCACAGCTTACTTGATTGGGTTTACTTGCTTATTGGACTTTGTGTTTCCAGGGCCTAGAACAATGCTGGGCACATTAAAGCGTTCAGTGGAATTTCAGGAACAGATAACAAGTAAATGCATAAAATACGTAAATGAATAAATCAATAAAACATTTTTATGTGGGAATCAGGGAGCTCTCATTCAGAGGAAAGTTGAAAGTACTCAGTTCTTAGTGCAGCTTATTTTAAAATTCTATTCTTCACCACACCTACCTAATTGCTTTAGGTGAGTTCAAACCATAAAGAAGCAATTTGTAATGTGATACCAAAAAACAGTAGGAATCCAATACAAATAACTTTAAGATTCTGTTACCAATATTAGTCTCCAATTAATTATCATACTTTGTATTATAAATCCTGGTGTTTTTCTCAGACCAATTAAAAAGAAAGGTGAAATCAATGTTATATCAAGATATAAAAAATACCACAGAAAATTAGTGATATGTCAATAAGAAGAATGTTATGTTCTAAGATATGGAATGTGGTGCCTTTGCGAAGTATGCACTGGTTCTTCCACCTTTGTAATTGCTTTAATGAGTAATTCAGCAGTTCTTCCCCGAGAAGTATGTAGGACTGGTAACTTGAACCAATAGATGGGTTTAAACAGGAGGTTAAGGCACCAATGGAATGAACTCAGGATATTCTAACGTATACATACACAGATATAGGTGTTGTTGTTGTTGTTAGGTGCCATCAAGTTGGTTTTGACTCATAGTAACCCTTGTACAACAAAACCAAACACTGCCCAGTCCTGTACCATCCTCACAATCATTGTTATGCTTAAGCCCATTGTTGCAGCCACTATGTCAATCCATCTCATCCAGGGGCTTCCTCTTTTTCCCTGATGCTCTACTTTACCAAGCACGATGTCCTTCTCCAGGGACTGGACCCTCCTGATAACATGTCCAAAGTATGTGAGACGAAATCTTGCCATCCTTATTTCCAAGGAGAACTCTGGCTATACTTTCTCCAAGACAGATTTTTTCATTCTTTTTGCAGTCTGTGGTATATTCAATATTCTTCTCCAACACTATAATTCAAAGACGTCAATTCTTCTTTGGTCTTCCTTATTCATTGTCCAGCATTTGAATGCATATGAGGTGATTGAAAATACAGCTTGGATCACGTGCACCTTAGTCCTCAAAGTGATATATTTGCTTTCAACACTTTAAAGAGGTCTTTTACAACAGATTTGCCCAATGTAATAATATGTCCTTCGATTTCTTGACTGCTGCTTCCATGGGTGTTGATTGTGGATCCAATTAAAATGAAATCCCTAACAACCTCAATCTTTTTTCCATTTATCATGATATTGTTTACTGGTCCAGTTGTATTTTTGTTTTCTTTATGTTCAGGTGTAAGCCATACTGAAGGCTGTGGCCTTTGATCTACATCAGTAAGTGTTTCAAGTTCCCTTCACTTTCAGCAAGCAAGGTTATGCCATCTGCATAACGCAGGTTGTTAATGAGCCTTTGTCCAGTCCTGATGCCTCATTCTTCTTCATATCCAGCTTCTCAGATTATTTGCTCAGCATAGAGATTGAACGCATGAGGTGAAAGAGCACAACACTGACACACACTTTTCCTGCCTTTAAACCACGCAGGATCTCCTTATTCTGTCCAAAGGACTGTCTCTTGATCTGTGTACAGTTTCCTCATGAGCACAATTAAGTGTTCTGGAATTCCCCTTCTTCCCAATGTTATCCATAATTTGTTATGATCCACACAGTCGAATGCCTTTGCGTGGCCAATAAAACACAGGTAAACACTTTTCTGGTACTCTCTGCTTTCAGCCAGGATCCATCTGACATCAGCAATGATGTCCCTTGTTCCACATCCTCTTCTGAATACAGCTTGAACTTCTGGCAGTTCCTTATCTATATACTGCTGCAGCCACTTTTGAATGATCTTCAATGAAATTTTACTTGCATGTGATATTAATTGATATTGATAGTTTCCACATTCGGTTGGATCACCTTTCTTGGGAATAGGCACAAATATGGATCTCTTCCAGTCGGCTGGCCAGGAAACTGTCTTCTAAATTTCTTAGCATAGATAAATGAGCACTTCTAGCGCTGCATCCGTTTGTCAAAACATCTCATTTGGTATTCTGTCAATTCCTGGAGCCTTGTTTTTCGCCAGTGCCTTCAGTGCACTTGGACCTCTTCTTTCAGTACCATCGGTTCCTGATCATACACCACATCCTGAGATGGTTGAAGGTAGATGGATCCTTTTTGGTATAGTGACTCTGTGTGTTCCTTTCTTCTTCTTTTGATGCTTCCTGTGTCGTTTAGGTATTTCCCCTTAGAATCCTTCAGAATCGCAACTCGAGGCTTGAATTTTTTCTTCCATTCTTTCAGCTTGAGAAATGCTGAGTGTGTTCTCCCTGTTTGGTTTGCTAACTGCAGGTCTTTGCACATGTCATTATAATGCTTTACTGTGTGTTCTCGATCCACCCTTTGAAATCTTAATGATATTGTTTGATAATTTCCACATTCTATTGGATCACCTTTGTTTGGAATAGGCACAAATATAGATCTCTTCCAATTGATCGGCTAGGAAGCTGATATAGGTGGTAATTGAAAAACAGAGCTAGAGAAGAAAAAACAAAATCAAAAATTAAATTCATCAAAAGATGTCTTTGTGATTAGTTTTCTATTGATTTATAAAATGTAATTAAATGGATGAAATTGAACTTGGCCTATGGTAGTTTTCTATATTTGAAAGAAATATTTTGATTAGTGGGTTTGGGGAGAAAGAGACCTGGTAGAGCAGAACCACTAGTAAAAGTATGGGAAAAGTACGGGAATTTTGGAGAACAGTGTGATGAGAATTTTGAAAAGTTTGCTATGAAATGTGCAAATTTCCCTTATCCCTAATGGCCTTTTCTGTACATTCAATATTACCACTAATGCTTTTGGTGCAAGTCAAGTATTGGTGGGTCATTGTGGCAAAAGTTTGGGACTCTAAAGCATGATATATAGGAAAGAAAATTGAGTCTTAACACAGAGACAACTGGCCTGACAGTAACAAATACCTTGCATTTTAAGTTTTTTGATTCATTCATTCAAAAACATTATTGAAAATCTATTTTGTTCTAAGGGTTATGCTTGATACCAGGAATATAAAGATACAATTGCACAGTCTTCCTTTTTGGAAGCAGGCATGTTATAATGGGTTTACTGTGAGCACAGATTAACAAAACAAAAGCACAGAATCTCTTCATTATGACTGGGTCATGATGCTACATGGGTGAGCTGTCATTTGGGTCAAAAAAGTGGAAATTTCCTTGAAAAAAAAGAAGAAATTCTAGACACGGAAGAAAATTTTGCCAATGGCCTAGGGTTATGAGCATAGGTAGGTGTCAGAGCATATCAAAGAATACTACATTGTCAGATTATCATAGTGGAAACGGGAGGCAGAAATGCAGTGGGGGATGAGAGTAAAACTCATAATAGTCCTATGGATTGGCAAGGAAAGATGTTATTTTCATTTAGATGAGAAAAGACAATTCAGAATTGAGGTGCCTTCCCAAGTCATAAAGTTGGCTGATTGGGAAACTTTTCTGACTCCCACTCTAACGCATATTCAGCTCTACTAATGCTTTTCAAAACTGTGCTCAAAGAAGCCTTCAGATCCTATGATGGAGTTTCAGGAGCTACCAGGGCAGGCAAAGGAGAAACTGAATACTTAGGAAAGCTTCATTTTACTGCTTTAAATAATGGGGTTTTTACCTTAGGTGTCTTCAAAAAACATTTTCTATTACATAAATAGACTTAGGAAACATTGCACTATATTGATCTTCCTCAACTCCAGCTCATGGCTTCATAATTAGATTGTAAAAGAATTGAGTTTCTTAAGTAATGCTATCATAAACTGAAAGAGGACAAGATGGCAGCTGTCTCCTGGTGATACCCTTGAGACTGAGCTAAAGGATCTCTGCAGTTTCCCAGAAGCTTTACCTTATTAAATAAATTAAAAAAAAAAAAATAGTACCAGTCAATTCCAACTCATGGTGACCGCATGTGTATCAAGTAGAACTGCTCCATAGGATTATCAGTGGTTGAATTTTTGGAAAGAAATTGTCAGGGCTATTTTTAGAGTCATCTCTGGATGGACTCAAACCTCCAATCTTTCAATTAGCCATAGAGCACACTGACTATTTGTACCACCCAGGGATCCCTCTTGTTAAATAGTTTGTTCTAAAACCATTTCTTCTTGTAGTTTTAAAAATTCTTATTTCCGTTAGGTATATTTCCTTTATGAACTTCAATTGCCTGTTTATGCCTGAGAGAAAATATCCCTTTTGGGTTAAAGAGAGGAGGAGTAGAAAGAGAAAGCCTTCTGTGGAATGACAGGAAGGTAGTGGCTTGCCACTTTAAGATTGGGAGAAACAGTGACACAGAAAAGGAGCCCTGGTTGTATAATTTTCCTTGCCTATGTTCTAATATGCTTCTCAGGGCTGCCACATACAGCCACACAGGCTGGTCACTGCATCAGCTCCAGGAGTGCTGTTTACATAGACCACAATGTGAAAGGAGCTCCCCAGAGTGGACCAATACTGAAGTTCTGCTGTGGTTGACAAAATAATGGACCCCAAAGGTGCCTTGTGAATATGCTATCTTATGTGGCAAAGGGCGATTAAAGTTGCAGTTGTATTTAATATTGTTGATCAATTGACTTTAAAATAGGGAGATTATATTGGATTACATGAGTAGGGCCAATCTAATCACATGAGCTCTTAAAAGCAGAAGAGAGAGACAGTGAATCAGAAAAATGAGACAGAAGAAGAGAGCGAACAGATTTGAGGTATGAGAGAAACTCAGCCCACCATTGCTGGTTTTGAAAGACGGAGGAAGAGGGCCTCTACCTGAGGAATTCAAGTGACCTCTGGAAGTTGGGAACAGCTCACAGTTGACAACCAGCAAGAAAACTGGGACCATGGTCTTATACCATTTTCCCTCAAAAGAATGACCAAAATGATAAATACCAAGTAAGAATCCTAGCTATGGGAGAAATTCTCATTTGGTCCACTGTTTCAATTATTTATTACTGCATAACAAACTACCCTAAAACTTAGTGACTTAAAACAATAACAATTTTATCTTTTTTCACAATTCTGTGAGTCAGGAATTCATAGGAGCTACAGCAAGAAAGGCTTGCCTATGCTTCATGTGATGTCCATTGGGCCAGAATTTCCGAGTCTCTTCACTCACATATCTGGGGGATCAGCTTGGATGACTTAAACAGCTGGGGTTGGCTAAATCAACTCAACTGGAGTTATATGGCTGGGATCCAGGTTTTTGCTGTGCACTGGGTTCCTTGACTATCAGTGTAGTCTCAAGGAGTCTCCCACATCCCATGGCCTCTCCACTTGAGTAACATGGCTGCTTATATGTCAGCTGCGATCCAAGAGGCAGAGAAGGAAGAGGAGATGCCTGTTTTTTCAAAGCCTAGTTCTGAACTGGCATACTTCTGACTCGGTGTCCTTAGAAAACTCTCTCCTTTTCCATATTAGTCACCCTAGGGCTAGAAATACCGCTGGCAGTGACTATCAATATTCTATCTAAACTAGCGTCAATTAGCAAAGAATTAGAATTCCACCATGAAGTTCCTCAAAAGGAGCCCCGGTGCTGCAAAGGTTAAGTGTTCGAATGCTAACTGAAAAGTTGGTGGTTCAAATCCACCCAGCAGCTGCGGGAGAAAGACGTGATGATCTGCTTCCATAAAGATTACAGCCTAGAAAACTCTATTGGTCAGTTCTACTCTGTCACATGGGGTCTCTGAGTCAGAACTGACTCGATGTCATCCAACAAGAAGAATAACAACATGAAACCATCAGTTTGGCAGCACAGGCTTTGGGACTCTATCATGACAGCCATTGCTGAGGAAATTTGTACCTCTGAAATGTGCTACCCTTGTTGCGCATGGTCACAGTCTGACTTGTATGTCTTACTCAAAGTTTGAAGGTGTTGTAGTTTTAATTGTTGGCTCCAACGATAATCTTGTACTGTATCTGTATCCTATGCCAAATGACTTTGTAGTTCTTCTCACTAGGTGCAGAGCCTAATTCCTCAACCCTTGACTTTGAGCTCAGCCAAAAGATTTATTTGGTCAATGGGAATGTGAGCAGAACTGACAGTTGCCAGTTCTGAACCTAGACCTTGAGAGGTATCGTGTGTTTTCTCTTGCCCCTCTCTACCATTGTCATGAGGTAAACATATCCCAGCTAGTCTATCAGGCAAAGAAAATGAGAAACATGTGAAGCAAACCCAAATCCAACCTGTAATTCAAGAAATGTGGCTAGTTGAGGACAACCTAGATCAGTTAACACTGACCTGTAGATACGTGAGCAAAAGTCATGATTATTGTTTTAAGCCACTGAGATTGGGGTGGTTTACTACACACCATTATATTGGCAAAAATTGGTTAATATGCACGGCGAGACTAAATCACAAGAAGAAAATTTTCCCACGGCTTAAAGCAGTGGTTGTGGCCATGGCATTTGGAAATCATCAAGTCAATGAGATTCAACCACCCAGCCAATGATAGAGACTCCTGCCATCCCAAGTGGTCTCCAAGCTCTGAAATACTGGCTTTAGGGTATACTAGAAAGGGTATCATTACAAGCCAGGAGGATGAAAAGAACCTTTAATGGATGTGCTGATGCATATTTTTAAAATCATGAAAATTAACTGAGAAGCCTTTACTATAGTAGTCATGCTAGTCTAACTTCTACCAATTGTTAATACATGACTTTGAGCAACTTTGGAAGCCAAGAGATAAAAATAGAAACTGTACATTATAAAAGCAATGCCTGTTCTCCCAGACCCAAAGTGAGCCTTGGTCATAAAATCATCTTCTCAGCACACAGATTATGGTGACAGATGTGAATGCAAAGAGTAGGGACATACAGCTCTTGGGGCACACACAGATATGTCAGTGGCCAAAGCCAACAATTTCCGTCTCCCTCAACTGCTGAGCAAGTGCAAACATTTTGTTTGGTATGAAAGTGTTTATTTCGTTGATTGTGTTTAGAAGTATGTGTTCATAGGTGCCTATTAGTTAGCTTAGTATTACAACTTAACCATGCATTCATTGATATTTATAACATATCAATAATATAAAAGCATCATTATCTACATAGAAGACAAAGCCATAAATAGGTTGAGATGTATTTTAGGTTCAACACAGGAGACATGGAAAGAGCTTACGATTTGATTTATACTTTTGCACTAGAAACAATTAGCACTTAGATAGTTGATGTGAACATTATAGTTTCATTCTTCTTCACATGGACATGATAACCTTACAAATCCAGGTTTCTGTTCAGATTTAAAATTTTTTTTTTTTTGTTGGTGTAGCAGCTTTAAATATATTGTCTGTAGTATCTCACCCTTACTCTACATGTTATATCAACATAAAATTCCTGAAAGTAATGTCAATGAAACATGAAATTAATTTTGTGGGGCTTACTCATTTTTTGCCAAAACAGCAGCCATGTCTTTAAAGTGGTTGCTTAAAATGCAGCTATGTTCTGTCTATGGAAAGTTTAATTTTTCTCATAGGATTTGGTCCTTTTATTATTCCTCTTCATATGACTGAATGATATCAAAACCCACATGCTTTCATGGCATTTTGTGCCCAAGAGATCTGTTAGTCTAGTCCTAAGTGGAAGCCTCCGGTCAATTTTAACTTTCATCTGTTGATCTTTGCTACACAAATGGCAACTTAATGCTTTTTATGAAGAAAGAAAGAAGGTTGAAAGATACAGTGATAAATCAAAGGCAATGTGGGCAAGGAGGAGATTACGGAATGTTTTTTGAGGGAGACAGTTAACCCACTTGAGTGCCACAGGTTCTAGAGTTTCCTGTGGCAGTCAAAACCTTTGAAGCTTCAATTCGTTTTCTGTGCTGTCATTGTTGACCTAGAGGAGAAAATTGTACATCAAATTTCCCCTCAACACCAATTTCTTCCTTCCACTCTCGTTAAGTGTTATCAGAGTTGGCTGAGGAAAAATGAGTGGCATGCTAGCTTCAGGAATAAAGACTCACTAACGTTCCAGAGGAAACCAAGTCATGCCTTTAGGGAAATACAAAATAAAAAGGCAAAATAGAAATGGCTATTTAGAGTGCTTCATCTATTCAAGAAGAAAAGAAGTTTAATTAAGTCAGCATTTGTCTTCATCTAAAATTTTTCAGATGCCTATTTGATTAATGACTTCATACTTGGGACCATGGGGCAATTTTTAAGCCAAGAGAAAAGGTTTTCCAGAAATCTGACTCTATAAGGCAAGAATTGTAATTACCTAAATGCTTGACAAGGTATCTCTGAGTGGCACAAACAGTTAAGCACTCAGTTACTAGCCAAAAGGTTGACAGTTCAAATTACCCATAGGAGCCCTCAGAAGACAGCCTGGTAATCTGTTTCTGAAAGGTCACAGCCTTGAAAACCCTATGGAGCAGTTCTACTCTGCACACACAGGGTCACCATGAGTCATAACTGACTGGATGGCAACTAATGACAACAACAAATGTTTGACAAAAATTAGATATTGATTGTGACAGTCATTGTTTATAATTCATGAATCAAGGAGTATATGGTAGATATAGTATAGATCAGGTATTAGGCAAGGACCTGTCATATTCACAATTTTATTTATTTGTCATGTCATCCTCATCTTAAGTACAGTCTTCATTTAAGTAAGTAGCATTAAGTAATTTTCTGGGGTTATAGCTGATAAGTGTGAAACTGGGATCAAGAGCTAGATATTTCATCCCAATTATAGGTTATGGTGATCATTGGATCAAGAAATGATGACTGACTAAGGAGATATTGAACCATATGAAGGGAGAAGAGAAGAATTTTATATTAATAAATTTATCAAATAATTGCTACCTTGTCCCCAAAAGGACTTAAGGTAATGTATGAAAAGATATTATATATATTATATACATATAATATGTTCACACAATTTATTAGTATTAAGAAAATAAATCAAATGTATATAAAGCTGGAATAAAGATGCTTATTGATGAATAAAAAGGTAAAACAGATATAGTTTTATAATTCCAGTTACTAGAGCATGGGAGACAGAAAAAAAAATACAAACAACTGAATATTTTGGGGTTGGCAAATGACCAGCAGTCTATATGAGGTAACATTTTGATTGAGATTTCTTAATGTGGGTTATCTCCATAGGAATTTTGCCTCAAGTTAAGACTGGTTCAATTACTGTGGGTGTGTATATTATGTCATAATTTATTTCCTTATCAGGTATAAAAGAGTGTTTATCAGACAAGAGAAAAAAGAAACCAGAAAGTATGTATGAGGAAAAAATGAAAATTCTACCACCATGTAGTCAAAGGGGCTAGGGATAATGGCAGGTATAAAGAGAAAACAATGTTATTGAAGCTCAGAACAAGAATGTAGGAGGACTAGGTTCAGACTGAAGGGCTGTCATTGGTTAGATAGGCTTTCACTAGAGGTAGGTCAGCTAAGAAAGCTTGACAACTGGAGAATAGCTTAGGGAAACTTTCCCAGGTGGCAAAAAGTGCCTAGGAAAGACTGGCTAGATCACAGTGAGGTATGTGAAATATTGCCAGCCCAGATATCAGGAGCTAGAGTTTAGAAAGAAGTCATCAACAAGAGATTTGTTTCCTCAGTGGACCAAGAAAATATACAGCAAGGGCTCAAGCCTTGTTTGGGTGAAGAAGTGAGGACAACCACATGAGGTGAAATATGTCATACATAAGCAAGACTGTGTTTCCTCCTGTGAAGTACCTAACTATGGATAGATACAGATAGGACAAAATATAAAATGAAGGTATTAGTCTTGAAAGCAAGGGCTTTAGATTAAAAATGTATGTCCCAATCCCTAGAGGATTGGGTATACAGCCATCAACAACAGAACTACCTTTGTTTGGAAGCCCTGGACTATATTTGTCACACCAAATTTGGTGAAATTGTGAATCAGATAAAATCCATTGTCAGAACTTCGTATCTGTCCAAGAACCCATGGCCCATATGGCCTCCTGATGGTGTGAGCTTCTCCCCACCTTCATGTACCTCACTTCTTCAGGATCTCAATTTCCTCCCCATTTCAAACCCTTCTTGTGACAACTCTTGCCTAGTCAGTGTTCCTCAACTGACTTGCAGTACTTCTGACTGCTTGACCAATAAGTTAATTACTAACAATAGTCAGCTGTGTGGTATCAATTGCACGCTCTAACTCTCTAACATCTGGGGGATGCTTACACCTTTCTCCAGTTCTCAACCATAACCCTATTCCAGCAATGGCACAGGTCATGGTAAGGCCAGCAACGGGCAGCACGTCAGTAGAAGTTGTTGGATTATGCAAAGTTCATGCTGTTGTTTGCAATGCTCTTTTGGCTGTGCACTTTCTTGACTTTTTCATCTTTTGGCCTTGGGTCTTTCTTTTTACATGTTTTGTGCTGATTCTCTGATTTTTATCTTCCGCCCCATGAGACCGAGGCAATCCCATGGGAGAGCCAGAGTGGCAACCAGGGGAAAGCAGACTTGAAGTAGAAGGCTCAGGGGATGCAAAGGACTCTCTTTCTCCTTGGCTTTTCTTTCTTTTTTTTTTTAAGGCTCATCTTATTTTTTGGCTTCTCGCTGTTGAAGTGGTAAGACATTGAGAGTGTAATTTATGAGAAACTAGGCTAAAGGAAAGGGCCAGGCAAGCTAATTAATCTGCTTTGAATCTAATAGGCACGAGGAATTCTGTTAGCACGGGGCTTTATGCATCTGAATTGACAAAAATCTTCCATAGTGGCTGGGGACCATCGCATAGTAATAGCCACAACTGGGATTACAATAGGCAACTAATAAAGGATTTGAAGATTCAGGGTCCCAGCCATCTCTCCACCACCTTCCTGGAGACACAACTAATATGTCTCCAATCCCTAACCGTATTAATACTTTCGGGGAAGAATTTTCATTTTAACCCAAAGAAAAACTCATGTGGCTATTTGTGTATTTAATTGAACTCACTTTATCTTACCCCACCCTTCCCTCTCCTAAAACAAAATCCAAAAACCCAGATAAAACACACATGAAAAGAAGCAGAATGGGGATTTCAGACCAGTAAGATCAAGGTTTGAAACTCCTGAAGCCTTTAAAACTCCCAATTACGTCATGTAGGTGCTTCTCATTTTGTCTACAAATAAAGCAAATCTTGCATGGAAATACCTTTATGATTGCATCACTTCCCACATTTTCCCCAAATTCTGTAATTCCAAACCATATACAGGATTAGTCAGAAGAGATGGCGAGTCACCACCGGGAACCAACACCTCAGCTAAAACTGAGTGGGCTAACAATATATGCTAAATGAGCCACGGAGATTGCTGATTAGGTCATTCAAAATTCATTCTGGTCCTCATAGGAGAAGGTGAAGTGAGATTCGAAATGATGAAGGAGAAAATACGTACGTGGTTGCTTAATTGATTTGTAAATATTTATAAGCTACAACCCATTCTTTTTATTCTTTTCATATGTTATTGAACACTTAGAAATTCTCAAAGGATCAATGCCATGTAAGTGCAAAACTGTGATGATACAATATTTCTATTTCCATTACTATTAAGACTGTTATAACGGCTTTCACTAGTCAAGAGAAGACAGTGCCATTTTTCTTTGTATGGAAAACTTAAAATATCAAGGACAGGGTGGTTTAGACAACGTCTCAATTTTTTTTTTTTCCAGGAGCAATGACTTAACAATGTTATAATAAAGGGCAAAAAAAAAAAGGAAGGGTGGGACTGGGGAGCGAGTGGATCTATATGACAATCTTGTAGTACAAGTGTTTGTGGTTAACTGAGAAACACATTATGAGTCAAGCCTTTGGAAAGAGGTGAGTAATTAAAGACAAATGCTATGACATAATCATTTACACACAGCAGAAAGATTTTAGATTAATTCTGGCCTGGCCCACTGCTCAGTAAGTGTTATCATGTATTCTTGAGAAGTATTCATTTATTTACTTTCTAATTTGGCCCATATGTTTTATTGAAAACAAAAAAAATTGTGTTTCCCATAGGAAATAGCCAGCATCCAGCGTTGGTTAACAAGGCTGGTGTATTTGGGAACGTATCTCCTGTGTATACCAACAAATCCAATGAACAACATGTCAGCTCTAAAACACCTCACTTGGAAAGCGCCAAGGAACTTTGCTATAATCACTTCTGCTGGAGTTCTCCCATACTTAGGGATGTCACTAGTCATACATTTAGATTCTTCAGTGAAACATCTGCTAAACCAATAATTTTTCCATGATAATAAAAATCATATTTGCTGATTTTTTTTACTTTGCAGCTCTTTAACTTGCACCAAAATACACACACACACACACACACACACCTTGGCCTCATCCTGAGGTTTCAGTCACTATCTATATCACCCTGATGTTGAGAAATCAGTTTTTGCAGCAAGAGATAGATTCTAGCTTCTCTCCTTCCTTAACCCTAGCACTATAACATAAAACATGCCATGTAACTCCAGGAGATAGTTTTATGATTTTCCAAATGCTATTAAATTTTAGCTGCTGTCTTTATTAAATGCAAGAAACAGGATTGGGGAGGGAGGAAGCATGGAAGATGTTATGGACTGAATTGTGTTCCCTGGAAATGTGTGTCTTCTTGACTAGGCCATGATTCCCAGTATTGTGTGGTTGTCCTCCATTTTGTGATCTGATGTGTTTATCCTATGTGTTGGAAATCAGCTATGATGTTAATGAAGCAGGATTAGAGGAAGTTATGTTAATGAGGCAGGACAAAATCTACAGGATTAGGTTGTAACTTGAGTCAATCTCTTTTGGGATATAAAAGAGAGAAGTGAACAGAAAGGAGAGGGACCTCCTACCATCGAGAAAGAAGAGCCAAGAGCAAAATGCTTACTTTGGACCCAGGGTCCCTGTGCTGAGAAACTACTAGACCCAGGGGAATTTTGACCTTCCTCTGGAACCCACAGAAAGAGAAAGCCTTCCCCTGGAGCTGGTGCCCTGAATTCAGACTTCTAGCCTCCCAGATTTTGAGAGAATAAATTTCTGTTTGTTAAAGCCATTCACTTGTGGTATTTCTGTTATAGCAGCACTAGAGGCCTAAGAAACAATTTGGTACCAGAAGTGGGGAGCTGCTGTAACAGATAACTACAATGTGGAAGCAGTTTCAGAATTGAGTAATGGGTAGAGGCTGGAAGAGTTTTCAAGTACCTAATAGGAAAAGCCTAGATTTCCTTGAAGAGACTATTGGTGGAATGATGGACATCAAAGACAATTCTGGTGAGGGCTCAGAATGAAGTGAGGAGGAATGGGCTAAAGATCTTTGGAACACTTGCCTGAGCAGGGCAGACACCAGGCCAGGCCAAGAGGCCCAAGGGGCTAAGGGACCAAAGGGCCAAGAAGCCAAGGAACCAGGAAGCAGAAGCTGAAGAGAACACCAGAAGCAGAGCTGCCTCGGTCTCAAAGGGTGGGGCCACAATCTCTGGGGTCACAAAGGGTGGAACCACAGCCTGCTGGGTCTCAAAGGGTTAGGCCACATCCTCCTAGGTTTCAAAGAGTCAGATCTTCACCAACTCAGTTCTGGGATGTGGGTCTGCCATTCACGAGTGCCAGCGGGATTGAGTTGCATCTGCTGCCCAAAGCTGAGGGAGTGGTACTGCCATGCACAAGGGGAAGAAGAACCTGGCCTGCCAGGGCTGATGGGGTAAGGATGTCATTTAATCAGACTCAGAGAATGGGCCACCCAAAGTAAAGGGGGCAGAGCTGACATCCCAGTAGGCCTGGCAGGTGGAGCCCAGGGCCCAGGGGCCTCCACCCAGATTCCAGAGTGTGTGGTCAACACCCAGAATCTGGAGGACAGGGCCATTGCCTAAATGATTTCACACAACAGAGGATTATTTTCAAGCTTTGAGAGCTAATGTAATGTGTTCTGTTGACTTGCTTGGTGCTTGTTATCCCTTCTTTCCATCCAATTTCTCCCATTTGTAATGGAGATGTCTACCTTGTGCCTATATCATCATTGTACTTTGAAAGTAGATAATTTGTATGCTAGATTTCACAGATGAAGAAGCATTTTGCAGAAAATGAGATTTGGGCTTTGGAGTTGATTTAAGACATTTGGGATAGTGTGATGGGGTGAACATGTTTTACATGTGGCAAGGACATGATTTTGAGGGGCCCCCAAAATCATGGAATGATATGGATTGAATTGTGTCCCCCCCAAATGTATGTCTTCTTGGCTAGGCCATGATTCCCAGTGTTGTGTGGCTGTCCTCCATTTTGTGATCTGATGTGTTGTAAATCCTCTATGATGTTAATGAAGCAGGATTAGAGGCAGTTATGTTAATGAGGCAGGATAAAATCTACAAGATTGTTGTATCTTGAGTCAACTGCTTTTGAGATAAAAAAGAAAGAAGTGAGCAGTGAGGAGAGGGACCTCATTCCACCAAGAAAGAAGCACTAGGAGAGAAGCACATCCTTTGTACCCATGGTCCCTGCACTAAGAAGCTCCTAGACCAGGGGAAGATTGATAACAAGCATCTTCCCCCAGAACCAACAGAGAAAGAAAGCTTTGCCCTGGAGCTGGCGCCCTGAATTCAGACTTCTAGACTGTGAGAGAATAAATTTCTGTTTCTTAAAGCCAGCCGCTTGTGGTATTTCTGTTACAGCCTCCCTAGATAACTAAAACAGACAGAGAGGGGCTGAATCCCTACCTTTTGTCATTTTATTTGGGTAGATGTGAAATGTTAACGTAAGACAGTTTTTCTGGTTTTCTGCAGAATGAAACAATAGTAGGTTTTGTTTGGTGAGCTCACCCGATTCCTCTAGGGATCTTGAAACTTTCTATCAAAGAGCTCTGCACTTGTCTTAGAAGAGAAAGAGAAACCTTGGAAACTCTCATCCCTCCAAGAGGAATGAAACCCACAAGTTACAGAGTAAGCATTAGGAATTAGAAGCTGAAATCTATTTTCCCTCCTGGATAATGCTTCCTAGTTAACAGCTGTATGGCCACATTGTGTTCTCCTGCAGGGTAAAAAATGAAAGTGTGCCCTGAGATAGAAGCAGCCTGGGTCTCTGGAGAGAAGGGGTTGAGTGATATGCCAACATGTAGTTTTCAAAGTTGTTGTTGTTATTAGGTGCCACTGAGTTGGCTCCAACTCATAGCAATCTTAGGTATAACAGAACAAAGCTTTGCCTGGTCCTGCACTGTCCTTGCAATTGTTACTATGTTTGAGCCCATTGATACAGCCACTGTGTCGATCCATCTCATTGAGGGTCTTCCTCTTTTTCACTAACCTTCTGTTTTACCAATCATGATACCTTTCTCCAGAGATTGGTCCCTCCTGATGACGTGTCCAAAGTAAGCAAGACAAAGCCTTGTCATCCTTGCTTCTAAGGAACTTTCTGGCTGTACTTCCTCCCACACAGATTTGTTCATTCTTCTGGCAGTCCATGGTATATTCAACTCAGTAGTCTTCACCACTGCCACAAAGTAACCAACAGAAACACACTTCTAGAGCCGGTAGCAGAGAGCACAGCCTCACTGATCAGTTACTGTTCTCTTCTTGGGCACTCTGCAAAAGTGCCAAAGAATGTCAGGTGTTCCAAAAGCTGAGAGGGCTTATGTCACAGACTTTTTTTTTATTATTATATGAATATATGTGGGATGTGGGTGTGCGTTTGTGTGTGTGCATGCATGTATATGTTGTTAGGTGCCGTCGAGTCGGTTCCGACTCAAAGTGACCATATGTATAACAGAACAGAACACTGCCCAGTTCTGCGCCATCCTCATAATCATTGTTATGCTTGAGGCCACTATTGCAGCCACTGTGTCAATTCATCTCACTGTGGGTCTCCTTTTTTTTCACTGACGCTCTACCTTACCAAGCCTAATGGTCTTCTCCAGGGACTGATTCCTCCTGATAACATGTTCAAAGCATGTGAGACATAGTCTTGCCATCCTTGCTTCTAATAAGCATTTTGGCTGTCCTTCTTCCAAGACATATTTGTTCGTTCTTCTGGTAGTCCATGGCATATTCAATATTCTTTGTCAACACCATAATTCAAAGGCATCAATTCTTCTTTGGTCTTCCTTATTCATTGTCCAGCTCTTGCATGCATATGAGACAATTGAAAGCACCATGGCTTGGGTCATCTTAGTTGTCAAGGTGACATCTTTGCTTTTTATACTTTAAAGAGGTCTTTTGCAGCAGATTTGCCCAGTGTGATATGTAGTTTGATTTCTTGCTTCCATGGGCATTGATTGTGGAGCCAAGTAAAATGAAATCCTTGACAATTTCAATCTTTTCTCCATTTATCATGATGTTGCTTATTTTTGTTCTCTTTTTTTATGTTGAGGTGTAATCCATACTGGTCTTTGACCCTCATCAGTAAGTGTTTCAAGTCCTCTTCAAGCAAGTGTATCTTCCTCCTAAAAGTTGAAAACAGATTTCCATAAATACTGTTATGCTGGGAGGTAAAAGCAAATGCAGAAATTGAGTGTACTCTAATATGGGGTTGTTTTGCCTTTTCTCTGCTCTCATCCTTTCTAAATTGCCTCAGTTATTATTGAGGTTCATACTATACATTGTTGAATGAATGTCGGCCCTGTGGGAACCACAGATCTCCTTGTCCACAGGTCGCTTTTGCCCATGTTTCATTTGGAGAAGTAGTAATGGAGCCCAGAGGCAAGGTAGAGAACCCACAGCAGGAGTGGGCAGGAATTTTGTTTCACCACATGTGACTGTGTGAAGGGCAGGCTTCTGTCCATTTCAACAATTGTCAACCTCTGAGGTACAGACAGATGAGAAGGGAATTGCCTTACAGCTTGCCTGTCTATCTGGCTCTGTCTCTACCTCCCTCACTTCTCCCAAAGCCACGTAAGAGAACAAGGCTTCCCTGAGAGATCAGGGCTGTTCTTGGGCAGTCTGAACTTGAGCCTGAGCCCCATTCGCCCCTCTCTTTTCCTTTCTCCTCACAAAGCCTTCTCTCCTAGTTCCTGCTTTATTCTGTTTCTGGCATATTTCCCATAATATGACTGATCTAATTTTAATCCTTCTGCAACTTTAAAATTTGCACATTGTGACCTGTCTCCAATGTTGCTGGGTCTCAGAAAGGACAATTAGCCAATTCCTGTGGCCATCTTTCTATTTATACGTTGAAGAGTCAAGCTAGGTCTTTTCTTGTTTAGCTAAGTAATTGTGCTTGCTTCTAGGAATTACTGAACAAAACAAGGTCTGCATTTCTCAGGTATCTATGAGCTTCATGCCTTGTATTTCACACCAAGAAACCAATTTCAAGTAGAACTTTTCTATGTTAACACCTAGGACCAAAGGAAAAGTGCATTGAATGTAGCATTGAAATCTAAAAATGAAACGAATTTCAGGTTTTCTATTTTCCGTTTGCTGCAGTACTTAAGCATTTGATTTTTATTTGAACGTGTGTGCATGCTCACAAATTATCAAAAAAACAACAATTCATTCAATCTGAATGATTGGTAGGAGACAATAGGCTAAGGGAGAAAGACAAAAATAACACAGAAACTCCGAGGATCCTTATTTTTTTTTTTTCCAGAATCACACAATTTAAGCTTGGAGAAGACCTGCACAAACTATCACCTTCTTTACTTCTTGGAAAAACAACAACAACAAAAAAAAAACCCTGTTTTTCTTGTATCAGAGCTTCTTTCCTCTGTACGGCTGAGTAATATTCCACTGTATGTACATACTACTACTTTTTTTTTTTTTTTTGTCCATTCACCTGTTGATGGACATTTAGGTTGTTTCCACCTTTTGTAAATAGTGCTGCAATGAACATTGGTTCTTCCTCAACTCTTTAGACTATTTCTCACTTTTACCCTTGATAAACTCTAAAGAGTAGTTTGAGAACCAATCTCCAGAACATGTCGATCAAGTCTGGCTTATGTTATCATCACCTCTGAATTTTGATGGCTCCAATGCCCATTTTGCCCTCCTCATGCTGCCGAACCAACCTGCAAAAAATGAGCTTGCTCTTTGCACAAATGGTTGATCCTGATTACCAAGGAGAAATTGGATTACTGTTATACAATGAAACCAAGAACAATTATGTCTGGATTCTAGGGAGTCCTTAGGGATTTTTTCTGTGCTTCCATGCCCAAGAGTAAAAGTTAATGGAAAATTACACTAACCAAAAAAAGGCAGCAACCACGGAGGATTAAAAGTCTGTGCTATCCTAGTACATAAACAACCAAATTAGCTGAGGTGCTGAGCAAAGACAGAACATGGAATGGAGAGTGGAAGAAAGATATATAGGGTTCCTATGAGCCATGGAAGCAGCCGTCAAGAAATCAAAAGATGCATTGCATTGGGTAAATCTGCTGCTAAGGACCTCTTTAAAGTTTTGAAGAGCAAAGTTGTCACCTTGAAGACTAAGGCATGCTTGACCCAAGCCATGGTATTTTCAATCGTATCATATGCATGTCAAAGCTGGACAATGAATAAGGAAGACAGAAGAAGGATTGATGCCTTTGAATTGTGGTGTTGGTGAAGAATATTGAATATACCATAGACTGCCAAAAGAACGAACAAATCTGTCTTAGAAGAAGTACAATCAGAATGCTCCTTAGAAGCAAGGATGGCGAGACTGGGTCTTACATACTTTGGACATGTTGTCTGTCAGGAAGGATAAGTCCCTGGAGAAGGACACCATGCTTGGCAGAGTACAGGGTCAGTGGAAAAGAGGAAGACCCTCAACAGGGTGGATTGACACAGTGGCTGCAACAATGAGTTCAAGTATAACAACGATTGTAAGGACGGTGCAGGACCGGGCAATGTTTCGTTCTGTTGTGCATAGGGTCGCTATGAGTCGGAACCGACTCGACGGCACCTAACAACAACAACAGCAATGAGTCTGAATTGATTCAACAGCAGTGGGTTAGGACCTCATGACCACTTACAGAAACAAGGGCTAGAGCAGCTATACTAATGTTCTTTGTTGCATATTGTGTTTGCTGATTATTTGTTCTCCCTTTTCCTTTCCCAATATTTTATATAAGGATGGTTGCATTGTTAGATCATTTTCGTTAGTCTTTAGATTACAAAATATTCAGGTGCAACCATGATTGAATTATCACAGTGGTTAGCATCACTCAGAGAGAGGTGCTGTCATTGTTGCTCAGGGATGGAGACATTAACAATTGGACTTTTTTTTTTATTGTGCTTTAAGTGAAAATTTGCATACCAAGTCAGTCTCTCAAAAAAAATTTATATGCACCTTGCTATGTACTCCTAGTTGCTCTCCCCGTAATGAGACAACACACTCCTTCTCTCCACTCTGTATTCCCCGAGTCCATTCAGTCATTTCCTGTCCCCCTCTGCCTTCTCATTTCCCCTCCAGACAGGAGCCGCCCACATAGTCTCATGTGTCTACTTGAACCAAGAATCTCAGTCTTCACCAATATCATTTTCTATCTTACAGTCCAGTCCAATTCCTGTCTGAAGAGTTGGCTTTGGTAATGGTTCCTGTCTTGGGCTAACACAAGGTCCAGGGGCCATGACCTTCAAGGTCCTTCTAGTCTCAGTCAGACCGTTAAGTCTGGCCTTTTTACTAGAATTTGAGGTCTGCATCCCACTGTTCTCCTGCTCCATCAGGGATTCTCTGTTGTGTCCCCTGTCAGGGCAGTCATCGATTGTAGCAAGGCACCATCTAGTTCTTCTGGTCTCAGGCTGATGTAGCCTCTGGTTTATGTGGCCCTTTCTGTCTCTTGGGCTCATAATTACCTTGTGTCTTTTGTGTTCTTCATTCTCCTTTGTTCCAGGTGGGTTGAAACCAAATGATGCATCTTAGATGGCCGCTTGCTAACATTTACAACTCCAGACGCCACTCACCAAAGTGGGATGCAGAATATTTTCTTAATACATTTTGTTATGCCAGTTGATCTAGATGTCCCCTGAAACCATGGTCCTTAGACCCCCACCCCTGCTACTTTGGCCTTTGAAGAGTTCAATTGTATTCGGGAAACTTCTCTGCTTTTGGTTTAGTTCAGTTGTGCTGACCTCTCCTGTATTGTGTGTTGTCTTTCCCTTCACCTAAAATAGTTATTGTCTACTATCCAATTAATGAATACCCCTCTCCCTCCCTCCCTCCCTCCCCCCTCACCCTCATAACCACCAAAGAATATTTTCTTCTGTGTTTATTTCTTGAGTTCTTATAATAGTGGTCTCATACAATATTTGTCCTTTTGCAACTAATTTCACTCAGCATAATGCCTTCCAGATTCCTCCATGTTATGAGATGTTTCATGGATACATAATTGTTCTTTATCGTTGCATAGTATTCCATTATGTGAATATACCATAATTCATTTATCCACTGATGGGCACCTTGGTTGCTTCCGTCTTTTTGCTATTGTAAACAGTGCTGCAGTGAGGGTGTGCATATATATGTTCATGTAAAGGCTCTTATGTCTCTAGGACATAGTCCAAGGAGTAGGATTGCTGGATCATATGAAAGTTCTATTTCTAGCTTTTTAAGGAAGTGCCAAATAGGTTTCCAAAGTGGTTGTACCATTTTACATTCCCACCAGCAGTGTATAAGTGTTCCAGTCTCTCTACAACCTTTCCAACATTTATTATTTTGTGTGTGTGTGTGTTTTCTTTTGATTAATGCCAGCCTTGTTGGAGTGAGAAGGTACCTCATTGTAGTTTTGATTTGCATTTCTGTAATGGCTAATGATCATAAGCATTTCCTCATGTGTCTGTTAGCTGCCCAAATGTTTTCTTTGGTAAAGGGCCTGTTCATATCCTTTGCCCGTTTTTTTAATTGGGTAGTCTTTTTGTTGTTGAGTTTTTGCAATATCACGTAGATTTTAGAGATCAGACTCTGATCAGAATTGTCATAGCCCAAAACTTTTTCCCAATCTGTAGGTAATCTTTTCACTCTTTTGGTAAAGTCTTTGGATTAGCATAGGTGTTTGATTTTTAGAAGTTCCCAGTTACCTAGTTTCTTTTCTGGTGTTATGCATTGTTAGTAATGTTTTGTATACTGTTTATGTCATGTATTAGGGCTCCTAGCATTGTTCCTATTTTTTATTTCATGATCTTTATCATTTTAGATTTTATATTTAGGTTTTTGATCCATTTTGAGTTAGTTTTTGCTTGGTGTGAGGTGTGGGTCTTGTTTCATTTTTTTGTAGATGGATATCCAGTTATGGCAGCACCATTTGTTAAAGACGCTGCCTTTTCCCCATTTAACTGAGTTTTGGCCTTTGTCAAATATCAGCTACTCATATGTGGATGGATTTATGTCTAGATTCTCAATTCTGTTCCATTGGTCTATGTATCTGTTGTTGTACCAGTACCAGGCTGTTTTGAGCACAGTGGTGGTATAATAGGTTCTAAAATCAGGTAGTGTGAGGCCTCCCACTTTGTTCTTCTTTTTCAGTAATGCTTTACTTATCCGGGGCCTCTTTTGCTTCCATATGAAGTTGGTGATTTTTTTCTCTGTCTCATTAAAAAATGTCATTGGAATTTGGATCAGAACATTGTAACAATTGGACTTTGTGCCTCTTTTTTACAGGGTGAGGGTGACAGAGTTTTCATCTGTATGAAAGATAGTCGAATCATGTTATGGAAAACTAGAAAGTTAGCACCGCTTTATGAAAGTTTAAATACGTGTAGAAGGGTATGGGTCAGTGTGAGTAACCAAAGAGTTGAAGTGTACTGGTTATTAAGCTCTTGTCTCTTGCTCCAAATCCTCCTTTCTATACTCTGTTTATTGATGCTGGAGCTGGGATTCTGTAAAATACATTACTCCTTTGTCGGCTAATTACTGACAATAAGGAGTACCAGAGGAAGACTGGGAGGGAGGGGTAGGAAGAAGAGATTTGCTCCTTCTTGTTCCTGCAGCATCACCCCAGAATTGACTTTCTTGTACCCTGGGCCGAGCTCTGGTGGTACAGTGGTTAAATGTTCAGCTGCTAACCAAAAGGTTGGCATTTCAAATCCACCAGCCGCTCCTTGGAGATCTATGCGGCAGTTCTACTCTGTCCTGTAGGGTTGCTATGGGTCAGAATAGACTCAACGTCAATGGGTTTGTTTAGTTTTGGGTACCCTGGCAGCACAGTTGGTTCCAATCTGGCTTCTTTTCTCCCTCTCAAACCAGTCTCACTTGTCCTCTCAGCAGTCCCAGTGTATCAGGAAGACCCCCATCTCACAGGCATGACTCTCAGCTCCATGGGGACTCTCCCAAGCTGGCAACGCCCCTTCAAGTACCGGATGACTGGCACTCCCTCTTCAGGGATCAGAGTCCAGCTATGTGAGGTCATTCCTCTGAGTTCCTGAGGGATCTACACAACCCATTTCTTCAGAGGTCTAAGCCCAGCTCCAAGGTGATTTCCTCTGAGCTTCTGGGTTCTAATACTCCCCCAGGCTTTTCTTCCCAAAGTTACCATCTGTGTTACCTCAATGCTACCCTTTTGCTTTTGGTATTTATTTATCCAACGTTTATTTAACCAATTCCCTTTATTAAATTGTCTCTGTTGAAATATAGTTTCTGTTCTCCTGATTGGAACCTGCCGAAAAATATTGTTGTTGTGCGTGGTCAAGTCAATTCTGACTCATAGAGACCCTGTAGGACAGAGTAGAGCTGTCCCATAGGGTTTCCAGGGAACATCTGGTAGATTCGAGCTGCCAATCTTTGATTAGCAGCCAAGCTCTTAACCACTGTACCACCTGGACAAAAAAAAATAGATAATTGCTATAAACTCATGAATTTGAAAGTGGATGGAATGGGAAGTAGCCCACAGAGGTTACTGGTTCAAAGCACATACAATATTCCTCTAGAAAGGAAACAGGTCTCTTCAGCGGAGTGAGATCTTTGGACAGCCTGCCTGCCAGCCTCCAACTGTATTTTCCCAGGAAAGCATTAAGGATTTTCCACTTGTTCATGGTGAATGTTTGACATCATGGTGATTTCATTTGGGAATGGGTAATCCTAGGAACTCATTTATTAGGCTTTATCTTTCTCTAAGCACATAACTCCCTGATGGCCTTGGTCAAATTTTGATCTTTTTTTTATTCACTGAATTCCAAGGGATAGTAAGCAAAACTAGAGATATTGTAGGTCATATTCTGTGATCCTAGGATCTGGCATGGAGATTTCTGTTTCCTAGTCAAAGACCTTGGTTTTCTTATTGTTAGCACAAGCATTCACTAAGCCTATGCTGGGTAATGGAAATACATCAAGGAATACCATGCAGTCTTTCTTTTCAGCAACCTCACAGCTACTGGGTGAAGGATTTAGCAGGGGGGACAAGTGAGAAAACAGAGTATTTTAATTGAGATGGCTCTGCTTCTCATGTAAAGAAGAGACCACAGTTTGGAGGAGAAAGACAAGTAAGACTGATGTCTGTATGGGACGCCAAGGAGGCGCTCCAGTCTCAGTGAGGCAGAAAGACTTCCTGGCAGAGTGATGCTTGAGCTGGCAGTGATACAAGGGGATGAGGACCACTACAGGCAGTGGAAAGTCAGAGAAGTATGACAGGTATTAATTGCGCCACAGAATTGGGCAAAGGGAGGGGAGATCTACTTTTTTTTTTTTTTTAACCCAAAAGAAAACTAGATCAAGTCCATGCACAGCAGATTAGCCAAGTGTCCAATAGGCCTTTCTTGCAGTTTTTCACCTTTGTGATCTTTCTAAAACTTCAGAAGCTTGCCTGGTCCCACAGGAGGTCTAACGCCCCAGAGTGAAGAGCCTGGGGTCTGATCATTCTGTTTCTGCTTTTGCTTTTTGCTGCCACTTGGTGACACTGTTGACAACTGGACCTACATAGTTCACAAAAGATGATAATGGACTGGAGTCTGCTGCTATGGAGCTTCAAGGATGGATCCATGCCCTCAAAACCAAGCTTAGCTGAGCCAGGGTGCCTGGGCTCAAAGCTTTTAATCTGTGGGTCTTTTGGTTCTGCACAAAGCCACTCTCTGAGATGACAACTAGTTCATGCCACAGCATGATGCCAGGATTGAACCACACATTTTATCCTCTGAAGACCTAGAATTTCTAACCCCATTTCCTCCCTTAGGACTCATACCACCAGAGGTCAGCCAATGAAAACTCTGTGGATCAGAACAGAATATTGTCCAACTGGACCTAAACATGCCAACGATCATGAAGATGGCACAAAACCAGGAATAGGTGGCTGACTCAAAAGCCACTAAGAACAACAACTTAAGTACACAGTTCTGGAAATAGGAAGGTTCTTTTTATCTACCCTTAGGGGATAGCTACATACTTCCTCATGGCCCCTCACCTTTTCCTCTGTGAGTGTGTGTGTGTGTCTGTGTGTGTGTGTGTGTAGCTCCTCTTTGAATTGGGAGCACTACCTAAAGGTTCTTTATCCTTTTAAAGGTGACGAAAGTAACTTCCCAGCACCTCTTTCAGTAGAGAAAAAATAAAAAATCGAGGTTAAAATTTCATCAGGACATTCCACCACAGAAACATTGTAGCTCATGTGAATGGAATATAGTTATTTTTTTTTTAATTAACTGTTATTGAGCTTCAAGGGAACATTTACAAATCAAGTCAAACTGTCACATATAAGTTTACTCACTCCATACTCCCACTTGCTCTCCCCCTAATGAGTCAGCCCTTCCAGTCTCTCGTGACAATTTTGCCAGCTTCCAACTCTCTCTATCCTCCCATTCCCCCTCCAGACAGGAGATGCCAACACAGTCTCAAGTGTCCACCTGATACAAATAGCTCACTCTTCATCAGCATCTCCCTCCCACCCACTGTCCAGTCCCTTTCATGTCTGATGAGTTGTCTTCGGGAATGCTTCCTGTCCTGGGCCAACAGAAGGTTTGGGGAGCATGACCGCCGGGATTCCTCTAGTCTCAGTCAGACCATTAAGCATGGTCTTTTTGTGAGAATTTGGGATCTGCATCCCACTGATCTCCTGCTCCCTCAGGGGTTCTCTGTTGTGCTCCCTGTCAGGGCAGTCATCGGTTGTGGCCGGGCACCAACTAGTTCTTCTGGTCTCAGGATGATGTAGGTCTCTGGTTCATATGGCCCTTTCTGTTTCTTGGGCTCTTAGTTATCATGTGACCTTGGTGTTCTTCATTCTTCTTTGATCCAGGTGGGTTGAGAGCAATTGATGCATCTTAGATGGCCACTTGTTAGCATTTAAGACCCCAGACGCCACATTTCAAAGTGGGTTGCAGAATGTTTTCATAATAGAATTATTTTGCCAACTGACTTAGAAGTCCCCTTAAACCATGGTCCCCAAACCGCCGCCCTTGCTCTGCTGACCTTTGAAGCATTCAGTTTATCCCAGAAACTTCTTTGCTTTTGGTCCAGTCCAGTTGAGCTGACCTTCCATGTATTGAGTATTGTCCTTCCCTTCACCTAAAGCAGTTCTTATCTACTAACTAATCAGTAAAAAACCCTCTCCCACCCTCCCTCCCTCCCCACCTCATAACCACAAAAGTATGTGTTCTTCTCAGTTTATACTATTTCTCAAGATCTTATAATAGTGGTCTTATACAATATTTGTCCTTTTGCCTCTGACTAATTTCGCTCAGCACAATGCCTTCCAGGTTCCTCCATGTTATGAAATGTTTCAAAGATTGGTCACTGTTCTTTATCGATGCGTAGTATTCCATTGTGTGAATATACCACAATTTATTTAACCATTCATCCTTTAATGGACACCTTGGTTGCTTCCAGCTTTTTGCTATTGTAAACAGAGCTGCAATAAACATGGGCGTGCATATACCTGTTTGTGTGAAGGCTCTTGCTTCTCTAGGGTATATTCCGAGGAGTGGGATTTCTGGGTTGTATGGTAGTTCTATTTCTAACTGTTTAAGATAATGCCAGATAGATTTCCAAAGTGGTTGTACCATTTTACATTCCCACCAGCAGTGTATAAGAGTTCCAGCCTCTCCACGGCCTCTCCAACATTTATTATTTTGTGTTTTTTGGATTAATGCCAGCCTTGTTGGAGTGAGATGGAATCTCATAGTAGTTTTAATTTGCATTTCTCTAATGGCTAATGATCGAGAGCATTTTCTCATGTATCTGTTAGCTGCCTGAACATCTTCTTTAGTGAAGTGCGTGTTCATATCCTTTGCCCACTTTTTGATTGGGTTGTTTGTCTTTTTGTGGTTGAGTTTTGACAGAATCATATAGATTTTAGAGATCAGGCGCTAGTCGTAGATGTCATAGCTGAAAATTCTTTCCTAGTCTGTAGGTGGTCTTTTTATTCTTTTGGTGATGAGCATAAGTGTTTGATTTTTAGGAGCTCCCAGTTATCTGGTTTCTCTTCGTCATTTTTGGTAATGTTTTGTATTCTGTTTATGCCTTGTATTAGGGCTTCTAAGGTTGTTCCTATTTTCTCTTCCATGATCTTTATTGTTTTAGTCTTTATGTTTAGGTCTTTGATCCACTTGGAGTTAGTTTTTGTGCACGGTGTAAGGTGGTCCTGTTTCATTTTTTTGCAAACGGATATCCAATTATGCCAGCACCATTTGTTAAAAAAACTGTCTTTTCCCCAATTAACTGACACTGGGCCTTTGTCAAATATCAGCTGTTCATATGTGGATGGCTTTATTTCTGGGTTCTCAATTCTATTCTATTGGTCTATGTGTCTGTTGTTGTACCAGTACCAGGCTGTTTTGACTACTGTGGCTGTATAATAGGTTCTGAAATCAGGTAGAGTGAGGTCTCCCACTTTCTTCTTCTTTTTCAGTAATGCTTTGCTTATCCGAGGGTTCTTTCCCTTCCATATGAAGTTGGTGATTTGTTTCTCCATCACATTAAAAATGACATTGGAATTTGTATCGGAAGTGCATTGTATGTGTAGATGGCTTTTGGTAGAATAGACATTTTTACTATGTTAAGCCTTCCTATCCATGAGCAAGGTATGTTTTTCCACTTAAGTAGGTCTTTTTTAGTTTCTTGTACTAGTACTTTGTAGTTTTCTTTGTATAGGTCTTTTACATCTTTGGTAAGATTTATTCCTAAGTATTGTACCTTCTTGGCGGCTACTGTGAATGGTATTGATTTGGTTATTTCCTCTTCGATGTTCTTTTTGTTGATGTAGAGGAATCCAAGTGATTTTTGTATGTTTATCTTATAACCTGAGACTCTGCCAAACTCTTCTATTAGTTTCAGTAGTTTTCTGGAGGATTCCTTAGGGTTTTCTGTGTATAAGATCATGTCATCTGCAAATAGAGATAATTTTACTTCTTCCTTGCCAAACCGGATGCCCTTTATTTGTTTGTCTAGCCTAATTGCTCTGGCTAGGACCTCTAGCACAATGTTGAATAAGAGCGGTGATAAAGGGCATCCTTGTCTGGTTCCCATTCTCAAGGGAAATGCTTTCAGGCTCTCTCCATTTAGAATGATGTTGGCTGTTGGCTTTGTATAGATGCCCTTTATTATGTTGAGGAATTTTCCTTCAATTCCTATTTTGCTGAGAGTTTTTATCATAAATGGGTGTTGAACTTTGTCAACTGCCTTTTCTGCACCAATTGATAAGATCATGTGGTTTTTGTCTTTTGTTTTATTTATATGGTGGATTACATTAATGGTTTTTCTAATATTAAACCAAACTTGCACACCTGGTATAAATCCCACTTGGTCATGATGGATTAATTTTTTGATATGTTGTTGAATTCTTTTGGCTAGAATTTTGTTGAGGATTTTTGCATCTATGTTCAGGAGGGATATAGGTCTGTAATTTTCTTTTTTTGTGATGTCTTTACCTGGTTTTGGTATCAGGGAAATGGTGGCTTCATAGAATGAGTTAGGTAGTATTCTGTCATTTTCTGTGCTTTGAAATACCTTTAGTAGTAGTGGTGTTAACTCTTCACTGAAAGTTTGGTAGAACTCTGCAGTAAAGCCATCCGGGCCAGGGCTTTTTTTTGTTGGGAGTTTTTTGATTACTGTTTCAATCTCTTTTTTTGTTATGGGTCTATTTAGTTGTTCTACTTCTGATTGTGTTAGTTTAGGTAGGTAGTGTTTTTCCAGGGATTCATCCATTTCTTCTAGGTTTGCAAATTTGTTAGAGTACAATTTTTTGTAATAATCTGATATGATTCTTTTAATTTCAGTTGGGTCTGTTGTGATGTGGCCCATCTCGTTTCTTATTTGGGTTATTTGTTTCCTTTCCTGTATTTCTTTAGTCAGTCTGGCCAATGGTTTATCAATTTTGTTAACTTTTTCGAAGAACCAGCTTTTGGCTTTGTTAATTCTTTCAATTGTTTTTCTGTTCTCTAATTCATTTAGTTCAGCTCTAATTTTTATTATTTGTTTTCTTCTGGTGCCTGATGGATTCTTTTGTTGCTCACTTTCTATTTGTTCAAGTTGTAGGGACAGTTCTCTGATTTTGGCTCTTTCTTCTTTTTGTATGTGTGCATTTATCAATATAAATTGACCTCTGAGCACTGCTTTTGCTGTGTCCCAGAGGTTTTGATAGCAAGTATTTTCATTCTTGTTGCATTCTATGAATTTCCTTATTCCCTCCTTAATGTCTTCTATAACCCAGTCTTTTTTCACGAGGGTATTGTTCATTTTCCAAGTATTTGATTTCTTTTCCCTAATTTTTCTGTTATTGATTTCCACTTTTATCGCCTTGTGGTCTCAGAAGATGCTTTGTAATATTTCGATGTTTTGGATTCTGCAAAGGTTTGTTTTATGACCTAATATGTGGCCTATTCTAGAGAATGTTCCATGTGCGCTAGAAAAAAAGTTATACTTTGCAGCAGTTGGGTGGAGAGTTCTGTATAAGTCAATGAGGTCAAGTTGGTTGATTGTTGTAAGTAGGTCTTCCGTGTCTCTATTGAGCTTCTTACTGGAAGTCCTATCCTTTTCCTAAAGTGGTGTGTTGAAGTCTCCTACTATAATTGTGGAGGTGTCTATCTCACTTTTCAGTTCTGTTAAAGTTTGTTTTAGGTATCTTGCAGCCCTGTCATTGGGTGCATAAATATTTAATATAGTTATATCTTCCTGGTCAATTGTCCCTTTTATCATTATGTAGTGTCCTTCTTTATCCTTTGTGGTGGATTTAAGTTTAAAGTCTATTTTGTCAGAAATTAATATTGCTACTCCTTTTTTGCTTATTGTTTGCTTGATATATTTTTTTTCCACCCTTTTAGTTTTAGTTTGTTTGTGTCTCTAAGTCTAAGGTGTGTCTCTTGTAGGCAGCATATAGACGGATCGTGTTTCTTTATCCAGTCTGAGACTCTCTGTCTCTTTATTGGTGCATTTAGTCCATTTACATTCGGCGTAATTATAGATAAATATGTGTTTAGTGTTGTCATTTTGATGCCTTTTTATGTGTGTTGTTGACAATTTCAATTTTCCACTTACTTTTTTGTGGTGAGAGGTTTTTCTTTGTAAATTGTGTGTTCCTCATTTTCGTAGTATTTGACTTCATGTTTGCTGAGTCGTTATGTTTTTCTTGGTTTTTATTTTGAGTTATGGAGTTGTTATACCTCTTTGTGGTTACCTTAATATTTACCCTTATTTTTCTAAGTAAAAACCTAACTTGTATTGTCCTATATCACCTTGTATCCCTCTCCATATGGCAGTTCTATGCCACCTGTATTTAGTCCCTCTTTTTGATTATTGTGATCTTTTACATATTGACTTCAATGATTTCCTGTTTTGAGCATTTTTTTCTTTTTAAAATTAACCTTAATTTGTTTTTGTGATTTCTCTATTTGAGTTGATATCAGGATGTTCTGTTCTGTGGCCTTGTGTTGTGCTGGTATCTGATATTATTGGTTTTCTGACCAAACAATTTCCTTTAGTATTTCTTGTAGCTTTGGTTTGGTTTTTGGAAATCCTCTAAGCTTGTGTTTATCTGTAAATATCTTAATTTCGCCTTTTATTTCAGAGAGAGTTTTGCTGGATATATGATCCTTGGCTGGCAGTTTTTCTCCTTCAGTGCTCTGTATATGTCATCCCATTGCCTTCTTGCCCGCATGGTTTCTGCTGAGTAGTCTGAACTTATTCTTCTTGATTCTCCCTTGTAGGAGACCTTTCTTTTATCCCTGGCTGCTTTTAAAATTTTCTCTTTATCTTTGGTTTTGGCAAGTTTGATGATAATATGTCTTGGTGTTTTTCTTTTTGGATCAATCTTGAATGGGGTTCAATGAGCATCTTGGATAGATATCCTTTTGTCTTTCATGATGTCAGGGAAATTTTCTGTCAGCAGATCTTCAGCTATTGTCTCTGTGTTTTCTGTCCTCCCTCCCTGTTCTGGGACTCCAATCACACACAAGTTATTCTTCTTGATAGAGTCCCACATGATTCTTAGGGTTTCTTCATTTTTTTAAATTCTTTTATCTGATTTTTTTTCAGCTATGTTGGTGTTAATTCCCTGCTTCTCCAGATTTCCCACTCTGCATTCTAATTGCTCAAGTCTGCTCCTCTGACTTCCTATTGCGTTGTCTAATTCTGTAATTTTATTGTTAATCTTTTGGATTTCTGAATACTGTCTCTCTATGGATTCTTGCAACTTATTAATTTTTCCACTATGTTCTTGAATAATCTTTTTGAGTTCTTCAACTGTTTTATCAGTGTGTTCCTTGGCTTTTTCTGCAGATTGCCTTATTTCATTTCTGAGGTCATCCCTGATGTCTTGAAGCATTCTGTAAATTAGTTTTTTATATTCTGTATCTGATAATTCCTGGATTGTATCTTCATTTGGGAAAGATTTTGATTCTTTTGTTTGGGGGGTTTTAGAAGCAGTTATGGTCTGCTTCTTTATGTGGTTTGATATTGACTGCTGTCTCCGAGCCATCACTAAGATATTGTAGTGATTTATTCTATATTTGCTCACTGAGTCTTATCTTGTTTTGTTTTCTTTCAATATACGTGGATGGGCTACTAGATTGTGCTGTCTTGATTGTTGTAGCCCTTGACTTACTTAGGACCTATTACCAGCTGGTTTGGGCTGTTACGAGATATATAAAAATATGCCTAAGTCCATTCACTATTCTTGAGTAGAATCTGATTTTGGGTCATTAAGTGTGTGATGCACCCTATCACCTATCCACCTTGAGAAGTAGTGGTGATAGTTGTGTGCACCAGATTCTAGTAGCAGCTGGGGTTCACACTCCAGGGGGGGCAGGATGCTGACAGGCTTCCCCCAAGTGTCAGTGAGGTAGGTGTGTCTCTATTCCTAAAGCACCTTGGTGGATGGGCTCTGCAGCTGTACCTTAGGCCCCCAATGCAAGTACCTCTACAGATTGGTAGATGTCATCCTCCTTAGACCCCTAAGGCAGGAGGCTAGGTGGTCTGGGGGGAGCTTCAGCTCTCAGTTCCCTGTTGTGGGTCAGTGAGGGCTCTGTTGAATACACAGAGATATCAGACCTGAGAAACTTGTCTTTCCAGTAAATCCGCTGGAAAAAAAAATGCAGTCTGATCCCTATCAGGAATGCCTTTGCATTATAATAGCCACCTTGTTCCCTGTAGAGTTGAAAGCCGGAGACTGTGGATCACATATGCTTGGCTGGAGCTGGTTCTGTGTTTTTAGTCCAATTAGGGAAGGATTTTTGGTCCCTGGGTTTTTTGTGGTTGCTTCTCTCAGGGCAGAAGAATGGGTTAGGAAAAGACCAAAAAAAAAAGGGAAAAGAAAAACTGTGGAGCAGTTCTCCATCTGGCTCAGGAAATTCCAATGTTAATGAAGCCACCTGGGAAGGGGAGGGGAGGGTTCAGAAAAACAGGAGAGAGTAGCGCCCTGGAATATAGACAAAGTTACTTATCTTGCTTGGGATGACTATTTTATCTGAGATTCCCGAGGGGCGTGTCGCCTGTTTGTGCTGGCTGGGTAGAGATTGCCCCTGAGGGTCAGGCCCGCAGAAGCCGTGGTCAGTTCCTGCGATGCCAGTCCAAAGCCCAGTGTCAAGGTTCCCCAGCTGGGATGCTGCACTCCTGGCTCCAAAACCCGTCACTGCCTCCTGGGGACTTCTCCTCCCGCAAGCCGTGTCGCCGCACCACCTGCGCTGACCAGCTGGGCCCCCTCCCGAGGTCAGTTCAGGGGGATAGGGCTGTGCCCCTTGTTTGTGCCATGACAGGATGCCATGCTCAGCTCCCCTGTGCCCAGTCCAAAGCCCAGTGCCAAGGTTCCCCAGCTGGGATGCTGCACTCCCGGCTCCAAAACCAGTCGCTGCCTCCCAGTGACTTCTCCTGTCAGCTGCTTCACCGCGCGGCCCATGAAGACCGGCTGGGCCCCCTCCCGAGGTCAGTTCAGGGGGCCGGGGCTGCACCCCGTGTCTGCACCATCACAGGATATTGTGTTCAGCCCCCCTGCACCCAAACCTAAGCCTGGCGCCAAGGTTACCTGACTGGGACGCTGGCTCCAGGCTCCGGAAACAGTCTCTGCTTCCCCGTAGTTGTTCGTTCTCCATCTCTGTCAATCAGGTCAACTCTTTAAATCTGTGTTTGTTGGTCTGGGTTCATAGATTGTCATGTATGTGATCGATTCACTTGTTTTTCTGAGTCTTTGTTGCAAGAGAGATCCGAGGTAGCGTCTACCTAGTCAGCCATCTTGGCCGGAAGTCCGGAATATAGTTATTTTGGGGACATGGTGAAAAACGCCACTACCCATCTATCAGTTTGTTGTGTTGCTATGATCCTGGTGTGGCTTGCATGTTGCTATGATGCTGAAAGCTATGCCAACAATTTTCAAATAACAGCTGAGTCACCCATGGTAGATAGTTTCAGTGGAGCTTCCAGACCAAGACAGGCTAGGAAGAAAAGACTGGCAATCAACTTCCAAAAATAAGCCAATGACAACTTCATGGATTAGAACAGAATATTGTCTGACTGGACCTAAACATACCAACAACCATCATGAAAATGGCACAAGACCGGGAAATGTTTTGTTCTGTTATACAAAAGGTGGCCATGTGTAGGAGCTGACTGGAAAGCCACTAACAACAACAACAACGTAAGTACACGCTAGTGAGTTTGAATTTGGAGAACCTATGAAGGATTTATGGGAAGTGATGTGAGATAAAGACCACTCTGGCACTAGTGAGGAAGGCTGATTGAAGAGGGCAAACTTGTACAATTTTATGGAGATTTTGAACAATCAGTTGGACCATGACTTCAGTTTTGTTAGTACTCGTCTTCATCAACTAAGCTAACTGGTCATGACTAAAATTTGTAACAGCGTCTGCCTCTAAAAAATGACCTTGTTGGATCTTCATGATAACCCTCTCCATACAGGTACTTGTAGCTTCTCATCAAATTGCAGTGGAGCATGTTTCTTTGTTCATTTTATTGGTTCTCAGAAGTTTTCATGAAATATTTATCCATCCATATTGTTATTAAATGTTTTCTTCTGAACTACAGTTAAGAATTTAATTTTTTTTGTCAGATATTAGGTGTCGGAATCACCCATTTATAAACTACGGAAGACAAAAACCCTAACTTTGAATTTGCTTTTTTCGAAATCTTTGCTCCTTCTTCATATCTCTCTGACATTTTGCCAATATCCATTAATACTTTCTGTAATATTCCTAATTACCAGAACTCCCAATAGTTCACATCTTGGAACTAGGAATGAGTAAAGCCAACTGTATTGGAGTTTGGTGAACATCTTGAACTATTTTTCAATTGTGTTTGGGGTTCAAGGAAAACCAAAACACATTTTCATATTTTACCAAGAACTTTTTCTTCCCAATTTTAAAATGATGTCTATTTTAAGGGAAATTTAATCCATATGTTCCTAAATTCCTTACACTTACCTCATCAAAATTTGGTTCCATAAGAGCTATTTGATGTACAAAAAGCCTTGGGAGTTGTTTTATGAGTTTTTTTTTTTTTTCTTCTTAGAAAAAGGAAGTCAGTTTTGCTAGGTGAAGACTGACTCAAGTGTACTTTTTGCCAACTGTAAATTGCTTAATCAGCCCAAAAGCCTGAATTCCATACAAAATTTTGACTTGTCCAATTTTATATGAATTCTGAGGATATTAATATTAATTTTTTTCTTTTGCACTCATTTTAACTATTCTTGGAGGGTATTTTTATCTAATAATATCATACTTTTTAAATAGAAAAAATATTCTCATTTTTAAGCTAAATTTGAGATTACCATTAACACTCAAATCTTCTACTGTATTTCTCATTTATGCTAAGATTTGCTTATGTTACTAAGAGTAAAAAGCTCATAGAGTATCTTCCCTCAACAAGAAAAAGTAAACTCACAGGTATCAAAAATGTGGTAACTCTACTTTCCATTATTCAGATGTTTCTTTAAAGACAATGTTTTCCATACAGTTTTCAGTGAATCACTTGCATCAGAATCACCTTCAATAGAGTTTGTGTTAAAAATGAAGATTCCTAGGCCTTTTTTCAGGCTACCGAATCGAAACGTCTGCTTTGATGAATTGGTAAAGAGACGGTGGGTCAAAGTTGACAGTATATCACCAAATGGAGCAATGTATGTGCAAACGTTCTGAAAACCCTAAGATGCTATGAAAATGTATTCTTTTAACTAACATTTATTGAGCATCTACCATGTACAAGGAGATAAAGGAAACAAATATCACTTAAAGTCTACTCTAAATCAGGCATTATACAAATGCCTTATCTCATTTTAACTTCCAAAAATATTATATGTATTATTACTTTTTTTTTAATTTACAAATAAGGAAAGTGTGGCAAAGAGCACTAGTTGCTACTAGTCAGTATCCTTTCTCTCTTCCTTCTTGATTAACACAAAACAGATTTTCTCTGAATTGGTGATGTCACCACTAGAATACCTGTATCCTAGCCTTCCTCATTGGTGGCTGTGGCCCTGTGACCCAGTATGATGGATTTAAGAAGAAAGTGCTGGGTAGAGCTTCTGGGGAAGTTGGCTAAGAGCCATATCATTTTCACTTAGCCCTTCCCCGTCTTGCCTTGGATTTGGATGTGCTGCTGGAAATGGAGCAGCCATCTTGTGGCCTCAAGGGAATCCACATGAGAATGCAAGCCATACTTTAAGGATAGCTTTTGTTACCTGAGAAAAACATAACCCTTAGTTTATGCCACAACCCAACACAATCCTAACCAATACACTGAAGTTAACTAGTTTGTCTTCGGTGAACCATAACTTAGTTGTGGAAGCAGAAAAAGCTCTCCTTTCGATATATCCAAAGGCCACGTTCTTTCACTTACAGTTTTTTCTTTTCCACCACTTTCCAAAATGCAAGGCCCTTACACTAGATACTGTGAAGGAGACTTAGTTACCTAGTGCTGCCATAACAAAAAATACTGTAAGTGGGGGCTTTAAAGAACATAATTTTATTGTCTTTTAGTTTGGGAGATTCCAATCACTGGTAATTATCAATGCATCTTGATTGCCCGTTTGATCAATTTCAGACTGCAGCAGCTGATAAAAATCTTCCATTTCTTCATCTTTGGCCCTAGTGGTTGGTGTGTAAATTTGAATAAGAGTCATATTAACTGGTCTTCCTTGTAGGCGTATGGATATTATCCTATCACTGACACCATTGTACTTCAGGATAGATCTTGAAATGTTCTTTTTGATGATGAATGCAACGCCATTCCTCTTCTAGTTGTCATTCCCAGTATAGTAGACTATCTGATTGTCCTATTCAAAATGGCCAATACCAGTCCATTTCAGCTCACTAATGCCTAGGATATCGATGTTTATGGGTTGCATTTCATTTTTGATGATTTCCAGTTTTCCTAGACCCATACTTCATAGATTCTAGGTTCCGATTATTAATGGATGTTTGAAGATGTTTCTTCTCATTTTCAGTCGTGCCACATCAGCAAATGAAGGTCCCGAAAGCTTTACTCCATCCACATCATTAAGATCGACTCTACTTTGAGAAGGCAGCTCTTCCCCAGTCATCTTTTGAGTGCTTTCCAACCTGGGGGGCTCATCCTCCAGCAGTATATCAGACAATGTTCCTCTGCTATTCATAAGGTTTTCACTGGCTAATGCTTTTCAGAAGTAGACTGTCAGGTCCTTCTTCCTAGTCTGTCTTAGTCTGGAAGCTCAGCTGAAACCTGTCCTCCATGGGTGACCCTGTTGGTATCTGAATACTGGTGGCATATCTTCCAGCATCACAGCAACACACAAGCCCCCAGAGTATGACAAACTGGCAGACACGTGCAATCAAGATGCATTGATAATTACTGGCGATTGGAATGAGAAAGTTGGAAACAAAGAAGAAGGATCAGTAGTTGGAAAATATGGCCTTGGTGATAGAAACAATGCCAGAGACTGAATGACAGAATTTTGCAATACCAATGACTTCTTCATTGCAAATACCTTCTTTCACCAACATAAACAGTGACTATACACATGGACCTCACCAGATGGAACACACAGAAATCAAATTGGCTACATCTGTGGAAAGAGATGTTGGAAAAGCTCAATATCATCAGTCAGAACAAGGCCAGGGGCCGACTGTGGAACAGACCATCAATTACTCATATGCAGGCTCAAGCTGAAACTGAAGAAAATCAGAGCGAGTCCACGAGAGCCAAAATTTGACCTTGAGTATATCCTACCTGAATTTAGAGACCATCTGAAGAACAGATTTGATGCATTGAACACTAATGACCGAAGACCAGATGAGTTGTGGAATGGCATCAAGGACATCATCCATGAAGAAAGCAAGAGGTCACTGAAAAGACAGGAAAGAAAGAAAAGACCAAGGTGGATGTCAGAAGAGACTCTGAAACTTGTTCTTGAGCATCGAGCAGCTAAAGCAAAAGGGAGAATCGATGAAGCAAAAGAACTGAACAGAAGATTTCAAAGGGCCTCCCGAGAAGACAAAATAAAGTATTATAATGACATGAGCAAAGAGCTGGAGATGGAAAACCAAAAGGGAAGAACACACTTGGCATTTCTCAAACTGAAAGAACTGAAGAAAAAATTCAAGCCTCGAGTCGCAATAGTGAAGGATTCCATGGGAAAAATATTGAACGACGCAGGAAGCATCAAAAGAAGATGGAAGGAATACACAAAGTCATTATACCAAAAAGAATTAGTCGATGTTAAACCATTTCAAGAGGTGGCATATGATCAGGAGCCGATGGTACTGAAGGAAGAAGTCCAAGCTGCTCTGAAGGCATTGGTGAAAAACAAGGCTCCAGGAATTGATGGAATATCAATTGAGATGTTTCAACAAACAGATGCAGTGCTGGAGGTGCTTACTTGTCTATGCCAAGAACTACGGAAGACAGCTTTCTGGTCAACTGACTGGAAGAGATCTATATTTATGCCTAGTCCCAAGAAAGGTGATCCAACTAAATGTGGAAATTATAGAAGAATATCATTAATATCACACGCAAGCAAAATTCTGCTGAAGATTATTCAAAAACGGCTGCAACAGTATACCGATAGGGAACTTCCAGAAATTCAGGCCAGTTTCAGAAGAGGACATGGAACCAGGGATATCATCGCTGATGTCAGATGGATCCTGGCTGAAAGCACAGAATACTAGAAGGACGTTTACCTGTGTTTTATTGACTATGCAAAGGCATTCGACCGGGTGGATCATAACAAACTATGGATGACACTGGGAAGAATGGGAATTCCCGAACACTTAATTGTGCTCATGAGGAAACTTTACGTAGATCAAGAGGCAGTTGTTCAGACAGAACAAGGGGATACTGATTGGTTTAAAGTCAGGAGGTGTGCATTAGGGTTGTATTCTTTTGCCATACCTATTTAATCTGTATGCTGAACAAATTTCCAAGAAGCTGGACTATAAGAAGAAGAATGGGGCATCAGGATTGGAGGAAGATTCATTAACAGACTGCATTATGCAGATGACACAACCAGCTAGCTGAAAGTGAAGAGGACTTGAAGCACTTACTAAAGAAGATCAAAGACCACAGCCTTCAGTATGGATTACACCTCAACATAAAGAAAACAAAAATCCTCACAACTGGACCAATGAGCAACATCATGATAAACGAAGAAAAGATTGAAGTTGTCAAGGATTTCATTTTACTTGGATCCACAATCAACAGCCATGGAAGCAGCAGTCAAGAAATCAAAAGATGCATTGCATTGGGCAAATCTGCTGCAGAGGACCTCTTCAATTGCTGAAGAGCAAAGATGTCACCTTGAAGACTAAGGTGTACCTGACCCAAGCCATGGTATTTTCAATCACATCATATGCATGTGAAAACTGGACAATGAATAAAGAAGACTGAAGAAGAGTTGACACCTTTGAATTGTGGTGTTGGTGAAGAATATTGAATATACCATGGACTGCCAAAAGAATGAACAAATCTGTCTTGGAGGAAGCGCAGCCAGAATGCTCCTTAGAGGCAAGGATGGCGAGACTGCGTCTTACATGCTTCGGACATGTTGTCAAGAGGGATCAGTCCCTGGGGAAGGACATCATGCTTGGCAGAGTACAGGGTCAGCGGAAAAGAGGAAGACCTTTAATAAGGCGGATCGACCCAGTGGCCGCAACAGTGAGCTCAAGCATAACGATTGTAAGGATGGCTCAGGACCGGGCAGTGTTTCGTTCTGTTGTGCATAGGGTCGCCATGAGTTGGAACTGACTCAACGGCACCTAACAACAACCTAACAGTTTGGGAGATTAGAAGTTCAAATCAGGGCATCAGCTCTCGCCAAAAAAAAAAGAAAAAAAAAGGAAAAAAAAAACTCTTAATTGTTGGTAAAGCTCTGGGAATTCCTTGGTGTTCCTTTGTAGCTTGTAGATGTGTTCTCATATGCTGTTTTCCTTCTGTTGAGGTGTCTCTCAGTGTCTGTTTTCCCTTTTTATAAGACACTATTATAAGGGATTAGGTTTAGGACCCACCCTACTCCTGTATGACCTCATTAACATAACAAAAGAAAAACTGTACTTTCATACAAGTTCATATTTATAGGTACAGGGGTTAGGACTTCACTGTAACTTTTGGGGGGACACAACTAAATCCGTAATACAGGGCTTGTAATCACAAATAAGATGGGAGGAGAAATGGGACTAAAAATTTACAGATAGACAGGATGTGGCATGACCACAATAACCTGTAATACAAAATGGAAGAAAAGACACTGAAAGTGACAGACCAGTAAAGTGTGTCTTTGTTTTTCCTATTGCCATTAATTACTACTTAAAGGACTGTCTTAGCTTCTTAGTGCTGCTGTAACAGAAATACCCCAAGTGGATGGTTTAAAGAACAGAAATGTATTTTCTCACAGTTCAGAGGCTAGAAGTCCAAACTCAGCATGTGGCCCTAGGGGGAGGGCCTTTCTTTGTCTACTTCAGCTTCTGTCATTGTTGTTAGGTGCCGTCAAGTTGATTCTGACTTATGGTGATCTCATGTGACAGAATAGAACTGTCCCATAGGGTTTCCTAGGTTGTAATCTTTACAGGAGCAGATCAAAAGGTCTTTCTCCCACAGAGTGGCTGCATGAGTTTGAACTTCCAACCTTTTGGTTAGCAGCCAAGTGCTTAACTGTTGTGCCACCAGGGCGCCTTACTACAAATTCTAGTAGCCAACAATCTTTGGAATTCCTGAGCTTATAGATTCATCTGCCTCCATCATTATCAGCGTTGGTCTTCCTCTGTTTATGTCAGCTTCTGTGTCTAACCTGCCGTTTTTATAACTCAGAGGTTTTTCAGTTAAGAACCAAAACCAAACCCACTGCCGTCGAGTCGATTCAGACTCATGGCGACCCTATAGGACAGAGTAGAACTGCCCCATAGAGTTTCCAAGAAGTGCCTGGCAGATTCGAACTGCCGGCCCTTTGGTTAACAGCCGTAGCATTTAACCACTATGCCACCAGTGTTTCCTTTTAGTTAAGACACCCCTATATTGGCATGGCCTTGTTAACATAACAAAGGGAACCCTATTCCCAAATGAGATTATATCTACAGGTACAAGGGTTGGAATCCCAACTCATATTTTGGGGAATGCATTTCAATCTGTAACAAAGGACCATTATCAGTAGTTGTAGTCATAGTGATAAGATTTCTCATTAGGAAACTGACACTTCAGTGCTCCCTCCCTGGAGCTCTGGAAGGCACACAAGTAAACCACTAGAAGAAGAACTGGTCTCTTCCCTGACCCAGGACCCAGGACCCAGTCTCTCCCCTTCAGTTACTAAAGCAGCCTCAAAGTCGCTTTCCCTACTGTTTGATGCTTGGACCAAAAAGCCCAAAAGTTACTGGAAGAGCAGACACCTACCCTACCCTTTGCCATTGAGTCAATTCTGACTCATAGTGACCCAATAGGACAGAGTAGAACTGCCCTATAGGGTTTCCAAAGAGTGGCTGGTGGCTTCAAACTGCCGATCTTTTTGGTTAGCAGCCAACCTTTTGGTTAGCACCCATAGCTCTTTACCACTGTACCACCAGGGCTGTGAAGAACAGACAAGGTGCCAGCAAAATTGCTTTAGAAGAAAAAGGTGGAGAGACCCTTGTAGCCTTCTCCCTCTAGCACTCTGGAAGCTGCATACCCTTCTCTGGTCACACTAGCCAAAGGTCTGCCTGGGTTCAGGCTTCCGTGGGTGAAAATGGCCTTCATGGAAAACTCACCACTTTTTGAACTTCAAAAATAATGTGATTTTTTTTTTTTTTTTTGAAGGGTGAAGAGGAAAGGAAGAGGTGCCTTGACTTAAAGAGGAGCCCTGGTGGTGCAGTGGTTAAGAGCTCAGGCTGATATCAAAAGGTTGGTAGTTCGAATCCACCAGCCACTCCTTGGAAACCCTATAGGGCAGTTCTACTCTGTCTTAAAGGGTTGTTATGAGTTGGAATCGACTTGATGGCAACGGGTTTGGTTTGACCTAAAGAAGCAGTGGAGGTTAAGAGGTTGGACCTAGGCAACATTTCAAAGTGAAGCCTGTCCACGCTGCCCTCCCACTCCTTCTCTTGCAACCTCAGACTCTTTTTCACCTCTCAGCAGCCCTTGCCAATCACCCTCAAAGCTCATGCCTCTCTGATGCTCTCCTACTCCCTAAAGCTCTATGATGCGTTCTTCTCCCCAACTTCCCAAGGCACTAAACTTGGGAAGACACTTTCCCCAAACTCCCCAAGGCACCGAAATAACTCCCTCCTCTCCCTGCTCCCTTTCCGGGCCCCTTCCTCTTGCAGCAGCTCAGCAAGCGTTCCGAAAGAAAGAAGGCTGGATTATTTTGCACTAAAGTAAGAAACAATATGATTCCACTGCAAATTTTCAATGGGTTTGACTGGTTGATGAAATGTATTTTTAATATGTGGAATTCAAAGTGTTGTTGGGGAAAGAATTTTACTTTTGAGCAATGAAATGGCCTATTGTTAAATGGATCCCATTGACTTAGCCAACATCACTTTCAGTTGAGGGTTGGAAGAAATAATATATGAGAAAGAAAGAATGCACAATGCCAGGCACAAAGTAGGTGATCAGAAGTGGCTATTGGGTGGTGTGTTTATTCAAACTCTCACCATTAATTTCTAATGGGCTGGGAGTATAATAAAGATACATCTCTTTAACTAAGAGTCAAATTAAATTTATGTAAGCTGTTTATTCTATTAAAAACCTGTATTAAGAGTTTCCTATATCCAAAACTCACCATCTATCTTTTAGTTTGTCATATTACGGTGGTTCCTATGATGCTGGAAACTATGCTACCAGTATTTCAAATGCCAGAAGCATCACCCATGGTCAGCAGGTTTCAGCAGGAACTTCCAGACTAAGACAGGCTAGGAAGAAAGGCCTGGCAGTCTACTTCTGAAAATTAGTCAAAGAAAATCTTATGGATCACAACAGAACATTCTGACTTGCTTGCTTTGGACAGGTCATCAGGAGGGATCAATTGCTAGAGGAGCATCTTATGTTTGGTGAAGTAAAGGGCCAGCAAGGGCAAGCTAGCTCATGAGTGAGATGGATTGGAACAATAAGTGCAATGAGGGACTTAAATATGCCCACAATCATGAAAATGATGCAAGACTGGGTGTCTTAGTTATCCAGTGCTGCTATACTAGAAATATCACAAGTGGGTGGCTTCAACAAACAGAAATTTATTTTCTCACAGTTCAGGAAGCTAAAAGTTTGAATTAATGGTGCCGGCTCTAGGTGAAGGCTTTTTATCTCTGTCGGCTCTGGAGGAGGGTCCTTGTCTCATCTGTACCTTGGCGATCTTCATGTGGTGTGGCATCTATCTTACCCCATTTTTGCTTGCTTGCTTTGATACTTGCTCCATCTGTTCTTTTTATATCTTAAAAAAGATTGACTTAAGATACAGGCTACACTGATAGTGCCTTATTAATATAACAAAGAAAACCCATTCCCAAATGGGATAATCACAACTATAGGGGTTAGGATTTATAACACCTATTTTTTGGGGGGACACGATTCATTCCATAACATTGTGCAATACTTCGTTCTGTTGTACATGAGGTCACCATGAGTCAGAGTTGCCTAGACAGCAGCCACCTCATCTAATCTAATATCCAAAACACGGTGCTAGGTTCTAAGAAAAGGAGACTGATAGAAAGAAAAAAAAAAAAAAAAAAAGCATGCAGGTCACCCTTAATGGAATTTATGACATAAAAGGTATTATGGATTAAATTGTGTTCCCCCCAAAAATGTGTGTCAACTTGGCTAGGCCATGATTCACAGTATTGTGTGATTGTTCACCATTTTGTCATTTGATGTGATTTTCTTCTGTGTTGTAAATCCTGCTTTTATGATGTTAACGAGGCAGGACTCAAGCTACAAGATTAGGTTGTGTCTTAAGTCAATCTCTTTTGAGATATAAAAGAAAGAAGCCAGCAGAGAGACATGAAGGCCTCATACCACCAAGAAAGTGGCGCCGGGAACGGAGCATGTCCTTTCAACTCAGGGTTCCTGCGCTGAGAAGCTCCTAGACCAGGGGAGGATTGATGACAAGGACCTTCCCTCAGAACTCACAGAGAGAGAAAGCCTTCCCCTGGAGCTAGTGCCCTGAACTCAGACTTCCAGCCTCCTGAACTGCAAGAGAATAAATTTCTCTTTGTTAAAGCCATTCACTTGTGGTCATTCTGTTACAGCAGCACTGGATAACCAAGACAGAAGGGAAGGCAAAACAGTATGTCAATGATACGAAAGAACTGGGTTGGTGTGAGGTTGGGGGCAAGAACGTTGATACGGTATTCTGCTAATTTGGAATGTATCATGATCCTCGTTCCAAACTAGAACCTGGGTTCTACGGATAAATGTCATTTCAGAAGTGTGGATTGATGATCAGCAAACTCGTTAATCTGGGGTCTATAAATTATAGCATCAAAAACAGTCCACACTTGTTCATACTTCACTATTTTTCAGTGGCCTGCTTACTGCTCATGATTTCTTTCTTTTTTTTTTTTTTTTAATTCAAGGAATATATTCCCTCTCCTTCAATCTATGACTGACAGAGAAAGATTGTGGCTAAGCAAGAGAGGCTTTGTCACAATTCCATGCCCATTTCCTGGGGGATAGGAAACAACTCTCGGACTAGAAAACAGCCAAGGAGAGAGTAGTTTCTTCAATAATTTGATCTGATGGATAAGACTAGGGGGCTGGTAATATATATTGGACAAGACAAAATTATATGAAAGGATAAGCCAAAATTAACAAAAGCTAACATTTAATATCTCTTACATTGTGCTAGGAATTGTGCCAGGTGCCTTACATGCATCAACACATTTATTACTTTTCAGCACATAAGAATTATTATTTTCCTTTTAATGAAGAAAAGGAGATTCCTCAGAGTTAAGTAACTTTCCCAAGGGAACATGGAGTATGGGTGGCTGAGCTGAGATACTGAGTCAGGATTTTCTGACGCCAAAATCTGTTCTTCTAACCACTTTTCTGTAGTGTCATTAAGCTTTCCTATAGAGGCAAGAAACGTACGCTTGAAAATGAAAATTATGAAAAGATGAGTTTTGTTTTACTTCACTTTTTTCTCAAAATTTTGCCATGATTTCCTTTTCCCCACTCCGTAATTCATAGCTTGTCCTTTGTCGTTAGTCAGAAAGTATGCTGAAAGCCCAGGGTTGGACAAAGGGAGATAAGAGAAGCTCCACACTCCTCGAAGCATTACCATTTTGTTTGCTTTACTCATAGGCCTTGGTCTTTTGATCTGTTTGTTCCTGCTTCTAGGATCCTTGAGTGCTTTCTCGCAGCAAGTCTCCCAGCTCAAATCATCTATTCAAACCCATAAGCATTTACTTGGGTCCTTATGAGATGAGGTTCACAGATTCTTGAAAAAATCATGGAGCCCCTGTCAGAGAGCAGGCTAGCTATATGTGAAAAAATGATTGAGTAAAACTGTTGGTTTTACAGTCCAGCATTCCCATAGACAGGCTAGATATTTGCTTCTCTTGAAAACAGTGTAAAAACATAACAACACCAAAAAAAATTACTCCCTTCCAAAGTGAAGCTCTTTGACCTTCTCAACAACACTGTGAAGAGTGTTATAACCCCTTTTTTGTTTTACAGATAAAGTAACAGGCTTGGATTGAAGAGTTTATTCGACCTGTAAATAGTAGTGCTGAGGCTTACAGTCAGGTCTTCTGACTCCAGACAATATTCTTTCCAATAAATAGCCAACATAAGCAATTTAGTGTTAGGAGGGCAACTTATGTAAATTCTACGTGATTCTAAACCAAATAATCTGTTCTTTGTTTTGTTCTTTTTTCATGTTCCTAATTATTGTCTACAGAACAAGCAACTAATGAGAGTAGCTAGATTCAAATAAGTTAAAATGGAAATCCCATGTCTTGGGATAGATATTTTAAACAAACATACTAGAAATTATAAACCCACATGCATTTTGTCCTTCAACATATTCAGTTATGCCATTATCTCAATGATGCTGTGTGTTAATAATTTAAGACAGGGTAGGAAGAAAGGCCTGGTGGGCTACTTCTGAAAATCAGCCAATGAAATCCCTGTGGATTACAAGGGTCCAATCTGCAACTGACCATGGGGATGGTGCAGGACCAGGAAGCATTTAGTTTACTTGTGCCTGGAATTGCCATGAGTTGGGGCGGACTTGACAGCAACTAATAACAACAACAACTAACTAAGGTTACAGAACAGCCACAGTCCCAAAACCTCAGTGGCTTAACAAAATAGTTTATTTCTCATTCAAGTAAAATTCAAAATGGATATTCCAAATCAGCTCTCCTTCAATTGATACGAGGACACGGGTTCCTTTCATCCCATGTCTTACCATCTTCAGTATATGACAAAAGTCGTACTGAATGCAAAAGAGCATAAGTGATCTTGTGTGGGAGATCTTTACAGCCATGCATGAAAGTGGCATGTATCAGAATTCAATCACATGCAAGGGCGGTTGGGAAATGTAGTCAAGGTATTTTTGCAAAAAGAGGAAGAAATGAATTCAGTGGTTATCAGGTGGTCTTGCCACATACTGTCATTACTCAAAGACCTATTTGGAATTCTCATTCTGAAATTAGTTTTAAAGCTAGTTTATGATCTTACAAGAAAAGTAAAGGTGTAGATACACCTTTTCTGGGGGTGTATGACCAAAAATTACCTACCAGCTTATCTACTAATGTATTCATTGATCTTGGCTCCCAACAACTTTGGCTATGTATGCACAAGATAAATATTTGCCAACATTAAAGAATTGAAAGAATGCAATTCATTTGCTGAAGGCAATTTCCGAAGAGGTTTTTCAAAATTGTTTTGAACTTTGACTTCTCAAAGTCTACTCTGAAGAGGATAATATTCACATGAATGTATTTATATGTTCTGTATAAACTCAAAACCAAACCCGCTGCTGTCGAGTTGATTCTGACTCATAGCAACCCTATAGGACAGAGTAGAACTGCCTCATGGGGTTTCCAAGGAGCAATTGGTGGATTTGAACTGCCAATCTTTTGGTTAGCAGCCAAGTTCTTTAATCACTGTGCCATGTTCTGTATGGCTGCTATGAGTTCAGTTGCATGTGTAGATCTGTCTTCTAAGAATCACTAATAATAGATTTAACTCTCAGATGAATTATCTTCATGTATGGAGATAACTTGGCCCAATGCAATATTTTGGATCTGGGGATGGGAGGAGGATAACTTCAAAAATTCTGTGTTAAATGAGAAAATACCATGTAGACAAAGTGGAATTATCATAGGGCAGTGATGGTAATGGTGGCAGTGCCAGCAGTGGTGATAGCAGTGATGTTGGAGGTAGGAGGTTATTTTTACCAAGAACATATATTGGTTCTCATTTTCACCCCAATTATACATCTTTTCAGCTGAGGAATCAACCTTGTACTTCTCTCAGATTCTGGCAGAACCTGGTGCAGAGCTGAAGAAATAGTAAATAGTCAGTAAGTCTCTAAGTATTCTCCAACAAATACCTAATGCCCTGAACACTGCACTCTGCCACCGTGCCATTATTCTGCACAATCAAGTGCATCAGTGTACAATATGCACAATTATCTTAGTGTTTTACTCCAGGAGTTATGTATGGCCTTCACAACAATTCTGGCAAATCCCTAGAACTATTATACAATTTTGTGCCCAAACAGCATCTTTTCTAGATAAATGAAGAGACTTGGGGAGAGAGATGGTTAGCTGTCATGTTTCAGTAGAGTGTCTATTCTTTAACTTCTGCATAGCTTTATGCCCTATGCTAAAAGCCCATGTATGCTTAGTATCCCAATTAAAGAGGCTCCCAGGTGGTGTGCAAAGTTGACACACTTGGCTGCTAACTGAAATGTTGGAGGTCCGAGACCACCCAGAGGTGCCTCTGAAAAAAGGCCTAACGATTGAAAAATCAGCCATTGAAAACCCTATGGAGCACAGTTCTACTCTGACATATATGGAGTAGCCGTGAGTCGGAATAGACTTGATGGCAACTGGTTTTATGCCAGTTAAAGGGCTCTTTTCACCCTGGGAGAGAGGGATCATATTTGGGTCCAGTGCACCTGAAGATTTAATTTACCTATGATAGAGGTCAAATCTCATCACCTGTAGTTCCCTGGTCCTCTAGCATTGTTCTTTTATGATCTCTGTTTATAGGGCCTGTACCTCTCACCTCCATTTCAGAAATGTTGCCCCTTCCCATTCCTGATTTATCGAGCCAGAGTCCTTGTCAGAATAGACCAGAGTCCCCTCGGTGACATGGCACAGCCAGCCTTGCAGGTTGTGGGATATACCGAACTAGTGAGTAATGTCTGGGAACTCTTTGGCTGACTTCCTCCTGTTCAAGGACAGTTTTGCATTCTCACAAGTTCTCAGAATGTTTCGTCTTTAGGAACCACATCGGACACTGGAATTTCTGAAACCTGAAGCACTGTGTCAAGCCAAGTCTCTTCTCAGATAGGAGAAGTGAAAGCCAATTTTGCTGTTCATTCCTCTGACTGGTACATTGTTCTGTGACCTTGCATTGACTAGACTGTAGCACCGGTAGAGGTCTATGTAGGTGATTTGGCACCTCAACACAGTGCTTGGTGCTTACCTGAAAATCTAGGATCTGATACCTTCCCTGAGCTCCACACCTATTGCTTGGTGATCGCTCCTTGGATTTCTTTTTCAGTTACTTTCACTAAACATTTAGAATTTTATTATATACTACCTTACATTTTTGGATTCTTTTTTCCCAGTCTAAACTGCTAATTTGCTAAAGGAGTGGGCTGTATTTTATGCTTCTTCTGACTCCCACCCAAAGCACCTAGTATGCTGTTCTGAATAGCCTAAGAGTCACTCACTAAGTAAGTGCTATGAGATGATGAAATCATGCTAATTGCTTTTGATGACATACCAGAACTTACACGTTTAAATGAATGCTTTCCTTGGCAAGGCAGCCACCTGGGGAGGCTACCCACATACACCAATGATGTTATCAATGCTCAAAATAATTTTTCAACACCTCTTTCTGTTTGAATTAAATTCACTGTCTGTGACACTTACTTAATAACTGGTATGTAGCACCTAAAATAATGCAAGACTGTTTTAAGTGGGTACCACGATTATTAAGATACAATGCCTGCTTGCAGACAGTTTGCAGTCTTCGGTAGAAGATAAGACAAGGGTGGAAACAGCGATGATACAAGGCAAAATGTGTCAAATAACATGAGGGAGCCATAAAGGATTATGGCAGATCAGAAAGAGGAGAAGCAATTTACAGATGAAACTGTGGGGTATTGTGCAACCTCAATGGCTGTAAATCTTTGTCCTATAATTGATTTGACCTTAGGCAACAAGTAAAAGCTTTTTGGAACCAGGGCTAGGGAATAAATTGGGTGAATGTACTGGGTAATACTATCTTCTAAAATTGACATGGAATGATAAATCATATCCCAACGCTGGAAACTGGTTTTGAAGACAACTGTGTCCTCAGGCAGAAGAACATGATGACCGATTGAGGCAAGCAGGTATCAAAATATTCCTGCAATATTTTTCAGATTTCCTGGCCTGTAACTTTTGTCTGTTCATCTCTATGCCCCTTCTGTACCTTAATTTCTTCATCTTTAAAAATAAAGACAATAAGCTAGATCAAAAATTTTAATGAAGCTGTGAAAATCGCCCAAGGATTATTGGTTTTCTTCTGAGATTTCCTTTGAACAAATACATGGAAATAAAATATTTGAGAATTGCTGAATTGCATGGCTGCTGAGTTCTCTTCCAGCTCACACACTCTGTGTTAAACTCTCCTGCACATGGTAAATGATGAGCAGCTACCAATGACACTGGGTCACAGGGAACAAGCAAGTCTCAGCTGTAGATCCTCTGTTCTATGGCCAAAAATTCCCCATTCGAAGACCTCAGGCACAGCCCTGCTTCTCTGTCACTATCTATCCTGTCACCATGTTTTATTTTCTTCAGAGTGCTCTTGGCTTTTCAATTATTCGCTTGCCTACCTATCTATTCCAGGTTTTTCCCACTTGAATATAAGGTTCATAAAAATAAAGGAAGTGTGTGTCTTGTTTACTGCTATATCCTGAGTGGTTAGATCAATTCTAGTCATGTAATAGACACTCAGTACATTTCTGCTGAAAATAAATGAGTAAATAAATGAATTGATTAGTTTTCTTTTCATGGATAAAGATTCAGGGGCAGATTTGGGGAAAAAGAAAAAACATAACAATCAATTAAGTAGAGATATAGTTGAGCACTTGTGAGGGACTGAGACTGCAGAGAGAATGGGTCTGTCTTTGGTGAACACAAAATCTATGTGAGAAAACTAAGCAGAAATGTTTACATTGTATTTAAGAGAAAAGTAACAAAACAAGGCAGTGTAACAAGAAAGACCTAAAAGCCACACATGGTGAATTGCCAAATAGGAAACGATATAATGAATTCAGGATTTAGAGGAAGGGGAAAGACTCCTGGGTTCTGGAGAGATCTAGAAAATCTTCAAATAGGAGGAAAACATCAAGTGAGAATAATAGAAGGATATGAATAAGTAGGGTGTCCAAAGCAAAGATTCTAGGTGGGAAAGGGCAAGGGACAATCTGATTGGAGAAAAGGGGAACTAACTCTTATTAAGAATCTGTCATGAGTCAGGCACTTCTTGTTAGTTGTCTGCGAGTCGGCTCCAACTTATGACATCTGTCTTAGTTATCTAACCCTACTATAAAAGAAATAACACAAGTGGACAGCTTCAGAAAACAGAAGTTTATTCTCCCACATTTTAGGAGGCTAGAAGTCTGAACTCAAGGTGCCAGCTCTAGGGCAAGGCTTCTCTCTCTCTGTCAGCTCTAGGGGATGGTCCTGGTCATCAATCTTCCCCTGGTCTAGAAGGTTCTCAGAGCAGGGATCCCGGGTCTAAAGGATGTGCTCTGCTCCCGGCTCTTCTTTCTTGGTGGTAGAGAGTCCCTTTCCTCTCTGTGCACTCCTCTCTTTTATATCTCAAAGAGATTGACTCAAGGTACAATCTAATCCTGCAGATTGAGTCCTGCCTAATTTACAAATCTGCTTCTGATTTTGCCTCATTAACATCATAAAGGTTAGAATTTATAACACATAAGAAAATTACGTCAGATCACAAGATGGAGGACAACCACACGATACTGGGAATAGTGGCCTAGCCAAATAGACACACATTTTGAGGGACACAATGCAATTGATAACAGTGACCTCATGTATAACATGACCCAGTCCTGCGCCATCTTCATGATCCTGGCATGTCTGAGTTTATCATTGTGGCTATTGTGTCAATCCATCTCACTGAGGGTTTCCCTCATTTTCACTGATCCTCTGCTTCACCAAATATGATGTCCCTTTCTAGCGCTTGGCCTTTCCTGATGACATGTCCAAAGAAAGTGAGTCAGTTTCACCATCCGCACTTCTAAGGAACAGACACTAAGCTCTGCCTTTTCAGAAAAGACAATCCTGTAAGGTGAATGTTATTCTCTCTATTCTATAGATAAATCAGCTGACACTCACTGAGGTAGAGAACCTAGCCTCACAAACATTAGTGCTGGAGCCAGGATTTGAACTCAGATCAACTGAATTTGGAAGACAGTATTTCTATACCTCACCACCAACAGGAAGCCTCTGTTGTATGGAAAGCTGAGGTGTGTGTAAAGGAGTGGTAAAATATAAGGCTGAAATGAATTGGTTCTTAGAATTTGCTGAGGGCTTTGAATGGTATTCTATATTGTAAGACAAGTAAAAAGATATTGAAAATTCTTTCTCTTTGATAGGGTTAATTTAGGAAATTTAATCTGAATGGATAGAAAGAAAGGAAATAGAAACAAGATCAATTAAGAGTTATTGTATCTGTTCTATCTGTTCTGAGTTGAGGTAAAACAAACAACCCACTGCCATAGAGTCAATTCCGACTCGTAGCAACCCTACAGGACAGAATAGAACTGCCCCATAGAGTTTCCAAGGAGCCCCTGGCGGATTTGAACTGCCGACACTTTGGTTAGCAGCCGTAGCACTTAACCACTATGCCACCAGGGTTTCCGAGTTGAGGTAAAGGCAAACAAAATAAGAAGGAGCAGGAACTAAGAATGGACCTGGGTTCAAGGGTGGAAAAATGATAGTCATCATGTAGAGAAAGTCAGGAAGGACACGCAGCCTTAATACCACTGGCCATTCCCTTTTGCCATTCCTGTGGTGCCTTCTGCTGACTAGAGCTACACACACACACACACACACACACACACACACTCACTGTTTTCTCTTGCAGCTTTTTTTTTTTTTTTCTTCTCCAGAGCAAACACGGCTTACTGTAAAATAAAAATGCAATTAAGAGGAGGGAAAATTAGTTACTGGCCTCTATTTGCAAATGTTAGCATGCAGACAGAAACATTTAAAATACACCAAGAATAGAAAATAAGAAACTTAGGTTTTTTTTTTTTTTTTTTAAGGATTCTCATTAGATAGAAGGATAAGAACACAATAGTTTTTCCTTAAGGAAGTTTAGTGAATAGGGTTACGTTATCTTCTCTGAGGAGTAACTGAGCTATGATAGCCATTCATCTCTAAATTAGAAATAGTAATTCCACAGCTGTAACCTTAGAAGGTTTAGTAGCATAATGTATGTGAAATTGCTGCAGATTTTTTGGGAGGAAGACTTATCGAAGCACATTTTAAAGGAAAAGACTGTAGTTTAAATGGAATAAAAATGAACTCGTAGTTTTCTTCACACTCTATCATCACCCCTTCTCTATCTATACTCTAACACAATACACATTCTGTACAGTTCTTATTTCTGAGCACCTGGGAATTAAAAAACCCAGCATCCCTATGTATTAATAAAGTCCTTCTGAAAAAAAAAAAAATCCAAATTTCAGTACATATTAGTTAGGACTGTGGGGGGGGGTGTGCATGTGGAAGGCAGTGAGAGAAGAGTTTCTCTTGAGTTGATCTTCTAATTCTAGTACCAATTCTAGTGCTTTGCACACTGTAGGTGCTTATTAAATGTTTGCTGAATGGATGAACGTGTCCTTGAATGCGTGTGATTGGTCTTGGGAGTGGTAATGCCCACTGCTCCCCAGTGCTGCTCTCGATTTTACTTTGTATATGATGCTCCCATTCTCTGAACTGCCCTTCCTGCTCTTAGTCAATTACTTGTCTTTCAAGATTCCACTGAAGTGTCACCTTTCCTGGGATCACTTCCTGCCCGTCCCTTTTTCACCTCCCTTAGGGCTAGCATCTGTGTATCAGGCAGACGCACTCACCACTCTGCACTGTAATTATGCTCTCTTCCTCCTGCCTTTTCTAGACAGCTGTGGATGCCTTGGGGTAGAGGCTGGGATTCATTGTTGTATCCCTGCTGCCTTGAACAATACCTGGCACAAAGAAAGTGCTCCATAAACGAGCTCAATCAATGAATAGATGTTTGTAATATGACTGATGCTATGGGGTTTTATTGCTAAAGAATTAACAACATTGCATTACTCTTGGAAAGATAATTCATTTTGACTTCTTGTATACCAGAGAGGAAAACATAAATATTGTTGGAAAAAGGAATCAAATGTTTCAATACCTAAAAGACAATTTCACCACTGGCTTATTCTAGGCCCTCAGGGAAATTAGAAAATTTTAGGGTAAAGAATCTCATAGGTTTACAAAGCCTGTTTCTTTCTTTCTTCTTTTATAAATCAGCCCCCTGTTCATAAGTAAAAGAATTTTTAAAAACACGAAATGGAAATTTTATGCTAAAAATAACCATTATATTCACAGGATAATCATATTCTTTCATCTAAGTGCCCTAAAAGATAGGATAATTCAATGCCATTCTTCTCCATGATTGTAAAAAAAAAAAAAAAAATTACGATCAAGAAATAATCACCTTTGGGTAAAATAATAATAATAATCAGCTTCATGTCGGTGAAAATTTCAGGAAGAAAGATGGGTGGTGATGACTTTTTTCCCTTCAGCCATTCTGAACTTTTGATACATTTTGCACATGTGGTTACAGTCTTCATGTTTTCCCATCTCAGCCTTGGCCAGCCCAAGAGAGGGCAACGCTCTGCAGTGGGAAGAGAACCAGCTCAACAGTCAGACATTCTTGGACTTCATCTGCTTCTGCTCCGCTATTCAGAAGTCATGGGACCTTGGACAAATCACTTCAGCTTTCCGATTCCCAGGTTTCCCAACTGTCCAGTGGGGATAAGATCCAACATCCCCCCCTTACTATAAAAAAAAAAAATTGCCATCGAGTCTATTCCAACTCATGGCCACACCATGTGTGTCAGAGCAGAACTTCACGCCGCAGGATTTTCTTGGCTGTACTCTTTACGGAAGCATATCACCAAGACTTTCTTCTCCGCTGCTGCTGGGTAGGTTTGAACCACCAACATTTAGGTTAGTGGCCAAAAACAGATCACCCTTGACCTTTAAAAAACTCGTTGCCAACTAGTCAATCCTGACTCACAGCAGCCCTGTAGGACAGAGTAGAACTTCTCCATAGGGTTTCCAAGGAGTGCCTGATGGATTCGAACTGCCAACATTTTGGTTAGTAGCTGAACTCTTAACCACTACACCACAAGGTTTTCCCCTTAACTATTAGGCCCTCAATAAATACTAGCTGGCCTGGCAATCTGCTTCCGAAAGGTCACAGACTTGAAAATCCTATGGAGCACAGTTTTATTCTGACACACAGAGTCACCATGAGTCGGAATCTACTCGAGGGCAAGCAACAATAACAATAACAACAACAACAATAATACTCATGCTCCCATTCCTCCAAGTCTAAATCTCTTTCAAAAATGCACAGAAATCTCCTGGAGTCTAGGATCCTTTTATTTCACGTATGTACATGACAATACACAGTAGGTATCACTATGGTGTTATCACCTGTAACGGCACTTGCTCACCCTGGTAGATAGAGTCTCCAGTTGGCTGCCTTCAGCTGGCTATCTGTTGAAACACTTTATCCTTTTATAAGGGTGAATCCAGAGTGCATTGAGTAATGCATAATAAAATTAGTTTGGGGAGAAAGGAGCCATGCTTAAAAGAAAGAAAAACGAGGGGACAGATAAGTGCAGTAAAATAATCTCCGATGACTTCATTGCGAAGTCATGACTTTCACCAAATAACTGCATTGTCGTTTTATCTTCCCAACCAAGACTGTGTTAATGCTCTAAAATTAAATCTCTTGTGAAAGTTATCTGGAATTTCTCAACAAGTTTTTAAAGGGGTTTTATTTTTTACTCAGAGGTCATGCCTCAGGAATTTGTAGGAATTCCGCCTGGAAAGTCATAATCATTGGAAACTGGCAGTCGAAGCTCATTTATATTACTCTTCCAGATAAAAATTCCTTCCGTCTTAGACCTGCATTTCAAAAAAGATTATTATCACTCTGAAGAGAATACATCAGTGTAGAAAAAAGGAAGGATGACCTCAAGGATGTCTTACTGCCTCTGTGCAACTCCAGGTCTGATTCTTTTTAAAACTCCTTCTCTTCAGTCCTCTCTTTGAAATGTGAGGATATTCAAAGCAGAAGGATGTCAGAGGCAGGCTGGAGGAGAAATTTCAGAATGATGCTCCCTAAATTGCCTGCTGTGGGAGTATGTGACACTTCTTGGGTGGTGGGAAAAAGGAGGACTGGAGGAAATATGGGGGAGACAGAGGCTCCACAACTGGACCAAGGGCGGAAAGGTGTTTTTTATAATACAGCAATATATCCTCATCCCCTTAATGACTGGAGGGATTGGTTTGTCCTCAATCAGGCCTTTCACTCCTCCTTTAGCTGTGTTTGTGTTTTCATATGCGTGACACATTCATGAGGGAGCACGCTTAATGGAAAAGCCTTGGCTATTTTTAATAATAAGACAGACCTAGATTTAAGCTTCTGGTCTCCCATTGACTAGCTCCCCCTTTATTGGTATTGTTAGCTGCTATTGAGTTGGCCCCTGACTCATGGTGACCCCATGCACAACAGGAAGAAATGCTGTCCAGCCCTGCGCCATCCTCATGATCAGTAGTGGATTGGATCATTGTGATCCTTAGGGTTTTCATGGGGTAATTTTTGGAAGGAGATCACCAGACCTTTCTTCCTAGTCCATCTTTGTCCAGAAGCTAGGCTGAAACCTGTTCAGCATACTAACTGACGAATGGGAGCTGTACATGAGGCACATGGGCTGGGAATTGTACCTGGGTCTTCTGCACGGAAGGTAAGAATTCTATTACCGAACAACAAATGCCCCCAACTTCTGCATTTACAAGTTACTTAACTTCTCTGAGTCTCAGTCTCCTTATCTGTAAAGTAGGTTTGATAGTAATGCTTTCGTAAAGTTATTAAGAGTCGTCAAGTAGATGTTATACATAAATCATTCAGCTCAGTGTTTTGGTTAGTGCCAAATAAACATTTACTGAAAAAACAAATGAGCAAACAAATGTTAATTTCATCTACCTCCTTTATCTCATCCAGACAATTTGGGAAATGTCAACACCAATGTGAATAACTTGGATCCTATTTAAGGATCCAATCAATCAAGTACAAAAGTAAGAGCCCTCTCTTTGATGATTCCGAAAATTTTTATGTAATGTTAGAAGTTATGAGAGCATCTCCAAAACACCTGACTAGTTTAGTGAAAACCTTGTTTTAACCAATATTTGTTGTAATACAGTCAGCAACATCTACATAGCTAAATTTCTAACTGAAGCTACCAAATAATTTTGAATCAATACCAACTAACATCCACAAAAGAAGGATGTCATATCATGATCTGTGTTACTACAGCAGAATCCCCGGTGACATAGCGGTTGAAGTGCTCGGGTGCTAACTGAACCCACCAACCATTCCACAGGAGAAAGACCTGGCAATCTGTTCCCATAAAGATTACCCACTGCAGTCAAGTTGATTCTGACTAATAGCGACCCTGTAGGACTGAGTAGAACTGCCCCATAGGGTTTCCAAGCAGTGGCTGCTGGACTCAAACTTCAGACCTTTTGGTTAGCAGCCAAGCTTTTACCCACTATGCCACCAGGGCTCCCCCATAAAGATTACAGCCTTGGAACCCTATGGGGCCGTTCTACCTCTGGCCTACAGGGTCACTATGAGTTGGAATTGACTCAACAACTTTATTACTAGAGCAGGCATTCAGAAGCCCTACCCACTTGTCAAGACTACAAGTCTATAACTAGGAGGCTAAGAATAACGGTTGAGAGCCATTTTTGATTCACGAGTTTTCAACCTGAGAAACTGCCAAAAGCTTACATGATAAAAAAATTAAACGGTCTGTCTCTTCCATCATCCCAGGTTTGCATAATAGGTCAGGCCCACCAAACTTCAGGCATTCAATGAAGCAAAACTGCACAGAGGAAACATTCTATTTACAAAGAATTCAATCATTCTAATTGAAATAGTTCAGCAGTTGAACTGAAATCTTCTAGTATCATATATACAACCCAGACAATTCCAAAAAGCATGTATTTGGGACAAGGCCATTGTTAATCCTATGTGGTTTTCAGTGGGTAGGTAATTCTTTAACAGTAGAAACAGAAGACAGATTTGCTTCCAATTGTGAGCTCATTCTTAAGGTCACAACTGAAAGCTGAAAGAGAAGGGTCCAAAAGAAACATTAGTTTGGACTATAAAGCACTTTTCTCTGAGGGTGCCCAGGTTTATATGAAGGAATTCCACCTCAAACAAGGAGAAATCTAACTCACTTTTCCCAGTTTTCAGTGGCCACGTCTAGTGTCTGCCTGTCCACACTGATCCATTTCCCAACCTCAAATCCATTTTCCAAAGACCCTGGCTTAAGAACCACATGAACCCAGAGTTCTCCCGGCTCTTTGCACTTTAGTTTCTCTAGAGGGGTAAAAAAATAGAGTTATAAACTATCTGTAGGAACAGTCACTAACAGGGTTGGCCAGAAAAGCTCAGTAAGAGAGCCAAAAAGTTTAATTTGTTGTAACCTATGATTTCTTAGTAAATATTAACTAATGTTGGAAATATGCATGGATTTACTTCCCTAGGCTATTTGAACCTTTTAAATCATCATTTTTTTTTTTAAACAAAAAATTTAAGCAAGACCTTAAAAAAGTGACTCATAAAGGAAGGGTGTTTGGTTTGCTTCCCTCACTTTCCTCCAAGCTACCCGTCTTCAGAATGATGTTTTTCTTTCATGAGCTTGTCCCCTCCACTTATGTGCCTGGTTGATGGATAATTCCCTCTGCAGGTGTCTCAAAGACCCCAAGTACCCCTTTGGTTAAATGCCCCAGCCAACTATCCACTGTGCACCAAGTCAGTCACCTTCCTCACCCTTTGTCTCAGTCTTGACAGCCAACTAAATGCCCAGCGTCCCCAGGACTGAAGCCTTGATAGTTTACCCGGGTGCACAGCTCCGGGAACCCCGCACAGAGGCGTGGCTGGGACAAGGACAGAAACCTGTGTGTCCCCTAGCCATAAATGAAACCTTCCTGACCCAGCCTGCAGAAGCTCAGTCAGTCTGGAAATAGCCATTTGTATGAGCTGGATTCTTAGAAGTTATTACTTCTTTATAACAGGTTTATTTATTTATTCGCATAGTTCCAGAATGCCACGTGCTATCTTCTTTGCATTCCATGGACGCAGAGCCACTTTAAAATTTAGAAAAATTTAGCCCTTATTTATTTATTTATCAGATATGGATTTAACATCATTTGGAGGCCTATGAACCCTGGTGTTGTAGTAAAGAGCTACGGCTGCTAACTGAAAGGTCGGCAGTTCGAATCCACCAATCACTCCTTGGAAACCCTATGGAGCAGTTTTACTCTGTCCTATAGGGTCGCTATGGGTCAGAATCAACTCTACAAATTTTTTAATTTGGTCTTTGGAGCCCTGGTGGTGCAGTGGTTAAGAGCTAAGAATGCTAATTCAAAGGTAGGCAGTTAGGATCTGCAAGACACTCCTTAGAAACCTTATGAGGGAGTTCCACTCTGTCCTATAGGGTCGCCATGAGTCGAAATTGACTCAGCAGCAATTGGTTTGGTTTTTTGGTTTTTTTGGTAATGGTTGATTAAGGAGCCCCGATGGTGCAGTGTTTAAGGCCTTGGGTGATAAGCGTAAGATTGGCAGTTTGAGCCCACTAGCCATTCCATGAGAGAAAGATGTGGCAGTCTGCTTGCATAAAGATTACAGCCTTGGGAACCCTATAAAGCAGTTTTACTCTGTCCTATAGAGTCCCTACGAATTGAAATTGACTTGGCAACAATGGGTTTAGTTTGGATGTACTGATTCAGGAGCCTGGTGGCACAAGTGGTTTGCTATTGGTTGCTAATCTAAAGATTGGTGGTTCAAATCACCCAACAGCTCTGCAGAATGAAGACATGGCAAACTGCTTCTCTAAGCATTACAAGCCAAGAAAATCCTATGGAGCAGTTCTACTCTGTAACACATGGGGTTGCGTGTGTCAGAATTGACTCCATGGCAACGGGTTTGGTTTTTTTATTTATGTGCCGATTCTACCACCTGTCTGTCAGTTTGTCATACAGTGGTAGGCTTGAGCATTGCTGTGATGCTGCAAGCTATGCCATCAGTAATTCAAACACTAGCAGGGTCACCCAGGGTGAACTGCTTTCAGCAGATCTTCCAGACTAAGACAGACTAGGAAAGGTGGTCCATTTCAGAAAAGTAGCCAATGAAGACCTTATGGATCACAACAGAATATTTCCCAATATAACGCTAGAGGATGAGTCCCCTAGGTTAGAAGACACTCAAAATACACAGTGGCTTCAACATACTTGAGCATAACAATAATTGTGAAGACAGTGCAAGACCCAGCAGCATTTAGTTCTGTTGTACATGGAGTCACCATGAGTCTGAGCCAACTTGAAGGCAACTAACAACATGTGTCAGCTGAAGCAATGAGGTAAAGGACATACTAAGCAAAGGAACAAAAGCAATTTTAAAGACAAAGAAGGCTACATGACATGTTGCAGAAAATGAGTATCTAAATGTGGCTGCATTTAGCATTCACTCCTTGGGAGCATAAGGTATTTACTGGGGACTGAAGGACTGGAGGGTGTGGGAGGAGGAGCAAAAAAGACTTTTCCAAAGAGCTTCCAAAGGCCATGGTGAAAATTTTGGACTTGATTGTGTAAGCAAAAGAGGACCGAAGAAAGTACATGGTCAGATTTGTGATGCGAAGTGATCATGTTGGCTGCATTTGAAGAATAACTAGAGTAGGGGATACACTGATGGCCAAGAAACCAGGAGAGAGGCTCTGTCAATCCAAGGGGCCCTGGATTAAGACAGTGGCCACAGAGTTGAAGAAAAGGGGATGTATTAGGGAACTTAAGGGAGCTAAAAGTCAACATGACCCCATGATATACCTCTTCTGAAACAGACACACCTTCTGGTCATGAATGCTGCTTAAAATACAGGGTCTCAGCTGGTGACTGGGGATGTCCTTTAACTGCTAAATTTGTCACAATGGCAGGGGGATTTATCTTATATCTCTCTTCACTGATGCATGACTTCAGAGCTAAACCTAAATCATGTCAAATCAAGTACATTCAGAGTGATGAAAGTTTTGTGTGTGTATGTGGGAGGCAGGGGCAATGCTCAGATAAGAAAGATACAATCTCTGTCTTTGATGATATTAAAGAGTAGTTCAATGGTTGTCAAAAGTGACGTGTGGTGAACAATTGTGAAGTGAGCCATGATTAAGTTCTAAAAATGACAATACAAGGCAGCATACGATGAAGTTCCTAGCAGTGGTGATGATAAGTATTGCAATGGCAGCATTCTTTGAGCTTTTTCTTTGAGTCATGCTTTGCATGAATTATCCCATATAATCTTGAGGGTGGGGTGGGGGAAAGAAAGGGAAGGGAAAGAAAGAAAAGTAGTAATAGTTGCACAACACAATGAACATAGTCAATGTCACCAAACTCTGCATGTAAAAAGTGTTGAATTGGCAAATGTTTCATTTTATATATATGTTAAACATATATATATATATATTTTGTTCTGTTGTACATGTGGTTGCTATGGGTCAGAAGTGACTCGACAGCACTGAACAATGACAATACATATATGCAATGGATTGAATTATGTACCCCCCAAAATGTGTGTATCAACTTGGTTAGGCCATGCTTCCCAGTATTGAGTGGTTGTCCTCCCTGATCCAATGTAAAGAGAGTTTCCCTGGGGTGTGGCCTGTACCACCTTTTGTCTCTCAAGAGATAAAAGGAAAGGGAAGCAAGGAGAGAGTTGGAGACCTCATACCACCAAGAAAGCAGTTCTGGGAGCAGAGCCCATCCTTTGAACCCAGAGTCCCTGTGCCTGAGAAGCTCCCCAGCCATGGGAGGATTGAGGACAAGGACCTTCCTTCGGGGTCTACAAAGATAGAAAGCCTTCCCCTGGAGCTGATGCCCTGAATTTGGACTTGTAACCTACTACACTGTGAGAAAATAAATTTCTCCTTGTTAAAGCCATCTACTTGTGGTATTTCTGTTATGGCAGCACTAGATGACTAAGATGATATATATATTTACCATAGTAAAACAATAATAATAATAATAATAAATCACAAGGATTCTTGATTAACTGAATAAAGGAAGACAAGGAAAAGTGTTAATTGTCAAGTCGAGAAAGCTTCTAACTGGGCAAATGGGAGAAAGGCAGGTGGCTTTCCAGAGATGTTACATGTTTACCCTCTTTGGTACATCTTCATAGTAGAGTTAACCTGGACATAGACAGCTTAGTTTGAGAATATCTTCCTCCCATCAAATGGCTCATCAAAACTCCTCTTTCATAAAATGGTACCTACATCACAGCCAGCAAATCCTTCCATTCCAATGATGGCCTTAAGGATTCAGTGACAGTGAGGCAATAGTTGAATGCATTTTAGGATAATAAGAAGTTTGGGGATTCTGTGCTAGGCAGGACAGTGAGGACCCACTGGGCTTGGGGACGGGCAGAGAAGCCTTGCCTCTTGCAACGGAAGATCCTCCTCATGCCCAGGGGTATCTTTCCTCTGTTTTAAACCTTAGCTTTTTATTCACCTCAGATGCCATATTTGACATTCAAGTTGCTTCAACAGATGCTCATTTTATTCTGGATATATTGTGTATCAGGATTCTTAAGCTCTTCGTTCCTGTATCTGCACATGTTTAGTGGCTTGATCCTACTCCGTTCCTCAGCACTTGGTGAAATCAGGTAGGGAAGACCTTATACAAAAACACTCTTTCGTGTTCTGTAATCAGATTTCCAAGGACAAGTTCCCTCTGGCTTTCAGCCACAGGAAATAAGATGTTGTATTTCAGTGGAAATTTCCTGATTCCATAATTAAATAAATAACATAAAATGTAACAGATGAGAAAAAAACAATGACTCCAAGGATGTGATTGCACTAAAATACCAAACTGGGAAGGGGAAAATGGAAGGGGAAGAGAAACTGTGTTTTCAGCTGTAAGTGAGAAGCGCAACAATTAAAATCATCAATTTGGGTAACAGCGTTCTTTATTCTAGACTCTGTTATATAATCTCACAACCAACCCATTATTTGGGGAACATATCCTATATTCATTCCCATTTTTATGGTCTCTCTCTCACCCTCTTTCTCTCTCTTTCTTCTTTTTAGCTTTTGTATAGTTTGCTGAAACCAGAAATGTCAAAACTCTGTGGAAAACAGCTGTTCTCCTTCCTGGCTCCTCTGTTAAGAAAGTTGCTCAGAAACTCCTCAAGGGGCTCGTCTTCTATGAGTTGTCTTACCCTGGATGTAAGCTAGGAGGCTTATTTTGTAATCCAAGAAAGAAAAAGTCAGAGGTGGTGGACTTGGATTTCCCTGATCACTAAATCTTACATATAGAAACTGATTTGGGGCCCCAGCTCCAAGTTGGTAGAGTTTTCAAGAAGTCCCTGTGGAGTGGGCCCATTAGGAGATTGCTGTTGTTGTTAGGTGCTGTCGAGTTGGTTCTGACTCATAGGGACCCTCTGAACAACAGAAGGAAACACTGCAGGGTCCTGCACTGTCCTCACAATCATTGTTATGCTGGAGCCCATTGTTGCAGCCATTACAGCAAATTAACAGGGCATTAATACTCCAGGCCTTCTGGGTGGGGTCAGAGATCTTTGCTGCTGATGCTGCTGTTAACAAGGAGATTGGGAACCTCCCGTTCCAGGAAACCTTTGAAACTCCACTGCCAGGCTAGGCCAAGAGTCCTTCTATGGGTGCACGTGATCCCGGCCTCTCTCCCTCAAAACACTAATTATAAAACACATAGACCACACTTATGCGCACTCCATCCTCCCCCGAGTATACTAGAAGCAGAGAATAGGTTTTAGCCAGCATTGTAGCCATAGCATGCAGCAATTCAGAAGGGGTCCATGAACACCCTAAGGATGAAATCAGCTAGGTACAGCTGCACCACCCATCTGTCAGTTCTTTGTACTGTTGTGGCTTGTGTGTTTCTGTGATGCTGGATGTTATGCCACCGGTATTTCAAATACCAGCAGGGTTACCCATGGTGGGCAGGTTTCAGTGGAGCCTCCAGACTAAAACAGACTAGGAAGAAAGGCCTAGTGATCTTCTTCCAAAAATCAGCCAGTGAAACACATCACGATGAAATAGATCACAGAATATTTTCTGAGACTTTGACTCACTTACTTTGGACACATCAGAAGGGACCCATGGCTAGAGGAGGAGTTCGTGTTTGGTAAAGTGGAGGGTCAGCAAAGGGGAGAGGACTCTTCAATGAGGAAACTCTATTCTCAAATGGCATTACATCCACAGGTATAGGGTTTAGGATTTACAACGTGTTACCAGGTGGGGACTCCAGGTTCTTACTTGGCTTGACTCGTATTAGCCAATAAATGAGAGACTGAGGTGGGAGAACAGGAAAGTCACCTTTATTTCGTTGCACAAGGAAATGGAGTCAGTCGGAGCTTACTGCTGCCAAGACTGCTTGCCAAGGGTGGGCAGGTAAGTTCCTTGTAAAGGGGTTTACAAGTAGGGAGTTCATACAACTTACATTGGCAACATTCTTAATCATACCACGCAGGTGCAATGGGGCTTACATACAACCTCCAAGCAAAAGCAGGGTTCAGTGCAAAGCTAGGGGGTTGCGAGGGGCAGCAAAGGAAATGGTTTTCCAATACAACACTGTAGAGGAGGAAGCCAGGGCAAGAATACAGCACTGTGGGGGCTCTGTGTCAAACACATATTTTGGGAGGACACAATTCGATCTATGACAACATCTAATAGAACTCCAGAGGCTGAAGGACAAAATGACAACGTCTGGGTCAGAGATAATTTGGTCTTAGATAACTTAATGGTAATGTACTAAATAGGCAAAGATTATTTTCCTTTTTTTTAATTACACCAAACACTCTTGGGTGAAATAACACAGTAAGTACAGTTACTTAGCATTTGTTGCTGTTGTGCGTTGTTGAGTGGATTCCGACTCACAGCACCCCTATAGCATTTTACTGTGTGCCAAATAGTATTTTAAACACTTTATATACATTTACTCAATTGGTCAACCATCCTATCCTATAAAAAAAGTAAAAGTGCTCCATAGGGTTTCCAAGGAGAGCTGGTAGATTCAAACTGCCCACCTTTTGGTTAGCAGTTGTAGCTCTTATCCACTGTGCCACCAGAGTGCCAATCTATGAGGCAGGTGATACTAATATCCTGTATTTCAGATTAGGAAGCTGAGAGAGGAAGATATTAAGTGACCTGACTGAGGTTTTATAACCAGTAAGCAGTGGATGTGGGATCTGATCTCAACGTTTCTGCTACCAAAGGCTGTGCGCTTAATCCCTATATCATAAAAAAAAAAAAACTCCCCTGTAAATAGAGCAAATTCAACAGAACTTTGTGAGTGCCCACCATGTGCAAGCTGCTGTTGGGAATACAAAGATAACTGAGGGAGGTAAGGGTCACAGGTAAGATGTAAGCTCTCAAACCACAACATTCTAGAAGGAGAAACAAAATTTATCTGTTATTCACCCTGCATGTTAGAATCAAAGGCATGTCCTTATGCCATTTTATTTCTTGGAGAGTGAGAGCCAAGACATCACATCTGAGTATTCTGATGAGTCTTGGCAAGAATGCCAAGGAATCTTAGTAATCTAATGCTGCTGTAACAGAAATACCACAAATGGATAGCTTTAACAAAGAGAAATTTATTCCTTCACAGTAAAAAAAAGCAGGCTAAAAGTCCAAAGTCAAGGTGTCAGCTCCAGGGGAAGGGCTTCTCTCTCTGTCGGCTCTGGAGGAAGGCCCTTGTCATCAAGCTTCCTCGGGTCAAGTTACTTCTCAGCACAGGGACCCTGGGTCCAAAGGACGTGGTATGCTCCTGATGCTTCCTTCTTGGTGGTGTGAGGTCCCCATCTCTCTGCTCACTACCCTTTCCTTTTATCTCTTGAGAGATAAAAGGTGGTGCAGGCTACACCCCAGGAAAACTCCCTTTACATTGGACCGACCAAGGATGGGATCTGGGTGTGTGTGTTACATCCCACCCTAATCCTTTTTAACATAATCTATTCTTGCCTCATTAACCACAGGCAAAGATTAGGATTTACGACACAGGACAATTACAACAATCACAAAATGGAGGACAACCACACAATACTGGGAATCCTGGTCTAACTAAGTTGACACATATTTTGGGGAGACACAATTCAATCCATGATACAAGGTGAACTGTTGTTTTTTCTAGGCTGACATCTCTCAGCCATCTGGCATTAGAAATCTAGAGCTAATGCTCCAGGACCTTGTTACTCATCTGTAACTCTCACTGAGCCACAGGCTTGTCTGTGCATGAAGGGTTTTTGATCAGTAGGATTGGCCACAAGAAGCTATTTCATATTCATTTGAAGAAGAGGTAATGAATAGACATGTCCCTTTGGTCAAAACAGAAAGTGGGCTGGCCAGCTGGCTTTAGTATCAGAGAGACGTTAAAAACAAAAACAAAAAAACAAACCCTTGCCATCAGGCCAATTCTGGTTGAATTCCAAGTTTGGCCACTCAATTACATCATTTTGGGGACATTTATTTAACTTGTGTGAAGCACAGTTTCTTCATCTATAAAAGGAAGATGACACTAGCTACCTTGCGTGGATTTTTGTAGGGATTAACTAAAACAATGTGCTTAAAAAAGCTTGACAATCCCAGAAGCTTAGGAGAAAGAAAAATAGATAAAACAGATTGTGGGTGTGAAGACTCAGAGTGATTCTTTAGGAGCCAAAAATTCTTCACTCAACAAAATGCATCTTTCTGACTCTGCTTACGTTCTGTGTCCCCTGATCGTGTACATTCATGTGGTACATTATTTTCTTGATCTAGTTCTCTTGCCGTATTTTCTCCCCTCCTAATCTGCAAGATCCTTAATCACAGGCACTGTAAATTCTACATCTTTTATATTTTATTCCCATGTCAGCTGACCAGTTGCCATTGAGTCAAGTCCAACTCATGACAACTTCATGTGTGTGAGAATATAAATGTGCTCCACAGGATTTTGGAAGTAGATCACCAGGCCTTTCTTCCAAGGTGCCTCTGGATGGCTTTGAACCTCCAACCTTTCAGCTGGCAGCCAAGTGCCTTAACTTCTCTCTTCCCATAAAAAAAAAAAAATGCCTTCAGGTTGATTCCCACCCATAATGACTCTACAGTACAGAGTAGAACTGCCCCATAGGGTTTCCAAGGAGCAGCTGGTGGATTCAAACTGCCAACCTTTTGGTTAGCAGCTGAGCTCTTAACCACTGGGTTTCCCATAATACTGAATAAAGACTCTGGGATAAGCATACAGATAACTTACCATGCCTATATATGGACCTTTATAATTGACAAAACAATTTCACATGCATTGCCTCATTTGATCTTTGTGGCCTCTCCTGGGCTTTCTTTGTTCTCAGATCAGCATGATTGGGCTGCGCACAGACTAAGTAATGATCGGGTTGCAGCATTAAGCTTATGCTGCTGATACTTATCAAAATTTTTCTTCACTACCTCCTTCTTCTCTCTAACCTTGTGCCCTCAGAAATATATCTCAGTTACATACCCTCAGGTCCTGCACCTCCAAAAAAGGGTTCCAGCAGCCAAAGAAAGCCAAGAGATCACACATGCCAGCACGCCCTTCCTGGGAGGAAAACAGCCTAAGCTTATCATTCAGAGTCTTAAGACATTAACCTTTTCTGACCCAATTCAAGCAAAATTATTTAATTCAAAGAATGCCTAATGACATTTGATGGCAGGAGCATTCTTTTAGAGGCATACATTGAATTTACCATTCTACTAAAATGAGTGTGATTCTTAAAACCCTATTTGGGGGGGAAAAACTGCACTGGCACATGAGTAGCACAAGGTAGAAATGGAAATAATTCTGAAAATATTCATCGATCGGTCAGCTCTCTATTAAATATGTTGTTAAAGTAGTTACATAGGGAGACTGGGAGGTCTGGGAAGCAAATCCTTGGCATCCTCCCTCATCTCTGCCCTATGTGCACAGGAAAGAGAGGATTATTGTGGTCTTACAGGTACAAAAGGTGAGGCCAATATCCCCTCTACAGAGATTCCGAGGTAAGAAATCCGAACTCTGTAACCCTGAGAGCAAAATGGTAACTAACCTACCAAGCAATACAAATAACTGTTGTTGTCCCTACGATTCAACTGGAAAGATGACAGTGTTTTCTCTCCTTGTGCGTCCTCTTCTCCCACCATCCCCTGCCCTCAACTCTGTTGCAGATTTATTCAATAAAGAAAGGAGATGAATGGAACAAAAAAAAAAAAAAAAAGGAAGAAAACTGCTACAGGAAATTGTGGAAAGGCAGCAGCAGTGGAAATCTAAAGGATTAGCCAGCACTGTCCCCATATAGAGAAGAGCAGGAAAGCTCCATGGGGCAAGAGACCATTAGCTGTTTTCCTGGAGCTGTAAGTTGGCTGTGCAAGAAAGTGAAGCATGTTTTTCACAATTCATGTTGGAGCTCCATCTCTGAAGGGAGAAGTGTCATGTGACATGTTCTGACCAACAGGATGTAATGGAGATGATATTCCCAGTCTGTCTGTGCCCTAAAAAGGCCTAGAAACTTCTGCCTTTACTCCTTGGGGAACCTTAGGACCAGGTAAGCAGTCCAAATACCCTACTGGAGACAGAGGCCATCGGATGAGAGACTAAACAGAGTGAGGGGCTCCAGCTGTTCCAGTCACCCCAGCTGAGGAGCAGACACAGGAGGGAAGCTGCTGTGGACTCTGCAAACCCAGCCCAACTGTCCCAGCCAACACCACAGGAATGCGAACGAGCCACCACCACCAAGCCCTGCCCAAATTGCAGAAGTATGTGAACATAAACGGGTGTTTTTGTCTTACACTACTAAGCTGTTAGGGTGGTTTGCAGCGTAACAATAGATAACCGGTGCCTCTATTTCAATCATCCTGTCAGTCAGCAGATACGCTGTGCAAGGCTCCAGGCTGGAGGGGACCGCTCAGCAAAATAGCCCCTGTCTTCATGGAGTTTCCAATCCAAATGTTCTATTTAAACATCTGGGAAGGAGTGTAACACAGAAGCTATGATGAAAAACTTGAGTTCAGTAGTTTGGATTTGAATCCTGACCTTGTTACTTTTCGACTGTGAGACTTTTGCCACGTTACTTACTTAAACTCTTAATTCTAAGATGCGGATGATATGACAACCTATTTTGTAGGGTTGTTGTGAGGACTAGAAAGGATTAAAAAAAAAAAAATTTTTTTTTTTTTGAAAGGATTACAATGCGGAAATTAAACTAAATGTTGTAAAATAGTGCCTAGCCTGAAAAGCAACTCATCTACAGTGTTAACTACTATTCCTATCGCTGTGGATGGTGCTGTGAAATAAGTCCAGAGATCCAGCATTTGTGTTTTCATAATAACAACTCTGTCACATGGGTGAACAGTCCTAGGCTGCGTGACAGGAAGTGCAGAAGAATACAAGGACAAGGGGCTACTGATGGAGAGGGGCGAGGGCTCAATGGGACAGAAACGCTTGGCTCGCTTCCTTAGGACTGCTAGGATCCCTCTGGGTCCCTGATATTTCACGGGAGAGGAAAACCCCTGGCCTAGGTACAGCAGGTTGTGCAGAAGAAACCACACGTTTCCAAGGAAAAGCACTGTAAGGAAAGGCACAGTTTTTCCCCCTTAGCATCTCAGTTTCTTAGTGCTGCTGTAACAGAAATAGCACGAGTGGCTTTAGGAGGCTAGAAGTCCAAATTCAGGGCTCTGGCTCTAGGGAAAGGCTTTTTATCTCTGTCAGTGCTGAGGGAGGGTCCTTGTCTCAGCTTCTCTAGTTGGTCATCCTTGTAGTTCCTGGGCTGGTGGGCTCGTCTGCCTCTGTTGTCCTCAGATCATCTTCTTCTGGGTCCACTTTCTTCAGTGCCTAATCTTCTCTTTTATGTATCAAAAAGGATTGGCTTAAGACACACCCTATAACTGATACGACTTCATTAACATAACAAATAAGTCTCTATTCCAAAATGGGATTACATTCACACAATAGGATTTAGGATTGACAACACATATTTTGGGGGGACAAATTTCAGTCCATAACAGTGGCCTTGACTGATCCCATCAAGCCAGGGACAGCCATCATTATGAAATTACAATTGTTTTCTTAACATATGAGCAAGGCGGATATTGCTTGTTTTGAAAGTTTCAACTGAGTTTGTTTCTAATCAGGGCTGAAATTCAGTTGGTTTTTGCTTGTTGTTTAAAATATTTTAAAATATGTCCTTTCCAATTTTTAAGTAGCTCCTGCCTCTAGTTCCCTGAACGGCCTCCAGCCTCCAAGTGCCCGAGGTTAACACCTTAGAGGAGTGGCTGCTCACTGTGGGTCTCACGACCAGCCCCCTTCCTGCTTCCCACTGTGGGAGATGGCACCCACAGAAGCAGTGCAGACACCCAGTGGGCAAATGCTTGATCCCCACAAGCTTCAGCTACCTGGCTACTTGTGGGATCTGCAGCCTTCCCACTCTACCGGTTTCTGCATACCTTTAAATATCACCTTATGCCAGTTCTTCTAATGATACAACACAAGTGTTGTTGTTAGATGTCGTCCAGGAGATTCCATTGCATAGTGACCCCATGTGATGGAGTAGAACTGCTCCACTGAGTTTTCTAGACTCTAATCTTTTTGGGAGCAGATCCCAGGTCTTTCGCAGAGCCACTGGGTGGGTTCAAACCACTGACCTTTTCAGTTAGCAGCAGAGCGCTTAACTGTTGTGCCACCAGGGCCCTTCTAATGTCAGTGTTTCCTGGGCTACTTTTAGTTAGCATAGTCTTATGCAGCAGTCTCTCTCCTTAATCAATGAAATTGTCGTTACTCAAAACAATAATATTTTTCTTCAATTAATCTCACATTTAATTTATTTCTTGTTTCTTTAGTGTACTTAAAAGTGAAGAGAAACATGTTTTATTTATAAAGTTGATTTTTTTTACTCTAGAAAAGCCTGCAACTGAACAATTATCTATGCCAAAAAATTTTTTTAAATAAATGATTCCACCAATTTTGTGTTAAGTGGCATTTTTAATCTGAATTTTTTACAAAATTTTTTTCATCTTGCTTGTCACCTGAACTGTGTAGATACTACTACTGCGTTATTTTCAAATATCATTACCATTAATTTTATCTTAGTATTTTTAGCAGGCTGAATTTTTCTCCTTACATAACCACTACCGAAAAAACCATACCAGTTGCCATTGAGTTGATTCCAACTCATGGTGACCTCACGCATGTCAGAGTAGAACTGTGCTTCATAGGGTTTTCGATGGCTGACTTTTCAGAAGTAGATCGCCAGACCTTTATTACGAGGTGCCTCTAGGTAGAGCCAAACCTCCAACCTTTCGGTTAGCAGCAGAGCACGTTAACTGTTTCCACCACCCACGAACAGTTGACCCTTACCTGGTTAGAATTCATATCCAATTGCCTCAGTCATGTTCACGGAGGATTTAATCCGATCTTGCTTTCTGCTGCCATCATCTCCACAGCAGCTTACTGGAGGTGTTAAGAGCTTGGTCTGGGAGCCAAGCTGCCTGTATTTTAATCCCCACTCCCCAGAGAACCAGGTATGGGACCTTGGGCAAGGTCTTTAGCCTCTTTTTGTTATCAGTTTCTACGTCTGTAAAATGGAAACACTAATAGTAGTCCCTATCTCATAGGGTTGTTGTGAAATTGGATTAATTAATCTATAAAAGCATGAAGAGTGCAGTTGTTTGCCCTTATTATTCATTCTTGTGAACAAGATGAAGGAGACAGAGTCATCCTTTGGGGTTGTCATGAACTCTAATTGTTCCCATAACCAGGCCTTATACTCGTTGACCCCTGAGAGCACCTGCATTTGGAGCCTCCATTGCCTGGACTCTTGTCCGGGCCCAGAGCATGTATGTTACTCACCATATCCTCTCTCTTCTGATACTACGAAGGAGATCAAATTGGCCTGTAGAAGATCCTGACTCCCTGTACTCCATGAGTCTCCCGGTACTCCATGAGGGAGGAATTGTCCAGAGGTCACAAACGCAGCAACATAAACTCTCTGTTGAAAATGTACCTGAGGATATAAGGTCACCTGACAGCGAAATGAGTACTTCTGTGGTTCCTAATGAACATTTTGTCTCTCCTCTCCCAAAAGGCTATACAGGCCGTTGGCTGGCACTACGAAAGCTATTTGGAGAGAGTGACATTGTAGTAGACACATGGCAGCATTAGAGTGGTGGAGTGAGGGGGGCGGCTTGGATCCAAACCTCCCCCTAAAATCAGTGAAGCTGTCCGCTTCTGTAAAGATTTACAGCCTTGGAAACCCTATGGGGCAGTTCAACTCTGTCCTATAGGTTTGCTATGAGTTGGAATTGTCTCGATGGCAGTGGGTTTTTATATATATACATATTTTTGTATACGCTTCACTGAATTTGCTCCTATAGAGCAAATTCAGCCTAAGACGGTAACTACCCTGAGTAGTTCCCTAAAATGAATCACTAAAGTCTTATTCAGTTCTTCACTATTTGCCTTTTTTAAAACATTGGAATCTCTTTGTAGACGGTGCTCAAGATGGCTGACTGATGTTTCTTGAAGTTGCCAAGAGATCAGTGGATTTGAGAATGGATTGTGTTCAGTAATTATTTGAAGTCTGATAATTATGGAAATCAAAGTGTGCGCTTTTCCTAGACTAAACATATCCTTTGTTCAAAATGCCTAATGTAGTAATAAGCATCTTGCCAACATGATTCCAGTAACTGTGAAAAAATAGTCATCTTCCCTTCATCCTTCCTCCTCCCTCTGTCTGTGTACATCTCAGTAAAGTAGGCAAAGTGATAGTTTGACAGGAAGAACAAAATGGGGCTACCAATCCTGGGAATGCTAATATCTGCTTGTCTAAATGAGCCATCATAAAGATAGTAGGGCTAATAACATTACGGCAATACCAGTTGCCATCAAGTTGATTCCATCTCATGGCGACCCCATGAGTGCAGAGTACAACTACTCCACAGGGTTTTTAAGGCTGTGATCTTTCTGAAGCAGATCCCCAGGCCTTTTTCCTGAGGTGCCTCTGGGTGGGTTTTAAGTGCCGGTTTTCAGTAGCCAAATGCTTAACCGTTAGTGCCGCCCAGGGAAACCATATATTTGTTTATTGCTCCGCCACTAGTTGAAGTATTATGCTAAAATCTAAAAACATCATTTTGGGGCATCAAAACAGCCTTGTGCAATAGATAGCATCTACATGTTTACACGGAGCTCTGGTAGAAATGAAGTTCGGGGGCGTTATGTGGTTCAGTGAAGGCCTAGAAGGAATTTGGACTCAAACCTAATGGCTTTAAAGTCCGTGTACTCCAGAATGCAACAGGGAGTGATGAAAATGTCATTTGTCTATAAGCTTTAAAAAATTGCGCAGGACTTCTCTTGGGATACATCTGTCTTCGTAGTGTTTATTCTATTCTGTCACTTCACCTCAGGGAAAGAAGTTAACATGTGTGTTCTATCCGTAATCAGATTTTCATATCTTGAACTCTCTTAAAAGTGCAAGCCTATCTGTAATTTCTTCTTTCCCTCCGCCATTTTTTTTTCTGATGTGATTCGAATGGAAATTCTAGAGTCCTTTCTTACATCACTGCTGAAAATCTGACTCAGAAAGTCTTCATTTGAAGGAAGGATGAATCTCACTGTGAAAAATCCTTTTGACTTCAGCTTTCTCTGCGCAGCTGAAAATACTGTTATGATAGGATGGCTGCGTTACAATTAAACAAACATCCTATAAAGAAATTCAACTTGTCAAAACTGGCTGGTTAAATAAGCTTGGAACCATATTGCAATAGCAAACTAGATCTTAACTTGGATAGCAAGCTTCAGTTTTATAGGTCTTCGAATGACCTCATTGTTATAATAAAGGAGTACATCGGGTTTCCTTATCCATCAGGGAAGTCCTGCTCTTTCTGTCAGATGGCTCCGAAAACACACGAATGTCTCCCATGCTGAACGGTCCTGGATTTTCTCCATTCAGCGTCCCTTACAGCTACATGGCAAAGCAACATCACCCCAAAGTCTGCCCCTGACTGGGGGAAACTGCCTACCTCTCCCTTGGTCTGGGCATCCAATCCTTTACCACATACTGAGCCTTATACCTTTCTTTTTCATTCAGAAATATGCTAAATGTACTGCCATCTAGTCCTATGGGATCACCAGTACCTGCTATGCAATCCTATTCCTGTCAAGAAGCCTGCATCCTCGTTCTCCCCCAAACAGAGTATCACCCAGATGTGGCAATGTAGTCCCAACAAGCACCATCTGGAAGCTGCCAGGAGAGAAGGCAAAGTTGCACAGTCCTTCATTCCTATTCTGAGGTGGTGTTGGGAAAAGGCGGTGAGATGGAAGCCTTCTCAACCCTGCGTTCCTGGGAAGGCCCTACCATTCTGTCATGGATTCAATTATGTCCCCCCAAAATGTGTACATCAACTTGGTTGGGCCATGATTCCCAGTATTGTATGGTCGTCCTCCATTTTGTGATTGTAATTTTATGATGAGAGGATTAAGGTGGGATTTTTACCACCACCCTCACTCAGGCCACCTCTCTGATCCAAGGTAAAGGGAGTTTCCCTGGGATGTGGCCTGCATCACCTTTTATCTCTCAAGAAAGTTGAGGATGTCATACCACCAAGAAAGCAGTACCAGGAGCAGAGTGTGTCTTTAGACCTGTGGTTCCTGTGCCTGAGAAACTCCTGGACAGTGGGAAGATTGAGAACAGAGCTGACGGAGAAAGAAAGCCTTCCCCTGGAGCTGACACCTTGAATTTGGGCTTTCAGCCTACTTTACTGTGAGGAAATAAATTTCTCTCTGTTAAGGGCATCCATTCGTGGTATTTCTGTTATGGCAGCTCTAGATGACGAAGACACAATCATACCCCCTTCAAGGCTGTACCTCTTCTTCCTGTCCTAGGCCAGGGGGTCTCAACAAGGATTGGGCAGTGATTTTTATCCCCCATTTCCAAGGGATATTTGCCAAAGTTGGGAGACATCTTTGGTTTTCACACCTGGGGTGGTGCTTCTGGGATCTAATGGATAGAGGTCACGGATATTCCTGAACATCCTATAATGCACAGACAGTGAATTAAAAAAAAAAAAAAAAAAAGAATTATCTAGCCCAAAGTGTCAATTCTGCCACTGTTCTTGAAAACACTGCCCTGGGCCTAGCAGCAAGGAGACAAGATGAACCGGGTATCACCTTTTCTTTCCTAACCCATAAGGTACTAATTAAGTGCTTTTTATGTGTCCAACATTGTGCTCAGTATCAAGGGAGATTCAAAGGAATGTCGCTGGATTTAGAAAAGGAATGAAATGTGGTGGGTAAGAGCACTATCTTAGGAGCCAAACTTCCTTGGTTCAAATCCCAGCTCTGTCACCTATGAGCTATGTGAATTTGGATAAGTTCCTTAGCCTCTTTGGGCCTCATTTTCTCATCTGTAAAATGTGGCTAACAATAGCACCTACATTATGAGCTTGTTGTGATGATTAAATGGATTATTATATGTAAGGTGCTTTGAGCAGGCCTGGCACATAAATCAGCTGTAGTCCAGTCGACCCCAATTCGTGGCGACCTCATGTGTGTCAGAGCAGAACTATGCTCCATAGGGTTTTCAATGGCTGGTTTTGGGGAAGTGGATCACCAGAGGCCTTTCTTCTGAGGCACCTCTGGGTGAACTCGAACCTCCACCCTTTCGCCTAGCAGCCGAGTGCATGAAACATTTGTGTCACCCAAAGACTCTGGCTGGCACACAGTCAGGTATTTAAGTTCCTCCTCTCTCTCTCTCTCTCTCTCTCTTAAGCCATAGAAGTTCTGGTCCCCCACAAAGAAGGGAGACCTCTTGGCAATTCGTTTTATAGGAAAGAGCACAGAGTTACTATGTTCCGGTTCTGGGTTTGTTCAGAGCCTTGGCTAGATGACTCATACATCCCAGGCCTCTATTTCTTTATATGCAAAATGGATATGCTGGCACCTGCCAAACTTAAGGTCCCTGAGAAGATAAAATGAGATCCTAAGTGTGAAAACAATTTGAAAAAATAATATCACAGATTTGAACTTTCGCGATTACATTTCATGTTGTATATTTTACATCTTCCTGCATTCCCACAAATCCTTCAAAACTTAAATACCCTTGACATCTATAGACATACATCTCCACCTCCTTGAAAAACATGGAACTGGAAAAACTTAATTTATTTGAAGCCCTAGCTTTTGTTCCTGGACCTAGGCCAGTGAATTAAATTAATTTCCAACACCTTGCTCCAAAACACAAACCAAATCCATTACTGTCAAGTAAATTCGGATGCATAGTGACCCTATAGGTGAGAGTAGAACTGCCCCATAGAGTTTCCAAGGGGCACCTGGTGGATTTGAACTTTTGGTTAGCAGCCATAGCACTTAACCACTATGCCACCAGGGTTTCCAACACCTTGCTTAGGATGTTTTTAAAAAGTTGCAAGGATAATTTCTTGTTTTAAGACATGGGGGAAGTTGGATAAAACATGTCATTATTTAAGGAAATGTGTTAAGCGTCTTCAGAACAGACATCTGAACAAGGGTCATTTAGTGAGTGGGGGCCAAACTGAATAAGAAGTAGTTTCTGATACAGCAGGGGTATAAGTTCCTGCAGTACAGTGGATTACTTTATATGGTCCTTCTAGCCAAAGTCTTTGTGACTTCCACACAGTGATTGGGTGAGACTATGCAAATCTGGTGCTTGTGGCCCACCAAGGGGATTGGACAGCTTGCTGCTAATGCAAATAAGTAATGGAATACTTGATGATTAAGGTTATGTGTCAACTTGGTTGGGCCATGACGTTCAATTGTTTGGCAGTTATGTAATGATGTAATTTGGCAGATACGTGATGATGTAGTCAGCCTCCATTTTATGGTCTGATGTAATTGTCCTCCATTTTGTGTGATATGATGTAATTATCTTCCATTTCTGATGTGTTGTAAATATTAGCCTCTATGTCTGTGGTTTTGGTCCCATTTGGGACTGAGTTGTCTGTTACAGTAATGAGACAGGATTGGGGTGGGATGTACCTTGAGTCACCACCTTACTAGAGAGTGTGACTCAAGTCATCACCCTTTCCGCTTTTATTCAAGTCACACCCTTGCACTGCCTTGCTCAAGCAAGGAGAGTTTTCTTGAGGGTATGGGCTGCATCCAGTATATACATGAACGCTCTGGCAAACCTCTCACTCTTGCCCTGGATCCTCCACCTGGCCTGTCATCATCTGACCTCTGGTTCTTGGAACTTGAGCCAGCAGCTTATTACCTGACCTGATTCACCAGCTTCTGCAGCCTTGAGAGCCAGCAGCCTGTTGTCTGACCTGCCGATTTGGGTTTGTCAGCCCCCGAAACCGCGTGAGTCAAGAGGCACCTCCAGCCTGACATGTGACCCACAGATTTGGAACTTGCCAGCCTCCACAACAGCATGAGCCGTTTCCTTGATGGTTCATGAGTTCTGTGAGATGGTGCAGAAAATTACAGAATCCAGCAGAGACAGGGAGAGTGCTGAGGGGAGGGGGAGTAGTTGATGTTAGAGATGATGGAGTGATAGAGCAGTCTGGCAAAGTTAGACATTTGGGGCATCTTTAGCCTTTTCCTCATAGGAACCAGCTTTGTGCTGACCCTTCTAAAAGAAATCATTCACTTAGGTCCTCAGACAGGCTCTGCGTTATTGTTTTCCAGCCTCTGAACCTAAAATGTGGGGCTTCCCCTACGTCTTTTAGTTGTGACGGGAATTGCTGATCTTAGTTTGACAACCAGAAGACTTGGACCTGCTGTGAGCCTAACCTCACTTCCTGCTGTGTCATCCGCATGGAGCAAAGCCCAGGTTCAGACAAGCAGAGCGATTTCCAAATCCACAGCATGTCTCTCCCTTCCTCTTTCCCTCCCTGAGCATAGGCTGTTTTCTGTGATCACTAATCAAGAAAACACTTCAGTTACACTCCATTTAGAACACAAAAATCGCTGACCAAAATCAATGCATTTCCTCAGCTCTAGGTGAAAGGAACTGTCAAAACGCATCACAATGGACATATAGCCACATCATAAAGCTCTCAATAGGAACACTAGCAAGGGGGAGCATGACCCCTTGTAAAATTAATTGCTCCATTTGGGGATTACAGAGTATTACATGAGAGTAAGTCCTATGTTGTGACTGCTGCAGTCCCTGTTCTGCCTCCAAGGACCACTGTCATTCTCCGATGTTGAGTTTACTTTCATTAGACCTCTTATTTCCATCACTGCACTCCTTCAATTTGCCTGTTTGTTCATAAAGATAAGGTCAAATATGGTAGTCATTGAGGATGATTTTACAAATTCATGGTGCAACTTGGTATGGATGTGGATAAAAGCCAATTGCCATCAAGCATACCAGTGGGGCAATAACAGGTAGGACATCTCAGTTTCAATATCTGAACTCTTGTCATTCTGAATAATTAAGGCTGCCGTGTCTTGTATGTGTTCTTTGGGGGAACTTCTCCCCCATAATCTTCACTCTTTCCTTATTTTACAAACTGACATGTCTAGGGGGTCATGTGAAAGTGGGGTTAAACAGAGCTTCCCATCCAATATGTAACATGATTCCCACTCAAAGCAAAATCAATCTTTGTCATTTCCCTCGAGGCCTAGAAGACTGTATCATTACATTTGCACAAGTATGGTAATTTGCACATGGCCCCACCCCCAGGGGCAAGAAACTCAGCCACATGATCTAACTGCACAGTGACCTCTCAGAGTTTCCATTAAAATACTGGAAGGGTTTTCGCTCAATTTATCCTCTGGCTGACTCGATTCTATGTCTTAGACAATGGATGCTTTTATAAGGAAAATGTTCTTGGCTTGTAAATCTTTTTTTTTTTTTTCAGGAGTCCAGTGCAAACTTAAAAATTGATTTCCTTGCTGTTTTTTCTTAATTCCAAATAATGCTTTGTGTACTGCTTCTGCCTTAAGGAGCAGGAAGGCCATAATTTACCAGATGTGAGGCTATTAGGCCTTCATTTCCTGAAGCAATGAATTAGCAACTCTTTTTCCCTGTCACAGAAAATCATCACCAAAATAGTCCAAGTCACAATGGTAAGTTCGATTAGTATTTTTTCTCTTCACCGGGACCCAGCTGAATGATGAATTGACTAAGAGGCAAATTGGGGGGGGGGGGGGCTGCTGTAAACACTATTTTATATATTCCACATCATAAAAGTTTCAACATTACAGAAAGATTACCCTTTTCTGCTAGTCTAGTTGAAAGACAGACAATATTTTTGATTTTGCTTGTTCTAAGGCTCTGGAAGAAGAGATACAAATTTCATTTTTTGTTGTTGTTAGGTGCCATTGAGTCAGCTCTGACTCATAGTGACCCTGTGCACAACAGAACGAAACACTGCCCCATCCTGCGCCATCCTTACTGTTGTTGTTATGCTTGAGCTCATTGTTGCAGCCACTGTGTCAATCCACCTTGTTGAGGGTCTTTCTCTTCTCCTCTGACCCTGTACTTTGCCAAGCATGATGTCCTTCTCCAGAGACTGATCCCTCCTGACAACGTGTCCAAAGTTATGTAAGACGCAGTGTCGCCATCCTTGCTTCTAAGGAGCATTCTGGTTGTACTTCTTCCAAGACAGATTTATTTGTTCTTCTGGCAGTCCACGGTATATTCAATATTCTTTGCCAACACCACAGTTCAAAGGCATCAATTCTTCTTCGGTCTTCCTTATTCATTGTCCAGCTTTGACACGCATATGATGTGATTGAAAATACCATGGCTTGGGTCAGGTGCACCTTAGTCTTCAAGGTGACATCTTTGCTCTTCGACACTTTAAAAAGGGCCTTTGCAGCAGATTTACCCAAATGCAACGCGTCTTTTGATTTCTCGACTGCTGCTTCCATGGCTATTGATTGTGGATCCAAGTAAAGTGAAATCCTTGACAACTTCAATCTTTTCTCTGTTTGTCATGATGTTGCTCATTGGTCCAGTTGTGAGGATTTTTGTTTTCTTTATGTTGAGTTGCAATCCATACTGAAAAGGCTGTGGTTTTTGATCTTCATTAGTAAGTGCTTCAAGTTCTCTTCACTTTCAGCAAGCAAGATTGTGTCATCTGCATAACACAGGTTGTTAATGAGTCTTCCTCCAATCCTGATGCCCCTTCTTCTTCATATAGTCCAGCTTCTCGGATTATTTTTTCAGCATACAGATTAAATAGGTATGTTGAAAGAATGCACCCCTGACGCACACCTTTCCTGACTTTAAACCAATCAGTATCCCCTTGTTCTGTCTGAACAACTGCCTCTTGATCTATGTAAAGGTTCCTCATGAGCACAATTAAGTGTTCTGGAATTTCCATTCTTCGCAGTGTTACCCATAGTTTCTTACGATCCACACAGTCGAATGCCTTCGCAAAGTCAATAAAACACAGGTAAACATCCTTCTGGTATTCTCTGCTTTCAGCCAGGATCCATCTGACATCAGCAAAGATATCCCTGGTTCCACATCCTCTTCTGAAACTGGCCTGAATTTCTAGAAGTTCCCTGTCAATATGCTGCTGCAGCCGTTTTTGAATAATCTTCAGCAAAATTTTACTTACGTGTGATATTAATGATATTGTTCTATAATTTCCACATTCGGTTGGATCACCTTTCTTGGGAATAGGCATAATATGGATCTCTTCCAGTCAGTTGGCCAGGAAGCTGTCTTCCATATTTCTTGGCATAGACAAGTGAGCACCTCCAGCACTGCATCTGTTTGTTGAAACATCTCAGTTGATATTCCATCAATTCCTGGAGCCTTGTTTTCCGCCAATGCCTTCAGAGCAGCTTGGACTTCTTCCTTCAGTACTACCATCGGTTCCTGATCATATGCTACCTCTTGAAATGGTTTAACATCGACTAAATCTTTTTGGTATAATGACTCTGTGTATTCCTTCCATCTTCTCTTGATGCTTCCTGTGTTGTTTAATATTTTCCCCATGGAATCCTTCACTATTGCAACTCCAGGCTTGAATTTTTTCTTCAGTTCCTCCAGCTTGAGAAATGCCGAGTGTGTTCTTCCCTTTTGGTTTTCCATCTCCAGCTCTTTGCTCATGTCATTATGATACTTTGCTTTGTCTTTTCGAGAGGCCCTTTGAAATCTTCTGTTCAGTTCTTTTACTTCATCAATTCTTCCTTTTCCTTTAGCTGCTTGACGCTCAAGAGCAAGTTTCAGAGCCTCCTCTGACATACCCCTTGGTCTTTTCTTTCTTTCCTGTCTTTTCAGTGACCTCTTGCTTTCTTCATGGATGATGTCCTTGATGTCACCCTAACCCTCTTTAACATAAAATTATAATCACAAAATGGAAGACAACCACACAATACTGGGAATCATGGCCTAACCAAGTTGACACATATTTTGGGGGGACACAATTCAATCCATGACATATCTATATCTGTCTTAGTTATCTAGTGCTGCTATAACAGAAATACCACAAGCAGATGGCTTTAACAAAAAGAAATTTATTTTCTCACGGTAAAGTAGGCTGAAAGTCCAAATTCAAGGTGTGAGCTCCAGGGGAGGGCTTTCTCTCTCTGTCGGCTCTGGAAGAAAGTCCTTGTCCTCAATCTTCCCCTGGTTGAGGAGCTTCTCATGGGCAGGGGCCCCAGGTCCAAAGGACATGCACTGCCCCTGGTGCTGCTTCCTTGGAGGCGTGAGGTCCCTAACTCTCTGCTTGCTTCCTTTTCATTTTATCTCTTGAGAGATAAAAGGTGGTGCAGGCCACACCCCAGGGAAACTCCCTTTACATTGGATCGGGAAGGTGACATGAGTAAGGGTTTCCCTAAGACACATACTCTATGGAAGCACCCATAAGATTTAGGATAAATCTATATTCTGCTTTTGGAAGAAAATGTTCTATCAAATCAAGAAAATATTTCCATTTGATAACAGAAAATCTTCTTAAAATTTGGCAAGAAAACATATAGAGTCAATTGACCACGTTTCTGAACGTATAGATGATTATGGATATGTCCCTTCTTTGTGCACTTAGCCAATAATCATGCCTAAATCATGCAGGATGACAGTGGATATGCATAAGGGGTGAAGGATACAGTCCTTACCCATGAGGAACTGAGGGGACTAGCGGGGTGGCTAGAGTGATGTCCCTTAAGCAGTTAGGGAATAATTACCTGACAGCACATGAGGAAAGCACAGAAGAGTATGGTGAATTACAGACATTAGATTTAAGGATATTTTAAATGAGGGAAAGGTTGTTGAGGGGTGAGTTAGTTAGGAAAGTGTTGCATTTGTTTTCTTAAGAAATTTTCCAAAATAAAAAAGAGAGGAGTAGGTGAAGACTGAGAATGGTGTTTGGGACCCAACAGCATGGAAGAAAAAGAGGGAGAACAGACAACATATGCTGAAAACCGTCTTTGGAAATCTAAATATTTTGCTTTATGCTTATGTCTAGGTTTTCATAAGAAATGACTTAGGAGAAATAACTTTTATTGATCGGGCAATACTGGAGAAAGAAGAGTCACCTACTGAAGAATGATATATAAAATTCATAATAACATTAAGATTATTTTTCATAGTCTGATATAAGAGAGGGTGTGTGAATTTTTAGTCATTGTGATCATCTGACATGATAATGTCTGGAAAACCCATTCCTTTACCTGCCCAGGAAGACCCTGAACCCTTGAAACTTGACATAGAACTTATCCTTCTGAAGCATTCCCGTCAATTCAAGATCAATTTAAATTCTAAAAAATACAGAACCAAGTCTTTCATGCTTCAAGTTTTCCTCAGGTAAATGATGCAGACCATTTTTCGACATTTTAAGTTTGGGGTCTCCTTCTGCATGCACACTGTTCTCACCATCTCATGAATTATTCTTGCTGTCTCTCTTGTGCTTAAACTGTGCTCTTTCGTTCTTTTACTTATTTGAGCATGCTGTTTGTTTTCAGTGCCTGAAATGATTGACTCCAGCCTCCTACGTCATTGCTTTTATGTTCAAAGTCCTTCCCATTTTCTAGGTCTGGTTCAAATTCTAACCCTATTTCTTCTCCATTCCTTTTCAGCTAATACTTAGAACACACATGCAAAAGCATCCCAGGAGATACAGAAACGGGCAAAAAACTCACGGCGCTCGGTCGCAGAGAAACAAGATTCTTTTTGAAAAAAGACAACACGTACAAGGGAAGAACAGTTTGGAACACAGGTTGAGGGGCACATCACAGATGTGAAGTAAGGGCACAGATACCAAAGGAATTAAGCTTGTTAGTTTGGAATTGAAAAAGCCCCACCTCTTCAGAGAAAATCCAATCTTCCAAAGACGTTGTTATTGGGTGCCTAACAAAAACACAAATAAATCAAAGTCAACATCCTTTCACTTATTTATTTGGATTTAAGGGGAGGGGGGATGATATCACAAGGAGAGTTTTGGATATGAATGAAGTATAATGACAAAATCTTACATCAAAAAATTTGTGTTAGCAGTTCCACATGACATGATATGATAGATACAAGAAGGATTTCATGTTGATACAAACTACCATTTTATTTCAGATATATCAAATAAGCTAAGCTTCCTTTTAAGGACTTTAAAAAATGTTTACCTTTTGCAGGCAATTACTTAACTTTCCAATTATCCAGAAAGTGATCTCATGTGGAGAACAAAACATAGTAAGTAATCTGAAAGAATGGTATTAAAAATTAGAAGACTCAGTTTTTTGTTTGTTTGTTAATATTGAGCACGGAGATACAGGCCTGACCTCAAGCATTTTGTTAATTCCAAAACCTTCTCTTTTTATTTGAAACCAGTGGCACACGTTGCTCTGGTAATCCACCCACTCATTTAAGTGCAGATTTTCAAATGATCAAAAAAAAAACCAACCAAACCCAGTGCCGTTGAGTCGATTCCGACTCATAGCGACCCTATAGGACAGAGCAGAACTGCCCTGTAGAGTTTCCAAGGAGCACCTGGCAGATTTGAACTGCCGACCCTTTGGTTAGCAGCCCTAGCACTTAACCACTGCGCCGCCAGGGTTTCCTTTCAAATGACAGATTCATTAAACTCCAGCAACATGGGAGAAGGAGTGGCTATACTGTCCTCACCTGCTTCTCGTTGTTGTTATGTGCCTTGGAGTTGGCTCTGAATCACAGTGACCCTACGTACAAGAGAACAAAACACTGCCTAGTCCTGTACCGTCCTCACAATCGCTATGTTTGAGCCCATTGTTACAGCTACTGCTTAGACCATCCAAAGTCAATCTTTGTCTATCAGTTATTATTTCTGGGAGAAAGGAATGACTGGGTTACCAAGGCATTCTTTCCAGAATTCTAACACAGCTCTCGCAAGAACTTTCGTCCTTTGGAACATTGGTAAAATAATCAGTGCTGTTGGCTGTTGTTACTACTGGATTATTTGACCAAGGTCAAGTTGATTCTAGACAACTTCTTTTATGGCTGCTCAGTCATTTAGTCTATTTTCCAACGATATCTAAGGGGTAAGTAGAACTTTGTGGAACAAAGAACTTGGTTTGGCCCTTCACTGCATGGTTGAGCACTTCCAGACAGCCAGGTGTATATATATATATGTGTACATATATATATAATGTTAATCAGTACCCTCCACAACTATCTCATTTACAGGATCTCCTTGTCTAGTTCACTGATATTCTACTGTTCCCAACAGGGACTGAAACCTCAGGCTAGAAGAGCTGCAGGTTTTTCTTATTCGTGTTGAGTGTGGGTTTCCCTTCTTCCACTCAAAACAAAGCCCGTTCCCTCCAGCAGCAAAATTGCTGGTTTTCACAGACTTCCCTCAGCAGATTTCCAGATCACTGCAGTGATTGTTTTTGTCAAATTTGTCCTGCTTTATATTTGTGTTAAAAAAAAAAAAAAAAAAAAAAACCACTTGCCATTGAGTAAATTCCAGCTCATAGAGATCCTACAGGACAGAGTAGAGCTGCCCTATAAAGTTTCCAAGTAGGGCGTGGTGGATTCAAACTGCCAACCTTTTGATTAGCAGTCATGGCTCTTAACCACTATGTCACCAGGGTTTCCATATTGTCTTAAAAAAAAAATAGGGGGAGATAATTTTTTATCTCTTTACTCCTCCCTAGCCAAAGGTCTACCTCATTCCTGACACTAGAACCATGCTCTTTCAAGAGATCTTAAAGTTTTACCTTTGGTTTACCTGTGGTGGTGGTGGTTGTTAGGTGCCATTGAGTCATCATAGTGGCCCTATAGGACAGAGTAGAACTGCCCTATAGGGTTTCCAAGAAGCAGCTGGTAGATTTGAACTGCTGACCTTTTGGTTAGCAGCTGAGCTCTTAACCGCTCACTATGCCACCAGGGCTCCTTACCTGTGGTAGTGGGCATCATTTCTTGGCAGGTAGCCCCTCATTGCTCCATTGGGAAAGGCAGTCAGATATCAGAACTGTCTGATGTGAATGTGAGTCTAGTAAGGGAAGGAAGGAACTTGCAATTCAGCTCTATAAAATGTGAAAGGTGGACATTAGCTAATCAAGTCCATATTTCTAAATTAAATGTATGATCTTTTTAATTTAATGCACAGCAGGAAAAGGAAACATAAAAATGACTATAATTCCTTAATCTCACGGAACTGACCCTTCCAGTTAGAAATATACAAAATGCTTAAGGAAAAACGTCTTCACAAGAGAAACACCTCAAAAAGCACCGATCAGTGAACACAAATTCAATCCCACTCATGCTGTGGGAATTAGCTCCCAAGAAAAAAATCCAGGTCCCATTGTTTTTGACAAGCCAATAGAATCTTCATAAAATGTCATTCGGAAGTGCTTAATTGGTACATAAGCAGCGCCAGGTATATACAAGACAGATCAGCTTTTGTTGTTTGTTTTCCCTTATCATGGTGCTGTTCAGCATCTTTAACTGAGCTCAGGAGAAGCTTTGGTTTCGTTTGACCTCTCTTCCATCTGGACTCGCCAATGACTTGAGTCAGAATTTAATCTTTATGTTCCATTTCCCATTAGCAATATCTAAGACAGAGATTTAGACAAACTTGGTTCTGTACTGGACTTGAACTAAGGGTTATATCTCAACCAAGCACTATACCCTATGTAAGTTTTTTTTTTTTAATTACATATACCCCTGCCACTAAAGGGAGATAAGATCTTTAGTTCCTTTACGATTTCTAGTTGAATTTCTGTTTTTCTTCATTCTTCAAAAATATACAGAAAACAATGGCTTCCGTATCAGAGAGCTTTTCTGCTTCTTCATTGTATGTTACACTTGTAATCATGATGCCTTATAAAAAGTACGAATTCAGTTTCTGGGTTCAAATCTTTAGGGATAAAAAAAATAAATGGGGGATGTGGGGTATGTTCAACCACCCCTTAGGCTGATATGGTTATATAACAAAATAATCATGTCATAAAGTTACCATAGATTGATTGGCCTGGAGAAAAAGCACTAAGGAAAGTCTTTTAAATGTGGCCACTAAAATGCCCTCGTATGAAAGCATAGTAGAGACTTTAATCAGATTTTTGGTCCCTGCCTATTTACCCTTCCTAAGAAAACTGCAGTGACTATTATTCTGTTATGTTGTGCATTACCACACTATTTCCACTACCTGTGAAGTCTGCAAGCTGAATCGTTTAAAAAGAATTAGTCACTATGTTAAGGTTTTTTTTTTTTTTTTTTTGGCATATCGCCATTTCATGTTTTGCTCTTGCTCTAAAGCATTTTCCTATTTAATGGCAATGAAAATAAGTTTAAAAATATCTACTACATAACTAAAAACAGCCAGTTTTGACTCACACATCCCTCCTACTCCCCCTGAGCTCTAAACAGCACCTTCTCTCTCCCCTCTACCCCCCCAAAAGCAAACAAACCCAGTGCCATCGAGTCAATTCCGACTCACAGCGACCCTATGGGACAAAGTAGAGCTGCCCCATAGAGTTTACAAGGAGCACCTGGTGGATTCGAACTGCCGACCCCTTTGGTTAGCAGCTGTAGCACTTAACCACTGCGCCACCAGGGTTTCCCCCTCTACCTCCAGAGAAGAGAAATTTCTCAGCTTCCAATGCCCACGTCCTCCAGTTCCTGATAACTCTTTTCTTCTCTGCCAATAATCTCCAGTCTCCCCATTCAGACAAGCCTGTGCACACAGCACCTTTGCCTCCCAAGAAAACTTCAGGTGAGCCGGCCAGCCATAGCTTGTCAAAGACATAGGGTGGTGATCACCTTGACGGACTTCATCACCTATTGACAATCAGCCAAAGGAAATGGGACTTAATCACAATGGAAAGTCATTAGGTCGGAAATAAGCAATTACTGCCCAGGCAGCCTGGGCCACATAACTGCTGCTGAGGCCCATGAGCACCTTGGGGGCCAGGACATAAATCTATAAAGGCATCTGCAGTTAGCATAGCCCATTATACATGGTAGGCTGTGGGTTCATAAATATTTGATTAATGAAAAATTGAATGAAATGGATAGATGACTAAAGAATAATTAAGCTTCGTTTCATGTGAAATTGACAACAGTTTTCCTGGAATAGTGTAGAAAAACACTTGACTTTCTGTGGGGTTCTGGACTTCTTCTAGTCTTTGTAATGGAATTTTTTCCTTTTTATTTATCAGATTATATAACTTTTCTGCTCATTCCACTCAGAGCAATAGCAAAAATACTTCCAACAGCTTTCAAGACCCTCCATGGGTTCATCTTACCCTCCCCTTCCTTATCTTTCTGAGCTAGCCTTCACCCCTCCCTTTATCTCACACTTGCTCTCACCTTTTCTCTCTTCTTCAACCCGTACTGGCCTCCTTGACATTTCTTGGATGCTCAGGCACACTCTTGCCTTAGGGCCTTTGTGCCAGCTGTTCCGTCTTCCTGGTGACTCTTCCCAGATACGCACACGGCTCATTTCACACCTGTCTCAAATGTCACTTCTCTGGGAAGGCCACTCCGATCTCCCTATCAAACCTACCCTTGCCCCAACTTTCTTGATCCCCTTCCCCTTCTTAATTTTTTTTTCCCCCTTTGACACTTATCACCTCCTAATATAATGTATAACTTACTTATTCTGTTTTTGTCTGTCTTCACCTCTTACTTCCACTTTCATACTGGAATGTAAGCTCCATGAGGGCAGGAATTTTTGTCTGTTTTATTCAATGCCTTTCTGTAACCATGCCTGGTACATAGTAAGTGAATGATAAATACTTGTCAAATGAATCATTATTTACTGAAGAAGTGTTTTGGCCCAGTTACTGTGTTGAACCAAAAACCAAACCTGTTGCCATTCAGTTGATCCTGACTCATAGTGACCCTATAGGACAAGGTAGAACTGCCCCGTAGGGTTTTCAAGGAGCAGCTGGTGGATCTGAACTGCCAACCCTTTGGCTAGCAGCCTAGCTCTTAACCACTGTGCCACCAGGGCTCCAGTTACCATGTTAGGAGGTGGAAAACTTGTGTGGTGTGTTTTAGTTGTGTCTAAACCTGGTTGCACATCCAAATCACACAGAACCCATTCTTAAAATAGATTCCCAAGTCCCAACATTCTGTCATTCCAGAAAATTCTGAATCAGTGGTCTTGGGTAGGGTTCAGAAATATGTACGGGTGCCCCAGACGATTATGATGAAACTCCTATTTGACAACCCCTGAGTAGTGAAAAGATCATACTTTGAAGTCATGTCCATCTAGCTTCAAATCTGTGCTCTGTGATTTATTGGCCAGTTGTGTGATCTTGCACAAATTGCTTATCCTCTATGGGCTGGTTCCGTAACTGTAAAATGGGAACAAATATTTAGTGAATGAATAAATGGGTCAGCCCTTGAAGGATATCCTATAAATGAGATAGCACAGGTAAAGGAACCAGCACAAGGCCTGGGATATAAAAGACATTTCCCAAACCAAGACAAACCCACTGCCCTCGAGTCAATTCTGACTCATAGTGACCCTGAAGGGCAGAGTTGAGGCTGTAAATCCTTCCGGAAGCAGACTGCCACATCTTGCTCCCATGGAGCCGCTGGTGAGTTCAAACCGCTGACCTTTCAGTTAGCAATGAAGTACTTTAAACACTGCACCACCAGGGCTTCTTGGGAGGCATTTAAGAGATGCTAATTTCCTAGTGGAGCTCCAGTGGCACTGCGGTTAAGAGCTCAGGCTGGTAACCAAAAGGTCAGCAGTTTGAATCCACCAGCTGCTCCTTGGGAACCCTATGGTCAGTTCTACTCTGTCCTATAGGGTTGCTATGAGTCGGAATCTACCCAACAGCAACGGGTATGGGTAATTACCTAGTTTTCCTTAGGCATGGTTAGTTGCATTTAGCAAATAAGCAGAGGCATATCCTGTCTACATTTGCAGCTTTCTTGGTTTGGCAAAGGGTGTTTACTGGGGCTTCATCCAGTCTTGAATTATTTAGTATCTGTATTTGGAGTACATAGGGGTTGACTGAGGCTGGCAGGTTATTTGGTTGTTTTTATTGACATTGGCCAGAGCTTCAGTACTGATAGCTCTTTGGGAAAATGTCCCAAGTTTATATGATGGGTACATTTAGATATAAATAAGTGGTATGTTGCTGGGGGGATTAATGAGTGGTCCTGTTTGAAATGACCCCACATTCTGTTGACTCACTGATTGTACCACTTCAGAAGATTCCTTGTAGGGTTTGGGGAAACAGAAAAATAGAATTCATGCACCCACTTAAAAAGGAATGCCAGAGTTTATAATGCTCTTAGGTAACTATTATATAAAAACTGAAGTTTTCCTGGGGTTCATTTTTACAGAATAATTGGGGTGTTTTTTTCTAGCATCAACTAACTCATCCATAAATTCACTTTGATGCCTCTCTGACACAGTTGATAAGAGGGACCATTCTTACAGAATTATTTGTCTTCTACGTACATTCAACTTTATCTTAATATCTGTGCATGCTGTTTATTTGACAATCAGGGAGTGCTTTGCAAAATGTTGCCATTGTGTAATGGACTGTTGTATATCCCTTGTATCATGATTTAACATTTACTTTTTTAAAAATCTATCTCCTCAAAAGGAAACCCTGGTGATGTAGTGGTTAAGTGCTACGGCTGCCAACCGAAGGGTCGACAGTTCGAATCTGCCAGGTGCTCCTTGGAAACTCTATGGGGCAGTTCTACTCTGTCCTATAGGGTCGCTATGAGTTGGAATCGACTTGACGGCACTGGGTTTGGATTTTTGGTGTTTTGGATCTCCTCAGAAACTCCTTGATATATGAGCAGGTGTCCTGTTCTTTATTTCTTTATGGCTTTCATGAGACCTGGAGCCCTGACTTCAATATAAGAAGAATATAATAAATCTTTATTGTTTGAGTGATTGGCTTCCGGATATAATAGCATGCCACTTTTAATCCATGTAATCAAGCAAAGGAACGTTAGCTAGAAGATACAGAAAGTGCTATACATACCCCAGAGCCACACCCATGCTGAGTTAGCCCTCCAGGTAGCCTTTCTCTCCTGCCCAACTTATTGCCATTAACACTCCTTTAAGAGCAACAATGAAAAAAGTAAAATTAGCAAAAGTGAATCAAAACTTTCACTATTAACTTTTAATGCAAAGACAACTGGCCACTTGAGAAAAAAATGTTGTTTAATATGCCCACCCAAACCTACAATAAATATTATATGTATTTTAAAAGGCTGTTGGCAAAGCGATGTGAGTAAGGTACTGAAATCATAATTGGCACTACTGTTTTGGCCCCGTGACCAGTTTTACATCAGGGACTTATTTCCCAGTTTTTTCCTCTGAGTTGCTGTAATCGTTTGCTCTAGTAGAATATCAATTGAATGGTATGTATGCACGATGAACATGCTCCCTCTCAGAGCTCATGCAGGCATTGTAAAATGCAGAGGAAAACAGTGGGAGGCGCTGAAGTGATTCACACACTGACCTTTTAAAAACTGAACAGGAGAAAAGAGCATCTAAGTGCCCAGGGTAGTCCAGAATCCCACCCACCCACCACCAGCCCAAACATGCATCTCCACATGTCACAGGGAGACCCAAGGACAAAGGGGTCAGCCTGGAGCCATGGCATTAAAACCATCAGGTGAGGATGAAGCCTACTTTGGAAAGTCTATGAAGTTATTTTGCCCAAGTTGGTAAACAGACTAATGTTTGGCTTTTGCAGTGCAAATCTAGGTTAAGTAAAAGGGCTAATTAACCAAAAATGTTTTCTAACTCTTCATGAAGGACTTTACCAGAAAAATGTATTTCCAACTGATTGGAAACCAGGTCAGATGTGCCCACATTAAAAAGAATGTATTTAAATCTTCTATATACCCATCTAGGTCCCTGGGTGGTGCAAAATGGTTTGCGGTCAACTACTAATTGAAAGGTTGGCAGTTCAAACCCACCCAGCAGCACTGCAGAAGGTAGGCCTGGCAATCTGCTTCTATAAAGATTATAGCCCTATGGAGATCAAAGTTACTCTGTAGAATCAACTCGACAGCAAAGGGTTTCGATTTTTGGTTTTTATACTCATCTGGTAGTCTGAAAATCCTGCTGTTCTCACTTTCTTTCTCTGACACTATCAGCAATAACAAAGATACAGCTGTTAGAACACAGCTGTATACTTTATTGATACTGTGTGATGCAGGGTTGGATGCAGGCTTGCTCTTGAAAAATTCTTTTTTGGGAGATATGTATAACAGTAATTTGAGGAAAAGAAAAGGGAGACAGAACTCAATGAAACTAAGCAGCTGATATGCATAAATGATAATTTTCACTTAAAATGGAATATGTGAAAACTAATGAATATGACTGAAACAAGTCTGAAAAATTAAACCAATGCCCTTAAAACTTCTAAGGAATATTAACAATTTAAAGTTCACTTTTATTCAAAGCCCAGATATAGTTTCACTGTTGCTTGCCCATCCCTTTTTTCTCCCTGAATTAGCATCACACACTAGTAACCTCCTAGTATATTCAGAATTGGAGGGACATGGTAGGCCGTGAATAGTACTGACATAGAGGTGTTAAATAATACAATAAATGACTTGATTTTATAATATGTATACCCAGAGAGAAAGAATCTTGTATTCCCAAATAGGAATGCATTTTTACAGATGTTCACGGGACATTTACCAAAAAAAAATTCATGACCTTAGACACAAAGAAAGCTTTAATAATTAAAAAAAATAATTCTATAGGCCACATTCTTTGATTATAATGTTTAAAAATAAATAATTAAAAAGTGATTCTATTTAAAGTATTTCAGAGTCCAAGTCTTAAATATTTGGAAAGTAAGAAATATGCTCTTCAGAAATCTTTGGAGCACAAAGAAAATATCAGAAGGACTTATAAACTGTATAGAAAGTATGTCAGTACCATTTGGGACATACTGAGTCCCTCCAATTCTGAAAAAACAATTATTATTATATTATATTCTTCTTGTATTTCAAATCTTTTTGCTTTAGGTATTTAGATGCTGTATTGTTTGATGCATACAAGTTTATGAATGCTTTTTTTTATATCTTAATTTTTTAATCAATTATGCACTTTATTATGCCTTTATTTATTCTGATTACCCCTTCTAACCCTTCATTCCACCTTGTCTAATATTTGTATTGCCACTCTTGCTTTTTTTTCTGTTTGCATTTTCCTAGTATTTCTTTGCCTGCTCCTTTAACATGATACTTTTTTTCTCACTTTGGTTTAATTGCATTGCTTCTAACACACAGCTCTGTTTTTTTTTTTTTATTCCAATTTGACTATCTCCAACTTTTAATAGAATTCACACTACTCGTATTTAAACAATGTTTGTTTTATTACTTCCATCTTAACTTTATCATTTATTTTAATTCCTTTCTCTTTTTTTTAATTTCTGCTTTTCGAACAAATAAGTATTTGAAAGTCACACTATAAAATTCTATTTCAATAAAACTAGCATCTCTATCTCCAGTTCCTCCAAAGGTTAAACATGGAATTACCATATGAACTAGCAATTCCACTCCTAAGTATATACTTAAAAAAAAAATTAAAACTTATAGCCATATAAAAATTTGCTCACGAATGTTCATAGCAGCATTATTCACGATAACCAAAAAGTAGAAACAATCCAAATGCCCATCAACTGATGAATAGATAAATAAAATATATCCCTACAATGTAATATTATTGGGCATCAGAAAGGAACAAAATATGAATACATGTTACAGCATAATTTGAATTAAATGGTAAATAAAATACAAGATATAACTTGTAGAATGCAGCTAAAGCCACACATAGAGGAAAACATATATATTGGAAAGAAGAAAGGCTAAAGTCAATAACTGAATATCCATCTTAAGCAAATAAACACATTTGGTCAAATGAAATCCAAAGAGAAGGTAGAAAATAATAAATGTTAGAGTAACAAATAATGAAATAGAAAATAAATGTGCACTCAGAAGGCTCAATAAAGGATCAACAAAGCCAAAAGTTGTTTCTCTCTCTCAGAGAACAAATTTGCAAGACTAGTAAGATTGATCATAAAAAAAAAGAGAAAGGGCAAGAGAAAGTACAAGCTAGCTTTCTGAAAAAAAGGAGATCATTATTACATTTGCTATAGATCATAATAAAAGAAAATTATAAACAATTATATGCCATTAAATCTGATAATTTAGATAAAATACATCTTTTGTTGAGAAACACACCTTACCAACACTAATACAAGAATAAATTAAAAATAAAAATAAACCTTTATCTATTAAGGAATTGAATCAGTTGTTAAAGAACGTCCTCACAAAGAAAGCTGTAAGCCCAGATGTCTGCACTTGTGCAGTCTCCAAGCACTTAAGGAAGCAATAAAACTGATATTATAAAAACTCTTTAGGAGAACAGGAAAAAAGGAACACTTCCTAACTTATTTTATGATGTAGTTAATCTTGGATGGAAAAAGCTGATAGGAATATTATAAAAAGGAAAATTACAGGCAAATCTATCTTAAAAAAATAGATTAAATAATCCTAAGGAAAATATTAACAACCAAAATCCAGCAATACATCAAAAGAATAGTACATCATAACCAAATAGGGTTCAAAATTCAAATTTCAATCAATATAATTTATCACATTAAAAGAAAGAAAAATTTATCACATTAAAAGAAAAGGGTACAAAAATTATCTGCTTTTTTATCTTTTTAATTTTTATAGATACAGAAAAAATCCTTGATAAAATTTAAAATTCATTCATGATAAACACACTCAACAATCTAGGAATAGAAGGAAAGTCCTTTAATCTGAGGAAAGGTACCTACAAATTTTCTACATCACATTTAATGGTAGCTTATCAAAAGATTTCCCCTAGATATTGGAAATAGAGGCAGGACTGCACTGAAAGGAATGGTGGAAAACAAGGCTCCATGAATTGACAGAATACCAATTGAGATGGTTCAAAAAACAGATGCAGAGCTGGAGGTGCTCACTTATCTATGTCAAGACATTTGGAAGACAGCTTCCTGGCCAACTGACTAGAAGAAATCCATATTTTTGCCCATTCCAAAGAAAGGTGGTCCAATAGAATGCAGAAATTATTGAACAATATCATTAATATCACACACAAGTAAAATTTTGCTGAAGATCTTTGAAAAGTGGTTGTAGAGGTACATCGACAAGGAACTGCGAGAAATTCAAGCCAGATTCAGAAGAGGATGTGGAATGAGATATGTCATTGCTGATGTCAGATGAATCTTGTCTAAAAGCAGGTAATAGAAAAATGTTTACCTGTGTTTTATTGACTATGCAAAGGCATTCAACTGTGTGGATCATAACAAATCATGGATAACATTGCAAAGAATGGGGATTCGAGAATACTTAATGGTGTTCATGAGGAACTTGTACACAGACCAAGAGACAGTCATTCAAACAGAACAAGGGGCTACTCTGTGGTTTAGAGCCAGGAAAGGCGTTCATCAGGGTTGTACTCTTTCATCATACTTATTCAGTCTGTATGCTGAGGAAATAATACAAGAAGTTGGACTATATGAAGAAGAACAGGGCCTCAGAATTGCAGGAAGATTCATTAACAACCTGCCATATGCCGATGACACATCCTGCCTTGCTTGTTGAAAGGGAAGAGGACTTGAAGCACTTACTGATGAAGATCAAAGACTGCAGTCTTCAGTATGGATTGCATTGCAACATAAAGAAAACAAAAATCCTCACGACTAAACTAATAAGCAACATCATGACAAACAGAGGAAAGATTGAAGCTGTCATAGATTTCATTTTACTTGGATTCACAATCAATGCCTATGGACGCAGTAGTCAAGAAATCAAACAAAGTGCTGCATTGGGCAAATCTGCTGCAAAAGACCTCTTTAAAGTGTTAAAAAAACAAAGATGTCACCTTGAAGACTAAGGTGTACCTGACCCAAGCCATGGTATTTTCAATTGCCTCAGATGCATGTGAAAGCTGCACAATGAATAAGGAAGACCGAGGAAGAATTGACACCCTTAAACTATGGCGTTGGTGATGAATATCGAATATATCATGGACTGCCAGAAAAATGAACAAATCTCTCTTGGAGGAAGTACAGCAAGAATATTCCTTGGAAGCAAGAATGATGACAGTTGGTCTTATGTACTTTGGGCATGTTATTGGGAGGGACTAGTTCCTGGAGAAGGACATCATGCTTAGTAAAGTATACAGCAAAAAAAGAGGAAGACCCTCAATGGATGGATTGATATAGTGGCTGCAACAATGGGCTAATGCATAACAACGATTGTGAGGACGGTGCAGGACTGTGCAGTGTTTTGTTCTGTTGTACATAGGGTTGTTATGAGTTGGAACTGACTTGACGTCACCTAACAGTAGCAACAACATACAGGTAGACCTCACTGGACAAAATACACAGGAATCAAATCGACTACATCCGTGGATAGAGATGATGGAGAAGCTTAATATCATCAGTCAGAACAAGGCTGGGGCAGACTATGTAACTGACCACCAATTGCTCATATGCAAGTTCAAGTTGAAGCTGACGAAAATTAAAATAAGTCCATGAGAGTTAAAGTACCAACTTGAATATCCCACCTGAATTTAAAGACCATCTCAAGGACAGATCAAGAGGCAGTCGTTCAAACAGAACAAGGGGACACTGCGTGGTTTAAAATCAGGGGAGTGTGCTTTAGGGTTATATCCTTTCACCATACTTATTCAATCTGTATCCTGAGCAAATAATCCAAGAAGCTGGACTGTATGAAGAAGAACATGGCATGGAGATTGGAGGAAGACTCATTAATAACCTGCAATATGCAGATGATACAACCTTTCTTGCTGAAAGTGAAGAGGACTTGAAGCACTTACTGATGAAGATCAAAGACTGCAGTCTTCAGTATGGATTGCACCTCAACATAAAGTAAACAAAAATCTTCCAACTGGACCAATAAGCAACATGATGATAAAAGGAGAAAATATTGAAGTTGTCAGGAATTGCACTTTACTTGGATCTGCAATCAACACCCATAGAAGCAGTAGTCAAGAAATCAAACACCTTATTGCATCGGGCAAATCTGCTGCAAAAGACCTCTTTAAAGCATTAAAAGACAAAGATGTCACTTTCAGGGCTAAGGTTCACCTGACCTTTTCAATCACCTCATATAAATGAGAAACGTGGACAGTGAATAAGGAAGACTGGAGAGAACTGATGCATTTGAATTGTGGTGTTGGCAAAGAATATTGCATATAACAGGGACTGCCAGAAGGACAACAAGCCTGTCTTGGAAGAAGTACAGCTAAAATGCTCCTTAGAAGTGAAGATGGCAAGACTTTGTCTCACTTATTCAAGACATCTTATCAGGAGGGACCAGTCCCTGGAGAAGAACATCATGCTTGGTAAAGTAGAGAGTCAGTGAAAAAGAAGAAGACCCCCAACGAGATGGATTGATATAGTTACTGCAACAATGGGCTCAAACATAGCAAAGACTGTGGGGATTTTGCAGGACCGGGGAGTGTTTCATTCTGTTATGCATAGGGTCACTATGAGTTGGAACTTGACAGCATCTAATGACGACAACAATTCATGTCTATAGTGTTTATAAGATCAACACACACACACACAATCTCTGCAAGCTCAAATACCCATCAGTTGCAGAATGGATAAATAGTTGTATTTTAACACTATGGATTTTACTTAGAGTGAATTACACTCAATATGAATGCATCTTAAAAACATACATAATGTTGAGTTGATAAAAGAAAGAAGGTCGTAAACTACATGACTCTTGCAGTGAGATGGATGGCTTTATATGGCTTTCCTTGCTATGGTTTTGTAACTCCCATCAAATGATTGGTTGGCACTTTGCAAATAAGGTGCTTGTGGCCCAGCAAGAGGGCTGGACACCTTGCTGGTAATGCAAGTAAGGTGCATGGCATCCTTGTGTGATTAAAAAACAAAACAAAACAACAACAACAAAAAAAGCATTGCATTGAGTTGATTCTGACTCGTATAGACCCTATAGGACATAGTAGAACTGCTCCTTAGGGTTTCCAAGGAGCAGCTGGTAGGTCTGAACTGCCAACCTTTTGGTTAGCAGCCGAACTCTTTAACCACTGTGCTACCAGGACCCCTGGTGGTTCAGTGGTTGGGACCATGCAAATAAGGTCTATAGAACCTTAACGAGGGTATTGGTCAGTTTTGCTATTCTACTGAGCTTAAAATGAGCAGTCCCAGAGGTGGAAAGTGAGGGCCTCACTGCCACGAAGAAGAAGAGAAAGGAGCGAAGTGTGTCCTTTGGACCTGGGATCCCTGCACTGAGAACCTCCTAGACCCAGGAGATGGAGATAGGGAGAGTTGTAATATCAGAGGTGGTGCAAGATGGTGAGAAGCAGTGGCAAAGAAATGGTGGCAGCAGAACCAGGAGACCAGTGTGAGACAGTGTAGTGGGCTTCCTAACTCATGGAGTGAGACAGTTACAGTGGTGCCAACCAATAGAGAGAGCTGAGTGCCTTGGGACAAGAGGCTTCCTGGCAGGGTGGGTGCCTCCAGGCACTTCTCGGTGGAGCTAGGCACAGACCCATAAAGTGGGAGAGTTGAGTGCCTTCTCGCTGGGGCTTAATTCCCCTGGGCATTTATTAGAAGAGCTAAAGAGCTTTGTATCATTTGCAGGAGCAGGGCAGAGGCTGGGCTGAGGGGCTGAGGGGCCAAGGGAACAAGGGGCCAACATGCTAAGGGCCAGAGAGAGACCTGCATGCATGCATGGCTGAGAGGAGGTTGCCCTGGTCAGAAGAACCGTATCCTGAGTCGTTCCTTATCCTGAATTGTAACCTGTTACTTCCCTAATCAATGCCGTAATCGTGAGTATTGTCTGTGAGTTCTGTGTGGCCATTGCAATGACTTCTCAAATCCAGCAGAGAAGTAGAGAGTGCCATGGGAAGGATGGCTGGTGTCAGAATTAGTGAAAAAGTCGGAGGTGGAGGTATGTTTGACCGCCACCTCATAGGAATTAGCCTTGGGCTGTTGGTATCGATTCTTCTCCTCCCCCCTCATTACAGGAGGTCAGGCACCATCTCTCTCACCATTTTTACAATTCATTTTTCATAAAGCCCAGGTACCAAAGAAAATAAGCCACATAGTGTGTGTGTGTATGTGTATGTATATGTGTGTATGTGAAAATCTATTTTAATAAAAGAGAGCAGAATTATAGACAGAAATCTCGGGATACTGATTTTCTTTGATGGAAGGGAAAGGGGATGAAATAGGTGAGAAGCCTGAGGGTATACATAAGCTATTGGTGATTATGTAGTTCTTTGGCTTAGTGATGGTTTCATTGTGAAATATTCATATAATCGAAAATTATGCAACCATAAAATGAACCTCTTAGAATAGCTTATGAAGGCATCAATGTTAATACTTTTTTAAAGACACGCACATACATTTGTGAATTTGTGTGTACAAGAGAAATAGTGTACACTAACCTGGTTATCTCTTTTATTAGTTGCTGTTGAGTCAGCCCCCACTTATGGTGACCCCATGCACAGCAGAACCAATCATTGCCCAAGAATCAAACCTAGGTCTCCTTCGTGAAAGGCGAGAATTCTACCACTGAATCATCCATGTTTCCATGGTTGTCTCTAGGTGGTGGGGTTTGTTTTCTTAGTGCTTATCTGTGTTCTCCAAAGGTTCTATAGTGAACATAGAATACAAAACAAATTTTGTAGAGAAGTATGCTACTTTTAGTTACCTAATTCATCATCACAACACTTCTCATTTCTGAGTCACCTCCATTTTTTACTGCAGACTTCATGTCCTGAAGCAACTACAAAATAGACATTCTACGTAGACTGCATCCTCTGTGCCATTCAACCTGGCACCACAACGGCTGCAATAATCATATTCAGAATCCCAAAGCTCAGTTATTAGTGCCATGATGACAGAACTTCAGCAGTTTTCATAAAGAATATTTTAACAACTTTAATTTCTTGCATATTTTACAACATGGCATCCTCTCCAGAAGTAGAGAAGAAATGCAGACAGGCCAGTAGAGTTTACTCTTCTGAGACTCCCTGACTATAAAGAAAACAGAGGTGGTTAGGTCAGCCACTCAACCTGACATCTATGTTAATTTAGATTAAAAAATCTGCCACTCTCATCTCCCAGAGAGCCAGGTGTGGCAAACGTATCCTCTTGCATAAGTCTAGAAAGCAAACCTCATCACCCAGCATGTGATTAGGAGCCTGGAGATTTATTAGAAAGCGATATATTTTCAAAGAGCAGCACAAAGAGTCTTTAAGCACTGAAACTGAGTTCGTCCGAGACCTCCTCGACATCAAACAGACGCTTTTCACTGGAGACTTTGACTCTTAAACGTCAATGTTTCATATGTGAAGTGACTGGAAACTGGGGAACCATGAAGTAATACTTCTCTCTGATTTGGAAAATTTGACTCTTTAACAATGAAACTTTAGATGCATATTAAGAAACACTTTGAAACATGGTATAGCTTTCTTTATAGACAGACTATCATTTGGTTCAGTAATATTACTCTTCAGGATAAAAAAAGAAATCTGTGAAGTAGACTTCCTATTAACAAGAGTTTGTTGTTGTTGTTGAACTCTCTATCCTTTCACCTTTTACGTACTTAACGTTTCTCCTTGGTTTCTTGGAAAAGTCAAATAAGCACCACAGGCATGAGGCTTTAATAAAGACCTCTAACATGGGTCATTTGATTTTTTTTTTCCTTACGAAAGAAATCACAGGCCAGAAGCCATATTACTCTCACGCCATATTCTTGAATAAACATGGTGCCTCTCCTAAATTGAGGCTGTTGCCAATGTTTATACGTTTGTACATATTTTAACTGAGATGCAATGAGCTGGTTATATTGAGCTCTTCTGGTTACCAATCACATTATAAACCACAGAAAGCAGGCAGACCGGGAGAAGCAAAACCTCGCTCTGGTTTACGGCCATATTCAGCTTTTTGGTCCAACCACCTCCATATTTTGAACTAGATCAGAAGAGAAAAACTGTTGCTTTTGGATTTAAGAAGCATGCAGCACCCAGCGCTCCTAGTGCACGGGAAGAACACCTGGGCCACCCAATGTGATCTTAAACCTGTACCATAAATAAAAGAGCACAAACTAGAACTTTCCCAAGTAGAAAAACTGATGAATTTCAGTTGACAAATGTTTCTTTATATGATTTTGCATTGCACTTTTTTAGAATAGATTTTTTTTAGAGCAGTTTTAGGTTGATAGAAAAATTGTGCAGAAAGTACAGAGAATTCCCATATATATTCCCTCTCCCCCTGCACACAGCTTCTCCTATTATAACATCTTACATTAGTGTGGTGCTTCTTTAAAGAATTGATGAACCAATATCAATACAGTATTATTAATTAATAATAATTCATATTATTAACAGTACATTAGGATTCAGTCTTTGCATTGTGCAGTTCTGTAGGTTTTGACGAGGCCCTACGTTGTGTGTCCACCATTTCAGTATCAGATAGAACAGATACAGTACTCTATCCCTTTTCCTCTCTCCCTGAACCTCTGGCAGCCACTGATCTTTTTACTGTCTCTGTAGTTTTGCTCTGGTGATGCAGTGGTTAAGAGTTACAGCTGCTAACCAAAAGGCTGGCAGTTTGAATCCACCATCCTCTCCTTGGAAACCCTATGGGACTTAACAGCAACTTTTTTTTTTCTTTTTAATAATTTTACCATTTCCAGAAGGTCTTATAGCGGACATCATATAGTATGTAGCCTTTTTAGACTGCCTTCTTCCACTTAGCTATATGCATGTGAGATTCCTCCACGTCTTCTCATGGCTTGGTAGCTCATTTCTTTTTATTGCTGAATAATGCTTTATCCTACGGCTGTACCACAGTTTGTTTATTCAGTCACCTGTTGAGGGACAGCTCAGTTACTTCCAATTTTTGGCAATTATGAACAAAGCTGCTATAAACATTCATGGGCAGACATTTTTGTGAACCTAAGTTTTAACTTATCTGGCCACAAGTGAGCGAGGATTGCTGAGCGTGATTGCTGAATTGTATGCTAAGCCAGTGTTGAGCTTTGTAAGAAACTGCCAGACTGTCTTCCAAAGTGGTCATGCCATTTTTCGTCCCCACCAGCATTGAATGAGAGTCCCTGTTGCTCCACATCCTGGCCTACATTTGGTGGTGTCAGTGTTTTGGATTTTATCATTCTAATATTTTTTTAATATGTGTGGTGGTATCTCATTGTTGCTTTAATTTGCAATTCCCTAATGACACATGATGTTTAGCATCTTTTAATATACTTATTAGCAACCTGTATGTCTTCTTTGCTGAGGTATCTATTCAGATCTTTTTTCCATTTTGTGATTGGGTTGTTTCCTTCTTGTTGAGCTTTAAGAGTTCTTTGTATATATTAGATACAAGTCCTTTAACAGATAAGTGTTTTGCAAATATTTTCTCCCAGTCCATGTGTTTTCTTTTCATTCTCTTAACAGTGTCTTTTGCAGAGAAGTTTTTAATTTTAATGAACTCCAACTTACGAGTTTTTTTTCTTTCAAGAATTGTGCTGCCAAACCCAAGGTCACTTAGATTTTCTCCTGTTATCTTCTAGAAGTTTTATAGTTTTGAGTCTTATGTGTAGGTCTATAATCCATTTTGAGTTAATTATTGTGATCGGTGTAAAGTCAGTGTCTACATTCATTTTTTTTCACGGAGACGTCCCCCTGTTCTAGCACCATTTGTTGAAAAGATTGGATCGCCTTTGTTCCTTTTTCAAAGATCAGTTGGTAGTTTTTCTGTGGGTCTGTTTATGGGCTCTTTTGTTCCACTGATCTATGTCTTTATTTTGCCAACACCACACTGTCTTGATGACTGTAGCTGTATAATAAGTCTTGAACTTGGGCACTATGAGTCCTTCAACTTTGGGTTTCTTTAGTTTTGTGTTGACTATTCAGGGCGTTTGCCTTTCCATATACACTTTAGGATAAGTTTGTTGATATTTACCAAATAATTGCTGTGATTTTTATTGAGATTGCATTGAATCTAGGTCAGGTTGGGAAGAATTAATATCTTAATAGCTTTAAGTCTTCCTGTCATGAACATAGACTATCTCTCCACTCATTTAGGTTTTCATTTCTTTCATCAGGGTTTTGTAGTTTTCCTCATATAGATTTCATACATATTTTGTTAAATTTCACCAAAGTATCTCATTTTTGCACTGCATTGTTTTATTTAAAGTATAAAGGAAACCTTTTTTACTTTGGATTCTAGCAATTATTTTTTAAGAACACAGACTGCACGAAAAGGAACTAACATTTATTGATTATCAATAATATACTAGAAATGGAAACACATTGTCTCTATAGTATGCTTTTGCTTAACAAGCCATTATTGATACTAACAAGAATAATCTATTAGTGAACATTTATTGTAGCAGGCATAGTATTAGGTGCTTTGTTTAGAGATGCATATTTCTCATTTTACAAATGAGAAAACAAGTCCGGAGAAGACAGTTTGTGTGCCCATGTTCACATTGGCTGAAAGTGATGGACCCAGAGTTCTAAGATAGATGTGCCTCACATTAAAGTTCTTGCCCTCCCACTCTATGCTGTTTCTTTATTTCATGGAAAATACAAATTAGGGTTAAGGCCATTTGTAAGTGAGGCATTTGTTTGTCACAATGAGAGGGAATTCCAGGATTGAGCAACAACATAGGACCTAAAGGGAAGAATGCTGTAGGGAAGCAATAAATAACATTCTTTCTTTTCCCTCTAATGAGGAATTACATTTGAGAAACCAGAATCAGGTAAATATTAAAAAGTCAGCTTTATTATTGATAAAACCAGTTGGCTAACACAGCATTAGATCTGTTGACAAAAGGGCCTTGTTGCCTCATTTCAAGTCTAGACCTTGGGCCAGCCTATCTCCAGGAATATTTGGAGATAGTCGGTTTCTGCCTCTTGTTGGTCTGGGGCTTGCATCATTTTAGTGGATGTGCTCTGCTCGATGGAGAAACATGGACCATGGATGTCATCCACCCAATCAGATAAGTCATTCCTCCTTCATGGAGCAAGCAAGAGATGGGGCAAGAAGCAGAAGTTTCTCAGAGAACCAGGAGGAAAGGAAAAAGAGGTTGCCTCCTAACATTCTCCGTCCTCTACTCTGTGTCACCATGCGGGTCACCTAATGTGCTCAGTCTTCAAGGGCTGGTTTTCCAATTGCATTTATGGATTCTACCAGTAGCTTAAAAAAAAAAAAAAAAAAAAAACAACTTTTTTTTTACCAGTAGCTTTTAAAGGCCGATATCAATGGTTTCTTGACTATGGCTCCTCTGGGGGGATTCTTTTCGGTCTCCTCTCTGAGATCTTGCTGATTTGTTACTAACTAAATAAAATTCTGATTTATACTAAAAAAACCCTCCCCATACCATCTTTTTCTTTTTTTTTTTCAAATCAGATAAACCTGGGGATATCTCCTTTTCTCTTTCTAAAAGTCTAGTCTATCTTCTCAGATCTCATTTTCTCCATCATCTCTGCTTATCCTGCCTAAAATCTCAGCATCTCAACATTTCTCCTAGGGAAATTTCTTTCTTCCTTCAGCTTAATCAACTTGCCTTCCTTCATTTTGCTTTCATTCTTACCTCTTCTTTGCTCTTTTCTGAGAGTAATACTGAAACACAGTTCTCAAAGCACTTTAATCCTCCATGTTTGGATCAAAATTGATTCTTACAGGTAGTGTTCTAGACATAGGTCTTTCTAGTTTTCTCCTTTGCCTTTGGGTTTGCAAAAATTTCATTGCGCTGCTTCTCTAATTTGGTTCTAAAAAAAAATAAGAGTTTGTATTTATTTTAATTTGTCTATAAACAAAAAAATTCATTCTTCTGTGGGCGAAGCAAATATCTGTCTCTCTGAAATCTGAAGCCATGATCAGAACTTGTGTAATTCATAAATGTAGAGCCATCTTGAGATCACGTGGCTAGGGAGCACAAAATTTGTGGATAAATTACATGAATCTAAGAGGCTAGCCCCTCCACCCCCATTTGTTTCTCTTGTCCTCGACTGCAGTTGTAAAGAGGATTAAAGTGTGAGACAGCTGATGTGGCACAGCCTGCAGATGCCTAGTTGGACGCACACTCTTGCTCCTTAGTCCACATGCGACTTAGATGTTTTATAGTTTAAAGCCCCAATCTGCAGACCTGACTGCAGTAAAAATGTGTTCTGCCAAACTCTATTTTCATTTCCACCACAACTTGTCCATTTCCAAACATCTTGTGAATATCGTCTGTGGTTTTAGTTCTGGAACTGTATTAGTTTCTACAACTACACTTATTTACTTTTAACAATAAATACTTACTGGTTTATTGCCTTGCCATTTATTTTGGGTCTCTGTTTTTCTTCTTGGGTATATATTTTCTGGAGTACATTCTCTAGTAATTCCCACAGAGACACTCATTGTCAATTTTGTGGGTAATACTTGCTCTCAATCCATATATAGTAACGAAGAAGGGACAGGATATACCATGATTAAGACCGCTCATCCAAACAAAGAATGAACGGAAGGCACATACAGTAACCATTCCATAAAACTTGACTTTGCTATTGAGTTGATTCTGACTCACAGCAACCCCATAGGACAGAGTACAACTACCTAGGGTTTCTAAGAAGTGGCCAGTGGATTTGAACTGCCGACCTTTTAATTAGCAGCCGAGCTCTTAAACGCTGCGTGCCGGGGCTCCATTACTGGTCCATATCAATGTTTAAATCCAGCAAAGGAGGCATTGTTATGGTCCCTACTGTGGTAATGTAGAACTTCTCTGAATATGCCCTGATTCTACCCTCTGGGAAGGAATAACTTATTCATTATTTTCCATGGCCTCTGCTCTGTTCTCCAGTAGGTTCTTCCTTGTCTATTTTCCTCCTTGGGCCCCCTGGAAGTTGATGCTGTGGAGTATGCCAACCTTGAAGTCAGCTTCCCCGTCATGGAAGACTGAACGCCTGTGCTTGATTTAAGTGTTGTTTATTCCAGGCTGTTGGTTTCTCTGTCAACACAATTTCTTCAAAAACTTAGTAGACTCTGACCTATTTGCTTCTACGTCAATGGAACTGGTCAATAACCATAACTGAAGTTTTTTCCAGACAAAATTTATTCCAAAACAACTCCACCCACCTTTATGTTTTTGTCACAAATGTATCTTTATATATTGTGTGCCCAGTAGCATAAATGTATAATTATCTTTATGCATTTTTCTTGTATATTATATAGAACGTAACAAGTAGAGTTACAAACCAAATATAGAGTAAAACTGGCCTTTATCTTTGTCCATGAAATTACCTTTATTGGAGATCTTTATTTCTTCATATAGGTTCAAGTTAATATCTAGTGTCATTTCATTTCAACCTTAAGGATTCCTTTTAGCATTTCTAGTACAGCAGATCTTGTGGTAACAAAGTCCCTCATCTTGTATTCATTTATCTAGGAATGTCTTAATTTCAACTTGATTTTTGAAAGGCATTATAAATATGTAACACCCCTGCTTTCTGGACTCCCTGGTTTCTGAGGAGAAATCAGCACTTAATCTTATTGAGGTTCTTTGTATGTGATGATTCACTTCTCTCTTGTTGCTTTCAAGATTTTTTATCTTTGGTTTTTGAGAATGATTATGTTGCAATGTGGATCTCTTTGGGTTTACTCTACTTAGAGTTTGTTGAGCATCTTACATGTACAGCTACATGTCTTTAATCAAATTTGGGAAGTTTTCAGCCATTATTTCCTTAAATATTGTTTCTGCCTCTTTCTCTCTCTCTTCACCTTCTGAGACTCCCATAATGTGTATGTTTGTCCACTTGATGGTGTCCCACTGGTCCCTTTTTTTCATTTTTCTCTGTTCTTTTTTTTCTTTCTGTTTCTCAGTCTAGATAATGTCAATTTTTCTGTCTTTAAATTCATTGATTCTTTCTTATGTCAGCTCATATCTGCTATTGAGCCCCTCAAGTAAACTTTTCATTTCAGTTCCAGAATTTCTGTTTGGTTCCTTTTTATAATTTCTATCTCTGTATTCATATTCTTATTTTGAGCATAGAATATTTTCCTGGTTTTCTTTACTTCTTTGTCCACTTTTGCCTTTATCTTTTTGAGCATATTTAAGACAGTTGTTTGAAAGGCTTTATGTCATAATTCCAAAGTCTAGGTTTTCTCATGGTTGGCTTCTGTCATTTTATTTTGTTCCTTTGAATGGATCATCCTTCCCACGTGTATACCTTGAGTTTTCCATTTTTGAAAATAGGATATTTGAGTAATAAAATGTGATAACTCTGGAAATCAGATTTTCCTTCTTCACGATCTGCTGTTTTCTTCCTTCCTTCTTTTCTATATCTAGCTCTCTTTCTCTCTTTCTCTCATTTTTATTTTTTAAGACTGTGGCAGTCCATGGTTTAGTGACTTTTCCAAACTGTTTTTGCAAAGAGTGGACAACTTGATGTGTGTGTTCATTGAAGTCACTGTTTCTTTAGCTTGTATTCAGTTATTATTCTGACAGTGATTTTCATAAATTTCAGGAGTAGAAAACAACCCAATGAAAGAAAAAATAGAAACAACAACAACAAAAAAAAACACTTCTTGAAGCCTTTACAGATTGGCTGTGTGCTGGGGCACTCCTTCAACACTTAGCTGGGCTTATACAGGCCCTAGATATCAGGCCAAGATGGAAGCTTAGAGTTTTCTTAAGTCCTTTCTTGGCATGTATCTTGCCTTAGATATATGTGTGGCATTCTAAATCCCTTTGTACACATGAGTCCTTCTGAATGTTCCAATTTCCCAGATAAACTATTTTTCCAACTCTTTGATCTTAACCCTCTTTTCTATTGTGTGTTTCAGTTGCCCTCTCTTGCCCCCAGGCAGCTACAGGTCTTTTAGTCTACCTGCTGGTCCTCTACCCTGTACTACCTCCAAGATGGACAAAAGAGAGACACATGCTTTGCTTCACTCCTTTAGGTAGTCACTCAGCAGGTTCAAATGGACAAACCCAGTAATTTGTGAATATGTTGTGGACTGCTCCTTTCAGATTCCAGGACCAGGGTTCAGAGCTTAAAACACAGGCTGTCACTTCAAGCTGCTGAGCCAGCATGGGGGAGGGACATGGTCCAGTGATGAAACCCACAAAGCTTTCCTACCATTTTAACATTGCCTCTTTCTTGATTCAGCATTATCTTGCTTGTTGTGAACCTCTGACTGTTTACCAGAGTTCTGACAAGGTTAGTCTTAACAGTTCATACTTGTTTTTTGATGTTCCTTTGGGAGATGGGAACATGGAGCTTCTTACTCTTCCATCTTGATGACGTGTCCCCCAGACATAGTTCTTGAGCTTGGTTTACTTCCTCACTCCTATGTCCTTCTTTCTCCACTTAGTAATGATGGCTTTAGAACAAGCCAGAGACATTTGTGGGACAACCATACCCTTAATTTAATTTTAGACCTAAAAATAAAATGTCCCTAATTACCTGGGAAAAGACAGATAGTTTTCCAGTCATAGCAAGATGTAACAATTTGAACTAGTTTTATATCCATCTTACCTAATGACAACTTCACATTTGTAACCACACTTTGAAAGCCAAGTCAACCAATCAACAGCACCCTCACTTCAGTGAACATTCTTCTGAATGAAAGCCAGCCAACAACAGCCTTACTTATTTTACAGCTAAAAATCAATCTCCAACTTCTGTTTCTGAAAATCTGCCAGTTCCTGAACTCCTTGCTTCCCAAAACCCTATATAAGGTAGGGTCTCTGCTTTTCCCACAGACTCTATGTCTCACAAGCACTCTTCTCCCTTTCTTAGTAAGCAATAAGTTCAGTCTGTTTTGTTTTGCTTCAGGTACTGAGTGACAGTTTCTTCCTTTGACAGCACTCAATCAATTTATTAAATAAGAAGTTTTACTGGGCCAATAATGGTTTAAAGTACCCTTTCTTATTCTTTGAGGTCTAGATGTAATTGGATATTACAACTCAGCAAGGTTTAGAATATCTAGTTATCTAGCCTACCGTGTTTCTGCAAAGCCCATGCCCAACAGCTAGGTCAACTCCATATTATTTAGGGTTTTGTTTCACCATCAACTCCACTTAATACAAGTTTTCCTGTTATGTTATGGTTATTAAAACTAGGTGTTATTAGCAAATCACCCCCCAAATCTCAATGGCTTAATCGATAAAATTTTTCCACTCACTCATCTTATACTCCTATATAGGCTGGCTTTTCCTTGGGTTATTCTCCTCCAAGTGATAAATCAGGAATCCAAGAACTATCTAGTGGCTTTACCATCATGGATATATTCATTTTCAGCCATGGCAATAGAGGAGAAATCATTCAAGATCCCATGGGTCATTTTAAGGACATGTACTAGAAGGTGTGCGCATAATTTTCCCCCACATTCCATAAGGGAGGGAGGGTTGGAATAGAGTCTTCTTGTATGCACAGAAAGAAAGAACAGAATTAGGTTCATTTAGGCAGTCTTTATGAGAAAAGACTACCCAATTTCCTAACTAAATCTTCTGAGGTCAACTCATAGCTTTTTCTATGTACATGGTAAATATTGAGCTAACTGTAAACCATTTCATTGGAAACATGGACTCTTGTAAGAAATTACCTCTGAAATACTGTTTAAATTATGAAATATTTTCATAATTTAAAATCATGAAGGGGAAAATTATTAGCATTTAATTTCCCTTTTAATTTTCTAGTTCTGTTTACATTTTAACAGTGCTTTCAAATAATTCAAATAGCGATAATCAGCCCATATGCAAATAGGTCTGTGAATCTGCAAATGACTCAAGGAAAGCATTTGGGAGATGGCTGTGCCACTATAGAATGCAATTTTACTCCAGTACATTTTGCAGAAAATCTTTTAAAATTGTATAAAATCTTAAACCTGTCATTATGTCATGGACCGCTTCATTTAAAAGGTATATCCTTGATAAATCTAAGGGTTTTTGTTTTAAAAAAGTGTATTTCCAACATGCACATTTTCTCTAGGCTGTTTCCGTGATTTACTCTCATTGCCATTCTTAGGTCTAGAAAGACGTACAGGAGAACTAGTGTTATCAAAGTCTTCCAGTAGCAATTCTTTCCCAAATACACACTATAAAAACCACAAAGATGCACAATTATTTTGTAGTATGCTATAAAATCAAGTTTATATTTTTACATATGTCTTACAAACAGGATCTCAAAATTTCGGACTGCATCATAATGTCTTTTCCTATTTGGAGTTCTTGTTTGACACATGTTTAGCAATAGTGGAAATATTGTTACCTTTTCTTTGCCCCAATTAAAATATTTCATCATAATGAATGACTCTCTTAAAAATCCATTGATTCCTGTCTGATAAGTAAGGAAAAGTCTAATGATCACAGAAAAATTAGGGACTGAATAGATTATGATTATTGGATTAAATGCCTAAATGGCAAATGCTGTAATTTAACTTTATCCCGGGCCTAAATATGGAGAAAGCTAAGATATTGTAATGTATTCTAACAGCATTTTTGAGGACCTGCCAAGATTTCCATTATAATCCTTCCTTGTCAGGAGTTTATATACTGTCACATTTAGTTTGGCTATAAATTGGAACCAAATCCTTAAATCTCACTTTTAAGTTTAGGCCTGATCATTTTTATACTTTTAGAGATGCTAACTTTAGAACACACACACATACATTGAGTCATAAACAGACTTCTATGAAAAAAAAAAAAAAACCCTTTCTCCACGTCCCAAGATCTTGCTTCTAACATAAAGGAAGTCCACTACCATGTTGACCTACTCCTCAAATTGCCTTTACACTTCTGGCCTCCCCACCTACTTCTGGAATCCTGTTGCTCTTCTACCTATTCATCTATTTACTCACTTATTAATTCAACAAATGTAAACTGAGACCTGCTGTGTAGCAGAAACTGTGTTGGATGCTGGAAACACAATCAAGACCAAGCAGATGGCAGAGGCAGCATGCATAATAACTGTCCTGTTTATTTTATAATTTCCTAATCTGTGAAATGTAAATAAAAATACAGTTTCTGGAACAGCGTCTCACTTGTCATGGCAGTGTCCAACAAATAGTAAACTTAAAGTGAATTTTAGCTAGGATTATTGGACAGTCTCCTGGGCTTAGGCAGAGACAGTAGAGGAGAATGACAGAAAAGTAAAAGCACGATTAAAAGCAATTCTTTCTAATGTATGGTTTGCCTGGGACAGACCCTCATTGTTCCATAATCCACATGCTTTTGAACATCTTCTCAAGGTGATTCATTCTGCGCTCCAGATAAAATCTGCTATATTTTGCTCTTAAATATCTCTTCTCCAGTTAATTTTTGGTTGAATTCATGTGGACTGGTCAAAATATATTTTATCTAAATAATGATAAATGTCCATCTTCATACTTCTTTTGCATCAATCTTACTTTTTAAAAATATTTCATTGTGTTTTAGGTAAAAGTTTACAGAGCAAATTAGATTGCCATTCAACAACTCATACACAAATTTTTCTGTGACATTGGTTACAGGCTCTGCAATGTAAACTTATTTTTAAAGTGGTTAATGACAATTTTAATTGAGTTTGTAGTTATATTACTATTTTTTTGTACCGATATGGGCAAAATAGGGAATATATTTTATTTTATTATCTGTCATTTGATTTTCTGTGATGGCTTCAACATTGTAGAGCAGCTTTACATATAAATTGTTGTTGTTAGGTGCCATCAGGTTAGTTCCTATTCATAGTGACCCTTTGTACAACTGAACAAAATAGTGCCTGGTCTTGTGCTATCCTCACAATGGTTGTTATATTTGAGCCCATTGTTGCAGTCATTGTGTCAGCCTATCTCGTTGAGGGTCTTCCTCTTCTTCGCTGACTCTCTACTGTACCATGTATGATGTCCTTCTCCAGGGAATGGTCTTTCCTGATAATGTGTCCAAAATGTGCAAGATGAAGTCTCGCCATCCTCACTTCTAAGGAGCATTCTGGCTGTATTTCTTCCAAGACAGATCTGTTAGTTCTTCTGTCAGTCCATGGTACACTCAATATTCTTCCCCAACACCATAATGCAAAAGCATCATTTCTTCTTCTATCTTCCTTACTCATTGCCCAGCTTTCGCATGCATATGAGGTCATTGAAAATATGGTGGCTTGGGTCAGGCAAATCTAAGCCCTCAAAGTGACATCTTTGCTTTTCAACACTTTAAAGAGGTCTTTTGCAACAGATTTGCCCAATGCAATACATGTTTTGATTTCTTGACTGCTCCTCCCATGGGTGTTGATTATGGATCCAAGTAAAATGAAACCCTTGAGAACTTCAATCTTGTCTCTGTTTATCATAATGTGGCTTATTGGTCCAGTTGTGAGGATTTTTGTTTTCCTTATGTTGAGGTGTAATCCATTCTGAAGGCTATGGTCTTTGATTTTCATCAGTAAAGTGCTTCAAGTCCTCCTCACTTACAGCAAGCAAGGTTGTGTCATCTGTATATTGCAGGTTGTTAAGGGGTCTTCCTCCAATCCTGATGCCCTGTTCTTCTTCATATAGTCCAGCTTCTCAGATTATTTGCTCAGCATACCAACTGAGTAAGTATAGTGAAAGGATACAACCCTGACACACACCTTTCCTCATTTTAAACCGTAGAGTAACCCCTTTTTCTTTTCGAACCACTGCCTTTTAGTCTATTACAGGTTCCTTATGAGCACAACTAAGTGTTCTGTATTCCTATTCTTCACAATGTCATTCATAACTTGTTATGATCCACACAGTTGAATGCCTTTGCATGTTCAATAAAACACAGGCAAACATCTTTCTGGTATTCTCTGCTTTCAGCCAGGATCCATCTGACATCAGCAATCACATCCCTTGTTCCACATCCTCTCATGAATCTAGCTTGAATTTCTGGCAATTCTCTGTCAATGTACTGGTGCAACCGTTTTTTAGAATTACCTTCAGCAAAATTTTACTTGTATGTGATATTAATGTTATTGTTTGATAATTTCTGCATTCTGTTGGAACACCTGTCTTTGGGATGGGCAAAAATTTGCATCTCTTCCAGTCAGTTGACCAAGTAGCTGTCTTCCACATTTCTTGGCATAGACAAGTAAGCACCTTCAGCGCTGCATCTGATTGTTGAAACATCTCACTTGATATTTCGTCAATTCCTGGAGCCTTGATTTTTGCTATTACCTTCAGTCCAGCTAAAACTTCTTCCTTTGGTACCATTGGTTCTTCGTCATATGCTAGCTCCTAAGATGATTGAATGTCAACCAATTCTTTTTGCAGCAATGACCCCGTGTATTCCTTCTATCTTTTTTTGATGCTTCCTGTGTCGTTCAATATTTTTCCCATAGAATCCTTCATTATGTAACTTGAGGCTTGATTTTTTTCTTCAGTTCTTTCAGCTTGAGGAATACCGAGCATGTTCTTCCTTTTTGGTTTTCTAACTCCAGGTCTTTGTACATTTCAACATAATACTTTATTTTGTCTCCTTGAGCTGCCCTTTGAAATCTTCTGTTCAGCTCTTTTACTTCATTATTTCTTCCACTTTCTTTAGGTGCTGTATGTTCTAGAGGCTCTTCTGACATCCACCTTAGTATTTTCTTTCTTTCTGTCTTTTTAATGACCTTTTGCTTTCTGCATGTCCTAGAAGTCATCCCACAACTCGTCTGGTCTTTGGTCATTAGTGTTCAATGAATCAAATCTATTCCTGAGATGGTATCTAAATTCCAGTGGTTGTATTTTGGTTCGTACGGACTTGTTGAGCCCTGGTGGTGCAGTGGCTAAGCGCTCAGCAAATAACCAAAAGGCTGTTAGTTTGAATCTACCAGTCGCTCTTTGGAAACTCTATAAGGCAGTTCTACTCTCCTATAGGGTTGCTATGAGTCAGAATCAATTCAATGGCAATGGATTTTTTTGGGGGGGGCAGGGGGTTCAGCTTGAACTTGCATATGAATGATTGATGGTCTGTTCTGCAGTCAGCCCCTGATCTTGTTCTGACTGATGATAAATGAGAACAAACAGCTGCAAACATCCATTAATAATAGGATCATGGAATGTATGAAGTATAAATTCAGGAAAATTGAAAGTTGTCAAAAATGAAACGGAATGCATAAAATCTATATCCTAGGCATTAGTAAGCTGAAATGAACTGGTATTGGCCATTTTGAATTGGACAATCATGTGGCCTGCTATGTCAGGAATGACAAATTGAAGAGAAATGGCATCGTATTCATTACCAAAAAACATTGCAAGGTCTATCCTGAAGTACAACGTTGTCATTGATAGGGTAATATCCATACACCTACAAGGAAGACCAGTTAATACAACTCTTAGGCTGAGTTCTCTCGAGAAGCAAAACCAGGAAAGCATACAAATATACATAAAAATCAACCAAAGCTATTGCTGTTGAGTAGATTCTGACTCATAGCGTCCCTATAGGACAGAGTAGAACTGCCCCATAGACTTTCCAAGGAGCACCTGGTGGATTTGAACTGCCAACCTTTTGGTTTAGCAGATGTAGCTTTTAACCACTACTCCACCAGGGTTTCCATAAATATATATAAAGAGAGATATATTTTAAGGACATAGTTCACACAGTTGTAGAGGCTGGAACATTCCAAGTCCATGGATCAAGCTGGAGATTTCTTCTGACTCAGGTGGTCATTCGGGCTGGAGAACCCAAGACTGACAGGTCAGACAGCAGGGCTCTTTCTCTTATGCTGCAAAGATCAAGAAATCCCAAGATTGGCAGGCAAGACTGCAGGTAAGCTGCTAGCTCAAGTCCCAAGAACCGGAGGTCAGAGAATCAAGAGCCAGCTGCAGGACCCTGAGTGAGCAAAAGTTTGCAAGGCCTTGCCAGAAAGCCCACCTGTATCAGGTGCAGACCATACCCCAAGGAAATTCCCTTGGGGATTGGCTATTCACAACATATTCCATCACGGAGGTGATCACATTATATTAAACCTCATCACATTTAGTTTGGCTGTGAAACTACAGCATAACTGCCAAACCACTGAGAATCACGGCCCAGCCGACTTGACACACAACCTTAATGATCACAACAACTATTGCTGAAATTTGTACACCAACCACTGATGCCAAAGTTGAAGAAACTGAAGATTTTTACCAACTTCTGCAGTCTAAAATTGATCAAATGTTCAATCAAGAAGCATTGATAATTACTGGTGATTGGAATGCAAAAGTTGGAAATAAAGAAGGATCAGTAGTTGGGAAATATGGCCTCAGTGACAGACATGACTCCAGAGATCACATAATAGAATTTTACAAGACCAAGGATTGCAAATACCTTTTTTCAACATAAATGGTGACTACACACTTGAACCTCACCAGACGGAATACACAGGAATCAAATCAACTACATCTGTGGAAAGAGACAAGGAGAAGCTCAATACATCTGAATTATTAGCTACCAATTTGCTTATGGAAGAAATTCCCACTTAATATGGCATATAAACTCCAGAAAAAAACATTCCTCAGGCAAATGAAATAGTACTCCAAAGGAATTAGTGTCACACCATGCAATACATTGTGTTGACAAAAACTTTGATAAGTGTTAAACCTTCTCCCTACTACTTCTTTCTCCCATGCACAAGGTCAGAATCTTTGTTAAGAGACATAGATTGCTTAATATGATCTCCAAAATAATATTACCTGAAGAAAAACAAAGATAGTTTTCTCTTGTATTGAAAAGAAAATATAAAATGTTTAAAAAACTAAACTTAAAGCTTATAGTAATCCATATTTTATTCCTGTGATGGTTTATTTGACAAAACAGCTTGTCCAAAAGTTTCTTGACCTCAAACGTGTGGTCGGAAATTTCCAATGAGTGTGCATATCCATTTGTGCTGAGCCGGCATTTTAGGTTGCTTTAACTATTTTTTTTTTTAACTATGAATTTCCCATCATCAAAACATTCAGTTTGAAAATTTGCAGTTAAAAGGGTTACTTTCTATTGAGCACTTTCTAACGGAACTCCGCATAGTTTTAGACACTGTAACAAAAGCTAAAAGGTGCTTTCTGTTATATTCGAACAATATTTTACTCATTTTATAATTCATAAAGAATTCAAGTGGATTATTCAACTAATAATTCAGTGCATAATTTTGTGTACTTTATCACAGGAGACTAGGGGAGCTCTGAGGTATGTGAAAAATATTATTACTAGGATTATTTGAATATATGGGTTGTTCTGGTAAAAAAAAAATTTTTTTTTTTCTGGTAGATAAAGTGGTATTTTTGTTTCTTTATTAGAGGAATGTCCTACTGATAGTTAAACAATAAATATTTGAATGAATGGATGCCTGAGAGAATAAATGAAGTCAACACGAGGTGTGGACAACTAAACCATGCAGATATGCGTAAGATCACCCTTCATACGAAATGCAGATATCATTCCTTGCTCTGTGATAATAGCGAATGCTGTAATTACTAATACTGCCTATGTCATGAAGCTTAGTATCACACTGTCCAATAAAATGTGTTGAATGAAGATGGTAAGTGTTGAAAACTTCTCCCCACCCTTCTCCTCTCCCAACAGGAAACCACATCTTCTCACATCCAACACCCATAGTCAGTGAGAGCAATCCCTGCCTGAGAGAATCTTGTGTTCCTAAATGGATGGAATCCAGACACACATGCTTGTGGATGACTCCAGTCACGTCACATGGGACTCACATAGTGCACGTTTTCCTTATTTTAGTTCTAGCGTCCATATGTTTGTTTGGCTGAAAATCAAGTTTCATTATATGCTCCTATTATTCCACCATATAACAATTTTATTTATAGGCTATTCGTATAATGACTAATTTCTTTGATAGAAATGCTGTTAATGCTTATTTAAGCTCACTATAATGAAAACAATGTTGCTGGGAACTCCAAACAAATGTTGAACGTTAGGGCTTTGCCTTTGGTTCTCTCCCCGATAATGCACCTCATAACGTTAACCTATTCTCCTGGCTCCCTACATAAACATACCGAAGGTAGACAGGAACTTTATTAAATGCTGTGAATTGGTATCTAAAGCAAGCATGGTATACTTAATCCCCGTATTGGCACTGAGACGTTTTTCTAATGCCAAGGCTACACTTAAATTCAGGGGCTCACATACATAGAGAAGACCAAGTAGGAAGTAGGCGACTTTGTTTTTGTGTATGCTCTTATATAGTAGAAATGGTAACCTTGGTTTCTATGCTACTCTGCACAGACATTGTTGGCCATGCCACACACTCCAAGGCTGAATGTAGACTAGATTAAATAATAATAGGGATCACAATAAAGGGTCCCAGAAAGAGCTGGAGAAAAATGTAGAACAAAATTGTAACTCACACACACACACACAAAAAGACCAGATTTACTGACCTGACAGAGACTGGAGAAACCCTGAGAGTATGGCCCCCAGACTCCCTTTTAGCTCAGTAATGAAGTCACTCCTGAGGTCTACCCTTCAGCCAAAGATTAGACAGGCCCATAAAACAAAATGAGACTAAAGTGGCACACCAGCCCAGGAACAAGAATAAGAAGGCAGGAGGGGGCAGGAAAGCTGGTAATGGGGACCTTAAGGTCAAGAAGAGGAGAGTGTTGACATGTCGTGGGGGTGGCAACCAATATCACAGAACAATATGTGCATTAATTGTTTAATGAGAAACTAATTTGCTCTGTAAACCTTCGTCTAACATACGGAAGTAAAAAAAAAAGGTTATCTGAAATATTAAAAGCACAATGATGTCAAGTCAAATGCTGCTATATTTTCCCACACTGATCCATAGGTAATTCCATTATGTTCTGTAAACAATGAAAGGCTTGGCTTGACAACCTCCCTTTCTCATTCAGCATGATCTGGTAGTAATCAGGGAGGACTCAGTATTCACATCAGAAAGTTTATACTCTCGGTGAAAGAAGTTTTCTGTTTCAAGAATGTCACCTCTATGTTTCGAATGTTTACATTTTTACTTACAGATGTAGTCATGAGAAAATACAACACTTAGTGTATGATTTAATGACGTGGTTTTTTCAGACCCTGCAGAGTATCTTGTCAGCCATCTAGAACCGCATGTTCAGCAGCTGAGCTCCAGGAATTTTTAATTAACTTAATCTTCTTCTTTTCTTCAGGACAATAAATTATGATGCACACAAATGAGAGATCTTGCACTATATCCTGAAAGGTAATACATAGAAAGCCAGTGTGAAAAATTAATAGTTCTTTTTATCATCTTAAGCAGCTCTGATCTTTGTCACATTCTAATATTTATCAAATACAGAGATAAAGAAATTGTTGTTGCTGTGTGCTGTCGAGTCAGTTATGACTCACCAACAACCCTATAGGAGAGAGTAGAACTGTCCCACAGGGTTTCCAAGGCTGTAAATCTTTGCTGGAGCAGACTGCCACCTTTCGCCTGCAGAGCGGCTGGTGGGTTTGAACCATCAACCTTTCGGTTAGCAGCTGAGTGCTTAACCCCTGTGCCACCAGAGCTCCTGTAAAGAAATTAGTAACCTTAAATGTCTGACAAGAAGATGAAATTCTCAACTGACCTTCAAACGAGAGGCTGTGTAGGCACTATATGCTGCTCGTTCACAGTCATACTTTGATGTAGGGACCGCACATTGTGCACTCAGAAAATGTTCCTAAGTGATGAAAATGTCAGTTAAGTAGTTAAATGTTATAATTTTAAAAGGAACCAAATAAAAAATGTCCCACAAATTAGTAAGAATTCCACAGCAAGTGATATCTTGAGGTGTTTTGTAATAGGTAGAAAAGAAAGCCCATGAAGTTATGGACAGTTACCTATGTTAATTTAATAGGTGCAATAGTTTTCCTCTAATTTAACTTGCAGATTTTCATTATTATTTTATGTAACTTTCAATCCACCACAACTGTCAGCTGCCGTCAATTCTGACTCACGGTAACCCCGTGTGTGTGTCAGAGTAGAAATGTGCAACATAGAGTTTTCAATGGCTGATTTTTCAGAAATAGGTGGCCAGGCCTTTCTTCCAAGGCACCTTTGGGCAGACTCGAACCTCAAACCTTTCGGTTAGCAGCTGAATGTGTTAACCATTTGCACCAACTAGGGACTCCATAACTTTCAATAGTCTTTCCCTAAATATATAATTTATAGTATTTCTGATTATCTTTAGATTGAGGGCAGTGGTGATTCAGTTGTAGAATTATTGCCTTCCATGTGGGACACCCAGGTTCAATTCCTGGCCAGTGTACCCCCTGTGCAGCTACCCCCTGTCTGTCAGCGGAGGCTTACATGTGACTATGATGCTGAACAGGTTTCAGTGAAGCTTATAGACTAAAACAGACTAGGAAGAAAGGCCTGGCGATCATAAAATCAGCCAATGAAAAGTCTTTGGATCATAATGGCTCAGTCCCATTGTGTATGGGGTTGCCATGAGTTGAGGGCCAACTCAACAGCAGCTAACAGCAGAATCTTTAGAGTATCTGTAGTGCATAAATAAATGCAGGACTCATCACACTTAGAATTCTATGAGTATATTTACTTCATTAGGGAAAGAATAATTATTTTAGGAAGTTACCTGAAAGAGATATTTATACTGTTTAAGACTCAGGAATTTATTGATTTAGCAACTCATGCATGAGAGTTACACCTATGAAGTACAACTTCTGATACATTACTACTTTGTTTTCCAAGTTTGAAGCAATTTTGAATGAACCAAAAACATATTCTGATTTGAAGAAAAATATTAATTACAGTAATAACAACAATGATACGTTAGTATCTTCTTTGTTCCAGGCTGTGTATTAGATACTTAACAAACACATATATATCAATTCATCCTTATAACAATCTTATGAGGCTTATATTATTGTCTCCATTTGATGTATGGGGAACGCAGGGACAGAACATGTAGGGAACTTGGTTCAACATAATATTTAACCAAAAAACTAACCCCTTTGCCATGGAATCGAGTCCAAGAGTAGAACTGTCCCACAGGGCTTCGAAGGAGCAACTGGTGGATTTGAACTGCTGACCTTTTGGTCAGCAGCGGAACACTTAGCCACTGCATCACCAAGGCCCTTAACAATACTTAGTGCTGTTCAAACCCTAGCTTATCTGACTCCAGAGGTCGTGGTATTGCCACAGTTATTCTTTACTGCTTTCCCCACTCACATGTCACACCTTTTCTTCAGAATACCTATCACAGCCTCTGACCCTGCTTGGAAAGCATTTCGCCATTGCTTTACTCTGACATCTGAGTGCAATTTCTTACACTTTTTTTTTTTTTTTAATGTATGTATGCATACAGGTACATACGTATATATGTATTTACTTCTAAATGAACTGTAGAGAGGCTGACTGAGCTTGGCCATTACTGTCGAGTCACAGAAAAGCTAAGTTGTCTGAAATCAAGAGTACTACTTTAACTATAAGGAGCTCTGGTGGCCCAACAGTTAATGGTGGTTAAGTGTTCGGCTGCTAACAAAAGGTTGGAAGTTCAAACCCACCCAGCAACTCCCTCCGTGGGAGAAAAGACCTGGTGGTCTGCTTCTGTAAAGATTGCAGCCTAGAAAACCCTGTGGGGCAGGTCTACCATGTCACATGGTATGTCTACTCTGTCATTATGAATTGCAATCGATTTCTCGACACCCTACAACTTTGTCCCAACTCTATATAATAAATACCTCCTTAAGCCCCACAGGCTTTAGGTGATGTAGACACTTGTTTAGTTAAAAGGAAAAGTAATGTTTCTGAAACAAATACATCATGACAGTTAAGAAGTTAAAATTTAGAATTTCAAGAGAAAAATTGTCTCTTGAACCCTAACGGCCAGTATTATGGAAGGAACTGAAACGTGTATGATTTCAGTTATGTATGTACAAGGATGCCTCGCTTAATGTCCCTGGTACGTTCTGTGAAATAGGATGTTAAGCCATTCGGACGTTTTGGGAATACCATGTTATATACAGGAGAGAGGCGTGCAGGACAGTCACCGGGTGGGCTCGGGCCCTGTGCTGCCGCCCGCTGCACCGAGGGATTGCGTGAAAAATGGCTCTGCGGTCTCGGGTCCAGCTTGGTTGTCGGCCAGGTTCCGAGAGCCTCGCCCAGCCCTCGCCTGCCCACAGTGGCCTGCACTTCCCGGCTGCTCCCTTCCCTCCCTTCGTCCCTGCCTGCCTTCCCTACCCCCCAATGGGCTTTTAACTCTTCCAGCCCCACCCAGCCCTCCTCCACCCACACCTCAGCCTCTGCCAGCTCCCCCTGCCACCTTTCCTGCTCCTCCTCCCACCACCGCTGCAGCCTGGACCGATTGGCAGTTGCCACGGCATGAGGAGCCGCAGTCTCGGGCACAGGTGTGACGTGCAGGACGCCCTGGCCAAGCGGGGGCAGCGGCCTCACGGGCCATCCCCTTCGGTGGCTCTGGCGGTATCTGCACAGCCCCTGCCTGCGGCATCGAGATAGGACAGGCAGTCACAGATGGGCATTGGGACCACCTCCCCTACCACCCCAGGGCCGGGGTAGACGCAAGACCCGGAGAGCTGGTGAGAGAGGCAGACAGGATCTACGATACTTAGAAAGTACGTCTGCTACGTCCTATTCTCTGATCAGTATTTCTGAACTCTCTTATGACCTTATGGGAACATGGACATATATGCAATCAGACAATGCCTAAATGGACATTAATTACATACCTGTGTAAACATATTCCCCAGTGTCCTGAAAATTCTATACTAAGTACTCTCAAGGTGTACGTCATACGGAACATAGGAAAAACACAAAAGGATCCTTATTGCTGAAAGCTTAGTATTCGGTGAAAATAAGACAACTAGTACATGACACCAAGAAAATAATGTCGTATACATATTGGTAGTTTTCTCACACAGCCCTTACCCTTGTAAGAACACATATGTAGTGGCTGATAGATACCGATGCCCAACAAGTCAGCAATGCACATCCAGCTGGTCAGGGAATGGTAGACCGTCCGCAAGGAAATTGGTGGGGACAAAACAACGGTCTGGCTGGACTTCCCCAGACAGTGGTTTTTCCCATCTGTTTCAAAAATGAGGATCCTTTTCGCCTTGGTGGTGGTGTTAATAAAATTAGTAAATAAGTTCTAATAATGAATCATTTCTGTCATTTACTAGTGACACTTGTCCTCTAAAAAACCTATACACACACATATATGTAATATGTTTTATATGTATACATTTGCTTATTAATATGTATGTTTGTATGAATATATTTATATATTCAAGCTAATCTCCCATGGACATAAAATAGAAATATTTTTAGTAGAGAAGGACTAAGTGAACATAACATGGGTTTTGACATCTTTACATTCTTGTGCTGTTTTAGAGTTAGGACAGTTGTTTTCATTGCTTACAGCCGTGTTGTTTGGTGTTTCCAATGTTCTCATCTAATATGTTTCAAACGGCCCCTTCTTCCTTCTCGTCATCTGGATCTCATCTCCATGCATGCAGGATTGTCACTCACTTGGCTCTCCATCTGCACGAAGTTGTTAAGGGGTCTTAAGGATGATTTGCTTAAAATTTCAAGCATTTCAAGAGGGACTATGGTCATTTAAAAATAGAATTATGTTTCTTTAGAAATGCCCTATACGAGTTAGTTGTCACTGTTAGTGGTTTTATTAGCTATTTTCGAGGATTTGTATAATTATATTTTGACAAATAATTTTTGCAAATGGCTTCTGAGTTCAAACAACGCCTGGTTGGGTGGGTGGCCAAGTGTGGCTCTGTGAACCAAATTGAGCTCTGCCCGGCATGGCTCTCCTGTGAATTCAGCTCTTCATGGAGAACTGTGTTAGTGAAAACAACTTCCCATTAAAAAAAAATTTAAACCCAACAAACACGCATCCCAGCTGAGCTTAGACAGCACTTTATTTAAGAGCTGGGAACAACTGAGGTGATAGAAAAGGTTTACAATCGACACAGATGGGGCAGGTTTTTACATTTGGGGATTGGAGGATGTCTGTGAAATTTTCATCACAATTCTATTTAAAATTTGTAATGACATGGCATTAACTTCGTACATACGTTACTTGGTATTTTGTTTTTAGACATTGTTGAAAATGTTATGGGTCAAGAAAGAAACAAGCCTAGATAAACTAATTTTCCTTTTACTAATGAATTGACCTTGCTGATTCAGTACAATAGCAGCTAGAACCTACTATGTGGTTATTAAGTAGCTGAATAGTGAAAGTAAACTTAGGTCATTTATTTTTGTTTTCAAAATAGCCTGTCCACCAAGGCTCATGAAACTTCATGAGAGCAAACTTGGAAACATTGGCTGGAAACCCAGATTAAGATTTTAACCAGAAGGAAAAACCACAATCCTCTTGGACAACTAAACATGACTTTTCCGTGACATTCCAATGAGTTAAAACGCTGATGCGATTTAAACATCTTAGCAATTATAAAACACTTCCACTTATCATTTCCTTTAATTTTTATGTTATTAAAATTTTAGTTTTATGAGGTTTTAATTCATTTAATTATTTTTACATTTACCTCCTTATCTCTAAATAATAAATTTTGTTATTTCTTGATTTTTCAGTTATAGATGTTATTGTCTTCCCAATAGGGAAGGGGGTTCACCCTTGTTTTACTTGTGTCCCTGGGTGGTATAAACGATTAACACATTCAGCTGCTAACCAAAATGCTGGAGGCTGGAATCCACCCAGGGGCGCCTCAGAAAAAAGCCTGGTGATCTGCTTCTAAAAAATCAGCCACTGAAAACCCTCTGGAGCACAGTTCTACTTGCCACTCATGGGGTTGCCGTGAATTGGAATCAACACAATGACAACTGTTTGTTTGTTTGCTTTTTCTCCTTTACTTGCCTCCACCACACATATCTACCCTCCTTCCCTCCATACTCCTATTCTCCATCTGTCTGCCTCTTCGACTTCCTGCCTGTCTGTCTTTCTATCTCCTTTTCCACCTTCCTCTCCCGTTTTCCATGCATCTATGTTCCTTCTTCCTTTCTCCCTCTATCTGTATCTATTTTTCTATCTTTCCATCCATTTATTTCTCTGTATGTATCAATTTTTCTACCTATCTATAATTTTAAATACATATACACTACTTTGGATTTATCAAAGATTATTGTTTATTGATCATGACTATGTAAACTCTACTCAGGACTGAGGTATGCACTATCCTGTGATTCCATTCCCTCTCCCGTATAACATGTATTCCCGGGAATTAATAATTGTCTTTGTTTAGTCATTTGGTTAATATAGATTAACGAAAACTCATTGCCATTGAGTTGATTCCAACTCATAGCAACCCTATAGGACAGAGTAGAACTGCCCCATAGGGTTTCCAAAGCTGTAAATTTTTACAAAGCAGACTGCCACATCTTTCATGGAGCAGCTGGTGAGTTGGAACCACCAACCTTTCTGTTAGCAGCTGAGCACTTTAATTAACCAGTGTGCCACCAGGGCTTCTTAATTTTATACATGCTCATCATTATCCAAACCCTTATACATATCCTCTCTCAATATGGTGAGTACATCAGAAAAAAAAAAAAAAAAAAAATCAGGCACTCTATCCGTTTCATCACCTGGGGGGATCTGTCTGCTTCTATCTGGAAGGTAACTAACTAGCCTCTTTCTTTAGAAGGTATGTATTCTTTCTGCATTTTTTCAGACTTGGAGCTTCTGACAAAAATCTAGATAATAGGTTTACAATTTAAAATATTGTTAACATTTGTTGGCTTATTTTCTCTCTCTCTCTCTAGGCTGTAAGCTCCATGAGGACAGGGACTATGTCTTGGCCTTGGTCCAGAGTAGTGGCTCAAAAATATACATGGAACAGAATGTAATATATGCAGAGCATCATAACTCCTTGAAGCAATATTATCTCAAAAGCTCTACTTCAGAGAAAAAGTGTTCTCTTTTTTTGAGATAGCTAGAAGGCCGTTGGGGTTGTGGTTCAATATTAAGGTCAGTTTCTCATAAAGATATATTTAAATCTCACCCTTTTAAAAGGTAAACAATATCTCCAACTTTTTTGGAAGGGAGTCCTGCTATCTTCAAAAATCTCAGTTCGTGTAGTCAGAGGACCTTGATAATATTAATTTCAAGGGCAAAGGACCTGACCAATATTTAGATACTTCCTTTCTTCCTTAGTCCAAATAGCTAAAAATACATTTACTAGTTGGGTGATCTAGGGCAAATTACTTTAACTTTCTATGTCTCAGTTTACTCATATGTAAAATGGAAATAATAGTAGTGCCTATCTCAAAGGTTGATGTGAAGATTAAAAGAGTTAATATATGTAAAAGCCATAAAATCAAACCTGTTGCCATCAAGTCAATTCTGACTCTCAGTGACCCTATAGGACAGAGTAGAACTGTCCCAAAGGGTTTCCAAAGGTTGGCTGATGGATTTGAACTGCTGACCTTTTGGTTGACAGCCGTAGCACTTAACCACTGTCCCACCGGGGCTCCAATATACCTAAAGTACGTAGAAATGTACTTGAAGCAAATGCTTCCAGATAACTAATTACCACAGGGATACAATGAACCATCAGGCATCTGTTCTTTCCCTGGGATGCTTGGAGAACATACATGCAATTGTAGTAAATGTAATAATAAATTACGTCATGTGGTAAAAGCAATCACATTCATCTTAGATGATAAAGTACAGCAATATCCCATAAGAAGTTTTCTACTGTTGGGGCTGTGGCAGAACTTCTGGTTGCCTATCCAGCATCAATTTTTCCACTTTCCAGCTTCTTACTTTCTAGCAGAATCCAATTTTGTTCAGGTATCTCTTTTCCACAAAGCCATGTGCTTCATGAGAAACTGTTCCTATCCCCAGCTCCAGGGAAGGTACCCTGATTTGGCTATGTAAATAACAAAAAACTTCATGTCTGTCCTTTTGCCAAAGGTTGGTTTAGAAACAGTCATTGAACCAAGTTTGGGCAATACCATATGAGAGGAAGTCATCTGCAGACCTTTAGGAAAGGTTTCTCACTTATAAGAAAGACCCAGAAATGAAGATGGTTTCCCTTCTTTCTCTTGAGGATGTGTCTGAACATGATGCCTGGAACTGCTGAGGCCATCACTAGGTCATACAGGAGTCTAGAGCAAAGCCAGCCCTCTTGTGATGGTAGTGCCAAGGGATGGAATGAATATGGGTTCCTCATGGCATAGTTGTCCTGTGGATGGCATCAGGCTTAGAGCCTACCCAGCCTTTGGACTTGTTAATGTCAAGCAATACATTTACTTCTTAAGCCAATTTGAGTCTGTGTTTTCTATTACATGCTGATCGAAAGAGTCCAAACTGATACCATGTCCTTTTCAAAACAGACATTAAAGAGTAAGTTATTATTTAGTTAAACATGTACTGCTTTCATTTAAGAAAATCATAGGATGGAGAAAGTGTGAAATAATAATATCCCCTCCTTTTTTCTGCAAGGTGTCAAAATCCAAGGATTATTTTTTAATGTCATTCTTCAACCAGTTATTTTCATTGCTGAGTCCTATACAATCTAAAAACGTTCCTGCAGCGCTTCCCAAAGCCATGTTGCACAGCAAACATTCCCGTTTAACATATAGGTTTTTTTCTAACTGGGACACATTAAATTTAAGAAAAGAAGGCTGTTCAAAGTGCAAGACTACAAAATTCTCAACACTATAACTGACTAAAAATGAGCAAAAAGATGCAAAAATAGCATTGCGAATGTTAGTACTTAAAGATAGGAGTAAGCCTAAGTTCTTTTCACAAACTAAGAAATATTATCCAGGAAAAATATAGTTTAGGTCTAAGTCAAGACAGACTCGAGGATCAACACCAAACTCCTGTTTTTGAAAGAGTAAGGCATAGTAGAAAGAAGCAAGTTAAGGTAATTTTGAAAAGGCACCTGACACACTCTGATGTCCTCTACTGGCACATGGATCTGTAACCAAATGAGGGTTCTTGTCCTGTCCTATTAGCTGATGGAACTAAGATGGACACCACACCAGCAGCCGCAAGGGAAACAGAAAGTGGAAATTTATTGTATGCAAAAACAAAGAGCAACTGGGACCTAGAAGCCGAAAGACCACGCTATCACATCCCCAGGGAAGCTTGGTGCTTTTATGCCCTCCAGTCGTCAGGAGGTGGGCTTGGCACCCAAAATCTGGCACCCCGATCCCTCCCATGCCCATATTTGGAGATCTAGGTACTGAGTCATTTGTAAAGGAAGGGAATTTTCGCTTTACAAACGGACTCAGATGCGGCTGTATGCCAGAGAACATCTTCTTCTCTGGGGAAGTTCAGGTCTGGGCTCAAGTTCAGGGCCATGGCTCTTCAGGTCCCATGCATGGGGCACAGATCTCTGCTCATCCATGGGATTTCAGCACGAAATTCAAACCATGGTTAGGGCCCACAGTGTGGTCAGGGCAAGCTGCAGTTAGAAACCTTGACTTTGTGTGCTGCAAGGGGGGTGGGGGGAACTGAGGCAGAGTGGGTGAGGCCTCCATGGCAGCTTCAGATCCACCACTAGAATGTAAGCTCCTTGAGGGCAGGAATTCTCGTGTGCATTGTTCACCACCATATCCCAGCACTTACAATAATGCTTGATGAATACTCACTGAATTAACAAATACATATATACTGTAAACTTTGTGGAATTCAGCTCATGAATAGGGGTGTGAACAAGTTTAGAAAGAACAGATGCAATTTTCTCCACATATCGTTCATTCGGCAAGAAGATGGAAGAGTTGATAAAAGCTTCAAATAAGAAATTGATATTGTGAGTAACGTCAGAGAACTTTGTACATGCATGGCTTCTTCCTAATGGAGATGCGGTCGTGTAACATAGTTCTGACCAGTGAGAAGGAGGTGGAAGACAGGTGGGAGATTTCTGAAAAAGATGGTACTTCCCCAAAAAAGACACAAGAAAGTGAGACCTTTCTTGTGCCACTCCTTCCTTTCTTCTTTTACTGAATGATGTGGTGTGAGGAAGCATTACCCAGAGCTCTGGCAGTCACCTTATGACCTTAAGACAACAAGTGTAAGGGAAAAGGACAACATGCTGGGGATGGCAGGGTGAACAGATAGAAAAGTCTGGGTCTTCAATGACATCATCGGCAATTTGTAAAATATGGAAGCATCTCCCGCCAGACTTTTCTATGTGAGATAAGTAACTGCTTTTACTGTTTAAATAGGATCAGGATTTCTGTTACCTAAAGCCATAGCATCCTGTACTGATGCAATAGCTTAATATGTCTCAGTAAAGTCAGAAGGCATTACACTATTTTACATAATCTCTCATTCAATTTAAGAAATTCATGAAACAGAAACATTCAGTTGACCTGTGAGAAAAAGATTTTTTTTTAAAGTCCGGAATAAGGCTATGTCAATGAATAATGGGCATTTAAAAAGAGGGAGATATGTAAGAAACATTTGAGAAATAGATTTAACAGAATTTGGAGATGAGATTTGGGAAGGTAAAATAAAAAAATAAAGGGGTGAATAAAAGACGATTGTATTATTGCTTATTTGTGGGAAGACAGCTGCACTCTTGGCTATAATAAAAATTAATGTTAGGAATAGAAGCAAGATTAGGAGAAAAGCTGATCGGGCCACTATACCCTGGAGGTGGTGTTCATGGGATGATGTTGGTGAGAATATAGACATCTAATAAGTCACTGAAAAATTTGGTCTGGTGTTCAGAAGTAAGATTAGTGTTTGTTTGCAGATTTGTGAGTCTGCACATAGAAGGGGGTGCTTGCCAATTCTTGTGGAGTACATGTTCCCACCACTGCTAATTTCAAGCTATCAATGATTTAACAACCAGCTTTCAAAATTCCTGAAATTGTTATACTTGGGAGGCAGTGAGAGCTGATCCAAAAGACCTTGGGGCTAGGATGATCCCGATTATTGTCTTAGAATTGGATCAACATATAGATAAATATACATGTCTATTTGTATGTACCTACTAGAAAAAAAAATGTATTTTTTTATGTATATGTTTGTATATTTTATATTTGTATTCTATAAATACATGTATTACTATAACCCCAAAATTAATATATTACTAAATATACCAAAAACCCACTGCTGTCGAGTTGTTCTGACTCATAGCGACCTTATAGGACAGAGTAGAACTGCCCCATAGAGTTTCCAAGGAGCACCTGGTGAATCTGAACTGCTGGTCTCTTGGTTAGCAGCCGTAGCACTTAGCCACTACGCCACCAGGGTTTTGGCAGAATGGATAACGCGTCTGACTACGGATCAGAAGATTCCAGTTTCAACTCCTGGCTGGCTCGGTCTGTGCAGTTCCACTAAATATGTATATATATATGTTTGTGCTCATGAGGAACCTGTACATAGACCAAGAGGCAGTCATTTGGACAGAAAAAAGGGATACTGTGTGGTTTAAAACCAGGAAAGGTGTGCGTTAGGGTTGTATCTTTTCACAATACTTATTTGACCTGTATGCTGAGCAAATAATCCAAGAAGCTGGACTATATGAAGAAGAATGGGGCATCAGGATTGGAGTAAGACTCATTAACAACCTGCGTTGTGCAGATGACACAACCTTAGTTGCTGAAAGCAAAGAGGACTTGGAGCACTTACTGATGAAGATCAAGGACTTTGATACCAATTACACCTCAACATAAAGAAAACAAAATATTCACAAATGACCCATAAACAGCAGCATGATAAACAGAGAAAAGATTGAAGTAGTCAAGGATTTCATTCTACTTGGATCCACAATCAACACCCATGGAAGCAGCAGGCAGGAAATCAAAAGACATATTGCATTGGCCAAATCTGCTGCAAAATACCTCTTTAATTGTTATAAAGCGAAGATGTCACTTTGAGGACTAAGGTGCACCTGACTCAAGCCATAACATTTTTCAGTCACCTCATATGCATGCAAAAGATGGACAATGAATAAGAAAGACTGAAGAAGAATTGATATCTTTGAATTACGGTGTTGGCAAAGAATATTGAATGTACCATGGACTGCCAGAAGAACAAACAAATCTGTCTTGGAAGAAGTACAGCCAGAATGCTCCTCAGAAGCCAGGATGGAGAGACCTTGTCTCATGTACATTGAACATGTGATCAGGAGGGACCAGTCCGTGGAGAAGGACATCATGCTTGGTAAGGCAGAGGGTCAGTGAAAAAGAGGAAAACTCTGAACAAGATGGCTTGACACAGTGGCTGCAACAGTGGGCTTAAACAAACAACAATTGTGAGGATGGTGCAGAACTGGGCAGTGTTTTGTTCTGTTGTACACAGAGTTGCTATAAGTTGGAACTGACTTGATGGCACCAAACAACAACAACAAAAATATATAAATATAGTTGTGAATGTGTGCATACGTATATAAACCAAAATCAAACCTGTTGTCGTCGAGTTGATTCTAACCATAAATATATTCCCTAGCTCTTTCCACTGAGAGGGCCTGCGAACTGCAAAACACCCAACAGAATGAATCTACTTTGTGGCCAGATCTTGGTTTCTAAATTTTATGTTCCACTAAAAGGAACCAGGAGTCCTTGGAGAAATGGCTGACTCAGGGGTTAGGTTAAGAAATGTACAAGATGATCCTGGTACATCTTTTTGAACCACACAGTCCTGCAGTGCTCAAAAGTGAAGGAGACACGTGGAAAGGACATCCAAGCCAACTCGAAGAAGACTCAGCTGGCAAATTCTGGGGCAATTTCAGCATCCAAAAAAAAGCGACAGTGACGTATTAGAATTCATTGAATAGAAAGGAAATGACGAGTTGATTCTGATACAAGTAAATGAACTAATTAAAAGTTCCATGAGGAATGAGATACTGGCATAGTCTCAAATTTCCTCCTCACAAAATATTTAGTAGCAAAAGGGAAAAAATAACATTGTGGTGGATAATCCTGGCAGAGAACATATTCATAAAGTGATCAAAATGAGTATCTCCAGTAATGGGAGAAATCGAAACCATGAGCCACCTGAGAGGATACAATGAGAAGTACACATTGTCACTTGTATGCTACTTCTGCACAAGACGAATTAACCCAGATATCATCAGAAGGAAGCACCAGACAAACCCAGTTGACAAAAATAACTGGCTTAAATTCTCCAAGAGTACCAAGGTCATAAAAGTCAAGGAAGAACCGAAGAGCTGCTCCAAACTGAAGCAACTAAAGAGACCTGAAAACTGAATACGATCTGTGATCGTGCTCTAGATTCTTTTGTTACGAAAGAGATAATTAAGCAATTGCTGAGACTCGAGTAGGGTATAATAATTAGATTATCAGTAATGTGTTATGTTGAATTTCTTCATTATTTTGGTTTTGTAGGATAAAGTACCTCTTTGTAGGAAGTACACACTAAAGTATTCAGGGGCTCTGGGGCATTTTTTTGGAAAAAAAAGGTTCTTTGTATGATACCTGCAACTTTTTTTAATGTAAGTTTGAAATTGTTCTACAAAAAATGCATTCCTGGAGAACTCCCTGAGACTATTGCCCTGAGATACGCTTTAAACCTGGATCCAAAACTATTCCATGATGTCATCTTCTAGCTAAATATCAGATTGGCTCATAAAATGAATAATATCAACTGTGAATACTGTGCTTCTTTAAAAAATTATCTGTTTGAGACCAAACAAACGGTCAACACTTACCCTAAAGCAAAAACAAGAAGGCAAGGGGACTGGGAAACTAGATTACTGGAAGTCGAACAAGTAGAATGGAAATAATGAGAAAGTTGACACACTGTGTAAAATGTAACCAATATCACTGGACGAATTGTATATAAATTGTTAAATGGGAACCTAATTTGCTGTGTAAACGTTCACTAAAAATATAATAAAATATTAAAAAAAAATTCACTGGTACTATCTACTGCCCAGAAGATACTAAATTAGTTTTGCAAACCAACTACTCCATTAAATGTAATATTTTAACTTAATGATATTATTATTTATATCACAAAATTTTTCCCTAGTTAATTCATATTCCTCTTTATATTTTCCCTTATACCAAACATCTAAATAGTTTGGAAGTCAATTGGCCTATTATTTGAATACGGAAAATGAGGCAAAAATAATTCGGTATTAAAGATTCACTAATAAATAAGTTCACCACCCACCTGTCAGTTTGTGGCACTGTGGTGGCTTGCATGTTGCTATGATGCTGGATGCTATGCTACTCAAACACCAGCAGGGTCACCCACGGTGGACAGGTTTCAGTGGAGCTTCCAGACTAAGATGAGCTAGGAAGAAGGGTCTGGCAATTGATTTCTGAAAATTAGCCAGTGAAAACTCTATGAATAGCAACAGGATATTGTCCAATATAGTGCTGAAAGATGAGCCCCTTAGACCACAAGGCACTCAAAATGTGACTGGGGAAGAGTCGATGAGGTGGGTTGACACAGTAGCCAAAACAATGGACTCAATCTCACCAGTGATCATGGTGGCACAGGACTGGGCCATGTTTCATTCGTTCTACACAAGGTTGCTATGAGTCAGAGCTAACTGAACAGAATCTAACTTCAGTAAAGAACTAATCCTTGAACATCTAGGACCTGCAAGGTACTGCGCGAAATGCCACTATATGCATCTCGGAGCTGACAGCAACAAAGCTAGACCAGAATATCAGCTCATCCAATACTCACTGTGTGGTTCCTCACTACTTGTTACTGTGCCCGTTGCACATCAGCTGCCGACACGCACTGATGGTGGCTGCTTGGAGTGCTGCGGTGAGAACCTACCTGCCTTCTAAGGCAAGAGTGCCTTGTAGGCATATTCGGTGATCAATACCTGCTTGGGGGGGGGGGTGTGGAGCAGAATGCCTGCTGTACCTTTACCAACATTTTGACTAGAAAATACTGTCTTTCTAAAAAATTAAGTTCAATCTTAAGGGAAACTAAAGCCTAAGACAGAGTTAGGATCACATCTCTGGATTCTTATGAAATAAATTCAAAAGGACATCTAAAGAAATCAAATAGTTGAAGAAGCTGGCAAGGGACAATAATTGTGTTATTGCCCATTTACTGCACATCTGTCATATGACAATCAGTGTACTAGACACCTAGCAGGACAAAAAGATCCCCCTTGCCCTTGAGTTCAAAACTTGGCATGGAAGGTGGACCAACATGGAAATCATAAATGCAAAATCAGAATAACTTATTCTGCCAGAAATTCTGGGCAAGGCGGTGGGCCACTTAAATCTACGTCTTAAACATTAAGAGTCTGTCAGTTGAAGGAGAGAGCATTCCACATGGAGGCAACAATAAGCTCAAGGCAAAGTCATGAAAGGATTTGGCAGGTTGGGAATTTGGTGTGGTAGAAGCATTGGGGGATGTATATGTGTGTGTGTGTGTGTGTGTGTTTGCCTATGCACCAGCACTGTGGCAAGTGAGAAAAAAGGGGCAGGAGATGAAGCTGAAATAGTAGATAAGGAGCGGATTGTGAAGGGATTGACTGCTTAGCTAAATGACTTGAATTTTATCATGGAGACAGTGGGGAACCTGTGGAGGTTATTAGGGAGTAGGAGAGGGCAATCACTCCATTGGCACACTAGAGAATAGACTGAAGAGAAGAGACAGGCTTGAGGAGGGGAGCTTCATCTGAAAGCACGGTGAGACCAGAACTGAGGCAGAGACAATGAAGATGATTTAGAGGCCAAAATGGAAAGTTCCTTCTTTGGTAGAGTATCAGAAGGACTTGCATGATGAAAAGACAGAGAGGGGGAAGAGTGAAAGTTGACACAGAGAGATTACTATGTGGAAAACAAAACAAAAACCAAACCCATTGCCATTGAGTTGATTCTGACTCATAGTGACCCTATAGGACAGAGTAGAACTGCCCCATAGGCTTTCCAAGGAGCAGCTGGTGGATTTGAACTGCCGACTTTTTGGTTAGCAGCCGAATGCCTAATCACAGCACCAGCAGGGCTCTGACTATGTGGAGTGAAAGTCATTTAAAGCAGATTTAAAAAGGAGAAGCAGTTTTGGTGGTGAACAGCAGAAACAACAGAAGACCTCAACCACTGTGCTAGGTACTTCACATTTAATCTCACAAGAAATCCATTTTACAGATGAGGATACGGAAACTTCGAAATACAGGGTTTTTTTTTTTTTTTTAATCCAAATAATGCGTTTGGTAAGTGTGAAAATTATTCCTTGTTTTGAACATGTGAAATGGCTATCAGACAATGAGGTGGTAGGTTCAGCAACCATTAAGAAACATGGATTTGAAGCTAAGATGAGAGCTTGGCTCAAGAGGTATAGAATATGGAGCCATTAGTCTGAAGCCATGTGTGTTAGTTAGGATTCTCCAGAGATACAGAAGCAATAGAATATATCTATCATTGAGTCGGAATAGATTCTATGGTAACTAACAACAACGACAAAATCTAACTTTGTGTGTCTGCCTGTCTACCTATCTACCTACCTACCTACCAGTCTATCCATCCATCCATCCATTCACCCATCCACCCACCCACCTTTCTAGCTGACTAGTTGGCTGGCTAGCTATTAAGATATTGTTTTATTTTAAGAAATGGATTCACATGGTTGTGGTGGCTGGCAAAGTCCAAAATCCATAGGTTAGACTGAGGGCTGGAAACTCCAGCAGGATATCTATGTAACAGTCTTGAGGCAAAATTACTTTCATCTGGAAACTTGTTTTTGCTCACTGATTGGAGGAAACCCACCCACATTATGGAAGGTAATCTCCTTTTCTTAGAGTCAACTGATTGTAAATGTTAATCACATGTACAAAATACCTTCACAGCAATATCTAGACTAGTGTTTGGCCAAATAACTGGGCATCATAGCCTAGCCAAGGTGACACATAAAAATTAACCATCACATGGTGGAAGTGCAGAAGATCACCCAGGGAGACAGTAAAAGAAAACAATAGATTCAAAAGGAGCCTTAGCATTAAAAGATCAACAGGGAAGTCGTCATTGAGAGACAGGGAAGTAACAGCCCAGAGATATGAGAAAAATCAGAATGGAAGGCCCAATTTTTGAGAATCTGGGCTTAATCAAAGTGTCAAATCCTATAAATACATAAAATAAGATAAGGACTGGGACAGGCCACAAGATTCAGAAATTAGAACTCTGAAAGAAATGGTAATTTTTTAAATACTCTTGAATTAATAAATCTCTTCCAGGACTGTAAAAATTAGGTTGAGCCTGCCATTACATTGAGGCAGATGGAGAGACCAATACATTCCTTTAGAAAAACAGAGAAATGGAATCAAAAATAGCAAGAATATAAAATGGCTACCAAGTAAAGGAACTAGCTCTGAGTCTAGAGCATTAGAATTTTATGTGGATTTTTAGCTATACTTTCTGAACACTACCATCAAAGCCACATAGCGCATGGAACAGAGCACAAGAGAGGAGAGTTCTGTTTTAGCCCTGCTTACTCAGGACCAGGAAAACACCACTTAATTTCTTCGGATCTCAGTTTCCATGTGTGTAAAACGACAATCTCTGAATTCCTGTCCACCAAAAAAACTATTTGATTTAATGGCAGAACTAAGACAATGTTAACCAGCTGCCCTAAAGCACTCTTGCAACTATTTCACAGGACGATTAAGAAGCCTAAAACAAAAAAAAAAACTGCATCTCAGCTACTATTTGAAATCGATAAATTTTCCATTTGCCATTTAAGAACCCTGCCTTTAGACTTAACAGGAGATTTATTGCTGTTGAAATCAAATTTCTAAAGAGAACCATTTATTTGCTTCTGCCAGTTGCATGCCATGAACTTTGGTTTTAACACGTCTTTCTTTCTTGTTATGTGATAGAAACTCTGGCTTAATACTTAATGCCCAAGGGAAAGACTTCTGTCTTTCATAGACACCCCCACCCAATTTTTCAATTTCAATAATTTTATTGGCAAAGGAAAGCATACCAGAAGTTGCCAAAATTAATATGTCAAGTAACTAACATGTCAAGTGTATCTCCAATGTCAACTGGAGAAGCCAACAATGACTAGAAAAAAATGGGGCAGGAAAGAAAGGGGAGACAGAAAATGAAAACAATGTTTTTTAACTAAAGTAATACTATACCCTTAAGAGTGGGTAGTGAAATACCAAGAAACAGAACAATGGAGAATTAGTCACAACAACAAAAAATGAAGTTGTAAACAATTTTGAAATCGTCTCTAAAATGAATTTAAAATAAAACGTAAAGCATCAAGCTTTCTCACCACTTCTTAAAAAAAGAAAAAAAAAATCCCAGTGGCTCTGAACTAAACTGTTGGCAAAAACATAAATCTCTTACGGGCATTTTGCCCAAAATATGATCTCTTCAAAACAGGATATTAACTATTCATCATAGAACCATTAATTCTATTCCCAACATAAAAATCACACATGGCTTTCACAACCAATCCAAAACAAAAGGCCTAAATAATGTCATGAAAGTAAATGCCTTTGTATTTACTTCAATGGGTTGGAGAGGGATGCTGGTGAGGAGTGAGCCTCTTGGATCAGGTGGACACTTGAGACTATGTTGGCATCTCCTGCCTGGAGGGGAGATGAGAGGGTGGAGGGGGTTAGAAGCTGGCGAAATGGACACAAAAAGAGAGAGTGGAGGGAGAGAGTAATTGGGAGTCTGTAGCAAGGTGTATATGGGTTTTTGTGTGAGATACTGACTTGATTTATAAACTTTCACTTAAAGCACAATAAAAATTATTAAAAAAAATTTGAAGATAGCACGAAGAAAATATATTTTAAAATATTATACTTTTTTTATGAAAGTTCACTCAATGTTTCAAATAAAATTTCACACTAATTTTCTTAAGTATTAAAGTACTTACTTTACTGGAAGAGAAAGAATGAAGGCCTTGCTGACTGATTTACAAAATTTGAGGGAAGTCCATTGGAACCAGTAGAGAATATTTTGACCAAATTCTATGGTCAGTTGGGAAATAAATGGTCTTCCACTTTTTATTTCCTAGTAATGAGGAAGAATTAGGGAGGTGATTGTAGGCTGAGTACTGGGTAAGAGATCCAAAAGCCATTATCCAAATGGTGCCCTATTTGGTGCTTAGTTTCCTCCTGGTGAGAGGTCCTTGGTCAGACTTAGCCTCAAGTCCACTCTTCTGTTATATCCAGCACTGGACGGGCAGAAGGTTCTGCCCTCTTTCAGACACCAGTTACAGAGAGCCACACTTACACAGAGTGTGAAAGGAAGGAAATTTACAACTGGTATGAGCAGAAACTCGGCAAATCCTTAGAAAGTTGGCTGATCCACCTGGAAGATGAGGAGGGCAGTGTGTGTGACGTTTGTTAACAGCAGCAACTTGGCTGTCTACAGCTCAGCCCCTCTGTAGTCTATCCTACCAACCTTATATCCATTTGAAGATGACAGTAAAGACTCAGAGTCAGAATTTAGTTTGTTTGGTTTTGTGTTTTTTCTTTTTGGCAGTGCCACCTGCCTGCTATAAACAAGCTTTGACCTTCTCATTGACTAGTATTCAGGCTCCTACTGCCCTAAATTGGACTTGCAATGCTGGGGAGGTTGATGCATTGTAGAGCAACTGACCCCTAACAATCTAGATTCTTGCAAGCAGCCCCTATGCCGCCACTCAAAACCAAAATGTCATTTGCTTACTGCATAGAACCACTGGCCGTCTCCATGGCTCTGGGTCCATCCCTCCTCCTCTATTCTGACCTCAGTTGCTTTAAGGGGAAAGACGACCAGAGAGAGGACTGAGATCTTCCTGTTCCCAAGGGGGATCAAAGGCCACACGTTCCTTGAATACGCTGGAGAATGTCAGGGAGGGACCCTATGATACTGGCACCAAAGTGATCATCCTACTGGGTCACTTGGCATAAGGGTGTGTCCCAAACACAGCTGATGGGGTTTGGGCAGAGCTCAGAGTGGGGCAGGGAAGTTAACATGAACTGTGGGTGGAGCCCTTTGTGTTGATTCAATGTCCTGTGTTATGGCTTCCGCTGCTGACTGAATGCTCAATATTGATGTTTTGCATGTCTATATCGTGAACTCTTGTTCCAAAGGGGATTCTCCTTGTTGGGAAGACTTGGATGTAGAGAAAGTGCTAACACACATTTTTAATGATTTCTTTGAGCTACAAGTCTCTGTGACTGATGATTTTGCCATTTGGAGCCTCTGGCAAAGGGAAGTGGCCTCCACTGTGAGGCACCCCTTGGGGCTTGAACTTACAGCCTCCCTGACACAGCTACCAGTTATACCACTTTTAAAAGTGGCTATTAGTCTAATGTTGGGCTCTTATTGATATCGACCCCTGGAGGACTTGTGGCTTTCTGGCCTGATATTTCCATTTACAGATAGATCGACACAGACTCAATTATTAGTGAAAAGGTGGTCCAAAAAGTCTTGCTTGTCAAGTGGAAATGGCATATATTTAAACAAAAAAAAGAAAGAAAAAAACAGCTGGTCTGGCCCCAGTGGCATCTTGGCTCTACATGGAAAAGAAAAAAAATAAAAAGGCAGCTATTCCATCTACCACCTGAAGCAAAGCTGCTGGCTAAATGGGGTTCTTGATTCAGAGAGGTTCTCCACAATGTCTAGGCCATGTTCTCTGATGGTTTAGCTAAGCTGAAATCTGATAATGTCTACTGGGCAGCTACAACTGTTCAGCCTCTCAGCCAACTAGTCAGAACTGAAAATAGGAAAATAGAAGCAGTCACTTGGCTTAGTGGGCAAAACTCAAGGCCACTGTGGAAAATACTATCCTTGATGAACCTTGTTATATTTTTACTGACCCTTGGGTTGTTGCCATGGCTTGAGTATCTGGATGCCACTTATAAAACTACCTCCACCACCAGCTGCCACTGAATCAATTCCTACTCATGGTGACCCCATGTGTGTCGGAGTAGAACTGTGCTCCATAGAGTCTCAGTGTCTGATTTTTCAGAAGTAGATTGTCAGGCCTTTCTCCAATGGACCTCTGGGTAGACTCAAATCTCCAGCCTTTCAGTTAGCAGCCAGGCAAGTTAACTGTTTGCATCACCCAGGGACTCCTTGTAGAACTATAGACTAAACAGATTAAAAGCACCTCTTCTTTGTCCTGTAAACTGTGAAAACAGATTGGGGCTACTGATGGAACATTCTGGGTCACTCGTGTGAATGGACCTATTCTCTGATGAAGTTGACTGGAATCAAGCTGCTGAGTTAGCCTGCATTGCTCAGATTGCCACTGCTGTTTACTTGATACAGCATCATACTAGATATGGCAATATATCCACCATGATACTAGACACAAAGTAAAAGACTCTGTTTCTGATGCATCAAATCAAAACAAATCATTGCCATCTAGTCGGTTCCAACTCACAGTGCTACCTCTAAATGCCAGACTTTTGATTCTTGCTAAAAGTTGACTCATTTACCTCACAGTGAGGGAAGCCACCTAAGCATGGGTTATTGCCCATGCTCACTCCTGAAACATAAATAACATTTGACTTTTGACCCGTTCTCGGGGTTATAAGTGGTACCCCACTGTTACCGACACTTCTTCAGGTTGCGCATTTTCCAGTCTGATCAGCTTACTCTAGCCACACCATTGTGGTTCTTGAAAGTAATCTGTGTTGATTCTGGCTTTCTGGACCATTTGTAGTTCGGCAATGGTGTATGTACCTTTTATCACAAAAGCAACTCAACAATGGGCTGGCAGTCAAGGTATTTCATGGACCTTTTACATTCCTTACAATCCACAGGGATCTGGTGTTGTTGATGATCTGTCAATGAATGTAACTATCCCCAGGAAGATATTGTATCTTCTCAGCCATTTACTGGGTAAGGACCAGAATAAAAGCATTGGGAGATTATCTATAGCTACACTGAAAACTTGAGATTCTCTCTGACCATCTCTGGGCATGATGTTTCTTTCTTTTCCTGAGTGGCAACCTCAGGCTGGCCTGGTGGGTACACCTTCTGGGATGGTGCTTAGCCAAAAGGACGCCTAAGGGATTCAAACTTCATCTTCGTTTATCCATCTGGACTTACTTGTTGCATTGACATAGTCTTTGATCAAAAAGATAATGACTAATTGGTTGAGTCCATGGCTTTGCCAAGTCCTCCTACTGTGGTCTATACATGGCCCCCCAAAGTGGGGGCCATGATGGGCCTTTGCAAGTTTTATGAAATGAAAGGACAGGAGCCCTGGTGGTATATTGGTTAAGAGTTATGGCTGCTAACCAAAAGGTCGGTAGTTGAAATCCACCAGCAGCTCCTTAGAAACCCTATGGGGGCAGTTCGACTCTGTCTCATAGGGTCCCCAGGAGTTGGAATTGATTCAATGGCAATGGGTTTTTTGGGTTTGGTGGGTACAAAGAGGAGCTTATTGGGGAAAATGGTGAAGTTGCAGCTACTCGAATGGGGCAAAGTTTTGTGACTGTGGGGGAAAAGCAAAAATTCTGAGGTTCCAGGAGAAAACACATTAGACTCTAGGGGCTAGAGCAAAGGGAAGGACACTCATGATGGCTGTCTTTCAGAACCATGCTGGAGCTTTCCTCACACAGGAAAATGCCCTGGTGAAGCTCTCCCAAACAGTTGTAAACACCTTATGTTTAGCTGGGCTGTGCCTGTCATCCCTCAAAGGAAGGCTCATGATTTGATCATGATATTCTTAACTTTACTGGGAAGTCTGTGGATATAGCAAGGATGACTCCAGCTCCTGCTCTTCCCACAATACCTATCAACACCCCCAGATATCTTCCTCATTCCCATTTCCATAGTTGGCACATATTCAATCTATGGTGTGGACAAATAACAGCACACGTTGGAACGACTGACCCTGGGCATTCTCTGCAAAATCCAGGACTGCACTGGGAGCGCCAAGGCTCGCCAGCTGCCCAGGAAGCCACACTGGAGACACTGTGACCTGTGCCTCTGACAGATACAGGTTCCATTATGAGAGGGCTTAACGTTGTAAATCAGGCATTAACCTGCCTTTCTCCAGAAAACATGGTGACTCTCATCTTAGAAGTAATCACAAGAGCTTTTCAAGCGTTTAAGGAAATACCACCAGTAGCTCATGCAGACTTCAAATGACTGCAGAAACCTCTCCAAAATGAGGCTACCCTTGGTTACTTGGAAACCCTGGTGGTGTAGTGGTTAGGTGCTATGGCTACTAACCAAAAAAGGTGAGCAGTTCGAATCCATGAGGAGCTCCTTGGAAACTCTTTGGGCAGTTCTACTCTGTCACACAGGGTTGCTGAGTTGGAATCAACTCTATGGCAATGGGTTTGTTTGTTTGTTTTTTGGTTTGGTTACTTGGGAAAGTTTCCTAGAGAGATAAACAATTTGTTATTTATCCATAGCCTGAGGACCCTGGTCCCAACAATAGGAGTCATCCAATTAGAAATGTTGGTAAGAAATTTGTTTCTCTCTTTAGCTGAAATAATCTTGGCCCTGGAAGGTATTCAGGCCAACTCACTGGCCATGGTTGTTGTACATAGGCATTGTCCTAGACTTCTTCCTTGCCAACTAAGCAGAAGCTATGCAATTGCTTATACATCTTGCTATGTCTGTATTAATGCTTCAGACCAAGTGGGAAGGTCAATACAGAAACTTAAAGAGTGCTGGGCCTTCTAAGGTATGAGACAAATTGAACTGACTTAGCCTCAGTAGAATGGTTGATGTCTTGGAAGAAGTACAACCAGAATGCTCCTTAGAAACAAGGATGGCGAGACTGTGGACATGTTGTCAGGAGGGATCAATCCCTGGAGAAGGACATCATGCTTGGTAAGTACAGGGTGAGCGGAAAAAAGGAAAACCCTCAATGACAAGGATTGACACAGTGGCTGCAACAATGGGCTTAAGCATAACAACAATTGTGAGCATGGTGCAGCACCAGGCAGTGTTTCGTTCTGTGGTACATAGGGTCACTATGGGTTGGAACAGACTTGACAGCACCTAACGACAACAATAACAGAATGGTAGAATTTAACAACATGACAATGATAACATGTTCATGGGCACAGAAACACATTACTAAAGGGTAAATTGGAAAGTACAATTAAAATACACATAATAGCACATTTGTTCTCTGTAAATACAGTTGTAGCTCTTTATGCATTAAAACTACTCAAAGGCTGGTGAACCAGCTGTCTTATAATCTTTGTATTTTATTGAAATGTTTGCACACTTTTGTTATTTTCTTAAAATGTTGGCATGGCTTTAGTAATTCCATTCTTTTATTCTATATCAAGAATGTCTTTTTATACAATGAATGTTTATTTAAATATATTTTGGCTAAATTATATTGGGTCATTTTCTTTTACATATCAAAGTACCATAAATTCTCAATTATAATCAGTTTGCTTCATACTTTGTTCTCAGTTCATTTTTTTATACTTCAATTAAAATGCTCAGTTTTCTATAAATGAATTCCTCTAATTTCTACACCTGATGATTATCTTTTTCGTTTCAGCCTTCAGTTGAGAAAAAACACTACCAATAAATGCTTTGCTCCTCTCTAAGGATTACAGAGGTAATGAAGAAGTGCATATAAAAATTCAAACAGAAGAAATATAGAGTAAAATGAAGGTCTCCTTTACTCAGATCCTAATCCTTGTCTTTCCTCCCTTGCAAAATTCCATGCCCTCAACACATAAACAGGTATAATTTATTGTGATGTTGACTTATGCTGTCTCCTTGCTGCAATTCCTCTTCTCCCACCTAAGAAAATATCAAGGCTATCTCAACTCCTGTGCCTTAGGAAATGTTTATATGTGTGAAGCAATAGAAAGTTTTGGGGCGGGGCATGAGGAGAACGGCTGAGTGGTTTCCTTAGCAAGATAAAACCTTAAACCCTGGTCTTCTCAGCCTTAGCAATGATTTTTCGGGCTCAAATACCTGACTTCTAGAGACCACACACATTTGGACAATGGGAATCTCAAGATTAATGAGTGAGGAATGGAGCATCTCCCCTGGAATATTTTGCCTTGTCCAAGGGCCCCACACTCATGATTTGGAAGAGGTAAAATTATTTAATATTCTACAAACCCTATCCTATCAAATGGGTGGGGGACTGGAACTGAATTAAGAATTATCTAAATAAAATATTTAGGTAAACCCCCATGCATAACCGAGTCTGTGGAGAAAGATTCATAACCATTACACACACACACATGAACCCCTTCATGTCTAGTGAAACAACACCGGTAATACCTCAAATTTGTTTAACTTCACATTTTACTAAGAGCTCCCACATATACTATGTAACTTGATCCTCACAAAACAATTTCACCAAAGAGTATACAGTAACAGAAGTTGAGATTTATCCCAGAATACATGACATATTAAGTGACAGATCAGCATTCACAAAAAATCCAGATTTCTTCCTCTTAAATTACACTACCTTTGGTATGTACACACTGAACACTTCACAGACCTAACACTCATATCTATGACAGATATATGTATGTTACTTTTAGGGAAAATTGCAGCCATAAGGATTTCAAACATGAGTGATACAATGTATAGTCAAGCCAAGGCATTTAAGATTTCAAGACATTGAAGGTCATTAAAAGCTTAAGATGATTAAAAAAGGCAGCTAAATGCTGCTTGAACTGAGTCTTTTGTTCTTAGTTAAACTCTTAGTCTCACTCTCTTCAAATTAGTGGTTCATAACTTTAAATTATAAAGAAAGAAACTTCTGCTTCTGAACAAGATGGATTAACAGGGACCGTACTCACCCTTCTACCTGAAATGACTAGAAAAACTGGACCATGTATATGAAACAGCAATTTTTAGACATTGGATACTGGTAGGAAGAGGCAACAGATGAGGAAGGAAGAGGAAGAGGAAACAAGTGAAGTGGGCACTAAAATTCCCTGGCTTCCTCCTTGGAGGAAGCTGCAGAACCTGGAGACGGACCCATGTAGAGCCCAGCAGTATCCCTGAGTTGAGGAGACAGAGCTAGGGGTCTAGAGAGGCCAAGGAGCTTGGAGTTCATAGAGCAGAGTGCTAGAGGCTGTAGAGAGAGCACAAGACCTGCAGAAGATCTGCTCAACTCTTCAGTAGAGCACTGACGGTCATGGATTGAACTGCATCCCTGACCCCAAAAACTTCTGTAAACTTGGCCAGGTCATGATTCCCAGTATTGTGTGATTGTCCACCATTTTATCATCTGATGTGATTTTCCTATGTGTTGTAAATCCTATCTCTATGATGTTAATGAGATGATTAGCAAAAGTTATGTTAATGAAGTGGGACTCATTCTATAAGATTAGATTTTATCTTCAGTCAATCTCTTTTGAAATATAAAAGAAAGAAGCAATCAAAGAGACATGTGGACCTCATACCATCAAGAAACAAGAGCTGGGAAATAGCATGTCCTTTGGACCCAGGGTTCCTGTGCTGAGAAGCTCCTTGACTGTGGAAGATTGATGACAAAGACCTTCCTCCAGGGCTGACAGAAAGAGAGAGAGCCTTCCCCTGGAGCTGACACCCTAAATTTGGACTCCAGTCTCCTAAACTGTGAGAGAAAAAATTTCTCTTTGTTGGAGCCAGCACTAGATAACTAAGACAAGTACTAATCATGGGATGTGTGTGTGGAAACAATAAACCACCTGAAAGCAGCAGAGGAATTGATCACTGGGCTCACACAGGGCTGGGGAAAGTGGCCGTTCTCGTCAGGTTAGTGTAAAACCTGTAATACACAGGTGGCAGACGAAAACTCCAAAGAGTTATTGTTCAACATGACAATGGGCATTTATGAAAAGCCCATAGTGAACATCATACTCAATGGTGAAAAGCTGAAAGCTTTCCTCCTAAGATCACGATTAAGACAAGTGTGCTCCCTTTCACCAATGCTATTCAACAATGGACTGGAAGTCCTAGCCAGAGCAGCTAGGCAATAAAAATAAATAAAGGGCACCTAAATCAGGAAGGAAGAAGTAAAACCGTCTCTATTTGTAGAGGATGTGATACTATATATAGAAAATTCCAAAGAATCCACCAGAGAGCTACTAGAGCTAATAAAAAAATTTAGCAAGTTGTAGGGTGCAAGATCAACACAGAGAAGTCCGTTGTGTTCTATATACCGGCGATGAACAATCTGAAAAGGAAATTAATAAAACCATTCTTTTTACTATAACACCCAAAAGAATAAAACACCTAGGAATAAATTTAACCAGAGATGTGAAAGACTTTTACATTGAAAACTGTACAACTTTGCTGAAAGAAATTAAAGAAGACATAATAGAAAAAAAAAAACACAAGTGCTCATGGCTTGGAAGATTTAATGTTGCTAAGATGTCAATTCTACCTAAAGTTATTTAAAGATGCAACATGAGTCCTATTAAAATTCAAATAGCCATTTTGTTTGTTTCAGAAATGGAAGAGCAGATCCTCAAATTCGTATGAATTCCCAAGGGACCCAAATTGTCAAAACAATCTTGAGAAAAAGAACCAATTAGGAAGACTCACCGTTTCATGATTCCAAAATATGTTACAAGCTACAGTAATAAAAAGTGTGGCACTTGCTTAATGACAGGCATATAGTAAATGAATTGAGAGTCAAGAAATAAGCCCATGTAATTGATTTTCAGTTAGGGTGCCTGTGGGGTGTACATTAACTTTACCCAAAGAATTTAGTCTTTGCCCTTGGTTCCTAAGAAATAACCTCTCATGCTTTGGGATTTCCTGAGTAGCTGAGGGGTTTCTGTTATCTAAGAGAGTTCAAGTTCTAACAAACTATGCTAACGAGGTGACTCAGGTCCGGGCTGGCCAGGGGAGGTAGGCTGATTCAATCAATCGTGACTACCTAATGAAGTCCTAATAAAGGCTCTGGACAGGGGAGCTCCATGGGCTTCCTCAATGGCGAAAGACATGGATGAATGCGGGAGGGTGGCACATTCCCTTCTGGAACATGGAAGCTCTATGTTGGGAACCCTCCCACACCTTGGTCTATGTCTCTCTTTGTTTGAATCTTTTTTGTTATAATAAAGCTGTAATCATAAGTATAACATTTTCTCTGAGTTCTGTGAATCGTTTCAGCAAATTATTGAACTTTAGGGAGTAGTGGGAGCCAGCATAACAGAAGTGAGGAGTGTGTGGACTGAGCTTATGGCCGGTATTCTGAGGGCGTAGAGGAAACCCCTGAATTTGTAGCCAGCAGGTCAAAAGTGAGGGGGAGATGCCCTGGGGACTCCAAGCTTACCACTGGTATCCTGAAAGATTAGTGGGAAAATCCCAAATTTGAAGTCAGCAGGTCAGAAGTGAGGGTGTCCTGGGGACTTGAGGCTGGCATCTGAGGTCTTGGGCCAATTTGCAGTCTGGAGGACTATGTCCTTTAACTACTGCAATCTGACCTAGCTTCGGGTGGTTAGGGTCAGAAGTTCTGTAAGTGCACCTGGTGTCAGAACAGAAGTGGCAGAGAAGTTGGATTTTGATATTTTCTACTCAGTGTCAAATCTATCCGATAGAGAAAGAATAACCTCTTCAACAAATGGTGCTAGGATAACTGGATCTCCACAGGCAGAATAATGAAGTTGGCCCACATCACACCGTACGGAAACATTAATTCTAAATGGATCAGTGTCATGGGTTGAATTATGTCCCCCAACAAATGTGTATATTAACTTGGTTAGGCCATGATTCCCAGTATTCTGTGGTTGTCCTTCTTTTCGTGGTTGTAATTTTATGTTAAAAAAGATTAGAGTGGGATTGGAACACCCTTACCAGGTCATGTCCCTGATCCAATGTAAAGGGAGTTTCCCTGGGGCATGGCATGCACCACCTTTTATCGCTCAAGAAATAAAAGGAAAGGGAAGCAAGCAGAGAGTCGGGTACCTCACACCACCAAGAAAGCCATGCCAGGAGCAGAGTGCATCCTTTAGACCCAGGGTCCCTGCGCAAGGAAACTCGTAGTCTGGGGGAAGATTGATGAAAAGGCCGACAGAGAGAGAAAGCCTTCCTCTGGAGCTGACACCCTGAATTTGGAATTTTAGCCTACTTTACTGCGAGAAATGAAACTTCTCTTTGTTTTAAGCCATCCACTTGTGGTATTTCTGTTATAGCAGCACTAGATAACTAAGACAATCATGTGACCAAACAGACTTATGTACACTAATGTTCATTGTAGCATTATTCACAACAGTCAAAAGGTAGAAACAACCCAAGTACCCATCAACAGATGAATGGATAAACAAAATGTGCTATATGCATATAACAAAATATTATACCGCCATGAAGAGAAATGAAGTTCTGATGCATGTCACGACATAGGTGAACCTTGAAAATTTTATGCTAAGTGAAGTAAGCCAGACACAAAAGGACAAATACAATGAGATTCCACTTACATGAAATACCGAGAATAGACTAATTCATAGAGACTAAAAACAGATTAGACGTAACCAGGGGTTAGAGGAGGAGGGAACTGGGGTGGAAAAAACGTACTGCCTCAGTAGTGAAGCAAAATTAATCCTAAACATTGCTCTGGTACCACCTAACAAAGCTTAAAAGGAAGCCTCGAAAGTATTTTCTAAGTAATTTAATTGCATCCCATGAGAAAAAGCAAGAATATTTATAGAACTACAAAAACCCCAGCAACTAAGAAGCTAGAATTTACGAAGTCTTTCATCTGATCAAAAATCACTATGCGTGCAAAGGAAGCTAGAACATATTAACCTGAATAAAGATAAAAAATAATCTATAAAAACAACTAGAAAATGACGCAGATGATGAACTCAGCAGACGAGGATACTGAAGTCGCTCTTATACTGAAGTCACTTCAAGATATTCAAGACAGAGAAAAGATTAAGCATATCAAATAGAAAACTTCAGGAAATAATTGAATTTCTAGAGATGAACATGTCTGAGATTAAAAATAAAGTAAATAAGATTAACAATAGATTAAACACAGCAATGAAAATTATCTAAAATGAAAAGCACAGTGAGAAAAAGAATAAAAAAAAAGGACTGAGAACCCAAAGGTTGTGGGACAACTTCAGAGAGTAACATATGTACATTTGAAGTCCTCAAAAACAAAAGAGGCAGAGACAAAAAAATTGGAAAAACAGTGGATAATTTTTTCCAAATTTTATGAAAACCATAAATCTATAGGCCCAAGAAATTCAATGAATTCCAAGAACGAGAAAAGTGGAGAAAATGACATCAAAGCGCATCATAATCAAATTGTTTAAAACCAGTAACAGGAAAAAAAAAAAAAAGTACTCAGAGAATAAGACACAACACATATAAAGGAAAACAAAAACAGATAAGAACAGCAGTACATAAATGAAATCTAGAAGACAGTGGAACAAGACTTTTAAAGTGCTTTTAAAGACTTTTAAAGTGGCAAAGTACAAGGTCAGCAGAAAAGAGGAGGACCCTCGACGAGATGGACTGACACAGTGGCTCCAACAGTGGGCTCAAGCATAACGATTGTGAGCATGGCACAGGAGCAGGTGGTGTTTCGTTCTGTGGTACGTGGGGTCACTACGAGTCGGAAGCGACTCGACGGCACCTGACAACAACAACAAAAGAAAAAAAAATTCCTGTCAGCCTAGAATTCTATGTAGCTTTCAAAAACAAAGGCAAAGCAAGCCTTTTCCAGGCACAGGAAAGTTGAGGCGTTTATTAGCAGCAGATCTGCAGTCTCATAAATGTTAAATCAAGTCTTTCACGCAGCAGGAAAATGACACCAGACAGAAATCTGCATCCATATTAAGGAATGTAGAGTGTTGGAAAAAGTAAATATATGGGCAAACCTAAAAGGTTTTTTTAGCTTTAAAAATCTCTTTCAATATTAAAAACCAAACCTGTTGCTGTCGAGTCGATTCTGACTCCTAACAACCCTATAGGACAGAGTAGAACTGCCCCATAGGGTTTCCAAGGAGTGCCTGGTAGATTAAAACTGCCAGCCTTTTGGTTGGCAGCCAAACTCTTAACCACTACGGCACCGGGATTATTGAGTTTAACTTCTGTTTCCAGTCATGACGGAGTAAGAGAGACAGGATTTCTCTTTCACTTGAAACAACCAGAAGAACCAAGCAAACTATTGAAACAAGGTTTTTTAAAACACTGGGCATCAGGCAGTGAAGGACAGGGATCCCTGAGAGGGAAATGAGGTAATTTCTCAAGCTTACTGCCTTGAGAAAGTCCCCAGGCCATGGTGCAGGGAGGGGGAACCCACGTGGAGCCTGGTGGACTCTGAGTTGAGAAGCAGAGCTAAACGTCTGAGCAGATCAAGTGGGCAAGAGTTCACAGGGCAGAGCACCACAGAGGAGTGAGCTGTACAGAGAGAGACTCAAGAGATACACAGGTGGTCTCTGTTGCACATGCGTCAGGGGACCGATCAATGCATACATGTGAGGAAGCTATCAGAGGCCAGGGAACAAATCACCCAAAACATCCAGAGAAAAAAAACACATTAGGTAGAGAAGAACAAAAATAAGGAAGACATAAGATTTACAGTCCAGAACAATGCAAGCAAGATATTGGAGCAACATTTTTAAAGTACTGAAAGAAAAAAAAAAAAAGGTATCAATATAGAATTCTATACTGAGTGCAAATATCTTTCAAAAACAAATGTTAAATACAGACTTTTTCCGACAGACAGAAGCTGAAAGAATTCACCACCAGCAGATCCGCACCACAAGAAATATTTAAGGAAGTCCTTTAAAGCAGAACAAAATCATGCCAGAAATATAGATCTACACCAAAAACTAATGTGCACCAGGAATGGTAATTACGTGCGTAAATATATTCACTGTTTTTCTTAGTATTTAAATCCCTTTAACGGATAATTGACTGTTGAATATGCTAGGGAATGTTGCAGAAAGACCCTTGGATACTGGCACCAAAGTGTTCATTCTACTAGGTCACATGGCATAAGGGTGTTCCCAAATTCAACTGATGGGGTTTGGGCAGAGTTCAAAGAGGGGGAGGGAAGTTGACATGAACTGTGGGTAGAGGCCTTTGTATTGATTCAATGTACTGTGTTGTGACTTCCACTGCTGACTGAATACTCGGTATTTATGTTTTTTTTTTTTTTATGCTCTACCATGATGCTTGTAAGTACCAAAGGTGATTCTTTTGGTTGGGAAGAGCCAGATGTATAGAAGTGCTAATATAGCAAGAGTGCAAAGGCAATTCAGTGGAGAAATGAGTCTTTACAACAGATGAGGATGGGGTAATCGGATAAACATACACAGAAAAAGAACCTTGATTCCATATTCTAAACATATACAAAGTTTACCTTGAAACTGATCATAGACCTAAATATAAGATCTAATACTATAAAACTTCTAGAAAAAAATACAGGAGAAAATCCTAGTCACCTTGGCTTTCTTATGATTTCTTAATTAAAACATCTCAAACACAAATTGTAAATAATAAAAAAAATGGACTTCATAAATATATAAAATTTCTTCTCTTTAAACAATACTGTGAAAAGAATAAAAAGGCAAGGAACAGACTGGGAGAAAAAGTTTTAGAAAACGTATGTCTAACAAAGGATTTGTATCTAGAATATAAACCCTTACAATGAAAGTGGAAGAAATAACCTAATTAAACAATGGGCAAAAGATTTCAACAGATACATAATCAAAGAATTTTTATAGATGACAAACAATCACATGAAAAAATGCTAACACAATTAACCATTAAGAAAATAAAAATTAAAACCACAAGAAGATACCAGTATACTTACTAGAACGGATACAATTAAAAAGATTGACTAAAATATAGAGTATTGGCAAAGATGTGGAGCAACTGGAACTCTCATACTGCTGGCAGGAATGTAAGATCATAGCATGTTAGAAAACGTTTTGGCAGTTTCTTATAAAGTTAAATATACACCTACCATATATCTCACTTTCACTTATTTATTGAAGAGAAATGACAACGCATGCTTACACAAGGACTAATGAGAATATACACAGCAGCTTTATTTATAATATCCCCATACTGGAAACGACCTATGTCTATCACAGGTGAATGGATAAACAAAATGTGGTATTATCCATACAATGGAATACTATTCGACAACAAGATAAATGATTATTAATACATGCAAGAAACAACATGGATGAATCTCAAAATAATTTTGAGTGAAATTAGTCAGACAAAAAAAATGCACATATTAAAAAGGGGGTGGTGTATATTTAGGAAACTTACAGAGTAGTTAGATCAAATGACAGTAAATGAGATTATGTATGCAAGAGAGATTATCAACCATAACCAAACCAAACCGAACTCATTGCTGTTGAGTCGATTCCGACCCACAGTGACCCTATAGGACAGAGTAGAACTGCCCCATGGGGTTTCCAAGGAGTGCCTGATGGATTCAAACTGCCCATCTTTTGGTTAGCAGCCAAGCTCTCAACCACTGTGCCACCAGGGCATGAGAGATTATCAACCAGAGACTACACAAACATAAACTCTGTTGTTGAACACATTTTTAGTGAAGTAATATAATTTCACTTTTCCATCATCTGTCAAAGCACTATCTGAAACAGAATGTGACCATCTTACAGTTAATGTTTATTGAGTGCTTATTCTGGACTGGCTCCTGACCACTTATTTGTTTTATTTCAATGCCAAGAACAACTCCATGGGATACGCGCTGTTACCATCATTTTACAGTTGAAAATGAGGCTTAGAGCAGATCAGGAATTTGGCCTAATGCTGGGAAGTCAACTTCCACTTCTCATTTCTTTGACACCTATATATGTTGATAAATCCAAATCAATTTATTATCACTTCTGGTCCCCCCGTTCCACTTCTGTTCCGACATCAGCTACACGTGCAGCACTTCTTCCTCTGACTGTGACCACTGGAGCTAAGTCAGACCTCACAAGTTCAAGGGCACAGTTCTCAAGACTGCCAATTCTGCCCAAGACCTAAGATGCAAGCTGCTCAAGCTTGGAGGTCCCCCCATGATAAGCTCACTTCTGACCTGCTAACTACAGGGTTTTCCTACTAATCCTTCAGGATGCCAGTGACAAGCTCAGGGGTTCCCAGGCCTCCCTCTGCTTCTGATCTGCTGGCTCCCACTGCTTCCTCAGGTTTGATAATTCCCTAGAATGACTCAGAACTCACGGAAGGCACTGTGCTTTTATACACTTTTTTATTATATTATTTTCATTACAGTTTTATTATAGCAAAGGGATACAAATGAAGAGATGCATACACCAAGGTCCGGGAGGGTTACCAGTGTGAAGCTGCCATGTCCCAAAAAGGGATGTGCTAAGCTCAGGCATGCGTCAAAGTCTCATCAACCAGGAAGCCCATGGACCTTCCCTGTCCGCTCTGTACTGGAGCCTTTGTATGTAGGCAAGATTGATTCAGCTCAACCTTCTGCCTCCTCCCCTGAGGTTGGGCTGATATCAAGTGGTGGTTCTTTCTGGCCTGGCCAACCCCCACCCTATAAGTACCTCAGTACCTCACTAGCATAAACCTTCAGGTGTGGTGTGGAGGCCTCATCAGAGATGTTTCAAATACTGGGAAAATTTCAAGGTTTTAGAGGTTATCTCTCAGGAGTCTAGGACAAAGATCCAATTCTTTGGGTAAATTCTTTACCTACCCCTAAAAAAAAGAGAACTTAACTGAGAATCAGAAGGTCTTGATTCTAATCTTTGCTCTTCAGGGTTTGGGAAGGTCTTTAGCTATTCTACCCCTATTATCTAAAAGCAATTGTAACTGTTGTTGTTGTTGTTAGGTGTCATTAAGTTGGTTCTGACTCATAGCGACCCTATGTATGAAAGAAGGAAACACTCGCTGGTCCAGCACCATCCTCATAATCCTTGTTATGCTTTAGCCCATTGTTCCAGTCACTGTGTCAATCTATCTGGTTGCTGATGAGTCTTCCTCCAATCCTGATGACACATTCTTTAGGGAAGCTTGGACTTCTTCCTTTAGTACCATTGGTTCCTGATCATATGTTACCTCCTAAAATGGCTGAACATCAAATAATTCTTTTTGGTATAGTGATTGTGTATTCTTTCCATCTTCTTTTGATGCTTCCTGTGTCATTTAATATTTTCCCTGTAGAATTCTTCAATATTGCAACTCAAGGCTTGAATTTTTTCTTAAGTTCTTTCAGTTTGAGAAATGCCAAGTGTGTTCTTCCCTTTTGGTTTTCTACCTCCAAGTCTTTGCACATGTCATTACAATACTTTACTTTGTCTTCTTCAGCCACCCTTTGAAGTCTTCTGTTCAGCTCTTTTACTTTATCATTTCTTCCTTTTGCTTTAGCTTTTTACTTAATATTCAAGAGCAAGTTCCGGAGTCTCTTCTGACATCCATTTTGGTCTTTTCTTTCTTTCCTGTCTTTTTAATGACCTAATGGTTTCTTCATGTATGATGTCCTTGGTGTCATTGCACAATTCGTCTGGTCTTCAGTGGAGTATTGATATTATTCTGTCTAAAATTACATAAACATGGATATCTACATAAACGAGTATTTACATGAACTCAAAAATACGTAAGCACAAATAAAGGTAATTTAAAGAAAGTGGCAGGAAAAGTAAAATAACACTATGCTTTTGCATCATCTTTATTTAAGCATATTACATTTAAAACAATTTTTTCTCTTTTGTTTATTGTGCTTTAAGTGAAAGTTTACCATTCAAGTCAGTTACCCATACAAAAACTTATACACACATTGTTATGTGACCCCAGTTGCTCTATAATGTGACAGCACACTTCTCCTCTCCACCTTGTATTCCCTATGTTCATTCAACCTGCTCCTGTCCCCCTCTGCCTTCTCATCTCATCTCCAGACAGGAGCTGACCACATAGTCTCATGTGCGTACTTGAGCATCATTTTGTCTTATAGTCCAGTCTAATATTTGTCTGAAGAGTTGGCTTTGGAAATCGTTTTAGTTTTGGGTTAACAAGAGAGTCCAGGGGCTATGTCCTCTGGGGTTCCTCCAGTCTCAGTCAGACCAATAAGTCTTGTGTTTTTACTGGAATTTGAGTTCTGCAACCCACTTTTCTCCTGCTCCTTCAGGGATTCTCTGTTGTGCTCCCTGTCAGGGCAGTCATTGGTGGTAACTGGCACCACCTAGATCTTCCAGTCTTAGGCTGATAGAATCTATTTTATGTGGCCCTTTCTGTCTCTTGGGCTCATAATTACCTAGTATCTTCGGTGTTCTTCATTCTTCTTTGCTCCAGGTGGCTTGAGACCAATTGATGCATCTTAAATGGCCGCTTGCTAGCCTTTAAGACACCAGACGCCACTCATCAAAGTGGTAAGCAGAATGTTTTCTTAATACACTTTGTTATGCCAATTGACCTAGATGTCCCCTGAAACCATGGTCCCCAGACCCCTGCCCCTACTTCTCTGTCCCTTGAAGTGTTTGGTTGTATTCAGGAAACTTCGCAGCTTTTCGTTTAGTTCAGTTGTGCTGACTTCCCCTGTATTATCTGTTGCCCTTCCCTTCACCTGAAATAATTTTTGTCTACTATCTAATTAGCTTTTTTATCTAATTAGTGAATACCCCTCTCCCTCCCTCCCCACCCTCATAACCGTCAAAGAACATTTTCTTCTGTGTTTAAACCTTTTTTTTTTTGAGTTCCAATAGTGGTCTCATATAATATTTGTCCTTTTGTGACTAATTTCACTCAGTATAATGCCTTCCTGATTCATCCATGTTATGTTTCATGGATTCATCGTTCTTTATCATTGCATAGTATTCCGTTGTGTGACGATACCATAATTTGTTTATCCATTCATCCACTGACAGGCACCTTGGTTTTTTCCATCTTTTTGCTATTGTAAACAGTGCTGCGATGAACATAGGTGTCCATATATCTATTCGTGTGAGGGCTTTTATTTCTTTAGGATATATTCAAAGGAGTGGGACTGCTGGATAGTATGGTAGTTCTAGCTTTTTAAGGAAGTGCCAAATCGATTTCCAAAGTGGCTGTACCATTTTATATTCCTACCAGCAGTATATAAGTGTTCCAGTCTCTCCACAACCTCTCCAACATTTACTGTGTTTTTTTTGATTAATGCTTGCCTTGTTGGAGTGAGATGGCATCTCACTGTAGTTTTTTTTTTTTTTTTTAATAATTTTTATTGTGCTTTAAGTGAAAGTTACAAATCAAGTCAGTCTGTCACATATAAGCTTATATACACCTTACTCCATACTCCCATTTACTCTCCCCCAATGAGTCAGTCTGCTCCCTTCTTCCAGTCTCTCCTTTCATGACTGTTTTGCCAGTTTCTAACCCTCTCTACCCTCCCATCTCCCCTCCAGACAGGAGATGCCAATACAGTCTCAAGTAGCTCGCTCTTCATCAGCATCTCTCTCCAAAATATTGTTCAGTCCCTTCCATGTCTGATGAGTAGTCTTCAGGAATGGTTCCTGTCCTGTGCCAACAGAAGGTTTGGGGACCATGACCGCCAGGATTCTTCTAGTCTCAGTCAGACCATTAAGTCTGGTCCTTTTATGAGAATTTGGGGTCTGCATCCCACTGTTCTCCTGCTCCCTCAGGGATTCTCTGTTGTGCTCCCTGTCAGGGCAGTCATCGGCTGTGGCTGGGCACCATCTAGTTCTTCTGGTCTCAGGATGATGCAAGTCTCTAGTTCATGTGGCCCTTTCTATCTCGGGCTCATAGTTATTGGGTGACCTTGGTGTTCTTCATTCTCCTTTGCTCCAGGTGGGTTGAGACCAATTGATGCATCTTAGATGGCCGCTTGTTAGCATTTAAGACACCAGATGCCAAACTTCAAAGTGGGATGCAGAATGTTTTTATAATAGAGTTTATTATGCCAATTGACTTAGAAGTCCCCTTAAGCCATAGTCCCCAAATCCCCGCCCTTGCTCTGCGGTCCTTCGAAGCATTCAGTTTATCCTAGAAACTTCTTTGCTTTTGGTCCAGTCCAGTTGAGCTGACCTTCCCTGTATTGAGTATTGTCCTTCCCTTCACCTAAAGTAGTTCTTATCTACTAACTAATCAGTAAATAACCCTCTCCCACCCTCCCTCCCTCCCCACTCTCGTAACCACAAACGAATGTGTTCTTCTCAGTTTATACTATTTCTCAAGAACTTATAATAGTGTTCTTATACAGTAGTGTCCTTTTGCATCTGACTAATTTCACTCAGCATAATGCCTCCCAGGTTCCTCCATGTTATGAAATGTTTCACAGATTTGTCACTGTTCTTTATCGATGTGTAGTATTCCATTGTGTGGATGTACCATAATTAATTTAACCATTCATCTATTGATGGACACCTTGGTTGCTTCCAGCTTTTTGCTATTGTAAACAGCTGCAATAAACATGGGTGTGCATATATCTGTTCGTGTAAAGGCTCTTATTTCTCTAGGGAATATTCCGAGGAGTGGGATTTCTGGGTTGTATGGTAGTTCTATTTCTAACTTTTTAAGAAAATGCCAGATGGATTTCCAAAGTGGTTGTACCATTTTACATTCCCACCAGCAGTGTATAAGAGTTCCAATCTCTCTGCAGCCCCTCCAACATTTATTATTTTGTGTTTTTTGGATTAATGCCAGCCTTGTTGTTTGTTGGAGTGAGATGGAATCTCATCGTACTTTTAATCTGCATTAATCTAATGGCTAATGATTGAGAGCATTTTCTCATGTGTCTTTTAGCTGCCTGAATATCTTCTTTAGTGAAGTGTGTGTTCATATCCTTTGCCCACTTTTTGATTGGGTTGTTTGTCTTTTTGTGGTTGAGTTTTAACAGAATCATATAGATTTTAGAGATCAGGTGCTGGTCAGAGATGGCATAGCTGAAAATTTTTTCCCAATCCTACTCTTTTGGTGAAGTCTTTAGATGAGCATAGGTGTTTAATTTTTAGGAGCTCCCAGTTATCTGGTTTCTCTTCATCATTTTTGGTAATGTTTTGTATTCCGTTTATGCCTTGTATTAGGGCTCCTAACGTTGTCCCTATTTTTTCTTCCATGATCTTTATCGTTTTAGTCTTTATGTTTAGGTCTTTGATCCACTTGGAGTTAGTTTTTGTGCATGGTGTGAGGTATGGGTCCTGTTTCATTTTTTTTGCAAATGGATATCCAGTTATGCCAGCACCATTTGTTAAAAAGACTATCTTTTCCCCAATTAACTGACTCTGAGCCTTTGTCAAATATCAGCTGCTCATATGTGGATGGATTTATATCTGGGTTCTCAATTCTGTTCCACTGGTCTATGTGCCTGTTGTTGTACGAATACCAGGCTGTTTTGACTACTGTGGCTGTATAATAGGTTCTAAAATCAGGTAGAGTGAGGACTCCCATTTTCTTCTTCTTTTTCAGTAATGCTTTACTTATTCAGGGCTTCTTTCCCTTCCATATGAAGTTGGTGATTTGTTTCTCCATCACTTTAAAAAATGTCATTGGAATTTGGATCGGAAGTGCATTGTATGTATAGATGGCTTTTGGTAGAATAGACATTTTTACTATGTTAAGTCTTCCTATCCATGAGCAAGGTATGTTTTTCCACTTATGTGGGTCCTTTTTAGTTTCTTGCACTAGTACTTTGTAGTTTTCTTTGTATAGGTCTTTTACATCTCTGGTAAGATTTATTCCCAAGTATTTTATCTTCTTGGGGGCTACTGTGAATGGTCTTGATTTGGTGATTTCCTCTTCGATGTTCTTATTGTTGATGTAGAGGAATCCATGTGATTTTTGTATGTTTATCCTGTAACCTGAGACTCTGCCAAACTCTTCTATTAGTTTCAGTAGTTTTCTGGAGGATTCCTTAGGGTTTTCCGTGTATAAGATCATGTCATCTGCAAATAGAGATAATTTTACTTCCTCCTTGCCTATCTGGATGCCCTTTATTTCTTTGTCTAGCCTAATTGCTCTGGCTAGGACCTCTAGGACAATGTTGAATAAGAGCGGTGATAAAGGGCATCCTTGTCTGGTTCCCGTTCTCAAGGGAAATGCTTTCAGGCTCTCTCCATTTAGAATGATGTTGGCTGTTGGCTTTGTATACATGCCCTTTATTGTGTTGAGGAATTTTCCTTCTATTCCTATTTTGCTGAGAGTTTTTATCATGAATGGGTGTTGCACTTTGTCAAATGCCTTTTGTGCATCAATTGAGAAGATCGTGTGGTTTTTGTTTTTTATTTATATGGTAGATTACATTAATGGTTTTTCTAGTGTTAAACCAAACTTGCATACCTGGTATAAATCCCACTTGGTCGTGGTGGATTATTTTTTTTGATATGTTGTTGAATTCTATTGGCTAGAATTTTGTTGAGGATTTTTGCATCTATGTTCATGAGGGATATAGGTCTGTAATTTTCTTTTTTTGTGGTGTCTTTACCTGGTTTTGGTATCAGGGATATGGTGGGTTCATAGAATGAGTTAGGTAGTATTCCGTCATTTTCTATGCTTTGAAATACCTTTAGTAGTAGTGGTGTTAACTCTTCTCTGAAAGTTTGGTAGAACTCTGCAGTGAAGCCGTCTGGGCCAGGGCTTTTTTTGGGGGGAGTTTTTTGATTACCTTTTCAATCTCTTTTTTTGTTATGGGTCTATTTAGTTGTTCTACTTCTGATTGTGTTAGTTTAGGTTCTACTTCTGATTGTGTTAGTTTAGGTAGGTAGTGTTTTTCTAGGAATTCATCCATTTCTTCTAGGTTTGCAAATTTGTTAGAGTACAATTTTTCATAATAATCTGATATGATTCTTTTAATTTCAGTTGGGTCTGATGTGATATGGTCCATCTCGTCTCTTATTCGGGTTATTTGTTTCCTTTCCTGTATTTCTTTAGTCAGTCTGGCCAATGGTATATCAATTTTGTTAATTTTCTCAAAGAACCAACTTTTGGCTTTGTTAATTCTTTCAGTTGTTTTTCTGTTCTCTAATTCATTTAGTTCAGCTCTAATTTTTATTATTTGTTTTCTTCTGGTGTCCGATGGATTCTTTTGTTGCTCACTTTCTATTTGTTCATGTTGTAGGGACAGTTCTCTGATTTTGGCTCTTTCTTCTTTTTTTATGTGTGCACTTATCGATATAAATTGACCTCTGAGCACTGCTTTTGCTGTGTCCCAGAGGTTTTGATAGGAAGTGTTTTCATTCTCGTTGCATTCTATGAATTTCTTTATTGCCTCCTTAATGTCTTCTATAACCCAGTCTTTTTTGAGCAGGGTGTTGTTTAGTTTCCAAGTATTTGACTTCTTTTCCCTGATTTTTCTGTTATTGATTTTCACTTTTATGGCCTTGTGGTCTGAGAAGATGCTTTGTAATATTTTGATGTTTTGGATTCTGCAAAGGTTTTTTTTTTTATGACCTAATATGTGATCTATTCTACAGAATGTTCCATGTGCACTAGAAAAAAAAGTATACTTTGCAGCTGTTGGGTGGAGAGTTCTGTATAAGTCAATGAGGTCAAGTTGGTTGATTGTTGTAAGTAGGTCTTCCGTGTCTCTATTGAGCTTCTTACTGGAAGTCCTATCCTTTTCCTAAAGTGGTGTGTTGAAGTCTCCTACTATAATTGTGGAGGTGTCTATCTCACTTTTCAGTTCTGTTAAAGTTTGTTTTAGGTATCTTGCAGCCCTGTCATTGGGTGCATAAATATTTAATATAGTTATATCTTCCTGGTCAATTGTCCCTTTAATCATTATGTAGTGTCCTTCTTTATCCTTTGTGGTGGGTTTAACTTTGAAGTCTATTTTGTCAGAAATTAATATTGCTACTCCTGCTCTTTTTTGATTCTTGTTTGCTTGATATATTTTTTCCATCCTTTGAGTTTTAGTTTGTTTGTGTCTCTAGGTCTAAGGTGTGTCTCTTGTAGGCAGCATATGGATGGATCATGTTTCTTTATCCAGTCTGAGACTGTCTCTTTATTGGTGCATTTAGTCCATTTACATTCAGTGTAATTATAGATAAGTATGTGTTTAGTGCTGCCATTTTGATGCCTTTTTGTGTGTGTTGTTGATAATTTCATTTTTCCACTTACTTTTTTGTGCTGAGACGTCTTTGTTTGTAAATTGTGTGTTCCTCATTTTCATAGTAGTCGAATTTATGTTTGCTGAGTCATTATGTTTTTCTTGGTTTTTATTTTGAGTTATGGAATTATTAGACCTTTTTGTGGTTACCTTAATATATACCCCTATTTTTCTAAGTAAAAACCAAACTTGTATCGTCCTATATCGCCTTGTTTTCCTCTTCATATGGCAGTTCTTTGCCTCCTGTATTTAGTCCCTCTTTTTGATTATTGTGATCTTTTACATAATGACTTCAATGATTCCCTGTTTTGAGCATTTTTTTCTTTTTAAAATTAATCTTAATTTGTTTTTGTGATTTCCTTATTTGAGTTGATATCAGGATGTTCTGTTCTGTGACCTTGTGTTGTGTTGTTATCTGATGTTATTGATTTTCTGACCAATTTCCTTTAGTATTTCTTGTAGCTTTGGTTTTTGCAAATTCTCTAAGCTTGTGTTTATCTGTAAATGTTTTAATTTCACCTTCATATTTGAGAGAGAGTTTTGCTGGATAAATGATCCTTGGCTGGCAGTTTTTTTCCTTCAGTGCTCTATATATGTCATCCCATTCCCTTCTTGACTGCATGGTTTCTGCTGAGTAGTCTGAACTTATTCTTATTGATTCTCCTTTGTAGGAGACCTTTCTTTTATCCCTGGCTGCTTTTAAAATTTTCTCTTTATCTTTGGTTTTGGCAAGTTTGATGATAATATGTCTTGGTGACTTTCTTTTTGGATCAGTCTTAAATGGGGTTCGATGAGCATCTTGGATAGACATCCTTTCGTCTTTCATGATGTCAGGGAAGTTTTCTGCCAACAGATCTTCAACTATTCTCTCTGTATTTTCCGTTATCCCTCCTTGTTCTGGAACTCCAATCACATGCAAGTTATTCTTCTTGACGGAGTACCACATGATTCTTAGGGTTTCTTCATTTTTTAAAATTCTTTTATCTGATTTTCTTCAACTATATTGGTGTCAATTGTTTTATCCTCCATCTCCCCCACTCTGCATTCCAATTCCTCCATTCTGCTCCTGTGACTTCCTATTGAGTTGTCTAATTCTGTAATTTTACTGTTAATCTTTTGGATTTCTGAATGCTGTCTCTCTATGGATTTTTGTAGCTTATTAATTTTTCCACTATGTTCTTGAATAATCTTTTTGATTTCTTCAACTGCTTTATCAGTGTCTTCCTTGGCTTTTTCTGTAGATTGCCTTATTTCATTTTGGAGGTCATCCCTGATGTCTTGAAGCATTCTGTAAATTAGTTTTTTATATTCTGCATCTGGCAATTCCAGGATTGTATCTTCATTTGGGAAAGATTTTGGTTCTTTAATTTGGGGAGTTGTAGAAGCAATCATGGTCTGCTTCTTTATGTGGTTTGATATCGACTGCTGTCTCCGAGCCATCTATAAGATATTGTAACGATCTGTTTTATATTTGCTCACCGAGTCTTATCTTGTTTTGCTTTGTTTCAATATACGTAGATGGGCTACTAGATTGTGGTGTCTTGATTGTTGTAGCCTTTGAATCACTTATGTCCTCTTAGCAGCTGGTTTGGGCTGTTCCCAGAAATATACACCTAAGAGTCCATTCACTATTCTTGAGTAGAATCTGATTTTTGGTAACCAAGTGTGTGGGGTAGACTGTCACCTATTCGCTTAGAGGAGTAGTGGTGATAGTTGTGTGCACCAGATTCTCATAGCAGCAGGGGTCACATTCCAGGGAGGCCAGGGTGCTGACAGGCTTCCCCCAAGTGCCAGTGAGGTAGGTGTGTCTCTGTTCCTAAAGTGCTTTGGTGGGTGGGCTCTGCAGCTGTACCTTAGGCACCCAATGCATGTACCTCTACAGATTGGTAGATGTCACTATCCTCAGATCCCTATGGCAGGAGTTTAGGTGGTCTGGGTGGAGCTTAAGCCCTCAGTTCCCTGTTGTGGGTCATCGAGGGGTCTGTTTAATAGGTAGAGATATCAGATCTGGGAAACTTGTCTTTCCAGTAATCTGCTAAAACAATTACAGTGAGATCACTGTCAGAATTGCCTTTGCATTATAATAGCCATCTTGTTCCCTGTAGTAGTGAAAGCCTGAGACTGTGGATCTCATATGCTTGGCTGGAGCTAGTTCTGTATTTTTAGTCCAATTTCAGGAAGTCAGGGAAGGATTTTTGGTCCCTGGGTTTTTTGTAGCTGCTTCTCTCAGGCCAGGAGAATGGGTTAGGAAAAGACAAAACAAACAAACAAACAAAAAACCAAGGAGCATTTCACTCTCTGGCCCAGGAAATTCCAATGTGAATGAAGCCGCCTGGGAAGGGGAGGAGTGATCAGGTAGATAGAAGATAGTAGCACCCAGGAATATAGACAAAGTTACTTATCTTGCTTGGTGAGGGCTGTTTTATCTGAGATTCCCGAGGGGCAGGTAGCCTGTGTGCATTGGCTGGGTTGAAATTGCCCCCGGGGGTCAGGCCCGCGTCCTGTGCGTGTGCTGTCTCAGAAGCCGTGGTCAGTTCCTCTGCTCCTGGTCCAAAGCCCAGCACCATGGTTCCCCGGCTGGGATGCCGCACTCCCGGCTCCAAAACCAGTTGCTGCCTCCCAGTGACTTCTCCTCCTGTCAGCTGCATCACTGCGCTGCCTGCGTGCACTGGCTGGGCTTCCCCCGAGGTCACTTCAGGGGGTTAGGGCTGCGTCCAGTGTTTGCGCCGTCTCAGGATGTGCTCAGCTCCCCTGTGCCCAGTCCAAAACCCGGCGCCAAGGTTTTGTGACTCAGACTCTGGCTCCAGGCTTTGAAAACAGTCGCTGCTTCCCCGTGGTTGCTCGTTCGTTCTCTCGTTAGCCCTGTTAGCGTGCAGCCTGCTTGCACTGGCTGAGTCTCTACGGAGGTTACCCCAGGGGGCTAGGGGTTAGGGCTGTGTCCTGTGCCTGCCCCGCTTCAGCAGGCCTCTATCAACAGCCCTGCCACTTGGCACCAGGGAACCGCGAGGGCTCAAGGCTGTGGAGTGGGTCGCGGGTTCTAGAAGCAGTCACTGGTTCAGGGCCCAGCTTTTTGCTCCCCTGTCACTCAGGTCAACTCTTTAGATCTGTGTTTGATGGTCAGGGTTCGTAGATTGTCATGTATGTGATTGATTCACTTGTTTTTCTGAGTCTTTGTTGCAAGAGTGATCCGAGGTAGCGTCTACCTAGTCAGCCATCTTGGCCCAGCCTCCTCTCACTGTAGTTTTGATTTGCATTTCTTTCTAATGGCTAATGATCATATTTCCTCGTGTATCTGTTAGCTGCCTGAACGTTTTCTTTGGTGAAGAAACTGTTCATATCCTTTGCTCATTTTTTCATAGGGTTATCTGTCTTTTTGTCATTGAGGTTTTGCAGTATCTTATAGATTTTAGAGATCAGATGCTGATCAGATTTGTTGTAGCCAGAAATTCTTTCCCCGTCTGTAGGTTGTCTTTCTACTCTTTTGGTGAAGTCTTTGAATGAGCAAAAGTGTTTGATTTTTAGGAGCTCCCAGTTATCTAGTTTCTCTTCTGGTGTTTGTGCATTGTTAGTAATGCTTTGTATACTGTTTATGCCATGTATTAGGGCCCCTAGTGTTCCTATTTTTTCTTCCATGGTCTTTATCATTTTAGATAAAAAAATTTTTTAAATCCATTTTTTTTTAAAGTTTAAATACTTAAAAGCTCTCCAGTTATTTACAAAAATGTATCAGAAAAATGATGCACAGTGTTTGATTAATGTTTCCCATTAGCAATATTGTACTATTCTCTGTGGTACCAAGCCTTTCAATAATTAAACACATAAGCCAGTAAACTGTTGGTAGTTCTTAATATTTAATGGTCATTTATCAAATTATAACTTGGCAGTAAAAACCACATTTCTCAAAGACATTACATACAGATTAACAAATCAATCTTGATTCATTCATTTTGCCTTTCCATGTCTCCTGGTAGCTTGTTAAGAATCCATGATGTCAGTTTTTCTAGCTCAGCTTTGCTTAGGTCATGGTGAACGCCTGGGAAACTATGAAACTGTGTGCTCACTCCTAGTGACCTTAACACTGAGTTTGTCTCTTCACCCCAAGAATAAGGAACTAACTCATCTGCAGTCCCATGACACTGGAATAATTCAGGAAGCACACCGTCAGCTTTCTGAAGAGCCTAGACCAGAGGATATAAAAACAGAAAACTTTAAGTAGATTCTTTTTGAGAAAATCATTCTGGGAACACAGGGCAGAAATATTTCAATTCTACCAAAAGGCCAATAACTAAAGGGGAAAAGGGGGGCAGGGGCTGTAATCACGTAGGTTTTTTAATATGTAATATTTGTCCTTTATCCTTTTCATTTTGACACTTCGCTTGACGATACTCTTATTCAGAGCATTTCCTCAACACTAATGGCCAGCTGGAATTAATCAATATGACTCATCTGGCCACGAATTCCCAGGAACGCTCTGTGCCTCAATTGTTATTGCTTAATTATGGATTTCGTTTTTAGTTTCAATGTGTGTATGTCTCACAGTTTCTTGTTTTGTTTTGTAAATTTGGTATTTACCTGGTAAACAGCAGATGTTTTATTCAGAAAACTGGACAGAGCAAATACTCCTGCCACGTCTTGATGATTTCTATATGCTAAATGCATTGCCATGCATCCTCCCATAGAAAATCCTCCTAAAGGAAACAAAAGTTTTAACTTACCAGAAAAAGCAGTGATAATGCAATGATAATTTAGAACACTGGCACAAATGGTTAAGCACTTGACTATCAACTGAAAGGTTGGAGGTTCGAACCCACCCAGAGGCACCTCAGAAGAAAGCCTGGCAATCCACTTCCAAAAGGTCACAGCCTCGAAAACCCTATGGAACAGTTTTACTCGGACACACATGACATTGTCATGAGTCAGAATCAACTCAACGGCAACCGATACTGCAATCTATGTCTGTCTTCCATACATATTTTTTAAATGTTTGGAGACCTTTAAAGAGATATGGTGCTAAAAACAACTTCGGTCCATTCTGGGTCTCAGAGAAAATGACTTGCTGTAAGTAAATGACCGTTCTACCCTTCTTACCACTGGTAAAGAGATTTGTGTTAAAAAGAGCTAGAACTGAACAAAGAAATGTTTGTCAAATAAAAAATGCTTATCATAATTCAAAATGTGAGCCCTAGTACAAGTGTTATTTATTTAAACTTCTAATGTCTACTTATGTTTTGTTTATACTTACAGTTCTCACACTGAAACCACAATTAATAACATGAGCTTTTTGTCTTACTTGCCAAGCTGTGAGCTCCTTGAGTTTTTAAAAAATTTATTATATCTCTACTGTCTGCCACATAATAAGTGCTTAGTGATGTTTGAATTAGGAAGGATCATCGAAAATTTGGTCGGCTATTTAAAGTATTTCTGGAACACAGTATTATTTTGCAAACTGATTTACCATGGAGTAATAAAACTCAAAAATATATATCTCTATGTCCTTTTTAAAAATAGAGTTTGGAAAAAAAGATTGTTTATTCATTTGACAAACTTTTATCGCCTTTTCTGTGCCAAGCACCATGCTAGTCACTGAAGGTATGCAGATGAACACGTGGGCCCTCCTGTTAAGGGGGAGTTTTGTAGGAAAACAGAATAAGGAGACAGGTGCACAGTGTGACATCTGAGCCGTGACCAGTGTGACTGACAAAATGGATTTTTAAGTTTACTTAATTTTAATTAGTTTAAATTGAAGCAGCCACAAGTGGCTACTGGCTACCATATTAGACAAAGGTCTACACTTTAAGATGCTCCAATGATTTAAAAAAGCTTCAGATTTGTAAACTGAGCAAAAAGAAAATTTATCTTTCATAAAATGATAATGCTGAAAATAAAACAAAGATCAAAAGATAAAATGTGAATAACAGAAATGATTAATAAGCAAAAATTTACATTAAAAATTATTTTAAAAGCAACCCTATCAAGAAAATTTTATACATTAAGTCCCCTGTCACTCATTTTTTATAGATCAGGATCACCTAATCACCTATGTGGTTTCAGGGTCCCTGATGGTGCCAGCCTAACTCAGAAAAATGGAAAGATTTTCCCACGTTTGAAATGCCATTATGAACACACATAAAAGCATCCTGCAGACACTGAACCTCAAGTTCAATTTCTATAATTCACAGTAAAATGTGCTCATTGAAATCTTATTTTAAGATTTAATCTAAGTCCCTTACCCATTTATAATCTGGCGAGGTACTCTACAATGCATCACCTGCTGTCTTTGACAATCACCTTTACCATAAGACACTACTGTGAAAAGGGACTTGGTGTATTTTTTTCTTTTCTAAAAGAAAAAACTTTAACACAAGGAACTAGTTATTTAATTCAGTCTCCTGTCTAAGCATCTGTTATGGATTGCATTGTGTCCCCCCAAAATATCTGTCAACTTTGCTAGGCCATGATTCCCAGTACTGTGTCATCCGATGTGGTTTTCCTGTGTGATGTTAATGAGGTGGGTTTAGACAAGATTAGGCTGTATCTTGAGTGAATCTCTTTTGAGAGAGAAAAGAGAGAAGTGAGCAGAGAGACAGAAGGGCCTCATACCACCAAGAAAGAAGCACCAGAAGCAGAGTGCATTATTTGGACCCAAGGTCCCTGCACTGAGAAGCTCCCAGACCAGGAGAAGATTGATGACAAAGACCCTCCTTCAAAGCCGACACAGTAGGAGCCTTTCCCTGGAGCTGACACCCTGAATTCAGACTTCTGGCTTCCTAAACTGCGAGAGAATAAATTTCTCTTTGTTACAGCCATCTACTTGTGGTATTTCTGTTATAGTAGCACTAGATAACTAAAACAGCACCTAAAATGTAATAAGAAATACACTGTTCAATAAGTAAATTACCAAATAGTAATTTCATTGTAGGTAATGATTATAATGTAATTTATAGTTGGTAAAGAAATATTAAAAATGTCAAGAGTTAACATTTCAACATACATTTAAGATTAACAAGCTAAATAAATTGTTAAAAAATAATGAATCTGGCTTTGTGAACTCTTTAAATAAAACAGAAACTATATATATATATATATATATATATATATATATATATATATATATATATATATATATAAAGCTATACTAAGAAAACTAAGAAAATGTACCTGAAAGTAAAATCCTAAGAAAAAAGCACAATTCAATTCAACAGGACTTTTAAAATCCTGGAAACCCTGGTGGCATAGTGGTTAAGTGCTACGGCTGCTAACCAAAGGGCCAGCAGTTCAAATCCGCCAGGTGCTCCTTGGGAACTCTATGGGGCAGTTCCAGTTTGTCCTGCAGGGTCGCTATGAGTCAGAGTTGACTCGACAGTACTGGGTTGGGTTTGGTTTTGGTTTTTAAAATCCTATTTTAAGATGTACTGGTTTCCTCTATCTTATCACAAACTTGGTAGCTTAAAATAATAGAAATTTATTCTCTCAGAGTTCTGGAGGCAGGAAGTACAGAATCAAGATATTGGCAGGGCCATGCTCCCTTTGAAGGCTCCAGGGAAGAGCCCTCCCCTGCGTCTCCCTAGCTTCTGGTGGCTCCCAGCCATTCTTGGGGTTCCTGAGCTTGTGGAAGCACCATTCTAATTTCTGCCTCTGTCTTCACAAGGCATCCTTCTCCACGTCTCTGCATCCTCATCTGCCTCTTATAAGGGCATTCTCATTGAATTTAGGGCCACCCTTAATCCAGTATGATCTCTTCTTCTTCTTTTTTTTTTTTTTAATAATTTTCATTGGCTTTAAGTGAAAGTTTACAAATCAAGTCAGTCTCTCACACATAAACTTACATACACCTTACTATATACTCCCATTTACTCTCCCCCTAATGAGTCAGCTTGCTCCCTCCTTCCAGTCTCTCCTTTCGTGACCATTTTGCCAGTTTCTAACCCTCTCTACCCTCCCATCTCCCCTCCAGGCAGGAGATGCCAACACACTCTCAAGTGTCCACCTGATACAAGTAGCTCACTCTTCATCAGCATCTCTCTCCAACCCATTGTCCAGTCCCTTCCATGTCTGATGAGTTGTCTTCGGGAATGGTTCCAGTCCTGGGCCAACAGAAGGTTTGGGGACCATGACCGCCGGGATTCTTCTAGTCTCAGTCAGACCATTAAGTCTGGTCTTTTTATGAGAATTTGGGGTCTGCATCCCACTGTTCTCCTGCTCCCTCAGGGGTTCTCTGTTGTGCTCCCTGTCAGGGCAGTCATCGGTTGTGGCCGGGCACCAACTAGTTCTTCTGGTCTCAGGATGATGTAAGTCTCTAGTTCATGTGGCCCCTTCTGTCTCTTGGGCTCATAATTTATGATCTCTTCTTGATTCTTCCCTTCATTAGATCTGCAAAGATCGTATTTGCAAATAACGTCACGTTCTGAGGTTCTGGGTGGACATGACTTTTGGAGAGACACTATTAAACCCACTGTAGTAATAAAAGTCATTTCCCCCATATTTCAACAATTATTCCATTTAATTTATACACTATTATAATTATTCCTCAGACCTGGTTCAAACTGGTGAACTGGTGATAAACGTTCAAAAGATTTGAGCAGAGAGAAATCATGCCTAACATACTTGTTTGTATATTTTCTCTAATACAAAATGTATGGAACAAACAAAATATTGATTTTCTTCGATGAAAGGCTGTTCCAACAGCAGTCCCAAGTCTTGAAAGTTCTGGTAATTGTTGTTGAAGAAATATAAGTTGTTTAAAATATATATATGCTCAAAGAAAGTAAAGTATCGTTTCCAAGGTTTAGCCCCCCGAAGGCTTCAGAGGAGTCTTGCTTGTATAGGGTCAGGAAGAGGCAGCCAAGTAATTCTGGTGGTAGGCTTCATCTTGGGAATTCTAACTAATCATCTTACTTTTATTTTAAATTTTATTATAAAGTTAATATATTAATATGTACCTACTATGTCAAGTGTAGAAAACAGACACAGGCAAAGTAGGAAGAGTCATCTAAACGCTTTTAAAATGCATTTAACAGTTAAACTCACTGCACATGTACAATTTTATATGTTGTTTTTTCTTTCATGTAATACTTGAAAGTCTTTCCACAATATTACAAAAAAAAATCATAATTATTTTTAATTCACTGAACTCATATTTATTGAGTGCCTTCTATGTATAAAAAAATTTTTTTCTATGTATATATAATATTTAATGGCTGTATAATATTCAGTTTTATTAACCAAAACAAAACAAAAAAACCCAAACCAAAGCCATTGCCGTTGAGTCAATTCTGACTCCTAGCGACCCTATAAGAAAGAGTAGAACTGCCCCACCGGGTTTCCAAGGAGCGGCTAGTGGATTTGAACTGCTGATCTATCCAGCTTAGAAGTCAACCTCTCAACCACTGCGCCACCAGAGTTCCACCAATTCTATTAACAGGCCATAATTCCCTTAACCATCACATTCAAGACGGACATGTAGGTCATTCCTGTGAATGACCCAAGTGCAGTTTCAGAAGCACGTGCTTCTCCCTGCTTCAAAATTCTGAGATCCTGCTCATTTTATCAAAATTCTGAAAACCTGTTCATATACTTTGTTGGGTTCTATACATCCTAGATCAAAGTTAAGCATATAGATTATATCAATATTTTCTCTTAACAACAAATTATTACCACCGCATTGGGTTTGGAGTGGCCAGAGGAAAAAAAAAGGGGATCCCATCACTGTAAAAAGTTCTTGACTAGGTCAAAGGTCCTGGATTCTAGTCCCAACTCTATTTTATATTTGCCAATAATTTCTGAATTTAGTTTCTTCATCTTTGAAATGAGAATAATAATTCTGTTTTTCTAGTACAAGGCTTGTGAGATATGGTATACGAAAGCAACTTGTATAAACACTATAAATGTAAAACACTAAAAACAATTTAAAAACTGCCAAGTGTAATATGTCTGTTAATTTTAGGAGTATTACTACCACTAAGCACAACAGTACACAAGTAAAAAATGATATACTTTTTTCCACTTCGATTTCTCCTGTTATACAGCCTACTAGAAGAAAACGAAGAGTTTGCTTGACTGGATTCCTTTCTTAAAAACAGATATTAACAGAGGGTCAATGTGCTGACGAGGAAATGTGTTTACACAGGCAGTCCCCGGGTTACGAATGAGATCCGTCCCTAAGTGTGTCTTTAAGTTGAATTTGTAGACAAGTCGGAACAGGTGGATACGGTTCTTATTCAGCCTTTCAGCCGTACTTTAGCGCAGAAAGAGGCTCGAAGCCTTTTCAGTGATTTAAAAGCTGTACGTGCAGCAGGTGAAGGTGGCTGGGATAGAGAGCTTGTCGCGAGCAGTGGGGGTTGGTGCAATCATGTCAAACTGAGGGTGAACTTACATAACATTAAAAGGCAAGTAGGACTTTCTTAACTTGGGGACAACCTGTAATATGCACACTGGACACTCACTGGTAACTTTTAATAAAACCGGAAGAAGACAGGATAACTAATGTTAGTATTTTTCTCAGAACACAGGATTTGAATCCTGGTTCTGCCAATGGCTATATTGCCAACTTTAAGAAAGTAATTTAAAAGTCACTATTTGATAGACTGTATTTCCCCTAAGTTTTTTTCCTACTTTCTTTAGAATCATATGTAATATATAAAAATAAATAAACTTCTTATGTTGATTTCTTAATGTTATTTCTCTGATATTCTTGAAGAATGAGGATTCACGAGTGTTTCCAAGGAACACACTTTCACTGAATATCTCCTACCAGATACTGGGAGAAGGAGTGAACCTTTTTCCAGTTCTTCCTACCTTAGCGAAAGTTTGTTATTTTTTTCCATTAAGAAAGCAATACATGCCCATTGCAGAAAACTTAGAAAGCATAGAATCTGTCTTCATAGCTAAACCTCCAGTTGACTCTAATATCCTTAAATATAATCTTACTCGTCCCTATATTCCCAAAATCCTATATATGTTATATTTAGCAGTTTTAGTCTTCCATCATTTTCCCTATCTATTGTATTTGCCTTCGTGGCAGTCTCCTGGACTTCAGGGTAGTCAACCCTCCACAATGTTGCAATATCATCCTTGTAAAATGTACCTCAATCATTTCATTCTCTGTGTGTAATTCAATGACCCTAGAGGCTGAAGTGCATAGCAAATTAATATTTTCTGGGATATTCTAATGTGCCCCTGCTTCCTTTCATGAATATGTTTCCCTTCTTGTTTACCAATTAAATTCTTACTCACTCTTTAAGACTCACTTTGAAGGTCACCTCTTTTAAGAGGCAGTTCCAGAAAGATTTTTCTCTCCTCACTGTTCACATTGCACTTAAACTTTTCACAAACATTTGGAGATCGAACTTAGCACCAGAAGTATCATTTTTGATCTGACCAAGCTGGGTAGGCTACAGAGATCACAGAATTGTTTCTAAAACTGAATTTAATGTAATAAAACACAACTAATCAAAATAAGGAAACCCTGGTAGCATAGTGGTTAAGTGCTATGGCTGCTAACCAAAAGGTTGAGAGTTCAAATCCACCAGGTGCTCCTTGGAAACCTTATGGGACAGTTCTACTCTGTCCTATAGGGTCACTAGGAGTCAGAATTGTCTCAACAGCAATAGGTTTGGTTTTTTTAAAACGAAAATAAAACCACAGAAAAAGAATGAAAGAATGGCTCCCATCTACAACAAATATAGGGTAGTTTTTTTTTTTTTTTTTAACAAAGCTACATAGGCTGAAAATATCTCAGAGACAACAGTCTCATTACTTCCAATTGCCTGATAACAGAAATTTCATTATATATTAAACAAAATGAATAAAGATAACAATCTTATACCCATTATCACTACTTTTCCTTTTTAATCTTACAATTTTTATACTTTTTCTCCTATAACTGTTATTTTTTTAATACCCCAATCAAACTCCAAGAGCTCAGGTGGTGCAGTGGTTAAGTGCTTGGCTGCTAATTGAAATGTTGGTGGTTTGAATCCACCAGCCACTTGCTCCATGGGAGAAAGATGTGGCAGTCTGTTTCCCTAGAGATTTACAGCCTTGGAAACCCTACGGGGCAGTTCTACCCTGTCCTATAAGGTCGCTATGAGTTAGACTAGACCAATGGCAACGGGTTAATCAACCTTACCATGGGGTGTGTGTGTGTGTGTTTAATGAAACTGTCTGGAATCTCAATGCATTTTTCCTTTGATTTCCCCTTGCACATCTTCATTAAAATGTTACGAATAACACTTAAATCTTTTTTAACAAGTTAACTTGCATTGTAATGGATGCTGTACAAAAGCATAAAAACCAGCAGAAAAATATTAAGTAGTAACTTTTGTTAAAAACTTACGAGCAGTGGAGAAGAAAGGGGGAAGCACACCACGTACACCACTGAGAAGAAATAAAAAAAGTGGCTGGTGGGGAAGAAACAAAGAGCTACCTATGAGTCTCCAAGTGGTGGCGCTGGTCCAGCGTAGCCTTTGCTTACTGATTTCTATCAAAATTTTTAAGACTCTAAGGAGTGTGCGGCAAAACTGGCATGCTAATGTAGCTGGTGGAAGTATCAATTGGCACGATATTTTTTGTGGCAGGAATTTGACCACATGTATCAAGAGCCTTAAGAATGTTCAGTTAAATGGAAGAATCATATTTTGGAATAAATTTGGATTCAAAATTCTTATTAGCTTTCTAATCTTAAGAAAATTAGTAGCCTCTCTGGTACTCAAAGATAAATAGGATGAAGTAACTGATGGATCTGGGGAAGGGAAACAGGTGGGGATGGGGCAAGAGGCAAGCGGAAAGTAGTTACAAGTCAATGCGATAACTTCTTGAATATATGCACATTAAGGGTACTAATTAGAGTATCTTCTACTCTTTTTTACTTATGAAGATTTTGTAATTTTATTTTAAAGTTATTTATCCTAATCTTGTTCTCTCTTTCTACTGCCATGACATTACTTCACATGTCATTACCTTCTATTAATAAATTCAGTAACTGGGTTCTCCATGCCTAACTTCTCCTCCCTTCACTTGACCTTTGCCAGATACATTTTCCTGAAGCACAGTTCTAATTAACTATATGACTCAAAGACATCCGTTAAAGATCTCTCCCCAGTTACCTACAGGATAAAGGATAAAAGGGGGACTAGAAAGAATATTCATTGAGAGCCTAGAATGGGCCACGTATTTTACAAGCACTATCTCCCAGTTATTTAGGTATTGTATTATTCCTCTCACCTCAGAGATGAGACAGCAAATACTCAGTGCAGGTCGTTACGGAGCGGGCCAACTAGCAAGTGATAGGCTTAGATTTGACCCCGTTATGGTCACTGTATCACCAGGCTCTTCAGTCTCTTACCGTGGCTATGAAACAAGGCACTTCCCAATCAGACAAGCAGCTTTTTACCAAAGCCATGTTTGATGTCCAGACAAAAACAACCAGCACTACTTTTTCTACTTCTAAATTACTTTTTCTATCATTCCCTATGCCTAGACCCCTACATTACAATAGTTACAATTTTAATAATTTGTGCATCTCAAATGCCACTGCCATTTTCCTAGGCACCCTTCTCTAATAACCCCCAATCCATATGGCCTCTTCTTCCTCTGAATTCTTACAGTACCTAATTACTTAATTCACCCACTCACTGATCAGGTCATGAAATTCATTATACATTTCCGGTACCATGGATTGTGATGTTTCCTGGAAAATAAAAATAAATAGAGCAACAGAAACTCTCATTCACTGCTGGTGAGAATGCAAAAGGGTGCAGCCACTTTGGAAGACAGTCTCATGGTTTCTTTCAAAGCTAAACATAAGCTTACCATACAATCCAGCAATTACACTCGTAACTGTCTACCTGAAGGAGTTGAAAACATGTCCACACAAAAATCTGCACACAAATGTTTATAGCAACTTTATCCTTTACTGTCAAAAATTTGAAGCAACCAAGCTATTTTTCGATAGGTGAATGGGTAAACAAACTGTGGTATATCTATACGATGGAATATTTTTCAGTGATTAAAAAGTAATGAGCTATGAAGCCAGGAAAAGACACAAAAGAATCTTAAATGTGCACTGCTAAGTGAAAGAAGCCAGACTGAAAAGGCTACACAGTGTATGATTCCAACAATCTGACATTCTGGAACAGGGAAAACTTAGAGACAGTGAAAAGGTCAGTGGTTGGAAAGGGGATGGGAAAAAAGGGAGAGAGACGAATAGGTGAGGCACAGGACCTTTTTAGGGCAGTGAAACTATTCTGCATGAAAATGTAATGGTGGACACATGACATTAAGGATGTGTCAAAACTCATAGAACTGTACAACACAAAGAACGGACCTTAATGTAAAGTTAATAATAATGTATCAATATTCATTCATCGGTTGTAATACACATACCACACTAATGCAAGATGTTAGTAATAAGGGAAACTGTGCGTGTGTGTGTGTGTCTGTGTGTGTGTGGCAGGTAGGGGGTATATGGGAACTCTGTATTTTCTGTGCAATTTTTATGTAAGCCTAGAACTGCTCTAAAAAATAAAGTCTATTAAAAAAGAAAAAAGAAATGTACATGATTATACCACCTTAGGGCACTCATTGCAGGTTGGATGACATTCCAATTACCATTGTTAAGTACCTCATGGGCCCTTCCAGGTTGCAATTTGTGAGACAGATCCTGTTTTCCTTACCTGTGAGTGTCTTTGAGCATCTAACATACTGCCTAACATACACAAACACAAAAAACAAACCCGTTGCCGTTGAGTCGATTCCAACTCATAGTGACCCTACAGGACAGAGAAGAGCTGCCCTATTGGGTTTCCAAGGAGAGGCTTATGGATTCAAACTGCCAACCTTTTGGTCAGCAGCCGAGCTCTTAACCACTATGCCATCAGGGCTCTGCCTAACACACGGTGGGAACTTAAAAAAATATTGCTTAATGAGTGAAGGATGGAATCTATGACACAGGCATACATTTTGAATTCTATAACCAACAGGCTTCTAGAAGACAGCTCAGTCACCCTTGCAACAACTTACCCCCTGGAGTAAGTTAGGTGCCATGTTCCTGTACTCTTCCGACGATACCCATAATGCCCTATGTCTTATCTTTATTAAAGTTAAACATTGATGCCAAACATAGACGAGTTAAACACAGATACACAGAAAAGGAAAATATAGAGTTAATTATAGATAAGGAAACCGAAGCCCAGAAAAGGTGATGTTACGAGGCTGTGAGGTCATACTGCTTTTAACTAACAAAAGTGCAAGTTGGAGGAAGACAGGATAGAATGGATTCTACTCATTACACCAAGCTGCCGACATAACTCAGTGGAAGGAAGGTCAATGCTTCAGTAGACAGAGGAAGCTTACTAATTCATCCCAATCCTGTCCGTACGGGATTTTAACTTTTTTTTTTTTAGAACTTGATAGTCAAATATGTTCTATACTTCCACACTCTACAGACCTGATCTCTCCCTTTGTATTTGAAATGTAAAGATTTTAATAGTTTATGTATTTGATAATTACAGAAAGAGAAAAGGGTATTAAGTAGAACAAAGAGTTTACATAAAGTCATGTTATGTTCCCCTTGGGAACGCGGATTGCCAAAGGCATGTTTATTCAAAGTTTTATAAATATCTTATTCCTGTGATACTAACTCTGAAGAGTTTTAATTTCAGAAATTTGATGGCATATTTTGACTACGTACTCTAATTTATTTTAATCATGGCAATGGTTATTTAAACATATATTCGTAAAACTTAAGCTAATTAAAATAAAACGTTTAAAAATTTAAATGTATAATCTCTTCAAAGAAAATAAACAAGAAAGAAAATTTAAACTATCATGGAATTCTCCAAATGTGTTATGATTCAAAAAGAAAGTCAATTAAGGTTTCTTGAACTGTCTGTAATTGCAATAGTTCTGAAATGCTCAATATGTAACATTTATCTGAAACTATGAATGGCAGAAATGATATAGGAGTACTTTGAAATAATGTCCCAGGTAAAATTCAATGCGTAGAACGAGACAGAAGTGAAATAAACTACCGACGTTTAAGTCTCTTACCTATTAATATCCTGTTATTCTTGATGCCACTTTTTACTTCACCATCAATCAAATCTGCAAGCACCTGACACATTACATCAATTGATTCCAGGTGTTCTGGGCAGTCAATAGATATTTTAAACCTGTCAAACCACACATTGGAGAGTCCTCCGCTCATAGGCGTATATGGCCTGTTTAAAAAAAAAAAGAAAACAAAATGAAAAAGGTTATGATGCTAAAAATGTATGCTTTAATTTCTGAGATTAATGTTTTTAATGAAGAATTTTAATTCCTTCCAAGTTTTATGAGTGAAAAAAATTTGCATTAAAAAAAAAAAAAAAGCTTGTTGCTGTAGAGTGCGTTCTGGGTCATGGAGACCCCATGGTTCAGAGTAGGCCTGTGCTCCACATGGTTTTCAATGGTTGATTTTTCAGAAGTAGGTCATCAAGCCTTTCTTCCGAGGTGCCTCTAAGTGAACACAAACTTTCAACCTTTTGGTTAGCAGCTGAGCACATTACCAGTTTGTACCAACAGGGATCGCATTAACTCTCTCTTGCTTTTAGTTTCCATTAATATTTACCAATGTTAGTTCATCATCTTTACTTACTCTGTGATCTTCCAGGATTCATAAATGCTCTAGAAAACTGATATAAAAAGGGAAATTATATGTAATTATGTGCCTATGTAAAGAGCCCTGGTGGCGCAGTGGCTAAAACAATCGACTGCTTACCAAAAGGTCAGTGGTGGTTTGAAGATGCTTTCATAGAGGAAAATGCTTTCATAGCATAGGGGAGATGCTTTCATAGAGATTTACAGCCTTGGAAACTGTACGGGGTTGCTATGAGTTGGAACTGACTCCAAGGCAGTAGGTTTATCAGTTTTTTTTTTTTTTTAATTTCTGCTTTAATTTCCTTAATCGTTTTTCTTTTAATGTGAAGATCAATGTTCAAGTATTGATAGCTAACTAATGGTTTTCTATCCAAAAAGAGCAATACCTAGAATGGAAAAATGATTCACCAAAAATGCTTTTTAAAAGTGTTTAAAACTAAGTATGAAAGCTGAGCTGATAATTTAAGAGTTCTCTTGACTACCCTCAGGTAGAGCACCCTTATGATAGGAGTCTTTAGTTTTGTTTTTTAAAATCAAGAATTGAACTTTTTTTTTTTTTACTTTTTTTTTACTCTTCTCAGGAATCTTGAATCAAGAGGGTTTAATGGGATGCAATGATCTTCAAAAGCTCGCACCATATAGATATTTCATATTGTTTGTACCATTGGGGTGCAGCATGCTTTATAGAGGTTTTGAAACGGGTATCTTGTTGACCCTACAAGACTGGTCTTACAATATGCTTTATATTTAAGTACGAGGTGGCAGGGTTAAAGTGTACTTTAACCTTTTATTGTATACTTATGCTCTAGTGCTCTAGGATGTCCTATCAGTCTATATATATGTTTATATATAAATGAACACATATCTATATATATGAAATTCCAAATATTCTGTTTTAATCAATTATAATGGAGTTAAGGGGTCTTGTGTTGGATTAGAGTCTATACTGCTAAAGGCAAATGAAAGTGGAATATGAGAACAAAGGTTTTGCAAAGATGAGGGGCAGGAGAGTTTACTAAAAGAAGCTGTTTATCATTTGGGAAGCCCTGTTTCCTCCTCACATGAGAGTGAAAAATAGGGCTCACGTTACACGCAGGAGTGAAGCAGAAAACGCACCCATTGCCAAAAGTACCCATCATCATTTGAAGGAAATCTACGCCAATGACAAATAACTTTTCCCTTTGATAACCACAGATGCATGACTCTTCCTAGCTCAGTGGATCTACCACTTTCCCCATCTCAGATTTAGTTTACACTCTTACCCTCCAAAGTCAGTGAAGCATAAAATCTGGAGTTACGTCAAAAAAAGGGGGACGGGGCTGAAAAACACTACTAATTGATACTTCAGTGTGCTTTCTTGTATCTCCTCTGGTGAAAAATCAAACTAACTCAGCAAACCCGAGGAGCCAGAAATATCCAATTCTCATTCTCTCCCCCACTTATCAAGAAGACCTCACAGCCTATGGGATCTGCCCTTGGGAAGCATCCAATCTTTAGGTGATGAAGGGAATGGGGGTACTACAGCACCAGTTTTCTATATTGATCATAAAAAAAAAATAGCACTCCAAAATTAACAGACATCCACCTTTGGAGCCTGGGAGTCAAAAGAGTTATACTTGGAAAGCTTCTCACAGAAGCTGAAAGAAATCTGAAAACAAGAAAGGTGCTCTTACTCCAATTTATCAAGAGCGTATATATAGGAAATTGTTTTTTATTTACTAAAATAGAACCATGTCATAAACATAACCTTGAAACATGCTTTCTAAAATTTGAATATATATGACTACTCCTCTAAGTTTTGTTTAACTCTTCCTGATCCAAAGAATGTACACAGAGAATTCCAGAGTTTCTTCTAAGATTTTTGTTTTCATTTTTTATATCCAAATCTTGATTTATGTCTGCAATTTATTTATACACGGAGTGACGTAAGAGCTCAAATTCATTCCCCTCCCTATGAATATCCAATTGTGGTTGTACTATTTAAAAAACAAAACAAAACCTGAAGTATCCTTCTGTCACAAGGATGAAATGTCACATCTGCCATATATAACTTTATCTTTCTGCATTAGTCTTTCTCAACACAGGTTCTATGAGAGGATTAAACCCTAACCCTAAAGCGTACATGTGTCAATGAACTGATTTCTTTTCAATGCATCTCTAGTGTAGAGAATGGCACTAGTTCTGTATCATCCTTGGGAAACATCAAGAAAATTGGTCACTTAAATCATTTTTTGTGTGCTGTGATGCAGGTAACTGGCTCCAGTTGAGAAAGACTTTATTCTGTTCTATAGATCTAATTATATGTTCCCATCTTAGTGTCATATTGGCCCCATTACAGTGGCTTTATGGTATATTCTGAAGTTGAGTAAGGTAAATCCCCCACCTCCCACTCATTATCCCAATCTCTTCCTTCATATTTGTCCTGACTATTTTCAGACATCTGTTCTTCTTATTCAAGAAATTTATCACTTCTTAAATTTTAAAATAATTTCAAATAATTCTCCTTAAAAACCCTTTTGGGATTTTAATTAATATTGCATTGTTGTCTAAGAATTAACATTTTTACGACATAAACTTGAGAGGAAGGTAGATTTTTGGAGGCTAAGCTCTTTCCAGATCTGCTACGTTCTCATCCTCATGGAAAACTTCTCCTGCACCAGGGTCTCAACCGGTGCAAAGAAGATCCAGTCCTGTACCAGGCCTCCTGGAGAACCTAAATTCTCCCTCTTTCCCATATGGCTTCTGACCCCAGCAGCTGCTTGGCTCAAGAGAGGCAGATAAATTGGAATCAGGAGGAAGAGAAGGCAGAAAGCATTCAAGCCTCCCACCTCCCAGAATCCCTTCTCAGGATTAACTCTCGAAAGTGTTTTGAAAATGGAAGCAGGTGCTTTCCCCACAGCATTAATGTCACTGTCAGACAAAATGAAATCCAAGACGGTATTCAACTTGTCACTAAAATCACAGTGAACTTCTGAATCGAAACTGAGTAATACAGCTCTTACTTTAAAGCTTCAATTAGACTGTAACATTTTTGAATTATGTCTACCTCCGTTTTCTTTTTATTCTGCTGTTTCTCTAAGTGTGTATTTGTCTGTCTAAGCACTTAAATACGGATGATATCATGGGCTAAAATATGAATCATTCTGGGCACTCAGCCATTAACAGAAAAAAAAGACATTCCCTTAACTTTATTTTTCTTTGACAATGCCTCAGTTAATTGGAGGTACGTGCTCCACAGGGCTAGAATCCCAGTGTAGGTATTTTACTAATATGGCAGTTGTTTATTCTCAATTCTCTAAGAAAATCAAAATTATGTTCAAAATGCATAATTGGTGAAATTTAATGAAACAAAGGATAATTTGGAACTTTTTTCTTTTATCTATATCACTTCACTTATAAAGAAATAGAATTAAGAATGCATAACTCTCCTAGAATGTTAGAATAATCTTTAAATAAAGTAAAAAAAAAAAAAGAAAGTAAGTGTTTTTTAAAACAGCAAACACCTGGCGCATACGTTTCACTCATTCACCTTTCCTCTAATAAATCACCGTATTAGCTGGCATAGAACAGATCGGACATTACCACAACAAACAGACATGCTTGGCAAAGAACATCACGTGGATCCTAAATCAACCAATCAGTCACATATTGGTGGAGTATTCAGCTGGAATGAAATGTCCATGGTAAAATAAAATAAATAAAGAATTGACATTCAGCTGTTTTGATCTGTGTTCTCTAAAAGTCATTCGTAACCTTTAGGATACACAACGTGGAATCGGTCTCCGTCTTCATCCTCATTCCATCCTACTTTCCGCACCATTCACTACGTTTCAGTCAGACTCACCTCTTTCTTTCCTCCAACAGGACACACTCATTACTGCTTCAGGGGCTTACCATTTGGTATTCCCTCTGCTTGGAATGCTCTTTATCCCATTACTGCATGGTGGGCTCCCACTGATCCCTTAGGTCTCAGGCCAACTGTTACCCCCCAGTGAGAAATTCCTTGACTCTCCCGTTTAAAGCATAACTACCTTTGACCATGTAATGCACACACATATTATCCCATTGCCCTACCTAACTGTCTTAATAACATTCATCAGTATTTGAAATTATTATATTCCATTTCCCTTTTATTTTCTGTATTTATGTGAGCTCTCTGACAGCAAGGACTTTATCTTTTCCACAACGTTATCCCCAGTGCCTAGAACAAAGCCTGACATATAGTAGATATTCAATAAATACTTGTTGAATGATGAATGTCAATAATTATTTGTGTCACCTGGGATTAATCTGTGCCAGCAGGAAATAACAAAGACTAAAATTATTTTATTTAGCACTGAATATCTTTTTAATTCTTGTAAAATCCATATTGTGATTTCTAGAAGAATTGAGGGTCAAATGTTTCTTCTGTTGCTTTAAATAAAATGTTTCTGAGAAACCACGTTTTTACATACTAAATGTGCTATTTAAAATACTTACCGAAGAAGTAAACTATTTCCCACGATAGTTATTTTTAGTAAAGATCTCTATTAGCTCACTTGTAGTACAGCCCTATTGGTACTGGGAGAGGTATTTCCTAATAACTTGCTTCAGATAGAAATCTGAAGTGATAAAGTAAAAAGCCTGTTGTTCACTGCAACTACATGAAAAAGAAAAAAAAAACAGCGTGTCCGTTTTAGACTGCATGTTTAATAAAAAACACGAACATGCACTTTATGGGAGAAAAATAGTGAATAAAAAAGTACAGACATTACACAAGTCTTACTACTTTCAGGATGTTTCGAAACACTAAGAAAAACTATATCATTATATAAATTATAAATGCCTTGTTAAAAATTGTTACTTTTTTTAAATGGAAATTCTAGTAGTAAACTCAAAACAAGAAAAGTCTAGGAGTAAACCCAAAACAAGAAAATCTCCAATTGTCTTTACAGAAAATACCATTAAATACATCATAGAAATAAAATTCTTTATTGAGTACTTCAAATATAGTGTACAAATTAACAAAATAAAAAAATGAAGCAGTATTTTCCACTTAAATGAGCGCAGTGAGCAAACTGCTGTATTTTACTTAACATGCACCTAGCATAGCTGATTAAAAATATCTATTAAATATTAAATATAGTTGAGGAAAAGGAATACCGTATAGCCAAAACAGTAATTCATAACTTAATAAAAACATACTGATATGCTATAATAGGCCATGAATGAGAAAATATAATAGGCTGTTGTTCTCCTCTTAAGGTCTTAAAAATATACATTACTGTTGAAAGCAAAGGCTGTTAACAATGGTGGAATTTTCAATGTATGTGGATGAAATACAAATGAAAACTATAACACAAAATGGGGGAGTAAGGAACCTATATGGTTGTAAGCATTCTGTCTTTTAATTAAAGCGGAAGAAAAATAATGCTAAGTAGAAAGTGAAAGGTTTGATGCGTATATTGTAATCACGAGGGGAACTAGGAGAAAAAAAGAATAAATTAAAACAGAATATTCAAAATATTCAAATAATCTCAAAGAAGGCAGAAAAGGAGGATGGGGGGGGAGAAAAAAACAATAACAACACCAACAGTGATCTAAACTCAAACATATAAATACAAAGAAAATCAAACTCACTGCTGTTGAGTCAATTCCAACTCACAGCAACCCCGCAGGACAGTGTAGTGCTGCCTCTTAGGGTTTCCAAGGCTGTAAATCTTTACGGAAGCCTACTGCCACATCTTCTTCCTACGGAGTGGCTGGTGTGTTAGAACCATTAACCTTTCAGTTAGCAGCCGTTTTCTGACACTTTGCATTATAACAACTTTGAAAAAATTCTCAGGTGGCACTTCCAACATTCTGGGCCCCACATAGGGCCACAGCTGGGCCAGGGGCACCCTCCACGGGCCACCCTGAATTATATACCAGAGGCCCTGGCAACGACAGTGCCACGCAAGGGATGGTGGTCATCGGCTGAGGGATGCCTTCGCCTGTGATGGCAGTGATGTCTCAGTCTAGCCACGGAGGGCTGGCCGCAAAGGTGGGAAGACGAAAGGTCACGGGCGAGCAACAGGAGGGTGGGAGAGGGCCCAAAGATGCTAGGGAGGTGGCAAAGGGGGGAGAGAAAAAGGGCCACGTGGGGCTGTGGGGCTGGGGTAGACAGGACAAGTGGCGTCCCTGCCCAGGGTGGTGGGTAGGGGGTGGCGGGTGGCAGTGGGCAACACCCAACCACCATGGACTTCGTGGTGGTGGGGAAAGCATGGTGGGGAAGGGGGGCCTGCTGTGCCACACGCATCACAAGATGCACCAGGGGCACCCGAAGGGCGTCGAACAAACAGGAGGACACTGGTATCAAAGACGGGGTACAGCCCCCAACTCTTGTGTAATGCCAATTTCATGTAATGGCCCTGTCTTTGGAACCTAACCATGCCAATGAGCGAGGAGGAGGAATACACCAAATAATAGAGCTTAAAGATACATGAAGAGAGAACTGATGAACTGAAGGAAGAAATATGACAATCTATAACCATAGTAGGAGAACTTAATACTTATCCTTCAGTAACGGGGCAGTTCTACCCTGTCCTGTAGGGTTGCTATGAGTCGGTATGGACTCGATGGCACTGGGGTTTTTTTTTTTTTTTGAACTGATAGAACTTAGAAAATTTGATTACTACTCTCAACCACCTTGAACTAGCTGATATTTATAGAATACTAAACACAAAAAAAGGAGTCCTGGTGGTGCAGTGGTTAAGCACTTGGCTGCTTATTGAAAGGTTGGTGGTTTAAGCCCACCATATGCTCTGCAGGAGAAAGGTATGACAGTTTGTTTCTGTAAAGATTTATAGCCTTGGAAACCGTATAGGGCAGTTCTCTGTCCTACAGGGTTGCTATGAGTTGGAATCGATGTGATGGCAAAGGGTTTGTTTTGCATTTTGTTTTTTTTGTTATACACAAAAACGCACATGAAAGAGTCACCAAGGTAGACCATACGCTAGGTTGTAAAACAAGTTCTAATATGTATCAAAAGACTGAAATACAATATTTTCTCTGACAATGATGGAATGAAATTAGAAATCAACAGCAATAAGCTATCTGGAATAACTCCGAATATTTCAAATTTAAACAACATACTTCTAAATAACTGATGGTAGAAGTTACAGTCTCTCCTTGAATCTGAGCAATCTTCTGACCAGAGAGGAAATAACACTGTGTAACTCCCAAGGCTACACTTAAAAGGCAATAGAGCTTCCTCCTGGTTCTCTTTAAGACATTTACTATTGAAACCCAGCCTCCATGCAATCAGGAAGCCCAAGACATGGCACGGTGAAGTCTCACGTAAGTGTTCCAGTCAAAAATCAAACTAAGGCCCTATCTAGTTTCTAGCATTAACTACCAGACATGTGAGTATCACTACCAGACAGATGCTTCCTGTCCCTACCAGTTGTCAGGAGTCGCCCCAGACTTCAAGTTTTCCCAGCAGAGGTCCAGACACTGTAGAGTCATTACGGTTCCCTTGCTGAATTCCTGTCCCATAGAATTTGTGACCATAATAAACTGTTGTTTGGGGTGGTTTGTTACACAGGAATAACAATATTAGCATGAGGGAATTTAGAAAATATTTTGATATGAATGAGAAACAAATTACAAAAGAGCAAATCAGTGGAATTTACCTAAAGCAGTGCTTAGAATGGAATTTATAACCTAAAATGTAAGTAGAGGGAAGGAAATGATAAAGAGTAAAAATAAATGAAATAGAAAACAGACAAATAAAAAAGTGAAATGACAATGTCAAAAGTCAGTTCTATGAAAAGACTGATCAAACCTTGGCAACAAAAAAATTAAAAAAGGGGAAGAAAACACGAATTATTAATATCCACAATGAAATAAAGGACATCAACATAAATCCTAAAAACACTGAAAGGAAATATCATGAACGACTTTATGGCAATAAATCTGAAAAATTATATAAAAGATACAAATTCTGTGAGAACACAAACATTCAAAACTGATACACACTCACAAACTGAAAATCTGAATAATCCTGATTCTGGTAAAGAAATTGAATTTACTCAAAAAAATCCAGGTCCAAACAATTTCATTAGCGAATTTTATCAATGATTGAAAAAGAAAATAATATCAACAAACTTTCCAAAAAACACAGGGAACACTTCCTAACACACTTGAAGATGCCAACATAACCTTCAGGCTGGTGTACAAAAACTTGACAGAGGCATAACCGGAAAAAAAAAAAAAAGAAAATTACAAACCAATATCCCCCAGGAACACATACTCTCAAACTCTATTTGAGAGCCTTCAAAAATATTATTAAATACAAGGGGTGTAACTAAAAAAAAAAAGCTTTTTTTTTTTTTTTTTTTAATAAATATGTAGCTGTAGTAGGGAGCCCTAGTGACGCAGTGGTTAAGAGCTCCAGCTGCGAACCAAAAGGTCTACAGTTCGAATCCACCAGCTACTCCCTGGAAACCCTATGGGGCAGCTCTACTCTGATGTATACGGTCACTATAAGTTGGAATCAACTTGATGGCAATGAGTTTTTTTGGGCTTTTTAGTACACTAATACTGATCTTTACATGGTTTAAATTGAGTGATAATCATCTCCCCCAATTTAAAGCTTCAGTGGAAACATTTGTAGTGGCAACAGGGGTACAAGGATTCACCTAAGCGGAGGTATGTAGCAGAGAGTTTACGTATTGCATTGGCTGCTACAACTCCAATGTTAACAGCCAATGTTTAATTAAAACATAAATCTGAAGAGAAAAAAAAAAAAAACTTAGAAGTTAAAATCTCAAACAAAATTGTCTCAAGCACATAACAGAAGACATTTTAAAGTTATGTCCTGCAAAAATGTTTTTAAAAATCCATTTCAAATTAGCCTGTATTTTTCAATGTAATAGTTCTAAAACGCTGATGCAGAATGGCTTCATGAGAAGTTTCTAGTTTCAAAGATTCCTGGACCACACAAAAGATTCTATTTCAGTATTCAGAGGTGGAACCAAAATTCTGGGTCCCCCCACCCCCCAAACATGCCAGTATATTTGGATATGAAGGCTTGGTAGACACTTGGAATCAACCTGTATCAGAAGTGGCACTCACTAAAATATAGACTCCTGGGCTTAATCTCAGACCCACTCAATTAAATCTGTGGGCCTATGACCCAAGAAACTGCATTTAATACATTAGCCAGGTGATTCTTACTGTGCACAGTATAGTTTGAAAACAATTGCCTTCCAGTTTAAAACTTCAATTTTCTAATAAGCTGTAAAATTTAAAGTCCTTCTAATTGGATGCTACTCCATGAAACATCCTGCCAGTATGTTAAATGTAAAACGCCAGACAAAACACATTGTATGTTCTCTAAAACCCTTCTTTTAGATTCCCCAACTTCTCACGTCTCTGCTCTGTGAATCTCCCTTAAATTGAGCTGCTACGTTCCCACTACAAGTCCCAGTGGAGGCTTCTGTGATTGCCAGATCTGTGGATCTCAACTTTGGCTGCACAGTAGAATCAGCAACGAAGCTTTAAAAAATGCCTTGGCTACACTCCAAACCAATTAAATCAAACTCTCTTGGAGTGGCAATCAGGTTGGATTGTCAGATAAAATACAGAAAACCCAATTCAATTTTAATTTCAGACAAACAACAAATACTTTTTTAGTATAAGTCATTACCAAGTCTACACTCATCTGTCAGTTTGTCATTCTGTGGTGGCTTCCAGGTGGCTGTGATGCTGGAAGCTATGGCACTGGTATTTCAAAGACCAGGAAGGTCACCCACGGTGGACAGGTTTTAGCAGAGTTTCCAGGCTAAGACAGACTAGGAAGAAGGGTCTGGTGGTCTATTTGTGAAAAATTGGCCAGTGAAAACCTTACGAACAGCAGCAAAACACTGTCTGACACAGTGCCAGAAGTTGAGGGCCTGACATTGGAAGGTACTCAAAAGAAAATTGGGGAAGAGTGCCTCTTCAAAGTAGAGTCGACCTTAATGACGTGGATGGAATAAAGCTTTTGGGACCTTCATTTATTGATGTGGCATGATTCAAAATGAGAACAGCTGCAAATATCCATTAATAATGGGAACATGAAATGTACAAAGTATGAATCTAGGAAAATTGGAAGTTGTCAAAAATGACACAGAACGCCTATCAATACCCTAGGCATTAGTGAGCTGAAATGGACTGAAATTGGTCATTTTGAATCGACAATCACGTGGTCTACTATGCCAGGAATGACAAATTGAAGAGGAATGGCATCACATTCATCGTCAAACAAAATCTCAAGATCTATTCTAAAGCACTACGCAGTCAGTAATAGGATAACACCCATACGCCTACAAGGAAGACCAGTTAATATGACTGTTACTCAAATTTACCCACGAACCACTAATGACAAAGATAAAGACTTTTACCAAGTTCTGCAGTCTGAAGTTGATCGAGCATGCAATCAAGATGCATTGATAATACTGATGATTGGAATGCAAAAGTTGGAAACAAAGATGGATCAGTAGTTGGAAAATATGGCATTGGTGACAGAAATGACACCAAAGATCATGTGACAGAATTTTACAAGACCAGTGACTTATTCATTGCAAGTACCTTTGTTCAACAGCATAGACGGCACTATACAGGTGGGCCTCAACAGATAGAATATATCAAATTGACTACATCTGTGGAACGAGACGATGAAGAGGCTCTGTATCGCCAGTCAGACAAGTTCTGGAATGACAGCAAGGACATTATATATGAAGAAAGCAAAAGGTTATTCAAAAGACAGCAAAGAAAGAAATTACCAACATGGATGTGAGAAGAGAAAACTTGCTCTTGAATGCAGAGTAGCTAAAACGAATGGAAGAAATGATGCAGTAAAATAGCTGAACAGAAGATTTCAAAGGGCAGCTTGAGAAGACAAAGTAAAGTATTATAATGAAATGTGCAAAGACCCGGAGTTAGAAACTGAGAAGGGAATAACACACTCTGCTTTTCTCAAGCTGAAAGAACTGAAGAAATATTTAAGGCTCGAGTGGCAAGACTGATGGATTCTATGGGCAAAATACTGAACAACGCAGGAAGCTTCAAAAGATGAAAGGAGTACACAGTCACTGCACCAAAAAGAATTGGTTGACATTCAACCATTTCAGGAAGCAGCATATGATTAGGAACCAACGGTCCTGAAGGAAGAAGTCCAAGCTGGACTAAAGGCATTGGTGAAAAAAAAGGCTCGAGGAATTGACAGAATACCAATTGACATGTTTCAGCAAACCGATGCAACACAAGAAGTGCTCACTCATTTGTACTAAGAAATTTGGACAGCCACCTGGCCAATCAACTGGGAGAGATCCATATTTGTGCCCATTCCTATGAAAGGTGATTTGACAGAATGTGGAAATTATTGAACAATATTATTATCACATGCAAGTAATATTTTGCTGAAGATAATTCAAAAATGACTGCAGCAGTACCTCAAGAAGGAACCACCAGAAATTCAAACCAGATTCAGAAGAGGACGTGGAACAAGAAATATCATTACTGATGTCAGATTGATCTTGGCTGAAAGCAGAAAATACCAGAAAGATGTTAACCTGTATTTTATTGACTACGCAAAGGCATCTGACTGCGTGGATTGTTACGAATTATGGATAACAATGCAAAAAATGGCAATTCCAGAACACTTAACTGTGCTCATGAGGAACCTGTACATAGACCAAAAGGTAGTTGTTTCAACAGAACAAGGTGATACTGCGTGGTTTAAAATCAGGGAAGGTGTGTGTCAGGGTTGTATCCTTTCACCATACTTATTCAATCTGTATGCTGAGCAAACAATCCAAGGAAGTGGACTGTACGGAGAAGAATGCAGCACCGGGACAGGAGGAAGACTTATCAACAACCTGCGATATGCAGATGACACAACTTTGCTGAAAGTGAAGAGGACTTGCAGCACTTACTTATGAAGATCAAAGCCTTCTGTATGGGTTACATGTCAACATAAAGAAAATAAAAATCCTCACAGCTGGACCAATAAGCAATATCATGATAAAAAGAGAAAAGACTGAAGCTGCCAAGGATTTCATTTTACTTGAATCCACAGTCAACATCTACTGAAGCAGCAGTCAAGAAATCAAACTATATATTGAACTGGGCAAACATGCTGCCAAAGACCTCTTTAAAAGTGTTGTAAAGCAAAGATGTCACCTTGAAGACTAAGGTGTGCCTGACCCAAGCCATCATATTTTCAGTCACCTCATAGGCAAGCAAAACATGGACAATGAATATGGAAGACTGAAGAAGAACCAATGCCTTTGAATTATCATGTTGGTAAAGAATACTGAACATACATACCATGGACTGCCAGAAGAATGAACAAATCTGCCTTGGAAGAGGTACATCTAGAATGTTCCTTAGAAGTAAGGATGGAGAGACTTCGTCTCATGTAGTTTGGACATGTTATCAGGAGGGACCAGTCCCTGGAGAAGGACTTCATGCTTGGTAAGGTAGAAAAGGGAAAAAAGAGGAAGACCCTCAACAAGACAGATTAACACAGTGGCTGCAACAATGGGCTCAAAACATAGTAATGATTGTGAGGATGGGGACTGGGAACTGTTTCATTCTGTTGTGCACAGGGTTGTCATGAGTCTGCACAGAGTCGACAGCACCTAAAAACCATTACCAAACATTGTATTTTTATTTGAGAAATCTGGCAACTCCACACTCAGACATTTGTAATATTTTCATCCCTGAAATGCATATAGAAGGTCACTAAGTAAAATATATTTCCCACTGTGAGATGGAGTTCAAAAAGTTTGAAAGCTACCACTCTAGACCAGGTGTTAGCAAACTTTTTCTGTAAACGGCCACAGAACAAATATTTTAGACTTTATGGATGGACAGTCTGTGGCAACTGCTCGGCTTTACCTTTGTAACACAAAAGCAGCCACACATAAAATGTAAAAAAAAGAGTGTGCCTACATTCCAGTGAAACGTTATTTATAAAAATAGATGGTAAACCATATTTTACCCCCGGGGCCATAAGCTGCTGATCCCACACCAGGCTATTGGATCGTTTTGGGTCTCCATTTTCTCATACGGCATATTCACTGGATTTCTTAGTTTCATCATCTGGAAATTTGAAAAGTCTATATAAGAATAAAAATACTGAACAAAATGGTGCTTGAGAAGGCAACTCCAAAACGTAGCTCTGGAAAATTTAAGATTACCAGTGATTAATTCCTTGGGTAATATTTCTACATTCTGCCTAAATGACATCCTAAAAAAACAAATAGGCAAACTAACAAAAATCATTGACATCAAGTTGGTTCCAGCTCATGGTGACCCTGTTAGAGTAGGACCACTCCGTAAGGTTTTCTAGGGTGTCATCTTTATGGTTGCAGACAACGGGCATTTATCGGGTGTTTACATCAGACAGGATGCAGAGGGCTTTTTGTACATTATATATTTAATTCTCACAACAAGTTTTTGAGGTAAATACAATTAGTGCTTCCATTGTACAGTTTAGGAAATTAAGACCCTTAGAGAGGTGCAATGCCTTGCTCAATATCTTACAGCAGTAAATAGAAAAATCAAGATTCAAATAAAGGTCTACTCGATTCAAAGACTGTGTTCTTATTCACTCTACTACACTAATTCCATATAGCTTCAAATATCCTACCAAACAATATCACGTCTTGGGCATTTCCTTGACCTATTGGTCAAACGAGTATAGCAGAAAAAAGATGAGTTTGGTATTACTTTACTGGTTCTTATTCCACCCATCTGGATAAAGTAGGAAGGGTTCCTGAATACAAAGTTAATGACTGCAAAGGACTTTAGAGGTCTAGTTCAATGTGTTCATTTTATGTGAAAATGCAGAATTGGCACATTTTTCATTAATGGCCTTTCCTATTTTATTTTTACTAAGAATGAGATGACATAGTTCTAAAAGTCTTCACTTTTCCTCTTTAATTGAAATATTGGTTCCTGAAAGATTCCACATTGTTCCGTACACTCCAGATTGTTGGTTCACAGTAGTTGTGGAGAGGTAACAAGTGAATTTATCATTTACACATTATTACTGGCTATATATTACATATGCTTTACTCTCATTAATACATGGCACACAAATGTAAGTGGCACCACAAAATTTGTAAATATAACATAAATGAGACTACATGTATATTTCCAAAAGCACACATCCATTAGCTAAGCTTATAAATGATCAACAAATTAGCAGTCTATACCTGTTTTGGTACTTTTCTGTATTTTTCATCTTAGCCTTATACATTTTAGAGACTGTTAAATTATAAAATGGGTGTCATTTTAAAGGTAATAGTTAATTTTATAATCAAGAAAAATATATTTTAGAATCAGTGTACAAGGAAAAAAAATGACACATTTACGTTATTCTTTCACTTAAATAAATACACTAAGTTAATAAAATGCTAATTCCACCATTCAGTGGTCATTTAGTTGGTAATGCTGAAGGCATGGGCTGTCTGATAACTGGTAGCCCTTAGAGGGTCTCTGATAATTTTTCAAGATAAATTGATGCTATTAAGCGTTCAAGGAAATGAAGGCAATGATACACTCTGGTAACAATGTAAAGCTTTCCATTTCTGGAAAATAATTTGGAAAAGTTAATGCCCTATTTCAAAGGAACTGACTTTAAGGTCTGAGGGTACTATATTCTAGGAATTTTTGCTGAAGAAAAATCAGAAACAGGATAAATAGGTATGCATACTGATAACTGTGGATAAAAATTAAAATGGTCTACAACAGAATTTTTTTTTAAAAAAAACAAGAAAAATTTAAAGAGTGTCTAAAAAAACCAAACCCACTGCCGTTGTGTCGATTCCAACTTACAGGACAGAACAGAACTGCCTCATAGAGTTTCCAAGGAGCACCTGGCGGATTTGAACTGCGGATCTTTTGGTTAGCAGCTGTAGCACCTAACCACTACACCACCAGGGTTTCCAAAGGATGTCTACAGCCATTAAAACAGTTTTCTAAGACCATTCAATGAGAAACCTTTAGCCGTCAAATCATCAAAATACAATGTTAAGTGAAAATAAAGTAGAATTTATAATTTTATGTTTGGTATAAACCCATGTTTGTAAAATTAAATAAAAAAGAAGACGGTAAAAAAGGATAGGGAAACATAATGGTGGTCATTCATTTTTTTCAATACTTGTGATGGCTGAAGCTCACATTGACAGTATTTTTATGCAAATAACGTGTGCCTTCTACATTTGTTTGCCAACAAAGTACGTGGGCAGAGGGGAGTGGTTGGCAAACAAATGTAAAAGGCGTGCATTATTTGTGTAAAAATATGGTGTTACCAAAACGTAAAAGATTTGTAAAACTTTGTTCCTCTAGGACAAGTTTTATTAACCCTGTGTATATTAAGTCACTGCTAATAATTCTAACTTTTAAGGGCTTTTGGGCTGAATTGATTGAACCACCCTGAAAAGGTGTATCTGAATGAGGCCAGGTAGTAAGTAGAATTCATAATACATAACTATCAAACATAACTTAATGGAAAACACAATAAGCAATACTTTGTGGGAAAAGAGATTAGGTCTAAAAATATGAAAACATATAGACTATGTTACATTTAAAATAAAACCCAATTAACCATAAAACTAGGGAAGTATTATTACCAGCCCTAATATGACAAGTATAATAGAATATTGTCTGAGTTTGCAAAAACACAGTGTTACACTCAGCCTAGTGGCTAACTACTTCAGCACAGTGCCTTCAAAGCTTATGTACTTGAGTAACAGATAATAATCTTAAAATATGTTAAAACTTTACAAAAATAGCGTGTACGAAAATTGCAATGAGATGTAAGATGAACCAAAATTGGGAAACACCCAGCCAACAGAATGTGGTTTATATTTGAAAATTAAAATATTTCAGATATTGTAATTTTAAATTATACATAAAGTGAAGTTTGTAATTGCTCTGAGACTCAGAGGCAATTTGCAATTAAAACTTCATGATTTGACATTACTCATAAAACAACAACAAAAAAATGATGTCACGGTAACCTGAATACGATTTTCCAACATCACAAAATGTTAAACCTGTTTTACTTTTTACACTGTTCATAAGATAAAGATCCCTTAGGACATTTAAAAAACGTTAAGTCAAAAGTTTTACAGCTATCGGTCATCCTTCATCAATGATATTTGATTTCTGAAGGAAAACCAAAAACAAACCAAACCCGTTGCCATCGAGTCAATTTCTACTCATAGCGACCCTATAGGACAGAGTAGGACTTCCCCAAAGGGTTTCCAAGGAGCGTCTGGGGGATTCGAACTGCGGGCCTTTTGGTTAGCAGCTGTAGCTCTTAACCACTATGCCACCAGGGTTTCCCTCTGAAAGAAAAAAGGGCTAGGGAAATACAGTGGGGCTGCAGAAAGTACACCTCGCTGGATATTTAACACAAAATAACATTGCTGAGTCAGTTGAGGCTTCTGGTACTTAGATTTGAAACCAACAAGCATATTTTTCCAAACTTTGTTTGTATATTAGTAGCAAATTGTAGCCAGCATTACTGTCCTTAAACACATCTGTTTTATTTCACTGTTTAATTTAATGGCTCTTATCAAGGATAGGATCTTAAGCGTAAGCCCACAATTTAAATTCTATTTGTGATAAAATAAATAAAGCAAACCAAAACAAAATTAAAATAAAATACCTCTGACTACTTGAAAAGCCATGGCATTCCCAGATAGGTAATTGCAAATTGTATTAAATTATGAGGTATTTTTGTTTTTCATTTTAGGAATCATTAGAACCAGTTAAAGTAGGGAAATAAAACTTTACAACTCCACGCTTGAAAGGCTAATTTTGAGAGTAGAAAGACCTTTGAAAGAAAGTGAACTTCTGCTTTTAATGCTTCTAACCTAGAGTAATTAAGTCTAAAAATAAAGCCTAGTACATAAAGACCTGTTTTTAGGTGCAATCTCAACTTATTTTGTCCTGACTCTAAGACACTGGTGCCATTCATACTTTTATTACTTCAGATCTTAGTCTTTCTAAAACATGGACAGGTGACCAGTAAACACTGTAACATTTTTTCCCCTAATAGAAGCAAAACACTCATCACCTAATATGCATGGGACGGAGGTGTGATCAGAGGAGTACCTGGGCGTCGCAGATGCTTCAGCGCTCGACTACTGGATAGGTTGGCAGTATGAACCCACCTAGAGGTACCTCGGAAGAAAGGCCTGGTGGCCTGCTTCTGAAAGGTCAGTCTTGACATGCCTATGAAATGCAGTTGTACTCTGAAATACACGGGCTCACCGTGAGCTGAATCGACTAGATGGTGAGAGGTTTGGTTTTGGTTTTTGGAGGTATAATCTAAAGCAAGACTTCTCAACCCTGGCACCATCAGCATTTTGGGCTGGATAATTCTTTGTTGTGGGGGGCTGCCTCGTGCACTGTTGAATGTTTAGCATCATCCTTGGCCTCTACTGTCTAGAAGCAAATAGCTGCTACCATCCCCGCTCTCCACCTGCTAGTTATGACAACTAAAAATGTTTGCAGACATTGTCATATGTCCCCTGTAACATAAACTGAAAATGATCCTGGTTAAAAACCAATGATTTAAAGCTTCTTCTCACTTCAAGAACAAAACAAAAATCTTACAAGAATAATGAGTCATGAAATACTTAAGCAACAATGATAATTTCATCTAAAAAACTGGCTCCCAACGCACTCGTTACGGAAATGCTTATTTAAGATCTGAATCGATACTGACCAAACAGTAGCCCCAGCCACGCATGACTAACATGTAGCTAGTGCTTCCGAACAACAGGATTTTGTATTTTATTTAAAGTTAATTAATTAATTAAATAGCATCCAAATCGAGACGTGCTGTATATGTAAACTACATACCAGACTTGAAAGGTTTCATATGAGTAAATATTGCAAACTATCTTATTAGTAATTTTATATCAATTACATGTTGAAAGAATATATTGGATATGTTGAGTTCAATAAAATATACTATTCAAATCACTTCACCTGTTTCTCTTCTTTCTTTTTTTAACGCGGCTCTTAGAAAATGTAACATTATATATGTGGCTTATATTATATTTTTATTGGGCAGCATGACCTAAAATGTCTATTCATCTATCCAACTAGCTATGGGCTATACACTCATATAATAACAAAAAGCTACCATGAATTCAATGAAACATTTTAATTTAACTAATTTAAAATTTTAACTAAGATTTAAAATGTATGCTTAACTAAATTAAAGCAGCACCCACAAATAATGTTTAGAGCACATGAAGATTTTTACGTTATCTGAAATATTTCTGGCCCAAAGTTTGAGAAACACAGGTCTAGAACTCATTATCACAATTGATGATGGCATGAAATTCTGAAGTCAAAAAATATTAATTCCTAGAGTCATGTTTCCAATGGTCTTCCATATGACCTAGCAGAGAAATGTATTTATCCTTCCCTTCCCTATAGGAATACCACTGTGTTCCTTCCTCCCAACTTCCCCCCCCGAAAAAGCAACAGCAAATAAGCTTTCGACATTTTCTAGGACACTCCGTTTACAGCATAACAACAACCCTCTGCTTATCAGCTCCTGTGTTATCCGCACTACCCAGCTATTACACTCTTCTAAAATTATATTAACATAGTACGTTTTTTTGAACCTTAAATCTTATATTATCAGTTTATTTTATTTCCTTCAATCCTATCAGCTGAGGCAAATAAAATCACATTAATACATATAAAAAGTCCTTGAAGTTCTGGTTCTAGTTCTTCTTCATAGTAAATTAATAGAAACGCCAAGTAGAGCATGTCGCATAAGCATACTGTGTGCTTAAAGAGACTAAAGCTAGAACAGAGGCTGAGAAATCAGATTGGGATGGACAGCTCATCACATTTTTTTGCTTCAACAAAAAAGATCTGCAAACATCAAACAGAATAAAAGCCTGCAAGGATGTTAATGTAATCATTTTAAAAAGGAGTTTGACTTCAAAACTGTATCAGTCTTATTACTGTGAATATTGTTAATAATATAAACACATCTCCAGGTTATATACTCTAAAATATTTACTCAGTGGTCAGCTCCATATCCTTATTCTGTTTGCTGATTCAGCAAGCATAACATTATTTCTCAGGGATCTTCTTAAGTGTAGAAAGAATACCATAAGACCCTTTTCATAAATCACGAACTCTGGCTTAACTAAATTACTAGAAAGATTATGTTCATTGGAACTGCTAAATCTCCTCTTGGGGAAGAATAAGGGGAAGAAGAGAATTTGGAAGATGAGTTATCTGCAGGACTGGAGGAAGAAGAACCCTGTGGGTTGTGTTTGGGACGTGGCTTAAGAGCTTCAGGAGATATTTTACACAGGGTGAATAAATTACTCACCTGCAGAATTTAACCCAATAGTGTGACTGCAAAAAAGAATACCTTCTAAAAAAAATGACCCCAATTTAAAATATTTTAAGTACAGGATTAAGCCTAAAGAACTTGAGGTAATTTCTATGACATTTTGGAAAACAAACAAAAAAGGAGAGTAGAAATTATGTAACATTTAAGCTTGAATAGCAAATTTCTAAAAAAAATAATAAGTAAAAATGTATTTTCCACATCTAGATGGCATTTCTATTTATACACATTTTATGTTGCAGAGTTATATTAAGCAGTGAGAAAAATTATTTCATACCTGAAAGGAGCTGTTGGATAAATAACTTTTATGTGTTGGAATGCTAAATCTTGAGTTAGAACTTGCTTGATCCACGTTCTCAATCCTTGTCCAGTGTCACCTGGTGAATCACAAATTCTAGAGTAAGAAAAATATTTTGATAATACAGTCCATTCAAAAGCAGAAGATAATTTTCAGGTCACTCAGAGGCTGGACCAAAAGATAAAAAAATTTTCATGTATAAAAATAACTGTACAAAAAATCAATTTATCAACATAAATTAATTGACTGGACATTAATAGATAGTAATAATTTTGGTTATTTTACTCCCGGCTTCTCCACTGATCACTTTGAAGACCTTGTTTAAGCTTACATCTTAAGACTCCCCATTTGTTTAAAAGATATAATAGGAATAAGTAAACAAAGTTAAAATTACTGAATGGATTTTTTTCTAAATAAAAAAAGTCTATACATGATCTAAAACATTGTCATTTCTTATCTTACTTTTAAAAATAATAAATTCCTAAAGTGTTTGTTAACTTCTGACATTGGAGCAACCTAAAAGAATTTCTAAAACAATTTGCTTGGTTAAAACAGTAACAATCTTTCAAAAGGAGTATTCAGTGTACTTGTATTTTTAACTTGATGAAATTAGAATTTTATTTTGATAACATGTTTACATTACCTAAAACAATGACTATCTACCCAAAGGCTGCCAGAAAACTAGCCACGGTTCACCCAAGAATTACTATTATGTATATTTGCACAAAGAATGTAAGGAAATCAAAGATTTCATCTTATGAATTAGGAAATTTTAAAGGTAACAACTTTAATTTTCTAATCAATGAATTCATTAAGACATCAATTCAAAAAATATTTACTGTATGCCTACTATGTGCCAAGTACTGGGCTCATTCCTAAGGGGTAAAGATGGAGGGAAGGGGAGGGAAAGACAGTTCCTACTCTGATAGAGTGTGTACCTTACGAAGAGAAGTGGACATTAACCAAACAATCACATAAATAAACGTACGGGCAAATGGAACCACTGCAAAGATGAGGCACGTGCTGCTGCAAGGGTTTTTATCAGCAGAGTTGCTGCAGTGCAAAGATGAGATACGTGGTGCTGCGAGAGTTTTTTATCAGCAGAGTGGGTGTAGTAAAGTAGTTGAGGGAAAACTTCACTAGAATATAAGCTCCACAAGGTAAGGTTCTTTACACCTGCTTTATCCACTGAGTTATTTGCTCACCTAGTGCCTAAACAGGTATGACACAGACGGGCATTCAATAGATAGCTGCTGAACGGACAAACAACAAAGTTTGAGCTACAGTCTAAAGGACGGTGAGCAGTGAAGCGCAGAGTACCTCAGGCAGGGGAAACAGCAAATACCTGACAGGAGGGACCAGTAAGGCATCTTCTTAGAATGGAAAAGCAGAGAACAAGAAGAGGAGCAGTGAGTGAAGACCAGGCTGGAGACATCTTAGGGGCCTGACAAATCCTGAGAGCAGAGAAGCCCTGGAGGCAGAAAGCTGGCATGATTCTACAGGGTCACACTGGATGCTGTGAGAAGACAGAGTGAACTGAAGGGGATAAAAGTAGATGAGGGCGATCAGTCAGGAGGCTGCTGTTCAGGTGACAGCTGCTTAAACTAGGCTGGCAGCAGTGGAGTAGAGAGGACAGGGAACATTTAAAGGTCAAAGGGACAGAAATTGGCAAAAAATCAGTTAATAAGGAGTCAGTCGTGAGAGAAAGGTTTACAGGATGACTACTAGGATTTCAGCCAGGGCAGCTAGGTGCTCAGAAAGGAAGCACCTGAAGCAACAGGTTTGTACCCATAGTGCGTACAAGGTGTGGTACCAGGGCTTGAGCAAACCATGGCCAGCCAAAGGCAAAATCCAACCCGAGGCCCTAAGTTAAGGCCATAACCTAAGGCCATAAGCTAGGAATGGTTTTAACATTTTAAAAAGGTTATGAAACAAAAAAGAAAGAAAAAAAGGGAAATGAAGGAAAAGGGAACTGAGAGGGAGGGGAGGGAAGAGAATACTAGGGAACAGAGAATGGCTCACAAATCCTAAAAAGATGACTATGCAGCCCTTTAAGGAGAAAGTCTGCCGACCCTGCCCTACACCGCCTGGACCCCAGCGCCCTCAGGGTCTCTGCTCCTCTCCCTGGTCGGACTCCAAGCACACTGGCTTAATGCTGGTCCTTGTGCACGCCACTTGGAACCCACCTCGAGGCCTTTGCTCTGGCTTCTCCCCTGCCTGAAGAGTCTAACCCAAACACACGTGATTCAGTCACAGAAGTTTACCTGCTGAAGTATCACCTGCACAGTAAGTGCCACCATGGTCACCGTATTTAACACTGTAACCCCCCACCCATGCTCCTCATCCTTTTTTTTTTTCCACATAGCATTCACCACTAAAGAATTTCCCCCAATAGAATGTAAGCACCACGAATGCAGGAGGTTTCACTCATCACTGTATCCCCAGAGCCTAGCACCCTCCTTGGTATATAAAACCCACTGCTGTTGAGTCCACTGGACTCATAGCGACCCCATAGGGTTTTCAAGGCTGTAAATCTCTATGGAAGCAGGCTGCCACATCTTCCTCCCATGCCTTGCATATGGTGGCTACTTAATAGGTTAAATTTCTTGAGTGAATTAATGAATGAATGTTGGATAAACATGTCTAGAGCTCAAAGGAGAGATCTAAACTGAAGACATACATTTGTGTCACCTGTATATAGGTTGAAATAGAACTTGTGAGCTTGCATGGGCAGAAAAACATAGGGTGCAAAGAGGGCCTAGAGGCCAAAGTCTGAAGAACTCTATCATTAATGGCCAGGTAGAGGCGGATGATCTGCAAAAGAAAGAAGGGGCAAACAGAGGTGAAAAGAGGGCCAGGATGGTGTTTCAAGGAGAACGATGAATGGCGCTGACAAGTCTAATGCGAAGACTGAAAAATGTCCATGACGTTTAGTGACACAGAGGTTACTGGTGCCTTTAGCAACAGCTAACTCAGACAACTTGCTGAGACTTACTGTACGCCAGGGACTACACAAGACGCTGGGCAGAACGCCATCAAGACATGCATGGCTTGGGCCTTCATGAACCTTACAGAGTAGAATACAGACATTAAATTAGATCATTACAAGTATGATGACTACCCTGGGAGGAGAACCATATGGTTCCTATGGTTCCTCTACCATAAGGAAGCATGCAACAGGGAATTAATCTAATCTGGGAGGTTAAACAAAGCCAATTAAACTATGGCATATTACTACCATCCTAAAAGAAGGCTTTTTTTTTTTTTTTTTTTTAGTGGCAGTAAAGGCTTGAATTAAGTTGGCTAGAGCTTGTATTCCATATTCTTCTACGGCTACTACATCCTAGATGAGAATCTCGACCTTTAAAATTTTCTGAAAAACAAAATCTGTCTCTAAACACACTTCTTCAACCTTGGAAAGTAAGATCAGTGCTAAAAAAACAAAAACAAAAACGATCCATTCATAAAGCCCACTTTATAAAGCCTAGCACTTTATTCCAAGACTATGGTAACAGTTATAATTTTTTTGTCCATATTCTGATTAACCAGAAGCCAATGGTCTCCTATAGCACAACCACAACCACAAAGCCCAATGTGCAATCATTAGTGCAAACCTGGGTGATAAAGTTCAACGCCAATAGAGTAGTATTTATTTCAACTGTGACTGAAATAAACTGGAATAGCATTATATTTGCACATTTGGCAGAATTCTTTAGGTAAATTCTTTCTTCAAAGTACAAGGGAATAAATATAGATACAAACACGCTACATATACACACACACACACTCATACAATGTATAACTCTGGGCTTCAAGGACATACAGTGAGAGGTTATAAATTGAAAAAAATAAGGACAGTTACTTCCAGCAAAGTGGCCCAGAGAAAGAACAAAAGTCTAGGAATTCTTCCAAAAGACACAACAAATTATTTATGAGAAAACTACAACAACCAACCGGCTGCCCCTGAGCTGGTTCTGATTCATGGCAGCCCATGTGGTTTGGAGGAGAGCTGCAGTCCACGAGGTTTTCAACGGCTGTCGCTGTCCAGAAGCAGATCGCCAGGCCTTTCTTCTGAGGCCCCTCTGGGTGGATTCAAACTGCTAACCTTGCAGTTAGTAGCCAAGAGCTTAACTGTTTTCACCACCCAGGGAGAAGGGGTGTGATATTTGGGAGTTTCTAGGTGCTTATAAATGAAAAATCTAGATACCTTGGGGAATGGAATAGTGCCACCCGTCTCCCAGTTGTAAAGCACGGCTGTCATGTTGGACAGTCCACCTTCTAAATATATTTTACCAGTCACAAAGTCCTGCCTTTTAAATATCTTTGGTTATCTTCTTCCCTATTCCCAAAATAGCAAATCCTAGTTCAGGTTTTTTTCACTTAGCCTCTCCAGAGCACTGATTTTGGAGTCAGACAAATCTGGGTTCAAATCCCGATTCCACCACTACTCACAATAACAGCCCAGTAATCTTGGACAACCTGTTCAACCCATCTGAGCCTCATTTTCAAAGTTAGCAGAATAACACCTCTCAGAATTGCCCACTGCCAGGTCTCCTTCCTGTATGTCTAGGCATCTAATGCTCCTATAACAGAAATACTATAAGTGGGTGCTTTAACAATGAGAAATTTATCCCCTCACAGTTTAGGGGGTTAGAGGTCTGAATTCAGGGTGCCAGCTCCAGGAGAAGGCTTGCTTTCTCTGTCAGCTCTGGGGGAGGGTCTTTGTCATCAATCTTCCCCTTGTCTAGCAGATTCTCAGCACAGGGACCCCAGCTCCATGGGACACACTCTGCACCTGGCACTGCTTTCTTGGTGGTGTGAGGTCCCTTTTCTCTCTGCTTGCTTCTCCCTTTTATATCTCAAAAGAGATTGACTCAAGATACAACCTAATCTTAGATTGAGTCTTGCCTTATTAACACAACTGCCTCTAATCCAGCCTCACTAACATCATAGAGGCATGATTTACAACACATAAGAAAAATCACATCAGATGATAAAATGGTGGACAGGCACACAGTACTGGGAACCATGGCCTAGCCAAATTGACACACATCTTGGGGGGACACAATGCAATCCATAACCACTGCATTTTTCCAATTTCCACGTCTACACAGCTCTCAGCCCAAAGACCACTTTCTCCATAAAATCTAAGAATGTCTTCATCTTTCAAATGTCTTACTCATGCCTGGCTTCAGGTTTTTTTTCTTTTTTCAATTCATTTGGCAGCAGATTATACACCATCTTGTGATCTCCCATCCACTGCTCACTCCAACAGCTAACTGGATTGTTTTTAACTTTCGGTAGGCCCTCTAAGGACACCAGCTGCATCTCATTCCTTCAACAAACAGTTCCCAAGAGCTTACCAGGGGTCAAGCACTAGGGATGGAAGCTTAAAACAAGGGTCCTTACTCCTGAGGAGCTCACAATCCAGTGGGGAAGACAGACATCAGTAATCACAGATGACTGAGGACAGGCAGTGGAAGAATAAACCAAAAACCAAGCCGCCTGCCGTCCAGTCGATTCCGACTTGTTGTGACCGTAAAGGTCAGAGGAGAACTGCCCCACAAGGTTTCCAAGGCTGTAACCTCTACAGAAACAGACTGCCACATCCTTCTCCCACGGAGCTGCTGGTGATCTCGAACCGCCAACCTTTCAGTCAGCAGTCCATCGCTTTACCCACTGCGATGACCTGGCCCACAGGGCTCCTGCCCTGGAAATGGCTAAGTGCTGGACTACTGGACAAAAGATTGGCGGTTCAACCCATCCAGAAGCTCCTCTGAAGACAGGCCTGGTGATGTTTCTGAAAGGTCACAGCCCCGAAAACCCTATGGAGCAGTTAGTTCTCCTCTGTGCACATGGGGTCGCAACTTGAAGGCTTTATGAGGGAGGGAGAAAGAAAGAAGGGGAAACAAGAGAGGAAAGGTAGAAGGCACTCTGGCCCTGAAGCGGGGCCTCACAAAAAGGAGATGTTTAAAAAACGTTAGTTAAGCTATCTGTGAATCTCCATTATTCATATTAGCATAACAGACTGGAGAAAGAAAGCAACGACAGATAATGCAATGCGGCTGAAAACTACTCTGAAAAGTACTAAATGATTTATTTGCTTCTGGTAGACTTACCTTACTAACTTGCCCTGTTTAAATTTAGGGGAGAGGGCTGGGGGGAGTAAGGGTTGCCCTGGGGAGCCTGGAGCGGTGGAGGGTGGCAGGGAGTGGCCGGGGACAGGGGCCGGAAGCGAGGACGGTGGGCCAGTGACGGGAAGACAGAAACGGGGAGACAAGGGGGCCGGCAGGACAGCGGGCCGCGTGGGCACAGCTGCGGGGCTAGGGGACCGCCGCGTCTCGGAGCCCTTCCCTGCGGCCCAGGGCCCGGCGCCTCGCCGCTGGGCCAGCACGGGGGGCACGGAGGGGCGGCCGTTCCCCGGGGTGCGGGAAACCAGGACGTAGAACTGCAGTCCACCTGAGCCATGCAGGAAGATCAGAGAGGCGCTGTGCCTCCCAGCCGGCGACACCACACACCGCCGCAGGCGAACGGAACCGGACGCCATCCCTGCTGCCGCCTGGAGAACCACGCTGGCCCCGCCCCCGTCGTCCTGCGGGCCCCGCCCCATGTCGCCCCGCCGCTGTCGTCCCGCGGGCCCCGCCCCTGTCGTCCCGTGGGCCCCGCCCCATGTCGCCCCGCCCCTGTCGTCCCGCGGGCCCCGCCCCTGTCGTCCCGTGGGCCCCGCCCCATGTCGCCCCGCCTCTGTCGTCCCGCGGGCCCCGCCCCTGGCGTCCCGCCCCTGTCGTCGCGCGGGCCCCGCCCCTGTCGTCCCGCAGGCCCCGCCCCCTGTCTTCCCGTGGGCCCCGCCTCCCGCCGTCCCGCGGGCCCCGCCCCTCCTCCGTCCCGCGGGCCCGCGCACGCAGCACGTAGACGCCTCGCGGGGGCGCGCCTAGGAACTCGCATGCGCGGTGGGACAGGCGCGGCTCTGGCTCTGTGTCACCTTAAATTCTTTGGGATCAAGTCTTAGTTGTCGCTGTATCGAGGCTTTGATGAATCAACAAGTGTCAGCCTCGAAATAGTTATATCTATATGCCAGACTTTTACTGTAAGGTTTTTAACTGCAATCTTGAAATTCAAGATTATCTTTTCATTTTGTGTTGTGTTGGTGTTATTATTGTGTTTCGAATTTAACAGATATATAAACCTGTTTTACCTTCCGAGTTGAGACATGTACAGGATCTTTGCAGCTTTTTATGTACAGGGTAAGATAACCCAGTAATAAGAACATTTCTTGGTGTAGTTTTAAGAAATAGCTTACAAAGCAAATCTAATTTAATTTTTATAATAATCTTGTTTGGTACAGTTACCCACATTTTCACATTGATTTAAAATCTTTAATCCAGATCCTCTGATCTCAGACTATGAAATTTTCCATGCTGTCACAGCCACCCCCTTGACCACAACTTTGCTTTGGCCACAAACATACTTTGGCCACAGCCCAGATCCTTGACAATGAGTAACTTCTCTAATTTCAGTCTATTCACCAATAACCAGAGTAACTGGATCCAAGAAGTACAGCCTTGCATCTACTATTTGAACAATTTAGTTTGGAAGTGGATTATAAATAGGAATTACTTTCTGTATCAAGGCCTAACCATGAGCAACGTTTAACGTTGAGGGTCCTTGTCCTAGCAGGTAGCTCTTTCCTTATGCAAAACTGAGAGAAACAACCCAGCAGAACTTTAAGTGCCATTAAACATCAGCCTTTGGTTCAATGTAGCCTGCATTATATTTAAGTAATTACAATTTATCTTTTATTTGTTCAAGGTGACCACCCTGTTCCCGACGCCCTGCTGGATGACTGCTTATTATCATGGATCAGTAGCCAAGAAAGGCTATATGCTTTCACACTGTTGTACCAATAACTGTCCATGGGAATGGCCTTACAGGCCACTAGTTAATCAGAATGTTAACTATATGTCCTTTCTCTAAATGTGTCATTTCTCCAAAGCCTACAGATCTGTGGCTGAGAGTACTGAGTGAAGTCATTGAGGAGTACAGGGTAGGTGGGCTATGCTCTGGCAACCAACTCTCAAAACACTCTCTGTCTCTAGGTCTGCCGTCCCCACGTGGGCTCTGGATTACTTTCACAGCCAAGTGAGAAGAGGGTGCTGCTGCCAGTGGAGCCCCTTGGAGATGTGCCAGGTAGGTTGTGAGTTCTGCTTTTAGAATGCCATTTACTGGCAGGACACCTTGCTGTACACTGTCCCGTCCTTTTGAGGCAGCAAAAAACCCAGAAAAATGATTATTTAATTAACTGTTATTATTGTTGATCATAAGAATAATAAGCATCTGAGCTTCACTGGGATTTACTACGTGCCAAGGATTGTCATAAGTAAACTCCCACAAACTATACTATTTCTCCTTACTATTATGATCTGCTTTTATTATTACTACCAATGAGACTCAGAGAGGCAAGTCATTTGGCTCAAAGTCACACTGACAGTCAGTCATTAAAAAAAAAACCCAGTGCCCACAAAAATTAGGTAAAGGCATGTTCCAGCAATTTAAAAAAAAAAAAAATTCTAAAGAGTTTGGACTTTAGCCCTTTAAACTAAAAACAAAACAAAACAAAAAACCCCAAACTTACCCATGCGTTACCAAGTAGAACTACTGCATAGGGTTTTCTTGGCTGTAATCTTGACAGAAGCAGATCACAAAGTCTTTCTTCCACAGTGCTGCCCAGTGGGTCTAAGCCACCAATCTTTAGCTTGGTAGTCAGGTGCGGACTGTGCACACCACCCATGGACCTGGTAACCTTGTAGAGCCTCTACCTATTAGAGGTCCCTGTGTTCAGGTTTTCTATGGTGCAAGTTTCTGGTTTGCTCTTCTGGCTGGATGAGCACCAGTCTAAGCAGGTAGGTAAGCAGGGGAGATATCTGAAGGTTAGGATTCTGGTTTCATCTAGACCTTGGGCCTTCCCAGATCAAGATCATTATTAGAATGTACCAGATTCTTCCAGGCCTAATCAGAGTGCTCTTTTATTTCTACTGATTTAAATGCTTAGCTATGGTTGCTATTCCTTTCATCTTTGTTTATTTATAGAACAAACAGAAGGTTTTAGGTTACTGTATTTAGAAATGCCACCTGGTAGGCAAACTATTGAACAAAAATGTTCCTTTTGTGTAACTGCATTACTTTGAAATGTAATTAAGTTTCAAGGTGGCTGTTTGCTTCTTTTATAGGGAATCTTTTGCTGTATTGAACTTGAGGAAAAAATTATCCCTGGAAGATTTTTATTTATATATGCTTTCACTCTTCATGTATCTATTATTATTATTTTGGCTACTCGTTTGCTTTCACCCAGTCTTTGGAGCACCCCCTTTTGGTAACTTCAGTGTCCATGCAAGTAAATGAAAGAAAAGAGAAGAAACACAATTTTCCTTTGAGGAGAGGCAGAGGAGTCCCAATATCTACTGGAATCTAAAGATATAAATGGCAAATTCAGAGTTTAGTTTTGCTCTTCCACTATGTGCTAGGAACTTCTTTAGGGTACATTTGTTGGCTTTTTAAAGACTGTTGAATAAAGTTTAGCCATTTAGAATAGTGTGTTTGGTATTCACATGATTATAGTTAAATAAAATTGCGTTAGTTGTTCAGACCGTACAGTTACGTATTTGTTGTTTTCATCATTTTTGAGTTTCAAATTGTATACTCTCTGAGTGGTTGTTTTTTATCTGTTGCATTATTCAAAAGGACAAGGAAACACATATGCATATATAATACATAAACATTGGAGAAAATATTTCTTCTTCAGGTAATTATAAACATTTCATAAATTAACAAGGGAAATTCCTTTACACATTCTTCTTATTCATTTAGAAAAAACAAAACAAAACAAAGCTAGAAATAATTTAGATGTCCTGAATTCTAATAAAACAGTGAAAGTAAACTCTTTAGGAAGGAGAGATTATAACCTTTAATATAACCATTGTCTCAGTTCTGGGGCCCTTAACCTTTTTTCATTTCAGTTCTTCCAAATACAGAGTGAGGAGTTCTTCTCTTCCACCTCACTGTTCCTATTGCTCATGGCCCCATCCCCTTTTCTCGGGTGATGGTTTGCTTGGGGCATTTTGAACTGGGCTGAGGCAGGAATTATAGAGTGGGGAGTAAAAACACATGAGTTACTTAAACACAGACCGAACGAAGTCTTGGAGCATGGGTTAACACTTTGCTATATCATCACTAGTTGAAATGATCCATGTCAGAGCGGTGTGCAGGCTCTGGGCAAGGATGGTGGAAGTTCCTCCCTTGAATGCAGGCTGCGCGGTAGTGTATATGTCCGGCACTTGAACAGTGTTCTTAGCAGTGTCACCTGTCTCTTCCCCAGTAAAGGAATCTTCTCCTTTTTGACCATTTCCCATTACCATTTCTCAAGTTTCAAAGCTCCTCTCTGGAAAATTTTGTATGCAGCTTCTTCTAACAAGTAACCAGTTGTCGCAGACTCAATTTCAACTCGTGGCGATCCCATGTGTTTCAGATTAGAACTGTGCTCCATAGGGTTTTCAGTGGCTGACTTTTTGGAAGTAGATCACCAGACCTTTATTCCAAGGTACTTCTAACGGTCTCGATCTTCCAACCTTTTAATTAGCAGGTGACTTTGTTAACTGTTTACACCACTCAGGGACTCCCAGCTTCTTATAAGTACTCATATTAGTCTAGGAGAATCCTTCCATCTGTCTTTGTATTTGCCTCTATGCTCAAAACCCGTTCTTTTGTAACATATCGTAATTACTCTTCAAATCTGTAGTAAGAATTATTATTGGCAGTGTCTCACCAAGTCCTGTTCCCTTGAGGGCAGGGAGCTTAATCTTCAAACCTTCCCATTAGATGAGGGGAAGTATTTGCATTCCATATACATGTTACAAATAACAGAAAGAAAAGCAAAAGAAATAAGTTTCCCCAGCAATACAGTCTTAGCATTTGTATCTTGCCACTTTCATTTAAGAGAAAATGAAAATTATATATATCAAAGAAAAGAGTATTGAAATGATGGTAAGAATTTCAAGTATCAGCTTCAGAGATAACAAAATGTGTCATTTAGTCTCTTTGGACCAGATTTCACAAGTGTGACATAAGGGGATGTGGCTTGATTAGCTCTCAAATTCCATGATTCTAGGAACTTGGAAGAGTTTCAATATGTGACATGTGCCTCTTTTATAAATATGCCTATGACACTTAATTCTGTTCATAAATTTCTTGCCCAAAACTCTTCATTGTACCACGGAAACTGTTACTTATTAGTGTCAGAAAAATCAGCAGATACAATTCTCCTACTTTCGTGGCCGATGTTAACACATTACTCAGTCGCCTTCCAATTTCCCTGGCATTTCTAAAACCCAGGAAAAAGAAAGGGTTGAAAAAGTTCCCTTTTTTTTTTTTTTTTAAAATGGTAATGACATAATATGAAGTCAACCTTTGCAATTTAAAAAAGGAAGTATAATTTATTCAAGAAATCCAAAGACGCATTGCATTAGGTCAATCTGCTGTGAAGGACCTCTTTGAAGTGTTGAAGAGCAAAGATGTCACCTTGAAGACTAAGGTGCGCCTGACCCAAGCCATGGTATTTTCAATCACATCATATGCATGTGAAAGCTGGCCAATGAATAAGGAAAACCGAAGAAGAGTTGACGCCTTTGAATTGTGGCGTTGGCGAAGAATATTGAATATACCATGGACTGCCAAAAGAACGAACAAATCTGTCTTGGAAGAAGTACAGCCAGAATGCTCCTTAGAAGCAAGGTTGGCGAGACTGCGTCTTACATACTTTGGACATGTTGTCAGGAAGGATCAGTCCCTGGAGAAGGACATCATGCTTGGCAGAGTACAGGGTCAGCGGAAAAGAGGAAGACCCTGAATGAGGTGGATTGACACAGTGGCTGCAACAATGAGCTCAAGCATAACAACAATTGTAAGGATGGCTCAGGGCTGGGCAGTGTTTCGTTCTGTTGTGCATAGGGTCGCTATGAGTTGGAACCAACTCGAAGGCACCTAACAACAACAACAATTTATTCTGAAGTGGCCTATTATCAGGATATATATATATATGTATATATATAGACAAATTTATTTTGTAAAAGTATTACAGCGTTTTTTCTTTATCATATTTTATTAATAATGTAAAGAAACTTTGTGAAATTCTCCTTAATTCATATACTAAGACAAATTAATACGATTCCTCTCTGGCCTGTCACCCGTTCACAGAATTTACTTTCTTATGAAAAGCTGGGAGAGGCCAGTCTTCGAGACCCAGTGTTGTCTGCACAGGTTAAAAATTAATACAAGTGATAAAATAAGAGGGTTTAACACAGTGATTATTGAAAATGTTAATGTGACATTCATGACATATTTTCATTCATATGCGTTTATTTCAATTCACAGGATGGTGAACGGGTTAAAAGAATGAGAAATAAATGTCTTTATTAAGGACTCTTGAAAATCTAAAAACCCACACAGGATTTTAAACTAAGTATAAGCAAAAATGTGAGCATGCCTTAGTGGAAGGAGCAATGGAATTGAGGTAGGCAGACCTTGGTGTGAAGACTTGTCCTGCTCTGGCTACCCTGTGAGCTGGTGAAGTATACTTTTCTTCAAGGCAACAACTATTTTATCTTCATATCCTCCTTAGATAACTAGAACGGTGTCTCAGAGGTTACTTGTTGAGTTAAAGTATGCTTAAAATTGAGTTAAATTTCAGAGACAAAGAGTGAACGAAGAGTGAAAATCTCTTCTTCAGGTACCTACTTGTTATTCTGACATGTCAGCAGCTGGGCAGAGCTAGAGAGATGGGCTGGCCAAGACTTGGGAAAACCTGACAAGGCCAGGGCCAAGATCTCAATATTAGGACTAGTTTCCAGCTTTGCTTGGGAAACAGAATTTCTATTGAAAAACACAAAGCCCGATGCCAAGAAGTGTTGGGTGTCTCATTTTAAGAAAATGTGATTTATATTCCAAAGTCTAAATTTATAAGATAAACTAAATATGGTGTTATTTACATTTTGGTGTTTATTTCTGTGAACTTTTTGCAGGTAAATGACATTTTTTTCATCTTTAGATTCTCAGTGTCTAGGCTGTAAAAGGGTTCTCCAGTGTTGCTTTTTAAAAATATGGGCTTTTATAATACACCTAAAACAGGTAGCCCCATCTTATGATGGGGTTCTGCTCTGATGATTCTGTCGTAAGTCAAATACCTCTTTTTTAATTTTCATTATTATTGCCTGCTATTATCTTTGAGCATCTGTGAGTGAACATCTGAGAATGACAACATCAGCAAATTACATGCTGCCATACTGTATATAGTACATATTACTAACGATAATGTGTATCCAAAAAAACTGAAAAATCAGATGGTCGTAAGTTCCGTTCATTGTAACTCAGATATGTTGTAGGGTGGGGACTACCTGTACAGTGACACCTGTGTGAGCCGGAACTCCACCAGACTGCCTTGCTTTTCAAGGTCTTCTAAGTTTTCTGCCTTTGACAGGGTGAAGTCTTAACCACTTTTCTGTCCTTCTCTATTAGTGGAAAACGTTTGCGTTTTCCTTCTCTGACAGGTTTCTGCCTTAAACGGGTTTTGGCTTTTGCAGGTTTTAATATATAAGATTTGATTTTACAAAACCAGTTTTCCAAAAACTTTTCAGGAACACACCTCTGCTCATCTTGCCCCTTTCATTTCTGGATATTCCCAACCTCATATTCTACTCTTCTCACCGTGTTGACCACAGCGAGTTCCCCTAATGTGCTTCGCTGTCTCCTGCCCTTTTGCCTTTGTCCATGTGGCTAGCTCAGGCAGGAATGGCCCTCCCCTGCCTCCTCCTTACCTGTCTACTTGTTCTTCAAAACTTAGGTCTCTCTCCTCTTCCTCTCCACAGTCCTCACTGAACCTACAATGCCCCTTATACCCGCCGCCCCTACAGCAAGCACTGCTAGTGCCAACATAGCATTCGCACATGCAACCGTTTATTCTCTGCCTTCCTCTCCCCACTCCCATGCTGTGGGTCTAACAAGCAATAATATCAACAAAAAATAAAGAACTTCCAGTTAGCACTGTGCTCAGTCCTTGGTAATCATTCTCTCAGTTAAAGGCAGGTTGTAGAGGTGGGTGTGTTTGTGTGTGTATGTGTGTGTGTGGAGAGAGAAAGAGAAATTTTCCCTTAATGTTTCCCCCATATTCCCCATTAGTTTTTCATTGAGATGGTCGTTTAGAATGCATAACACACAAAGGACACTCAAAAATATCATTAACTGGTACTGTTTCAGTAGGAAAAGCACAGGGAATAAATAAGCAATTTACTTAAAAATTTCAATTTTTAAATTAGCCGATTTAAAACATCAGCTTTTGAAACCTTCACTGACAGTCTCAACTGCTTGCTTAAAATTGCCCCACTAATGGTCTTTGAAAAACTCTATATTCTCTTCTCACTAGCATTGATGTCTGAATGGAAAAACATTAATAATATTTCGTTTGTAAAGACAAGTGGGTTGACTAATAAAAACATTGATTCACACCTCGCTTCTCAGTGAGAAATGCCACCCATGTAGTCTGCTGACACTTGCTGTTAATAATCATGTAATTTCCAGAAAGCCAGAAAGCGTCATCTTCATCGGCAGATGTGTTAATTGTTTTTCTGAATACAGGTAGCCCTGACTTATGACGGGCATTCCGTGGCCTAAGCCGGCTTTGACGTAAGGGGAATACAGTGTGAGTGATTCGGGCTTAAATGCCCTGAAGCCAGGCATTCATTCTGCCTGTGTGTGAATAAAGGTCCGTTCTGGCATCCTTTTCCCAAACCAGCCCGTTTTGGCCACGTTGAAAATCTTATTGTTAGGAATATGTAGTACATATAATGTTGCAGTGTGGAGCTTGCTGATGTTAAAAAAAAAAAAAAAAAAAGAGTCATAAGTGTGGCTCTTCGTAATTCCAATACATGGTAAATCGAGGACTACCTATAAAAAAACAAACTGTATCAATGTTCAACTTCAGCTGAAAACAGTGTAACGGCGTATTTTTAGATTATTTAAAACGTCAAAACCAGAACCCATTGTCACTGAGCCGATTCTGACTCATAGGGCCTGCCATGTCTTAACATAGACTACAAGTACCTACCTCCCCTTTCTGTAGAACGTAGACACAAAATTTAAAATGTGAATAAGTAAGTAAATGCATCAAAATATTGCAATTTTAATCTGCTTTTATTTAGTTATTCTTTAAAAAATGAAAGCATAGGTTTGCAGACGGTATACATTCTGTTCCCCACAAGTATCCTATTTATGTAAGTTTTTTTCGTTTACATCATGGAGGTGGAGTTGATAGAAAAAAAAAAAAGAAGGATTTTTCATGGTTATTGAAATTATCAAATATACTAACAATTCTCGTCCATTGCCATTCTTGTCAGTGAATGGTTGTTGAATCACATGGTTAACATCTGGAAATCGCCCATGGTAAAAGCTACCACCAATTTGTTGCTTATTCAGAGAAGACATACCAGAATGGAAGTAGAGAAGGCACATTCCATGTCTCCTTCGACACACACAGATTCAAATCTCATCATTGTCTCAAAACCACTCATTAAGCCAGCTAAAAGACATAAAAAAAAAAAAAAGACATAGCTATCATTAAATGCGTTCTCTGTTTTAAACAAACTTCCAGAAAACATAAAAATGTACTGCAAATGAAATCTCTTGATTATTTCAGTTCACACAGGACATGATTTTCATTTTGACCTGTGCCCCTGGCTGTAAACACAGGCGCACGCGTTTCTCCTACAATTTGTGCTTTGTGTGAAACACCATGTTTCTCTTATAACATCATTAGGCAGACTTATTCGTTTCAGAGTAAGGGAAGAAAAATACACAGTGTGATATAAAAAGTTCAGCCATAGTTTTTGTACTCATAGCAAACATTTCTTTACCATGTTCCACAGACCTCTAAGACATTTCCAGTAGTGTCGACCTGAGAAGGTTCTCGAAGGATTTCTTTGAAATACAGTTTGGCATGTCTGTCCCTGTGACTCTTCTTAATATGGTAGGTCTATGACATTTAAATGATTCACGTGAGATTAAAAAAAAAAGGGGGGTAGAGAGCACACATATTCCTAAAGAATAAAATATTTTTCTTTTAAATATTTTAAATAGTGACCTCCGCCATCAAGTGGAAAAAAGCTGGTCTTTATATTAAAAGATTATGCTATTTTGGCAATTATTTTGGGGTCTCGCTTAAAATGGAAACCCTGGTGGTGTAGTGGTTAAGAAGTACGGCTGCTAACCAAAAGGTTGGCAATTCGAATCCACCAGCTGCTCACTGGATACTCTGTGGGGCAGTTCTGCTCGTCCTGTAGGGTAGCTATGAGTCAGGATCCACTTGTCAGCAACTAACAACAACACAGAGCTTAAAAGGAAGCCCTTTGAAGGCTGTACTTTAGTTTGTGGCTATGACTGTCGTTTGCGGAGCCTACCATTGTTTTTAATTATTGTCTTTTGTGACCTATGGCTGCCAAAATCCTTTCCTCAAAAGATGTCCTCACATTCCAGATGACCACGGTCTGGCTGGTCTGGTGACGTCTCTTGCCTGCCTCCCAGGTGGTTTGAAGAAGCATGTTAATCCTATCCATAAGGCTGTTTGTATCTGCCTAGCTATTTGTAGTTGTCTCACTTCAATTCACTTTAAAGCCTTTTGGTTATTTTATCATCATCCATTCTTTAGTAGTGCCTCGCTCTAGGATCGTTATGAGTCAAAATAGACTCAACAGCAATGGGTTTGCTTTTTTTGGTTTAGCCCTGTGATAAACATAATTTGAATTCAAGTAGATGAAAATCTCCTTGTAAGCAATACAAAATCAATGATGACTCATGTTTCTAGATCGCTCAGATTATATAAGACTGTCCAGTACTTACCACTTGCTGAATGTGAATAGTTTGTGGCCTAAAATATTAACAGTAATGCTTCCTTTCAAAGTGAAACCAGGTATCTGTGTTAGCTTCCCTAGAGATGATATGGAAATGTGGTAAACTGCCTTCATATTGTTAATGTTGTGTGCCGTTGATTCGATTCTGACTCATAGCGACCCTACAGGACAGAGTAGAACTGCCCCATAGGGTTTCCTGTGGAGTGCCTGGTGGATTCAAACTGTTGACCTTTTGTTGAGCAGCCACATCTCTTAACCACCACACCACCAGGGCTCCTTCACATTGTTGGCCCACCTCAAAGCTCAATTGGATAACAAAAATTTACTAACAATTATCTGAGGGCTAGTAGTTGAAACTTTTCATTAAACTTCATCAAGCTAGTTACAATATTAATAGGCCTGGCAGACTGCCAGCTATGGCCCCAATACTAAAAAGAAAATTAACAAATCTGTACTCATAAAGAATTTCACTTCTATCTCAGTAGATCAGATTATATGCACAGGGTGATAAGAAAAAAGATACATTTCTAAACTGTTTGCTTGATGGTTAGAACCTATGACATATACCGAACATTTTTGTTTTTACTGTTTTTGTGAAATTTAGTACAGTAACATTAAGAGTAATAACAGCTGCTAACCAAAAGGTCAGCAGTTCAAATCCACCAGCCACTCCTTGGAAACCCCACTCTGTTCTATAGGGTCACTATGAGTCGGAAGTGACTCAATGGCAATGGGTTTTTTTAGTTTTAAGAGTAATACATAGTGACTTGGGAACAAATTTGTTACTGGAAATCATCTGCCACTTGCAGAATTTGCATTTGTTTGGGAGGAAGATAATCCGGTAATGTAGTTTATTAAATTAGGGAGCATAGAGATGGTACTGTTACTCAGTGCATGTAATTGTCGTATTCAATAGTGCCCTAGAAAATACACTCAAATACTTTTGGGAATTTGAAGAAGGTCACTTGTCAGCGACTTTTTCACATAACTCTGCATTTTTAAAACTTAACCCAAATTCCCTTGTTTCATTCTATTATTACTAATCTACACACAATTTAGACTGCCTAGATGGTATTCTCCCAAGTGTTAGTCATGCTTTTTAGTTTTCTCAATTAGTACCTACATATTTTTTTTTTGTAATTTACTACTACAGTGAGTTTTGGTCGGATGCTATGGGTATTTGATTATGCATTGGTTGAATCCATTGAAAACACTTATTTAACCAAAAATATAGAGAATATATTTCAGTGCACTGTGTTAAATATTGTTGGTGAATGAAAGATGAATTAGACTTGGGTCCTACCCTCAAGAAGTTTACGTTTAGTAGGAAGACAAGACATATGCATAACTATAACATAAGGTAAATACTAAAAACTGCTAAAAGAAAGCTATAGGTAAATTTTGTACAAGTTCCTATGAGAGAGAAGAAATTCAGGCAAGGCATATGTAGTGTAGACCATCACAGTTCTCCAAATACTAGACTACAAATTCCCAGTCATTGAAGTCAAACAACACCTAGAAGCCTTGTGGTAGGTTCCTGAGCTGCTGTTTCTTCCCCTTTCACTGAAATTGAGTCTTTCACCTTGAGGAAGGAATGTATCCCACACAATATAGCTGCCTGCTTCTCTTTACCTGCTTCCCGTTTTGGCTCCATCCAGTTGATTTCATGCCTTTGCGTAAATGGGTTTTGTCTTATGATTAAATTTGGACTCTCCTGCTGTAACTGTATAGTTTTCTCTGATTGTGCTCAACTACTAACCAGAAGGTTGGCAGTTCAAACCCACCCAGAGGCACTTTGGAAAACAGCACGGGTGTTCTGCTTCCAAAAGGTCACAGCCTGAAAACCCTATAGAACACAGTTTTACTATGCACTAATAGGGTCACCATGAGTCAGAATTGCCTGGATGACAGCTACCGATAACAATATGTGGCCTGTACATTGCAAGCTTGCAGTGGATGTTGACTGAATGTTGAATGAAGGGATAGTGGATGGATTGAGTGAAAGAGTGAATGAGAGAGTGAGTGAGTGAGTGAATGACCGTTAGCTAGGAATCAAACCAGCCCAAGAAAAACAGCTGGGTCCCGATTATATTGTGTAAATTACACGAGCACTCAGTATTATTCTTAGTAATTACTTGTTGAACATGATGTTTTTCAAAATCTCAATGTGTGTGCTCATACTTCAATATTTATATTGTCAGGGAAAGCTTGGTCTCCTTGTAAAATGCATAATCCAGTTTCGCTATTGGATAAATAGATCGTCATGCAGTGTTTCCAACAGCTTTGCTGGAAATGACCCCTTCGAGGTTCACATAGGAAGCGAAAGTGATTAGATTTTACAAATGTTATGCCGCTTCTTATTACATATAGTATTCAATAATAAAATAAATAAATAAATAAATAAAAATCCCACAAGATCATTCTGTTTGCCCCGTGGGTCTAATACCATAAAGCCTCATTCTTACAGCATCCACATTTTGGCATTTGTTTGTCAAAATGGGGTGGAGGTAAAAGTATTCTTTTTGCCAGTTTATGTGATGCCATAAAGCAGCGTTTTTCATTTTTCAACACTTATTAGCTCAGCTCCCCAGCTGCGCAGCACCACACCCTGGTGTGAAATTGAGAGGGAGAACTCTGACAAGTTTATATTGGCTTAAATTTATAGCTTTTCTTTCGGGTGGGGGAAGGGCTTTGTTTTTGTTTTTAAAGATAATGTAGTTTTATGATTTTGAATCACAAAATCTCTATACTATGGGATGAATAGCCTGTGTGGATGATAATGAGTATATCATGTTTGGCTTTCTTAGAGAAACAGTAACAATTACGAAACTATAGGAAAAGTGAAGCAGGGAGCTGAGTGATTAACTAGTTGACCTATTTAACCTAAGGGTCTTTATATACTGTAAAATATATAGCAGAGTGCCTTGTATGAAAAATATGCTCAAAGGTGTGAGTCAATAGAGAAAATTACAAGCTCGAACTCCACTTACGTAGCTAGATATTTGAAATAATTACCCCCATAACTGCTTCAAATCTTTATTTTCCGAATTCAGAAAGACAAAAGTAAATTGATTTCCCAGGTGGTTTGGTCGAGCCTGGAGAAAATGGGTTAAAACAATTACTCTAGCATGATGTAGCACATTAGACTGAAATGATTGACTACAAGCTGAAACTTCTAAGATAAACAAAATCCTTGGCTGCTTCTTCTTGCTCTCATGCACACCCTAACATGTGGCCAACAAGGGGGAGATTCATAAAGCCACTTTTTAAGATCCATCTTGAGTGAGACAGTACAAGTGAACTCAGGTAAACCTTCTTGTGTTTATGTTGTGCGAAAGGCTTGAAAATCAACACAGATCAGGTGTTTGGTCTTCCACTAAGTCATGCTTTACCTTGGAAGGTACAGAGGCAGAGGAGCCTTGACAAATCCTCAACAGTGCCTGGAAAGTACATTCAAATTCTCCCGGCTTTGGAGACAGGGAGGATTTATGCATTAAGGCTTGCATAGTGCCCAGCTGTTACTGACAGTGAGTAAGTGCCATCATCTGCTGTCAGAGTAGACTGGAAACAGCCTTGATTGGCTTGACGGTTTTGTTTGCACATGCAAAATATAAAGTAACAATTGTACACCTTCTGAAATAATCTCGCAAATCCAGAACTGTCTTCAGTTAGGTAAATTCTTTTAATTTCTAAAATCTTAGTCTTATTGCAGACTGAAAGCCAAGACACGGGGCATTTGAGCACACATTTGAATGGTAAAGGTAACATTACTTTTTTTTTTGTCAAGGGAAAAGACTATTCCTTAGAAATAAATGATCTATCTTTAAGAGAGCTCTCTAAAGTTCAAATTGCATCTTTTAGCCCTGGCTGTGTTACCCAGGTGGTGTAGTGGTTAAGAGCTATGGGTGCTAACCAAAAGGTCGGCAGTTCGAATCCCCCAGGGTTGGAAACCCATGGGGCAGTTCTCCTCTGTCCTGTAGGGTTGCTATGAGTCAGAATCGACTCGATGACAGTGGGTTTTGGTGTGGTGCAAAGGAGCCCTGGTGGCACAGTGTATAAGTGCTCATCTGCTAATTGAAAGTTTGGTGGTTCCAACCCACCAACTGCTCCTTGAGTGAAAGATGTGGCAGTCTGCTTCTGTATAGGTTTATAGCCTTGGAAACCATATAGGGCAGTTCTACTATGTCCTGTAGGGTTGTTACGAGTTGCTAATGGTTTGACATCTTTTTTGGTTTGTGAGGTGCAAAGAAAGAGCAGCAATGGGCAGATGAGGCTGGTATGGAGGCACTGACATGGAGAGACCCATTTTTGATCAGAGGGAACTTCATCTGGGGAGGGGAAGGAATGATGTCACAAAGAAAACCTGATACTTTGAAAAGAAGAAGAGAAGGACAGCCTCCCAAATAAAAACCAATGAACAAAATTTGTGCACTGATCTTCTCCACCAGCCTTTCAGTGTAGACCATATTTTAACTTGGGAAGACACAAAGACAGGCTACCATTTAGAAATGCATGTTAGATCAGAATTGATTTTTTTTTAACAGAACAGTGACATGGTCCTGTTAACGTTATTACAGACTAGCTTCGCCAGTATGGAAATAACTTTAGAGACAGTGTAGTGGGTGGATTAGAAGAAGCTGTAAGGAGGGTGCCATCAAAAGTGTATTTCAATAGACTAGGGAGAGGCGAGGATTTAGGTGGTGGTTTTCAAAATGGGGGTAGAGGCAGATCTGAAAGGTAGGATGAATTAGAATTTGGTGACTCACTGGACTTGGAGGTGAGGGATAGGAAGTAATCTAAAATGACAATTTCCAAGTGTTTGGTTGAAGCGAATATCAAAGATAAGGAATATAGAGGAATGAGCAAGTGTGGAATGAAGATAATTGAGTTCAACTTTGGCCATTTGTTTGAGGTGCCAATGGGAACTCAGCAGAAAGCTGGGTATTTGGGTCTAAAGCTTTAAATTAGGGATGGAAGTAAACTTTGGAAGTCATCAGCATATAGGAATCAGATAAAGCCATAGGAAAGGAAGAAACCACTTTTGGAGAAAGTTAGTAGGAGAAGAAAAAAGAACCTAGGAGTACTTTTTAAAAGACACCCATTTAAATACTAGGCCAAAGAAGAGAAATCTGTCAAAAACTCTGAGGAGGAGCCGTAAGGGTGGAAGGAAACATGGGGGAGGATATCATGAAACGAAAGGAGGTGCTTGAGACGTAGATAAACAGCTGTGGGTGAGACAGGAGGGTGAAATGAGGCTGTTGGATTTGGGAAACAGAAGAGGGGTCACTGGGAACATTTCTGAGATGGTGTCAATGGAATAGCAGGGTAGGATTGCAGTGGCTCGAGTTAGGAATCTGGGGAAAAGGAAATATACACAGCAAGTGCAGCCTATTCTTTTAAAAAGCTTACTTGTAAAGCCAAGAAGGAGGCAGGGATGAAATAAAAAAAATTAAATATGGTGATGATATGAACATATTATAAACTGATGAGAGAAGCCAAAGGAGAGAGGGAAATTGAACAATGGCTTGAGCAAGAACCCAAAGAAGGTAGAAGGGGAAGGAGCAAGCACCTTAGAGAAGAGGAACACTCTTCCTCTAAGACTAGGAAAGACCAAAAAAAACCCCAGTGCTGTTGAGTCGATGCTGACTCATAGTGACCCTATAGGACAGAGTAGAACTGCCCCATAGAGTTTCCAAGGAGCGCCTGGTGGATTTGAACTGTTGACCCTTTGGTTCGCAGTGCTACGACTAGGAAAGGGCAACTCTAAATGCAAGGACACTTAAACTGAGGGGTTTACGCATAGCAGTGGAAATGTGCTAAGAGTAAAAGGAATAGAAGAAAGGTTAAAGAACTTAAAGTCTGTAAAGGTGTAAAGGAAATGGGAGCTGAGGAAGCATGGTACAGAACCACTACATAGGTGTAAGTGCAGATAGAAAACTTAAAGGCACTGATCTGCATTGCCGTGAGATTCATGCTAGTAGCCAGCCCATGAAAAGACACAAGAAATTAATGATTTTTTGATCTGGGATTGGAGATACCGTGGCTGATCAAGGTGGGATGGGGCTCTTGATCAGATGGGTGGGAATGTTGTCCTGTACAGGCTAAGGAGGGAAAGAATTAAGCCAAGAAAGGGCAGGTGGACTGGAAAAGTAATGAAAGGATAATGGTTGTCAGTCTCAAATGAGGTCTCTGAGCCATTTGAGTGGGAATGAGAGGGATGGAAGGACAGGAAAATTAATAAAATAGGGCACTGGGAGTTAGTTATTTCAGAGGTGTGATATGATCATGTAGAGTACAGTAGTATTTAAGAGGCTCCCTGAGGAAGTGTGACTGAACTGGATCTGTAAGAATTGGTAGGGTTTTAATAGTGGAGGAGGAGAACATTCCATGTTCAAAGTTAAAGAAGAACTGGGAACAGACCGAAAGGCTAATCATAGGGCTCAGAGAGGAGGGAGGGCCAGCTCGGAAGGAATGGTGTGAACTGATCTGTCTCAAACAGTAACTGTGTGCTGGAGTATAAAAGAAAAATTATTCCCAGTTACCGTCAAGTCACTTAAAGCTCATGGTGACCCTAGGTATGTCAGAGTAGAACTGTGCTCCATAGTTTTCAGTGCCTTAGTTTTTGGAGGTAGATTGCCAGGCCTTTCTTCCAAAGCATCTCTGGGTGGACTTGAACCTCCAACCTTTTGATTAGTAGCCAGGTGCGTTAACCATTTGCATCACCCAGGCACTCCAAAAGAAAAATAAAGATGGATAAATAGATTGAGCTACGTTATGGAAGGGCTAGAAAACCCATTGTGGGATTACAGCCTTTTTCTGGTTGACTATTGGGAATCATTACAAAATATTAAGCAAAGGAATGCCATGAAGAAAGTGATGTTTTAGGAGCATTTACCTGGGCAGACAAGGAGCCCTGGTTGTGCAGTGGTTAAGCTCTTGGCTGCTAACAAGGAGGACCGTGGTTTGAATCCACTGGTTGCCCTGTGGGAGAAAGATATGGCAGTCTGCTTGCATAAAGATTACAGCCTTGGAAACCCTGTGGGGCCGTTCTACCCTGTCCTATAGGGCTGCTATGAGTTGGAATCCATTCCACAGCAGCGGGTTTGGTTTTTTTTGGTAACTGGGTGGCCACTATGTGAGGGATTCCAGAGGAGAGGAGTCTGTGCCCAAGGGATTGCCAAGGTGGCTCAGTGATGTAAAATGTAAAGTGCTGAGCATTGGTGCAGTGGCATGGATGAAAGTAGCGTCAGTCAAGAGATGGCAGGATTTGATGACAAATTGGATACAGGGACCAAGCAGAAGAAGGGTTAATGTGGCTCTACAGTTTCCAGGCTGGAGCACCGGAAAGTAACCCTGCTACTGAGCAAAGTGGGAGAACTGGAGAGGAGAGAGTGTGGGGGCGGAGAGTGAGCTGAGCAAGGAGAAGATAGCTTTTCTCTGGAAGACCCACCCTCCTGCTTCTTGTTTGTGCTGAAAAAAAAAAAAAATCAATGTCTCAGGAAGCCGCAGGATGTCAAAAGCTTATAAACAGAATTATCATCATGTTGTTGTCTTTTATTAAAACTGACACGTGACAGAGCAGACATGTCGAGAGATGACAGCAGCAGACATCGTCATGGCATGAATAAATCAAATGTTGGGTGGCTCATTTGAGCAAAGACTTCTGGCGAGCAGGCTCTGTTAATGATGGCTGCGTTCCAATTAGAAAACCTTTAAGGGAGGATAATATGAAAAAGACCATTTAATCACACCTTGACTTTTTCAGTCACAGCTGCACAGGGGTAGCAGATGCCATGCTGGGAACACTACCTTTGATTGCAAAGCATAAAATTTTTACAGGCCTTTTTTTCCCCCCCAGTAAGTTAAAAGTTGGGGTCTCTCCTGTGTTTCATTTGGGTAGTAATCCAAGACAAAATATTCAGACGTGCATAAGTAGGCCCAGTTAAAATATTTTTTAAAAATCATTCTTTGATGGTTCCTAGTTACTTAGGTTGTGGAAAATGTGGATTAATGAATCTTTTAAAGGAATTTTACTGTGTAATGGATTTACAACTGGGCCAGATAGATCAGTAGTAACTAAAAGTAATGAAAATATTTCTGGAAATGGTTGTTTGATGGCAAAAATATGACAATATTTTATTATACTTTTTGGAGTTAATTTTTTGCTAAAATATTTCCTTTAACTTCATTTTTATAGAGTGTCTTTTAAGAGCACGCTGTTTTGTATTCATGGGGAAGTATGCTACACAGGAGAAAATGGCTCGGCTGTAAGGAGGTTTTGCTCTAATTATTGGACCATCAAAAGTGAAAAGAAATGTAATGGCTGGCATTTTCCCATGTAGAGTATGATTCACAGAACTTTTTCCCCATGTAGAGTGCTATTTCAGAATTTAAACTTAGCTCTGCACTTAGGCTCTTGGATTCTTCAGTGGATTCGCAATTCACTAAAATAGTTTTTCTAGTTATTTCTAGAATAAGAAGTAGAAGAGGTAATAATAATGTTCCTGGCTTATATTATTTCATATTTTGAAAGTTGTCATCCAGACCAGCTGTAGAAGGAAGGGCTTGTTGGATTGAGTGGCCAAAAAGGGAGGGGCCGGATATGGCCCCGGAAATGGTCTGGTGTTGGAGCCGCCCCTCAGGCCTCGAGTATTCCATGGCGGATTTATGGTGAACACTCAGCATGATCCTTGCTCTTGTGTGTATCTTCCGAGGTCTCTTGACTCTTACACGTATGAGAACGTGATCAGCAAGTTCTACCCTGATACCCATACACTTGTCCAAATCAAAGAATAAAATGAAAACGATGCTTGGAAGCAAATCATTCTAGCTCTCCATTCAGTGCTATCATTCATTTCTTAAGTATCTCTAATAGCACCTTACCAGAAAACCCATTGCCGTCGAGTCAGTTCCAACCCATAGCGACCCTATAGGGCAGAGTGGAAGTTGAATGCCTTGGCGTTGTCAATAAAACACAGGTAAATATCTTTCTAGTATTCTCTGCTTTCAGCCAGGATCCATCTGACACTGGCAATGATATCCGTGGTTCCACGTCCTCTTCTAAATCCGGCTTGAATTTCTGGCAGTTCCCTGTCGATATGCTGCTGCAGCTGCTTTTGAATGATCTTCAGCAAAATTTTGCTTGCATGTAATATTAATGATATTGTTTGATAATTTCCGAATTCAGTTGGACCTCCTTTCTTGGGAATAGGCATAAATATGGATCTCTTCCAGTCAGTTGGCCAGGTAGCTGTCTTCCAAATTTCTTGGCATACACGGGTGAGCACTTCCAGGCCTACATCCATTGTTGTAACATCTCACTTGGTATCCTGTCAACTCCTGGAGCCTTGTTTTTTACCAGTGTTTTCAGTGCAGCTTGGACATCTTCCTTCAGTACCATTGGTTCCTAATTGTATGTTACCTCCTGAAATGGTTGAATGTCGACTAACTCTTTTTGGCATAGTGACTCTCTGTATTCCTTCCACCTTCTTTTGATGCTTTCTGCATTGTTTAATATTTTCCCCATAGATTCCTTCAGTATTGCAACTTGAGGCTTCAGTTTTTTCTTCAGTTCTTTCAGCTTGAGAAATGCTGAGCCTGTTCTTCCCTACCACTGGCTTAGCAACCATTAATTACAACACATGCCTATGGACTCTAGGCCACGAGTGAGACTGTTGGGGCTGGACTGCTTGCAATAGAATCTCAGTTCCTACATTTACCTCTCTGAACCTCAGATATTTGTTATATAGAATGGGAGTAATAATATTAACTACGTCATAGGTGTGGGGTAAAAATTAAATCAGTTTATACACATAAAGCATTTAGAACTGTGTCTGACACACAGTACGTGTTCAGTGATGTTCAGTTATTATCACTTCCATATGCAAGGTACTTTAGTTAACAAGAGTGTGCAAGACCCTTAGCCTCAGGGAGATGATAATGCTTATTAATAGTAATTTGAACAGTGCTTATCATTGGCAAGCATCTCCATATAATTCTTTTCAAACCCGCTAATTTAGTCAGTTTAGGTTCAGGCAAGAAAACTGGAGTGCAGACAAGTAAAGTGGCTTATTTCAGCAGAGTTGTGGACTCAAATCCAGGTCATCTGTCCTATAGGCCACACCTTATTAGGGGAAAGGGAGGAAATCTGACCGATGTGCAGTAACCTCATCCCATGCTTCAGCCACGCTAAGAATTGAATTGAGACACATTCAGCGTAATGGAAAATGTACTGGTAATAAAGTCAGAAATTGTGTATTTTAGCCTCTTCTCTGCCATTTGAGCTGGAGTATGATGTCCTTAATTTTATAAAGTCAATTGACTGTTAATGAAATGAACCCTCACTCCCCAAACCTGTGTGATGTGCTTCAGGTGGCAGTGTTCCGAGTTGTAATATGCAAATCTTTCCTTCATTTGCTGAGTTTGTAGTTTCTGGAAAACTTTGGAGTCTGGCTCATGGAGCAAACATGTTTGTATAATGTACTGGTTGCCATGTGTTTGGGAGATGTTCCCATCCCTGTTGTTGATGCAACAGGGATGGGGTTTTTAAATGTTGATACTATGAAAATGTGATGTGACTGGACTTGGACAGGCGCCTAAAACAGACCACCCATCATATTTATTTTGCTGCCAAACAGGTCAAACAAATTCAGTTGAAGGGCTTTGAACCTTCTTGATAGTAAATAATTCATATTTCATTTTCAGTGCGTGGTTAGTTGTACTGAAATAGACATGCCCAAAGCTACTTTTTGGGGCCTATCTTTCAAAGACATTTCTCCTTTGTCAGTTTTATTTTTAGGACTTACTTTAAAAAAAAAAAAATCAACCTACCTTGTTGAGGGAAAGAGAATGCTTTTCTTTTTTACTTTACCTGGTTTCTAAAAATATGCGTACTTATTTAATGTCCTACTCCTTTAGCCTTACCATGGAATTGTAGCCAGTGTTCAAGGACATCTAGGATGACCTATTGTGTGTCTGTCCCTGTGTTTGTTTATTACTTGCTGCCCTACTAGACACTCTTCCATCTGCCTTGCTGGAAATTCCCCCACTGGGACTAGCGTTATGCTTGGCACGTAGCAGGCATTCAAAAAACGTTTGATGAATTCAAGCCTATCCCGCCTCAGCACAGGTTATTCTGGGTCTTAGTGCCCTTCCAGACTGACCTGTCTTTCTGAGTACTGACATCAAAGTTCCTTCCTGTCTTGTGGAGACCAAATAGAGTATCAGGAAGCTGCCTCTGAAGGGCATATATATGTCCCTGTTGTTGATAGTTGGGTGTCACAACTAGAGCTGTCCTGTTCTGGTCTGCAAAAAAGTTGATAGATCTCAGTCCTTCCTATACAGAGAGGACCAAAGTGTGAAGTCTGGTCATCACTTATTCTGGCTGTATAACTACCCTAAGCCTAAGAGAGCAACTTTCCCCAACCCCCAGGAAAACTGCATTCACCATAGCTACTACCTTCAGACTGGATGGAAATGACTTGGTCTAGAGTTTATATTTCCATATTCCATTTATTTTAATAAATCTGATATAACTGGAGCCAGCATCAAGGCATATAAGAACTTCCTGACTCCTATTTTCTAGTTGATTCATAGTGAAGAATATATTAAATTGTTTCCCTAAAGTTATATTTTGATTTTTGCTCCACATGAAATCATCAGTTCCACTCAGAAATCTGTTTGGTTGTCTAAGCTTCCCTATGACTCTTTCCTTTCTGCCACACTGAGAACTCAGGGTTCCCTAGATGACAGCTCATACTTAGAACTACCAGAGACACTGATTCCAAGAATTACATTTGTGACTGGGGTGTAAAGGGCAGTGAAACAGCTGTTCTTCAGGGAAAGCCTATCCAATCATGTCTCCATAGTTGTCTTTTAATACATCGTAGTCACAGAGGCACGTTAGTTATTATTTGTTGGTTAGAAGGATTCTTTTTCTGGTAGTGCAATGATCTCTTTCTCTCTTGAGCTCTCTAGAACTTTGTTCTTTCCCATCTTCTCTCATCGGCAATATAGCCTGGTGGTTCTGTGTGTGGACTTTAGAACCGGATTGCCTGGGTTTGAATCCCAGCTCTACTATTGACGAATTTTGTGACCATGGGCAAATGACTTAACCTATTTTGTGCCTCAGTTTCCTTATTTGTAAAATGGGCCTAATAATGAAAAAAAACAAAACCCCTGCTGTAGTATCAGTTCCAACTCATAGCAAATTCACAGGGTTTCCAAGGCTGTAAATTTCTAGGGAAGCAGACTGCAACATCTTTCTCCTGAGGACCTACTGATGGTTTGGAATTGTGGACCTCTCAGTTAGCAGTCGACTACTTTAATCACTGTGCCACCAGACCTAATAATACCAAAAAAAAAAAAGCCCAAACCCATTGCCATCAAGTCAATTTTGACTCATAGCGACCCTATAGGGCAGAGTAGAACTGCCCCATAGGATTTCCAAGGAGCTGCTGGTGGATTCAAACTTCTGACCTTTTGTTTAGCAGCCATAGCTCTTAACCACTGTGCCATCAGGGCTCCATGGTCTAATAATAGTACCTAACAAATGGGATTAATATGAGGATTAAATAAGGAGCCCTGGTGGTGCAGTGGTTGAGTTAAGCTGCTAACCACAAGGTCTGCAGTTTAAATCCCCCAGCATCTCCTTGGAAACCCTGTGGGGCAGTTCTGCTGTATCCTATAGGGTCGCTGTGAGTTGGAATCGACTGATGGCAGCAGGTTTTTTTTTGGTGGTGCAGCAGTTAAAGTGCTCAGCTGTTAACTGAAAGGTCTGGTGGTTCAAATCCACTAGGTGCTCAGCCTCAGTGGGAGAAAAATGTGGCAGTCTGCTTCTGTAAGATTTCAGCCATGAGGCAGTTCTACTCTGTCCTGCAGGGTCACTATGAGTCTGAATTGACTTGACAACAATGGCTTTTTTTTTGTTTGTTTTATATAAATACATGCTCAAAGCAAACCCTGGCATGTCATAAGTACTCAATACATTGAAGCCATTATTAGCCATCTCTTCCAACTATCCCCTAATCCTCCACGGCTACAATTAGACTCATAAGGTCAAATTTCCACAAATATGCAGGCTTGGGGACACAGATGGGATTCCAAACAAAACAAACTCAGAAACAAAGGGAACATTTGATGCTCAAGAAATTTTAGAATGGAAGCCATCTTTCCTGTCCCTGACACTCACTGGAGTCAAAAGTCTGTGAGACACTGACATTTCTGTTGGTCACTGGTTCCCAAACTTGAGATGCCCAGAATCTCTTGATGAGTTTATCATAAGAAATTTGATTTGAAGTGGATTCCAATAAAGTGCTTTTTAAACAAGGTCTGAAAAGAGTAAGGAGCCCTAGTGGCACAGTGGTTAAGAGCTCAGGCTGGTAACCAAAAGGTTGGTGGTTCAAACCCACTAGACACTCCGACGAAGAAAGTTGTGGCAGTCTGCTTCTGTCAACATTTACAGCCTTGGAAACCCTATGAGGCAGATCCACTCTGTCCTATAGGGTCACTATAAGTTGTAATTGACTGAGTGGCAATGGGTTTGGCTTGATTTCATCAACTGTCTCAGGAATTAAAGAGAGAGGAAACAGATATGTCTGGTATTTAGAAAGAAAAAAAAGCACTTTTCAGTAAAAAGAAAAACAAATTCACTGCCGTCCAGTCAATTCTGACTCATAGAGACTCCATAGGATTTCTACGTCTATAAATCTCTATGGAAGCAGACTGCCACATCTTCCTCCCTCAGAGCCTGTGGTGGGTTTGGCCCACCAACCTTTCAGTTAGCAGTCCAGCACTTTAGCCACTGTGCCACCAGGTTACTTTTCAATACAGAACATAAAATCTACCTTCTGAATTTTATAAATGAAGGTTCTAAACTTATTTACTAAATCTCACTAAAGTGGTATAACATCAGAAAAAAAAACACACTGAGAGAAAACTGTATGAATGGGTCCTAAGTCACTGTTTTAATAACATTCCTAGACCAAGGTGTTGTAGAAAATAAGGCACCAGGGATGGAAGTGTGTGACCCCTCATTTATAATCATTAAGGAATTTTTGTTTCCCTGTTTACATAAATCATTCTGCCCTATTAAGATAAAAGCCTGCATAGCCTCACCCCAACATGGGGAGAGGAATAAATTACTCAGATTTCTATAAATTATTTTTAACCTCATCCTTTAAAAATTACTTCTAAAAATGTATTTTATAATGTGAATACTACAGTAGTTCAGTAATTCATGTATACATGTTACACATAAATACACAGGTATTGGAAGAACAGGCTGAAAATGACTTGGGCTACTTGTGTTCACTTATTCATCTGTAGCAAACAGCCAACACTTTCACAGGACTTTCACCACATCTTTGTGGTGCACTATCTGTAGTGCACAGTTTCACCTGTTTTCACATTAAAGATGTGCGTACCTTTCTTATTGGGTAACTGTCCCTGCCAGCTATAAATAATATGGAGTGTATTTCATTTGCTTTCTGATAAAATTAGGCGATGTTTACATGACATACCTCCCTTGCTGTATTTTTTGGTTTCATGAATAACAAAAAGAGTGTGAAATTCATTTTGGATCCCGCAAAGCCTTGAGCATAATTTCTTGCACGCCATGTGCTCAGAGCACATCTTGAGTGAGTGAATGAATGGGCAAGAGGAGAGCAGTGCCTTACCAAAATCCAGAAGAACTTTTCAAAATGTAATCTGTAGACCACTGGGCTCATTTACTCTTTTCAAACCTAAACTCGCTGCCATCGAGTCAACTCCAACTCATAGCGACCCTACAAGACAGGGTAGAACTGCCCCATAGGGTTTCCAAGAAGCGGCTGGTAGATTCGAGCTGCCAGTATTTTGGTTAGCAAACCTGAGCTCTTAACCACTGTGCCACTAGGGCTCCTTACTCTTTTCAGACTTTGTTTAAAAGGCCCTTTATTGGAACCCACTTCAAATCTATCTAATCTCTCATTGGCAGCTGAGCACTTTAACCACTGCCACCAGGGCTCCTTGAGTTGGTGAAAATGAGCTGTTTTTCTTCTTAGGAATTTCCTTCTGATTATTCTTATTTCAGTATGATAATTCTCTGTTTTTAAGTTTCTTCTACAGAAATTGCATATATCTCATAGCCAGAGGATTTCTATTTCATATTTTCAACGGGTGGAAGAACGAAAGACGGGCCTCTCTACATAAGACCTGATTTCCAAAGGCTTCCTGAGAAGTAGCAGGGAGGGCGTGGGGTGTGGAAATAAATGAGGTGTGGGGTGGGTGGAGAGAAAAGTGGACATCAGTATGAGCAGATTATCTTTAATGCTTAGCAGAGTGTTAAGGATCTTTATAACTGCGAACCACAGGGACACCGAGATCCCACAGCTGTTGGAGGAATGCTCCTGCAGGAGGAGGAGGAGCAGGAGGTGTGGTTGCTAGTTTCCCAAAACAAGATGTCATCCTTTTTATTGATAAAAGGCTCCACAGGAGGATGGACTAATAGCAGGGAGAAACTAGCCAGTGCTCAAAATGTTGGGATCAAACATCTTTCATTAAATACTCAGACAGAGACCTTTAGTTGTGTTTTTCAAGTTGGTGGAGAAAGCATCCTAATGGGTGGCCCCATGCTTTATGAAATATGCTAACCTTGGACTAGAAAATTGAGAAAATAATTAGCTTGATGAAAATAGCCATTAAATAGATAATTTTACACTTGTTCAGTCAGACACTTGAGAAAGCCAAGTAAAAATATCTGTCTCTTTCTCTCTCTATATGATAGAGTACCCAGTCAGACTGCTTAATTGTCTTAATTTACTACTGGAAGAGAAGAGTCTTCCCTTCAGAATCCTTGCTGAGCAGACTGACATAGCAGTTACTGCAGTTACCTAGACTTACATCAACAAATAAGGCTGATGTGGTGTCATCTGGTTCTGACCCCAACAAGCTTTGCACCATCAAAGGCTTATATCCTCTAAAATAAAAGTGACACAAAAGAGAGTGAACTATCAAAATAATTCCTCCCAGCTGCAGAATTTGGAGCAAGGCATCGTCAAAGGCTAAGTATGCCGGACTCAGTTAAGAACTCTCTCCTTCTTTATGGAATTTGAGTTTTAAATGAAGCCCCAAGATTTCTGGGTTCAGATTTTGGTTGTTTACTAATGAAAATAAAAAAGCCTGCAAAAACTGTTCATGAGGCTTTGGGCTTCAAGTCGTTCTTACCAAATATGTTGATGAGTTAAGTATAAATGAATCAGAAACATACGGTTCACATTTCTGGGGAAATCCACAGGGTATATTAAGGAATTAAAGGGAAATGTGTTAGGCCAAACATATTTAAGAATTTAGCAAAACCGAAATCCACCAAAATAGTTTAACATTTTCTGGTAAGTACATTCTAGTTTATTCTGTTTTAATAGTGCATTTTCTCAACTGTTTTAAATTTACATTTTATGTGATGTGATAGATCTATAAACAATTATAATATATTCCAATGAGTTTACCCATGTCACTCTTTACATTAATCCCAGGTAATCAAATTTATCTTAGCCAATGATGCTATGGTTAGACATAATACAAATATGTTAAAAACCCTAGGCATTTTGGACCAATCACAAAGAAGCTAGATTGTGAAATGAAGTCACAGTTGTATAATGTATTGAATTTAAATCATTTCACATGCATGCATTCTTTTAGTTCATTCATCAATGTTTAGCATTATTGAAGGCATTGTATCTGGGTTCTCTGGAACCATAAAAATTAAAAAAAATTAAATGTAGATTATTCCCTCAAGCAATATACAAGACTTTAACTTGCTCTATGCTAAATTATCATAAACTTGGAGCTGTGGTATTCCTTACTATTATGTTACTGCACAGCTTATGGCAATATTGTAGGATTTCTTTATAAAATGGCTCTTCTAAAGAGTGAAAACATTCGTTCCCCAAAGAAAGCATGTATAGAAAGTGACATAAATTCATGCAATTAATACTCATATAATTTAGCATATTCCAGAAGATATATTTTCTCAATCTAAAAATAAGGTGGAGATAATCCTGTATATGAAATTCTTAAAGATAGTCTAACTTTTTTATCAGTAACCCTCCAAGTAAAAGAGAAGATTGGGTTAGATTTTTAGTCATTGGAATTTAGGGTTCTTCAGTGTTTCTAATTTCATTAAAGAATATTATGCAAAAGCGAATGTATGATGAAGAGAGAAGGAACTTCCATGACTTGTGGCACATATGGTATCCCACCCACTTTTTATGCCTCTAGAGTCCTATAGGGTCGCTATGAGTCGGAATTCCACTTGACAGCACTGGGTAGAGTTCTTTGGGAGTATGCTTTTACCACGGAAAGTATTTGCTTCCCTTCAGTGGGAACTTATGTAACAGTGAAAGGAGAAAGCAATGTTCATTGAAGCAAAACAGCTGGGATATTAGGCAAAATCAGAGGCATCCCCATGTACCCAAATGGAAGGCGCCCCACAATAAAGCCTGCTACTCAAGACCGGTAGGCCAGACAGGCTCCCACAAATCTATATTAAAAAAAAAACAAAAAACCCAGTGCCATCGAGTCGATTCCAACTCATAGAATCTATATTACCAACCAAAAATCTAAATACACTCAATAACTACTGAAAATATATGATATCAACAAAAAATTCAAAGCTGAAAATAATTGGGTCTTGAAAGGGTTGGAAACCCTGGTGGTGTAGTGGTTAAGTGCTACGGCTGCTTACCAAAGGGTCAGCAGTTCGAATCCGCCAGGTGCTCCTTGGAAACTCTATGGGGCAGTTCTACTCTGTCCTATAAGGTCGCTATGAGTCAGAATGGATTCGACGGCACTGGGTTGGGTTTTTTTGAAAGGGTTAACTTCTTATCTATCTTCTAATATTAGTGCAAAATCACTTAGGATCACAGCTTTGCAGATGATGAGGAGACTGAAGAGGAAATTTGCGTTTTGAGTGTCAGAAGTGAATGTGAGATAATGCTAAAAAAGCGTCTCCCCAAGTTATTACTTCGAACGTAAACTCCTGAAGATTTACTGTAAGGTGTATGTACTGAAGCATTTACCTCAGACAAAAACACACTTGTGCTGCCCATCGTTTTGAGGCTTTCCCGGTGTCCTGGAGAGACCATCTTCATTCTGTTATGGATTTAATTTTTTCCTCCAAAAGGACACATTGGAGTCCTAATCCATGCACCTGTGAATGTGACCTTGTTTGGGGAAACTGAGTTTTTCTTTTCAGATGTTGTGGCAAGTTAACAAGGTCATACTGGAGTTAGATAGATCCTAATCCCTTCCAAGTGGTGTCTTATAAAAGGGGAGGGGAGACACAAAAACGGAGTCATACTGGAGACACCATGAAAGATACACCTACAAGCAGCAAAGGAATGCCAAGGATTGCCAGCAACCACTAGAAGCTGGGAGAGAGACATGGTCTAATCCTTCTCTCAAAGCCTTTAGAGAGAGTGGACACAGCTGATACCCTGACTTGGACTTCTGGCCTCCAGTACTGTGAGACAATAAATTCCTGTTTTTCGAAGCCTACCACTTTGTAATATTTTGCTATGATAGCTGTTAAGACACCTTCTTACCTCATCTTTCTTAGAAAAGGCAAAACTCTAGACTGACACTGTCCATCAGCCAGTGGCCCTTGACAGAGGCATTTACTTGGATCTGAGCCTCTTTTGGGGCTGTGAACCCTGCCAGTAGTTGGTGTCTAGGCAGTTATGTTCTTTGAAATGTATTTTCTGGTTAAATCCAATCCCATTAGAGAGATAGTCATGGAAGCCTCATTCTCGTGGCTGGCAGCTTGAAGTGTGGGTGTACTGAGGCCATGTGCGTATCTCTGAAGGTAATGTTGAAAAATAAGGCTCCAGAGATTGACTGAATATCAGTTGATGTGTTTTAACAAACAGGTGCAGCACTGGAGGCACTTACTTATCCTTTTCAGGAAATTTGGAGTACAGTTTCCTGGCCAACTGAGTGGAGAAGATCCTTATTTGTGCCCATTCCAAAAAGTGGTGATCCAACACAATGTGGAAATTATCAATACACACAAGTAAAATTTTGCTGAAGATCATTCACAGGGAACCGCCAGACGTTCAAGCTGGATTCAGAAGAGAACGTGGAACGAGGGATATTGCCGCTGATGTCAGATGGATCTTGGCTGAAGGTAGAGAATACCAGAAAGATGTTTACCTGTGTTTTATTGACTATGCAAAGGCATTTGACTGTGAATCATAACAAATTACGAATAACATTGTGAAGAATGGGAGTTCCAGAACATTAATTGTGCTCATGAGGAACCTTTATATAGATCAAGAGGCAGTCATTCAAAGAGAACAAGGGGATACTGCATGGCTTAAAGTCAGGAAACGTGTGCGTCAGGGTTGTATCATTTCACTATACCTATTCAATCTGTATGCTGAGCAAATAATTCGAGAAGCTGGACTATATGAAGAAGAACGTAGCGTCTGGACTGGAGAAAGACTCATTGACAACCCGCGATATGCACATGACACAACCTTGCTTGCTGAAAGTGAAGAGGACTTGAAGCACTTACTGATGCAAATCAAAGACCACAGCCTTCAGTATGGATTACACCTCAACATAAAGAAAACAAAAATCCTCACAACTGGACCAACAAGCAACATCATGATAAATGAAGAAAAGATTGAAGTTGTCAATGATTTCATTTTTCTTGGATCCACAATCAACATCCATGGAAGCAGCAGTCAAGAAATCAAACGATATATTACATTGGGCAAATCTGCTGCAAAAGACCTCGTTAAAGTGTTAAAAAGCAAAGAAGTCACTTTGAGGACTAAGGTTTGCTTGATGCTAGCCATGGTGTTTTCACTTGCCTCATGTGCATGTGAAAGCTGGACAATGAAGAACTGATGCCTTGGAAATATGGTGTTGGTGAAGAATATTGGATATACCATGGACTGCCAGAAGAACAAACAAATCTGTCTTAGAAGTATAGCCAGAATGGTCTTTAGAAGTAAGGATGGCGAGACTTCGTCTCACATACTTTGGACATGTTATCATGAGGGACCAGTCCCTGGAGAAGGACATCATGCTTGGTAGAGTAGAGGGTTAGTGAAAAAGACGGATTGACACAGTGGCTGAAACAATGGGCTCAAGCATAACGATTGTGAGCGTGGTGCTGGACCGGGTAGTCTTTCTTTCTTTAGTACATAGGGTCGCTATGAGTCGGAATGGGCTCGAGGGCACCTAACAACCACAACAACAGCAACACAGCAATCAATTGTTAATTATTATCTCTTAAAATTAATATAGGAACCTACTTCACATGAGAGGAGTAATTTTTTCTTTTTTTTCAGATTAAGGATGATAAGCTTGGAATGAACGCTTGCTGCTTCTACAGCGATGTTGTAGAAGGAAGTTAACGAGAGTTAGGGATGTCTGTGCTTCTCTTTCACGTGCCCCTACATCTAACTGTATGTAATATCCCCTCCTACGATGCCATGCTCTTTCACACCATTTATTTTCATTTCTGGAAGAAAGGCCCTTGTCCAGTTTTCTGAGTAAGTGAATTCCTACTCATCTTTCAAGTAGGACTTTCTTAGCCCTCCCTTTTACCAGGCTGCGTTAAGCATGCCCTCCTCTGCACATAGCACAATTTTCATACTGTTAACAGAGATTTTATAAGTATATGTGTATCTCCCTGTTTATCTGAAACTTTTAAGATAGCGGTTGAAAGAGCTTGGACACCAGACTGCCAAAATTCAAATCAAACCTACTAGCCCTGTGATCTTGAGTAAGTTGCTCAAATCATGGGGCCACTGTGTTCTCACTTATAAAATGGGGGTGATAATAGAATTTATCTTATAGGGTTTTTGTGAGGAAGAACGAGTTAATACTTGTAAAGAATTTAGATTGTATTTTGTCTTAGTCACCATTGTATTCACAGAATTTAATATATAATACTTGTGTAATGTGTGTTTGGAAACACTGGTGGCGTAGTGGTTAAGAGCTACAGCTGCTAATCAAGAGGTCAGCAGTTTGAATCTACCAGGTGTTCCTTGGAAACCGTATGGGGCAGTTCTACTCTGTCCTATGAGGTCACTATAAGTCGGAATTGACTCAATGGCGACAGTTAATGTGTGTTTATTGTATAACTGGGGGAGGGGGGGCGGTGATGGTTCGGTGATAGAATCCTCACCTTCCATGTGGGAGACCCAGGTTTGATTCCCAGCCAAGGCACCATATGTGCTTGTACCACCCACCTGTGAGAGGAGGCTTGAATGTTGTAATGATGCTGCACAGGTTTCAGTGGCGCTGTCAGGCTAAAGATGGCCAGGAAGAAAGGTGCAGAGATCTACTCCTAAAAATTATCCAACGGAAAAAATCCTGTGGATCGTACTGGTCCAGTCTGCACCTGATCATGGGGCTGGCCAGAACTGGTCAGGTAGCATTTCGTTCTGTGGTGCATGGGGTCACGAGGCATCAGGGGGCTGGCTCAAGAGCATTTAACAGTAACAAGTTGAATAATTTATTGTTGTAAATATTGCTGAAAAATTATATACCCGTATTTCTTTTGCTGTTTTCATAAAGAACAAAGAGGAAACATATATATTTTAGAAAGATAATTCTAATAGGAAAAGTTAAAAAAGGTACTTTGAGGCTATCCGTATTAAACTAACTAATCAGAAACTTGCCAGATCTTTAGTACATACTGCTTGAGATCCTTTGATTATAAATTCTCAACCTTACTTTAGAAAAATAGTGCTTATTTCTGTTTTGAATTTTTCCTAAATTTTAACTAACCTGGCATAAGAGACCTAAATAGAGACCTAAACAAGCTTAAACTGAACTAATTTTTTAATTTCCTCTAAAGCATGTGAAATATGTTTGCTTTATTGTTTTAAAGGGTTGTTTTATTGCTACTTTTATATGATCCCTTTACTACAAAGGTTTTGATGCATTGGAACGGGATCCTGTAAGTCTAATAGTAAATGATGATATGTTATTAAGACCTGGTTTACACTTCGCCTGATCAGTTGCCAGTCTTTCACTGCTGTTTTAATTTCTACCATCTCTCTCTAAAACATCTTCCCCAGTAATTCCAAGAAACTGGTTCAGGGGTGCTGGCCAGCTCCCCATCTCTTGGTATTCCACAAGGAAGCAAAAATCACTGGGGTTATTATTCATGTTAGTTCTTCTCCCTTGTCTTTAACTTCTCATTAGCATTTTGTCAGGAGAACAGTTTTTAGCTTTTCTCTTTTATTCTGAGAATATATTTCAAGAGCCCATTATTTTCAGCTAAAATATTTTTCCTGTGGTTTGAGATTTAATCCTTTCACTCACTGCTAAAGCTGAAATCCCTTACCTTACTTCTGCTTATTTTTACATATGGCACCTCCAAACCCCCTGTGCCAGATTTCTTTATATTTTTTGAAGATTTCCTCCATATGAAAGTTTTATATCCCATTCCACTTCACTGTAGTTACCTGCTTAGTTTTAACTCCAGACATTTTCAATTGCTGGGTCTTTAGCAGTTTCTTAAATATTTTTCATCTTCCTGTAGTACTTCCCATGAGCCCTCAGAAAATCAGATCAGGGGGCCTTTGTCCTTCTTCCAGAGTCAGTTTGACTATTCCTATCATATTCTGAACCAGCTATTGAACTCATATTTAGTCATGTATATTTTCCTATAAGCCGGACAAAACATTTATGTTTCTTTCTCTTTCTCATTGTGGTTTCTTGGCTTCAAATCCTTCTTACATACCATAAGATTGAGCCTCAGAAACCAAGACTTTCACATTTTCATAGTCTAATTGTCACCATGGCCTTGCTAAAATGTTTTTTCATTAAACAAAAAGATACGGGCTCATTTCTTACCCCAGAGACATTAAAAAAAAAAAAAAAAAGGCAATCACATTTAAAGAAAACAACACTTTCTATGAGGGAGTTGAGAGGGAAGATGACCACTGAAAATTTTCCCAGTAATATGGAGAATCAGATTTACATAACAGAAAACAGAAAGCCAAGAGGGAACCTAGTTTAAAAACTAATTTTCTTGCTATTCATTAAAAATCTGTCTTAAGGTAGAAAATAACAACCAAAAAACATCTTCCTTTCTTTAGGAAAGTCATCATCCTCTACTTCTTTGATCATGGAGATTTCTCTACTATTAAAGTGTTTTTAGTCTGCCTCTGCATGGCGTAAAAGTAGATTGTCCTTCCTTCTGCCTCTCTTCCTCCTCCATTGCCATTGTTAGTATATTGTATCCCAGGCACCATCTTTATACTAATCCTATAATTAAACATTACTATTCAATTTTTCAAATGAAGAAATTGAGGATCCAGAAGTTAATTTCTTAAATACATTCAGCTAGAAACAGGTGTGGAACCAATACTAAGACATTTATGTCCACATATATCATCTATCCACTCTCTTGCTTCTACAATTATTTTTATTTTTTCTGATTGGAGAATTCTCCAAAAAGTCAGAAAGATGGAAATCCAAAACTGATCATCCATACATTTTATAAAGATTACTGGCTGCATCTTAATATTAAAAGGCCTTCCTAATGATCACAAGTTTGGGCCTCTAGAGAGCCTGTATGAACACAGACACATGCACTACCATGAGGAAAAAAAAAAAAAAAAAGACATCAAATATTCCCAGAGCCACCTTGCCAAGGGTCCCTAAGTTGATAAGAGTAACTGCAGCTCAGGGACTATATTTTAGTTATCTTTGTATCCTCTCAGTTATTACATTCTCTGATGCTACCCAAAAGGTATTTAATGAAAGTTGAATAAATGAATAAAACAAGGGGAATGAAAGAAAGAAGAGCTGATGATTGCTATGGAATGAAACAGACAGAGGTATGTAGAATACCAACACCTGATCTAGTACCTGGCACATAGTAAGTGCTATTTGGTGTTGTTGATTGAACTCACAAACTCTGTGTCCCTGCTGTTAGGTAGACATCCAAATCTACATGCACACATCAACCAGTGATTTTTTTTTTTTGAACACCAGAATCTGATTCAGCAATTTACAGCTGTTCCCTTAGTCCCTCAGTTGTTTCCTTAGCCTTCGAGAAGAGAGGGACATGAGAACCTCAGCAGAGTCAGAGCTGTATGGTATTATCAATGCTGGTCCCGATTTTCCTGTCATAACTCCACAGGGCTCACGTGATCACTAGGATCATAATGTCCGTAAGGCTCACTTGTGATTTCCTAGGCCCTAGGAAGAGGGGAAATCTCCAAGTTCTCTCCGTGCAGTAGATGGTTGCTATTCCACCACTAAAGGAAAGCCAACAGAGAAAGCTTCTCAGTTATCTGCCTAGACCAGAGACATGCACAAGGCTGTAGCAGACCCTGCTGGGAGGCAGTGTGCCCTACAGTTGTGAGCGTGGACTCTGCAGCCACACTGCTTGGTTCTTAGTTCCAACTTGTGAGCAGTGTGGCCTCAGGTAAGTTACTTAACTGTGCTGTAGTTTCCTCACCTAAAGATAGATAGATAGCTGGTGCCATGAAGTTGACTCTGACTTACATACAACAGAATGTAACATTGTCCTGTGTCATTCTCATGATTGCCAACATGTTCAAGTCCATCATGTGGCTGCTGGGCCAATCCGTCCCACCAAGGGTCTTCCTCACCCTTGTTGGCTGTCTGCTTCACCAGACATGATGTCCTCCTCCAGTAATTGATCCCCCCAATGATGGGTCCAAAGCAAGTGAGCTGGAGGATGTTCTGTTGTGATCTGTAAGGTTATCACTGGCTAATTTTCAGAAGTAGATTAACAGGCCTTTCTTTCTAATCTATCTTAGTCTTCAAGCTCACTTGAAACTGTGGTGGCACGGGCAACCCTGCTAGTATTTAAAATCCTGATGGCATAGCTTCCATCATCACAGTAACACTCAAGCCACCATAGTACAATAAACTGACAGACGGATGGTGGTTCCTTATCTATAAAATGAGCTAAAATAGTGTCTATTACATAGTGTTCAATTGAGAATCAATGACTAAATATATACAAAGTGGCTAAAACAGTGTCTGACACTTATTAAGCACTGATGTGTTGCCTATTATTATTACCATAGGCAGCTATTTACTTAATGGGGAAGAGGAAATTAATGTGACTTTAAGTATAAGTAAAGAGACATGAGAGATGGGAAAACGCAAGCATACAACACAAAGTATATGGGTGGGTACAACACAAAGAAGAGGAGTTAGGAGGGGAGAGATAACGTAGTCGGGTGTAGAGGTACCATTGTCCTTAATGCTGCCCTGCAATGCTTCTTGGTGTGCACTTGTGTTAATCTCAAAGCAGTGGCAGGTGAGGGAGCCCACAGCTTGTACTGTGGGAGGGAGCATGGGAGACATGACAAGAATCGGCAGAGGAGCAGTGACTCAGAATTGCTGCTTGGCTCTGACTTTCTAGATAGGTTGGATAGGAAAATACCTGGTGAGTTTCCAGATATGTGTCAGGAAAAGGAGGAAGAAAAGAAATGACCCAGCAATCTGACGTTAGGATTATGACAGGAACATGAACTGCCATAAAGAGCTGAAAGAGCCCACACAATAATAATAAACATTCCAGCACCACTTGTCCTCAACCCTGGATCCCAAACTGCATTTCTGTTCAGACAAATCGTTAAGGAGAAGATGCTTAATGGAAAACTCAGCGGTCACTATAATCCCATTAGAATTTTTAAAGGCCACCATTGTACGACTGAATTGTATCTACACTGCAGCAATGAAGAGAAATTTTGCAGTTACCTGGGTAGCTTGATCAGTTCAGATAGCCAAACCGAATTACTTATTTTTGTATGATTCCTTGATTCAAAAAACCCACTTGGAGGGTTGAATTATCTAGTTTAGCTGTCTAAATTAATCAGATTAATCAAATTTAAATAAAATTCTGGTTTGAATTTCATCCAGTTCTGATTTTATATTCAATCATTTTCTAAATTTCTAGCTGAAAATAGCTGTACAATCAAAGGGAGTTAAAAAAAATCTGAGATAATTCGGTGATAATATGAAGCATTTTATCTTTATTCAACGATTACAAAAACATGTCAGTGTTTGTATCTGAACTATACCCAGTCTGTCCCTAGATCCACAAAGTTATTCAAATTGCTGTAGTCAGGAAATTTTTCTCCTACATCAACCCATATTCTTGCATACCTTCGATCAGGTGTGTGCTGCTGGGCCTGTGAGTGTCACACAACAACAGCTGGTGACTCTACTAAGGATCGATATCCTAGGCATTAGTGACCTGAAATGGACTGTATTGGTCATTTTGAATCAGACAGTCATATGGTCTACTATGCCAGGAATGATAAGTTGAAGATGAACAACATCTCATTCATCATCAAAAAGAACATTTCAAGATCCATCCTGAAAGACAGTGCTGTCACTGACAGGATAATATCCATACATCTACCATGAAGGCCAGTTAATACAAATATTATCCAAATTTATGCACCAACCACTAATGCCAAAGATGAAGAAAATAACAATTCTGACCAAGTTCTGCAGTGTGAAATTGAGCAAAAATGCAATCAAATGCATTGATAATTACTGGAGATTGGAATGCAAAAGTTGGATACAAAGAAGAAGGATAAGTAGGTAGAAATTACGGCTTTGGTGATAGAAACAACATCAGAGATCAAATGATAGAATTTTGCAAGACTAACAACTTATTCACCGCAAATACCTTTTTTCAACAACATGAACAGCAACTATATACGTGGACCTTGCCAGATGGAATACACAGGAATCAACTCGATTACATCTGTGGAAAAAGCTAAAGGAGAAGCTCAATATCATCAGTCAGAACAAGGCCAGGGAGTCACTGCAGAACAGACCATCAGTTGCTCATAAGCAAGTTCAAGTTGAAGCTGAAGAAAATTAGAACAAGTCCACAAGAGCCAAAGTACAACCTTGAGTATATCGCACCTGAGTTTCGAGACTGTCTCAAGAATAGAGTTGACACACTGAACACTAATGACTGAAGACCAGACGAATTGTTGAATGACATCAAGGAGATCATACATGAAGAAAGCGAGAGATCATTAAAAAGACAGAAAAATAAAAAAATAAAGAGGGCAAAAGAGATGTCAGAAAAGACTCTGAAACTTGTTCTTGAATGTGAGGTAGCTAAAGAGAGAGAAGAAATGATGTAGTAAAAGAGGTGAACAGGAGATTTCAAAGGGCTGCTCCAGAAGACAAAGTAAAGTATTATAATGAAATGTGCAAAAACCTGGAGTTAGAAAACCAAAAGGGAATGACATGTTTAACATTTCTCAAGCTGAAAGAACTGAAGAAAAAATCCAAGCCTCTTGTTGCAACACTGACGATTCTGTGGGCAAAGATTGAACAACTCAGGACGCATGAAAAGAAGATGGAAGGAATACACAGAGTCACTGTACCGAAAAGAATTAATCGACTTTCAGCCATTTCTGGAGGTAGCATACGATCAAGAACCTACAGTACTGAAGGAAGAAGTCCAAGATGGACTGAAGACATTGGCAAAAAAACAAACCTTCAGGAATTGATGGAATACCAACTGGGATGTTTCAACAAATGGATGCAATACTAGAAATGCTCACTTGCCTGTGCCAAGAAATTTGGAAGATAGCTACCAGGTTAGCTGACTGGAAGAGATCCATATATGGGCCTATTCCAAAGAAAGATGATCCAACAGAATGTGGAAATTATCAAACAGTGTCATTAATATTACACACAAGTAACATTATACTGAAGATAATTTAAAAATGGTTGCAGCAGTATATCAACAGGGAACTGTGAGAAATTCAGAAGAGGACATGGAACAAAGAATATCTTTGCTGATGTCAGATGGACCTTGGCTGAAAGTAGAGAATACCAGAAAGCTGTTTACCTGTGTTTTATTGACCATGTAAAGGCATTTGACTATGTGGATCATAATAAATTAGGGATAACATTGTGAAGAATAGGAGTTCCAGAACACTTAATTTTGCTCATGTGGAACCTCTACATAGACCAAGATGCAGTTGTTTGAACGGAATAAGGGGATATTGCATTGTTTAAAATCAAGAAAGGTGTGCATTAGGTTTGTATACTTGCCCCCTATTTATTCAGTCTATATGCTGAGCAAATAATCCAAAAAGCTGGACTGCATGAAGAAGAACGGGGCATCAGAATTGGAGGAAGACTTTTTAACAACACTGGATATACAGATGACACAACCTTGCTTGCTGAAAGTGAAGAGAACTTGAAGTGCTTACTGATGAAAATCAAAGACTACAGCCTTCAGTATGGATTGCACCTTAACATAATGAAAAAAATCCTCATAACTGGACCAATAAGCCACATCATGATAAATGGAGAAGAGACTGAGGTTGTTAAGAATTTCGTTTTACTTGGATCCACAATCAATACCCATAGAAGCAGCAGTCAAGAAATCAAATGATGTATTGCATTAGGCAAATCTACTGCAAAAGACCTCTAATGTGTTGAAAAGCAAAGATGTCAATTTGAGGACTAAGGAGCTCCTGACCTAAGCCATGGCGTTTTCAGTCACCTCATATGCATATGGAAGCTGGACGATGAAGACAGAAGACCAAAGAAGAATTGATACCTTTGAGTTATTGTGTTGATGAAGAATATTGAATATACCATGGCCTGCAAAAAAAAAAAAAAAATTTTTTTTTTTCTTTTGCCAGAAAAAGGAACAATCTGTCTTGGAAGAAATGTAGCCAGAATGCTCCTTAGAAGCAAGAATGGGGAGACTTCATGTCAGTTTGGGCATGTTATCAGGAGAGACTTATCCCTGGAGAAGGACATCACGCTTGCTCAAGTAGAAGGCTGACAAAAAAGAGGAGGACCCTCAACAAGATGGATTGACGCAGTGGCTGCAACAAATGTAACGATTGTGAGGATGGTACAGGACTGGGCAGTGTTTCGTTCTGTTGCACATAGGGTTGCTATGAGTCAGAGCCGACTTGATGGCACCTAATAGAAACAGGAACTACTAAGGTATTTTGCATGATCATCTTTGTGCCTCGAACCATTTTACTCCTTTCTCTCACTTATACCTTTTCCTTTTCTCTGGGTATCCTCTTTGTTTCTCTCTTCAATTCTCACTCTTTTTCCTCCTCCTTTGATGTGGTAAGAGCCCTCATAGGCATTGAGATCCAAAGGCAGTGAAATTATCTGGGGATCTGAGAGAAGTTTTGGAGTTCTTGGATGATGCAAACAGTTAATGTGGTTGACTGCTGAGGCTGGAGGTTGGAGTCCATTCACGGGTGCCTTGGAAGAAACGCCTGCTAATCTACTTTTGAAAACTCAGCCCTTGCAAATCCTGTGGAGCACAGCTCTTCTCTGACACAGGTGGGGTCTCAATGAGTCAGGGTTGACTGAACGGCAACTGGTTTGGTTTGGTTTTAAGAGAGGCACTGTACTGCTCTCACACAGTGCCTAGGAAAAAGTTAAGCATCAAATTTATCTAAGCGCACTTACCTCTCTTTTTTTTTATTCTTCTTTTCCTTCTAGTCTCTCCCATTCTGGGTCTTAGGTAGCCTTGGACTTTATTCTGCCTTATGTCCAAATTTTCTCCTAGCTTTACACCACCCAAAACCACCTTTTCCTGAAGTATACCACCTGGACGTTTTTTTCCTTTCAGCTACTCCAGAAAAGCACCTCTTCCCTCAAAGTAAATATTTTACCTAAGAGGAAAGCAAACGGATTATAATAATAATAATAAATCTATGTCTACTGTCAAAATACATCCACTTCAGTATATGTGTCTCTTCTTAGGCACCATCGTCTCTCTCTTGAAGGGTTATAGCAGCCTCCTCACTGGTCTCTGTTACCAATTTTGTCTTCCTGTGATCTGTTCTCTACACAGCCACCAGTGAGATTCTCTAACACATAAATCAGATGGTCATTCTTCTACACAAAATCCTTCATGCCTTCTCAGTTCATTCAAAATAAAAGCCCAGAAGTTAAAATGGCCCAGGCTCAGGCCTGGGCTCCCTCTCTGACCTCCTCTCCCTTGGTTCTCTCCCCTGCAGCCATGCCGCCCTCCTTGCTGACCCTTAGCATTTGCTGTGTCCTGAGTGCTCCTCCTCAGCTGCCCGTGTCACTGACACACTCCCTCACAGCCTTCAGGCCTTCTTATGTTGAATGTCTTCATAGCGAGACTTTCCTGAAAACATTATTTAAGATGTAAACCCCAACAACACTTGCTGTTCTCCCTGTCTTCATTTTTGTCACTCAGCTTCATTAAACCTAGCCACTTTGTTATTGCCTTTCTCTCCCTGGAAGAACGTAAGCTCCTTCAGGGCAGGGATTTTGTCTTGCTTATATCCCAAATGCATTGAGCAGTGTTTGACACCTCTTAGGTGTTTAATGAATATTTGTCAAATGAGAGATTTTATAATTCAAGTAATTTATTTGTAGCAAAATGCATAGGTATATAGACTTCTGAGTATGTAGGATATTTTGTTGTCGTTAGCTGCTGTCGATGCAGCCCCTGACTCATGGTGACCTTATGCGCAATGGAGTGAACTTCTGCCTGGTCCTATGCCATCCTCATGATCAGATGGAGATCAAAACCTTGTGCTCCGTAGAGTTTTCTCTAGCTGATTTTTGGAACTAGATCAACAAGAATTTCTTCTAATGTGTAGACCTGTAAAGCCTAGATGGCTGAGGCAACTGTGCACATCTCTCAGCTAAGGTTTTGAGTGTTCATGATAATCACTTATGCCCGTTTGAGGAAACGCATGCTTGCACAGCTTGAAGCACTTAAAATCTTTCAAGTTAAGCTTTGGCACCCCATAAACTATGCCTAAGATGGCTAATCATAGGGGCTGAAACTCTTATTTTCTGCATTTTAAAGTTAAATCTATTTAAGATTATCTCCTTTTCATATTGTTTCATCAAATCAGATATCTCAGGGCCTGAAACGATGCAGTAAGACTGGCAGAGAAAGAAAATACTACTGCATTTTCCTGTGGCCATGTAATGGCAAGGTCAAACCAAGCTTCCATTTGTCTAGATTCCTGCCTAAATATTCAACAAGAAGATCTAAACAGTTGAGAAGCCTGCTTGAAATTAAAGATCATTGACTGATGTAAGAGAGAAAAACAGTGAATCCTCACTATTGGCTTGATTTTTCCCAGTACAAATAGGCCACCAAGAGGAGCCATGTGTTGTGGAGATTACAATGTTTCTTAACCAAGTGCTCAATGGGAGTTTCTAGTGCCTCCCCAGCCCCCTTGCCTCCATGAAAAGGATCTCTGTAATCTGATTAATTCCCTTCTGAGGCCTCTGGCTCTGTCATGGTGGTCCTTTCTCCAGTCCTACCATACTTACATCTCCTTCTTTGCTTTTACTTAAGTTATCCTCCTTGCCCATGTTTGCTGTCTGTCTACCCTCCCGATAATTATAGCAATTTTAAAGACACATCTCAAGTTTCAACTCTTAGGAGTGGCCTTGTCTGGAGAAACCAATACATATAATAGCTCGTTCTGATTCCTTTTTGTTCATTCACGCTGCAATTGAGAGACTCCCATGTGCAAGGTCTTGCTGGAAGCAACAAGAATGCAAAGATGAATAAGAGTTAGACCTACAGTCTGTGATGCCCAGAATAGTAACATCATGCATAAGTGCAATGATAGAAACTCACACAGGCACTATGGGAGTGTCCAAGAGAAGTCCTCATCCTCCCCTGCAGGTCTCATCTACACTCTAGCCAGATTCATCAGTTTTAACATTTTGCTACATTTATGTGTGTGCGTGCATCCTGTTTCTCTCTCCTATTTTTTCTGAACCACTTATGCATATGTTGCATACATCGTGCTCCTTTACTCTTCAATACTTTGTGTATTTCCCAAGAACAAAGATATTTATTATACAACTACATAAAATGTATCACATAAGAAGGTGAAATTCAGGATATTTCACATTGAAAATTAACAAGAAATTTCTTTAGTAAGAGGACTATTGTGTTCAATTAGGAAGTCAAAAAAGGATTCCTAAGGAAGGTGATACTTACTTAAAACCTGAAAGATGAAAATGATAATATGATCAAAGAAAAAGTAAAGAGTATTCTAGGCAGAGTTTTTAGTAGGTTCAACAGTGAGAGAAAACCATGACATGTTTGAGGAGCTTAGAAAGGGCAGTAGGAAAGGATGGAGAAGCACTAGGAGTGAAGTGATGATTAAAGTATTTCCATGACTGTTGCTATTGTGGTCATCTTTTCTACTTAGTGTATTAATGTCTGAAGCAGTCTTCATTCTGCCATCATTTTGCATTAGGTTTCATCTGTGGAACCTCTAGAGCCCATGGACTGACTACAAACAGTGGGATGCCTGAGGTTGCAGATCAGCTATCTTCTTCTTGCACTACTTTATAAGACATAAATCAGTAACTTCCCCTTATGAAGAGGAAGGTTTTTCTCTATTTCCTCAAATATGTTCATTCATTTTGTTGAAACTTCCTGCCTGGACAAACAGATCCTAAGTTTGAATCCCTGGAGGCTGGGCTGGAACAGGCTGGGAGGATTCTGGCCAGTGGGTGCAAGAACAAGGAGCTCAAGTAGATCCCAGGATGGAATAAAAATCAAAATCCAGGAAGACAGTTCAGTTAAGGTCTCTACCTAAAGAGGCTAGGCACAAGGGCAGAACACACCTAGTTCATCTAGGAATGAGGAGTTTAGGTATGAAGCAAGTAAGTATTAGAGTAGGATGAGAGATTTGCAAAAGGATTGGGAGTGGATTCTGGCCTTGCTCCATGAAATGTTGGAGTAGCCCCAGGGACATTTTTATAGGGCACATATGGTCTCAGCTGTGAGTGAGGAAGGAGTTGTTATGGACTAAGCTAGTCTTGCAGAGGTGTCAGTGTGCTTGGGGTAAACATATGTGAGAACAAAAAAAGAAAAAAATTGCAATGCAATCTGAGAAGTTCTATAATCAAGGCATATGCCAAATAGGAGGAAGTTTTAGGGTTTTAATGAAGACTTCATAGGGATGACATTTGAAAGACTGGTGGGACTTCGATGGTTGGATAAAGGTAAGGAAATTTAAGCAGAGCAAATGTCATAGGCCCTGTAAAAAGAGCATTACGTTGCCTTCAAGAAGTAGTTGTTAGATTGTAGAGCCATAACCTATGTGGAATATGCCAAAGGCATGTGGGAACCTCATGGCCATGAACTAGTGAAGATGGGAATCCTAGAACAGGTAGGACTAAGATTAAGGAAGTGAACTCAGCTGTACTGCTGGCTTCAGAAAGCTCATTTGGTGTTATCTTGGCAGGTATTTATATGATAAGCTCTTGTTGTTATTAGTTGGTATCAAGCTGATTCTGATTTATGGCGACCCCTGTGTGCAGAGTAGAGCTGTTTCATAGAGTTTTCAAAGCAGTGACCTTTTGAAAACAGACTGCCAGGCCTGTCTCCCGAGGCATCTTTGGGTGAGTTCAGACCTCCAACTTTTCAGCTAGTAGTCAGCCATTTGCACCACCAAGATAGAAGAAGCCTATATGCTAAAGGATCTGACCCTTTGTGTAGAACATGGCAGCAGGCGCATCAATATGAAGATGATAACAAAGTCTCATGTAGGGCCAGAACTCCAACCAGCAGTGAAAGCCCAGTCATATGGCTCTTGCCATCGGTTTATACAGTGTTACAGCCCTATCCAAATAGTCTGACCTTCAGGAGGAGGCTGGAGTCTCAGTGGTAAAAGTAGAGGGTAAACCAAGAAATTAAAACCTAAACAAAATAATAAGAGTGGACAAACACTTGAGGGGGATGTCAGTGAGAAAGCTGAATCTCGGTGAGCTTGTGCATGCTCAGGGTTAGCTGAAGGTTTACCAGTTGCCGGTCACAGAGCAGCAAAACTTGTCCCAGACTCTAAGGAGCTGATCCCCCTAAAAGGCATAACTGGCTCAGGTTAAGTCTTTGGAGTGAAAATCTTTAGTTCTCTTGGCTGACTGACTTGTATGGTTGATTTGGAGGTGAGTGGAGGGTGGGTGGATGAATGGTGAGAGATGAGGCTTAGAAGGTAGACTGTGGTTATATTAATGAAAGAGTCTTCTGTGTCATGGTACATGAGACCGTGGTGGTTCAGTGGTAGAATTCTCACCTTCCGTGCAGGAGACCCAGGTTCGTTTCCCAGCCAATGCACTTCATGCACAGACACCACCCTTCTGTCACTGGAGGCTTGCATGTTGCTATGATGCTGAATAGGTTTCAACAGAGTTTCCAGACTAAGATGGACTAGAAAGAAAGGCCTGGCAATCTCTTGATGAAAATCAGTCAGTGAAGACCCTCTGGATCACAAGGATCTGATCCATAACCAATCAAGGGGATGGCACAGGACTAGGCAGTGTTTCGTTTCATTGTGCATGGGGTCACCATGAGTCAGGGGCCAACTCAGTGGTAGCTAACGACAACAACCTGTCATGCTAAGAAACCTAGGCTTTCTCCTTTGGGTGATGAGGAATCTTTGAAGAATTTTGAGACATGACCAAACATATATTCGTTTGTTTGCTTTTGGAAGTGATTCAGAGGACCTGGAAACTTGGAATCCCATTAACAAGTTTCTCGCATTACTGTAGGTTATGTACTAATGGTTGAAGTTGGGTCAATGGAATGGAGGTGGAAAAAAAGGAAATACTAATTTATTCATTTATGATATATTCATTTTTTAAAAGCTATGCCTTAAGACGTTTTAAAGGTATTTGTATTGTTTAGATACTTTTACAGGCGTATCCAGCCTCACGTGTAAGTGGAGAAAAGGATCTTCATGTCTATTCATCTTTCTCCTAAATTCACATTAAAATCCTTCTATTTATTAATGGATGTTTTTTTAGTCAGAAGAGACTCTGAAAGTTGCTGTTGAATGTCTAGTAGCTAAAGCGAATGGAGAAAATGATGAAATAAAAGAGCTGAACAGAAGATTTCAAAGGTCAGCTCAAGATGACAAAATAAAGTATTATAAAGACATGTGCAAAGACCTGGAGTTAGAAAACCAAAAGGGAAGAATATGCTGAGCATTTCTCAAGCTGAAAGAACTGAAGAAAAAATTCAAGCCTCACATTGCCATACTGAAGGATTCTATGGACGTATTACTGAACAATGCAGGAAGCATCATAAGAAGCAGAAAGGAATACTGTACCAAAAAGAATTGATTGACAGCCATTTCTGGCAGTAGCATATGATCAAGAACCAATGGTACTGAAGGAAGAAGCCCAAGCTGGACTGAAGGTATTGGCAAAATATAAGGCTCCAGGAATTGATGGAATACCAACTGAGATGTTTCAACAAGCGAATGCAGTGCAGGAAGCACTCACTTGTCTATGCCAAGAAATTTGAAGGCCAACCGACTAGAAGAGATCTGTATTTGTGCCCATTCCAAAGAAAGGTGATCCAACCAAATGCAGAAATTATCAAACAGTATCAATAATATCACAAACAAGTAAAATTTTGCCAAAGATCAAAGTCGATTGCAGCAGTACCTTGACAGGGAACTGCCCATGAAGTTCAAGCTAGTTTCAGAAGAAGTCATGGAACTAAGGATGTCATTGCTGATGTCCGATGTATCTTAGTTGAAAGCAGAAAATACCAGAAAGATGTTTACCTACGTTTTATTGGCCATGAAAAGGCATTCAACTCTGTGGATCATAACAAATTATGGATACGGTTGTGAAGAATGGGAATTCCAGAACACTTAAGTGTGCTCATGAGGAACCTGTACGTAGACCAAGAGGCAATTCTTCGAACAGAACTAGGGAATACTGTGTGGTTTAAAGTTAGGAAAAGTGTGTGTCAGGGTTGTATCCCTTTACCATGCTTATTCAGTCTGTATGGTGAGCAGATAATCCGAGAAGCTGGACTATATGAAGAAGAACAGGGCTTCAGGATTGGAGGAAGACTCATTAACAACCTGTGCTATGTAGATGACACAACCTCATTTGCCAAAAGTGAAGGGGATTGCAAGTACTTACTGATGAAGACTACAGCCTTCAGTGTGGATTATACCTCAACATAAGGAAAACAAAAATCCAATTAGCAACATCATGATAAATGGAGAAAAAATGGAAGTTGTCAAAAGATTTCATTTTACCTGGATCCACAATCAACACTCATGGAAGCAGCAGTCAAGAAATCAAACGACGTATTGCATTAGGTAAATCTGCTGCAAAAGACCTCTTTAAAGTGTTAAAAAGCAGAGATGTCACTTTAAGGACTAAGGTGCACTTGACCGAAGCCACAGTGTTTTTAGTCACTTCGGATGCATGTGAACACTGGACAATGAATAAGGAAGACCAAAGAATTGATGCCTTTGAGTTATGGTGTTGGTGAAGAATGTCGAATATACCATGCACTACCAAAAGAATGAACAAATCTGTGATGGAAGAGGTACAGCCAGAATGTTTCTTAAAAGCAAGTCTCACATACTTTTGACGTGTTATTAGGAGGGACCAGTCCCTGGAGAAAGACATCATGCTTGGTAAAGTAGAGGGTCAGTGAAAAAGATGACGACCCTCAATGAGACGGATTGATAGAGTGGCTGCAGTAATGGGCCCAAGCGTAACAATGGTGGTGAGGATGGCGCAGGATGGGACAGTGTTTCATTCTATTGTACATACGGTCTCAACGACACCTAGCAGCAAAAATAACATTTAGTGAGTGATGCCCTAGATACCACTAGTGGTTTTTTTTCTTTTTTTAATTGGTTAAGCTTTGGTTCTGTTAGCACCTAAAATATTAACTCTTCAACTGTTAGTCAATTTTTTTTCCTCAGTCTGAATGAAATCGGAGAATAGCTTTGGAATGAGGGAAAAGGTAGGCATATAAAGGGTCTTGTCTGTTAGGTTAGAGCAAAGGGACTAGTTTTGCATTCAGATATGGAGACAGTCTCCGGAGAGGGACATCATGCTTCGTAAAGTAGAGGGTCTCCTCAATGAGATGGATTGACACAGTGGCTGCAACAGTGGGCACAAGCATAACAACAATCGTGAGGATGATGCAGGACCGGGCAGTATTTCATTCTGTTGTACACAGGGTCACTATGAGTTGGAACCAACTCCATGGCACCTAACAACAACAGGGAGACTGAGATGACTGAGAATAAAAATTTTTGACTACTTCACAGTCTTCACCAGGTGATGCAATGAAGAAAGAGAAACCTTTCACCAAAAATGAGGTTTGAGCAGATTGGGTTGCATGAGAGGGTTTGGAATGTTTCCATTAAGAGTACATGCAAAGATTCCAATGGCAAACGATAATAGATTGTGAGAGCTCTTCGCCTGCATTGTATTTGTACTAGATAATTCACACAAGAGAGCGGCAATGAGCTAAGCCTAGTATTCATTTCAAGGCACCTCCCTTTTTGTTTAAAGGAAACCCATGCTGCTTTCTGTAATTGTCAAACTTTACAGAATTTTGTCTATTTATTTAATTGGCATTCATCCCACCTGCCAGGTGGCTGTGTCTAAACTAAAGCAAATGGGCTTTTTTTTTCCCCCATTTGTTTGTTTCTTTCTTATTACTATGGACCATAATTGTGTGTGGTGAATATAAGGTAATGTTGGTAAAATTGTCACGTTTGACACTTTTTTGCCCTCTTTGCCACAGGTATACACTATTAAATTGAAGAATACCTACTTTGACTATTCTGTCTTCAGCCCATTTGGTAGACAAGTTTTGGTCCCTAACTTCCTCCCAATATTAAATATTTTATTGGATTCCCAATTCACAAAATGAAAAAAAAATTGTGTTTGCTTTCAAAGAGAAGCACCTGGCTAAACTGTGTCTGTGTGGAGCCTCTGATCACACGTTTCTTTCAAAATTTATTTTGTCAAAACCAAAACCTGTTGATGGCGAGTCAATTCCAACTCATAGCGACCCTATAGGACAGAGTAGATATGCTCCACAGAGTTTCCAAGGCTGAGGTCTTTACAGAAACAGAAGCGACATCTTTCTCTCATGGAGCAGCTGGTGGTTTCAAACTGCTGACCTTTCGGTTAGCAGCCAAGGGCTTAACCACTGCGTCACCAGGGCTCCTTGTCAACATGAAACCAAAATAAACCCATCTATAAGGGCAAAATTGAAGTCCAAGTGAAATGAAAAAATTTGCAATCATTGATTTTAAAGTAGTCGTGCCGCTTAGAGTAACAAATAGGGAGGTGTATGTTTTCTTTCAGGATACTCAGGAAAAAGCAAAAGGCATTTAAGACTTGTTCCAGATGCACAAAGTTAACCTGGAGTAATTCACCTAGCAAGTGGACGTCAACTGCCCAAACAAAATCTTTGGAACAGCTTGTCTGCATTTGTTCTCTACAATGTGAATCCCACTTTCCAAGGTAGAATCCCTTTCTGCTGTGAGCAGACATTTAATTTTGTTTCTATAAATCAGATGCATTTGGGAGAGACTTTGGTTTGGCACAGAATCTCACAGAGAAAGAGGACGGATATGATGCATCCATTTCTCAGAGTGAACTGTGGCAGCACTGTAATAGCAGCTTCCTGATTCTTTAGCTTCCTTATTTTGGCAGAGGCATCAGCTTCCTTGGTGGGCCAGTTGGGAGTGTGATGCTGGGAGTCGTTCCTGGAACTTAGCCTAAAGTCTGTTTCCTCGGCCTTTCATTGATTTTTGTGAACCACCCAAATATTGTAATAGAACCCTTTCTGCCAGAAGTAGGTAGAGTGGATTCTGTTACCACAACTGAGAATATGAGTATATGTGATATTTACTCTTGCAGGATTGACGATAGTTAGCAATCCGTTTCAGCTGGGTATAAACCACATCAGAGACCAACATGAGCGTACATCTAATTAGTTTTGACTGTTAATTTAGATTAATCTTGTATGGTCAGCAAAATTATTTGAGCATCTGAATAGCCATGTCTTCTATTTATTTCATATAAAATAAAGCCCTAATGTGATTAGGATATTGATCTTAAAAATATTTTCCCATAGTGAGTGAGTTACCAGGGGTGGGAGGGAGGGGGAAAGAGGGACTCGTTGCTTAGGGGGCACTGAGCTTCTGTTAAGGGTGATGGGAAAGTCTATAAACATATAGTTGTGCTAGTCGTACAACATGATGAATGTAATGTAATGTAAGTATATGTAAAAAATGTTGAAATAACAGATGTTTTATAATCTGTATACTTACCACACCATTTTTTTTGTAAATTTTGTCATAAAGATGTTCCGCCCATTAGTTCTAGTATTTTGATGGTGGTATTTATTTTTTTAAGCAACCCTGTTGGCTCAGTGGTTAAGTGCTTGGCTGCTAATCCAAATGTCGAAAGTTTTAACCCACCAGCCACTCCGTGGGAGAAAGATGTGACAGTCTGCTTCCTTAAAAGTTTATAGCCTTGGTGAAGCCACGATGGTAGACTAGCCAGATACTTACTGCAATCCCTCTTACAACAAAGACCCGAAAAAACAAGTGAAACGGTTATATTTATGACAACCTAGGAGCCCTGAACATCAAAGGCAAAGTTAGAAAACGGACTGAGCAGTGGGGGAGGGACAGACGGTTGAGAAGCGGAGAGGAGTTACTGGACCTGATTCGCCGGGATCCCTCACGCACCATTCCCAGGAGTGGCTGCAGCAGGCTGGTAGTAGCATTCTGCCACAATTTCCTCAGGGAGAAGCAGCCAGCCACACAGCCTACACACACCCCCTGAACCAGAGAAGAACGGTGCTCTCGGCAAAAGCTAAGTACTTGTGTATATTTTACTGTGCCCCCAGCCCCCAAACTGGGTTCAGTGGCTGTTGATTTCCCTGGGCCTGAGATAGGCACATGAGTGCCCGGAGCCATCCTCCTGGGCTTGGAGTAGGAATAAATTCACAATGGGGAAAAAGAATTTGCCAGCCCCACTAACCAGAGGAGCTCAGGACAGAAGCGGCTCCTGTCCAGGCATAAACAGTCCATGGACTTTGAGTACATTTCCCCCCTGCATGGTTCTGTGTGGGCCTATTTCAGGAGAATAGGCACTTGTTGGCAGACTGCAACTGTTTCAGCTATGCAGTAAAGAGGTGGGTGTTTGATATTTGACACCGCTTTGCCTATTAAATAGGGTTCTCACCTACCCACATCAGGGGCCTAAGGACTGGTGGCTCCACTCAGGTCACCCAGCCACCCGTGACACAGGTCCAAGGATAACTGGTACTCCCAGTCCTTACAAACAAAAGCATTGCATGCCCATGGTCCATCTGCAAAACCCACCCACCTGTAAGAACGAGGCAATAGGGACGTGCTTTCCTCACAGACATTGGGGGATGGTTCCCAGCCCCCTGCCTTGTCCAGAGCATGACCCCTGGCTGCAACCAGATACCAGTGCCTACACCAATCACCCCTACCCTTCAAAGACTGTAGGACACAGTCTTTACCACACACTTGATGATCAGCTATCTGGACACCTGAGCTAAATTCATACAAGGAAAGTGAATGGACTCCTAGACTTATATACCTGATGACAGCACTAGCCATCTGGTGACAGGGCATCAGAACTTCAAAGGCAAAAATAATCAAGCTAGCTCACCCAAGCAACCCATTTGAGCATATCAAAACAAAACAAAACAAGAAGCTAAGATACAGTAAGCAAACATAAAATAAACTAATACAATAACTTATCTATGGCTCAGAGACAACAGTCAATATCGAGTCACATAAAGAAACAGACCATGATCACCTCAACAAGGAATTACTGGATGCAGAATTAAAAAGATTAATACACAGAATCCTTCAAGACATTAGGAAGGAAATCAGGCAATACGCAGAGCAAACCAAGGAACACAAAGATACGGCAGCTGAAGAAATTAAAAAGGTTATTCAGGAACATAATGAAAAATTTAATAAGCTGGAAAAGTCCATAGACAGCAATCAGAAATTAAGAAGATTAACAATAAAATTACAGAATTAGACAACTCAGTAGAAAGTCAGAGGAGCAGAATTGAGCAAGTGGAAGGCAGAATTGGTGAGCTTGAAGATAAAGCACTTGACACCAATATATTTGAAGAAAAACTAGATAAAAGAATTAAAAAAAAAATGAAACCTTAAAAATCATTTGGGATTCTATCAGGAGAAATAACCACAAGTGATTGTAGTACCAGAACAGGGAGGGACAACAGAAAATACAGAGAGAATTTTTGAAGACTTACTGGCAGAAAACTTCCTGATATCATGAAAGATGAGAAAATATCTATCCAAGATGCTCATCGAATGCCACATAAGGTAGATTCTAAAAGAAAGTCGCTAAGACATATTATAATCAAACTTGCCAAAACCAAAGATAAAGAGAGAATATTAAGAGCAGCTACGGATAAACAAAATAATCACCTACAAAGGGGAATCAGTAAGAATAAGCTTGGACTACTTGGCAGAAACCATGCAGGCAAGAAGGCAATGGGATGACTTATATAAAGCATTGAAGGAAAAAAATTGCCAGCCAAGAATCATATATCCAGCAAAACTGTCTCTCAAATATGAAGGTGAAATTAGGACATTTCCAGATACACAGAAGTTTAGGGAATTTTTAAAAACCAAAGCACAACTACAAGAAATACTAAAGGGAGTTCTTTGGTTAGAAGATCAATAATATCAGGTATCAACCCAAGACTGGAATACTGGACAGAGCAATCAGATGTCAACCCAGACAAGGAAGTCACAAAAATAAATCAAGATAAAAAAAACACTCACAACAGGGAAATAGCAATGTTAGTGTGTAAAAGAAGACAATATTAAAAGCATAAGGAGAGACTAAGAAATCTAGTCATAGATCTTTCACATGGAGAGGAAGACAAGGTGATATAAAGAAATAAAAATTAGGCTTAAACTTAGAAAAATAGGGGTAAATATTAAGGTAACCACAAAGGAGACTAACAATCCTACTCATCAAAATAAAATACAAGAAAAAAATAGAGAGTAGAAACAAAATCAACAACAACGAATGAGAGGAAAAGACAATATATAAAGATAAACTACTCAGCACAAAAAATTAAGTGGGAAAAAGAAACCGTCAACAACACACAAAAAAAAGACATCAAAATGATAGCACTAAACTCATGCCTATCTATAATTCTGCTGAATGTCAATGGACTAAATGCACCAATAAAGAGACAGTGAGTGGGAGAATGGATTTAAAAAAAAAAAAATGATCCATCTATATGCAGCCTACAAGAGACATACATTAGACTTAGAGACACAAACAAACTAAAACTCAAAGGATGGAAAAAATATATCAAGCAAACAACAAAAAAAGGAGGAGTGTCAGTATTAATTTCTGATAAAATAGACTTTCAAGTTAAACCCACCACAATAGATAATGAAGGACACTATATAATGATTAAAGGGACAATGTACCAGGAGGATATAACCATATTAAATATTTATGCACCCAATGACAGGGCTGCAAGATACATAAAACAAACTCTAACAGCATTGAGAAGTGAGATAGACAGCTCCACAATTATAGTAGGAAACCAGCACACCACTTTTGGTGAAGGACTGGACATCCAGAAAGATGCTTAATAAAGACACGGAAGGTCTAAATGCCACAATCAACTAACTTGACCTCATAGACATATACAGAAAACTCCACCCAACAGCAGCCAAGTATACTTTGTTTTCTAGTGCACATGGGACTTTCTCTAGAATAGACCACATATTAGGCCGTAAAGCAAGCCTTAGCAGAATCCAAAACATTGAAATATTACAAAGCATCTTTTCTGACCATAAGGCCATAAAAGTAGAAATCAATAACAGAAAAAGTAGGGAAAAGAAATCAAACACTTGGAAAGCGAACAATACCCTGCTCAAAAATAACTGGACCATAGAAGATATTAAGGATGGAATAAAGAAATTCATAGAATCCAATGAGAATGAAAACACTTCCTATCCGAACCTCTGGGACCCAGCAAAAGCAGTGCTCAGAGGTCAATTTATATCAATAAATGCACACATCCAAAAAGCAGGGCCAAAATCAAAGAATTATCTCCACAACTTGAACAAATTGAAAGATAGCAACAAAGGAAACCGTCAGGCACTAGAAGAAAGAAAATAAGAAAAATTAGAGCAGAATTAAGTGAAATAGAAAACAGAAAAACAATTGAAAGAGTTAACAAGACCGAAAGCTTGTTCTTTGAAAAAATTGACAAAGTTGATAAACCATTGGCCAAGCTGACAAAAGAAAAACAGGTGAGGAAGCAAATAACCCGAATAAGAAATGAGGTGGGCGATATTACAACAGACCCAACTGAAATTAAAAGAATCATATCAGATTACTATGAAAAATTGTACTCTAAAAAATTTGAAAACCTAAAAGAAAACATGAATTCCTAGAAACACACTACCATATGTAAACTAACACAAACAGAGGTAGAACACCTAAATAGACCCATAACAAAAGAAGAGAATGAAAAGGTAATCAAAAACTCCCAACAAAAAAAAAAAAGCCCTGGCCCTGATGGCTTCTCTGCAGAGTTCTACCAAACTTTCAGAGAAGAATTAACACCACTACTTCTAAAGGTATTTCAGAGCATAGAAAAAGATGGAATACTACCAAACTCATCCTATGAAGCCAGCATATCCCTCATACCCAAACCAGGTAAAGACTCCACAAAAAAAGAGTATTACAGACCTATAACCCTCATGAGCTTAGATGCAAAAATCAACAAAATTCTAGTCAATAGAATCCAACAACATATCAAAAAAATAATTCACCATGACCAAGTGGAATTCATACCAGGTATGCAGGGATGGTTCAACATTAGAAAAACAATTAATGTAACCCATCATGTAAGTAAAAGACAAGAACCACGCCATCTTATCAATTGATGCAGAAAAGGCATTTGACAAAGTTCAATGCCCATTCATGATAAAAACTTTCAGCAAAATAGGAATAGAAGGAAAATTCCTCAGCATAATAAAGGGCATTTATACAAAGCCAGGATCCAACATCATCTTAAATGGAGAGAGTCTGAAAGCATTCCTCCTGAGATTGCGAACCAGTCAAGGACGCCCTTTATCACCACTCTTAATCAACATTGTGCTGGAGGTCCTAGCCAGAGCAATTAGGCTAGATAAAGAAATAAAGCGCATACAGATTGATAAGGAAGAAGTAAAAGTATCTTTATTTTCAGATGACATGATCTTATACACAGAAAACCCTAAAGAATCCTCAAGAAAACTACTGAAAGTAGTAAAAAGAGTTCAGCAGAGTATCAGGATACAAGATAAACATACAAAAATCAGTTGGACTCCTCTACGTCAACAAAAAGAACATAGAGGAGGAAATTACCGAATGAATATCATTTGCAGCAGCCCCCGAGAAGATAAAACACTTAGGAATAAATCTTACCAGAGATGTAAAAGACCTATACAAAGAAAACTAAAGGACACTACTGCAAGAAACCAAATGAGACCTACATAAGTGGAAAAACCTACCTTGCTCATGGATAGGAAGACTTAACATTGTAAAAATGTCTATTCTACCAAAATCCATCTATAGATACAGTGCAATCCGATTCAAATTCCAACAACGTTTTTTAATGAGATGGAGAAACAAATCATCAACTTCATATGGAAGGGAAAGAGTGCCTGGATAAATAAGGCATTACTGAAAAAGAAGAATAAAGTGGGAGGACTCACTCTACCTGATTTTGGAATCTATTATACCATCACAGTAGTCAAAACAGCCTGGTACTGGTACAACAACAGATACATAGACTAATGGAACAGAATTGAGAATCCAGACATAAATCCATCCACATATGTGCAGTTGATATTTGACAAAGGCCCAAAGTCAGTTAAATATGGAAAAGAAAGTCTCTTTAACAAATGGTGCTGGCATAACTGGATATCCATCTGCAGAAAAATGAAACAAGACCCATACCTCACACCATGCACAAAAACAAACTCAAAAATGCATCAAAGACCTAAATATAAAATCTAAAATGGGAAAGATCATGGAAGAAGAAATAGGGAAAATGCTAGGAGCCCTAATACATGGCATAAACAGTGTACAAAAGATTACTAACAATCCAGAAGAGACACTAGATAACTGGGAGCTCCTAAAAATCAAGCACCTATGCTCATCCAATGATTTTACCAAAACGGTGAAAAGATTGCTTGCAGACTGGGAAAAAGTTTTTAGCTATGACATTTCTGATCAGCGTCTGATCTCTAAAATCTACATGATACTGCAAAAACTCAATTACAGAAAGACAAATAACCCGATTAAAAAAGGGGCAAAGGATATTAACATGCACTTCACTAAAGAAGACATTCAGGTAGCTAACAGGTATATGAGGAAATGCTCATGATCATTAGCTATTAGAGAAATGCAAATCAAAACTACAGTGAGATTCCATCTCACTCCATCAAGGCTGGCATTAATCCAAAAAACACAAAATAATAAATGTTGGAGAGATTGTGGAGAGAATTGATCACTTATACACTCCTGGTAGGAATGTAAAATGATACAACCACTTTGGAAATCGATTTGGTGCTTCCTTAAAAAGCTAGAAATAGAACTACCGTACGATCCAGCAATGCTACTCCTTGGAATATATCCTAGAGAACTAAGAGCCTTTACATGAACAGATATATGCACACCCATGTTCATTGCAGCACTGTTTACAATAGCAAAAAGCTGGAAGCAACCAAGGTCCCCATCAACAGATGAATGGATAAATAAATTATGGTATATTCACACAATGGAATACTACGCATCGATAAAGAACAGTGATGAATCCGTGAAACATTTCATAACATGGAGGAATCTGGAAGGCATTATGCTGAGTAAAATTAGTCAGTTGCAAAAGGACAAATATTGTATAAGACCAGTATTGTAATAACTGGAGAAATAGTTTAAACAGAGAAGAAAATATTCTTTTGTGGTTATGAGATGGGGGAGGGAGGGAGAGTTTTCACTGATTAGATAGTTGGTAAGAATTATTTTAGGTGACGGGAAAGACAGCACAATACAGGCGAGGTCAGTACAACTGGACTAAACTAGAAGCAAAGATGTTTCCTGAATAAACTGAATGCTTCGAAGGCCAGTGTAGCAGGGGTGGGGGTTTGGGGACCATGGTTTCAGGGCACATCTAAGTCAATTGGCATAATAAAATCAATTTAAGAAAACATTCTGCATCCCGCTTTGGAGAGTGGCGTCTGGAGTCTTAAATGCTAGCAAGCGGCCATCTGAGATTCATCAATGAGTCTTAACCCACCTGAAGGAAAGGAGAATGAAGAACACCAAAGACACAAAGTAATTATGAGCCCAAGAGACAGAAAGGGCGACATAAACCAGAGACTACATCAGTCTGAGACCAGACGAACTAGATGGTGCCTGGCCACAACCGATGATTGCCCTGACAGGGAACACAACAGAGAACTCCTGAGGGAGCAGGAGAGCAGTGGGATACAGTCCCTAAATTCTCATAAGAAGATCAGATTTAATGGTCTACCTGAGACTAGAAGAACCCCAGTGGTCATGGTCCCCAGACCTTCCGTTAGTCCAAAACAGGAACCATTTCCAAAGCAACTCTTCAGACAGGGATTGGACTGGACTGTGGGATAGAAAATGACACTGGTGAAGAGTGAGTTTCTTGGATCAAGTAGACACATGAGACTGTGTTGATATCTCCCGTCTGGAGGGGAGATGAGAGGGCAGAGAGTATCAGAAGCTGGCAGAATGGGCTCAAAAATAGAGAGTGGAGGGAAGAAGTGGGCTGTCTCATTAGGAGGAGGGCAATTAGGAGTATATACCAAGGTGTATATAAATTTTTGTATGAGAGACTGACTGGATTTGTAAACTTTCACTTAAAGCACAATAAATTTTTTAAAAAAAATCTTCAGAGACAGCCAATGAGGAAAAAAAAAAAAAGTTTATAGCCTTGGAAACTCTATGAGACAGTTCTGCTCTGTCCTATAGGATCTCTATGAGTTGGTATCAACTTGTCAGCAATGGTTTTAGTTTGGTTTGGGCTTTATCTTATTTTTTAAAGTGGTAATCACTAACCTTATGTCTCTGACATATTTGAAGCCCGAGATAGTATAAAGCTGTGTAGAGAATAAAACATTCTTTAGGTATAGAAAAAAATACTTACCTACAGAAATATCTTTCTCCCACCCAAGACTTCCTGAGTCCAGAATTCTGGGACCGATGCTTAGGATCCAGCAGTTTTAATAAACTCCAAAGATGATTCTTAAGAATTGGCACCAGTGGTTTAGAACTCTGAAAGAAAATTCTTTTTAGCAAACTCTGATCCATTTCTTTTAAAATTAGATAAAATTCATTAATAAATTTGCCACCAGGTTTTCCGTTCAATAACTTTTACTCTAAGAATTAAACGTTACATATCAAAAAGATGTTGCTCCTTCAGAGATGAAATTTTTGTAGCTTTTCCCACTATCTTTTGAAATTCACGGCTAATAGTTTAAATATTCAAAACAAACAGAAAATTCAGCTTTTAGCCAATTATCTTTTCCCAACTACCTTGTAGCTTTTTCCCCTATCAATATAATAGGAAAAATCATATAGGAAAATCTGATGTGGCTTACGAATTCCCTTTTATTTAGCTCAACAAACATTTATTGATTCTTATTGTAGACTAGTTATTGTGCTAGGCTCTAGATATGAGATGAAATGACATAAATAAAATAGAACAAACGGACATGATCTTTGTGGTGGAGAAGTTTATAGTCCAGAGGGGGAGGCAGACAGATGGACAAACGGATTGAATATAATGTACTAAGTGTTCTGATAGAGGTCTTGTATTCAAGAGCATCTACCAACCCAGTGGAAACCCTGGTGGCGTAGTGGTTAACAATTACATCTGCTAACTGAAGGGTTGGCAATTCCAATCTACCAGGTGCCCCATGGAAACTATGGGGCAGTTCTATTCTGTCCTGTAGAGGGTCCCTATGAGTCGAAATTGACTTGATGACAACAGGTTTTTTTTTTTTTTTTTTTTTTTACCAACTCATTGGAGCTCTGGTAGTGCAGTGGTTAAGAGCTTGGCTGATAATCAGAAAGCCACTATGAGTCTGAATCGGCTCCACCGTGACAGGTTTGGTTTGGCTTTATCAACCCAATGCCGTCCTGTCAATTCTGATTTACAGCAAGCCTATAGGGCTGCCCCATCGTGTTTCCAAGGCTGTAAATCTCTACGAAAAGTGGACTGCCACATCTTTCTCCCTAGGAGAGGCTGGTGGGTTCAAACCATCAACCTTTTGGTTAGCAGCTTAGTGTTTAACCACCGTCCCACCAGGCTCCTTTCTAAAAGCATACATAACCTGTTGCCATCAAGTCGATTCTGAGTCATAGCGACCCTTTAGGATACAGTAGAACTGTCCCATAGAGTTCCCAAGGAGTGGCTCATGGATTCAAACTGCTGACCTTTTGGTTACCAGCCCTATCTCTTAACCACTGTGCCAGCAGGGCTCCAGTTTCAAGTGTTTAACAACCTTGGCCACACCTTGAAATCACCTAGGAAGCTTTAAAAAGTACTGATGCCTGGCTTCCCTCTCAGGATTTCTAATGTATTGCTCTGAGATGAGTGGCCTGGGGAAAGGATTTTAAAAAGTTCCCTTGCTGATTCTAAGGTACAGCCAAGTTGAGAGTCATTGGTTTACCCCGAGGGTTCATTGTAGGCTCCTGGAGGAGGTGACACCTAGATAAAACACGTGTCGTCATCAGCGAATACATCATTCCATCTGCCTCACAGTCTTAACAAGCCGTTTGTTCAATTTGTTTACCAGGTTCATAAAAAGCTAATTGAAAAATAAAATAAAGGCATGATGAAGTTATTCTCTCTGGCATTTCTACAATAAACCCAGATTCACATGTTTGATTTCGTTTGACTCTCTCAACAACACCGTGGAGAGTAAGAGGAAATTGGTGGGGCTGCTACAGCAGTATGACAGTGAAGTTGTTTGCTCGTGAAGGAGTTGTGCTACCTAGATTTCACTGTGCAGGGCTGGGCTTTTTCCGGCAGCTGCTCTTATTCTTGGGATAAGTCAAGAAATTCAAGTTAAAATACTTTGGACTTGAATCAAAACAAAACAAAACAGAAAAAGTAGAGACATCTGGAGAAAAGAATGATGCAAGACTATATACTTGGGTGGAGGTCAAAGAAAAGGCAAGGGATTCAGTTGCCAGAACACCATGGAAAGGGGGTGATGGGCCATGCTACCATGACGCTGCAGTAACAGCGAGCGCTTGGGAAACTCAGCAGGCCATGTGGAAAACAACACATTCTGAGAAATGATGACAGATCCGCGTATTTGCAACTTGGGTTGAACTCGTAAAAATGAACAAAGGAGGCTGCTGAAAGAAAATCTTCTACAGGAAGAATCATAAGAAAATGCAAACTCAGACGTTACTTATCAACGAGCGTGCTCTTGTATACAAAAATAAAGAAAAAGTCGAAAACCCAACTGTTGGGGCCTGCACTTTGCACAGCTCATTTAACCTTTGTGTTCTTTGATAAAGAAATGTATTTTTGTGGTTGTTGTTCAGTAGGGTATGGGTTAGCTTTGTTTAATATGACTTGTTTGTGTCATAAAATAATCAGGCTCCTTAAAAAAAAATTCGGCCGCAGAGTCATGCTAAGTCATTCATCTGGGGAGACCCTGAATTGCCTAAAGGGAAACAGATGGTGCAAGGGTGGTGCCCTTACTGCTCATTTAGTTGCAAACCCTTCTGCATTCAGAGGGAGATGCATAGAAAGAATATTAAAATGGGGATAAACTTGTATGTCGGGAAAAGAAAATAATTGTTCCTGCCGCCTGTGTGGACAGAGGATGGTGGAAGCCCTGATTAGGACTTCCCTTCTTCTTCATCTAGGTAATGTTTACTCATCCTTTAAGATGGACTGCTTCTCTGGAAGTTCTTCCCTGATTCCCACCTGCCCATCCCCCATTCATCCCGTTTCTCCCAAATTTATGTTCCTTCAGTTCCCTGTGTTTAATATTCCTGGTGTTTACCTCTCTGAATTGTGTTTATTAGCTCCTCAGCAATTGAACTGATCCTTTATGACAACTTATAACAGATATAATTTAATAATTAATTATAAAATGAGTAGTTTAGTGTTTGTTTCCCCTGCTAAATGTAATCCTCAGAAGGGTGAGACTGTCTCGTTCACCACGCAGGCCTATTGCCTGGTCTGATACTGCACATAACAGGCACCAAACATATTTGATGGTTGAAAGAATGTGTGAATGAATGACTGAACAGTGAGTGATCTGAGCATGAACTGAGTCTTATTTCTCTATTCCCAGCATTTAATGATCTTCCTGGTCAGGGATTGTGATGAACACTAAAGGTTTCAAGGGACAGGCAGGCGGCATAAATGTGTGAAGCCACCGTGTGTAATGTTCGGAGTGGTGGAACCATGGCAATCTGGGAGGGCATGTATTGATTAAAATCATGAACTGCAAAACACTCTTCTCTGTGAGCAAAACACATCTGTGGGCTACCAGTTTTACCCCCTTTTTTAGGCTTTCAGTTAACACTAGTTGAAAAATAAAATGTTTTTGGCAATTTCCTCCTTGTGTTCTTTTGCTCAAACTGTTCTTTCTATATGCAAAACCTTTCCTTCTAAACGTTTGTTATTCCTCTTTTCACCTCTGCCGGAATTATGCCTGGTCTACGTACCAGTTGCTGTTGAGTTGATTCGGACTCATGGTGACCCCATGTGTTGTAGGGTAGAACTGCACTCTGTTAGGTTTTCATGGTTGTGACTTTTTGAAAGCAATTTGCTATGCCTTTCTTCCGAGGTACCTTTGGGTGGGCTCTACTAACCTTTCAATTAGTAGCCAAGTGCTTAACTGTTGGCACCACCCAGACGCCTATTACCTATTTTTCATATCGCTGCTGAGGTTCAGGTAAAATGCAGTCAGTACCATGAAGCCTTTCTTGCTCCAAAGAAGGCCTCCTAGAGATTCACAACAGGAACTCTGAAGCCAGCTACCTACCTCCAGCTCATACTAGCCATGGGGGCCCTGGACAAATTACTCAGTCTTTCAGTACTTCAGGTTGCCTGTTTGAAAATAGGGAGAAAAATAGTGTGTACCTCATAAGGTCCTTATGAGAATTAAATGAATAATTTTTTAATAAAACACATTAAAGTGTCTGGCACATATTAAGTGCTATATAAGTATTTGTTTTAAAAAAACTTTTTATAAAATAAAATCAACCAGATGAGAGCTTGCCTGGTCTTCAAATATTTCTTCTATGTATGAGTTGTGTGAAGATGTTTGTTGTGTACCTTCGGTATGTGTTGACCACATCGCTCCAAAAGTGCAACTGAGTAAAAATGACACAAATGGGGGTGAAAGGAACGCTAATACCTGAGTCCAGAGAAAAATTGGAGAGTGTCAGGAGAAAAAGATTCTGCTTTGTTTTTCTCTCCAGCGTTACCACCGTGATTTAGTACATATTCATGTGTGTATCAACCTCACCCCACTAGACTGTAAACTTCATGAAGACAGGCAGTTCGTCTCATTTACAGGCAGTCCCTGGAATACAAACGAGTTCTGCTCCTAAATCTGTCTTTAAGTTGAAATTGTATGTAAATCAGACGGTTAGGTATGGTTTGTATCTAAAAGCAGTTAGTCAAATGTTTGTGTTAGTATAGACTATATAGGGTACCTTTCTATGCATAAAAAAATTAAACACTTCCAGATACACTAAAACATCTCTAATGTAATAATAATAATAATAATAATGTTTTGATGTGTGTCACAAAGTAGAACCTGTTTGTTATTACAAACATTGTATGTGCCTGGAATTTTTCATATAATAGGCTTTACAGGGGTTTGTAACTACGGGTTGTACAAAGATGTCACCCTGAAGGCTAAGGTGTGCCTGACCCAAGCCAGGTATTTTCAATCACATCACATGCATGTGAAAGCTGGACAATGAATAAGGAAGACTGAAGAAGAGTTGACGCCTTTGAATTGTGGTGTTGGTGAAGAATATTGAATATACCATGGACCGCCAAAAGAACGAACAACTCTGTCTTGGAAGAAGTGCAGCCAGAATGCTCCTTAGAGGCAAGGATGGCAAAACTGTGTCTTACATACTTTGGACATGTTGTCAGGAGGGATCAGTCCCTGGAGAAGGACATCATGCTTGGCAGAGTACAGGGTCAGCGGAAAAGAGGAAGACCCTCAAGGAGGTGGATTGACACAGTGGCTGCAACAATGAGCTCAAGCATAACAACGATTGTAAGGATGACGCAGGACCGGGCAGTGTTTTGTTCTGTTGTGCACAGGGTCGCTATGAGTCGGGACCGACTCGACGGCACCTGACAACAACGACAATGGGTTGTACGTAAACTGAAAGTTCGTAACCCAGGGACTGACTGTACTGTTTGTTTCATGTACTGCTACATGCTCTGCATACAGAAAACCTGTAGCCGTCAAATGGGTTCTGACTCACCGGACTCCTATAGGATGAGTTGAACTGCCCCGCAGGGTTTCCAAGGCTGTAAACTTTATGGAAACAGGTTGCTACACCTTCCTCTCGCAGAGCGACTGTGTGTTCATACTGCTGATCTTTCCGTTAGCAGCTGAACGCTTTAACCAGTATACCACCAGGTCTCCTCACTTGGTGTATATTGGGTACTTCATAAATATTTCTTGACTGAAAAATGAATAATGAATGAAAGATAGGGACCTTATATCCTCAGCTGAGTTTTATTGGATATTGGGTTTCTTGGAGTTTGAGGTTATCTTCTTTGATCAATATTTGGATGAGCTACTTTTCTCTCTTTTAGCCACAAAAACAGATTGAAAGTGTACAATTTTATAAATTTTAAGATATGCATACATCCTTGAAACCATCACAACAAATAAGGTAATGAACATACCATATTCATCATCTTCAAATGTCACCCCCGCTCTTCGTCCTTCCTTCTTTTCCTCCCATCCCACTCTTTCCAGGCAACTACATTTAGCTTGCATTTTCTAGAGTTTACATAATTTAAATCAAGCAGTATGTGAGCTTCTTGTTTTTCTGGCCTTTTTTCACTCAGCATATTTATTTAGAGATTCATCAGTGTTGTTGCATGAATCAATGGTCAATCCTTTTTATTACTACGTAATATTTAAACTGTGTGGCTGTGCTATAATTTAGTCATTCATATGTTGACAAACATACAAGTTGCTTCCAGTTTTGGGTTATTGCATTTATTAAAACTGCCATGAACATTCTTGTACTAGTCTTTGCCTGGATGTATGCTTTCTTTACTCTTGGGTAATACCTAGAAGTGGAATGTCTAGATCTCATGTAGATGTATGTTTAACTTCTTAAGAAACCCACAAATTGTTTTCCAAAGTGATTGTATCATTTTCCATTCCCACAAGTTTCTCCATATTTTCACCAAAACTTGATATGGCAGCTTTTTCAATTTCAGCCATTTTAATAGGTGTGTAGTGGTATTTTGGAAAACCTGGTGACATAGTGGTTAAGAGCTACAGCTACTAACCAAAAAGGTTGGCAGTTCAAATCCACTAGGCACTCCTTGGAAACCCTATGGCTCAGTTTTACTCTGTCCTATCGGGTCACTGTGGGTCAGAATTGAATCGACAGTAGTGGGTTTAGTTTTGTTTTTTTAGTGGTATTCATTGTGGTTTTGATGTTCATTTTCTTGTTAACTAATGCTGTTGAGCATCTTTTTATGTGCTTATTCAACATGTGTATATCTTCCTTGGGGAAATATGTATTCAAATCATTTTCCCGTTTTTAAATTGAGCTTTTTTTACTATTGAGTTTTAAGGGTTTTTTTTTTTTTGTAATATATTCTGGACACTAAAATCTTACCAGATATGTGATTTGCAAATGTTTTTTAACAGCCTGTGGCTTATCTTCTTATTCTCTTAACAGGGTCTTTTAAACAACAGAAGTTTTTAAATTTGAAGAAGTCCAAATTAACTTTTTTTTTCTTCTTTTATGGACTGTGCTCTTGGTGTCATATCTAAGAAATCGTAGCTTAACCTAGTGTCACAAAGATTTTTCTCCTATGTTTTCTTCTAGAAATTTTACAGTTTTAGGTTTAAATTTAGATCTATGGTCAATTTTGTGTTGATTTTTGTGTGTGGTGTAAAATATAAAACAAAATTCTGTTTTTAATTGCATATATTTACGCAATTGTTCTACCACCATTTGTTGTAAAGACTATTCTTTCTCTAATGAATTGTCTTTACAGCTTTGTCAAAAAATCAAGTATGGGTCTGTTTATGAATTCACTGATCCATTGATCTATTGTCTATCTTGATGCCATTAGAACATTGTCTTGATTGTTATTGTTGTGTGCCTTTGAGTCAATCCCGATGTGACAGAGTAGATGTACCCCATAGGTTTTCTAGGCTGTAGTCTTTTCTGAGGCCGATTGCCAGGTCTTTCTGTCTAAGAGCCATTGGGTGAGTTCTAACTGTCAACCTTTGGATTGATAGCTGAATGGTTAACCATTTTGCCACCAGGACTTCTTATTGTCTTGTACCATAGCTTTAAAATAAATCTTAGAATTGGTAGTGCTAGTCCTCCAAAATTGTTTCTATTTTTCAAAGTTTTGCTAGCAACCTAGATCTTTTATACTGCATATCAATTTTGAAATTAGCTTGTCAGTTTCAGTAGAAATAACTACTGGTATTTTAAATGGGGCTGTATTGAATATAGATCAACTTGGGGAGTACTTACATTTTAACAATGTTGAGTCTTCTAACTCGCTAATAAAGTATATGTCTTCATTTGTTTAGGTATCCTTTAATTTCTCTCAGACGTTTTACAGATGTCAGTCCCCATGTGCCTGTCAGTTTCTCATACTGTGATGGCTTGTGTCTTGCTGTGATGCTAGAAGCTATGCCACTGGTATTTGAAATATCAGCAGGGTCACCCTTGGTGGACAGGTTTTAGCAGAGCTTCCAGACTGAGACATACTAGGAAGAAGGACCTGACAGTCTAGTTCTGAAAAAATTGGCCAGTGGAAACCTTACGAATAGCAGTGGAACATTTGTCCGATATAATAAAAGAAGATGAGCCCCTCAGGTTGTAAGGCACTCAGAATATGAGTAGGGAAGAACTGCTTCCCCAAAGTAGAGTTGACCTTAATGATGTGGATGACGTCAAGCTTTTGGGACCTTCATTTGCTGATGTGGCATGACTCAAAATGAGAAAAAGACTGGTACAAACATCCATTAATAATCGGAATATGAAATGTATGCAACTATGAATCTAAGAAATTTGGAAGTCATCAAAAATGTGATGGAACACATAAAGATTGATATCCTAGGCATTATCAAGCAGAAATGGACTGGTATTGGCCATTTTGAATCAGGCAAATCTATGGTCTACTTTGGAAATGACAAATTGAAGAGGAATGATGTCACATTCATTGTGAAAAAGAACATTTCAAGATCTATCATGAAGTACAATGCTGTCAGTGAGAGGATGATATCTAATGGTTACAAGGAAGATCAGTTAATACCATTATTATTCAAATTTTCCCACCAACTACTAATGCCAAGATGAGGAAATGGAAGATTTTTACCAATTTCTGCAGTCAGAAATTGATCAAACGTACAATCAAGACGCATAGGTAATTACTGGTGACTGGAATATGAAAGTTGGAAACAAAGAAGAAGGACCAGTAGTTAGAAAATATGGCCTCGGTGATAGAAACAATACTGGAATTTTGCAAGACCAATGACTTCTTCATTGCAAATACCTTTTGTCAACAATATAAACAGTGACTATACACATGGACAGAGCCAGGTGGAATACACAGGCGTCAACTCGACTATATCTGTGGAAAGAGACAGTAGAGAAGCTCAGTACCAACAGTCAGTATAAGGCCAGAGGCCGGCTGTAGAACAGACCATCAATTACTCATGTGCAAGTTCAAGTTGAAGCTGAAGAAAATTAGAGCAAGTCCATGAAAGCCAAAATACAACCTTGAATATATCCCATCTGAATTTAGAGACCATTTCAAGAATAGAGGTGACACATTGAACAAAAATGACAAAAGACCAGAGGAATTGTGACATCACATCAAGGATGTCATACATGAAGAAAGCAAGAGGTCATTAAAAAGACAGGAAAGAAAGAAAAGACCAAAAATGACGTCAGGAGAGTCTGAAACTTGAACGTCATGAGTAGTAAAAGTGAATGGAAGAAATGATGAAGGAAAAAAGCTGAGCAGCAGATTTCAAAGGATGTCTCGAGAAGATCAAGTATTATAATGAAATGTGCAAGGAAGTGGAGTTGGAAATCTGAAAAAACAAAAGAAAAAATTCAAGCCTTGAGTTGCAATATTGAAGAATTCTATGGGGAAAATATTAAACGATGCAGGAAGCATCAAAAGAAGATGGAAGGAATACAGTCACTGCGCCAAAAAAAATTGACCAACATTCAACCATTTCTGGAGGTAGCATATGATCAAGAACTGATGGTACTGAAGGAAGAATCCAAGCTGCGCTGAAGGGGTCGGTGAAAAATAGGGCTTCAGGAATTGACAGAATACCAGTTGAGATGTTTCAACAAATGGATGTAGTGCTGCAGGTACTCGCTTGTTTGTGTCAAGAAATTTGGAAAACAGGTTCCTGGCCAAATGACTGGAAGAGGTCCATATTTGTACCCACTCCAAAGAAAGGTGATCCAACAGAATGCAGAAATTATTAAACAAAATCAACACTATAACACACAAGTAAAATTTTGCTGAAGATCAAAGGCGGTTGCAGCAGCACATCAACAGAACTGCCAATGAAGTTCAAGCCAGTTTCAGAAGAAGTCTTGGAACTAGTGATATCATTGCTGATGTCAGATGTGTCTTAGCTGAAAGCAGAAAATACCAGAAAGATGTTTACCTGTATTTTATTGACTATGCAAAGGAATTCGACCATGTGGATCATAAATTATGGATGACATTGCGAAGAACAGGAATTCCAGAACACCTAACTGTGCTCATGAGGAACCTGTACATAGACCAAGAGCCTGTCGTTCAAACAGAACAAGGTGATACTGCGTGGTTTAAAGTCAGGAAAGGTGTGCATAAGGATTGTATCCTTTCACCATACTTACTCAATCTGTATGCTGAGCAAATAACCTGAGAAACTGGACTATATGAAGAAGAACAGGGTATCAGGAGTGGAGGAAGACTCATGAACAACCTGCTATGTGCAGATGACACAACATTGCTTGCTGAAAGTGAAGAGGACTTGAAGCACTTACTGATGAAGATCAAAGACCACAGCCTTCAGTATGGATTACACCACAACATAAAAATCCTCACAACAGGACCAGTAATCAACATCATGATAAATGGAGAAAAGATTGAAATTCTCATCTTACTTGGATCCACAAACAATGCCCGTGGAAGCAGCAGTCAAGAAATCAAAGACTATTACATTGGGCAAATCTGCTGCAGAAGACCTCTTTAAAGTGTTAAAAAGCAAAGATGTCACCTTGAAGATTAAGGTGCATCTGACCCGAACCATGATATTTTTAATAGCCTCAGATGCATGTGAAAGCTGAACAATGAATAAGGAAGACCAAAGAAGAATTGATACCTTTGAATTATGGCATCAGTGAAGAATATTGAATACGCCTTCGAATGCCAGAAAAATGAGCAAGTCTCTCTGGGAAGAAGCAGAGCCAGTATGCTCCTTAGGAGTAAGGATGGAGAGATTTTGTCTCATGTACTTGGGGCATGTTATCAGGAGGGACCAGTTCTTGGAGAAGTGCACCATGCTTAGTAGAGGGTCAATGAAAGAGAGGAAGACCCTCAGCTAGATGGACTGACGCAATGGCTGCAACAATGGGCTCAAGCATAGCAATGATTGTGAGGATGGTGCAGGACCGGGCAGTATTTCCTTCTCTTGTACATGGGGTTGCAGTGAGTCGGAACTGACTCAATGGCACCTAACAACAGCAACAACAATTTTGGAACTCTGTTATAAAGAGTCATAAACATTTAGAATTCTTATGTCTATTGATGAATGGCCTCCTTGTCATTATGAAATGACTTTTAAATTCTAAATAATATTTTCTCTGAAATATACTTAAATATTAATATAAAATCTCTAGTTTTGACAATTTATTAATGTAGCAAGAAATTTTCATATTTTTAATTTTAACCATTTGTCTTTGTATTTCAAGTGCTTTCTTTTTATAGGCATCATATAGTTATATCTTGATTTGTGTATTCAAGCTGTCCATTTATTTTGATTGCTGTATTTAGACCGTTTACATTTAATGTCATTAATAGTATGGTTAGGTTTAAGCCTATCTTCTTGCTATTTCTTTTATATATAGCCCCTATATTTTTTGTCTTCTTTTCCTGGCTTCTTTGAAATTTTTTGAATGCTTTTTATGATTCTATTTTACCTCCTTTGCTATCTCACTAAATATAACCCTTGTTATATTTAATAACAAGGGTTTTTTATTTTAGTCGTTAGTTATTTTAGTGGTTTCTTTAGGGTTTATAGTATACATCTTAATTTAACATGGTCAATATTCAAGTGATATCTTATTAGTTCATTCATAGTATATTAACCTTTACTGTATTTATATTTTCTTATCTCCAAGCCTTTATTCTATTATCATATATTTAACTTTTACAAATATTATAAACCCTACAATATATTCTTATTTTTGTTTAAATAGACAATTATCTCCTAAAGTGATTTAAATAATAAAAATATGTATTTTTACCAGTGTAATGGTCATTTCTGGTTTGCTTTTTGGGTGTGTATGTGCGTTTGTGTATGTAGATCCATAGTTTATCTGTTATAATTTTTCTCCTGCCTAATGGAATTCCTTTAACATTTCTTGTGGTTTAAATATGGAGTTGATGAATTATTTTAGTTTTTGCATGTCTGAAAATTATTTATTTTTGAAAAATATTTTTGCTGGTTATAGAATTCTGGGTTGACAGGTTTTGTATTGTTTTGTTACCCCTCTCAGTTATTTAAAGATGTTGCTCCATGGTCTTCTTAGCTGTCTTCTTTCCAAAGATAAACATGCGGTTATTATTGCCTTTGTCTCTCTGTAACATGTCATTTTCTTGGCTGTATTTAGAATTTTGTCTTTATTGCTGGTTTTGAGCAAATTTTTTTATGATGTGTGTTGATGTAGTTTTCTTTGTGTCTCCTGTGCTTGGGGTTCATTGAGATTCTAGGATATGTGGGTTATAGTTTTTATCAAATTTAGGTATTTCCAATAATTATGTATTCATCTATGTTTTTGATCTTCCCCTCCCCTCTTGTCCCTTTCCAGGACTCCAGTCATACATATTAGGTGGCTTGACTCCAATCATACACATTGGCGATTACTGATATTTTAAAACTCTCTTTTCTATGTCTTGTTTTAGATGTTTTCTATTGCTGTTTACTCAAGTTCACTAATAATTTTCTTCTGTGATGTCCAGTCTACAATTAATATCTCCATTGTGTTTTTCATGTCAGACATAGTAGTTTTAGCTGTAAAATTTTATTTGTGTCTTTATATATATATGTATATACAGAGAGAGACCCACTGCCGTCACTTTGATTCTGACTCATAGTTACCCTATAGGACAGAGTAGAACTGCCCCATGGAGTTTCCAAGGACTGCCTGGTGGATTTGAACTGCTGATTTTTTTGGTTAGCAGCCATAGCTCTTAACCATTAAGCCACCAGGGTTTCCTATATATATATGTGTGTGTGTGTGTGTGTGTGTGTTTGTATGTGTATATGTATCTGTCATGTCTAGTTAAGTTTTTGAATTCATGAAATACCATTGTAATTACTGTTTTAATGGCTTTGTCTGCTAATTGTAATATTTGTGTCTATCCTGGATCAGTGTTGACTTATTATTCTCTGCATTATGGGTTGTGTTTTCCTGCTTCTTTATATGCCTGATGATATTTTATTGATTACTAGACTTTGTCAATTGTTGGGTGCAAGATATTTTTGTATTCCTAAAAAAGTTCTTGAATTTCGTTATGAGATGCAGTTATCTGGAAACAGCTTCATCCTTTTATGTCTTCGTTTTATAATTTTTTAGGTGGATCTGAAGCAGTGCTCCATCTGGGGTAAATTATCCCCTACTACTAAAGTAAGAACTTCTGAGTACTCTACCCAATGTCCTGTGAAGTAGGGATTTTCCAGGCTAGCTGTGAGAACAATACTATTTCTGGCCCTATGTAGGTGCCTGTGACTATTTCTTGTAACATCCTTTTGGATGCACTGCTTGATCTCACTTATATGAAATCGCCAAACATATAGAAACTGTCATGGATTGAATTATGTCCCCCCAAAAATGTGTGTATCTGCTTGGTTAGGCCATGATTCCCAGTATTGTATGGTTGTCCTCCATTTTCTGATTGTAATTTTATGTTGAGAGGATTAGGGTGGGACTGTAACACCACCCTCAGTCAGGTCACTTCCCTGATCCAAGATAAAGGGAGTTTCCCTGGGATGTGGCCTGCACCACCTTTTATCTCTCAAGAGGTAAAAGGAAAGGGAAGCAAGCAGAGAGTTGGGGACCTCATACCACCAAAAAAGCAGCACCAGGAGCAGAGTACGTCCTTTGGACCCGGAGTCCCTGCGCCTGAGAAGCTCCTTGACCAGGGGAAGCCTTCCTCCAGAGCCGACAGAGAAAGCCTTCCCCTGGAGCTGATCCCCTGAATTTGGACTTGTGACATACTAGACTGTGAGAAAATAAATTTCCCTTTGTTAAAGCCATCCACTTGTGGTACTTCCGTTATGGCAGCACTAGATGATTAAGACAGAAACCAAAGCTTCTTAGTGGTTACAAGGGGTGAGAGGGAGAGGGAAAAGGGGAGTTACTGTTTAAAGGGCACTGAGTTTAACTTAACGGTTGTAGAAGAAGTCAGAAAAGGACAGTGAAATGGTTGCACAACAGTACAATTATAATCAGTGCCACTGAGTTATGTAAAAATTATTGAATTGGCAAATATTATGTATATTTTTACTACATACACACAAATCCTTTTGGATAGTTCTTTCCTGGACCTTGAGTAGTTTCCTCATACCTCATATGCATGTGCTGATCTATACTTTGCTAAACTTGTAAGTGGGACCCTCTGTAGATCTCTGGGATTCTCTCTGTGTACAGCTCTGTCCTTTTCAGCACACTGTCTGGAAAATTCTGTCTGTTTTCTCCCTGGACTCTAAGCTTTGTCCCTTAAGTCAGGAATTCCACTAGGCTCCACCTGCGTTACTCTATCTGAACCATGAATTGGAACCTATCTTAAGGAGTAAGCTGGGGCCAAAGGAAGGCTCACCTTGTTCGTTTCTTGTTTTTCAGGGATCACTGTGCTTCCTTGTCTGATATCCACTATTGTTTCATATATTTTATCTTTTTTTTTTTTTTAATTATTTGAGGTGGAAGGGTAAATATGTTTCTTGTTACTCCATCTTGGCCAGAAGCAGAAATCTCATAATGTAAGCATTGATGCACTGATCTTATCCCTCATTATTTTAGCTCCTTGCAGGTTTGGACTGTAATGTTTGTTTGTGTGCGCCCATTGAAAAAAGCAGCTGCTAAAAATATTTTGACTTGTATTAAACTGCCCGCAAGAAATGCTGTCTCTAGTAAATGTGAAATGTTCTGAAAAGCCTCATTGTCTAAACATACTTTAACTCTTAAGACACATAAACACATTTACAAAGGCTATATTGCCAAATTTTGAAATCTCTGTGCTCTTTCACTTAAAATCAATCATGTCATTAATGTCTGTAATTTTTATATACTCTGTTTTAATTAAAGTACATGCACTTTTCCAGCTCTCTAGGTTAGAGCTTCTCAACGTGTGGCCACTAAGAAATGTTTTTGACATTCTTAAAACTGTGTGTTGTGTTATATTTGATGGTACAGCAATATGGACAAAAATTATCTTGCAGATAACGAGCTACACAACAACCTCCTTGCAGGCCTGTCCATCTCTATTCAGACACTAAACTTACATAGTTTCAAAAACTGTCAGCTTTATCCGTTTTCTCTTGGCACTCTATTCCCTTTACATAGGCGGTCTCAGCATGCACTATTTCTTTTCTCATCTAGAAGGTGATAACTCCAAATGTATATACTTGGTCTAGGTCTTTCCTCCACTAGTCCTTCTCTATATCTGAAACCATCAGTAAATAGTTGCACGAATCAGTTATCTAGAAACTGGTTTTTAGTTTCTCTTCTGCCTCATTGCTCAAATGCAGACAAGGAGAAAGATGTATGAAAAAGGATTTAGGGTTTTGTCACGTAAATTGCAAGAAAAAATAGAGCGGCAAGGAAATTTGGGTGTCCTTCAGGATACTAGGAGAAAGTAGACAATAAGACTAGTGGATTATAAAAAAAAAAAAAAAGAGGCCGTAGTTGAAGACTAGTGGTCAGAGATGAAGGTTTGGAAGCAGTTGAAGAGCAGTGGTGTTGGAATAGTTCAACAAGTAAGCTGAGAGCAAAGAAGGCTCTGATGATGGTGCGGGATGCCTGATGCAGTAATTTCAGGTATTAATTAAGTTCAGGATGTTTCTGAGAGAATAGGTTGCTGAATTAGACTAGAAAAGATGATGAGAGGGCGAATGTTGAAGTCATTTTCTATACTGGTAGTACTTAATATAGAGAGGATTCTAGGTATTTTATGCAAGAGAGATGTGTTAAGCCTCCCCAGACAATTCACTTACGCAACCAGGATTGAGAATGATTGAGTTAAGGCAAGGTGCTAAAAGCTACTTTCTGAACAAAGGTAAGGGACTAGGGAGCTGGCAGTCCCAAGGATTTCTGAGATGAGTGGAGAAATAGAGAGCTTGGTCAGGGTCGGGGAAGTCAGTTAAATACTGAGGCACCAATTGAAGAAAGATGAGAGCTTTGAGATTAGCAGTGCCTTTGAGAAGGATGAGTATGGGAACCAATGACCAAATGACATAAGCAAACTAAAGGGCTGGGGTGTTGTCAATCCCTGCTCACCTGGTCTAGGTTCTGTCAGCATTTGCAGACTCTGTCAGTTGGAACAGAGTATTACTATCATGAGAATACTTCTGCTAGTATTACTGTGACTGCTATGACAATGATGATAGAGATGATGACAACTACAAAGTACCTCTTCAATCTGTTCATTTTTCTCCACGTGTACCATAAATATTGGGTCTGTTTCTGGTTTCCCTTTTGTGTTTCATTTGTATATTTATCTCTCCTTCTACCAGTGTCCTACTTAAGAGCTTTATGATAAGGAATCTAAATTATCTAGTGGAGGAACTTGCTTTCTTTTTTCGTTTTGGAAGGACTTTGGCTATTCTTGATCCTTTGCTTTCTCATGTAAACTTTAGAATTAGCTTGTCAAACTCCACTTGAATCCACTCTACATCTGGCTAGAATTAATATTTTTACAGTTTTAAGTCTTCCTATCCCCAATCTGGTTTCTCTCCAAATTTTTTTTAGGTTTTCCTTAATACAGTTTTATAATATTCGGCATGCAGGTCTTCCATACCTTTTTAAAAGATTTTTTCTTAGGTATCATGTTCTTTTTACTGCTGTTATGAAAGGTGCCATATTGAAAAATACACTTCCTAAATGTTGATGATATATAAAAATGCAATGATTTTTGCATATTGATCTTATAGCCAGCTCTCTTTCTAAACCTTATGATTTCTAGTAATTTGTGGATTCTTTTGAGGCTTGGACTGTACGCAGTAATATCACCTGAAAATAATGATAATTTAGTTTTTTCCTTCCCAACCTTTATTCATTTATTTGGATTTTCTCATGTTGTATACTGGCTGGAGCCCTGGTGCTGCAGTGGTTAAGAGCTCAACTGCTTACGAAAAGGTCAGCAGTTTGAATCCACTATCCACTGTGGGGCAGTTTTTCTCTGTCCCGTAAGGCTGCTATGAATAGGAATTAACTGGACGGCAACGGGATTGGTTTTGGTTTTATATACTGGCTAGGACTTCCAGGAGGATATTGAATCAATGTTGTAACATGGGACATACTTGTATTGACTCTAAAGGGAATTCTTCCAATGCCTCCCCCTACTGAATGATGTCTTATTTTTGGTAGATACACCTTATAAGACTAAGAAAGTCTTATTCTATTCTTGTTTGGTAAGAAGTATTACAACAGATGTGAGTTAAATTGTAGAAATTATTTTTTCACCCAGAATATAATGTGTTTTAATTTATTCTGTTTATTTAATGAATGACATTTACTCATTTTCCAGTTTAAACTGTCTTACAAGTTTGTGTTAAGACAAAATTGCTTATGCGTGATTATCTTTTTGTAAGTTGCTGGATTTTGTAGTAGTAGTAGTAGTTGTTGTTGTTGTTAGGTGCTGTCGAGTCAGTTCCGACTCATAGCGACCCTATGCACAACAGAACGAAGCACTACCCAGTCCTGAGCCATCCTTACAATCGTTGTTATGCTTGAGCTCATTGTTGCAGCCACTGTGTCAGTCCACCTTGTTAAGGGTCTTCCTCTTTTCCGCTGACCCTGTATTCTGCCAAGCATGATGTCCTTCTCCAGGGACTGATCCCTCCTGACAACATGTCCAAAGTATGTAAGACACAGTCTCGTATTCCTTGCCTCTAAGGAGCATTCTGGCTGTACTTCTTCTAAGACACATTTGTTTGTTCTTTTGGCAGTCCTGGTATATTCAATATTCTTCGGCAACAGCACAATTCAAAGGCGTCAATTCTTCTTCAGTCTTCCTTATTCATTGTCCAGCTTTCACATGCATATGATGTGATTGAAAATACCATGGCTTGGGTCAGGCACACCTTAGTCTTCAAGGTTACATCTTTGCTCTTCAACACTTTGAAGAGGTCCTTTGCAGCAGATTTACCCAATACAATGAGTCTTTTCATTTCTTGACTGCTGCTTCCATGGCTGTTGATTGTGGATCCAAGTGAAATGAAATCCTTGCCAACTTCAGTCTTCTCCACTTATCATGATGTTGCTCATTGGTCCAGCTGTGAGGATTTTTGTTTTCTTTATGTTGAGGTGTAATCCATACTGAAGGCTGTGGTCTTTGATCTTCATTAGTAACTGCTTCAAGTCGTCTTCACTTTCAGCAAGCAAGGTTGTGTCATCAGCATAACGCAGGTTGTTAATGAGTTTTCCTCCAATCCTGATGCCCTGTTCTTCATACAGTCCAGCTTCTCGTATTATTTGCTCAGCATACACATTGAATAGGTATGGTGAAAGAATACAACCCAGACGCACACCTTTCCTGACTTTAAACAAATCAGTATCCCCTTGTTCTGTATGAACAACTGCCTCTTGATCTCTGTAAAGGTTCCTCATGAGCACAATTAAGTGTTCTGGAATTCCCATTCTTCACAATGTTATCCATAGTTTGTTATGATCCACACAGTCTAATGCCTTTGCATAGACAATAAAACATAGGCAAACATCCTTCTGGTATTCTCTGCTTTCAGCCAGGATCCATCTGACATCAGCAATGATACCCCTGGTTCCACATCCTCTTCTGAAACCAGCCTGAATTTCTGGCAGTTCCTGTCAATATACTGCTGCAACCATTTTTGAATGGTCTTCAGCAAAATTTTGCTTGCATGTGATATTGATGATATTGTTCTATAATTTCCACATTGAGTTGGATCACCTTTCTTGGGAATAGGCATAATATGGATCTCTTCCAGTCAGTTGGCCAGGAATCTGTCTTCCATATTTCTTGGCATAGGTGAGTGAGCATCTCCAGCGCTGCATCTGTTTGTTGAAACATCTCAATTGATATTCCATCAACTCCTGGAGCCTTGTTTTTTGCCAATGCCTTCAGAGCAGCTTGGACTTTCTTCCTTCAGTACCATCTGTTCCTGATCATATGCCACGTCTTGAAATGCTTGAACATCGACTAATTCTTTTTAGTATAATGACTCTGTGTATTACTTCCATCTTCTTTTGATGCTTCATGTGTCGTTTAATATTTTCCCCATGGAATCCTTCACTAACGCAACTCAAGGCTTGAATTTTTTCTTCAGTTCTTTCAGCTTGAGAAATGCCGAGCACGTTCTTCCCTTTTGGTTTTCTATCTCCAGCTCTTTGCACATGTCATTATAATACTTCGCTTTGTCTTCTTGAGCCGCCCTTTGAAATCTTCTGTTCAGTTCTTTTACTTCATCAATTCTTCCTTTTTCTTTAGCTGCTCGACTCTCAAGAGCAAGTTTCAGAGTCTCCTCTGACATCCATGTTGGTCTTTTCTTTCTTTCCTGTCTTTTCAATGACCTCTTGCTTTCTTCGTGTGTGATGTCCTTGATGTCATTCCACAACTCATCAGGTCTTCGGTCACTCATCAAATCTATTCTTCAGATGGTCTCTAAATTCAGGTGGGATATACTCAAGGCCATATTTTGGCTCTTATGGACTTGCTCTGATTTTCTTCATTTTCAACTTGAACTGAAAAGTCTGTAGTAGTATGCATTACTTATTATCCCCACTTAGCAGATAAAGAAAGTAGGGCTTTAGAGTTTAAGAAGTTAGCCCAGAGCCACACAGCTTGTATATGGTGGAACCAAGGGTCAAGCCAGCTCTGCCTGATTCTTACCTGCTATTTTTAACCCTTCCATGTATTCAGTAGGCATCGTTTAAAAAAATTCTTTAAGTGAAAGTTTGCAGTTTAGGTTAGTTTCTCATACATAAATTTATACACACATTTTTATGTGACCCTAGTTGCTCTGCCTATAATGTGACAGCACACTCCTTCTTTCCACCCCAGATTTCCCTTGTCCATTGAACCAGCTTCTGTCCCTTTTTACCTTCACATCTCACTTCCACACAGAAGCTGCCCATTTAGTCTCATGTATTACTTGAGCTAAGAAGCACTCTCGTCACTAGCACCGTTTGTTGTCTTATAGTCCAGTCTAACCTTTGTCTGAAGAGTTGGCTTGAGGAATGGTTTCAGTTCTGGGCTAACAGAGAGTACAGGGGCCATGTCTTCTGGGGGCCCTCCAAGCTCAGTCCGACGATTAAGTCTGGTCTTTTTGCTAGAATTTCAGTTCTGCACCCCACTTTTCTCCTGCTCCATCAGGGACTGTCTGTTGTGTTCCCTGTCAGGGAAGTCATTTGTGGTAGCCAAGTACCATATAGTTCTTCCAGTCTCAGGCTGATGGAGTCTCTGGTTTATATGACCCTTTCTGTCTCTTGGGCTCATATTTTCCTTGTATCTCTGGTGTTCTTCATTGTCTTTTGCTTCAGCTGGGTTGCAACCAATTGGTGCATCTTAGATGGCTGCTTGCTAGCTTTTAAGACCCCAGACGCCACTCACCATAGTGGGATGCGGAACATTTTCTTAATACACTTTGTTACGCCGGTTGATCTAGATGTCCCCGAAACCATGGTCCCCAGATCCCCGTCCCTGCTATTCTATCCCTTGAAGTGTTTGGTTGTATTCAGGAAACTTCTTAGCTTTTGGTTTAGTCCAGTTGTACTGACTTCCCTTGTATTGTGTGTTGTCCTTGCCTTCACTGAAATAATTCTTTTCTACTATCTAGTTAGTGAATACCCCTCTTACTCGCTCCCCACCCTCATAACCATCAAGGAATGTTTTCTTCTCTGTTTAAACCTTTTCTTGAGTTCTTATAATAGTGGTCTCATACAGTATTTATCCTTTTGTGACTGACTAATTTCATTCAGCATAATGTCTTCCAGATCCCCCCATGTTATGAGATGTTTCACAAATTCATCGTTGTTCTTTATTGTTGCATACTATTCCACTGTGTGCATGTACCATAATTTTTTTATCCACTCATCCATTGATGGGCAGCTAGGTTGTTTCCATCTTTTGCTATTGTGAACAGTGCTGCAATGAACATGGGTGTACATGTATCTATTAGTGTGATGGCTCTTATTTCTCTAGGATGTATTCCAAGGAGTGGGATTACTGGGTTATGTGGTAGTTCTATTTCTAGCTTTTTAAGGAAGTGCCAAATTGATTTCCAAAGTGATTGTACCATTTTACATTTCCACCAGCAGTGTATAAATGATCCAGTCTCTCACAACCTCTCCAACATTTATTATTTTGTGTTTTTTTTTTGGAGGGGGGAGGGGGGTTAATGCTAGCTTTATAGAGGTGAGATGTATCTCATTGTAGTTTTGATTTGCATTTCTCTAATGGCTAATGATTGTGACCATTTCCTCATGTATCTGGTAACTGCCTGAATGTCTTCTTTGGTCAACTGCCTGTGCATGTCCTTTGCCCCTTTTTTAAATTGGTTTATTTGTCTTTTTGTTGTTGAGGTTTTGCAGTATTTTGTAGATTTTAGAGATTAGACTCTGATCAGATTTGTTGTAGCCAAAATTTTTTTCCAGTCTGTACATTGTCTTTTTACTCTTTTGATGAAGTCTTTTGATGAGCATAAGTGATTTTTAGGAGCTCCCAGTTATCTAGTTTCTCTTCTGGTTTTGGGCATTGTTAGTAATATTTTATATTCTGTTTATGCCACATATTAGGGCTCCTAGCATTTTCCTGTTTTTCTTCCATGATCTTTATCATTTTAGGTTTTATATTTAGGTCTTTGACCCATTTTGAGTTAGCTTTTGTGTATGATGTGAGGTATGGGTCTTATTTCATTTTTTTGCAGATGGTTATCCAGTTATGCCAGCAGCATTTGTTAAAGAGACTGTCTTTTCCCCAATTAATGGACGTTAGGCCTTTGTCAAATATTAGTTGCTCATAGGTAGTTGAATTTACCTCTGGATTCTCAATTCTGCTCCATTGGTCTATGTATCTGTTGTTGTACCAGTACCAGGCTGTTTTGACTACTGTGACAGTATTATAGGTTTTAAAATTGGTAGTGTGAGACCTCCCACTTTGTTCTTCTTCAGTAGTGCTTTACTTACCCAGGGCCTCTTCCCTTTCCTTATGAAGTTGATGACTTGTTTCTCCATCTCATTAAATTTCATTTTTTTTAATTCTTTTATTTGATTTATTTAATTCTTTTATTTGTTTTTTTCCTCAAATAAGTTGGTGTCAAATGTTTTCTCTTCAGTCTCACTAATTCTGACTTCTGTTCCCTCAGTTTTGCTCCTATGACTGTCTATTGAGTTGTCTAATTCTGAAATTTTATTGCTTATCTTCTGGATTCCTGTTTGCTGTCTGTGGATTCTTGCAGCTTGTTAAATTTGTCATTGTGTTCTATATATAATCTTCATAACTTTCTCTCTTGCTTTGTCTGTGTATTCCTTGGCTTTTCTGCCTTTTGCCTAATCTCTTTCCTGATCTCCTGAAGTGTTATGTATATTAATCTTTTGTATTCTACCTCTGATAATTCCAGGAAATTATCTTCCTCAGGAAGAATTCTTGATTCTTTGTTTTGGGAGCTTGCTAAAGCCATCACATTCTGACACTTTACATGATTTGGTATTGACTGTTATCTCTGAGCCATCAATAAGTTATTATCTTTATTTATTTTATGTTTGCTTACTGTGTCCTAGCTTCTTGTTTTGTTTTGATATGCCCAAATAGGCTGCTTATGTGAGCTAGTCTGATTATTGGTGACTTTGAAGCTCTAACATCCTGTCACCAGTTAGTTAGATTTGTTACTAGGTACCTGAGCCCAGGAATCCATTTGCTCTTCCTGTATGGATTCAGCTCAGGCGTCCAGGTAGTCGGTCACCAAGTGTGTTTTGCAGGCCCTTACTTACAGTCCTAGATGGGCAGGGGTGATTGGAGTAGGCACAGGTATCTGGCTGCAGTAGGAGGTCGCATGTTGAGCAAGGCAGGGGGCTGATGGCTGCTCTTGAATGTCTGAGAGGAAATCGTGTCCCTGATCCTAGAGTGCATAGGTGGGTGGGTTTTGAAGCTGGTCTATGGGTACCCAATGCTGTTGGCTGTAAGGACTGGGAGGCACCACTTATTCTTGGACCATGTTGCAGGTGGCTAGGTGGCATGGGTGGAGCCACCAGTCCTCAGGCCCCTGATGTGGGTAGGTGAAAAAAAGGACCCTACTTAATGGGCAGAGCAATGTCAAATGTCAGAAACCTGCCACTCCTCCATATAGCTGATACAGTGAAGTTAGGCTTCAGGTATATACCCTGTTGTATGGTGCTAATGAGGGCCTACGCTGTTGAAATGGGTCCACAAAGGTCTATGCAGGGGTGAAGCACATTCAAAGTCTGTGGACCCCTTATGCCTGTGGCTAGGCAAAGGAGCTCTACCTGCCCTGAGTTCCTGGCTAAAGGAAATTGGCAAATTATTTTTTCCTGTTTATTAATTTGTTCCCTCTCCCAGGCCGGGAGAATGGCTCAGAGCATCTGATGGGTCCTTCGTTTGGCCCAGGGGAAGCAGCAACTGGCAGTCACCGAAGGTGGTCTGGGACCTGTTGCAGAGCAGGGAGGGAGCAGGGAGAGAGGTTCTTTCCAAACGAGGTGTTTTCTGATCTGCGCGGTATGTTAGATGCATGTACTTTTCTTTTGCTGATTGAGGGCCACTTCTTGCTGGTTCTGAAGCGTTGAGCAGATTCAGCCACTTGGTCTCTCCCAATGCAGAAAACGAATCCTCAGTGCCACTGCTTGCCTCACTGTGCTCCTTAGTCGATCTGGCCTGCAGGGTGCCAGTTCCACCTGGTCAGGTCTGGCAACTCCTCGCTGCTTCTGAACCGTCTCTCCCTTCCCCTGCTGCTCAGTCTGATTCTGAAACTTTGCCTTTGATGTTCGGGGCTCCTAGATTGTTATATATGAGCAATTCACTTGTTTTTTCTGGTCTTTGTTGTAAGAGGGACCAGCAGAAGTGTCTGACTACTCTGCCATCTTGGCCCCACCTCCACAATAGGCAATTTTTAAGGTTTTTTTTCCCCTCTGATTCTAATATTTTATGAAATTAAAGAATTAATACATATTTGCCAAGTGTAATTAAGGAATAACTTGGGTAATGAGAGGTCAAACTCTAGACGCTACAAATATTCATACATTTTTAAATTTTAATTGGGAAAAAGTACTTCTCCCAGGATTTTTAGTTGACACATGCTATGAGATGAATTTTTAGAAAGTGACCTTTCCCTGCCCCCCTCCCCTGATGCTGCAAACTTACCACACGTGCTTTGGCAGCACGAACAGCCATCGCACAGAGGAGGCCGGTGACAACATACTTCATCATCTCCCTGGCCGAACAGAGGGGTTTTTTTAGGTCATGGGCCACTTCTTCTGTAGGCTTATTGACCGTTTGTGTGTTCATACTCATTAAATAACTTCTAGCAACCTTGGCTAAATAAGTTGGTAAAAGACTGAACTCATAGTCAGCATTGCTTCATAACACACACACACATAGAACTCATAATATATGTGACAGTTGATTCACTTAAATCGCCCAATTAATTTTTTGTAGTCTTGCATAAATATAATAAAGTAGCTATAGAAATGAAAGATGTTTTCAAGTTACTTTTAACTCCACTGAACTCAGAGAGTCAGAACTAACATATTTCATTTTAGAAGATTTTACAGAGAGTTGTTTTAAAGGCAAAATATTCTTAAACGATTGAGTTTGTTTCTGCCCCCATTTTTTTTAATTACTCTCATGAAAAGTTCACTGATTTCATAACCTATTAATTTCCAGTGGAAAAACTGTACTCTTTTGTTGATATAGAAAGTTTACCCTACCAACAATGCATATATATGTATATAACTGTTAACGTCATCTTAATTATGTTTGGTTTCAAATCACTCATTGCTGGCATTTTCAGGAATTTCTTGGCTTCTCCCACTAGAAGAATGTTTCAATGCCTTAAGTAGTGCATTCAAACTTAAACTCAGTAGAACTGAGAGGACATTTTGACTAGAAGTATTCTTTTGTTTTTGTTGTGTGCTGTTGAGTCAATTCTGATTCATAGCAACCCTATATGACAGAGTAGTACTGCCCTATAGGGTTTCCGAGGCTGTAAATCTTTATGGAAGCTGACTGCGACATCCTTCTCCCATGGAGTGGCTAATGGGTTCGAACTCCCAACCACAGCGGAGCACTTAAGCATTGTTCCACGAGAACCCCTGAATAGAAATTTAGATAAGTACTAATTGTTGGTATTCATTTTTGTTCCTGCTGATTGAGACATTGACTATACTATAGCAGTTCCAGCTCTGTCAGGAGAGAGAGATGGTCTCACAATGGTAGCCAGGCACACAATCAAATTAATCTTTTCTCTCTCAACAGAGACCAGTTTTTGAGAATAGAATGAGAACATAGAGTGAAGGGAAAGGGTTCATTTTAGCCATCACACACCAGTTGAATTATTCTGGTGAAAATACTGATACTTTCCATGTGACAAAAAGAGCCATGAAAATTAGGTACACAAAATAAAAATTTGTGTAAATTTATAGAGGGGAATGTGTCTCAGTAGTGACCTAGGGGAGTCCATTTAGGAACAACAACCACAAATAACAGGCATTCCTCATTCTGGTTCTCTTGTTATTCACTTGGAGATGTGAGTAAATTGTTAGAATTGTCTATGATATAGCTTATCTTGGAGTTTCTGGGTGGTACAAAAGGTTAAGCACATAACATTTCATGACCAGTGGGATATATGATTCCCCACCAAGATTTTCCACCTCTCAGGCTCACTGTGAAGCTGCTTTCCCGCTGACAGTGTGTGTTGCCACAAGGCAGGGGTCTTTATGACTGTTTAAAACCAAAAAATGGGCATGTACCACAAATGACTGTTTTACACGGTGTTGTATGAGGTGTGTGCATTTTTGGTAGGAAAAAGAGAAATTTTAGAAAAATTTTTGGAGATAAATGTCCCAGTAGACTTGGGAGGGAGAGGACTCTGGTAGGGGGAGTGTAGAATTAGTGGGACAGCGTATGTCCCTCTAGTCTGTAAGTGTAGGCATGTGGGAGAGGCCAGGAAAAAAAAAATCCATACTACCTACCAAAAACTCAACAACACTCAATGATTCAGCATGCTTCCAATTATGAAAACACATGGTATCAACCAAAAATTCAAAGCAAAAAATAATTGGACCTTGAAATGGTTAGCCACTAACCAAAAGGTTGGCAGTTTGGATCCCCTAGTGGCTCCTCAGAAGCGATCTCTTCCTAAAGGTGGAGCACCGTTGTACTCTGCAACACATGGGGTCACCATGAGTCAGAATTAACTAGATGGCAATTTTTGTTTGTTTATTTATAGTTTATCCTAAACATGTAGCAAGGGAAGTGGGAAACGTTGGATAGTGGATATGCAGGAGGGGGTGCTGAAAGAATCTTCCTTTTGCTTTTTCCTTAAAAATGACCTTGAAAGGGAACCTGAGGGCTTATGCATCATGTCACTCTAACTTAGATTCATTATGGAAGAAAAATGAAATAACAGATTGGCCATTCTTTGGCTAATGAATTTAATCAAACTGTAATGAAATTAATCAAACTGAAGAAGGAGTTAACAAAGATTGCCGATATATTTATATGAAAAGAACAGAAGGAAAAAAAAAGACCTAATGTCCACTTGATTTGTTTCGTGGCTCAAGCTGAATATACTGACCTGATATATTCATAACTAACATCCCTAAATGAGCAAACGGTGGTCCTGTGTCTTTGAATTCCATGTCCTTTCCAGTATTATTTGCTGGTAACCCACCTAAATTGGGTGAATTAATTATCCAAAGGTGCCTCCTCTCTCAGTTTTTTTTGTTGTTGTTGTTGTTATTGTTTTTCTCTTTCAAGCAGCTACTATGTATTTCAAATTCTATATATATATTTTTTAATTGATGCTAAATAAAATTAAAGTGCTCTTAGGCCATCGGGAATTTAAAAATAACTTTCTTCATTTCTCTCTCTCCATCCTCTGCTGTTCATGATTATTAAAGTCTTAATGCTTTGGAGGTACAGCTAGCATTTCAACAGCATTTTTCTGTATCTAACACTTAATAATAACTCATATTTGAAGGATGTACTAAGGCATGAAAGCATGCATGTGAAGAGAAAATATTTTCCTCTACCATCAACACTTTACATAACAGCTTCAGATTATTTAACACCTGATCTTCATTTTAATTTTTATTCTGAGTCCCAGACAGCAATGTCTAGTTTATCAGAGTATTTGTCGCAGTAACATTCACTTCCTCTAAATTCTCCTTCCCGGGATTGCACTGAGATCAGTGTTCTGTATTCTAGTTGGGTACCTGCCATGGCTTGGATAAAGAGACATATTGGGGCCACTTGGATTTCCCCTGTGGGAAAGCCATGAAGATGAAATATTCTTTCTAGAAATTATGGGGTAGAAAGAGCACTTTGCCTCCATTACGATTTAACTTAGCAGGGATCTTTATCAGCTGAATTTTTAAGCCCATACTTTTGACTCAGAGAATGAGCTAATAAGATTTTAAAACTTTCTACCCAAAAGCTTGCACAAAAGTATATATGTGTGTATATATGTATATGTGTGTGTGTTCTTCACATTGTCTCAATAAACAATTTTTATTTATGTGCATCTTTTCTTTTTTTTTTCCAATCTGTAAATTATCCTATAGTATTCCTTTAGCCACTGAAGTTATTTATTAAACCTTTTTATGTGTCAGGCATTTTTTCTAGTCACTAGTAGGGGTACAACTGCAAATAACAATAAACAAAGGAAAAAAAAAAAAACCCACCAGACCAAGTATCTGTCTTTCTGGAAAAGATTTTTTTTTGGGGGGCGGGGGGGCAGAGGCAGAGGTGAATCAGACAGTAAACAAATAACCGAGTATATGGATACTACCTAAGATGGTAATAAGTGCGGTGAATGTATAACAGGGTATGAGAAATAGGAAATGTGTATTACTCCTATTTTGTATTGGGTTGCCATGGAAGGTAACTACTAAACAAAGTACTGAGGAAAGTTAGGGACTGAATGTTCATTTAATACATTCAAAATAGAGCAGTGCAGAGACTCTGAGGTAAGATCTTGCCTAGCGTGACTTAGAACAATCATCAGACTAGTATGACTGTGGAGTGGAATGAGCTAGGAGGGGAGTAGTAAGAGAAGAGGTCAAAGAGAGGTATCAGGGGGCCAGATTTGCAGGCCCTTTTGGGGCCATGGAAAAGGTTTTACACTTAATGAGATGGAAATCCATCGAGAGTGACATGATCAGATTTAAATTTTAAGAGGACCACTCTGGCTGGGTGCCAGGGGGAGAAAAGCAGTGAAATCATTGTTGATTTAGCTTGAGAGATCCAACCAGGGCCCATAAAACACTCTTTGAGGTGTACACCACTTATGGGTGGGCAGGAAAGCAGCAGCAAAAGCCTCTGGCCTGATATTGATTACAGTTTTTGTTGCTCTTATTTGGACTCTTGCTGATTCCTCTCTGTGAGTAATGAATGGCTTCTCACTGGTTCAGAAGTGAGGCAAAAATATTGATTGAATCATGATTGAATAATTAAAGTATACATAGCTCTGCATATTTTGCTGGAGAAGGGAATTAGGTACCCTAGAAAATGTATATGAAGGTGTAAAATCAGGTAGTGAAGTTGTCCAAGCACATATTTGCCACATGGATTTTTTTTTATCATTGGTAATTCAATTTAAATACACACACACAAATGCTAGATACAATACCATATTAACTAATTAACAAAAGCACATCCAAGCTCAAACAATAGAAAAGGAAATTCCTAAGTGCCAGAAACAAATAGACAAATCGAAAAGGAAGCTTGAAGTGATGCCTTGGTAGTCCAGAAAAAGGACTATCAAATACATCCTTGAGTCTATTCAAGCAAGATAGGGGATTAGAATAGAGATTCCTGCAGATGGCCCCAGGAAAGGGCAAAGAAATCTTGCTGGCTCTAGAAGGAATTTAATCTGATAAAAAATCAAAACTCCTAGCCTGTACCAGAGCAAGTGTGTAGTCAAATTTTATAATAACTACATGAATCAGGAAATTACAAGCTCTTTGAAATTAATAATAACAATAAATGCCTGGGATCAGAGGAATCCTCTGAATTGAAGCTTAAGCTGACAAAAATTCACAACCCCCCTAGAGTGATAATTCCACAAACCTAGCTGCTTGGAACACACACGCACAACACACAAAATCATACATATGTATTTGTATATATTTTCAAAAGACAATCTTGAGGCAGAGTTAACCGAGGCAAGCATGAAAATGATGAACTAAGATAAAGTGTTGATAGGTCAATTTGAGCTAGACTATAAAGAATGTTTAATGTTTCTTTAACTGAATTTAAAATGCTAGAAGAAATAGTAACCTAATATAAGACATGTCATAAATGCTAAATAAACAAGAATATATGAGAAAGAACAAAGTGAAACTACTAGAGATAAAAAATACTATGTTGTTGTTGTTCTTAGATGCCGTCAAGTCTGTTCTGACTCATAGCAACCGTATGTACAACAGAAGGAAACACTGCCCAGTCCTGCGCCATCCTCGTGATCGTAGTTATATTTGAGCCTGTTGTTGTGGCCACTGTGTCAATCCATCTCCTTGAGGGTCTTCCTCTTTTTAACTGACCTTCTACTTGCTTGCATGATGTTATTCTCCAGGGACTGATCCCTCCTGATAACATGTCCAAAGTATGCGAGACAAAGTCTCGCCATCCTTGCTTCTAAGGAACATTCTGGCTGTACTTCTTCCAAGACAGATGTGTTCATTCTTTTGGCAGTCCATGGTATATTCAATATTCTTTGCCAACACCATAATTCAAAAAATAATATAGTCATTGAAAAAAAAAAGCCCTCATGGATTTTTGAAGTTAAATATAACTGAAGAGAAAATTAGTAATCACAGCTCTAAGAAAATCATTTTAAGTTCAGCATGGACAAAAATTTAAATTATGAATAAGAAGTCAAGAGACGTGGAAAACAGTGTCACAAGGTTCCAGATACTTTTAATAGGAGAGACTTCCAGAGAGCAGGGACAGAAATAATTTGAGGAGATACAATACTTGAGAAAATAGTGGCAGAGAATTATCTGGAATTGAAGAAAGGCTTAAATCTTCAGAGTGAAAAAGCATACTGTTTTCCAAGGAGGATAAGTAAAAATGAATCCACACAGAGACACAGTGTAGTTGAATTTGGTTCAGAACTACATCTTCAAAGAGGTGATATTAAAAGCAACAAAAAGGAAAAGAAAATTACCTACAAAGGAAGGTAGGAATGATAATGATTTATTTCTCATAATCTATAAGAAGGGCAAGAAGGCAGTGGAATGAGGAGAAATACTTTAATGAGGAAAAATAAAAATTAACCTAGTTATATTTCCAGTTAAACAATCATTTAATAGTGAAAGGGGAATAAAGGGACTTTTCAAAAAATTATCAAAGAATGGCAAGTTTACCACCCACAAAACTTTGCTGAAAGACCTTTTTCATTAGGCACATCAGTAGAATTAAAATGAAAGAAAAAGGATGCAATACAAGAAGCCATGGTGATTTAAAAGTTTGTAAACATGTATGAATACAAATATGCCAACTGTAAAATAGCCACCATTATAGTGATTATTTTGAGAGGGTTTTAATAAACAAGTTAGAAAAGTATTTGACAAAATTGAACATGCTTTCAAAATAAAAACACTCACAAATGAGGAATAGTAGGAAACGTCCTCAAGCTAATAAAGAGGATCGGTGAAAAACCCAGAGTTAATATCATGCTTAGTGGTGAAAGGCTGAAACTCTCCCTAAAGATCAAAAAACAAGGATGCTCACTCTTGGCACTTTTATGCAATATTGTACTGGAGGTTGTAGCCATGACAATTAGTGAAGAAAAAAGAAACACAGTGCATCCAGATGGAAAAGGAAGAAGTAAAATGATCTCTATTTGCAGATGACATGATGTCATATGTAGAAAACAAAACAAAACAAAAAATACACAAAAGAACACACTCAGCAAGGTTGAAATATGCACACATTACCTCTATTTCTATATACTTGCAATGAATGGTATGAAAATGAAATTAAGAAAAAATTCCTCTTAGAAGAAAATCAAGAAAGAGTAAAATATTTGGAATAATTTAACAAAAGAAGTGTAAAATTATAGTCTGAAAACTACAAAAACATTGTTGGAAGAAAGGGAACACCTAAATGAATGGAAAGAAATCGCATCTTCATGAATTGGAAGATTTAATATTACTAATTTTTAGTTAATTATAATTATTAATATAATGTTCTACAGATTAAATGCAACTCCATCAAAATCCCAGGTGGATTATTTACAGATATTGACAATTTGATCTTAAAAAACATATGGAAACTCAAAGAAGAGACAAAACAATCTTGAAAAAGAAGAACCATAAGGGGAACTCACATATCTCAATTTCAAAACCTAATTTAAAGCAATGTTAATCAAGACAGTGTGTTACTGGCATAAAGATAGACATATAAATCAATGGAACTGAATTCAGGGTTCATACATAAACCCATGTATCTATGGCCAACTGATTTTCAATGAGTGTCAAGACCATTCAATAGGGAATTCAACAGATGGTGGTTGGATAACTTCATGTTGTTGCTGTGTGCTTTTGAGTCAGTTCTGACTCATAGTTGCCCTATAGGACAGAGTAGAATTACCCCATAGGTAGCCACATGTGAAAGAACAAATTTGGACCCTTACCTCACATCATATTAAAAAATTAACTCAAAATGGATCAAATGCCTAAGTATAAGCACTTATAAAATTCTCAGACGGAAAACTTACGGGTAAATCTTCTTAACCTGAGGTTTGGCAATGAATTCTTAGATATAACACCAAAAGCATGAGCAGCAAAACAAAACAAAACAAAAAAAAGTAGATAAATTGGACTTCGTCAAAATTAAAAACTTGTGTTCTTCAAAAGACACTATCAAGAAAGTGAAAAGACAACCCAGAGAACAGGAGAAAATATTCGCAAACCATATATGTGATCCCCCACACATCTATCAGTTTGTCGTACTGTGGGATCTTGTGTGTTGCTGTGATGCTAGAAGCTATGCCATCGGTATTCAAATACCAGCAGGGTCACCCATGGTGGACAGGTTTTAGCTAGCTTCCAGGCTAAGACAGTCTAGGAAGGAAGACCCTTGGGTCTACTTCACAAAAGAATTAGCCAGTGAAAACCTTAGGAATAGCAGCAGAATATTGTCAGATATAGTGCTGGAAGATGAGCCCCTCAGGTTGGAAGGCAATCAAAAGATGATGGGAAGAGGAGCCTCCTCAAAGTAAAGTCCACCTTAATGACATGGATGGAGTCAAGCTTTTGTGACCTTCATTTGCTGATATGGCATGACTCAAAATGATAAGAAACAGCTGCAAACATCCACAAATAATCAGAATGTGAAATGTACAAAATATAAATCTAAGAAAATTGGAAACCATAAAAAATTAAGTGAAATGCAAAAATATTGGTATTCTAGGTGTTACTGAGCCAAAATGGAATGGTATTGACCATTTTGAATCAGTGATATGGTCTGCTATGTCAGGCATGACAACTTGAAGAGGAATGGTGTTGGTTGCGTTCATTGTCAAAAAGAACATTTCAAGATCTGTCCTGAAGTACAATGCTGTCAGTGATAGGATAATACCCCTACGACTGCAAGGAAGACCAGTTGATACGACTATTATTCAAATTTATGCACCAACCACTAAGGACAAAGATGAAGATTTTTACCAACTTTGCCAGTCTGAAATTGATCAAACATGCATTCAGCATGCATTGATGAGTACTGGTGATTGGAATGCGAAAGTTGGAAATGAAGAAGGATCAGTAGTTGGAAAATACGATCTTGGTGATAGAAATGACACTGGAGATCACATGATAGAATTTTGCAAGACCAACAACTTCTTCATTGCATATACCTTTTTTCAACAACATAAATGGCAGCTATACATATGGATCTTCCCAGATGGAATACACAGGAATCAACTCTACTACATCTGTGGAAAGAGACAATGGAAAAGCTCAGTATCATCAGTCAGAACAAGGTCAGGGGCCAACTGCAGAACACACCATCAATCACTCATATGCATGTTCAAGTTGAAACTGAAGAAAATTGGAACATGTCCACGAGAGTCAAAGTACGACCTTGAGTATATCCCGCCTGAATTTAGAGACCATCTCAAGAATAGATTTGATGCATTGAACCCTAATGACCGAAGACCATACGAGTTGTGGAATGACATCAAGGACATCATACATGAAGAAAGCAAAAGGTCATAAAAAAGACAGGAAAGAAATAAAAGACCAAAGTGGATGTCAGAAAAGACTCAGTCTTGCTCTTGAATGTCCAGTAGCTAAAGCAAAAGGAAGAAATGATGAAGTAAAAGAACGGAACAGAAGATTTCAAAGGGTGGCTCAAGAAGACAAAGTAAAGTATTATAATAGCATGTGCAAAGAGCTGGAGATAGAAAACCAAAAGGGAAGAACATGCTTGGCATTTCTCAAGCCAAAAGAAGTGAAGAAAACATTCCAAGTCTCACACTGCAATTTTGAAGGAGGCTAAATGGAAACCCTGGTGGCGTAGTGGTTAAGTGCTGTGGCTGCTAACCAGCAGGTCAGCAGTTTGAATCCACCAGGCGCTCCTCAGAAACTCTATGGGACAGTTCTACTCTGTCCTATAGGGTCGCTATGAGTTGGAATCGACTTGATGGCAACGGGTTTTGGTTTGGTTTTATAGGGAAAATATTAAATGATGCAGGAAGCATCAAAAAAAGATGGAAGGAATACGCAGAGTTGCTATACCAAAAAGAATTGGTTGATATTCAACCATTTTAGGAGGTAGCATATGATCAGGAACCAGTGGTACTTAAGGAAGAAGTCCGAGCTGCACTGAAGGCATTGGTGAAAAACAAGCCTCCAGGAATTGATGGAATACCAATTAAGATGTTTCAACAAATGGATGCAGTGCTGGAGGTGCTCACTTGTCTATGCCAAGAAATTTGGAAGACAGCTACCTGTCCAACCAACTGGAAGAGATCCATATTTTTGCCTATTCCAAAGAAAGGTGATACAACTGAATATGGAAATTATTGAGTGATATCATTAATATCATATGCAAGTAAAATTTTGCTGAAGATATTCAAAAGCAGTTGCAGCAGTAGATCAACAGAGAACTGCCAGAAATTCAAGTTGGACTCAGGAGAGGATGTGGAAGGAGGGATATCATAGCTGATGTCAGATGGATCCTGACTGAAAGCAGAGAATACCAGAAAGATGTTTACCTGTGTTTTATTGACTATGCGAAGGCATTCGACTGTGTGGATCGTAACAAAGTATGGATAACACTGCGAAGAATGGGAATTCCAGAACACTTAATTGTGCTCGTGAGGAACCTGTACATAGATCAAGAGGCAGTTGTTCGAATAGAACAAGGGAACACTGTGTGTTTTAAAGTCAGGGAAGGTGTGTGTCAGGGTTGTATCCTTTTACCATACCTATTCAACCTGTAGGAAACCCTGGTGGCGTAGTGGTTAAGTGCTATAGCTGCTAACCAAGAGGTCGGCAGTTCAGATCCTCCAGGTGCTCCTTGGAAACTATATGGAGCAGTTCTACTGTGTCCTATAGGGTTGCTATGAGTCGGAATCGACTCGATGGCTGTGGGTATTCAATCTGTATGCTCAGCAAATAAATCCGAGAAGCTGGACTATTTGAAGAAGAACGGGGTGTCAGGACTAGAGGAAGACTCATTAACAACCTACGATATGCAGATGACACAACCTTGCTTGCTGAAAGTGAAGAGAACTTGAAGCACTTACTGATGAAGATCAAAGACTACAACCTTCGGTGTGGATTATGCCTCAACATAAAGAAAACAAAAATCCCCACAACTGAAGCAATAATCAACATCATGATAAACGGAGACAAGATTGAAGTTGTCATGGATTTCATTTTACTTGGATCCGCAATCAACACCCATGGAGGCAGCAGTCAAGAAGTCAAACCACGTATTTCATTGGGCAAATCTACTGCAAAAGATCTTTTTAAAGTGTTAGAATATGGAGATGTTATCTTGAAGGCTAATGTGTGCCTGATGGAACGAAGCTGTGGTGTTTTCAATAGCCTCACATGCATGTGAAAGCTGGACAATGAATAAGAGAGACTGATGATGAATTGACACCTTTGAATTGTAGTGTTGGCAAAGAATACTGAATACACCATGGACTGCCAAAAGAACAAACAAATCTGTCTTGGAAGAAGTACAACCATAAAGCTTGCAAACACCATGCCAAGTAAAAGAAACCCATTACAAAGTACCACATATTATATAATTCAATTTATATGAAATATCCAGAACGGGCAAATCCACAGAATTAGAGGGTGGATTAGTGGTTGCCCCAGGCTAGGGGAAGAGGAGGCAGGGGAATGACATCTCAGGGGAGCAGAATTTCTTTATAGGGTGATTAAAATTTTCTAAATGTGATTATGGTGATGGTTTTATCATGATGGTGCTTATTGATCCAGTTGTGAGGACTTTTGTTTTCTTTACATTGAGGCGTAATCCATAATGAAGGCTGTAGTCTTTTGTTTTCATCAGTAAGTCCTTCAAATCCTCTTTACCTTCAGCAAGCAAGGTTGTGTCATCTGCATGTATCAGGTTGTTAATAAGTCTTCCTCCAATACTGATGGATGGTTCTTCTTCATATAGCCCAGCTTCTAGAATTATCTGCTCAGTTTACAGATTGAATAAGAATGGTGAAAGGATACAACCCTGACACACACATTTCCTGATTTTAAACCATGTACTATTCCCTTGTTCTTTTTGAACAACTGCCTCTTGGTCTAAGTACAGGTTCCTCATGAGTGCAGTTAGGTGTTCTGGAATTGCTGTTTTTTGCAACGTTATCCATAATTTCTTGTGATCCACATAGTCAAATGCCTTTGCATAGTTAACAAAACACAGGTTAACATCTTTCTGGTATTTCTGAAAGCAGAGATCCATTTGACATCAGCAATGATATCCCTTGTTCCAAGTCCTCTTCTAAGTCCAGCTTGAATTTTTGGCAGTTCCCTGTTGATGTAGTGCTGCAAGCATTTTTGAATCATCTTCAGCAAAATTTTACTTGCATGTGGTATTAATGATTTTTTTTGGTAATTTTTGCATTCTGTTGAATCACCTTTTTTGGGGGATAGGCACAAATGTGGATCTCTTCCAATTGGTTGGCCAGGTAGCTGTCTTCCAAATTTCTTTGTATAGATGAGGAAGCGCTTCCAGCGTTTGTTGAAATATGTTAATTGGTATTCCGACAATTTCTGGAGCCTTGTTTTTCACTAATGCTTTCAGTGTATCTTGGACTTCTTTCTTCGATACCATCAGTTCTTGATCATATGCTACCTCCTGAAATGGTTGAAGGTCAACCACATCTTTTTGGTACAGTGACTCTGCGTATTCCTTCGGTTTCTAGGTAGGCCCATCCTATTGGGCCTGCAGATTACTCACTCTGTGGGAAGAGTGTGGGGAGAAGAACACGTGTCCAAAGCTTGAAGTCCAGGAATGAACTCTTTTTTCACTGGTCTAAAGGCAGAACATCAGTGTCCACAAATACCCATCAGTATCCTGGTAGGTCATGTTTGTTGATCATAATGAAATTAAAATTGAAGTCGGTAAAAATACACAGTTTCACACCTTCCCCTATGTTTACATACCAGAAGGCAAAAGTCTACATAATTTTTGGGTAAAAGAATAAACTTATGATAACCACACAATATTTAATACTGAAAATCAATAAAACACTATATATCAAAACTTGTGAGATAGACCAAAAGCCATTTATAATCTTAAAAAAAAAAATTTATAATCTTAGGTACTTATATTAGAAAAGATACATTGAAAACAATCTAAACGTTAAATTCCAAGTTAAAACAACAAAAATTAAAACAGTCATGTATGAAGTAGAGGAAATTGAAATAGTTTCACTAGGTTAGATTATTGATATTGCTAGCCCTCAGATAATTTAGGAAATGGTTGTAGCACAGAACATATAAACAGATCTGGGGTTTTTGCCATCCCTTCTCAGTTTTCTTTATCACCGAGGGGGAAAAAAATCACACTTTGTGGTTCATATTACATGTGGAAAAATAAAAAAGAGCACAGAAAGACCAAAATTGCTTAAAGTCACGAATGTAATATCAGGAACTAGTAACGTTGTTATTATTGATAACAGTGAAATTACTTACGTTTTTAAAAATTGGGCTTAGTATTGATAATATCAATATTTTAGGATCAGATTCTAATAGCAATATAATTAATAATATATGAAACAACATAAACAATAAATGTACTGAAAAAAGCCAAACATTATGAGAGGAAGCACAGAACACAGCCTGCAATGAAGTTTGTTTAATATTGCAAAGTCTATGACAGTGTTTACATTAAAAAAAAAAAAAAATTGCCATTGAGTCAATTCCAACATAGCGACCCTATAGGAAGAGCAGAACTGCCTATAAAAAAAAAAAAAAAAATTTTTTTTTTTTTTTAGGGTATGTAAAATAATCGGAATAATTATTACAGTATTTGACTTTGGTAATTATAAGGCACATAAGAAAGGCCTCATGAAAATTATTCCATCTCTTTTACTTATTATCTACTTACTTTTTAGCTTATCATGCCCATCATTCTTTTAAGTAATAAAACTGACTTAAAATGCTACAATTTGAACTTTTTCTTCTAATTGAACTGTACTTTTTCATACACACCCAGTTATATATGAATGAGCCTTTACTATGTAATAAATAACTCTTAGATCTGTATATAATAAAACATTACATCATTTATCTGGAAGATAGCTGAAATTTGTTTTTAATTATTTGGCAATTTCCTACATGTTATATTGAACTAAAGATCATGGGATTTGGATTCAGAAGACTTGCATCCTAGTTCAACCTACTGACTAGCTCTGTGATCCCAAGAAAGCAAGCAAAAAACAAAACGAAAAATGGTGAACCATTGTTTGTCCATGAAACAGAGTATGTACCTCACAGGGATTTAGTGAGGATTAGATTAGTTAGCGTACATGAAGTAACTTCTGAGCTGTCGAATAGTTTGTTAATATCATCACCGTTATGAAGATGTTTGATAGACTTAAGTGGTTTTCATAGGCACATTTACCAAGTAAAGACATAGCATTTTGATGTCACAAGTTTTAAAAACCACAAGGATTTGTAAATCCCTAAATAGAAAATTAAGCAGCCTAACTTGGATCTTTCCCCATAACTTTATTCTATGATTCCCAAGGTGCTTTGGGGAAAATTCTGGAAACAGATCCATAAACTTCCCAGGAGACTTACTACAAATATGAAACAAAACCAGGCTTGTGTCAGAGCAGGTGATCAGAAAATTAAAGGTGCTTAGGCTAGAAAACTCTGCAATTCCAGATGGTCCCCATCTCAGGAGTGTTGTGCATGGGGTGATAAGTGACTCAAGGAAACCTGTGGCTGACATGTGCGAGTCATCTCCCAAAACAAAAGTCACACAGGTGCTGGTCCTGGATTGGGAGCCACACCTGTCTTTATAATAATGCTTGCACGCCTATGCTGTCTTTCATCAGGCTTCTTGACAGGTTTTGCAGACACACCACTGTAGGTTTTAGGGGGCTGGTAAACCCATTTGGAGGCAGAAATCTTAGAATCTTGTGGTGAAGAAAATGAGGGTTACCCAGTGGGCTGGAATGGAACAAAGAAATTCTAATAGTAACCCTTAAGTGAATACAGCAATCTCTGCATAAATTTTGCTCAGAAATTAAGCGTTTAACAAGCATCTGCTATGTACATGATAGTGTGTGAGATGCTAAGAATGTACTACCTTCTAAGGGTGGCACAAACAGTTAAGCACTTGACTGCTAACCAAAAGCTTGGAGGTACAAGTCCTCCCAGAGCTGTCTTGCAAAAAAGGCCTGGTGATCCTTCTAAAAAATCAGCAATGGAAAACCTTGTGCAGTACAGTTCTACTCTGATTCACATGGAGTCATCATGAGTCGGAATCAACCGGACAGCAACTATTTTCTTTTTCTTTTTTAGACATATACACCAATGAGTACAAAGTAGTCCTTGCACAAGCAATTAATATTTAAGCAGTTGAAATGGATCGATTCATAACTTACAGATAGCACAAACATTTTAAGAGTTATGGTAGCATAATAGTTGTCATGGATTGAATTGTGTCCCCCGCAAATATGTGTCAGTTTGGTTAGGCCCTGATTCTCAGTATTGTGTGGTTTTCTTCCATTTTTTGATTTTCCTCTATAATTGTAATATATAATCATGATCTCTATAAATGAATCTCTGCTTGGCTAAAGAGGATTAGGGTGGGATGTAACACCCTTGCTCGAGTCACATCCTTGACCCAATGTAAAGGGAGTTTCCCTGGGGTGTGGCCTGCACCACCTTTTGTCTTACAAGAGATGAAAGGAAAGGAGAACAAGCAGAGAGTTGGGGACCTCATACTACCAAGAAAGCAGTGCCAGGAGCAGAGCGTGTCCTTTGGACCCAGGTTCCTGCATGGAGAAGCTCCTGTTCCAGGGGAAGATTGATGACAAGGACCTTCCTCCAGAGCAGACAGAAAGAGAAAGCCTTCCCCTGGAGCCGATGCCCTGAATTTGACTTCTAGCCTACTAGACTGTGAGAAAATAAATTTCTCTTTGTTAAAGCCATCCATTTGCGGTATTTCTGTTATAGCAGCACTAGATGACTAAGACAATAGTGATATAAATAAACGTTAGGTGAGCATAGAAGACAAAGTGATTCTGGTGGGGTAATTGTGGCAGGCTTCAAAGAGTAAAGGGCAATAGAATAGTTCATTGGATTTTGACAGAAGGGTAAGGAGGAGAGAGCAGTTCAGACAGATGGAGTAGGATAACTAAGTGTTGATGTGTGTGAAAATGTATGACACATGTAGGGATTAGCAAGTAGTTGCCACTGGCTAGATTATAGAGCATATGTGTAGGGCTCTGTGGATAAGTGTGAAGAGTAAGAGACAAGAAGGACTGTGGGAGGTAAGGTTGGAAGGGTAGGCTGGGGACAGATTGTGAAGAACTTGAAAACTATAAAAAAGAGTTTGTTTTCTAGTGTATAGAAAATGGGATAGTGATGGCGGCCCTGGGAGGAATTTCAACATGATGGTTTTGATGGCAGTAGACTAAGAGGGAAGGGACAAAAACAGAGAGGGTAGTTGACTGGCTGTTGTAGTGAATCAGCTGAGAGATGGCACTAGCAAGGGGAAGATATTTCAGACATAAGATACATCCTATCACTGATTACATTCTGAGGGTTACTGAAGAGGAATGTTGAAGATGACTCCCAGACCTTTAGCTACAACGGAATTGGTGGTGATTCCGCTAACTATGGCAAAAATGGACAAGCAGGCTTGTGATGAGAAACCAAAAATCCATTGCTATCAAGTCCATTCCAACTCATAACGACCCTATAGGGCAGAGTAGGACTGCCCCATAGGGCTTCCAAGGAGCAGCTGGTAGATTTGAACTGCCAACCCTTTGGCTAGCAGCTGAGCTCTTAACCACTGTGCCACCAGGACTCCTTCTGATGAGAAGGAAGGTATTGGTTTAGCTTTTGATACTTTAAGTTGGATGTGAAAATGAGGCACTCTTAAAAAGAAGACTAGAATGAAGTCAGAAATTAATCTGGCCTTAGAAAGACAAGGCCCAGGTTTTTCCCTAAGATAGAGTACAGGTAAAGGATCACATGTTATATGTTAAATGTTTAGAAATTATAAATCAAGTCACAAACTGTTAGATAAAATATATTCTAACCTCCTAACATAACAGATATACCTTCATATCAACCTGGAAGGCCAGGTTTGATTTAGAGTTCTGTACTAAAATGTGGGGCCAGTAGCCTGGAAAGAGCCTTTCCTCCCCCTTTGCCTCACCCCTGGTCCCATTCATGTTCTGCACAGGCATCAGGAACTCTCCTGGAAGCCCCAGACTGCAGTTGCAACACTTGCCCATGGTACCTGTCTTGTCTGCATTCCGTTCTCTAGCACCTAGCACCTAGGGTCTCACTGCACATCAGGGGTAGAATCTACAAGTCGAATAGAAATCACTCAACCCTGGAAGCATGCTTAGGGTGGTTTGCGCTAGGAATCCTGAGGTCCTGAGAACTCAAGCATGGTTTAGAAGAAGAGTGTAGGCTCTAGGTGGACTCGTCCTGGTGGACCTGCAGATTACTTGCCCTGTGGGGAGAGTGTGGGGAAAGAGCAGACGTCTAAAGCTTGAAGTTCAGGAAAGAATTCCTTTTACACTGGTCTGAAGTCAGTAATGAGAAGACACAGCTAGAAAAGTAGATTTAGGAGTCAAACACATTCATGGGAGTGAATTAAATAAAGTCTATATAGAGGGAAAAATGAGAGAGAGATCAAGAAAGCCTACAGTTGAGAGGTAGACAGTATAGGACCAAAAGGTGGAGTTGGGAGGGGAGGAAACAAAGGCAACAAGTACAATGTCACTTTCAAAAAGTTTATCAGAAGAAGGAGGTGGAGGAAGAGCTTAGAAAGAATGAAAACTCAAGGACTTTTTTTTTTTAAATAAGAGTAGAGATCATTTTTCTTGTTAAAGTATCTAGTGAAAGATCTCCAAAATGAGATTCAAGGGTTAAAAACTGAGTACCATTTAGAATGAGGAGTTTAAGTACGTGATTAAGCCCAGATTTTAAATACAACAAAGGTAAAAATACAAGTGAGGTCAGGAATATTAATTACTCTCTTATGGGAAAAATTTAGCCCTGTTTAGTGAATACGGTTTGGATACGGAAGAGAGAAGGTTCTACATAGGATGAAATTTGTGGTGTTCCAGTCCATTTTCAATTTTCTAAGTGCTGCTTGTCTAATTTTAAATGTCAGTCAACAATGTCTATTTTCTGTCTGGGAAGAAAAGTTGGACCAAGCGTGCTCTCTGAAGCCCGTTGGTCAGTGTGTTGTACTGTGGTGGCTTGCGTGTTGCTGTGATGCTGGAAGCTGTGCCACCAGTATTTCAAATACTAGCAGGGTCACCCATGGTAGACAAGTTTCAGTGGAGCTTCCAGACTAAGACAGACTAGGAAGAAGGACCTGGTGATCTGCTTCCAAAATTAGCCAATGAAAACCCTATAAATCGCAGTAGGATATTGTCTCATATCGTGCTGGATGATGAGCCCCCTAGGTTGGAAAGCATTCAAAATACGTAGTGGCTGCAACAATGGACTCAAGCAAACCAATGATCCTGAAGATGGCACAGGACCAGGCAGCGTTTCATTCTGTTGTACACGGGGTTGCTATGAGTCGAAGCTGACTGCTGACTCAAAAAAAAAAAGGCAACTGAAAACAACAAGATACACCTGAAGAGTGTTGGAAAGACAAGGCACATACATTTAAACAAAAAAAATTGCAAAAACCACCACAGAATCATCAATAGGAAATTGTGGTCAGGCGGTAAGAAGTTCAAGGATAAGTAGGAAAATCAGTGTAGCTGGGCCGGGAGTCCAAAGATCCCAGAATTTCAACCTGGTTTTGTCCTTGACTGTTTCTTCATTTCTCATGTTGGACTTTGCCCCATCCCCATAAAGCTTTTGATTTCTTCTTTTGGAAGAATTTTCTAATTTTGGAAGGGTGAAATAATGAAAATCATGTAAGCAATGATGGATTAAAGAGGGTCAGCAGCCCCTGGGCTCTGCTGCCCCCTTATACTTCCCTTCCCATTTCTGATCCCCTTTCAAAAGTTTTCTAAGGGTCTCTGTTTTGCACAGTTGGAAAATATTTGAACTAGTAATCTCAATGATCCATTCCAAGTGTAAAATCCTATGACTTTACTAAGTCAGGTACAACTCTGTAGATGAGATGTAGCTTGAATGGGGCTTCAAGGCTGGGCCATACATGTGGATTAATGGATAGGAAGAGCAAAGATATTTAAAACAGGCAGAGGAGCATAATAAAAGAAATAGTGAAAGGAATAATGCTGAATTCCTTGGCAGAGAAGATGTGGAATAATAAAGAGACTTTTCTAACTAGACTCTAGGGATTGTAAGGTAGAGCAGAGGGAAATAAAATTTAAGTACAGGGCGCTTGCTTTGCCTAGGAAAGAAGTGTAATTCTTGGAGACTGCACATAACTTAAAACACATAATTCAGAACAAATTTCCCCAAAGGGGGAAGGCATTTTTGGAACTTTCAAATTTACAATTATTTTAGTATGTGTTTCCTTTGAAGTTGTCTTTGACATTTTCTTTATTATTTTGCTGAGGGTTCTTTTCTAAATGAATCTTGGTGGTGGTTTGCTCTCCTTCATAATGTTTATCATGTCTTCGGTTCCCAAGTTCCTGATTTTGAGTTTGCTTGTCAGCACTAGCCTGAGCAGCACCATTTAATGAACTTGGATAAAATTGTGAAAAGATATAAAATCATAAGATTTGAAATGATGATAACAGTGCCTGCTGGAATCATAAAAGCAAAGGTCGCTTTCGGTAACGCTGAGGCACGTAGCCGAGGGTGGCTCTCCTGACACTGACAAAGACGGGCTGCTGTTCTCTTCGGCAGTGATGCCGGTGACGGCAGTGTCGAAACACAGCTCGCAATTAACTCTTTTTCAAATTATGTGATTCTGCAAGAATAAAATAAATCGGATTTCTCATCATTTCAAATTTGGTGCAAATATTTGATGCGAGATTTTTTTTTTTTTTTATAATTTAGAATCCCTTTTGTATGGATCCTGGAACCGTTCTGAGGACACGTGTGTACGCGACTTGTCTTCGTGACTGCTGATGCGCTCAGCAGCGGGCCCTCCGAGAAGGAGGCACTGAAGTCAGCAGTTGCTAAGTGGAGCTGAACGGCCCGCCGATTGCTCACACCGGGGGTGACAAGGACGAGAGCGGAAACGTCGGTGTAGGGGCTCGGGCCGCTGAGGACAATACAGACTTGATGGCTGGATTAACCACGCCAGTCTTATTAGTCGCCGTGCAGTCAGCTTCTGCCCATGCAGCCCACGAACAAGAGAACGAAATGCTGCCCTGTCCCGTGCCGTCTTCACGATCATCAGCATGCTCGAGTCCGTTATTGAGCCCACTGTGTATTTTGGGTGCCTTACGACATAGGGGCCTCATCTTCCAGCACTGTATCTGACAGTATTCTATTGTGATCCATAGGGTTTTCACTGGCTAATTTTTGGAAGAAGATCACCAGGCCTTTCTTCCTAGTCTGTCTTAGTCTGGCAGCTCCAGAGAAATCTGTTCACTATGGATGAGCTATTTGAAATACCAGTGGCATAGCTTCCAGCATCATAGCAACATACAAGTCATTGACAAGTGGGTGGTGGACACCAGTTTTACCCATGGCCATCCCCTGGTGGCATAGTGGTGGAGTGCTACGGCTGCCAACCAAAAGCTCAGCAGTTCAAATCTGCCAGGCACTCCTTGGAAACTCTATGGGGCAGTTCTGCTCTGTCCTGTAGGGTCGCTGTGAGTCGGAATCGACTCAAGGGCAGTGGGTTTGATCCCCTGTAAAGCTATAAAGGATTAATTAAACACACAGCTTTTAACCACACCAGTCTCTCTTACCCACTTACCCTGAGCAGGATTCAGGGAAGAAGTGTGTCTTGGGCAGGCTTGGTGCTCGGTTTGGCTGGAATGACATGTGAGGGAAAACATATGGAGTTGTGGGTGAGTGGAGCCAAGAAGAAAGGCAAAGCAGAGTCCAGAGCAGAGCAGGCGCTGGAAGCAAGTTAAAGACCAAAGCTTGAAGTGATACAGCTCTGATTAGGCAATGCCAAAAAACTAGGTGAAGAACGGAAAAGTCAAGTCAATCATCACAGTGACTCAAAAATGTCCAGATGTTTGTTGTCATCAGCACCGTCTCTAGCGGGTATTTGGGGTTAAGGCAAGTGTAAGTCTCCTGCATTCCATCCCGATGTTTTTTATTCAGGCGAAATCATACGAATATGGAGGTTTATATGGAATTGAGTCATAACAGAGCCCTGCACATTCAGCGGATAAGGAGCTTGTGTCAAGGTAGGGAGTAGTTATACCTCCTTACCTTGGTGGCCCTAAGAGCAGTATCGAGGGCTCCCACTTGTTAGATGCTAGCTATCCAATCAGATGTTGTATATTAGAAATGACCACATCACTGAACTTTCAAAAATACATTTCATCCAATTCTGTTAAGCCTACTGTTTAAGAGACAGATGGGCTCTTTTAAGTACATGGAGTCCTGGTGGTGCAGCGGTTAAGCATTTGGCCGCTAACCAAAAAGTCAGCAGTTCAAATCCACCAGGTGCACCTTGGAAACCCTGTGGGGCACTTCTACTCTGTCCTTTGTGGTCACTATGAGTCTAAATCGACTCAACAGCAGTGAATTTGTTTTTGTTGTGTTATCAAGTACATAATGGCAGCAGAAACATAGGAAGATAGCTATAAAGAAGTGGGATGATCTGAAAGAATTCAACATGGGCCTATGCAATGTGTTATTTAAAAATAAAGCTTAAGGCCAAAGTTAGGCCAAAAAGACTGTGTCATCAGAAACGGGGTGTGTTTAGACAGGAGCTGAGAACCACTTTAACGTCTTCCTGAGGCTACAGGCTGTGACTTATGTAGCCCTTTCCGTGTGCCATAAAGGAGCCTGTGTGGCACAAATGGTTAAGCATTGTGCTGTTACCCAGAAGGTTGGCAGTTTGAATCCACCAGGCACTCCTTGGGAACTCTATGGGGCAGTTCTACTCTGTCCTATAGGGTCACTATGAGTAGGAATCAACTTTACAGCAATGGATTTTTTTTTTTTTTTTGGTTTTATTATTGAAAAAGAAAAAAAAAAGAATTGTCTCCATTCAGAAATTGTTTTATTATTTCATTTTTTTGTTTTTAGTGATGACTTTGTTGTTGTTGTTTCCGATTCATAGCGACACTATGCACAACAGAATGAAAAACTGTACCATCTTGTGCTATCCTTACAATCATTGCTATGTTTGAGCCCATTGTTGCAGCCACTGTGTCATTCCATCTCGTCAAGGGTCTTTCTCTTTTCACTGACTCTCAACCTTACCAAGCATGATATCCTTCTCCAGGGACTGGTCTGTCCTGATAACATGTACAAAGTACACAAGATGAAATCTCACCATCATCCCTCCTAAGGAGCGTTCTGGCCGTACTTCTTCCAAGACACATTTGTTTATCCTCCTGGCAGTCCGTGGTATGGTCAGTATTCTTTACCAACACCATAATTCAAAGGCATCAATTCTTCTTCATGTTCCTTACTCAGTGACCACCTTTAGCATGCATATGAGGCAATTGAAAACACCATGGCTTGGCTCAGGTGCACCCTAGTCCTTAAAGTGACATATTTGCTTTTTAATACTTTAAAGAGGTCCTTTGCAGCAAATTTGCTTAACGTAATATGTCATTTGTTTTTTTCACTGTTGCTTCCATGAGCATTGACTATGGATCCAATAAAATGAAATCCTTGACAACTTCGATCTTTTCTCCGTTTGTTATGGTGTTACTTATGGATCCAGTTGTGAGGATTTTTGTTTCCTTTATGTTTTTTTTTTTTTTTTTTTATGTTACTGAGGGCTGTAGTCTTTGATCTTCATCAGTAAGTGCTTCAAGTCCTCTTCACTTTCAGCAAGCAAGATTGTGTCATCTGCATATCTCAGGTTGTGGTGAGTCTTCCTCCAATCCTGATGCTGCATTCTTCTACATATAGTCCAGCTTCTTGGATTATTTATTCAACACACATATTGAATAAGTAAAGGATACAACCCTGATGTACACATTTCCTGATTTTAAACCAAGCAGTATCCCCTTGTTCTGCTTGAACAACTGCTTCTTGGTCTGTGTACAGGTTCCTCATGAACCCAATTAAGTGTCCTGGAATTCCCATTCTTCACAATGTTATCTGTAATTTGTTATGATCCACATAGTCGAATGCCTTTGCATAGTCAATAAAACGTAGGTTAAAAAAAAAAATTTTTTTTCTTTTTAAGCATCTGTCTTAGGGTGGGTTCTCTAGAGAAGCAAAACCAGTATAGCATATAAATATATATAGAGAGATTTATATCAAGGAAACCACTGATGCGGTTGTAGAGGCTGGAACGTCCCAAGCCCATGGATCAGGATAGAGGCTTCTCTCGATTCTTGTAGCTGCAGGGGCTGGTGAACTCAACATCGGCAGGTTGGAGAGCAAGGCCCTTGCTCACAGACTGTGAAGATCGATGAATCCCAAGCTTGGCATGCAGGACCACAAGGCTTCTCCTGATTCTCATAGCTGCAGGGGCTGGCAAACCCAAGATCGGCAGGTAGGAGGGCAGGGCTCCTGCTCACAGGCTGTGAAGATCGATGAATCCCAAGATCGGCAGATAAGCTGATAGCTCAAGCCCCAAGAACCGGAGGTCAGATGAACAGGAGGCAGCTGCAGGATCCAGAGCAAGCAAAAAGCCAGAATGTCAGCTTTTGTTTGGATGCAAGTCACACCTCCAAGGATGCTGATTGATTGGCTACTCACAGCAGATTCCATTATGAGAGTGATCACACATAAAAAAAAAAAAAAAAAAAATACACACTGAGAATCATAGCCCAGCCGAGTTGACACACAATCTTAACCATCACAGCACCTTTCTGGTGTTCTCTACTTTCAGACAAGATCCATCTGACGGAAGCAATGATATCTCTCATTCAATTTTCTCCTCTGAACTCAGCTTGAATTTCTGCCAGTTACCTGTCAATGTACTGATGCAACTGTTTCTGAATTATCTGCAGCGTAATTTTCCTGCCTGTGATATCAGTGATACCTTTTGATAGTTTTCACATTTCACTGGATCACCTTTCATTGGAATAGGCACTTACATGGATCAATATGGAGCGTGTATGGAGCATATAATAACAGGACTCTACTGATTTCATAAGATCAATGAAGATAACCATGGTGAAAAATGAAGGTTACATAGTATTGACAGAGCCAAAGGATGAAGAAGGTCTCACTGAGTTCCCTTTTTTTATAATGTCCCATAGCCAAGTGTACTTATTCAGTATGAACAAATTATGAGCCAATTGAAAAATAAAAAAAAAAAAGAAACTTTGGCACTTGGTGAAATTCACGGGGAAGACAAAGCAATTTTCCTTTTGTGGTTGGCGCCAGTGGCCCAGCTCAGTATTGGAGAGCATTTCCTTTTAGATTGTTGGCCATGGAGCTTGACAGCCCCTGGGAGGGGAGCTTTGTCATCTCTCTGTCCTATACTGGGCCTACCACTCTTTTGACTCTCTCTAAATCTGTGAATAATGTCTGCCTATTGTTTTTGGTTGTACAGCTGAGAGAAATTTGTTATTTTCTCAATCGTAATATATCGTAACTTTCATGCCCTACCTACAGCACGTGGTGTGGTGCCCATGGGGAGCTCGAGTAAAGTGCACTTGTGCTTATTAAACTGTCTAGAAGAACGTACATGGGGGTTAGAGACACCCCTTTTCTCTCCTCTCAGATCAGCAGAGAGACCAAGAGTTTCCCAGTTACTGATTAAACTTAATATTTCAGTCGTTGCCAAGGCACAATCATTCCTTCTCTTGTTTTTTTTTTTTTTTTTCCTTTTAGCATTACAGTACTTCATTATTGCCATAGGGGGAACTGTTGGCTTAATTTTGCTTTGGAGACACTGCTGTTGAAATTATTAAACTAATGATTTATGCCCCCTGTGATACAGCAATCTCTTGTGCGTAAAATGGTTACTATGTTTTGTTTACTGTTTATAACTACCAGGAGTTGTGCCACGAAAAACCCCTGCCAGCTTGGTTTATTTATCCCCGTGGATCTTTAGAAACCACTGATTAATATAGAAAAAATTTGAATGGTTTGTATTAAAAAAAGAAAAAATCCTATAAGCTCTGAATTACACCACTGTGCTCTGCTGCACCGAGGAAAAGTTCAGTGAGAATGAACAATGGAGGTCAAACCCTATTGAGTCTTGTATTTGCTTCTGCTTTTATCAAAGTGGAAAGTATGAGTGCTTTTCAGGAATACAGTGTTGTGACTCCATCAGTTTTGGGCTATGAGATCACCAGCATTTCCCCTTGGGTGCCGCACATTTTACCATATTAAGGAACCAATTTGCTTAGAGAAATGTTGCACATGTTTAAAGGCTGTTAAGTTTGATGGCTGGCAGAACTCTCCCATTTAGCCCTGAGGCCGGGCCTTGGTGAAAGAAGGCTTTACAACCAGCCTGCGTTTTTTTTTTTAAATTCTGAACTGCTTTTTGTAACCAAAGACTTGTACAGGACAATTGAACCATGGGGCTGAAAGGGAGATGTTTTGTGAATGTATTTGTTTAAAAAGGCAAAGTGGTTCTTACACAATGTTTAAATCTTGACATTGTTCGCACCCAAAGAGATGTAAAGACAACATCATTGTTGTCTGGGGCGGCATCAGCTCAGTTCTGTGTCTTCAATCTTAGGCATCACTTGCTTGTACAGGCAGTTCCTGGGTTACAAACTCCAACTTACGGACAACTTGTACTCAAGAACGAACTGCCATAATGAGTTAAATACAGTAGTTCATTATAACAAATGCATGAGCTACTTTGTGATGCCCAGTAATGAAAACATTGCACAGTTTGGAAGTGTTTCTTAAGTGTTTTATATGCATAGAAAGGTGTATATACTGTATATAAAACAAACGTTTGATTAACTGATGCTAAATAAGAACCGTATGTACCTCTTCCGACTTTACCTACAAATTCGACTTAAAGACAGAGGAACAAATGGATCTTGTACATAACCTGGGTTCTGCCTGTACTTCAATGACACCTTCCTTACTGGTTCCATTCAAAATATTTCTCTGTCTTTTTCTCCTGGTCAGCTCCACATCCTTGCCCCTCCTTTCAATGGGCTGTGCTGATGGTTCACAGGGCTTCTTGCCTCTGAGTTCTGCTGTGATCCATTCAAACAATGAATGTCTTTCCCTAAGTAGACCTCAGGCATCCCACGGGCTGAACTAACCTAAGGTACAGGATAGCTCTGGCGTTATTGGTGTAACTGAGCTGGGTACAATTATAAAATAGTTCTTATTAAGGGGAATGTATAAGTGTGATGAGTGTGATAAGCAAGTCAGGTTGTAAGCGGGAAAGTGAGGAAAAGGCTCTAAGTATGGGAACAAGGTTATAATTATAAAAGCATCTGTGCGTCTGTGTACGGCTTTAGCCTCAGATATCAAACCTTTCCTTGATACAGTACAACTATATGAAAATGCAGTCAGACGTTTAAGAGGAAGATTTGGGTAGGTCATTAAAACACCAAACCTGGAGGTAAGGAGGGCTGTTTTATTTATCCTCATAACCCATTATTTTCTTCATGAAGATGCAAACTTTGTGCATAAAGAATCTTTAAATATTATAGCACATGGGAAAATGAAAAAAATAGTATCCAAATAGCAATTTTAATTGGAAATACCTAATTTCATAGACAAATGTTTTCAGGCAGTATGTGTTTTCATTAAGTCTTAAAATTACCCTCTTCTTGTTTAAAAAGGTAAAATAAAAAAAAAAAGAAATTCTGATGAATTTTATGTTTGAATTTTATTTTAACACAATGTTTAAGAAACTGATTCCTTTTTACCCATATTCCTATGTGGTCTTAAATGTCTTCTGATTTTTTAAAAAATTCAGAATGGGATTTAGTTACACATTCTTTTAAATCAAAGAAAATCTAAACACCAATATGGTATGTGATTTGAAATTTTATACTCTGTACAGAACAGGTTAAAAATAATGTTTAATAAACTTAAAAAAAATAGCAGATAAATATCTGTAATATGTAATGTTTTCTAACATGGAGAACCCAGGTTTATCAGACTTGCAAATTAGATTTCTCAAAATTAACAGAAAAAATTTTCAGGTATCCTCAGTACAAACAACTTGAAAAACAAATATTTCTTCAGAGAAACCACAGATCAGTGATTAAGTGTGTCAGCAGAAAACAATTTATATCATATTTTAAAAACTGTATGTAGGAATATATGATGATATATTTTCAGTCTAGAGAATAGTAATATCCAGCATCATCTTGGAATGTTACACTAGACATACTAATCCTTTTAGGTATGTGACTCTTTGTCCCCCAACAGATCCCCTAACAAGGACTCTAAGGTTATAGGAGCTGGAGATAGAATGTCCAATCAAAAGATGTCAGGAACACCTGAAGGTTTAACCTCAATGCCAGAGCACACGTATAAAACTTCCTTACTCGAGAGAGAGGTGAAGCAGAATTTTCTAACTTGGTTATCTTTGGAGTTTTAAATACCCAGAAGGTGGTGGGTTTATGGGTTTCCTTTGATATTTGCCATTTAATTAGCTTTTATTGAAGTATAGTATGTTGCTGTTAGGTGCTGTTGAGTCGCTTGCGACTCATAGCAAACGTATGTACAAGAGGATGAAATACTGCCGAGTTCTGCGCCATCCTCATCACTGTTGCTGTGCTTGAGCCTGTTGTTGTAACCACTCTGTCAGTCCACCTCCTTGAGGGTCATCCTCTTTTTTTGCTGACCCTCTTCTTTATCAAGCTTGATGTCCTTCTCCAGGGACTGGTCCTTCCTGATAACATGTCCAAAGTATATGAGACATAGTCTCACCATCCTTGCTTCTAAGGAGAATTCTAGTTGTGCTTCTTCCAAGACAGATTTGTTCCTTTTTTTGCAGTCCATGGTATATGAAATATTCTTCGCCAACACCACAATTCAAAGGCATCAATTCTTTGGTCTTCCTTATTCATCATCCAGCTTTTGCATGTATAAAAGGCGACTGGAAACACATACGGTATATATATATGATAAAAAATCATAGCTTTAAGAGTAAAATTTGATGAGTTTTGACAAATGAAGTTGTGTAAACACTACCGTCATTATGATGTAAATATTTCCATCGTCCCCAATTTTCCTCCATGCCTTTTGCAGTCAATACTGTCTTTAAATCCCCAGCCCCTGGCAGACACTGATCAGCTTCTGAAGCTATAATTTTGTCATTTCCTGAATTTCATATTAAGGGAACCATACAGTATGTCTTTTTGCTGGGCTTCTTTCACTTAGCATAATGTATTTGTGATTCATGTATCAATCATTCTAACTAATATCTGATTTAATAGATATAGCAAAATATGTTTATTCATTCACCATACAATGAATATGTGATTATTTCTAGTTTTAGGCTATAAATACAACACATCTGTCAGTTTGTTGTACTGTGGTGTCTTGCATATTGTTGTGATGCTGGAAGCTATGCCACCAGTAGTTCAGATACCAGCGGGGTTACCCGTGCTCGACACATTTCAGCAGAGCTTCTAGACAAAGACAAACTAGGAAGAAGGACCTGGAGATCTACCTCTGAAACAATTGGCCAATGGAAACCTTCTTAATAGCAGTGGAACATTGTCTGATATAGTGCAGGAAGATGAACCCCTCAAGTTGGAAGGCAGTCAAAATATGACTGGGGAAGAGCTGCCTCCTCAAAGTAGAGTCAACCTCAATGATGTGGATGGTGTCGCACTTTTGGGACCTTCATTTGCTGATGTGGCATGACTCAAAATGAGAAGAAACAGCTGCAAACATCCTCCAATAATTGGAATATTGAATGTACAAGGTATGAATCTTGGAAAATTGGAAGTTGTCAAAAATGAAGTGGAATGCATAAAGATCGATATCGTAGGCTTTAGTGAGCTGAAATGGACTGGTATTGGCCATTGTGAATCAGACAGTTATATGGTGTACTATGCCAGGAATGTCAAATTGAAGAATGGTGTCATATTCATTGTCAAAAAAAACATTTCAAGATCTATCTTGAAATACAGTGCTGTCAGTGATAGGATAACATCCATGGCCTTACAAGGAAGAACAGTGAATATGACTATTACTCAAATTTATGCACCAACCACTGACAAAGGTGAAGAAATTGAAGATTTTTACCAACTTCTGCAGTCTGAAATTGAACCAACATGCAATCAAGATGCATTGATAGTTATTGGTGATTGGAATGCAAAAGTTGGCAACAAAAAAGATCAGTAGTTGGAAAACATGACCTTGGTGATTATGATGGTTAAGGTTGTGTGTCAACTTGGTTGGGCCATAATTCTCAGTGGCTTGGCAGTTATGAAATAGTTTAGCAGTTGTGTAATGATGTAATCACTTCCGTGGTTAGACCTGATATAATGTAATTATCTCCATGATGAGATCTGCTATAAGCATCCCAATCAGTTGAAAGGGAGTTTCCACAGGAGTGTGGCCTGCATCCATATGGATTTTCTAGCAAAGCTCACTGGCTTTTGCTCTGCCCTGGATCATGCATTTGACTCATCATCATCTGACCTCTGGTTCTGGGGACTTGATCCAGCAGCCTGCCATCTTCCCTGCTGATCTTGGATTCATCAGCCTCCTCATCCTGTTAGCCAGCAGCTTGCCATCTGACCTGTTGATCTTGGGTTCATTGGTCCCTGCAGCTATCTAGGTCAGCAGAAACCTCCTGCCTGATACCTGACCCACGAACATGGGACTTTCCAGTCTCTGCAACAGCATGAGCCATTTCCTTGATATAAATCTCTTTCTCTTTCTCTCTCTCTATATATATACTCCCCCACACACCGTGTGTGTGTGTGTGTGTGTGTGTGTGTGTATACACTTCACTGGTTTTGCTTCTCTAGAGAAATCCAGCCTAAGTAAGACAGTGGCGGAGATCATAGTTGGTTGATTGACTGATTGTATAACTATCCAGTTGTTCCTGCAGGATTCATTGAAGACCATCCTTTTTGATTTGAATTACCTTGACACTGTTGTTGCAATTCAAAACCCAAAACCCGTTGCCACCGAATCGATTCCAACTCATTACAATTCAGTTGACCTTGTATGTGTGTGTCTGTTTCTGATCACACTATTTTAGTCCATGAATTTGCATGTCTATCTTTATATAGTAAGCAATATCTTGATTACCCTTACAGTAAATCTTCAAATCAGTAAATGTAAGTTATTATTTGTTCTTTTGTAAAATTGTTTAATCATTCGAGGTCCTTTGCATTTCCGTATAAATTTAGAATCATCTTGTCAATTTCAGCAAATAAACCTATTGATCAATTTGAGGAGACTCAGTTTGGGAAGGCATATTAACAAGACATCTGTGTCTCCCAAACTATAAAAGTAACACATATTTCTATTTATTAAGTTTCTTTAATTTATCTCAGCAATTATTTGTAGTTTTTAATGTAGAGGATCTGTACATACTAGGTTAAATTTATCCCCAAATTAGTATTTTATGCTATCTTAATGATACATTTTTTATTTAATTTTTAAAATACAAGTGATTTTTTTTTTTTTTTTGCTGTTACTCGTGCCCTGTGACTTTGTAAATTCACATGTTAGTTGTAGTAAGTTTTCTAGATTACTTAGGATTTTTTAGATGAACAATCAAGGCATCTGGCCATAAAGACATTTGTGTTTCCTTCTTTCCAGTCTATATGTTATTTATTCCTTTTTCATGCCTTTTGCTCTTGCTAGAACAAACCATCAGTGTAATGCTGAATAGAATAAGTGAGAACAGACATTCTTGCCTTGGTCTTAATCTTAGAAATCATTCAGCTTTTCTCTAATAATATGATGTCAGCTATAAGTTTTTTGTAGATGTTCTTTTGAGAATGAAAAAGTTTCTATCAGTTTTCAGTTTGTGAGAGTTTTTGTCATGTATGGCTATCAGTCTTTGAGGAAAGGCTTTCAGTTTTTCATCATTAAGTATGATGTTAGCTGTAGCAAAAATCTAGGTAAATGTTTTTTAGCTTGATGGAATTTCCTTCTATTTTTAGTTTCCTGAACCAACTGACATTGAGTCAATTCCAAGACAGATTATCCTTTTTATATATTCTTAATTTAATTTTCTGAAATTAAAAAAATACACTTGTGTTCATGAGGGATATTGTGCTATGGTTTTCTTTTTTGTAATATCTTTGTTATTTTTTGGTATCAGGGTACTGCTTGCCTCTTTCATCTAGTGAATTGGGTAATGTTACTTATCTTCTATTTTCTGGAAGAGTTTGTGAAGAATTAATAATTCCTACTTAAATATCTTTAAAAATTCACCAGTAGAACAATTTGGACTTGGGTTTTCATTTGTGGGAAGGTTTCTAACCATAAATTTAATTTTATTAAAAAGACTATATTCATAGTATTGCCTTATTACCATTTTAATTTCTGTAGGATCTGTAGCGATGCTTCCTTTTTTATTCCTGATATTCTTTCTTTTTGTGTTCAGTCTGACTAGTTCTTTATTAACTTTATTAATCCTTTTGATGAATCATCTTTTGGTTTCATTGATTTTCTCCTTGGCTTTTCTATTTTCTATTTCATTGATTTTCATTCTTATCTGTATTTTTTTTACCTTATTAATTGTTACTTTGGGTTAATTTGCTCTTTCCTTAAAGGTGAAAGTTTATATCACTGATTTGAGAACTTTTTTCTTTTATAATATAGGCACCTTATCCTATAAATATTCCTCTGAACTCTGCTTTTAGTTGTAGCACACAAATTTTGGTACGTTATTGTGCTGGTTATTAATGTATTGCTTCTCATTTCCACATCCACCCTTCTTTATCATGCTTTGAATAACTAAAGCTGGACCCTGTAATTATTTCACCTTGGCCAGCTAGCACAGTGTTAGGTTTTGTCCATAGTGAGTGTGAAAAAAAATACTGCAAGCCATTGCATAGCAGAGAAAAAGCTTTCTTTTCCTGGTTTGTATAATTTTTATTTTTCTCCTATAGCAACAAGTGAATAAGGGAGGCCCTACAGTACTTAATAATCAGCGAGTTTCTTCAGCATTCTAATGGTCTACTTCCAGTGAAATGGCTCCAGACTTTTCAGCACCAAATGAGGGGTGTTCCCTGTATGTAGCACAGCCCTCAGTGAACATCACCCCAGAGTACTTCTCCAACCAGACTTCTACTGGTCTGCTTCCAATAGATCAGCTCTAGCCCTGTGGGACTGCATAGCAGATTTCTTGACCACCACATAAGCTGTTCTCTGGACAGGTTTTTACTAGCTAGCATTCTTCAGCAAACTTTTTGGCTACCCTGCAGACAGTTTCGTGTACCACCTTCAGACTACCTACACCTTCTGGTCTTTCTTAGATACAAACTAGGCTTCTAGCGACCAGATCTGGCTGCATCCTCTGGCAAGTTCGTTTGCCGTGGGCAGGCTGCAGTTGCCGGTAGCAATCGCACTCCCTCCCGTGAGATCTGAAGCACAGATTTAGTTGGGTGGGGGGATGCTTCTTCCTTCTTCCATATCTGAAGCCGCTTCTTCATCTATTCTTCCTCAGCCGTGCAGATAGTAGTGGTTTCTTGCATTTTCTATTTCTGTATTCTGTGGTGTCCTCTTGTCCATCTTTTACTAGTTAATCACCTTCAACTAGTTAATTTTTCTTTATATTAAATTTTCTCTGTTCAGTTTATTGCTGTGGTTTCTGTTTACTGACTGAATTCTGATGCACTTTTACTTTTAATTCAGTTCCAAATATTTTCTCATTTTCCTTGTGATTTCTTTTTTAACCCATAGAGTATTAAAAAGTTATTGAATTCTAGCTTAATTCTGTTGTGGTCAAAGATCATACTTTGTATGATTTCAGTCTTCTTTAAGTTTATTGAAACTTATTTTATACCCCACAATATGGACTATTATATTGTTTATTCTATCAAAATAGTGGTATTTTACTGTCCTAAGGTGCTGTGTTCTAGAAATATCTGTTGCATCAAATTGTTTGATAATATTGTTCAAGTTTTCTTTGTTTACTGATTTTCTGTCTATTCTATCAATTACTGAAAGAACTGTGAAATTCTCTAGTTTTATTTTTTGCTTCATCTCTGTTGAAATTCAGTTGCTATGTACAGGCACATTTAGGATTGTTATGTCCTTTTCATAAAATGGCTCCTTTTTCATTATGAAATGTCCTCTTTATGTCTGTTCTTTTAGTTGGCATGTTTAGACAAATTACATTTTATGTAATAATTGATATGCTGAGGTTTAAATCTGCCATCCTGCTATTTGTTTTCAATTTATCACATGTGTTTTTTTTTTCTTTTTTCCTCTTTTGGAATAATTGAGTATCTTTTATGATTTAATCTTATGTCCTCTTTGTTTTATTTTTTAGTGGTTTATAATATAAATTTTTAAGTTATCATAGTCTGTCTTCAAATAATATTATAACCCTTCATGCATCATGTCAAAAACGTTCAACAGTTTACTTCGATTTCCTCTCTACTTTCCTATATGCTACTTTCATGCATTCTACTTTGACATATTTTAAAACCCACAATGCTTTACTGTTTTGCTTTAAACTCTTAATTATCTTTTAAACAGATAAAAAATGAGAAAAACATCTTTTGTCTTTACCCACACATTTCCCATCTGTCATCATTTTCTTTTGACCTGAATAAATTCTTTGACATTTCTTATAGCAAAGTTCTGCTGGTGGTAAACTCTCAACTTTTCATGTCTGAAAAATTCTTTATTTCACCTTATCTTTGGAAAGATACTTTTGTTGGGTATAGAATTCCAGCTTGGCATTTTTCTTCCCCATAGTTTTTTTCCAGACTTGCTTTGTTTGTGAGAGTCTGCTGCTAACTTGCTTCTTCTGTATGTAAGGTGTTTTATTTCCCTCAATACTTCTTACATTTTCTATTTATCACTGGTTTTCAGTAATTCGATCATGATGCATTTGTGTGTATATGAGTGTGTGTTATTAGATTTATTCTGCTTCTTACTCATTGAGCAGAATAAGCCTAATAAAAGTTGGGTTTATACATATTGAATTTCTTGGATCTATGGATTTCTAGTTATTGGGGAAAAAATTACTGTTATTTTTGGGTGTGGGATTCTGTTGTATTACTTTACATAGTGTAGGAATTTGTTCTGTTACAAAGTTAATTTACCTAGACTCACTTTGATCCTTTTTTTTCTCTGTTAATGTGAATTCAGAGCAGCCTTTAGTTTAGGTGTAATTTAGGAGTCCTGGTGGCATAGCGGTTAAGATTTTGTCTGCTAACCAAAAGATCGGCAGTTCAAGTCCACCAGCAGCTTCTTAGAAGCCTTATGGAACAGTTGTACTCTGTCTTATGGGGTCACTATGAGTCAGAATTGACTTGACAGCAATGGATTTTGTTTTTTGGTCTGGTGTTAATGAAGTCTTTCTAAGCAACTGGTGGGAACACAAATTCTTTCCAACCCTGTGAGAACTCTGGGAAGTGTTTGACTTACTGCTTTCCAGTTGTTCTGTCTCTGTGCTTGAAGAATTTACTCTTACACATGCTCAGATTGGTACTCTAGCTGCCTTAGCTTTCCCAAACCCTGATCTCTGTCTCTCTGACTCAGTGAGTTTGCCAGGCTATTTGAATTCCCCTCCAAGTGCTGCTACCTGGGAACTGCCTCCAGGGAGTAAACTGGGGCATACCTAGGGCTCATCTTTTTTGTTGACCCTTTCTCAAGGATCAGATTCCTGCACTGCACATTACCTAATATGTGAAAACCATGGCTTCATATTTGTTGTTTGATTTTCTCATTGTCAAAGATTAGAAATTAAATCTGACCCCTACTAGTCCATCATGGTTAGAAACAAAAGTCTTGTCTACCGTGACTTAACAAAACCGTAATGGCTTTTGCCTTTCAGCTCTTAGCCTAAAGGGCAGGTAGGTCCCCTCTCCCCTAGGAATAGTGGATAAACCCTGAAATAATGTTACTATCATTCTACTCCCTCTTTAACTCCCACTAGGAGAGTTGCCTAGTGCTGTGGGGCCCTGGTGGCACAGTGGTTGAAGTGCTTGGCTGCTGACTGAAAGGCCAATGGTCAGAATCCACCAGCTGTTCCACAGGAGAAAGGTGTGACAGTCTGCTTCTGTAAAGACTTACAGCCTTGGAAATGCTATGGGGCACTTCTACTCTGTCCTATAGGATCACTATGAGTTGTAATCGACTTTGTGACAGTGGGGTTTTTTGGTTTTCTATGTGGTCCTACTTCTGATGAAAGCAGAGAATCACAAAAATATTAGATTTAGAAGTCTAACTGGAAATTTTCTAGTTTGCTATCTCGTGTAACAGGTATTAAAACAAAGGGCTAGAAAGATTTGAAAGTTCTCAAAATTTGCAAAGAAATTCAGCTGCATGGAAATATAACAATTTTCTATACCAAAACTTAATTTACTCAGAAGCCTTCACTTTTTCCTTCAGAGGAAATAGCACTTTTTTAAAATTAAAATATCTTTTTAAATGTAGTTTAGATATTTCTGGTGTATAATATGGCCTCTTCCAGGTAGCTCAAAGACTTTTGAGTTAATACTTAATCCTGAAAGATTCCCTTTCTATCCATCTCCTCTTTCCTTTTTCATTTTGCATCTAGGGCTGGCAGTAAGCTTTCATACATTATGGCTTTGGGGAGGGCTTGATGATGGGTTATATTCCAGTTTTCACTGTCCTGTTGTGGAGTCTTGTCTTCCTTCGTAAAACAAGCTGAGCTGAGTTTTTGGGTGTTGTGTGATGTCATCTACTTAGAGCTGTTGTGGGTCCTTTTGGAGCATTCCAAAAATTGCAGCTATCCCTGGTTCCTTCAGTGGCCTCTGGCCTTGAAGTCAGTGGTCTCTGTGCATTTGTCGTCCTGACCCTATAGACCTGGCCCTACTTCTGTGTCCTCTCCTACCTAGCATTTGCCCATTGGGTTTTACATGGGAACTTCTGAATTTCCTCCATACCAAGAACAAGTATTGAGGACTTTGGTTGGTGGAGGGAGAAATGCAAACCCGAACAAGAATAGTGTGGTGCATTCAGCAGGGCATCAAGAATAATTTGGGGAATAAAAATGTGGCTTAACATTTCCAGATATCATCCTCCTACGGATTAAATGAGTTGGCCAAGGCCTCAAACTAATAAGTGGCAATTTGCAGTTCCTCCACCCACTGAAGTTGGAAGGATGAACCTTGCTATCCGCTAGCATCCCTCCATCAGCTGCCTTATGATTGTTCAGAAAGTAGTGGCGTCCAAATGCCAGTTCTGGCTTGGCCATCTAAGATTTGCAGGGGATTAAAAATTGATTCCAATGGTTCAACTTGGACCACAATTATTCAGGAGTTTGGGGTGAATATTAGGAAACCATCAATTTTAAAGGTGATTCTGATCAATGACTAGGTTTGGGAAATTTAACTATAGGGCAGCATGAAGGTGAATTTGTCCTCAAGCAAAAGGAAAAAATGATGATGTAAAGGAGCTGAACAGAAGATTTCAAAGGGCGGCTGGAGAAGACAAAGTAAAGCATTACAATGACATGTGCAAAGACCTGGAGATAGAAAACCAAAAGGAAAGAACACGCTTTGCATTTCTCAAGCCAAAAGAACTGAAGAAGAATTGAAGCCTTGAGTTGCAATACTAAAGGATTCTATGGGGAAAATATTAAATGACCCAGGAAGCATCAAAAGATGGGACAAATACACAGAGTTACTATACCAAAAAGAGCTGGTCAACATCCAAACATTTCAAGAGACAACATATGATCAGGAACTGACGGTACTGAAGGAAGAAGTCCAAGCTGCACTGAAGGCATTAGTGAAAAATAAGGCTCCGGGAATTGACGGAATACCAGTTGAAATAGTCAACAAATGGCTGCAGTGCTGGAAGTGCTCACTCGCCTATGCCAAGAAATTTGGAAGACAGCTACATGGCCAACCAAATGGAAGAGATCCATATTTATGCCTATTCCCAAGAAAGGTGATCCAACCAAATGCGGAAGTTATCGAACAATATCATTAATATCACATGCAAGCAAAATTTTGCTGAAAATCATTCAAAAGCAGCTGCAGCAGTATATAGACAGGGAACTGCCAGAAATTTAATCCAGATTTAGAAGAGGATGTGGAACCAGGGATAGCATTGCTGATATCAGATGAATCCTGGCTGTAAGCAGAGAATACCAGAAGGATGTTTACCTGTGCTTTATTGACTATGCAAAGGCATTTGACCGTGTGGATCATAACAAACTATGGATAACATTGCGGAGAGTGGGTATTCCAGAACACTTAATTGTGCTCATGAGGAATCTGTACATGGGTCAAGGAGCAGCTGTTTGAACAGAACAAGGGGAAACTGCATGGTTTAAATTCAGAGAAGGTGTGCATCAGGGTTGTATCCTTTCACCATACTTAATCTGTATGCTGAGCAAATAATCCGAGAAGCTAGACTATATGAAGAAGAATGGGGCATCAAGATTGGAGGAAGGGTCATTAACAGCCTACAATATGCAGATGACACAACCTTGCTTGCTGAAAGTGAAGAAGACTTGAAGCACTTACTGATGAAAATCAAAGACCACAGCCTTCAGTATGGATTTCACCTCAACATAAAAAAAAAAAAAATCCTCACAACTGGACCAATAAGCAACATCATGATAAATGGAGAAAAGATTGAGGTTGTTAAGGACTTCATTGTATAGTCAACACCCATGGAAGCAGCAGTCAAGAAATCAAAAGATGCATCACATTGGGCAAATCTGCTGCAAAAGACCTCTTTAAAGTGTTGAAAAGCAAAGATGTCACCTTGAAGACTAAGGTGCACCTAACCCAAGCCATGGCATTTTCAGTCACCTCATCTGAATATGAAAGAAAACTGGACAATGAATAAGGAAGATCGAAGAAGAATTGTGGTGTTGGTGAAGAATATTCAATATACCGTGGACTGCCAAAAGAATGAAAAAGTCTATCTTGGAAGAGGTGCATCCAGAATGCTCCTTAGAAGGAAAGATGGTGAGACTATGTCTCACTTACTTTGGACATGCTATCAGGAGGGATCAGTCCCTGGAGAAGGACATCATGCTTGGTAAAATAGAGGGTCAGCGAAAAAAAGGAAGGCCCTCAATGAGATGGATTGACACAGTGGCTGAACAATGGGCTCAAGCATAGCAACAGTTGTGAGCATGGCACAGGACTGGGCAGTGTTTCATTCTGTTGTGCATAGGGTGACTATGCACAATTTGACAGCACTTAACAACAACAGCTTGAAAATAAAGTCAAGATGTAATTATTATGGACGCGCACACACACACAAAATTTTAAAAATTTAAAAAAATTGCTTAGGTAAATCTTTCCTAGTACATCTGAGATGCCCAGCCGTGGGACCTCTGTTCTGTTGGGTAGAACAGCTGAGTATGTGGTGGATACATTCAAGGAGAATGAGAAGATCCGAACACTCCCCGTAAGGTTCTTGTTCTTCCCGTTCTCGTTCCTTTTATATTTCCTTCCCTGCCTTCTCTTTCCTCCTAATACTATGGTACTTTTTCAATTCTTCTCCATAGATTAAGTTATTGTTCCTTTAAAACAAAACTCAAATGGGTGAAATTTTTTAAAACACATGGAAGTCATTCTTACTTACCCCTTCCATGGCTGAATTATTGTTTAAATATGTCCTGCTCAGAAACTGGGACGTGGACGTACACCACTGCCGCCAAGTTGATTCCGATGCATACAGGGGCATTCAGCTGAATGTTTGTGCTTTTATGCAGTGCCCCACGCATAGTCCCTACTGCTGTTTGATTGCTGAGAAACACAAGTCCTATGTCCCTTCTTTGCATCTTGAGGTTTTGGGACTGCTAACGTCTGATCTTGGGATGCTAGTGCTGTCTGAAGGGGACATTTATAAAAAAAATAATTTAACTGGGCGAGGCCTATTCTGTGGGCCATGAAAGTTTATGAGAGTATTAATACAGTATGTGCCTTTTTAAGAGCCCTGGTGGCACAGTGATGAAGGGCCCAGCTGATAAAGAAAAGGTCCGTGGTTGGAACCCACCAGCCTGCTCCATGGGAGAAAGATGTGGCAGTCTGCTTTGTAAAGGTTACAGCCTTGGAAACCCTGTGGGGCGGGTCTACCCCGTCCTATAGGGTTGCTATGAGTCGGAACTGATTCGATTGGCAACAGGTTTGGTTTTGGTTTAGCTATGTGCCTTTTTAAATGTTTAAATGAGGTGCTGGGGGTGACTGAAGAGCATGCTGGCAGTAAACAAAACTCTACCTACGTCTACCAAGCATGAGGTCTGCCCATCCAGTCCCAAAGTTGGTGCATTTTCACACTTTAACCTAGTTTTTAACATATAGTCAGCATTTAATAAATGCTGGTTGAGTAAACAAATATATCTTTTAATGCCAGGAGTTTTTTTCTATCCCTAGCCTATGCAGCCATCTCATTTATTCTGTCTAAATTCCTAAAGATGTTTACCGTTTTAGGGTCCTGCCTTTTGAATAGCCCCTGGCTTGGTACTTTGAAGCTTTTTGAGGTAACATGTGCCTGTCATGATTCTCTAAGTATTTTTTTTTTTCAAGTTTCTCACTTCCTCATTCTGTCCCCCACTTTTTTTGTTTCTTTCTTTTTATTGAAGAATGACATAGAAGGAAAAGCTCATGGCAGGAAGTGAACGTTTACTTGATTTGCTTTTTCTGTTGACTGTACACTCTCAGGAGGATGTGTGACGCGTTAAGGACCAGGTCGGCGTGCGCTTGAGGTTGGACTCGTTTCCAAGAGAGTTAAACAGCTCACCTGACCCTCTGGAACTTTACTTGCTGATGCTTCATCAGAAACTTTAAATAGAAACTGCTTGGCTTTCCATTTCCCTCAGGGGTGGGATTGAAGCAAAACAAGAAATGCTTCCCATGGTTGGGAGAGAACCTCATTTGAGGTACCTTATGAGAAGACCCCCCCTTTTTTTTTTAAATAACAGATGGCTTAAACAGCATGGCTTTCTTATAAAAACGTAATAATGCCATGGACGGCTGGGGATGCTTCTCACTCACTTGAGTTGTCCTGTTAAAGTATTGTCCTCAAGGGCTAGATCAGGGTAACCTTTCTCTCGTCTGCACTTACTGCCCAGGCAGGCTCCAGGCTAGCTTTCTTCACCAGATTCACATGTAGAAGACAAATGTGAAATGAATTACTAGTTTTCCAAAGGATATTCCAGTACAGATATTCTTTTGGGGCATGATCAAGAATAGGAAATTCCTAAACAGAGTGAACTTAGGAGCGAAGGCTACCTCCTGAGAAAGGCACGGTGGTTAGAAAAATCCCCAAAGAGGTATAATTTCCTGTAACTTGCATCCTCAGAGCTAAAATGAATAGGAGCTATGTCAGCAGGCAAGCTGGATAATTTATACCCGCAACAGGAATTCCTTTATCCCGAGTTTTGCGGTAGCTCACCCCTCAGATCTTTTACAGGTAATAGTTGAATTCAGCTCTGCCACTCATTTTGCAAAGATACTTTAAAAATGCTTTAGACTGAATTACTTAAACATTTTATGTAAAAAATGGTTATTATACACACCAGATTATCTGCACAATCCCTCAATTTTTTTACTTTATTTTGCTAATAGATTTTTTGTTAATATGTTACCGAAGCGAAATTATCTTCAAAACAAAACAAAAATGGCAATTATTTTTTACTCAGATTTTTTTTAGTAGATCATCATTATTCAGGTGGAAAAAGACTGTAAAAATTCTCTAGTGGTCTTTTTCCTACTTCTGTTAACCAGTGTAAGTGCTTAGTTAGAGAGCGGTGTAGAGAAGAATTTTCTATCATTTAAAATGTGTTACTTCTTTTATTTTTTGCATTACTCCTTTGAAGTATGTTTTATTGCCTTTTAAAAATTTTTCTGTCTATAAAATCTACAATTTTAAATGAATAATGATTACTGTACTTGGGCTTTTCACTAAAATATCAGAAATCAGGGTTCTTGGCTACCTAGCTCTTATTATAAAATATAAATAATAGCTGTGCGTATATGTTTCTTAGAACTTTTCATTGAATAATGTCATAAAAACAGACCTGGCATCGGATACTCATTTTCAAAAATTTGGTCCTGAACACTAAAAACACTTTATCCAACGAGGCTTTCAGGATACTCCTTTTATATTTTTCCTTCCCTGAAAAGAGCGCCTGTGCTTTAGATTATAGGGCCGTTATAGTCCCCAAGGCGAATCCCTGGTCTATCAATGACTGCCCCTGAAAGCCTCAGCACATACAAATCAGCCTTCATGTCGCTATTATAGCTTGAGTCCTTGACTTCTCGATTCCCAGTCTACTGTTTTGTTTGGATTTAAATATGTGCTCAGGAGCGGGAGGGAAAGCACAAGGGCAAAGGAGATGGTTGGTCTTTGTGGTAATTTTGTATTTGGATTTTATGACAGCATGTTAGAGCTCCAGAGTGCACAACTATCCTTAAAGAGCCTTTCAAAAGAAGTTAATGATCTAGCTGGGTCACAGTGTATTCATCTTTTCGCTAATAATAAATCCACTAGTGACTCAGATAAGCATGTGGGAGAACAGGAGAATATCGTGAATAACAATTTTGAAAGGAGGATACACTGAGACAAACTTTAACCAGAGAGGCAGCACTGAGGGAAAGAGAGGGTCCCCGAAGGGCACACGGGGCACACGAGCCATATGGTAGCATCACAGTTTCTGTAGGCACCGTGACACATCTCTCAAACAGTTGTCTTGTGTTCTGCATGCTCCACAAGGGGAATTCTCTAGGTCTATCTATATTTGACTCTTAGCCACTCATAGCAACCCCACAGGACAGAGTAGAGCTGCACCATAGGGTTTCCAAGGATTCGAACTGCTGTCCTTTAGGTTAGCAGCCATAGCTGCTACACCACCAGGGTTTCCAAATATCTATATTTGAGAAGGAGCCCTGGTGGTACAGTGGTTAAGCTCTCAACTGCTAACCGAAAGGTTGACTTGAACCCACCAGCAGCTCCAAGGGAGAAAAGACCTGGAGATCTGCTCCCATAAAGCTTATAGCCTAGGAAACCCCACAGGGCAGTTCTACTCTGTCCTGTAGGATCATGATGAGTCAGAATTGACTAGATGGCACACAACATCACCACCATTTATGTTTGAGTGCTTAGCTTACGAAAATAATCCAGAGAGTTAAGGCCATAGTCATTATGCCCCTCAGATTTAAAATAAAGAACACCAAGCTAGATAGGAAATAAACACATTTATGTTAATGAAGTCATGCCAGAGTAGGGTGGGTCCTAAATCTAACCCCTTCTGAGTGGTTTCTTTTAAAAAGAGCAAAATAGACACAGAGACACAGACAGGTGGAAGGCAGACGCCACGCGAGGACCTATCTACAAGCAAAGGAACGTCCAGAATCGCCAGCAGACGTCAGAACAAGGAGAGAGGCCCAAAGACGAAAGCGACACAGCCAAGACCCTGATTTGGACTTTTAGTCTCCAGGACTATGAGGAAACAATTTCTGTTCTTTGAAACTGCCCACATGTGGTACTTTATGTTCCAGCAGCACTAGGTAACTGAAACAATGACCATCTCTCTAAATCTGAGCATGATTTCAGACAGGAATGCTTCAGGAACAATTATTTGGTGAGACTTGTCCTTAGGTGCTTTTACTTCCATGCTTTGCACCTGAAATGATCACTAATGTCTTCAGAAAATAGGAAACGCAGCTTTAGAAATTGCGTCTTGGCACTCCCAAGGCTATTCTTGAATAGAACAAACAGAAAAATAAAATTAAGAACCTCTCCCCTTTGCCTGCTGCACTTCACTCCTTATTAACATTCTTCTCTTTTTGTACTCTTCATTTCTGCAAACGCCTTCTGGTTCCTATCCACTTGCCAAATTTTAATCTATTTTAATAGTCTAGTCTTGGGTTACACATAGTTTCTGACTTTTAAAGTCAAACCTTTCACACTTCTTAACCAGTAAATTTCACATAATGAGTTTCTATAATTGTACTTCTTTCTTCAGAGGGAATAAAAAGTGTAATTAGGTTTACTCTTATCTGTTAAGTATTAAGGCCTTGTGTTAAAAGCAATGGAGTTTCCTCACCATGTTATTTTGACTTAACAAACACTTTGAGACAATACACGCCCTTCAGTACACCATAAGAAAGTCTGTTAAGTAAGGTAACGGTAAATACAGTTTTTCTGCAAAAATTTCAGCTTTGACTTTGGACCATTTAAGCCTCTGCAGTGATTTGAGCCATGTTTCACATGCATTGCCTTGTCCAATCCATGCTGTTTACATTTATCCCTTAGTATCTCGCTACATCATGTTTAAATTTAAACAATTGAGATATGTCTCCCTCCCTTGGAATTTCTAAATAACAGTTCTGCATATTGCAACTTTAAAGATGTGTCAGGGCAGCTGCAAATAACTTGTATAAAGAAACTTTGTGCGGCAAACTATCACATTTCATCCACACTCTGGCAAATGGTCCTTGCTTTTTGGCCCCAATTCAGCCTTCATTTTATAAACCAACCTCCTGCGCATGAGAATATACATTTTCCTGGGACAAAGATTCCAAAGTGGACACTGATTTGGGACTCCTAGCATTTTCCAGCTCTCCAGCTTTTGAACATATGAGCATTGAAATGCTAGATTTCTACTATTTGTGCCAAACATTTAGGCTTTGGAGGCAGAAAAGTCAAGCGTCTGAATTTTAGCATGTAATGGTTTTTGGGTAATGCCCGACGCAAACTTTCCTTTTTAAATAATTGCACACTGGCAGTGGGTCAGCACACTAGGCCACCTTTTCAGGCAATCTCTATGCTATGTGCTCAGCACCTCTACCACGGTCGGGTATTTCTAGGCTTTGGAAGGAAAATGGGATGATATGAAAGTGGAGGTGGCAAAGCTAATGGACAGTGGTGGTGTGGAAATGTGATAAATGGGAAGCCAGGTCTTTTATTTTTTATTTTCATTCAATTTCTTCTTTTCCAGCTAGAATAACCACAAGTAGGTGACTTTAAAGAACAGAAATTTATTTTCTGACAATTCTTGAGGTTAAAAGTCCAAATCAGGGTCTTGGCTGCATGGGTTCTTTCTTTGTCGGTAGCCCCACATGTTCCTTGATTCCTTGGTGTTCCTTGGTTTGTAGACAATTCTCACATGGCATCTGCTGTCCCCTGTATGTGTGTCTGTATTTCCATTTTGGCTTTTAGACTTTAGAAGTGACTAGGTTTAGGATCCATCCTATGCTGGTATGGTGCCATTAACATAACAAAAGAAAAGTCTATTTGCAAACAGGATCACATTCACAGGTACAAGAGCCAGGAATTCAGCGGCAGGGGCAGGGCGGTGGGGGGAGGAGCCCAGTTCAATACACTACAAGTAAAATTTCCTTTGTCTGTTTTTATTCCTCTACCTTTCAGGGGTGAGAACGTAGTTGCCCTTCTATTCTGCCATCTCCTCATCCTTCTTCTCTTTCCAATGCCACATCTTTCTGCTGGATTCCCACACAACTCAAACAATAGAAAAACTAGATGAATTTCTCCTAGACCTCAGCCAGCCTAGTTTGGTCTCTACATGCCCAGCTCACTGGAAGTTTGTTCAGCTGACCAAGGCAGGGTGTTTGCAAATGCAGTCAAGGTTGGGTTCCATCCTGGCCACTGTCCATAGATGAAAAAACTTTCTATCATCGCCATGGACATTACTCCTCTTTTAGCTAAGCATGTTTCAAATGTGAGGCTCTCAGTTCCAAAGGAGGCTGGGAAAGAGAGGGTGGATTGGTGCTAACCATTCTCTTTACCAACAAAGGTCCGTATCCCCCTGATACAGTGAATTAATAATTTCAATTTCATATACAAGGTTTAGCTCTTAATACTACAGAGTTAATGTAACTATGTAGATAAATCACACAAAAGCAAAAAAAAAAAAAAGCCACTAATTCAAACAATGCAATTATTCCATATTGAAGAAAAAAATAGCAGTTCAAGAGAATAGAAATAATTCCTTACTTATTTCATAAATTTTATATTGAAAACATGCTTGGTGACAATCAGCTGTAAGTAAAGCAGATGCGTTCACTCCTCGAGTTTCCATTCAGAGGTGGGGTGGGATAGTGCTTGTAGAAAGAGATCAACTGACTATTACAAAATGTATTATTCAATTATAATTGTGAAAAGTACTATGAAAGAGAAAGGCACTATGAAAAGTATGTAACTCAGGTATATGATCTAGCCAGACATCCATCAGACTGCCCAGTACAGTTAAAATCTGTGATCTCTTAATTTTGGGGAATAAAGATTAAACACTAAGAGTTTCTTGTATCTTCTTCAATTATATCACAGTTGAAAACCTTTTATTTATTTATCCGTTTTTGGTAAGACCAGTTCTTTTCTTAAAAGGGAACCTGAAGTACTTGTGTGCCCATGTTCCTTACAGCTTAATCAAAATAGCCAAAAGGGGGCAATGACCTAAATGCCCATTAACAGATAACATTTCATATATGCAACTCATATACACATATGTCTTAGTCCTCTAGTGCTGCTGTAACAGAAATACCACAAGTGGATAGCTTTTACAAAGAGAGGTTTGTTCTCTCACAGTACAGTAGGCGAAAATTCAAATTCAGCATTTCAGTTCCAGGGGAAGGCTTTCTCTCTCTGCTGGCTCTGGCGGAAGGTCCGTGTCCTCAGACTTCCCTTGGCCTGGGAGCATCTCAGCACAGGAACCTCGGGGCCAAAGAAGGTGCTCTGCTCCTGACACTGCTTTCTTGATGGTATAAGGTCCCTGTATCTCTCTGATCATTTCTCTCTTTTATGTCTCAAAAGAGATTGGCTTAAGACACAAGCTAATCTTGTAGATTTCATCAATATAATTGCCACTAATCCATCCATCTCATTACATCATAGCGATAGGATTTACAATACACAGGGAAATAACATCAGATGACAAAATGGTAGGCAATCATACAACACTGGGAATCATGACCTAGCCAAGTTGATAGATATTTTGGGGGGACACAATTCAATCCATGACAACATACAATGGTATAATGAATGGAGTCAATGTATTCGATGGAATATTATAAAGATATAAAATGAACCTTGAAAATATTATGCTAAGGAAATAGGTCAAACACAAAAGGACAAATATTGTATGACCCACTGACTTGAAATATCTGCAACAGACAAATACAAGAACACAGAAAGTAGATTAGCAGTTACCAGGGACTAGGGGTAGAAGGCAGTGGGTAGTTACTGCTTATGGGGACAGAGTTTCTATTTGGGGTGATGAAAATTTTCAGAAACAAGTAGTCATGATGGTTACACAACATTGTAAAAATAATTAATGTCATTAAATTGTTTGCTTAAAATGATGAAAATGGCAAATTTTATGTTGTATATATTTTACCACAATTAAAAAAAATTTTGATGGAAGCCGAAGGCCCAGGGTAAAGCTATGGTGGTCCCTTTATTCCTGGTTCCACACAGCCCCTGGGGGCAACTGGACTGAAGCATCTTTTCCCTCAGAAAACCTGTTAGTGAAAAATTCGCTCAAGAATTTTTGTTGAGTGATGACAAATTGTCAAATGTCAATCCTCTTCTAGGTCATAGTGAGATTTACGACGTGCTGGAGTAAGAGGAGTTACTTTCTCTCATTTAGCTTGTCCTCTGGGAGACAGGCAATGAACTGGTGAAATAATACAGTCATATTACATGGGAATAAGTGCTTAAAAATATAATACTGCGGTAGAATAGAGAGCAAGTATGGGTTTTGGGAGACAACTTTAGATAGGGTAAAAAAAAATAGTCAAGGTGAATCTCTTTGAGGAGATGATATTTGAAGTGAGACCTGGATTACAAAAAGGAAAAGCCCATGATAAGTTGTGTGTGTGTTTTAGAGGGGGGAGGAGAGGGAGTGCTCCTGGCAGAAAGAACAACCCATACAAAGGCCTTAAACCAGAAATTACCTTGGTGTGCTTACAGAACAGAGGGAAGGCCAGTGTGGCAGGCAGTGTTGTTTGCCTCACCAAGTAGATAATTCCTTTCACCCCTGCCTCTTCCCAGTATAAAGGGTAGAAAGTTGAATAATTTTTTCAACATCTCTTATTTCTAGGGTTGGTCATGTTATGCTCTTCCAGGCGGTGAGACTAACGGAGAAGTCTGTTTTTGAGTAATGAAACATAAAGGAGGATTGTTAGAAGGCTTTTACTTTCTTAATAAAAAGACAGGTGCAGCGCCTCTCCCTTCCCTTTCTTCCTGCCTAGAATATAGAGGTGAAGCATTGCAAGGTAATTAGCTGTATTGTCTCTAAGAAACAATAACCATAAGGACTAAAATCCAATATGCTAAGGAAAGTAAGGTGGTGTAAACAGTTAACATGCTTGGTAGTTAACTGAAAGGCTAGAGGTTCAAATTACCCAGAGGCACTTAAGAAGAAAGACCTGATGATCTACTTGCTACAGCTGCTAACCAAAAGGGCTGGCAGTTCAAATCCACCAGGCGCTCCCAAAATATTAGCCATTGAAAACCCTATGGAGCACAGTTCTACTCAACAGTGGGGTCACTGTGAGTCAGAACTGACTCGTAGACAACTGGGGCAAGTGTGGTAGAGTGAAAGCTTAAAATTAGTCTGCGTTCCTGATCACATTGTTGACTTTTTGAACCAATCCTGAGGTCACCTGTCTCTGGATTTTTGGTAAGTAAACTAGAAATGTCTTTGTGGTTTAAACCAAATTATGTAGGTCTTTTTTTTTTTTTTTTGTAGACCATGATACAGAGTTTGGATTCTATTCTAATAGATTTAAAGCAGAACAATCATGCAGTATGAATTACATTTGGGAAAAAAAAAAAAGGATTATTCTGCCTGATGTGGGAAGGATGTGAGACAATTAGAGGCAGGGAAACAACTTAGGAAGCTGTCGAGGTAGTCAAGTTAATGACGTAAAATTGGGTCGGACTATGCTGATGGCAATGGGGACTGAGAATTTACATTCTGCATTTTCCGTGGAGGTAGAGCTGGTGGGTTTTCTCTGCTCACGGGAAGTGAAGGAAGGAGAGGGATTAAGTATGGCTCCTAAATTTTTTTGCCTGAGCAGTTGGGTAGGCAGAGGTGCCCTTCACTGAGATGGAAGAGACCGAGTGAGGAGCAGGTTTGAGAGAGGACAGGGAGAGCAGAGAATTCTGTTTGATATCTTAACTTCTGGATGCTTTTTAAGTCTCCTGCTACTATTGTGGAACTATTTCTCTTTTCAGTACTGTTAGACTTTGTTTTATATATTTTGGAACCCTGTCGTTGGGTGCATAGGTATTTATTAAGGTTATGTCTTCTTGGTGGATTGTCCCATTAATCATTACATAGTGTCCTTCCTTGTCTTTTATGGTTGATTTTACCTTAAAGTCTATTTTATCTGAGATTAGTATTATCACTTCTGCCCTTTTTTGGTTACTGTTTGCTTGATATATATTTTTTCCATCCTTTGATTTTCAATATACTTATGGCTTCATGTCTAAGGTGTGTCTCTTGTAGACAGCATACTGATAGGTCATACTTTTTTTATCCATTTTGCCACTCTTTGTCTCTTTACAGGTGCATTTGAGCCATTTAATTCAGTGTTATTCTCGACAGGTACGAGTTTCTTGCTGTCATATTGTTGTGCTTTTTTTTATGGTGCTGACGTTTTCCTTGTTCCCCTTACTTTCTCATGCTCGGTACCTTTTGTTTTTGGATTTTCTTTTCTTTTTCTAGGTTATCATACATTTTGTGTTTACTGAGATTTGAGGTTTTTCTTCTTTTTTATTGGGATGAGTAGGCTTATTAACTTTCTTTGTGGTTACCTTGAAATTTACCCTTATCTTCCGAAGTTTGAACCAGTTTTTTACTTGGTATCACCTTGGCTTTCTGTCTTAGTCATCTAGTGCTGCCGTAACAGAAATACCACAAGTGGATGGCTTTAACAAAGAGAAGTTTATTCTCTCACAGTCCGGTACTAGACGTCCAAATTCAGGGCACCAGTTCCAGGGAAGGCTTTCTCACTCTGTCAGCGATGGAGGAAGGTCCTTGTGATGCATCAGTCTTCCCTTGGTCTGAGCATCTCAGCATAGGAACCTCAGGTCCAAAGGATGTGCCCTGCTCCGGGCACTACTTTCTTGGTGACATGAGGCCCCCACTGTCTCTCTGTTCCCTTCTCTCTTTTATATCTCAAAAAAGATTGGGTTAAGACATTATCTAGTCTTGTAGATCTCATCAATATAACTGCCGCTAATCCATCTTATTACATCATAGTGATAGAATTTACAACACATAGGGAAATCACATCAGATGATAAAATGGTAGACAATCACACAATCATACCAGGGAATCATGACCTAGCCAAGTTGATAGATATCTTGGCGGGGGGCGGGGGGGCACAATTCAATCCGTGACACTTCCTCTCCATTTGAAAGTTTTATATCTACACTATTCATTTCCCTTTTTATTGTTTTGACATTCTCATCATTAACAGATTGACTTCTCTGCTTCCCTGTTTTAAGTCTTTTGGCTTTGATTTATTATTGAGAGTTCTTTACCTAGCTTGATATTTGGCTGATGCTGTCCTGTATCCTAGACTATGGTTGATGTCTGATGTTGTTAGTTCTCTAACTGAAGGACTCCCTTTAATATTTCTTATAAGTTTAGTTTTTACAAATTCCTGAATTTCTGTTTATTTGGAAATGCCCTAATTTTGCCATTGTATTTGAGAGAAAGTTTTGCAAGATGTATTGTTTTGCTAGGCAGTTTTTTTTTTTCCAATGTATATGTCATCCTATTACCTCCTTGCCTGCATAGTTTCTGCCAAGTAATCAGAGTTTAGTCTCATTGTTTCCCTGTTGTAAGTGACTTTTCATTTTTTGTGAGCTGCTCTCAGAACTCTTTCATCGTCTTTGGTTTTCGCAAGTGTGATTATGATAAGTTTTGGTGACTTTCTTTTGGCGTCTATCCTGTATGGGGTTCATTGAGCTTCTTGGATGCTCAGCTTTTTGTCTTTCTTTGTATTTGGGAAGTTTTCTGCCAGCAAATCTTCAACAATCTTCTCCATGTTTTCCATTTTATCTGCCTGTTCTGGAACTCCAATCACTCACAAATTTTTGCTCTTGATTATATCCCACATAATTCTTAGGTTTTCTTCATTCACTTCTCTAATTTTTCCTCAGACAAAATGGCATCCATAGATTAGTCTTCAATCTCACTGATTCTGTCTTCCTTTGTTTCAAATTTGCTTCTAAAACCTTCATTAAGTTGTCCATTTCTGAAATTTTGTTGTTTAAGTTTTGGACTTCTAGCTTCTGTTTCTATATGATTTCTAATTATTTCTTTTGACATTTGTTCTTGTATTATTTTCCCAGTGGTGTGGGGTAAAGGTGACATATGGGGCTAAGGAAGAAAGAAAGGGAATAAAGGGAAAAAAACATGCAGCAAGAGGCAGCAGGCCTGGGCATGGTAGACCCAGTCTGGCAGCAGGCCAGTGGCTCTCCAGCCAAGGCTACACAGTGTGGCCCAGCAGGAAAGGATAGAGGTGGGATACAGGGCTAGGTAGGATGGAGAAAGAAAAGGAGGAAAAGGAAAAAAAAAATGACATAGCAGGAGTCAGTGCGTGGGGGTGGGGCACATCTGGGCTGGTGTCAGGCCAGTAGCTCTCTAGCCGAGTGGCATGGCGTGACCTGTTGGGAAGGCATAAGAGTGGCATACAGGACAGAAGGGTGAAGTGTGGGAAAGCATATTTCTGTGATCACTGGGTGCTCTGCTTCCTGTTGGGAGCTCCTTGAAATTGCCTTCCTGTACTCCCGGTCCTGGGTTGTTGCAGGCTCTGCTCCAAGATGACAACACTGTACCATGTTAGTTAACAGGGAACCTCCACTCAATGTCTCTCCTTGTTCTCTGTTTTCCTTCAGTCTCTTCTTCCATTTGCTGTTTGATCTAGTTCTTCATCTTTTCGTTTGATGGTTAGGCTTCCAGGATTGACATTTGTATCTCTTTTACTTAGTTTTTCGGGTCTTTTCTGCAGAGGGATAGCATGACGAATCTGTCTAGGGTGCCATGTTTGCTCCCTGGGGTGCTTTTTAGACATCAGAGTATTGATAATTTATAATTCCATCCCTTTTAACAGAAATTCAGAAAACTTATTTTTGAATGGTTCCACGACCAGTACAGACCTTCAATAAATTCCTTAATAATACTAGTGGTTTCAATTTTACCAGGACTTTCCTAACCCTTCAGTGATCTTCTTCTTGACAGGTTTCTGGTAGTTGCACTGGGATAGCAGGTATGTGGTGGGGTCCACTTCTATTTTGCTCTGGCTTTTATTTTAAGATCTCAAACACACACTCAAACAATGATAGAATTTCTTAGTTTGACATAGGTATTTAATCACTCAAAGCCTCTTGTTTTCCTTTCTATTTATTTAACCCTGTTTTGGTAGATTTTTGAAACATTCTCTGAGTAAAATTGTTTAGAGATGTTATTCATTTTCTACAGGTTAGGTTACACTGAATTTCAGGCCATATACTTTGTCCAGTGGTTACATATCACAGGATTTATGATTATCTCCAAATTAGGATATATACACTTTATACACTGCTTTGCAGCAAGTTTATCTTTCTTTCTGAGACCAACATTATAGTAGTATTCTACTCTATTTAATTGCTCTGTGGAAAAAATAAGGATTGGCAGGGTCCCCAGAAATAACCTGTTCCAATCCATTTATTTTATTTTTTCAGCTTTTTTATTGTGGTAAAAATGTATACAATAAAACATTTACCAATTCAACAATTCTGACATGTGCAATTCAGTGACATTGATTATGATCATCATATTGTGCCTCCAATCCAATTATTTTCAAATGAAAAGATTTGGGACAGGTGAGGTCATTTGTCCATGGTCACATACCTAGTTAGGGCCTCCTGATATCTTGTCCAGAGCAGCATCCATGAAATTTTTCAGATTTTCTTGGAAAAGTTTTGCATTTGATTTAAAAGTTAAAGTGGAGTTGTTTTCTAAATGTCAAAATCCAAGAAACTCTCTGCTTTTATATTAATCTTGATTTTATATATTTTTTATATTTTAAAGGGATGGGAGGGTGAGTACATGGAGATTGGAGATCATCTCAATGAGATGCTTAGGCAGTAACAGTGAGGTTGGAGAAAAATGTAAAGAAAAGAGTATTCAGTAGGTAGTTCAAATGGAATGGTCTTTCAGTCACAGCATGTAGCACAAACTGGCACAAGGTAATTTCTCAATAATTAGTGTTAAATGGAAAAGCAAATTAGATGTGAAAGAATTGGAAAAGGTAAAACTTAAAAGGATTTCTAGGTTTGGGCTTGGATCATTAAGTGAGTGTCGTGACAAAATTGAAAAGGAGAATGCAGGAGGAAAAATACGTTTTGGGGAAAGAAACAGATTTGAGCATATTCTGAGTTTGACGTGCTCATAACACACTCAGAAAGAATCATGGTGCTGGGAACAGAGATACAGTTTTGAGAGTGATGGGCATATTTGTTGATAACTTATTCCAGGGAAGTAGATAAAGTCTGGAGCAAGAAGACTGGCCACAGCAATGAACAAAAATCATGAAGATGGCATAGAACAGAGCAGCATTTCATTCTGTTGTAAGTTTGCTATGAGTTGGCATCTACTCAATGGCAACTAACATCAGCAACAACAGAATGAAAAGAAAAGTAAGCCAAGAAGGTACTCCAGGCACAGCTAGGCCTTTTCCTGAACCGTTACTTTGTCTAGAGTGACCTTCCCCCAGATATCCCACGATCACATCCTCAGTTCCTATAGGTTTTTGCAAGTGTCTTCTTCATAGAGATCTTCCCTGACAACCCTATTTATACCCCAACTCCTCCCAGGGATTTCCCCTATGCCTTTGCTTTATTTTTCTCCATAATACTTAAAGCCACTTAATCCATTGTATATTTTAATTATATATTAGTTTTTCTTATCTGTTTACCCCCACTGTAATTAAGTTCCATGGAAGAAGAATTTCATTTTTGTCTGCTTTGTTTACTCTGCTAAACCTAGTGTATATAACAGTGTCAGGCCTGGAGGAAATTCTCAATATATATTTATTGTGTGAATGCAATGCCTAGGAAGTACCATACAATCAAAGAGTGTTCAAAAGAATAAAAGGTGAAAACAGGAATTGAGAAGGTATGACCAGAAAGATAGACTGACAATCAAGAGAAATGAATGCCACGAAGGAGAAAAGAGGAAAGTTTCAAGATGAAAAGAGTGGTCAAAACCATCAGACAATCATGAGGACATTGGATAAAAACAATAACAAATTTTAATTTGAATGGGGGAAAAAGTCCCCAGATATCCTGCCTTTAGACTTCTTATGGGTGTAAAAATTTCTGTGGAAACCTGCTTCTCACAATGGAAGCAGGAAGTGAGGGAAAGCAATGACAGCGTCTGTTCTCATGAGATTTTCAAACTTGAATCACAGACTAGAGGAAGTTTGGATAATTCGGATAAAGTTCAGATACATATCTGAACTTCGGGGGTGATTCTTTAAAACCAAACCAAAACCAATATACTGCAGTTCATCTCCATTTATGAGAATGCTAGTCTTAATGGTATTCACACCAAACACTTAGTTACTAATCTTTCATATCTACTCTGCAAAATAAAGTTGAAATGAAGAAAATACCTAGGTTTTCTGATATCATTGTATTTGCTAGAGTTGAAATTAAGTAAACCATGTTAATCTGTGTTTGACTGGTATTTTAACAAACCAAGATGTTTATGACCATTTTAAAGTAATATTTCATTAGCTTTAGCATCAGTGAATTTGAACAAAGGCATTAAAGACTAAATTGAGAATAACTTTCATTCTCTTCCAGGAGCAGGTCAGTGAGTGTTTTGATTATAATACAAAAGCTCCTAATTGATTTTTATGTATTTAAAATGAATTTGTTTTTTGACCTATACAAAAAGAAGCCCAAAGATATAAATTATGTGTTGGGTTGCATTTCAACTTAAGGCAGCAGGACAAAATAATTCCCTTCTGTTTATATAATGTTTTGCTGAACTTGGTCTATATTTTAAAGCAATCAACAGATAATGTACACTCTGGGAATCAACCCAATGGGAAGTGGGCTTAAATACGTGGTATAAATCAGAATTGCGTAGATTTAACTGCATTTTTGGCTTGGCTAACACTTTAAACCAGTTTTCAAATTTCTAGATTCAGCAAAATTTGAAATGTGTATTGTTCAGCCCAATTCTCCTTTCCTTTTTAAACTGATGTGCAAAGTAGAATTTGTAAATTCTTATGCTTTTTTAACTAACTCATCATCATGCCTCATAAAATCTTTGCAATATACAGAAAATCAACAAATCCAATTTTCTTAAGGGGCAGCTTTCATAAGGAACATCTCAAACTGAAAATGTAGCTCTAAATTTCTGAAAATGTTCAAACCTACATTGATTAAAAAAAAAAAAAAAACTGGGGCATTAATCTCTAAGCAACCATCTTTTTATTTTTAATCTAAATATGTCACTGAAGGAAGAGACCTCTGGCAGAAACCCAAACCTATAAGAGATGTCCTTTAAAACAGAGTCAGACTAGTTTCTTAAGGAGCCTGTAGGAAGCTTCTTATCTTGGTTCTCAAAAGTCTGACATCCCTGATTTTGTGACAAATTAAGGAATTAGCACTACAGGCAGTGGCATGATTCTGTTCTAAGGGAAGAGAAGAACACTTAATACATTTAGTATGTCCGTGAGAGGTCATGGAAGAGCTAACACTCCACTTCCTTGCCGCTTGCTCTAGTGAATGTTCCATTTCAAAGGGCCTTTAGGGAAAGAGGATGTCATCGGAAAGGTTAAGGGAAAGTATGGAAAAGACAAGGACTGGAAAGAGATGGCTGTGTAAATCGGCTAAGAAAAGAAAACAAGAATGAGGATGCATTTAATCAATGATGTTTTTCTAGGATTCAGTATTAGGAAGTGGGGTTAAAAAGTGCAAGCTTTAGAGATTCAATACAGTAATTTAGGGCATTACGAATAATTAATTTGCAACCATTTGTTTTGAGGTTTTAAAATATCTCTGAGTGATGACAAGAAGATTGCCGTTAAACCTAAACTTTGGGTAGTTATATGGCTGTCTTTAATCCTGACGTGGTTCTTTGATTTTACTGAGCATACATTTCTGAGGATTAAGGAGTAGGAGACTGTAAAAAAAAATGTAAATAGTGAATGGAAATTTAGGTTTAGCCAAAGGCCCGAGTTTCATTTTTCTCCTAAATTTTTAAAAAACTCTGATAGCTCTGTTTAATAATCGGATAGCCATGTAATAATCAGCACTCAAAGTTAGTTATTATTGATAATATTTATGAGAAATATTTAAATACAGATCTATAAATATTTATGTATGCAAATATACCCTCTCAATTCTTGCTTTAAGTAACAGTGGTCTATTTAATTTTTTTTTTTTTTTCTATTATGTGGTTTCTCACATACAACTGGGAAAAGTCCTCAAGAAAACCATAAAGGGAAAAAGGAGACAAAATAGGAAGAATGAAGAGAATAAAATGACATAAAGGATAAGAATTTGACCCAAGGTTTTGAGGATTTGAAAGATGTTAGGAGAAGGAGAAGTGATAGAAGATCAGATGATCTAGAATATTTAAGGAGGCAAAAAGGAATTGTTTGAAGGAGTGATAATCATTTAGAAAATAGTTGAAATAGTTAAAAAATAAAGAGCTACTTGATATTTGGATTTCCAGTATGAGAATTTAGGTCATTTTTCAATTCAGTTCTGGAAATTTTAGTGTTATGTTACTGTTATCTTTTAGTTTTGGCTATTACTCTGTGTGTGTGTGTTTTACTTTGTTATTAAATTGTACCTTAAATGAAGGCTTACAGAACAAAGTAGCTTCTCATTAAACAATTAGTATACATATTGTTTTGTGACATTGGTTACCAACCCCACAACATGTCAATACTCTCCCCTTCTAGATCTTGAGTTCCTTATTACCAACTTTCCTTTCCCTTCCTGCCTTCTAGTCCTTGCTCCTGGGCTGGTGTGCCCATTTAGTCTTGTCTTGTTTTATGGGCCTGTCTAATCTTTGAACCTCAGGAGTGACTTCATTGCTGACCTAAAGGTTGTCCAGGGGTCCGTGCTCTCTGAGTTTCTCCAGTCTCTGTCAGACCAGCAAGCCTGGTCTTTTCTTTTTTTTTTTTTGTGAGCAAGAATTTTGTTTGACTTGTTTCTCCAGCTCTGTCTAGGATCCTCTATTGTGGTCCCTGTCAGAACAGTCAGAGGTGGTAGCCGGGCACCATCTACATGTGCTGAACTCAGTCTAGTGAAGGCTGTAGTATTAGTGGTCCATCAGTCATTTGGACTAATCTTTCCCTTGTGTCTCTGATTTTCTTCATTCTCCCTTGCTCCAGACAGGGTGGGACCAGTGGGGTATCTTAGATGGCCACTCAGAAGCTTTTAAGACCCCAAATGCTACTCACCAAAGTAGAATGTAGAATTTTTTTTTTTTTTTTTTTATAAATTATGTTATGGCAGTTGCACTACATGTTCCCCACCATCATGGGCCCCACAGCCCTCAGCCCAGTAATTTGGTCCCTCAGAGTGTTTGAATGTGTCTACAGAGCTTCCATGACCTTGCCTTGTACAAGTTGTGCTGGCTTCCCTAATGTTGTGTACTGTCTTACCCTTCACCAAAGTTACCACTTACCTATTGTCTATTTAGTATTTTTCCATCCCTACCCTTCCTCTTCCTTGTAATCATCAAAGCTTGTTTGTTTTTGTGTGTAAACCTTTTCATGAGTTTTTATATTAGTGGTCTCATATAATATTTGTCCTTTTGTAATTGACTTATTTCACCCAGCATAATGCCTTGCAGATTCATCCATGTTATGAGATGCTTCACAGGTTCATCATCGTGCTTTATCATTGCATAATACTCCATTGTGTGTATGTACCACAGTTTGTTTATCCACTCGTCTGCTGACGGGCATCTAGGTTTTTTCCATCTTTTTGCTACTGTGAATAATGCTGCTATGAACATGGGTGTGCATATGTCTATTTGTGTGACGGCTTTTATTTCTCTAGGATATATTCCTAGGAGTGGGATTGCTGGATCATATGGTATTTCTATTTCCAGCTCTTTAAGGAAGCACTATATGATTTCCAAAAATTATTATACCATTTTCATTCCCACCAGGAGTGCATAAGAGTTCCAATCTCCCCGCAGCCTCTTCAACATTTGTTATTTTCTGTTTTTTTGATTCGTGCCAGTAACATCGGGGTGAGGTGGTATCTCATTGTGGTTTTGATTCGCATTTTTCTAATGGCTAGTGATTGAGAGCATGTCCTCATGTGTCTGTTAGCTGCTTGCGTGTCTTCTTTGGAAGTATCTTTTCATTTCCTTTGCCAATTTTTTAATCAGATTTTTTGTGTTTTTGTTGTAAAGGTGTTGGAATTTCCAGTAGATTTTAGAGATTAGACCTTTGTCAGATTTGTCATAGCCACAAATTTTTTCCCAGCCTGTAGGTTCTCTTTTTACTCTTTTGGTGAAGTCTTTTGATGAATGTGTTTAATTTTTAGAAGATCCCAGTTATCTACTTTATCTTCTGGAGTTTGTGTGTTGTTAGTTATGGTTTGTATCTTGTTAATGCCATGTATTAGGGTCTCTAGTGTTGATTCTGTTTTTCCTTCATTGATCTTTATTGTTTTTGGTTTTATATTTAGGTCTTTGATCCATTTTGAATTAGTTTTTGTATATGGTGTGAGGTATGGATCCTGTTCTTTTTTTTTTTTTTTTTTTTTTGAGTTGGCTCTCCAGTTTTGCCAGCATCATTTGTTAAAAAGACTGTCTTTTCCCTATTTGATGGACTTTGGGCCCTTGTCCTAAAATCAGGTGACCATAGGGGATGGATTTACATCTGGGTTCTCAATTTTGTTCCATTGGTCAGTGTATCTGTCATTGTACCAGTACCAGGCTGTTTTAACTACTGTAGCTGTATAGTAGGTTCTGAGGTCAGGTAGTGTGAGTCCTCCTACTTTATTCTTCTTCAATAGTGCTTTACTTATCTGGGGCCTCTTCCCTCTCCATACAAAGTTAAAGATTAGTTTTCCCATCTCTTTAAAGAGTGTTGTTGGTATTTGGATCAGGACTGCACAGTATTTCTAGATTGCTTTGGTTTAGAATTGACATTTTCACGATGTTGAGCCTATGTATCCATGAGCACTGTATGTTTTTCCATTTATGTAGAACTCTTTTGGTTTCTTGCAGTAGTGTTTTGTAGTTTTCTTTGTATAGGTCTTTTACATCCCCAGTTAGATTTATTCCTAAGTATTTTATTTTTAGGGGCTGTTATAAATGGTATTATTTTCCTGATATCCTTTTCATCTTTCTCTATATTGATATATATGAATCCAACTGATTTTTGTATGTTTATCTTATATCCAACAGACTACTCTGCTGAATCTTTCTATTGGTTCCATTAGTTTTCTTGTGTAGTCATTTGGATTTTCTATATATAGTATCATATCATCTGCAAATAATGACAGTTTTAGTTCTTCATTACCAATTTAGGTGCCCTTTATTTCTTTTTCTTGCCTTATTGCTCTCGCTAGGACTTCCAGCACAGTGTTAAATAAGAGTGGTGATAAAGGTCATCCTTGTCTTATTCCTCTTCTCAAGGAGAATGTTCTCAGCCTCTCTCCATTAAGAATGATGTTGGGTGTTGGTTTTTATAGAGGCTGTTTATTATGTTGAGGAATTTCCCTCCTACACCTATTTTATTGAGAGTTTTTATTAGGAATGGGTGTTGGATTTTGTCAAATGCCGTTTCTAAATAGATTGGAATGATCATGTGATTCTTTTATTTTATTTATGTGGTGGATTATGTTGATTGGTTTTCTAATGTTAGAGCATGCCTGGTATGAATCTCGCTTGGTCATGGTGTATTATTTTTTTGACATGATGATGTAGAACTCTATTGGCTGGAATTTTGTTGAGAATTCTTGCATCTATATTCATGAGAGATATCAGTCTGTAATTTTCTTATTTTTATGGTGTCTTTGCCTGGCTTTGGTATCAGGGCTATGCTGACTTCATAAAATGAATTTGGAAGTATCCCTCTTCTGCATCTTTGTTGAGCTTCCTTCTAGATGTTCTGTCCTTTACCGAGAGTTGTGTGTTGAAGTCTCCTACTATTATTGTGGAACTGTCAATTTCTCTTTTTAGTGCTGTTAGAATTTATGTATTTGGGATCCCTGTCATTGAGTGTGTAGATGTTTATTATGGTTAAGTGTTCATGATGGATCATGCCCTCAATCATTATGTAGTGTCCTTCTTTTCCTTTTATGGTGGATTTTGTTTTAAAGTCTATCTTATTGAGATTAGTATTGCCTCTCCTCCTCTTTTTTGGTAGCTGTTTGCTTTATATATTTTTTTCCATCCTTTGATTTTTAATAAATTTACGTTTTTGTTTCTAAGGTGTGTTTCTTGTAAACAGCATATTGATGGATCCTGTTTTTTCATCCATTCTGTCACTTTTTGTCTCTTTGTGGGTGTATTTAGGCCATTTAGGTTCAGTGGAATTATTGATAGGTATGAGTTTATTCCTGTCATTTTGTAGTGCTTTTTTTTTTTTTTGTGGTCATGACATTTTCGTTGTTCCTCTTACTCTGCTGTGCAGAATTCCTTTTGTTTGTGGGTTTTTTTTTTTCATTTCTTTTGTTTTTGTGTTTACTGAGATTTTATGTTTTTCTTCTTTAGTTTGATGAATAAATTTGTTAACTTTCTTTGTGGTTACCTTGAAATTTACCCTTATCTTCCTAAGAACTGGTCTTATATTATTTGGTATCACTTTGACTTCCTCTTCATTTGAAAGTTCTATACCTACACCGTTTATTCCCTTTTTTATCATTCTGACATTGTTATTTGCAGTTCAACCTCTCTGGTTCCCTGTTGTAAATCTTTTAGCTTTGATTTAACCTTGAGAGTTAATTGTCTAGGCTGGTGTCCGGCTGATGCAGTCTCGTGTCCTAGATTCAGGCTGTGGTCTGACATTGTTGGTTCTCTAACCAAAGGACTCCCTTTAATAATTCTTGTAAGTTTGATTTGGTTTTTTACATATTCTCTTAATATCTGTTTATCTGGAAATATCCTAATTTCACCAACATATTTGAGTGAGAGTTTTGAAGGATATATTATTCTTGGTTGGCAATTTTTTTTTTCTTTCAATTTCTTTTTCTTGCCTTCTTGCCTTCATGGTTTCTGCTGAGTAATCAGAGGTTAGTCTGTTTCCCGTCTGTGTGTGACTGTCCATTTTTCTCAAGTTGCTCTCAGGGTTCTTTCCTTGTCTTTGATTTTAACAAGTGTGATTATGATATGCCGTGGTTATTTTCTCTTGGGGTCTCTCTTCTATGGGACTCACTGAACTTCTTGGACGGTCAACTTTTCATCTTTCATGATATTAGGGAAGTTTTTTGTCAACAATTCTTCAGTGATTCTCTCGGTGTTTTCCATTTTCTCCTCCTGTTCTGGAATTCTGATCACTCATAACTTTTTGCTTTTGATTGTATCCCACATCACTCTCAGGGTTTCTGCATTTTTCTTCATTGTTTTCTCTGATTTTTCCTTGACCAAAATGGTATCCAAGTATTTGTTTTCAATTTCACTGATCCTGGTTTTCCATTGTTTCAAACATGCTCCTCGAACCTTCTTTGACAGTGTCCATTTCTGAAATCTTATTGTTTATCTTTTGGATTTTTAATTGCTGTTTTTGTATGAGTTCTAGTTGTGAATTTACTTTGACACATTTTGTTTCTGTATTATTTTACTGAATTCTTCCATTGTTTTGTCTGTCTTTTCCACAATTTTGTCTATTTTTTCCTTTTTTTGGTCTGCTTTTTCCTTCAATTCTTGGATAGCCCTGAATATTAGAGATTTGAATTCCCGTATCAGGTAGTTCCAATGCCTTTTCTTCTGCTGGAAGGTCATCCGGTGTTTTATTTTGGACTTCTACTGGCATCATCCTGTCCTTTTTTTAAATATGTTTTGATATTGTCTGCTGTCTTTGGGACATTCAGTAGTTATTTTCTTCATTTATTGATTGTAGATTTGATTTTTTCTTCCTCCTTTTTTGTTTTATTTGGTTATGTCTGAGCAGACAGGCTGGGCGTTCTTTGTTGTTTGCTCATCTGTGGTAACAATACTTCTTACCACTGTGTCCAGTGAGCAGGGCCAGTCACTGCTCAGCTATGGTGCAGCAGGGCAGGTCCAATGGAGGGGGAGGTGCTGGGATGGATCATTTGTGGCATGTACTGGGACTGATAAGGTGGGGCCAGGGGTCAGTGTAGGGCAGGTTCTGGTAGACCATGCCTGTGCTGCTCGGGGGTGTGATACTCAGTGCACAGTGCAGATAGGCAGGAGTGGAAAAGAAGAGAAAGAGGAGAGAGAAACAGGAGCCAAAAACAACAACAAAAAAATGTTGAGAGAGCCTGCCATTTCAGTGTCACAGACCCAGGGAAGCCATGTGCTGATGGCTTTCTAGCTGGGTGGTGAGGCACAGCCAGTCAAGCAAAGAAAGATGTGGCATATGCAGCTAGGTGGGTGGGAGACAGGAAAGGAAGGAAGGAAAAGAGAGATAAGGAACTAGGTTTAAAAGAGAGAGAGAGACAAAGACACTCATCACCAGTTGGCCTGCAGAAAAGAATGAAAGGAATGTAGAGAGAGACAAGAAATGGAGAAAAAAAAAAAAAAAGGCACCAGATGGTTGGGAGGAAGGAAGGTAGAGAGAAGCAAGAAACTTAGAAAAAAAAGAATGAAGAGAAAAATGCCCCAAGCAAGCCCACCAGAATTGGACCCCCAGCTGAACAGCACTGCACAGCCCATCAACAAGGACCAGAGATGGCACAGGGCACCAGGTGTTCAGGAGAAGGGTAAGGAAGGAAGGTAGAGAGAGAGAGAGAGACAAGAAACCAAGGGAAAAAAAAAAAAAGAGAGAGAAGAAATAGCAAAGTAAAATGTGCCCCATGGGAGCCCACCAGAAATAGGTCTCCAGCTGAGCAGTGATGCACAGGCTGTGAAGAAGGAGCAAAGAGGGCACAGGGCACCAGATGTTCAGGAGAAGGATAGGGAAGGAAGGTAGAGAGAGACATCAAACTGAGAAAGAAAAAATGAAGAGAAAAAGAAAAAAAAATGCTCCAAGTGAGCCCAGTGCACAGGTGTGGTGACACAGACTTTGGAAGTGGCTCTCCAGCTGAGCGGCACTGTACAGCCTATCTAAAAGGAGCAGAGATGGCACACAGTGCCAGATATTCAGGGGACAGGAAAAGAATGAAGGTAGTGAAAGACAAGAAACCAAGGAAAAAAAAAAAAAAAGAAGTCCCAAAAAGAAGAGAAATTTTCTTCAGTTCTTTCAGCTTGAGAAATGCCAAGTGTGTTCTTCCCTTTTGGTTTTCTAACTCCAGGAAACTCCAGGTCTTTGCACATGTCATTATAATCCTCTACTTTGTCTTCTTGAGCCACCTTTTGAAATCTTCTGTTCAGTTCTTTACTTCATCATTTCTTCCTTTCACTTTAGCTACTCAACGTTCAAGAGTAAGCTTTAGAGTCTCTTCCGACATCTGTTTTGTTCTTTTATTTCTTTCTTGTCTTTTTAATGACCTCTTGCTTTCTTCATGTATGATGTCCTTGGTGTCATTCCACAACTCGTCTAGTCTTCAGTCATTAGTGTTCAATGCATCAAATTTATTCTTGAGATGGTCTCTAAATTCAGGTGGGATATAATCAAGGCCATACTTTGGCTCTCGTGGACTTGTTCTAATTCTTATCTGGAAGTTCAGCTGAAATTTGTCCACTATGGGTGACCCTGCTGGTATTTGAATACCAGTGGTATAGCTTCCAGCACCACGAAAACCCCCAAGGCAAGACAAACTGACAGATGTTTGGGGGCTGTTTCACCTAGATTATCTAGTTTTTTGGCATACAGTTGTTCACAGTATTCCCTTATAGTACATTTTTTTTTCTATGTGGTAGCTGTGATGTAACCTCTTTTATCCTTGATGTTAGTAATTTGAATCTTCTCTACATTTTTCTCAGTCTAGCTAAATGTTTGTCAATTTTGTTGATTTTTTTCAAAGAGCCAACTTTGGTTTCATTGATTTTCTATATTGTTTTGCTGTTCTCTGTTTTGTTTATTTAAACACTAACCTTTATTATTTCCTTCCTTCTGCTTGCTTTGGAATTAGCTTGTCCTCCTTTTTCTAGTTCCTTTAGGTAGAACATTAGATTATTAAGTTGAGACCTTTATTCTTTTTTTTGTAGTGAAGTATCAAAACATTTGCCAGCACAACATTTACAATTCAATGACACTGATTATATTTTTCATGTTGTGCCACCATAAATATAAACTCAGTGCCCCCCCAAACAAAAACTTCCCCTTTCCCGCTCCCTTCCATCCCTGGTAACACCTAATTAGCTTTGGTTTCTATATATTTTCTTATTTCATATAAGCGAGATCATATAGTATTTGTCCTTTTGAGACAGACTTATTTCACTAAGCATGTTCTCAAGGTTTATCCATATTGTGGCATGCATCAGAACTTCATTTCTCTTTATGGCTGCATGATATTCTATTGTATGTATATATCACATTTTGTTTATCCATTTATCTATTTATGGACATTTCCATTGTTTCCAACTTTTGATTATGGTGAGAAGTCCTGCAATAAATATTGGTGTTCGGGTTCCTGTTTGCATTCTTGCCTTAATTTCTTATGTGTATATATGTACCTAAAATTGGAATTTCTGGGTCATATGGTAATTCTGTGTTCAACTTTTTGAGGAATCACCAAACTGTTTTCCATAATAGCTGTACCGTTTTATATTCCCACCAACAATGGATGAGGATTCCAGTTTCTCCATAACCTCACCAACACTTCTTCTCTGTTTTATTTTTTGTTTGCTTGTTTTTATCATTGCCATTCTAATGGGGGTGAAGTGATATTTCATTCTGGTTTTGATTTGCATTTCCCTAATGGTTAATGATATTGAGTATCTTTTTATGTGCTTGTTGGCCATTTAAATATCCTCTTTGGTGGATTGTCTTTACAAGTCTTTTGCCCATTTTTTGAGTGGGTTGTCTTGTTGTTGTTAACAGGTAGAAGTTCTGTATATATTTTGTGTATTAGGCCCTTATCTGGAGCCCTGGTAGAGAAGTGGTTAAGAGCTCAGGCTGCTAACCAAAAGGTCAGCAGTTCAAATTCACAAGCAGCTTCCTTGGAAACCCTATGGGGCAGTTCTACTCTGTCCTATAGGATTGTTATGATTCGACGGCACACAAAAATAGCAACGGGCCCTTATCCGATATATGGTTTCCAAAAATTTTCTGTCAGTCTATAGGCTGTCTTTTCACTTTGTTGATAAAGTCTTTTTTAATATATCCATTTATAGCTATAAATTTCCCTCTGAGCATCGCTTTCACTATATCTCATAAACATTGATAAGCTGTGATTTTGTTTTCCTTCATATCACAGTATTTCCTAATTTTACTTGTAATTTATTTTTGACCTGTTTTTTATTTAGAAGTATGTTGTTTAATTTCTACGTATTTTCAAAAATCCCAAATTTCCTTGTTTAGTGATTTCTAATTTCATTTCATTGTGGTCAAAAACCATAATATGTATGATTTCAGTCATTTTAAATTATTGAGACTGGTTTCATGACCAAATATATGGCCTATTCTGGAGAATGTTCATGTGTACTTGAGAAGAATGTTTATTTTGTTATTATTGAGTGGAGTTGTCCTATAGATGTCTGTTAGATCTACTTCTTTAAATCTTTTATTTCCTTATGATCTTCTATCCAGTTCTAATCAGTAATGTCTATAAATCTAAATCAGTAGTGTCTATAAATATCATGAAGTGAAAAGAGATCTGCATTTATAGTTTACCAATCAGACATAATTATCGAACATTTCTTTTGAATTATCATAAGAAACAGGTCATTGCTTTCAAAGGTAATCCCTGGATGTATTTATGCTGTAGTTCTCTGTGTTTGTTTTAGGTTTTCAGAGCCCTTTATTTTCCCAACTCAAGGACTGTAAAATTTGAGGACCGGTGATAGAAAATAATTGTAAGATTTACTTTAAGCTCAGAAACAAAATTTTAGATACTTGCTCAAGTCACTGTATTCAGTGAAGCGTTACACTCTGACCTAATTAACTGTCTCCACTAATTTCCATGTGAATTTTCTAAGTCAATTTTTTTACTTCAGAAATATTTTGAAACCTATTAAAGTTGTAGACTGAGACAATAAATGAAAAATTACTTAGAACTTCAATTTCTAAGAACTTCAGCAGGAATGAGTTTGATTTTCAGATGCAGATGAGTGAACACTTAAGTTTTATTCAATCGCATCCTTTCCTGTTGACAAATACAATTGATGGAAAATATGCTTGTAGATTGTATGTTCTGTTTTCTTACCAAAATATGAGAATTATAACTGGAATTTTAATCATTTGGAGCAAGCATCAGCTTGAATTAGGAAATTTAATTAAATATGGAGCAGTGGGGAAATTGTGTATGGGGTATTGAAGAGAACCAAAATTCTTACTCTTGCAGCATGTGTGATGTTTACTAAAACCTGCCAAATTTTGAATCCCTGTGGACCATGTGATGAAGCATAATATGAAAATTCAGCTTCTGTCTTAATCATCTGTTCATATACGCTCTATTAGCTTGGGATGTTAAAGAAATATTTTAGTAACACCGCAAGAATTGTAGCCAAGAATCTTTTCCGGGTTATGTGCAAAGTAAACAGTGACTAGAAGGAAAACTTATTCAGTAAGAGAACTCTTAAATTTTATAACTATAACTTTGGTATAAGGGGAGGAAATTAAATTAAATTTCTAGACCGTTAATGAACACTGGTTTTGTTTAGGTATAGTATCGTTTCACCAGGGGAATATGTTGTATATCCTTTAGCATGATAAGATCGCAGAAAAAAAATAGTAAGCGTTATTCTAATTTGGGAACAAACATTAAAAGAACTATTTGTGGATTGGCAAATGAGGTAGTTGCAAACCAAGAGAGGAATTTATGTGAAGGCAAGAAGGTTTCAACTGCTTCCTACTATTAAGAGGAGCCAGTGGATAGATTTTGCCTCAGAGATGTTGCAACAGAAGAATTGGGACTTAAAACTATTCAATATTATTTTTTCATATTCCCTACTCCCCACAGCCCCCAAATGGCTGTCTTCATGTTCTCTCATAGTTTACCTGTGTCATTGCTGTTTTAGGAGCAGAGACTAGACACTTCATTTAATTATGTTTTTAAAGCACCTAGTGTTGTCCAATAAATAATGAATGATTTTTAAAAAATTCAAAAATGTAAGAGGATGATTGGATTCTTTATATCGCTTTCTTTAATTTTTCAAAATGTTGCTCATTTCCTGTTTAAGTTGTAATATACTAGTTCTGCAGAGAATATTTATTGTCACACTTACTACCCCATTTTGCAAGCTCCTGTCAGGCTCTACTAGGGTCACAGGAGACCAGTCCACCTCATATACAACCACCACCCATCTATCAGAGGAGGCTTGCCTGTTGCTGTGATGCTGAACAGAGTTCAGTGGAGCTGCCAGCTAAAATGGACTAGGAAGGAAGGCCTGGTGGTCTGCCTCCCAAAATCAGCCAATGAAAACCGTATGGATCACAATACTCCTGTTAGCAGCTAACCACAGGGATGGCACAGGACCAGAAAGCCTTTTATTCTGTTGTCGGTCGGGGACCAATGCAACAGCATCTAATAACAACCACAAACAATTTCCATAGAGGTCTTGATACAATAAAGAAACCAGATTAGAAGACCTGTTTATTTTATTTACTCAGCTTTCCCACTCAGTAATTAGTATTTTTTCTCTTTTTCTTTGAGATAGGTGTCATTGTAATAACTTTACAGATCAAGGCAGAAAAAGTAGACATCAAATAGTCTCATTGTTAATAGGTGATTTTGGTCTCTGCACAAGCCTCTGGTATTCTGAAATTTGGTGTTGTGATTTTGTTCCATTATTATCCTCATTACTTTATCTTCACATGGCTAGGTTTGTTTGTTTTTTTAATAAAAAGGATTGCAAGGGGGGTAAGAAAATATATACCTCATAATCAGAAATGAAATTGGCGTATGTCCTGAAAGCCTATCACATATGAGCCCAGAGAAAAAGGAAAAAGCAACACTGGGCTCATTTTATTAAAAAAAAAAAAAATCCAGCAAGAGTAAACAGGTACCCGTAAGACCTGGTAGTCCTAATTAATCATTTGACCTTACTCCCCCCAACTTGGGAGGTGGCATAGCAAGGCAGCTGAGAGCCCAAGCTCTGGGTTTAGACAATTGAGATTTTAATTCTGCCCCCACTGCTCCCTATCTGGGTAACATTAGAATTACTCTTTACTTCTCAATATATGAGGGCCTAAAGACCGTCTTAAAAGAGGCAGACATTTCCCCCCCTGATTACTAATTCCTCTCCCTCTTACCAGTTGCTGTTGAATTGATTCTGACTCATGGCAGCCCCGTTTGTGTCAAAGTAGAACTGTGCGCCATAGGCTTTTCAGTGGCTGACTTTTCAGATTGCCAGGCCTTTCTTCCAAGGTGCCTCTAGGTGTACTCAAACTTCCAAACTTTTCATTAGCAGCTAAGCACATTAGCCATTTGCACCACGCAGGGACCCCCTCTCCTTCCACTTCCCCATAAACTGAGCCTTCACAGCCATGCAATTTACTTTCATAACTCTTGGTTGGTTTTTTTTTTTTTTTTGACCTGGTTTAAGAAGAAAATGCATAGGCACATAGGAACGTGCACACGCAAAATAAAGACAACGATGGAACTAAACTAAAAACAGATGACAAAATAAAATCCTCATTATTCAGGAATAACCAGTTAAGACCTAAAACATTTGACACCTGAAAAATTTAAAGTCCTACATTAAAAACTAAACCCAGGAAAATGGAAAGATCGAAGAATCCCATTCAAGAGAAACTATGAAATGTAGTCTGTATGTTGTGACCAGATTCTAAAAGAGAAAATCGAGAGAAAAAAAGAAAGGTGGGAAATAGTTAAATGATTGAATGTTACTAAACTTCTGTTAAGTTTAGATGTAGGGACTACAGATGGATAAGGGACTAAAGGTTTCCAATCAAAATCTCAGGTATTAACTTTGTTAATAAATTATTATATTGCTTTGACAAAAATACTTCTTATAGCCTTACAGTTTTAAATTGGGGATATTTGTTATCTCCTTGTTTACACATTTAGCTTGGCTATTAAATAAATAGCAGATAAACAATGGTGGAAATAAAATGACTGAAACTGAAGTTTTCATGTTGATACTAGGTAATACTGCTAATAATTTGTTCTGTTTTCTAAAAAGGTCAGAAAAAGTTAACAAAAGAAAGTTTTTGTTTTTGAGAATATTTGTGAATTAATAGTACTTTTAATTTTTTTGAGGGTAATAAGAATGGTTGATTTCAGTCATATTTTAAAAATATTTTTTGGAGTTAAAACATGGAAATAATTACAAGAAATTAAAAATAAAAAATAAAAACAGCCAGTTTTACCCAATTCAACCAACAAGTTGTGAAATCACAGGTGTGAGAACAATAAATCTTACTCATACTTCAGATATTATTTTTACTCATAATTGCTGTTGTTCCCAGTCCAAGATGATTACTTAATAGGTGGGTTTTTAAGCTGTGGGGGGTTCTCTACTCACCCTTGTGTCTCAGCCCCTTCTCACAGCATGCCCTTCAGTCATTAAATTCACAAAGCAAAGCTAGATTCTAGAAGATTACCACCTATTATATAAGCCATCAGTGGGCCAATACAGCCAAGAATTAGAGGAAAAAGTTTTTGTTCTTTAAAAAAAAAGCGAGACAATGTCATTTTTTTTTCTCATTGATGAGAGTATGCAGTTGGTTCAGCATGTATTTTTCTCATTCAGTGATCACAATTTTAATGTTTCAATTACTGAGATTTATGAGTAGGAAAATGTTCTCTGACATCCCATTTATTTTTAATGTGTGATTGTTTACAAAATTGCTTAATCTGGGACCCTGGGATCACAGGCTAATTATTTTCTTAGAATTGACTTAAATTTAGGCTCCAGGTAATGATTGTCTGTGCTTAACAGTTTTTACATTTCAGGATTATTAGAATCTTAGTTAATACCTTAATTTGTGCTCACAGCACCCTTGGCGAATAAGTAGAGCGTGGCTTGTGCTATCGTAAGTTCACAAAGGCAATAATCAAGACCCAAAGAGGGAGAGTAGCTGGCCCAAAGTTTCTTCTCTGTCTCAGGACTCTTTCCATTAACCCAACCAGAAAAAAATAAAATAAAATCTTAGTTATCCAAGTTGCTAAATCAGCAGATCCAGGATCCAGATCTGGTTTCAGTAAACAATTACGGTGTCAAGGAGGAGCCTAGAGGGCCAAATGCAATTTAATCTGCAACTTTTGGACTCTTAATTGCATTCCCCCCGAACTAAAATGCTTGTCTTTGCCTGAAGATACTGTTGGCATTAAAAGAGAAAATTTATGAATACACAATCAAATAGCTAGCAGTTCCAAACTCACCGTGCCCCAAGTTCCCACTAAATTACTTAGGCAGATAGTAAAATATATGAAAATTCCTCAACATCAAATACTTGGACTGACCACCAATCTATGTCTAGGATTGGAGAGAAATTTATTCTTTCCAGAAGACTCTTTTCATGTTGTTTTCGTAGGAACACTTTTAATTTCCAGACATGAAAAGCCCTTCTGAAAAGGGATCATTTTCCTTCTCCAAGCATCTTTCTGCTGGTATCTTGTTTTCTCCTGGTGGAATTTCTTTTCCTCTTTCAAGAAACCGTGTCTTTTTGAACTCTGTTAATGATGATAAATTTCTTCTGTTTTCTAATAAGTTTTTGTATGTTCTTCTGAGACCCTGGGATGATATTCCCTTTCTTTGGTTTCCACAATTTTTCTACAAAAGGCCGAAGGTCGAACTAACCAGAAAACTGGGCAGCAATTTCTCTTTTGGATCATTATATTTTCAGCCAACCAGAGTGACTTCTTTCTACCTCCTCTCTCTCAGCACTCGCCGGTCAGAGAACAATTGGGTAGACACTAATTCAGGCATATCACATCCTGAGGGTTAGAATGGAGACATGGGTAAAAATCCATAAATAACATATTTTGGAAGAGAATAAGAATTCAGGTAGAAAATGTTTGTAGATTCAATTTTTCATGAGAGTTAGGCAGTGGATAAGGGAGGAAGCTTAATCTAGAAAAACTTGCTAGATGCTGAAAAATGAAGTATATGTTGTTCACATCTGCCAGCTCTACAGAAGAGAACGTGTTCTGCCAGCACCGGATTGGGCATAACATGGAGCCGAGACCAACCTACACTGAGTGTTGATAAGCATTGAATCTAGGGAAGTCTCTCTTTGCAGATGAGTAAGGAGAAAAAACAAATGGACCCTGGGTGGAAAAATGGTGCAGACAGAAGGAAAGGAATGTCATTCCTGAAATGAACTTATTTGAAAATTATTTACCTGAAATCAGAAAAATTTATTTTAAAAATAATGTCTGACATTATCAACAAGTTGAGGTGGAAGATATAAAATGAGAAGAAAGGGAAGATATAAAAGAGGATTACTAGAAAGCTTAAGATGAAATTTTGGAATTAAAATATTCATTTGAGGTAGTAGATAAGGAATGAATACTGTAGACAACTGAATCAGATATGTGGATGCAAATTTTAGAAGCTCTCTCAGGGTGCAGAGGAAAAGGTTTAAAAGATACAACAAGATGAGTTAGTGGGGAAATGTCATACAGTTACGCTTCCCAATACGATCCTCTCTCAACAACATTTGGCTATTTAAATTTAAGGTAATTAAAATAAAATATAATTAAAAATTCAGTTCCTCAGTTGCACTAGCCACATTTTAAGTGCTCAAGCATAGCATATGGCTAGTGGCTACCATATTGGACCATACAGGTAGAGGACGATTTCCTCATCACAAAAAGTCATATTGAACAGTGTTCTAGAGGCAGTAGTAGCAAACAAGGAGCTAAAATAATCACAGTTTTTTTATGAAGAAGAAATACTGTGTTATGTCTAACGATAGACAGTTTTGAATGGGTATATAAGCAAATGGAAGAGAAAAAATAAGCTAGGATATAATTGAAGAAAATTTTTTTCTTTAGCTTAAAGAAGTATTCAGATTGAAATGATTTACTTCATTCCATGCAAAATGAAGAAAGAAAGATCTCAGTACATTTTCATTAACTGGTTAAAAAATAATATCTGAGCAGAATAAGTCACTCAGCTACAAAAATTTGATTGACCTCAAAACCTGCTCCATACCACCACCAAAAAGAAACATTTTAAGGAGAAAAAAAATGTTGATTTAAGGACAATTAAAGCTCTCTTTTATGTATTACGGCAACATTAGAAAAATTCTTAAATTTGCAAGGGTTCAGAGATCACAGAACATGTGAATTAAACAAGAGTAAACAAGTGTCTTTGTTACAATTTTCAGAGATTTTAATTTTCAAATGTGCATTGTGAATAACTGTAAGTATCTTCCCACTACATAAGCAGTAGGCTTTTCCTCTGAGGGCATTTATTCAATCTTATTTCTTACTATGTTCAAACAGTGACCCTATAGGACAGAGTAGAACTGCCCCATAGGGTTTCCAAAGAGTGCCTGGTGGATTCCAACTGTCAGTCTTTTGGTTAGAAGCTGTAGCTCTAAACCACTACACCATCAAGGTTTCCATATTATCTTTACACATATGCTTCATTTAATTTTGTCCACTAGCCTAGATTGTTTGAGCCTGTCCTTGCTAAAAGAGCTATAATATTCCTACCCAGTCTTGTTCCAATCAATTTTTATCTTTATTATGAAAAATTTTCTGAACTTTCCAACCATCACTGATAGTTGGTAAGTGCACATTTAATGATTGCCTCAGTGAAATAAGTATTTATTATAAAGTCATGTCTTTCACTGCCTAATTATATAATTTAGTTTATATTCTGCATTTCAGGAGCCCTGGTGGCATCGACATTAAGTGCTCAGCTCTTAGGTTGGCAGTTCAAACCTACCAGCTGCTCCTGAGGAGAAAGATGTGACAATCTGGAAACTATATGGAGCATTTCTCCTCCATCCTATAGGGTCGTTATGAGTACGGGCCGACTCAACGGCAATTTTTTTTTTTTTTTAATTCTGTGCCTCTTTTGCATTTTTAAGTTATCCTTAAAAAAACTAATTTTGATAAGGATAGCAAATATTTTCAAAGTGTATTTTTAAAATCATAAAAATACATACGACATAGTGTTGAACAAGAAAGCAGAATACAAAATTATATGTACGTTATGATTTCTTCTACATAAAAATATATAGAAACAGAAATGTAATCAAATATGCTAAATTTTGGTAGTTCATATTTCTAGATTTTGGCATTTGAAGTTAATTACTGATTTTTTTCAAAATGTTTTTTATTTCACAAATTTTCCATAAGTAATTTTTTAAATATAATCAGATAAATGGTTTTATTAAAAATATGAAAATATGTCATTTCTTTAACCTAATCATTCTAAATATAAGACATAATAAAAAATGTACCATTAAAAAACAATGTTAACTCCAGGACAACATTTATACAGAATTTGTTAATTACAGTGCTATTTATATAGTATACCAAACCAACCAAACCTGTTGCCGTCAGTCAATTCCAACGCATAGCGACCATTTAGGACAGAGTAGAACTGCCCCATAGGGTTTCCAAGGAGTGGCAGGTGGATTCAACTGCCAACCTTTTGATTAGCAGCCCGAGCTCTTAACCACTGTGCCCCAGGGGCTACTTTGTATGGTATAGTCTGTATTAAGTGGTCCAAAAGTAGACCTTCCAATTCAGCCATTTCTACAACTCATTGTTCATAACACCATCAAAACAAAACCAGAAACACTGTATGGTCTTTTGGTGAAATATTTATCTTGTCTGGGCTAGACCTGGCTTAAAATTGTTAGTTGCCACTGCTAAAGACAATTAGACAAACAAACAAAACTCACTGTCGTTGAGTCGATTCAGACCCAGTGATCCTATAGGACATAGTAGAACCCATAGGGTTTCCAAGGAGTGGCTGGTGGATTAGAACTGCTAACCTTTTTTGGTTAGCAGCCAAGCTTTTATCCACTGTGTCAAAGAGGATTAACCAAAAAACCAAACCCATTGCCATCGGGTTGGTTCCGACTCATAGCAACCCTGTAGGACAGAGTAGAACAGCCCCATAGAGTTTCCAGGGAGTGGCTGGTGGATTCAAACTGCCAGCCTTTTGGTTAGCAGCTCTAGAACTTAACCACTGCTCCACCGGGGTTTCCCAGAGAGGATTAGACAAGGTTAAAGTGGACACTGCAACATAGTAATTCACTTTAAGGTAATATTTCAGTGTTGATGTCCTAATTTAAGGAATATAAATTAAAAAATACGCACACAAATATTTGTTGCGTTGTTGTTTATAGTAGGAGGCAGCTGAAAGAAATCTAAATATCTTATATAGGAAAGTAATTAAATTAAAAAAGACTGCAGCACTTGTTCTCCTTTGAAGTGCCCAGAAGAGTAGCCGAGTGGCTCAAGTCTCTGTGACCGGAGAGCAGCCCCAACTCTCACACCTCTATGCATAGAGTCCATAAGGTTTTCATTGACTGATTTTTGGAAGTAGATCTCCAGGCCCTTCTTCCTAGTCTGTATTATTTTGGAAGTTTCGCTGAAACCTCTCCAGCATGGCTGACCCTGCTGGTGTTTGAAATACTGGGGGCGTAGCTTTCAGCACCATAGTAACATGAAAGCCACCACAGTATGAAAAATTGAGAGATGACAGAAGACAATTCAAAAATGGCTACAGCCATACATTGACAAGGAACTGCCAGGAGTTCAGGCTGAATTCAGAAGAGGATATGGGATGAGGAATATTATTGCTGATGTCAGATGGATACTGGCTGACTGCAGACAATAGCAGAAAGATGTTTACTTGTGTTTTATTGACTATTTGAAGGCATTCGACTGTGTCGATCATAACAAATTAAGGATAACATAAAGAATGAGAATTCTGGAACATTTAATTGTGCTCATGAGAAACCTGTACATGGATCAAGAGATATTTGCTCAGATAGAACAAGGGAATACTGCATGGTTTAAAATCAAGAAAGGCGTGTGGCAGAGTTGTATCCCTTCGCCTTACTTACTCAATTTGTGTGCTGAACAAATAATCAGAGAAACTGTATTATATGAAGAACGTGTCATGAGGAATCCAGGAAGATTCATTAGTAACCTGTGATATACAGATGACACAACCTTGCTTGTCCAAAGTGTATATGACGTGAAGCACTTACTGATGAAGGTCGAAGACTATAATGTTCAATATGATTACACTTAAACATAAAGAAAGTGAAAATTTTCACAACTGGACCAATAAACTACATCATGATCAATAGCAAAGAAATTGAAGTCGTGAAAGATTTCATTCTACTTAGACTGATAATCAATGCCCATGAAAGCAGCAATCAAAAAATCAAATGACATTGCATTGTGCAATTGTGCTGCAAAAGACCTCTGTAAAATGTTAAAAAGCAAAGATGGCACTTTGATGACTGAGGCGTGGGTGAGTCCACCCATGGTGTTTTCAATCACCTCATGCTCATATGAAAGCCAGACAATGAAAAAGGAAGATCCAAGGTGAACTGATGCATTTGGAGTGTGGCGTTGGTGTTAGTAGGGTTGGTGAAGAATATTGAATATATCGAGGACTGCCATAGGAAGAACAAATCTATTATGGAGGAAGTACAGCTAAAATTCTCCTTAAAAGTGAGGCTGGAGAGACTGCATCTTGCTTACTTCGAATATGTCATCAGGAAAGGCCAATCCCTAGAAAAAGTCATCATGTCTGGTAAGTAGAGGATCATCAAAAACGAGGGACACCCTCCATGAAATGAATAAACCAGAATTAGGAGAGAACATGGAGAAGCAAGAGACTTGGTTTCCGGGAAGGGTTTCATTAGGTGTCTTAGTTTTTTAGTGTTACTGTAACAGAAATACCACAAGTGGGAGGCTTTAATGAACAGAATTTTTTTTTCTTGGTTTAGGAGACTAGAAGTCCGAATGAATTCAGGGCACAGGCTCTTGGGGAAGCCTTTCTGTGTCGGCTCTGTGGGAAGGTCTTTGTCTCTTTTCAACTTCTGTTCCTAGGTTCCCTGGTGATCTTCACATGTCATCCATCTCCCTCCATCTATACTTCCTAGATTCTGTGCTTCTTCTGCTCTTTTTATATCTAAAGTGATTGGTTCTAAAACACACCCTATGCTGACATGGCCTTGTTAACCTACTGAAGGAAATCCTATTCCCAGATGGGATTATATCCATATGTATAGGGACTAGGATTTAAAGCCCATTTTGGGGGGGACACAATTCAATCCATAACAGTTAGAACCTGGACGACAATAATAATAATAATAATTTCAACTCATTAGATATATGGGGATGGTCAAAGATAAATGAAAATAGAGCCAATAAAAGAAAGCAAGGACACCAGAAAATCCTGGGTATGTTCAATTAATAGCCCTCATTCAGTCTGACATTATAGGCATGGTCAGGTTGAGTAAGAGAGACACATGGAAGTTATTTTTTCTAATCACAGGCCAGACTGTTCCTTAGAAGCAGATAATGAATAAGGAAGACTGAAGAAGAATTGATGCCTTTGAATTATGGTGTTGCTGAAACTGAAGAGGGCTTGAAGCACTTAGTGATGAAGATCAAAGACCACAGCCTTCTGTATGGATTACACCTCAACGTAAAGAAAACAAAAATCCTCACAACTGGACCAGTAAGCAACATCATGATAAACAGAGAAAAGATTGACATTGTCAAGGATTTCATTCTACTTGAGTCCACAATCAACACCCATGGAAGCAGCAGTCAAGAAATCAAAAGATGAGGTGCTTATGGCTGACCAAGGGGATTGGATAGAATGCTAATAATGTAAATAAGGTGCACAGTATGCTTGTGAGGGTGGGACCATCCAAGTAAGGGGTATGGAACCCTAATGAGGGGATTGGTTAGTTTTGTCATCCTGCTAGGCTTAAAATTAGCCATCGCAGAGGTGGAAAGGAGGGTCCTCACTACCATCAAGAAAGAAGAGCTAGGAGTGTAATATATCCTGTGGACCGAGGATCCCTGCACTGGGAACCCCCTAGACTCAGGAGGCAGAGAACCGTAACACCCGAGATGGCACAAGACAGCAAGGTGCAGCAGCAGAGAAACAGGAGCAGAACCAGGAGACCAGCTTGATGTGGTGTGCTGACTGAAAGAACTGAGTGCCTTCAGGCAGCAGGCTTCATGGCAGAGCGAGGTGCCTTTAGGCACTTATCAGCAGAGCTAGGCTTACTGACCCATGGACTGAGAAAGCTGAGTGTCTTCAGGCCAAGGCTTGCAGGCAGAGTGGGGTGCCCCTGGGTACTTACTGGCAAAGTTAAAGAGTTTTGTAACACTTGCTTGAGCAGGGCAGGCTGGACCAAAGGCTGAGTGGCAGAGGTCCATAGAGAGGCCCGCCTGCGAGCACAACTGAGAAGAGGTTGTCCTGATTGAAGAACTTTATCCTGAGTCATCCCTGATCATGACTTGTAATCTGTTGCTTCCCTAATAAACCCCATAACTGTGAGTAGGATCTGTGAGTTCTATATGGTCATTGCAATGAATTATCAAACCCAGCAGAGAAGTAGAAAGTGCTGTGGGAGGAACGGCTGGTAACAGAATTGGTAAAAGGTTGAAGGGGGAAGACGTGTCTGACCTCTGTCTCATAGGAATCAGCCTCAGGCTGTTGATCCTGATTCTCCTTCCCTTGTGTAGTTGGACGAGGAGGCCCGATGCCTCTGCCACCATCTTGCAGTTGGAGCCATCTTTACAATACCTGATTATGTTTTCCTGCTTCTTCACATGTCCGAATTTCTGATTTTGTATTAAATGTACCTTATCTTTTAGAGATTCTGGATGCTTTAATATTTCTCACAAGAGTGTTCAGTTTTATTCTCCTGCTTAAATTAACTGGTAAATCTTAATTCTGAAGAAGCTAATGTTTGCCTTACGCTTAGGGCAAAACTCTTAGTCAAGAAACACGATTCTTATTCCTAAGGCATGACTCTTTGGGGAAAGCATGAGGTGTTTCTCAATTCCCTCTAAGTAGATGGGACTTGAACTCCAAACTCTTTCCCCTGTAATTAATATGCAGCTGCTGAAATCTCTGCTCAGCCCTTTTGACCTTCCAGATACTGCTTTTTTCAAGGCTCCTTGAAGTCTTGCACCATGCATGTACTACTCGAGGGTCAAAAAAAAAAATTTGAGGAAATGTATTCATAGATTTTTTGGGTCCTCACATCTACAAATCCTCTTTTTAGGGATTCTCTTCCTTAGTTTCCAGACATTCTGGAAGCCCCTAAATCTGGTGTGATTTCTCAATCAATAAGAATATTACCTTCTCCTTGAGCTCTATTCCCTCATACACAGCACAGACTGGGGAGTGCCCTCATTGAAAAATTGTTTAATTGTGAATCTCAACTAGCATGATTCTCTTCCTTCTAGTTTTTGTTCTCAAAGAGTTATTTTGTTTTGGTTTGGTTGATTTTGTCTGGTCCAGAATCTATAATTGTGATCAGCAATGAGGTTAGTCTGATAAAAACTGCTCCACTGTTACTAGAAGCTGGGGATTATTTTTCACCCTTATTTTTCTAGTGATCCTTATTTTTATTAGTAGTACAGTGCTTGGCATATATTAAATGGTGGGGAATAAATGAATGAATACAGGAATACCTATAAACCCTCTTACATGGAGTATGACTCAACCTTTTTATTATTAGTCATATGTTTTTCTGTTGGAGTAAGAAATTCATCCCTTTTGTTAAACTATAGAATAAGTAATCTCTCCTTTTCCAAAGATATTAAGCTCTTGGCCCAAAGAGGTGACACTAACCCAATGTGGTTTGGTTGGTTTTGCTTGTAGTTTGGAGATGAAACTAATGATTCCTTATTACTTTTATTTGAGATTGAAGTGAATGGCCCACACATTTACTTATATCTACTTTAAGACTGACAGTTTCAAGTGGAATTAATTTGGCCTTTAAAGCGTAGTGTTTTATAATTCACCAATAACTTTATGTAAAATGATGTGAGCCATCATTAGAAAATGATAATCACATATAGGACATATTCATAAGAATTTTCCAAGTAATTTTTGGCCAAAGGTCATATCATCCAAAATGAGGGCTAATGTCCTACTAAGTCTTAGCAATTCTATTGATATTTAGCTTTTTTAACAAATTGGAAACTGTCTAGCCATACCCAAAGCCAACATAGAAGTTTCCTATCGTTAGAATTGTGACCTATATGAAATATATCAGCCTTTGCTTTTTCTAGCAAACAGAACCTGAGTTCTCCTATATTTAAACTAAGACTATTGCTTCTTTATGGAGTAAATATGGCAGATTTGCAGTAGATTTGCTGTCATGGAAGCATTGTTCATAATTGTATACACAGATTAAGTGCTTACTATGTTTTATTTAAAACATAATCTATTTAACTCTTGAGAGTATTATGTTTACATACTACAAAAAAAATTCATTTATTTTTTATTTTATTTTTTTATTCTTGCAGGGTTATGTTAAATGGATAATATGAAATATTTACATGATTTACAAGTTACTGTCCCCATTTGCAGCTACTTTTTCATTTGACCAGAGTTGCAGGATTAAAAAACAATTTCAAGAATGTGTAATTGGCCATTGCACCATACTGGATTAAAAAGTTAGGGAGAGGAAGTGATGATCCTGTTTGTAAAAACTCTGCTACCGTTTGTGTTAAAAAGTATTTCTCAAAATGTAATGGTCAGCTGACTACTGGCCTGACAGAGAGTGGAGAAACCCCAAGAGTATGGCCCCCGACACCCTTTTAGCTCAGTAAGGAAGTCACTCCTGAGGTTCACCCTTCGTTCATAGATTAGACAGGCCCATAAAACAAAAGGAGAATAAAGGGGCACAACAGCCCAGGGGCAAGGACTAGAAAGCAGAAGGGGACAGGAAAGCTGGTAATAGGGAACCCAAGGTCAAGAAGGGAGAGAGTTGACATATCGTAGCATTGTTAACCAGTGTCATAAAATAATGTTTGTACTTTTTTTTACTAACAGTTTAATGAGAAGTTAGCTTGTTCTGTAAACCTTCACCTAAAGTACAGTAAAAAAAAACATCATGGGCATTGGTGAAATACATCATTTATTTCTAGAAGGATTTAGCACAATTTGTAGAATTGTAGGTTGCCAGGGGCAATCTCAACTTCTATGTGATATGTGGCTTTATTTACATTTCAGTTAACAGTTACAAGCTATAGGTAATTGTTGGGAGTCAACTTCTATGTGATATGTGGCTTTATTTACATTTCAGTTAACAGTTACAAGCTATAGGTAATTGTTGGGAGTGGGAAAGCTTCCTATTTCTTTAAATAGAGTGGAAAATAATTCCTTTTCCTGGGGATAAAAAAGTTTATCTGTTAGTGTAGAAATCCATCACCTCAATATATACTTTCTTCTTATTTCTGCTCAGTGCTGTACTGCTGATATAATCACCACAGGAAAGAAGTGCTGTTTGACTTTTCCTCTTTGGAAATTCTTCTTGCTTTGTAAGGGAAAGAAAGACAGCAATCAGGAATTAGAGGATTGAGTTCCAGAAAAAAAAAAAAACTGATAAAAGGAAATGCATGGCTGAAGAAAGTCCCTTGTTAGGGAACATCTCAGGGTCACTAAACTATAGTTTAAAAAATGTATCAGCTATACAAAGGCCCCAAAACAGTTAAATGGGGAAAAGACAGTCTTTTTAACAAATAGTGCTGGCATAACTGGATATCCATCTGCAAAGAAATGAAACAAGACCCATGCCTCACTCCACGCACAAAAACTAATTCAAAATTGTTCAAAGACCTAAATATAAAATCTAAAACGTTAAAGATAGTGGAAGAAAAAATAGGGACAACTTTAAGAGCCCTAATACATGGCATAAACAGTATACAAAACATTATTAAGAATGCCGAAGAAAAACTAGATAACTGGGAGCTCCTAAAAATCAAACACCTATGCTCATCCAAAGACTTCACCAAAAGAGTAAAAAGACTACCTACAGACAGGGAAAAAGTTTCTACCTATGACATATCTGATCAGTGCCCGATCTCTAAAATCTACATGACACTGCAAAAACTCAACTACAAAAAGACAAATAACCCAATTAAAAAATGGGCAAAAGATATGAATAGACACTTCACTAAAGAAGACATTCAGGTGGCTAACAGATACATGAGGAAATGTTCACAGTCATTAGTCATTAGAGAAATGCAGATCAAAACTATGATGAGATTTCACCTCACTGCAACAAGGCTAGCATTAATCCAAAAAACACAAAATAACAAATGTTGGAGAGGCTGTGGAGAGATTGGAACACTTATACACTGCTGGTGGGAGTGTAAAATGGTACAACCACTTTGGAAATCGATTTGGCGCTTCCTTAATAAGCTAAAAATAGAACTACCGTAGGATCCAGCAATCCCACTCCTTGGAATATATCCTAGAGAAATAAGAGCCTTTACACGAACAGATATGTGCACACCCATGTTTATTGCAGCACTGTTTACAATAGCAAAAAAATGGAAGCAACCAATGTGCCCATCAATGGATGAATGGATAAATTATGGTATATTCACAATGGAATACTACTCATGGATAAAGAACAGTGACCAATCTGTGAAACATTTCATAACATGGAGGAACCTGGAAGGCATTATGCTGAGTGAAATTAGTCAGTTGCAAAAGGACAAATATCGTATAAGACCACTATTCTAAGAACTTGAGAAATAGTTTCAACTGAGAAGAAAGCATTCTTTTGTGGTTATGAGAGGGGGGAGGGAGGGAGGGTGGGAGAAGGGCATTCACTTATTAGATAGTAGATAAGAACTACTTTAGGTGAAGGGAAAGACAGCACACAATACAGAGGAGGTCAGCACAATTGGACTAAACCAAAAGCAAAGGAGTTTCTGGCATAAACTGAATGCTTCGAAAGCCAGTGTAGCAGGGGCAGGGGTCTGGGGACCATGGTTTCAGGGGACATCTAAGTCAGTTGGCATAATAAAATCTATTAAGAAAACATTCTGCATCCCACTTTGAAGAGTGGTGTCTGGGGCCTTAGATGCTAGCAAGCAGCCATCTAAGATGCATCAATTGGTATCAACCCACCTGGATCAAAGGAGAATGAAGAACACCAAGGACACAAGGTAATTACGAGCCCAAGAGACAGAAAGGGCCACATGAACCAGAGACTACATCATCCTCAGACCAGAAGAACTAGATGGCGCCCGGCTACAACCGATGACTGCCTGATAGGGAACACAACAGAGAACTCCTGAGAGAGCAGGAGAGCAGTAGGATGCAGATCCCAAATTCTCGTAAGACCAGACTTAATGGTCTGACTGAGACTAGAAGGACCCTAGTGGTCATGGCTCCCAGACCTTCTGTTGGCCCAGGACAGGAACCATTCCCGAAGCCAGCTCTTCAGACATGGATTGGACTGGAGAATGGGTTGGAGAGGGATGCTGGTGAGGAGTGAGCTTCTTGGATCAGGTGGACACTTGAGACTATGTTCGCATTTCCTGCCTGGAGGGGAGATGAGAGGATGGAGGGTGTTAGAATCTGGTGAAATGGACACGAAAAGAGAGATTGGAGGGAGAGAGCGGGCTGTCTCATTAGGGGGAGAGTAACTGGGAGCGTGTAGCAAGGTGTATATGGGTTTTTGTGTGAGAGACTGACTTGATTTGTAAACTTTCACTTAAAGCATAATAAAAATTATTAAAAATATATATATATCAGCTATATATTCTTCAGTATTAGATCTGTGTAATAACCTTGACCATTCTCTCCCTCGAAGGTAAGGATTGAACGCGATAGGAAAGGAAGCTTCTGATTTCTAGGGGGATAAACAGGAAAAAAAAAAAGGTAAAGTTATGATCAACAAGTTGTTGTTAGGTGCCGTCCAGTTGATTCCAAATCATAGAGACCCTATGCACAACAGAACGAAACACTGCCCGGTCCTGTGCCATCCTCATAATCATTATGTTTGAGCACATCGTTGCAGCTAGTGTGTCAATCCGTCTTTTTGTGGGTCTTCCTCTTTTTCACTGACCCTCTACTTTACCAAGCATGATGTCCTTCTCTAGGAACTCGTACCTCCTGATAACCTATCCAAAGTACATGCTATGAAGTCTTTTCATCCTCCCTTCTAATGAGCATTCTGGCTGTACCTCTTCCAAGAAACATTTGTTTGTTCACCTGGCAGGCCATGGTATATTCAGTATTCTTCGCCAACACCGTAATCCAAAGGCATCAATTCTTCCGTCTTCCCTATTCACTGTCCAGCTTTCACATGTATATGAGGTGACTGAAAACACCATGGCTTGGGTCAGGTGCACCTTAGTCCTTAATGTGACATCTTTCCTTTGTAACACCTAAAGAGATCTTTTGTAGTAGGTTTGCCCAATGCAGTGCATCTTTTGATTTCTTGACTGCTGCTTGTAGATTCAAGCAAAATGAAATCCTTTCCAACTTCAATCTTTTCTCCATTTATCATGACATTGCTTATTGGTCCAGTTGTGAGGATTTTTGTCTTCTTTATGTTGAGGCGTAATCCATACTGAAGGCTACAATCTTTGATTTTCATCAGTAAGTGCTTTAAGCCCTCTTAACTGTCAGGAACCAAGGCTGTGTCATCTGCATATTGCAGGTTGTTAATGAGCCTTCCTCCAACGCTGATCCCTGGTTCTTCTTCATATAGTCCAGTTTCTCAGCTTATTTGCTCAGCATACAGGTTGAATAAGTACGGTGAGAGGGTACAACTCTGACACACATCTTTCCTGACTTTAAACCACACAACATCCCCTTGTTCTGTTCCAATGACTGCCTCTACATCTAAGTACAGGTTCCTCAAGCATTAAGCGTTCTGGAATTCCCATTCTTCGCAACTGTATCCATAATTTTTCATGATCCACACAGTTGAATGCCTTTACATAGCCAATTAAGCACAGGTAAACATCTTTCTGTTGTTCTCTGCTTTCAGCCATGATCCATGTGGCATTAGCAATATTGTCCCTTGTTCCAGGTCCTCTTCTGAATCCAGCCTGATTTGCTGGCAGTTCCCTGTCAATGTATTGCTGCAACTGCTTTTGAATGATCTTCAGCAAAATTTTACTTGTGTATGATATTTTTATTTTATGATATTAATGATAATTTCCACGTTCTGTTAGATCACCTTTCCTTGGAATGTGTACAAATATAGGATATGTCTCAGTTGGTTGGCCAGGTAGCTGTCTTCCAACTTTCTTGGCATAGATGAGTGAGCACTTCTATCACTGCATCTGTTTGTTGAAACATCTCAATTGGAATTCTGTTGATTCCTGGAGCCTTGCTTTTTGCCAGTGCTTTCAGTGCAGCTTGGACCTCTTCCTTCAATACTATCGGTTCTCAATCATTGCTACCTCTTGAAATAGCTGAAAGTTGACCAATTCTTTTTGGTACAGTGACTTCTTGTATTCCTTCCACCTTATTTTGATGCTTCCTGTGTCGTTTAGTATTTTCCCTGTAGAATCCTTGAGAAATGTCGAGTGTGTTCTTCCCCCTTTTTTTTTTTTTTTGTCTTTCCAAATCTTGGTACATTTCATTATAATACTTTGTCTTTCGAGCTGCCCTTTGAAATCTTCCATTCAGCTCTTTTACTTCATTATTTCTTCTGTTCGCTTTAGCTACTTCACATTGGAGAGTACCTTTCAGAGTCTCTTCTGACATCGATTTTGGTCTTTTTTTTTTTTTTCTTTCTTTCCTGTCTTTTAATGACCTCTTGCTTTCTTCATGTGTGATGTTGTTGATTTCATTCCGTAACTTGTCCATTCTTCGGTCATTAGTGTTTAGTGAGTCAAATCTATTCTTGAGATGGTCTCTAAATTCAGGTTGGATGTAGGCAAGTTTGTACTTTGGCTCTCCTAGAGTAGTTAATTGATCCAACAAGTTAATTGATCCTAAAATAAAAGTAAACTAACATATTGACAAGTTTGCTCAAAATGCTGCTAAAATCATATGTTTCATGAAAAAAAAATAAACAACATAACTTCCATATCAACATGGGTGAGTCCTGATCTCTTTTTGTCAAAGCAATTATTAGAGTGGATGCAGAAGAGGGCAACTTAAGATGGCACAAGGTTTAAAACCCAGGCCACATAAAGAATAGTCATAAACTAGGATAGTATATGAAAAAAAGGCAACAAAGAAAACTGTCTTCAATATACATACTGTATATATGTATGTATATATATGTGTATATACACACACACACACACACACACACACATTAAAACCTGTGAAAGTTGGAACCTGTGTAAGGGGGAACCTGTCAGAGAAAGAACATTTTGTTTTCCACTAATAGTGATAGAAAAGTGGTAAGACTGCACCTTGTCAAAGGTAGAAAACTTGCAAGTCATGGAAAACAAGGCTGTCCCATCAAGTCTCTGCTGTCACAGTTTTCGCTGTATATACATATGTATATGTGTATGTATGTGTGTGTGTGTGTGTGTGTATATATATATATATATATATATATATATACAAAAATCTGTCTTACAAGAAGTACAACCAGAATGTGAGAATGTTCTTGGAAGTGAGGATGGCGAGAGTTCATCTCACATATTTTGGACGTGTTCTCAGGAGGGATCTGTCCCTGGAGAAGGACACCATGCTTGGTAAAGTAGAGGGTCAGTGTAAAAGAGAAAGACCCTCAACTAGATGAAGTGACACAGTGGACGCAACAATGTGCTCAAACATAACGATTGTGTGGATCTCGCAGGACCGGGCAGTGTTTCATTCTGTGGTACACAGGGTCGCTGTGAGTCAGAACTGCCTCAAAGGCACCTAACAATGACCATAATGGAAGTCATCCAGATTTGGTCTTGTTTTTCAAGCTTGTCTTTGTATTTCTGTCTACACTGAAAAATCGCCTTGCCACGTGTTCAGCAACAACAGAAAATCCTCCTTGGATTCTGAATAAGATTGAATTGAATATTTAGGACATTTTGGGGAGAGTTGATATCCTTATAATAGAGTCTTCAATTTATAAGGATGATAAATACCCTTGTCTTAGTTTCTTAGTGCTGCTGTGACAGAAATATCACAAGTAGGTGGCTTTATTGAACAGAAATTTATTTTCTCACAGCTTAGTAGGCTAGAAGTTCGAATTTAGGGCATTTTCTCTAGAGGAGGGCTTTTTTTGTCTGCTCAGGGGAAAAATCCTTGTCTCAGTTTTTGAAGCATTCTTGGCATTCCTTGAGAAACTTGGTGTTCCTTGAGATCTCCAGGTGACGTGTATCTTTGCCCCACTCCTACATGCTTCCATGGTCAATCAGCTCCTTTTATATCTCAAAAGTGATTGGCTTAAAACACACCCTACACTGATACGGCCTCATTAACATAACAAAGAAAACCCCATTCCCAGATGGGATTACATCCACATATATGCTAAATCAAAACCCATTGCCGTCAGGTCGATGCCAACTCATAGCAACCCTATAGGACAGAGAAGAAGTGCCCTATAGGGTTTCCAAGGCTGTAAATCTTTACAAAAGCTGACTGCCACACCTTTCCACTGAGAGCGGCTGGTGCGTTTGAACCCCAAAGATTCTGGTTAGTTTAGCAGGCTAGCATTTTAACTACTGTGCCACCAGGGCTCCCTATCTACATATATAGGGGTTGGGTTTTAAAACACATGTTTTTGTGGGACACAATTTAACCTATAACAACCTCTATTTATTTAGGTCTTCTTAATTTCTTCTAGTATTGTTTTGAAAATTACATTATTGAATGTTGCCCGTATTCATCTTTATTCATCGGCATTTGAATATTTCATGTTACTGTAAATTGTATCCTTTTTTATAATTTTATTTTCCATTTGTTTGTTGCCAGTGTAGAAGAGTAGATTCAATATTATATATTGAAATTATGTTCGACAACCTTACTAAATTAGCTGTAATGAATAAGTTCTCTGTGAATTCTTTTGGATCTTCTACATGTCATATAAACATAATGAAAATTTTATTTCTTGGTTTCAAATCCTTATGCTTTTTACTTATTTTTCTTAAATTATGGTATTGGCTAAGGCACTGGTTTCAATTTGCTAATATTTAGTATTTTTATCTTTGTTTTCATGAGAATGATTTTGTAATTTTCTTTCGAATACACTTTCTTGTTAGATTTCTGTACTGAAGCTATATTGAACACATTAAAAACAGTGCTTGGGAAGAATTCCCTCTTTTTATATTATTTTGGTGAATTTGTATAGGTTTGATTGTACAATCTTTAAATGTTGAGAGGAATTTGCAAATGAAGCTATTTGTATCTGTGGGATTTCTTTCAGGGAAGATTTTTAATAATAGGATTATTTTTTATTTCTGCTTGACTAATTGTATCCAATTATATTTTTCCATATAATTCTAAATATGTAAATTTATTCACCTTCATAATGTACTATTGTTATCTTTTTTATGTCTATAAGGTCTATAGTGATATTTTCTTTTTCATTCCTGATATTGGTGATGTGTGCTTTCTTGATTAGTATTTTTAGAGATTTATCCATTTTTATCAACTTTTCAAAGAATCAACTTTTTGTGTTTTGATTTTCTTTAACTCTTTACATTTCACTAATTTTTGAGCTTATGTTTATTATTAATATTATTTGCTTATACTTTCTTTGGGTTTAATTTTCTATTTTTATTTTAAGCTTCTTTTCATGGAAGCTTATATAGTTGATTTTCAAGATTTTTCCATTTGTCTTTTCTAATAATGCATGTATTTCAAAATATAAATTTCCTCGGAAGAAATTTTCTTTGCAGGATTTCCCCCCTAAATTTCCTTAGCTGTGCCATCTGTCACTTTGAGCTGATAAGGCTATTTTCTGCTGCTGGAACTTTGGGATGTGGGAAACCCCAAGCCCAAAAAAAGTCGCAAACTTGCCATTCTTACTTGTTGAAGGTGCCGTCTTTCAAGGGTAAACGTTCTTTCGTTTCTGCCTATTTTGGTTGCATTCTGGTGCCTTCGATTAGCTATTTTTTAAATATTTTGTCCACATTTTATTGTGGTTGTCTTTGTGAGGATTTACCTACCCAATACGCTCAGTTGTTACCCAAATCAAATGTGACAGATTGTTTTTCATTGTTGTTGTTCTTAGTTAAATTTTATAATTATATAAACTATTTACCTGGGTGCAAAATAAAATCTAAAAACAAAGTATATTTCAAGAAATTCAGCTTCTTTCCCTGTGCATTCCACCTCATCCCCAAGCAGAAAATAAATAAATCAGACAAATCTCAGTTAAGGGACATTCTCTGTGATACCCGACCAGTGCTCCTCAGAGCCGTCAAGAAAATCTGAGCCACTGTCCCGGCAATAATAATACCATTTATTGACAGGGAATTGAAGGGGACATGACACCTAAATGTAACGTGGGATCCAGAGTGGGATCCCGGAACCCGAAAAGGTCATTAGGCGAAAACTAAGCAAAGCTGAGTGAAGTATGGGCTTGGCGCAGTGGTTAAGAGCTTGGCTCCTTCAAATCCGCGAGACTGCTCCTTGGAAACCTTATAGGGCAGTTCTGCTCAGTCCTTTAGGGTCACTATGAGTTGGAATTGACTCAGTTTTGGCTTTTAGTTAATAATGTATCAATATTGGTTCATTATGACAGATGTACCACACTAAGGTAATAGGATAACAATAGGCAAAACTGGGCGTGAGTTATATGGACATTCTCTATACTATACAATTTTTCTGTAAATCTAAAGCTGTTCTAAAACAAAACAAAAATTATCTAAAAAATAAAAACTTCTAAATTTAGTAAAGTATGTAAAAATTATAAGGGGATCTTAGTATTCTAAGTAAATTGATTTTTAATATATAAAAAGCAAACATATTTATATTATGCTAATCAATCAAAAGGAAACCCTGGTGACATAGTGGTTAAGGCTACAGCTGCTAACCAAAGGGATGGCAGTTTGAATCTACCAGGTGCTCCTTGGAAACTCCATGGGGCAGTTCTACTCTGTCCATAGGGTCGCTATGAGTTGGAATCGACCCGACAGCACTGGGTTTGGTTTAATTTAGTAATCAATCAAGAGCCACATATTAACCAATATACAGATCATTTGGTGTTTTCAGGGAACAGAAAAATCTAGAATTCAACAATAATAATACTATTTATTGAGCATAATGCTAGGAGCTTTATAGGCATTATCTCTCTTAAATATAAAAAAGTATCTTACAGTATAAATACTATTAACCTAAAGAAACTGAAGTCAAATCCTTTTCATTTTGACTTCTAAATGTCATGGCAGTCTGCCCACTCCTCATTCCCAATATCATCAACCACTTCGATAGGTTGAGCGTAATACTCTTCTATTCATTTTTCTGTATCTTTTCCCCATGTAGTAGGAAGTGTCACCTTGTAGATTCTAATACATACCAAAGGAACATTCAAAAAAGCTCTTGTGGTTCCTAAGGTCAACAGTAACATCATTGGTATGAACTCAAGTAGAATTATTTCTTACTACATACAAAATGTGTTTTTCTTCTTAAAAAAAAAAATTAATCTTATTTCCTTTGCCATGTGACTATCCCAAAACATTTATATAAAATAATCTATATTATCACCTTGAAGACTAAGGTGCGCCTGACCCAAGCCATGCCATTTTCAGTCGTCTCATATGCATGTGAATGGTGGACAACCCATAAGAAAGACTGAAGAAGAATTGATGCCTTTGAATTGTGTTGTCGGTGAAGAATATTGAATATACCATGGACTGCCAAAAGAACGAACAAATCTGTCTTGGAGGAAGTACAACCAGAATGCTCGTTAAGAGCAAGAATTGCAAGACTATGTCTTACATACTTTGGACTTGTTATCACGATGGATTAGTCTCTGAAGAAGGACATTGGTCTTGGTAAAGTACAGGGTCAGCAAAAAAGAGGAAGACTCTCAATGAGATGGATTGACACAATGGCTGCAACAATGGGCTCAAGCGTAACAATGATTGTGAGCATGGCGCAGGACCGGGCAGTGTTTTGTTCTGTTGTATGTAGGGTCACTATGAGTCGGAACCAACTCCATAGCACCTAACAACAACAACATGTTATCTCCATTGATTTGTGATGCTGCTTTTTGTATACTAAAGTTGGATATGTAATTAGAACCATGTTTGATATTGTTCTTTGTTTTACATTGGTCTGTCTGGGCATTAATTCATGCACCAGTACTACACTTTTTAAATTATGGAGGCCTTGTAGCATACTTCAATAGCTATAGGATCAGGCTTCATTCCTTGCTTTTCTTTTTTGGGGATTTCCTGACTATATTTGGTTGTTTATTCTTTCTAAGGAACTTTATAGTTTACTTTCTTAGCTGTGTGTGGTGGCGGGCGGGGGGACCTGATGGTATGTTTATTAAATAGTTAAAGAAGCACAGACCCCAAAAGATTTTACAAGAAAATTTCCTTAGCACATAAAGAAGAGAAAATCTCAATGTTACTTAACTTACTTTGCTTACCAGATCATCTGTAGTGAACAATTTCACATTTTTTCTGCCATATCAAAAGTTTTGCTTCTAGGTGTGGCTGGCATCGGTCTCTCTCCCAACCAGGGGTGGATTATCCAATAAGCAAGATGCTGTGCGATTGGGAGATCGACAGATGCCAGCCATACCTGGTGAAAAAGTGTGAATTTGTTTTTCACACCGTGCTTACCTTTCCTATTGGATAACCCACTCCGGAGTCTGCAGATATATATGAAAGCATGAATCTAGCATTGCCTTAAGTTGGAAAACATCTGGGATAAAGTCCAAGAATCCATTTTTCTTTATTACCTTTTTATGATACAGGCACGTTTTAATTGTGTTTTCCATAAGGTTTTTAAGATATGGGTTCAACTCTATATATTCCAATGGGAAAGCTCAGTGTCTCAGTTGGTACTGCTTGAGGATAGGAATGAATTCAGTTTCGAGGCCATACCTGATACTCAGCTAATTGTCAGTATTTTAATCATCTGGATTGTGAAATCCTGTTGTGTTTTGTAGGAAAAGCAACTGTGCTATGTGAGAGATGAAACATTTGAAATTTCACAGTTTTCTCATGTTTTATTTTTTCAAGCCTGTCTTAGACTTTTTCCATCTGGATGACTAATGCAGAGGAATTTTTTTCTCTGCCATTGCCATCATTCCTAATGTGAATTATTAATATATGTTTTTTATTTATAGTCCCTTACCTTTAAAAAAAAAAGTCATGGATGAGCAAGATCCAGCTGGACTTGAGTTCATCAAATATCCCCAACTATTTTTCAAAGTATTAGCATATTTCCAAACATGTTTTCAGGAATGTTTTCCCTTTATTTACACTCCCCTGTGTGTTTAAGGGAAATGTAAGCCTTATGTTTCTTTTTCATTTATACTTAACTCATCAAAAAGTTTTGTAAAGCAATTTAGATGTCCAAGAAGATTTTTATTACTGGTTTTCTTAGGAACGGCAAGTCCTGTTTTGCCAAGAACAGAGGGGAAAAAATTCATATAAAACCCCAAAGACTAAAGTTTGGTTCAGAACTAGAAACCAAAAAGATTTGAGTGGGTTCTAAACTTGGCAAATCCTGTCCCTAAATCATTTGTAGGAAATCTTCATTTGCTAAGACTTCAGATAAGAAAACAAAGAAGCAAACAGTTTTATGTGGGAACAGGTTATTACATGCTTTTTCTTGTGCTTATATCCATCTCTAATACAAACTACAGCTTTTCAGAAAATATAAAATAGAGGTACAGACTCTGTGAGCATGTTACCCAGTGGACTTTCCAGCGAACCTAGGATGAAAAAGATTTAAATCCTGGTTTGGGAGGAAACCTGAAAAATCCAGATTATCCAGTGTCTTTATAAAGAAAGGGTTTTCCATACTAGTTAATTAAATGAATCAGGTGGAGGCAAGCTAAGAACGCTTCACTCATTTAAAAGCTCAAAATGCTTTTCATGAATTCCAGCAGTTTTTGTATAGACAATCAATACAGCTAATTAATCTGTGATCCTCATTATAGCAAGACTTCAATTTGGAGACAATGTTAATAGATCTAATGTGTTCACTTAGGAGTAAAGAGATGCACAGCTTGAGCTTTTTATGAAGCAGTGTTGATTTACTCTTCTCTTTCCCCAAATTAATGATGTAAAAGATAAGGTTGGATTTATTAAACAAGGCAACTGAACAAATAGTGAGACCTGTTCTTTCTTTGTTAAGTTGTGAGTTTTCAGTTTGTGGTAATGCTAGGTATTATGACGTCATGGATAAAGAGTTACATAGATCTGATTTCAAATCTTGCATCAGCTGTTAAACCACTTTGAGCTGATTTTCCTATCTGTAAATAGGAAAAATAAAATTAAAAAAAAGCAACTTTGCAGGTTTGCCTTGAGGATTATACGCATCATGCTGAATAACATATAAAGGAGCCAGCATAGTACCTGAAAACTGGCTGGTGCTCAGAAAATGCAAGTGTTCTTACAGTGTATGAGCTCCCAGTGAATGGTGAGGCTCGAGTCTCGGGGAGAGCACTCCTGGTGCATGGACTGAAACATGATCTGAGCATCATCTTGATATCCGGACTTGATGATTTCAAGGCTCCTTCCAAGATCAGCCTGGTGACCCTGGTGGTGCAGTGGTTAAGAGGTACAGCATGCTACGGCTGCTAACCAAAAGGTCAGCAGTTCAAATCCACCAGCGGCTCCTGGGAGTCCCTATGGAGCAGTTCTACCCTGTCCCACAGGGTCACTATGAATTGACTTGACTGCAATGGGTTTCAAGTTTTTTTTCTAAGACCAGTCTATTCCTTCCTGGCTCCCTCATGCAGCGCTTCACCTATAAATGTTTTTTAAATGTGTGCCCTGCTCACTTAATATAATTTTAGCATATCGTCTATAATCTAACCGCTCCCTAAACAGCTACTAAATTCGGTTGAGAAGCTGCATTTGCCAATGGCAGACAGAGGTTAACAGCTGCAGGTCAGTGTGTCCCTGTTTTGATAAGATCCAGAACTAGTTCTAGAGAAGAATCCAGAAGATTAAGCAAAGTATGTTCTCTAAGAGACACATTTCTGAGTACTGGCATCTTGGTAGGAGAGGATCGTAGCTCACGGGAAGCATTTTTTCTTTTATTTGGGGGATGGGCACTTGGATTTTTTTTTTTTAATTGTGGTTAAACGTATACAACATAAAATTTGCTATTTTAACCATCTCAAGTGTACAATCACAATGTTTTGCAACCACCACTGCTATTCGTTCCTGAAACTTGTTATCACCCAAACAGAAACTCTGGACCCATTAAGCAATCATTCCCTATTTCCCCTCCAGCCAGCTCCGGGTAACCACTAACCTACTCTCTGTCTATGCGCATTTGTCTCTTCTAGGTATTTCATATAAATGAAATAATACAATGTTTCTCCCTTTGTGCCTGGTTTATTTGACTTAATGTTTTCAAGGTTCATCCAAGTGGCATTATGCATTAGAACTTTTTTCCTTTTTATGTCGGAATGCTATTCTATCTTTGTATGCACCGCATTTGGTGTATCCAGTCATGTGTTGATGGACACTTGAGTTGTTCCCACCTTCTGGCTATTGTGAATAATGCTGCAGTTGGTGTACAAGTATCTGTTTGAGTTTCCGCTTTCAATTCTCTTGGGTGTATATCCAGGAGGGAAATTCCAGGGTTACATTGTTGTCATTGTTGTTGTTAGATGCTGTTGAGTTGGTTCCGACTCATAGCGACCCTCTGTACCACAGAACGAAATACTGCCTGGTCTGCCCCATCCCTACAATTGTTGTTACGCTTGAGCCCTTTGTGGCAGCCACTGTGTCATTCCATCTCGTTGAGGGTCTTCCTCTTTTTCGTTGACCCTGTTCTTTACCAAGCATGATGTCCTTCTCCAGGGACTGATCCCTCCTGACAACTTGTCCAAAGCATATAAGACACAGTCTCGCCATCCTTGGTTCTAAGGAGCATTCTGGTTGTACTTCTTCTAAGACAGATTTGTCCGTTCTTTTGGCAGTCCACGGTATGTTCTATATTCTTCACCAACAACACAATTCAAAGGCATCAATTCTTCTTCGGTCTTCCTTAATCATTGTCCAGCTTTCACATGCGTATGATGTGATTGAAAATACCATGGCTTGGGTCAGGTGCATCTTAGTCTTCAAGGTGACCTCTTTGCTCTTCAACACTTTGAAGAGGTCCTTTGCAGCAGGTTTGCCCAATGCAATGTGTCTTTTGATTTCTTGACTGCCACTTCCATGGGTGTTGATTGTGGATCCAAGTAAAATTTGAAATCCTTGAGCACTGCAGTGTTTTCTCTGGTAATTCTATAAGGAGCCCCTGGTGGCACAGTGGTTAAGTGCTTGGCTGCTAACTAAAAGGTTGAGAGTTCAAACCCACCAGCTGCTCTGCAGGAGAAAGATGTGGCAGTCAGCTTCCGTAAAGGTTGATGTTGTTGTTAGGTGCTGTAGAGTTGGCCCCGACTCAGAGAAACCCTGTGTACAACAGAAGTAAACACTGCGTGGTCCTGCCATCCCCATGATTGTTGCTATGCTTGAGCCCATTGTTGCAGCCACTGTGTCAGTCCATCTTGTTGAAGGTCTTCCTTTTTTTTGCTGAGCCTCTACTTTACCCAGCATGATGCCTTCTCCAGGGACTGGTCCCTCCTGATAACATGTCCAAAGTACTTGAGACAGAGTCTCACCATCTTTGCTTCTGAGGAGCATTCTGGTTGTACTTCCAAGACAGATTTGTTCCTTCTCCTGACAGTCCATGGTATATTCACTGTTCTTAGCCAACACCAGAATTCAAAGGTGTCAATTCTTCTTCAGTCTTCCTTATTCATTGCCCAGCTTTCACATGCAGATGAGACGATTGAAAATACTATGGCTTGGTTCTGGCGCATCTTAGTCCTGAAAGTGATGTCTTTGCTTTTTAACACTTTGAAAAGGTCTTTTGCATCATATTTGCCTAATGCAAATTTGAAAAGTTTGTAGCCTTGGAAACCCTCTGGTGAGTTCTACTTTGGGTAGAATGGGTTTGGATTCATGGTAATTCTGTTTAACTTTTTGAGGACCCAGCAAACTGCTTGCTAAAGTAGAGGGTCAGCGAAAACTAGGAAGACCCTCCTGGAAATGGATTGACACAGTGGCTGCAATAATGGGTTCAAGCATAGCAACAATTGTGACGATGGCATAGGACCAGGCAGTGTTCCGTTCTGTTGTGCATAGGGTCGTTTTGAGTCAAACTGACTAGATAGCACCTAACAACAATAACAACAAACTTTCACAAGTGCTGCACCATTTCACATTTCCACAGCAATGGATGAGGGCTGTGAAGTGGTATTTCACTGTGGTCTTGTTTTGCATTTCCCTAAAGATAATGACCTTGAATGCCTTTTTAATGTGCTGATTGGTCATTTATGTATCTTCTTTGGAGGTTCCTATTCAAGTCCTTCACCCATTTTTTGATTGGGTTGTTGTTTTTTGTTACTGAATTGTAGGCATTCTTTATATATTCTGGATATTAAGTCCTTATCAGATATGTGATTTGCAAATATTTTCTCTCATTCTGTAGGTTGTCTTTTAATTTCCGGTTTAAGTCCTACGATACACAAAAGTTTGAAATTCTGATGAAGTCCAATTCATCTATGTTTTATTTTGTTGCTTGTATTTTTGGTGTCATATTTAAGAATCCCTTTCTGAGAACAAGGTCCTGAAGCTTTACTCTTATGTTTTCTTCTAAGTATTTTATGGTTTTAGCGCTTATAATTAGATCATTGATCCATTGTGAGTTACTATTCATATATGATGTGAGGTGAGATGCAACTTCGCTCTTTTACATGTGGAGTCCAGTTCCCACAGCATCATTTTTTAAAGCAAATATTCTTTTCCCAATGAAGGACTTGACACCCTTGTTAAAAATCAATTGGCTGCAGATGTATGGGTTTATTTCTGGATCCTTAATTCTATTTTGTTGGCAGTCTAAAAATCAAGTGACATATTGCATTGAAGAAATCTACTACAAAAGACCTCTTTAGTGTTAAAAAGCAAAGATGTCACTTTCAGAACTAAGGTGGGTCTGACCCGAACCATGGTGATTTTCAATTGCCACATATGCATGTGAAAACTAGGCAGTGAATAAGGAAGACCAAAAAAGAATTGGTGCCTTTGAATTATGGTGTTGGCAAAGAATATTGAATATACTTTGGACTGACAAAACAAACAAACCTGTCTTGGTTGAGTATAGCCAGAATTTTCCTTAGAAGCCATGATGGTGAGACTTCACCTCACATACTTTGGCATTGTTATCAAGAGGGACAAGTCCCTGGAGAAGGACATCATACTTAGTAAAGTAGAGGGTCAGCAAAAGGGGAAGACCCTCAGTGAGATGGATTGATACAGTGGCTACAATGATTTTAAAATTTTTGGTTAAAAGACTGCCTAAACATGAAAAATACAAAGAAACCACCTTTGGGGAAAAAATGGCTAATTTTAATTACCTAAAAATCTAAAACTCAGTACCTCAGAAAGACCCAAATCAAAGTTTAAAGACAAAAAGCACTGGGGGAAAAAAAGTATTATTTAATTCAAAAAGAGAAATATGTTTGATAAATAAAACTAACTTACCAATCAATAAGTTAAAAATCAGTACCCCAACAGAAACATAGGTAAAAGACATGAATGGCCAATTCATTCGTAAGAGTGATAGAGATGACCTTTAAAATATTTTAAAAGATTAATTTTTTTTTAGTAATAGAATAATTTCAAATTAAGTGGAAAGTGGGATTTTTTTTTTTCACATATCCAATCAATAAAAAATGTTAAAATATGATGCTAACCAGTGTGTGGTGAGAGCGTAGTGAACCGGAGATAGAGATGAACTCACCAGGCTGGAGGGAGGGGAAGCTTAAAACTTTCACAAGGGCAGTTGGGAAATAAGTGTCAAAAAGCTTTAAAAGTTCAATTCTTTTAACCCAGTATTTCTAAATCAAAGCATATCTTCTGAGAAATTATCAGAGATACTAAAAATGGAGGTTCATAACAGTATTATTTTTCATAGTGACGATTTGGAAACCAGCTAAATGTTCAAAAATAAGGGAATTTTTCAGGATATCGTTACCAAAAAACCGAACCCGATGCTGTCATTTCCAACTCATGGTGACACCAAGTGTGACAGATTAGAACTGCTCCATAGGGTTTTCTTGGCTGTAATCTTTATGGTAACAGATGCTATGTCCTTCTTCTGAGGCACCGCTGGGTCGGTTTGAACCACCAACCTTCAGGTTAATAGATAAGCGCAAACTATTTGGGACACTCTAAAGCTATTTAAATAGATTTAAAAATTTTTTTCGTAGTTGCAAAGACAATGATAATGGTAGAGGCTTAAATGGAAAAAAAAAGTAGGTTAAGCTGCATTATAGCTGGCATTTATGATGGTCATTAAAAAAAAAAAAAAAAAAAAAACCCAGTGCCATCAAGTCGATTCTGACTCATAGCGACCCTACAGGACAGAGTATTGCCCCATAGTGTTTCCAAGGAGTGCCTGGTGGATTTGAACTACTGACCCTTTGGTTAGCAGCTGTAGCCCTTAACCACTATGCCACCAGCGTTTCCTGATGATGATGGTCATTACACACCAGATAATTATTTACTGCATTTAATCTCCACAACCATCTCACGAGATACATGCTATTTTTAATCACCATTCTCCAGAGAAGGACACTGGGGCTGAGCAAGGTTAAGTAACTTGCCCAAAGAGACACAAGTAGATAGAGACAGCCAGGATTCTACCAAGCCATCAGACTCTAGAGCCTGTATGCTGATCAACTCGCAGCTTGTCTCAGCCTGGTTTTCCAGCCGTCAGCAAAACTATGTCTATGTTTTCTAGAAATACAGAACAAAGGGTAAAAGGAATCATGCCAGACTCTTCATGGGGTGGCCATCTCTCTGTGGAAACATTTTTTAATTCTTTTTACTTCTCTTATGTTTTTCAAAAATTCTAATATAAATATGTATTAATATCATCACTCAAGAAAAAAAATATTAAGTATAAAGAGAAAAGCATGATTCCAGTATAAGATGCTTGAATATTTGTGTAATTTTGAACAGCACACGCTCATTCTTAACACTTGAACTTTAGAGTGGAAAAAGAGCACATTTTCCATTTCCCTGAACAGAACTGAGTCAAACTGACAGCAGGATCCTGGAGGTGGGTGGACAGAGGCGATGAAGGCAGGGCTTTGAATCTCGGCTATCTGTTTGTCATTAGGAATTGTTTTTCTTTCCCCTTAAGACTTAAATGTCATTTAATTGTAGGTCAGCTGATTCCGTCACTGAAAAGTTGAGCAGCAGATTAAATGCAGGCTGCCGTTACCGTAATGAGGAATGATTAGATCTGAAACAGGGCTCTCCCTTGCCTGGAAAAATGCACTAATTAGTATTAATGACTCACCACTGGTAGGAGCCAGCCAGGTTTCTACTTTTCCCAAAATATGAGAATGACTTAATTTTGCCCAAGTTATTTTGTTTTCTTCTTATCATTATCTTATTTTTATTACTTATAAAGGAAATCTTTGTATATGAAGACTGTCTGAGGTTGTCAGAGATACTCTTTAGAAACGATTAGAGATAGTTTTAAATTTCTCACACTGAATACAAACATACTGAGGCTGGGAACTCAGAGTCTATTTTTGGTTACAGATGTGAATTAAACGTGTGTGCTTTTATTTTGCTAGCTTAGCCCAAGATTGATTGTATTTGTTTTATCTGAACTAAAAAAAAAAAAAAAAAAATTTGTATTTTTTATAGAGAGGAAGGTACTGTCTGGGAGTGTTGAAATAGTCCTGTTGGTTCGTTTGTGGCACGAGATATAAATTGTGTGAACTTTTTGGAAGATAATTTGGCATTTTTGTCAAAAGCCTTAAAAATGTTTACACTGTTGGATGCAGTAAAGCCAATTCTAGAAATGTATCCTGAGGAAATATTACAGATGCACCAAACATGCATAGTTAACGATGTAGAAAGCTGGGAACAACCTAAAATGTACAATCAAGGGTTCCTGTCACAGAGATAGAAATCTTGTCTGTCGTATTCACTGCAGCATCCGAAAGGCAGAGAAGTGCCTGTTACATAGTAGATGTCCAATAAATATTTGGGAATGAATGAATAAATAATATCTAATCAGAAGTGGGTTTTTTTGGTAATCAGAAGTTATTTTCTCAAAAATATTTAAGAAAAATCTTAAAGCTAACTGAGAAAGGGAGAGTAAATCTGTACTCAACGTAAGATACTAAGCTTATTTAAAAGGGAATATATGTATTTGTAAAATTTGGATGCCTGTAAATGGAAATTTTGGAACAATACAGAAGACACTGCTAACAAGGATTGCCTCTGGAGAACAGGATTAGTGATATGAGGCAGGAAGAGAGATTTATTTTCATATCTTCTTTCCCCAATGTGTGATATTTGAAGATTAAAATCTGATTTAAAAGCCCTCACCAAAATAAAAGCATTTTGCTGCCTTGGGAAATTACTGGGTTTTTTTTTTTTTTCTTGATTATGCCTTTTTGTATGTTTCCACTTTTCTCACGAGCATGTATTATGTTGTAATAACATGAAAGAAGCAAAAAAGATAGGATACATTGAGGCAATGTCTTTCCTATGGAACAGTTTACCTAAGCTGTGAATTTTAGCTCATATTGGGGAGGCAGCATTTTTATACTTAAGACTCAGTTATCTTGACAACTGAAAGTAAGATGTAACAGGGAAAATTTATGAAAATGGCAATGTGGGCAATCTCTAGAGGATGGAGAGCTGAGGTTGGGTGGGGGAGATTGGATAAATGGTTTTGTAGCTTGATTCAGGTTGGTACCTCTGCATTTCCTGGTAGATCTCCACACGGCTTTGAAATGGTTCATTCTGGTTCAATCCCCTGCTGAGAATTTGCATTTCCACCCCAGATATACTGAATCAGAGCCTACATTTTAACAAGATCCCCAGGCGTATAACACATTTTGAGAATTACTGCTCTACAAGTGGAGCCCTGGTGGTGCAATGGTTAGGAGCTCAGGCTCTTAACCAAAAGAAAGTCGACAGTATGAATCCACCAGCGAATCCATGGAAACCCTATGGGGCAGCTCTGCTTTTTTCTATAGGGTTGCTATGAATTGGAATCAATTTGACAGCAATAAGTTTGGTTTATTGGTTTTTTTTTTTTTTTTTTTTGGATCTACTGGTAGTTCATTCATGCCTTTGAATTGTGGTGTTGGTGAAGAATATCAAATATATCACAGACTATCAAAAGAAAGAAAAAATCTGTCTTGGAAGAAGTGCAACCAGGATGCTCCTTAGAGCAAGGATGGTGAGACTATGTCTCACATACTTTGGACATGTTATCAGGAAGGATCAGTCCCTGGAGAAGGACATCATGCTTGGTATTGTAGAGGGTCAGTGAAAAAGAGGAAGACCCTCAACAAGGTGGATTGACACAGTGGCTGCAACAATGGGCTCAAGCATAGCAAAGGTTATGAGGATGGCGCAGGACCTGGCAGCATTTTGTTCTGTTCTAATAGGGTTGCTAAGAGTCAGAATCGACTTCATGGCAGTGAGTTTTGGGGACCCTAACTTATCCTATCCTTACCTATCTTTCCAGATAGACCTCACCTGTATCTCCCTTCTGAAATCTTACCTGTCCTACTCTTAAGGTGAAATTAAGCAATGCACACTCTGGTTCCACAAAAAAAAAAGAAAAAATGTATTTCTGTTATAATTCATACTGTAGTGTACTCTTTTGTCTTCATGTTCTGTAGGTCCATGAAAACAGGGACCCAATCAACCTGAGTAGCTTCCAAAAATAAAAGGAAAAAGAAGAGATGAGAGTGATGAAAGAGAATATGAAAGATATGGAAAGAGCAAATAAGCACCTAATCTAAGGGTTATGGGTTTTCCTGAATAAAAAAATATAAATAATGGGAATAGAAGAAATAACTTTATTAAAGAAAATTTTGTCGCGCTAAAAACATTTACTTAGGAAATTGGAAAGCCTCACAACATTCTAGGCAAAAGTAATGTCAATGAGAAAAATTAATTACAGATATTTTACTTTGATTTTAGGATTTTTCTTACCCTTTTGACACAGGAAGCATCAAAAGAAGATGGAAGGAATACACAGAGTCACTGTACGAAAAGAAATTGGTTGACATTCAACCATTTCAGGAGGTAACATTTGATCAGGAACTGATGGTACTGAAGAATGAAGTGCAAGCTGCACTGGAGGCACTGGCGAAAAACAAGGCTCCAGGAATTGAAGGAATATCAATTGAGATGTTTCAGCAAACAGATGCAGTGCTGGAAGTGCCCCCTCATCTATGCCAAAAATTTGGAAGACACTTACCCAGCCAACCGACTGGAAGAGATCCATATTTATGCCTATCCCTAGGAAATACAATCCCACCAAATGTGGAAATTATCAAACAATATCATTAATATCACATGCAAGCAAAATTTTGCTGAAGATCGTTCAATAGCGACTGCAGCAGTACATAGACAGAGAACTACCAGAAATTCAAGTCAGATTTAGAAGAGAAGGATATCATTGCTGATGTCAGATGGATCCTGGCTGAATGCAGAGAATACCAGAAAGATGCCTACCTGTGTTTTATTGACTATGCTAAGGCATTTGACTGTGTGGATCATAACAAATTATGTATGACATCATGGAGAATGGGAGTTCTGGAACACTTAATTGTGCTCATGAGGAATCTGTACATGGATCAAGAATTGTGAGGATGGCACAGGGCTGAGCAGTGTTTTATTCTGTTGTGCATAGGGTCTCTATGAGTCGGAACCAACTCCATGCACCTAACGACAACAGCTTACCTGCAAAACCAAGTGCTAATCATAAAAATTTCTGACCAAACACTGCCAAAGGCTTTTCTCATCCAGAGTTGCTAATTTCTTTGTTTTTCCTCTTCAAAGTCCGGCTTACTTAATTTAAATTTCAAAAAATATCATTGCAGGGGGCAGAACCAAGATGGTGGAATAGACAGAGGCTTCTGGCGAGCCCTCTTACAAGAAAGATCTGAAAAAACAAGTGAAACGAGTATGTTTATGACAAGCTAGGAGCCCGAACATCAAAGGCAAAGTTAGAAAATGAACTGAGCGGTAGCGGAAGGAGGAGATGGTTCAGAAGTGAAGTGGAGTTACTGGACCTGAGTTGCTGGGAGCCCTCAGGCACCACTGCTGGAAGTGGCTGCAGTGGGCTGATACTAGTGATCAGCTCAGTTTCCTCAGGGAGAAGCAGCCAGCCACACAGCCTACTTATCCCTCCAGAACCAGAGGAGAACAGCGCTCTCAGCAAAAGCTAAGTACTTGGCTATATTTTACTGTGCCCCCCGTGCTAAAGCCGGCTTCAGTGGCTGTTGATTTCCCTGGGCCTAGGACAGGCCCTGTTCAGCACCTAGAGCCATCCTCCCGGCCTTGGAGAAGGAATAAATTCACAATTGGAGGAAAAAATAATTTACCAGCTCCACTAACCAGGAGAGCTCAGGACAGTAGTGGTTCCTAACCAGGCATAAATGGTCCGTGGACTTTGTGTATCTTTCCCCCCCTGCATGGAGCTGTGTTGGCCTATTCAGGAGAATAGGCCCTTGTTGGCAGACTACAACTGTTTTAGCTGTGCAGTGGAGAGGTGGTGTTTGATGTTTGATACCGCTTTGCCTATTAAATGAGGTCCTTCCTTACCCACGTGAGGGGCCTAGAGACTGGTGGCTCCACTCAGGTCACCCAGCCACCTGTGACAGGGGTCCAAAGATAACTGGTACCTCCCAGTCCTTACAGCCAAAAATATTGGATGCCAATGGTCCATCTGCAGAACCCACCAACCTCTACTCTCTAGGAAAGAGGGATGAGCTTTCTTCAGAGACACTTGGGGGATGATTCTCAGCCCCCTGCCTTGTTCAAAGTGTGACCCCCTGCTGCAACCAGTTACCAGTACCTACACCAATCATCCCTGCCCCTCTAAGATTGTAGGACAGAGCCAGTACCACACAGTTGATGATCAGCTACCTGGGCACCTGAACTGAATTCATATAAGAAAATTGATTGGGCTTCTAGACTAATACATCTGATAACAGCTGTAGCCAGCTTGGGACAGGACATCAGAGCTCCAAAGGTGAAAATGATCAAACTAGATCACTCAAGCAACCCATTTGGGCATATCAAAACAAAACAAAGCAAGAAGCTGTGATACAGTAAAAAAAACATAAAATAAACTAATACAATAACTTATAGATGGCTCAGAGACAACAGTCAATATCAAGTCACATAAAGAAACAGAACATGATCACCTCAACAAGCTCTCGAAACAAAGAATCAAGGGATCTTCTAGATAAAAGTGCCTTCCTGGAATTACCGGGTGCAGAATACAAAAGATTAATACACAGAACACTTCAGGACAGCAGGAAGGGAAATCAGGCAATATGCAGAACAAGCCAAGGAACACATACATAAAGCAGTTGAAGAAATTAAAAAGATTATTCAGGAACATAATGAAAAATTTAATAATCTGGAAAAAATCCATAGACAGCAGTCAGAAATTCAGAAGATTAACAATAAAATTACAGAATTAAACAGCTCGATAGAAAGTCAGAAGAGCAGAATTGAGCAAGAGGAGGGCAGAATTTGTGAACTTGAAGATAAAGCACTTGGCACCAATATATCTGAAGAAAAATCAGATAAAAGAATTTTAAAAACATGAAGAAACCTTAAGAATCATGTGGGACTCTATCAAGAGAAATAACCTATGAGTGGCTGTAGTACCAGAACAGGGAGGGATAACAGAAAATACAGAGAAAATTGTCAAAGATTTGTTGGCAGAAAACTTCCCTGATATCATGAAAGATGAGAAAATATCTATCCAACATGTTCATCGAACTCCATATAAGGTAGATTTTAAAAGAAACTCACCAAGACATATTATAATCAAACTTGCCAAAACCAAAGATAAAGAGAGAGCTTTAAGAGCAAGCTAGGGATAAATGAAAAGTCACCTACAAAGGAAAGTCAATAAGAATAAGCTCAGACTACTCGGCAGAAACCTTGCAGGCAAGAAGGCAATGGGATGACTTATATAAAGTATTGAAGGAAAAAATTTGCCAACCAAGAATCACATATCTAGCAAAACTGTCTCTCAAATATGAAGGTGAAATTAGGACATTTCCAGATAAACAGAAGTTTAGGGAATACATAAAAACCAAACCAAAACTACAAGAAATACTAAAGGGCATTCTTTGTTTAGAAAATCAATAATATCAGGTATCACCCCAAGACTAGGACACTGGACAAAGCAATCAGATGTCAACCCAGACAGGGAAATCACAAAAATAAATTAAGATAAAAAAATGCTCAAAACAGGGAAACAGCGATGTTATTATGTAAAAGAAGACAACATTAAAACAATAAAGAGGGACTACGAAATGTAGTCATAGATCTTCCATATGGGGAGGAAGATAAGATGATACCAAGAAATAAAAGTTAGGTTTAAATCTAGAAAAATAGGGGTAAATAATAACGTACCCACAAAGGAGACAAACTATCCTACACATCAAAATAAAATAGAAGAAAAAGAGTCAGCAGAAACAAAATCAACAACAACAACAAATATAAGGAAAAGACAATATATAAAGATAACCTACTCAACACAAAAAATTAAGTGGGAAAAGAAACTGTCAACAACACACAAAAAAGGACATCAAAATGATAGTACTAAATTCATACCTATCCGTAATTACACTGAATGTAAATGGACTAAATGGACCAATAAAGAGACAGAGTGGCAGAATGGATTAAAAAACAAGATCTGTCTATATGCTGTCTACAAAAAACACACCTTAGACTTAGAGACACAAACTAAAACTCAAAAGTTGGAAAAAAAAATATATCAAGCAAACAACAATCAAAAAGGAGCAGGGGTGGCAATATTAATTTCTGACAAAATAGACTTTAAAGTTAAATACATCATAAAGGATAAGGAAGGACACTATATAATGATTAAAAGGACAACATACCAGGAGGATATAACCATATTAAATATTTATGCACCCAGTGATAGGGCTGCAAGATATATAAAACAAACTATCAGCATTGACACTGACAGCGTTATACTTCAGGATACATCTTGAAACGTTCTTTTTGACGATGAATACTGTCAGTGATAAGATGATATCGGTACACCTACAAGGAAGACTAGTTAATACAAATATTATTCAAATTTACGCACCAACCACTAGAGCCAAAGACGAAGAAATAGAAGATTTTTATCAGCTGCTGCAGTCTGAAATTGATCAAACATCCAATCAAGATGCATTGATAATTACTGGTGATTGGAATGCAAAAGTTGGAAACAAAGAAGGATCAGTAGTTGAAAACTATGGCCTTGGTGATAAAAACAATGCCAGAGATCGAATGATAGAATTTTGCAAGACCAATGATTTCTTCATTGCAAATACCTTCTTTCACCAACATAAACGGTGACTATACACATGGGCTTTGCCAGATGGAATGCACAGAAGTCAAATTGACTATATTTGTGGACGGAGACGATGGAAAAGCTCAATATCCTCAGTCAGAACAAGGCCAGGGGACGACTATGGAACAGATCATCAATTGCTCATATGCAAGTTCAAACTGAAACTGAAGAAAATCAGACCAAGTCCACGAGAGCCAAAATATGACCTTGAGTATATCCCACCTGAATTTAGAGACCATCTGAAGAACAAATTTGACACATTGAACACTAGTGACTGATGATCGGACCAGTTGTGGAATGACATCAAGGACATCATACATGAAGAAAGCAAGAGGTCATTGAAAAGACAGGAAAGAAAAAAAGACCAAGATGGATGTCTGAGGAGACTCTGAAACTTGCTCTTGAGCATCGAGCAGCTAAAGCAAAAGGAATTATTGATGAAGTAAAAGAACTGAACAGAAGATTTCAAAGGCTGTCTCGAGAAGACAAAGTAAAGTATTATAATGACACGTTCAAAGAGCTGGAGATGGAAAAACAAAAGGGAAGAACACGTTCAGCGTTTCTCAAGCTGAAAGAACTGAAGAAAAAATTCAAGCCTCAAGTTGCAATAGTGAAGGATTCCGTGGGGAAAATATTAAACAATGCAGGAAGCATCAAAAGAAGATGGAAGGAATACACAGTCATTATACCAAAAACAATTAGTCAATGTTCAACCATTTCAAGAGGTGGCATATGATCAGGAACCAATGGTACTGAAGGAAGAAGTCCAAGCTGCTCTGAAGGCATTGGTGAAAAACAAGGCTCCAGGAATTGATGGAATATCAATTGAGATGTTTCAACAAACAGATGTAGCGCTGGAGGTGCTCACTAGTCTATGCCAAGATCTACGGAAGACAGCTTCCTGGACAACTGACTGGAAAAGAGATCCATATTTATGCCTATTCCCAAGAAAGGTGATCCAACCGAATGTTGAAATTATGGAACAATGTCATTAATATCGCACGCAAGCAAAATTTTGCTGAAGATCACTCAAAAACGGCTGCAACTTTATATTGACAGGCAAGAGCCAGAAATTCAGGCTGGTTTCAGAAGAGGATGTGGAACTAGGGATATCATTGCTGGTGTCATATGGATCCTGGCTGAAAGCAGAGAATACCAGAACGATGTTTACCTGTGTTTTATTGACTATGCAAAGGCATTCGACTGTGTGGATCATAACAAACTATGGGTAACATTGCAAAGAATGGGAATTCCAGAACACTTAATTGTGCTCATGAGGAACCTTTACATAGATCAAGAGGCGGTTGTTCGTACAGAACAAGGGGATGCTGATTGATGTAAAGTCAGGAAAGGGGTGCGTCAGGGTTGTATTCTTTCACCATACCTATTCAATCTGTATGCTGAGTAAATAATCCGAGAAGCTGGACTATATGAAGAAGAAGGGGCATCAGGATTGGAGGAAAACTCCTTAACAACCTGTGTTATGCAGATGACAGAACCTTGCTTGCTGAAAGTGAAAAGGACTTGAAGCACTTACTAATGAAGATCAAAGACTACATCTTTCAGTATGGTTTGCACCTCATCATAAAGAAAACAAAAATCCTCACAACTGGACCAATGAGCAACATCATGATAAATGGAGAAAAGATTGAAGTTGTCAAGGCTTTCATTTTACTTGGATCCACAATCAACATCCATGGAAGCAGCAGTCAAGAAATCAAAAGACGCATTGCATTGGGTAAATCTGCTGCAAAGGACCTCTTTAAAGTTTTGAAAAGCAAAGATGTCACCTTGAAGACTAAGGTGCCTCTGACCCAAGCCCTGGTATTTTCAATCACATCATATGTGTGTGAAAGCTCAACAATGAATAAGGAAGACCGAAGAATTGACGCTTCTGAGTTGTGGTGTTGGCAAAGAATATTGGATATACATACCGTGGACTGCCAAAAGAACAAACAAATCTGTCTTGGAAGAAGAGTGGCCAGAATGCTCCTTAGAGGCAAGGATGGCACAACTGCGTCTTACATACTTTCGACATGTTGTCAGGAGGGATCAGTCCCTGGAGAAGGACATCATGCTTGGCAGAGTACAGGGTCAGCGGAAAAGAGGAAGACCCTCAGTGAGGTGGATTGACACGGTGGCTGCAACAATGAGCCGTAGCATGGCAATGATTGTAAGGATGGCTCAGGACCGGGCAGTGTTTCATTCTGTTGTGCATAGGGTCGCTATGAGTTGGAACCGATTCGATGGCACCTAACAACAACAACAACAACATCAGCATTGAAAAGTGAGATAGACAGCTCCATAATAATAGCAGGAGACTTCAACACACCACTTTCGGTGAAGCACAGGACATCCAGAAAGAAGCTCAATAAAGACACAAAATTCTAGCCAATAGAATTCAACAACATATCAAAAAAATAATTCACCTTGACCAAGTGGGATTCACACCAGGTATGCAGGGATGATTCAGCATTAGAAAAACAATGTAATTCATCATTTAAGTAAAACGAAAGACAAGAATCATGATTTTTATCAATTGATGCAGAAAAGGCATTTGACAAAGTCCAACACCCATTCATGATGAAAACTGTCAGCAAAATAGGAATAGAAGGAAAACTGCTCAACATAATAAAAGGCTTTTATACAAAGCCAACAGCCACCATCATCCTAAATGGAGAGAGACTGAAAGCATTCCGCTTGAGATGGGGAACCAGACAAGGATGCCCTTTATCACCACTCTTATTCAACATTGTTTTGGAGGTCCTAGCCAGAGCAATTAGGCTAGATAAAGAAATGAAGGGCATCTTGATTGGCAAGGAAGAAGTAAAACTGTCTCTATTTGCAGATGACCTGATCTTATACACAGAAAATCCTGAGGAATCCTCGAGAAGACTACTAAAACTAATAGAAGAGTTCAGCAGAGTATCGGGATACAAGATAAACACACAAAAATCAGTTGGATTCCTCTACACCAACAAAAAGAACATGGAAGAGGAAATCACCAAAACAATACCATTTACAGTAGCCCCCAAGAAGTTAAAATACTTAGGAATAAATCTTACCAGAGATAAAAAAGACTTATACAAAAAAAACTACAAAACACTACTGCAAGAAACCAAGAGACCTACATAAGTGGAAAACATACCTTGCTCATGGATGGGAAGACTTAACATTGTAAAAATGTCTATTTTTCCGAAAGCCATTTATAGATTTAATGCAATTCCAATCCAAATTCCAAGGACATTTTTTAATGAGATGGGGAAACAAATCACCAACTTCATGTGGAAGGGATAGAGGCCCCGGATAAGTAAAGCATTACCGAAAAAGGAGGACAAAGTGGGAGGCCTCACTCTACCTGGTGTTAGAAACTATTATACCATCACAGTAGTCAAAACAGCCTGGTACTGGTACAACAACAGATACATAGACCAATGGAACAGAATTGAGAATCCAGGCATGAATCCATCCACATATGAGCAGTTGATTTTTGACAAAGGCCCCAAATCAGTTAAGCGGGAAAAAGACAGTCTTTTTAACAAATGGTGCTGGCATAACTGGATATCCATCTGCAAAAAAATGAAACAAGACCCATACCTCACTCCATGCACAAAAACTAACTCAAAATGGATCAAAGACCCAAATATAAAATCTAAAATGATAAAGATCATAGAAGAAGAAATACGGACAACGTTAGGGGCCCTAATACATGGCATAAACAGTGTGTAAAACATTACTAACAATGCAGAAGAGAAACTAGATAACTGGGAGCTCCTAAAAATCAAACACCTATGCTCATCCAGGGAACCCTGGTGGCGTAGTGGTTAAGTGCTATGGCTGCTAACCAAAGGGTCAGCAGTTCAAATCTGCCAGGCGCTCCTTGGAAACTCTGTGGAGTAGTTCTACTCTGTCCTATAGGGTCGCTATGAGTTGGAATCGACTCAGTGCCACTGGGTTGTTTTTTTTTTTTTTTTTTTTAATGCTCATCCAAAGACTTCACCAAAACAGTAAAAAGATTACTTGCAGACTGGGAGAAAGTTTTTAGCTATGACATTTCCGATCAGCACCTGATCTCTAAAATCTACATGATACTGCAAAAACTCAACTACAAAAAGACAAATAACCCAATTAAAAAATGGGCAAAAGATATGAACAGACACTGCACTAAAGAAGACATTCAGGTAGCTAACAGATACATGAGGAAATGCTCATGATCATTAGCCATTGGAGAGATGCAAATCGAAACTACAGTGAGATTCCATCTCACTCCAACAAGACTGGCATTAATCCAAAAAACACAAATTAATGAATGTTGGAGAGGTTGTAGAGAGACTGGAACACTTACACACTGTGGGTTGGAATGTAAAATGGTATGACCACTTTGGAAATGGATTTGGCACTTTTTTAAAAAACTAGAAATAGAACTACCATACGATCCAGCAATCCCACTCTTTGGAATATATCCTAGAGAAATAAGAGCCTTTACACGAACAGTTATATGCACATCCATGTTCATTGCAGCACTGTTTACAATAGCAAAAAGATGGCAGCAACCAAGGTGCCCATCAATGGATGAATGGATAAATAAATTATGGTATACACACACAATGGAATACCATGCATCGATAAAGAACAGTGAGGAATCTGTGAAACATTTCATAACATGCAGGAATCTGGAAGGCATTATGCTGAGTGAAATTCATCAGCTCCAAAAGGGCAAATATTGTTTAAGACCACTATTATAAGAACTGGAGAAAAAGTTTAAACAGAGGAGAAAATATTCTTTGATGGTTACCGGGGTGGGGGGAGGGGAGGGAGGGAGAGGGGTATTCACTATTTAGATAGTAGATAAGAACTACTTAAGGTGAAGGGAAAGACAATACACAATTCAGGAGAGGTCAGCATAGCTGGACTAAAGCAAAAGCAGTTTCCTGAATAAACTGAATGCTTCAAAGGCCAGTGTAGCAGGGCGGGGGTTTGGGGACCAAGGTTTCAGGGGACATCCAAGTCAATTGGGATAATAAAATGTATTAAGAAAACATTGTGCATCCCACTTTGCAGAGTGTTGTCTGGGGTCTTAAATGCTAGCAAGCGGCCATTTAAGATGCATCAATTGGTCTCAACCCACGTGGAGCAAAGGAGAATGAAGAACACCAAGGACACATGGTAATTTTGAGCCCAAGAGACAGAAAGGGCCACATAAACCAGAGACTACATCAGCCTGAGACCAGAAGAACTAGATGGTGCCAGGCTACAACCTATGACTGCCCTGACAGGGTACGCAACAGATAACCTGTAAGGGAGCAGGAGAGCAATGGGATGCAGACCCCAAATTCCCGTAAAAAGACCAGACTTAATGGTCTGACTGAGACTAGAAGGACCCGGGTGGTCATGCCCCCCAGACCTTCTCTTAGCCCAAGACAGGAATCATTCCCAAAGCCAGGGAACCCTTCAGACAGGGATTGGACAGAACAATGGGTTAGAAAAAGATACTGGGAAGAATGAGCTTCTTGGATCAAGTAGACAATTGAGACTATGTTGGCGCCTCCTATCTGGAGGGGAGATGAGAGGGCAGAGGGGGTCAGAAGCTGGTGGAATAGACACAAAAAGAGAGAGTGGAGGGAAGGAGTGGGCTGCCTCATTACACCGAAAGCAATTAGGAGTATATAGCAAGGTGTATATAAATTTTTGTATGAGAGACTGACTTGATTTGTAAACTTTCAATTAAACCACAATAAAAATTAAAAAAAAAAGGAATACATTATAATATTAAAAAAAAATCATGGCTCATGTGGGTGGAGGGTCAGAGACCACCTTGTGACCAGATATCAGTTGATCTTAGTAAAAGGGGGAGGTCTGGGTTCAATTAGTCATGTTACAATTAGCCAATGGTTGATCTCCTATTCTTCTTCCTCCTCTTCTCTTTATAAGCCTCAATTTAACCAGCCTACTTTGAGCTATATGCTTTTTGTTCTTTTGGAATCAGAATGTTATCCCTATATGCATATAGAATAACTGCTCAGAATAAGGCTTATGTTTCAATTTCTTTGAGTTTTGAGTATTTTTAACAGTAATAAAAACAATTTACCTATTACTTTGGTAAATATAATGGAGTATGAAGAAAAAAATGAGGGTGAAAAAATCAGGGTGGCTTTAAACTTTCTTTTGCAATATTTACAATTTTGAGGGGAAATTTTGTGATATAAAAATTTTATTCAAGTCAATTACTCTTTCATATGTGAAAATCCACTGCTATTGAGTCAATTCTAACTCATAGCGACCCTATAGGACAGGATAGAACTGCCCCATAGGGTTTCCAAGGAGCGGCTGGTGGATTCAAACTGTCGACCTCTTGGTTAACAGCTGAGCTCTTAACCTATGCCACCAGGGCTCCTTCATATATGAAAGCAATAAAAAAAAATTGTATATACAAGAGTCCAGAAAATACATTGCTCAGTCACTGGCTGAATGAAGAGTAATCCAAGTGTATAGAGAAGGACAAGGTTCATGGGCAACACAAAGGGTTTGCACTTGGCTACCAAGCACTTTACTTTATTATTATTTTTTTTTTTATTAACTTTTATTGAGTTTCAAGTGAACGTTTACAAATCAAGTCAGACTGTCACATATAAGTTTATATACACCTTACTCCGTACTCCCACTTGTTCTCCCCCTAATGAGTCAGCCCTTCCAGTCTCTCCTTTCGTGACAATTTTGCCAGCTTCCAACTCTCTCTATCCTCCCATCCCCCCTCCAGACAGGAGATGCCAACACAGTCTCAAGTGTCCACCTGATATAATTAGCTCACTCTTCATCAGCATCTCTCCTACCCACTGTCCAGTCCCTTTCATGTCTGATGAGTTGTCTTCGGGAATGGTTCCTGTCCTGGGCCAACAGAAGGTTTGGGGACCATGACTGCCGTGATTCCTCTAGTCTCAATCAGACCATTAAGTATGGTCTTTTTGTGAGAATTTGGGGTCTGCATCTCACTGATCTCCTGCTCCCTCAGGGGTTCTCTGTTGTGCTCCCTATCAGGGCAGTCATCGATTGTGGCTGGGCATCATCTAGTTCTTCTGGTCTCAGGATGATGTAGGTCTCTGGTTCATGTGGCCCTTTCTGCCTCTTGGGCTCTTAGTTATCATGTGACCTTGGTGTTCTTCATTCTCCTTTGCTCCAGGTGGGTTGAGACCAATTGATGCATCTTAGATGGCCGCTTGTTAGCATTTCAGACCCCAGACGCCACATTTCAAAGTGGGATGCAGAATGTTTTCATAATAGAATTATTTTGCCCATTGACTTAGAAGTCCCCTTAAACCATGGTCCCCAAACCCCCACCCTTGCTCCGCTGATCTTTGAAGCATTCAGTTTATCCCAGAAACTTCTTTGCTTTTGGTCCAGTCCGGTTGAGCTGACCTTCCATGTATTGAGTACTGTCCTTCCCTTCACCTAAAGCAGTTCTTATCTACTAATTAATCAGTAAAAAATCCCTCTCCCACCCTCCCTCCCTCTCCCCCTCGTAACCACAAAAGTATGTGTTCTTCTGAGTTTATACTATTTCTCAAGATCTTATAATAGTGGCCTTATGCAATATTTGTCCTTTTGCCTCTGACTAATTTCACTCAGCATAATGCCTTCCAGGTTCCTCCATGTTATGAAATGTTTCACAGATTCGTCACTGTTCTTCAACGATGCATAGTATTCCATTGTATGGATATACCACAATTTATTTAACCATTCATCCTTTAATGGACACCTTGGTTGCTTCCAGCTTTTTGCTATTGTAAACAGAGCTGCAATAAACATGGGTGTGCATATATCTGTTCGTGTGAAGGCTCTTATTTCTCTAGGGTATATTCCGAGGAGTGGGATTTCTGGGTTGTATGGTAGTTCTATTTCTAACTGTTTAAGATAACGCCAGATAGATTTCCAAAGTGGTTGTACCATTTTACATTCCCACCAGCAGTGTATAAGAGTTCCAGTCTCTCCACAGCCTCTCCAACATTTATTATTTTGTGTTTTTTGGATTAATGCCAGCCTTGTTGGAGTGAGATGGAATCTCATCGTAGTTTTAATTTGCATTAATCTAATGGCTAATGATCGAGAGCATTTTCTCATGTATCTGTTAGCTGCCTGAATATCTTCTTTAGTGAAGTGCGTGTTCATATCCTTTGCCCACTTCTTGATTGGGTTGTTTGTCTTTTTGTGGTTGAGTTTTGACAGAATCATATAGATTTTAGAGATCAGGTGCTGGTCGGAGATGTCATAGCTGAAAATTCTTTCCCAGTCCGTAGGTGGTCTTTTTACTCTTTTGGTGAAGTCTTTAGATGAGCATAGGTGTTTAATTTTTAGGAGGTCCCAGTTATCTGGTTTCTCTTCGTCATTCTTGGTAATGTTTTGTATTCTGTTTATGTCTTGTATTAGGGCTCCTAATGTTGTCCCTATTTTTTCTTCCATGATCTTTATCGTTTTAGTCTCTATGTTTAGGTCTTTGATCCACTTGGAGTTAGTTTTTGTGCATGGTGTGAGGTATGGGTCTTGTTTCATTTTTTTGCGAATGGATATCCACTTACGCCAGCACCATTTGTTAAAAAGACTATCTTTTCCCCAATTAACTGACACTGGGCCTTTGTCAAATATCAGCTGCTCATATGTGGATGGATTTATATCTGGGTTCTCAATTCTGTTCCACTGGTCTATGTGTCTGTTGTTGTACCAGTACCAGGCTGTTTTGACTACTGTGGCTGTATAATAGGTTCTGAAATCAGGTAGCGTGAGGCCTCCCACTTTCTTTTTCAGTAATGCTTTGCTTATCCGAGGCTTCTTTCCCTTCCATATGAAGTTGGTGATTTGTTTCTCTATCACCTTAAAAAATGACATTGGAATTTGGATCGGAAATGCATTGTATGTATAGATGGCTTTTGGTAGAATAGACATTTTTACTATGTTAAGTCTTCCTATCCATGAGCAAGGTATGTTTTTCCACTTAAGTATGTCCTTTTGAATTTCTTGTAGTAGAGCTTTGTAGTTTTCTTTGTGTAGGTCTTTTACATCTTTGGTAAGATTTATTCCTAAGTATTCTATCTTCTTGGGGGCTACTGTGAATGGTATTGATTTGGTTATTTCCTCTTCGATGTTCTTTTTGTTGATGTAGAGGAATCCAAGTGATTTTTGTATGTTTATCTTATAACCTGAGACTCTGCCAAACTCTATTAGTTTCAGTAGTTTTCTGGAGGATTCCTTAGGGTTTTCTGTGTATAAGATCACGTCATCTGCAAATAGAGATAATTTTACTTCCTCTTTGCCAATCCGGATGCCCTTTATTTCTTTGTCTAGCCTAATTGCTCTGGCTAGGACTTCTAGCATAATGTTGAATAAGAGCGGTGTTAAAGAGCATCCTTGTCTGGTTCCCGTTCTTAAGGGAAATGCCAAGCACTTTATTGCTGGGCTAGTGGAGGTAGGGGAATGACTGGCAGCCAGCACTAAATGATGACCACAAGCAAATGAAGGCTAAGGTGAAGACTTTAGGGGGTCTGCAAGAGTGAATATTTTCCCACACCTCAGACTGAGACAGCACGGGAAGAACAGAGCCATCCCAGAATGCCCAGTCTTCAGGTGTCCTTAGTAGAGGGTAATCTGTGCTGTGCTTATGTTCCTGCAAGTAGCAATTTACCTTCAGCAAAGTAACACCATCTCACATGTAAAATAACCATTCGTTTGAATTGTGTTGGCTCTAAAGCTTTATGTATATTGTGCATGTAAATTGTTTAGTTTTATGGATCTGTAAGAGCTGCAACACTAGGAATTTCAAAGTACTTTGCATTTGCTTGTATTAAGGAAGCACTTAATAAATATAAATTCAAATTGGTTTCTGCACAAATATTTTCCTTAAAAGAGATTCAAACATCTCTCAAGTTGAAAAATTAAAATGAACATTGATGGTAAACCAAAACCAAAAACGAAACCTTTTGCTGTAGAGTTGATTCCAACTCGTAGAGACCCTATAGGACAGAGTACAATAGCCGCATGGAGTTTCCAAGGAGCAGTTGGTGGATTCGAACTGCTGACCTTTTCGTTAGCAGCCGAATGCTTAACCACTGTGCCCCCAGGGGTCCGCACTGATGGTTGTTGTTGTTGTTGTTAGGTGCCATCCAGTTGGTTCTGACAAACAGGGACCCTGTGCAAAACAAAATGAAACACTGCCTGGTTCTGTGCCATCCTTACAATTGTTGTTATGCCTGAGCCCATTGTTGCAGCCAGTGTGTAAATCCACCTAGTTGAGGGTCTTCCTCTTTTCCACTAACCCTGTACTTTACCGAACCTGATGTCCTTCTCCAGGGACTGATCCCCCCTGACAACTTGTCCAAAGTATGTAAGACGCATCCTTGCATCCGAGGAGTGTTGTGGTTGTACTTCTTCCGAGACAGACTTATTCATTCTTTTGGCAGTCTGTGGTATATTCAATATTCTTCGCCAACACCACCATTCAAAGGCATCAGTTCTTCTATGGTTTTCCTTATTCATTGTTTAGCTTTCACATGCTATCTTAGTGCTCTAATGCTGCCATAACAGAAATACCACAAGTGGATGGCTTTAACAAAGAAGGATTTATTTCCTCACAGTAAAGTAGGCTAAAAGTCCAAATTCAAGGTATCAGCTCCAGGGGAAGGCTTTCTCTCTCTGTCTGCTCTTGTGGAAGGTCCTTGTCCTCAATCTTGCCATGGTTCAGGAGCTTCTCAGGTGTAGGGACCCCAGGTCCAAAGGACGCACTTTGCTCCTGGTGCTGCTTTCTTGGAGGCATGAGGTCCCCAACTCTTTGCTTGCTTCCTTTTCCTTTTATCTCTTAACAGATAAAAGGTAGTGCAGGCCACATCCCAGGTAAACTCCCTTTACACTGGATCAGGGAGGTGACCTGAGTAAGGGTGGTGTTACAATCCCACCATAATGCTCTTAACATGAAATTATAATCACAAAATGGAGGACAACCACACAATATTGGGAATCATGGCCTAGCCAAGTTGACACATTTTCTGGGGGGACACAATTCAATCCGTGACACATGCTTATGATGCAATTGAAAATACCATGGCTTGGGTCAGGTGCACTTTAGACTTCAAGGTGACATCTTTGCTTTTCAAAACTTTAAAGAGGTCCTTTGCAGCAGATTTGCCCAGTGCAATGCGTCTTTTGATTTCTTGACTGCTGCTTCCGTGGATGTTGATTGTGGATCCAAGTAAAATGAAATCCTTGACAACTTCAATCTTTTCTCCGTTTATCATGATGTGGCTTATTGGCCCAGTTGTGAGGATTTTTGTTTTCTTTATGTTGAGGTGTAATCCATACTGAAGGCTGTAGTCTTTGATCTTCACTAGTAAGTGCTTCAAATCCTCTTCACTTTCCGCAAGCAAGGTTGTGTCATCTGCGTAACGCAGGTTGTTAATGAGTCTTCCTCCAATCCTGATGCCCTGTTCTTCTTCGTATAATCCAGCTTCTCGGATTATTTGCCCAGCATACAGATTGAATAGGTATGGTGAAAGGATACAACCCTGACACACACCTTTCCTGACTTTAAACTACTTTATCCCCTGTTCTGTCTGAACAACTGCCTTTTGGTCTATGTAAAGGTTCTTCAGGAGCACAATTAAGTGTTCTGAACTTCCCATTCTTCTCAATGTTATCCATAATTTGTTATGATCCACACAGTCGAATGCCTTTGATGGTAGAGGAGAGAAAATGTTCTTGCATTTGGATAACTTTTGCTAGCATCAGGCCTGTAGCTCCAACATTTAGAAAATTAAAGTAGACTAATCTACGTGACATTATACTTTGACTACAAGGATGTCCCCTGCAGTGCCCTTTACGATGGTAACAATTAGAGACAGTTTCAACATTTGTCCGTCATTAAAGGATTAACTAAATGATGAATGTTATGCAATTGCATAGGTTTTATACTTCAAAATTTTATAGTGTATGTATATTTTTTATCAGTTTAGAAAGATGCTCTCCATATACTGTTAAGTGAAAAAAAGCTAGGCTACAAAAATGAATATATAATTCAGTCCTATGTCTGTCAATATATGTGTCTTTGTGTGTGTGAGGTATATGTGAATGCCTATGTATGGATGCCAATGTTCACTACAGCATTGTTCACAATAGCCAAATGGTGGAAGCAACCTAAATGTCCATCAAAAGTTGAATGGATAAACAAAATGAATGAACACAATGGAATATGACCCAGCCATAAAGAGAAATGAAGTCCTAATACGTGATACAACATGGATGAACCTTGAAAACGTTATGCTGAGTAAGTCAGAAAAGGACAAATATTGTATGATCCCATTTATATGAAATGTCTATAACTGACTGGTGGTACAGTGGTTAAGAGGTAAGGCTGCTAACCAAAAGGTTGGTAGTTTGAATCTACCAGCTTCTCCTTGGAAACTCTATGGAGCAGCTCTACTCTTTTCTGTAGGGTCGCTCTGAGTCAGAATAGGCAAGTGTATAAAGACCAAAGTTTATTAGTGGTTGCCAGGAGAGAGAAAAGAAGAGTCATTGTTTAGGAAGCATTTAGTGCTTGTTAATGGTGATGGAAAATTTGGTAATTGATATAGATGGTGGTTGCTCAGCATAATTAATGTAATCAACATCATTTAATCGTATATGTAAAAAATTTTGGATTGACAAATGTTGTGTTATATTTACAATAACTAAAAAAACAAAAAATCTACGCATGGAAAAAGGCCTGAAAAAATATGCACTATGGAACCTCTAGTGATTCTTTCTAGGCTATAGGATTATGGGACTTTTTCTTATTTCCGTTTACCTGTATTTTCTATCTTTTCCACACTGGTCATTTTTTTGCAATTAAAACTAAAATACTTCAATTTAAAAATTTAATCTGAATGTTCTAAAAAACATCCAATTAATGATATCATTTTTGGAAAGAGTTGCAACAGATTACTTATGAAAGATTAAAGAGTAGGTGAGGTGGTTCACAGATTTAGAGACTCCTTTGAGAGATATTAAATAACACAAGAAACATTCATTGAAAATAACAGGATGGGGCATCAGCAAACCACACCTGGGAATAACTTCCTTAAACACTAAAATGTAGATCATTTCTTACAGTTCTTGGATGTAATTTACTCTTTTATCTCCCCTAAATGACAATAACAGAAACTACTGGAGTCAGGTTATAATTTTGCACCAAGAAACTAAAGGTTTTTTTTGAAGAGCAAAATTTCAACAGTTATTATTTGCTAACTCATAGCTATATAATGGAAAATCCTAATCATATATATACCTCATCATTTTGAGAGATAGAATGACATATATGTATGTATATGTATATATGTCCACAATTAGTTGTTTTTCCCCTTTATTCCTATAAAACATTTAGAAAATTTTAAAAATGTAAGTCAAAACCCATCCATATTTCCATAACCCAGGGATAATGTATTTTAATGTATATACTTTTGGACTTTTTCATCTTTATATACATTTTAAAACCCTGTACATTTAAAAATACGTATCCCATAAGAAACACGTCATTTTATAAACGAATTTTTACTTAAAATATGCTTAAAGCATCTTCCTGTATATGAAAAGTCTTAGAAGACCTAAAATATAATTATTTCCTAGAAATATTTTATTAAATAATTTTCAAGTTGTTCTACAGTCATTTAGTTTTAATTTTTACTACTACCCCCAGTACTGAGAGGACCATTTCTGTGCGTGAAACTTTGGGCAACTTTTTAATTTGTCCTTAGAATGAATTTCTGAGAAGAGCTGTTGGGTTGAGGTGTAGTCAGCCTAAAGGTGTTGACGTGTATTACCACCTTTTTTTTTTTTTTTTTTTGGTTCTCTTGGAAGACTACATCTGCACAAGCTAAGCACCCGTCGGGAAAGTAACTTGGAGATTCTGCTTCAATTTCCACACGCGTCTGTACTTTGTGTTCAGACTGGAAGAGGAAAGAGAGGAACTATAATAATTTTAAGTTCTTTCAGAGTTTCATTACTGATCAGAAAGAATGATTGAAACACCACAAAGTGAAAATCTTCCCACCCCAGTTTTACAGATGGCACAAATCAAGTTTGACAGTTACCAGAGCTGACAACTCATCCATGACACAATTTCTGAAGAAAATGGAACACAGGGCAGGGACCTTCTATCCCTTTGTGTTTGACAGTCATTTCCGGAGTACAGTAAACAGCCCAGCATTTGCCGTTGAATTGAACTAGAAATAAAGACCCCACAGCCTGGAAACCATTTAATGCCATTCAAGTGTTTCTGGAAGTGTTTGGAGACCCTCACGTGAAGGAAATGTCCTTTGTGCACAAGATGAGGGACTTGCTAATAACTGAGGATGGGAGGAAGGTCGTTTTTTAAAGATAAGAATCAGGTTGGGATCCTGGAATTAAAACATTCAATGTGCCAGGTCAATGTTTATATTAAATTATATTTAGTTTCCTCTTCTTATAAGAAGTGGAGATAGTTTTGTACTTGTTTGTTTCTTTTTTATTTTTAATGATGAGTAGGTGAAAAAGAGCTCTATCCCCTGACCCTGGTGCCACCTCACCTGTGGGGGCTTCTTAAAAGAGGCTCTACTATGAAAACAGGGTCTCTGGGTGGTGCAAACAGTTAACCTGCTCAGCTGCTAACTGAAAGGTTGGAGGTTCAAGACCACACAGAGGCATTTCTCAGAAAAAAAAAGCCTGGCAATCTACTACCGAATATCAGCCGTTGAAAGTCCTGTGAAGCGTGGTTCTACTGTGACACACATGGTATCACTATGAGTCGGAGTCAACCTGAAGGCAACTGGTTTCACTGTGTAAACATTGTATTTTCACACTCAACTATATGTTGCACATAATATACACCCAAAAATGATAGGATTCTATCCTCGCCTGCCCATGTCTGTGCCACAGGGTGCTGGCGAGGAGTAGAGTACTCTGTGTGTGCCCTCTGCTGAAAGCCTTAAAGTCTTCTAATGAGCTTATGCCTAGCTCTGTTTATAATGCCTTCCCACAAGACCTCCAGCTCCTTGGGGGCCAGGTTCGTCTTTCTTATTCACTGCTGTATCTGCTACATAGAACCAGCAGGATATAAGGGCACCTGCTTTCCCATAGTCTTACCAACACAGGGTATTCGTTTTGGTTTTTAACTTTTGACAATTTGATAGCCAAAAACGGAACTCATTTTGTGACTGATGCTGGTATTGTTGAACATAACCCATGTGTTTATTTTTCTTTTGTAATTTACCTCTTTGTGTCCTTTGCCTATTTTTTCAATTAAAGTGCTCCTCTTTTTCCTGTTGATGTAAAATAACTTTTTAAGTATCAAGGATAGTAACCTTTTGCCTTCCATATATGTTCAAATATTATACACCCAGTTTCTTATTAATGGTGTTTTTTCTTTTTGTTTTATTGTGGTGAAAATATACATATTAAAACATTTGCCAATACAACAACTTCCATATTTACAATTTAACAGTGCTTTTAATGTAGAGATAATTTTTACTTTTGTTCTCAAGTATATCAGTGGTTTCCATCATGCTGAGTGAAATAAGTCAGTCACAAAAGGACAAATATTGTATGATTCCACTCATATACAAAAACTAGAATAGGCAAGTGTATACAGTCCAAGGGAAACCCTGGTGGCATAATGGTTTAAGAGTTCGGCTGCTAACCAAAATGTCAGCAGTTCTAATCCACCAGGCACTCCTTGGAAACCCTATGGGGCCATTCTACTGTGTCCTATAGGGTCTCTATGAGTTGGAATCAACTTGACGGCAGTGGGTTTGGTTTTTGGTTTTATACAGTCCAAAGTTTATTAATGGTTATAAGAGAGGGGTAAAATTAAGTCATTGCTTAAGGAACACTGAGCTTCTGTTACGGGTGATGGAAAAATCTGGAAACAGTAGTGATGGATGTACAACATGATGAACACAATGGCATTGAATTGTATGTGAAAAATGTTGAAATGGTAAATGTTATGTTACATATATATTTACTACAATAAAAAAATAAGCAGCAAAATAAATTATACCATTTATGGAATCCTGGTGTCACAGTGGTTAAGAGCTCAGCTGCTAACCAAAAGGTTGGCAGTTTGAATACACCAGCTGCTCCTTGGAAACCTTATGGAGCAGCTCTGTTCTGTCCTGTAGGGGCGCTGTGAGTCGTAATTGACTCGAGGGCAACAGGTTTTACGATACTTAGGGCCTCCTTTTCCTCAATTCATAATTTCTAAAAACAAATTTCTGGTTAGTGTGGTACGACATGTTTCATTTTGCCTGAGTCAAAATCATTTTGATATGCCTTTACACTGGGAGACCGAAAGAGCTAATTTTGTAAAATTAGTGTTACATGGATTGGCGCTTCATTTATGTTAAAAAGCACACAAAGAAAGGCTATTTACAATGTTCATATTTCTGCTCTCTAATGGAGATGCATGGAGCAGTATGGTTCACACAAATACAGGCAACCATTATCATTTACGAATTCCGTATTTGTGAATTTGCCTCCAAACCAAAACCAAACCCACTGCCATCGAGTGGATTCCGACTCATAGCAACACTACAGGACAGAGCAGAACTGCCCCATAGGGTTTCTAAGGCTGTAATCATTATGGAAGCTGACTGCCACATCTTTGTCTTGAGGAGCAGCTGATGGATTTGAACCACCGGCCTTTCAGTTAGCAGCCAATATTTAACCACCGCCGCACCAGGGCTCCTTGTGAATTTGCCTACTCACTAAAATTTGTTTGTAACCCCCAAATCTCCACTTGCAGCATTGTTGTTTTTATTTGTGGTCATTCACAAACGTGCACAGAATGGCAAAATATTTGGATTAACTGATGGGCATGTTCCTACCGGAGGTCAAACAAGGTGACGCTCTACCTTCTTGTTTCAGCTCTCATACGTTGATCAAGTATCCTTTTCACAGTCTACTCATTGTTTTTGTTGTTAGTTGCCTTCAAGGTGGCTCTGGCTCATGGTGACTTTGTGTATAACCAAACAAAATGTTGCCTGGTCCTGTGACATGTTCACGAATGTTGATATGTGTGAATCCACTGTTGCAGTTATTGGGTCAGCCAATTTCATTGAGGGTTTCCTTCATTTTTGCTGATCCTCTACTTTGCCAAACATAATGTCCTTTTCTAGTGATTGGTCTTTCCTGATGATGTGTCCAAAGTAAACATGTCAAAGTCTCCCCAACCTCTTTTCTAAGGAGCGTTCTGGTTGTATTTTTTCTAAGACCAGGGTATATTCAATATTCTTTTCCAATACCACAATTTGAATGCATCGGTTCTTCTTCAGTCTTCTGTTTTCATTGCCCAGCTTTCACTGTAGTTTAAGAGATTAAAAAGACCATGACCTGGATCAGGTGAACCTTAGTCATCAAAGCGACATCCTGCTTTTTAAAACTTTAAAGAGGTCTTTTGCAGCAGATTTGCTCAGTGCAATACATTGTTTAATTTCTTGACTGCTGCTTCCATGGACATTGACTGTTGATTTAGTTTTATATTTATCGCATTTTCGTGCTTTTTGTTGGTGATTTTGCTGTTTAAAATGGCTCCCAAGTGTAGTACTGAAGTACTGTCTACTGTTCTTAGATACACTTTGTTCAGACATGAGTTACAGTACTGTTGGCCATGAGTTCAATGTTAATGAATCAATAATATGTACTAAATAAGGAGCCTTTAACCAGAAACACACATAAAACAAGGTTACTTATTGATGAACTGACAAAATATTATGACCAGAGGCTTGCTGGAACCAACTTTGTATTTACCCTAAAAGTAATGATTTAGTGATTGAGGCTACTTTACAGATCATAACTATTGTGACTAATGGGAATTGACTGTATCTGTATAGAGGCTGCTCCTAAGGCTTATATAAAACATCCAGCTAACCTGAAGCATATATCTGGATATTGAGTTCCCTAATTTAGGGTGACTTTTCTTCATGCCCGGCTCCTACCACATCTATTTTATTTGTGATTTGTACTGACTTTATTTTTCAAGGCAGTGTAGTCCAAAACGCTCGATAAGTCTTTATGAAAAACTGGGAGTCTAAGATACACTCCATCATTTCAACTTCCTGTTCCTTGTCTTGACGTGTTGATGGGGTAGAGGGAACATGGAGTCTGATGAGTCAGGCATAAAAACAAACTGTGGGGCACAGGCTTCCTGGGCATTATGGGGGGTAGTGGCAGTGGAAAGCTGAACGTTTGATGAACTCAGCCATGAGAAGCAGGCTATAGGACTTCCTTGCTTGATTATGGTAGGACTCAGTGCATGTACATGCAGGATGAGAGCCATTTCTGTGCCTCTAACCAAATACTGTTTCCCCTGAGCCTCGCTTTTAACCTTAACTTCTATAACTTATTGATGTCTTCATGACTGTGACACCTCCTAGGCACCTTTAACACTGGTTGCTGGCTATGGCAGAACTACTCGTTAGCAGTGACTTATTAGCTCTGTTTCCTACTTGTCACTAATGTTGAAATAACCTCCATTCAAGGTGTGAAGGGACCACTTCAAACTTTTAGTTATACCAACCAACCAACTACAGTTGTGTCCTGAGGGTGGCACAAATTGTTAAGCGCTCAAATACTGGCTGAAAGGTTGGTTTCAAAGCCACCCAGAAGCGCCTCAGAAGACAGACCTGGCAATCCGCTTTTGAAAAGTCACAGCCTTGAAAATCCTGTGAAGCAGTTTTACTCTGCACACATGGGGTTGCCATGAGTTGGAATCGACTCAACGCAACTAACAACAACAGCCAACCAACCAGTTGCTGTCAAGTGGACTGTGACACATGGCAACCCCAAGTGTGTCAGAGTAGAACTGTTCTCCATAGGTTTTCAATAGCTGAGATGACTTTCTTCTGAGGCATCTCTGGGTGAACTCAAACCTCCAACATTTTGATTAGCAACCAGGCGCATTAACCGTTTCCACCACTCAGGGACTTTCCAATTATAGCAGATTCTATTTTATGGATGGAGTTTTATGTTTTTGAGGTGTTTATTAACTTTTGAGATGGCCAACTATTTCCTGTACTGTCCACAGGCTCATTCGCAGGTGCCAAGCTCTTTGGGAGAGTTTACATCAGAATAATTTATTGACAGGTATGAGGGTATCATTAATATCACACGGTATCATTAATATCACACACAAGCAAAATTTTGCTGAAGATCATTCAAAAATGGCTGCAGCAGTATATCCACAGGGAAATGCCAGAAATTCAGGCTGGTTTCAGAAGAGGACATGGAACCAGGGTTATCATTGCTGATGTCAGATGGATCCTGGCTGAGAGCAGAGAATAACAGAAAAATGTTTACCTGTGTTTTATCGACTATACAAAGGCATTTGACTGTGTGGATCATAACAAATTATGGATAACATTGGGAAGAATGGGAATTCCAGAACACTTAATTGTGCTCAGGAGGAACCTTTACATAGACCAAGAGGCAGTTGTTCAGACAGAACAAGGGGATACTGACTGGTTTAAAGTCAGGAAAGGTATGCATCAGGGTTGTATCCTTTCACCATACCTATTCAGTCTGTTTGCTGAGCAAATAATCCGAGAAGCTGGACTGTATAAAGAAGAACGGGGCATCAGGGTTGGAGGAAGACTCGTTAACAACCTGCCTTATGCAGATGACACAACCTTGCTTGCTGAAAGTGAAGAGGACTTGAAGCACTTACTAATGAAGATTAGAGACCACAGCCTTCAGTATGGATGGCACTTCGACAAAAAGAAAACAAAAATCCTCACAACTGGACCAATAAACAACAGCATGATAAACAGAGAAAACATTGAAGTTGCCAAGGATTTCATCTTACTCGGACACACAATCAACAGCCATGGAACCAGCAGTTAAGAAATCAAATGACGCATTGCATTGGGTAAATCTGCTGTGAAGGACGTCTTTAAAGTGTTGAAAAGCAAAGATGTCACCTTGAAGACTAAAGTGTGCCTGACCCAAGCCATGGTATTTTCAATGGCATCATATGCATGTGAAAGCTGGACAATGAATAAGGAAGACTGAAGAAGAATTGATGCCTTTGAATTTTCGTGTTGGTGAAGAATATTGAATATACCATGGACTGCCAAAAGAATGGACAAACCCGTCCTGGAAGAAGTACAACTGCAATGCTTCTTAGAAGCACGGATGGCAAGACTGTGTCTTACCTACTTTGGACATGTTATCAGGAGGGATCAGTCCCTGGAGAAGGACATCATGCTTAGCAAAGTCCAGGGTCAGTGGAAAAGAGGAAGACCCTCAACGAGGTGGATTGACACAGTGGCTACAACAATAAGCTCAAGCATAACAATGATTGTAAGGATGGTGCAGGACCAGGCAGTGTTTCGTTCTGTTATGCATAGGGCTGCTATGAGTCAGAACCGACTCAACGGCACCTAACAACAACATCAGTGGGGTTGCATTGGCAAATCTGCTTCAAAAGATCCCTTTAAAGTGTTCAAAAGTAAAGATGTCACTTTGAGGACTAAGGTGCGCCTGATCCAAGCCATGGGATTTTCAGTTACCTCACACACATGTGAAAGCTGGACAAAGAATAAGGAAGAGTAAAGAAGAGCTGATGCCTTTGAACTAGGTGTTGGCAAAGAATATCGAATATACCATGGACTGCCAGAAGAACGAACACACCTGTTTTGGAAAAAAAGTACAGCCAGAGTGCTCCTTAGACGTGAGGATGATGAGACTTTGTCTCACTTACTTTGGGCATGTTATCAGGAAGGACCAGTCCCTGGGGAAGGACATCATGCTTGATAAAGTAGAAGGTCAGTGAAAGAAAGGAAGATCCTCAACAAGATGGATTGACACAATGGCTGCAACACTGGGCTCAAGCACAGCAATGATTGTGAGGACGGCACAGGACCAGGCAGTATTTTGCTCTGTTGGACATAGGTCACTATGAGTCGGAATGGACTTGATGGCACCTAATAACAACTGTGGTTGAGTATCTAGTCTCAGTGTAGACAGTTACACAGCAACATAGGCCAGGAAATAATTCATTAGAAAGTATAATGTTCTAGGAGTCAAAAGACATTAGCTCTGAGTCTCTGGGTGAGTCTTTGACAGACTGTGTGACCTTGAGAAAGTTATTAGACTCCTCTGTTTCAGTTGCTTCTTGTGTAAAAGGAGGAAAATAATGCTTGCCATATCTGCTTCAGAGGCTTGTCCTGAGGATCTTAAATGTGAAAGTACTTTCACAAACTAGAAGGACCTCTCTAAAAGCATGGTTTTCTTATTAGGAGGCCCTGCTACCTCCCCACCTAAGGGAGCCTTTAACAAAACCTCCTGTCCCCGCCCACCCTGGGCACTCCTGCTGCCGTATTTAGAGAAACACATTTTGTGGCGGCACAGATACAGACCTGGATCATGGGGTCACTGCTGTGTTTCCATTACAAACACACAGGCTTCAGGCTTCAGCCCTTTCCACATGCTGAACTTCACTGGAGTCCCATGTGTTGAGAGCCTTCTGGAAGAGACCCAACAATTACGAAGCAGTGCACCATACAGACTTGGCCTAATGCAATTTCATCCTGAACTTTCTGGGGATTGTTATGGGGTCCCGTTCTGCAGTCTTTCAACACAGGAAAATCTCCTGGGCACAGAAAGTTTGGACATTCTTCAGGATTGGGAGGGGGTACAGTATCAAGGATTGAACATCAGAGGGGAGACTTTATCCAGAATGGAACTTGAATCTCGTTTCATGAACTGCTGCTTTTCTGTGTCTGTGTGGCCTCAACTTGAGATAAATAAGCAAAGTATACAGATTTAAGTGCAGTGGTTTCCACACTCCTGGGGCTCATTTCTCCTTTGCCCCCCAGGTTGATAGTAGTTCAGAGTTGAAGAAATAGATCCAAATGTATTTTGCAGAGATAGTCAAAAAGCCATGCCAACTTGGTCTCCTTTGTACACTAAGTATAGCACTAGTAGCTGCCAGATAGAGAGAAGAGCCCAGTCAGTTAAGAACTGCTTTAACCCCTACTTAAGGTCAGTCAGCCACAGCCTTACAATGTGCTCTGGCAACCAGAATAGGACCGTGGAGAATTAGGGGCACATGTACCCAATATTCTGCAACAGTTAAGCTGTCAGCCCTCATGGAGAACAGTGGAACCAGCCCTCTAGTCTACAGTCAAGTCCAGGTTTCACTAAACCCGAATCTTTTGTCATATTTTTGTCCAGTGTCTCTATGTGGTCATAGTATCCATGAGCCAGAGGAGACACACAGAGCCAGGAAAAGGCTGAGAATGAAAAGAAGTTCATGATATTTATTCATCATCCTGTGGGGACTCCAGGGATGCCATTGCATGGACTGACCAACACCAGGGCCCCCAGCTCGTCCTCTATCTTCCAGTGTCCTTTGTTGTCTCGGCTGACCTTTCCAAGTCCCCCACTGTACCTGGCAAAGTGAGCCTAAACATTGCAGGCACTTACTACATCTTTTGTTTTGTTTTGTTTTAAATAAATCAGTTTTTTCTTGAAAAGAGCAGTAAGTCTATAATTTCCAGGAGATAACAAGGCAATTACAATAAAACATAACCCTTAAAACAAGCAAGACACCGGGCCCCTGGATTAGGAGTTTGTCGGGAGAAGCCTATTCAGTCAAAAGTGAAAAGCTAACTCAATTCTATAGGCCGGAGGTTGGGAAACTTTTTCTGTAAAGGGCCAGGGCCAGACACTAACGAATTTTGGCTTTGTAGGGCATATGGGCTCTTTCGCAAATACATAACTCTGCCACTGTAGCGTGAAGACAGCCATAAACAATATTTAAACAAATGGGTATGGCTTCATCCCAGTAAAACTTTATCTACAGAAACAGAAGATGGGCCGGATTTGGCCACAGGATGCGGTTTGCCGACCGCTGCTGTAGGCGACCGTGCACAGTATTACGTGTGGACAACAAAAAATTCAGCAGACGTTCATTGGTGCCTATTATGTGCAGCTGTACATAGAGAATTGAGTTAAGAGACAGGTTTATGCATATACAGGTCCTTTCCTGGCACCCAGAACGGTGGGATCTGGCAAGTAGAATCCTCTCTTTGGCAAATACTCACACTCTCAGTGGGTCTTCGTGGCCTGCTGGCCTTTTATGATACCCATCTCCGGGGACCTCATCTTGTATTCCAGCTACCAGCTGTGCCTTGGGGCAGAAAATGGTAGTTTCATCTCTGGAATAGACAATAGATTCCTATTTAGCTTCAACTCCAACTGCGTGAGCCACTCTCACAAGATTTATCCTATTTAATCTTCAAAAACAACCCACTTAAGTAAGCTCTATTGTTCCTGGTTTACAAATGAGACAATATAGGCTAGGGAGGTGAAGTCACACCCCCGCTAGGTCAGCAGTGGTTAGGAGAGGAGTTACGTCCAAACCAGACCACGAGAGCATTATCGCAGATGTCCTACACGACAGATTTTCTTTGAGCTTAAATAGTTTATTTTGAACGAAAGGAGAAAAGATAGAAAACATCTTGAATTTAAATATGGGAGCCGAGAGCAGGAGGGCTGGGTGTCCAGCCCCATTTTTAGGGTGGGTTTTTGTTTTGTTTTGCTTTGCTCTGTTTTAACATTAACATTGTGGTTATGTGTTGGAAAGAATATGCATTCTTCATTCTTTTTTCATTACTTGTGAATTGTTGCATCCATTATGCAAAACCAATAAAGGGAAAACTTTTAAAAGAAATGTCATTTGGCAGGCAATGCCCAGCTGAGGGCAGTGCAGGTCTCATGGGAGAACAATATGCATTTGGTAAAATCTCTTAGGAGACAATTTATGGTTTTGAGAAAACAAAACAGGAAATTGAATTAAAAGGAGAAACGTATTTAAATAATGCTCAAGTGATGACATAATCGACCAAAGTCCAAAAATCACAACCTAGAGTTAGGCAATGTCAACAGCAAGAATTTTCTGGCATCGCTTGGTAGCATCCATAAGTGAAGAGAGGTGTTTTATTATTTAATTGGTGCTGCATCACAACTTGGAGCCCTTGTGGTACAGTGGTTAAGTGCTTAGCTGCTAACCAAAAGGTCAGTGGTTTGAACCCACTAGCCACCCTGCAGGAGAAAGATGTGGCAGCCTGCTTCTGTGAAGATTTACAGCCTTGGAAGCCCTAAGGGGCAGTTCTAATCTGTCCTGTAGGGTGGCTATGAGTCTGAATAATATCACAATTTTTGAATAGATGGACGCTAACTGGAAAAAAAAAAAAAAACTGGAAACATGGCCCTAAATATAAGATTCCTGGCATATCTTTACTGCAAATGCTGAAATACGACCTTAGTTCTAACATTGAGAACTTTGGTGCCTGTCTCTGGAATGGCAGAGCTTTAGGATGATTTTAGGACAAGTCAAGTGGATATCCTTCCCATTGTCCCATGCCTAATGCCTCTTGAAGAGTAAACGATTAAAAAAAAAAAAAAAAAAAAATCCATTACAAGAGAACTGAGTTTCTATCAAAAAGAAAGAAAGCCAGGAGTCATTTACTACCACCGGTCGTAAACACACACACATGCACACACACATTTTTTTTTCATGTTGTGTACAGTAAAAATGTTTCACGAAGAGAATGTTGATTCCTAAGTGAGATTAGTGAACCACATCTATATCTGTCTTCTATTAATTTCTTGTTGATTTTCCAAGATATGTGAACATCAGAAAGTAAAGGAGGGAAACTGTGGACATTTGTTGCTGTTGTTGGGAGCCATCGAGTTGGTTCTGACTCATAGGGATTCCATGTGCCACAGAATGAAATACTGCCCAGTCCTGCACCATGCTCCCAATCCTTGCTGTGCCTAAGCCCATTGTTGCAGCTACTGTGCCCAACCCATCTCCTTGAGGGTCTTCCTCTTTTTGCTGACACTTTAATTTACCAAGCATGATGTCCTTCTCCAGGGACTGATCCCTCCTGAAACAAGTCCAAACTATGTGAGACGAAGTCTTGCCATCCTCACTTCTAAGGAGCATTCAGCTGTACTTCTTCCAAGACAGATTTGTTCATTCTTCTGGCAGTCCATGGTACATTCAGTATTCTTCACCAAAACCATAATTCAAAGGCATCAATTCTTCTTCAGTCTTCCTTATTCCTTGTTCAGCTTTCACATGCAGATGAGGCAATTGAAAATACTATGGCTTGGGTCAGGCACACCTTAGTCATCTTTGCTTGTTAACGTTTTAGAGAGGTCTATTGCAGCGGGTTTGCCCAATGCAATACATCCTCTGATTTTTTGACTGCTGCTTCCATGGGTGTTGATTGTAGGTCCAAGTAAAATGAAATCCTTGACAACTTCAAATTTTTCTCGTGATGTTGCTTATTGGTCCAGTTGTGAGGATTTTTGTTTTCTTTATGTTGAGGTCTAATTCATCCTGAAGACTGCAGTCTTTGATATTCATCAGTAAGTACTTCGAGTCCTCTTGCTTTTCAGCAAGCAGGGTTATTTCATCTGTGTATAGCAGGTTGTTAATGAGTCTCCCTCCAATCCTGATGCCCCATTCCTCTTCATGTAGTCCAGGTTCCCGGATTATTTGCTCAGCATACAGATTGAATAAGTATGGTGAAATGATACAACCCTCATGCACCATTTTTCTGATTTTAAACCACTCATTATCCCCTTGTTTTGTTCGAAAGATTGCCTCTTGGTCTACGTGTAGGTTCCAATAAGCACAATCAAGTGTTTGGGAATTCCCATTCTTTGCAATATTATCCATAATTTGTTATGACCCACACAGTCGATCATTATTGTGTAGTCAGTAAAACACAGGTAAACATCTTTCTAGCATTCTCTGCTTTCAACCAGGATCCATCTGACATCAGCAATGATGTCCCTGGTTCCACGTCCTCTTCTGAATCCGGCTTGAATTTCTGGTAGTTCCCTATCCATATACTGCTGCAGCTGCTTTTGAATGATCTTCAGCAAAATTTTACTTGCGTGTGATATTAACGATTTTCCTTGATAATTTCTGCATTCTGTTGGACCACCTTTCTTTGGAATGGGCCCAAATATGGATCACTTCTAGTCTTAACCAACTGGTAGCTGTCTTCTAAATTTCTTGGCTCTTCTAGAGTGAGTGCTCCCAGCACTGCAACTGTTTGTCACATCTGAGTAAGTTTAAATTCTGAATCTTTATTCAAACATTTTTGAGAGGGCCCTTGTCCTTCATTAAATATAAAATAGTACCGTTGTGTATAAAGATAAAGATTTGTACATATTTTGCATTTTCTTCTCTTCATTCTACAATCTAATTATATTAGGTAGATGGTATCATAACCTCTGTTTTACATGGAGGATACTGAGGCACAGAAATATTATGTAATTTTTCCAAGGTCCAAGCTTCTAAGCACTATACCTAATCAAGTAGGGCTCAAAAATCTGCCCTGTCATTCAAGTGTGATGACAATGCCATTGACTCAGTGTCAGTGAGAAATGTTTCTTGACTTGTTAGAGTCCATTGTTTTATTTATTTATTTATTTTTGTACTGAGTTTGGATTTATAAACAGCACATGTACTTTTTTTTTTTTTCCAGCCATTTTGTGATCAATGGCATGCATCTCTGAAATACATGGCCAGGCTGAGCAGTTCAGCTGAACACAACATGGTCTCTGAGATACTAAGTGTATAGGAAGTCTGCAAACTGTCAATCTCCTCCATTAGATATGAAATCCCTTAGAACAAGAGCTATATCTATTCACCTTTGTATCTCTAGCACCTGGCACAGAGTATGCACTGAAAACTAAAAATAAAAAATTAAGATTAGCTAAAGGGATGATGAGGAAGATGATTAGAGATTAAACACAACCTAATTTATTCTTATAAAGTTTTTATGTGGTGTGTAGATGATTTGCAATATTGCTGCCATAAATCCCCTTTTTATGAGCACAACTCTGGGCTTGGCCAAGTGACTTAAATTGATCAATAGGATGCAACAGAAATAATGGTATGTGACCCTAAGTCTCAAGGAGCCTTGCAGCTTCTGCTGTGACTCTCTTGGAATGCTACTACCTACCCTGACTATCCTGGTGAAAACATATGGCCCAACCAACTATTAGCACCAAAATCAAGTGATGTGAGACCAATTTAGCCCATCACGTATCAGTTAAGTCAGATTCTGCAGCATAAGTGACCTCAGGCAACTCCAAGACAGAACTGCCCACCCAGCTGAGCCCAGCCCAAATGACTGACCTACAGAATCATAAGCAGATAAAGTGATCCCTGCTTTAAGCCATTAAGTTTGGTATAGTTTTTACATAGCAATAGATAACTGATGCAAATGAACATTTGAGACCTGAATATTTTCATTTATCACATCCTTGAAGAGCATAAATTCAGTCTATTTAATCATAAGGAATCAATAAAAATACCCCTTGGAAAAAACCTCTTACAGCCAAATACACCTCAATCCCATGAGGCTCTTCAGAGATGATTATCAAGAACACTCTGTTCTTATTTTGTTTCTTTTTCTTAGAGGAGTCAGTGATCTGAAACCAAGTTTGCAGGTCAATCAGTGGATATTTCGTCAGACTGAGTGAAGATGGAGTGTTTGGTAGACCCATATTTTATATTGTTGGATAATACATTTAGTCTAAAGAAATCCACTGATAATATTTTTCTTTAGAATTTGATTTACAATAATAACAGTTCCATCATTTGGATCTGAGGCATGGTCATCCTTAAGGTAAACCAAAAAAACCAAATCTGTTGCCATCAAGCCAATGCCAACTTATAGCGACCCTACAGGACAGAGTAGAACTGCCCACTAGGGTTTCCAAGAAGAGGCTGATGGATTCGAACTGCTGACCTTTTGGTTAGCAGCCAAGCTCTTAACCACTGCACCACTAGGGCTCCTCATTAAAGTAAAAATAAAATAAAACATTGGGTGAAATCTTCCTCTGCTCCTTGAGGGATGGAGAGCTCAGACCACTGAGAGCATCCTAGGTATTAGAGACGCAGAGGAGGTTGAACCTATTTGGGAGAGTAGTACTAACATATTGACTAGGTTTAGGAAGAGGTCGTGAGCAGTAACAATGTGGGGAGGGTCTCATCCTGAGGGAAGGAAGAGAGGGCTGCCACATTTTATAAGGCCTTATGGGTTGTCTTAGCCAGATTGCTAACAACAGCTGAAAATCATGCTCTTTTGTAAAAACTTCGCCAATGTAATTTTAAATATGACACAATTATTATATCCTTGGCAGTGAGTGAAGCACTTGACACACATTATCTCAACTCTCATGGCAATTTTATAATGGAGGAATATGGCCACTATTTTCTAGATGAGGAAACTGAGGCTCAGGAAGGCTGAATGACATGCTAAGGTTGCACCGCTAAGGTTGCACAGTTACTACGGGATTGATTAAGGACTCGAGCCCAGATTGTCTAACCCCAGAGCACCTTTGAAACCCTAGCTAGAGGCTCTTGGGAGGTGCACCAAGGCTAAAGACTACTGAGAGCCACCGTAAAATAAGATAGAGTTGTTATGCAAGATCCATCAACTCCTTTTCCTTCACGACTAACCGCTGATATGCTCAAGGCAACATTTTCTACATAACATTTCCCAGGCCAGAAGGCTACACCTCGAGAAGCAGCTCTAACCAGCTACCCACACCTGCACAGAACCTGACCTCAGAACTTCCCTCTTACTGAGAGGAGGACAATTACCCACCTACCATTGTACCCGGAGCCCATTCTGTTGTGAGAGGTCCATCCATCAGTACATATGGCCCAAGATGACTTGGCAACTGGATTCCCAAACTTGTAGTTACTTAACCACTATGACACCAGGGTTTCCCCCAAACTAGGACAGGGGAGGGGAATTCCAAGAAAGGGGAAGCTAAGGAGCACTGAGGTGTAAGACCTGGAACCAGTCTGCCTATAAAAGATTCCCAAACCCCTAGTTCAGAGAGCTGGAGGCCTTCTGGTCACTAGACCCCATGTTGCTCCTTATTTGTGCAGATAGTACACTTGTCACTTTCTGTTTCCCTTGCAACTGGTGTCCGTCTTATTTCAATCAGCTAATAGGACAGGAGAGGAACCCAAGAGGTGTTTGGCTATACCTTCACCTAACCACGATGCTAGATTGCTACATTCCTTAGGAGCTAGAATGTGATGAGAGCTGTGACCTGGAACCACTAAAGGATTGCAAGCCATCTTAACTAAAAGGTCATTTTGCCCCTTGTCTGCCGTCATGCCACCTCAATTATCCCAGATGAAAATATAGCTTGTTCTGAGAAGTTAATTCTCTCCAGTACTTTTTTTTTTCCCTTCAAAATACTAAGTTGAAGGCTTTTCTTGAAAACAAAAAAATTTTTTTCCAAACTAAAACAATATTATTTTCAGTTAGGATTTGCCATTGTGTAGAAATACTTTTTGTTCATTGTGTAGACTATAATCAAGATTGAAACAAATTCAAAAATTTGTCCCAGGGATATTGTTGAAAAGCATCAACAGATGTGAATTGTCCAATAATGCAGGACTACTGTTAGCTATGTTTTCTACTTCAGTGAAATTGGAAAAGACTTTCTATTTGAGTAAGCAAATTAAGAAAATAAACCCCTTTCCTATCCATTAAGAAAACTCTCCATGTTATACCAATATGCATAAGTCTTTATACATTCAACTAAAAGGTGCAGTATTCTGTCCCTGAACCTGTGGAATATGGAATCACATAATGATGGAGTTGTGGCATAAGTCACATGAAATGAGGCAAGTGGAAAGCTTTCTAAAAGTCTGTTTATACAATATCAAACAACATTTTGATATCAAACCAATTTAAGAATCATAAATAGTAGAGAATTTGAGTAGCACTAAGATTTTCAAGGAACCCTGTTGGCACAGTGGTTGAGCACTTGGCTGATAACTGAAAGGTCAGAAGTTCGAACCCACCAGCTGCTCTGAGGGAGAAAGACATGGCAGTATGTGTCTGCAAAGATTACAGCCTTATAAACCCTATGGGCAGTTCTACTCTATCCTATAGGGTTGCTATGAGTTAGAATCAACTCCAGGGCAATTTTTTTTTTGAGGACATTTTCAGGTGTCCCTGAGTGACACAAAAGGTTAAGCACTCGGCTGCTGAACGAAAAGTTGAAGGGTTGAGTCCACTCAGAAGTTTGGTGATTTACTTCTGAAAAATCAGCCATTGAAAACCCTGTGGAGCCCAGTTTTACTCTAACACACATGGGCTCTCCATGAGTTGGCATTGACTCCACTGGCAACTTTCTTTTCTTTCTTCTTCTTAAGATGCTTTCACCTACGAATTTCTTTTTAACTGATATTTCCCACAGAATAAAAAAATTAAAAAAAAAAAAGTTTTTCAATCAAAAAACAGGAGCTCATGCCCCATCCTGAACGAAATCTCTGCTGTAATAGATCCTAAGATATATAAGGGGCAGGATCTGTGCTATTAATTAACTGGGTCAGGATGCTCCTCCAGCGTACTTTTAATAGCTACTATCTTTTTTTTTCTTTTTAAAAATGTTTTAATTGCTGCCTCAGCGCAAGTACAGACAACTAAGAATAGGAACCAAAGACAGAACACAACCAGGGGAACTTGAAAAGCTTACATCAAGTCGTAAGCTAACAGCTATGTGATTGAAATGCACTAGACTGCTACTTGTGCTGTGACCGCTTTGGGTTATCTTTAAAAAAATGAGATCCTCACCACGGGTACCTTCTGTTCCAGGTGCACTCTACACTCTTGCCTGTGGAGAACTGGCTGAGCTGGCATGGCTTCCCAGTTACCGGCCACAGCTGACTTGAAATTGCTTCTTTCTCCAATTTTGCTTCAGTTTGCATAATCCTTGAACATTTCGAATGTAATGCCTAAAATATGCCTATCAGAGGGGAAACCATGTTTTGAGAAAATATACCTCACATCACATTCCTTTTAGTAAGAGAGAAACAATTTGGAAATAGACTCTCCCAGGTTGAGCGGGATGTGAAACTCAGGAGAGAGAAGGAGAACCTGTAAGACCATGTGTGTTCTCACCAGCGCGGGAACCAGACCGTACAGAACACCATTGTTTTCAGCATCTCCGAGCGGTGACTCAGCCGTGATTGCAGCAGACTGTGGCAGAGCTGAAAGGGCAGCCTCATCAAAACCCCAACTCAGTTTTTAAAAACCCAAATCCTTTTCACTGCCTGTGGACAGAATTACTGACTGACATGCTAAACCTATTAAGTATGTATTTTGCAAATTTTGAAATGAGGAAAAATGCTGTGTAGAAATTTTTACAGATGCCGAATGATTGTAAATGTGGTTAAAGACGTGGGACTTGCTCCAGCTTTGTTCTTTCGTGGATTGCTATTAGCTTACATTTGAAATCTCTGTTGGCCACGTATTTCACATTGTTCTTCCAAATGTAATCATTTCTCTCTTTTATCTGATCTCCTACAGTCTCTCTGTTTTCATCAATATATGACAGCAATTCCCAAAGATCCAATATAGTCCACTGTAATATCCTCGTGTGGACTCTCCTCTCGCTTTGAAATCTAATACCTTAGCAGTGAAATAATTTATTATGCCTTATTTAGACTTTGATTTTTTGCATGTGTTTTGATACTGTCCTTTTGAAAAGGGTTATTTGGAAATTTAAACCAACTGTTCACTAAAAGTTATGAAAGCATGATTAAGAAATTGTCTCTCTTTTTAAGCCCATTTTTTTACGCCTTCATTTTTGGTGTGCCGTGGCAGAGGCCACAAAGTCCATGGCTCCAGCAATGATGGAAAATGGAGAGGAATTCTTGGAGGCCCAGCTAATGCAGAAGCTTAAATGAGCCAGAAAAATCAGCAACTGTCCTATTTTTTCCAAAAACCCATAGATTATATGGTTGTCAGAGCTGGAGATGTTTAATTCATTGAGTTTGACCTTTTGGTGAAATGGCGGTGGCACCAATATACTTGCGTATTTTTTTTAATAAATACATAGGGACCATTTCTTTCCAAACTGCATATACTGTATTTCTTCTCATCTGGAGCCTTGAAGAAATACGTCTTGTAAACACTATCTGAAGCTTTTATGAGGCCTTTATAGTCTAATACGTGCATTGTTAAATTAAAGGGAAAACTCGTTCCAGTGGAGTAGTTGGCAGAAAATGATAAATCTTAATGGATAGGAAAATTTCCTTTCAATAAAAAGGACAGAAGGAAATAGATACAGAAAGCAAACAAACAAAGAAACCCTGGTGAGGCTAATCAACCTTGCTGAAGGGCTTCTTCAAAAATCAGGTCTCTGAGCAGCATCAGCTAGCACCGTCCACCCTTTTCCATGGTTTATAATGCCTTCTCGTTAATGGCATTCTCCCTTTTGCTCCTCCCCTGGTCTTGAGAAAACAGTTTCTTGGCTGCTCCAAAAATTTGAGGCAAGAATAAAAAATGTTTTGCTTTATTGCTAACCTGTGACAGTGTGCTTTCTTGCCAGTATTGTGGTGGTTGGGATTTTTTTCTTCTTCTACTTTCTTACAAGGCTCTCATCCTGGCTAGATCGATCTTGACGTGGAAATAAGATTCCATACTAAATAAGTGAACTATGTTTCTTGGTTAGAGTCTGAAAAACTTGATTTCTTATTCTCCTACTCACGCAAGATATCCTTGTCACTGCTGGTCCCTGGCATTCGTGCCTCACCACCAGAGTGGACAAGCAAAGGAGCAAAGGAGTACCTGAGGAAAGAAAGCTTCTATTCTTTCACTGAGACATAAGGATATGATGTCTTGATGGATTCTGCCTGCATCCCTAATCATCCTTCAGAAATATGCAAGATGATCACTCTGTTGATAAAATTTTGCCTGTAAGGACCATGTCTACACTACATAGACATGAAGGATCACCCTCATTCTTTTTTTTTTTTTTTGGAGTGTTTTACATGCTCTGCATATAAGTGGTGGGCAAAACAAAGATACTGCCCTTTATGGAGCAATTTGCATTTGAATAATGTTCAGCAGTTTTAATTCATTGTTCAACCAACCAATTAATTATTTGACGGTTTTGATCAAACCTGCATTAGGCACCACAATTACGTTACTGCGTTAGGGGTTAAGGGTATGAAGACTTGATCTCAGCTCTCAAGGAGCTTTCAGTCCAGACATGTTTGTAAGCCAATACATAAAATAAGTTATTCGAATTGCGACAGCGACCCAGGAAAGAGCAAACACTCACTACTGCTGGACCTGGTGAGTGGAGGGGGGATCACCTAGAAAGGATTTGACTTGCCACGGAGTCTCGCAAGATGAATTAGCAGGTAACTGTTGCTGTTAGACGCAGTGGAGTCTGCCCCTGACTCATGGCAGCCCATGACTCGTGGTAACCCTATGCACAATGGGACTAGACCATTGTGTTCCGTAAGGTTTTCACTGGCTGACTTTTGAAAGTAGAAAGCCAGGCCTTTCTTCCTAGTCTGTCTTAGTCTGGAAGCTCCACTGACACCTATTCGGCATCATGACAACACACAAACCCCCACTGAGAAATGAGTGCTGGCTGCACATGAGGTTCGTCATCCGGGAATCGAAGGTGAGATGCCACTGAACAACCACTGCCCCCAGCACTTAACGAAGTGAATAGAATTTTTCTGTGAGAGGAGGGGGCGATGAATTGAGGGCAAGATTGTGAGGGGTGGAAAAGGCTAAAGGAGTACAGGGGGACTTCAAGATAGGAACAACATCACTAATTTAATAAACATCACGAATTTAATAAACTCTGATTGGGCTCTGTCAATGTACCAGGCACTGGGCTAGACACTGAATACCCAAAGATGATAAAACACATTCGCTACTCAGGAGAAGCTCGTGACGCTGTGTGGAAGATCAATTCTGGCAAATACAAAGAAGTACAGGAGTGTGGTTTGTTCAGGAGACTTGAGTACTGTATTTTCATGCAAAAAACAAGCCCACTCTTTGTGTTTGTTTGCCAGCTATGCCCTCCCCACCACCTGAGGCAACCTCAAAAGTGTTGCCATGCCAATCCTCTTCCACAAGCTGCTCTAAAAAATTAGCATAATGTGCTTACAAAAATACCTCTGGGGAAGGGGGGACTCAGCTTAGCAAACAAATGCAGAAGGTGTGCGTTATTTGCATAAAAATACTGTAGTTCTGTATAAATGAGGATTGAAACACAATGACACTATCCCATTCAATCTTTATGATGCAAGCAAGAAATAGGTTAACCACTTTTTCAACGTTATTGTTGTTGTTAGGTGCCATCCAGTCAGTTCTGACTCATAGCGACACTATGTATAACAGAACAAAACAGTTCCCAGTCCTGCGCCATGCTCACAATCATTGTTATGCTTGACATCATCATTGAGCCACTGTGTCAATCCACCTCTTTGAGGGTCTTCTTCTTTTCCTCTGACCCTGTGCTTTACCGAGCATGATGTCCTTCTCCAGGGACTGATCCCTCCTGACAACATGTCCAAAGTATATAAGATGCAGCCTCACCATTCTTGCTTCTAAGGAGCATTCTGGTTGTACTTCTTTCAAGACAGATTTGTTCGTTCCTTTGGCAGTCCATGGTATATTCAATATTCTTCACCAACACAACAATTCAAAGGCATCAATTCTACTTTGGTCTTCATTATTCATTGTCCAGCTTTGACATGCATATGATGCCATTGAAAATACCATGGCTTGGGTCAGGCACACCTTAGTCTTCAAGATGACAACCTTGCTTTTCAACACTTTGAAGAGGTCCTTTGCAGCAGATTTGCCCAATGCAATGTGTCTTTTGATTTCTTGACTCCTGCTTCCGTGGGTGTTGATTATGGGTCCAAGTAAAATGAAATCCTTGACAACTTCAATCTTTTCTTTGTTTATCTTGATGTTGCTTTTTGGTACAGTTGTGAGGATTTTTGTTTTCTTTATGTTGCGGTGCCATCCATACCGAAGGTTGTGATCTTTGATCTTCATCAGGAAGTGCTTCAAGTCCCCTTCACTTTCAGCAAGGAAGGCTGTGTCATTTGCATATCTCAGGTTGCTAATGAGCCTTCCTCCAGTCTTGATGCCCCGTTCTCCTTCATATAGTCCAACTTCTCGGATTATTTGCTCAGCGTACAGATTGAATAGGTATGGTGAAAGGATACAACCCTGATGCACACCTTGGTATGGTGAAAGGATACAACCCTGATGCACACCTTTTCTGACTTTAAACCATGCAGTATCCCCTTGTTCAGTTTGAACAACTGCCTCTTGATCTATGTACAGGTTCCTCATGAGCACAATTAAATGTTCTGGAATTTCCATTCTTTGCAATGTTATCCATAATTTGTTGTGATCCTTACACTCAGATGCCTTTGCATAGTCAATTAAACACAGGTAAACATCCTTCTGGTATTCTCTGCTTTCAGCCAGGATCCATCTGACATTAGCAATGATATCACTGGTTCTATGTCCTCTTCTGAATCTGGCCTGAATTTCTGGCAGTACCCTATCAATATACTGCTGTAGCTCCTTTTGGATGACCTGCAGCAAAATTTTGCTTGCATGTGTTATTAATGATATTGTTTAATAATTTCTGCATTCAGTTGCATCACCTTTCTTGGGGATAGGCATAAATATGGATCTTTTCCAGTTGATTGGTGAGGTAGCTGTCTTCTACATTTCTTGGCATAGATGAGTGAGCACTTCCAGCGCTGTGTCCATTGTTGAAACACCTCTATTGGTATTCCATCAATTCCTGCAGCCTTGTTTTCTGCCAGTGCCTTTAGTGCAGCTTGGACTTCTTCCTTCAGTACCATCAGTTCCTGATCATATGCCACCTCTTGAAATGGCTGAACGTCAACCAGTTCGTACTTTTTCAATAATGAATTTAAGTAGTTAACATGTGTAAATGAAGAATTTGTAAGAATGGCTCATTCTGGCTTTGGGTTAGATACCAAATGTACATGAAAATTTGTTGACGAAGTTAAAGCTAAGTAGATATGTGTAGATATCCAAAAAGCTGCTTACCACGTTTAAGCCATTCAGAACTCTTATTGACACCTTTCCTCTTTTCATTATTTCTTTCGAGAATGAGGTATAGGACAATTTCCCCAAGCCTTCTCTTCCTAGTGGATATGTGTGTTTGTAATGGAAAAGTTACATATTTTTCTTTTCTGAGAGCCAGAATATGTTTTTTGCAAAAAAAGTCCTTTCCACCCTTTCTTTTTAGCAATGAGCTCATTATACTTTCAAAGGAGGCCCTCCCTTTGGGGTCACCAAGTTCTACCACCAATACTGGAAAACTTAATCATTTCTATAGTTCTTGGTCCTTGTTCACTTTATTTGTAGCTCAGTTATATAGCTGACCAATATTTATTTAACTTTAAAATCCACGTTAATCCTGAAAATTCTATCACCAAAAGGTATTGAAACTTGACCCTCTTCTTCTCTACAACCAAAAACTAGTTCAAGCCAACATTGTCTATCACACTAGCTTCTTAATTATCTTCATGTTTCTGCTTTGCTTGTCCATTGTCCACCTTAAATCAGAGAAAATTTTAAAAATGTTAATTCAGATTAGGTCATTTCCCCAATGCACTTCAAGTAAAATTAAAATACCTTACCATGGCCAACCAGCCTTGCAAGGTCTGGTCCCCACCCACATCGCTGTCCTCATCTCAAGCCACTCTTACCTTTCTCTTATTCACTGGCTTTAGTCACACTGGACCTTAGTCAGTTCTAGAACTTGGGAAAGAGTCTTATTTGTTTTCTGTCTGTTTGTTTTTCTCTCTGTGTTAAGATCCTTGCACTGGTAATTCCTCCACCTAGAATGCTCCTGGTCCACTCTTCCTATAACGTGCTTCTTTACATCTGCTGGCCTCGATATAAATGCTGTCTCTCTAGAGAAGCTTTCTACAACAAGCCTATCCAAAGGAGAGCCTCCATTACTCTCTATTACAGTTGCTGTTCTCTGGCTCCCCATTTATTCTTTTCCTTGTACTTACTGCAATCTGCAATATTGTTTACGTACATATTACCTGTCTCCCTTTTTTTTTAATGCAACATCTGTAAGGGCAGGGTTCTTGCTTGTCTTCTTCACTGTTGTATGTCTCATACCTAAATGGTACCTGACATATAGGAAAATTCCATAATAATAATAATGTCATTTTTAGATGCCATCAAGTCAATTTTTGGCTCACAGTGACCCAATGTGACAGAGTAGAATAGACTTACAGGATTTCTTAGGCTGTCATCTTTACAGGAGCGGATCACCAGGTCTTTTCTCCTGCAGAGCCACCAGGTGGTTTGAATCCCCAACCTTTCAGTTAGCAGCCCAGCACTTAATAATTAATTGCATGTAAAAGATGAATGAATGGAAACCATGAGTAAACATTCTGTGAGTCTGTGAAAAGCAATGAAATTGGAGATATGTGTTCTACCCTTGGATTTATTTAATTCCCCAGAAATTCTACCAAGAAAGTCCTTTTGACTCTGCTAATTATCATAGCCTAAGTTTTCCAATATAAAAATCTGATGTGAAAACTTATTTTTGTGGCCTTCAATGGTTTCTCTTTCAGTCAGTGGTAAAACATGGTAAAGATTTACTATTAATGCAGACCTTCTGCTTCCCCTCCCAAAGGTCTGAAGTGCGTACGATAAACAAGAAATTCTCACATTAAAAACAAGCCAACGTTACTTCTTAGAATTATGTAAGCCTTGATTGGGTTTTTTTTCCATGGACTCTTTGGCGAGATGATTAGCTGTGGTTGTGATGCTAGGGCACACTCAATCCTTGTGGCTTCTGGATCCGTCACTTGCATCAGAGTCTGCTCAAGTTCTGGAAACAGCAGGACCTCACAGATAACTTTACATTTGGGAAATTACAGTTTATACGTTCTTGCTCAATTCATATTAGAGAAAGAAGCATGCACAGAGAAACAGCTGAACTTCATGACTGATGAGCACATTCAGTAATTTTTGTGTTCTTTTAGACTAAACTGCTCCTTTAATGTTTCCCCCTTTATTTAGGTAAATTTTGTAATCCTTTTACTTTTGAGGTAGTGTTTTTCTTGAATTCATTTGCCATGTAATTTGGCTACTCAGAATTTTTTATTTGACTACATGATCTTCAATGGCCAATATTTTCTACAGACCTGCCACATAGAACTTGCTATTATCTGGACATTATCTGGATTATAGAACTAGATACTATCTGGATATGACTTCCACTTTGTGCAGTTACCTGTGTTTTACAAAATTTGCAATATAAACATTAATAATACTTTTCTATATCAAGTTTAGACTAGATCAATTAAAAAGTCCTGATGTGCGAGACTGTTGTTGTTACTTGTCATCGAGTGGATTCCGACTCATGGCCACCCCATGTGTGCAAAGTAGAAATGCTTCAAAAGGTTTTCAAGGCTGTGACCTTTTGCAAGCAGATCACCAAACCCGTCTTTCCAGGCTCTTCTGGGTGGATTCGAATGGCCAACCTTTTTGTTAGTAGTCAAGTGCTTAACCATTTGTGCTACACAGGAACTCCTGATTCACAAGCTACCTTGCTATACTAACTACTCTGCTAATACAAAACAGGTCAGTCTTGGTTGTCATCCACTAAGGGTTACTTACTAAAGGACAAAACCGGTCTTACCGTGTCATTTGGGCAGCCAGGGTCTCTCATGACCTGGAGCCCAGAGATAGTTTTGTTATGTAAGCACAGATATAATCTAGACATAGAACAGATTAATGTTTTCATATCAAGAGTAAGTATTCTAAGTAAAAATATAGTATGGTAAGTGTGCTTTGGCAATACATTAAAAAAAGCTATTTTGAAGAAACAGATTCTTCTGGAAAAAATAAACCAGAATGTAAGAGTCTGTTCTTATAGTACTTGCTATCCTATACTGGGTACTGGGTTATGCAGCTGTGGAAAGCTCTTCATGATCATGTCTGGATTAGGTATCCCTCTTAAGAGTTCTTGTGGCATCACGTGTATGCCCTATTCTCGCGGTCACCACGTGGCACTGTATTTGCCGCTTACGTGTTGGCATCTCCCACTAGACTGTAAACAATGAGCAGACAGTGATATCTCTCTGGTTCATGCAGTGCACATAATAGGCACTCTATATTTGTTCATTTTAAATTAAAAAAAAAATTGACTCACAGGTTCTGGCCTATAAGACAGTCTCCTTAACGCTGTTGAAGAAACGGACGACTAGGACTCCAAGATTATTAGAAGAAGGAATGAGTACTAGACTTAAGTAAATTCCACTAAGCCAGGCTACTCAAAGGAGTTTTAATCTTACCAAGTATGTATTTGTTAACCAGACAGCACTTAATCCTGAAAGTTTTGTTTCTATTGGCTCTGACTAACTAAATCTACAGTGCAGCAGACTTACCATTGGAAGGGCCTCAGAAGGTCAACTTAAAATTGAGACATCAAGGAATAAATTTGCGATGTTTGCCACATTTCAAGCAAAGGGAATGCAGTGAGGAAATGCCATCTCTGGTCGACTTGTCAATTGCTGACTTCCCAAGATACGTTCAGGAATGAAAAGAAAAACACTTTTCAACTGACTTCTGTTTAGTGGGAACATTCTTGAATATTTCATCTTGTCACATTTTTATCCTCAATCAATCTAAAAAGGGTTCTCAGAGGTTTTCTTTGAGATGGCAGAATTATTTTTATTCAGTTTGAAGTGCCACAATTTATTTTTTCCTGAGATTTTTATTAAATTAAAAAAATAAATTCTAGCCTATAATTTTTTTTAACCTTTATTCTAATAAATGTAGTAGACAAAGGAAGAATAAATAACAGTTCGTGTATTTATCTGTGCGGAAAGAACTTATTGAGCCCTCACTGATGTGTGAAAGAACAGGAAGGATTGCCATACTAAAAAGTAAATTGTACAATGAATACAACAGGATTTTCCTTCTAGAAGCTTATGATCTAAGGGGGTGATAGACTACGTGCAAGCCACTATATGACAATTCATTTAGTCAATAAATATTTAGTAAGTAAATAAATATTTATTCAAACTCAATCCATTGCCATTGAGTTGATTCCTACTCATAGCGAACCTAGGGTTTCCAAGGAGCAGCTGGTGGATTTGAACTGCCAACCTTTTGGTTAGCAGATGAGTTCTTAACCACTGTGCCACCAGGCTCCAATATTTGCTCAGCATCTACTATATACTAGACATGAGGCTAGGCACCAGAAATGTAATAGTAAGCAATATTCAGACTCTTGCCTTCATAACCTTACATTCCAGTTGGGGAAACAGACAATAAATGAGGAAATACATAAAATAATAAAATACATATAGTTCATAATAGAGTGTGATCAGCTCTAGGAGGGAACTGTAGGGGAACTGTGATAAAGAATGGTGATATTTACCATCATAGAAAGATTGTTCATGAAGACTCCTTTAGCTAGGTAACACTTAAACTAATACCTGAAGAATCAAAGGGATGCCACTCATGAAAAGAAAGAGGGAAAGGATGCCTGCGGTAGAAAGAATTGCTAATTCTAAAGACTGGAGTTGGGATCCAGCTGAAATGTTATATCTCTATGTTTAAAACTTTCTTGAAACCCTTCAGGGAAAGTAGCAGAGATACCATAGTTCTCCTTTATGGTATCTCTGCTACTTCGTTTATGTTGTCAATGATGTTGCTCTGATCTAATCCATAGTATATTATTTGTAGATTTGCCTGACTTCTCCACTAGGCTGACATCGTTTACTCTTGAATTCACTATATCTAATGCGATACTTGGTGCACATGTGACACCGTGTTTTTGTTTTTCTCCTTCTCCTTTCTCCTACCAGGTTTAAACACATACCAGGTGAGAATAACAGAAAGGTACAGACTGTCTTGCACAATGCTTGTAGAATAATTAATCTAGAGAGTGTGAAAGGTTTTGCTGTTGATCCTATAGCCTGAGAGCAGAATAGATTTCTTTTGTTCTCTTCTCTACCAGAAAAGAACCTATAATATGTTGTGCCATAGGGAGACATGGGGAGCAGAACTGACAACCAGTACCAGAGAAGGTGGAAGCCCAGGGGTGAGACACAAGAAGGAATGAAAGGAACTAGATCAGGTGAGAGAGCGGGAGAAGAGGTAGGTGATGAATGTGAGAGAAACTTCCTTGTTTGTCTTAAAGGACAGGAAGGCACTTAAAAATGGAAAACTGAGGCTCTGACTGTAATTGAGCATCTGGGCAGTTGCCTAAAGTCATAACTCAACTTGAGGATTTTGCTATAAACTAAAGTACATGTCCCTAATTTATAAAGTTGGGCAATTTTAGATAATTTCCTAGTCTTTGTGTGTGTTTTTATCTACTAGCAGTGTGAATATTTGAGTCACGGGTAACCTGGCCCTTTCCTATCTAAGACAGTAGTAGAGTGATGGGTTTATAAATAGTAGGAGATCAATAATTTTTCAATGCATGTTAATAAAGGTTCAAAATAAAGTTTTTAAATTACTGATTGTATTAAATTGTGTAAAATAAAAATAGCTCTATCAATCTAGGCTCCTGCAATTGGATAGTATCCAAAAAGATTATAGAAAGAGAGAGAGAAGCAGATAAGTATCAAAAAGATAAGTTATCCAAAGGATTAAATGGGTCCGATAAAAGTTTTAAGTCTTAGAAGTACAATATGAAGAAAAACAAAAGCCTAGGATAATTTAAATTGTGATGAAAAATTTTAAAGGCTGTCTCATGGGGATTTTAATGGACAGGAAGGTATGACACTAATATTAGCAAAATCAATGATGCGTGAAATAATCTTTCACATGTTTCAGGGGTTATTTTTCTGAAAAAATCATGACTGAAAATTTTATTTTGCAAGGTCAAGGGCCCACAGAATATTTATGGATGCCAATAAATATGTCATTGCATTTTTAACACCTTAAATGTAAAAGCTCAAGAAGCTCCTGTTTCCAAAATAAACTGGATATTTTAAAATAAAAACAAAAAATACTGCAGCTGATACCTTGTATTAATCAGGATAACTTAAATCATGCTGTAGCAACAAATCACTTCCAAATGCCAGTGGCTAACCACACAAAGCTTCCTCCTCATTCATGGTGGGTTTTGCTTCTGGTAATAACTGAGTAGTTTCTATTGCTTCAACCCTCTTTCATGTAATACTTATAAACACTGTAAAAGATATCAAGCAAAAATACCTGAAGATGATTGAAAGTGATTAAACCAGACAAATACTGGAGAGAAGCCAATATTGGAAAAAGGGAACAGCACTGGGTGAGTTTTTAATTTTTAAAATAATTTTCACTGAATACCAGGCCCCAATCTGTACACTGCAGGACTGAGAAAACTCAGATAGACAAGTCATCAATCTTGCTAAACTTGAAGAACCAGACTTCAAGCAGCACAGCAAAAGCTAAACAAATGGAAATGAGATTTTAGTTGCTATCAATTTCAGGAATACAGGTTGTAGTTTGAGTTCAGCTGCTCTGTCTTCCATAAAAGGATTAATACTTTTGAAGGAGATAACAGAACCCAGAGTCTGCATAACATAACATTCACAATATCCAGGACAGATACAAAATTAACTCAACATACAATAAAACAGCAAACAATTCAAATTTGAAATTTACAGACAAGGATTTTAAAGCAGATGTGCTCAAAGATATAAAGAAAAATATGCTCATAATCAATGAAATTACAACAGAGAATTAGAAATTATATTTTAAAAAATCATATAGAACTTCCAGATTGGAAAAGTACAATATCTAGAATAAAAGAAATTGCTGGATAGCCTTAACAGTTGGAAATGATAGTGCAAAAAGATAGTAAGCATGAAAATAGATTAATAGAAATTAGCCAATCTAAAGAACACAGAAAAACCATTACTAAAAACAATGAACACTCTCAGTGTTCTGTTCAACAATTTCAATAGATCTAATACATGTGTAACTGTAGTTCCATAAAAAGAGGACATAGGTATAGAAAAAATTTTTTTGAAGAAATAACAACTGAAAATAGCCAAATTTAGTGAAGGAAATTAATTTATGGATTCAAAAAGTACTGCGAAGGAGAAAGATACAAATGCTAAGAACCCCGGCACATCATAGTCAAACTGCTGAAAACCAAAGATAAACAGAAAATCTCGAAAGCAGGTAATACACAGGGGAACAATGATTTGATTACAACCATTTTTGACTTCTCATCAGTTGCAATAAAGGCCGTAAAATAGTGCAACTATGTCTTTAAGGACTGAATTCAATAGGGAAAAAAAAACTCTCAACCCACAATTTTGTATCTAGTAAAAATATTCTTCAAGAATGAAAGCAAAACAAAAACATTTTCAGGTATAAGGAGAGCAAGAATCTGTCACCAGCAAACCTTCACTGTAGAAAGTCCATTGATCAGAAACTACCATAACCAAGTAAGCAAAATTCCCCACAACTATTGTTTATTCAGACTGAACTCTGAAATTTGTATTTTAAGTTTTCCAATGAGCTTTCTTTGTTTTTTTCATTTTTGTAAATCTCTGCAAAATTCTTGACCTTAAGGGGAATTTTGCTGGTCTGGTCTTCTAGTTTTCCATCCATTCCTGAGAAGGTGAGATAGAAAAAATTCTCCTTTTGTTTCTGACACCTCCAGGAACCCACTCAGGTGTTCTGTGATGGAGAGGGGGAGGGTAAGCAACAATCATTTCTGTATTTTTTTTCTGATTAAAGAAACTGAATGAAATTGTAGAGAAGCAAAACTGTGATGGACTTTCAAATTTTATAACCTTCATCTTCACAGTACAGTTGGGAAATCCATAGTTAGCAAATGAGTGCTGTGTTAGGAATTGAACAGGAGACTTAGTGAAGGGTTTGGGCAGTCGCTGGGCTCTGAAAACGCTGTGAGAAAAGCAATTGTTTGCATCAAGTAGAACAATAATGAAAAAGGCATTGTAATCACAATGCTTGTGTGGGGTAAGCCCAGGTTGGGAAAGAAAAGCAAGTATCAAAAGATCTGATAACTGAAAGCCTTTAGTCTAAAAAAAATAAATCTGTGTAGCTAGTCACCAACACACATAAAGCACTTACCTAAGCACTGAGGGGAGGGTGGTCACTGGACAGAGAAAGGTGGACTGTATTGGAGAGAAGGGTGGACGTGGAGGGGAGAAAGAATAACACAATGACTTCGGGTCTGGCTCTTGAGTCAGCCAGCCATACCTGGCTTCAAATCTTGCTTCTTCCTCTTACTAACTTTGTTACCTGGAGCCAGTTATCGCATTACAAGCTCAATTTCCATCATCACAAAAAAGATGATAATCACGCTAACTTCATACACCTATTTTAAGGATTATCTGTGACTGTGCCTGGGACATAAGATATGCTCAATAAACCTATGGATTGTTAAAGATGCTGTGGTAGATGAATTCAGAAAACTTTTGATTGAAAAAATATTTCAATGTTATTTTGGCTGGTAATGATCTCAATGTTTTTCATTTCACTTACTATGAAAGGGCATAGTTAGGAGTACACAGAGCAGATCATATTATACTTTTTGTAGTTTTCCCTATTCTTAATTTATTAACATTCTTCTTATGTGCACACACACACACACACACACACACACACAGAGACCTCCAGCTTTTTCCTTTCTCTGTGCTGGTTGGTGCATGACTGAACTGAGACTTGTTGAGACAAAGATGGAGAGTGAAGCCTTGAAATAAACAGTGTGAACATCAGTGATACTTTAATTTCCATATTTCATGGTTATGCAAGCCCACTCCTTTGGAATTTCAACATAACCTTGAACCATCACCAACTTTAATTTTCCTCACACTTCTTTTTTTTTTCAGCTAGTAGTAATTGGGCCCTGCCTCCTGCTGCTACTGCCGGCATTTTGTTATTGCCTTTCCTTCTCTTTCATTTACTTTGTTTAATTCTTCTTGGCAGCTGCAAGAGTTGGATGCCAAACTACTGTGTTTGTCACAGCATAGCTGACTCCTGCTCTTTTAGCATGATGGGCTGGATGGGGCCTCTGAGCCCTAATGAAAATCACCTTGGCTAGATCTCTGGGCTCACCTTTTCTCCCAAACCAACTGTGAGCTTGGGGCCGTTTTTGGTCAGGCACAATTGGGTTCAAACCCTGGTTCTTTTGCTCATTATCTGAGCAACTTTTGGGAAGTTTCTTGATCTATGGGAGCTTCAGCTTCCTCTTTTGTAAAATAAGGATAAAAATAGTACTTACTTCAAAGAATTTTTGGGATTAAATGAGCTAAGGTAGGTAGTGTGTGCCTGAACACTATTAAGCCCTCAATAAATGTGAGTTATTGCTGTTTTCATTTCCCACAGTAAGCCAGCTGCCCCCTTTAATTCACCTCCAGATGCAATGTTTTGACACCCGTAAATAGCTGTTCATGGTGGATCTAGAGAGTTTGGGGGACGTTCTAAACACAATGATACGGTTCATTCCCACATGAGTGCTCCTTTTGTCTTTACCAATCCAAGTTACGGTTGGCATTTGTCTCATAGTAGGAGGGTTGTGCTTCACGATAGGTGGGTTGTACTTCATGGTAGGTGGGTTGCTGTCAGGGTCTGGTCGTGGTAGGTGGCCATATTGGACTTGTGATTGGTTTCACTGGAAAGAACTGTGAGAAACAGTAACTGGGATAAGACCAAACCAGTTGTTCCCAAACTTGGCTAAACATTGGGATTTGCAGGGGAGTTTTAGAGTGATGATACCTGTATCCCACCCTAATGATTCTGACTTAATTGGTCTGGGGTGAAACATGACCATCAGGATTTTTAAAAGCTCCCCAGGTGGTACCAATGTGCAGTCCATTCTGAGAACCACTGGACTAGAAGAATTTAAAGCTAGTGGTGGCAGCTTTTCTGCGTGATTGGATTAACTTGGTTGGAAAAAATAGGTCGTATTTTCTTATCCAAAGTCCTTGGAGCCAGATGTATTTGGGAATTCATATTTAGGAATTTTTGTTCAGAACTTAAAGTATCCTATTGAGCATATACAGTATATTACATAAAACTAACACGGTCTACACAGCACCCCTTAGTCAAACTTAATGTTTTCATAGTGAAATGTAAATATTAATGTTATAAAGAGGCATTAAGCCAGTTCAGGTCAGGTTTGGCCACCAAATAAGAATGGGTGACAGACTTAGAAAAAAATGTAGTTTTCAGTCCTTTCTAGATTCTGGAATTGAGGATAAGGCATGGTGGATGTAATTATAAAACTCTGTGTTGTAGACCCCAGGTATTATAGATCAACACTGCATTCTTGACTGAAAACATCTTAAGCAGAAACAAGGTGTGAAGAGAGTGTTCTACTGTATGACCACAAACGTCAGCATTAATCACCCAGTTCTCTCTACCAGAGCCCGCTCCCAAAGTAGTTTATACTTCTGCAGTTATTTTAGTTCCCTGGGTGGCACAAGTAGTTAACGTGCTCAGCTGCTGACCAGAAAGTTGTAGGTTGGAGTCTACCTGGAGGCATCTTGGAAGAAAGCCTGGCAATCTACTTTCAAAATTTCAGCCACTGAAAAATCTATGGAGCACGGTTCTGCTCTGGCATACACGGAGTCACCGTGAATCGGAGTCAACCTCGTGGCAACTGGCTTGGTACCCTCAAAGCAACAAAGAAATGGCGGGTGTTGATTTCTGACTGGTGCCTCATTTGCAACCCTAAGGGCATCACTCATGAGCAAATACAATCTGTATCCTATGTTTTGCTTGTGAGCCCCTTCTTCACTACTTCTCTCCAGTAAGTTCTTAGCACAATGAGGGTGTCCTCACTCATGTTAATACAGTATGATTGTCTGTTTCAGTGTAAGTATTTAATATATATAAATAAATTAAATATATAGATGTAGATATTGATACAGTGCAGCTATACACACACATATGTATATATATCGAAAGAGAGAGAGATTGAGAGAAGGAATGGGAGCATATTTCTCTCCAACAGGGAAAAAAGAAAAGGGTCTTGAGGCACACTGTGACACTGGTGATACTTACCACTCCAAGGAATTAAAAAATGTACAATTCAACAACAAAAAGACAAACAACCTAATTTAAAAATGGGGAAAGTACTTGAATAGACATTTCTCCAAAGAAGACATATAACAAAAGACCAATGAGGACACAAAAACATGCTCAGCATCATTAGACATTAGGGAAATGTAAGTCAAAACCACAATAAGATACTATTTCACAGCCACTAAACCCAAAAAAACCAAACCCGTTGCTGTCAAGTCAATTCTGACTCATAGTGACCCTACAGGACAGAGTAGAATAGCCCCACAGGGTTTCCAAGGAGCAGCTGGCAAATTTGAACTGTCGGCCTTTTAGTTAGCAGCCAAGCTCTAAACCACTGTGCCACCAGCCACAAAAATGGCTATTATCAGAAAAATGGAAAATAAAAAGTGTTGCCCAGAATATGGAGAAATTAGAACCCTCGTGCCAATGTAAGATGGTGCAACAGTTGTTGAAAACATTTTGGCAGCTCTTCAAAAAGTTAAGCCTAGAATTACCATTTAACACAGCAATTCCACTCCTGGGTAACACAGCAATTCCACTCCTAGATACATACCCAAAAGAATGGAAAGTATGAACTTAAACAGATCCTTGTACACCAGTGTTCATTACACTATTATTCACAATAGCCAAAAGGTGGAAACAATCCAAGTATCCATCAACAGGTGAATAGAACAAAATGTGGTACTGCTCCATAGGGTTTCCAAGGCTATAATCTTTACAGACGCAGACTGCCACGTCTTTCTCCTGTGGATTGGAAGAAACAACCTTTCAGTTAGCAGCCAAGCACTTGAACATTGCACCATAAAGCTCCTTTAGTAATATACCTACAATAATGTATTATTCAACCATAAAGAAAAATGACATTCTGATAGATGGTATAACATGAATGAACCTTGAAAACATTCCACTGCTTGAATAAGCCAGATGCAAAAGGATAAATGTATCATTCTTAAAGAAAATACTTGGAATAGACAGATGCATAGAGACAAAATTAGCTTAGTGGTTATCAGGGACTAGAGGGAGGGAGGATAGTGGAGTTATTGCTTACGGGGCACAGAGTTTCTGTTTGAGATCATAAAAACTTTTGGAAATAGATAGTGTCATGGATTGAATTGTATCCCCCCAAAATGTCTGTCAATTTGGCTAGGCCATGATTCCCAGCATTGTGTCAGTGTCCACCATTTTGTCATCTGATATGATTTTCCTATATGTTATAAATCCTACCTCTATGATGTTAATGAGGCAGGATTATAAGCAGTTATGTTAATAAGGCAGGACTCAATCTACAAGATTTGGTTGTGTCTTAAGCCAATCTCTTTTGAGATATAAAAGAGAGAAGCAAGCAGGGAGACATAGGGACTTCATACCACCAAGAAACAAGAGCCAGGAGAATAGCACATCCTTTGGACCCAGGGTCCCTGCGCTGACAAGCTCCTTGACCAGGGAAGATTGATGACAAGGACGTTCCCCCAGAGCCAACAGAGAGAGAAAGCCTTCCCTGGAGCTGACACCCTGAATTTGGGCTTCTAGCCTCCTAGACTGAGAGAATAAGATTTTCTTTGTTAAAGTCATCCACTTGTGTTATTTCTGTACTAGCAGCACTAGATAACCAAGACGGATAGTGACGATGATTGTACTACATGGTGACTGTAATTAATGCCACTCAGTTGTGCAGTGAGTGACAGCAAGTATAAACAAAACAATAATTGTAACATATGATTCACAGCAAATATGGCTAAAATGGGGTGAAGCCAGGAAAAAGACCAGAAATTTCAAGTACTCCGAGAAAAGAATTCACCCCACAGATATTTGTTGAATTGATCCCTGTGGGCACAGGTGACACAGCGACACAGGTGATTTCAAATGTAGAACGTGTAAGAAGAGAACTAGATAAGTAAAGTGGAGAACAAAGTGGTCTCTCTGTCAGTCAGTGATTACACACCCTGGGAAAGTTGGAGAGGTAAAGTAACAAACAGAAAGAGAGAGACGGAAGTAATGGAGAGAGAGGGAAATCTGGATATGCTCTTAAGAGACGTAAGCCAGACCCACGTGAATTAGATCTACTTGACCTACCCACCTCCTTCAGTTCCTGCCTCCCCAAGACACACACTTCCCTTGACATCCTAAACTCATGTCGGCAACCCCAAGCTATCAGGGGCTCTCTGCAATACCCCACTGCATATTCCCTCCAAGGGACAGGTAGGTGTGCCCATCAGGTAAATATGGAGCACAGGAGGAGGAGGGTGGGAAGGGTTTTTATATCAAGCACAGAATGAATTTTGGGAGCAAGTCACCCAAGAAATGATGGGCCCAATTTAAAACCTTGAGGAGCTTACTATCTATATTCAGACAAAAAAATGTCTAAATTAAACAACGATTTAAGAATACTTACAATATAATTTATACCATGCATTAAAATATACCATGTATTTAAAGAGTGGAGATCCTGGGTGGTGCAAAGAGTTGACATTCTCGGCTGTTAACTGAAAGATTGGAGGTTTGAGTCCACCTAGAGGTGTCTCAGAAGAAAGTCCTGGCCAACCACTTCTGACAAATCAGCCATTAGACGTCTTCCGGAGCACAGTTCTGCTCTGACTCACGTGAGGTCGCTCTAAGTCAAAGCTGACTTGCCGGCAACTGGTTTATTTAAACAGTGCTCTGCAGTTTGTCAAGAATTCCCCATGTGTTATTGAATTTGGTCTTTATAAGGAAGTTAAAGTTAATATTATTAAAATCCATTTTACATATGAGGATAGGTGACTTGCCCATAGCTGGTAGGTGACAGAGACCAGGCTTGGAATCAGGGCTTCTGACTCCCCGCCCAGGGCTGTCTCCTCTGTCCACCAGCAACTTCACATGCAGCAGCATATCGGAGTGTGAGGGGGTGAGCCTCCATAGCCTAGCAGCCAAGAGCCTGGACTTTGGAATCAGACACACCTGAGTTTGTAAGTGTTGCTCTGCCTCTCCACCACCTGGGTGACTTTGACCGAGTTAATTAGTTTCTGCCTCCACTTTCTCAGCTGCAAAATAAGGTTCCTAACTACCCCAGGATGTTGGTGACAGTTACTGAAGTAATGTCCACAAAGCTCCTGGCTCAAGGATTGGCAGCTGGTATTAACAATTGAAAAACAGAACAATATCTTTTTGGAGATCTGGTGGCACAGTGGTTAAAAACTTGGCTGCTAACCAAAAGGTTGGCAGTTCGAATCCACCAGCCACTCCTTGGAAAACCTATGGGGCAGTTCTTCTCTGTTCTATAGGGTGACTCTGAGTCGGAGTTGACTGGACACTTGACGGCAACAAGTTTTTTTATTTTTTTAAATATGTTTTGGGGGTATGCAATGATGTGTTCTCACAACCAGGGGAGATCTGTGGGGACAGGAAATGCCATGTTCCTTCCTCTATGGCATTTATTACCAGATACTGGCTTTCATCTTGGTCTCAATGGGTAGTCTCTTGCCTGCCCTGCCATCCAGTTTGGAGTGGGGAGGGAGTAGAAATAAAAAATAATAGTAAGTAAAATAAGTCAGGCACAAAAGAACAATATTGCATGATCCCGCTTACATGAAATATCTGGGATAGGCAAATGCATAGAGACAAGGTTATATTAACAGTTATCAGGCTGGTTACCAAAAAAAGCCAAACCTGTTGCTGTTGAGTCGATTCTGACTCATAGTGACTCTGTAGTGACCTTATAGGACAGAGTAGAACTGCCCCATAGAGTTTCCAAGGAGCGCCTGGTGGATTCAAACTGCCGACCTTTGGATTAGCATCCATAGCTCGTAACCACTACGCTACCAGAGTTTCCAATCAGGCTGGTGAATGTTACTATAATCAGTTGCCGTTGAGTGTGTCAGAGTAGAACTGTGCTCCATAGGATTTTCAGTGGCTGATTTTTCAGAAGTAGATCACTACGTCTTTCTTCCTAGGTGCTTCTGGGTAAACTTGAACCAACAACCTTGTGGTTAGCAGCTAAGCCCATTAAGTATAGGTCTCTTATTTGTACCACTATACAGCTGCTAAACTGTTCTCATGGTCATCACCAACCCTGCTATCATGTGCAGATGACTGGTTAACAGTTTTCCAAAGAAGAGTCAGGGTGGAGACCCCAGATTTCTCAGACTACTTTTGTAACCAATAATTCTGTCCACAACTTAAGGTTGTGACCCTTGTTCTGATGAAGGTTACTCTTTAATTCCAAATTTTGCAAGTTGTCAGAGGATATGCCACGTGCTCATAGGAAATTATAAGTAACCATAGCTATGAAAAACGATTTCCTGAGACATTAATTGCATAGGAAAAAAAGTTCCCAGTGAAAGGAACGTTTTCTACTTGACAAAATGATGAGCCTAGAGTTTCAGGAAATGCGGTACCTATCTCCAGGAGATAGAGGATAGCATTCTACGGATAGCTTTGAGGTGGCGACCTCCAATTTTGTGCAAACAAAATTAATTATCAGGGGATTTCCAAAGGCACTTAGCCAGTCTTGGTCCAGGTTAAAAAAAAAAAAAGTAAAAATAACGATGGAGAAAGAAGATAAAAAGTCCAGATGCTGTATAGTTGATGATATGCAAACAAAAAAAGATTTTGGGTAAGCTGCAGAAGTATTTTTTGAAAGCTGAAAACAGACAATTACCAGAGAATTGTATTGGGGAGGGGCAGTGACCAGCGCAGAGGTAGTTGTAAAATGGCTCAGCAGAAGGAAAAAATGGAAGGAAAAGAAATTAGGAGAAAGGTGAGGAAAGGAGAGAGAGGGAGGGAGATGAGAGGAGAGGAAAGAAAAAAAAAAAGTCCTTACACAGTTAGCTTTTTAGTATCTGTAAGTGGTCTGGGACATAAGAGGGACAGGATCTAAGGACACTGTACTGAGATAGGGATGAAGTAGGGAGGAAAAGGTTCTAAGAGGGTCCTCAGACCCTGTGACAACAGGAGGGAAAGGAGGCGGTTCTAGCAAGTGGAAGAAAGGGAAGCTATGCATTGAAAAAAAGAAAAAAGAGTGCTGGTTAAGCAGTTGACTGCTAATCGAGAGGTCGGCAATTCGAACCCACCCAGTAGCTCCTTGGAAGAAAGGCCTGGCGATCTGCTCCCATAAAAATTACAACTTAGAAAACCCTATGGGGCAGTTCTACTCTGTCACATGGGGCTGCTACGAGTGAAAATCGACTCAACGGCACCTGACAACAACAAAATCTCTGTTTTTAGCTCTCAATTAGAGAGAGGAAAGACCTTTTGGAAAGACTAAGTTGCGTGTCAAAGAATTTATATATAAAGGTGTAGAGATGTACATGGCTGCCAGCAGTCTCTAGGACATCTTTGTGCCGATCAGACAAGGTGTTTCCTCTGGGTGGTCACAGCCCCATGGGCACAGGCTGGAGGGTGGAGTGTGAGCTGGGTTTGCAGCCCCACCTGCCCCCTTGGTCAGACAATTGGGTGCAGTACACAATCGACACAACCATGTGTGGTAGCCCAGGAGATGCACTGCTTCAGTCACATTGAGTGACCTGGAAAGTAAAGCTCCCACTTTCCTTAGTAAAACAAACCTATAAGGAGCACTGTTTGTACACCAAAAAAAAAAAAAAAAAACAGGCCAAAGCCCTGAGTCCTGCTGGTACCTACTCTGCTTTCTCCAGGCTACACCTTTCCAATTCTTCCAAGAAATTAACATGTATTTTAAGGGTTCCTAATAAGAGCACCACAATTATATTTAGTCTTAGCCTATTCATTTACTTTGCAATCTTTCTAGCTCTCTGTTCCCTGTAAAGAGTAAAAAGGTAAGCTTGTAAGCTTCAGTCTAAGTGATGAAATTCTCATTGGTAAATCTAAATTGATGACGTGTTTGTTAGGAAGGCAAGACATCCACCCTTTTGTCTCTAGTTAGTGTTCACCAGATTCAGAGCCCTGGCTGAAGTCATGGCCAGGTGACCCAAGAATCTGGCCCACTTGTCACATATAAATGGCCTGTTATGTCTGGAAAGCATCGAGGAGAGTTTATTTCTGGCATGTCTGCTCCTGGACGAAGGACACCCTGGACAACGTTGTCTTCTACCTTTTTCTTTAAACCTTTGAGCAGGTGGCCATGATATATGAGCAAGACAAAGCATGCAATGCATGACACAGGCCAGGAAAATCTATTTCTTCTCAAAAGGTGTGGCAGGTTTCCTTTTGTTCTCATTCCAGTCTGCTTGCCCTAGGATGTGCTTGTAGTGGTTTGGGATCCCTGTTGTAATTTGGTCCAAGGTAGACATGGAATGTAACAATGCTCATATATCTGGAAGTAGACTATTATTTATGGCCTAATTTAAGGTGCAATTAACAGCAGTGCCCCCAGCTCACCTTAGTAAATAAGAGTCTGTAATAAGGTCACCTGGGAAGGAAGAGAACTAGCTAGGCCTCTCAGAAAACAGAATATAGCAGTAGCTCTGAACTGAGAAGAGCCTTAGTGATCATCAGGAACTCTGCTGTTGTTATTGTTGGTGTCAGGTGGTGTGGAGTTGGTTATGACCTGTAGTAACCCTGTGTACAACAGAACTAACACTGCCTGGTCCCGTGCCAGCCTCACATCCGTGGCTATGTTTGAGCCCATTGTTGCAGCCACTGCGTCAATTCATCTCATTGAGGTTTTCCTTTTTTTCACTAGCCCCCTACTTTATCAAGTGTGATGTCCTTCTCCAGGGACTGGTCCCTCCTGATAATATGTCCAAAGTGCATGAGATGAAGTGTTCCCATTCTTGCTTCTAAGGAGCATTCTGGCCGTACTTCTTCCAAGACAGATTTATTTGTTCTTCTAGCAGTCCATGGTTTATTCAATGTTCTTTGCCAATGCCATAATTCAAAGGCATCAATTCTTCAGTCTTTCTTAGTCACTGTCCAGCTTTCACATTCATGTGAGGCAATTGGAAATACCATGGCTTAGGTTAGGTGCACCTTAGTCCTCCAGGTGTCATCTTTGCTTTTTAACACTTTGAGGAGGACTTTTGCTGCAGATTTGCTCAATACAGTATGTTGTTTGATTTCTTGACTGCCACTTTCATAGATGTTGCTTGTGAATTCTAGTAAAATAAAATCCTTTACAACTTCGGTCTTTTTTCCGTTTACCATGATGTGGTTTATTGGTCCAGTTGTGAGAATTTTTGTATTCTTTATGTTGAGGTGCAATCCACACTTAAGGCTGTGGTCTTTGATCTTCATCAATAAGTGCTTCAAGACCTCTTTATCTTCAGTAACCTGCATATCGCAAGTTGTTAATGAGTCTTCCTCCAAACCTGATGCTTCCTTCTTCTTCATCTAGTTCGCTTTTTGGATTATTTCCTTGGCGTAAAGACTGAATAATATCTTTTCACCATACTCTGGCGTTAGCCCCTCATGATTTTGACATTTACCATTATTGTGATTTAATTACTTAGTCTTTGCTTCCTAACGTACTATCTACATATGTTCACATTCCCAAGAGATACTATATGAGTTCATACTCCCAAGAGGTCTGGTGGGTTCAGCCAGTGATAAGCCAGGAGAAAATGAATGAGTCCTCAACCTCTCATGTCATCCCACTTTAGAGGTTTCTAATCAACCTTTGATTTGGCTTTGTTTGGCACCCCGTCAGTTTTGGACCAGGAGTACAGTCTTGTGGTGTGAAGCTTGGTGACCTTACGTAGAGAGCACCTCAGAAGGAGGCTGTGTGTGAGGCAGAAACTCAGGGCTTTATAAGAAACATGCCAAAATAATGCTCGATACCTTTTATCTTGATATGGCCCTAAAAAGTCTGATTATGGGTATGCCCATGCTGCCTTTGCAATAGTACTGTTTCAGTTGAATACATAACTTTCATTTCTAAAATCTCTTCCAGCACTGGCCCTTCTTTTCAGATGGCTCTACTGTTCTTAAAGGTGCTTCATCATTTTATCCCTGATGCCCAGTCTTCCAAGGGGAATCAGCCTCCAAAGTCCAAGCCAAAGATGGAAGAAAAGTCATCACTGATGTAAGCCTATGGGATCTGGGGAAAAAAAAAAAAAGGAAGAGGCAAGTTTGTCTATCCTCTGCTCCAACATCCAGCTCAGTGAGGCCAGGCATGCCCAACAGGGTGTTTTTCAAACTTTAAAGCACCTGTGGGTCTTATTTAATAATGATTATAATTCAGTAGGTCTAGGACAGGGCTGGAGCCCCGGTGGCACAGTGGTTAAGAACTTGGCTGCTAACCAAAAGGATGGCAGTTCAGATCTACCAGCCACCCCTTGGAAACCCTTTGAAGCAGTTCTAGTCTGTCCTGTAGGGTCACTATGAGTTGGAATCAACTCGATGGCCACAGGTTTTAATGGTACAGGAAAATTTTTGTAATAAATTATATGTAAATGGACAATATCCATTTAGCCTAATTATACAAGGGCAAATAATCCAGAATGGTACACAAATATAGACTATAACACAGAGTGCATAAATATATACATGTGTAACATAACACATAATCTCATATAAATATAATACATCCCATTGCAATCAAGTCAGTTCCGACCCATAGCGACCCTATTGGACAGAGTAGAACTGCCCCATAGGGTTTCCAAAGAGCGTCTGGTAGATTCGAACTGTCAACCTTATGGTAATCAGCTGAACTCTTAACCACTACACCACCAGGAAATATAATACATAGACAGTTTTTTTTTTTTTTTTTTTAGTAATCAAAATTTTTTTAAAGTCTAAAACTGTCTTTAGTTTATTAAGTCACGCTGATGGATATTTGGTATGATAAAGCTCCCCAGGGTGTGGCCAAGATTAAAAAAGAAAAAAAAAAAAAAAAAGAACAGGAGAGTGACCTGATTTGACTTACGTTTTGGAAGATCACTGTGACTTTTTAAAGAGATTCAAGTGTTGATAGGAGAGCAGGGAAACAGTACAGCAACAGAAAAAATAAGAAGCTGTCACTATTGCTCAGATGAGAGTTTATGACGGTAGCAAAGGAGCTGAGCAATAGGTGGATTGAATGTATATTCTGATAACAGAACAGACACATTTCTGGGTGTGGGGAAAGAGAAAAATCAAAGGCGACTCCTGGACTTTGAGCTTGATGGATGGTAGTGTCATCTTCTGAAATGAGAACAGTTATAGGAGGAACAGGTGTGGAGAGGGGAAAAGTTCAATTTTTGTGTTCTTTAAGTGTGAGTTGCTTATCAGATATCCAAGTTGAGTGTTGAGAAGGTATTTAGGAAATTTGTTCCATAGGTCAAGGGAGAAATCAAATCTTGGAGTCATTGGCATATGTGCAACAGAAAGAAGAAAGCAGCCACTAAGATCAGAGAGGATCAGGAACTTAACCAAACAGGAAATTGGAGCCAAAGATGAGTAGGAGGGGTGACTAGTGCAAATGCCACCTCCCACTCCCACCTGTTCCCTCATCTCCAAGAATCATTTGAGATGTCAAGAGGAACGTTATGTAGGATGTGGATTTCAGCCTCTTTTTTTTTTTTTTTTTTCCTTCAGTTATTAAAGGTGGTTCCAAATGTCTAGATATCTAGGGGCTTTTAGGTGGCAGACACTTGGATTATGATTATAAAAGTCAGTTTAATACACATGTAACTACATAGTCACGCTTTTCATAAAATTAACATTACCTAAATATTTCATCTAAGGTGTTTTGAACAAAAGTCATCTCAGTAGACAGTACGTATGAGTTGAAATACTGGATGGTTGAAAGTATGAGTCTGAATCTCAGAGGTGGGGTCAGGCCTGGTGATGTGAATTTGGGAACTATTCATGTAGAAGCAGCAGCTGTGAGTGGGTGATCAGAGATCTAGAGAAGGGCAGATAGAGAAAGAAAATAAATGGTGGCTTTTGGGTGTATGTATGCCCAGGGTCTAGAAACGGCACAAAGGAGAGAAAACATTGAAAAAGACAATAAGAATAAAAAGCGTAGTTTCAGTAGAGGCAGGAGAGAAGAAATTTCACATTTTATAGCAACGGCTCTAATATGAGAAATATTTTCTGTACTGGAGTCCTGACTGATCTTGAAGTATATAAGGTTTAATTATATTCATTTTTCTGTGTTTGCTGGCAAAGTGCAGTATAAGGCTACCACTTCAGATAATGTTTTCACAGCAAGGGCTAAAGTCCTTTATCCAGTGAAGCTTCAGTGTAGGACTTACTTAGGTGGAAAGAGAAACACGATGTCAAACCCCATTTCTTGTGACCTTCGTAATGGTGTGGAAATGGCATCTGCTCTAATGATTCCATGTGAGCAATCTAAAATAGAAGCTAGAAAGTCAGCAATGCACAGCCAGCCTCTGCCCTTTTCTCCTCATCCTTTGTTCACATTTGCTCCTGACCGGGGGCCAGGGTTCCCATCCTTCCTGGCCATTCCCTGAACTCTGGCATTCTGCCCTGTGCTGAATAGTAATTCAAAGTGCTTTCACCAGAGAGACGAATATAACCCAGAGAGAACAAAACATGGGCTGCTCTTTGGTCTTCCAGGCTCTTCCCTGGTAAATACAGCTAACATTGTATCTAAATGGACTCATTTGGGCAGAATTGGGCCTGTTGTACGGAAACTCTCCAGTGTTTTCTACGTAAATAAATCTTCAGGGTTTCTGCTTTTTAATGATGAAGGGAAATTAAATTTTTAATTCAGAAAAAGTCTTCTGCAGTTAATAACTTCAAACAAAATGATTTGTTGTTTTGGTCTAAAATCTCAGTCCATTGTCAAGTGGCTAAGGATAACACAGTAAGTTCTGCACTGTGAAAGTGAATTGAATGGTTGATAATATTGCTTGGTTATTCTCTCACTGGCAACATCTGTTCTTCTTTTACCATCCCACCCTAAGTCGCTGCATAAAGAAGCATGACAGTAAAATGAGAAGATACTGATAGAGGAAAGTGGTAAAATGTAACTCATGAAAGAAAACACTTACCTTTGATGGCTTCCCATTTCCTTTTGGCCAATTCGGGAAGCTCTACTTCCAGCACAGCATCCTAGTGCTATCACTATGCTCCATTTGGTGGCTCAGAGATGTCCAACCCTCAAACTGCTTGTTTTATGCAACTCATATGGATAAGATGAAATTAACTGATCCCCTGTCTCTTTGCCTTTAGTTTCTGGCTTGCTTATACAGCTATGTTAACTTTTTTCTTTCTACTTCGTTCCTTCCTTCCTTCCTTTCTTCCTATTGTAGTAAATATATAGGTAACAAAACATTTGCCGTTTCAACAGTCCTCACATGTGCAGTTCAGTGACATTAATTGCTTTAATCATGTTGTTCAACCATCATGCTTAACCATTTCCAAAATATTCCACGCCCTTAATTTTTTTTTTAATGGGAGCTCAGTGTCCTCTAAGCATTGTGTCTTCCCTTCCCTTCCCCTTCCAATCACTCCTGGTAACCACTAATAGACTCTGATCTCTATACAAGGCTACGTTAATTTAATTAGATTTACAACCACCTGCACTCCCAAGCATATCACTGGTGGTTCACAGGCATACATTAAATAGAGAAAAAAGCACATATTATTTCCCTTTCTTTTTCCCAACACCTTTTAAAATAAGAATTTTCCTTAGAGTCCCGCTGTGGGCTTTACAAAGCCTGTACTTTGATTTTAATACGAGGAGGAGGTGAGTATGATATTTATGATGACAGTGATCGGTGGTGTTCTTAGGGGGTCTGCATTAGAACTCCATCCTTGCTTTTGACTGTTCTTTATTTTCTCCTTAGTAATTTTAGAAAGATCTTGTCTAACTACAAGAAAAAATTTTAATTGTTGTTTTGTTATATTAAAAAACTAATCCAAGGAGAATTGTATCTTTTTGATGTTGAATCTTCTTATCTAAATTCCTGTTATGTCTTCCCATCAGTTCAAGTCTATTTTTGCGTTTAGGTTTTAAAGTCTTTATTATATAGTTCTTGACCTTTCTCATTAAGTTTATTCACAGATATTTGTGTGTGTGTGTTACTATTATAAATGCAGAGTTCTCTTCAATTATATCCAGTAACTGTTGTTTTTATATAGAAGGCAGACTGATTACTCTAGTTACATTTATATCCTTTTCTATTGTTAGTTAGAAGCTAAATCTGGGTGCTGAATGTGCTCATTGTTAATGGTGTGCCATTGTCTCTCAGTTGACAGCACAGGACTGGTAAAATTATGTAATCATGTAGATATACAGACGCACACGCAACCTATGTCTATTGACCTCACGTTTGAATGTGATAGAGGAAATTGGGTTAGTATTTGGTAACTGGTTTTCCATTTTTGATCATGATAGAGTTACCAAAGACCAACATGCCATCCCTCCATAAATAACTGTAAAACTGGGCAAAATACAAAATATATGAGGGAACTGTTTTTATGCATGAGCAATAGGCAGCCTGGGGCCTGTGATCTTTGGCAAGAGTAAACTCACAGGGAAGCTCTACCACCAACCTTGCTAACTACTTAGGAGCAGAAAGGTGAAGCCCAAGTAAGAATTTTCAGTCATAACTGAGCTGAGGAGATAGAGGTGAAAATTCTAGACAACTCAAGTAGTGGTATTCCCAGGGAAGATTATGAGAGAGAGAGTTGTGTAAGGGATGCTGTTGGGGTAGAGAGATTAAAGAAACTTACGTAGGGATTCACTGTGGATCATTGGCTAAGACTTAAGCTACATACATCATAGCAAAATACTAAAAACTGAAGAAAGAGAAAATCTTAAAGGAAGCCAGAGGAAAAAAAAACCCAACCCAGTGCCGTCGAGTCGATTCCGACTCATAGTGACCCTATAGGACAGAGTAGAACTGCCCCATAGAGTTTCCAAGGAGCGCCTGGCGGATTCAAACTGCTGACCCTTTGGTTAGCAGCCGTAGCACTTGACCACTACACCATCAGGGTTTCCAGAGGAAAAAAAGCTACACTAAATCTAGTGGAACAACTGTACAAATGATGGCTGATCTCTCATTGGAAACAATGGATTCTAGAATATAATGAAACAATATCTTTAAAGTGATGAAAGGAAAAAGAAAATCTGGCAACTAAGAATTCAGGGTTTAATAAGAATAATCTTCAGAAATTAGGAGGAAGCGAAGAGGACGCACGGCAAGAGCTGAACCGCAAGTGATCCTCAAGAAGCGTTGAAGGAAACGACACGACCTGGTTCTTGGATGGACAGGAATAAAGGACAGGACGTGTGCTCCTCTTTCTTTTCCATAATTTCTTTTCAAGATAACCTACTGTCAAAAGAAATAATAGTAATAAAGTATGACTTTTTAATGTATGAGAATCTAAACTATATGGCAACATTAGCAAAGACACAGGAGAGAAATGGAATTTCACTATTGTAAGCTTTTTACATTTTTGAAAGTTTGAACTGCTACAGATGCTAAAAGGATAGCAAGGGTATATTATGATTTTCAGCCAATAATGTAATCAACTTCAAAAAATTAGACACATTCCTTAAAAAGCACAACATACCAAACCTGATTGGAGATAATCTAAAAAATCTGAATAGCCTCAAATCTGGTAAAAAAAATTGTATTTATAATTAGAAAACCTTCCCACCAAGAAAATTCCAGGCCCATATGTATTCACTGGTGACTTTCATTAAAAATATAGAGGCTGAGATGATATTTCCCAACTAATTTATAAGACCAGCATGACTCTGTTTCTGTCACCTGGCAAATAAATTAAACAATATCATAGTATAATACACCTTATGAACACAGATACAAAAAATTATCAACATTTTAATAAATCAAATCCTGTAATATAGTTTTAAAAAATAATGTGTTAGGACTAAATGTGGCTTATCCCAATAATCTAAGGGTGGTTCAATATTCAAATCTAATTTATCACGTTAAAGTAATTAAGGGGATATGATTGTCTCAATAAATTCAGTAAAAAATTTGACAAAGTTCAATATTCATTCATGATAAAAACACCAAGAAAACTAAAAATAAAAACATCCTCAATTTAATAAACCCAACCCACCCCACTGCCGTTGAGCTGATTCTGACTCATAGCTGCTTCCATGGGTACTGATTGTGAATCCAAGCAAAATGAAATCCTTGACAACTTCAGTCGTTTCTCCATTTGTCATGATGTTGCTTATTGGCCCAGTTGTGAGGATTTTTGTTTTCTTTACGTTGAGGTGCAATCCATACTGAAGGCTGTGGTCTTTGATCTTCATTAGTAAGTGCTTCATGTCCTCTGCACTTTCAGCAATCAAGGTTGTGTTATCTGCATAACGCAGGTTGTTAATGAGCCTTCCTCCAATCCTGATGCCCCCTTCTTCTTCACACAGTCCAGCTTCTAGGATTATTTGCTTAGCATACAGATTGAATAGGTATGGTGAAAGGATACAACCCTGATGCACATCTTTCCTGACTTTAAACCTCGCTGTATCCCCTTGTTCTGTCTGAACAACTGCCTCTTGATCTAGGTACAGTTTCCACGTGAGCACAATTAAGTGTCCTGGAATTCCCATTCTTCAAACTGTTATCCGTAATTTATGATCCACACAGTCAAATGCCTTTGCATGGTCAATAAAACACAGGTAAACATCCTTCTGATATTCTCTGATTTCAGCCAGGATCCATCTGACATCAGCAGTGCTATCCCTGGTTCCACGTCCTCTTCGGAATCTGGCCTTCATTCCTGGCAGTTCCCTGTCAATGTGCTGCTGCAGCTGCTTTTGAATGACCTTCAGCAAAATTTTACTTGTGTGTGATATCAATGATATTGTTGAATAAATTCTGCATTCTGTTGGATCTCCTTTCTTGAGAATAGGAATAAATATGGATCTTTTCCAGTAAGTTGGCCACGTAGCTGTCTTCCAAATTCCTTGGCACAGATGAGTGAGCACTTCCAGCACTGCATCCATTTGTTGAAACATTTCTGTTGATATTCCATCAATTCCTGGAGCCTTGTTTTTCACCAATGCCTTCAGAGTAGCTTTGACTTCTTCCTTCAGTACCATTGGTTCCTGATCATATGCCACCTCTTGAAATGGTTGAACATTGACCAATTCTTTTTGGCATAATGACTCCGTGTATTCCTTCCATCTTCTTTTGATGCTTCCTGCATCGTTTAATATTTTCCCCATGGAATCCTTCACTATTGCAACTCGAGGCTTGAATTTTTTCTTCAGTTCTTTCAGCTTGAGAAATGTCACGTGTGTTCTTCCCTTTTCATTTTCTATCGCTAGCTCTTTGCACATGTCTATAAATTATGATACTTTATTTTGTCTTCTCAAGCCACCCTTTGAAATCTTCTGTTCAGTTCTTTTACTTCATCATTTCTTCCTTTTGCTTTAGCTACTCGATGTTCAAGAGCAAGTTTCAGGATCTCTTCTGACATCCATTTTGGTCTTTTCTTCCTTTCTTGTCTTTTTAATGAACCCTTGCTTTTATATATCACTTTTATATACTAGTAACAAATAGTGGAAAAATAATACTAAAATATGATTTACAAAAGAATCATAAAACATAAAATACTTAGAAATACATTTAACAAAAGATGTGCAAAACCTCCACGTTTTTTGCATAACATTTGACAACCTGATTAAAAAATTTACGGGAAATGCAAAAATCCTAGAGTAGCCAAAACAATTTTGAAAGAGAAACACACCTGATTTCTGTACTTACCATAAAGCTCTTGCAACCAAAACCTTTTTATATTGAAGAAAGACAAAAGGTCAGTGGAACAGAATTAAAAGCCCCAAAATTGACCCATAGATGTGGTGTCAATTTATAATTGACTAGGGCACAAAAGCAATTCAAAAAATGGTATTGAGCATAATGAACCTCTATTCTTATTTACCCTATAAGAAAAATTAATTTGAAATGGATCATAGACCTAAATATAAAAGTTAAAGTTCTAAGTTTGAGTAGAAAACATTAGATAAAATCTCTATGTCTTGAAGTAGACATGGTTTCTTAGAGAAGACGAAAAAAGAAAAAAACACACACACACACGAACTGTATAAATAAAGGGAAATTTTGACTTCCTCATAATTAAAACTTCTGCTCTTGAAAAGACATTGCTAGGAAATGAAAAAAACAAACCACACGCTGAGAGAAAATATTTACAATATCTGACGAGGCACTTGTACTGATGATATAATAAAAACTCGACAACAAAAAGACAACCAGCTCCATTTAAAATATAAGCAAAATATTTGAACAGACACTTCACAAATGAAGTTATAGGAGCAGCCAATAAACTCATGAAAAGATTCTCAGTATCATTAGTCACTGAGGAACAGAGGGAAAACCACAATGAAATGCCACTTCATACTCATTGTTAATTGCTCTTGAGTCAGTTGCAATTCATGGCTGCCCCATGTGTGCAGACGAGAACTGATCCATAGGGTTTTCAAGGCCATAGCCTTTCAGAAGCAGAACACCAAGCCTGTCTTCTGAGGCGCCTCTTGGCTGTGGTTTGAACTGCCAACATTTCAGCGAATAGTCAGGCGCTCTACTGTTTCCACCACCCAGTGACTCCTTCATACTCGTTAGAATGGCTGAAATGTAAAAGACGAATAATGCCAATGGTGCTGCCGTGAAACAACTGAACCTCTCATTCAGTGCTGAAAAAAAAAAACTTTTTTTTTTTTGGAGCTATAAAATAGGAAAACCACTTGAAAAACAGTTTCTTGTAAAGCTAAACCTGTTAACTATCCTACATCCAGTAATTCTAAGAGAACTGAATGCATATTATATATATATATATCTCCACCATACAACTCAGTAACCATTCCAAGATTAATTAATGCATATATATACAGAAAGGCTTGCACAAGAGTGTTTATAGAAGTTTTATTCATAAAAGCCTCAAATGGAAAGTAACTCAAATGTCCATAAACAGGTTGATGAATAAAAAAATTATGGTATAGCCATGCAATGGAATACTACTCAGGACTAAAAACTTATGGACTACTGATACCTGCAAAAATAGAAATGAATTTTGCCAATATTATACTGAGCAAAATAAAGCAAGTTCTAGAACAGGCAACATTAATCTGCAGTGATAGAAATCAGACCAGCACATGCCTGTGGTGGGTGCATAATTGCAACTGGGACACAAGGGACAGTGATGGGATGGAGGGAATGTTCTGTGTATTTGTTAGCTTGTTGGTTATTTGAATGTATGTATTTGTCACAACTTACAGAACTGTGTACTTAAGATGGTTCATTTTATTGTGGGAAAATTGTATCAATAAAACTGACTAGGAAAAAAAAATTAGATAACCTCAACAATGCAGCCTGAGTTAGTTTCTATGATTTGGGGGAAAAAAAATTATGTAGGTATAAAGAAAAAATTCAAGCCTCAAGTTGCAATATTGAAGGAAAACATCAAAACAACGTGGAAGGAATACACAGAGTAACTCTGCCAAAAAGAATTGGTCAATGGTCAATGGTTGCATATGATCCAGAACTGAGGGTACTAGAGCATGGCTTTTCTTCCAGTGGATTGCATAGAATACACTGCCAGTCTCTTGTCTTCTCTTCTTGAAGGCTTCTTCTCATATCCAGGTGAAAGAATTGGAGAAGCATGCCTCAGGCCAGGCCTTTGAGCTGATACTCAGCCGTCCTTCAAAAGACTCTATCCCAGAATTCCCCCTTTCCCCTTCACAGAAGAAAGATCTTTCCCTGGAGAAAATTCAGAAGAAATTAGAGCTGCGGAAGAAAGACACAAGTCCCATGAAGCTGAGGTCTTGAAGCAGCTTGCTGAGAAATTGAGAAACGATAGCATGGGAAAGAAGTGTTTCAGAAAATAATAGAAGGAAACAACTTCAGTAAAATGGCAGAAGAGAAACTGACCCACAAAATGGAAGCCAACAAAGAGGACTGAGAGGCACAAATGGCTGCCAAACGGGAGCATTTTCAAGAAAAGGATAAGCATATTGAAGAAGGACATGCCGAAGAACAAAGAACCCAAAGATTCTGCTGATGAGACTGAAACTAATTTATTCTGAGAACTGACTGTCTCCCCCACCCCTTCCTAAGTATCCAAAGACTGTACTGGCCTGTGTCATTTTATTTCTTCTCTCCTGACAAATATTGTAGAAGCTGATGTAGGACTGTATAGGTAGATCCAGACTGTATGATGTTAGAGCCTAAAGGGGAGAAACTAAAAGTGTTTTACTCTTTTTCTGCAGGGTTGCAGTCTTTCTAAAAAAAAAAAACCCATTGCCATCAAGTCGATTCCGACTGATAGCGACCCTGTAGGACAGAGTAGAACTGCCCCATAGAGTTTCCAAGGAGTGCCTGGCAGATTTGAACTGCCGACACTTTGGCTAGCAGCCATGGCACTTAACCACTACGCCACCAGGTTTCTGCAGTCTTTCTAATGTAGTTATATTTCTTGTTGCATCTTTTCTACTTCAGTACACTTGGGGTACTGGGTTAATGGCTAGTACTGTATTCGCTCTGTGGAACCAAGTTTGTGAAAAGTATGTAGTGGCTTCTTTGAAAACTGCTAGATGCTAAATATCTGTTTACTTTTAAATCCCAATTCTGTTCTGATTTTACCAGATGCTACAGTACTTGAATGGTTAATAAAACTGCACAGTGCTGAGGCAGGAAAAAAAAAAAAAAAGGCACTGATGGTACTGAAGGAAGAAGTCCAAGCTGCACTGAAGACATTGGTGAAATACAAGGCTCCAGGAATTACCAATTAAGATATTTCCACAAATGGATACAATGCTGGAAGCACTCAGTCATCTATGTCAAGAAATTTGGAAGGCAGCAACCTGGACAAACAACTGGAAGAGATCCATATACATGCCCATTCCAAAGAAAGGTGATCCAATGGAATGAGAAAATTATCGAACAATACCATTAATATCACACACAAGTAAAATTTTGCTGAAGATCATTCTTTTCAAAAGCGGTTGGGCCTTATACGTTATGATGGATATTTTTACTCTTTCTAGAATTTTCATAAAATAAAAATTGAAAGAGAAGAAAATAATCATCCATATTTTAAGGTGGTAATGACTTCAACAGGATACAGAAATGATTGAAAAATATCATTAGTATGATATGAAATTTTGCTGAAGGTCATTCAAAAGTGGTTGCAGCAGTACATCAACAGGGAACTGCCCAGAATTCGAACGAGATTCAGATAAAGGACGTGGAACAAGGGATGTTGCTGATGTCAGGCAGATCGTGGCTGAAAGCAGAGAAGACCAGAAAGATGTTTACCTGTTTTACCGCCTCTGCAAAGGCATTTGACTGTACACATCGTGACAAATTATGGATAACATTGTGAACAATGGGAATTTCAGAACACTTAATTGTGCTCACCAGGAACCTGTACGGAGACCCCATGTGTGTAGAGTAGAACTGCTCCATATTGGAGTTTTCAAGGTTGTGACCTTTCAGAAGCAAATCGCCGGGCCTGTTTTCCCCGGCACCAACCTGTAAGCTAGTAATCGAATGCTTAAACTTTTGGGCCACCCAGAGACTCCTAAAATATATATGTTGTTCTTTTGGAGTGAAACGACAACTGTTCTTTCACTTTATATCATCAAAGGAACAGAAAGGGTAGCTTCTTCAACAAGTATGATTAATACCTGGAGATTTTGGCCGTGCAATTTATTGACAAGACTTTAAAGATATCGTGCTTCAATATAAATCCATTGTCTTTGGATGAGATTGATGGAATCTAATTAAAATAAATGATACAGGATCCTCACATCTATAGGACAAATAATTTATTCCCAAAAATATATTGTGAGCACCTTAAGGATAGGGAATATACATGTTGCCTCAGTTACTTCTCAGGTGAGCTGCAGATCTAATAAGAGAGGAAGAGGCGTAAACACTTTTTGAGCACCTGTTCTGTATCTGGGACAGTGTCATTATGTCACCCAATTCGAGATAAGAACACTAAGATTAAGTGCAACATGAATAGCAAGAGGCAGCCCTAAACTATGACTGAAAGTCCTCAAGACTGTGCTTTGGATCTACCTAGTACATCTTTGAGTTTGGTGACAAGAATGTCTACAACAAAATAACATAGAGGGATTGATAAATATGCAGATATTTGGCCCCACCCCAGGTCTATGACTCAGAATTTCTAGGAATGGGGCTTGGGAATTTTAATTTTTGATAATTGAAAATTTCTAATTAACCCCAAATAGCTATAGTTACACCTAGTCCCCAAGACATAGCACTCAGCAGCAGATTCACACTAATTAGCAACTAACCTGTTTTCCACCTGAACTAGGGATGGGAATTAACTGCTCCTCTGACAGTCAAAAGGAGCCCTGGTGACACAGTGGTTAAAGCACTCAGCTGCAAACCAAAAGATCTACCATTCGAACCCATCAGCCACTGTGTGGGAGAAAGATGTGGCAGTCCGCTTAAGTAAAGATTACAGCCTTGGAAACCCTATGAGGCAGTTCTAGCCTGTCCTATAGAGTCGCTATAAGTTGGAATCGACTCGATAATGGGTAATGGGTTTGGTTTAAGTAGAGGTCTTACAGTCCAATTTCGTATATTTGGGATTTCTCAGTCTTGGGCTCGTAAGATCGTTGTTTTAGTTGCATTCTTTACTGTCTATGTGGACACATTATTTTTAACAATGAAAACTTAGAGAGCTTTTTAGGGTGGTAAATCAAGCTTCCAGTATATTAAATGCAAGTGATCTCTACAATCTAACACCTCTAAAGAGACCAATAGTGAACTTGCAAGAATTTCTACGGTCCATTCTTTTTTTACTTTGTGGATCTTATTTTATTTTTTTGTTTGGCTCCAGATTTTGCCTCGGTTCGTAACTAGTAAGGTCGTTTCTAGGTTTGTTATTTTTTCATGTAAGATTTTCCTCAGTTGGTCTCCACATGGAATAGAGCAAAAGAGCAAACGAACTTTCGATTCTAACCATTTTAGCTCACCGTTACTGAATGAGATAAGTTTCTTAAACATTAATCTATTCCTATTTTTCTTAGCCTTGCAGATAGTAAACTCATTGGCCAACTACATTTTTATTCTCGTCCAACTTGCCAAAGGTTCACTTCCTCTGCCCTTCCATCCCCTTTGTACCGAGAGCATAATATCCAGCAGAGCCCCAGGGCCAGGTGTACCACATCAACTTTGATCACATTCTTCCATTACATGGCCATTCTTCTGTGCTAGAATGTTCTAAACAAATTCAACCATAAAGTGCTTGCTTCTCTATTTTGCCACTGAATATGAAATGCAAAAAGAAATTGTTCAATATGTGAGCTATGTCTCAGCAGTGATAAAACATTTCATCTCAAAATTCTCCAGATTGTTTTCGCAAAAAATCATACGGACAAAACCATCAGTTGACCTTTTACTTCATACCAATTCCTCTGAGTATGTGTTTAAATATAGAAGCAGGCACAGTGCCAAAAACATGATAGTGTATAAATACTTGGGATCTACATGCCTATTTAAATAAAATTTACCCCATCCCCAAAAGAAACTAGTTAGTCCTGTTTTAAATGTTCTTACTTTAAGAGGCCAGAGTGTTCATAGCTTACATTTTAGCAAGTTTTAAAGATTCCCTTGCCATACGAAATAGGTATTATGTAATTTTTCTGTCATTCCACAATCTCCCTTGGTGACTTGAGGTTATTACCCAGAGCCTATAGTAGATTTGTTGAGTGATCACCAGTTCTAACAAAACTGTTCAGCAATATTGGGATGACCTGTCACATGGCTTTTGCACTAGGCTCCAGGAGACTTCCATTCTCGTCTCCAGATTGTTCTATTCATGCTTAATGTACCTCCCTTAACCTCCAGCTTTCTTTCACATGTAAAATGAGGTAATAATTGTTGTTACTTTCTCCCTAGGGAATTTGTAAAGATTAATTTGTTAATTAGGGGAGGTACTTTGAGCTCTCAGAGGAAGGAGTTTTCACAGATAGAGTATAAAGATATCATTATAACTTGTGTGAGGTTGGGCTTTATGGGTGGTATGATCCCCTCTTAAAAAGGTTACAGAAACGGCCCACAGACATGTGGAATGACAACAATCTAATCTTCTCTATTGCACAGCTCCCGATCCAGATACCATTGTTCCCTGTTTCCTGGCTCTCCACAGGCAGAAGCCTTAAACATTGAGCAACCTTCTGGCTTAGAGAAAAACTAAGTGCATATTTGCCTATATTCCAAAACCAAGATGACGTATGCTTCCAATCGGACAGATGTGGTCAGCCGTTGATTGGACCCAGGAAAGAAAAAAATTAAATGCATCCAAAACAACAGTGAGTAGGAAATAGGGGTGAACAAAGGTGGGTAAACGCACAACGTCTCTCCTTTCCCATCCTTGTGTTTCCTTTCCTCTTACTCTTCCAAGTTTCCCCTTTTTCTCCGCAAGGACATTTTCCAAGTCTTTTTTCCTCCTTGGCTTTCTTTGCTTGGACATACACAAAGGTGGGTCCAGGGTGAGCAAAAATTTCCCATTACCTTCCAAGCACTCACAACTGAGCAGGGTTTTTGAACGACGTTCAATAATTATTGCCAATTTCAATAATTCTGAGACTTATATATCCATTAATGGACTATCCAGCCCCTTAGTGTTTCTCTTTCTGCTTCCTGTCTGTGAGCCATTTCATTGAAAATCACCAACTGAATTCACAGAATCATGGAATAATGAGTTGGAAGGGGAGGTGGCATCTTCAGTCCAGCCTTCCTCTCTCCCTCAGACCCATATGAAAGTCGCCTCCTGCAACATTTCTGCAGAATTTTATCCAGACTCAGCTCAGAGATCCCCATGCCCCGGGAACTCACACACTCATAGGACATATTTGTCTAGCTTTTTAATTATTAGAAAGTTCTTCTTTACCCCGAGTCAAAAATCTGCCATCCTGTGATTTCTACTCTTCATTCTTAGTTTGTTCCTCTACAGCTGATCGGCCTGTACACAAGTTCTATCCCTGTGGTACAAACAGTTAACGTGCTTGGCTGCTAAACAAAAGTTTGAAGGTTTGAGTCTGCCCAAGGGTGCCTCAGAAGAAAGGCCTGGCAATGTACTTCTGAAAAACCAGTCACTGAAAACCTTATTCTGACACAGGTGGGGTTGCCATGACTCAGAAATGACTCGTCAGCAACTGGAAATATTTCTATAGCAAATGCTTTTTTTATCACCCAGGTCAAATGTTTTTTCACAGTACTTAAACTCTGACTGCAAGTGGGTTCAAATAGTGAAATAAAATGTCACTTCCTCATTCTGTCTAACAGATTCATCTGAATTGACCTGAGTAGACTTTTCTGTTATCACGTGCTAACTCTGAATCGATTACTTACGACTTTATCTTTGTCATTAATGGATAAAAATCTGAAGTCACACATTTGGTCCCCAGATATTTGTGCTGCTATTTCTGAGTATGCCTTTCTTGCTGTTCTCATTTCAAAAAAAAATTTTTTTTAATTTTTACTTTGTGGGATCATATAAATCAAAGTAAGCCACCTCAAATATTTTTTATAATGCTGTGGAGGTATAAATATACATAAATACATAATGCATATATATATATATATCGATAAGTAAGTAAATGTTATATCTATGGTCTTTATTGTATCCAGATCGATAGTGGTAATTGATTATTTTCATCTTTTTCCAATCAAACTTTAATTTCATAGGATAACAGAATTTTAGGCCTCAAAAATACTTCAGATTAAAATCTAGCCCAACTCCATAAGACTTTTATATCAGCAGAAGTTGTGGGTAAAATTTCATGTAATGTATTCAAGTTCACAGAGTTAGTTAGATTGAGTGGTCTAGACTTGGAACTTTAGTTTTCTGTCAGACAACTAACTGTTCTTCGTAATTCACCATATAGCTCATTCCACCCATCACCACAGGAAGTAGATGGCCATGAGAAGGGAAAACGAAGGAGAATAAAATAGGCCATCTTATCTTCCCTGTCAGCAGAATAAAAGTACTGAGATGAAAGCAACTAAAAAGAAACATTTGAACTGAATTTGAGGACAACCCAATGATTTTCAGTGTCCATGCAAACCTTGCCCTTTATTAGGTAAAACTAATAAATCACAAAATGGCTATATATCTTAAAAACAAAAAAGCCTGTAGTTCATGCGTGCAAGAGGCACCGTAGAGTCAACAGTGTCGTGGTTACAGAAGCGCAAGCTGTGAGCCTGCTCAAGCTCGTTCTGTTTCCTGTTTCTTTCTCCTTCTTTTCTTGAATCAGCAAATTAGCCAACCAGCAGAGAAGCAACAGATCTGTATACGTGGGGAAACCCAGTTGTTGAAGCTTGTCGAAATGTGTACTTTAAAATTATCGTCAACTCACTTTGAAAAATGCTCTACAACCTAAACCCAGTGGAGTGAGGTGTAGCAGGTGTTCCAGATGGTGGCTTATGAAGGCTCCTGGAAGACATGGAAGTTATTCAAAGGAAGAGGGACTTTTTTTTGGCAGGGGAGGGAGGGATGAATTTCAGGAAGAGGCAGTATTTGCGTTGAGTTTGAAAGGTAGATTGACTAGCATTTAGTGTTCATGCCTACGTTTCGCATGGGCCCCAGCAACCTGACTTGACAGTGGAAATTGGTGGAATCCAAGGAGCCAAATGTCACAATTAGACTGGGAAAAACCCAAGAAGAATATACTATTTCTCCAGACAATCAGAGATATTGTGCCCGCTAGGGTTCTCCCACCGATCTCTGTAAGATGTGCCTTTTTGTTTTCAACTGATGGTTAGAATAACTTGACAACAGTCAAAGTTAAGAAGTTTCTCATATATCAACTGGTTATTTTTCTAAAAACCTGTATATATTTCTTTTCATCAAATATATTTAACACAAAAGTGTCCTTTTCACTTAAAAATATTATAATGAGTTCTTTTGCTAATTGATGTTAATTCATATATATATATGCTTTAAATAAATATGAATTTTTCAAAATAGATTTGGTTTGAAATGGACTAAGGCCTTTTTTACCCACTCAAACATTGCCAGTAGATCAACTAATATAAGGGAGCATAGATATAAATAAAATCAAACCCATTGCCATCAAGTCAATTCCAACTCATAGCGGACCTATAGGACAGAGTAGGACTGCCCCATAGAGTTCTCAAGGAGTGGCTGATGGATTAGAACAGTCGACCTTCTGGTTAGCAGGCAAGCTCTTAACACTGTACCACCAGGGCTACAATAGGTATAAGTAGTAGGGAATAAATATGATCCCCACCCTAATAGAGATAAATGTTTAACAACATACGAACAGCTTTCAAATGCCGTCAGAGAGGTTGTGAACAACGTTAGCTTTGCTCTTTATTTGAAGGAAAGAATAAAAAGGAGAGAGAATAATACCATTTTTTCTACTTATTTGCAAGACTGTCATCAACATTGACTTTAATCCTGGATAATCACCTTGATTTTTCAAGCAACCGAATCGAAGGTAGGAGGAATTTTTGATGACTTAAGCGATTCTCAAACTGGAATCTACTCTGTGTTTTCTACCTTCCTGACATATTAACAGATCATTTTTATGAGCCCTTATGTGATTCACTGAGCCATTTGGGGAGGGTCAGAGGGCAAGGGTGCCATTTACCAGAGCAGGTTTAAGCTGGGGAAGGATGGGTCAGAGGGGAAGAGAGCCCATCATTACTCTGGGAAGATCCAGGGCGGGCTTCGTGCCTGCCAGACTGTGTTAGGCTCACACTGGGTGTTTGTTAGCATAAAGCGCAGAGCTGCAGGTGTTCTGTGCTCTAAAAAGTCTTTAAAGATCAGCCTCAAATGTTTCTGTTACTATAAGGAGGATTAAAAGGATTTAAAAACATAGCAGGCCTGCCCAACTGCTAACATATTTGCCAACATTTGCCAAGAGGGAGGAAAAAAGGGTAGGTTGTATCAGCTAGAAGTCCTGGTAGTTAGGGAAAGCATACTTTTCTGATTTCTTTTTTCCTTTTTCTTCTTCTTCTTCTTTTTTTTTTTTTTTTATAGCTTGAATGTGGAACTGTAGTACTTTCAATTGGAACTCATTAAGAATTCATGGGGCAGAAAATGTAAGGGGTTCTGGAAACAGGGACTTTGAAAGGCCAGAGTGGGCTATAAATAAACTGCTGTTGATATTCTTTTTTTTTTTTTCCTGGTGGTTAAATACACTTATTACACCAGAATGCTAACGTGGAACAAGCCAGGTGATTTTTGACCTGAAAGCCCAGTTTACGTTGAGAGGCGCTTTGGCATTTGCGGACTTACTCACCACATACAGACATCATAACAGCTATTGCACATTCTCAAAAGGCACTTTCTCTTTCCTGGACACACTGCGGATATGGACAGGCATCACCTGCAGGTGAAAGTATGAACGCCAGGCATCTGGAATCGTTGAGGCACCGCTGTTACTACTTATCGTTAATGGTTTTTAACATCAAATTCCAATTTCTTTGCTTTCAACTCTGCCCCAGTTCAATTATCTACCTTCTGCAGATCTGCTTTCCCTACAAAGCACACTAACTTTCCACAAGGTCCGGTGGCAGGGTCAGAGGACTAAGAGGTGGCTGTGTGACTTCAGATAGATCAAATAGCCTAACTTTAGCTTTCTCGTTGATCAAATGGAGATAATAATAAACTGCTTGTCCACCTTGTAAGACTCGGCATTTTTATAATACGGATGTGGTTAAAGCTAATGAAGACTTGGTAGCCTGTATTTATACATAGGATGTGAAGGTATACACACACACACATAAACACACACAAAACACGTAGGCATATCTCCCATTTACATTACACCAAGTCTTCAATTAATAGAACAATATTACATACAATATACATTATATTGCTTTTATAACGGGGCTGCTTTTGAAGGGCACTTCAGAGACTTTATATTTGAATACGTCATATTACTTAATGTTTGTTGCAAGAATTCTTAACCTGAGGTGAGTGTTCGAGCCCACCAGCTTCTCTTCGGAAACTCTGTGGGGCAGTTCTACTCTGTCCTATAGGGTCACTATGAGTTGGAATCAACTCAACAGCAATGAGTTTGGTTTGGGTATTATTTTATAAGCTAGAGCCCTGGTAAGAGTTGCTAACCAAAAGGTCAGCAGTTCGAATCCACCAGCCACTCCTTGGAAGTCCTACGGGGCAAGTCTACTCTGTCTGATAGAGTCATTATAAGACAGAATTGACTCAACGGCAATGAGTTTGGTTTTTGGTTTTTTTATTCTGTGCGCTGGAGTCCCTGCGTTGTAAAAATGATTAACTCACTCAGCTGCTAATTGAAAGGTTTTAGGTTCAAGTCTACTCACAGGCACCTCAGAAAAAAGGCCTGGTGACCTACTTCTGAAAAAACCAGCCATTGAACACCCTCCGGAGCACAGTCCTACTCTCGCGCACATGGGTTGCCATGGGTCAGAAGTGACCCAACAGCAACTAGTAACTGGCATTCTGTAAGCTGGGGTGGTAACGCATTGGGTGAGAACACAGGCTTTGGGGACAGACAGCTCTCAGTTTCTCTCACGGCTTTTCCACCGAGTGTCTCCTTCCTCCATTTCATCATCTGAAAGGAGCTAGAAAATAATGCATACAGCATAGGTTTACTGGAAAATTAAGTTAAATAATGGACTTACCACAGTTCCCGGTAATGCTCAATATTATATCATTACACTGTTATGAGATGTCGCCATGATAGACAAGAGGAGCATGAGGAGGGATTTGGCCCTTGATTAAGTTGCCTTTGAGTAACTGGAGGAAACCAGATATACTAATATGCAATAGTCGAATAATAATATGAGATTATATAAATATTTTTATAAAGAATGTAGATAATTTTACATGTGTTCAGATGAAGAAAAAAACCCATGTAAGTTAGAAAGGTCAGAGAGAGCTTTTTGGAAAAATAAGAAATTTCAGTTGGGACATACAATATGGACAGATGAGAAGAAGCCCGGTAACATATCAGGAGGTTGAGGGGTGAACTAAACCAGCTTCAGGTCAAGAAGCGCCCAGAGGTAAGCTTGGCCCGACAGTTTGAAGCAAGCCAGGTTGAAGCAAGAATCCAGGATGGCTTGCTGTGGACTTCAGATTTGTAGGCAATGGCAGCCTTTGATGATTCTGAGCAGGAAAATTACACAATGAAAACAGTACATTGAAGGCACAAATTTGGCATCTGTGGGCAGAATGGAGCAGTGTGAGGGGGGACAGGAGTCAGGGAGCCAAGCTGGGAGCTCTGGCAATAATTAAGGTATGAGGTTGATGAGGGTCTGCTCCAGGATGGGAATGTTTGTGGAAGGTGTATGGGGACGTTGTATCCACTTTAATTACTTATTTGCTACCATTTCTGCTTCCAACCAAAGTTTGCCTTGGCTACTAAACCTTCCTGACTCTGGAATACTCATCCAGTCCTCCAACAGAGAAAGGAAGGAAGGAAGGCAGGGAAGTAAGATAGGAAAGGGATTGTTGGAGCAGGGAGACTGGAGTCGCTGGTGTAGAGATTGGATTGTAATCAATAGAAGTAGTCTCTGGGAAAGAAAGAGAAACTGAGGTAAGAATGTTATTTCGAACCTATTCAGTTTAGAAGTAACTTCCTTAAAAAGAACCTACATTACTGTAGAATGAGTGACTTTATTCCACTATTTCCACCAAAAAGCACCATATGATGCAGAGAAAGGGAGGTATTGCTTTGCTAATTGAGCTTTAGGCTCACCTGAAGCAATAGTTTTCAGACTTTTTTGGCCAACATCAAACAGTAAAAAAAATAAATTTTACATTATAATCAATCACATACACATATGCAAATATAAACACTAACTTAACTGAAATAAAAGTTTTACGGATCATTCCAAATCTTGCTATCTGTAATGTACTCTGATTTTTCTTTCTAGTCTATTTATTTTCCCCTGCCTCCACACACATAAAAAATGTTTGTAACTCACTAAATTGATTTCTTGTTCAACTAATGGGTCACAACTAGTTTTTTTATAAACCACAGAATTCTAAGAACTTGGGACTCAGCACCAGAATCTGGAGATTTAAGAATTCAGAGAAATAAGGGGAGTGTTTTAGCTTGCTTCTGTTCCCTAGCCCCCTGCCCCTTCCAACCCTTTCTCCTCTTTGTAGTTGCATGAACTGAGTATAAGTGGAGGCAGTTGCTCCATTAAGTTGAGAACTCACTTTCAGAACCTGATCTCTGCTTCCCAAGTCCTCTGGTAGTGGCAGCATTGTCACTAGCTTGATGATCCTCATTTGGGACATAAAGCCCACACACAAAGATCCATCAACAAGGATTACTCCCTAATGAGACCTGAACTCAGACACAAAGGCCACAATTGGTGTAGACACTTTACTGTCTTGGGCTGGTTCCTTGTATTATCCTTGGCTCTAGCAGACCAAGGCACACACAGTAACATTCTTTACCTACAGTTAGCTGTAATTTCAAACTAGATGGAATTCTTTCCTACCTTTGAAACCACAAAATAAAATCAAAGAAATAGGATCTTTTGCAAACTGTAGGTCTGCATTGATGGGGGCGGGGGGGGCAAGCACATGGCCTTAGGCTGGAAATAACTTTTTAAATGTCTGATTTTAATCATGGGACCAAATTATTCAGGCACACAGTGGACTTTAAAGCCTCCTGTCTCTACAAACCCTTCAAGGGTGTATATGCACACTTGTGATGTAGCATTCCAACCTAATGGTAAGTAGAACATCAAAGCAAAGAAGGAAAAGGGAACTCAAGCAATGAAAATCAATCTGGCTTAAGAGGATTGGATTTCTCTATGAACACGGCTAGTTATCAATATCCTGGAGAGGAAAGAAAAATTAAAATATCAATTCTAGTATTGATCCATAAATCAAAATAAGGGCCATAGTTACTCCTACTTCTATGCTCACCTCTTAAAAGAAGGCTGAAGTTGTAAGGGTAACTCTTGTGGGAATGAGCTGTAGTATTTTTCAGTGGTCATTCATCTAATATGAGGAATAGTGATCACTTATAACCAACTTTGAACATTTCCCTGGGTATTGGAGTCTAAATGGGAGACAGCATTGAGTGTCTTAGAAGGCCCCTGGATTTCCCTGAGACTTAGGTGGATGTGTTGCTCAGTTTCCAAGTAAAACCCCTAGTCAATTGGTTCTGTAACTGTGGTACATCAATTCCCAGGGAGAAGCCAGTGGATGGGTTTTCAAATTTTTGTATGCATGAATGAGAGTGAATTTTCCTGGGAAGAGAGCCCCAGCTTCTGTCAGACAGTCAAAACCATCTGTACAAAGTTTAAGAATCACCATAGCAGCACATCTGCATAGAGGTGGGAAAGTAATAACAATTTTCAGGCTCAACCTTCAGGGACCGCTCAAACAATGGATTCAAAAACCAATAACCAAACCCATTGCAGTTGAGTTGATTCCAACTCATAGCAACCCGGTAGGACAGAGTACAACTGCCCCATAGGATTTCCAAGGAGCAGCTGGTAGATTCAAACTGCTGACCTTTTGGTTCGCAGCTGAGCTCTTAACCAGTGCACCACCAAGGCTCCAAACTATGGATTAGAAAGAGAAAACACCACAAGCAGCAGTTGTATGTGTCCATGTGGCAAGTGGGTTCAGTCAGAGCAGGGTGCTAGGGAACCCCGGGATGCGGTTTTAGTTCTGTCTGGGCCAGCTTTCTCTACCCCATGGCTATGCTGCATGACTACCAATTCATAATGTAAGAGACTAATTGTAATTAAAAGAGGACTAATGTGAATAAGTTGGTGTAAACCCATCACTAACTACCACTGGAAAATCAACAGAGTGATTTCCAAGGCAAGGCCATAAAAAAGTCATTGTGGTTTCTGTCTTGCTCTCTCTTGGGTAACCTCTTCTGGAGTAAGCAAGCCACCATAGTTTGAGAAAATTCAAACAGTCCTGTATAGAGGCCCATGTAGCCAAGAACTTAAAGCCTCCTGCCAACAGCCAGTACTGAATTGTCAGTCATGTGAGGGAGCCATCTTGAAAGTCTATTTTTTGGTCCAAGTCAAACCTTCAGGAGACTGTAGCCCTAGTCAACTTCTTAACTACCTCCTTCTGAGAGACTCTGAGTCAGATTCACCCAGTTTAGTCACTCCTGAACTCCTAAGTAGTTTATTACCAAAAACCAAACCCACTACCACTGAGTCGATACTGACTCATAGCTACCGTACAGCAGAGAGTAGAATTGCCCCATAGGGCTTCCAAGGCTGTAATCTTTATAGAAGCACACTGCCACGTAATTCTCTCATGGAGCAGCTGGTGGTTCAAACTGCCAACTTTTCTGTTAGCAGCTGAGCTCTTAACCACTGCGCCCCCAGGGCTTTGTTACACAACAGTATTTAACTAGTACAGCTTTTCAGTAAACTGAGTGAAACTTACCTCAGTCATGTGCTTTAGATTCAGATTCATCCAAAAATACTGATCACCTGATATGATACCACGTCTTTTGCAGAGTGTTTTAAAATAAACACCTTCATTCATTTTTTATAATAACTCTATTCATAATTATCCTTATTTTTACTTATTAGAAGTCTAAGATTTGGAAAGATAAAGTGACTTAACCACTGTCTCACAGCGAGAAGTAAAGAAGTCAGATCTTGCACCATTCGCACTGACCCAAAACCCTGTCTTCTTCCTGGTAGACTGTGGTGTCCAAGAACTGCGCAGACCCGAGGGGCCCGAGCAGAAGGCTACAGGTGCTCAGTCAAGGTCACACAAAGTCTCTACCATCATGTACTGGCATGGCCAATAATTCTATATCTTGATTAAAAATATGACATTGCATAATCTATTTTCTTTTAAATTTCACCTTTCCCTCCCCCACCCCAAATTCTTTGTTTAGACAAAATATCAGCTGAAAACCCAATATATTGATTGTAATTTGAGTGAGGGAGTAAGCTTTGCAGAAGTCTGTTTAAACAGTATTAGATGTTTTCTTATTTGAGGATTTAGACGGAGAGGACCCCTGATGGCACAGTGGTTAAGTGCTTGGCTGCTAACTGAAAGGTTAGCAGTATGAACCCACCAGCCACTCCATGGAAGAAAAATGTGGCAGTCTGCTTCCGTAAAGATTTTACTATGAGTCAAAATCAACTGGACATCAGTGGGTTTGTTTTTTTTTTGGTTTGCACAGAGGTATAACCTTCATCTCTGCACATGGCCATTGAGTCCTATTTGACAGATCATGTAGCTACCTATATACTTACTACAGAAAAGTATAAAATTTAGAGTGTTTTTATTATATGACAAAATGTCCCATTAGGGCAGAAGCTGTATTTTGTGTTTACACTGTATCCCCAATGCCTAAATTCACGTTTGGTTCATAGTCGATGCTCAATAAATATAAACTGACAATTATAACATATACTAGGTGGGCAGCTTTATAAAACAGACTTTTACCCTGGAACCAAGGTAAAGATTCTCGTACTATTTACAAATATATTATTTCCTACTATATAAGGAAAATTTATTAATCTGAAACAAAATAATTAAAATAATAACTCATTTCTCCAGGCAACTATTCAAATTTTATGTAGTTTTATAGTGAATAATGTCCAAAGTCTGCGCCCTATTATTTTTAGTCACATTAAAGAAAACATTATGAAAAGTTGTGAAATGCTTCACCGTTCCTTCTTGCCCTATGTCTACTTGGCATTTTTTCATACCTCATATTGGATTAATTTATTTGCTTTTCACAATTGTTCTCTGGTAATATTTAGCTGCTTGGAATAACACTGTCATTTTGATTAAGATGAATATCATATGGAGAAACATTTGAACCATATAAATTGTAGTCCCTATAAAAATCAAACTTGTTTGCTGCATGAACATTTGATAATTACTCAATTATAAATAGATGCTCCAAAGTCTTCTATTAGGCTAAGGTAGAAGAAATAAGGTCATTAAAAAGACACTTGAGAAAGGAAAGGCCAAAACATACGTCAGAAGAGACTCTGAAACTTGCTCTTCAACGTTGAGTGGCTAAAGGGAATGGAAGGAATGATGAAGTAAAAGAGCTGAACAGAATATTTCAAAGGGCAGCTCAAAAAGACAAAGTGAAGTATTATAATGAAATGTGCCAAGACCTGGAGTTAGAAAAGCAAAAGAGAAGAAAGTGCTCAGCATTTCTCAAGCTGAAAGAATTGAAGAAAAAAAGTCAAACCTCGAGTTGCAATCTTGAAGGATTCTCTGGGCAAAATATTGCATGCTGCAGGAAGCATCAAAAGAAGATGGAAGGAATACAGAGTCACTGTGCAAAAAAGAATTGGTTGATGTTCAACATTTTCAAGAGGTAGCATATGATAAAGAACTGATGACATTCAAGGAAGAAGTCCAGGCTGCACTGAAGGCATTTGTAAAAAAATAAGGCTCCAGGAATTGACAGAATACCAACTGAGAGGTTTCAACAAAAGGGTGCAGTACTGGAGGTGCTCACTAGTCTATGCCAAGAAATTTGGAAGACAGCTACCTGGCACACCAACTGGAAGAGATCCATATTTATGCCCATTCCAGAGAAAGAAGATCCAACAGAATGTGGAAATTATTGAACAATACTGTTAATATCACTCAAGTAAAGTTTTACTGAAGATCATTCAAAAGCAGTAAATTGCAGCAGTACATTGACAGGGAGCTGCCAGAAATTCCAGCCGGATTCAGAAGAGAATGTGGAACCAGAGATATAATTGTTGATGTCAGATGGATCCTGGCGCAAAGCAGAGAATACCAGAAAGGTGTTTACCTGTGTTTTATTGACTATGCAAATGTATTCAACTGTGTGGATCATAACAAACTACACATAACAAAGAATGGGAATTCGAAAACTCTTAATTGTGCTCATGAGCAACTGTTACATAGACCAGAACCTGTACATTAGAACAGAACAAGGGGCTATTGCGTGGTTTAAAGTCAGGAAAAGTGTGTGTCAGGATTATATCCTTTCGCCTTATTAATTCGATTTGTATGCTGAGCAAATTATCCAAGAAGCTGGGCTACATGAAGAAGAACAGGGCATTAGGATTGGAGGAAGACTTATTAATAATCTGAAATATGCAGATGACACAACCTTGCTTACTGAAAGTGAAGAGGACTTGAAGCACTTACTAATGAAGATCAAAGACCACAGCCTTCAGTATGGATTACACCTCAATGTAAAGAAAACAAAAATCCTCACAACTGGGCCAATAAGCCACATCATGATAAACGGAGAAAAGATTGAAGTTGTCAAGGATTTCATTTTACTTGGATACATGATCAACATCCATGGAAGCAGCAGGCAAGAAATCAAAAGACGCATTGCACTGGGCAAATCTGCTGCAAAGGACCTCTTTAAAGTGTCAAAAAGCAAAGATGTCACCTTGAAGACTAAAGTGTACCTGACCCAAGCCACGAGGTATTTTCAGTCACCGCATATGCATGCAAAAGCTGGACAATGAATAAGAAAGACCAAAGAAGAATTATGCCTTTGAATTATGGTGTTGGTGAAGAATAATGAATGTACCAGGGCCTGCCAGAAGAAGAAACAAATCTATCTGGGAAGAAGTACAGCCAGAATATTCCTCAGAAGCAAGAATGGCAAGACTTTGTCTCACATACTTTGGACATGTTATCTGGAGAGACCAGTCCTTGGAGAAGGACATCATGCTAAGTAAAGTAGAGGGTCAAAGAAAAAGAGGAAGACTCTCAATGAGATGGATCGACGCAGTGAGTGCAACAGTGGACTCAACATAGCAACAATTGTGAGGATGATGCAGGATCAGGCAGTGTTTCATTCTGTTGTACATAGAGTCACTGTGAATGGGAACTGACTCGATGGCCCCTAACAACAACAACAGAAGGGCTAGCCGACTTTCAAGGTCATGCTTAAGCTTTTTAATCGTTCTAATAGTTCCTTCACTCTTTTCCACCGTAGTCTGGAACATGTCAAACTATATTTGAAATAAAGGAATTTTTCTGTTGAGAAGGAAAAAAAAAAAAAAAAAACAGACTTGGTTAGCTTAATGTTTCATTTCAAATACTAACTATGTATGTGGCAATGATGGTATGATTTCTGCTCTCTTTAGGGAAGTTCAGCTCACCCTATTTGAGATTGCTGAATTAGGACCTGCGAAGAGGATCCCATTCACTGAGAAATAAGTAAACAGGAAATTCAAACAAAACAACCAGTGTTCTATGCTTAAACAGATTATTAGGAAGGCAGGGAAGGAGCTCTGTGCTAATAGCTGGTGATTCCTGGTCTTTCAGAAAAAAGAAAATCTGCCAGATAATTTTTCTGTGTAATTAGACGGAAGGTCTGAAGAGGTCACACCATCCAAGTTAGGTCACTTAGTCTTCTTCAAATATAAAAAGAAAAGCTCAGAGCAAAGCTGCCTCATAGGGTCACTATGAGTTGGAATCAACTCAACAGCAATGGGCTTTTTAGTTTTAAGCTGCCCAAGTTAAAATTCTGGTTCTGCCACTCACTAGCTGTGTGATCTTAGGCAAGTTGCCTCACTTCTCTGTGCTCATGTCTTTATCAGTATAGCAATATTAATAATAATATCTACCACCATAGGGCTGGAGAAGGACATCATGCATGGTAAAGTAGAAGAATAGTGAAAAAGAAGAAGACCCTCAATGGATTGACACAGTGGCTGCAACAATGGGCTTAAGCATAAGAATGGATGGCACAGGACCAGGCAGCATTTCGTTCTGTTGGACACAGGGTCACTATGAGTAACAACTGACTCTACAGCACCTAAAAACATCAACAACCATAGAGCTGTGATGAAAATTAAGAAAAGCCAATTCATGTGAAGCATTTAGGACAGTGCCCGACACATTGTTAAGTACGCAGTGAAATTTTGCTACCGTTATACCATTCATTCATTCTGTAAGAATGTTATTATTATTGTTATCACCATCATTGTTTAATACTGCCAGTACTCATGTCTGTAACTCCGGGAACTAACAGCAGACTCTTTCACAGACGCTCTCCTCTTACACTGAATATAGTCACACTAGGGCTTCAAATTGCTGTTGTAAACAGATGAAATTCTAGTAGGTTCTAATAGAATTCTCCAGAGGAGATGGAGAAAAGTCTTCCTAGCCCTACTTGGTTGATAAAAGCTTATTTCTCCTATTTTCTGCAGCATAATGCTACTATGGCTAGATACCATTCACATGTAGTCGACAAGAAACTCTATCTGAATCTCAGGCACATGGAAGTGTCATAGAGTTGATTCCAACTCATGGGGACCCCATGTATGTCAGAATAGAACCTGTGATACATACGGTATGGCTGATTTTCAGAAGTCGTTCACCAGGCCTTGATTCTGCAGCATTTCTGGGTGGATTCGAACCTCCAGGCTTTTGGTTAGTAGCCAAGAGTGTTAACCATTGGCACCACCCAAAAAAGTGTTGGGGGGTGCCCACTCCTTCCACATAATGGAATCTCTACTAATATGTTACTGCTGGCCTCTCTCTACCCTCTTCCACTTAAAAATAGAAGAGTTGGGTTTGTAGAGTGGAATGGACAGATGCGTCATTTACTGTTCACTTGACACTTGAAATCTGCTGTAAACTCGTTGCCTCATTAGTCTGCAAGTTTCACTTAGTAAGTGGGTAGCAGGGAGTGGATCCACAACAGGTTCTTTTCGTTTCACAGATGGAAAGATGGCAGAGACCAGGATCCACAGAAGGCAAGTAATTTCCTCAAGACCAGCAAACATACACATTGGTAATACATTAAAATCATGTTCCTTGGCTTCTGATATTAGATTCACTGTCCAAAATAACAACTATTTTATTTTATATGGGGAAAATTCTACAAACATTCATTAAGCATATTCACTATGAAACTCTGTTTTTACATCTGTGAAGTGGGAATAGTTACAGGAAATATCACATTAAAAGAGATAATCCATTGAAGTGCTTAGCAGTTAATACTACACGGAAAAGTACTCAGTTGATGTTTGTTGCTGTTATTATTATTATTATGAACATTATTATAAGCACCCCAAAGAGAGGAAATATTAATGCCAAACAACGTAGTACATGAATACAAAAGGAATATTGATTCCAAAGAACATAGAACCACCAGAAACCAGAAAATGTGGGGTATACTGTCATGTTGACTGCATTTTGAGGTATTGGGAAATGAAGCTGTACAGCTAAGACAGAAAGTTCTTAAAAGCCTTCTAAAGAGTTAAATTTTTATCTTCTAGGCAAGGGGAAGCAATTGATATTTTGATGACAAAAGGAGAGAATATACTGGAAGGTGTAATAGTCTGAGACACTGGCTAAAAAAAAACTAGTTAGGTACAAAAGATCAAAGACTTAGCTCTGATTTGGAAAGCGGAGTAGCGAAAAGTCTTGGCCTCTTCATTTTAGAAACTGAAATGTCTTTCCTGGCCATTTAAGTCACAAGAGAGTCTATATTCTTTTAAAAGTAAGAGGTCATTAGAAATGGTTCATCCCATTTTCCTAAAATGATTTATAAATTTCTGAATGATCTGGGGGACAAGATAATATAACTGATTGAGTTATAGAAATGTTTAGGTGTTGTTTGAAAGAAATATTTTGGATATTTATGATCAATACTCTTTAATAATAAAACGAACTTGTTATTATAAAACACAGTCTGACAGATAGGGATAAATATCAGGTTTATGTTTGTTGCTCAGTGCCGTCAGGTCAGTTCTGACTCATAGCAACCATATGCAAAATACAGTGAAACACTGCCTGCCCAGTCCTGTGCCATCCTCACAGCTGCTAAGTTTGGGCCTGTTGTTGCAGCCGCTGGGTCTATTCATCTCATTGAGAGTCTTGCTCTTTTTCTCTGACCCTCTACTTTGCCAAGTGTGATGTCCTTCTCCAGGGACAGATGCCTCCTGGTAACATGACCGAAGAACTTGAGAAGATGGCTCACCATTCCTGCTTCTGAGGAGAATTCTGGCTGTACTTCTTCCAAGATACATTTGCTTGTTCTTCCGGCAGTCCATGGTATTTTCAATATTCTCCACCACCACCATAATTCAAAGGCATCAATTCCTTCTTTGATCTTCCTTATTCATTGCCCAGCTTGAACATGCATATGAGGCAACTGAAAATATCGTGGCTTGGGTCAGGCTCGCCTTAATCCTCAAAGTGACATCCTTGCTTTTTAAAACTTGAAAGGTCTTTTGCAACAGATTTGCCCAATGCAATATGTCATTTCATTTCTTGACTGCTTGCTTCCATGGGCGTTGATTGCAGACCCAAGTAAAATGAAATCCTTGACAATTCAATCTTTTCTCCATTTATATGATGTTGCTTATTGGTCTATTTGTGAGGATTTTTGTTTTCTTCATGTTGAGGTGTAATTCATACTGAAGGCTATAGCCTTTGATCTTCATCTGTAAGTATTTCAAGTCCTCTTCCCTTTCAGCAAGTAAAGTTGTATCATCTGCACACTGCAGGTTGTTAATGAGCCTTCCTCCAATCCTGATGTCAAGCTCTTCTTCATATAGTTCAGCTTCTCAGATTATTTGCTCAACACACAGATTGAATAAGCATGGTGTGGAAACCATGGAGGATCATCATCAAGGTAATACTCTGAAAGAAGAGAGATGAGAATGTATTGCATTTCTGAAAAATACCAAATTTGTATCTTTATGATAAAGCATAAAGGGCTTTGCAATAATCAAAGTGAATTAATATAGACATAATGAGCAGGTCCTTTATACCACCCGAGGACTGCTTTAGATGATGTTACAACTTCCTTGATTGTTTTTGCCAGAATCTATTAATAAGCTGAAGAAAATATAAGCATATAAAAAAATTGTGGTATAAATACAGAGTTTGTAGTGAATCTGGGCTTTTCTTGCCACTTGCAACATCTTCACTCAGTAAGAATACTCCAATTTTTCATGGAATTCATGCTTTTTAACTCTCATATCATGACCCCCATCCTCTGATGATAAAGCTCAGCACAAGACCCACACCTGACCAATCAGTCAAAACAATGGATTTCAGGACAAGCTTGTATCTTACATCTTGTCTATAAGAGTCTAGTTGGAACCGCTCTAGATCTGTGAGAGAAAAGCACTCTCTTGTTGCCCATAGAATACGGTGGCCTTTTTTGTCACTCAGAACTCTGAGTGTCAGCTCTACTGGCCTCCTTTTCCAAGGAGGTGGGGATGGGGATAGCTGCTTCTTGCAGTTACTAATTCCATAACATCTTAGTGTTCCTTTTTCATCTTTTCAGTTCTTCATTACCTCTGTAACAGCTATTTACCTAGAAATTTCCAGCTTTACAGGTATAAAACAACGCACATAGTACAATGGACTTGTGAAGAAAGAGAAATCAATCAAGGTTGAGAGAAAAATATTTGCTAAGACCTACACATATATATGTATGTATGTATGTATGTATGTAGGTACATGTGTTTGAAAACAATAGTTTAATAAAACTGTTGTTCTGGGTTTTATAGTCCATCTTATATTTAATGAGCTAATAAGATTTAGTGAATTTTTTCTTTTTATCCTTCTTTATTTAAGAATGCTCTATAAGTGGCAAGCGTTGTCTTTATAAAATAGCATTTTAATGAAAATTAGTGAAGGAATAAAGGAGAGAAAGAAATGATAAAGAAATAAAGGAGGGAAGTGATGGAGAGTCACTGACCTCAGACTGTGCAGACTGGCAATGGCCAAGAATGACCCAAGAGAGAAAAAAGTCAACAGAATTGGTAGAAGTACAGGCCTTAACAGAAGACGGGCAACTCTCTGAGTTATGCTTGCTAATACTTTTCACAAGAAACTTGATGAAAAGAAGGTAGCAGTTTCTGTTACAACCTACATTAATGTGTTTATAATTTGAGATTTGATGAGACTTAAAGAAATTTAGTTTAATGTATTTCATTTCCCCACTAACCCATGTTTCCTTACAACCTTTGCCATCTAGGGCTGAGCTATATCTTACCATTCTTGGGAAGGCAAGGGTAGGTATTACCTATAACCAAAAAGTTATCAATAGCCTTTGGGTCTCAATGCTGGACTTTGGAATAGTAGATTTGGGGCAAAAGAAGAGAATTCTTTAATTGTCTGTATATCCCTCAATTTCAATAGTCTGGATGATTTTGTCATAGAGTTTTACATAAGAGACGTTCATTGCAAAAACAAAAGGGTAGAAAGCCTATCTCTCCTACTTAAGTAATTTGTGAGAGAAGGGGAGTTGAAGGTAGAATGTGGAGCCAGTCTTATATTCCTGTTTTCTTTTTCTTATGATAGAACTTCCAATTGGGGTTGCAGTAGAAATTAACAAAGAGGAGACCATAAATGTAGGTAAGGAGGGATGAACCAATGGTGAGCTTCCCACAGTAAAATAAGTGAAGATTTCAAACCTTAGAGAGGAGAAAGTAGCAAAATTGGTAGGTGCAGGAAACTAGAGACATGACCCTCACACAACATCCTGACTCCTGATGGAATACGTAGTACTTAAGAAATCTAGATGTTTCTATGTGCTTCTGGTAGTAGGAGCAGAGTGTCGAGAGGCCCATTGGACCAGCAAGGGCCTGGGATCAGAAAAAAAGAGGCTACCATGTGCTAGACTTCCAAGGTCAGTGCCAATATGTCAGGCAGGACCAGTTTTACTTCAACCATCACCAGTCCATTGAATCAACCAAAATAGCCAGTTCACTCAGAAATCATGAGGCTCTAAGATCTAAGGTCTCTATGCTTCTCGAAAATCGAGGGAGAGTTTGCCACGAAGACCTCCTCTCTTACATGCAAGCATCATCTGATAAGGGAAGTGGAAGGAAGAGGCCATGTTAAACACTACAATTACATTATTGGCTAGGACACATTGATGAGATTGGATAGCATTTCATTCATTCTCCCCCACTGACAATGAGGTGGAGGCTCCTGGGAAGATTAGAGTCAGCTACAAATAATAATAATAATAATAATTAAGTTTTCTTTGTACATCTGGGAATAATACGAGTGAAATTTTCTACCTTGCTATAATTGTATTCAATTATGCCCAATAAAATGTGTATGTTTCTCATTGTCAGTAACTAAGTTTGTAGTACTTTTAAGGCCTTATTGTAAAGAATTGCTCCAGGTAGTATTCTCCATATTGGGTGAAGTCTTCTTAAATATGCTTGTCAAGATTCTGAGGCCTAGAAAGAGAAAAATCAAGTAAATTGCACCCATTAACAGAGTACTGTCTTATCTAGGTTTCCTTCTTCCACCCTGGGTTTATTTTGAAATGCTAAGATTATAAACAAAGCATTTAGTGACCCTTTTTACAGCCTGGAAACCCTGGTGGCGTAATGGTTAAGAGTTATGGCTGCTAACCAAGAGGCTGGCAGTTCAAATCCACCAGGCACTCCTTGGAAACCGTACAGGGCAGTTCCACTCTGTTCTATAGGGCTGCTATGAATTGTAATCAACTTGATGGCAACGGGTTTGTTTTGTTTTGTTTTTATTATTATTTTTTTTTTACCTCCTACATTTTCTTCTCTAGCTGTCTTTTTCCTAAGCTTTCAAGTTCTGAAGGGGTTACTTAGTAGTTGTCATGACTGTGGCTCTTGCAATTAAACTATTAATATGGCTTAAAATGTTCATTCTTTAATAATCATTTAAAACACTACAGCTCCTTTTGGGCAGTTAATATAGTGCATGTTGATATTAACAACATGTTGTAAGCCTAACTACAACTAAAAGTCAGCTGTATCCCTACCAAAATCAATCAAAGGAAGGGTAATTGAGTTAGCCTCCTCGTGACTTAATATGGCATGTCCATATTAACAAATTTCCCTGAATGGTGTAGTCATGCTTTGTTTCTAGGACGTAGGGTAATGATTTAATAATATGAAGCAGGCAGAATAAGATCAATGACTAACACACGAATAGCTGTTCATGCCAATTGCTTGGTGTTGAGAAAAAGAGCCCAGAACTTAGAATCAGGTGACCTGGATTGGAGTCCTTGCATTTCTGGTTTTTAGTTATGTGACTTGAGTAGGTCACTTATTCTCTCTGAACTTCAGTTTATTCATTTGGACAATGGGAATCAGACCTCACAGGACTCATGGAATAATGTAAATCACACTGGGAGAGCAGAGCTCCATGGAATGCTTTGACAGACCTCATCAAATACCCAGGTGCTTGTGCTCAATGTTGTTGTCGGGGCTGTTGAGTTGATTTCAAATCAAAGCAAACTCGTATGACAGAGTAGAATGCCCCATATGGTTTTCCAGGCTGCAATCTTTGTGGGAAGGAGCCATGGTGGCACAGTAGTTAAGTGCTCAGCTGCTAACCGAAAGGTTGGCAGTGTGAACGTACCAGCGGCCCTGTGGGAGAAAGATGTGGCAGTCTGTTTCCCAAGACAACAGCCTTGGAAACCCTATGGGGCAGTTCTATGGCAAAGGGGTTTGGGGCAATCTTTATGGGCGCAGATCGCCAAGTCTCTCCCAGGGAGCCACTGGGTGGGTGGGTTCGAACCTCTATGCTCTTCAGTTGGAAGGAAGAGGTTCCATTGTACAAGGTGTGGAGAAAAGCTCTCTTCATTTATACAGATTGTTGATGAACACTCCCTATCTGGACTATAAAAATTGTTATCTAAATGCTGTTTTTGCTCTAATGCTGTATTTTGTTCACAGGACTCGCAACCACTATTTAAAAGAATGGTACGACCAATATATTCACATGGTTTAATACTTGACCCTTTTTTTTTTTTAACCAATCATCAAGAAAAATTCTACTCATCAGAATATGAGAGAATGGGAGGGGGGAGAAAATAATCATGAAAAATACAGAGGAAAATGTTTATCTCTCTGAATTTGAAAATATGAGGCCACTTGAATTTAACAAAACTATTCTATTGTTACCAGACCTGGTTCTTCAGATATCTTATAGGCAAAACCCTCCACGGTGGTCTCATACACACATATTCTCTAGGCCATCATCCTCAATATTCTAATCATCTAGTTTTCTTTCTTAAATCTCCAAGAGGATTTCTGATTCCCCTTTGAATCAAGCTTAAACTGTCAGATTACTTGTAATGAATGTTGCTCTCTTACCTCTGATTTCCTGCTGAAAATGGATTTACCTTCTTTGGGAAAGTCACTCTAACTTCCTCCAATACCTGCCACATCTCTCTCCACCTCTCAGACATTTTGCTTGCTGTTCTCATGGCCTGTAATGAACATTCTTATGCTCAATCAAGTACATTCTGTTCAAGGCTTATCTCCAAAACCTTTGCCACATTATTCTTTTTACTTACTCTGTCTCTCCAACCCTATGTAGGCACATGTGTTTGCTTACGTGTGTCTATTCCTATATTACTTGTAGTATCACCTGTGAGGTTTTTCTGCTTTAAAGGCTAATTTCTTCAGTAAATGGCAAATGTCTTAACAGCAGGGCCTTATATTATCATTTTGTTTGTTTATTTCGTTTTGTTTTCATTTTTCTCTTGTTCATCATTCTCAACTTGATATTAAGTATGAGTCATTGGGAGAGATGCACAAAGTAGACAAGGAGATCCCTGTCTTCTGGAAGCTCACAGAAGTCATGAGAGAAAAAGCTTCAAAACTCTTCCAGGTAGAAAGGATAGGAATCTGCAGTGGGTTCTGGACTACTGTTACAAATAAAGATGCTTTTGCTAGATAAATGTCTAAAATTATTTCTCCTGTTATTTTCTTTCTTCCTCCATTAAAAACTGTGATGGTTAAGGTTGTGTGTCAACTTGGCTGGGCCATGATTCTCAGTGGCTTGGCAGTTACGATGTAGTTTGGCAGCTATGTAATAATATAATCACCTCCAAAATGAGATCTGATATAATGCAATCGCCTCCAGGATGAGATCTGCTATGAGCAGCTGATTAGTTAACAGGGAGCTTCCTTGGGGGTGTGGCCTACATCCAATATAAAGTCCTTGATATAAAACTCTCTCTGATTTTGCTTCTCTAGAGAACCTAGCCCAAGACAAAAAACAAACAGAGTTCAGGATTAATTTACCTTGTTTTCAAAGAATGCTTCTGTATGAAGTTTTGTAACATTTAAATGGAAAATTTAACAAGCCAACCACCTGAAGTTTTTTTGGTGTTGTATTTCTTAACTGAAAATCATGTGTCTCAGATTGGGCAAAGATACCTGTGAATTCCCCTCAGTCATTACTGAAGCCTGTGGACCAGAAGTTTCCAACACTCCGTTGAACATATCCAAGGTAGAGTAGCTATTGAGAACCCTCCAGTACACCCATTCCTAGCAGGACTATTATATTTACTAATTGCTTTTTACTTTTTCTTTATATATATAATTTTTATTGTGCTTTAAGTGAAAGTTTACAAATCAAGTCAGTCTCTCACACAAAAACCCATATACACCTTGCTACACACTCCCAATTACTCTCCCCCTAATGAGACAGCCCACCCTCTCCCTCCACTCTCTCTTTTCATGTCCATTTTGCCAGCTTCTAACCCCCTCCACCCTCTCATCTCCCCTCCAGGCAGGAGATGTCAACATAGTCTCAAGTGTCCACCTGATCCAAGAAGCTCACTCCTCACCAGCATCCCTCTCCAACCCATTGTCCAGTCCAATCCATGTCTGAAGAGTTGGCTTCGGCAGTGGTTCCTGTCCTGGGTCAACAGAAGGTCTGGGGGCCATGACCACCACGGTCCTTCTAGTCTCAGTCAGACCATTAAGTCTGGTCTTATGAGAATTTGGGATCTGCATCCCACTGCCCTTCTGCTCCCTTCCCTCAGGGGTTCTCTGTTGTGTTCCCTGTCAGGGCAGTCAACGGTTGTAGCCGGGCACCATCTAGTTCTCCTGGTCTCAGGATGATGTAGTCTCTGGTTCATGTGGCCCTTTCTGTCTCTTGGGCTCGTAATCATCTTGTGTCCTTGGTGTTCTTCATTCTCCTTTGATCCAGGTGGGTTGAGACCAATTGATGCATCTTAGATGGCTGCTTTGCTAGCACTTAAGACCCCAGACATCACTCTTCAAAGTGGGATGCAGAATGTTTTCTTAATAGATTTTATTATGCAAATTGACTTAGATGTCCCCTGAAACCATGGTCCCCAGACCCCTGCCCCTGTTATGCTGCCCTTCGAAGTATTCAGTTTATTCAGGAAACTTCTTTGCTTTTGGTTTAGTCCAATTGTGCTGACCTCCCCTGTATTGTGTGCTGTCTTTCCCTTCACCTAAAGTAGTTCTTATCTACTATCTAATTAGTGAATGCCGCTCTCCCACCTTCCCTCCCTCCCCCGCTCTTGTAACCACAAAAGAATCTTTTCTTCTCAGTTTAAACTATTTCTCAAGTTCTTATAATAGTGGTCTTATACAATATTTGTCCTTTTGCAACTGACTAATTTCACTCAGCATGCCTTCCACGTTCCTCCATGTTATGAAATGTTTCACAGATTCCTCATTGTTCTTTATTGATGCGTAGTATTCCATTGTGTGAATATACCATAATTTATTTATCTGTTCATCTGTTAATGGGTACCTTGGTTGCTTCCATCTTTTTGCTATTGTGAACAGTGCTGCAATAAACATGGGTGTGCATATATCTGTTCGTGTAAAGGCTCTTATTTCTCCAGGATATATTCTGAGGAGTGGGATTGCTGGATCCTATGGTAGTTCTATTTCTAGCTTTTTAAGGAAGCGCCAAATCGATTTCCAAAGTGGTTGTACCATTTGACTTTCCCACCAGCAGTGTATAAGTGTTCCAATCTCTCCACAGCCTCTCAGACATTTATTATTTTGTGTTTTTTGGATTAATGTCGGCCTCATTGGACTGAGATGAAATCTCATTGTAGTTTTGATCTGTGTTTCTCTAATGGCTAATGATTGTGACCATTTCCTCATATATCTGTTAGCTACCTGAATATCTTCTTTAGTGAAGTGTCTAGTCATATCTTTTGCCCATTTTTTAATTGGGTTATTTGTCTGTTTGCAGTTGAGTTTTTGCAGTGTCATGTAGATTTTAGAGATCAGGTGCTGATCAGAAATGTCATAGCTAAAAACTTTTTCCCAGTCTGTAGGAAGTCTTTTTACCTTTTTAGTGAAGTCTTTGGATGAAAAAAAAAAAAAAATCATTTTTAGGAGCTCCCAGTTATCTAGTTTTTCTTCTACATTCTTTATAATGTTTTGTATACTGTTTATGCCATATATTAGGGCTTCTAACGTTGTCCCTATTTTTTCTTCCATGATCTTTATTGTTTTCGATTTTATATTTAGGTCTCTGATCCATTTTGAGTTAGTTTTTGTGCATGGAGTGAGGTATGGGTCTTGTTTCATTTTTTTGCAGATGGATATCCAGTTATGCCAGCACCATTTGTTAAAAAGACTGTCTTTTCCCCATTTAACTGTTTTGGGGCCTTTGTCAAATATCAACTGCTCATATGTGGATGGACTTATGTCTGGATTTTCAATTCTGTTCCATTGGTCCATGTATCTGTTGTTGTACCAGTACCAGGCTGTTTTGACTACTGTGGCGGTAGAATAGGTTCCAAAATCAGGTAAAGTAAGGTGTCCCACTTTGTTCTTCTTTTTCAGTAATGCCATGTTTATCCAGGGCCTCTTTCCCTTCCATATGAAGTTGGTGATTTTTTTCTCCATCTCATTAAAGAATGTCTTTGGGATTTGGATCAGCATTACATTAAATGTACATATCGCTTTTGGTAGAATAGACATTTTTATAATGTTAAGTCTTCCAATCCATGAGCAAGGTATGTTCTTCCACTTATGTAAGAGTCTTAGTTTCTTGCATAAGCATACTGTAGTTTTCTTTGTATAAGTCTTTTACATCTCTGATAAGATTTATTCCTAAGTATTTTACCTTCTTAGGGGCTACTGTAAATGGCATTGATTTGGTGATTTCCTCTTCAATGTTCTCTTTGTTGGTGTAAAGGAATCCAACTGATTTTTTGTGTGTTTATCTTGTATCCCGATACTCTGCTGAACTCTTCTATTAGTTTCAGTAGTTTTCTTGAGGATTCCTTAGGGTTTTGTGTGTATAAGATCAGGTCATCTGCAAATAGAGTTACTTTTACTTCTTCCTTGCCAATCTGGATGCCCTTTATTTCTTTATCTAGCTCTGGCACAATGTTGAATAAGAGTGGTGATAAAGGGCATCCTTGTCTGGTTCCTGATCTCGGTGGGAATGCTTTCAGGCTCTCTCCATTTAGGGTGATGTTGGCTGTTGGTTTTGTATAAATGCCCTTTATTATTTTGAGAAATTTTCCTTCTATTCCTATTTTGCTGAGAGTTTTTATCATGAATGGGTGTTGAACTTTGTCAAATGCCTTTTCTGCATCAATTGATAAAATCATGTGGTTCTTGTCTTTTATTTATGTGGTGGATTACATTAATTGTTTTTCTAATGGTGAACCATCCCTGCTTACCTGGTATGAATCCCACTTGATCGTGGTGAATTATTTTTTTGATGTGTTGTTGAATTCTATTGGCTAGAATTTTGTTGAGGATTTTTGCATCTACATTCATGAGGGATATAGGTCTATAATTTTCTTTTCTTGTGGTGTCTTTACCTGGTTTTGGTATCAGGGATATGCTGGCATCATAGAATGAGTTTGGTAGTATTCTGTCATTTTCTATGCTCTGAAATACCTTTAGTAGTAGTGGTGTTAACTCTTCTCTGAAAGTTTGGTAGAACTCTGCAGTGAAGCCGTCTGGACCAGGGATTTTTTTGTTCGGAGTGTTTTGATTACCTTTTCAAACTCTTCTTTTGTCATGGGTCTATTTAGTTGTTCTACGTCTGTTTGTGTTAGTTTAGGTAGGTAGTGTGTTTCTAGGAATTCATCCATTTCTTTTAGGTTTTCAAATTTGTTTGAGTATAGTTTTTCATAGTAATCTGATATGACTCTTTTAATTTCAGTTGGGTCTGTTGTAATATTGCCCATCTCATTTCTTATTTGGGGTATTTACTTCCTCTCCTGTTTTTCTTTGGTCAGTTTGGCCAGAGGTTTATCAATTTTGTTGATTTTTTTGAAAAAAGCAGCTTTTGGTCTTGTTAATTCTTTCAATTGTTTTTCTGTTTTCTATTTCATTTAGTGCGCCTGACCCAAGCCATGGTATTTTCAATCACATCAAATGCATGTGAAAGCTGGACAATGAATAAAGAAGACCAAAGAAGAGTTGATGCCTTTGAATTGTGGTGTTAGTGAACAATATTGAATATACCATGGACTGCCAAAAGAATGAACAAATCTGTCTTGGAAGAAGTACAGCCAGAATGCTCCTCAGAAGCAAGGTTGGCGAGATTGCATCTTACATACTTTGCACATGTTGTCAGGAGAGATGAGTCCCTGGAGAAGGACATCATGCTTGGCAGTATACGGTCAGTGGAAAAGAGGAAGACCCTCAACGAGGTGGATTGACACAGTAGCTGCAACAATGAACTCAAGCATAACAACGATTGTAAGGATGGCGCAGGACTGGGCAGTGTTTCGTTCTGTTGTACACAGGGTCGCTATGAGTCGGAACCAACTTGACAGCACCCAACAACGACAACATTTCATTTAGTTCAGCTCTAATTTTTATTATTTGTTTTCTTCTGGTGCCAGTGGGTTTCTTTTGTTGCTCTCTATCTATTTGTTCAAGTTGTAGGGATAATTCTTTGATTTCGGCTCTTTCTTGTTCTTGGATGTGTGCATTTATTGATATAAATTGGTCTCTGAGCACCGCTTTTGCTGTGTCCCAAAGGTTCTGATAGGAAGTGTTTTCATTCTCACTGGATTCTCTGAATTTCTTTATTCCGTCCTTAGTGTCTTCTATAATCCAGTCTTTTTTGAGCAGGGTATTGTTCAGTTTCCAAGTGTTTGATTTCTTTTCCCTGCTTTTCCGGTTATTGATTTCCACTTTTATGGCCTTATGGTCAGAGAAGATGCTTTGTAATATTTCAGTGTTTCGGATTCTGCTAAGGCTTGCTTTATGACCTAATATGTGGTCTATTCTAGAGAATGTTCCATGTGCACTAGAAAAGAAAGTGTACTTGGTTGCTGTTGGGTGGAGTGTTCTGTATATGTCTACCAGGTCAAGTTGTTTGATTGTGGCATTTAGGTCTTCCGTGTCCTTATTGAGCTTCTTTCTGGATGGCCTGTCCTTCACCAAAAGTGGTTTGTTGAAGTCTCCCACTATTATTGTGGAGCTGTCTATCTCGCTTTTCAATGCTGATAGAGTTTTTTTTATGTATCTTGCAGCCCTGTCATTGGATGCATAAATATTTAATATGGCTATATTATCTTGGCGTATTGTGCCTTTAATCATTATATAGTGTCCTTCCTTATCCTTTATGATGAATTTAACTTTAAAGTCTATTTTGTCAGAAATTAGTCTTGCCACTCCTGCTCTTTTTTGATTGTTGTTTGCTTGATATATTTTTTTCCATCCTTTGAGTTTTAGTTTGTTTGTGTCTCTAAGTCTAAGGTCTGTCTCTTGTAGGCAGCATATAGATGGATTTTTTTTGTTTTTGTTTTTTAATCCATTCTGCCACTCTCTGTCTCTTTATTGGTGCATTTAATCCATTTACATTCAGCATAATTTTGGATAGGTATGAGTTTAGTGCTATCATTTTGATGGCTTTTTTTGTGTGTTGTTTATAGCTTCTGTTTCCCACTTGATTTTATGTGCTGAGTAGATTTTCTTTATGTATTGTCCTTTCCTCATATTTGTTGTTGTTTATTTTGTTTCTGCTGAGTCTCTATTTTTCCCTTGTATTTTATTTTGATGAGTAGGATAGTTTGTCTCCTTTGTGGTTACCGTATTATTTACCCCTATTTTTCTAAATTTAAAACTTTTATTTCTTTGTATCATTGTATTTTCCTCTCCATATGGAAGATGTATGATTACATTTCTTGGTCCCTCTTTGTTATTTTAATATTGTCTTCTTTGATATAATAACATCCCTGTTACCCTGTTTTGGGCTATCTTTTTTTTTTTTTTTAATCTTGCTTTGTTTTTTTTTGGATTTCCCTGTCTGGATTGACAACTGATTGTTCTGCCCGGTGTTCTAGTCTTGGGTTGATACCTGATATTATTGATTTTCTAAACAAAGAACTCTCTTTTAGTATTTCTTGTCATTTTGGTTTGGTTTACAAATTCCCTCAACTTGTGTTTATCTGAAAATGTCTTATTTTCACCTTCGTATTTAAGAGACAGTTTTGCTGGATATATGATTCTTGGGAGGCAATTTTTTTCCTTCAATTTTTTTAAATATGTCATCCCATTGCCTTCTTGCCTGCATGGCTTCAGTCAAGTAGTCTGAGCTTATTGGCTCTCCTTTGTAGGTGACTTTTCGTTTATCCCTCGCTGCTCTTATAGTTCTGTCTTTATCTTTGGTTTTGGCAAGCTTGATTATAATATGTCTTGGTGACTTTCTTTTAACATCTACCTTATGTGGATATCGATGAGCATCTTTGATAGATATCATCTCATCTTTCACAATATCAGGGAAGTTTTCTGCCAACAAGCCTTCAGCAATTCTCTCTGTATTTTCTGTTATCCCTCCCTGTTCTGGTACTCCAATCACTCATAGGTTATTTCTCTTGGTAGAGTCCCACATGATTCTTAAGTTTTCTTCATTTTTTTTAAAGCTCTTTTATCTGATTTTTCTTCAAACATATTAGTTCCAAGTGATTTATCTTCGAGTTCAGAAAGTCTAGCTTCTACTTGCTCAATTCTGCTCCTCTGACTTTCTGTTGAGTTATCTAATTCTGTAATTTTATCGTTAATCTTCTGAATTTCTGATTGCTGTCTGTCTATGGATTTTTCCAGCTTATTAAACTTTTCATTATGTTCCTGAATAATTTTTCTAATTTCTTCAGTTGCTTTATCTGTGTGTTCCTTGGCTTGTTCTGCGTATTGCCTCATTTCCTTCCTGATGTCTTGAAGCGTTCTGTATATTAAACTTTTGTATTCTGCATCTGGTAATTCCAGGAATGCACTTTCATATAGAAGATCCCTGGATTCTTTGCTTTGAGAGCCTGTTGAGGTGATCATGGTCTGCTTCTTTATGTGACTTGATCTTGACTGTTTTCTCCGAGCCATCTGTCAGTTATTGTATTATTTTATGCTTGCTTACTGTGTCGTAGCTTCTTGATTTGTTTTGTTTTGGTATACCGCTATGGGTTGCTTAAGTGAGCTAGCTTGATTATTTTTGCCTTTGGAGCTCTGGTGTCCTGTCCCCAGCTGGCTAGAGCTGTTATCAGGTATATCAGTCTAGGAGTCTATTCAGTTTTCTTGTATGAATTCAGCTCAGGTTTCCAGGCAGCTGATCATCAAATGTGTGGTACAGGGTCTGTGCTATAGTCTTAGAGGGGCAGGGGTGATTGGCGTATATACTGGTATCTGATTGCAGCAGGGGGTCACACTCTGAACAAGGCAGGGGGCTGAGAATCAACCCCCAAGTGTCTCTGAGGAAAATGCATCTCTGTTCCCTATAGCATGCTGGTGGGTGGGTTCTGCAGAGGGACCATGGGCACCCAAAGTTTTTGGTTGTAAGGACTGGGAGGTAACAGTTATCTTTGGACCCCTGTCATGGGTGGCTGGGTGACCTGAGTGGAGCTGCCAGTCCTTAGGTCCCTGATGTGGGTAGGTGAGGACCTTGTTTCATAGGCAAAACAATGTCAAACATCAAACACCCACCTCTCCACCACACAGCTGAAATGGATGGAGTTTGCCAATAAGGGCCTATTCTCCCGAAATAGGCCCACACCGGTCCATGCAGAAGGGAAAGTTACTCAAGGTCCACGGAGAGTTTATGCCTGGACAGGATCTGCTTCTGTCCTGAGCTCCCCCAGTTAATGGAGCTAGCAAATTATCTTTTCCCCCCAGTTGCAAGTTTTTTCCTTCCCCAAGGCCGGGAGGATGGCTCTAGGTGCTCACCAGGGTCTATCTCAGGGCCAGGGATTCAGCCCCTGAAGCTGGCTTGGGGGTGGGGGTGGCATGGTGAAATATACGCAAGTCGTTTGCTTTTGCAGAGAGCGCTGTTCTCCTCACGTTCCAGAGGTGTGAGGAGGCTGTGTGGCTGGCTGCTTTTTCCTGAGGAAACTGCGGCCGAATGCTAGGACCAGCCCGCAGCCGCCTCTGCCACTGCCGCCGCCACTGCTCCAGGAATGGTGCCGGAGGGCTCCCCTCAATTCAGGCCTGGTAACTCCTCTCTGCTTCTGAACGGTCATTTACTTACCCTGCCCCTCAGTTCATTGTCTAAGCTTGTCTTTGCTGTTCAGGGCTCCCAGCTTGTCACAAATATACTCCTTTCACTTGTTTTTGGGGGTCTTTGTTGTACAGAGGGCTCGCTGGAAGCGTTTGTCTATTCTGCCATCTTGGCTCCACCTCTAATTGCTTTTTTTAAAAATAATTTTTATTGTGCTTTAAGTGAAATTTTACAAATCAAGTCAGTCTCTCACATATAAACTTATATACATCTTACTACATACTCCCATTTACTTTCCTCCTAATGAGTCAGCCTGCTCCTTCCTTCCAGTCTCTCCTTTCGTGACCATTTTGCCAGTTTCTAACCCTCTCTACCCTCCCATCTCCCCTCCAGACAGGAGTTGCCAACACAGTCTCAAGTGTCCACCTGATACAAGTAGCTCACTCCTCATCAGCATCTCTCTCCAACCCATTGTCCAGTCTAATCCATGTCTGATGAGTTGTCTTCGGGAATGGTTCCTATCCTGGACCAACAGAAGGTTTGGGGACCATGACCACTGGGATTCTTCTAGTCTCAGTCAGACCATTAAGTCTGGTCTTTTTATGAGAATTTGGGGTCTGCATCCCACTGTTCTCCTGCTCCCTCAGAGGTTCTCTGTTGTGCTCCCTGTCAGGGCAGTCATCGGTTGTGGCCAGGCACCATCTAGTTTTTCTGGTCTCAGGATGATGTAAGTCTCTGGTTCATGTGGCCCTTTTTGTCTCTTGGGCTCATAATTATCTTGTGACTTTGGTGTTTTTCATTCTCCTTTGATCCAGGTGGGTTGAGACCAATTGATGCATCTTAGATGGCCACTTCTTAGCATTTAAGACCCCATACACCACACTTCAAAGTGGGATGCAGAATGTTTTCTTAATAGAATTTATTTTGCCAGTTTACTTAGATGTCCCCTTAAGCCATAGTCCCCAAACCCCTGCCCTTGCTCCGCTGACCTTGGAAGCATTCAGTTTATCCAGGATACTTCTTTGCTTTTGGTCCAGTCCAGTTGAGCTGACCTTCCCTGTATTGAGTATTGTCCTTCCCTGCACCTAAAGTAGCTCTTATCTACTATCTAATCAGTAAATAACCCTCTCCCGCCCTCCCTCCCTCCCCCCTGTCATAACCACGAAAGAATGTTTTCTTCTCAGTTTAAACTATTTCTCAAGATTTTATAATAGTGGTCTTATACAATATTTGTCCTTTTGCCTCTGACTAATTTCACTCAGCATAATGCCTTCCACGTTCCTCTATGTTATGAAATGTTTCACAGATTAATCACCGTTCTTTATCGATGCGTAGTATTCCATTGTGTGAATATACCATAATTTATTTATCCATTCATCCGTTAATGGGCGCCTTGGTTGCTTCCAGCTTTTTGCTATTGTAAACAGTGCTGCAATAAACATGGGTGTGCATATATCTGTTCATGTAAAGGCTCTTATTTCTCTAGGATATATTTCGAGGAGTGGGATTTTTGGGTTGTATGGTAGTTCTATTTCTAACTTTTTAAAGAAACGCCAGATAGATTTCCAAAGCGGTTGTACCATTTTACATTCCCACCAGCAGTGAATAAGAGTTCCAATCTCTCCACAGCCTCTCCAACATATATTATTTTGTGGTTTTTGGATTAATGCCAGCCTTGTTGGAGTGAGATGGAATCTCATCATAGTTTTAATTTGCATTTCTGTAATGGCTAATGATCGAGAGCATTTTCTCATGTATCTATTAGCCGCCTGAATATCTTCTTTAGTGAAGTGAGTGTTCATACTCTTTGCCCAATTTTTAATTGGGTTGTTTGTCTTTTTGTGGTTGAGTTTTAACGGAATCATATAGATTTTAGAGACGAGGCGCTGGTCTGAGATGTCATAGCTGAAAATTTTTTCCCAATCTGTTGGTGGTCTTTTTACTCTTTTGGTGAAGTCTTTGGATGAGCATAGGTGTTTGATTTTTAGGAGCTTTTCCAGTTATCTAGTTTCTCTCTAATTGCTTTTTAAAAAGCAGTAATTTTTAATAATTATTACTCAAATGATTGCTAAAAAAAAACTCTACTTTTCGACCTTACTGATGCCGAGAATGTGTATCATACGTCTAATTCTTCCAGAAATAAAAATTTTCTATTGAGAATCTGTATTACTGATAAAGATACATTTATAACATTGTATTAGAGTAATCAATATAGTAAGTTCCTTGAGGGCAGGGAGTCTGCCTTATTAGTTTCTATAACCCAACATACACCTGAGGAATAACCTAGGGACCATGTAAGGAATGTCTACAAACCTAAGGAATAAGAAGGAACAACAAATTCTAGATAAATATTTTGAGTCAGTCAGGGGGCAAATTGCCAGTTGCAGAGAGTATGCTGCTGTTTTACACGGTGTCTTAGTTACCTAGTGCTGCCATAACAAAAAATACCACAAGTCAGTCACTTTACAAAACAGAAATTCATTGTCTGACAGTCTTGGAGGCTAAAAGTCCCAATCAGGACATTGGCTCTAGGGGAAGGTCCTTCCTAGTCAGTATTCCTTCTCATTCCTTGGCTTGTAGACGTTCTTCACATGGTCTCTTCCCACTATGTATGTGTCTCTGTGTCTATTCTGCTCTTTTTATTGGACATCACTCAGAAGAGATCAGGTTTAGGACCCACACTAATTAGGTATGAAGTAACTAACATAACAAAAGAAAAACCCATATTTATAAACAGGGGCACGTTTACAGGTACAGGACTTAAGATCTCGACATATCTTTTTGGACGGACACAATTCAAGCCATAAGAGTTAGTGAGAACGATGCTGTGCGTGCTCACCCATATTCTCCTCTCTGTGGCTGAAGGGGCCAAATATGGGGCAAAAAGGAACAGAGTGAGAGAGAGTGGGACCCATCTCCTCTGTACAATGGGTCTTACCTACAGTAGGACCAGCTGGGCAAGGGTAGAAAGTAAAGGAACTGCCACAGAGGCCTGATTTAAATTAAGATTGTGTTTTTACCTTTTCCTTATTTCCTATGAGTGTCCAGGAAAATCTTGAGGCTGGCCAAGTGTTCACCCTGAGAGAGGGGAAGAAATATCCCTCCTCAGTGGAGTCACTAGGGATATGTGGGGGGTATGGACCATACCAAGTGACACTGTCAGAGGGGATGACACCAAAATGACTATCTAAAAAATTTTTGTGCAGTGTTTCAGCAGAAATTTATTATTTTTTATAAAAACATACCTGTAGTTAGTTATAGCAACAAAAACATTTTTCGTAAGCCCGGCTTTCACGTATCAGTATACCTACGAGGCTAAAACTCTATGATAGTTTACTTTTTGAACCTTCTAATGCACACTGGTCAGAGCTGTCAATATTGCCCAATCACAATGATACTTCAAATCACATGGTTTTGTCTGCACACACTACAAACATGTGCTGTTGTTTTTGTTGCTACTGGTGTTTATGTAGTCACTGATTTTGTCAAATTTTCTGGTGTTTTAGCTACAATATTGTGGTAAGTAGTATTTGTGAACCTGTCAATAACTTTTTTCAAAAACAAAGTACTAATTAAAGGAAAAAAAGGAGATATATAGGAATTACAATTTACGAATAACATTAGTACAAAAAATATTACTAAGGATTCTGTATGGTCTGGTACAGGAGGAGGTCCATGGGGGAGGTGACACCATGAGTTACCACACTGGATGACACCAACCCTAGTGATGGCCTTGTCCCTACTGGATAGGCTTAAAAATACTCTAGAGACAGAAATGATGTAGCTTTTATTATTGAATCTTCATGACTCCCGCTTGTATAATATGATGTGATCTTTTCACTTCTAGTGGGATTTCTCTTTGCAGCATAGGATAAAGGCTTAGGTTGAATCTCTCCACTCTCTCTTAAGGTGTTCCTCTTGTGACCTAAAACAAAACAAAAAAACCCAAACCTGTTGCCATCAAGTCGTTCTGACTCATGGCAACCCCATGTGTTTCAGAGTAGAACTGTTCTATAGGTCTTCTTGGCTGTCATATTGACAGAAGCAGATCATCTGGTCCTTTTCCCACAGTACCTCTTGGTGGGTTTGAACAGCCAACCTTTAGATTAGTAGTTGTTAGTTACTGTCAGGTTGATTCCGACTCATGGTGACCCCAAGTGTGCAGAGTAGAACTGCTCTGTAGGATTTTCAAGGCTGTTACCTTTACAGCACAGATCACCAGGCCTGTCTTCCAGGGTGTCTCTGGGTGGCTTCGAATCACCAACCTTTCAGCTAGCAGTCAAGCACTTAACTGTTTGTTCCATTCAAAAATCTTCCCTTGTAACCAGCCTTATGTATTTATTAGATATCTGACTTAGGGTTAGAAGCTGAGAGTTGAACCATGTCAACCTATGAACTCAATTTATACTCAAAATTGGAATGAACTACTGATGAAGTGAACCCTGAGCTGAGCTGAGCCTCATTTACAAAAAAGTAATGCCAACGTTTTTTGTTTTCTCTTAAAATCCAGTGAGAACCTCTGAACAGAAACCAAACCTATATTTTTGAAAACCACTGAACCAGAATAAAACTAGGGCATCAGAATATTTTCTGAAATAAACCTGAACCAAATTGATACTTCATTTGATCCAAATCTCTGGTTAAGATAAAGTGTGTGGTCATGTAACAGAGCAAAGTTAAATAGCCCACCCAGAGCTTAAATATGTGGCCTTTCACTCATTAGGACCATATTTCAAAACTAAAACAATTGAGATGGCTCTCCACAAACCACTACAATATACATGGGTAGAAAGCTGACTGATCATTTCTCTAGGAAAGAAAGTTTGAATCTAAAAATGTTCAGTCATTTACCCAAGGTCATGTAGAACGTCAAAGAGTTGTGATGTTTCAAACATTGTTTTCCTTTGGGTTTGCATAAGAAGGAACAGGCAGGCTCAAAGCCATAACCTAATTCATATACACTCATTTACAATGAGAGCACTTCAAGTTATTGACATTGATGGTTGCCAGTCTAAGACTCTAGGGAAAGGAGCAATTTTTATTCTCTTTCCAAATGAGGAAAGACGTTGAAAACAGCTCTGATGAGTCTTAATTAAGAAAACAGTTGTCCTTGAGTTGGTTTCAATTCATGGCCACCTTTTGTGTGTCAGAACAGAACTATACCCCATAGGGTTTTCAATGGCTGGTTTTGGGGGTAGCCAAAACCAGCTCTGAGGCACCTCTAGGTGGACGGAACCTTTCAGTTAGCAGCTAGACCACCCAGGGGCTCCATGTCTTAATTAAACAGCTAAATCAATGCCAATTGTTTTCACTCCAGGAAAACTCAAAAAGTGAGCACCCTTCCCCTACTCCTCCCCCCCACCCTGCCTTGCAAATTTGTCAGTTGATATTATTTTAAGCAGAAATTTACGTGTTTCCTCAATGGACTGACCTACACGTGTCGTGTCAGAATGTGTGACTCTCTCTTTGCTGAGCTGGATCCCTGAGCAACTTTAATGAGAGGAGACCTATGGGTGATGTTGGTTTAGGGATGGGACTGGAGCCCTGAGTCATCCCTGGAAGACTTCCATGTGGATGTGGGTTTTTTTTTTTTTTTTTTGCTATCACTCCTTTTATTTATTAAAGGCAGCAAGAGCTATCTGCATGTCTATGGCAGGTGGCTACTCTTATTTCCTAAAGGTTGCCATTTTGAGAATTTTGCATACCAAGTATTTATTCCTCTCAGTTTTTTCTTCATGTAACATAGAAGAGCAAAGGTTGTTTTTTAAAAGATATCCACTCATGAAAAACAATGTCCCAAGTTTCTCTACTTAAAATAAGTTGTGTGTGTGTGTGTGTGTGTGTTTCCCCAGAACATTTCAGTGTGAAGTATCAAAGAGGCAGCTCCATTTTAAATAAAAAGGTCTCTGAAGTTAAAGGCTGTTATTTAGAGTAGAAGTTAATTATGTCAAGTGGACAAGAGGTAAGCATTTATGTGTCATTTTCTCTTTAGTAACTCTGTTTATTTGCCAGTTTACACCTGGTAATTGTTGAACTATTTCTTAGAAGATGTCTCATTCTGTAGTGTGGATGGATTGTCTGTAGGAAAGCTGTTACCCTTTCATAACAGAAAACGAACGTTACAAAACCCCAGTGCCGTCTAGTCGATTCCAACTCATAGTGACTCTATAGGAGAAGAAAGAAATACCCCATATGGTTTCCAAGGCTATAGTCTTCACAGAAGCAGATTGTCACATCTTTCTCCCATGAAGTGGCTGGTGGTTTCATACCACTGATCTTTCGGTTAGCAGCCAAGTGCTTGACCACTGACCCACCAGAGCCCCTGAACATGAATCCTAACACTATTTCATAAATGTGATTATGGATACATTTGCTTAATGTTTAATCACTTTATTGTCCCAGCAGATCACAAGTCTAGACAATAGCTTTGTAGAATTTATCCCTTTCTCTTCTGATGCCCAATTGTCATACATTCCTGATTTTGTGACATGTTTAAGCAGCCATGTTGTCTGAATTTAATCTACTAGGACAGTATCCTGGCACCTATATCCATCACATAACAACTTTGCATGTGACCCAAGTCAGTGCCCACCTGAGAGGTGTGATTTCAGGTGTTCCCAGGGAGGCTCAACAGCATCAAAATCCTTTTTTCCTACCCTCCTCACTAGATGCCTGTGATTAACAAATTTTATTCTACCAATGGGTGGCAGATTTTCTGTTGCATGTGAACCAAAAACTAAAACCAAATCCACTGCCATCGAGTCGATTACATCTCATAGCCACCCTGTAGTACGGAGTACAGCTACCTTATAGGGTTTCCAAGGAGCAGCTGATGGATTTGAACTGCCAACCTTTTGGTCAACAGCCATAGCTCTTAACCACTGCGCTACCAGGGCTCTGTTGCATATGAAGGGAGGCCCATTTTCCATCTATCTGAGAGCCTATCTATTTAGTGCGTTGAAAGTTCATCCTGTTCCCTGCTGTCTGCCTTTGCAGCTTAACCATGAACTTAGACGTCAATATGTCAATGGACAAGAGGCAAATCAGCTGATTTGGGTGAACAAGATACACCGTCCCTTTTCCCTATCTTGTCATTGTTAGGTGCTGTCTACTCAGTTTGTGGCTCCTAATGACCCCATGTCACAGAGTAGAACTCTCCTGTCCCATAGGATTTTCTAGGCTTAATTTTAATGGAAGCAGATCACCAGGTCCTTTACCCAGGGAGCCACCAGGTAGGTATGAACTGCCAACCTTGCAATTAGCAGATGAGTGCTTAACTGTTGCACCACGAGGATTCCCTACCTTATATTCCCTTATTTCACCTGTACACCTGTCATGGATTGAATTATGTCTCCTCCTCACCAACAATTTTTTTTTGAAATACAGTTCCTGTCTCAACAATAAGCATATGAATGCTAACACAAATCACAGAAAGGTGAGCTTTGACTTGAATAAAGAGCCTTACTGATGCCGTATTTCACTCATATCACCTAGACCTTGTGCCTGGGTTCCAATTTTCCTTTGCCTGGCCTCCTTGCCTGATTTCTAATACTGTAATACCCAAACTCCCAGGATGTCATAGTTACTGCTTGCTCTAATCTTCAAAGCTGACCTTGTCCATTACAATATGCTAACATACATAGAATTTAAACTTAATATCCACTCTGCCCCTTCTATTCCTACATGCCCTACTTACACCTGTTTTACCAACTTCTGACACCTACCACTGCTCTGACTTTAGATTTGTGGACACACCTTCACACTGGAGGGCCTCCCCACGTCCAGGCATCTGTGTCCACCTCACGATTAGTTTCTGAGCTTTTCCATGATTCTGTACTCACTTGTGTCTAACCTGCTCAGCCTTGTTCTACCTTTTTGGGCCCCCAACTCCTTATCCAAACTTAATCTTAAGTTGTTAGAGTAGTCAGTGTGAGGAGGAGGGCATTCAGTTATACCAACACGTACTAAGTGAATAAGGTATAATTTCCATGGTAATATTTGCCTTCTAAAAGAACACACTTATTAACATAAATCTATCCACAGTTGGTAGGATTTCAGGTACAGTGACAGAAAATGTGAAAAATCCAATGATCTTTCTAATCCAAAACATATCCATCCAGTTTTAGGGGTGAACGTGGGAGCAGAGAGATCTTTCTTAAACCTCTATACTTATTTTCGGATCAGCCGCTGGCCATCGCCACTACTCACCCACCGCCCTGTACCAAAAAAACAAACATGAGATCCTGTATAAGTCATGTTTGCAGGGTGTTCAGGCTTTGCTTATTTTTAAAATACAAATACTCTTGGAAAAATGTGACTACTCAAGCTCATATGAGCTATGTGACACTTTTGTATAGAGTCTCCATTTTTGTTCTGAAAGCCAGGTGAGGAATAAGTAGATTTAACACCTGGGATAGATAGAAAGATAGAAAAATGTTTAGAAAGAAGAGGTTGAGAAATAAATAAATAAACAAATAAGGTTGACTCATTTTGTAACTTGGGGTTGGCTTTAGGTTGCAGAAATAACTTTTCTGGAAATTGTTATCCTAGATTTACTCTGAGTCAACTTGTGTTTGTAATTGAGGGGAGAAGACATCTAGGGATTCATAAGCATTACGGAGAAAACTACTTTTCTATCCTCAGTATAGCCATGGAAGTGAGAAATAGTTTTCAACTACTTTTAAAAAATCTGTAGATCAAATACATACATACATATTTTTTTAACCTCTATTGACTATCTTCTTCCATCACTTTCTAAAAGTATATGTGCCTTGTGATTCATCATCACATGAAGATGTCTCTCCATTTTATTGCCCTCTCATTTAAATGAAAGTTTTTCTCAACCTTTCAGTTCAATGGAATTCATTTCAGCTGCATTTGGATTAATTCTGTAAGTTAGCCTCTGAGGTGTAATATTTGAGATTTTTTAATTTGGTTGTCAACTTAAGCTATTTAATAATTAAAACACTAGGAAATTTTGTTTTCTTATTTATTGATTGATTTCTTAGCTTTCTATTGGGATGATCTGTTTGATTAGTCTTGTCAATGCCAATTGACCGTTTACATACCTATGCTTAACTTTGGATAACCCCAGTCTGGTAGTTGACTGACTTTTCATTCCTCTTGATACTCCTTAGATTTCTATTTATTCTGAAGCCTTGGATAGTGTCATTAACTCCATTTTTATCAAAGTTTTTCTCTCTCTCCCTCGGTTCTCTTTTACCTACTCTTACTCACCCCCCCCCCACACACATGCATACACACACAGAGAGAGATTGTGAAATTAATGACAAATTGCCAACAATCCTATGGTCAACAGAGCCTAAAAATCCAGCTATGTTAATGATGACATACTGCCTCACACACCTACTCACACAAAGACATACAAACATACACTTATCGTATGCTGTAGTACATGGGTGAACACTCTGAGAAGATTGCTATTGTAAAAATAATTACTTACATTTGCATAGCTATTTTCAGTTTGAAGATCCTCAGTATAACCCAGTGATAAATGCAGGGAAAATGCTAGAATTCCTCACATGCATACACACACACACACACACACACACACAGTATCTTGCCCATGTTCATGCAATTAGATAATGGAAGGACAGAGACTAAAATCCAATTCTATCTCCTGTTCCAATGCTCTCTCTACCCCAAAACCTATCCATCCAGTTTTCACCAGTGTGATTAATGAAGGCACATCCCAATGAATATACAGGTATAATATATTCCATAAAATGTATGTACACATTTTTACAAAGCTGGTTTTGTTTTAATATATGTTTGGTGAATTTACTATGGATTTACTCTGACATTACTATGAATTTTCTATTTACTTTTTAAATGTGATTAATTTCCCCCTAAATTGTCTCACTTGAGCTCAAACATAGCAATGATTGTGAGAATGGCACAGGACCAGGCAGTGTTTTGTTCTGTTGTGCATGGGGTGGCTAAGAGTTGGAACTGAATCGAGGACACCTAACAATAGCAACAACAAAAATTATCTTTTGCACAAGAAAAGAAAAGGATTTCATACACAGAGTTTTTAAGATTGGAGCAATTCATATTGATTTTCTGCCTTGACTTCACATGCATTTGATACTAAAAATGAATTACAGGCTAATGCAATCATGGAAATATTTTAGGAGACAGAAAACTAAAGTGTATTCCTGGTTTTTTGTATGACCTTACCTACCATACTTAACCCTTTTTTTTTTTTTTTTTGGTTAATCTTCCTCCATCTGCAAAAGATTCTTCATAATTACACCACCTTATTATCTCATCAGTATGTAGAAATTTCAAGTTCTTCAGGGAATAAGAGGATACCATAAACTTCACAACTTACTATCCCCCAAAGCGGGGTGGTGAGATTTTATCATGATTGCCCAGGGATGGCAAAAAGCTGACATTATCACTACCACCACCACCACCACCACTGGGGCAAAGTTCACTCACAGATGGTGTCACTCTTTCCCTAAAAGCCAGGATGTAGCCTCAGAATCTTCTTTTTCATTGTAGTACTCCAAACAGCCATTACAAACTTGATGCACTAGGTTCTTACATCTAATAGGATAGTCTGAAGACCAGCAGCATTGTTCAAGAGCTTGTTAGAAATGCAGAATCCTAGGCCTAAAAAAAAATAAAAAATAAATCCGTTGCAGTCAAGTTGATTCTCATTACCCTATAGGACAGAGTAGAACTGCTCCATAGGGTTTCCAAGGTACAGCTGGTGGGTTTGAACTGCCAACATTTTAGTTAGCAGCCAAGCTCTTAACCACTGTGTTACCAGGGCTCCTGAATTATAATCTTTATTAAATAAGATACATAGGTAGCTCACATGTGATTTAAAGTTTGAGAAACCCCTCTGTGTAGGAAATATTTGTTCCATTCTTAAAACACTCCCATTGTTGGACCATGTGAAAATTGTGTCAATCAGAATGAGTGATGTCTTCTTGTGGTTGGAGGCTATTAGCTTGTGCATGAGTTGGAGATAATCCCCAAGATCCCTATTGTATCTGTACTTAATTTTGATAATTGGCCCCCACCAGAACTCTTCAGCCTTCTTGGCCTTCTTGGCCTGAATGAGGTAACTGACGGCTCTCGCTCTCTTTGCCTGCAGAAGGGAGTACTTGAAGTTGACACAGTTTTGGCTGCTTCTGTTATGTACAGACACACTAATGGTTAAAGTCACAAACATCTTTAAAGAATTAATTCTCTTGCAAGAAGAATTATGATCTAAACTTAGCTCCAAATGGAATTAAAACAGGGATGTTTCTCTTCAAACCGTCAGTTTGTTTATGCAGTGGCTTCAGTGCTGAGCAGTATCACCTTCAAAGTGAAAAGCAACTTTGGCTTAGAGCAGTACCCAGGAAACAACCCTAGGTGCTGGGATGCTCCATGTCCTGATTTGTTTGTGTGGTATAAACATACATTTATACAATCATTGTTATTAGGTGCCATTGAGTCTATTGCAGGTCATGGTGACCCCATGTGACAGAGTAGAACTGCCATATATGGTTTTCTTGGCTGTAATCTTTATAGAAGCAGATTGCCAGTTCTTTCTCCTGTGGTGTTGCCGGTGGGTTCGAACTGCCAGCCTTTAGGTTAGCAGCTGAGTGCTCAACCACTTATGCCATCACAGCTCCATATATTTATACAGTAATGTATACATAATATATGTCCAACATCTTCCACTAATATAAAAAGTCAAGTGGGTTAAGAACTATTTTCCTCTTCTGACAAATTTGTGAAAATTTTCCAGTTCTTTCTAAAGGTACTTGTTCAGTCTTAATGGTACCTTTCTATATATTACAGAAAACCAGACTGTATATAAATTTCCAAAGGTGAGTTTATTCCAAGTATAATTCACTGTTTAGACATGTCCACCACACGTCCATCAGTTTGTGGTGGCTTTCATGTTGCTGTGATACTGGAAGGTATGCCACCAGTATTTCAAGTACTAGTGAGGTCACCCAGGTTAGACAGGTTTCAGTGGAGCTTCTGGACTAAGACAGAGTAGGAAGAAGGACCAGGTAGCCTACTTCCAAAAAAATTGGCTAGTAAAAATCTTATGAGTAGCAGTGGAACACTGTCTGATATAGTGCCGGAAAATGAGCCCCTTAGGGTTGGAAGGCACTCAAAATATGACTGGGGAGGAGCTGCCTCCTCAAAGTAGAGTCAACCTTAATGGTGTGGGTAGAGTCAAGCTTTCAGAACCTTTACTTGCTGATGTGGCACAACTCAAAATAAGAAGAAACAGCTGCAAGCAAGGATGGTGAAACTTCATCTCACATACTTTGGACACATTCTCAGGAGGGACCAGTCCCTAGAGAAGGACATCATGCTTGGTCAAGTAGAGAGTCAACAAAAAAAGAGGAAGACCCTCAGTGGATGGATTGATATAGTGGCTGCAACAACTGGCTCAAGCATAACAACGATTGTGAAGATGGTGCAGGACTGGGCAGTGTTTTGTTCTGCTGTACATAGGGTTGCTCCAAGTCAGAGCTGACAGGATGGCACCTAACAACAACAATTTAGACATGTACAAATATATATATATGTAAACAGATATTAATTTCCAGCAACATAGCCAATGAGGTAGCTTGAAAACTCTCCTACTACATAAAAATTTTGGGTAAAGTTGTAACAAATTTCTTTTTTAATGCATTGCTCTTTTCTCAAGAAAATAAGGAAAAAATACGGGAAGAAACAGCAGCAACAGAAACAAAAAGCAGGGAACTAGTGGAAAATTGAAAGCTTAACCAATTACTTTACAAGAAGTAACTTTGAATCCTGCAACCCAGATATTTAGATTTTAAGAGTCACTCAGAAACAGTAAATAAAGCCCTGGACCAGCACAAAGTGGGAGGTTGGAACTTAGAATTCTCCCAAAAAACCCTGGAGCTTTTGAATTTTATGCCATCAGGGAAAGAGAACACCAGAAGAAAAAAAAAAAAAAAAGGAAAGAAATCATATACCAGCAAAAGAATCTTGTCCGCATAGGTCTAGATTTGGGTGCAAAAAAAAAAAAAAAAAACTGTTCCTGGGAATATAGGTCTCTGTATGGGGATAGAATTTACACATGGCTCCCTAAGCCAAGAAAGTAACGCAAAGTAGTTTTGGGTTTTTCATGTCCTCTAACACCTAACGAAAGCAAATATGAATCCTCTCTGGAAGGCCTTTGAAGCAGACTTCAATCTTTGCATTTAAATCTCATTAGAACATGAGTTCACAATCACAAAATCTTAAACTCAGAATGAATCAAGACACCAAAGGTACAATTTAGCAGAAACAAACCCAGCAGCATTAGAGTACCATGAAATTCCAGTAATGGAATTATCGCACACAGTGTATATAATAAGTATGTTTCAATGCTTAAAAAAGAAAAAAATAAATAAAAATGAGCAATAAGCAGAATATTATCAAATATATCAGTAGATCTTAAAAGAAGCAAATAGAATATCTGAAAACAAAATATATAGCTATTGAAATTATAAACTGAATATAGATGATTTAGACCAGAGACTAGACATAACCAAAGTGAGAAGTGGGGAATCGGACGGCAGATGTGAAGAAGCAGAGAACAAAGAGATCAAGAGATGGAAAATAGGAAGAGAGATTACAGTGATCGAGGACACAAGAGGAAGCATAGCATATGTGCAGCTGAAGTTCCATAAAATGAGAAAATAGGAGAGAGGCAATAGTCAAAAAATGATAGGTTAAGATTTCCATATTTGATTAAAAATATATACGAATCATTAGTTTCCAGAAGTGCAAAGAATACTAATTAGGATAAATAAAAAGATACCCACACGGATACATTTTAGTAAAATTAAAAATTACAGAATATCAAAGGCAAAAGAGTACCTTAAAATCACCCAGAGAGAAAAAACAAATTACCTACAAAGGATGGTTATTAGAATGACTGCTGTCTTCTCAAAAACATCCATAGAAGCCAATAGAAAATGGATTTATTTTTTGGGTTTGCTGAGAGAAAATTGCCATCAGCCAAGAATTATGTACTCAGCTAAGCTATGGTTCAATAATAAGGGTGAAATAAATAAATTTATATACAAACAAAAACAAAGTGTTCACCACCGATCTACCCTTATAAAAGGTATTTTTCGGGAAGGAAGAGGAGGATCCCAGAAGGAAGACCTCAGTTACATGACCAAAGAGACAGGTAAACTTCTGGGAAAAGTTGAAATAAGGGTTGAATTATAAAATAATAATGTCTATGGGGGGAAGAACTAAAATGCTAGTCTGTAGTAACATGTAAGATGGGAGGAAGTTGATCAAAGTATCAAAAAAAAAAAAAAAAGAAAAGAAAACCCTGTTGCCGGCAAGTCGATTCTGACTCATAGCAACCCTATAGGACAGAGTAGAGCTGCCCCATAGGGTTCCCAAGGAGTGGCTGGTGAATTCGAACCGCCAGCCTTTTGGTTAGCAGCCTGAGCTCATAACCACTGCGCCACCATGGTTTCCTGATCAAAGCATAAACCTAAAAAAAGCCAAACCTAGTGCCGTCAAGTGGATTCCGACTCATAGCGACACTATAAGACAGAGTAGAACTGCCCCATAGAGTTTCCAAGGAGCGCCTGGCGGATTTGAACTGCCGACCCTTTGGTTAGCAGCCCTAGCACTTAACCACTAAGCCACCAGGGTTTCCGATCAAAGCATAAAAAAATTCCTTATATTATTCTGGAAGAGAGCTGAGATACGGGCCAAAGTGATGCTTTTTAAATAAAATATGCATGGTAAAATTGTAGGGTAACCACTTAAGTAACAGAAAGAGAGTATACAACTTGCAACGAGAAGAGAAAGAAATTGACTTTAAGATCTAATCAATGTAGAAGGAGGCACTAAGAAGAAAAAAGTAGCATAGAAAGCAGCACGAGGATGGTTTAAGTAAGTACATCCCAAAGAAATACAAATGAGCAAAGCTCACCAGTCTAAAAGACACAGATAGGGAGAGAGATTATCTTCAGACTGGTTCTTGTAAGAATCCAGCTCAGTTCTTTTACCAGAAGAAAAACTTAAAACATATAGACACAGAAAGTACTAAAGTAGAAGGGTGAAAAAAATTCCTGTAGAAGTAAGGGGCTAAGGCTTGTGATTTCTGCAGTCAAATATTTTCTCTACTTTTGATTGTAAATGTATTATAACTTCTTTATGTCTCAATTTCTCACTAAGAAAATATCAGTGAAAAAAGAAATCAAAGTATTATTTGCTTTTTTAATCTACCCAGATGTGAACACTATTATTTATATTTCCTCATACTGTGGCAAATTATTTAACCAATTCAAGCCTCAGTTTCTCTACCTATAAAATGGAAATAATAATAGTATTTATTTGACTTCACAGACTCATTGTGAGGATTAAATAAAATAAGGAATATAGGACACTTAACTATAGTACATGTCTCAAAGTAAATACTTATTGTTATTATTATTATGAATTATACCACTAAAGATGTAAAGGATAATGTGAATATAAATTAAATATCTCTTACTATATTAATCGGGAAAAAAAAAAAAAAAAAACAAGTGAAGCCTTAACTAAGGTGGCCAGTACAAAATTAGAGCTCTAGCCTAATTAGACGTGGGCTACATGTCTCGGTGGAGCAATGGTTGAGCACTTGGCTGCTAACCGAAAGGTCAGCAGTTTGAACCCACCAACCACTCTGTGCTGCACTGTGAGAGAAAAGACCTCGTGACCGGCTGCTGTAAAGACTGCAGCCTAAGAAACCCTATGGGACAGTTCTACTCTGTCATATTGGGTCACCCTGAGTTGAAATCAACTTGACAGCACACACACAACAACAACATGCCAGTCTCTGACGGGACAGAATGCACAAGAAGTCAGATATAGGGTGACAACCCCATATTTTTTTCTATTACTTCCTTGGAATTTCCAGATTTGAGACAGGATCCTTGATTGTGTCCTTTTCCTGAAATTTCTGATTGGAGCGAAAGAGAGTGTCAGCTCCTAGAGGGATGTCTCTAACTCTCCTCACCATCACAGTCTAAGTGGACTTACTTACCACAGTGGATCTTCATCTACATTATTCGACTTCAGACCAAATTTGTTGAGTCTAAAATACAATAGCCACGACAATGAACTCAAACATGCCAATGATCTTGAACATGGCAGGGGACTGTTATGTTCAAGGTTGCCCGAGTCGGAGCCAAGTCCACAGCGACTAACAGCAACAATTTCATTTGAAGAGTCATAGGTGCCGGTGTTAGTGAAAAAAAGTCTTGAGTATATTTTGTTGTAAAGAACCTGTTTTGCAGTGAAAATTATTCCTCTCTTTGTCAATCCCCACCCCACACACACACATCACAATATACCCATAGGTATCAAGTCTTCATAAATCATAGTCCCGCTTTTCCCAGGATTACCCAGCAGCCATAGTGGCAACATCGGCACTCGCTAAGAGTTTTAAAAGAAGCTTCTAGATAAAGACTGCAATGTGGGGAGCAGGTGTGGAGGACACGCATCCTCCATTATGACCTGGCTTGCCACGACGTGCTCAGAGCAGATGGAAAACACTCTATACCCGTAGAGGGTGAGCCCACGGAATCCGTGGTGTCCTTCCTCTCACAGGCACCTCAGGATCACTTACGTTTCTAATTTTTTCCTTTTACAACCATAGCAGGAGCAAAGGTACAAAATCAAAACAGTCCCTTAGCTGGCTATATTGCAAATTTCAGGACATTTGAGCAGTAATGTTGATAGACAGATCCCTACTTTGCACAATAACTTCTTTCCCCAACGGAATGTCATCAAGTGGATGGGAAGTGTGTGTTAATTTTTTTTGTTGTTGTTGTTTAATTTGCAGACTGAGAACTTTGTAATCCCAAGCTTCAGTGAAAACAGTTACCTTTGAAAAGGAAATTAAGGCATAACATGCTCCACTAACAATTCAAGAAGAGAAATGTGGTTAACTACTTAATTTCCAGGATGTTACGCTGACCAAGAGTTTGCAAGTATTGATTTTCAAAGCATTTTATGTTTACAAAACAGCAACAGTCAATAACCCCTTCTCTCTTTTAATGCTGAAAAATAAATGGCGAACCTTTGATGAAAGGAAAGACCACACACAATATAGGGGAAGTCAACACAACTTGACCAAGGCAATGTCATAGAGGCTTCCTAGACACAGCCAAACGCCTGAGAGACCAAATTACTGGTGCTGAGGGCTGGGGACCACGGTCTCAGAGGACATCTAGGTAATTGACATTGCATAGTTCGTAAAGAGAATGTTCTATATCCTACTTTGGTAAGCAGCGTCTGGGTCTTAAAAGCTTACGGGTGGCCATCTAAAATACATGAACCTCAGCCTCCACCAGCCTAAGCCCAGAAAAACTAGGTGGTGCCTGTGCCACCACTGACCAGTCTGAAAGGGATCACAATAGAGAGTTTCAGACAGAGCAGGAGAAAAATGTAGACCAAAATTCAAATTCATCAAAAAAGATTAGACTTACTGCTCTGACAGAGACTGGAAGAACCCCAAAGACCATGGCCCCAGGATACCCTGCTAAACCAGAACTGAAGCCACTCCCAAAGCCCACTTTTCAGACAAACATTAGACAGGCCTATAAAACAAAAAATAGCAAACATGAGACAATATACCAGACCAAATGGGCATCACCTGCCCAATAGCAAAATGAAAAGGCTGGAAGGAACAGGAAAACTGGACAAATGGATGTGAGGTAACTGGGGTGGAAAGGGGGAAAGGGGGAGAGTACTGTTACATTGTGGGGATTGCAACCAATGTCACAAAACAATTTGTGTATAATATTTTGAATGAGAAACTAATTTGCATCATGAACTTTCACCTAAAGGTTTTTTTTTTTTTTTCATTTTAATAATAATTTTTAAAAATTAAATGGCAAAAGCCACTATGCTGGTCCTTTACCTCAGATGCTTTGACCAAGAACAAAAACTGTTGCAGAGCTTAAAACCAAAACTTTATTTTTGGGTTTAGATGATTTATTTGGAGCCTTGATATTCTGAAGCCATATTAATGGAGATTGGGTAGGCCAGCAACTGTTACAAATATTGCCCTACTTAAGGTACTTCACAGGGGTAGAAAGCTCATCTTTGCTGTTCATCACCTAATCCTCAGTACTTAGCACAATGTCTGGAGTAACTACGTATGCCCAACAAAAAGCTAGTGAATGAATCAATGAACGATGAATCGATAAATAATGGCTATGTTCAAGCTGATGGTTTATAGCTTTGAGCAGCAAACATTTTCTGTAAAGGGCCAGAAAATAATTATTTTAGACTTTGAGGATCATATGGTCTGTATCACAACTCTGCAACTGTAGCAGAAGCAGCAGTAGACAATATAAAAATACATGTACATGGCTGTGTTCCAATAAAACTTTATTTATAAAATCATTGAGCTGGGTTTGGCCCACATAACATGGTTAGCCAACCCTGGCTTATAGGGTACAGTGTCCAGAGTCTTAGGTCAACTAACCTCATCCTTGACTTTGTTTTCTTTTACTTGGCCTTCAAGATGATATGTTTTCACTCATAAATGTCTTGATATTTATTAAGTAAAACATAGTCCTGGGCTTTGGAGATGCTTTCCACTGTCAAGGGCCTTTCAGTATGATATTGGCTCTTCCAAACTCATCAGTCAGATAAGCCACTCCTTCTCCCCAGGGTCAGGGTAGGGAAAAGGTAGAGAGAGGTTAGGAATACTTCAAAAGGCGGTGGCTCTCCATGGATAAGAAACTATCAGATGTGAGGAAGTTTTAAAACATTTTAACTTCTTTTTTAATTTCTAAGTGAACTACATTAAAAAGAAAGAAAGGAATTTGCCATCAAGTCCATTCCAACTCATGGTGATCCCATGTGTGTCAGAATAGAACTGTGCTCCACAGGGTTTTCGATGACTGATTTTTCAGAAGTAGATCACCAGACCTTTCTTTCGAGGGATGTCTAGGTGGACTCAATCTTTCAGTTAGCAGCTGAGGGCATTAGCCATTTGTGCCATCCAGAGACCCCAGGTGAACTACAGAATCTAGTTATAACATGTCTCTTTTAAGGTGCGAGCAGTGAATCCAGGCATTACACATCTTGCTTTGAAAGGATAACCCCTCCTACTCTCACCCCATGTATTTCGGTTGAAAATGGCTACATACCAAGGGCTTCTGGGTTGATCCTGCAACCTGCACCAAAGCAATCAATGCATTCTCATTTCAGGCCACAGAATTGACTCGATGGCAACGGGTTTGGTGTGTGTGTGTGTGTGTGTGTGTAGTCACAAAAGTCAGAGAAGTAGATCCTATCTCCTGTTGGACTGGGAATCATGAATCTGTGATTACGAAGCTGCCAGGGGCTACCACACAGCCTCCGAACACAGCCAGCTCCCAAGATCCCTGACTCCTGCTCGGCTTCTAACTACCTCTACTTCTATAGTATTCAGTTTGATGAGTCAGTAAACTCCTCCCCACCTCACCCCGCCCCTCTTCTATGTCTTAAGCTAGTTTACATTGAGAGAAGAGTCCCTCATTGAGACAGAGGGCCAGGCTGGAATTTATCCTTCCTGTAGAATTAATTGAAAATAGATATGAGTGTTAAGGGCAAGAACAAATTGATACGGGGGGATGGAAAAAATAGGAGCTGTAAAATCAAAAACAAACAAAAACGTTGGTAGTAAAAGAGGTAGGAAGAGAACCAAAGAAGTGTAGTGACATGGAGGCGAAGGGAGAAAGTTCAAGTCTTCTAGAGTGTCAGATGCTGCAAAGTGGTAAAGAATACTGCAGAATTTATTCCTTAGTCATTTGTTCATGGAGATCCACTGAGCACTCCTATGTGCCAGGTGCTATAATGGGTGCTGGGGGTACAGCAATGAATAAAAGAGACAAAGGTCACTTTCTTGTGGAGCTTATGTTTTAGTGGAATCAGAAAAACCCTTAGCTTTGATCATATGCAGTGATTCTGTAGAGAGAGTTGTTTTACTAAAGCATCGACATCCAAGAATATCAGGAGTGAGTGGTGGCAAAGAAATGGAGACAGTGTATTGCCAGGGAACACTACCTAGCTCACAGATTACCCCAACACCATTCTTTATGTTAACTAGCTTTGTTTGTAGCAGCTTCCTTTTAAGTAACATCCTTAAAGTGTAAACATTTGCTATTTTGGCTGTTTCTCTTGAAATGTGTTCAATCTCAGAAGTAGAATTGTACCAGAAACTCTCCTGTCTCTCCCATTCCCCTCTACGCAGCACCGTCCTACACGAACTCAAAGGCTAAGATTTGGTCTTCCCACCCTGCTTCAAATGAATAGCGCTGCTGACACGAGTAACACTGTCAAGTTTTGGCTTCTAAAATAGGCTCAAATGTGGCGAACATAGAAATGACTCTCATAGCTCCAAGTCTCTCCTCAGGTTTCTACAAGGCTAGGAAGGCTTTGGATTTTCTGTCACGGTTGGAGGTGAGTGGGAGATAATATCGTACACATGTATCTATTGTTCATTCCAGAATGAATAACAATCAGGAGCAATGTCAGTGACAAGCCCAGACAAAAAAAAAAAAAATTGAATCGTAACTATCTTGGCAGGCATGGCTTTTAGTTTACTCACTTATCCAGGGACTTCTGGTTGCTATTACTGACAGCCTAAATTTCTTAAGTGTCCTCCTTAGGAGCTCACCAGAAGGCTAGGTAAATAGATTTTGTCATCCATTACATGGCTTAGTGATCAAAAAAGATAGCATATTCATTTGTTGTTGTTAGGTGCCATCCAGTGAGTTCTGACTCATAATGATTCAATGTACAATAGAGAAAAACACTGCCCGGTCCTGCACCATCTTCATAATCATTGTTATGTTTCAGCCCATTTTTGCAGCCACCATGTCAATCCATCTCATTGAGGGTCTTCTCTTTTTGGTTAACCCTCTAATTTACCAAGCATGATGTTCTTCTCCAGGGACTGGTCCCTCCTGATAACATGTCCAAAGTATGTGAAATGAAGCCTCACCATCCTCGCTTCTAAGGAGCATTCTGGCTGAACCTCCTCCAAGACAGATTTGTTCCTTCTTCTAGCAGTCCATGGTATAGTCAATATTCTTTGACAACACCATAATTTAAATACATCAGTTCTTCTCCCATCTTTTTTGTTCGTTGTTCAGCTTTCCCATGCATATGAGGCAATTGAAAACACCATGGTTTGGGCCAGGTGCAACTTAGACCTCAAAATGACATCTTTGCTTTTTAGTTAGCACATCTGAGGTAGGATAAAGAGAACACAGGAAGTCCTCTGTCATATCTTGTGGATGGTGATGGAGTTATTCAGACAGGTGATGACTTAGTAGACAGTACTGGGTATCATATACATGGACTGCCAATTTCTAAAGAAACAGGATGCATTAAAATACACTGAAACTCAGCTAAACGTGATTACTCATTGATGATTCAGAAGTCACTGAATGACCTTACAGTGTCTTGGGCCCTCATTTTAAACGTCACTTATCTTGCACTGTACAGATAAGTAGAAGTGGTTGTTCTCTATATGAAGAAATGTTAGGTAAACCAACATCGCTATAGATCTTGAAATTCACATATCCAGCTATATAATGAAGACAGTAATATTCCACAATACCAGTGAACTTTTGGACCCATTTGTTCTTTGATGACTCACATAAGCCAATTTGAAAGAAAGAAATGCTGATTAATTTATTCAGTTAGAAATGTCAAATTCAGCTACTTATTTGACAGTCAATGAAGCATTGTATCATGAATAAATATGAGTTAACAGAGAATTTGTAGCCTAATTAAGACTGATCAAAAACAAAGCAAAATCGGAAGGGTAGATAATTCTTCACCTTGGCTCTTGTCCAATTCTCTTACTGTCTTACTGTAAATCATATAAGTTTTGTATATGTAGATTACAGTTCCATTTTTTGGTTTGGTTCCATTTTGTAGATAGAATGGATTAAAATCTCCTCAGAGTATAACTAACAAACATGCAGTTGAGGTGCCAGCTTGAATCCAAACTCTGTTACCTTGATCAGTCTGGAGGCCTGGCAAGTAGTTTACCATAAGTCTACTTGTATGAGGAAACTAGGCGCTCCTTGGAGAAGACTGATCCTAGGGAAAGATGCCTCAAAGGAGTGGAGAATGAATACACTAAGCACTGAGCACAGTGTCTGTCATTTTCTTTGTCCCCCAGCAAAGCCTCATGAAGTCCTAGGCAAAAATGAGGGCTGAGCAAAATGAAAAGAATGCTTTCCACTCAAATCATCCTGAGTTATTGGAAACACCAGGTAGCCCTCTTGTTGTACTATAAAAAGGAAGAGGGAAGTGCTCTGCATTTGTGGGCCTCTGACAGCTCAAATTTGACATTTCCTGAGCTCCAGAGATGGGCACGGGACTCAGTACCCAAAAAAGTCAGACGACAGCTGCAGTGGCATTAAGAAGTCACATTGAAGCACAGTCACAAAGTGGTGGCTTTGGAACCACAAAGCAACTCTGGCACCAAAGGTAGTGGGTGGTGATGGATGGAAAAGGCCCAGGCTGGACTTAGCAGGGCGTGGAGTCTTGATTCTTAGGAAGGTTAATGGCCTATGCTACCTGGAGGATCTCACAAATAACAGGCTTGGAGCACCCGGCAGGGGCCTTTTGATCTCAAAACAAAGGGTGAGTGTGAGCCAAAGATAACTTATTTTTTTTTCTGGTAATGTAACTTGATTTTACATAACTCTGGGCGTCCATGGCTTCATCCAAATTATACTCATAACATGCATCTGTGAAGCCAAAAGATCAGAGAAGCGAGCAACATGATTTCTCAAGTGCCCCGTTTTCTAAGACAATACACCACTATCTGTCCTTAATGATTCACAATTAAAATCATTCAGTTAATTATGTTTAATGAATGGTGTATCTCTTCATCTTAAGCATCCTGGATGAATCAGAAAGAAAATATTCTTGCTGAAGAGAAAGATACACATGCCTGTGTGTGTGCGCACCCCTCACCACCCACCTTTTCCTTTTCCTCCCTCCCCTCCAAGGAACAGGAGGTTCCATTATTGGAAGCTGGTGAGTCAGAGCCCCGGACTTAAGGGAGCCCTTTTCTGGTAGTTTTTTTTTTTTTTTTTCTGGTAGTTTAGACATCCTCCAGTTCTGTGTTTACAAGATACTTTCCCCCATGTGCCTGTTCAACAAGCCTATTCACCTGTTAACCTCTAGCTCTCTGCCTTAAAAAGCATCACTGTTGAGCTCACCAGGCAGCACTTTGTATGTGGAGCCAGGTTTGTTTTGACTCCTCTGTGTGTGTCCCCAAGACTCTACCTTTTCCAAATTTCCCCGCTTCCTTCATCATTGCTGTAGGAGAACGCCAGAATCTACCAGCTTCCAAGATGCCCATTTCCCCTAAGAAGCCCCATAGAAAAAGAACAGAAAAGAGGTCCAAAGTATATCCTGGTTCCCTGAGTTCCACTGAAAGATTTCATGAGGGCTCTTGGCAACTTTTTTTTCAGGCCCACATTGCTTTTCCCAGGTCCCGAAGCTCTAAGCCAGTGCTTCTAGCGACTGGGTACTGAAAGATTCTTTTAAAGAGTGTGCACACTCCTGTTCTCACTGCAGGGAGAGCCTTTCTGAAGGGACCTGCACTGTTCCTTTCCAAAACTTGGAGCCCCAGATGTTTGCACGGCCAAGAGCTGTTCTCTGAATCCAAAGGAGAGCTGGTCCGTTTACCGAGCTGAGGATGGCAGCTGTCCAGCATGACTCATGGTGAAGTGCACTGTATTGTGATTTATAAAATGTCCCCAATAAAACTAAAAAAAAAAATCTGTTCCTTATTTACCCTACAGTGAAAAAAAAAAAAAAAACACCACAATGCATTTCTAAGAATGTTTAATTTTATTTCTGTTTGATCATAATTGTTGAAACACTTGCTAGTATTTTCCAGAAGCCTTTTCTCCCTTCAAAGAGCCAAACCATTATTTTCCCCACCCTGATTGTCACAAACAAAAAGTCATGACTATTTTCTGCTTAGAAGCCAGAAGGGCATTTAACTACGTGGCATATATTGTAAGGGAAACTTGAAAACTATATATTTTTTTAATTCGTACTTTCCAAGAATAGATGAAAGTGGGTCATATTTAAACTAATATTAGAAATGGACAGTCCTGAGAAAGAAGGACAAAGAAAATTCCAGTTTGCCTTTCTCCTAATTTTTGTATGTAAATTACTATGCTTTTAAAAGAATGTATTTCTTTTTTTTATGTATAAATATGTGTGTAATTTTTTTTTCAGGGAACACTGTACGTGTAATTTAGTAACTCTTTTTGTATCACTAGGAAGAAACCGGAGCCCTGGTGGTAAAGTCATTAACAGCCCAGGCTGCTAACCAAAAGTCGGCAGTTTGAATCCACCAGCCGCTCCTTGGAAAGCCTATGGGGCAGTTCTACTCTGTCCTATAGGGTCACTAGAGTCTGAATTGACTCGACTGCACACAACAACTTCAACAGGAATAAACTAGTTTTTCTTGGTCACTCCAAGTTCTATACTACGATCCCAGTGCAGACAGAGAATTTGGATCAGGGCAGAGACAGAACTGGGAGGGCCATGGGTGCCCCGCTGGGTCTTTTCTGTGAACACCTCTGTCCCCTACAGGAGCCCTGCCTATAAAAGAGGATGTCTAACAGCTGAGCAATTAAATCGGGACTTATCATCAGACTAAGGTAAACTGGAGCTTTTGAAAAGTACTGTTACACTAGGGCACTCTTTGGGCTTGGCCAAACCCATTCAGTACCAGTTCTTGGCATTTTAGTTGTAAGTATGATATCTTCACTTCAGCCTTGTGGAATACACAGAGTGCACAGACTTCTTTGGGGGTGTGAAACAATTTGGAAACAGAAAGGAAAGGTGTATCAGTGCTGATACCTGGGATAGATAAGAGGTGTTTATTCACAGCTATTTTCAGTCATTTGTAAGATATGCCCAAGACAGCATTCTCAACTAGGGCAGTTGTATCTTTCAGAGAACATTTGGTAACATCTGGAGACACATTTGATTGTTGCAACTTGAGGTTGCCACTGACATCTAGCTTAGAGAGACCAGCGATACTGTTAAGCTTCGTACGATGCACTGGAAAGCCCCCAGCAAGAAAGAAGTATTTCTCAGTAACGTCACTACAGGGTCGGGGTATTCTATTGCAACGTACAGGGCCAAAGTTAGGTCAAGATGTCCTTTCCTCAAATTAGCCTAGAATGCTCACTACAAAGACAAAGAAGCAATGCTCACCTTGGCAAGTTGGGCATGCCGCTTGTTTGTAACTGGGAGGAAATCTGCTCCAGCTCTCCATCATGGAGAGACTAAACATCATCAGCGTTCTTGCCCTTGCTCATGGGACCAGAACCCATCCTTGCCATCCAGATCAGCAGTATCCTGACCAAAAAGTGTTTTCATTAGTAATTAGGCAAAGGTTAAAGTGCTGTGGTTGACAAAACTCAAAAAAGGACAAGAGGATAAAAATTCTTAGGCATTTCCTAAGTTCAAGGGAGAGGTAGAGACCCAAGACTAGGAGCTTTCAGGGATCTGTGGGCAAATAAAGAGGAGACGATAAAGAGATAGTCTTCTGGAAACAGGGACACATTTCTCAGGACCTTCTCTTTTGTTGTTGTTGTTAGGTGCCGTCAAGTCAGTTTTGACTCATAGCAACCCTATGCACAACAGAATGAAACACTGCCCTCTCCGGCACCATCCTTACAATTGTTGCTATGCTCGAGCTCATTGTTGCATCCGCTGCGTCAATCCACCTTGTTGAGGGTCTTCCTCTTTTCTGCTGACCTTGTACTTTGCCAAGCATGATGTCCTTCTCCAGGGACTTATCCCTCCTGACAACATGTCCAAAGTATGTAAAATGCAGTCTTGCCATCCTTGCTTCTGAGAAGCATTCTGGCTGCACTTCTCCCAAGACAGATTTGTTCATTCTTTTGGCAGTCCATGGTATGTTCAATATTCTTCACCAACACCACAATTCAAAGGCGTCAGTTCTTCGGTCTTCCTTATTCATTGTCCAGCTTTCACATGTATATGATGTGATTGAAAATACCATGGCTTGGGTCAGGCAGACCTTAGTCTTCAAGGTGACATCTTTGCTCTTTTGAGTCACTCTTTTTGAGTCATTACCTATAGTTTAAGTCTCTAAGGGCTCTTACCTTTTATGGTACCAGAGAACAGTTAATTTACATAAAATTACACTCTGTTCATCCTGCATTGGGCTGGTTTTGAAATCTAGCTATCGTTTCAGGAAGAGGACTTAATTGTGCCCAGTATTGGAAGAAGGCAGCAAGTCAGGAGGATTCCGAGAAAGAGATGTGCCCGTGTCCATGTGTCGCTCTGCAGGAGACTGGCTCCCAGCCCCTTGAGCAGTGCCTGTGGGTTCTTGGCAGAGGTGATGAGACCAGCATGTCTGTGGCAGCAGGAAATGGTCCTCTCTGAGAGGCAGTAAGACCCATTTCCCTCATTTCTGATTGCCTTACCAAATACTTTAGTGAGACAAAAACAGGCACTGTGCCTCCTTGTCACCACTGAGTCACAAGGGGTTCCCGTTACCACTGCCATTGCATCCATTCCAACTGATAGGGACCCTATAGGCCAGAGTAGAACTGCCCCATAGGGTTTCCAAGGCTGTAAATCTTTATGGAAGTGGGCTGCCTCATCTTTCTTCCACACTGGTGGGTTTGAACTGCTGACCTTTCATTTAGCAGCTGAACACTTAACCACAGCACCACCAGGGCTCCTTAGCAAGGAATTAGTGTAAAATGATCATTCAAGAAATGCTGAAAAAAGTGGACACAGTGGCAGAATCACAAGCTCCCAACACAGGCTCTTGGTGCACTTTTATGGCAGTGAAACACTTGATATTGATACCATTCTGACCATTGTCTCATTACAGGTTACTTCGTTTCAGTTCCTTGAATAACTATTTCTATCAATTCTGCCACGCATATGAAAAATTGTCAACTTTTACTAGAACTTGAATTCCTTTTTCAGTGGTCCATTTGGAATCATACCATTTCAAGCTGGCAGGGATTTTGGAGAATGTACAGGGGCAGGGGTGTTTCTGTGGTAAAATTCTTGATTCCCGGCCAATGCCCCTCAGGCGTTTCCACCACTCAACTGTCAGTGGAGGCTTGCATGTCGCCATGATGCTGAACAGGTTTTAAAGGAGCTTCCAGCCTAAGATGGACTAGAGAGAGACCTGGTGATCGACTGAAAACCCTATGGATCACAACCAGCATATCCATAACCAATTATACGGATGGAGCAGGGCTGGGCAGCATTGGGTTCCATTGTACATGAGGCTGCCATGAGGCAGAGGCCAACTTGACAGCAGCTTACCATAACAACAGAATGATAGAGAATCACTTCACGTGTGACATAAAACTCAAGTGACTTACCCAAGGAAACACTGAGTCACGCTGTCTTTTTAGATCATGACTTTCTTACCTGTATGCTCATTTTCCCACCTAAGCTGATTATCTCACTCTGTTTGTGAGAGGTTCCAAATCAGCGAAACCATCGTTATCATTACCTGTTTTTCCCAGTTAAACATTTAATTCAATTACATTTGCTGTCATAAACACAAAATCTATTTTATCATTTGTATATCTTAAATTTCTTACAATGACCCATTTTAAATAAGCTCATTGAGTTCAGCACAGCAAGCTTAGCAAGGATGTTAGGAAAGCTTTCTTACTATTTTCTGCCCCACTTTCCACCAAAGATATATTTTTTTTTCTTGAACAGATTTACACATTTCACGTGCAAACCGCATGTCATTGCATTTAGCAGAATTCAGAGCAACCTGAAAAGCATTTCAAAGTGTTGAACGTGCTGCCCCGCCCCTAGCCTATATTAAATATCATCAGCTAGTAAATAACCCAGAAAAAGAAATGCTACTGAGAAATGGGCAAAGCGAAAGGGGTGGGGCAGGGGGTTGGAATCCAGAGGTCACTATTTCGGAAATTCGTAGAACCAGGAAGAAGCTGGACAATTCACTTAGCTCATCCTCTTCACTTTATGCAAGATTGTCCTAAACAGTCTGTATAAAATGTTCAACTTTTCCTGGTAACCTATTCCACTGACCAGCATTTGAGACCAATTCCAGAGAAGTAATTGCTTTTAATATTCATTACAACTCACACACTTGACAAATTTAACTTTATAAAAAATTATATAAACAATACCTGCAAACCATATGTAACAGAAATGCCAAGATAAGATCACCAACAAAATATTGAAATTTAGCCATTTGTTAGTTTTGGAATAAAGCACACCACTCAGTTTAGGATGCCTGCACCCACAGAGTACAGAGAACAGGGGCTCAGCTTTAGGAAAACTCACAGTGGCAATGACTTGATGGGCACAGAGATTACTTAGGACCATTAATAATCCTTAAGGAGCCCTAGTAGAACAAAGGAAACCCTGGTGGCGTATCGGTTAAGTGCTATGGCAAAGGTCAGCAGTTTGAATCCCCCAGGTGCTCCTTGGAAACTCTATGTGACACTTCTACTCTGTCCTATAGGGTCGCTATGAGTCGGAATTGACTCCATGGCAGTGGGTTTGGTTTGTTTTTAGTGGAACAATAGTTAAGCCCTCAGCTGCTAACCGAATGGTCGGTGGTTCAAACTCACCCAGTGGCTCCAAGTGAGAAAAAACCTGGTGATCTGCTCTAGTAAAGATTACAACCTTGGAAACCCTATCGGGCAGTTCTACTTTGTCCTATAGTGTCTCTATGAGTCAGAATTGACTAGATGGCAATGGATTTTGGACAGTGTTTTCTTTAGTTAGCTATAAAATCTCTCCATTCATGTCACCTCAAGATTATTTCACCCACTGCTCTTTGGTCACCAGTGTCTTGTCTCTCTCTCCTCCGCAAGGGTGAGGTGGACATCTCTCTCTTCCCCAGGGAAGAGAAATGCATGTTTTGTTGCCTTTGCCAGTAACAAAAATGTTCAAAAGCCAGATGATAGCAAGTCTATTGCCATTGGCATCATCCACACAAACCATATCAACAGAGGCCAGATGTCTCTGTCTGTCTCGCTGACCTCACCAATTCTTCCCCAGTTAGCACCTCTTACCACCGTACAGAGGTTACCAGTGTGAACGTGATGAAGTTGGTAATCCTGTCAGTCTCCAAACCAGACTGAATGGTGTCATTCATGTTGATAGGGGACCAGGTTAGCAAATGATATGAGCCTCAAGTGTCACCAAATGAGGGATTTTTTTTATACTTAAAAAGATGTTTCTCACTTTGCATAACTTGTACTTGGCCCCTCCGGTGTGATACAATGAACAGCAATGTGGTCCTTGGTGTCAGAGATCAGATAGAAAATTTTTCCAATCTTGTCAGTGCTGATGACATTCATAAAACCAGCAGGGTAAGTGTCATGGATTGAATTGTGTCCCCCCAAAATATCAGTCAGCTTGGCTAGGTCATGATTCCCTTGTGTGATTGTCTACCATTTTATCTTCTGATGTGATCTCCCTATGTGTTGTAAACCCTATCGCTATGACTTGATGACGTCTACAAGATTAATTAGTGTCTTAAGCCAATCTTTTCTGAGATATAAAAGAGAGAAGCGAGCAGAGAGACATGGGGACCTCGTACCACCATGAAAGCAGTGTTGGGAGCAGATCGCATCCTTTGGACCTGAGGTCCCTGTGCTGAGATGCTCCCAGACCGAGGGAAGACTGATGCATCACAAAGACCTTCCTCCAGAGCCGAAAGAGAGAGAAAGCCTTCCCCTGGAGCTGAAGCCCTGAATTTGGACTTTTAGACAGTGAGAGAATAAATTTCTCTTTGTTAAAGCCATCCACCTGTGGCATTTCTGTTATAGCAGCACTAGATGACTAAGACAGTTAAGTTATATCAGTCTGAACCTGGCCATACTCTTTTTATTGTTGTTGTGGTAAATATACCTATCACACACCTTTGCCGTTCCATCTTTTTACAGTTGTGCAATTTATTGGCAACAATTACATGAATCTTACTGAACTTCTGCATGCAGATTTTTTTGTCTCCTTTCAGAGTGTATTTAAGTCTGTTCCTTAAGAAAATGATGAGGGTGAGACATTCTCTCAGCTTTTGGGGAGTGGTGGGTGGATGAAGAGCAAACACGCTGGTCAGGTTGTCCTGCACCCAGTGCTTTGGAGCTGCTACGTGCTTCAGATGCTTCTGGAGACCACAAACCATGGCTGCATTAGGCAAAGAAAGAGCTTGAGGAGTTTTATACGACTTTGGCAGAGATCATCAAAGAAGGAATAATCTGGCTCAGTGATTTTCAAGGTAGACAAAAGGTCTATTTTAGAAAAAGTTACCCAATAGACAAAATATTGACATGGAAGAAACAAGTGCAGTGGGTTAAAAAGTTTTAAAGGATTGATATTCCAAATGGTGGGGCTTAAAACGACCTTAGTCTCTTTGAATTTATGGACAAGAGGAGCAAGCCTTTTTTGTTGGGAAGAGGACTGCTTTGGTTTGGTATGACGAGAGCATTGGGCATACATCTCTGACAACAAAAGATAGGCTAAGAGTGAGTGAAGGAGTCAGGTAAAGAGGGGCCAATATTCAATCCTGAGTAGTTATAAAACTTTTGCTAAATCTCAGAATGGCAGTTTGTGTGAATGGGATTTCCACGAAATATTCATTTATAATTTCTCAAGTTCCTTTTTAAGTTTCCTCCACTATCCCCTTATTCCATACTCCATTTTTTTGTTGTTGTTTTTAGAAATAAGAATATATATATATATATTTATCCAGAGGAAGGGCCCCATTTTCTTGTCAATAAAAGAGAAAATTCTTTCTTGAACCATTTCAGTGCCTGTTCTTTAATGATGAAATATAGAGTAATATGTTAACTGGCTATCTATTTGTTTTTTTAATTTACAAAACCAAATTGCTAATTAAAAGTCCCTTAGCATGCAAAATTTAAATATTAAGATTATTGCTTTATTAATAGGTTATACACTCTAGTAATTATTTTATCTCAAAGTCATTCATTATCTTCTGCCACGGTAGGCTAAATACTGAATTTCCTTTCTTCTGAAGGAAAAAGCAATAAATGCCAGACCACACGTGAAGAATAGTTTGTCTGTGGTATTTAGGTATATTCCCACATTTAATGATAAAACCAGAAAGCAACTGAAGAACATTTTCCATGTGTGTCCAAAATGGAAGACACAACATTCTATTTTTATGAGAATCAGCAGTCATTGTTGACTAAACTGTCCAGTTAATTCATGTATATGTCTATAGGGGCTTTGTGTGTACATACACACAAACACACATGCACTCAATGATCATTCCAGAAATTCAGCATTGTTTTAATGTGTGCAGTTTTCTAAATGCAGTGTATTCATAAAGTAAAATCTACTTTTTCTGAGTCTCACGCATACAAGTAGGGTCAAGACAGACATTGGATTCCTCTCAAAAGACAAACATAAAATGATCCAACAACACAGTTGCATAAAACCATGTACATCCTCATGCACTGAGTGGAACATGGGACAAAACTCTGAAGCAGTTATTGCATCAGATTCACAAACAGGGAAATATCTAGGAGGGAATGAATATGTCTGAAGAGTCAGAGATAGTTGTTTCTTGTTAGTGGTTGAAAGTTCTCTCTCTCGCTTTTCTGAAAAACTGATTATTTCTTAAGGAACACTCAATTCACACATTTTGTCTATGAATTAAGTTACTGCCTTCAAGGTAATTGCATTTTGGGGGACAAGAAAGTCAATATCCTTACTCTCTTCCTCCTCCACCCGGCTCCACCACCATTACCACTAGCAAGTAAAGCTACAAAGTACAGATGTTTTAACAGTGTTCTATCTTTTGAGAAAGTAAAGTAAAATATGACATGGTTAGGTATCACAAATGAGATTTTGGGTGTGGCTATGCAAGCCAAAGATGAAGCAGTTTATTCTGATGTTGCTCCAAGTCTCTTATTTGTATTGATTTTTTTTTTTTTTTTCTAAGGCACAGCTAAGAGAGCTGGGGGGAAGAAAAGAAAAAAAACAGCTTCACAGGAGGATTTTTCTAAGAATTTCAACCAAAGGTCCAAAGGATAAAGGAAAAAGTCAGATTCAAAAGAAGCAAATAAGGGAGAGATGGCAGAACATTCTGAAAAACCAGTTCAGGACTGTGATTATCTAAACTCTCTAGTGAACAGTGAGAACTAGCCCACATTGTGCAAGGGAGCTAATCTAGGTTGTTTTGCAAACAGGCGTCATCCATCGGCAGTTTCCGGAAGCTCTCGAGGCTGATTGGAGATGGTTTAGGCATTAGGCCACTTTTCCATGAGACAATTCTAGCAGCTTTCAAGATGTGAGAGACAATATATTCTTTTGGTAGAGAAACAATCCCTGATTTATTAGAGTGAGTTTAGGCTGGGAAAGTGACCATGTATGTTTCTTCTTTATCTTCTTTTCCAGATGTATTTGCGCACTTCAGCTCCAGCAAAACGGACTATAATTTTGTGAATATTTGTCCCATCACTACATGCAATGAATGTTCTAAAGGTTTTCTCTAGAAACCCTAAAGGGTCTTCCAGACCTTAAATGACAAAAACTTTTATCACTACCTAGTTAGGAAGGAAGGGTCGTTGTCAATACATACTAACTCACTGAATTCTTTCTAGCAGAGTGTCTCATTTTTACTGGGTTTCACTGGCTGATTACTATAGAATTTTTAATGTTCATCCTATAAGGCAGGAAGTTAAGCAGTCACAGATGTATTAAGTTCAAGTCAGGTCAAGATGGAACTGAAGATTGGTCCGTTTGATTTTTGGCGACTCTTCAGTTTTGTTTAAACCTCAATTATCACTGATACGTTCGGTTGCGTAACTCGTTTGACTGATGAATGCCACACACGTAGAACTGGCTGGACTTTCCCAGAAATGGGGGTGCTGAGGAGAGTAAGAGGGCAGAGGCAAGGTCTAGAATAACACTTTCTACCAGGAATTATGCTGTGAGGCCCTGAAACATGTTACCTTTCCACCGCTACATCCCTCATCCTTCCCAAGTGCCTGTCACATAGTGGCCTCAATAAATATTTATGGAAAGGAGGGAGGAAGGGAGAAAGGGAAGAGAAAGAAACACAAGAAGGAAGAAAGGGAGGAAGGCAGAGAGGAAGAGACAGACGAGGGAGAGAGGGAGAAGGATGGAAGGAAGAGAGAATTCCATATTATACGTACTTTGTGACCAAACTGGGCACTGTTTGTAGCTCAGATAGCCATTGATCTCTTCCTGTGTTGTTGGTTGATTCACCCTGTTATTAAGGTGACTGAAACAAACTATCTGTAACTAGGAAGCCAGCTGTCATTATGAAGATTAGACCCCAACAAATAATCTACGTGTCTGATTTGGTGGTGGTGGTGGTGTTAGGTGCCATCGAGGCAGTTCCAACTCATTGCGACCCTGTGTACAACAGAACGAAACACTGCCCGGTCCTGTGCCATGCTCACAATCGTTGTTATGCTTGATCCCATTGTTGCAGCCACTGTCAATCCATCTCATTGAGGGTCTTCCTCTTTTTCGCTGACCCCCTATTTTATCAAACGTGATATCCTTCTCCATTGACTGATCCCTACTGAAAACATGTCCAAAGTATGTGAGACCCAGTCTTGCCATTCTTGCTTCTAAGTGTCATTCTGGCTGTCCTTCTTCCGAGACAGATTTGTTTGATCTTTTGGCAGTCCATGGTACATTTTTATTCTTCACCAACACCACAATTCAAAGGCATCAATTCTTCTTCAGTCTTCGCTATTAATTGTCCATGCATGCATATGAAAAAAAAAAAATTTTTTTTTTTTTTAAAATATCATGGCTTGGGTCAGGTGCTCCTCAGTCCTCAAAGTGACATCTTTATTTTTTAACACTTTGAAGACGTCCTTTGCAGCAGATTTACCCAATGCAATGTGTCATTTGACTTCTTGACCGCTGCTTCCATGGGCATTGATTTTATATTCAAGTAAAATGAAATCCTTGACAACTTCAATCTTTTCTCCATTTATCATGATATTGCTTATTGGTCCAGTTGTAAGGACTTTTGTTTTACGTTGAGATGTAATCCATACTGAAGTATGTGGTCCTCAATCTTCATCAGTAAGTACTTCAAGTCCTCTTCAATTTAAAGTAGCGATGTTGGGTCATCTACATACGGCAGGTTGCTAGTGAGCCTTCTCCAAATCCTGATGCCATGTTCTTATTCATATAGTACAGCTTTTCAGATTATTTTCTCAGCATACAGATTGAATAAGTATGATGAAAGGATACAACCCTAACATACACCTTTCTTGACTTTAAATCATTCATTATCCACTTGTTCTGTTTGAATGACTGCCTTTTGATCTAAGTACAGGTTCCTCATAAGCACAACTAAGTGTTCTGGCATTTCCATTCTTCGTAATGTTATCCATAATTTGTTATGATCCACACAGTCAAATGCCTTTGCATAGTCAATAAAACACAAGTAACCATCTTTCTTGTACTCTCTGTTTTTAGCCAGGATCCAACTGACATCAGCAATGATATCCTTTGTTCCATGACTTCTCCTGAAAAAAGTGCTCCATAGAATTAGATATTCAGAGCATTTGAACTTGTCCACCTCAGACCATTTTATTTTAACACTTTTCCTTAAAAAGGGGTACGTCTTTTTGGACTAGTAAACCCTAGATAATTCTGAGTATGAAATGTGTTCCGAGCAGCTTCATGCTGAAATCCTGGATTCAGTGAGAACAAGGCCAATGTCATGTTTCTGTGACCTACGTGTGCATGAAGGTGGCCCCACTGACAAAGGACATGAGGAGAATCTCATACGGCAGGTTGAGATGGAACGCTTAGATGACTGAGGAGAGGAGGGACTGTAGACTGTGGCTTCCACTTTCAACTTGCTGCACTAATTGCAGTACCTCTTGTGGGGTAACTGTCCCTCTTCTTACTTTCACCCCAGAAGGCCTACCCCCATCTCTGGTAGCACACCAGGTCAGGAGATAACCCATGTCCCTGGGAATTGTTGTGTATCACTTGACCACACAGGACGCATGTGCTGGGCTCTCTGCTGGCTGCTGAAGTTTGAGTAGGCTCAGCTCATGTTCACAGTGTTGTCAGGGAAAAACAGTTGACTGACTGATGAGTAGTCTCTCAGGGTGGCATTTTTCTTGGTGAATTCTCTTTAGTAGAGCAACCTGTCCTCAGATCTTCAATTTCAGAAAAGGTATCTTGCCAGTATTCACAGTTTAGTGAACTTAGGGGGTACTTACACATGCTAACAAAACTTACAAGAGAATAAAGTATAAAATCAATTATCATGCAAAATGAGCAATGTGACTATCACATGGGCCAGTGGATGAGAACACACACTTTCATGGGATAGCACATTCTGTCATTATCATCAAAACATGTGGAAGCCAAATTGCAACCAGAACGGTGTTTGATTAATACAGAATAAAAAAAAAGAAATTAGCTATAGGATTCAAGGGCTAATATCATCCAACTAATAGCAACAGGCACGTTGTTATTATTGTAAGGTGCCCTCAGGTTGGCTCTGACTCATAGCTACCCTATGTATAACAGAAGGAAACACTGCCCAGTCCTGCACCATCCTCACAATAGTAGGTATATTTGAGACCACTATTGTGGCCATCATGTCAGTGTATCTCACTGAGGGTCTTCCTGTCTTGTTGAACCTCTACTTTGCCAACCATGATGTCCTTCTCCAGAGATTGGTCCCTCCTGATAACACGTCCAAAGTCAGTGAGGCCTATTTGCACACCATATATACATATATATATATATATATAGTGAAACTTGTGAGAACCAGAACTCGATGAGACTGCCTTATTTTTTCTAGGTCTGGCAAGTTTCCTACCTTTGACAGGTTGCGGTCTTATCACTTTTCTATCACTCATTTTAGTGGAAAACATTTGAGTTTTCCTTCTCTGACAAGTTTTCACCTTACAGAGGTTCCATCTTTTGCTGGAATATATATATTCACACATATCTGTACATACATATACACAGAGAGAGAGAAGGTTTGTATACATATGTGTGTGCATATATGTATATGTATGTATATGTATATACTTATATATATATAAAGATCTCAATAGATAGGTTGGGTAGATAGATGATAGATGGATGGGTGAATTGATGGATAGACAGACAGACAGAATGCTGGAATCTATGTGTCAAGGAATCTCTCCTCACATGAATGGAGAGTGGAAAACAACTGGCAAGTAGTAGTGCATGTAAACCTGGGAGAAGACGGTGACTTTTGCCCTGGATCCCTCAACTTAAAAGGCCCTATTGTAAGGCTGTATTGCTTCTCTTAGGGCAAGGGACCCATGAGGCCACATGAGGCTTGTGCCACACTTCGAGACCATGTTCCAGGCACTAAAATCTCCAAAATTTCCTGCCCAGTTAGACTCATGCCAAATTCCAGGACCTTTGATGTTCTCTTGCCTAGCTCTGTCCTTCTGGAGGTTGTCCCTGCCACCATTATGCACACCACCAAGTACAAGGGTCCCTACAAGTTGGAATCAACTCGACAGCAACTAGCAACAAGTCCAAGGGTGGTCAAGGGGTGCACAGAGCTTGGGAATGTGGACTGGGCATCCGCATGGGTGACATGAGGCCCCTCCTCGTGCAGCTGGAACAGACACTGGAGGGGTAAGGGGGGACAAGTCATGGGCTCAGGACAGGAAAGGCAGGGGCAGGTCTCCATGTGCTGCCAAGCTTCAGTGCTGAACTTCCAGAAGTCCAAAAATTACATATTCAAACCTGGCCTTCCAGGTCCTTAGGAAGTATATCTTGTCAAGGTAGAAAGGCAGAACATACTCTATTTAAAAGTTTGTTAGCATGGATTTATAACATTTAAACATCTAGTGTGATGGCCTGCATTTGTACTCTTGCCCAGAGCCCTGGAAATGTCATCTTAAGCCTATTTGAACATCCTGCCCTGTTCTTTCCTTTCTAACTATATTGAAACTTTTTCCTTAGCTATATTAATATCTAATTTTTTTATATTAATATCTAAGTATTTGTGTCTGTTTTATTTTCTGCTGTATCTCCAGTTTCTAGAAGAGTGTCTGCTACATGATAGATGCTCAGTAAATTTTTATTGATTAAATTAATGGATAAATGCTAGCGTAAGGCTAAGGAACAACTATATTATTTAAGGGAGATGTAGTTGTATTGATTATGATTGAATTACAGTTCAATTTTCATGGTGATAAATTATTTGTGATATCCAATATTAAATGTCTTGATCTGTTCCCCGGCTACATTGAAATTTATATTTTTGGAGAAAGGAGATCCTTTCCCTTAAGTTTGGTAAAATTAAAGGGGATCCTGTGAAAAAAATGACACATTCCAGATGGAGACCAGAATAAGAAGAGAGACTCCTCATTTCCCTCAAATGAAGTGCTTTAGGCCTTATAAAGTGAGAATCGGGAAAGCCCCACATGGCTGTCTACCAGAGGCGTCCTGTATAAGCTAAAGACAAGCACAATGAGGCTATCCCGAAGGAACTGGGCCACATCAGGAAATGTGAATGTTAGTGACGTATAACCAGATCTTGGAGGTAGAGGTGGAGATATAATTCATTAGGGGCTGAGAAACAGGATATTTGCATCGCTTACCAAAGGCCAGTCAGGGGAGAGTGGAGTAATCTAAACAACTGAACCTATTTCAATGGACAGAGTAATATTTATCTTCCCTTCTATTATAAGTCATTGTCTGCCTCCATTAGATGTTACTTGGAGGTGGACTTGAAGTAGGCAAGAGACTAGTGGGTGGAAAGGAGCCACTGAGTTACACAGCCTTGTGTAACTTCTTCCAAATTCCTTCAGATATTTCCTGTGTGATGTGGTGGGTTTCAGCTCACCATGGATTTTGTCAATAAATGCATCCTAAATGGTCCTTTCACCTCTTAATACAGGTTACTCTGGTATTAAACACGTTCCAGATGACTCTGACTAATTCTGGCTAGGACAGGACAATCGTATCTATAATGTGGCAGCAAGAGTAAATTTATTTATTACTAATTACATTTGTTCAAAGAGCCAGGGCAAGACATCCAGGGCAATCAAAAATCTTTCAAGAATCAGAGTATACACGCAGACAGAGAAAAATCCTTTCTTATGAAGTGAAGTTTGAAGTAATTTGACAGAGGAAACCGCAGAAGAGAATTCAAAGTGCTGCATGATAGAATGAACCTGTAATAAGAACAAATCATGACGGACTCGATTCAATTCTCAAGAGACCTTGATAGACTGAAAATAGGGAGTACCACTAAATTTTAAAATTGTGCTTGGAAGCTGCTAAGAAAAACTAAAATATGAACCAGTACAAATACCAGTTGCCATCAAGTTGATTCCTACTCATGGCACCTCCATGTGCATCAGAGCAGACCTGGGCTTCCTAGGGTTTTCGGTGGCTGACTTTTTGAAGTGAATCACCAGGCCTTTCTTCATAGGTGCCTCTGGGTGTATTTGAACCACCGTCCTTTCGGCTAAGAACGTTAACCATTTACACCATGCTGGGGCTCCAGAAATGTGAACAGTCTGTATCAGAAGTAAAACAAGACTTCAGAAGCCTTCAGGAAAATTTAACCAAATTTGTAAATTTTGGATTGATTCTATCACTCCCAAAGGTGTCATGCGTTTTACCACCTCTCAGTGAATACCTGGAACACAAGTCCTGTCTGTGAACACAGTTTACTATCCTGTCCTTGTCTTCTATAAGGCTTTCCTGATTCCATTCTTTTCCTGTTAAATGGAATTCTGTCACTTCCCTTACTCAAACTGGGAAATGTCATAAAGAAACAAACAACAGAACCTCAGAGAAGATACGGAACTGGCTAAATAAGAGACAGGAAGCAGCAAATATTTTTCCCATTCCAGAATGAAAAGCTGGAAGTTTTAGGTAACGGTGACCTGATCTCTCTCTTGGGATCAGATATTATCCTCTTTTTAGTTTGTTTAAGAATTTGCTGGTAAATTGTTAGATGATTAGAGATGGCTCAATATTTCTGGTGGCCTTCACTGACATACTTCAAGCTGGAAAGAAGTTCCTAGTCAAGTTTGCTCTGCTGAAGTAAAATTAGAAATTACAGGCTAAATATGTAACTCCCTTAAAGGAGGGTCTGTAGCTGCTTAAGATCAGAGAGTCTTTGGCTTTCCTGAGCTGCAATATTAGCACGGTGGTTTCTCTCAGACCCTGCTTTGGATGCTGAGATAATAAAGTGTGCTTTGGAATGAGGATATTCACGAAGGGTCAGATGAAGTATATCACAATTCCATAATCTCCTGATATTTTTTACTCTGAAAATAATTTCTTGATAATTTCTACAGTATAGAGTTCTGGTTGGAAATTTACCTTAGTCTAGAACTGCACTGTCCAATATGGTAGTCACCAGCCACATGTGGCTATTTACACTTATTGCTAATTTTTTTAAATTGACGTGACAGCCACATAGCATAGAATTAACCATTATCAAGTGAACAGTTTGATGGCATTTACAGTGCCGTGCAACCACCACCTCCATTTAGCTCCAAAACACTGCATCTCCCCCAAATAGAACCCTATACCCGCTAAAGAGTCGCTCCATGTTACCTCCTGCCCCGAGCCCCTGGAAATCACCAATCTGCTTTCTGTCTCTATGGATTTACTGTTTCTGGATATTTCACATAAACAGAATCATACAATATGTGACCCTGTGTGTCTGGATTCTTTCACTTAGCATCATGTTTTGAGCTTCATCTGTGTTGCAGCATGTATCAGTCCTGCTTTCCTTTTTATGGCTGCCTATTCCATGATATGTATATCCCACAATTTGTTTATTCATGCATGCATTGATGGACATGTGGGCTGTTTCTACCTTCTGGCTATTCTGAGCCGTGCTGCTGTGAATATTCCTGTCCAAATATTTGTTTGATTACCTGTTTTCAATTTTTCTGGATAAATCCTATGCTTAACTTTTAGAGAAACAGAAAACTGTTTTCCACAGCAGCTTTCCCATTTTACATTCCCATAAGTAATGAACGAGAGTTCCAATTCCTCCCTGTCCTTACAAATATGTTATATTCCTTTTTTTCTTTTTGATGGTGTCAAGTAGTATCTTACTGTGACACTGATCAGAATTTCCTTAATGCTGTTGAACATCTTTTCACGTGATTGTTGGCTATGTATTTAAATTTTAACTAATTAAAACAAAAAACTCAGCTCCTCAGTTGTATTAGTCAAGTGCCAAGTGCTCAACAGCCACATGTGGTAAGCGCTTACCAAAATACGAACATTTCCGTCTTTGCAGTAAGTTGTCTTGCACAGCACTAAACTGGAACAAATACGTTTATAAAGAAAACCTAGCTGCCCCAATACAGCCTATTGTTTTTCATTTATTCTCCAAGGCTGATGTCTTTATGCAGGATGAGGGGACTGGGTAGAATCTCAGGTTCGGTCCTGGTTAGACCGTAAGATTTCCTGTTTGTTAATTAGCAAAGGGAGCCTATAATAATGATGTTGATAGCAGCCACTGAAGGTTTTAAGGTAGCTATATGAGCAAAAAGATTCTCAGGACTGAAGAACTGGTACTCATATTTTTCAGCCTCTTAATTAAAACCTTAGCCCTAAAAATTAGTACCAAGAGAATTGAGGGACTAAGTTGGGAAAACCCAAGAAGCTTCTAAAATGCCTTTTTCATAACTGGTCCTGAAAAACACAAGGGAATGCTTTTCCAAGAGGGTAATCCTTGGGGTACTTATTAACCAGTTATGGGGTTTAGTCAAGTATCAAAGAAGCCACTCACCTACGACTCATCTTGCTATCACAACTGAGCAGTGCTCGGTTCCTTACATTGTTATTTTACTGCTGCTATCTTCTTCTTCTTGTTGCTTTGCCGCTGCTGTATATGGGGCTGCATTTGGGTGAGGAGGGCTAATGTCCTGGTTAGTCTACGTATTTCATGTAAATAGAGAGAGCTGGATCTGGGGCTCACCGAGCCACGTAGAGGACGAATGCTGGGTTGCTGAACTTGTAATGACCACAACACTTCCAGAACAGTAACACAGTGCAGACTTGAGTTGTCTCCTTTTGAGCGCGAGTGAGTAGTTGGGTGTTTTATATGGGACGGGTGAATCGTGTTAAGCAAGCAAGGGCTCACTAGCAACTGCATATGAGGAAGAGGAGATGCGTGCGTTAGGGGCAACCAACAGATGGAATGTAGTAGAAAACTTGTTGTGGCTGATTCCAAAATGACTCTCTGCAGTCTGATACATTTTCTGTTTTGTATATGACCCCACCTCCTCACCCCACCGGATTAGATCAGAGGCAAGCACTTATCCCAAAGCTTTTCCAGATTCTTCCCTGTGGCCAAAGCTGGTCAGTCTAGCGATGAGCACCGGACCTGGAGACGATGAAGGGCAGTGTAGAAGTCATGAACGGATTGTGACAATCCTCCAAGGAACAGGACATGTAGTCGGAGTAAGGACATTCAAGTGCTGGTCTTAACTGCCAGCGTCCTCAGCCTGAGACAATCACTTTATTTCTCTGGATCTAAGTTTCTTCATATGTAAAAGTGCAAGTTTGGTACTAAAATATCATTATTTCCCAGTAGGTTTTCTATGGGATGTTAATGTATCTCATACAAGGAAAAAAAACAGAAAACTTTGGTGGTCAGATCTATGTTCACCAAAGTGTCTTTACAGTAAAACTTCTCAGAACATTTAGTATACATTTGCACTGTCAGTCTTCTAGAAAGACATGAATGAATATGCAGCATTTCTTTACTTTCTTTGATCTCAGAATCGATTTTAGCCCCACAGAGCCTTTATCGTGGTCATGTTTGCTTGGAACACATTTTGAGAGATGCTGAGTAAAACCTTCTCTGAGAGCCTTTGCTGCCCCAAGACATTCACTAGCTTATGGCATAGCCCAGTGGGGAGGAGAGCATTAATGTTGGGCCTACACTCTTTGAAAACAGCCCCCCAGTTCAGTCAAAATCTTGTGAGGCCCCCAGATGTGTTGCTTGCACAGTGCCAAGCAGGCAGCTTGGCTAGAATTTTGTCCAAATCAGGCAAGCCTGTTGGCAACTTGCAGGCACAGAGCGAGTGTGCATTCCTGGGCTCCTTTTCCATTAGCCATGCAGCAGCTGCAGCCCATGGTTGAACTGTTCTTCATCTTGACTGGGCATGTGTCCAGCAGCACTGAAGAGTATAGAAGGGAAAGAGAGAGCTGATATACTCCCCTCTAGGATCTAAAGGACAGTGAGCTACTGCCTCCTTTTAACTAAAGGAATACTACCGCCCGCACCCAGGATGCCAGCATTTGAAGAAGTTTGGAAGGCCATCTCATCTGACTACTCAATGGATGCTTGACTCCCTTTTGCCACTTGTGCAAACTGTGCAGGTATATTTCTACTGATAAGAAACACACAAACTACAAAGCCAACCTGTGCACTCGTGGAGATACAACAGGCCAAAAAAAAAACAACAAAAAAAGCTTCTTTATTTTGCATTAAAATGTGACTCCTTTCAGATTTCATCTGTTGGTTTAGCTTTACCTTCCAGGGTCGTTCAGAATGAGCCCCTCCTCTGGTGTATGACAACATTGAGAATCAGAAGCTGGGTCACTTTGTAATTTTAAAGATCAGATAAACGAATGCAGGTGAAGCTGTTTTGAAAATGTTTCGTGGCAGGATAGACAAATATAGAGCATTATGTTTAGCAGGATTTACCGCCTTTTTCTACCATCTTCATCCCTCAATTCTTGCCTAGATAACTGGATGACTTCATAATAAAAAATATCTACATAGCTGAAGTATGTAATATATGTAATATGACGCTTTTGTTAGCGTATGAGTAAGTATTAAAATTGACACTTAGCAAAGAGAAATCCCCAAATATAAATATATATGCAGCAGCTGAAGCAAGACTATATGCTGGCAGTGAATCGCTGTCTGAAGGTGAGCCATACATTGAGCTCTGCAACAGCCAGTGGCTGGAGCTCTCAGAGGAGGGGCCTTGCCAGGGATTCCAGGTTACCGTTTAATCTAGGGCCAACTTGGTCACAGATATCGATTACAGTAAATTCTATGAGATATGCATATCATTAACTTAGTAACATAATATTTTGGTCTCTATGGTGTTTCTCTTGAGTGTGTAAATGTAGCTGACATGTGTTTCTGCCAGTGAGAGATTTTTTAAGGTGAATCACCATGAAACTTGGGGCGGGGGGAGCGGATAAAGAACTTTCGAATGTTTTAACTACAGAAACTAGACATGCATTCATCAATTCTTTCCACGTCTTTCATGAATCACCTTATACCCTAATGGACTTGAAAGGAAAACTCAAGCATATTTTATTTAAATACTTATAGTTACATTGAAGAGTTACTCCTTTGACTAAAACTCTTGTTGAGACCCACAGTGACAGCAAAATGACAAAGGTAAAAGTTTCTAGAATCTTTGGTTTACCAGATTTTATTATCTCTTCTGTTCAGAAGAGAATTCAGTGTTGCCCTGACTCTGTCCTGAGAAAAATTCAGGCCAAATGATTCTTCTTTCCGTTTCAGTCATTTTAAGAGATCATCTTTATGCAATAAAATATCTCAGGAAAGCAGTTTTTTTGTTATTTATTTTGTCTAGTCTACCTGAAGCTACCATGTCTTTTCTTTAATGACTTTTTACTAATGCTTTTATCATAGGTAAATGAATCATTACTCTTTATACTAAGCAATTCAGCCTTCCTCATTAAAAAAAAAAAAATCGAAAACCAAAATTTTGCATTCCCTTTAGACTTCTTAATTGTTTTTCTCAGAAATTAAATTTTGTTTTGGTTGGTTTGTTGGCATAGGACTGAAAACATCACCTAAAATTACTAAGAGTTATCTAAAAAAATGTATATAGAGAGCAAGATGTATCCAAAATTTAAGTAGGCCCCCATCATTATCTAGTAACATTTTCTAACCAGTTCAGGAATTAGGAATATAAAGAATACTTGTCAGGTAAATACCCGGTCCATACTTTCTTCCTTCCTTCCATCCATCCTTTCTTTTCCTCCTTCTCTCCATTCATCTGTTAAGTTTATACACAGACAGAGAGAGGGAGATTCTGACAAGAAGGTTTCTGGATCAGAGACAGAATGTTTTAGTACTCACAGGGTGTCTTCGTGTTGGTTTTCCACTCCCCACAGGACAACACAAAGGGGGCAAATATTCACTTGAGCATTTAGAAGGGTTGTACACACCATAAAAGACCAAAACACCAAACTTGTTGCCATGAAGTCGATTCTGCTCATAGCCTATGAGATAGAGGAGAACTGCCCCATAGGGTTTCCAATGAGCAGCTGGTGGATTTGAACTGCCAACATTTTGCTTAGCAGCTGAGCTCTTAATCACTGCACCACCAGGACAACTAACACTTAAATAGTGCTAATTCTTTGCCCAACCCTGTTCTAAATGCTTCACATATTTTAATTTATAGAACCCTGAAATGATGAGACTCAAAGCTTACACAGGGAAGTTGGCACATAGACCAGTCCTCCCTCCAAAGAGAAACAGAAAGTCTTTTATTCTGGAATGCAAACAGATCTTCTCTAGGGAGGGGAAGGAAGGTTCCTAGGTTTTTATTCTCCTGGAATGTAAGCAAATGGCTTCAAGGTAGGAAAGCCTTTATTATTTATACACTATCTCTCCCTTGCAACGTATGTTTTCTAGTGATTCTTTTACAAAGTTCCCCAGTATTCTTTGTTCAGAAAGCCTGGATCATGCAAAAACATGTACGTATTCCTAGTTATGCAAACATCCTCTTTCCATTCAGCCAGCAAGCCTAAGACTCTTGAGCTCTTCATAAGTCTTCTTCTACATAAAAACATATTACATATTTTAAAGATAGAAAAGTGAGTAAAACTTGGCCATTGCCCTTAGGATATTCACAATATAGAGCTTGTATTCCTCCAGTGGCAGCAGGTATATTACTTCACAATGCAATTTATTATATTTGTGAAATGTTTGTAACGTTTTCTGTTATAGTAAACTTTAGTCTAATTCTATGCAATTTCAATTTATTTATGGGTTCTTTTCAGACCCTCTTGAGCAACTTAAAAAATCCAACCCCAGTTCCATTGATAAAACCAACCAACCAAACAAACCTGTTGCCGTCGAGCTGATTCCATAAGAGCTTGGCTGTTAACCAAAAGCAGAGCAGTTCAAATCTACCAGCCGGTCCTTGGAAACCCTATGGGGCAGTTCTACTCTGTCCTATAGGGTTGCTGTGAGTCCCTCTGAGTTCCATTGATAGCCATTCAATTATTTGAAGATTTTTTAAAATTTTTATGTTTCTTTCACCCAAATCTTTTCTTTTCCATACTAAACATCCCTAGATTCTTAAAGTGTTTCTTATCAAAAACAGTTTCTGGGAATTTCACCATCCTGGTTATTTCACCCAACATATGTTCTAGTTTGTCAGTGATCCCCTTAAAATACGGTTCTTAAAAAGAAACTCCAGCGCAAGACACAAACTGAAACTACTGCCTCCTTTAATCTGCACACGACACATCTATTTTGGTGGCCTATCATTGCAATGCAATGGGAAAATCTGCTGCAAAAGACCTTTTTAAAGTGCTAAAAAGCAACGAAGATGTCACTTTGAGAACCAAGGTGCTCCTGACCCAGCGATGGTGTTTGCAGTGACCTCATGGGAATGCAGAAGCTGAACAATGAATAGTGCAGACCAAAGAAGAATTGATGTCTTTGAATTACGGTGTTGGCGAAGAACACTGAGTATACCACGGACTGCCAAAAGAACCAACGAATCTGTCTTGGAAGAAATACAGCTAGAATGCTCCTTAGAAGCAAGGATGGGGAGACTCCCTCTCACATACTTTAGACATGTTATCAGGAGGGATCAGTCCCTGGAGAAGGACATCATGCTTGTAAAATAGACGGTCAACAAAGAAGAGGAAGACCCTCAATGAGATGGATCGATACAGTGGCTGCAACAATGAGTTCAAGCATAACAATGATTGTAAGTAAGGATTGCACAGGACTGGGCAGTGTTTCGTTCTGTCGTGCATAGGGTCACTAAGAGTCGGACAGTAGCTAACAACATACTATTAAATTACATTTTCAAAGCTGCGTTTTCTATATCTAAATAAGATATTTACAAGGAATCTTGGAGATATATATATATATAAACTGGTAATAAATGTTACAAAACAGTAAAAAGAATATATTATTCAAAGTTGTTATTCTGGTAAAGATACTGTTGATGATGAAGACCATAATTCAAATAATGCACCTTCTCAACCATTCACCTGTTGAACATTTATTTGCTCTTTGTAAGTATAAATTGATCCAGCTTGATTTTACTCTGATGATAACTGGACAAAGTCATGATTTCAGTCACTAAGATAACCCTGGAAACCCCAGTGGTGTAGTGGTTAAATGCTACAGCTGCTAACCAAAAGGTCAGCAGTTCGAATCCACCAGGCACTCCTTGGAAACTCTATGGGGCAGTTCTACTCTGCCCTATAAGGTCGCTATGAATCGGAATCGACTCGACAACAATGGATTTAAGATAATCATATTTAATATATTCATGGTTGACAATTTTACATGTATTTTAAAGCCAAGCATTTGAATTTATCTTACTTATGTTTAAATCTGGTTTATGAGTATTAAAGTTTGAATCTAATTTTCTATTCATAGTAGAAACACAAGATTTACTTAAGCTAAATTGAATACAAAAACATTCTGAGATTCTGAAAAAAACTTTAAATCAATTAGCACAAAGATTTAGAGATTCGTTCTACAATAATATTTATGAAGTGCTTCTGTGTGCAATACAGAAGACTTGGTGGTGTGCAGTGGCTAAAAGTGTTCAAATGCTAACTGAAATTTCGGAGGTTAAAACCCACCAGCCATTCAGAGGGAGAAAGATGTCACAGATTTATAGCCTTGGAAACACTATGGAGTGTTTCACCCTGTCATATAGGGTCGCTGTGAGTCAGAATTGACCTGATAGCAATGGTATGGGTATGTTTAATACACTGCTCTAGATAGTGAGGATACAGACAAAACTCCCTCCCCTCATGAGGCTTACCTTTTAGTGTAGGAGACAGAATATAAACAAGATGAAACAAGTATATAGGAGACTCGGGGTTCAATTCCTGGGCGATCAACCTTACGTGAAGCTACCAGCCACCTGTCAGTGGAGGCTTGTGTTGTTGCTATGAAGCTGAACAAGATTCAGTGGAGCTTTCAGACTAAGACGGACTAGGAGGAAGACCTGGCGATCTACTTCCAAAAACCAGCCATTGAAAACCCTACGGATCAGGGATGGTGTGTTTCATTCCATTGTACATGGCGTCACCACGAATTGGGGGCCAACTGGATGGTAGCTAACAACAACAAGCGTTAGATAATGAAAAGTGCTAATGAGAAAAACTGAAGCAGAGGAGAGAGAATGAAGTGTGAAAGGGTGGGGTGAGCTGAAATTTTAGATAGACCCGCAGGTGTCCAGGAAGCTGTTGTCTTAATGTTGGACTTAATTTCAAATGACATATCCCATGGAAATTAAAGAAAATGTTTTAGAAAATGCGGTAATTTGGTGTTGCTTGCTTTTTTCTTTCGTTTTGTTTAGTTCAGAAATTCTCTACATGTCTCTCGCCCTTCTTTTCCTGTCTTCTCACCGATTTTCCCATTACAAGAAGCAGTCTACGTGGGAAAATCTGAAGTCCCCATTTAATGTGAATTCTTAACAATTTTGCAAGTGGACACAAATCATATTAGAAAAACATCTTAGTCCAAGCATCAAAAAGCAAGAATGTGTGAAAATATGACAACTTGGAATTAAAATGAGGAAATCGCAGATGTTCTAAGGCTGTTTATGCTTAGCCAGGACAACATGAAATTGATTCAGAAGCATTTTTTTTTTATTTCTTTTACTCTGGCCTGACTTTCCCCCACTACCCTCCAGTGTGGATCCATATATCTCTGTGCCCGCTCCTGTGTGCTCAGGGAATGCAAGCTTACTTAACATTAACCTAAAGAAGCCGCAAGGAGGGTAAATTGACTTCAAGTAGTATCATGCGTTATATTCCAACTCCAAAGTAAATTGTTCTTGAGTCATTCCTTCCGCTGGCTCAAATATCTGTGAGTTGATTAAATACAGATATGTTTTTAAGGGACAGCCTTGCCCATTTAAATCTTTTTGGGAAATAGGAGATAATATGAGCAGGACTCATGATAGTTCAATGTACCCACCTATCGAAGCTCTGCCTGAAACCTCACTTCTCAGATCCCATCCTTTCTTCCTAAGGGTAGCCTTAGCTGACCACACTGGTCTACCTTGATGTCTCCATCCACTCTTCCTCTAGCCCTTATCAAACATGTCTAGATTTGCTAAAAGTTCATGTGTTTTGGCCTTATTCCTCAAATATATAATTTCCTTAAAGACAAGAAGCTTTTCTTATGCATTATCCATGTCCTTCACTGTATCTAACACTTAATCTTGCTCAATAATTACCTCCCGGTTGATTGATTGATTCTTCTTCTTACCTTTCTTGAGGTGGCACTCTTTCTGTTCAGTATGGTGGCTGTTGTTAGTTGTTATCCGTTGGCCCCTGACTCATGACTACCTGATACACAAGGGAACTCTGTCTGGTCCTGTACCATTCGATTGGGTTCCCAGTTTGTCTGAGTCTAGAGGCTCAGCTGAAACCAGTCCAGCATCCTAGCATCACGTAGTCCACCACTGACAGACAGGCAGTGGTTGTGCATGAGGTGCATTGGCCAGGAATCAAACCCGGGCCTTCTGCATGGAAGGCAAGAATTTTAGTACTCACCCACCTCTGCACCCCTAGTGCAGCATAATTGTGGATGGTTGGGAAATGAGAGCAACAGCCAGATCTACTGGAAACCTGAATCAGAGATGAGTGGGAAAGAGGAAGCTTTTTATAAAACCTTCAGGCAACTATATTTCTTAGAAATAGAATCAGACAGGAAGACAGCAATAGCTTCAGTCTCAATTAGAAGAGTTTTTGCTCTATATGTTTTTTTTTTAATAATTTTCGTTGAGCTTTAAGTGAATGTTTACAAATCAAGTCAGTGTGTCACATATAAGCTCTTATATACACCTTACTCCATACTCCCACTTACTCTTCCCCTAATGAGTCAGCCCTTCCAGTCTCTCCTTTCGTGACAATTTCGCCAGTTTCTAACCCTCTCTACCCTCCTATCTCCCCTCCAGACAGGAGATGCCAACACACTCTCAAATGTCCACCTGATACAAGTAGCTCACTCTTCGTCAGCATCTCTCTCCAATCCATCGTCCAGTCCCTTCCATGTCTGATGAGTTGTCTTCGGGAATGGTTCCTGTCCTGGACCAACAGAAGGTTTGGGGACCATGACCACTGGGATTCCTCTAGTCTCAGTCAGACCATTAAGTCTGGTCTTTTTATGAGAATTTGGGGTCTGCATCCCACTGTTCTCCTGCTCCCTTAGGGGTTCTCTGTTGTGCTCCCTTTCAGGGCAGTCATCGGTTGTGGCCGGGCACCATCTAGTTCTTCTGGTCTCAGGATGATGTAAGTCTCTGGTTCATGTGGCCCTTTCGTCTCTTGGGCTCATGATTACCGTGTGATCTTGGTGTTCTTCATTCTCCTTTGATCCAGGTGAGTTGAGACCAATTGATGCATCTTAGATGGCTGCTTGTTAGCTTTTCAGACCCCAGATGCCACATTTCAAAGTGGGGTGCAGAATGTTTTCATAATAGAATTATTTTGCCAGTTGACTTAGAAGTCCCCTTAAGCCGTAGTCCCCAAACCCCTGCCCTTGCTCTGCTGGACCTTTGAAGCATTCAGTTTATCCCGGAAACTTCTTTGCTTTTGGTCCAGTCCAGTTGAGCTGACCTTCTGTGTATTGAGCATTGTCCTTCCCTTCACCTAAAGTAGTTCTTATCTACTAACTAATTAGTAAATAAACCTCTCCCACCCTCCCTCCCTCCCTCCCTCGTAACCACAAAAGTATGTGTTCTTCTGAGTTTATACTATTTCTCAAGATCTTATAATAGTGGTCTTATACAATATTTGTCCTTTTGCCTCTGACTAATTTCACTCAGCATAATGCCTTCCAGGTTCCTCCATGTTATGAAATGTTTCACAGATTCGTCACTGTTCTTTATCGATGCTTAGTATTCCATTGTGTGAATATACCACATTTAACTATTCATCCGTTGATGGACACCTTGGTTGCTTCCACAGCCTCTCCAACATTTACTATTTTGTGTTTTTTGGATTAATGCCAGCCTTGTTGGAGTGAGATGGAATCTCATCGTAGTTTTAATTTGCATTTCTCTAATGGCTAATGATGGAGAGCATTTTCTCATGTATCTGTTAGCTGCCTGAATATCTTCTTTAGTGAAATGTGTGTTCATATCCTTTGCCCACTTCTTGATTGGGTTGTTTGTCTTTTTGTGGTTGAGTTTTGACAGAATCATATAGATTTTAGAGATCAGGTGCTGGTCGGAGATGTCATAGCTGAAATTTTTTTCCCAATCTGTAGGTGGTCTTTCTACTCTTTTGGTGAATTCATTAGATGAGCATAGGTGTTTGATTTTTAGGAGCTCCGAGTTATCTGGTTTTTCTTCATCATTTTTGGTAATGTTTTGTATTCTGTTTATGCCTTGTGTTAGGGCTCCTAACGTTGTCCCTATTTTTTCTTCCATGATCTTTATCATTTTAGTTTTTATGTTTAGGTCTTTGATCCACTTGGAGTTAGTTTTTGTGCATGGTGTGAGGTATGGGTCCTGTTTCATTTTTTTGCAAATGGATATCCAGTTATGCCAGCACCATTTGTTAAAAAGACTATCTTTTCCCCAATTAACTGACACTGGGCCTTTGTCAAATATCAGCTGGTCATATATGGATGGATTTATATCTGGGTTCTCAATTCTGTTCCATTGGTCTATTTGCCTGTTGTTGTACCAGTACCAAGCTGTTTTGACTACTGTGGCTATATAATATGTTCTAAAATCAGGTAGAATGAGGCCTCCCACTTTCTTCTTCTTTTTCACTAATGCTTTACTTATCCGAGTCTTCTTTCCCTTCCATATGAAGTTGGTGATTTGTTTCTCCATCACATTAAAAAATGACATTGGAATTTGGATCGGAAGTGCATTGTATGTATAGATGGCTTTTGGTAGAATAGACATTTTTACTATGTTAAGTCTTCCTATCCATGAGCAAGATATGTTTTTCCACTTAAGTAGGTCCTTTTTAGTTTCTTGCAGTAGTACTTTGTAGTTTTCTTTGTATAGGTCTTTTACATCTTTGGTAAGATTTATTCCTAAGTATTTTATCTTCTTGGCGGCTACTGTGAATGGTATTGATTTGGTTATTTCCTCTTCGATGTTCTTTTTGTTGATGTAGAGGAATCCAAGTGATTTTTGTATGTTTATCTTATAACCTGAGACTCTGCCAAACTCTTCTATTAGTTTTAGTAGTTTTTTGGAGGATTTCTTAGGGTTTTCTATGTATAAGATCATGTCATCTGCAAATAGAGATACTTTTACTTCCTCCTTGCCAATCCGGATGCCCTTTATTTCTTTGTCTAGCCTAATTGCTCTGGCTAGTACCTCTAGCACAACGTTGAATAAGAGTGGTGATAAAGGGCATCCTTGTCTGGTTCCCATTCTCAAGGGAAATGCTTTCAGGCTCTCTCCATTTAGAGTGATGTTGGCTGTTGGCTTTGTATAGATGCCCTTTATTATGTTGAGGAATTTTCCTTCAATTCCTATTTTGCTGAGAGTTTTTATCATGAATGGGTGTTGGACTTTGTCAAATGTCTTTTCTGCATCAATTGATAAGATCATGTGGTTTTTGTCTTTTGTTTTATTTATATGGTGGATGACATTAATGGTTTTTCTAATATTAAACCAAACTTGCATACCTGGTATAAACCCCACTTGGTCGTGGTGGATTATTTTTTTGATATGTTGTTGAATTCTATTGGCTAGAATTTTGTTGAGGATTTTTGCATCTATGTTCATGAGGGATATAGGTCTGTAATTTTCTTTTTTCGTGATGTCTTTACCTGGTTTTGGTATCAGGGATATGGTGGCTTCATAGAATGAATTAGGTACTGTTCCGTCATTTTCTATGCTTTGAAATACCTTTAGTAGTAGTGGTGTTAACTCTTCTCTGAAAGTTTGGTAGAACTCTGCAGTAAAGCCATCCAGGCCAGGGCTTTTTTTTTGGTTTGGAGTTTTTTGATTGCCATTTCAATCTCTTTTTTCGTTATGGGTCTATTTAGTTGCTCTACTCTGATTGTGTTAGTTTAGGTAGGTAGTGGTTTTCTAGGAATTCATCCATTTCTTCTAGGTTTGCAAATTTGTTAGATTACAATTTTTCGTAATAACCTGATATGATTCTTTTAATTTCAGTTGGGTCTGTTGTGATGTGACCCATCTTGTTTCTTATTCGGGTTATTTGTTTCCTTTCCTGTATTTCTTTAGTCAGTCTGGCCAATGGTTTATCAATTTTGTTAATTTTTTCAAAGAACCAGCTTTTGGCTTTGTTAATTCTTTCAATTGTTTTTCTGTTCTCTATTTCTTTTAGTTCAGCTCTAATTTTTATTATTTGTTTTCTTCTGGTGCCTGATGGATTCTTTTGTTGCTCACTTTCTATTTGTTCAAGTTGTAGGGACAGTTCTCTGATTTTGGCTCTTTCTTCCTTTTGTATGTGTGCATTTATTGATATAAATTGACCTCTGAGCATTGCTTTTGCTGTGTCCCAGAGGTTTTGGTAGGAAGTGTTTTCATTCTCGTTGCATTCTATGAATTTCTTTATTCCCTTTTTAATGTCTTCTATAACCCAGTCTTTTTTCAGCAGGGTATTGTTCAGTTTCCAAGTATTTGATTTCTTTTCCCTAATTTTTCTGTTATTGATTTCCACTTTTATGGCCTTATGGTCTGAGAAGATGCTTTGTAATATTTCGGTGTTTTGGATTCTGCAAAGGTTTGTTTTACGACCTAATATGTGGTCTGTTCTAGAGAATGTTCCATGTGCGCTAGGAAAAAAAGTATACTTTGCAGCAGTTGGGTGGAGTGTTCTGTATAAGTCTATGAGGTCAAGTTGGTTGATTGTAGCAATAAGATCTTCCGTGTCTCTATTGAGCTTCTTACTGGAAGTCCTGTCCTTCTCCGAAAGTGGTGTGTTGAAGTCTCCTCCTATAAATGTGGAGGTGTCTATCTCACTTTTCAGTTCTGTTAAAGTTTGTTTTATGTATCTTGCAGCCCTGTCATTGGGTGCATAAATATTTAATATAGTTATATCTTCCTGGTCAATTGTCCCTTTAATCATTATGTAGTGTCTTTCTTTATCCTTTGTGGTGGATTTAACTTTAAAGTCTATTTTGTCAGAAATTAATATTGCTACTCCTACTCTTTTTGCTTATTGTTTGCTTGATATATTTTTTTCCATCCTTTGAGTTTTAGTTTGTTTGTGTCTCTGAGTCTAAGGTGTGTCTCTTGTAGGCAGCATATAGACAGATCGTGTTTCTTTATCCAGTCTGAGACTCTCTGTCTCTTTATTGGTGTGTTTAGTCCATTTACATTCAGAGTAATTACAGATAAGTATGTGTTTAGTGCTGTCATTTTGATGCCTTTTTATGTGTGTTGTTGACAGTTTCATTTTTCCACTTACTTTTTTGTGCTGAGATGTTTTTCTTTGTAAATTGTGTGTTCCTCATTTTCATAGTAGTTGACTTTATGTTTGCTGAGTTGTTATGTTTTTCTTGGTTTTTATTTTGAGTTATGGCGTTATACCTCTTTGTGGTTACCTTAATATTTATCCCTATTTTTCTAAGCGAAAACCTAACTTGTATTGTCCTATAACGCCTTGTATCCCTCTCCATATGGCAGTTCTATGCCACCTTTATTTAGTCCCTCTTTTTGATTATTGTGATCTTTTACATATTGACTTCAGTGATTCCCTGTTTTGAGCATTTTTTTCTTTTTAAAATTAATCTTAATTTGTTTTTGTGATTTTCCTATTTGAGTTGATATCAGGATGTTCTGTTCTGTGCCTTGTGTTGTGCAGGTATCTGATATTATTGGTTTTCTGACCAAACAATTTCCTTTAGTATTTCTTGTAGCTTTGGTTTGGTTTTTGCAAATTCTCTAAGCTTGTGTTTATCTGTAAATGTTTTAATTTCACCTTCATATTTTAGAGAGAGTTTTGCTGGGTATATGATCCTTTGCTGGCAGTTTTTCTCCTTCAGTGCTCTGTATATGTCCTCCCATTGCCTTCTTGCCTGCATGGTTTCTGCTGAGTAGTCTGAACTTATTGATTTTCCTTTGTAGGAGACCTTTCTTTTATCCCTGGCTGCTTTTGAAATTTTCTGTTTATCTTTGGTTTTGGCAAGTTTGATGATAATATGTCTTGGTGATTTTCTTTTTGGATCAATCTTAAATGGGGTTCGATGAGCATCTTGGATAGACATCCTTTCATCTTCCATGATGTCAGGGAAGTTTTCTGCCAACAGATCTTCAACTATTCTCTCTGTGTTTTCTGTTATCCCTCCCTGTTCTGGGACTCCAATCACATGCAAGTTATTCTTCTTGATAGAGTCCCACATGATTCTTAGGGTTTCTTCATTTTTTAAAATTTTTTTATCTGATTTTTTTTTTCAGCTATATTGGTGTCAGTTCCCTGGTCCTCCAGATCCCCCACCCTGCATTTCAATTGCTCGAGTCTGCTCCTCTGACTTCCTATTGAGTTGTCTAATTCTGTAATTTTATTGTTAATCTTTTGGATTTCTGAATGCTGTCTCTCTATGGATTCTTGCAGCTTATTAATTTTTCCCCTATGTTCTTGAATAATCTTTTTGAGCTCTTCAACTGCTTTATCAGTGTGTTCCTTGGCCTTAAATAATTTTTTTTTTTCTGTAGATTGCCTTATTTCAGTTCTGAGGCCATCCCTGATGTCTTGAAGCATTCTGTACATTAGTTTTTTATATTCTGCCTCTGGCAATTTCAGGATTGCATCTTCATTTGGGAAAGATTTTGATTCTTTTGTTTGGGGAGTTGTAGAAGCAATCATGGTCTGCTTCTTTATGTAGTTTGATATCGGCTGCTGTCTCCGAGCCATCTCTAAGATATTGTAGTGATTTATGCTATATTTGCTCACTGAGTCTTATCTTGTTTTGTTTTCTTTCAATATACGCGGATGGGCTACTAGATTGCGCTGTCTTGATTGTTGTAGCCTTCGAATCACCTATGTCCTATTACCAGCTGGTTTGAGCTGTTACCAGATATATAAGCCCAAGAGTCCATCCACTATTCTTGAGTAGAATCTGATTTTGGGTCATCAAGTGTGTGGTGCAGATTGTCACCTATCCACCTAGAGAAGTAGTGGTGATAGTTGTGTGCACCAGATTCTAGTAGCAGCAGGGGTTCACACTCCAGGGCGGGTAGGATGCTGACAAGTTCCCCCAAGTGCCAGTGAGGTAGGTGTGTCTCTATTCCTAAAGCACTTTGGTGGGTGGGCTCTGCAGCTGTACCTTAGGCCCCCAATGCAAGTACCTCTACAGATTGGTAGGCGTCACCATCCTTAGACCCCTACGGCAGGAGGCTAGGTGGTCTGGGGGGAGCTTCAGCCCTCAGTTCCCCGTTGTGGGTCAGTGAGGGCTCTGTTGAATATGCAGAGATATCAGACCTGGGAAACTTGTCTTTCCAGTAATCTGCTAAAACAATTACAGTCAGATCCCCATCAGAAATGACTTGGCATTATAATAGCCACCTTGTTCCCTGTAGGGATGAAAGCCCAAGACTGTGGATCACATATGTTTGGCTGGAGCTGGCTCTGTGTTTTTAGTCCAATTAGGGAAGGATTTTCGGTCCCTGGGTTTTTTGTAGCTGCTTCTCTCAGGCCAGGAGAATGGGTTAGGAAAAGACCAAAGAAAAAGAAAGAAAGAAAAACTGCAGTGCACTTTACTCTCTGGCTCAGGAAATTCCAATGTTAATGAAGCCGCCTGGGAAGGGGAGGGGAGGGTTCAGATAAATAGGAGTGAGTAGCACCCCGGAATATAGACAAAGTTACTTATCTTGCTTGGGATGTCTGTTTTATCTGAGATTCCCAAGGGGCACATCTACCGTGTGTGCTGGCTGGTTAGATATTGCCCCTGAGGGTCAGGCCTGCGTCCCGTGCTTGTGCTGTCTCAGAAGCCATGGTCAGTTCCTCTGCTCCTAGCCCAAAGCCCAGTGCCAAGGTTCCCCGGCTAGGACGTCACATTCCCGGCTCCAAAGCCAGTCGCTGCCTCCCGGTGACTTCTCCTTCTGTCTGCTGTGTCACTGAGCTGCCTGTGTGCACCGGATGTGCTTTCCCCGAGGTCACTTCTAGGGGCTAGGGCTGCATCCCATGTTTGCGCCGTCTCAGGATGCCGTGCTCAGCTCCCCCGCACCCAGTCCAAAGCCCGGCGCCAAGGTTTCCTGACTGGGACGCTGGCTCCAGGCTCTGAAAACAGTCGCTGCTTCCCCATGGTTGTTCGTTCTCAGTCTCTGTCACTCAGGTCAACTCTTTAGATTTGTATTTGATGGTCAGGGTTTGTAGACTGTCAAGTATGTGATCAATTCACTTGTTTTTCCGAGTCTTTCTTGCAAGAGGGATCTGAGGTAGCTTCTACCTAGTCAGCCATCTTGGCCCCACCCCTCTATATGTTTTTTTAAAAAAATATTTTATTGTGTTTTTGCTAAAAGGGTACATAGCAAATTATGTTCCCACTTAACAATTTCTATACATAGTGTTCAGTGACACTGGTTACATTTTTCACATTGTGTCAACATTCTCATTTTTCCGTTGTTGTTGCATTTCCATTAATCTAGCTTCCCTACCCACCCCGCTTATCTTTTCATCTTTGTTTTAGGGTAAATGTTGACTGTTCTGTCTCATATAGATGATTTTTTTTAACCTTTTTTTTTTTTTTAAATCTTTCTTTTTCTTAACAGTAAGCAATCTAGGAAGTAACAGTAAGCAATTGTAGGAAGAACTTCTGACAAAGTTCTGATCATTCAACCGCACTGACACACACAGGAAACTGTCTTTCTAGCGCACAGTCAAGCCATGACTCAGATGGACCAACACAAGAATGATCCAAAAGTAAATATATATTGGAGTTTTGGAGTATATGATTTGATTTTCTTTTAGCAAATTCACCTCCTTCCCCATGATATTTAACTTGGATTCCTATTTATAAGATTTGTTGCTGTTGTGTGCTATCAATATGATTCTGACTTATAGCAACCCTATAGGGCAGAGCAGAAATTTTCCATAGGGTTTCCAAGGCTGTAATCTTTACGGGAGTAGGTCACCAGGTCTTTTCTTCTGTGGAGCGGTTGGTGAGTTCAAACCACCAACCTTCCAGTTAGCAGTCAAGAGCTTAACCATTGCACCACCAGCGTTCCTTGCTTATAAGAGTCTCAGTGAATTGCTATAGTGAAGACTTATGCTAAGAGAAGCCACTATATTAAAGTCTTATGTCTTCTATTGAATTTTGTTTTATAATGGAGAAAAAATAGAAGATTCCACTTTTGGGAGGAGATGGTTGGTTGAGGTACAGTACCAGTGCAATTCTCTCACTTGCCTTTCCCTGTTTGCCTTCCACCATTCTGAGACCTGTAGTCCATCAACCCTTCACTTTTCTCATTGAATCATCCTATTTCTAGATGGCTTCCTTCCCTACATTGTTGGCTTTATATGCACCACCCAGCCATTCAATGAAGAGAGCCTGTAATTTCCTGCTCTTTCTAAATGTCTACTGAATTTTACCTGGGGATTCTCAATCTTGACTCAATCTAATCAACCCTTGTCCCATTCCCTGACCCTAAATTACTGATGATAACTGCTTATCTCTGGAGATAAATGCCATCAAATACATAAACTCCCAATCTGCTGGGCCATCAGCACCACTTAAAGTCCTTGAATATTTCCCTAGCCATTCTCTTCCATTTCTTCACTGTAACTTTTATAACCCTTCATACTCCTCTTTCAATACCTATATCTCCTTTTGTGGTGGATATTATATTCCATTGTAATTTTGGGCTTAAACATCTATGTCTTGTGTTTCTAGGCTCACAAAATCCCCTTCTCTCCTGTTACTACCAAGATCCTGCTCTGATTTCTTCCTCTGCAGTTTCAAAGGAAAAGGAACTCTGACACTTGTTCAAAGGAGCCTTGGTGGGGCAGTGGTTAAAGCCCTCAGCTGCTAACCAAAATGTCAGCAGTTCAAACCCACTAGCCACTCTGTGGGAGAAAGATGTGGTAGTCTGCTTCCGTAAAGATTATACCCTTGAAAACCCAATGGAACAATTCTACTCTGTCCTGTGAGTCTCACTATGAGTCAGAACGAACTCAATGGTGGTGAGTTTTGGATACTTATTTGAGGGTACCAGGTAGTGCAAATGGTTAATGTGTGCAGCTGCTAACTGAAAGTCTGGAAGTTTGAGTCCACCCAAAAGTGCCTCAGAAGAAAGGCCCAGCGATCTAATTCCAAAATCAACTATTGAAAACCTTATGGAGCACAGTTCTACTCTGACATCAACAGCATTTTTATTTTTTATATTTATTGAAGCCTTTTCTTTTCATCTGTACACCTACTTCCTCCATCCTCCTTAAAACTGAGGCCCATTGTTCTCGCTTTCTCCCCCTGTTGATTCTTTCCCCACAATCTAAAAACACGCTTTAATTACTTCTATTAAAAAAAAAAAAATCCTAAAATTTCTGTCATCTTCTAGCTACTGCCTTAACGTTTCCTTAAATTCAAACCTCAGCTCATAAAAAGAACAGCCTACACTCACTGTTCCCTCTTTTTCTTTCATTTATCTTTTTTAATTAAAAATATTTTATTGAAGTGTGCATAGAGAAGTGCACAAATCAAAAGTGAACAATGTGATGAATTTTTGTAAACAAATCTCCACCAGCACCCCGGGTGCCCCCTTTGTGACTATTTGTAGTCTTAACCACTGTACCCCCAGGGCTCCTCTTTATAATATTGCCACCTAAGTATTTACCCCTAAATAATATAGTTCAATCTTGTTCTTTATAGAAGTGGGTTCATGTGCTGCCTATATATTGGAGGGACTGGCTTCTTTTTTTTTTGACCAATAAAAGTTATATTTAAAGATTGATCTTTTTTGAGTGTATCCTTTTTTTTTACTATGTGGTACCTGGTACCTTTAAGCATGCATGTCTGTAGTGTATACACCTAGGTGTAAAATTGCTAAGGCATGCCATATAAAAATCTTCAACTTTACTAGAATGTGACAATGGATTTTACCACTTTACATTCCACACACTGTGAATGAGTTGGCTCTTTGCACCATGTTCTTACTGTTCGGTATTCTTAGATTTTCTTTTGTTATTTGTTTAGCCAATTTAATTTTAATTCATTTTCTCATGAAGTCTCTGCTCAAGTTCTTTCACTGTGTTTAATAAGTTTTTTTTGTCTTTTGCTTATAGATTTATTACACTTTTTAAATACATCTCAGATATGACTCTTTGCCACTTACACATATTGAGTATTTTTTTCTGTGACTTGCCATTTCACTTCCTTTATGATGTCCTTTGACAAATAAAGTTTTCACATTTTTAATGTCATTGAATTTGATCGGTAGTTTTTAAAAATCTTTTTAAGGATGTTATTTTCTGTCCCTAGACCATGAATGTATTCGTCTGAGTTGCCTTCTAAAAGAATTCTTGTTTGCTTTTGTATTTACATCAATACAACTTTTTTTGTGTATGTATGACACAGATTTCAACTTCTGCCACCAACCCTTGTTGTCAGGTGCCATCAAGTCAGTTCTGACTCATAGTGATCCCATGTAAAATAGAGTGAAACATGAACCACTCCTGTGCCATCCTCACAATCTTTGTTATGTTTGAGCCTATTGTTGTAGCCTCTGTGTCAGTCCATCTCGTCAAGGGTCTTACACTTTTTTGATGGCCCTGTATGTTGCCAAGCATGATGTCCTTCTCCAAGGAATGATCCCTCCTGATAACAAGTCCAAAGTACATGAGATGAAGTCTCACTATCCTTGCTTCTAAGGAGCATTCTGGCTGCTTCTTCCAAGACAGATTTGCTCATTCTTCTGGCAGTCCATGATATAGTCAATATTCTTCGCCAACACCACAATTCAAAGGCATAGATTCTTCTTCTGTCTTCCTTATTCATTGTCCAGCTTTCCCATGCATATGAGGCAACTGAAAATACCATGGCTTGGGTCAGGTGCACCTTAGTCCTCAAAGTGATGTCTTTGCTTTTTAACACTTTAAAGAGGTCTTTTACAGCAGATTTGCCCAATTCAATATGTTGTTTGATGTCTTGACTGCCACTTCCATGGGTACTGATTGTGAATCCAAATAAAATGAAATCCTTGACAATTTCTATATTTTCTCCCTTTATCATGATGTTACTTAACAGTCTAGTAGTGAGAATTTTTGTGTCCTTTATGTTGAGGTGTAATTCATATTGAAGGCTGTGATCTTTGGTCTTCATCAGTAAGTGCTTCAAGTCCTCTTTGATCACCAATACAAATCTCTACTTTTAACAGTACTATTCCTTCTCCCCCCGCCCCGCATCTATCAGTTTGGTCATCCTGTAGGGGCTGGTTTGTTGCTGTGATGCTGGAAGCTACACGACTAGTATCAAAATACTAGAAGGGTCATCCGTGGCAGACAGGTTTCAGCTGAGCTTCCAGACTAAAACAGACTAGGAAGAAGGACCCAGAAGTCTACTTCTGAAAAGAATTAGCCAGTGAAAACCTTATGAATAGCAGAGAACATTGTCTGATATAGTGCCAGAAGATGAGCCCCTCATGTTGGAAGGCACAGAAAAGATGACTGGGGAAGAGCTGCCTCCTCAAAGTAGAGTTGACCTTAATGATGTAAGTGGAGTCAAGCTTTTGGGACCTTCATATGCTGATGTGGCATGACTCAAAAAGAAACAGCTACAAACATGCATTCATAATTGTAACATAGAATGTATGAAGTACAAATATAGGAAAATTGGAAATTGTCAAGAATGAAATGGAATGCGTAAAGATCGATATCCTGGGCATTACTGAAATGAACTGTTATTGGTCATTTTGAATCAAACAATTATGCAGTCTACTATGCCAAGAATGACAACTTGAAGAGGAATGGCAGGGCATTCACAGTCAGAAAGAGCATTTCAAGATCTATCCTGAAGGACAATGCTATCAGTGATAGGATAATATCCATATGCCTACAAGGAAGACCAGTTAATATAACTGTTATTCAAATTTACACACCAACCACTAAGACCAAAGATGAAGAAATTGAAGATTTTTATCAGCTGCTGCAGCCTGAAATTGATTGAACATGCAATCAGGATGCATTGATAATTACTGGTGATTGGAATGTGAAAGTTGGAAACAAAGAAGAAGGATTGGTAGTTGGAAAATATGGCCTTGGTGATAGAAAGGATGCTGAAGATCACATGATTGAATTTTGCAAGACTAACGACTTCTTCATTACAAATACCTTTTTTCACCAACATAAACAGCAACTATAGATGTGGACCTTACCAGATGAAATACACAGGAATAAAATTGACTACATCTGTGGAAAGAGACGATGGAAAACCTCAATATCATCAGTCAGAACAAGGCCAGAAGCTGACTTCGGATCAGACCGTCAATTACTCAAATGCAATTTCCATTTGAAAATGAAGAAAATTAGAACAAGTCCACAAGAGCCAAAGTACAACCTTAAGTGTATCCCACCTGAATTTAGAGACCATTTCAAGAATAGATGTGACTCATTGAACATGAATGACCAAAGACCAGATGAGTTGTAGAATGACACCGAGGACATCATACAGGAAGAACGCAAGAGGTCATTAAAAAGACAGGAGAGAAAGAAAAGACCTAAATGGATGTCGGAAGAGACTCTGAAACTTTTTACAGAACCTTGAATAGCTAAAGCAAAAGGAAAAAAATGATGAAGTAAAACAGCTGAGCGGAAGATTTCAAAGGGTGGCTCGAGAAGACTAAGTAAAGTATTATGATGACATGTGCAAAGAGCTGGAGATAGAAAACCAAAACGGAAGGGCAAGCTCAGCATTTCTCAAGCTGAAGGAACTGAAGAAAAGATTCAAGCCTCTGGCTGCAATACTGAAGGATTCTATGGGGAAAATATTAAATGATACAGGAAACATCAAAAGAAGATAGAAGGAATACACAGTTATTATACCAAAATAATTGGTGATGTTCAACCATTTCAGGAGGTAACATCTGATCAGGAACTGATGGTACTGAGAAGAAGTCCAAGCTGCACTGAAGGGATTGGCGAAAAACAAGGTTCCGGGAATTGACTGAATACCAGTTGAGGTGTTTAAACAAATGGATGCAGCGCTGGAAGTGCTCACTTGTCTATGCCAAGATATTTGGAAGATAGCTACCTGGCCAACGGACTGGAAGAGATCCATATTTGTGCCTATTTCCAAGAAAGGTGATCAAACAGAATGCAGAAATTACTGAACAATATCATTAATGTCACACAGAAGAAAAATTTTGCTGAAGATGGTTCAAAAGCAGTTGCATTTTCCAACTATTTCCTTCCTATTTAGCATCAGATTAACAACATGCAGGGAAACTAAGAGCTACTACATGTATCCTTAAGCAGAGGCTGAAAAAATTATGGATGCAGAATGTACAATACGCTTTTAAATCCAAGAAAGTTTCAAGAATTCCATTTTTTGTTATGGCTTCATAACTGACTTGTATCACTGAATGGCATATAATCTTGCAAAACTACTAGTTTGTAGCTTCTTATGTGGACTGGAAACAAAATCAATGACTAAAGAAAAAAAAAAAACAGTTGCAGCAGTACATCGACAAGGAATTGCCAGAAATTCAAGCAGGATTCAGAAGAGGACATGGAACGAGGGATATCATTGCTGATGTCAGATGGATCTTGGCTGAAAGCAGAGAATGCCAAAAAGATGTTTACATGTGTTTTATTGACTAACTTTCTTTTTTTTTTATTGACTATGCAAAGGCATTTGACTGTGTGGATCATAACAAATTATGGATAAGGTTGCGAAGAATGGGACTTCCAGAACACTTAATTGTTCTCATGAGGAACCTTTACATAGATCAAGAGGCAATTGTTCGGACAGAACAAGGGGATACTGATTGGTTTAAAGTCAGGAAAGGTGTATGTCAGTGTTGTATCCTTTCACCATACCTATTCAATCTGTATGCTGAGCAAATGATTTAAGAAGCTGGACCAACGAAAAAGAACGGGGCATCAGGATTGGAGGAAAACTCATTAATAACTTGCATTATGCAGATGATTCAACCTTGCTTGCTAAAAGTGAAGATGACTTAAAGTACTTATTGATGAAGACCACAGCCTTCAGTATGGATTATACCTCAGCGTAAAGAAAACAAAAATCCTCACAGCTGGTCCAATAAGCCACAATATGATAAATGGAAAAAAGACAGGTTGTCAAGGATTTCATTTTGCCTGGATCCACAATCAACGCCCGTGGAAGCAGCAGTAGAGAAATCAAAAGACGCATTGCATTGGGAAAATCAGTTGCAAAAGACCTCTTTAAAGTGTTCAAAAGCAAAGATGTCATCTTTGGGATTAAGGTGTGCCTGACCCAAGCAATGGTGTTTTCAATCGTCTCGTATGCGTGCAAAAGCTGGACAATGAATAAGGAAGACAGAAGAAGAATTGACGCCTTTGCATTGTGGTGTTGGTGAAGAATATACCATGGACTACTAGAAGAATAATGACAAATCTGTCTCGGCCGAAGTACAACCAGAATGTTCCTTAGAAGCAAGAATGATGAGACTATGTCTCACGTGCTTTGGACATATTGTCAGGAGAGACCAGTCCCTGGAGAAGGACATAATGCTTGGTAAAGTAGGGGGTCAGTGAAAAAAAGGAAGACCCTCAATGAGATGGATTGACACAGTTGCTGCAACAATGGGCTCAAGCATAGCAACAATTGTGAGGATGGCACAGGACCCGGCAGTCTTTCGTTCTGTTGTGCATAGGGTTGCCCCGAGTGGGAATCGACTTGAGGGCACTGACAACAACAACAACTCCTTTTCCCCACTGCTCTGAAGTGCTACCTTTGTCCTGCATTAAGTGTCTGTATACCTGTTGGTCTGCTTCCTAGTTTTCTATTTTGTTCCATTCAACTCTGAATATTCTGTGCCAGTATTTCTCTACCTTAAATTGTATAGCTTTATAAACCTCAGTATCTATACTCACAAGGGTTTATTCTTGGCTCTTTGCAGAAATTTGTTAGAATTTTTTGTAAGTTCTTGATATTTTTAATGCTAATACGTCTTCTTAAATTTATCTATTTGCTGCTGCAATTTAGAAAATGGTTGCATTTTATATATTGATGTTCTAGCTAGCAAGCTTGATAAAATATCTTATTAATTATAATAATTTATACAACATTTTGGATTTTCTACATACTCATAATGACATATGAGTAATGACAGTTTTCTTTCTTCCAATTCCAATCTTTATTTCTTTTCTTTGCTTCAATAAAATATCTAGGATCTCCGGGTAAATATAAGAGCCATGACATACAGTATTATCATTTTAACCCTTACATTTGAGGGTGTTTTTAAAAACAGTAGTAGATAATGAAAGCAGTGTTTCTATTACTTTAGTGATTTTATTGAGAATGCCAACATGTGTCCTTACCTTATCAAAATTTTATGTTAATCAGTAACTTAACTTCCTCCCATGGAGAAAAAAAAAAAAAGAACATGAACATAAAGCACTGTAATTCCATATATCCCTTCCCAAGATGTGTTATTATTGCAGTACTTTTTAATTATGTATTTTAAAATTGAAACAAGATAGAATTTTTACTGTTTTTCTATGGCTGCCTCTATTACTTTTATTTTTACAAATTCTTAACAATGGGCTCTTCCATTTCCTTGAATTTATTTTAAGTTGGTGAGCTATGAATCTATTTTTGTCCAGATGGCTTCGTCATTGTCCAAATACCATTCATCTTTCCCCCACTGATTTGTGTTGTCACCTTTATTATATATTGAATTCCTATGTATGTCAATATGTTTCTGGGCTTTCTGTTTTGTTCCACTTACCTGTCTGTCTGCTCATATGCCAGCTAGTGCTGCATTATTTTAGTTATTGAAACTTATTAGTTGCTTTTATATATATATGTATGTAGGATGGGCTATATACTCAATACTCTTCAGAATTTTATTTCTTAAATTTTTCCACATGAACTTTAAAATAATTCTAAGTTTCACAGAAAAAAATCATTTTGGTATTTTTATTGGAGTCAAGTTATATTCGTAGATTAGTTTAGGGAGAATTTCATTTTTATGATGTTAAGTTTTCCTAGCCAAGAACATGATGAACTTTTCTACTTCCCCAAAACTTCCTTTTTCCACTGGTAGCATTTTAACATTTTCTTCATATAGAACTTGGAGATTTCTTATTAAGCATACTCCTAAGTATTATCTTACTTTCTTTCTTCGAAAGAAAAGTAATGTATCAGTTAAAACAAGAGCCTACGGATTTAAACCCCCTGAATTTAAATTAAAAGTCTTTAACTTACTAACTGTATAAACATGGACATTTTACTTAAACTCTATTTGTCTCTATTTCCTTATCTGTAACAGGGAGTTGTTGCAAGGATAAAATGAATTAGGTTAAAAAAAAAAAAACTTAGAAGAGTGTTTTACACAATAAATGTTCAATATGATCTCTTGTTGTTGCTGTTATAAGTGATTGCTTTTTCCAGTAAATCCTCCAATTTTTTACTATTTGTATAACCAAAATCTATTGGTTTCTGTATATTTATTTTGTATCTAGCTACCTTATAAATCCTCTTATTGTTTTCAATCGATTTCCCAAGTATATAATCATATCAGCTTCAAATAATGGTATTTTATCTCTTTTCCAATTTTATATCCTAATTTCTTTCTTTTTTCTAATTACATTGACTAGTTCTTCCAAAAAATAGTAAATCTTTTACAAATATAAATCATCACAACCTTCCTCACTTAAATTCTAAGACTATAGTTTCTCTTGGATCTCTGCCTATAGATCTGAGAAATTTTTTTTCCAAATTCTTTGCAGGATCATCTTCCTATGGGCATCCTTAAGTGTAGAAATTTCTTAACATACTCTCCTTGACCATTAATTTACACTGTACACATCATACCTGGATGTTCTCACCCAAATTCTTCAAAAATTATATCTTTATCCTACATATCTTTCCTACAATTCTATATCCATATATCTAACTTCCCATTGGACATTTCCATCACAATGTGTCATAAATACTTAATATCAACAGGGTCAAAACTGAACTCATTCATAGTCCCCTCTCCCTAATGTATCCATTCCTTCCATTATAGAAACTTCATGAATTTAGTCACTAGAGCTAGACACATAGATGTTTTACCTCGGTTCATCCTTTCGCACCATACCTTAAACCCAGCAGCCACTCAAGCCTGTGGGTTGTACCTTTCAATGTCATTACTTCTTTTCTTACTGGAGTTCCCCATTTCCTTTTGCAAAGACTATGTTACAGTCTTATATATACAGTCTTCTAGTGGACTGCTCAGTAGGGTGATCAACTATCCTGTTTTGCCTGTCATTGGCAGTTTTTCCAAGATGCAGGGTTTTCAGAAGTAAGCAAAAAAAAAAAAAAAAAAAGGGAAGTCTTAGGCAAACAGGGATGAATTGGCAACCCCATTTCCCATACTCCAGCATCACTCCCTTTCAAAGATCGAAAGTTGGGATTATTTTATGGACCTTCTCTCCAAAAACAATATATAAGTATACAAATTTTGTGCTGAATTGTAGAAAACTAACATATCCTTTAAATCTTTAGGTCAATTGATTCCAGATTTTAAAGATCTATATTTAATTTTTAGCCAGTCCTCCATATGGCTACCTGAATGATCTAAGAACCACCCTCCATGTGGCTACCTGAATGATCTAAGAACCACAAAATTGACCATGTCATTCTCTTTCTATACGTAGAAAATACTTAGTGATCTGGGACTTGCCCTCATTTTCCAATGCGTCTCCTAGGCCTTTATTTCTCATGCCCTACACTCATGTCATATCAAATACCTAAAGGTGACGAGTTGATCCAAGCCTAAATGTTTTAGCAAGCAGTCATTCTCTGGTGTGTGGTGCCTGCCTCATGATCACCATGACTGTACTGAGACTATCTACTCTATCTTAGGAAACTAATTCAAAAGTCTTATCCTTTTTGAAACGTTTTCTTCCCAAATCATCCCAGTCAATTACTTGTGTCATTTTTAGCACCATCACTTCTCACTTCGGTTGGTGCACTCTCGTTTAACACTTGTAATCTGCTGAGATTATCTGTTACAAGTCTTCCTCTGCAAATACACCAAGATTATGTAGCAGAGACAGGATTGTATTTTGCACATCTTCATATCTCTAGCTCCTAGCACAATGCCTGACACATTCTGTGCAATTAATAAATGAGTGTTGAATGAATTAATGAATGAACAGAGCAGAAATATGAAGATCATCTTACTCATGAAAATGTAACTAACAAAATAATTTATGCATCCTTATGAAATTGCTTATACTTCTAAAGACTGTGTGGATTAACTAAATGTCACCATTACAAATTTTTTCATTAACATAGTGGCATGTAACACCTTATGTCTCTGTTACTAGCATTCTACTTATTAAGAAGGGAAAATGAAATACTGAATCAAAGCTGCTGCTTGCTATATTATAGCTGAGTCTTCCCTGGAGGTTTTGTAATAGACTGGCTCTGAAAGCCAGTCTAAAGTAGTTTGCAAAAGAGGCTGGGAAAGAATACAGCAAGAAAGAAGAAAGTAATTTCTAGTGCTAAAGAATTACATTAAATAGGCATATAAAATCATCTTTGCAATAACTTCCTTCTTTGTCAAAATCCAAACCCTTAACTAGAAATTGATCGAAGAGAGTTTTTAACATTTCGAAGCCAGCTTCTCGTACCATTTTAAAAGCAAAGTAATTGTGTATAAGTGAAGGTACTCAATTTTATATAGGATTTTAAGAAAAATTATACCACCCTTATAAGGTCCTATAATCTCCAACACATTTATAACACACCATTCATCAAATACAAAGAAACCTAAATTTGCAGCCCTGAAGTTCTGATGAGCTATGTGCACTCACGGCTCTGGTTTCCTTCTGGTGATTACTGATCAAAATTCACTGATGGACTCCATGCCCTGCGTTGTTCTTTGCTGTCTGTGTTTACAAAATACTAGCAAAATCATTGGGAAGTAAAATAGCTAATTAGGAGGCGGAGCCAAGATGGCGGACTAGGCAGACGCTACCTCGGATCCCTCTTACAACAAAGACACGGAAAAACAAGTGAATCGATCACATACATAACAATCTACGAACCCTGAACAACAAACACAGATTTAGAGACGGAGAACGAACTAATACAGGGAAGCAGCGATTGTTTCCAGAGCCTGGAGCCAGCATACCAGTCAGGTACGGCACAAGCACAGAGACCTGCTCCACCCCCCTGAACTAACCCCGGGAGGGGGACCAGCCGGTTCCACAGGCGGCGTGGGACACAGCCGGTAGGAGAAGTCCCTGGGAGGCAGTGACTGGTCTTGGAGCAGAAAGAGCAGCATCCGAGCCGGGGAACCATCCCGCAGGGATTTGGACTGGACGCAGGTACGCCATAAACACGGAGAGTTGCTCCACCCCCCTGAACTAACCCCGGGAAGGGGACCAGCTGGGTCGCGCGGGCGGCGTGGGACGCAGCTGGTAGGAGAAGTCCCTGGGAGGCAGCGACTGGTATTGGAGCGGGGAGAACAGCATCCCAGCCGGGACACTCGGTTACGGCACAAGCACGGGGAGCTGCTCCACCATCTGAACTAACCCCGGGAGGAGGCCCAACTGGTTCTCAGGGGCGGCATGGCCACGTGGCTGGAGGGATGAGAAGTCCCGGGAGGCAGCGACTGATTTTGGAGTCGAGAGTGCACCGTCCCAGTAGGGGAGCCTTGACGCTGGGCATGGGGCTGGAAGCAGAGGGTCTGACCGTGACTCCAGCGGGCCAGACCCCCCGGGGGCAATCTCCTCACAGCCAGCACACATAGGCGACGCGCACGCGGGAATCTCAGATATAATAGTCATTCCAAGCAAGACAAGCAACTCTGGCTATATTCTGAGGTGCTACTCTCCTATCTCTCTGTTCCCTCCCCCACCCTCCCCAGGCGGCTTCATTAACATCTGGATAGCCTGAGCCAGAGGGAGAACTCTGATAGGGATCTGACTGCATTTTTTTTTTAGCGGATTTTCTGGAAAAACTAGTTTCCCAGTGATGGCTCGGAGACAACAATCCATATCAAACCACTTAAAGAAGCAGACCATGACAGCTTCTCCAACCCCCCAAACAAAAGAATCAAAATCTTTCCCAAATGAAGATACAATCTTGGAATTATCAGATACAGAATATAAAAAACTAATTTACAGAATGCTTAATGATATCACAAATGAAATTAGGATAACTGCAGAAAAAGCCAAGGAACACACTGATAAAACTGTTGAAGAACTCAAAAAGATTATTCAAGAACATACTGGAAAAATTAATAAGTTGCAAGAATCCATAGAGAGACAACATGTAGAAATCCAAAAGATTAACAATAAAACTACAGAATTAGACAACACACTAGGAAGTCAGAGGAGTAGACTAGAGCAATTAGAATGCAGACTGGGACATCTGGAGGACCAGGGAATCAACACCAACATAGCTGAAAAAAAATCAGATAAAAGAATTAAAAAAAATGAAGAAACCCTAAGAATTATGTGGGACTCTGTCAAGAAGGATAACCTGCGGGTGATTGGAGTCCCAGAACAGGGAGGGGGGACAGAAAACACAGAGAAAATAGTTGAAGAACTCCTGACAGAAAACTTCCCTGACATCATGAAAGACGAAAGGATAGCTATCCAAGATGCTCATCAAACCCCATTTAAGATTGATCCAAAAAGAAAAACACCAAGACATGTTATCATCAAACTCACCAAAACCAAAGATAAACAGAAAATTTTAAAAGCAGCCAGGGAGAAAAGAAAGGTTTCCTTCAAGGGAGAATCAATAAGAATATGTTCTGACTACTCAGCAGAAACCATGCAGGCAAGAAGGGAATGGGACGACATATACAGAACACTGAAGGAGAAAAACTGCCAACCAAGGATCATATATCCAGCAAAACTCTCTCTGAAATATGAAGGCGAAATTAAGATATTTACAGACAAACACAAGTTTAGAGAATTTGCAAAAACCAAACCAAAGCTACAAGAAATACTAAAGGATATTGTTTGGTCAGAGAACCAATAATATCAGATATCAGCACAACACAAGGTCACAAAACAGATCGTCCTGATATCAGCTCAAATAGGGAAATCACAAAAACAAACAAATTAAGATTAATTAAAAAAAAAAATACAAATAACAGGGAATCATGGAAGTCAATAGGTAAAAGATCACAATAATCAAAAAGAGGGACTAAATACAGGAGGCATTGAACTGCCATATGGAGAGTGATACAAGGCGATATAGAACAATACAAGTTAGGTTTTTACTTAGAAAAATAGGGGTAAATAATAAGGTAACCACAAAAAGGTATAACAACTCTATAACTCAAGATAAAAACCAAGAAAAACGTAACGACTCAACTAACATAAAGTCAAACACTATGAAAATGAGGATCTCACAATTTACTAAGAAAAACGCCTCAGCACAAAAAAGTATGTGGAAAAATGAAATTGTCAACAACACCCATAAAAAGGCATCAAAATGACAGCACTAAAAACTTATTTATCTATAATTACCCTGAATGTAAATGGACTAAATGCACCAATAAAGAGACAGAGAGTCACAGACTGGATAAAGAAACATGATCCATCTATATGCTGCCTACAAGAGACACACCTTAGACTTAGAGACACAAACAAACTAAAACTCAAAGGATGGAAAAAAGTATATCAAGCAAACAATAAGCAAAAAAGAAGAGGAGTAGCAATATTAATTTCTGACAAAATAGACTTTAGACTTAAATCCACCACAAAGGATAAAGAAGGACAGTATATAATGATAAAAGGGACAATTGATCAGGAAGACATAAACATATTAAATATTTACGCACCCAATGACAGGGCTGCAAGATACATAAATCAAATTTTAACAGAATTGAAAAGCGAGATAGATACCTCCACAATTATAGTAGGAGACTTCAACACACCACTTTCGGAGAAGGACAGGACTTCCAGTAAGAAGCTCAATAGAGACACGGAAGATCTAATTACAACAATCAACCAACTTGACCTCATTGACTTATACAGAACTCTCCATCCAACTGCTGCAAAATATACTTTTTTTCTAGTGCACATGGAACATTCTCTAGAATAGACCACATATTAGGTCATAAAACATACCTTTGCAGAGTCCAAAACATCGAAATATTACAAAGCATCTTCTCAGACCACAAGGCAATAAAACTAGAGATCAATAACAGAAAAACTAGGGAAAAGAAATCAAATACTTGGAAAATCAACAATACCCTCCTGAAAAAAGACTGGGTTATAGAAGACATCAAGGAGGGAATAAGGAAATTCATAGAAAGCAACGAGAATGAAAATACTTCCTATCAAAACCTCTGGGACACAGCAAAAGCAGTGCTCAGAGGCCAATTTATATCGATAAATGCACACATACAAAAGGAAGAAAGAGCCAAAATCAGAGAACTGTCCCTACAACTTGAACAAATAGAAAGTGAGCAACAAAAGAATCCATCAGGCACCAGAAGAAAACAAATAATAAAAATTAGAGCTGAACTAAATGAATTAGAGAACAGAAAAACAATCGAAAGAATTAACAAAGCCAAAAGCTGGTTCTTTGAAAAAATTAACAAAATTGATAAACCATTGGCTAGACTGACTAAAGAAATACAGGAAAGGAAACAAATAACCCGAATAAGAAACGAGAAGGACTACATCACAACAGAACCAAATGAAATTAAAAGAATCATTTCAGATTATTATGAAAAATTGTACTCTAACAAATTTGAAAACCTAGAAGAAATAGATGCATTCCTGGAAAAACACTACCTACCTAAACTAACACATTCAGAAGTAGAACAACTGAATAGACCCATAACAAAAAAAGAGATTGAAACGGTAATCAAAAAACTCCCAACAAAAAAAAGCCCTGGCCCGGACGGCTTCACTGCAGAGTTCTACCAAACTTTCAGAGAAGAGTTAACACCACTACTACTAAAGGTATTCCAAAGCATAGAAAATGACGGAATACTACCCAACTCATTCTATGAAGCCACCATCTCCCTGATACCAAAACCAGGTAAAGACATTACAAAAAAAGAAAATTATAGACCTATATCCCTCATGAACATAGATGCAAAAATCCTCAACAAAATTCTAGCCAATAGAATCCAACAACACATCAAAAAAATAATTCACCCTGATCAAGTGGGATTTATACCAGGTATGCAAGGCTGGTTTAATATCAGAAAAACCATTAATGTAATCCATCACATAAATAAAACAAAAGACAAAAACCACATGATCTTATCAATTGATGCACAAAAGGCATTTGACAAAGTCCAACACCCATTCATGATAAAAACTCTTACCAAAATAGGAATTGAAGGAAAATTCCTCAACATAATAAAGGGCATCTATGCAAAGCCAACAGCCAATATCACTCTAAATGGAGAGAACCTGAAAGCATTTCCCTTGAGAATGGGAACCAGACAAGGATGCCCTTTATCACCGCTCTTATTCAACATCGTGTTGGAAGTCTTAGCCAGGGCAATTAGGCTAGACAAAGAAATAAAAGGTATCCGGATTGGCAAGGAAGAAGTAAAGGTATCACTATTTGCAGATGACATGATTATATACACAGAAAACCCTAAGGAATCCTCCAGAAAACTACTGAAACTAATAGAAGAGTTTGGCAGAGTCTCAGGTTATAAAATAAACATACAAAAATCACTTGGATTCCTCTACATCAACAAAAAGAACACCGAAGAGGAAATAACCAAATCAATACCATTCACAGTAGCCCCCAAGAAGATAAGATACTTAGGAATAAATCTTACCAAGGATGTAAAAGACCTATACAAAGAAAACTACAAAGCTCTACTACAAGAAATTCAAAAGGACATACTTAAGTGGAAAAACATACCTTGCTCATGGATAGGAAGACTTAACATAATAAAAATGTCTATTCTACCAAAAGCCATCTATACATTTAACGCACTTCCGATCCAAATTCCAATGTCATATTTTAAGGGGATAGAGAAACAAATCACCAATTTCATATGGAAGGGAAAGAAGCCCCGGATAAGCAAAGCACTACTGAAAAAGAAGAAGAAAGTGGGAGGCCTCACCTTACCTGACTTCAAAACCTATTATACAGCCACAGTAGTCAAAACAGCCTGGTATTGGTACAACAACAGACACATAGACCAATGGAACAGAATTGAGAACCCAGACATAGATCCATCCACGTATGAGCAGCTGATATTTGACAAAGGACCAGTGTCAATTAACTGGGGAAAAGATAGCCTTTTTAACAAATGGTGCTGGCATAACTGGATATCCATTTGCAAAAAAATGAAACAGGACCCATACCTCACACCATGCACAAAAACTAACTCCAAGTGGATCAAAGACCTAAACATAAAGACTAAAACGATAAAGATCATGGAAGAAAAAATTGGGACAACCCTAGGAGCCCTAATACAAGGTATAAACAGAATACAAAACATTACCAAAAATGATGAAGAGAAACCCGATAACTGGGAACTCCTAAAAATCAAACACCTATGCTCATCTAAAGACTTCACCAAAAGAGTAAAAAGACCACCTACAGATTGGGAAAGAATTTTCAGCTATGACATCTCCGACCAGCGCCTGATCTCTAAAATCTACATGATTCTGTCAAAACTCAACCACAAAAAGACAAACAACCCAATCAAGAAGTGGGCAAAGGATATGAACACACATTTCACTAAAGAAGATATTCAGGCAGCCAACAGATACATGAGAAAATGCTCTGGATCATTAGCCATTAGAGAAATGCAAATTAAAACTACGATGAGATTCCATCTCACACCAGCAAGGCTGGCATTAATCCAAAAAACACAAAATAATGTTGGAGAGGCTGCGGAGAGATTGGAACTCTCATACACTGCTGGTGGGAATGCAAAATGGTACAACCACTTTGGAAATCTATCTGGCGTTATCTTAAACAGTTAGAAATACAACTACCATACAACCCAGAAATTCAACTCCTCGAAATATACCCTAGAGATACAAGAGCCTTCATACAAACAGATATATGCACACCCATGTTTATTGCAGCTCTGTTTACAATAGCAACAAGTTGGAAGCAACCAAGGTGTCCATCAACGGATGAATGGGTAAATAAGTTGTGGTATATTCACACAATGGAATACTACGCATCGATAAAGAACAGTGACGAATCTGTGAAACATTTCATAACATGGAGGAACCTGGAAGGCATTATGCTGAACGAAATGAGTCAGAGGCAAAAGGACAAATATTGTATAAGACCACTATTATAAGATCTTGAGAAATAGTAAACCTGAGAAAAACACATACTTTTGTGGTTACGAGGGGGGGAGGGAGGGAGGGTGGGAGAGGGGCTTTTTATTGATTAATCAGTAGATAAGAACTGCTTTAGGTGAAGGGAAAGACAACACTCAATACATAGAAGGTCAGCTCAATTGGACTGGACCAAAAGCAAAGAAGTTTCCGGGATAAAATGAATGCTTCAAAGGTCAGCGGAGCAAGCGCGGGGGTCTGGAGAACATGGTTTGCGGGGACTTCTAAGTCAATTGGCAAAATAATTCTATTATGAAATCATTCTGCATCCCACTTTGAAATGTGGCGTCTGAGGTCTTAAATGCTAACAAGCAGCCATCTAAGATGCAGCAATTGGTCTCAACCCACCTGGAGCAAAGGAAAATGAAGACCACCAAGCCCACACGGCAACTAAGAGCCCAAGAGACAGAAAGGGCCACATGAACTAGAGACCTACATCATCCTGAGACCAGAAGAACTAGTTGGTGCCCGGCCACAATAGATGAGTGTCCTGACAGGGAGCACAACAGAGGACCCCTGAGGCAGCAGGAGATCAGTGGGATGCAGACCCCAAATTCTCATAAAAAGACCAAACTTAATGGTCTGACTGAGACTGGAGGAATCCTGGCGGCCATGCTCCCCAGACCTTCAGTTGACACAGGACAGGAACCATCCCCGAAGACAACTCATCAGAAATGAAAGGGACTGGTCAGCGGGTGGGGGAGAGACGCTGATGAAGAGTGAGCTATTTATATCAGGTGGACACTTGAGATTGTGTTGGCAACTCTTGTCTGGAGGGGGGATGGGAGGATAGAGAGAGAGGGAAGCAGGCAAAATTGTCAAGAAAGGAGAGACTGAAAGGGCTGACTCAAGAGGGGGAGAGCAAGTGGGAGTAGGGAGTGAGATGTATGTAAACTTATATGTGACAGACTGATTGGATTTGTAAACGTTCACTTGAAGCTTAATAAAAGTTATTAAAAAAAATAGCTAATTAACTGTCCACATTTATTTCATGAGGATACATGTCTAGCCACAGGTGAGGGTTGGCAGTACAGAGGCTGAGGACTTGGGTGTGCCTGGAAGTCACGGGGACCAGTTACTCCACATCAGAGTGGGAGCAAAGGAGAAATTGGTTTCCTCAAGAAATAATTGGGGAAAGACCAGCTACTAGATGTCAAGTACGGTAGGCAAAGATACAGAGTTAGAAACGCAAGTAGGGAAACCACAGATTAAGAAGTAAGAAGATACCTGAGATCAAATACAGAAAAGTTCTGATAGCTAAAAGAATGGGTGGATCAGGTAGAGGCTAAAATCACCAATTAGAATGTCAGCTGTCTAGAACTCAGTCTGTACTTTCTGCTGTGTTCTACAGATTCAAGAATCACGAAAAAAGTGTACTAATCAAACTACAAGGTCAATTTAACATCAAACTTCTCCTCTCACCCAGCTTGGGGAGGTTTCAAGGTAGCAGTCTGCAATGGGAAAGGGGGCATGGGGAGCTTTTTTCTCTCCTTCTTACTCCCTCCTGCCTTTGCTAGCTCTTTTACTCTCAAGTATTACAGTAGGAGAAGGGAAATGAGGACAAGGAATAGGCTGATTTTCACTTGGCTGGATGGCTTCATAGTCTATCTGGCAGCTGGTGAAAATGTAGACCTGGATGATGATTTTTGAATCTTTCTGTCTTGTTGGGGAGGGTGGCTTTTGTGGGCTCAATGAGGGTTCTGCCCTTCCACTGACCAGGAAGATACATCTGTATTGCAGATGATCACCTGTGATTCCTACCTCCCAGCTGAGGCCACACCTCCAGCCTCTTCCTGCTGAGTTTGCCTCACCTCTCCTGTCAACATGGTTGGTCAGGATCCATGCAGGATCGCTCTCTCAAGTCACTGGCATTATCTGCAGGAAAATACTTATACCTCCCTTTCCCCAGCAAACTCAGGGGCAGGCTGATTCCCAAGCTATAGCACTGTTGACTCCACCAATAGAGCAGTTGGCTGGTGGAAAACAGACCCAGTCTATGCCTGATTAAACTTTCTAACACATGGGTCAGACACAGTCCCCTGTCTCCCAATGGCAGGAAAAGTATCTCAAGGCAGAGTGCACTCCTTGAAACCCCTTTCTCTATGTTTGGTAGCACCCACCATTTCTCAATCAAAGAGTGAAGATGAAAACTTCAACTCAGTATCAGTTCTTTCCAAAGAGGTCTCAGCCAGTTTTCCTTGTGTCTTCTCTTTCTCCCATTTGCACATCTTTAAGTTTGCTGAGGATTCCAGGAAAATAGAACAGGTTCACAGGGTCATTTCCTTTTCAAATCCATGTAATGTAAGGCAGATATCTGTCTCACAATCACTTTGGTGTCCTGATAGTTATCAGGAATTCTATTTTAAGTTCCTGTTCCTTATCTTTTTGTAACCAGCAGTTCTAAGCCCTGATTGTACATTAGAATGTCCAGGGAAGCTTTCAAAAAAATTAGAATGCCTACCACCCCCTCCCCCAGCCTGACATTCTGATTTAATTGGTTTGATGGAATACTGAAATTTTTTTTTTAAGCTCTTGGTGATTTTAATGTTCAGCCAGGGATGAGAACAATTGATATTAAAAAATTACAACATCTTTTCAGCCAATAGCTGTATATGGAATAGTTCTGTATTGACTTTTTTTTTTGTTTGTAGACAGAACTCTAAGCTAAGCATTGAAAACTATCCCTAATAAAAAATTCGGAAAAAAAAAATTGAGTTCTTCCAAGAGAACGCCCAAGAACTCATTGTGAATATTTACAGAAGGATTAGAGTCTGTACCAATTTTAATTCATATTTTTGACATATTTTAAACTATCTTCTTTCAAACAAAGTGGAAATCACACTTAGTTATTGATTAGTTGTATTCACCTATACAGATTACTGCTGTTATGTATGATTATTTCTCCTCTGTTGGATAGGTAAATGCATTTAAATTCCCCCATGATTCCTATCCTCTTACAGCACTCCAGAAAAAATAAACTAGAGGGAGAATGAAAGCTGAAAAACTCAGTAATTAATTTTTCTTTGGAAAAAAACATGACAAGTCCGTCCAAAGGAAAAACTGCAAATGAAAAGAATCTGAACAAAGCACATTTCTATCAATTCTATCATGCTAAGATGAATTTTCCAAAGAGGATAAGATGGCCCCCTGACATTCTTGTTCCAGGAAGTCTTTCAGATTTTCCATAGTCTTCCCTACAGTGAAAATCAGATGGTTCCCATATACAGAGCTAAGCCGGATTGTCTAATATCCCACCTTAGGTGCCAAGTTACTCTAATGTCCAATTTTAACTTTAAATGGAAACAAAATCATTCCACCCATCCAGCCCCATCAGCCACCACCACCCCCGCCCAGCAGAGGAGCAGTATGAGTGTGTTCCCACATTCTCGTTCACCTGCCACACACCTCTATCACCCGACCTGGTGAGTGGTGGAGAGCACATTCTTGTGCCCCCACATGCCCTCCACCCAACCCCATCAGCTGACTCAGAGAGTGAAGAGGAATGCACTTCTATGCCCTTCACTCATCTGCCAACCACACCTCTTCGTTGATCAGGCAGGTGGAAGGGAGCATACTCCCATGTGTCTGCTCACATGCTATCCACCCCCAACCTGACAAGTGGTGGAGATGTTCCTCAGTGCACCTGCTTGGCCACCACCCACTCTGCAGGCCCCTGATCTGTTAAGCAGCAGTGAGCAGGCTCCCACGAGTCCTCACACCTGTCACCCACCCTCGGCCTGACAAGTAGTAGCAAGTGTGCCCCCACAAGCCTGTTTCACCCCTACCCACCCCTCCTGACCCAGCGAGTGGCAGTGGGTGTGCTCCCACAATCCCATGTGGCCACCAATTACCCCTCGACCCAGTGAGTAGTGGTGAGCACACTCTTGTGTGCATGCCACCCACCACCCCGACCCAGCTAGGCAGACAGCTTGCTCCCACATCCATGCTAGCCCACCATCCACCCCTAACTGCTGACCTGGAGAGCTGTAGAGAGAGAACTCCCACCATACGCTCTTGCCTATTGACCCAGAGGACAGCAGAGAAAGTGTTACTGTGTGTCTGCATATACACCACTCAGCCCCACCAGCCAACCCAGCAAGTGGAGGAGAGTGTGCTCCTGCACCCCCGCTCAGCTGGTACAACCATCACACCTGCTGCCTTGCCCACTCAACAAGAGCCACTGCCCTCTCCTGCACTATTGGGCCAATGACATATGGTGGCCAACCACTGTCCAGCCTTCCCTTAGCCACCCTGCATGACAAATGAATACAGACCCATGCTCACACTGCCAGCCACTGCCCTGACCACCCAGAGATAGGTGGTGAGTGCTCCAGTGCAGCCAGACTGGTGACCAGTGTAGCATGCCCACCCCACCCACCCAGGTATACCAAAACAAAGCAAAACAAAAATAGGGATGAAGCAAACAAACATAAAAAAAATAAACAAACATATAGTCAATAAATGAGAAAATAATACCTTAATGTCTCAGAGACAATGGGCAATATAAAATCAAATAAAGAAGCAGGAGAAAATGACTCAAGCAAGTGACCAAAATAAAGACAAGAAAGCCTCCCTGAGAAAGAAATGGTAATGGAACTACCTCATAGGGAATTCAAAAGACTTGTCCATAAGATCCTCAAAGAGATCATGAAAACACAGATAAAACTAAGGAAAACCCAGATAAAACCAAGAAAAACACATACAACACTCTAAAAGATTCAGGAAAATAATACACGAGCAAAATGACAAAATAAATAAACAACTAGAAACCATACGAAAACAGCAATTAGAAACCCAGAAGATTAACAATAAAATTTCAGAAATAGAAAACTCAATGGGATGACATAAGAATAGAAATGAATCAATGGAAGACAGAATCAGCAAAAGAAAGGACAAATCTCTTGATACTAATTTGAGGAAGAAATTAGTATGAAAGAGTAAAAAAAAAAAAAAATGAAGAAAGCCTAAGAATTATGTTGGACATTACCAAGAAGAATAATTCACATGTGATTGGAATTCCAGAGCAGAAAAACACCAAAAAAAAAAAAAAAAAAAAAAATTTTTGAAGATTTGCTGGTAGAAAACTTCCCTAATATCTTGAAAGATGAGAAGATATCCATCCAAGAAGCTCAACGAAGCCCATACAGGATAGGACCTAAAAGAAAATCATCAAGACATATCATAGTCAAACTATCCAAAGCCGAAGATAAAGAAAAAATCCTGAGAGCAGCTCAGGAAAAATGAAATGTCACTTACAAAGGGATACCAACAAGGCTAAGCTCCCATTTTTCAGCAGAAACCATGCAGGCAAGAAGGCAAATGGAATGACGTATGTAAAACCCTGAAAGAAAACAAAAATTACCAATGAAGAATTGTATATCTAGCAAAATTGTCTCTCAAATATCATGACAAAACCAGGATTTCCGGGTAAACATAAATTAATGAAATTTGTAAAAATTAAACCAGCCTTACAAGAAATTTTAAAGGGAGTCCTTTGAATAGAAAACAAACATCACCAGACAACAAACTGAGATTAAAACCCATGTCAGCAATAGCAAGATACCAACCCAGATAAAGAATTTTAAAAATAAAATAAAGCTACGAGACTGAAAAGGGGGAACCTGAGAGGTCAATCTGTAAATGACGACAACTTCAAAACAAAAAGGTGGAAAAATGGTGTAGTTACAGACCTTCCAGGTGGAGAAAGAGGAAGTCAAGGAGTATCAAGAAATAAAAGACTGCTTTAAATTTAAGAAGATAAAGATAAATTTCAGGGTAGCCACAAAGAAAATTAACAAACCTACCCATCAAAACAAAAAAGAAAAAATTATAAAGACAAAGTAAACACAAAAATAACAACAAAGGAAACAAAAACAAAATCCACAAACAAAAAGAACTCAGTCCAGAAAATTAAGCAGAACAAAGAAACTGTCAACACCACAAAAGAAAAAAAAAAAAAAACAATGTAATAAATTGGCAGCAGTAAATCCATACCTATTGATAATCATGTGGTTTAAATGCACCAGCCAAGACACAGAGGGTGGCAGAATGGATTAAAAAAAAAGAGAGAAAAAGCCCCATCAATGTGCTGCCTACAAGAGACACACTTTAGACAAAAAGATAAAAATAAGCTAAAAATCAAAAGATGGAAAAACATATCAGGGAAACAATAAAAAAGAAAATGTAGGAGTGGCAATACTAACCTCTGACAAAATAGACTTTAAGGAAATATCTAGCATAAGAGACCAAGAAAGACATTATATAATGAGTAAAGGATCAATCCATCAAGAGGACATAACCATAATAAATATTCATGCACCCAATGACAAAACTCCAAAATACATAAAACAAACTCTAAATAACTGTATTAAAAAGAGAAATAGACAATTCCACAATAATATTAGGAGACTTTAATACACTACTTTTGACGGACAAAGCAACCAAAAAGAAACTCAACGAAGATACAGAAGATCTAAATAACACAATCAACCAGCTTGACCTCATAGACATATACAGACCACTACACCCAACAGCATCACAGTACACATGGATCATTCTCCAGAACAGACCATATTTTAGATCACAAATCAGGCCTCAATAAACTCAAAAACAATGAAATAATACAAAGCATCTTCTCTGATCAAAACGCTACAAAATTAAAAATCAATAACAGGACGAATAAAGAAAAAATAAAATAAAACACACAGAAACTGAATGACACCTTGCTTAAAAACCACTGGGTAATAGAAGAAATTAAATATGAAGTAAAAGAAACTTTCTAGAATCAAATGAGAATCGAAACAACATACCAAAACCTGCAAAAGTAGTCCTCAGAGTCGTTATAGCAAAAAAAAAAAAAAAATCCACACATCAAAAAGAAGGGCCAAAATCAATACCTTAACCCTACAACTCGAAAAAAAAGCTCAACAAAAGAAGCCCAAAGTCACCAAAAGAAAGGAAATAATAAAGATTAGAGCAGAAGTAAATGAAACAGAAAAACAATAGAAAGAATCAACAAGACTAAAAGCTGGTTCTTTGAAAGTACTAATAAAATGACAAACCACTGTCCAAATTGACAAAGGAAAAGAAGGAGAAGACATAAATAAGCCAAGTAAGTGATGAGATGGATGACATTACAATAGAAGCAAATGAGATTAAAAACAAAGGGGCGGTGCATAGCAGGGTATTATGGAAACCTGTACTTCAACAAATGTGAAAATCTAGAAGAAATGAACAAATCTCTAGAAACACAACATCTACCTAAACTAACACAAACTGAGGTAGAAAATCTGAACAGACCCACAAAAAAAGAAGAAAATGAATAGGCCATAAGAGAACACCCAAAAACCACAACAAAAAACCCCAGCCCAGGAAGCTTTACTGGAGAATTCTACCAAACATTCAGAGAAGAGCTGACACCAATTTTACTCAAACTACTATATAACATAGAAAAGGAAGGAATACTCTCAAATTCATTCTATGAAGCCAGATTAATTGTGACACCAAAGCCAGGCAGAACCCAAACCAAAACCAAACCTGCTGCTGTCCAGTTGATTCCGACTCATAGCAACCCTATAGGACAGAGTAGAACTGCCCATAGAGTTTCCAAGGAGTGCCTGGCGGATTCCAACTGCCAACCTTTCGGTTAGCAGCTGTAGCACTTAACCACTACGCCACCAGGGTTTCCAAGCCAGGCAGAGACACCACTAAAAAAGAAAATTACAGATCAATAAACCATGCAAAAATTCTCAACAAAATTGTAGCCAGTAGAATTCAACAGCATATCAAAAAAGAATACATCACTATCAAGTGGAATTCATACCAAGTAGGCAAGGATGGTTCAACGTTAAAAAATCAATCAACATAATTGACCACATAAATAAAACAAAGGAAAAGAATCACATGATCATCTCAACTGATACAGAAAAAAGCATTTAATAAAATATAACACTCATTCCTCATAAAAACTCTCAGCAAAATAGGAATAGAAGGAAAATTGGTCAGCATAATTAAGGGCATATACACAAAACTAACAACCAACATTATTCTCAAACGACAGAGACTAGAAAGCATTACCCTTGAGAACCGGAACCAGACAAGGATGCCTTTAACACCACTTTTGTTCAATATTATACTGGAAGTCCTAGCTAGGGCAATAAAGCAAGAAAGGGAAATAAAAGGCATATGAATTGGTAGGGAAGAAGTAAAACTATCCCTATTTGAAGACGATATGATTCTATACATAGAAAATCCCAGGGATTCCATGAGAAAGCTACTGGAATTAATAGAAGGACCCAAAAAAGTATCAAGGTACAAGGTCAACACAAAAAATCAGTTGGATTCCTCTAAACTATGAAGGAGATACGGAGAACTCCAAAAAGGAAATCAGGAAAACTACCATCTGCAATGGCCTGAGAAAAGTAAAATACTTAGGGATAAATCTAACTAGTAAAGTAAAAAAAAAAAAAAAAAAAAAAACTTGTACAAAGACAGCTACAAAACACTACTACAAGAAACCAAAAGACCTACAGAAATGGAAAAACATACCATGCTCAAGGATAGGAAGCCTTAACATTGTGAAAATGTCAATATCACTCAAAGCGATTTATAGATACAATGAAATCCTGATCCAAATTCCAACAAAATTATTTAATGAAGTCAAAAAACTAATCACCAGCTTTATATGGAAAAGAAAGAGGCCCTGGATATGGAAAGCATTTTTGAAGAAAAAGGACAAAGTAGGAGGCCTCACACTTTCCAGCGTGAAAACCTGCTCTACAGCCACGGTAGTCAAAACAGCCTGGTGCTGGTACAACGACAGACCCATAGATCAGTGGAACAGAATTGAGAATCTAGAAGTAAATCCACTACCTGTGAACAACTGATCTTCCACAAAGGGTTGAAATTCATTAAATGGGGAAGAGACAGCCTCTTTAACAATTGGTGCTAACAAAACTGAATATTCATTTACACGAAAAAGAAATAGGATCCATGCTTTACACCGAACACAAAAACTAACTCCAAATGAATCAAAGACCTAAAGGTTAAAACTTAAAACAATAAATTTCGTTGAAGAAAACATAGGGACAAACTTATAGGCCCTAATTTTTGGCATAAATAGACTATCAAGCATAACTAAAAATGCACAAACAGCAGAAGATACAGTAGATAACTGGGGTCTCCTGAAAATTAAACACTTATGGCCATCAAAAGACTTCACCAAAAGAGTAGAAACAGAACCTATGGATTGGGAAAACAATTTTGGCAACGATGTATCTGACAAGGATCAAATCTCTAAAATATAGTGAAAACTTTAACGCCTCAACAAAAAAAGACAAACAGTCCAATTTAAAAATGGACAAAGGGCAGGGACAGACATTTCACCAAAGAAGACATTCAGGTGGCTAACAAACACATGAAAAGATGCTTTCGATCATTAGCCATTGTTGTTGTTATTGTGTGCTGTTGTGTCGATTCCAGCTCATAGCCACCCTATAGCCATTTAGAGAAATGCAAACCAAAACTAAATGAGATATCATCTCACTCCAGCAAGAATAGCGCTGATCAAAAAAAACAGAAGACAAATGCTGGAGAGGATGTGGGGAGATTATAGCTCTTATACACTGCTGTTGGGACTGTAAAATGGTACAACCACTATGGAAAATAGTATGGTGCTTCCTTAAAATGCTAGAAATAGAAATGCCACATGACCCAGCAATCCCACTCCTGGCTACATATCCTAGAGATATAAGAGCTGTGACACAAATAGACACATACACACTCATGCCCGTTGCACCATTATTCACAATAGCAAAAAGATGGAAACAACCTAAGCGTGCATCAATGGATAAGTGGATAAACAAAATATGGTACATAGATACAACGGAATACTATGCAATAATTAAGAACAATGATGAATCCTGAAACATCTCACAACTTGGATGAACCTGAAGGACATTATGCTGAGTAAAATACATCAATCACAAAAGGATAAATGTTGTATGAGACCACTATTATAAAAAGGCAATTGTAGGTTTACACATAGAAAGAAACATTCTTCGGTGGTTACCAGGCATGGGAGGCAGAAGGAGGGGGAATCACTTACTAGACAGCAGGCATGTGTTAATTCTGTCAAAGGGAAAGGCAATACACAATATGAGGGAAGCCAGCACAACATGACCAAGGGAAAGGAAGACACCGACAGGTATACAAGAGTAAAGTGCAACTACAGTAAATACTATAACGTATATAATACTGGAACAAGAATAAGAATAAACAATAATTTATAAGTAGATACACAGGTAGATAATGTATGCTAAATAGGTGTGGGAGGACATAGGGAAATACACCTGTGTGCACATACAGATATGGCTGTAGATATTTCCATTTACATAGCTCTAAGCTTTTTTTTTTTTTTTTTAAGGGCTGCATCTTCTATAATTTCCACATTTGGTTGGATCACCTTTCTTGGGAATAGCCATAAATATGGATCTCTTCCAGTCAGTTGGCCAGGAAGCTGTCTTCCATATTTCTTGGCACAGACGAGTGAGCACCTCCAGCACTACATCTATTTGCTGAAACATCTCAATTGATATTCCACCAATTCCAGGAGCCTTGTTTTTCGCCAATGCCTTCAGAGCAGCTTGGACATCTTCCTTCAGTACCATCGGTTCCTGATCATATGCCACCCCTTGAAATGGTTGAATATTGACTAACTTTTTTTTGGCATAATGACTCTGGGTATTCCTTCCATCTTCTTTTGATCCTTCCTATGTTGTTTAATATTTTCCCCATAGAATCCTTCACTATTGCAACTCGAGGCTTGAATTTTTTCTTCAGTTCTTTCAGCTTGAGAAATGCTGAGTGTGTTCTGCCCTTTCGGGTTTCCATCTCCAGCTCTTTGCACATGTCATTATAATACTTTACTTTGTCTTCTTGAGAGGCCCTTTGAAATCTTCTGTCCAGTTCTTTTACTTCATCAATTCTTCCCTTTGCTTTAGCTGCTCGATGTTCGAGAGCAAGTTTCAGAGTCTCCTCTGACATTCATCTTGGTCTTTTCTTCCTTTTCTGTCTTTTCAATGACCTCTTGCTTTCTTCATGTATGATGTCCTTGATGTCATTCCACAACTTGTCTTCAAAAACGGCTGCAGCAGTATATCAACAGAGAACTGCCAGAAATTCATGCCGGTTTCAGAAGAGGACATGGAACCAGGGATATCATTGCTGATGTCAGATGGATTCTGCCTGAAAGCACAGAATAACAGAAGGATGTTCACCTGTGTTTTATTGACTATGCAAAGGCATTTGACTATGTGGGTCATAACAAACTATGGGTAACACTGTGAAGAATGGGAATTCCAGAACACTTAATTGTGCTCATGAAGAACCTTTACACAGATCAAGAGGCAGTTGTTTGGACAGAACAAGGGGATACTGATTGGTTTAAAGTCAGGAAAGGTGTGCGTCAGGGTTGTATTCTTTCACCGTGCCTATGTAATCTGTATGCTGAACAAATAATACGAGGAGCTGGGCTATATGAAGAAGAACAGGGCATCAGGATTGGAGGAAGACTCGTTAACAACCTGCATTACGCAGATGACACAACCTCGCTTGCAGAAAGTGAAAAGGACTTGAAGCACTTACTAATGAAGATCAAAGACCAATGCACCTCAACATAAAGAAAACAAAAATTCTCACAACTGGACCAATGAGCAACATCATGATAAATGGAGAAAAGATTGAAGTTGTTAAGGATTTCATTTTACTTGGATCCACAATCAACAGCCATGGAAGCAGCAGTCAAGAAATCAAAAGGTGCATTGCATTGGTCAAATCTGCTGCAAAGGACCTCTTCAAAGTGTTGAAGAACAAAGGTGTCACCCTGAAGACTAAGGTGTGCCTGACCCAAGCCATGGTATTTTCAATCGCATCATATGTATGTGAAAGCTGGACAATGAAGAAAGGAGACTAAAGAAGAATTGACGCCTTTGAATGTGGTGTTGATGCAGAATATTGAATGTATCATGGACTGCCAAAAGAACGAACAAATCTGTCTTGGAAGAAGTGCAACCAGAATGCTCCTTAGAAGCAAGGATGGTGAGACTGCGTCTTACATGCTTTGGACATGTTGCCAGGAGAGGTCAGTCCCTGGTGAAGGACATTATGCTTGGCAGAGTACAGCGTCAGTGGAAAAGAGGAAGACCCTCAACAAGGTGGATTGACACAGTGGTTGCAACAATGAGCTCAAGCATAACAATGATTTTAAGGATGGCTCAGGACCAGGCAGTGTTTTGTTCTGTTGTGCATAGTGTCACTATGAGTCAGAACTGACTCGATGGCACCTAACAACAACAAGGGCTACATGTATATTCATACATATAATAGGGTACATAGAAGGCATAGCTGTGGAAACTTCTTAGACAAGCAAACACCTTAAGGGACTGAGCTGCTGGGCTTGAAGGCAAAGGACCATAGTCTCTGGAAATATCTAGGTCAATTGGCATAACATAGTTCATAAAGATAATGTTCTACGTCCTGGTTTGGTAAGTAGCATCTAGGGTCTCATCTAAGATAAAACTATTGGTCTCTTACCATCTTGAGCATAGGAGAATGAAGAAAACTGAAGCCTCGAGGAAGCAATTAGTCCAAAGAACTAATAGCCCACATGGACCACACCCTCTTCTAATCCAAAACCAGAGCTATATGGAGTATGCCTACCATTACCCATCGCTCTGATCAGGATCACAGTAAAGGGTTTTAGTTAGAAATGGTGAAAAATGTAGAAGAAAATTCACATTCATTAAGAAAAGACCAGGCTTTGTCTAATAGCTTCTTAAGGAACCCTGAGATTATTTCCCTAAGACAACTTTCTAACATGAAACAGAAGCCACTCCCAGAGGCCACCTTTCAGCCAAATAATAGACTGGCCTATAAAATGAACAATAGCTCATGTGAAGACTGTAGTCCTTAGAACAATTAACTATAGGAGAACAAAAGGGCAGCATTTGACCAAAAGCAAAGATGACAAGGTCAGGAGGGTCAGGGAACCAAAGGAATGGAAACGGGGAACCCAGGGTGGAAATGGGAGGAGTGCTGATGATTTGAGGCGTTGCAACTAATGTAGGGAACAATTTGTGTATGAGTTATTGAATGGTAAATTAATTTGCTGTGTAAACATTCACCTAAAGCTCAATAAACTGTTTTTTTTTAAAAAAGAGTGATGCATTCATACCTTAAATCATTTATTTCAATTTAATAAATGCATATTTATTCTCCAATCTTTTTCTTATAGGCCTAGGCCTTCTCTTTGTGCATGGGCAGACTGATAGGAGTTCCAGGTCATCTTTCTCATACGGTCACACCCACAATGCATTCTCTATGATTTCTTGATTTTGGTTCCTTTAAAGTGAAGCCAAAATTACAGAAATATGCAGAGCAATCTGAATACAGAATCCCATCTAGATGTTTACAGTATTTCCAATCTTTTACAATAACCTTGCATACACCTCACTTAACAGCTGTATTTATACTGACTTCTACTAAGACTTTCCAGAGCATTCGATACAATTTTCAGAAAAACTGTAACTCTCTTCTGGGGCTCATGTTTTATTGCTTTATATACTACTTAGTTACATAAACAGGTACATCTGGTACAAGTATAGTTGGGAGCAAACACAACTGACTTTGTGTGAACATACAACAACGTGATGGCAGGAATAGGAGCATTGGGAACTTCTTGGGGAGCCTAAAGCTGTAAACAATGGACATCAGCCTATATGATTTACAAAGTAAAGGAAGAAAATTCACTAGTCTGGGAGCCAGTTACATGAAGCTAGGTTAAAAGCAAAAACCAAACCCACTGCCATCAAGTCGATTCCAATGCATAGCGACCCTGTAGGACAGAGTAGAACTGCCCCACAGAGTTTCCAAGGAGCCCCTGGTGGATTTGAACTGCCGATCTCTTGGTTAGCAGCTGTAGCACTTAACCACTACACCACCAGGGTTTCCGAAGCTCAGTTAAGAGGACTTTTATTATAGTAGCTGTCTCAGTAGACATGTTGGTAGGCACTGCTTACTATGGTAGGTAGCTAGTTCTGCTGTAACACAAGTGCCGCATGTGGGTGGCTTTAAAAAACAGAAATTTATTTTCTCACAGTTCAGGAGGCTTGAAGTCATATCAGGATCTCAGCCATGTTGATTCCTTCCTTGTTGGCAGTCTCAGGAATTTCTTTCTTTGTTGGTTTGTTGGCTTGTGGACGAGCTTCACATGGTGCTGTTGTCTTTCCCTGTGTGTATTTGTACGTGTGTGTGTGTCTGTTTCTAATGTATTCTTTGTATAACTCAGAAGTGGTTAGATTTAGAACCTACCCTATTCGGGTACAATATAATTAACATAACAAGGAAAAACTCCATTTCCAAACAAGGTTTCCTCCACATGTACTGGGATTAGAATTCCAACCCATATTTTGGCAAAGAACAAATTGCCCATAAAAATGTGTTTCGGCGTGACCTTAAGCATCTTGTCCCTCTTGCAGCAACCCTGTAGACTTCATACATGGTTGTTATGGATTGAATTGTGTCCCCAAAAAATGTGTATCAGTTTGTCTAGGCCATGATTCACAGTATTGTGTGATTTTCCACCAGTTTGTGATCTGATGTGATTTTCCTGTGTTGTAAATCCTGTCTCTATGATGTTAATAAAGCAGGATTACAGACAGTTATGTTAATGAGTCAGGGCTTCATCTACAAAATTAGGTTGTGTCAATCTCTTTTGAGATATAAAAGAGAGGTGAGCAGAGAGACATGGGGACCTCAAACCACCAAGAATGTAGTGCTGGGAGCAGAAGATGTCCTTTGGACCTAGGGTCCCTGCACTGAAAAGCTCCTATACCAGGGGATGATTGATGACAAGTACTTCCTCCAGAGCCAACAGAGAGAGAAAGCGTCTCCCTGGAGCTGGCACCCTGAATCCAGACTTCTAGACTCCTAGACTGTGAGAGAATAAATTTCTCTTTGTTAAGGCTATCCACTTGTGGTATTTTTGTTATAGCAGCACTAGATAACTAACACAGAATTTGGTACTGAGAGAGTAGGGTGCTGGTCTGACAGATACCTAAAATGTGGCAGGGGTTTTAAAACTGTGAATGGATAGAGGCCCGAAGAGTTTTGAAGTGCCTAACAGTAAAAGCCTAGATTGCCTTGAAGAGACTGTTGGTGGAATTACGGACATTAAAGGCATTTCTGGTGAGGACTCAGAAGGAAGTGAAGAGAGCCATTACACTGGATACAGCACAGATGCCACGAAGCAGCATCAGAGAAGTGACGGCAGCAAAGAAACAGCAACAGCAGATTGGCTGGTGGATTTCAACCACTGATGTCTTGGTTAGCAGCTGAACTTTTAACCACTAACCAACCAGGGCTCTTTCATAGGTAAGAGTCTCGTAATAATGATTACTATCTGGAACAAATATAATCAAGTTCACTGAATCATGGTTTTATGATTTCTCTAGGGAGTACAAAAACAAAGCCATTCTTATGGGACATTTAAACAATACTTTCTCTGCTTTTATACTAAATGGGATTTAAGTGAAAAATCAAAAGAGAAAGAAAAGGCATTACTACAATTCATATGGAAAGAAAAATGGCAGACTCACTCCATTAAATCGTTTTAGTTTTCCACTTCGCTCTTCCTCGTCTTTGTTTCCTTTTCTCTTTTCCTTTTTTTCTTCTCCCCTTCTTTCTTTCTTTTTTTTTTTTTTCTCTCTTATTATTTCTTCTTTGACTTTTTTTTCTCATTTACTTCATTTAAGCTTCTTCTCTTTTCCCTCCCCTTTGCTCCCTTCCCAGCCACTCCCTTGGGGTTTCTGGCCAAGGCCTGTCTGCAGTGATAGCCAAGTTTCTACAGCAGGTTTGATTCTCAATGGCTGAGCTTAATCAGGCAAGCTTCAGAACTGGAGCAAAAACAGAATGGAACATGAAGTGAACAGATCAGGAGCTGGGCAAACTTTCAAATAAAACAAGAGCAGAGGATAAAACATGACCAGCGTATGTGTTGTGAGTGGAGCTGGGATGCCTGGGCCACCCTCTTTTGGGTGCAGGCATAGTGGTTGTGGTTTGCAGGTGGTGAAGGGTGGAACAGAAACACAAGCTCAGGGTGGTTTCTCCCTTTTTCTCCCCTTCCTCTTCCTAAATCATTCCCATATTTTTTCCATTGCTTTCTTTCTTTCATTCTATTTTCTTCACGAAGCTATCCATAAATATGGTGAAGATGAAAAATATTTAGGTAGAAAACGTATTTATCACTTTCTTACTTTCTGATTTTTTTAATCACAGTTAGTCATAGCTTTATATTACTGAGTGTACTAGAGGAATAAGGATGAAGAAAACACTGGAGAAACACTCAGGCAAGCAGGAGACTCACAGGGAAACTAAAATTAGAGGATGATATGGTATGAAAGGTGCCATCACAAGGGCTGTGGGAAGGCATATGTGCTCTATTCTGCTCAGGGAAGCCTTCAGGTGACAAGAAGAAGGAAGCTCCAATAAGAGGCAATAGGGAACCTCCAGAGAGTTCCAAGCAGCTGGAGGGCAGGCAAAGGCCTGGTTGGAGAGATCTTAATGACAGCTCTTGAGGGTCCTGGCAAGGAGCTTAGACTTGTTTATTCCAGTGCTGGTGTAGTCCAACCAAGTACCCCTGAGAGAAAATGGGGTGGAATGGCAGAGATCAATCAAGCCAGTGTGAACTACGGAACATCTTCTAACCACTTTGGTTACTGCTTGCACTGTGTCACACATGCGAACTTTATCATCATTTTTGTCCCAGTATAAAAATTGTTTCAGACCAACTACTATATACAGTACCAAATGACTGAGAGATTATAAGTAAATTAAAGCCATAATCTCATTTGCATTTTGAAAGATTAGACTAGCAGCAGTATTTATGGACTTAACAGAGAAGACTTAGGGAAAGGGAAGCCAGTAAGGAGGCTGCTAAAATAGTGTAGGCCCCAGCCCCTCATGCTCAAAATTAATTGAGACCTGAGTACAATGAGGGTAATGAAGATGGAGAGGAAAGATATTATCAATATCAATTGGCAGTTCCTCTGAGAAACACAGATTTTTTTTTAAAATGTGTACCTTGAATATCAATAATTCAATAAACCTAGTGTTATTTTAAAAGCAGCTTAGCTTTCAAGATGAAAAGCAAGGATGGATAGGAATATGCTCATGTTGGGACAAAAACCGATATTCTGAGCTTGAAACCATGGTCTCCTTACAGCCAACATCTACAATTCTTCAGACCTGACAGCGTCATAAATGCCAAACAACCAAGACACAGAGGGCTTTGTAATGTGGCTGAGGGTACATGACTCATAGATGGTCTAGACTGGCCAGTCTGACTCCAAAACCCGTGTTCTTCTCCCCTCAGCCTGCAAAGAGGTGTACCTGAGCCCCTCTCCATTCCCTACCCCAAGAGGAGAGTGACTATTGGCTGAGTCATCATGATTCCTTTCTCTGATGAAGGTGCCCAGAATGCTGAGTTGTCCTCCAGTAGAGGAACTGCAACTCTAGGCTGGTTATGATCTCTTAACTTACAATGACCATGATTAGGGCAGGGAGAAAAGTCTTAATTTTCTATACCATATTAGGGGAAGAAAAAGGAATTTCATGACAACGTATCAAAGCTTTTGAACTCTAGCTTCCATAGATGACTGAGAACTTACTCAAAGGCTAAGAATGGTATTCTTGGATTGTCCAACTGATAAAGAGAGAGAGAGAGAGAGAAAAGAACACTGTTCGATACAAACAAAGCTTTGCAATGAACTTTTTTTAAAGGAAGAAAGAAATTTACTAGGTTAGACATTAAAACACATCAATTTAGCTAAGCCTGAGGTTCTTCTACAGAGTGAAGGTCACACGTCTTATAAAGACACGATTTTTGCATTCTTTTATAATGACATGAGATCTTTGCCTAAGTGTGGCAGTTGCTAACATAACACCAATGACAATTAACATCGCAAATCAATTCAGCTGCACTGTTCAGAGCTTCTAAGTCTTCGCCTTGCAGTATATGAACTTCTTAGAACCTAGAATTCATGAAATGGAACAATATGTCACTGCTATACTTTCGCATTTTCCAAAACTTATTCCACTAAAATAGCTGGTTAAAAATTATCAGGTTAATCATGTTACATGGATGCTTATGAAAGATTTTTTACTTGGTCTGGGTGAGTATCTATTTCTTCACTTATTAAAGAATGCAAAATGTTAAGGCAAATTATAATTTCATCATACCTCATCAATTTCTTAGTATCTTTGATCTCTGACAGTGTTCTTGCCTTGTGAAGAATTTACATATTTATTTCATAATTTTCCAATAATAAATTTAAAAACATAATTTTTTTTTTTTTTTAATAAAGGATATTCGAGGTCATTGCAAAATTTCTGTCCCTTTCTTTTCAACCTCACTGCCTGGTCCAGACTCTTATGACCCATAATGATTACAGTAGTCCCTCAAGCCATCCCCTTTCCTCGGGTTGTTTTGCTTCCCTATCTCTAATTCATCCTACACATTGCTGCCAGACTAATACTCCTAAACAAAAACTTAGTTGTGTTAACTCCCTTGTTCAGAAAGCATTAGTGTTTTCCAATTAACCAGCTACAGGATAAGGTCCAAATTCCTGAGTTATCCATAATCTGGCCCCACCCAACTTTCCAAACTTTTGAGCCTTCTCCTCTAATACTCCCCCACTGTGAGCTAGCCAGACTGGTTTCCTGAACTCCTACAGAACTTACTGTCTACACTTTTTCCTTATCACTAATCAAACACAGTTGTCAGCCATCAGTTCCCATCCGTGTTTTTTCATTAAATGCTCAAACATCTTAAGTGTTCCTCATTAAATTTTATTACTAATTTTTTGATTGTATAGTAAATGTTAAAACCCTAGTGGCACAGTGGTTAAGAGCTACAGCTGCTAACTAAAAGGTCAGCAGTTCAAATCCAGCAGGTGCTCCTTGGAAACCCTATGGTGCAGTTCTACTCTGTCCTATAGGGTTGCTATGAGTCGAAATCGACTTGGCAGCAATGGGTTTGGTTTTTTGGTTATGGTAAATGTGATTTGCTTGTTTGTATACACCACAAAGGTTAATTGAAGCTGTTATTTCTGTTGCTTCCCAGAGACATTCGTAGACTCCTTAAAGAGGACACAAGTGTCCCTGCGTGGCACAAATGGTTTGTGCTCGACTACTAGCCTAAAGTTTGGTGGCTCAAACCCACCCCACAGTGCCACAGAAGAAAGGCCTGGCAATCTACTTCTGTAACACATGGGGCCACCATGAGTCATAATCGACTCTATAGAAAAGGGTTTGATTTTGGTTTTGGTACAGAGAGTACAAAGGTGAATAATACATGGTTCCTACCCTCACGCAGTTCACTCCCAGGAAAGGATGAACAGGAAAAATGTAAATATAATATGAAAGTTTTAATCTAGATTTTTGAACAAAAGGCTGTGGGAGCAAGAGCTTGTGTAGGCAAGGAATGTTGGGAGTGGAGGAGAGATTTTCATATGAGAGAAAGCCACAGAATAACATTTGAATTGGACCTTGAAGGATAAATATGATTCCTTGTAGGCAAAGAGGAGGATATGAGATCAGAATTCCAGAATTTTCATTTTATACAGCTATGCTTAGGAAATCAACATTTTTTAAAAAAAAGCTTCTAGGTAGTTTCTTCTTTGCTCCTACCAAGAACCTACAGATTCCTCTGTTACTAAATAATACTTACGTTAATTTCTCAAATTAGGCCATTTTTACCCCCACTTGGTTAGTGGAATTTGTGACTTGTACACAGCTAAAGGTTGGAATTCTGACTTGGTTGGGGTAATTCTTTTTTTAACCCATGGCCTAAGGCAGGTGGTCACTTCCCAAAACACCTCCTGGGTCTTTCATGGAGGTTTACCAGACCCTTCCAACTCTCAAATATATGCAGGGAGCTCAGTTCTAGACCCCACTGAGCACAGGTTCCACAGACTCAACCCTCTACCTGCCTGCAGGTGAGCGTTCTAACTCCAGCCTAGGTTCTGAGACCCCTGAAGGTCATTCAGTTTCAACTCATTCAAAAACTCATTTTGCATTTTTTGTCTCTATATCTGGAGTGTTTTTGTTTCTGGTTTTAAAGCTTGGTTCTCTCTCTACTCATGTATATATACATTTATTATTTTTTACCCAACATTTTTGTGTGAATGGAATAGAGATGATTCCTTTACCAGCTTAAGTTTTCATATTTGTTGGAAATAGTAAGATTTTTGTTTAGGGTTATTGCCTTGAGATTATTATCTAGGAGTAAAACATATGGTCAAATGGCAATTACATTTTTAGTAGTGTAGGATACTGCCTTAGTTTCAAGAGAGAGGTGTACGGCAAGAAAAAATAGTAGAACTGGAGAGTCAACACAATATAAGTACTGTCTTAGTCATCTAGGGCTGCTATAACAGAAATACCACAAGTGGATGGCATTAACAAACAGAAATTTAGTCTCTCACAGCCTAGGAGGCTAGAAGTCCGAATTCAGGGTGCCACATCCAGGGAAAGCCTTTTTCTCTTTCTCTTGGTTCTGGGAGAAGGTCCTTGTCATCAATCTTCTTCTGGTCTGGGAGCTTCTCAGCACAGGAATCCTAGGTACAAAGGACACACTGCACTCCTTATGTTTCTTTCTTGGTGGTATGAAGTCCCTCTCCTCTCTGCTAGCTTCTTTCTTTTAAATCTCAAAGGAGATTGAGTCAAGATACAACCTAATATTGTAGATTGAGTCCTGCCTCATTAACATAACTGCCTCTAATCCTGCCTCAGTGACGTCATAGAGGTTAGGATTTACAACACAAAGGAAAATCACATCAGATGACAAAATGGTGGACAACCACACAATACTGGATATCATGGCCTAGCCGAGTTGACAGACATTTTGGGGGACACGATTCTATCCACAACATGTACAAAAACATCTTGACAACTATTGAGAAGAAACCATATGTTAGGAATTAAATTGGGTCTCCCAAAAAGAGATGTTGAGGTACTAACTCCTGTCCCTGTGATATGACCTCATTTGAAGAAATAGGGTCTTTCTTTGAAGATATAATCAGGTAAGTCATACTGGAGTCAGCTAAGTGCCTTCAGAGTATTGTTTTATAGAAGGGGAAACAGACATGAAGAGACAGTCACACCTAGAGGGGAAAATACCATATGAAAATGGAAGCCAATCCATCTATAATCAGCAAATGAATGCCAAGGAGTGCTGGCAGCCACCACAAACTAGGAGCGGAGCACGCAACCGTCCTCTCAAAGCTCTTAGAAGGAATCAACATGGCCGACACTCTGAATTCAGACTTCTAGTCTCCAGAACTGTAAGAAAATACAGTTTTTTGTTTGTTTTTTAAAGCCACCTACTTTGTGGTTTTTTGCTTTGGCAGCCACAGGAAACTAAGACATCATCTATTTTGTTCTTTTTCTCTCCAGGGACAATATCCCATACTTTCTTGGTCATTCTAGCAGTGTTCTGTCAATATCTGAGGCACCAAAATCTTTTCTACAAAGGGAAGACATACCCCCAAAGTAACGCAGCTTTTACTCTATCTCATGTGTCAGTAAACTTGTGTCAAGCCATGTGGTAAGCTTCTGTCATGTATGGTTTCATTCAGTTCTCACGACAAGGGTTCTGGAAGTCCTACTCTGTCTCCTCTTTGCAAATCACGTTGACAGGGTGCTTGTACATCACTGTTGCTTACCAACTAATTGTAGTTAAGGGTGCTTTCTTGTGATACTTGGGTTTATTAAGAGGTCTCATCAAAAAGATGACAAGAAGCAAATACGTACACAGGACTTTTTCAGTCATAGGAGTTTATAAGCTATCCCTGCTTATAAGAATGAGAAGGGTAGGGAGGAAACCCACATATACTGAGCATCTACGATGAGCTGAGCAGTTTAATTATGTTATCTCGTTCAGTTCCCAAGTAACCCTGAGAAAGGTAAAAGCCCAAAGAAGCCATAACCCTTGAAGGAGATAGAGCTGCTAGCAAAACTCTCAGGTGAAGAAATGATATCTAATCCAGTTCTGTGAAACTCATGGTCATTCCACTCAATCCCGCCTCCTTGTCTCAAACCACAAGTAGGTCTTCAGAAATTTAGGCTCATCCAGCAAAAAGTCACCAGCAGTGAATTCAGCACCACATTACAATGGCAGCTATCATTTGTTGCACTCTTTCTATCTGCCAGAGTCCCTGGGCAGTATAAATGGTTAAGTCACTTGGTTGCTAACCTAAAAGTTAGGGGTTTGAGTTTATTTAGAGCTGCCTCGGAAGAAAGGTCTGATGATCTACTTCCCAAAATCAGCCAGTGAAAATCCTAGGGAGCACAGATCTACTCTGACACACATGGAGTTGCCATGAGTCAGTGTTGGTTTGTGTCTGCCAGGCACTGTACTAAGCACTCTACATGCTTGAATTCACTAAGTCTTCTCAAAAGCATATGGAATGTGGGGTGTTATTATGCCGATTTTACAGATGAGTAAACTTATTAAGAGCAATTAAGTAGTTTTCTCAATGACACATGTGAGCAAGTGGTTGAGTCAGGTCTGAAAGACCAGATTCTGGGCTTCTCTGCTCTCTACTATTGTGGTAACCCTGTCACCCCATAGTCCTATTCTTAGATATTTCCTCAAGGTGTCCTCTGGAGAAATACGTCCTCCTCATTGTCCAAGCATGTCTCACTTCTGATGACTCACTATTGTCCCAAGAGAAACATACCTTCCACCAGTGAGGGAAAAGTTGAGGGGTCCAGGTCCACCCACAGCACAGAAGGCTGGGAGCATCGACTTGAGTTCTCCCTTGGGTTGTTTTTGGCAAGCTGCTGTCTCAGTTTTTTGGAAAAGGGGAGTGAGATCAAAGCAGAGCAGGAAGGAAAAAGAGTTACAAAGTGATTCGGCTAGATCAGTGAGAACAGTGACCCCCACCCCACAAGAATTAAAGGATGAAGACTTATTAGAGTTGTGTTTTGAAGATGAAAAGAATGTACTTAATATGTGTTATTTCACCATGAAGCCAAAAAGCATGCTCTCAGCCCCATCTCTGGAGAGCCCAACCACTCAGCATCGGCCGCCTTGCACTGGGGCTCTTGCACCAAGTGAAATGAGTCATCCCAAGAAGGGTATTAGAAAGTCCGGAGGGAAGGCAAGCCCCAAGAGCACAGCTTCCACGTACAAATTGACTGTATTTACTTATTTGTTTATTTGTGCAGCAGATGGGCTGCCTTTGTGTTCACAGAAGGAGAAAATTCCCAAGAAGGAAACAACAACAACAAAAAATTGTAGGGAGACTCGGGGATAAATTGGAGCTGACACTGATCTCAATAGCAGGCACTGGCAGGGGGTGAAATTATTTTTCAAACACTTGCTTCTCCTGGTAAAGTAGTTAGGGTTGTATTTTCATGCTAGAAGGAAAAAGTGATGAAAAGTTTTTAAACCCAAAGAAACAAAACTCTTGATTTGTGTCCAAGTTTTTTTTCTTTCCTTACAAAACAGGATCCCATATGGCCAGTGCTGGCCTCTGTAGGTCTGAACAAATCGGACGATGCCTCTTTTCGGTTTGGCTTCTCTCTCTCCCTCATTTCCGCTAGGATTCTGCAGCTCAGGGTACTTCTCAGCCTTGCTTGAGGCATTCAGCAGGGTAAACAACTCACAAACTAGCTTAAAACTGTAGTCTCCTATGTAGGGATGTGTGTATGCGTGTGTGTGTGGTAGAGGAAGTGGCTTTTGGGTGACAGGTCAAGGGAAGAGGAAGAGCAGCGCTGCAGAATAGAGTTTCTTACATTTCCACTTAGGAGCACAACACAGCCAAACCGTTATGTGCCTTCTTCTTAACCACGAGACTAGTGTCACTCCACACCACATCACACCATGCCGCACCATGCTGCACCATGTCACATCATTCCGCATCACACAATGCTACACCATGTCATTCCACACCACACCACACAATACCACACCACACCACGCCACACTATGCCACACCACATCACCTCATTCCACACCATGTGATACCACTCCATGTCATTCCACACCATGCCACACCACTCCACCCCATGCCACATCACTCCATGCCACACCAGGCTGTACCACACCATGTCACACCACCACACCGCACCACACTACCACACCATGCCACACCGAACTATTCCACACCACGCCACACCACTCCACCCCACGTCACATCACTCCTTGCCACACCAGGCTGTACCATGCCATGCCACACCACACTACCACACCACACCATGCCACACAACGCCACACCAAACTATTCTACACCACACCATCTCATTCCAGACCACACATCACACACATAACTCCACACCACGCCCCACTGTGCCGTCACACACCACACCACGTCTTGTCACACCATATGACATCGTGCCACAGCCAGTCACATCATGCCATAGCACAGGGCACCACACTGCACCTGCTGCAACACATCACACAGACTCACAATATGTCTCCCGAGACGGAACCCCACTTCAGGCAGCTTTTCTGGTGCTACAAAGCCATGCCAAACTGCTACGATCCTGCCATCTGCTCAGGCCTTAAAGTCCAGTTTCAGTGCTAAGGTCAGCCTGTCCTGAAGGGAAGGCTTCTAGAGGAAGATCAAGGGAGAATTTTCTCAGAGATTTTGTGGCTCATCTCCTCCCAAGTTCAAAAAGAAAACGCTGTCTCATTAAAATCACTTCTGGCTTTGCCTGGGGGAATTTCAGTCCTCAACAGTTAACTTTTCTGGAGTTCTGTTATGCGTTTCTCTTTTTATTGGGTAGACGTTATGATTGGTTTTACAAGCAAAATAAACAGCTTAGGAACAAATGAAAGACTTTTTTTTTTTTTTTCTCTTTTAACTGTAAATTCAAGAGCTTGAAATGAATTTGGCAGATAACTCAGATTGCTGAGGAGACCCGTGGCCGAAAGGCAAGACTTCCAAAAATTCTTGAAAATCCAAGCAAGGCCAGTAATAAATCCCAAATTTAACTTGCTGAGCTGCGTGTCTCTCTCAGGACACTTATTCTCCTCCCTCTAAAAAAGGAGAAAGCAAACACGAAGCCCCTGTCCTGCTGTTTCTTTGCCACAGAGAGCAGGGCTACGTCTTCTGGCTGCCTGGTCACTGCACAGCCTCGGAAGCAGGGCAGACGCGCAGCCCCCAGGGTGGTGAGAAGGGACCCCTCTGTGTGTGGGAGAAGGCAGCTGGGGCCTCAAGTGCACTTGCGGGTTAAAAAAAAAAAAAACTAAACCCTGCCTTTGTGTTAATTCAGACTCAGAGCAACCCTACAGGACAGGGTAGAACAGCCCCATAGGGTTTTCAAGGCTGTAGTCTTCACGGAAGTGACTGCCCCATGACTGGTGCAGCTGGTGGGTTTGAACCACTCCTCCACCAGGGCTCCTTTTTTCACTTTAGGGTTAGAACTATCTAAAATGAGTTCTTTATACATCTCATACTTATTTATTTTTCCTTTTTTTTTTTTTTTTTATCTTAAGGTCAACCTAAGTTTTTGATCTGACTGGAGAACTTACTATTGATCTTTTAAATAATTTTGAATTATTTAAAATCAATCGCAGAAAGAAAAAAAATTAATATACACGAGGCAGATGATACTAGTATGGTCTTTCACTAATGGTCCAATTTGAATCCCACCTTCTGCGTAAAAATCCTTCCTTAATCTGTTCCGATCACAATTATGTCCTGCGTCCCTTAGCTAACAGTTGTTATTGCTCATTCAGTGACACTATGTTTCAGGCATTGGGAAAGTGCCTGCCTTTTACGCACTTTGTTTTTAATGCTCCAAACGTTCTCATTGTTGTTAGCTGCCCTGGAGTAGGCGCCCAACTCATGGCGACCCCAGGTACAGCAGAAGGAAATGCTGCCTTGTCCCCGCACCATCCCCATGATCAGCTGTAGATCCAACCATACCTTTTTCACTGACTGATTTTTAGAAGTAGATCACCTGGCCTTTTTCCTGAGCGTCTTTTAGCCTGAAAGCCCCCCTGACATCTGTTTGGCATCATGGCAACACACAGCCTCCACTGACAGACAGGTGGTGGCTGCACATGAGAGGAGTTGGTTGAGAATCAAACTCGGATCCCCCACATGGAAAGTGAGAATTCTACCACTGAACAATCACTGTCCTCTCAAGGTCCTTGTTATCAGAGGACAGAGAAATTAAGGCCTAGAAGTTAATCAACTTTTCCCAGATCTTTGAGCTCAGATTTAATTATTAGATTTACTTAGAGCCCAGCTCTAATCCGTTCTTTCCACTATGGCCATGTCTGCAGCCGTATAGCACTAATTTTAATATAGTGTTTGCCATTCATTAGTCAACTCCTTGAGGATAGGGAACAGTTTCTATTATTCTTTATGTAGCATTTAGCAAAACTGCCTGGCACCTAAGACCCCTTGCCATCAAGTCAGTTCCAACTCATAGCAACCCTGTAGCACAGAATAGAATGCCCCACGGGGTTTCCAAGGCTGCCATCTCTATGGAAGCAGACTGCCACATCTTTCTCCCAAGGAGCAGCAGGTGGGTTCAAATCAGCAACCTTTGGGTTAGCAGCTAAGCGATTAACCACTTCGCCACCAGGGATCCTACTGGATGCGCGATGAGTTTGTTGAAAATAAATTTATGATTTCAGTGTTACGAGTTAGTCGAACAATTCTGCTTTAGCTAAACACCCTATAGTAGGGCTTGGGGTGATGGTTAGCTGTGATAGAGGGCGCATGACTTGACAGTTGGCATATCCAAGTCCATATGATAACGAATAACTCTAGTAGTGGTAATAATAGCCAACCCTGTTAAGTTTTAGTTGAGAATCATTTTTTCTAAGTACTTTACATTCATTTTCACAAATAAATCTCACAATGATTATGAGGATTATAGGGAATCGCTATACTCCGTGTTATAGCTGAGGAGAGTAAGTCTTAGAGATACAAACGCTCCCAAATAAACCTGTTCTTGTTGGTTACCGTCGAGTCAACCTCAACTCATAGTGACCTGAGGATAATTGGTCTTCATTCTATATAACAGAATGAACGTTGCCCAATCCTGCCGCATCTTCATGATCATCGGTGTATCTGAGTCCGTTGTTTTGGCTCCTGGTTAGTCCATCTGATGGAGGATTTCCCTTGTTTTCACTGACCTCTACTTTGTCAAACATGATGTCCTTTTCTAGAGATTGGTCTTTCCTGATGATGTTTCCAAAGTAAGTGGGCCAAAGTCTCGACTTTCTCATTTCTAAGGAGCATTCTGGTTGTCTTTCTGGCAGTCCATGATATATTCAATATCTTTCACCGGCACCACAGTCAACACGTAACCTAGTCATGATGTTACCATCCACATTGCGGGACATGAATGCGTTTTACTCTGCCCAGGGCTTATGTTCCCCAGGTTAGAGTATGGAACAGCAGGTAGCCTAGGAGTCAAGAAGGGCCTTCAATGCAATGGACACACAACGAAGGCTTATTACATGATGGAGTTTCTTCAGTAATGGCAGCAACAGAGCCCAGTCCCCTCCTCAGAGCCCGTCTTGTACGCTGGCTCCTACATCCTCGAGAAAGCCCAGGGAGTCACCATGGGGTGTCCATAGGAGTTTTATTTTCAGCATGCCAGGAATACTCTTGAAAATCTAACAGTCTGGGGGGAAAAAAATGAAAAAAAACCCAATATCGATGCTAACAATTTTTTTTAAATGCATATTTTGCCAAATCATAAGATTTACTATTTTCTCAATATATTGACTTTTTGCATTTTTGGTAGTCATATAGTCATTCTACCAGATATTTTATAGAAACAAAACAAAAAAAAAGGCAACGCAGCCTGCTCTAGTGCATAAATTAGTGACAGGACATTGGGAAGTAGGGAGTGAAGTCACAATAACGTGGAAGTTCTGCTGTTCATGTACGACCTTTTCCCAACCTCCGAATGTTTCACGCCCAGTAGTATTTCAGCAACAGAATGTCAAGTACAACAAAGAAGCTGAGTGTAGCAAAGCATGAAGGAACACAGCATGACCCTGGTGCCCAGTCACCTCACATTCTTTCTCCTGCTCACTGGGCCTTGTGCTCTGTCTAAGAAGGGTTTGCTGTATGGCCCTCCCTGCATTTTAGGCACTGGCCCTTCTTTCTATAACTCAGCCCCTTCTTTCTATAACTCAGCCCCCTTCTTTCTTAGAATCTCCACTTACTCATCCTTCTATCAAGCTCCCCTTACCTTATTTCTAAAGTTCAGTATTTACCGTAGCATTTGTTGAGTGTGAATTGAACATGCTTTTAAGCTGTGCTTATGTGTTTGTTTAGGAGCCTTGTTTTCTTTGTTAGTAATCCGTTTACAATGTGCACAGGCTGTGCCTGCTCCAGCCCCGTTTCTCATACAGGGAGCATTCTGCAGAAGAGGAAGCTGCCTATCGGACTGCGTACACCACATTGGGGTAGAAATGCCTGCACTGTCCAGCAACAGGAGCAGCTGATCACAGCGGAAGAAGTGGGACGAATGTAAAATAAAGATCTTGAGTACCTTAGTGAGCTCAGCGCTTCGCACGTAGGAGAACCCCATATACTTTCGCTTTGAACGCTATTCTAGCAGTGTCAGAAATGAATATTGCAGGTTAATTAACCTCTGATTGCTCATCTGAAAATTAGGGCTCGTAACCCCTACCTCACGTGAGTTAGGAGTCGCAGGGTGGAGTAAAAGGTTAAGTAGTTTGGCTGCTAAACAGAAGGTTGGAGGTTTAAGTCCACCCAGAGACACCTCAGAAGAAAGGCCTGGTGATCTTCAGAAAAATCAGTTGTTGAAAACCCTAGGGAGCACGATTCTGCTCTGGCACCCATGAGGTCGCCGAGACTCGGAGCTGACTGAAGGGTGGCTGGTGGTGGCGGTGGTTTACCGGGGTCACTAGGACTATCTAGACTAACAGGCTAGGCAGCTAATACGGTGGCTAGCACACCAGGGGTACTTACTAAAGGTTCTTTTTTTTTTTCCTTTCCAATAATCCGTTGATGCATAAGCAGATAAAGCAGGTAACCAAGCTTTTGGAAGTGGGAACGGGGCTGTTACGGTCTTAGGAAATACTTGACGACAGTGGGACAGAACTGCTCACACTGTGACAGTGAGGAAGAAACTCTGCAAGAGGCCCTGAAGCTGAAAAAGTATAACAATCTAAAACTGCTAGAACGGGAGAAATAGTTCTACTTCCAATGGCATCATGCGGTTACAACATTATTGCAACGGGTCAGAACCAAAAAGGGTTCAATTGTGTTCAAAATGTTATCTTTCTGAAGGAAGAGGCATGCATAATCCCCTTTAAAAAGTTTTCAACAAAATATTCTTATGTTTTTTAAGTTTGGATGTTTTGACACATGAATAAGAGCCCAACCAGCTGGATAGAACACCTCATTCTCCAAGTTATTGTATTTTGAAGAGCTTACACATCCCTCTTCATATCTCATGATCTCTTCTGCCCTAAAACTGATGCCATCATGCAGAAGTTTAGAACCAATCTGAAGACTGACTCCAGAGTTCAAATGAAATCATAGAAAAAAACAGTAGACGGTAATATGCTCCAGTTATTACTGGCTCCTCCCCCCATTAAAGAAGGACAGCAGGAGTGACTTTGATTAGGCAGAAAAAAGCAAAAAGTCAATTTTGCTTTGGCGATTTCCTAGAACAAGCTCTGAAAATGGTAATACTTTAACTTTCTAAGGAGATCATTAAAGATAAAAAACTGCTATACTCGTAGGCTTCGTGAATTTGAATGCCTCTCGGTCTCTTACTACACTAGTTGCTACTGTTGATAACAACTGGACATTTTTATTTTGAATAAAAAATAAGTCAGGACTACTATGTGTGTCAACTTAAGAATTAAACATCCACTCCATGAACAGCGGTGAGTCCGCAGTGACGATTAAGAGCTTGGGCGTTAGCCTTTAACAGAGGTGTTCAGATCCAGGCTTTGAAGTTTACTGGCTCTTTGAAATTGGGCTGACTACTAAAAACTTTTCTCTGGTTCAGTTCTTTTCCGTAAAAGGTGATTAATACTGTCTATCTCTACAGTTTAACGGCTTATATTAGATGATGTATGCAATTAACAAAGCGCCTGGTGCAAAGTATCAACCCAATAAATGATTCTTATGTAAATTAGATGTTGCTTGGGTGGTGCAAACAGTGAGGCACTAGGCTACTCACTAAAAGGTTGGAGGTTTGAGTATACCCAGAAAAAAAGAAAAAAGTTCTGACTCAGAGCGATCCTATGGAATTTACCCAGAGGTGCATCCAAAGAAAGGCCTGGCAATCTACATATGAAAGGTCACAGCCATTGAAAACTCTGACACACGTGGAATCGCCGTAAGTTGGAGTCGACTCGATAGCAAATGGTTATATAAATCACACACACACACACACACACACACACACACCACACATACTTTTGAAACCTCACACACGTATGAGGACTAATAATGAATGGATCTATGCTTATCACATTTTACTGACTTCATCTTATTGTTTTTTTGGTTATGAAAGCACATAAAATGGCTAGGACAAAATGAACCCAAAGATAACTAAAATACAATCCCAGAGTAGAATACAGCTTTTGTCTGAATCTAATAGCAATGAATTGCACATTTTACATTGAAACATGTTTAAAATAGGCAATTGCATATCATGACAACATAGAAATCAAAATGATTTTGAGATTTCTATTATCATCTTGATGTGAAAATAAATTTCATATCATATCTTGTACAAGATTATGAGTAACACTTTCAAAATTATATTTTAAAAATAAATATTCTATGTTTCTACCTAATTTTCTATGATATTTTAAATATCCTTATAGTTGGCTAGAATTGCTTTAAGATTAGTAAATTTGCTTAATGCCAAATGTATCAGCCTTCTTTTGTTTTATTTTGATCCACTTTTGACAATTCTTCTGGCTTATAGATTCTAAAAAGTCAAGAAAATTAAACAAAGTAGCTAGTTTTTTTTTTTTTTTTTCTTATTCATTATGAATCACTAGACCTGGGACAATTTTGGTCATACATGTCAACACTGGTCATGGCCGTTAACTTAATTCTCAAGAGTGCCTTCTCCCACATTCTTTAATCCCTCACAAAGCACCAAACCAAACCAAACCCAGTGCCATCCAGTCAGTTTCAACTCACAGTGACCCAATAAAAGGGAGTCGAACTGCCCCATAGTGTTTCCAAGGAGCAGCTAGCAGATTCGAACTGGTGACCTTTTGGTCATCAGCCAAGCTGTTAACCACCTTGCCACCAGGGCTCCACGCACAAAACACAATAATTGCTTAATGATTAACTCAGCACCTACTAATGGGGGGAGGGGGTGGTGCATTTGGCTCTTTAAAATTTCTAATACTTTGGTAAAAGAATCTCACGACCTCAATAAACTCTTGCTATCTCTGGAAGCACAGCACTGGAAGCTTCCTAAATAAGAAAACTATTGGCTCTCGTCTGGTGTTACAATTACGTGCTTTTCGCTGTCAACACTACAATGGAATACCTTTTATAATTAAAAGGCACGCAGTCATGCTCGGGCAAAGCGGAATAAGAAATTAAATTGTCCCCAGTGGGGGTATAATATAGCCTGCCCGGTTGCTTGGAGGAGGGAACAAGTTTTGACTATGTGTGTGGGTAAAGAGGGAAGGCCCAAGAAGTCATCTGTTTTTTCATCGCTCATCTTAATGCCAGCTCTGAATCTCAAATAATAAGTCAATTGCAATTTCATGAAGGGATATCAAGTGACATTTTATCCTTTTTTAGATCTGGAGGAATGGAGTAAAGGATGGGGAACGACTGGCTTTAGCGAACAGATTAAAAATAGAATATTACCTAAAGGTTGAGTAATTCAGATGTAAAAAGCACGTAGGTCTTCACGTGTAAAATCGAAGTGCTTTTGGCTTTTGGGAAGAACAGAGCTGTGACCTGGCTTCCAGCCTGTCTCTGTTTTGGACCTTCTTTCCTTTGGTTAAAAGAGATTGAATCCATGTTCCTGGCCCAGCAGTGGAAGAGAACATCATGGACACTTTGGCTTTGAGACAGAGAAGGAGAAGATGGACAGAAGGGACAATGAATGAGCTAATGGGCCTTTTCCGTTTCTCCAGCTTGGGCTTCTGCCATTCTATCCCACACAACCCACACTCCAGCCACTGCAGCTCTCCCACCATTGCCAAAACACACCAAGCATTTCACTGCACGTGTCTTCGCACACATTGTCCTCTCTGTCTCTAATGTCCCCCACCCCCATTTCTGTTTCACAAACTCTTGCTCATCTGTCAGGAGATTTCACATCTGTGAAACCTTCCCCAGTTCTCAAGCAGAGCTGATTCCTGTCAGCTCTCACTCCATTTTGCATATCCCCACTCTCACTCCATTTCATTGAAACGTGTCTTTTTAACTTCCCTGCCTCCTACACTCAGCTATGCACCCCTGAGGGACAGGGGTTGAGTCCTGCTTTTCTTTTTGTTCAATCTCTTACAGGTAGCTAAAAACAAAATAAAACCTGTTGCCTTCGAGTTGATTCCAACCCTATAGGACAGAGTAGAACTGCCCCATAGAGTTTCCAAGGAGCGCCTGGTGGATTTGAACCGCCGACCTTTTGGTTAGCAGTCGTAGCACTTAACCATTATACCACCAGGGTTTCCATATAGGAAGCTAGTAACCCACAAAGGCTGTAGATTAGTATTGCAGGTTGCCTGGTGGAGTTTAATCTTAAAGTAAGCAAAGGAAGGCTTAGGTTTACAATCTACAAGCTCATTTAGTTTATTGGAAGGTAATCATGGCAAGGCACCCAGGTAAGTTAACCACAAGATGCTCAACTATGACTGGAGAATAACGGTTAACGACTGCAATGCTGGCCAATGGCTAGAGTCCAAATCTTCAGACTTCAGCCTTTCACCTTTAACAAGAGGTCTTGGAATGTAAGCTGAACAGTGGTGTGTTCCTTGAAAGAGGTCACTCACGCTAGGGTTCGAGGTCAGTGGCAGTGAGGCAAGACTGTCTCAGGGCAGAGCCTCTGGCAGCATGGGGTCTTTGGAGAACTAGAGACAGACTGACATGGTAACTGGTTGCCTCTGGCTTGTGCTCGGTGAAGGAGCGAAAGCCTGGGGTTTCTGTGTGATTTTAGTCCCTCTGGTCTTGCCTGACTATGAGTCAGAAGTGACTTGACAGCAACGGGTTTGGATTTTTTTTTTTCTTTTTGGTCTTGCCTGAGAAGGCTCTGTCAGGGTTGGGCCTGAGTCACATTACATCCAGGTAACCTATGTCATAGGTCCATAATCAGGGGTGCATATCCAGGTTGTGGGTGTCTGAACATAGATAAACTGAAGAAAATGTCACAGCTTATCAAATTGAAACAGTTGTCTTAAATAAGATAGCTGGCTATAAGATTAATCCGTTGTCATTGTATCAATTCAGACTCATAGCGACCCTATAGGGCAGAGCAGAACTGTCCTACAGGGTTTCCAAGGAGCAGCTGATAGATTCAAACTGCTGACATTTGGGTTAGCAGCCAAATGCTTAACCACTGTGCCACCAGGGCTCCGGTTATAATATTAGGACTTAAACAGAACAGAGAAGTTTGTCAGTTCTAAACTTAACCTAAACGTCTAAGTCACACAAGGTATGTTTCAAACATATGTGACCTGTGAGCATTTCATTCTAAGCATGCATAACAAGGTAGGCAACAGATGGTGATCTAGAGACGGAGATGATGGAGATAGATATGGTGCTTCAAGTACCTACGGAAAATTGCTCAGCTGAGAAACAAGATGGTGCAGGACCCTTTTGAATGTATTTACTCTGACATCTGTAATTGGGATCAATTGGAATAAATGGGAATAAAACATTTGGTAACTAAATTAAAATTATACTGCATAGACATGGAGCATTCCGTGATGGGTGGAGGGAGGGGGCGGCAATGTTCCCATGTACTTATGGTCGATTTATTTAAATTAAATTTGGTTGTCTTTAAAACTGATTCTGAGTCCCAAGTTGGAAGCGTAGAGTTACCTTTGAGTGAAGTGCAAGCCAACATGAATTGTCTTACAGCTGACGAAAAGCAAAGGAAATGCCAGAGGCCTTTGTTATGTTAAAATGGGTAGAAATAGAACCTTCCTTTAGTTCCTGTCAAATATACATTCCAGGAAGAGGACGGGCCTCAGAAACAATTGAAAATAAAGGAAAGCAATCTAAAACCTATCCCTTTCCACTAAACCCACCTGTTACAGATACCAAAATATGAAGACAAAAATCTGAGAAAACCTTCTGGTATGCAGTTCAAAATACTTGGTGTAAAAGAAGATCAAACTCATTAATTACCTGTTTTGGTTATGAATGCCATTAAGAATGAAAAATTAAGATGTATTCAACACTCAACACCAACACACTAAAGGCCATAGCCAGATGAGCTACACTTCAAGACTGGAGTAAAAATGAACCAATGCTGTTAGGGGACTGTATGCAAAGAAAGGCAAGAGACTAATAGCAATTGAAAGGAGGAGGGGGAAAAAGCTGCTCAGCTGAGAGCAATAAAAAAAAAAAAAAAATTTTTTTTTTTTTTAGAAGCAGTAAATTTGCAAAATACGTTAATTGTTTCTATAACTGGTAGGACAGTGCATTTAGCCCCTAAGACTAGTTCCTTCATGATCTACCCAGTAGGAAGACTGGTTACATAGACCATGCTTCTGCTTCTGGGTTCTATTTATCAGAATTTTTCTTTCTTCGTTCCTTTCTTTCCTTGAATGTAGGTGGGTGGAGAAGTGGGTGTGAAAGATGGAGCATTTTCTTGTCTTTTTCTCTTTCCGTCATCAGATGGCTCACAAATGCCATCTCCATCATGATAAAGAGGCGTGTGTGATGTTATGCAGGCTGGCAGTTGGACTCACAATACATTTTATAGATTGCCCAAAATGTTGAAGAAGAAAAATTTGCAATAATATAATATTCATCTTTAAAAGCATGAAGTTGGCTTCCTCAGCAAGAAATTGAATTTGTGAGCTGTTAAATGCCAGAGCTAACCTCTGGGAGTTTTTGAGGTGGGATGATGTGGTGAAGGGCAGGCTTCAGGTCATGTTTTATACAAGAAGTTTAATTGTTCTGGCTGGGAAGTTGAGGTGACTCACTGAGTTAAGTGGTCTCTATCTTGCAACACAGATTTCAAATGGGGGAAGATAGCAAGGCAATAATATCTTTAAAAGAACTGGGCTGTTTCACTTTGGTCTTTTAACTACTTCCATCCAAATTCATTTATTTTGGACTCAAAAGTTGATAGGAGGCCAATGATAGCAAAACACAGTGTCTTCGTCACCCCTTTTGAACCCATACAAACCTTTTCACTGTGTTTAAACCTGGCTTTCTTGCCAAAGAAAATTGCATGCTATTCCGCCTTTTCTGAACTTTTATTGAAGAACATTCAATGGTTTGAGCAGTAAAGAATTGTAAAGTCATCACGACTAGTTTGTGGTATGGTATTTTCCAGTTGCATTTTTATTATTCTCTTGGAACTTTCATCCCACTCAGATGTGAGTATTTTCAATTTAACCTCAGATCTTTCATGGTAATTCCTTAGCCGTAGGACTTAGCTGCTGGGGTTCTTACATCGCTTTAAAAGTCTATGGCCAGCTTGGGACTTCTAATCAAAGCATTCGTAGTCAGCTGCCATTTTCTCTCATCACTATTCTCTGGCCACTGCTGCTGCTACACATCAAACTTAAGTTGAAGGTATCTTCTTGTAGATCAGTAAACTTGGTTCTCTGAAGAAAAATGTATTGCTGGAAGAATGTTGTCGTTCACTTACAGTAACTGCTGTCTCTTTAACCCCCAGGCTACCTCCCCCAACAGAGTGATGAGAGGATTACAAAAGGCAACCTGAAGCAAGCCTTCCCAAGGAAGGAGTGGACTCATCTCTAGGGGAGCCTGTGTTAGAGGGAACTGACCTAGACACCGGAGCTGTAACCTGAAGGGAGATCAGGAGTAGATTAGGGAAACAGGGGAGCAGGGCTGCACCCGGAACAGTGGATACAGAGGCTCTGTGGTGGGAGACCGCATAGTTTGTGGGTCAGTCAAGAGAGGCATCGTAAGAGATAAGATCGGAAAGGTGTTCTAGAAGGAAATCATAAACCAATCCAAATCCACTGCCGTCAAGTCGATTCTGACTTGTAGAGACCCTACAGAACAGAGTAGAACGGTCCCACAGAGTTTCCAAGGCTGTAAATCTTTACCGAAGCAGACTGCCACATCGTTTCTTTTTTGTTGAGTTTGAACCACTGACCTTTGGCTTAGCAACCGAGTGCTTTAACCACTGTGCCACCAGAGCTTAGAGAAAATCGCAGGAGATCTCAAATTGCCAGGCCAAGAAGTGTGGCTTTGACTCTACTCCTAAAGGTAAAGTAACTACAACATGGCACATGTTTTTAGAATACTCTGGAAGGTGAAGAGGTCGTTTCAATTGTCCAGAAGTAGGGCAGAGCATAGGAGCGGAAAGAAAAATGTCAAATTTTCCAGAAATTGCAGAGGCAGAACTGACAGGATTTGGTAATGTATTAAAGTGGGGAGTAATGAGGGAGCTGAAAGAGGCCAATATTAATTTGTCACAGTGGGAGGGTAAAATAATGGGTTTTATTCTGGTCAAGACGAACTTGAGACACCTATGGTCCATTTGCTTGTAGCTTTGCAGAAAATGGTTGAAATATCAAATCAGGGACTCTAGGGAGGTCAAGGTTGGAGGACTAGAATCCAGAAGCACCATCACGAATGTGATCACTGAAGTCTGGCAAGAGTGTGAACTTAAAACCAAGAACAGGTAGAAGGGCACAAAGAGAGAATCAACAGTTCTAGCCAAGCAGAGCAAACGGAAAAGATGCAGCTACTTCTGACCTCCTCTGAAACACCACAAAAATGATATTTGTCGTTGTTAATAAAAGGAATAAAAAGACACCTCTACACCCACCAGGGCAACCCTGATAGCACAGTGGTTAAACACTCCACCGCTAACTGAAAAATCAGTGGTTTGAAACTACCAGCCACTCCAAGACTGAAACATATGGCAGTTTGCTTCTGTAAAGATTTATGGCCTTGGAAACCCTACGAGGCAGTTTGACTCTGTCTTATAGGGCTGCTATGAGTTGAAATCAACTCAACGGCAATGGGTGGTGTGGTGTACTACAGACGACTTTTTAAAGAATCCAGAGAGAGAGAGAGAGGAAAAAAAAAAATACTCCTAAAATATTTGGAAAATAGAAAATTATCAGACTTCTCAAAAGTGACAGCAGAAGTTAGACATGATGAAGTAATCACTTTCTAAAATGTTTTTCAGCCTACACTTCTCTGCTCAGCTAAACCATCATAACAAGCAGGATGGGAGAGTGAAGGTTTTGATTTAGGAAACAATATTGGAGTCATTATTCCCTGTCCTTGATCATAGAAAATGTGACCCAGCTGGAGCTGGACTAATGAGGGAACTCTGGTGGTGTAGTGGTTAAGTGCTACGGCTTCTAACATAAGGGTCGGCAGTTTGAATCCACCAGGCGCTCCTTGGAAACTCTATGGGGCAGTTCTACTCTGTCCTATAGGGTTGCTATGAGCCAGAATCGACTCAACGGCACTAGGTTTTTTTTTTTTTTTTTTTTTTTTCGGTTTTGAGGTTTAAAGACAATAACTAGGACAATCTTAGAAAATATCTTTTAGGGAACCTTTAGTGGGAATTGACTAGACGGTGATGAGTTTGGTTTTTTGGGGTTTTCACATAAACCAATTAAATAGAACATCAAAGGCTTTCCACTCTTTTTCTATTCGCATTTAGTAAATAGAAAATTGTTGGACCAATGAAGACCCTCTTGATTCTTGCTACTGAAACTTGTACCAATGATTGTTAAGAAAGAAAGATCCTAAAATGTAGGATCACAGTTTCTAGCTAATCTGTGAAAAGGTGAAGCCCATTTTGTAATGTTAAAATATCCTTCTGACCCTCTAATGTTCCTCGGACTCAGGCAGACATGGCTTTAGCAGCATGCTTGTCCATTTCCTACCTTTGTCTCTTTGAACATATGCCAAATAAATCTTTCTTTTTCTTTACTAGATTTTGTGATTTTTTTCCCTACTACAGTTTCATGCTAGTTTAAAAATGAATCTCCTCACCCCTTCTCGGAAAACCAAAGGAAGGTATGCTTCAATAGTAGTAATAACTTTGTTAGGTGTCAGTGCCATCAAGTCGATTTCAACTAATAGTGACCCCATGTGACAGAGAACTGCCCTGTAGGGTTTTCCAAGCTGTATCTTTATGGAAGCAGATTGCCAGGAGCCACTGGATGGGTTCAAACTGCCAAGATTTTGGTAAGCGGCCAAGTGCTTAGCCATTATGTGCCACCAGGGCTCCTTATACTAAATAATGTTGTTGTTGTTAGGTGCCATCGAGTCAGTTCAACTCATAGCGACCCTATGTGCAACAGAACAAAACACTGCCTGGTCCTGCGCCATCCTTACAATCATTGTTATGCTTGAGCTCATTGTTGTAGCCACTGTGTCAATCCACCTCCTTGAGGGTCTTCCTCTTTTTGGCTCACCCTGTACTTTGCCAAGCATGATGTCCTCCAGGGACTTATCCCCCTGGACAACGTGTCCAAAGTATATAAGCCGCAATCTCACCATCCTTGCTTCTAAGGAGCATTCTGGTTGTACTTTTTCCAAGACAGATTTGTTCGTTCTTTTGGCAGTCCATGGTATATTCAATATTCAATATTCTTCACCAACACCACAATTCAAAAGCGTCAATTCTTCTTCAGTCTCCCTTCTTCATTTTCCAGCTTTCCCATGTGTATGATGCGATTGAAAATACCATGGCTCGGGTCAGGTGTACCTTAGTCTTCAAGGTACCATCTTTGCTTTTCAACACTTGAAAGAGGTCCTTTGCATCAGATTTACCCAATGCAATGCATTGTTTGATTTCTTGACTGCTGCTTCCATGGCTATTGATTGTGGTTCCAATTAAAATGTAATCCTTGACAACTTCAGTCTTTTTTCCGCTTATCATGATGTTGCTTATTGGTCCAGCTGTGAGGATTTTTGTTTTCTTTATGTTGAGGTGCAAACCATACTGAAAGCTGTGGTCTTTGGTCTTCAGTAGTAAGTGCTTCAAGTCCTTTTCACTTTCAGCAAGCAAGGTTGTGTCATCTGCATAACGCAGGTTGTTAATGAGTTTTCCTCCAATCCTGATGCCCCGTTCTTCTTCATATAGTCCAGCTTCTCGGATTATTTGTTTAGCATACAGATTGAACAGGTATGGTGAAAGGATATAATCCTGATGCACACCTTTCCTGACTTTAAACCACTCAGTATCCCCTTGTTCTGTCCGAACATCTGCCTCTTGATCTATGTAAAGGTTCCTCATGAGCACAATTAAGTGTTCTGGAATTCCCATTCTTCCCAATGTTATCCATAATTTGTTATGATCCACGCAGTAGAATGTCTTTGCATAGTCAATAAAACACAGGTAAACATCCTTCTGGTATTCTGTGCTTTCAGGCAGAATCCATCTGACATCAGCAATGATATCCCTGGTTCCATGTCCTCTTCTGAATCTGGCCTGAATTTCTGGCAGTTCTCTGTTGATATACTGCTGCAGCCATTTTTGGAGTTTTGGATTAGGGTGCCAATACATATCATTAAAAACTATAAAAATTAAGAAACAGCCATATAATCAAAAATTCATTTTGTATTACTTTCTTGCCATAACAGAGTACCACAAACTCAGTGTCTTAAAATCACAGAAATTTATGTTCTCACAGTTCTGGAAGCCACAAGTCCAACAGCAAGTTGTCGGCCGATTGGCTCCTCCTGAGCATTCCAAGGGAGAACCTGTCCCATGCTCCCTCTTAGCTTCTGGTCCCCTGACAGTTCGTGGTGCTTCTTGGCTTGCAGCTGCATCTCTCCAGTCTCTGCTTCCATCGTCACGTGTCCTCCTGTGTGTTTCTGTGTCTTCACATGATCTTCTGATAAGAACACCAGTCACTGAATTTAGGACCCACCCTTATCCAATCTGGCTTCATCTTAACTTGATTACAGCTGAAAAGACCCTATTTCCAAATATGGTCACATCTATAGGTATTGGGGGGGCAGAGCTTAAGACTTGAACATATCTTTTTGGGGTACACAATTCAACCCATGACACATGTTATTTAGAAACACAGAGATAAATACCAAAGGAAACATCTAAAATAAACAAACAAATGTTGCTGTTGAGTCTATTCTGACTCATAGCAACCCTGTAGGACAGAGTAGAACTGGCCCATACGGTTTCCAAGGAGCAGCTGGTGGATTCGAACTGCTGACCTTTTGGTTAGCAGCTGAGATCTTAACCACTGCACCACCAGCGCCTCAAAGAAACATTTAAAAGATCCAAAAGTGGTTGCCTATGAGAAGAAATAAATGTCCAGAGTATAGAGGGAAGTAGAACATTACCGTTTTAGTTATGAGACTTATAAAGATATTTACCTTTTTTCACATATGTACAAATTTAACCTTGATAAAATAAGATTTTGATTTTTAAAGAGTTAATGTCATAAATTTATATTTTATAAAACAAACATAAAAACAAATTGAAAAAGAATTGAAGAAGGAATATTGTCAACATCAAAAAGGAAGAAGAAATTATGGAGAAAATTGAGAACTGGTGCAAGAATTGGAGAAAACCAAGTTATAAGATGTCGAGAAGTGAATCATTGATGAGGAAGCTTGGAAATAAAGAGCCGGGCGCAGAGTCTTAGTTTTTTTTTATTTTTTTAATAAGAAAGACAGGGACTTGGGAAGAGAGACAGGTGGAGAAAGTACCTTAATGGCAGAATATAAGATACAAAAGGTAATTCTTAAACACATTATTTTTTAAAAACAGAAACGTTGAATTTTGAAAAAAATAAGAAACAATTTGGCAAGGTAAAAAGAGTGGTTTCACAGAATTCAGAGAAAACTAGGCAATTCATTCATTCTAACATATGGTACCACTGCTGTGTGCAAAGTTGGGGGCTAGGGTGAGTGTGAAATACAGGTAAGAATAAAACAGCATCTCTGCCTTCAAATTGCTTATAATCTAAATAAACACTTGTAGACTGACTGAGGGAGAAAGCAGTCTAAAATCTCTGCCTTAGAGGTAACTAAAGATTTCCTTGTGATTCCTGGGTGGTGCAAGCAGTGAACTCACTAGGCTGGTAACTGAAATGTTAGAGGTTCAAGTCCACCCAAAGATACCTTGGAAGAAAGGTCTGGTGATTTATTTCCAAAAAACCATCCATTGAAAACCCTATGAAACACAGTTCTACTCTGACACACGTGGGGTCACCATGAGTTGAAAGTGACTCAACGGCAACTGTTCTTTTCTGTTTTTTTAATAATTTTCTTTTAGTTACCCTGGGGCTTAGGATCACAAGATTTTGGTAACAGTGCTTTGGATCAGGCCAATGCCAGGCTGGTATTTAGTCTCTAAAGAGGGAAATGAATTATTAGAGAATGTAAAAGCTGCACTCTATCAAAGGTTAGGAATGTGCCCAGAATAGTCTCAACTTCCCTTCTTATGCCTCCTCCTTCACTTCTGCCCAGCATTTCTTTTCCTCCACCCTAAACTATTCCTGGCGAAAAAAGAAATGAGTGTCGATGAATAGCAGCCAGAGGCATCATAACTGAACTTCCAGAAAAAGCGAGTGATGCAGTCAGCCTTTTTGGAGAAGCACGGGAGTTTAGAAAGAGTATCCTTCCGGAGTAATGGTGAATCTTCAACCTTGGCATATAAATGCATGAGCCTCAGTATCTTTACCACAGCTTTAACTGTCATCTGCTTGTCAAGAGGCTTTCTTAAATGTCTCTTTAGTCCCCATCCCCTCCCCCAGGGTCCTGCAAACTCCACCTTTATTCAACAACACTTTATGTCTCAGGAAGTGGTCCTCAGACTTTGCCTTTCTGTTCCCTTGCTGATTTTATTTCAAAGAGTCTGAATCCCCCCTAGAGATACATGAACTCATCATCCAAGATGACCACTTGACACAGGGCATGTGTCTGGAGCCACTGGGCCCTGCCAAATGAAAAGATTCTAGATTCAGTAGTGGAAATTACAGATAGAGTTGAATTAAAAAAAAAAAATTAAAAAGGGACAATAGAATCAAATTTAGGGATGTGCTGTGGTCAGTTGCTGTCAAGTCAGGTCCAACTCATATGCTGTTGTTGTTGTTAGGTTCTGACTCATAACGACCCTATAAGTCAGAGTAGAACTGTTCCATCAGGTTTTCAAGGAGACACTGGTGGGTTTGAACTGCTGACCTTTTGGTTAGCACTCAAGCTCTTAACCACTACAACACAAGGGCTCCAACTTATGGTAACCCCAAATGTGCAGAGCACAACTGCTCCATAGGGTTTTTAAAGCTGTGACCTTTTGGAAGTAAATCACCAGGTCTCCTTCCAAGGCACCTCTGGGTATATTTTAACTGCCAAGGCTTTGGTTAGTAATCCAGCGCTACTTAACCATTTACACCACACAGAGACTCTGTAATTTAGTGATGTAAGACTAACCAGTTAAGTGTTAGAATCAAGTGATCTAAACCAGGGGTCAGCAAATGTTTTTCTGTATAGACCAGGTAGTAAATATTTTCTGTTTTGCAGGCCATAGAGTCTGTGTTGAAATTACTCAAGTCTGCCCTTGTAGCATGAAATCAGCCATGGACAATATGTAAATAAATAGGCATGGCTGTATTTCAATAAAACTTCATTTATGGAGACTGAAATTTGAATTTTTTATATGTTCACATGTTGCAAAATATTATTTTAATATTTTTTCAACCATTTAAAAACCATTCTTAACTCATAGGCCACACAAGAATAGAACTGGGCCGGTTTAGCTTTTGGACCATTGTTTGCCAGCCCCTGGTCTAAATAAAGGCAAGAATAGGGAAGTAACTAAAACTCACCAATGAAGAGGCAAGCAGAGAGAAACAGGGTGGAGAGAGGCCAAAATGGTCAGATAGGACTAAACCCATGAATGACAAATATAAGCATTTCATTTACAGGGCTCCCTAGAGCATGTTAGACGATGAAAACAAAAGGATCTCCTCATCTAAATACATTATAACATAATGTAATAATAATTAGGAGCCCTGGTAGTGAATAGTTCAGAGCTCAGCTGCTAATCAAAAGGTCAGCAGTTCAAATGCATCGGCCACTCGTTGGAAAACCTGTGGGGCAGTTCTACTCTGTCCTATAAGGTCCCTGTGATTGGAATTGACTTGACAGCAATGGTGCCAGAACAGTATTAGTTATATAATAGTGCACATATTATAATACTTGTCACTTTTAGTAAATTTTGAGAAATTTGTCTCTAATCACTTACAAAAATGTCATGAAAAATATATTTTATGGTAAATACTTGGCAACTGTAATGAAATCCTGTATTTCACTTTGACAATTGCCCACCAAGGCTTAGAAAGTCTATTATCTGTCTGTGGTTGCTGACTCCAGGTATTGTTTCAGGTATTCTACAATCGAGGACTTTTCTTCTGTGTCCAGGAGTGGAAGAGAGCTTATTTAAAAAAAAGAGAAGACAAGTTAAAATTTTTACTTTTACAGTTCGAAAGAAGGAGTTTACATTGTCCCTGTGAAGAAAAACTGATGGGATAAAATAGGAAAAAGTAAGATGATCATGCAAAAATAATTTATCTTTTTTATCTAAATTTATATAAAATCTGTTGCTGACCAGTCAATTCTGACTCATAACAACCCAACTTAACAGAGTAGGACTGTCCCATTGAGTTTCCAAGGCTGTAATCTTTACAGAAGCAGACTGCCCACCTTTCTCCCGAGGAAAACCTGGTGGTTTCACATCACAGAACTTTCAGTTAGCAGGCGAGTACTTAACCACTCCATTATAACTTTTGGGGAAAAAAATGAGTTAAAAAAATATAAAAGAGATGGGGCCAAGATAGCATAGTCAGACACTTCTGGTGAACCCTCTTACAACAAAGACCAAAAAAACAAATGAAATGATTATATTTATGACAAGCTAGGAGACCTGAACATCAAAGGCAATGTCAGAAAACGGACTGAATGACAGGGGAGGGAGAGATAGTTCAGAAGTGGAGAGGAAGTGCTGGACCTGAATCACTGGGAGCCCTCAGGCACCATCCCCAGGAATGACTGCAACAGGCTGGTGGTAGCTTTCTGCCACAGTTTCCTCAGGGAGACGCAGCCAGCTGCACAGTCTACTCACACCTCCAGAAACAAAGAAGAATGGCGTCTCAGCAAAAGCTCAGTACTTGTGTATATTTTACCACGTCCCAGCCCCCAAGCCATCTTCAGTGGTTGTTGATTTCCCTGAGCCTGAGATAGGCTTTGCTGCATGCTCTGAGTCATTCTCCCAGCCTTGGAGAAGGAATAAATTCACAACTGGGGGAAAAGATAATCTGCCAGCTAACCTAGGGAACTCGGGACAGAAGCAGCTCCTGTCCGGGCATAAACGGTCCATGGACATTGAATAATCTTCCCCACTGCATGAACATGTGTGGGCCTATTTCAGGAGATAGGGCCCTTGTCAGAATGCAACTGTTTAAGCTGTGCAGTGGAGAGGTGGGTATTTGATGTTTGACACCACTTTGCCTGTTAAACAGAGTCCTTACCTATCAACATCAGGGGCTGAAGGACTGGTGGTTCCATTCAGGTCGCCCAGCAAACCCCTATAGTTTTAAATTCTTTTATCTGATTTTTCTTCCAATATGTTGGTGCCAAGTGCTTTAACTTCAAGTTCACCAATTTTACCTTCCACTTGCTCAATTCTGCTTCTCTGACTTTCTGTTGAGTTGTCTACTTCTGTAATTTTATTGTTAATCTTCTGAATTTCTGATTGCTGTCTCTCTGTGGATTCTTGCAGCTTATTAAATTTTTCATTATGTTCTTGAATAACCTTTTAAGTTTCTTCAACTGCTTTATCTGTGTGTTACTTTACTGGTACCCCCCAGTGCTTACAACCAAAAGCATTGGGTGCTCATGGTCTGTCTGCAGAACCCACCCACGTGTGTGCTCTAGTGAACGGGGATGTGCTTTCCTCACAGATACTAAGGGGATGGTTGTCAGCCCACTGCCTTGTGCAGAGGGTGACCCTGTGCTGCAACAAGATACCGGTACCTACACCAATCATCCCTGCCCCTCTAAGACTATAGGACAGAGCTATACCACACACCTGATGACCAACTCCCTGGACACCGGAGCTGAATCCATACAAGAAAAGTGAATGGACTTCTAGGCTGAAATATAAGGTAACAGCTCTAGCCATCTGGTGACAGGATGTTAGAGCTTCAAAGGTGAAAATAATCAAGCTAGCTCACTCAAGCAACCCATTTGGGCATATCAAAACAAAGCAAGATGCTAGGATACAGTACCCAGTGCCATCGAGTCAATTCCAGATACAGTAAGCAAACATAAAATAAACTAATACAATAACTTATAGATGGCTTGGAGAAAACAGTCAATATCAAGTCACATAAAGAAAATGACCATGATCACCTCAACAAGCTCTCAGAACAAAGAATCCAGGAATATTCTGGATGAAGGTGCTTTTCTGGAATTACCAGATGCAGAATACAAAAGATTAATATACAGAACTCTCCAAGACATCAGGAACAAGATCAGGAAGGTGATTAGGCAATATGCAGAACAAGTAAAGTAACACACAGATAAAGCAGTTGAAGAAACTTAAAAGGTTATTCAAGAACATAATGAAAAATTTAATAAGCTGCAAGAATCCACAGAGAGACAGCAATCAGAAATTCAGAAGATTAACAATAAAATTACAGAAGTAGACAACTCAACAGAAAGTCAGAGAAGCAGAATTGAGCAAGTGGAAGGTAAAATTGGTGAACTTGAAGTTAAAGCACTTGGCACCAACATATTGGAAGAAAAATCAGATAAAAGAATTAAAAAAAATGAAGAAACCCTAAGAATCCTGCGGGACTCTATCAAGAGAAGTAACATACGAGTGATTGGAGTACCAGAACAGGGAGCGAAAACAGAAAATACAGAGAGAATTGTTGAAGATTTGTTAGCAGAAAACTTCCCTGATATCATGAAAGATGAGAAGATATCTATCCAAGATGCTCATCGAGCTCCACATAAAATAGATCTTAAAAGACAGTCACCAAGACATGTTACAATAAAACTTGCCAAAATCAAAGGTAAAGAGAGAATTTAAAAACAGCTGGGATAAACGAAAAGCCACCTACAAAGGACAGTCAATAAGCATAAGCTCTGACTACTTGGCAGAAACCATGCAGGCAAGAAGGCAATAGGATGACTTATATAAAACATTGAAGGAAAAAAAAAATTGCCAGCCAAGAATCATGTATCCATTAAAACTGTCTCTCAAATGTGAAGGTGAAATTAGGACATCTCCAGGTAAACAGAAGTTTAGGGAATTTGTAAAAACCAAACCAAAATTACAAGACATACTAAAGGGAGTTCTCTGGTTAGAAAATCAATAATATCAGATATCAACTGAAGACTAGAACACTGGACAGAGCAATTAGATGTCAGCCCAGGTAGGGAAATCAAAAAAATAAATCAAGATAAGAAAAACACTCAAAGCAGGGAAACAGGGATTTCATTATGTAAAAGAAGACAACATTAAAAAAATAAGGAGGGATAAAGAAATGTAGTCATAGATCTTTCATATGGAGAGGAAGATGAGGCAATATAAAGAAATAAAAGTTAGGGTTAAAGATAGAAAAATATGGATAAATATTAAGGTAACAACAAAGGAGACCAACATTCCTACTCATCAAAATAAAATACAAGAAAAAAATAGACACTTGGCAGAAACAAAATCAGCAACAATGAATAAGAAAAAAAGACAATATATAAACTACTCAGCACAAAAAATTAAGTAGGAAAAAGAAACTGTCAATGACACACACACACAAAAAAAAGACATCAAAATGTCAGCGCTAAACCCATAAAAAAAAAAAACCCATACGTATCCATAATTATGCTGAATGAAACGGATGAAATGCACCAATAAATAGACAGAGAGTGGCAGAATGGATAAAAAAACACAGTCTATCTATATGCTGCCTACAAGAGACACACCTTAGCCTTAGAGACACAACAAAAACTCAAAAAATGGAAAAAAAATATCAAGCAAACAATAATCAAAAAAGAGCAGGAGTAGCAATATTAACTTCTGACAAAATAGACTTTATCTATTATAATGGATAAGGAAGGACACTATATAATGATTAAAGGGACAATATACCAGGAGCATATAACCATATTAAATATTTATGCACCCAATGAGAGGGCTGCAAGATACATAAAACCAACTCTATCAGCATTGAAAAGTGAGATAGCTCCACAATAAAAGTAGGAGACTTCAACACACCATTTTTGGTAAAGGACAGGACATCCAGAAAGTAGCTCAATAAAAACACGGAAGATCTGAATGCCACAATCAACCAACCTGACCTCATAGACATATACAGAACACTCCACCCAACAGCAGCCAAGTATACTTTCTTTTCCAATGCACATGGGACATTCTCTAGAATAGACCACATATTAGGTCATAAAGCAAGCCTTAGCAGAATCCAAAACACTGAAATATTACAAAGCATCGTCTCTGACCATAAGGTCATAAATGTAGAAATCAATAACAGAAAAGGCAGGGAAAAGAAATCAAACACTTGGAAAACTGAACAATACCCATTAAAAAATGACTGGGTTTAAGAAGGCTTTAAGGATGGAATAAAGAAATTCATAGAATCTAAAGAGAATGAAAACACTTCCTATCAGAACCTTTGGAACACAGCAAAAGCAGTGCTCAGAGGTACATTTATATCAATGAATGCACACATGCAAAAAGAAAAAAAGGCCAAAATCAAAGAATTATCCCTACAACTTGACCAAATAGATAGAGAGCAACAAAAGAAACCCTCAGCACCAGAAGAAAGCAAATAATAAAAATTAGAGCAGAATTAAATGAAATAGAGAACAGAAAAACAATTGAAAGTTACAAGATCAAAAGCTGGCTCTCTGAAAAAATTAACAAAATTGATAAACCACTGGCCAAACTGCCAAAAGAAAAACAGGAGAGGAAGCAAATAACCCAAATAAGAAATGAGATGGCTGATATTACAACAGACCCAACTGAAATTAAAAGAGTCATATCGGATTACTACGAAAAATTGTACTCTGACAAATTTGAAAACCTAGAAGAAATGGATGAAGTCCTAGAAACACACTACCTACCTAAACTAACACAAACAGAGGTAGAACAACTAAATAGACCCACAACAAAAGAAGAGATTGAAAAGATAATCAAAAAAATCCCAACCAAAAAGAGCCCTGGCGCGGACGGCTTCACTGCAGAGTTCTACCAAACTTTCAGAGAAGAGTTAACACCGCTACTACTAAAGGTATTGCAGTGCATAGAAAAGGACGAAATACTCCCAAACTCATTCTATGAAGCCAGCATATCCCTGATATCAAAACCAGGTAAAGACACCACAAAAAAAGAAAATTACAGACCTATATCCCTCATGAACTTAGTTATAAAAATCTTCAACAAAATTCTAGCCAATAGAATTCAACAACATATCAAAAAAATAATTCACCTTGACCAAGTGGGATTCACACCAGGTATGCAGGGATGTTTCAACATTAGAAAAACAATTTATATAATGATCATATAAATAAAACAAAAGACAAGAATCACATGATCTTATCAATTGATGCAGAAAAGACATTTGACAAAGTTCAATACCCATTCATGATAAAAACTCTCAGCAAAATAAGAAGGAAAATTCCTCAGCATAATAAGGGGCATTTATACAAACCCCACAGCCGACATCATCCCAATGGAGAGAGTCTGAAAGCATTTCCCTTGAGATCAGGAACCAGACAAGGATGCCTTTTGTCACTACTCTTATTCAATATTGTGCTGGAGGCCCTAGCCAGAGCAATTAGGCTAGAGAAAGAAATAAAGGGCATCCAGACTGGTAAAGGTACAAGTAAAATATGTCTATTTGCAGATGATGTGATCTTATACACAGAAAACCCTAAAGAATCCTTAAGAAAACTACTGAAACTAATAGAAGAGTTCAGCAAAGTATCAAGATACAAGGTAAATATATAAAAAATCAGTTGGATTCCTTTACACCAACAAAAAGAACATCAAAGAGGAAATCACCAAATCAATACCATTTACAGTAGCCCACAAGAAGATAATATACTTAGGAATAAATCTAACCAGAGAAGTAAAAGACTTATACAAAGAAAACTACAAGACACTACTGTAAGAAACCAAAAGAGATCTACATAAGTGTAAAACATACCTTGCTCATGGATACGAAGACTTAACATTGTAAAAATGTCTCTACTATCAAAAGTGATCTATACATACAATGCAATTCAGATCCAAATTCCAAAGACATTTTTTAATGAGAGGGAGAAACAAATCACCAACTTCATAGGGAAGGGGAGGAGGCCCCACATAAATAAAGCATTACTGAAAAAGAAGAACAAAGTAGGAGGCCTCACTCTACCTGATTTTAGAACCTATTATAATGCCACAAATAGCCTGGAACTGGTACAACAACAGATACATAGACTGATGGAACAGAATTGAGAATCCAGACATAAATCCATCCACATATGAGCAGCTGATATTTGACAAAGGCCCAAAGTCAGTTAAATGGAGAAAAGAGTCTTTTTAAGAAATGGTGCTGGCATAACTGGATAACCATCTGCAAAAAAATGAACCAAGACCCATACCTCTCACCATGCACAAAAACAAACTCAAAATGGATCAAAGATCTAAATATAAAATCTAAAATGATAAAGATCATGGAAGAAAAATAGGGACAACACTAGGAGCCCTAACATATGGCAGAAACAGTATACAAAACATTATTAACAATCCAGAAGAGAAACTGGATAACTGGGAGCTCCTACAAATCCAACACCTGTGCTCACCCAAAGACTTCACCAAAAGAGTAAAAAGATTACCTACAGATTGGGAAAAAGTTTTTGGCTATGACATTTCCGATCACCGCCTGGTCTCTAGAATCTACGTGATACTGCAAAAACTCAACTACAAAAAGACAAATAACCCAATTAAAAAATGGGCAAAGGATATGAACAGGCACTTCAGTAAAGAAGACATTCAGCTAGCTAACACGTACATGAGGAAATGCTCACGATCATTAGCCATTAGAGAAATGAAAATCAAAACTATAATGAGAGTCTATCTCACTGCAACAAGGCTGGCATTAATCCAAAAAACACAAAACAATAAATGTTGAAGAGGTTATGGCAAGACTGACTGGAACACTTATATACTGCTGGTGGGAATGTAAAATGGTACAACCGCTTTGGAAATCAATTTGGTGCTTCCTTAAAAAACTAGACATTGAACTACCATATGATCTATCCAGCAATCCCACTCCTTGGAAAATATCCTAGAGAAATAAGAGCCTCTACAAGAACAGATATATGCACGGCCATGTTTACAATTGCAAAAAGATGGAAGCAACCAAGGTGCCCATCGATGGAAGAATGGATAAATAAATTATTGTATATGCACACAATGGAATATTATGTATCACAAATGAACAATGATGAATCAGTGAAACATTTCATAACATGGAGGAGCCTGGAAGGCATTATGCTGAGTGAAATTAGTCAGTTGCAAAAGGACAAATATTGTCTGAGACCACTATTATAAGAACTCAAAAAATAGCTTAAACAGAGAAAAAATATTCTTTGATGGTTACCAGAGTGGGAAGGGAGGGAGGGAGAGGGGTTTTCACTAATTAGATAGTAGGTAAGAACTATTTTAGGTGAAGGGAAAGACAACACACAATACAGGAGAGATCAACACAACTGGACTAAACCAAAAGCAAAGAAGTTTCCTGAATAAACTGAATGCTTCAAAGGCCAGTGTAGCGGGGGCAGGGGCTTGGGTACCATGGTTTCAGGGAACATCTAAGTCAATTGGCATAATAAAATCTATTAAGAAAACATTCCGCTTCCACTTCGGAGAGTGGCGCCTGGGGTCTTAAATGCTAGCAAGGTGCCATCTAAGATGCACCAATTTGTCTCAACCCACCTGGACCAAAGGAGAATGAAGAACACCAAAGACACAAGGTAATTATTAGCTCAAGAGACAGAAAAAAACAGAAAGGGCCACGTAAACCAGAGACTACATCATCCTGAGACCAGAAGAACTAGATGATGCCTGGCTACGACCAATGACTGCCCTGACAGGGAACACAAGAGAGAACCCCTGAGGGAGCAGGAGAGCAGTGGGAGGCAGGCCTCAAATTCTTGTAAAAAGACCAAACTTAATGGTCTGACTGAGACTAGAAGGACTCTGGAGGCATGGTCCCCAGACCTTCTGTTAGCCAAGGACAGGAACCATTCCCAAAGCCAGCTTTTCATACAGGGATTGGTCTGGACTATGGGATATAAAATGATTCTGGTGAAGAGTGAGCTTCTTGGATCAAGTAGACACATGAGACTATGTGGGCAGCTCCTGTCTGGAGAGGAGATGAGAGGGCAGAGGGAGTCAGGAACTGGCCAAATGGACAAGAAAACAGACAGTGGAGGGAAGGAGTGTGCTGCCTCATTAGAGGGAAAGCAACTAGGAGTATAGCCAACCAAAACACCACACCACCAGGGTTTCCTGGTGTATCTCCATGAGTATATAGCAAGGTGTATATAAATTTTGTATGAGAGACTTACTTGATTTGTAAACTTTCGCTTAAAGCACAAGAAAAAATAAAAAAAAAAAAAAGAGATCATTTAAAAATTAGAAGATTCCTATCTTTTTCTCTAAAGCCCCCTCATTTATACAGTAAAAATAACTAAAATATATAAATGTGGAACATCTAGTTAATAAACCAAAAAAAAAGATGATTAAGAAAAATTTCTGAGAAGGCATGTGTATGACCTAGTGTGCCTGGCTCTGCACAGATTATCTTGGTTACCTTAAGTCCATATTTTCTCCTCTTTAAGTTGAAGGTTTTCCTTTTTGTGAAATGATAGGATTATACCAACTCAGTGATGCTTCACCTTTTCTTGTCTTATATTCTGACACTTCGGAGGGGAGCAGGGCAATTAAGGGAGGAGGGGGTGAAATTGGCAGGGGGGTGAGGGCAGGATGAAATTAAAACCATCTCCTATGATTACTTATTTTAATGAATCATAAGACAAGGAGAAGATCCCCAGGTGGTGCAAATGGTTTGTGCTCAACTACTAACCTAAATGTTGGCAGTTCAAATCCACTCGGTAGTGCCATGGGAGATAGGCCTTGTGATCTGCGCCATAAAGATCACAGCCAAGAAAACCCCATAGAGCAGTTCTCCTTTGTAGGACATGTGGACACCATGAGTCAGAATCTACTTGACAGCAACAGATTTACTTTTTGGTTTTAAGACAAGGTGACAAGGGGGTAAGCCCCAATCGCGTGGGCTGCTGATCTACACTGCTCAGCACGCTCCTGCAAGATGGTTTCTTCTTGCCTGGCTCCTCCAGGAGCCGTCTCTTACACTTGCCTAAACAAACTCCACGACCCCTGCTAGAGCAAAATCATGCTTCACCAGCTGGCCCTGGGAAGGGAAAGAGAGAGGCAGGAGAGCTGGAATGGTCACTGAGCCTGCAGATAATAGGATGTGAATGACTTGTAAGGATGGTGTTATTGTTGTTAGCTGCTGTCAAGTGGACCCTGCCTCGTGGCTACCCCATGCACAATGGAACGAAACACTGCCCACCTGCGTCGTGTGGTTGCAGGTCATACTATTGTGATTCATAGGGTTTTTATTGGGTGCTTTTCAGAAGTAGATCACCAGGCCTTTCTTCCTTGTCTATCTTAGTCTGGAAGCTCTGCTGAAATCTGTTCAGCACCACAGCAACACAAAACCCCCACTCACAGATGGGTGGTGTCCGTGCATGGTGTGCATTGGCTGGGAATCTAACGGGATCTCCCTCATGGAAGGCGAGAATTCTACCACTGAACCACCTATGGCCCCAGAAGTACTATACCGCCCCCAAAAGAGGCCACACTGCATCTGTTCCAGGACTGATAATGCAATACTTCTAGTTCTGTCCTAAAAAAAAGGTGGCTATTTCTCATTTTTTATATACTTCCTGAAATACAGAAAAAAATACTTTAAAATATTAGAATTAATAGTTTTGAGGTACAAGCCACCATGCAAACCTAATAGAGAAGGATATTTTCTGTTACTTTCCTTTGGATTTAGAAGCAGTTACTACAACAACTGGAGTTAAAAATTGAAGTTGTCAAGGATTTCATTCTTCTTGGGTCAACAATCAATGTCCCTGGAAGCAGCAATCACAAAATCAATTGACAGGTTGCATTGAGCAAATCTTCTGCAAACTGACCTCTTTAAAGTTCTAAACAGCAGAAATGTCACTTTGGTGACTACAGTGAGCCTGATCCAACCCATGGTCTTTTTAATCTCCTCATATGCGTGTGAAAGCTGGACAATGAATGAGGAAGACAGAAGAAGAATTTAGCATTTGAATTGTGGTGTTAGCAAAGAAAATGGATTAGACCGTGGGCTTCTGGAAACCCTGGTGGTGTAGCGGTTAAGTGCTAGGCTGCTAACCAAAAGGTCAGCAGTTTGAATCCACCAGGCGCTCCTTGGAAACTCTATCGGGCAGTTCTACTCTGTCCTATAGGGTCGTTATGAGTTGGAATCAACTCGACGGCAGTGGGTTTGGGTGGGCTTCTAGAAGAACGAATAAATCTGTCTTAGGAGAAATAAAACTGAAATTCTCCTTAGAAGTGAGGATGGTGAGACTTCACCTCATGTACTTTGGACATGTTACCAGTAGGGACCAGTCTTCGGAGAAGAACATCATGCTTGGTAAAGTAGAGTGTCAGTAAAAATGAGGGAAACCCTCAGTGAGATAGAGCGACACAATAACCTCAATAACGAGCTCAATCATATATCAAAGATCACGGAGATGGAGCAGAACCTGGGGATGTTTTGTTCTGTTATACAGAAAGTTTCCATGAGTTGGAAATGACTCGATGGCAACTAACAAGTATAACATGTATATGACTTTTGTATTTTTTTTTTTAATACCTATCTTCCTACCCCTGACAACTGTAGACATAAACTGAGAAGCAAGCAAATTAATTGATTGGCCTCTGCTTAGCCAAGGAGTATTCCCTCGGAGCAGGATTCCCATTCTAAAGAAATCTAGAAGGCCAAGATGAGACAAAGGTCATACTAAACCAAAATCAAACTTGTTGCCATCAAGTTGATCCCAACTCATGGTGACTCTATAGGACAGAGTAGAACTACCCTACAGGGTTTCGAAGGAGCAGCTGGTGAATTCCAACTGCTGACCTTTTGGTTAGCAGTCAAGCTCTTAACCACTGTACCACCAGGGCTCCAAGGTCATACTAAAAAAAAAAAAAAAAGTACACCTAAATTGAGGAAAAGCTGCCTCGCATAGTTCATGCAGCTTTTTCTTGCCTCAGAGGAGAGAAATACCTTTCGTTACGTATATTAACACCCAAATCCGCTGGTGTCTGCAGCATATACATATTATGACGACAGTAGAACTATTCTCATTTCAGGTGTTCTGGAAGAAATGAGTCCTCTGTTTTGGCAGCACTGGTCAAGTGCTTAAGGAAAGAGCTGAAATGCCTACCTAGATGGCAAAGATCCCTCCTGCTAATTTCTAGGGTGGGGTAGGTAGAATAATGGCCCCTTAAAAGTGATCACATCCTAAACCCCAGAACCTGAGAACTAGTTACCTTATGTGGCAAAGGAGAATTAAGGCTGCAGATTGAATTAAATTTACTAATTAATTCTCCTCAATACAGAGAGAGTATTCCGAATTATCCAGGTGGGTCCAGTGTTATCACAAGGATTCTTAAAAGTGGGAGAGACAGAATCAGAGAAGGAGATATTAAGACAGAAGCAAGGTCAGAGTGACTTACTTGCTGGCTTTGAAGATGGAGGAAGGGGCCACGAGCCAAGGAACGTGGGCAGCCTCCAGAAGCTGGAAAAGGTAAGAAAGTAGATTCTTCCCTAGAACCTCCAGGAAAAAACAGAGCTCTGCTGACACCTTGGTTTTAGTCCAGTAAGACCCATTTTGGGCTTCTGAACTACAAGAACTGCATAGTATTACATTTATGTTGCTTTAAGCCAATATGTTTGTTGCAATTTATTATAATTTATTACAGTAACAATAGAATACTAATACATAAGTGTGTGAGAAAAGGAAGGTTGATGGCTTGTGGAGGGCAAAGTGCCAGCAGATAGCATGGGGTGGCGTGATAGAGGGATGAAACCTACAGGACGCTTTATTGTGTTTTTAAAATCCCTCTATATTTATTGGCTATCTTCTATATATAAGAAACATTTTAGGTTTTTCAAGGATGAAAAGAGACTTGGTACTTTATAGTTCAAAAAGGGAGACAATGCATAAACATATTCAGGCATGCTGTCATTCATCCAGTTTTAATTAGTAAATGTCTACAGTGGTCGGGGCATTGTTCTAGAAGTAGCACCTAAAAGGGAAGTAAGACTTGTGTCAGATCTTAAGTAACTCAAAGATAAGTAATTTAAGTAGATATAGAAAGAAATGCATCCAATGAAGCATCACTGATGCTATGAAAGAAGTTAAACATTGCAAGAGCAGAAAAATAACTATACACACAATGTCCCAGCCCAGCCCATAAATATAGCTAAATGAGTGTTGTTGTTAGGTGCCATCAAGTCTGTTCTAACCCATAGCAACCCTATGTATAACAGAATGAAACACTGCCCACTCCTGTACCATTCTCACAATCATTGCTATGTTTGAGACCATTGTTGCAACCACTGTGTCAGTCCATCTGAGCGTCTACTTCTTTTTCCCTGACCCTGTAACTTACCAAACATGATGTCCTTCTTCAGGGACTGGTCCCTCCTGGGAACATGTACAAAGTATTTGAGATGGAGTCTCGCCATCCTCTCTTCTAAGAAGCATTCTGGCTGTACTTCTTCCAAGACAGATTTGTTCCTTCTTGTGGCAATACACGGTTGATGGAGACTAAGAAAACTATGTTCCCAGGAGGGTGAACACTGAAAGTATCTGAGGAGTCTACAGGATTAGGATTTGCTGAGGTAGGAACTGGCATTATGAGGCTGGGAACTAGAATGAGCTAGGCCAAAATGACAAGAAAACCCAAGGCAAGGTCAAGGCAATAAGAATAATAAAGAAGCGAATCAGTTTATGTGATACATTCAATGTTGGGATGAAATGGGGGATACGTCTGTAAAGGTTGATTGGCGTCTGATTCTAATAAACATTGGAGTTGGAAATGTGTGCTTTAGGCATTGATGACTTTCATCTTGGAAATGAAACCCTGAAAACATATGGAATATAATTTGTCTATTGTGTTTGAGTGAACTGGGGGAGAGAGAAGATTAACCAGGAACTTTCTGCATTATTCTACACATGAGAAGATAAGGATCAGAATTGCATAACAAAAAATAGAAATGGAAAGGATGGGAGAAACAATTTTGAGAAAGTACTGTTTTCTGGCCTCTGAGATAAATTTTGAAGAACTAGTTACAGAATTTTATAGGACTATTTATTTATTTAATTTATTTACATTTTTGAAAGACTTTCAGGCCTTTTTTCCTTTGCATGGGTCACTTTATTTCACATTTTCCAAATGGATCTTCCATTTGATGCTTTTTGACACAAAATGTAACAATAAAATTCAAGTACTAATAGATAATCTTATATAAATGAGTTCAGAGTTAAAGGAATGAGCTGTATTATTACACATTTCTCAAAGGAACAACATGTTCTCTTGCATTCTTCCTGCCTCCAAAAGACTTGTGTGAGGATATTTGTGTGTGTGTGTGCATGTGTGTGTGTGCGTGTGTGAAAGAGAGAGAGAGAGAAAGAGAGAGTACACGCACAAATGCCATATGTAATGTGGGAGAGAAGAGAAGGTGCCAAAATACTACAAAAAAAAAAAAAAAACCTGTTGCCATCAAGTCAATTCTGACTCATAGTGACCCTATAGGTCTGAGGAGAACTGCCCTATACAGTTCCCAAGGAGGACCTGGTGGATTCAAACTGCCGACCTTTTGGTTAGCAGCCATTGCTATTAACCACTATGCCACCAGGGTTTCCAGTACTACAAAAGAAGAACTATTTTAAGAATATTGTTCATAGAAACAATAATACAGTGATTTGAATACACACATGCCTTATAAAATATTCAGATCAAAGAATATATTTTAAAAAATAATTCTCTAAAAACTTGGGTTTTACATTTTTCAGGTTCTCCTTGGCCACATGCTCTAGGGCCCGTGTTTCCTCTCTTGCCCCATTTTCTAACTGTCCCCCACATTCATTAAGTGCCAGTAGTAATTGACTCAATGGCAACTGGTTTGGTTTTTTTGGTCTGGTGTGTTTCGCTCAAATGAGCTCCCTGTACTCATTTACTGTGTATTTCCCCCATCACCTTCTGTATGTTTTTTAAATAAACATTTTCTTTTATAACAGTTTTATAATTATAGAAAAAATGTGAAGATACCAAACATTTCCATATACACCACACCCAGTTTTACCTATTATTAACATCTATCGTTAGCACAGTGCAATTGTTACAATTAATAAACCAATATTAATACATTATGATTAACTAACCAAAACCAAACCCGTTGCCATTGAGTTGATTCTGACTTATAGCAACCCTAAAGGACAGAGTAGAACTGCCCCATAGGGTTTCCAAGGAGCTCCTGGTGGATTTGAACCGCCGCCCATTTGATTAGCAGCCAAGCTCTTAACCACTACGCCACCAGGGCTATGATTAACTAAAGTCCATAGTTTATTCAGATTTCCTTTACCTAAAGTCCTTTTTCTGCTCCAGGATCCAACCCAGGACACCACATTACATTTGGTAGTCAGGTCTCCTTAGGCTCCTCTTGGCTGTGACAGTTTCCGAGACTTGCCTTGTGTTTGACGACCTTGACAGTTTTGAGGAGTACTGGTCAAGTATTTTGTAGAATGTCCCTTAATTGGGGTTTGTATGATGTTTTTCTCGTGATTAGACTGAACCTAAGACAATAGACACAAAGTGCCATTTTTATCACATTCAATCAATGCTACATCCTGTCAGCATGACATCACTGTTGATGCTAACCTTGATCAACAAGCTGAGGTAGTGTTGGTCAGGTTCATTCATGCTAGCATTCCTCTCTTTTCTCCCTTTCCATACAGTGTTCTTTGGAAGGAAGTCACTCCGTGCATAAGGAAGGACTTATGCTTCACCTCCTTAAAGGCAGAATATCTGTGTATATCATTTGCCTCCTTCTGCATGGGAGATTTGCTTATTTATTCAATCATTTATTTATTATAGTAAGGACTCATGGGGATTTATTTTATACTTTGCGTTGTTCTTGTGCATTTTGAATCAAGGTGGCTGCTCTGCCCTGAAGTCCTACTCCATTTGGTTGGGAGATACCCTTTCCTTTCTAGAAGATCACAGTTTTCATAGGATTTCAGGAAAAAAACTTGAAGAACCCAAAGATAAGCATATTATCATAAAGGAAACCCCAGTGGGGAGGGTTGACAAAGTTGAGACACTTGTTGTTTATGTGGATACCTTTTGTCAAATTATTATTTGCTCCCCTTGACTTAATATTTTTGCTTCATGCAACCACAATTATTCTGAACATTTATATACAGTGCTATACAGTGTCATCTTTTGGATCCCAGTGTCCTACTTTTAGGGGTTCTCTACCCTTGAAGCGAAAGATATTCTTGATGATATTCATTCTTAGGTATACCACATTGTGTTGACTTATATGGCTGTCTTCCAGGCAAAAGTTAAATTAATCCTCTTATAACTGCTGAATTTACAACTGTGAATTTATTTGCTTAAGATTTGTAGAATACCTTGACTACTAATGTCCTGTTACCTGTAATTCTAGCAGAAGAGGCACCTAGGGCTATCCCAGAGAAATAGATATATTTCGAGGAGGCAGTGAAGTATCTGAGCGAGCCATGTCTGCTGCTCTTAATGGCTCCTGTTTGTTTTTGGTCCTCATGAGTGTCCATTTTCTGTTTTCCTCCTCAGTTCAATTATATCCTCATCTCTGCAATTAAGATTTTGGTCACTGTCTTGGCAACTCCTCCATTTCTCCACCATCTTAACATCTTTAGGGACTACTTAGTGGAACACCTCATCCCTGCTTGGCTTGACCAACAGGATCCACCAGAGGGGGCTCCTTTCAGACTTGCACAACCCTTGTGGCTATGAATAGCTCTCAAGCTCCTTTTTAATGTAATTGCTGCTGCCCGTACTAATGAACCAGACTTTGGTCCATCCTATTTTCTGTTCAACATGATGGTGCCTGCATAAAAAGGATTCCCAAGAACAGCCCCTGCAGCAAGATGGTCAGAGGCACTCATTCATTTCCTTATGAGCTGATACCATTCCAGAATTTTCTCCCTTCCTCCTTCAACTTTACCCTCACTTTGCCTCTCTCCTTCTCTGACCTCTGCCTCTTCACATACAGACTCCCATCCTTGGTTTCCTATGAAGCAGTCTTCAGTATCCACACAGGTAGAAGTAAAGAAAAATAAATGGGTAGAAAGAGTAAACTCCACGTGTGCTCATTCTGATCACTAGCTTTAGGTCCAGGAACTGGTTTCTCAGGTAACATCTCTGGTCATGGGCCAGTGTCTCCTAACCCAAATGCTTTGGAAATTAAGATCAATCTTTCTTTGTTCTTTGTGCACTAAAAGATGCACCATAAAACAAATGAAGACCTTTATCTTTCCCTGGAGTCCCTGAGTGGTACAAATGGCTAATGCACTCGGCTACTAACTGAAAGGTTGGAGGTTCGAGTCTATCCAGAGGTGCCTTGGAATAAATGCCTGGTGATCTACTTTGAAAAAATCAGTCATTGGAAATTAAATGGAGCACAGCTCCACTCTGACACACAAGAAGTCACTATAAGTCAGAGTTGACTCCAAGGCAACAGTTTTTTGCTGTTTTTTAAACTTCCTCTATCTGACTTTAGAAAGTGAAGGTGGAAAAATCAGAGAAACATAGGAAAAAGTCTCCCCAAAAAACTCCCCCAGACACCTATCAGCCCCTGTCTTAGTTATCTAGTGCTGCTATAACAGAAATACCACAAGCGGGAGGCTTTAACAAAGAGAAATTCATTCTCTCACAATCTAGGAGGCTAGAAGTCCAAACTCAGGGCGCCAGCTCCAGGGAGAGGCTTTCTCTCTCCATCAGCCCCGGGGAAAGATCCTTGTCATCAATCTTCCCTAGTCGAGGAGCATTTCAGCACAGGGGTCCCGGGTCCAAAGGACTTGCTGTTTTCCTAGCTCTCGTTTTTTGGTGGTATGAGGTCCTCATGTCTCTCTGCTCACTTCTTTCTTTTATATCTTAAAATAAATTGACTTAAGACACAACCTAACCTTGTAGATTTAGTCCTGCCTCATTAATATAACTGCCTCTAATTCTACCTCATCAACATTATAGAGGTGGGATTTACAACACGTAGGAAAATCACATCAGATCACAAAATGGTGGACAACCACACAATACTGGGAATCATGAACTAGCCAAGCAGAAACACATTTTTGAGGGACACAATTCAATCCATAACAGCCCCCAAGGAAAACAAGAAAAATCTCCTAAGAGTTAAGTTCAGTAAACTTTTATGAAACGCCTATATCTGACTAGTAATATTTGCCATAGTTTATTAAGATGAATAAGACATGGGACCTATTTTCAAGGAGCTCGTGGTGAAGTTGGAGAGATGATCCACAAAAACTAAATAAAGTACAATGAATTATGGTAAGTGCTGTAGTTTGAAGAATACATGTGATTCTACAGAAATTCAAGAAAAGTTCTTTTTAGAGCTGCTAAGACTATGTGTATTTGAGCGTGTGTATGCGTGTGTGTGTTCAGAAAAAAGAGAACACAGAGTACAATGGAAAAAAATCAGGGTTTTGGTTTAAATTTTAACTCTGCCATAATCTGAGTAACTGTGGAAAAGTTATTTAATATCTCCAAGTTTCTAATTCCTTATATGTTAAATAAGGGTAATAATACCGAGCTTCATTTTAGATGATTATTATGATGATTAAATTAGAAAACGTAAACGAAGCATCTAAAACAATGTCTCACACACAGTTGGAGCTCTACAAATACTTGTTGCTTTTAAAGGCATCATTTAAATTAGGGCTCAAAAAGAATTTGCTGTAGAAATATTAAGACATTTTGTGGTTCGTTACAAAGGGCAATATTGGAAAATGTATGTCAGTCATCTTTGCCTTAAATTGATTTATTGAATGGATTAAGTATACTGCACCTATTTTTAAATAATTTTATAAGGCTAGTGTGTATCTAATTTCTAAGCAAACAAGTTGAAAACAAGTTTTTGAAAAATAAGATGCCTCAGACTTACAGATATTTGAAGAGTGTAATATTGGATTCTTTTGTGGAAAAATTATTTTAACCAAAAGAAATTGACTGTATTTTTTTTATATATAAAACAGGAAAAAAAATCTGTTGAAAGTTGTAGAGAATTAAATTAATTCTTGTCATGGCAAATAAGTATATCTGTCATATTCGTCTTACTATGGTAGCAACAACCTTGCTTACTGAAAGCAGAAGATGACTTGAAATACTTACTGATGAAGACCAAAGACCACATAGCCTTCAGTATGGATTAACCTCAACACAAAGAAAACAAAAATTCTCACAACTGGGCCAATAACCAACATTATGATAAATGGAGAAAATATTGAAGTTGTCAAGGATTTCGCCTTACTTGGATCCACAATCAACACCCATGGAAACAGTAGTCAAAAAATCAAACGACGTAGTGCATTGGGCAAGTCTGCTGCAAAAGACCTGTTTAAAGTGTTGAAAAGCAAAGATGTCACTTTGAGGACTAAGGTGCACCTGACCCAAAGATATTTTCAATTGTCTCATATGCATGCAAAAGCTGGTCAATGAATAAGGAAGACTGAAGAAGAATTGATGCCTTTGAATTATGGTGTTGTTGAAGAATATTGAATATATCATGGACTGCCAGAAGAAAGAAAAAATCTGTCATGGAAGAAGTAGCCAGAAAGCTCCTTGGAAGCTAGGATGGCAAGACTCCTTTCGTACTTTGGACATGTTATCAAGAGGCAGCAGTCCCTGGAGAAGGACATGATGCTTGGTAAAGTAGAGAGTCAGCGAAAAAAAGGAAGACCCTCAACAATATATATATCCCTGGAATGTGCAATCAGCTAAGCACTTGGCTGTTAACTGAAGTGTTCAAAAGAAGCTTATCTTGTAAATTTTTGCAGTTTTTTTAATTTTGAATTTTTCTTTCCAAAATCCCACTGACAAATTCATAAGTCTCAATTTAAATGTAAAATTGGTACTGTTATTATCTATATTTCACAGATGATAAAACTGATACCCACTTGCCCAATGTATCATTGTTATTAGTAAAGAGTGGGGATTTCAAACATGTTGGTGTTTTCAACAAATAGTGCTGGAATGATTGGATATACATATACGAAAAATCATCTCCAATCCTCCTCACATACCATGTACAAAAATTAACTCAAAATGAGTAATAGATCTAAATGTAAAGCCCAAAACTACAAAAAAATCTAGTCTTTGTGACCTTGAGCCAAGCAGATTTTTTACCTACACCAGCAAAAATATAATTCTAAAGGAAAAGGATAAATTGGACTTTCAAAATTAAAAACTTCTGCTCTTTGAAATGCACTATTAAAAGAAGGAAGAGACAAGCCATAGACTGAGAGTATTTGCAAAGTTTACCTCATATTAAAGGCTTTTATCTGGAATATATAAAGAACTTTAAAAACTCAATAATAAGAAAATAAAAAGTCTGATTTTAAAAATTGACAGTTTGAGCAGACACTTCACCAAAGAGGATATACAGGTGGCAAATAAGTACATAAAGATATATTCACCATCATTAGTCATCAGGCAAATGAAGACCATAATGAGTAATCCCTACATTCCCTATACACTCCTATGCAGCAATCACTTTATTCCTACTGAGAAACGCTACAGTTGAAGAAGACTAACTGTAGCACATGCTGATGAGAATGTCAAGGAACTGGGTAGTTCACGTATTACCGGTAGATTACATATTACAAACTATTGACACCACTTTTAAACAGTTGCTTAAAACTTCAAACATACACCTACTGTATAATCCAGCTATTCTACTCCTAGGTATTTACTCAAGAGAAATGGAAGCATTTTACCATACCTGAGTAATAAATAAGCAGTGCAAAACCTTACACATATATACTGGAAAAGAGGATGTCTTAGTCATCTAGTGCTGCTATAACAGAAATACCACAAGTGAATGGCTTTAACAAGGAGAAATTTACTTTCTCACAGTCTAGTAGGCTAGAAGTCCAAATTCAGGCCTCAGCCCCAGGGGAAGGCTTTCTTTCCCTGTAAGCTCTGGAGGAAGGTCCTTCTCATCAATCTTGCCCTGGACTAGGAAATTCTCTGCGCAGAAACCCTGGGTCCAAAGGGCACACTCTAGTCCTGGTGCTTCTTTCTTGGTGGTATGAGGCCCCCACTCTCTGCTTGCTTCCCATTACTTTTATCTCTTGTAAGATAAAAAGTGGTGCAGGCCACACTCCAGAGAAACTCCCTTTACATTGGATTGGAGATGTGACCTTGGTAAGGGTGTTACAATCCCAAGCTAATCCTCTTCAACATGAATTTACAATCACAAAAGGGAAGACAACTACACAATACTGGGAATCACAGCCTAATCAAGTTGACACATATATTTGGAGGACACAGTTCAATCCATGACAGAGGGGTAAAGAGAAAGATAGAAAAGAAAAAGCAAAAAGAGAGAATTTATTCAGAGAAGTATCACTCCATTTTCTCAAATAAGTAAGAGCATAAATTCTATGAAAGACTCACGTCGATACAAAAGATCATTAAAAAAAAAAGATGATAAAATGATAGACATAAAAAGTGAGCTGTCACATATCAAGAAAAAATGCAAAATAAAAATAAAACCATTTCACAGAGATGAAAGTCACATTTGATATACTTGGAACACATTCAGGGGCATGGGAAGCAAGCTTGAAGAAATCATAAAATTAAATTTTTTTTAAAAAAAGAGACAAAAATGATTGGTTCAGCGATAGGTATAGAAAAAAGACAGAGATTAAACTAGCATTAGTAAAATTCATATTTTTAAGGAGGACAGAAAATATAGAGCTTATATATATATGTAAATATATATATATAAAATATATAATTGTTTTTTACAAAAATAAAACGAGAATATTATATATAAATATACATAAAATTGTTTTTTATGAAAATAACACACCTACGTTTGCCAATTGCGACTCCCCCCCCCCAGCAATGTATTTTCAAAAGTGCTGCTACGCCAATATTCTTTACACGCGGCTGTAAAAAAATTAGCATAGCATGCTTATGAAAATAACCAAAAGCCAGTTGCTGTTGAGTTGACTCCAGCTCACGGTGACCTGTATGCGCTCCATAGAGTTTTTAATGCCTGAGTTTTCAGAAGTAGATCTCCAGGACTTTCTTCTGAGGTAACTGGATAGATTTGAACCATGAATCTTTCTGTTAATAGCCAAGTGTTTAACTGACCTCACCATCCAGGGACATTTTGTGTGTGTATGTGTATATATACATATATACACATACACACACACACATATATGTATATATGGGAGCCCTTGTGGTATAGTGGTTAAAAGCTTGGCTGCTAACCAAAAGATCAACACCTTGAATCCACCACAGCCCCTTGGAAACTTTATGGGGTAGTTCTACTCTGTCCTATAGAGTCACTATGAGTTGGAATTGACACAACGGCAAGGAGTTTGATTTTTTTAATATGTATATAATGTCTATATATATATATATATATAAGTGTACATATGTTCAATATACATTTTAAAATAAAGGAGAAGAAAGCTTTCTAGAAACAGAGAAAGACTTTAAATTGAGGATTAAAAGGTAACAGCATGACCTGAGAAAAATAACATTGCTCAACACTGATAAGTATGCTAGTGTGGTCACCAAATATTAAGAGTGAACGAAGAAGCATGTGGGTGGCAATGTGGAGAAAGCTGGTCACATAAAAGGGAAAAAACAAATCTTCTCCAAACTTTGGGATTCCAGAAGACAATGGAACAGTGCTTACAAATACATAAGCAAAAGGACTTGTGACCCAGAAATTTTACACCAACTCAAATTTTCTTCAAAAGACACAGATTCTCAGACATGCAAGAACTCAGGGAATGTTGAGCATGTCTTGAGAAATGTACTTGAAGACAAATTTTTGCTCTCAGAGTTTAATCAAGATAAAGAACTTAGATGGGAGAAGTCCTCACAAAAACACTGCTGGTGAGCAATGAATGAATGATTTTAGTATATAACTGCACTTAAATGATTGTGGGAAATATGTTTTCAAGAACTGGATGTTAATTTGAACAGAGGAAAAATAATAATATAACAAAAAGAACGGGGAGGGTGTTGGGAGTCTGAGAGCACAGGCTTTCTTTCACAAAGGATTAATCAATGTTACATAAGGTTAAAATCCATGGTTAAATGTAATGGCTATAGCCTCTTAATGATTTTCAAGCAATTTTAGAAATGTGAGTAATCTTTTGGTAACTAACTCCTGCTGTGAAGAAAGCCCTCTAACTTTCAGCTATTTCTTCATTTTCTTTCTTTTTTTCTATTGTGTGAGTTGTAATAAATTTGACATTTTCATTAAAAATAGCAAGAAGAGTCAGCCTTCCATGGTTTCAGGGAACATCTGGCTCAATTGGCATAACACAGCTTATAAAGAATATGTTCTACATTCTACTTTGGTGAGTAGCACCTGGGGTCTTAAAAGCCTGTGAGCAGCCATCTAGAACACTCTACTGGTTTCCCTCCTTGGGGAGGAAGGAAGAATGAAGAAAACTAAAGACACAAGGGAAAGATTAGTCCAAAGGACTAATGGACCATGACTACCACAGCCTCCACCAGACTGAGTCCAGTACAACTAGATGGTGCCTGGCTACCACCACTGACTGCTCTGACAGGGATCACAATAGAGGGTCCCGGACAGAGCTGGAGAAAAATGTAGAACAAAATTCTAACTCAAAAAGAAAGACCAGACTTGCTGGCCTGACAGAGACTGGAGAAACCCTGAGAGTGTGGCCCCCAGACACACTTTCAGCACAGTAATGAGGCCACTTCTGAGGGTTACTCTTCAGCCAAAGATTAGACAGGCCCATGGACCAAAACAAGACTAAAGGGGCACACCAGCCTGGGGTGGGGACCAGAAGGTAGGAAGGCACAGGAAAGCTGATAATAGGGAACCCAGGGTTGAGAAGGGAGAGTGCTGACATGTCAGAAGTTGTTAACCAATGTCATACAACAATGTGTGTACTAACTGATGAGAAACTAGTTTGTTCTGTAAATCTTCATCTAAAGTTCAATTAAAAAAAAAAAAAAAAAAGAAGAATCAGCCCTCCATATCTGGGGTCTTGCATCGGTGGATTCAACCAACCACGGATCAAAAGATATTGGGCGGGAGGGAAGACTTTCTTTCCTTGTTTTTATCCCCTAAACAATACAGTTTAAAAAACTATGTACATAGCATTTACATGGTATCAGGTATTATAAGTAACTCAAATACTGTGCTATTTTATATAAGGGGCTTGAGCATCCCTGGATTTTGGTATCCATGGAGGGGTGGTAAGGGGACTGGGGGTGGCTGAAACCAGTCCCCCGTGGATACCGAGGGATGACTATGTGAGCTTTTTTGTAGAATTAGATACTCAAAGGCAATGGATATCTACCTTTTTACATACCTACATATTTACCTACCTGTCCTTCTATGAGTCAGAATCTACTCGATGGCAATGGGCTTGGCTTGGGCTTGGTCCTTCTATCTATCTGTTTGCTTATATTTATCTGCAATGAGGGTTACTAGATGTTGACAGTGATTATCTTGGCATGGGAGAATTTGGATAATTATATTTTCCTCTATTCATGGCATTTTTCTGTGTTATATGGTATTTATATAATGAGTGTGAATCAATTTTACAAAAATTAAGATTGTTTTGAAAGGCGCATTTTAAATTGATCTATTTAACAGAGCCATTGAGTCGAATCCAACTCAAGGTGACCTCCTGTGTTAAAGTAGAGTAGAACTGCTCCATTGAATTTTCTTAGCTGTAATTTTTATGGAAACAGATCACCAGGCCTTTTTTTGAAGCTCTGCTGGGTGTGAGTTCAAACCACCAACCTTTAGGTCAATAGCCAAGAGCAAACCATTTGTGCCACCCTGGGACCCAAAATTATCTATAAACAACTTAAGTGTGTCAACCAATAGGGGAATTTGTGAGTAAATCCATATTTATGCTGCCATTAGGAGAAATAATTCAAATGTATATACTGACCTGAAAAATGAATGTCCGGGATATATCAATAAATGACAACAAATTTCAAGGTAATATACAAACAGTATATAAAAAAGCAGCAAAACATAATAACAATTAAAAAAGAAAAAAAAGGCAGCAAAACATAATAAATAAGTATGTCTTAGTTATCTAGTGCTGCTGTAACAGAAATACCACAAGTGGATGGCTTTAACAAAGAGAAACTTTTTCCTCACAGTAAAGTAGGCTAAAAGTCCCAGTTCAGGGCGTTGGTTCCAGGGGAAGGCGTTCTCTCTCTGTTGGGTCCAGAGGAAGGTCCTTGTCCTCAATCTTCCCCAGTCGAAGAACTTCTCAGGTGCAGGGACCCTGGGTCCAAAGGAAGTGCTCTGGTCCTGGTGCTACTTTCTTGGTGGTATAATGTCCCCGTGCTCTGCTTGCTTCCCTTTCCTTTTATCTTTTGAGAGATAAAAGGTGGTGGAGGCTACACCCAGGAAAACCCCCTTTACATTGGATCAGGGAGGTGACCTGAGTAAGGGTGGTGTTACAATCCCACCCTAATCCTCTTAACACAAAATTACAATCACAAAATGGAGGACAATCACACAATACTGGGAATCAGGGTCTAACCAAGTTGATACATACATTTTTGGGGGGACGTAATTCAATCCATGACAATATGTATACATGTTTTTATGTTTGTAGAGATGGATAGGATATACACTGGAATATTGACATTGGATTCCTCCAGGATGGGAATATTGGGGAAAAGGGTCACCATTTATATATATATATATATATATATATACACATTTCTGTATTGCTTGAAATGTTACTATAAGCTCCCACACTTGCAATTAAGAAAAAAAATAAGGTTAATAAACACCTTATGTCTTGAAAAAATGGACACGTGATTAATTGATATTTTTGTGGTATATGTGTATTGGTTTTCTGTCTATATGTTATGAATGTAATGGCACTTTGTCAGGGATTGTAAAATCTTTCTAAGGAGCTGTTCTTTATTTCATTAATGCAAATAGCATAACAATATATCTCCTTGTGTTTCTGGCATTAATTCTCAACGTTGTTAATCACTGCTTTGTTTCCGAACAGTCATTTTTCCCTGTATTAGTTCTAGACTAATAGATTGTAGATGCATGTGTGTCTAAGTGGTCAAAATAGGTGGTCTGCAAAGTTTGTTTTCTGTTGTTGCATTTTAACTCAGAGTTGCTTATGGAACCAAAGGGAAAAAAAATCCAAAAAACTCATTTTTTAGAGAATAATCAGGGACTCTGTTAAGTGTTATATCTGTACAGTGCCTGATTGTGGGCAGCAACTAATATTAACAAAAAACATTTGTTGTTTTGACTTATGGTGACCCTGCGTGTGTCAGAGTAGAACTGTGTAATTAATATTAGACAGCTATGAAAACAACTTAAACCGAGAAATTCAAGTGATAAAGTATTACTGACAGATACTTTTCTTCCTCTCAATACCAAATTCCCAACCTAGAGAAGTGGTAACCTACCTAAAACTAGGTTGATGAAACATGTTAGAAAAAGTTCAGAACTGAATGGCTGCTTGTGGAAGGCAAGATGGAATTTATCAAGTAAAACAGGAGCAGGGGTCACAGGGCCAAGAAATAAAAACAAATGCAAATCTATGAGCTGTTATTTTAAAACCAAAGAAAAGTAGGTTATACAAGCCACTTCCATTTTTCAACGCTACCCCTCTGTTGGTGCGAGGGAAACCTTTGCCCACTTGTCCTTTTTCTCTAAAGATGCTGTTTTTCCACGGAGGCAAAGAGTAATATTTGAGGAACAGGTTTTACAGATGCAGTTACAGCAAGACACTGAAGCTCAGGTTTGCACGTGGGTAAACACGTGCTTTCTCACCCAGAGAAAAGTTTAGCTTGGCAGCCTTGGCCACAAAGCATGTCTCTGATCCTCGAGAGACCCAAAACTACACAAACCCTAGTCATCTCCAAAAATAACACCACAGTTAGGGCCTTGAACCTCCCAACACTGGCCATGCTGCAAATAACGGTGCTCTGATGCTCAGAGCAAGAAGGCTACCGGATGCCTGACACTCTCTCTGCGTTAGGACTTCATGTGGCATCTCAGGTTTTAGAAGTAACTGCCTTCTGGACTTGAGTTTGGGGGGGTCAGTTGTTAAATTTAAGCATTTCTAGGAACTTCCAGAAGAAAATGTAGGAACGTGTCTTTGAAAGCTTAACTAGGTAAAGATTTCTTAGACAGGACAAATAATTGACACATTGAACTTCACCAAAATTTATAAAGTCTTCTGCTTATCAAAAAATACCTTTAAGAAAATAGAAATGATAGCCAGAGAATGGGAGAAAATATTTATAGTAAGTATATCTGAATTATAACTTATATCCAGAATGTATAAAGAGCTACAAACTCAATGATTATGAAGACAAACAATATTAAAAACAAAAATAGGCAAAAGATTTGAGCAGAGTCTTCACAAAGCAAGATATACAATTTTCAATAAACACGTGAAAAGATGCTGGACAGCATTCCTAATCAGGCAAATGCAAATTCAAGCAACAATAAGATACCACTTTACGCCCATTATGACGACAAAAAGCACTGAAAACGACAAATGCTGGAGACCATTTAAAACAACAAGAAGCCCTGAGGGTGCAGTGGTTAAGCGCTCTACTGCTAAGCAAAAGGTTGGTGGTTTGAACCCACCAGCTGCTCTGTGGAAGAAAGATGTGGCTCTCTGCTTTTCTAAAGATTGTCCTTGTTGTTGTTAGGTGTTGTTGAGTCGGCTCCAACTCCTACGAACAGCAAAACGAAATGCTGCCAGGTCCTGCGCCATCCTCACAATCATTGCTGTGTTTGAGCCCGTTGTTGCAGCCACTGTGTCAATCCATCTTGTTGAGGAACCCTGGAAACACTACGGGCCAGTTCTACTCTGTCCTGTAGGGACACTCTGAGTTGGAATTGACTCCACGGCAATGAGTTTTTGGGTTTTATGTGAAGCAAAAGAAACTCCAGCAATTGCTGGCAAGACTACAAAATGACGTGGCCACTCTGGCAAACTTTCTGGCATTTTTGTGCAAAGTTGAACAATATAATTATACTATACATTAGATAGAGAATTTATAGTTTCAATTTCAAGAGAAATTAAAATAGATGTATACACAAAGATTGTACGCCAATTTTCATAACACCTTTACTCATTCATAGCAGCAAAAACTGCACACAACTCGCAGATTCAGTAGGAAAGTGGATGAACAAATTGTGGTATTGTCATACAGTGGAGTATCACTTAGCAATAAAAAGAATAAGCTATCAGTGTGACCATAAAAGGATCTCAAACACCATGCTGAACGAAAGAAGACAGACGCAAAAGAGTAGATGTTATGTAAGTCCATTTTCGTGAAGTTTAAGAAAAGAAAAAATTATTTTCTAATTATTGAAATCAGAACAGTGGTTGCCTGTGAGGGGATTGGAATTGCCTGGAATGTGGTGCAGGTGAACTTTCTGGAATGATGAAAATCTTCTATATCTTGATTTGGGTATTGGTTGTACAGATGGATACATTTGTCAAAATCATCAAACCTTATACTTATAACCTATATATTTCTATATTTCTCTGTTCTGTATTTAAATTTACCTCAATTTAAAAAATTAAATACATTGCTCTGCTATCTGATCTGGAAACCCTGGTAGTACAGCGGTGAAGAGCTATGGCTGATAACCAAAAAGATGGCAGTTCGAATCCACCAGGCAGTCCTTGGAAACTCTATGGGGCAGTTCTCCTCTGTCCTATAGGGTCGTTATTAGTCGGAATCAATTTGATGGCAATGGGTTTTACTGTCTAATCTGACCACTAAGAAAGTTTCAATATGCAATCAAGGTTCTGGGGATAGGGAGGACAAAAGTGAGTGGAGATTATTTTCCTTGCAGGATGTTATTTATTCTATTTTTTGATGAAAATTATGACTTCCAATTTTTTAAAGAAATGGGGGCAAAATTATCCTGTACATAAATGAGAGCAGGTTTTGTTTTCTGGCTTCATGTAAGATAGCGACACAGGGATTCATTGGGCCCCTAGATAATTGTTTGTTTATTTAGTCCAACAATTGAGGCCCTTTAATATTGAAGATTTATGACAGCCCGTGGGAAAGGGCTAGTAATGTGAGCAGATTGCACAGGGCTCCAGGGACATAAGCAGCCCTCCAATCTAATTATCTTTAGGACCTTCTGCAGTTAGGAGCCCTGGTGGTGCAGTGGTTAAGAGCTACAGCTGCTAACCAAAACGTCTGCAGTTCAGATCCACCAGTTGCTCTTTGGAAACCCTATGGGGCAGTTCTATTCTGTCCTATAGGGTCACTATGAGTTGGAATCAGCTTGATGGCAACAGGTTTGGTTTTGGTTTTCTGCAGCGAACATTAGAGTCACAGATGAAGGAGAAGTTAGCAGGGGTTGGCTGTCTGTGGCAAGCCATCTAAACCCAGCCTCTGAGGTTGTTCCTTTGAACTACTCACCTGGGGTCTCTTGTGCTCCAGCTTTGCTGTTGTTGCCTTTACGGTAACTTGTATATGTACCCTGATAGTGGCATGACAATGCCATCCTTGGGGTAAATCCTCTTCTTTTGCCCTGATGCTTTTTATTGGAAGTTATGGGAACCACTGACCAAAAGATAACAAGGAATTTACTTAATTACGGCTGAAATAATTTTTCACTCCGCTGACCATTGAGTCTGACTTCACTGGAGCTGGTTCCTTCCATCTGTGACTAATTGTTGAGCCATTGTATAGGATCTGCCGGCTGGCTGCTTTGACAAGCGTGGGCTCTGTGGTCGGAGCTCGCTCCATTTTGAAGTGGGCTAGGACCTCAGCAAAAACAAGGGAAACTCTCAAAGAGATGGATTGACACAATAGCCAAAACAACGTACTTAAAGATACCCACGACCATAAAGGTGACAGAGGACCAGGCAACGTTTCATTCTCACCTCCATAAGGGCCTACATGAAGTCAGAAAGCCAATTCAACGGCAACAGCAACAGCAACAAAGGGCTTGGGATAAGGTGGGAGCCATTTTCCACCCGGAGGAGCGACTGTGCTTGCCTGGTCCCTGCCGTCTGGACCTGGGCACTCCCCACCCTCCCCCGTCTATCACACTATCAGTTTCCTCAGTTGAAGCACCGCTCTTTTAAGGAGAATGTGCAGAATGCGTGATTGTGGCCTTCCGAGGAAAACTGTTCAGCTAACTCCTCGGTTTACAGAAGCCTCTCAGCTTCCCAAATACAAATCCCGGGCAGACCCTCGGGAGCCAGTATTCAGAGCTGCAAACACATTTGTGTTGGAATTGAAAACAAAATTGGGAATAATATGGCTTGTGTGCAGCAAGTGGACTTATGATATCACAGTTGTTGGCAGTCTTGCAAAGCACTGCCTAGGGAAACTTCAGCACTATGGACTGAGTAAGCGGGGTAGAGCAGCAGCAAAAAATGGGACAAACGTATTAAAGGAAGCTCCAAATTTCAAAGTCCTGTGATAAGTGCAACCCCCCTCGCCCACTCGTCCGCTCTTTGTTCTGTTCAAAGTCTCCCTACAAAACGGCACTTTAGAAAAGGCTTTTCATGTGTCAAGTAGTTAGCCTGTGCACTGAGCAGTCTTTTCCAGAATTAAGGTTCAATTTCCAGGGTAAAGCTTACAATTTTGAAACATTGGCAATAATTTGAAGATCCTGCTTCCACTTTTGTGAACCTTTGGAGGCCCTGGGACGTAGCCTGAAGACCACTGGATGAACTCAAGCACCATTAGCATGATGAGGGGAAGGAGAGGCAGCTCATGGACTCTGGAGGCGTGAGCTGCTTTTCAGGTCAGAGAAGTCCCAGCACCGAGCACAGCTGCTCCGTTGCAAAGTGGTGCTTCATCTGTGTGTGTTGAGTTTAGCGGAGCTGAGCCAGAACTTGAACTAAGGTCTTCTAATGAGAGTGTCTGTCCTCTTTGAGGTGGAGCAGGGATAGCAACAGTGACTCTCTTCACTCTGGAAGTTTGTTGTGAGCATTTCATGGGAAAGCACTTTGTAATCTACAAAGTAGAGCTGTGCAAAAGCTAGGGCTAATGATGATGAACGTACTGATGATGAACATGATGAAGACGATGGTGACGATGTCCACAAGCACAACAGTGATGACACTACCATAAAGATGTTTCTAACTGCCTGGGAGCCGCAGATGTGCTTCCAGTGCTGAGTTTGATATGCATATGGAGGAGGACATGAGAGTACCAGGAGGGGAAGTGAAATGGAGAGAAGGGAGGCATTCCCATTATTTCTATTCTTGGGCCTTTGCCAAAGGGACCAGAAATAAGACACTATCCTAGGACACCTGGCTGGAGGAGGGCTCCAATGGAGGAGATGGCCCTGCTGGTGCTGGTTCTCCTTGTCTGAATGTAAAGCAAGCTAGTTCTCAGGGCTATCAAGCAAAACCATTTCCATTATGTCCCGATTTGGTTATTCTCCTGTTATTTCAAACCTTCTACATTTGCATGTCATATTTGAAAGAAGCTGGTACCACTACTGGAAAAATAACCAGTGTTCAATGAAATACTTCAATCTAGTTGGTGCCAGTGAGAATTTTCAAATGCTCTTTGCATCAGTTGGGTATTGGTGGGATTACAGGCTAAGTTCCATACTCTAGCCTTTCACAGAACCAGGAAAAACTGCTTTTTTGTTTTGTTTTGTTTTTTCATCTTTGCAAATGTGCCTACATTCCAGCTGACAGCAATTACATGAACAACTAGAAGGCATCCATCCCTTTATAAGCTAACGTAAAAATTGAAAATAGAAAAACCATTTTTCACTGAAATATAATACCTTGTATTATATAAATTTTTTTTATATTAACTCACCATTTTTTAATTTTCAAAAAGCCTCACAACTCAAAAATATGTAAGATAAATATATTATTTCCATTTTTTAGGGGGAGAAATTGAGGTCTTAATATTTAGGTGATGACTTAAAGTCGAAATTGTGTTAAATGGGAAAATCAAGACTAAAGCTCATCTATTCTGATTAACAGTCCAATCACTTTCCTCTGAATCATGTGGCTTCTTGCAAAAACAAAAAGGAAAAACCCAAGAACCAAACCCATTGCCGCTGAGTCAATTCTGACTCATAGTGACCCAACAGGACAGAGTAGAACCGCGCTATAGGGTTTCCAAGGCTGTAATCTCCATGGGAACAGACTGTCACATCTTTCTCCTGTGGAACAGTTCATGGCTTTGAGCCACCTACCTCTCATTTAGCAGCTGAGCTTTTAACTGCTGCACCACCAGGGCTCCTTTTCTTGCAAAACATCCCTCAAAATTAAATGAAATCTTAGAGGGAAAACTACATTAATTCTCATTACCAGGTGTCAATGAAGAGCAACATGACTTTAGTGAGATTTTAATTTTTTTTATATATACATTTGATTTAGAATTTTATCCTACTAAATGCAAAATGGAAACCCTGGTGGCTTAGTGGTTAAGGGTTACAGCTGCTAAACAAAAGTTTGGTGGGTCAAATCCACCATGTGCTCCTTGGAAACTCTATGGGGCAGTTCTACTCTGTCCTATAGGGCCACTATGAGTTGGAATCGACTTGACGGCAATGGGAAAAAAAAAAAAGGGAAAGTGCACAATAAAGATTGAAGAGGGCTGGACACTTTTCCAGAAAAGCCCATAAAATCAACGGCAGGATCACTGCTTTACGTTCATGATGTTGGGACCAACTGCAAGCATGGTGGTGTAGTCAGAAGCAAAGAGCACTGTGATGTGCTTTCAGGTCCCATTGCCAGGTCTGAATCTCAGCTCTTCCATTTCAATTCTGGGTAACCCTAGTGTGATAGTTAACTTTATGTGTCAACTTGGCTAGGCTATGGTTCCCAAGTGTTTGGCCAAACACTACTCTAGTTGCTGTCATGGGGTAGTTAAGTGTGATTGAATCAGTTGGCCTTGTGTAGAGAGTAGAATTAGTTTCTGAAATGTGATATAACGTAGTCACTTTCCGTAATGTGGTCTACTGTAAATAGTCAGCCCATCAGTTTAAAAGGGAGTTTCCCTAGGGTGTGTTCTGCCTCTAGGCTATAAGTGGATATTTGGCAGAACTCTCCGTTTCACTCTTCACTCTGCACTCTCTTCATCACCTGACCTGCAGATTTCAGACTAGCCAGACCCCCACAATCACACGAGTCAACAGGAGTCTCCAGACTGTTGCCTGATCTACAGATTTACCAGCCACCATCCCCCCTCCCACACACATGCCAACAATTGCATGAGCCAATTCCTTGAAGTAAAGTCCTTAAATCTCTCTCTCTCTCTCTCTGGCTTGTCATGAGGATGGAATGAGGTGATATTTGTGTACAAGTATACAGCATGTAGGAAGCACACAATAAATGTTAATATCACTGTTTAGGTCAAAAGTCCGGAACCTGTGTTCCCATCCCACAAATCAGTTGTGTCATTTTGAGCAAGTGAATTAAGCTTTGTGGGTCTTGCTTTTTATGTTTGTACAATGAAAGGCTTGAGTTTGTGGTTTCTGTGTCACTTAGGACTTTTTCTGCGCAAGTGATATAAAAATCAATCAAAACATGCCTAAATGAAAGAATATTTGTGGCACAACCAGTAAATTGCTCAACGACTAGAAGAAAGGTCAGCAGTTTGAATACACCCGGGTGCTTTGGAAGACAGGTCTGGCGATCCACTTCTGTAATGTCACAGCCTTGAAAACCCTGTAGAGCAGTTCCACTTGGCACACATGAGCTCACCATGAGTGAACTCAGTCGATTCAACAGCAACCAACAACAACAACAAGGGAAAAGTCTAAGTGCTGGCTTAAAGCATGGCAGAATTCAAGGCTCGAACAATGGCATCAGGATCTGGTTTCTATCTCTTGGTTCTTCATTCACTGTACAGGCTCCAGAAAGCCAGTATTGTACAAAGCAGCAGGCACGGTATAGCAGCAGCATAAAAATACTTGATAGGTTGCCATGAAAATTAAATGAGTTAAGAAACATAAAGCACTTAGTATTGTTCAGCCTCGGGGTCCAACTGAGAGCAAGATGGCAGATGCAGCTCCAGAACTTGCACGTTTTCAGATTCATGCCTAAAAGGAAAGAATGTCCACTTCTGTGCCAGGAGTTTCGGCAAATCTTTATGGGATCTCATGGCTCTGATAGGACTTCTCACATCCCTGAATACTAGCTTCTGATCAGCCAGAACTGAGTCGCTGGGACCTGAGGCAGACTGCTGGTCACCTACCCAACACCCTCCTGCCCCCGTCCTCCTTATTAAAGAACTCTGGGTCTTATCAAATATCCACCCCCAGTGGGAGTACCTCAGTCTAAGCCAATCATTGCAATCTCATACTCTTACTAGGTATAAGGAGTCCTGGTATTGCAGTGGTTAAAGTGCTCAGCTGCTAACCAAAGGGATGGCAGTTTGAACCCACCAACCACTCTCTGGGAGAAAGATTTGGGAGTCTGTTGCCGTAAAGATTAATCAAACTCAAACCCATTGCCATCTATTCAATTCTGACTCATAGGGACACTATAGGACAGAGTAGAACTGCCCCATAGGGTTTTCAAGGCTGTACATCTTTATGGAAGCAGACTGCCATGTCTTTCTCCTGTGGGGCAGCTGGTATGTTCCAACTGCCAAACTTTCAGTTAGCAGCCAAGCACTTCTAACCACTGTGCCACCAGGGCTCCTTGGAAACTCGATGGGGCAATTCCACTCTGTCCTAAAAGGTCACAATGAGTCAGAATCAACTTGACAGCTATGAGTTGTTTTTATATCACACTGTAGTCTCAGATTTGCTAACCATGTGGAGTGATAGAAAAAGAACTAACTAGGAAATGTGATCTTATTCTAATTTAGGAAGCAAAGGAACAGAAAGCAATGTCATCTTCCTCTTGAGACATTTGCATTGTGTAGGTTTACAGATACAAAAGTTACTGCAGCCATGACCTTGACTATTATAAACCTCAGCCAGAAGGTGTATTCAAGCATTTCAGATAACTTTGCAGTTAAAGAAGTTTTTATTTTAGTTTAGTTTTCAGAATCAGGTTTTACAAGACACTTTTTATAACCTACTTAAGATGGCTTTGCAGCAGTATAAGAAGTAGATTTTGAAGCATGGTGCATTTTTAGGACAGTGAGACTATTCTGTATGATCGACATTATGTATTTGGCAAAACCTATAGGACTGCACAACACAAATTAGAACACCTAATGTAAAATATGGAGCCCTGGTGGTGCAGTGGTTAAGAGCTCGGCTGCTAATCAAAAAGTCAGCAGTTTGAATCTACCAGCGGCTCTGTGGAAGTCCTATATGGCAGCTCTACTCTGTCCTATAGGGTCACTATGAGTCTGAACTGACTCGACAGCACCTAACAACAACAGCAATGCAAACTATGGAGCTCTGATGGCGTGGTGGTTCAAAGCTTGTCTGCTAACCAAAATGTCAGCAGTTCAAACCTACTCCTTGGAAACGCTATGGGGCAGTTCTACTCTGTCCTATAGGGTCACTATGAGTCAAAATTGACTGGACCACAATGGGTTTGGTTTAATTTAAACTACAGATTTTAGTAAATAATAATGTATAAATACTGACTCACTGATTATAATCAATGCACTACATGAATGCAAGATGTTGACAACAGGAGAAGCAGTGTGCAGGGGGGAGTGGGGTACATGAAAACTCTCTGCACTTTCTACACAATTTTTATGTAAACCTCAAACTGCCCTAAAAATGTTGTTGCTGTTAGTTGCTGTTGAATCAAGTTGATTCTGACTCATGACGATCTCATGTGTGCAGAGTGGAACTACTTCACTGGGTTTTCAAGGCTGTGAATTTTTGGAAGCAGATCACCGGGCCTGTTTCTTGAGGTATGCTGGGTGAGTTCAAACCACCAATATTTCAGCTAGTAGTCACTCACTTAGCCATTTTGCCACCCAAGGACCCTTGCTCTACAAAATAAAGTCTATTAAAAGAAGGAGAAGGAAGAGAAGAAGAAGAGGGAGAAGAAGAGTAAAAAAAAAGAAGAGGAAGAAGAAGGGAAAGGGGAAGATTATGAATTAAAAGAAATATGTTGACTAAAATCCTTCCAAGTTGTACTTTGAAAGCAAAATAACTAATTAAGATCATTGCAAGTTCTTAGTACTATAGAGATAATATTTTTACCCCTGGATATTTGTGAAATATCTGTGAAAAAGGCCTAGCAAAATGCCTAACTCTGTGACATTTAAAAGGCTCTCAATAAATAATTCACTCGTTCCAGACTTTATTTCTTGCCACAAAGCTAATGGCTTCTTCTTCGGAGCAGCCTGTTACACCACCTTGCTGCACGTGAGGAATTTCCAACAGTGCTTTAAAGTCAGCAACACAAGGTCTGGGCTCTAGGGTCTGTGAAACCACATAGAGACAATATATTCTTAACAACAAGCACTAATCAGAATCGAGGATGAAAACCACCACTCACCCATCAGAGCTCGTTTCACTGGCAAGAACACTACTCACGCAGCATTTGTGAAAATGGGTTGCAGCTTGTAAGAAATGATACAAACGATAAGAACCTAAGATGTTAGCATCACACACACACATATACATACATACAAGTACGCTCAAATGTCAATAGAAATGACTTCATGCTTTTTGAGAAAAAATGTCTTGCATAAGATTGAATTATTAGGCATAGAAATATCTACAGCAGACAGGGGGTGTTTCTGGTCTTCTAGAGCCAGGCATTAATTTGCTTATTTTTATTCCTTGATTTTCAGCCTTTAGTCTCAAGTCACTGTATAAAACCCTGACAAATAAAACCAGGTTGTTGGGAAAATGCCGGCCATGAATCGTGTCAGGCCACTGTCTTTTATGTATCTAGCTTTTTAATTGACTTTGCATGCATCAGCTCTGCCTTCCAGTAAGCAGACACATTTCCCAGGGATTGTCAAAAGACGCCGGTCTCGAAAGCAGATCTAATCCAGTTGGTGCCATTGAAAACCCTTAAATGGCAGCTTTCATCTTATTTGCAAAAACTCTCTGGGTTCGGGTTACATTTTAATCCCAGTTGCTGTATCAGCTACATGGCTGTGGAGCTGAGGGCGGGAAACTGGATTTTTTTTTTTTTTTTTTGTCTAAGTTCAAGTGTTCCTTTTCTTTATGCAACTTATTATGCAAATTATTAACATAATAATATTATTTATGGGGCAGTATCTAGGTCTGCAGGGCAGGCCAACTTTGGGCCTAAATTCTCCACCAGCTGTTTCTGAAAAGATAGCTGCTACATATATATGCATATATATGTGTATATTTATATATACGTATTTAAAGTTTACCAGTATTTCTTTGTTGAACAGAAAAGGCTGCAGCCTCTGATAAAAAACCGTATGTATTTATGTGGTTTTCCCAACATTGCTAGGGAAAATACAGTCCCCAGACACATCTCCAGCTCTCCATGACCCAAAGCAAAACTACTACCATACTGTTGACACTTTAGCCCTAGTGAGTTTCCAAAATAAACAGCACAGCTTTGTCACATTTTTTTTTTTTTTGTATCCAAACCCACACTGGGCTTGTTATCCTTGGATAAAAGCTCATTCAGATTCTCAGAGCTTTCCCATCCTGTCACGTACACTGTGTGCGTGTCTGTGTGTTAGTTTAAGAAAATGATACCAATTCACCTTGTATTTGATTCCTACTTATTCGCACACAGGATTTGCCAGTGAAGGGAGCCCCTGAATACATACAGAGCAAGTACCAAGAGTCTGGCATTGTGTCAGGCTTTTGCTTCGAGTACCACATTTAATCCTTGAAATAACGCAGGGAGGTGGTGGCTATTATTATTCCCATTTCACAGATGTATAAAACTGAGGCTCAGTTGGTTTAGGTCATTCCGTCATGAATGAGATTTGACTGGGGTTTGCTCACAGGTTGCCCTCCCCCTTCCACCTCCTTGCTTCGCAGTCAGGCATGTCACAGGTCCATAGGAAGGAAAGGGCATGGCTTTTGCTTGTCTGTCCCACCTCTCTCTGCACCTCTGTGTCCGTGTACTATCTGTATCCAGGACACTCACTACAGTGATGAAAAGGCTGTCACAAAAACCTGTTACTTTCATGCCTCAATTAGCATCTACACTTACACAAAGCCATCATTTGGTACCACATAGTGTGTTCTGGGGCTGCCTGGGTGGTGCAAAGGGTTAAGTGCTCAGCTACTAACCAAAAGGTTGGTGGTTTGAACCTACCCAGAGACATCCAAGAAGAAAGGCCTGAAGATCTACTTCTGAAAATTCACAGCCATTGAAAACCCTATGGAGCACAGTTCTACTCTGACACACATGGGGTCACCATGAGTTGGAGTTAACTCAGTGGCAACTGGTTTTTGTGTGTTTTGAGGGTTTTCTGGGAGTACCTTATTCTCCTCCAAGCTCCCACCCCCACCCACCAGATGTCATTATATATCTGCCTTCTGTTGGTTAAGCATTGCCCTCTTTGAGGGCCTATTTTGCAATTCTTTGGGTAGTGAGGTGACCAGGATCAGACTAAGAGGGAGTTTGTGCTGGCCTTATGAACTGACCGTAATTCCACCTATCAGAGCTTCACCCCAGCGACAAACTGATATCTGGAGAGCCTAAGAACAAGGGTATGTCCAGGGTTAGAAAGATGGCAAAGGGGAGCTCAAGACCAAAATCAAACAAGCATACGGTTTGGAGGCAAGTGAAGTTGGGTTCACATCTCTGCCATCTGTCCTTGGACGGGTGACTTAAACTCTCAAAGCTCAGTTTCCTCACATATGAGGTGCAGATGACAATGCATGCCATCATCTTCCTTCCTCAGGTTGTAGTAAGAGACTAAATGAGGCAGCAGACCGTGGCTCTTGCAGGTGTCCCATAAATGGAGCTCCGATCAATATTACTCAGCCCAGTGTTCCTGAGGAGAGGATGGTAAGTTCCATCTAGGCTAGACAATACATTGGTTACTCTCTCAGTCACCAACACAGATGGTCAAGGGCAATTAGGTTGCTCTAGGGGACGCCTCATGCTCCCAGCCTTGAAGAGTTCCCAACCTAAAGACAGAAAGCTTAAACAAAAATTCAACCCCTGGCTTATTGTGAGGATTAAATAAGGCACTATCAGACTCCTGGGTTGTGCAAATAATTAAAGCACTCGGTTGCTAACTGAAAGGTTGAAGGTTGGAGTCCTCCCAGAGGCAACTAAGAAGGAAGGCCTGGTGACCTACTTCTAAAAAACCAGTCATTGAAAGCCTTGTGGAGCACAGTTCTACTCTGACCCACAAGGGGCTGCCATGAGTCAGAATTGACTCAAGGACAACTGGCTACTGGTTATCAGTAAAGAAACACTGAAAGACACATAAGCAGAGCTACTAATCATAGCTTTGAAGAGCTAAACACATAACACCAAGAGGGAAGTGGGAGGACTGGAGTGATTTGACCCAAATGAAGTTGGTCTAAAATGGCCAAGTCTTTAGGAGCTGAGAGTGAGGATGACAGGCAAGTTATTTAAATGCCTTTGGTTCTATCACTTCTGAGCAGTGGTGATGTACCTCAGTGTTTTGAAGGGCCCAACTCTGAAGATTCTTATATTTCGAAATGTTAAAAAAAAAAAAAAAAAAAAACCTGCATCCTTAAAACAACTCTATGAGGTAGACAGCATCCTCATTTCATATATGAGGGAACTGATACTCGGAGGAGGTACACAATTTGCTTGAGTTCACAGAGATAATAATGAAAAGAAACGAAATTCAAACACAAGTTTGCCCGATTCTAAAGCACATACTCTTTCCACTCAGAAGAGTAACACCCTGCAGTCGCCCTGATATCTGAGCCAGGCATGTGGCTTTAGGTGACCAGATGTGAATTGTTGGCCTGATACTAGGCCACCTGGTTGAATTTCATAATGGAATTTTCCTTGAAACCTGCTTCATCCACCTACTTTCCAGCTCCTAGTAAAATATAAGGACTCAGAATTCCACAGCCACCTCAGAGTGATGAGAAGTGGCACCGGCCTAAAGCTCTTGGCTGGCGTTCCCTGCCTCCCCTTGAAGTAGAATTCAGTCCTGTTTTTAATACTGCTTTTTTTTTGGTTTATGCACACCCATTGTTCGTTTGGGGAGGGAAGGCACTCTCTAGTCCTCCTCACAGCAGGACCCAGCTCCAGGCTTTTTCCTTTGTTTTGACAATGTAGGTTTAAATCCTGCCTCCCAAATTCCCACCCACACCCAAGGAAAGCCTTGAAAGGCTTTACTGCCCAGGGAAGGTACCCGGAGAGCTCAGCACATCAACCTTTTACCAGCTGCTACAAAAGTTCTGGAAACCCTGGTGGTGTAGTGGTTAAGTGTTACAGCTGCTAACCAAAAGGTCGGCATTTCTGATCCACTGGGCGCTCCTTGGAAATTTTAGGGGGCAGTTCTTCTCTGTCCTGTAGGGTCACTATGAGTCAGAATTGACTTGACGGCAACAAGCCTCATGGCTCTACTAGTGTGAGCAGCTGCGTATCACTTGTATCCTGCTCCCCGCCATGTCTGTTCCTTTAGCCATCCTCTCAGAAGCTTCCCTGCTGCTGGGTGGTATGGAAGCCCTCTTTGTTTGGTGGTACCAAGCACTTAGTGTTGTTCTGACCCCAGTCATGCTGGGGCTTTGCCTCTGTGTGAAGAATTTCATAGTCCTCCTCAGATTGCTAGTAATGGTAACCAAAAAAACCGAACTTGTTGCTGTCATGTCAATTTCGACTCATAGAGACCCTATAGGACAGAGTATAATTGCTCCATAGGATTTCCAAGGAGCAGCTGGTGGATTCGAACTGCCAACCTTTTGATTAGCAGCCTGGCTCTTAACCATTGCACCACCAGAGCTCCAGTAACGGGTGGAGCTTGGCTAATAGCCCAAACAGGGGACTGGCATCTCCCACTTTCTTCAAGCTCTCATTTACAGGTCGTCAGCTACCTTGAACGAGGCAGTGACGGGTCAGTGGTAGAATTCTTGCCTTCCCTGTGGGAGACACAGCCAATACACCTCATCTGCAGCTGCCACCCTTTTGTCAGTGGAGGCTTGTGGGACTAAGGTAGACTAGGAAGAAAAGCCTATAATCTGCTTCCCAAAATCAGCCAGTGAAAACGCTGTGGATCACACCGCGCAACATTTCCGTGCATTGTTCATGGGATCATCAAGAGCCGGGATGGCTGTGTCTCAGTGGCAGCGAACAACAACAGCAGCTGCCTTGAGCTTTACGACATCATTAGCTGTATCTCACAACGACAGACGGCGATAATAATTTAACAAAATATAACAGCATAACTAAGAAAATTCTTGCCATGAAGACCCCTAAAAAGTGTTCCCTGTTCAGCATCCTCATCTGCAGAAATGAACTGGAGTTTGTCAGCCTCACTTCTTATCACAGCCCCCACATAAACAGAAAGACAACTGTGAGATAGCTTCCTAACGTAGCAGCCAGGAGTGTGCCACAAATCAGGACCCACCACGCCCACAGAATGCCTATGGGAGAAGGAGAAAATTTACTAGTAGGCTGACAGAAATAAGCCAGTTTGTGTAATCACCCAAACAAACAAATAAGCACCCAGTTTAAGAGTAGAGAAAACCCCTGTGATAGTAAGTCTGATATGAGGCAGGCCTGTTCCAGCCATTAGTGCAGCCCTTTCTAATTTTAGGTTAAGCTGAGCTGCTAGAGTGAAGCTATTTGTCTAACCCACAAGAAGACCTCCCACCCCCACATCCCTTAACTGCATTAGGTCTGGAGAAGTTAAAATGATTTTTAAGTGTTCCATCAAAACTGGGTTGCTTATCACTCTGGTCTGGCTACTTGCCTGCATTTAGGTTCCTGTTAATCTCAAAGCTTCTGAGCCTCTCTCCGGGTGGAGGCCTTAATGGGAAAGGGGGATGCTTCTCACTGCTCTACAAGAGGGGGTGCAGACAACCGAGGAGTGGATTAACCCCTGGTGATCCACAGCTGTCCAGGAGAATAACTCATCTGGCACTCAGGCCTTAAATTTCATGGGAATAAACAAAACAAAAGAAAAACTCAAAACCATAGGAATGCCTCAGAGGCCCATGTCTGAGGAACTAACTGCGTAGGTAGAAATCTGCTGTAACTGTCCTGTTGTGGATTGAATTGTGTGCCCCCCCCCATAGGTATTGGAATACTAGGTTGCTATGAGTTGGAATTGACCTGAGGGCAATGGATTTATACTAGTGGATGTGATCCTTCTTGGAAATACAGTTTCTCTTTTGTTACGTTAATGAGGGCATAGGTGTGTAGGGTGGGTCCTAAACCCAATCATTTCTGTGTTATAAAAAGAGGAGACTAAACACAGAGACACACCCAAAGGGGAGGACAGGAAGATACACACGACAGATGTATCTACCAACCCAGGAACCCCAAGCGTTACGGCTACTAGAAGCTGTCTAGATGAAGAAGGACCTCTCCTAGAGCTATGCCCTGAATTCAGACTTCCAGCCTCCTGAACGATGACAGATTAAATTTCTATTCCTTAATGGCCCCACTTGTGGTATTTTTGTTACGGCAGCACTAGGTAACTAAAACATTGCCCACTGGGAAAACGTTAGTTACTCTTTCTTTATCTGAAGTTTGTAGTTTACACAAATATTTCTGATATGAAAGAATGTAAGGCAAAGTCAAAGCCATTTACATTCTCTGGGTTCAAATCGTAACAACTCCATTGGGCACCTATCTGTGACTTTGAACGAGATATTAATCTCTGAATCTCAATTTCATCACGAAGAGATAAAAAATACCTCACTCATAGCCTCATTGGGTTTTTCATAGCCTCATAGGGTGCTTTTAAGAACTAAATGAAGTCCATAATGTAAGTTAACAATGTTTGGCATACATAATATTTAGTTCCATTTCCTAATGATATTTGAGGTTGGCCATGCCTATGGGAAGCCCAAGGTGAACTAATATGGAAAAGTCTCAGATCCTATCTTGCAGGAGCAGGTAAAGGGATGTTTCATAACTCTAAGCAGTAAGATTCTGAAGACCTAGAACCTGAAAATTAGTCCACGGTGAGGAAGTTCACAGAGCACGGAGATTATAGCAAGTCATTCAGGGCACTGGGTGTCCCGTAGGGGCAGGTAGGAGGAGAAGATAAATGCCTGGGAGCTCCCAGTTTTGACTCCTCCTCAAAACTGATAATTTGCTTATCCTCTGGGTTGTTGACCATTATCTCCACCCTGGGCACACCCACGTGAGGGATGCCGGGGAGAGACTTCACCCAATTTGTTCTTCACCTAAGCCATATTCATACCTTTGACATTTGGTAAAAGTTGAGAGTAATATTGATCCATACACACAAGTTCTATTTCTACAACCTAGCGCACGCATTATCAGACCTCAACCTAAGGCACACTCATGTTACCATCTCCCAGTTCCAAAAGTGGAGCATAAAAATGGCTTTGCTTGAAACACCAATACCCCTCTAAACAAAGAGTACAAATTATTTGCTAAGGCCTCACACATCTCCATTGATTCAAATGCCTTCTAACACCAGAAAAATAAGCCTAATAGATAGATCTTCAAATGTGATTTTTTTCTTTTGGAGTGGCTAATGGGAAGGATATGAAATTTGATGGAAAAAGAGAAATCAAGACTGTCTTCCTGTGGAGTGGTTAGTGACAGTTATCCCTTAAGCGCTCACTAGCTGTAGCCTCAGCCACAGGGGCAGATTAACCAGTAAGCAAGGTATGCCTGGGTTTACTTGTGTTTACTTACTAATCTGTAATGAACAAATTTCACGCGGGTTTCACCACGTCAAAGATGTGGTTAAAAAGAGGTGAAATTGTGCACGACAGTTTAGTAAATACGCACAAGTAAGCCTTTGCGTACCTTGAGCATCGGGTACTCCAGCCCTGCTCATCCACGTCCTTTCCCTCCCTTGCAAAGGCCACACTCTTTCTCACCTCGGGGTCTTTACACCTGCTCTTCCATGTGCCGGGAATGCCCCAGTCTGACTTCACTGCCTCCTTCTCACCATTGGTGTCTAAGCCTCAAATGTGATTTTAACCCAGTATTTTACAAAGAGGTATTATTAAAAGAAAGTGTTATCAAAACTATTTAGATTTCAGGAATACACATGCTAATGAACTCGTATCTCTTAAAATGTCATGAGCATTGCTCCAGGTCACTCAGGGTCGCCCATTTACCTAATGGGTGGGTTGTTTTAACAGCCGAAGTCTTGGCAGAAAAAAAATTCAGTTATTCTCAAGTTCTTGTCTCCTGATGCCCACACTGCTCACATAAAGAGAAAGCCATTCTCCACTGTTGTAAGCAGAATAACCCCCCCCCACAATGTCCACTCCTTAACCCCTAGAACACGTGAGTATGTTGTGTAACATGGCAAAAGAGACTGTCTATGTAATTAAAGCACGGGCATTAAAACAGAGAGATGAACCTGGATTATCCACGTGGGGTTAATCAATCACCCGAGGTCTTAGAAGCAGAAAACTTTCTCTGGCTGGAATCAGAGAGAAACAGCAGAAGAAGAGTTGAGAGAGATGAGGCAGAAGGGAGGCCACGGAGGTCTTAAGTGTGAGAAGGTCTTGACTTGCTGTTGCTGGCTTTAAAGATGGAGGAAGGAGGCCAAAATCCAAGGAATGTGGGCAACCTGCAGAAGCTGAGAACAACCCCTGGCTGACAGGCAGCAAGGGAACAGGGACTTCAGTTCCAGAGCTACATGAAACTGAATTCTTCCAGCCACCCGAATGAGCTTGGAAGTCAATTTTCACTAGAGCTTCCTGATAAAATCCCAGCTTGCTAATACATTGATTTTAGCCACATGAGACTCTGAGCAGAGAACTGTGTCAAGCCTATCCAGACTTCTGATATACAGAACTGTGGGATCATAAATTTACATTTTTTAAGCCTCTAAGTTTGGGATAATTTGTTAGAGAAGTAATAGAATACTAGTACTCCCACCAAGTACTTTCTTCTTCCTTTTAGAAAGTGGCACAATTGAAGTCAATGGCCCCATGCCTGGGAAATACCAGTTCTCTATGGAAATGGAAGCTGGCAAGTCATCACTTAGGAGTGCGGAGTGAATGGAGAGGAGAAAGAGAAAATACGTGCTCAGCCCTCACTTGAAATTCTCTCCAATGAAGATTGTTCATTAAGTAGGTCAAGAATCAATACACAAGAAAAAAGGGAATTTCTAAAAAAATCATTTTGGGAATTGTTAAATAATCTCACAAGAAATTATATAAGCAATGTTATTCTTTTTGTTGCAAATTACGAAGGGTAGCTATTGTTAAGGACTTAAATAATAACCCAAGACCTAATGCACAGAAATGATATTTCAATTGAATTTCAAGCCTGTTTCTTCTCTGGCATCAGGGAAGATTCTACTAGAATACATTTCAAATGCCTTCTCTGAACACATTCAGTAGTTTAGAGAAATAAGGACTTCCCCCTGAAAAAATTAAAACAGAGAAGCCTTCATAAAATAGGATTGAAAAAGAATATGTTTTCTTTCTGGAAAGGAAAATATAACTGTGGTGTAAAGCCAGATGGCTGTACCATCATGCAGAGTAAATGAAGAAAAATGAAGAGTTAGCCCTAAATGTGCTGGGATAGACAAAGCTGAGAAAGTTAACTAACCCAGAAAACTCACATTGCAATCAGCATGGTTTTGATTATGACTTATTAATGATGCAGCCAGTGGAGAAGATGACTTATCACTTAGGAGGTGTAGACCCGGGTGAATCAAGAAGTCACTTGTTAGGGAAAGAAGGTGTAAGTGACAGTGAAGAAGGTGCTACATATTGACTGCAAAGTAGCAAGAGGGTTACTTGAAACACAGTGAAAATCTTGGTTGGAGGTTGAAGAGAGCCGTGTTAGGGAAGCAGCATTGACCAGGTGCAGAGTGTGAGTCTCTCTTTCCTAATTCCCTTGTGAAAACTAAAGAAGACAATGCAAGGAAGATGCAACGGAGAAGTGAAGATGACACCAATGATATTTGGCATGAATGTGGTCTCCCTAAGTGATTTACATGCAAACATGCACACACCAGTCCTTTGAGGCAGATAGGCTCGAATTTACCTGAGTTCATTGTGGGTGTATTTCTCGATGCAATTTAAACATATGCTATACATTTTTTAGACCTTGTGTATCCACAAGAAACAGATGCTTCATGGAATTACAGACTTGGAGATTTATTGTGTTTTAGTCAACAAGGTGAAATAAAGGAATAGAGCATTTTGGGTGAAGTCTTTAAAATTTTCCATCACACCATCTGCATTCCCATTTAGTCCCCAGATTATTTGGGAAAGAAGTAAGATTTCAATTTCAGGCCAAAGTTACTCAAAATCAATTACTTAAACACTTTCCCAGTGGGGTTATCTGAATTTGCAAGACCATGTGTGTCTTTTGTGGCTACAACTTCTTTTCTTCTTTTTATTTGAAAACATCTGAAATATTTCAAACTTCTATAAAAGTGCAGAGAATAGTATATTGAACAGCCTTGTAATTGCAACTCAGCTTTATTAAAATTTAACCTTCTGTCATGTTTGCAATCAGATCTAATATAAGAGTTGTTGAAGGCATCTGATTGGCCACAGACTGTGAATAGGCCCCTTCATATATAGTATAAAAAATAATAATAATAAAGTACAGAAATTATCAGTTTGGGTTCAGCAATACCTTTATCCTTTCTGTGATGTCTCTTTTACAGCAATCACTGTGAGTTCATTCAGCTTTCTAAAAAGAAAGGGAGGGGGGAAGTCTTTGCTTTAGTCAGATAGTTAGTACGCTGACATCTTTGTTTCCTTGATCCTCCCCGCATCAAGAACTATCTTCCTTTACTTAAAAATCACTCACCTTCTCTTACTCACTCCCCCCATAGAGCGATAACAACAATAAAAAATCAAACCCATTGCCATTGAGTCAATTCAGACTCATACAGACCCTATAGAACAGAGTAGAACTGCCCGGTAGAGCTTCCAAGGAGCACCTGGTGATTTGAACTGCCAGCCTCTTGGTTAGCAGCCATAGCACTTAACCACTATGTCACCAGGGTTTCCTGTAGAGAGACAGTCACCGAAAACAATGGCTGAAGAGCTGCGATACATCCCAGCCCTCCTGAAGTCCCCCAAAGAATAGGTCCCTAGCTCTCTAGCTTGGCTTTGCTGCTTCCCCTTGACTGGCACTCAGTCATCCCCTCTTCCCTCTGATTGTGACCCACAGACAGATTCTCACTGTGAATGAACCCTCCAATTTCTGAGGAGTGTCTCCCTCCTACTCCCTGGTTCCATTTTTCTTATCTCTGCAATTTCTGAGCACACTTTGCATTTTTTTCTTGCCAAAGAATAGACAAGATAGATCTTTAAAAATAGCTGAGGGAATTGGGCCTTTCTTGATTTAAGCCCATGCAGCCTCTTAAAAGCACACTACTGTTTAGGACTGGTTGGTTGGTTTCTGTCAGTGTCTGATTAGCTTAGGTCGTGGGGACTTGGTAGAACTAGCATAGAGCAGACTTGAGATTTATCGAATATCTACGATGTAAGAATGGAACAAAGGAGTCAAGTAGATACCAACGATTTTTATGAGTAAAGAGGAAAGAGATGGTTCAGAAATTAAGTAGCTTGTTCAGATTCACGTAAGTGAAGCCAGGGATTGACTCCCAGGCTAGCTGCCTCAAAGTGTGTCTGCTGCTGTATGACATTACCTCCCAAGTAGCTGGTAGTCCTGTGGTCCTTGGCTTAATGAAAGAGTTGAAAATATTGGCTCACCCCATGAAACAGTAATCTTTACTCCCTTCCGTGGCCAATGGTCTCACAGTTCAGATTGCTGCTCAGAGACCCGAGTGCTGGAATGATAAAAATAAATTACTCATTACTCAAAAACTTTAGGGACATGATCTAGGTCATTTTTTTAATTTCTTTAATGTGATAGCAGCACTTCTTATGATTAGATATATCATCTAATCAAAGAGCATGAAGGGTTATTTTATGGATTAAAAAAAAAAAAAAAAATCCTAAGATGAATGGATGTTTAGCAAGCTTGACTCAGAAAGTATCTTTTGGTCTACTGAGAAAAAAGGCTTGAAAACTGTCCTGAGGATTTGTGTTAACCAATTGAGTAGTTATGGATAGTTTGATTAAGCCTTCTAGAGGTCATGGTTATAGTGATGGGATAAGAAGAAAATGTCACCCCTGGCATCTTCGTTGGTCTTCCAGGACAGTTGACCAGTACTAGAAAGAGGAAAGAATCCAATCCTTCTTTCAATTTCAATTCAGGTGTTCTACTTGTAGCCATAATTAGAATAGGACAATGTATAATGTGAAATTACGGTTTCTTTTTAAGAGAGAGAAAGTTTTTATTCCACAGTATTATGAACTTTGTGAAAAGTTCAATTTGGAGTCATTTTTGCTTAGGTGAAGGGTTGGGTCATGTCTCATTTCCTCCAAGCTCGTTCATCCATCTCAGCCCCTGAAGCTGAAGGAATTGAATCCTGAAACATGTTTTATTGCTGTTTCTTTAGGATAGTGAAGGAGCCTTGGAATTTAACATCCCCCTGAAGCTGCAGAAGTTAAAGGCCCACTGTGTACTCTAAAATCAAAATCATCTGTTCAGGGGGGATGGAGACTTCCTGTGGAAAGTACAAACTTGAAAGGTTTCCATATCCACTGCTCATCTGAAATAATGTAGGATTTATGATTTCATACTACATGTAAGTAGGAAAGCCTCCTATTAGATGGTAGGCTATTCCCACAGCTTTTGTCAGTCTTGGTCTGAGAGTGGAGGGGCCTGGAGCAGAGGTCCAGATGTGTGCAGAACCAGATGTGCTTGCCTTTCCTGTGGAGCCGGAGATTTGGAAATGTGGGTGTAGAGTTTGTTTTTTGTACTCCAGTTGCCTCGGATTATTTAGATGCTATTATTAAATGATTGCTTTCTTTTTAAGAGTCTTTGCCCATTTTTATTTATGGATACTGCTTTCCTGCCGTTTGGGACTATGCCTCATTGTTACACAAATAACTGAGCATGTTACTTGCGGGGGCATGGTCATAGAAAATCTATTTTCATGCTGTTGTTTGCTGGTACTCTTCTCTCTAAAGTTTTTTTTTTTTTCTTAATACAGGGTGAAAAAACTGAAGTCATACATATTTAGACACCAAAAAATGTCAAGTGTACTGCATAGCCCATATCAACAAGCATAAAACTAAGCTTCAGCAGCTAAGTTGTGCTCCAACACACACATGTTCATGTCAACAACCAAACAATGCATCTACAAAGCAAAATGAAGTGGCTACTAAAATTGGTAATTCTGTCCATTTCAGACAAAAACCTAAGTTGGCTATTGAGCTCAGCCCGGTTTCTCAGGTGTGGTAACTTCTCAACATCTTGTGTCTCTCAGCCTTTGTAAACAAAGCAGTTTTCAGATGCAAAAGAAAACCAAAAAAAAAACCCAAACCCGTTGCCTTTCAGTCGATCTCTACTCATCGTGACCTTATAGAAAGACAGGGTAAATTTAAGATCGAACCCCTTTTTTTCTCAATCACTTTGTCCCTTTTCTAAGAAGGAGTAGAGAGCTAGAAGAGTTGAATTATCCAACCTCTCTGGATAAAGAAGTAGTATGGAATACTGCAATATCAGTCTCAAGAACCCATACAGAAGCACTAGAGAGCCTCCCATTGAATATGCCTACTGCCGTTTACCTTTACCCTATTTTTTAAAAAATTAGGTTAAACAAGCACATAAAAATTACATAAAAACAAAAACCTTTGGACTAAAAGAACTAAACAACATCAAACCCTTCACTCGAATATATCAATTTTTTTATCTTTTCTCCTTCCTGGTGGCGCAGTGGTTAAGAGCCACAGCTACTAAACAAAAGGTCCAGCTGCTCCTTGGAAACACATTGGGGCAGCTACACTCAGTCCTGTAGGGTTGCTATGAGTCAGAATCGACTTGATGGCAACGGGTTTGGTTTTTGTCCTCTTTTAAGACTACTGGAGCTTAGATCCACAACTTTAAAATGTCCCTAGTCATTATTATATAAAATATCAGAGTTGAATTTTTCATTCAACTTTAAGTTTAAGAATTTCTTTTTTTTAGTCTTTATAATGGTCATTTTAAATAGTTCCATTGAGTTGATATAACATAATTTACTTAGCTATTGTTGACCATCTACCAGCTGCTTGACCTTGGGCATGTCAGATTAAGTTTATGTGCCCCAGTTACCTCATCTGTAAAGTCGTAGTAATAATGCTTACATCATAGGGTTATTGTGGGGGATTAAATGAGCTAGTGTGTATAAAGTATTTAAAACAGTGCCTGGCACTTAAGAAGAGCTCAAAATATATTCCCTTTTAAAATGCTGCTTTATTGGAAATCTCCAATTTCTGCACTGAACATCTTCATTCAAAAAACTTTCCCCTCTCCCTTTTTATTAACTATTTCCTTAAAATAAGTTCCCAGAAGTAAGATTCCTGTGTCAAAGTATATTAGCATTCATGCACTCTATTTAAACAAAAACTGTCTTCCATGGAACTGAAAGCCCTTTACGCAAATAGGATCATGCATTATTATAATAATTGTCAAGGAACAGCTACGAAATATCTACTGCTGCATGGTTTTCTTTCGAATACCACCCTAAGCAAATTAAACTGACTTGGACCTTGAGTGCTTCATTCTGAAACAACACAATAGTAGAAATACGTAAGAGCCCTGCTGGTTCGAGTGTGAACAAAAATAAGCTAAGAAAGCACAACGTAAGGCCATATACGATGTGCCAGCAGAGCGCAGCAGGCCTCAGTTATTTAAAACTGTAAATAGAAGACCATGTTACACAAACAACCGCCTCTGGAGGCTGAGCACCAGAATAAACTCTGATGGTTAATCAGGGTCCAGGGAAGAAGACATCAGCTCTTGCCTAATACTTAGAAGGGGACCACCGTGAGTTGCCCCCACCACACAGAAATGAGAGAAATAACCAAGAAATGCATCTTGGCGAGGAGCATTCATCTGCCCAGGCAGGTGCTTGGAGACAAAGAAATCAGAAAAGGAACAAGGTGGTCTAACAGCAAAATAAAACCATTGGTCTAAAATGTGATGTTTCCAAGGTTCAATGAACTAGCTTCCTACAAACTGTGGTCTCCCTCACCACCCTGAAATTCTCTCTGTGCTTAGTTAACACTCTTTCCTTAGTTTGAGATGCTCTTTCCCCTGCACTTCCCCCCAACCCCAGCTGCAGTCCATCCATCTGTAAATGCCTGCCACCTCCATGATATCTCCCCTGATTGCCCCAGGACTAGTGGCATCAATTCGACACTTGCTTGTGCAGATGTGAAGGTGAGAGAGTAGGTGAGCTCTATGAGGGATGAGATGTGATCCACGAGAGAACAGAGGGACAGAGGGCTAAGGAAAGGGTCTTGGCAAATGCTGACATGTTGGGGATGGGGCAGACAAAGGAAGAGGGGCCAGAGAAAGAGTTTGAATGAAACAAAAGAGGCCAAGACAGCAATGGGACAGTGTCTTATTGGGCAATCTAATAAGGGTAGCGTTTCAAGGAAGGTACTTATGGAGGCAATGGTGACTCAGTGGTAGAATTCTTGCCTTCAGTGCAGGAAATCCAGGTTAGATTCCCAGCCAATACACTTCATGAGCAGACACCACCCTTCTGTTAGTGGAGGCTTGCATGGCACTATGATGCTGAATAGTTTTCAGTGGCGCTTCCAGACTAAAACGGACTAAGAAGAAAGGCCTGGAAATCTACTGCCGAAAATCAGTCAATGAAAACCCTAGGTATCACAATGGTACAATCTGCAACCGACCATGGGAATGGTGCGGGACTTGGCAGTGTGCTTGCCTGTGCATGGGTCGCTGTGAGGCTGGAGCCAACTCTATGATAGCTAATGACAGTATCATTTATAAATAAAACTGGTATTAGAGTCAGACTGGGGTCTAGATCCCACGTTCATTATCTTTTTCTCTGTTGAGTCTTTCTTCAGACTCCATGGAATTCCACGCTGCCTCACAAAGCCAAAGACCGCTGCAAACACCTTTATGTGCTGCAAACACAAACATCTCTTCCATGTTTCTTAATTACCTCTTTCCCTTTTAAGTATTCAAGCCGAAAAGCAATGATTCTACTTTCTAAGAGTTGAGAAAATTAAAAAACAAAACAAAACAAAAAACATTTCCCGAGTATTGTAAAGGGCCAGTGACAAGGATACTTTTTGTGCCCTAAAAAAATTCCACTGTGGACATTCAGTAGGAAAATAGGCTTTTGTGCCTTTCATAGATTACGGTTGCTTTACACAATGGACGTGCCTAAGTTTCTTCCTGTTTTCCAATAAGGCAAATTTAGAGCTATTGTTTCCATCTCTTCTAAGATATGATGTCTAGGAACGGGAATGCCTCGATTGGATACCAGGGCCCAGTAAGTCTGTGGGACTTGGCTGCAGCGCGGGTGTCACCCAGCTCCGGGCCTTTCTCTTGGGTTTCCCATGGGCGCCTAAACAGTGCTTTTACTATTAGTTACTGGCTTGGTATTCCATGACATAAACTCTAAGTTTTCTGCTTCCTTAACAAAAGGAATTCCATTTTAAATACAAAACCATTGTTTTAGGGACACCCTTTATATTTTCACTTCATATAGCTTTTTAAAATCAAACAGTCTACATTTATTTCAGTAGAAATGGGAAGACACATTTAAACTAAAAGGGGGAAAATTTACCTATTTTATTACCACTCACAGATAATCACAGTTAATATTTTGGTCTGTGAGGGAATTCTACTCTGTCCTATAGGGTCACTATGAGTCAGAATTGACTTATGGCAATGCATTGTATGTCCTTCTAGATTTTATGTAACATTTATAAATTAATTATACATCTATATTTACAGTTAAGTAGATACATATTGTGAAACTTTCCACATCTTTTCTATAAAAATTGAAGCATACAGCTATATGGCTTTGAAACTTTTATCTTTCCATGTCAACAGGAATACGTTTACCCCATTATTTGTTATGGCTACAGGATTTTAAGCTGTATGCATGAGCCATAATTTACGTCCTTGTTCTCTATTGTTGGAGATCTAAATCATAATAAATCTTATAAATAGTGCCTCTTTGAATTATTCACATAACCATTAGCCCAAGCTCTGGAGCCCATCTCTGCCATTTACTCACTGTGCAACCTTAGCAATTTACTTAACCCCTTTGACCTCAGTTTTCTCATTTGTGGGCTGGGGATAACAATAATATCCTCTTCATTGGGTTATCCTGAGGTTTAAGTGAGTTAGAGTATGCAAAGTGCTTACAAGGGTGCTTTGCACAGAGCAAAATCTTGTAACTTAGATGTTACTAATTCCTCTTCAGTCTGGTGCTAGATTTTGAGTAAGAGCTGTTGTAATGTCTTATAATGTCCTAAGTTTAAGTCCTGGACAACCAAAACAAACAAAAAAAGATTTCTAAAAGAACCTCTAACTTTAGTTAATTAGAAAGGCAATAACTTTTTGGTGGATGTTAAAACAAGTCTTTTGCAGACCCTCTGAAATCCATGGACCATTTGGAGAGCTTTATGCCTATGGAGGAGGCCTAGTGGCACAGTGGTTAAGAGCTTGGCTGCTAACCAAAATGTCAGCTGTTCAAATCCACCAGCTGCTCTTTGGAAGCCCTATGGGCAGTTCTACTCTCTCCTATAGGGTCACTGTGAGTCGGAATCGACTGAAGGCAATGAGTTTGGGTTTGGTATGACTATGGAACTAGAAACAAATATTCAGCTTTGCCATAGGCTCAGGCTTTCTCAAGACATTGGTCCAGGCACCTTGGCATGTCTGAGAGACCAAGTCTTCTCCTGCTTCTCTGCCTAAATTAACACAGCACAGGGATATGACCTTCATCTTCTTTCCCTGTGGAGCACCTGGGGCTCTCCTGAGCCCTGTGAATACAGAGAGCTCTGCCAGCTACGGCACTCATTTGAGCAAAGTCTAGAGCAATGTCACAGCCATAGTTGCAGGCCCTAATTTCAGAGGTAAAGGAGTAACATCACCCTCCTAAGCTCGTGGGCCCCTACATGGCAGGCTCACAGTGATGTCTGCTAGTTGACTTGAATTGGATTCTTTCAGACCTTGTCTGAAAAGTTCTAGTGAAAAACAATCAAATCTCAAAGGGACTCCTGGATCAAAACCTACCTTTCTTTAATATTGCCTCGCCTTGCTCCAGCCTCAACCAAGTTTATCCAGAAGTCCTGAGAACTCTTGTGGGTTTCTAATCCTATCGGTGAAAGCAAAGATAAATGAGTAGAGGTGATTTAATACCTTTTTCTCCCTTATAGCATCTTGGCTAAAGGAAGTTATTCAGCTTTGCCTGGGGCAGGGGAGGGGGAGGTGTACAGAAACGTGTTTTGTTATACAATGAATAACTTGTCTTAAAAACAAAACAAAACTATGGCAGCATTTGATAGTCTAATAAAAAGTTTCTCATTGTTCTTGTGCATGAAACTCTTAACCTGGGAAAGGGCCACAAAGCCCAGCACAGTTTTTGACTTATCACCTCTGGAGCATTGTGGATGCCCTTGAATAAGATGCAGGTAATAGAAGAGACAGAGAACAGAACAGCCCTGCCTGGAGGGTTTAAAGCCTCACAGCGCACAAAAAAAAAAGGAAAAAAAAAATTTTTTTTTTTTTTAAATTCACACAAATATTCTAGATGCAAGGCCTTGTGATACAGGGTTAGAGCTCTTGAAATGTATTAGAGATAGGCCGAATTGCAGCAGAAAATATATTTGCCAACGAGGCAAAGGTAACTGTCCCAGGACCCAAAACCTAAAAAGGGAAATAACCCCCTTAGATGGCCACTACAAAGGCTATTTTGGTCTCCATGGCTGTTGTAGCTGCTAGTTGAGACTGTGGTGCTATGATCCTATTCCCTATTGATCGAGGATCCTGGCCAAGACTCTAACTCCGTTCTCATTGACAGCCATGACCAAATGCGGACCGTTTAGCACTCTCCTCAGTTAATTCATGCATTTTTAAGCAACTCTTCTAAATAGCGTTGAAATTGAAAGGACGAAGTAGATGTTCTAGCCTGGTGAAGGAGACAGATTAAAACACAGTGCACTAAACAACAATAGAAGCACTGCAAGCTGCTATAACTGCAAGCTGCTATAGAAATCACAAAACAGGAGTAAGAAAATCTGTCCACAGATGAGGTGACGATTCTGCCAGGCTCTACAAGAAAAAAGTGGTTTTCTAAGAGCAGGCTTCTGCAACTCTATGCAAAGAACAATCATCATGCTTGGTAAAGTGGAGGGTCAGCAAGAAAAAGGGAGACCCTCAATGTAATGGATTGACACAGTGGCTGCAACAATGGACTGAAGCATAACAACGATTGTGAGGATGGCACAGGACCGAGCGGTGTTTTGTTCTGTTGTACATAGGGTCACTAAGAGTTGGAACCAACTCAACCTAAAAAGAGTGCAAAGCCCTGGAGAGCCTTTGTTGTACTTGGGAGAAGTTTGAGACAATGAGAGGTGGACCAGGCCTTTCAAAAGGTTTAGCCTTATACTGTAGTCAGTGGAGTTTTTGGGTAAAGGATTACCAAGGCAAGTTTCTTTAAATTGGCTGATAAATAGCAAAAGTTTTGGATTCTCAGACATCAGGTGTTGAGGTTGGAAAAACTAGGCCCTGCTTTCAGCATGAAATGTGCAAAATGATTTTATTGTTTTATTTCCCTGTTTTAGGCCTGTGGGCCCCTGGGCCCTCACACTGCCTTTAAGCCTTGGTTTTAAATGCCTATGATTTTTGGTCCAGCTCTGCCTATGTTACTGCCTTTGATTAAAAATTGCCAATGAGTTCTTTTTTTTTTTTTTAAACAGAACTCTGTGTTCCCCTAGCCAAGGGGTTAACATTTTATGTTTGAGAAAGATTTATTATGCAAAACCTCTTAGCTAACCTTTTGCATTTCTCTCCAGGCCCGTTATCTGACAAGCAGATAAGGGCAGAAGTGTCCGATCTCGTAGCCTGTCCCAGGATGAGGTGCTTCAAGATTGAAAAGATCTCAAGATTTCTCCAGTCACAAAGAGTTGGGAGAATCTCATTCCAAGTACCAATAAAGCTAGACCTGGGAAGGAAATTATGTTAAGGAAGCAAGTTTATAAGGATTGTGGAAAAAAGGCAATTGTCCTGGTCTCAGGGTGACTTGGTTTTAATTGTTGACTGTCATTCAGAGCATATGTATCCTACTTGCTTAAACTCTTAATGCTCAGGTGTTCTCACGCACGGACAGCAGAGTAAGAGAGACCTTCAGTGGGATGGATCGGCACAGTAACCCCAACAATAGACCTTGACATGCCAGCATTGGTGAGGATGGCACAGGACCAAGCAAACCTTCATTCTGTTATACATAATGTCTGTCTGTCTGTCTATCTATCATCTATCTCATGCATTAAATGGAAATAAAAATATAGAAGGCCCTCTCTTACTAATTGATCAGATCAATCGATTCGGTAACAACTCCCTCTATAAACTATACTCTCTGGTAAGCCAAATGCCTGCTTCCAACAGGCCAGCTTTCCACACACTTCCACTACCACCAATTTAGTCGTATGCTTACCAAAAGTCAGCTGCATTTGCTCCCAAACTTTTTATGCTGATTTTGCTTTTAAGGTATTTATGCATTTTAGTTGAATATTTTTTAAATTATTTATGTTGTTGTTGAGAATATACACAGCAAAACATACACCAAGTCAGCACTTTCTACACGCACAATTGAGTGGCATCTATTACATTCTTTGAGTTGTGCAATCATTCTCCCCCTCCTTTACTGAGTTGTTCCTCCCCTTTTAACATAAAACTCACTTCTCCCTAAGGTTCCTGTCTAATCTGAGTTGCGGCAAGCAGCCATTCAAGATGCAAAAATTGGTCTCCACTTGCCTGGAGCAACAGAGGAAGGAAAGTCAGGAATAGGAGGCAGATATGGAATGTGCGTCTAATTGCCTCCATAAACAACGGCCACCTTTGCCATGAGACCAGAAGGATTGGCTTAGCTGCCATTACTGAACATTTTGATCAAGGAGCCTATAGGGAAATTGTGATCAAATGGGGGGAAATGTAGAACAAATTTCAAATTCTCATGGACTCCTGACTTTCTTGAGCCATAGAGGCTAGATGAACCCCTGAAACTGTTGCCCTGCGATAAACTAAAAATATCCCCTGAAGTCTTTTTAAGACCAAACAATAGTTTAGCTTAACTATTAAAAATATCTACCTTGAGCATTAAGCTCTTTTAAATAAACCAGTAAAACGCAAAAATTGTGGATCTTTGAAATTTCAGTTGAATACATTGGAAAGGTTCTATAAGGGTGAGACGGTAAGAAAAAAAAAAGTAAAGAAAAAGAAACAACAACAAGAAGACAGTTATAAAGACTGGGGGATGAATAGATATAGTTTGGAAAGAACGCTGCATTTATTCCAATATCTGTGATCCCCTAGCCCTCTTCCCAGAATTTTTGAGGTGATTTTAAACATTAAAGAGAACATTATTGTATCCATGTTTCATTTAAACTGTGATCTGAAACTGAATAAAAATTGTTCAACCTGAGTTTTACTAGACACTCCATTCATAATTTTAGCGTATACAAAAATTATCTGGCAATCTTTTGAAATGGAGTAAATTATTTTTGAAAAGGTGTAGCCTAAAAAAAAAAAGTCCCTAGAAATTCTGATGAAGGAAGTCTGTAGTGAGTCCTTGGGTTGTGCAAAAGGTTAAGTGCTCATCTGCTAACCGAAAGGTTGGAGGTTGGAATCTACCCAGAGGCATCCAGAAGAAAGCCCTGTGATCCACTTTAAAAAAAATCCGCTATTGAAAACCCTTGGGGACACCGTTCTACCCTGACACACGTGGGCTCGCCATGGGTCAGAACTGACTCACAGGCAAGTGGTTTGGGGTGAGGCCCAGGAACCTGAATTTTTATAAAAAAGCACTCCAGGTGATACAGATGCAGAAAGTAGATTTGACCTTCTGTGTCTGAGGATAAATTCCAACCACTTTGAGCTTTCTTATTCCTAGCACCACAAATGTAAAAACCATACCAAAAAAAAAAAGAGCGGGGGGGGAGGCAGGTAAATTTCACACTGGTAAATCAGCTTGCTTTTTTTTTATATATATACATATATATTTTGAACTTTAGATGAAAGTTTATAGAACAAGCTAGTTTCTCATCAAGCAGTACACACACTGTTGTATGACATTAGTTAACAACCCTGTGACATGTCAACACTCTCCCTTCTCAATCTTGGGTTTCCCGTTACCAGCTGTCCTGTTCCCCTCCTGCCTTCCAGTCCCTGCCCCAGGGCTGGTGTGCCCCTTTAGTCTTTTTTTTTTTTTTTTTCCCAATCTTTGTTCAATCTTTTTGTTCAGTCTTTGGCTGAAGGGTGAACCTCAGGAGTGACCTCATTACTGAGCTGAAAGGGTGTCCGGGTCCATACTCTCAGGGCTTCTCCAGTCTCTGTCAGGCCAGCAAGTCTGGTCTTTCTTTTTGAGTTAGAATTTTGTTTTACATTTTTCTCCAGCTCTGTCTATGACCCTCTATTGCGATCCCTGTCAGGTCAGCTTTCTTTTGGATACCAGATGTCAGCTTTTGAAACCTCTACTTAGTTATACTTTTCTACAGTCAAAGAGCAAGTAAGCTTTAGAGTTAAGATTCAAAGTGTTTTCTGATGACAGTGAGTAAGAGCATTAACATTTCAATTGTTTTTCAATTATTTGGCATTCATTTAGCAAGAAGGTCAACAAGTTCCATTGATAAAAAAAATAGCCAAATATTGCACATATTTTCAGGATATCTGGCAATATCTTATAAATCATAGATGCTGATGACAGGAAGGATTTCACAGGTCTTTCAGGTCATTGGCTTCTGTTCATAAAGGCTAGGCCAGCACACCAGAGACTAGATCCTAATTCTGGGAAATTCTGAAATCAGAGGGCCTTGAGTCGTTCTGGAAACCCTGGCTGCTTAGTGGTTAAGAGCTACGGCTGCTAACCAAAAGGTCAGCAGTTCAAATCCACCAGGCACTCCTCGGAAACTCTGTGGTGCAGTTCTACTCTGTCCTATAGGGCAGCTATGAGTTGAAATCAGCTATGAGTCGGAATCGACTCGATGGCAGTAGGTTTGGTTTTTTGGTTTTTGAGGCATTATGGAGTTCTGGTGGCACAGTGGTTAAGAACTCAGGCTGCTAACCAAAATGTCAGCAGTTCAAACCCACCAGCCACTCCTTGGAAACCCTATAGGGCAGTTTTAGTCTGTCCTATAGGGTCTTTTTTTTTTTTTTCCCATAGGGTCGCTATGAGTTGGAACTGACTCAAAGACGAGCTGTTTTTTTTTTTTTTTTCCAGGAGTTATTTATTCAATTCTCTTCCTCCAGGAATAATTATTTTCCAATCACTCCAGGATGTTGTCTATTTAACAGTTTCTAATACTGTGTGTGTCTGTGTCTGTGTATTTGTGTTTGTGTATCTGTGTGTGTTTGTGTGTGTGTCTCTGTGTATCTGTGTGTTTCTGTGTGTATCTGTGTGTGTTTGTATGTGTCTGTTTGTGACCACATCAAAGAGTTACCTTCTTGATAATTCCCATGACCTCACTTGAAAACACCTTCTAGGGTTTTACAAACTGTCCTGAAAATCTAATCTTAAATTCTCCTGCTACAATCTAATCCCATTTCCTCATTCCTGGTTCACAAGGCAATTAGAAAAATAACTTTTCACCACTCACTTTATATCACCTTATCCACTCAGAGACTCTCAGTAATATAGAGCATGATTACACATTTACATCCTGTTCTCCATACTATTAAAATGGAGTGGTGGTCGAGGCAATCTGATACAGGAGATTTTTTTTTTTTTTTAACACTTTCTATTTCTCCTTGGGATGCATTAAGTTTTTTCCTCTTTTGGCAGTAGATTTACCGTCCAAGTTATACATTTCTGATGCTAATATTAAACAGGTTTCCATGTGTGTTCACCAAGTAATAGTGGAAAAAACTAGCACCAAGTTGTATAGACTGACTAGGAGAGCTAATCTGAGTTAACTGTTAAAGAAATAAAATTATGTTCACTTTTCAATTTAAAAAAATTGTATAAAATGAATTCCTTTTGATAGAAGGTTGACTATGCATTTTCCCAAATGCAAAGGACTGCTTCTTATATATGCAGGTACCTCTTCCCCCATGTAGTTTGGTTCAGTCAGAAGGCATGCCTTTGCTGTCCTCATGTTGGTGTGGCTGAGTTTGTGAAATCCAGAAATGAGTCTTTCTATCTCAGTTTAGAAGCAATGAAGCCTACTTTGGCATAAATGATACCTGTACCATCCTGCTTCGCCCACCTACTTGCTGCCCCCTCATTTTCAGTTGCACCCGAAATAACATGTACTCACAAGTGTTGCAAGTATCAATTGTATAACTGCCACAAAAGCCACTTGTTTTGAAACTGAAAACAGAGTAGTATGTGTAGGAATGATATGAGTGACAATTTCCTATTGCATTTACTTTTCATTAGCTCCTCATCTTAACCAGCATGCACGTGTTTGTGTGTGCACACGTGCACACACACATGGATGCACATGTTTAGTCAAATGTACAAATTCTTTTAGAGTTATTGAAGTTTTAAGAGAGTTTGAGATAGACTTTCTTCTTTGCTATCCAACTGGATATTAAATCTTATGGCAGCTGTGAAATTCTTAATGAGATACACCATCAGCTTCCCTACATAACATGTCTTCAAGGTTACTGATAGAAACAGGACTCCACCAAACTCCAGTCATGGGTCCATAGAGGTTACTGCTGGGTTCTTGACCTTGACTCTCTCACCTGATCCAATACCCATTTGGGGCATGTGGAAACATTTGTCTCTGTCTAGGCCTCACTGTTTTAATGGGAACTTTGCCGTGCTGCCTGGCTCCTTCCCAGCTCTACCTACCACATACACCTACTGCCCCTGAACCATTCTGCACAAGGAGAATACCGGAGTCTTGATGTCTCTTTGGGGCTTTACCTGAAGACGGGGTAAAAACCCATAAAACCCATTGCTGTTGAGTTGATTCCAACTCATAGTGACCCTATAGGACAGAGTAGGCTGCCCTGTGGAGTTTCCAAGGAGCGCCTGGTCGATTCGAACTTCCAATCTTTTGGTCAGCAGCCATAGCTCTTAACCACTATGCTTCCAGGGTTTCCAAAGATGGCATAGATCCTCTCTATTCTCATTTCCCCAAAACTGGGGACTGCTGCAAAAGAAGGAGGAGCTGAAGACAGGGTTAATTCTCACCCCAGCTTCTAACCCTCTTATTTCCCCTCCAATTCTTTTCTTTCTCTTCTCGGCACACAGAATCTTTATGTATGCTGAGAGAAAACTGGCTCAGGTTGGTCAACTTTACACTCTGGGAAAACGCTTTAGAAATACTCCAAACCCAAACTGTCAGAACTTTCAAACTATACTTTTGGTTCATGAGTTCGAAATTTTTATTTTGAAGCTCAAAAGTCAAGAATTGCTTTCTCTTTGCATTTGTTCTGTGCCATTCTTTCCCAGGAAATGAAGGCAGCATGCTTAACTGCCTGACTTGGGGTACCGTCGAGAGCAGGGGGGCAGCAAGTGGATGGGGTGAAGTGGGAGGATATGGATGTCAGAAAATACTGGAGAGAAACGATATACGTTAGTAAGGAGATAAAAATTAAAAATAGTTGTATCCCACCACATTGAGATGAAAAGAAACTATGACCTACTTCTAAGCATTCTGCCATGAAATTTTTAATTTAATTTTTAAAATAACAGTTGATAAAAAATCTTGGCATGACATAAAAAAACACAAACCAAACCCACTGCTGTTGAGTCGATTCCAACCCTATAGGACAGAGTAGAACTGCCCTATAGAGTTTCCAAGGAGCGCCTGGTGGATTCAAACTGCCAACCTCTTGGTTAGTAGCCATAGCACTTAACTACTACGCCACCAGGGTTATGAATTCAATACCTTGCACTTGACCCTAAGTTGGGCAATCATATGACAACCAGGTTCTAAAAAATGTCACTGGTACTTTACTTTTGGATTTAACCCCGATAAACTGAAGCTCACTGGTTTCTGAGATTTTTATTTTTCTCTGACATTAAAAAAAGAAAAATTAATAGGCAAACCATGAAATACAAACAGAAGTCAAAATGAGTGCCGTGGGATGGCAAGCCACTTTATATATGGCTTTGAAGAATCGTACAGTAATATTAGAGGAACTAATGAATCGGGAACAGGGAAAGCTTGCAAAACGCACCTGGTAGAGCGAGCACAAAATCTCCCTCTCACGCTCTCTCTTATATTATAAAAACGAACACACTTAGTTCGCTTGCCAAGGGCCGCTTCCTCACTTACCCTGTTCCATTAACATTTGTGCTGGCATTCATTTTCTGCTTGTTCTCCAGGGTTGAGTTGCCACAGTGAAGCTTTGAGGTGGTCTTTTCCTCAGTCAGACTTTCCCCCTTGCAGCTTCTCATTACTACATACATGGAAGTTTGGTTTGATCTGACTCTCTCACCCAGCCTGGTGTGATGTTTTCAACTGGCCATCTCTTGGGGTGGGGGACAGGCAGGGGAGAAAGTGAAAGTGGCTGAGAGAGAAAGGGAGAGACTGTCACTGCACTTTCTATACAGCCTGGGTGTTTCTTTTTTACTGTAAATTTGAAAGCCACAGATCTGGCCGCCTTTGTGGAGCAGAGCCGACAGAGTCAGGGAACCACCCCACCACCCCCTGCCCTGTCGTCCCACTTCCTCCTTCTCTCCCCCCATCACTGTGGTCTCCCCAGCCTCCTCTTCCCACACTGTTTTCCATTCCAATGACTGGCAAAGAAAGTGGACCGAGTAGGCCACCACCCGTGGTGTTTTGAACAAAATCAATGCCTGGCACCTTACCAAAGAAGACAGAATGTTCAATAGGTTTTATGAGCTCTCAACTCTTTTTAATACAATTCTTCCGAGGGAGGAGGAAATGGGGAGCGGGATGGGCAGAGAAGGGCAAGGAAAGCCCTGGTTGTCTTCTGAGGCGTCTCAGAGCTTTCAATTGCTTTGTCTTGGCATGGGAAAAATTGCTCACTGAATTATGGTCTGCACTGGAATTAATGGCTTTTATGTCCTTTGCTAAAAGAAAGAAAGAAGACAGGGGACGAATAAATCTGTAGTTATTTCATTCCTCTGGACTTGAATACTGTTGTTTGTATGGGTCAAAATGATGTGACTAGTAAAAAGGAGATGGTTAGGGCTGAGTCCAGTGGAAAGGGTCAAAAAGATCCCAAGTTACTTCATTTCTTCTCATGTCAGAGAGTTATTTCCCCAACCCTGCTCCGTGATACCCGGCTGTGTCATAAACTTTCCCTTCACTTGGTGCCATCTCTGACTTTTGCCATGTCTCTCTACAATGTTGAAAGAGACTTCTTCTCTTCATTCTTCACACTCCATCCCCCACCCATGGTACCTACCTCACCATCTTGGCTTAAACAGTTTTCCTCCCAGAGAATATCTTCCTGCTGGCTCACATCTGGCATCTGGTCAACGAGACCCAGCTCAGCTGCCTTCTCATTACATGCCTTTATTAAGCTTTCTGTAACCACAATCATACTTTGGACATGTCACCAGGAGAGACCAGTCCCTGGAGAAGGACATCATGCTTGGTAAAGTAGAGGGTCAGAGAAAAAGAGGAAGATCCCCAATGAGATGGATCGACACAGTGGCTGCAACAATGGGCTCAAGCTTAGCAATGATTGTGAGGATGACGCAGGAGTGGGCAGTGTTTTGTTCTGTTGTACATAGGGTCGCTATGAGTCGGAACCAACGACGGCACCTAACAACAACAATCAGAGCTTAGACTTTTTTGTTTGTTTGTTTAAGTGCTAATTTCCCAATCCCCTCTCCTCTCAGCCTCTCGTAACCACTAATTTACTTTTACTTCTATACATTTGCCTATTCTAGATATTTCATAGAAGTGGGATTACATATTTTTTGTCTTTTTTTGTCTGATTTATTTCACTCAGCATAGTGTTTTTTCAAGTTTCATCCATGTGGTAGCAGGTATATTCTCTGCATTCTTAAGAATAATCTTAGGTTTTACCCCTCCTTGACATTTTCCTGAGTAGAAAATAAACTATTTGATCACCCAGACCCAAATGGACTCTAGAGCAAGTAGACTGTAATGGATAATCACGCTCTGTGAAGTTTTTATAAAGCTGCAACAGAGTGGATTATGCCCACCGTGATACTGCTGTTTTAATCTAACTGAAGATTATGAAAAAAAAAAAAAATTGAGATTTCTGAGCACTTCAAAAAGATGTTTTTCAAATGTGAAGATTTCGTTATTATATTATTATATCACTTACTGAAGATCAGTTGTTTGTTGTTAGTTGCTGTCTGGTTTATTCCAACTCATGGCAATAGATAAAGGCAAAGAATTAAACATTTATTCTGCCTTTTTAGGATAAAATAATGTTTATTTCCAGTTGATAGAAAGTGTGTTTCTTGATAAAGAAGAATGTGAACCTGTAAGTGTGGGTTGAGTGATAAAAAACAAACCTGTTGCCTTTAAATCGATTCTGACTCATGGGACCCTATAGGACAGAGTAGAACTGCCCCCATAGGGTTTCCAAGATACAACGGGTGGATTTGAACTGCTGACCTTTTGGTTAGCAGCAGAACTCTTAACCATTGCATCACCAGGGTTGAGTAAAAGAATTAGAACATCACCATTGTGCAATCCCCAAAGAAATAAGTAACTCAGACAATGGTTGAAAAGGACTACTAAAACCATTAGAATGACCACGGTTGGTGAATAACACATTTTAATTTTACAAAAATACCATCTTGCACACGACTTGCCAATCCAAAGGGAAAAATGCATCTTTATTATAGCAATATCTCAAGATCACGTGACCAAGTTCAGCATTGTTAGTAGTGGGACCTCTTAGCATTGTGTACAGCATCATCTGCAGAGTATTTTTTCGCCAAAAATGTTTAAGCAGAATCTAAACAAGCGCTTGAACCTGACACTCAGTCTAATGGAAATACAGGCAATAGAGTCACAAGGTAAACCTCATCACAGGAAACAGGCAGACAGGTCTGGAATGCAGAACATTCTACAAGAAAACAGGCCTGGTATCTTTAAAAAAAGTCGAAGTGGAAGAAAAAAAAAGTTTGGGTGACTGTTTTAGGGTAAAAGAACTGAAGAGATACAACAATTAAATCCAATGTATAAAGTTTAATTGAATCACGTTTCAGGAAAAAAAAAGATATAAATCATATATTGTTTACAATTTTAAATATGGACTGGATATTGGATGATATTAAGGAAATATGTTAATTTTCTGATGTGATAAAAACATGGTGGTTATGTAGAAAAATGTCTTTTTGTTTGTTCATTTGTAGAGATGCATACCAACATGTTCAAGAGTAAAATGTCATGATGTTTGCAATAAACTCACAAATCGTTCAGCAAATGGGAAAATGGCCTATTATGGTACTTTTCTTCCAGCTTCTCTCTATGTTTGAAAATTATTTCAGAATAAAAAGCTTGGAAGAAAAAGAGTGCCTTAAATAGAAGAATGAGCTTTCTTAGCTTGCTGGGAGGTCCAGCTTCATTTTTACCTTCCCTAACCTCTCCTGGGTCCCTGGGCAGTTAAAGGGCTCAGCTGCCCATAAAAAGGTTGACTGAGTCCACCCAGAGGCATCTCAGAAGAAAGGCCCAATGATCAACTTCCAAAAAATCAGCCACTGAAACCTGTGGGGCACAGTTCTACTTTGACGCCTGTGGACTTGCCGTGAGTCGGAATCAACGCCATGCTAACTTGTACCTGGTAACCTGTCCTAGAGAAAACACTTAGCATCTTGATGATTTACATAAACTTTACCATTGGCTTTGTAGTTTCTGTAGCTTTAGTTTTTTGTTTGTTTTAACTGTACTTTACATGAAGGTTTACAGAACAAACTAGCTTCTCATTAAAAAGTGTACACGTGTTGTTTTATGACATTGATTAACAACCCCGTGACATGTCAACACTCCCCTTCTCTACCTTGGGTTCCATACTACCAGTTTCCTCTCCTTGTCTTCTAGTCCTTGCCCCTGTGTGGGTATGCCCCTTTAGTCTCCTATTGTTTTATGGGCCTGTCTAATCTTTGGATGAAGGGTGATCCCCGGGACTGACTTCCTTCCTGAGCTAAAAGAGTATCCACGGGTCATACTCTCAGGTTTCTGCAGTCTCTGTCAGTAAGTCTGGTCTTTTACTGTGAGTTAGAATTTTGTTCTACATTTTTCTCCAGTTCTGTCCAGGACCCTCTATTGTGATCCTTGTCAGAGCAGTCAGTGGTGATAACTGAGCACCGTCTAGTTGTACTGGACTCAGTCTGGTGGAGGCCGTGGTGGATGTGGTCCATTGGTCATTAGTCCTTTGGACTAATCTTTCCCTTGTGTCTTCAGTTTTCATCATTTTCAATTGCTCCTGAAGCGGTAAGACCAGTGGAATATCTCAGATGGCCCTCACAGGTTTTACGACCCCAGAAGTGGCTCATCAAAGTAGAATGCATTACATTTTCTTTGTAAACTCTGTTATGTCAATTGAGTTAGATATTCCCTGACCATGTTTCTCACAGCCCTCAGCCCAGTAATTCTGTCCCTCAGGGAGTTCGGATGTGTCTATGAAGCTTTCATGGCATTGCCTTGCACAAGTTGTGCTGGTTTCCCCAGTATTGTGTACCGTCTTATCCTTCACCAAAGTTACCACTTACCTTGTCTATTTAGTGTTTTTCCATCCCCACCACTCCCCCTTACTCGTAACCATCAAAGATTGTTTCTTATTGTGTAAATCTTTTCATGAGTTTATGTACTAGTGGTCTCATACAATATTTGTCCTTTTGTGATTAAACTTCTTTCACTCAGGGTAATGCCCTCCAGATTCATCCATGTTATGAAGATGCTTCGCAGATTCATCATTGTTCTTTATCGTTCTGTAGTACACCATTGCGTGTACGTAGCATAGTTTGTTTATCCATTTATCTGCCGGGCATCTAGGTTGCTTCCACCTTTTTGCTATTGTGAACAATGTTGCAATGAACATGGGTGGGCATATGTCTATTTGTGTGACAGCTCTTATTTCTCTAGGATATATTTCTAGGAGTGGAACTGCTGAATCATATGGTATTTCTATTTCTAGCTTTCTAAGGAAGTGCCATATCATTTTCCAAAATGGTTGTATTCCCACCCACAATGCATAAGAGCTTCAATCTCCCAGCAACCTCTCCAACATTTCTTATTTTCTATTTTTTTGGTTAGTGACATTAATGCCAGGGAGAGATGGTATCTCATTGTGGTTTTGATTTGCATTTCTTTAATGGCTAGTGATTGCGAGCATTTCCTCATATGCCCATTAGTTGCTAGAATGTCTTCTTTGGTGAAGTGTCTGTTCATTTCCTTTGCCCATTTTTTAATTGGATCATTTGTCTTTTTGTTGTAGAGGTGTTGGATTTTTCTGTAGATTTTAGAGATTAAAGCTTCGTCTGATTTGTAATAGCCAAAAATTTTTTCCCACTCTGTAGGTTCTCTTTTTACTTTTTTTGGTAAAGTCTTTTGATGAGTTTAAGTGCGTAATTTTTAGAAGATCTCAGTTATCTAGCTTATCTTCTGGAGTTTGTGTGTTGTTAGTTATGATGTATTAGGGCCTCTAGAGTTGATTCTATTTTTTCCTCTATGGTCTTTATAGTTTTTGGTTTTATATTTAGGCCTTTGATCCATTTTGAATTAGTTTTTCTGTATGCTGTGAGGTATGGGCCCTGTTTATTTTTTTGCAGATGTACATCCAGTTTTGCCAGCACCATTTGTTAAAAAGACTGTCTTTTTCCAATTTGATTGACTTTGGGCCCTTGTCGAAGATCAGTGACCTAAATGGATGGATTTACATCTGGGTTGACAATTCTGTTCCATTAGTCAATGTATCTGTCAGTGTACCAGTACCAGGCTGTTTTGACTACCGTACCTGAATAATAGGTTCTGAGATCAGGTAGTGGGAGCCCTCCTACTTTATTCTCCTTCAATAGCACTTTACTTATCCCAGGCCTCTTCCCGTTCCATATAAAGTTAATGATAAGGCTTTCCATCTCTTTAAAGAATGTTGTTGGTATTTGTATTGGAATTGCATTGGATTTGAAATTTGCTTTGGATGGAATTGTCATTTTCACAATGTTGAATCTACCTATCAATGAGCATGTATCTTTTTCCATTTACATAGATCTCTTTCACTTTCTTGCAGTAGTGTTTTGTAGTTTTCTTGGTTAGATTCATTCCCAAATGTTTTATTTTTTCAGGAGCTATTATAAATGGTATTGTTTTCCTGATTTCCTTTTCATTGTTCCCTTTATTGGTATACAGGAATCCAACTGATTTTTGTATTTTTTTCTTGTATCCTGGACTCTGATGACTCTCTCTATTAGTTCCAGTAGTTTTCTCATGGAGTCTTTTGGGTTTTCTACATATAGTATCATATCATTTGCAAATAGGGACAGTTTAACTTCTTCATTACCTATTTGGATGCCCTTTATTTCTTTTTTCTTGCCTTATTGCTCTAGCTATGACATCTAGCACAATGTTAAAGACAAGTGGTGATAAAGAGCATCCTGATCTTGTTGCTGTTCTCAAGGGGAATGTGTTCAGCCTCTCTCCAAAGAATGATGTGGGCTTTTGGTTTTGTATAGATGCCCTTTATTATGTTGAGGAATTTCCCTTCTTTACCTATTTTATTAAGAGTTTGTATCAGGAATGGGTGTTGGACTTTGTCAAATGTATTTTCTCAGTCGATTGAGATGATCAGGTGATATTTTTCTTTTATTTATGTGGCGAATTATGTTGATTGATTTCTAATGTTGAACCATCCTTGCATACCTGGCATGAATCCTACTTGGTTGTGTGTGTGTGTTTTTTTTTTTTTTTTTTTTTTTTTGATATGATGCTGAGTTCTATTGGTGAAAATTTTTGTTGAGAATTTTTGCATCTATATTTAAGAGAGATATTGGTCTGTAATTTTCTTTTTCGTGTGGTGTCTTTGCCTGGGTTTGGTATCAGGGTTATCCTGGCTTCATAGAATGAATTCAGAAGTAGTGCTTCTTTTTCTATGTTCTAAAATAGTTTGAGTAATACTGGTGTAAGCTCTTCTCTGAATGTTTGGTAGAATTCTCCAGTGGAGCAATTTGGTCCAGGGCTTTTTGTTGTTGTTGTTTGGAGTTTTTTTTTTTTTTTTTTTTTTTTTACCTTTTCAATCTCTTCTCTTGTTTTGAGTCTGTTTAGATTTTCAACATCATTCTGTATTAGTTTGGGTAGGTAGTATGTTTCTAGAAATGTCCTTTAAGTTTTCAAATTTGTTGGAGTATAGTTTTTCATAATACTTTGTTATGATCCTTTTTATTTCAGTTGAGTCTGTTGTAATGTCCCCCATTTCATTTATTTGGATTATTTGCATCCTCTCCCGTTTTTCTTTTGTCAGTTTGGCCAGCGGTTTGTCAATTTTGTTGATCCTTTCAAAGAACCAACTTTTGGTTTCATTGGGTCTATTATTTTTTTATTCTCTATTTCATTTATTTCAGCTTTGGTCTTTATTATTTTCTTTCTTCTGGTGGCTATGGGCTTCTTTCTCTATTCTCTATTTGTTCAAGTTGTGTAGCTAATGCTTTGATTTTGTCCCTTTCTTCTTTTTTGATGTGTGCATCTGTTGATATAAGTTGACCTCCAAGTACTGCCTTTGCTGTGTCCCAGAGACTTTGGTGTGTTTTCATTCTTGTTTGATTCAAGGAATAATTTTATTTCATCTTTGGTTTATTCTATTACCCAGTGGTTTTTAAGCAGGGTGTTATTCAGTTTGCATGCAATTGATTTTTTTCCCTTGCTCTTCTTGTTAATTTCTCCCTTGATGGCATTGTGGTCAGAGAAGATATTTTGTATTATCTTAATGTTTTGGATTTTGTTGATGATTTCTCTGTGGCCTAAGATGTGGTCTATCCTGGAAAACGAACATTCCGTGTGGATTGGAAAAGAATGTGTACTTTGCAGCTGTTGGGTGGAGCGTTCCACACATGTCTATGAGGTCAAGTTGTCTGATTGTATGTCCTTTAGCTCTTCTGTATCTTTGTTGAATTTCTTTCTAGATGCTCTGTCCATCCGAGAGTGGTGTGTTGAAGTCTCCTACTGTTATTGTGGAACTGTCAATTTCTCTTTTCAGTGCTGTTAGAGTTTGTTTTACGTATTTTGGAGCCCTGTCTTTGGGTGTATAGATGTTTATTATGGTTATGTCTTCATGATGGATCATCCCTTTAATCATTATATACTGTCCTTCTTTGTCTTTTATGGTAGATTTTATTTTAAAGTCTATTTTATCTGAGATTAGTATTGCCATCTCTGTTCTTTTTGGTAACTGTTTCCTTGATATATTTTCCTTTTCCATCCTTTGATTGTTAATAAATTTACATCTTTGTTTCTAAGGTGTATCTCTTGTAGACAGCATATTGATAGATCCTGTTTTTTAATCCATTCTGTCATTCTCTGTCTCTTTATGGGTGCATTTAGGCAATTTACATTCAGTGTAATTGTTGATCGGTGTGAGTTTATTGCTGTCATTTTGTAGTGCTTTTTTTTTTGATGCTGACATTTTCTTTGTTCTTACTGTCCTGTGCCGAATTCCTTTTGTTCTTGGATTTTTTCTCATTTTTTCATTTTGTTTTTGTAGATTTTGTTTTTACTGAGACTTTATGTTTTTCTTCTTTATTTTGTTGAGTAGGTTTGTTAACTTTCTTTGTGGTTACCTTAAAATTTACCCTTACCTTCCTAGTTTTGAACCAGTCTATTATTACTTGGTATCACCTTGCCTTCTTCTCTGTTGGAAATTTCTGTATTCCCTCTTTTATTGTCCTTTACAGATTAACCTCTCTAGTTTCATTGTAATTTTTTTTGTTTTTTGATATTCCTTGAAAATTCATTTCTTAGGTTGGTATCTGGCTGGTGTGATCTTGTGTACTACATTCATGCTGTCGTCTGATGTTGGTTGTTCTCGAGTCAAAGGACTCCCTTTAATAATTCTTGTGTTTGGTTTGGCTCTTACATATTCCCTTAATTTCTGTTTATCTGGAAATGTCCTAATTTCACCATCATATTTGAAGAAGAGTTTTGGTGGATATATTATTCTTGGTTGGCATTTTTTTTTTTTTTAAGGTTTTATGTATGTCATCCCATTGCCTTCTTGCCTGCGTGGTTTATGCCAGGTAATCAGAGTTTAGTCTTTTTGTTTCCTGTCTGTATGTGACTTTTCATTTTTCTCAAGCTTCTCTCAGAATTCTTTCTTTGTCATTGGTTTTAGTGAGTGTGATTATGATACGTCTTGGTGATTTTCTTTTGAGGTCTATCCTATATGGGGTTCGTTGAGCTTCTTGGATGGTCAGATTTTTTATCTTTCAAGGTATTAGGGAAGTTTTCTGTCAGCAATTCTTCAATGATCCTCTCTGTGTTTTCTGTTTTCTCCCCCTGTTCTGGAACTCCAATCACTCATATATTTTTCCTTTTGATTGTATCGCACACAATTCTCAAGGTTTCTTCTTCTTTTTTTTTTTTTTTTGTTGTTGCTGTTCTTTTTTCTTATTTTTCCTCAAACAAAGTGATATCCAAGTATCTGTCTTCAATTTCACTGATCCAGTCTTCCATTGTTTCAAATCTGCTTCTCAGGCCTTGAATGAAACTGTCCATGTCTGAAATCTTGTTGTTTATCATTTGGATTTCTAATTGTTTTTGTATGATTTCTAGTTGTGAATTTATTTTGACATTTGTTCTTGTATTATTTTCCTGAATTCTTCCATTTTTGCCTGTATTTTCCATGAATTTGTCTGCCTTTTCCACGAATTTGTCTTTTTTTTTCCTCATTTTTGTCTGCTTTTGCTTCAACTCTTAGACAGTTCTGAATATTAGAGATTTGAATTCCCTATCAGGGAGTTCCAGTGCCTTTTCTTCTACTCAAAAATCATTTCATGTTTTATTTTGGGCACCTACTGAAACCATCCTGTGCTTTTTTTTATTGACTGTAGATTTGTTTGTTTCATCCTGCTTTTTTGTTTTATCTGGTTATGTCTGAGCAGATGGGCTGTCCATTCTTTGTTGTTTGCTCATCTGTGGCCATGATACTTTTCACCTCCTTGTCCAACGAGCAGGGCCAGTTGCTTAGCTGTGGTGCAGTGGGGCAGGTCCAGCTGAAGGGAAGTGGCTGAGATAGGTTGCTTGTGGCTTGTACTTGGGCCAACAGGGTGGGCTGGAGGTCAACACAGGGCAGGTTCTGGTAGGCTGTGCCTGTGCTGCTTGAGCTAAAATGTTCAGCACACAGTGCAGGTAGGCAGGAGGGAGAGGGAGGCTATGGCATGTAAATCTAAGAGAGAGAGGAGAGAGAAATGGAAGCCAAAAAAAGAGTGCTGAGGGAGCCTGGCATTGGAGTGGAGAGATGGTGAAATAAAAAAGGAAAAAGGAAGAAAAGAAGAAAATAAATAAGTAATATAAAAAAAGAAGAAGAAGAAGAAGAAACACTCCCAGAGATCCCACCCACAACCACAGCCTATCTAGAAGGGGCAGAGATGGCACACAGCACCAGGTATTCAGGGGGCAGGAAAAGAAGTAGAGAGAGATGAGAAACCAAGAACTGAAGAAAAAAGAGAGAGAGAGAAAAATAAATAAATAAATAAATAAGTAAAAGGCCCCCAGGGATCCCTTGGGTGTGCAACCGGACAGACCAGGGAAGTGGCTCCCAAGCCATGCAGTACAGCCCATCTAGAAGGGGTGGAGATGGCACATAGTGCCAGGTATTCAGTAGACAGCAACAGAAGGTAAGTAGAGAGAGAGGAGAAACCAAAAAATGAAGAAAAACAAAAAGGAAAAAAGAAAACAAACAAACAACAAAAGCCCCCAGGGATTCCACCAGCATGGTAGCGCGGACCCAGGAAGCAGTTTCCCTACAGAGTGGCACTTCACAGCCTGTCAGGAAGAAGAAAAGATGGTACACAGGGCCAGATGTTTAATAGAGAGGTGGGAGAGGAGGTGAGAGGCAGGAAAGAAACCAAACGAAACCAAAAAAAGCAATGCCAGCAAAAAAAAAAAATGGCACTGAAGGAACTGACTGGTGTGGGCAGGGTGAATCCAAGCAGCATGGAGCTGGTGCCTCCCAGCTGAGTGACCTCACCCCGCTTGGAAGTGGTGGAGGCTGAGCAGCGGGAAGAAGGGTGAGGGGTGGGAAAGCATGTATTGCTGGTTACTGGATGCTCTGTCTCCTGCTGGGAGCTCTGTGAATCTGCTTTCCCATACTCCCTGTCTGCTGATCTCTGACAGGAATCCAAAATGGATAATTGGTGCTGCATTAGCTGATCAGTGACTTCCACTCCATATCTCTCTGTTCTCTGTCAGTTTCTCATTACATTCAGTGCTTGGTTGAGTGTATCTCTTCATTTGATGCTTAGGGTTCCAGGATTGATGTTTATCTCTGTTTTACTTAGTTTTTCTGGTCTTTGCTGTGGAGGGATGGTATGGTGCTTCATCTCTCTATAGTGCCATGTTGGCTCTGCCCCTGTACTTTTTTTTAAGTAATATCCTTATAAAGCCCATATTCATAGACATATTTTTTAATTTGGCCACCTAATAAGCTTTGCAAGGAACGACAATCAATTCTAAAATGTGCTTCCTTGCTATTGGTTACTTACAGGTTCACATCTTAGAGTGAAATGCCAAGTGGATTCTTTGAGGACATTCTCAGGATACAAAAGTGTCCTCCAAGCAGCATTCCCAACAATGCCTTTACTGCTTTAGTTTTCAATTTGGTGGTCCTTGACCTGTACTGCATCACCAAGCCTCTCTGAAACTCAGCATGTTCGTCTACAACCTGGGGATAATGTCAGCTGCTCTGTTCACCTCATGTAGCTGCTGTGGATCAAATTAGAGAGGTATGAGACTGTGATCTGAAATCTGCAAAATACACACAAATTTTATGTGTATTTAATCAAGTGCCTCAGTAATAATAAGCAGAGTTTCTGATTTTATGTGGTCACATTTCTATTACTACATATATTCTATAGAATTACGTTTTAAAAGCCTCCTGGAATCTAAAATGTGTCTATATGAAATATTTACAACTTTTATTTCTTATTTTCCTTCATGACAATGTTCAGCTTTTACTTAAAAAACAAAAACAAAAAAAACTTGCCGTCAAGTCAATTCCAACTCATGGCAACCCAGGTGTGTCAGAGTAGAACTGTGCACCATAGGTTTTTCCATGGCTGATTTTTTGGAAGTGGGTCCCCAGGCCATTCTTTTGAGGTCCTTCAGGGTAAACTCAAACCTCCAATCTTTTGGTTAGCAGCTGACTGTGTAAACTGTTTGAACCACCCAGGGTTTCCCAACTTCATATTCCATATTCCATTGTAAGGGCCCTTCCAATGTCCTCTAAAAATATGCCCATTTTTGAGTTCAGAAACAGCAGAGGAGCTTCCAGTGGTGCCCAGGGTCATGGAGCTCTGTAGTGTTGGAGCTGTCCCAAGCCCCTGGTTCTCTTCTCTTGCTAAAGGCTGTTCCGCCTACATTGGCTACATCAGCAAGTTGATCTTGTAACACTTCCAAGATCACTTGTGATTTCATCAGGGGCAGGGTGGGGACATACTATGAGATTCCTTTTAATATAGCTAGATTGGATCTCTGGATGCCTCATTGCCAAAGTCTGTCCCTTCCTTGCTCTGTGGTGTTGTGCAATTGCCTGTCCCTAGACCCACTTTCCAGCTGGGCAGGCGGAAGAACTGGGTGGGGGCTGTGGAATCCTGGCCAAGAGGGTGTCGAATAACAAAACCAAGTGACCCAACCACTACACCAGAGACAAGAGACATTTTGGGGTTCCTTTAATGTGACTAAATATTATATTTTATTTTTACAAAAACGTTTCAATGAACAGAGTGTTGAGCTAATTTTGGTTTGAGTGTTATGGCATTGCTCCCTTTCCAATTATTTCCAAACTGATTAAGGGACATATTTGCCATTATATAAACAAGATATTTACATGTCCATGCTGTGCCTATTCCAGGTGTAATTTGAATTTATTTTCTGTCTTTGTGCTCAGTAAATGGTTGTTGCTGCTGTTGATGATGAATTTTGTGAAATGTTTCCTTATACCACGTGATTGTGATGAAAATTCCAAATGCAGTGTTGTTTGTGGAGTGGGTTTCTAAGAACCTTATTTGCTGCAATGATAATATCTGGGACTTGTGGCTGAATTATTAGAATAGACATGTGTTCTTTTTTGATTAAATATTTGCAACTTGATCCAGATTTTGCAAAAAGATTATTTTATTTTTGTAATGATTCCTTTTCTTGGTTTCTGATTGATTTCAATGTGCATCATGGCTTTTCAGTCTCATTCCAAATCCTTTATCAAACCAATAAAGTAACTTAAACTTCAAACATGAAAATGTTCTTTTTGCAACAATTTGTACATTTCACAATATGAATATCCAATTTCAATCAGTCAATTTTATAAAGATATGTGATATTGTCTTTTGATAAAGTTAAACACATTTATATTCTTGAATACTTACATCTGGCCACATGCAGCTTAATTTAAATTAAGTTTTACATGATGGTGTCAGAATTCTAAAGCCTGAACTAGATTATCTACCAAATAAATAACTATGGGCAAGAAAATCTTTATATGCTTTAGAAATCCAAGTCAAATAGTAATAATGATCTTTTAACATTTTTCAAGTACTTTGTCATTTGTTACACAGATGTTGAGCTTCAGGAACAGTCTCAATTTTACATAATTTTATTATTTTAATAACAAAATGAAACAATTATTATAATTGATTTTAATATAAGTGAATTTGCATGTTTAAAAAAAGCCTCTTGTCAAAAAGTTTTTTGAAAAGGTGATCATCATATTAGAATCTTATTTGTAAAGCACTTCCAATTCCATTTTAATCTCCAAGGTTAAGATTCCTTCTTCTTCCTCAGACCCGGGGATCTCATAACCCACCTCCCCACACACACAGCAGAGAAGGTTGTGATGAGCTCTTTATGCTTTAGATAAATTAGTTCGACTTTCAGTCCTCCCAGAAATACTTGAATGGATCCTTGGGACATTCAGGCTTTCCTGGAACTGACTATCCACATAGTTAAGAAAATCATGCTTTACTTAGGTTAACTCTAGCATTGCTAGGCTAAGAGGGCCCCTAGATCATTGCAGCCAGATTGCCTCTCCTGTGGCCAACATTGCCCCTCATGGATGTAGCTCTCTTCCCCATTGAGCTCAGGCAGACGGTAAGATCCTTCTTAGCTCCATGCTCTAGTCAATCACTATTGATTGATTGAGTGCCATATGCAAGAAGAAACGTATTTTCCTTTTCATTGAGGTAATATAGATTTGTAAGAATATTTGGTTTAAATTTCAGATACCTGGCCAATAAAAGCTAAGACAGTACCCAAAGAGATTTAGTAATTTTACTGAATATCCTTCCAAGTGTCAGAAGAAATGAGTAATGAGGAAGAGCAAAAGCTGAATCCTCATTTCCAATGTAAATGGCAGGAATTTGTCCACTGGGCCAGCTTAACATTTACTATCGAACATGGGGTCTATCTGTGACTAGGTACAGGCCAAAGAATAAGAGCCAAGTGGAAGTGAAGCTTTGATTATCTGGGACTTAATTTATCAGGATCCTCAGTTGACTAAAATGTCCCTGCCCTTTGTTTAAGAAGAAATGGGAAAACCATTAGAAAACTGATTGATGTCAGGAATCTAATAACAAAACAAATGATCATCAAAAATTATAAGTAGTAGAAAACCAAGACAAAAGGAAATGGGGAACCTAGGACAGAAATGGGGAGAGTGCTAACACATTGTGGGGAAGGAAACCAATGTCATGGGAACATTTTATGTACAAACTGTTGAAGGGGATACTAATTTGCTCTGCAAACTCTCAAGTAATGCACAAGAAAAAAATTTTTTAAATAATATCCAGAGGTTAGAGCATTTATCCTCTAAACATTTTCCCTATATCCACAATCCTCAACCACCTCTACCTTTAGTGTTCCTGAACTTTCCTCTCCTATATACCACAATTAATTTCTAAGCATAATTTTACCACCTTACTTGTGTTGTTTTGTTGGGTGCTGTAGAGTTTATTCTGCCTCATACACACCCCAGGTGGAAGAGTAGAACTACCCTATAGGGTTTTCCTGGCTGTAATCTCTACAAAAGCGGGTAGCCTGGTCTTTCTCCCGAAGAGCCACTGGATGGGTTCAAACCTCCAATCTTTAGGTTAGCAGCTGAGCACTTAACTGTTGTGCCTCCAGAGCTCAATCCAAACTTCTTAGCCTGACCTTCAAGGCCCTCTACCATCCAAACTGAACAGACATTCTCAGTCTTTCCTCTAAAAGTTCTTCCACCTTGACCCTTTCTGCCTTACTGTCTTATGCACTATCTTCCAGATGTGCCTTGCGTTTTCTGTCTAAATGCTTTCACTCACCCCATTCATCATACCTGGAAGGTCTCCCCACTGCTGATTTTCTTTTCAAATGTTATTCATTGTTTAAAGTCCAAATTAAGTTCCACCTCGTCCAAAACATCTTCCTAGTATAAGAAAGGCCACACAGTGATCTCTCTCGTAGAATTAAATACACTTTGTATTTACCCCCATTTTTTTCCATACTATTTTTCCAGGGACCCAGGAATTTCCACAGTTTTCTCAGGCACTGACTCTAGGAGAAAATAGAAACTAATTAGTAATCCATACCCATTGTAGCTACAGTTTGTGTCTCAATGAGAAATTTTGAACCCCTTGTTCTTTCAGTCAGGTTTCTGGGTGGTACGATGGTTTGCTCTTGGCTGTTAACCTAATGTTAAATGATGCAGGAAGCATAAAAAGAAGATGGAAGGAACACACAGAGTCATTACAGCAAAAAGAATTGGATGGAATCATTATTTCAAGAGGTAGCATATGCTCAGGAACCGATGGTGCTGAAGGAGGATGTCCAAGCTGCACTGAAAGCGTTGGTGAACAACAAGGCTCCAGGAATTGACAGAATGTCAATTGAGATGTTTCAACAAAGGGATACAGCGCTAAGTGCTCACTCGACTATGCCAAGAAGTTTGGAAGACAGCTACCTGGCCAACCAACTGGAAGAGATCCATATTTATGCCTACTCCCAAGAAAAGTGATCCAACCAAATGCAGAAATTATCAAACAATATCATTAATATAACATGCAGGCAAAATTTTTCTGAAGATCATTTAAAAGCAGCTGCAGCAGTATATCAACAGGAAACTGCCAGAAATTCAGGCCAGATTCAGAAGAGGACGTAGAACCAGGGATATCATTGCTGGTATCAGATGAATCCTGGCTGAAAGCAGAGAATAGCAGAAGGATGTTTACCTATATTTTATTGACTGTGCAAAGGCTTTTAACTGTGTGGATCATGATAAATTAAGGATAACGTTCCGAGGAATGGGAATTCCAGAACACTTAATTGTGCTCATAAGGAACCTGTGCATAGATCAAGAGGCAGTCATTCAGATAGAACAAGGGGATACTGCATGGTTTAAAGTCAGGAAAGATATGTGTCAGGGTTGTATCCTCTCACCACGCCTATTCAATCTGTATGCTGAGCAAATAATCTGAGAAACTGGATTACATGAAGGAAAATGGGGTGTCAGGATTGGAGGAAGACTCATTAACAGCCTGCAATATGCAGATGACACAACCTTGCTGGCTGAAAGTGAAGAGGACAAGAAGCACTTACTTATGAGGATCAAAGATCACAACCTTCAGTATGGATTACACCTCAACATGAAGAAAACAAAATCCTTACAACTGAATCAATAAGCAATATCATGATAAACAGAGAAAAGATTGACTTTATCAAGGATTTCATTTTACTTACATCCACAATCAACACCCATGGAACGAATAGTCAAGAAATCAAAAGACACATTGCATTGGGCAAATCTACTGCAAAAGACTTGTTTAAAGTGTTGAAAAGCAAAGACGTTACCTTGAAGACTAAGGTGCCCCTGACCCAAGCATGGTATTTTCAACTGCACCATATGCATGCTACAGCTGGACAGTGAATAAGGAAGACTGAAGAAGAACAGACACCTTTGAATTGTGGCTTTGGTGAAGAATATTGAATATACCATGGACTGCCAAAAGAGTGAACAAACCTGTCTTGGAAGAAGTACAACCAGAATGTTCCTTAGCAAGGGTGGTAAGACTGCATCTTACATACTTTGGACATGATGTCAGAAGAGATCAGTCCCTGGAGAAGGACTTCATGCTTGGTAAAGTACAGGTCACCAGAAAAGAGGAAGACCCTCAAAGAGATGGGTTGACACAGTAGCTGTAACAATGGGCTCATGCATACCAATGATTGGGACTATGCTGCAGGACCAGGAAGTGTGTTATTCTGTGGTACATTGGTCACTATGAGTCAGAACCAGCCTGACGGCACCTAACAACAACAACAACATTAACCTAAAGGTTAGTAGTTCAAACCTACGCAACAGTGCCATGGAAGTAAGGCCTGGTGATCAGCTTCTGTAAGATTACAGCTAAGAAAATCCTATGGAGCAGTTGTACACTGTAACACATGGGGTCACAATGAGTTGGAATTGATTCAATAGTAATGAGTTTGGTGTTTTGTTTTGTTCTTTCAGAAGTAAGCCCACTGTTCCTTCTTGAAAGAGACCAGGCTTAGTACTAGAAACACATTTAGTAATAGTATCTAGAACCCTATTTCCCAGCTAGAACCACAAGTGATACATGTGATAATATGAAGGAGTTTTAACTGATATGATCAAGCCATTTTGAAAAATTTATAAAGGTACTGGATTATGCAAGTAAACAGAGCTTGAACCACAATGGCAGTCTTTACTTGGGTCCTCTTGTTTGCTGCATCCTATCATCTGAGAACTTATCATGCACACATGTTATCAAATGCCACATATTAAAGTTAAACTCCATAGCCGTATCAGTTAGAGCTCTTTGGTGGCAAGCAACAGGAGCTAACTCTACCTAACTTAAGCAAAAGTTAATTTATTGAAAAGATATGGGGTAGTACACAGACCTGAAGAGAAAATCACAGAGCCAAACTCAGAAAGGACGAAAACCAGGGCCCTCCTGAGGTTCTTTCTATGTCGCAAAAACTATTGCTAGTCTTCTCCAAGCACTATCACTGTGGTGGGATAGATCCAATAATGTTTTCAACTTTGTTTCATCCATTCATGATTCCAAGCCTCAGGAGAAAGTATCCAGTTGGATCACCTTAGGTCACATGCTCACCATATGAATACCCTAATTGACAGTCTCACCAAGATAGCACTCAGTGGCAAAGATATAATTCACCAAAATTATATGTGGGCGCTTGTGTCAGACTAACAGGAAATGGACGTTGGGCAGGAAACATTAACCAAAGATTATCACAAGTTGGAAGAAATACCTGGCTGAAGAAATTCACAGTCTGCTTAACTGCACTGACAAGAAGAAAGACCCGATGGCACACTGAGATGTTTTAATATGATTTTTTTTTTTTTTAATTGGCTGAGACAGTAACTTTTCTCTGGGCTGAGAGAATGACAAGTTGACCTTTGCAGTGCTTTTTCCCAACCCTGTTTCTAAACTCTTTAAAGCCTTTTTAGCTAGCTCTGCTTGCATGCAACCCAGCCACACTTGAGTTTTCCTTCTTCATATCCGGCTGGATTTACCAGCCCCGTTCCATTAACCTTTTAGTTCATCTGCTTCTTGTGTCTGTCATCAGTTGCAGGAGATGCTGATAATGTTGGCAGCCTCTGGAAAAGGGGATGAGACAGAGAAGCACCAGCAGATAAGGAGACCAACAAGAAAAAGATTACAAACCTCTCAGCACTGAGTACAGTTAGGGCAGAGCACTGCTGCAAACCTTCGCAATTGTTGGCTTTTGACGGGAAAGGATGAATCAGTTTAGATAACTCAGGAATGGACTTGAACCTTTGCCCAGACCTCAGAATGAACCACTGGAAAACCTCTGAGTTTTCCCAAATTGAGGCATTGAGAAAAACATCGAAAGTGAGTTTCCCTTTCTCTCCCATCTCCTCATCCCCAGGGACTAGCTAGGACCACAAGGCAATTTATTAATAATAATGGATTGGAATCTCAGTATAAATTCTCCTTTGGCCATTTTGATGTGTCAGAAATGCTTTACAAATGTTAAGTGCTGCAGTTAATCTCCTGAAAAGGGAGGGAGAAGAGACTTGCCAGCTGTAGATCTTCACGATTTCAGTTAGTTAAAATTTTGCTGTATTTTTAGATTTAGGATGTGTTAGTCATCAAATGTTTATTGAGTGCCTACTATTTACCAGGCACTGCATTTGGCACTAGGACACAGAGTGGGCACTAAACCATAGAGCTCCTCTCCTGGAGCTCCTAGAGAAGCTCAAACACCTGTCTAATTTAGTGTGTAAATATACGGAGATCCATTTGCTGAAACATCTAGCCATTGACTATAATGCAGAACCTCTCCCCCTCTTTTTTCCCATATTATATTCTAATAGTCAGGTCAGTGCAATGAGGGATGAAGGGACTACAATATCCGAACAGTTATCTTTTGCATTAAGCTCATTTATACCCCGATTCTTTTCCCTCAGTACCGGGGACTATTGTTATTACTCAACATTTTACCCCCATTTTACTTGAGAATTAACATACTGAATGTTTCCATCTTGACCTGACTTCACAGACCTAAAATAGTTTTGAATGATATCTGAAGATGCTTGACAAAATTCCAGACCCCAGACAATGGCTTTTGGCAGTCAGTGCTTACACCTCTCATTTTCTAGTCCGAATGTTGGATGAAACAACTATCTGTTGTTCAGATTAAATCCAGCTACTCACATTCTTCCGGGCTCTCTTCAGACACTATCCCTATCACCACCTCTCTCTTTTTATTCAAAAGGGGAAACATCTCTATAAACTGCTACCAAATGTGAGGAAGCTCACATTCCTAGCTTAAGAAGCTATTTTCTGTTATCTTACTTATACTCTTGGGAAATTATGCCTTATGGCATTAGAGGAATTTTTAGAGATGACTGAATCAATCCCTGCATCTTTGAGGAATTATATATAGGTCATTCCAGAAAGTTGTTGCTTCGTTGTTGTATTTTTTTTTTTTAGAAGAAACTTCTACACACTTCTAGAAATCTGTCCTAATTGGTATTATAGATTCTTCATTCAGATTTTACCTGTAGTGCTTGAAAGAGCTGTCAAAAAATGCCAAAGATAGAGTCACAATTTGATTTTATTCAATTCGCTAACTATTTATTGAGCACAAACTATCCAAGAGATCAGCCATTGAAAATCCTATGAAGCACAGTTCTACTCTGACACACATGAGGTCTCCATGAATCAGAATCAACTCCATGCCAACTAGCTGGTTGGTTGGTTACCATGTGCCAAACCCAGTGCTAGGACTCCAGGATTCAGAGACATCTTCTTTCCCCTCTAAGAGTTGAGAGCCTAGTGGAAAATAAATACATATAAACGAATTCATTATAATGCGGCATAAATGCCACAATACAGATACGTACGATAGTGGTAGTGTAGAAAGAATAATGAATTCCATTCAGGGGAAAAAAATAAATCACAGGAGGAATCTCAGAAGAGAGAAATTTTAAGCTGGTATATTGGTTTTCTATTGCTGTATAACAGATTGCCCCAAACTTAACAGCTTAAAATAACTTCTATTTATCATCTCGCAGTTCCGTAATTACAAGGATACTGTCAAGGTGGTGGCCGGTGCTGCAAGCTCATTTGATACTCAGGGTTTTCTTCTAGGTTCACTGATTGTTGGCATAATTCAGTTCTTTGAGGTTGTAGGACTGAGGAACTCAATTCCTAGAGTTATGCCTTCAATGTGGTTCTCTACACAACTTGGCAGTATGCTTCTTCAAGGCTGTCAGGAAAGCACCTGCTGATCCTTCTTCTGTCTCTGACTTCTAGACCCTTTTTTAAGGTGATCACTTGATTAAGTCAGGCCCACCCAGGATAATCTCCCTTTTTACAAAGTTGAAGTCAATAGATTGGGACTTTAACTATATCTGAGAAGTCTTTTCACTTTTGCCTTATAACATAAGCTAATTACAGGAGTGGTATCCCATCATATTCAAGTCCCACTGACTTTCAAGGGTATAGGATTATACAAGTGTGTGATGCTCTGAGGGTCATCTTAGAATTCTGCTTACCACAGTTGGGGTTTGATAGATAAGTAGGATTTTGTCAAGTGGACAATGTGTGAAAACACATTATAGACTGATATAACAGAGTCATGATTTCTCTTTTAGATGGCTGCAAGAGCCTCCTCTGTTCAATTCATGGGTTTCTGTTTTCTCTCCCTCCTTTGTCACAGTACCCCCATTAACCCTTGTCACCATCCCATTCTGTCCTCTACTCTTTTAGCTGAGATATTTTCTTAAATATGAATCTACTTAAGTGACTCTCCTGCTTAAAACTCATTCATGGTTCCATCTGATCTCCAAATTGAAGCTCAGACTCCTAGCATTCATGACCTGGTTCTTCTAATCTTGAGTTCAGCTTTATCCACTATTCCTTTCCCACTCACTTAGCAACCTGAACCCTGAAACGCCTGCTTTCTCTGGCCTGACTACAGTTGTGCATGCTTCTTCCTCACTGGAACAATGAACAGCAACCAGTTTCATGACCACCATGAGGCAATTGTGGGAGTGAGAGTAGTGAGTCTCTGACTCCTGGATCATAGTTAGGGAGTCCCTCGGTAGTGAAACAATTAATGCACTTGGATCCTGACTGAGAGGTTGGTAGTTCAAGTTCACCCGGAGGATGCTCGGAAGAAAAGTCTGGTGATCTACTTCAGAAAAAACCAACCACCGAAAACCCTATGAAGCACAGTTCTACTCTGGGTTAAGAGTCCATTTGATGGCAACTATTGTGTGCATCATAGTTAAGGAGTTTATATAAATAAGCACTAATTCTAGTGCTCGCTTCCTGACTCTCCACCTTCTCAACTGATGCAAAGATACCTTCTTTCCTGAGGAAAATTATTCAGTGTTCTGGAAGTCATTCCTGGAAGCCCATCCTAGAGCCTATGAACTCAGCAGTAAAGGGTAATAGAGATTTTGCAAACCTAATTCCCTGTATTAAAATAGCTCTGCATAAAATACCTAAGATTGGTTTTTGTTTCCTCTTCTGAGTCCAGACTGATGCAAATATATGTTTGCAATAAGCAATTAGCTGATTTATTTGAGGCAAAGATAATAAAAACAACATCAATAAAGTAACAACATCCTTGAAGTCATATTGCATTCTTGAATTTCAAATTTCTACAATGTGAGGGGGACATATTTAAATAGCACTGAAATAGTGTCATTGTGCTAATAATTAACTGCAAGAAAAGACTAAGCCAAAGTATTATTATCTTAAGAAGGTGCTAATCTCTACATATTAGATTGTTATATTGCATCAACCAGAAAGCTGTAGATCAGCATTTGAGATATTCATAGTTGCTCGTAGCAGAATCAGAAAGTCTCAGGGCCTTCACATACAAAATGAAGAGGTTGGAAATGATATTCAAGATTTCTCCTGGAGCTAACATTCTATGACACTAGAAAATCTTCAACTTGATGATCGATTCCAGTGCTACAGTGTTATTATTTTCTAAGTCTGTTGTTGCTGTTGCTAAGGTACAGATGGTAGGTTTTTGTTGGCAGCGTTTGACGCAGGGTTCATCAGTCTTTGTCACATTCACTGGTGCACATCAGTCAATGTGCTTCTTCTCCATAATCAACATTGGTTTAGTGGAAAATGCTAGGAAATAAAATAGGCAGGATGATGAAGGCAAAAATTTAGCATTCTAGAATTTGTGACTAACTCCTCTTTGATCAATTTAGGTTTTTACAAAAGCAAGGATTGGTTGACTTCATATATGTAGCTCTTGCTTGCTGCCCTGGAAAAATCCTGGAGGCAAGAAAATAATAAGGTCCTAGATATCACCTTGGAAAAAATGGAGACAAAATAAAAAATCAAGTAAAATATGATAGTTCACAAGTCACCTGGCATAGTAACAGGTGGTAGAGCATGCACTATAACCCCGGGCTTCTGACTGTAAGTCCAACGGTCTTTTAACTACCTCTTTTTAGCAAAATACTTTTTTTCCTAGTTAATACAAAAATAAACTTCTGCCACTCTTCTTTCTGAATTTCTAATCAATGGAGTTCAAGACAAAGATGTTGCACTCTTTGGGGAAAATTGTCCTTGAAAAAACAAGATTCTGTCCAAAGCACCATCAAGAGTGTCGATGTCTTGATGTAGGATTTGGAAAACGGACTTCCCTTAACTTTACCTCACTGAATGTGTGCGTGTTAACTCACCACTTCTGCTCATTGACAGCTGAGGCTCCTCTTGCCAAGATCTCTGCAAATGGCCTAGATCTTTGGCTCAAGTAGCAGTTCAAACCAGAGAGTCCAGGCTGTTTTCAAAGATGAACGTGATTGTATATCTTTGATTCACGTTGACCTGGGTAGGTTCAGCCTAAGTGTTGAATGATCAAGTGGCTACCCCTCAGTTGTCAATGCTTGCTTGTCTGAGTTGTCCAGGCGTAATAACCTGCCTTCTGTCCCATTGATTACACAGGGAGCTGGTCCTGGACAGGGAAACCTTGTTGAGAAGGAAAGTGACAGGCTGCACATAATTCCTCCTGGGAAAGGAAGCAGAGCTCTAGGTGCTGGGGGAGTTCTCTGCTTCACAGGACCCACTGATACTTTCAACTGTGGCAAAACAAATGCAGATTTTCCATTCAATTTTTTTGTGTGTGTGTGTGAAACTAAGAAAAACCATGTTGCTTTCCCCCGGTCCAAACTGAAAAGTGAGTACAATTTCAATAAGAAAATAAATAGCAATGGATCGGCTTCTCAGGCACTGTGCTCAAAATCAGGCTGAAGTTACCTGTAGAGGTGATATGGGAAGGCTTTATGGGCATCACCGGATCCTACTATCAACATTGACTCTGGACAACTACAAGTAATAGTGCACGCCTGTACTTCTCTTCCTGTTCTTTGCTCAGTGGTTGGGAGACATATCATATATCTACCTAAGGCAATAATTCCTTGATAAACTGAATAACCTAAAACCTGGTTATGCTTCCACATATGGTTGCCAGAGCAACATTAGCTCTTCCGTGGGGTGCCTTAGTCATCTAGTGCTGCTATAACAGAAATACCACAAGTGGATGGCTTTAACAAAGAGAAATTTATTTTCACAGCCTAGGAAATTAAAAGCTGAATTCAGGGTGCCAGCTCCAGGGGAAGGCTTTCTCTCTCTGTCGGCTCTGGGGGAAGATCCATGTCATTAATCTTCCCTGGTCTGGGAGCTTCTCAGCTTAAGGACCCCAGGTCCAAAGACGTGCTCCGCTCCTAGTTCTTCATTCTTGGTTGTAGGAGGTCCCAACCTGTCTGCTCTCTTTTATATCTCAGAGATTGACTCAGGATCCAATTGAATCCTGTAGATTAGGTTGTAATCTTAATGAGTTAATAAATCCTGTCTTATTAACATAACTGTCTCTAATCCTGCCTCATTAACATAGGATTTATAACACAGAGGATAATCACATCAGATCACAAAGTTGTGGACAACCGACACTGGTGGGAATCATGGCTTAGCCTAGTAGATACACATTTTGGGGGGAAACAATACAATCCACAACAGATGGTATAAGTACCTGTCTTCTGGACATCCAATACACACTTCTTTATGACCAAAAATGAGGTCACCATCTTGCCCCTTTCAGCAGAAGCTCTGCTTCTTTCCTCTTAAAAATAAAAAAGGTAAAATAATGCTTCATTGCCATTTATTCCCCAACCAACCAAATCAGTACCACTTCCTTAAAAAAACTTCCTTAGTCCCTCTCTAATAGATCATCTTCTCTTCATTGTCACTGGAACTACTTAGCGCAAGAGCTCACTATTTCTCACTTTAATTCTTGCAACCAGCTCCTAGCCAGTGTCCAGCTAAGCTTACCCCTTTTTAATCCATTCTCTAATTGCTATCAGAGGAATATATTCTTACAATAAATTTGTCAGTTCTGTCCTTGAAATGCTTTGGTGTCTTCTCATTATCCTCTTGATAAAGTCCTAATGCCCCAGCCTGGCATTGGCATGTACCTGGCTCCCTCTGTAAGCTTCATTTATCACCATTCCCTGCCTTGTACTCAGTACAGCCATACAGTTCATTCTCTCTCACTCTTTCTTTCTCCCCCTGCACCCCCTGTTCTTTGAGACACAGTGAACATATCATCACTCCATGATCCACCAAAGATAAAATATAAAAGCCATTCATGTATCCCCAAGGTATTCTGTTTACTTCTATATATTTTTAGACTTTCAGCAATCTGTATTTTTCCAATTTTTCCTACCAGGTTATAAACTACTTGATAACAGAGGGATGTCTTCTGTGTATAACTATCTCCAGACCAAAGTAGTGAGCCTGGCATGAGGTATGTACTCAGTTCATTTGTGCTCACTGAATAAATACATGTCAGGCCAGTAGCCTGTGGCCAACTCTGGATAAGCTGATGGCCTTGCAACACAACAAAGCTCAGTAGAGGAATTGCCCATTTTTGAACAGAAGTAATTCATATAACTTTTTAAAATTTCCTTTGACCAAGAGAAGCAGAGAATTGAGCTAACACTTTAGTGTTCAAAGTGTGGTCCGTGGCTCTCTAAGAGTTCCTAAGACCCTTTTAGGGGACGTACAAGTTCAATATTATTTTCATAATAACATAAAGACTGAGATTCCCAAAAGTCCTCAGTTCATGGTATCCTTGGTGCCTTAGTAATTTTTTCACAGTATTTCTCAGCCAAAAGAAATATTTAGTGGTCCATTTATTAAGCAGTGAGGTCAAAATAAATTAATGAATATTTATGTCCTAAAACCTTACTAGGCATTGAAAAAAATAATTTACTAGGATTGTGAGTTTTTATTTCATTCTTAAATAATCACAACTATTTACTAATAATAGGATGTACGTGCCTCTTGGACACAATTTCTTGAACCTTGCAATCAGATTCAGTATTACCACCCTCATTTGTTATTCCACCTTGATTTTTATCACAGGAAACACTGAAAAAAACAGCTTTTCAGAAGTATGTTATCATAGAAAAGAATATACTGGAATCTTATGTTGAAACTGAACTACATTCAGCTAGCAGTTTGCACAGTGTCCAACAGGTGGTGAGTATTGCTGAGTTTTCCTGGACATTTTAAATTATCTGAAGGAAGCCTTATGAGTTTTTGGTGGTGCCCCAGGGGACCTTGGAGCATAGTTTGTGAATCAGAGCATTGAAATGTCTTTTGCCTTTATCACTGGGTTGATGTTTGCACTGATGGTCTAGAAGCAATAGTGGGTAAACCGCTGACACCTTAGCATAAATCAAGACCATGGCAATAAACCATACTAGTGGTCATATTCTTTCCTGCCGTGTACTGCTGTATATATATATATATATCCAATTCATTTAATAATATCCCTGATGAAGAAGTAAAAGCTCTTAATTGAATTAAATTTCAGCCCCTGAATGTGTGTCTTTTTGGTATTCTGTATGACAAAATGGGAGGTAGGCATCAAGCCCTTCTGCTGCATACTCAGATGCAGTGGTTGTGTCCAGGAAAAGTACATGTGCTATTGTTGGAGTGGAACTAGCCACTTTTTCCATGGAACATCATTTTTACTTACAAGAATGACTCACAAATTATGAGTTGTTCCTGTAAGTAAATTATTCAGGTTTGAGTACTTGGAAGACATTTTTTTGAAATTCAACAAACTGAATCTGCCACTTCAAGGAGAACTATTGTTAAATTTGAGGTTTCAAGCAAAAATTACATATTGGAAACTTTTAATCCAGCTGTAAGCTTGGCAGTTTCCTATTACTTAAAGGCTCTTCTGATGAAATTAGTGATAATATTAATGAATTTTTTTTTCAATATTACATGATTTGTGTCACCATTTGGAGGTTCTGCATAATTCAGGGAACCAATATTTTTCAAAGACAAATGCAATGGATCATAACACAAAATTGTGTGGTTTTGCATACAAAATTACTCAAAGTAAAAGAGGAAACAGAACAGAAGGGACAAATGGAAATAAATAGCAAGATGATAGATTAAAACCATATCAGTAATTACATCAAATGTAAATGGCTAAATACCCCAATTAAATGGCAGAGATTGCTCTCACTTAAACTTGTATTCATATTATCTATCTAATTTTTGCCTATTGATGAATATAAATTAATAGTTCATTATTTTGAATTTGCATTTTCTAATTAATGGTAAGACTAAGCCTCCCTCCACATACCTGTTAAATGTTATCTTAGATTAGGTAATCTGATAGAGAAAGTTGCATGCAGAGGGTTTATTGGGCAGTGCTCTTAGGAGACATAAAAATAAACAAACCAAACTCATTGTCGTCAAGTCGGTTCTGACTCATGGAGACATACCTGTAAGGAAATAAAGAAGGTAAGACTGGGCAGAGGGTGTAGCTAATATTCAATTGCTTACATTTGAGGCCTCAGCTGATTCTATGAGGAGCTCTGGAGCTGAGATGGCTGTTCATTGTTGTCGAAATTGAAGAAAGTGGCTGTTCATTATTGTCTCAAATGGAAGGACATGGGCCAGGTCTTTCTGTTCCCACACCAGCCAGTTATTGGCCATTGGCCACTGACCACCTAGAGCAGGGCAGTTCCCTTCACCTGAGGGCAGTTCCCAGTAAGAGGAACAACTGTGAGCTGCTGTCAGAAGACAATATTTGCAACAGCAAAAGAATGAATATGTCGATCCCTAAGAAGGATATAAATGGAGCCTTGTAGTATTTACTATAGACATTTTAGCTCTGCCTTCTTTGAATTGCTTATTCATCTTATTAGTCCATTTTTCTGTTGGCTTTTTCTGTCTTTTCTTGTTCATTTGAAGAAGTTCCTTGTATATTCTAGATTTTAATCCTTTGTTAGGCACTGCATTAATCTATTTACCTGTTTCTGTGTTAGTATATAAAACAGAAAATAAAACACTTTTTTAAAAGTAGTACTCCCCTAATGTTGTCACCTACATTTCCAACCTCTTTAATTGATTGTTTTTATAATTAATGGTTCATCCAAATTAGTTCTTCCCAAGCTTTCTTATGCTGGGCATGACATCAGGCCCTGCTCTGCTAGTGTCATTCTATGAATAGCCCTGGAGAGCTAACCAGTCCTCTAGGATGTAACCAATCAGGGTTTCAGCTGTTTCAGGCTTTGCCCAGGTACCTCAGAGACTTAGGAAATTAATATTTGAGGTACACCTGTAAACTATACTTTTTTTTATACACTTTAGATGACTGTTTACAGTACAAACTAGCTTCCCATTAAAAAGTTAGTACACACAATTTTTTTTATGAGATTGATTAAAAACCCCACATGTCAACACTCTCCCTTCTTGACCTTGGGTTCCCTATTACCAGCTTTCCTGTCCCCTCCTGCCTTCTAGTCCTTGCCTTGGGCTAGTGTGCCTCTTTAGTCTTGTTTTGTTTTATGTGCCTGTCTAATCTTTGGATGAAAGGTGAACCTCAGGAGTGACTTCATACAGAGCTAAAAGGGTGTCCAGGGGCCATACTCTCAGGGTTTCTCCAGTCTCTGTCAGGCCAGCAAGTCTGGTCTTTTTTTGTGAGTTAGAATTTTGTTCTATATTTTTCTCCAGCTCTGTCCAGATCCTCTATTGTGATACCTGTCAGAGCACTCAGTGGTAATAGCCTGGCACCATCTAGCTATACTGGACTCAGTCTGATGAAAGCCATGAGAGATGTGGTCCACTAGTCCTTTGGACTAATCTTTCCCTTGTGTCTTTAGTTTTCATCATTCTTCCTTGCTGCAGATAGGGTGAGACCACTGGAGTAGCCTATATGGCTACTCACAGGCTTTTAAGACCCCAGACTCTGCTCACCAAAGTGGAATGTAGAACATTTTTTTATAAACTATTTTATAGCAGTTGAGCCAATGTTCCCCAACACCATGGTCCCCACAGCCCACAGCCTAGCGATTAGATCCCACAGGGACTTTGGATGTGTCCATGGAGCTTGCATGACCTTGTCTTGGAGTAGTTGTGCTGGCTTCCCCAGTATTGTGTACTGCCTTACCCTTCACCAAAGTTGGTTTGTTTGTTTGTTTGTTTGTTTGTTTGTTTGTTTGTTTAAGGGGAAGCATATATTCTCAATTTTTTCTTTCAAACATTTTATTGATTTTTTATTGCTAACATCATGTTTTTAATTTCTATGGACTCTTTGTTTTGTTTGTTTTGTGTTCTATTTGTATTATAGCATCCTGTTGTTTTATGAAAGCAATATCTTGACTCTCTAAAAATATTAATGATAGTTTATGTGAAGCATTCTTTTCCCTACATGATTTCTGGTTTCTCAAGCTGAGAGAACTGAAGAAAAAATTGAAGCCTTCAGTTGCAATACTGAAACATTCTATGGGGAAAATAGTAAATGATGCAGGAAGTATTCAAAGATGTTAGGAATACACAGAGTCACTATGCCAAAAAGAACTGGTCGATGTTCACCCATTTCAGGAGGTAACATATGATCAGGAACCGGTAGTACAAAAGGAAGAAGTCCAAGCTGCACTGAAGGCATTGGTGAAAATAAAGCTCTGGGAATTGACCAAATACCAATTGAGAGGCTTCAACAAATGGATGCAGCGCTGGAAGTTCTCACTTGTATATGCCAAGAAATTTGGGAGACAGCTACCTGGCTAACTGACTGGAAGTGATCCATATTTATGCCTATTCCCAGGAAAAGCAATCTAAGCAAATGCTGAAATTATTGAACGATATCATTAATATCACATGCAAGCAAAATTTTGCTGAAGATTATTCAAAAGCAGCTGCAGCAGTATATTGATAGGGAACTGCCAGAAATTCAAGCTGGATTTAGAAGAGGACGTGGAACCAGGGATATCATTGCTGATGTCAAATGGGATCCTTGCTGAAAGCAGAGAATACCAGATAGATATTTACCTGTGTTTTATTGGCTATGCTAAGGCATTCCACTGTGTGGATCATAACAAATTATGGATAACATTACAGAGAATGGGAATTCCTGAATAACTGTGTTCATGAGGAATCTGTACAAGGATCAAGAGGTAGCCGTTCCAACACAACAAGGGGATACTGCGTGGTTTAAAGTCAGGAAAGGTGTGCGTTAGGATTATGTCCTTTCACCATACTTATTCAACCTGTATGTTGAGCAAGTAATTCAAGAACCTGGACTATATGAAGAAGAACTGGGCATCAGGACTGCAGGAAGACTCATTAACAACCTGCATTATGCAGATGACACAACCTTGCTTGCTGAAAGTGAAGAGGACTTGAACCACTTACTGTTGAAGATCGAAGACCACAGCCTTCACTGTGGATTACACCTCAGCATAAAGAAAACAAAAATCCTCACTACTGGACCAATGACCAACATCATGATTAATGGGAAAAGATTGAGTAGTCAGGGATTTCATTTTACTTGGATCACAATCAACACCCCTGGAAGCAGCAGTCAAGAAATCAAAAGACACATTGCATTGGGCAAATCTGCTACAAAAGACCTCTTTAAAGTGTTCAAAAGCAAAGAAGCCACCTTGAGGACTAAGGAGTCCCTGGCCCAAGCTATGGTGTTTTCAATCCCCTCATATGCATTCAAAAGCTAGACAATGAATAAGGAGGACCAAAGAAGAATTGATGCCTTTGGATTGTGTTGGCAAAGAGTATTGAATATACCATGGGCTGACAAAAGAATGAACAAATCTGTCTTGGAAGAAGTACAACCAGAATGCTCCTTAGAAGCAAGGATGGCAAGACAACGTCTCACATACTTTGGACATGTTGTCAGGAGGGATCAGTCCCTGGGGAAGGACATCATGCTTGATAAAGTAGAGTGTCAGAGAAAAAGAGGAAGACTGTTGAAGAGGTGGATTGACACAGTTGCTACAACAAGGGACTCAAGCATAACAACGATTGTGAGGAAGGCTCAGGACCGGGCAGTGTTTTGTTCTGTTGTACATAGGGTCGCTATGAGCTAGAACCGACTCGATGCACCTAACAACAGTCAGCTAAATTATTTCTTTATTCCCTTACAGAGGTGATTTATATCACCTACTTTTAGAAATATGTTTGATACACACGCAGTAGATGCTCAGTAAATCTGTGTTGAATTACTGAATGTATCTTTTTATAAAATAGCAAATCGTTTCAGGCTAGAGGGTCATTACGAAGCTGTTCAATTCGATAGGAACAACATACATAATTATAAATTTAAAAAGCAGTTTCAAGATACAGGCAGTTTATTTTCATCACACATGTATATATTTACATATTTTTTTCAGCTGTAGAGGATAAAATATTTACTCCTTTTTGTATAATTGAGACTCAAAGATAGTGTTAGAATTTAGAACCCAGACTCGCACGCGTATGAACCTCCAGTAGTCTCTCCTCATGCTTCTTCCTTTTGAATATCTTAGGCCAAAGGGGTTTGTCTTGGAAACTTACTAGAATTCTCTGTGGTTACAAGATCTAGCCATGAAAGGGTCATTATCCTGTTTCCCTACGTCGTTGGGGGAGAAATTCCCCTCTGGACAAAACGTATGCAGTGGTCAGAGCAGTGTGCTCTGGGAGAGGCCAGCAATTTTACAGTTAAAAACCAGCTGTGACTGAAACTGCTGCCAAAAGAGCAGGATCACAGGGTCAAATGCCAATTTTCCTGATCAATTTTTAAATTGTCTCCGCTGACTAGAGCAATGGAAGTGTCCATACATTTCTCCGGGAAAGTATTGTTCAGGGAACAGAAGCTAACATAATTCATTCCAGTTTAGAAAAATTGTCCATGAGGTATTCTGCTTGCTTGATTCTTCCTTTTTTTTTTCCTTTCAGCATATTTGAAACCCTTTTGGAGGAGAACTGTGGGAACCATTCCCCCCAGAACGTTGGCAGATCTTTCTTAATTCCATTAATGGGAACAAAGTCAAAACGCTTTGCTAAATAGCATCCTAACTGGTGTCTCTATTTCCAACATTCCACTGGCACAACATTTACAGCCCAGTTCTTCGCAAACATATTTAACATGGTAAGGAATAATGACTTTTTATTTCTCCCGTGTGTTATCTGGGAGTTTCTGCGCTCTAAACAGTTGCTGAACGGCACTGTCCTGCATGACAGGATATGAGGAGATAAATTCCAGCTTCTTAGTCCCAGCAAAGAGCTGTGGTTCTGGATAATTTCCCATGCTCATTCTTTTCAAAATGAAGACTCCTGAAATTCAGCCTATAGTAGAAAATTACTCAAACTCCAGCATTCTTTCCAGAGCATTGACAGAGTAGGATGTATTTTGCATTGCTAAATAAGCAAAAAGCCCTTGTTTCCTCCAAATCGTGAAGGGGCATTGGTGTCTAAGTGCCATCCAATAATCTCTCATGGTTTTCATCTCTGCTATGTGCACCTGGAGAAAAAATGGCACACGCACGCACCCACACACACACAAAACGTACTAGATTTTCCAGCCCTGGAAAGACTGTATGGGACCTGACCTGACTTCCAGGGGGGAAGAAGCAAGCACATGAAATGTGAAATTCTGTTTCCTTTATGAAGGAAAGTTTCCCCAGGAAATAAAAAGAACTTACTATTAATGGCGGTGTTGTATTCCTTATATGGATGCCAGTGTTGCTCCTGGTCAATTACTTCAATTCTGTTTGTTGACTGCCACCAGCTCTATTCGTTTGGATAACTGATCTAAAACACCAGTCAGCTTCAAAAGAAAAAATAAATAAATACGCCTTTCTAAAAAAAGAAAATTATCATCTTTGCACCCAAGTTGCTGAGAATGTTTCCCAAGTAATCTGGCACACATAAATGCCTAACAAAGGTGATTAGCAGTTCTCATCTTTCATTTGCATTATGATGTCAATGCCACTAGCTTGAAAGGCCTGAGTTACTGAGTGTGCAGCAGTAGTTTGCAAGGTAGCGGAGACTCCATGCTTCACTTGGCACCAAGCCTCCACTCTTACCTGGGGAAATATCCCATGATAGGCACCCTGACATACCTTCCTTTCGAATACTGCAAATGATGATTTAGAAAGGGATTTTAATGCACAGAGTACAGTGTCAACAAACACTGAATCTGCAGTATACAGATAGAAATTGAGAAATCCACAATAGCCCGGTTTCTTACATCTTAATTCAGGCAGATGCAGAAACACCCTGGTATTGTATGATGTCATACGTAGAATCCTACTGGGATACATAGGGAGCCACAGTGAGCACAGGACCAGCTTCTTAGCCTGGGGATGTCAAGACTTCTTAAAGGTGAGGTCCATGTCAGCTAGTTCCTGGATGATGAACAGTGGTTTAGTACTTGGATTCCCAACCATATGTACCTCATATGCAGCCACCACTCGTCTATCAGTGGCAGATGCATGTTGCTATGACACTGAACAGGTTTCAGTGGCACTTCCAGACTAAGGCAGACTAGGAAGAAAGACCTGGTGATCTACTTTGAAAAACCAGCCAAGGATAACCCTACAATCCAATGATTTGATTTGCAGTGGATCATGGGAATGACACAGCACGGGGCAGTACTTTGTTCTGTTGTCCAAGGGGTTGCCATGAGCTGGTTGACTGGACAGCAGCTAACGACAACATTGACAGATTTCCAAGCAGAGAAGGAAAGGAAGAAGTGGTAGACAGAATTTAAAAATGGTTCCAATGACTTTGTGTAATTCCCTTGAGTTGAGTCTGGGTGGAACCTATGAATATGATGAGTGATCGCTCTGTGATCACATTATATAGCAAAAAGGATCCTGCAGATGCAATCAGATTCCTAATTGATGGAATTAACCCAAATGAAGATTATCCACGTGGGCCTGATCAACTCAGGGAAGCATTTAAAAGTGACTGGCCTCTTCCCAATGTCAGAGAGGTTGGAGGTGTAGGAGGTTCTGTGGAAGAGACTTCATTGCAGGGACCAGAGAAGCTAACTGCAGACTCAAGATGACAGCTGGTGAGACCACGGAAACCTGGGTCCAACAATTTTGTCGTTGTCAGTTGCCTCAAATCAATTCCAACTCATGGTGATCCTATGCGCAACAGAATGAATTATTGCCCGGACCTGCACCCTCTTCATGATCGTTGATAAGCTCGAGTCCTTTGTTGCAGCCTCTGTGTATTCTGAGTGTCTTCTAGCCCAGGAGGCTCATGTCCCATCACTACATCAGACAATATTTTGTTGTGATCCATAGGGTTTTCACTGGCAAATTTTCAAAATAGGTCACCAGGCCTTTTTCCTAGTCTATCTTAGTCTGGAACCTCTGTTGAAACCCGTCCACCATGGACAACCCTGCTGGTATTTGAAATACCAGTAGCATAGCTTCCAGCATCATAGCAACACTCAAGCCACCACAGTACAACAAACTGACATACGGGAGATGGCCTGCAGCTACAAGGAAATTAATTCTTCCAACAACCTGAAGGAATTTGGAAGCAGATCTTTCCCAGTGGGTCTCCAGATGAGGATGTCATTGGCCGATGCCTTGACTTCAGCCTTGTGAGACCATGAGCAGAGAACCCAGTTTTGCTGGGCCAGGACTTTACAGAAATAATGAGATAATAAATGGGTGTTTTTTCAGCCTCTAAGCTGCTAAGTGTTGTTGTAAACCTCTACAGCAAGAGCATGTTAATATAGAAGAGAATCCTGCAGAGAAGTAATAGCATGAGCTGCCTGGTAGGTGGGAAGGTACATGGAATGTGATGGAATGGCCATGCCTTCTGTGGCCAGTCACGGGGCTCATGTTGAGGAATGGCAAGAAGTGAGAAGAGAAAGTCAAGTTTGAGTCACTTTGTGCAATGTCCATATCAAGTGCCATGAACCAAATTTTAAGCACAGAGGATAATAATTAGATCTATGTATAGAAACCACCACTCATCTGAAAGTTTGTCGTACTGTGGTGGCTTGCTTGTTGCTACGATGCTGGAAGTTATGTGACCACTATTTCAAATATCAGCAGGGTCATCCATAGCGGACAGGTGTCAGCAGAGTTTCCAGACTAATACAGACTAATAAGAAAGGATTGGTGATCTACTTCTGAAAATCAGCCAGTGAAAACCCTTTGGGTCACAACAGAATACTGTCTGATAATAGTGCTGGAAAGATGAGCCCCATAGATCGGAAGGTACTACGCAAAGCCCTCAACATGGACTTAAGCATGCCAATGATTACGAAGATGGCACAGGACCAGGCAATGATTATTCTGTTGTACATATGATTGCCATGAGTCGGATCCAACTCAACAACAACTAACAACAACGTGTTTAGAAAAATAAGTAGTGGGAGTATTCCATGAATTGGAGGGAGACCGATAACAAGGCTATTGTAACAATCAAAGCAAAAAGTGCTAAAGGCTGAAAGTTAGGCAGTTGCCTTTAAAATTAAAAAGAAGTGATAGTTCCAAGTGACATTTTAGTGCCCAACCTAACTTTTGGGTTCATTTTTCTTCACATTTAAGTTCCTCTGAAAAAAACATAATAGGATTGTGCACCTTCCCAGTGGATGAAATCTGCAGGAAGAAAGAAAGAGTTCACCATAAACTGAGAAAACATCAGGTTGCTCCAATGAAAATAAGTGGGTATAACCAAAATCACGTGAGCTGTATTATTTAATTCTCAATTTGTGTGTAAGTTCTATGTATGTAGCGTAGTGATTTGTTTGACTTGTGGTACTATTTTAAGATACAGTAGATAAAGTATACATAAATTTGAGATAGATGATTCATGTTATATAGGCTCCTGCCTTTAGACAGGCAAAATATTACTATTCTCAGGAAATAACTGAGGTGAGAGGGACCACATAACCCGTCATGATGGAATCAGCAGCGTGGATAGGGTGGTTAAAGTTCAGCTCTTCAGACTCTTGTTTTGTTTTGTTTTTTGCTTTGTTTCCATTATACCATAGATAGCAGGCCATGGTTAGGCACCTGGCTACTAACTAAAAGGTTGACAGTTCGAACCCACCCAGTTGCTTCATTGGAGAAAGACCTGGTGATCTGTTCCCATAAAGACTACAGCCTAGAAAACCCTATGGGACAGTTCTACTTTGTCCCATGTACTCAATATGACTCAAAATAGACTCAACGGTGCCTAAGAACAACTACAACAGAGGGCCAGGTACATTATATTATTAGAGAAACTGGAAGACAATTTATCTTCAAGAACAGGGATAAGGGATAAATAAGTGGGAATTTCCCAGATGAGTTTGAGAATAATGTGGACAACAACAACCATTTTCATGTTTCAGTTTTTGCCATGCTTAAATTAAGTGTATAGGCTCTATTGTATAATTTGTCAAATAGGAAAACATCTCACCTTTTAAGATGGCATAGTTAGCCAGCTTTGGTCCAATGCCAACAGTTTTACAAAATAGACTCAGATTCAAACTAAAAGAACTTTGCCTTTTTTTTTTTCCATCAGCCTCGAGTAGAGATTTATTTGTGCCTAGAGCTGTATCAGTGCTTTTGTGCTGATTGGCATAATCCCTAGAAAACCAGATGTTACATATCAATATCATGATAATCATTATCACTATGGCTTCCTGAAACATTTTTCTTCCTTGCAGCTAATCTTTGAAAAAAAGGAGCTTCTTTATTTCAGGTCCTTACCTAAATGAAACATTGGCTTTTGCATTTAAGTGCTGTCAGAAAGGCTGGGCTTGTCAAAAACAGAATGAGCAAAGGACATGAACAGAACCTTCACCAAAGAGGACATTCAAGCAGCCAACACACATGAAAAGAGGTTCATGATCATTAGCCCTTAGAAAGACGCAAGTCAAAACTGCAATGAGATACCATACCATTTCACTCCAGCTAAAATGGCACTGATATAAATAAATAAATAAATAACAGATAACAACAAATGTTGGCTAGAATGTGGGGAGGTTGGAACCATTGTCCATTGCTGGTGGGACTGTAAAATGGCGCTACCACTATGAATAATGGTATGGCCCTTTCTCAAAAAACTCGAAATAGAACTACCCTATGATCCAGCAATCTTACTCCTGGTTATATAACCTAGGCTTAAAAATAATGACATGAACAGACATATGTACACACATTTTCATTACTGCTTTATTCACAATAGCAAATTAATGGAAACAACCGAAATGCCCATCAACAGATGGATGGAAAAGCAAATTGTGGCACATACTAACAATGGAATGCTATGCAACCGTAAAGAACAATGATGAGTCCATGAAACGTATTATAATATGGATAGGCCTTGGAGGGCATAATGCTAAGTGAAATAAGTCAAGCATATAAAGAAAAACATTGTATGATCCCTCTTTTATAAGAAGACAAAATTAGACAAATATGAAAAGACCGATGTTCATTGACGGTTACCAGAGAGAGGAGAGGAGAAGGGAAAAGTATGCTTTAGATCTTAGAGACTTGTTATTTTTGGTGATGGAAAAAGTGGCACCAAATTTAGATGTAGTGAGCACAGCATAACCAAAGTAAAAACAGTATAGGATGGTTATAGGCAAACAGGTACGGGGGTAGGTACAGGTGTGTACATAGGTGAGAACAGACAGAAGAATGTATAGGTGGGTGTAGATAAAAATATGTGGCTGTAGGCACGTATATTCATTGAAGACACAAATATGGATACTCCTCAGACATAACCATGCACCTTCCAAGACTGGTTTTCTGCTTTTGAAGGCTTAGGACCATGGTCTCATGGGATAACTCAGTTGATTGGCATAACGTTGTTCACAGAAATTATGATCTGCATTCTAGTGAAGTGAGAAGCATCTGGAGTCTTAAAAGCTTTTGAGTAGCCATGTAAGACACAACTATGGGTCTCTACTAGCCAGCAGCAAAACAGTAAGAAGGTAACCAAATGGTCAGAGAAGCCACAAGTCCATACAAGCCACAACCTCCTCTACCCTGAGACCAGAAGAACTACCATCACTGACCGTTCTGACCAGGGTCACAGTAGTTGGCCCCAGACAGAATGGGAGAAAAATGTGGAGCAGAACTCAAATTCTTATTTAAAAAAAAAAAAAAAATCCAGACAAACTGGAACAGTAGAGAACAGAAGACTCCCTGAGACTATTGCTCTGAGGCATTCTTTTAAACCTAGAACTGAGCCTATCCACTTAGATCACCTTTTAGCAAAACAGCAGAATGGCACACAAAATAAAGGGTGTTACCTGTAAGATCAGTGCCCTACTTAAAAACCACCAGTATGAGACCAAAAGGTCAACAATTACTCAAAAGCAAAGATGAGAGGATAAGGGGCAGGGAAACTAGAGTACCGAAAAGGAAACAACCAGAACACAATTAAGAAGAATGTTGACACATTGTGATAAGGTAACTAATGTCACTGAACAATATGTGTGGAAGTCCATAAATGGGAACCTAACTTGCTGCTTAAGCTTTCACCAAAAATTCAACGCAATGTTATTTTAAGAAAGAAAGCCTGGAGTGAGAGCAGAGCAACGTAGCACATCTTCTGTTGCTCCTCCCAGACTCCCTTAGAAGTCAAAAGGAGCTTGGTGCAGAGCAGGGACACTCTCTCTGTGGAAGGGAGTGATAAAGGCCAACATCCTTAAACTAGGGTGAAAATATGTTCACTTCTGAAAATAATGTGTCTTTGGTTTCCATTTATATTCAAGCCCTTTAAAGATTCTGGAGAAATGGCACAGGAGCAGGGCTTCTGTTCCCTGATGAATTGAGCATTTGTTGCCCTGGAAAAAGAATCCATCCTGTGGGGGTGTCGATGGCAGCTGAATGAATACCAGAAAGGATGAAGGATTACAACCCGGGCCCTGGCCCCAGTTGGATGTGATTTCAACCAACTGTGGTATTATTTTTCCTTGATGTTTAACTGCCTTGTGCTTTTCTTCGCTGAGGATGTGAGGTGGAGCAGGCACGGCCCAGCCCTGTGCTCTGTGTGTGCTTCAGAAGGGCACTGCAGGCCCTCCACTCTAGACGTGTGGCATTCTCCTGGGCCTCCCTCAACAGTCAGTGCATGCTGTCCATGGTTTTTCCAGATGGTGTGAGACATGTCTTGCTGAAACTCTCTAGAAACTCTGGAAAGGCTTCTCCTTGGTGGATCATGCTATTCCTGGGGCGGACTATGGGATTTACAAGAGGAATCAACATTTTGGACCAGGTTCCAATATGAAGTAACACAATCAGCTATAATCCAGCCTAATCCCAACAGAATATTATGTCATCATTAACTCGGGGATTTAGTGTTTACATGTCTAGGCTTAATTATATTTTAACCCCGTGGAATTGTTCACACTCAGGAAATGTCCCATTTACTTTCCAGCAAGTGCAGCTTCCAAGAGGAGTTCTGCTCACTGCCTGCTCTGCCTTGGAGCCCATGAGCCTTTATGGTCTGACTCCACCCTCCACCAGTTCTGACTTAGCACTGGGATGGGTTCTGCTGAGATCCCATGGGCTTGTGCTGAGATCCTGCAGAGCCACACCACTGGCAGGACTCCAGGAAGGACCGCCCAGGGAAGAGCAGCCCAGAGGGCCCACACTATATCCACTGTCCATTCCCATCAAAAGTGGGACATGAAACCAAGAACTCACAAAGGAGAAAGGTAGTGGAGGAGAACAATGACATAATAGGGTGACACCATGTCCACCTTTCAATGTTTGATGTTGCTTCATCTCTTGGGCTCCTTATCCACTCCTGCCTCACCCCACCCCTCTGTTTGGTGCTACTGGCTTACCATACTGTATTGTGTTTACATGTTTCTTTCCTCCATTGGACTTGAAGCTTCTTGAGGGCAGTGATTATGCTGAATTATCCCATCAAGGAATACTTATTGAGCTCCTAGTATACACTGGGTATTTTCCAGGCACTGAGGGCACAGAAATGAACAAGGCAGACAAGGTTCTCTGCTCTAATAGAACTTCAATTCTGGTGAAGGAGAAAACCTGTAGACTTTTTCTAAATAGTTTTATGTTCCCAGAATCTAACACTTTATCTATCATATAATCAGTGTGTAAATATACATATATATATTTTTAAATAAATGAATAACCTACAATCTCAAGGCATGTGGTAGCCTTTAAATGCTTTTTGAGGGCTTCCCTTTTTTTCTAAAATACTGAATGGAAGTATTAGCATTTTCATACCTATCTGCTGACAACTGAATAAAGGTGGTCCCTAGGACTGGGATACAGTTTAAGTCAACTCACAGGGACAGCTATGACTCCAGCTCATCACACAACCTGGTTGGCACATCCAGGAGGATAGCACACTCCCACGACCAGGCTAGAGAAAGTGGTTTATGAGTGCTATCTTGGATGGCACAGGAATGACAAAAGCCACAGGAAAGACCCCACTGGCAGTGTTCCATGATGCTGGGTTTCTGACATTCTACATCTGGGTGCAAGACGGACTATTCCCAACATACTGCCTACCATCCCACCTAATGGGGCCACCATGAATTGGAATCAGCTACAACTAACAACAACTTTAACCTTAAGTCTTCTTTTTCCTAAGGAGTGAATCTTCTTAAAATCCTTTAGAGTAGATGAGTGCCGTCATTTTCTGCCAAAGTGAGCATCTATGTATTGCCAGCATCTTCTCCTTTTGGACTCTTCCTCTTGCTTTCTCCAGGTGACCCAGGTGGGGCTGTCAATAGTCATGTGGCTCCTTCATCACAGATTTGGCACCGAAGGGGTCCATTGACTCAGGAAGGACCACTAGCAATCTTTTTCAGGGATGGTTATGGATTCTACGGAGTATCTTCCCCCTCTGGAGTTGTGATACCTAGCACATCAAACACGGACAATTTATAAGGTAATCAAACGAGGTTACTTTTGCCTTCCACAATCCTTTCAAACTTCTACCTGACCTAGATAGGAATTCCTGTCAGTCAATTTTCTTACCGTTCTTAGGTAATAGTCCCTTTGCTGTTGTTGTTTTTGTTAGCTGCCTTCAGGTTGTCCTTGGACTCACGGTGACTCCATGCACAAAGGATCAAAATGCTACCCAGTCCTGTGCCATCCCCTTGATTGGCTGTGAATCTGACCTTTGTGCTCCGTTGGCTGATTTTTCAGAGGCAGATCACCAGGCCTTTCTTCCTAGCCTACCTTAGTCTGGAAACTCCACTGAAACCTGTCAAGCATCATAGCAACAAGTAAGCCTCTATGGATGGGCGGGTGGTAACTGAGCATGAGATGTATCAGCTGGGACTCAAACCTGGATCTCCCACATGGAAGGTGAGAATTCTACCACTAAACCACCAGTCACTTCAAGTCACAAATACAGTCTCAAATCAGACATTATAATGTCTAGTCCAGGCTGTTAATTAAAACTTTGAACTTGATTTAATTAATATTTTAATTCTTCTGTTTCCCAATGTAGGCCTGCTTTAGCCTGGGAAGAAAACCTGGTGGTGTAGTGGTTAAGAGCTATGGCTGCTAATCAAAAGTTCGGCAGTTTGAATTTATCAGGTGCTCCTGCTCGTTGGAAACCCTATGGGGCAGTTCTACTCTGTCCTATAGGGTCGTTATGAGCAGGAAGCTACTCGACAGCAATGGGTTTGGGTATGGCTTAGCCTGGAAGCCTGCAGAAGAAATTGGAGCTAGGACAGAATAGCATGATGGGCTTTTTCTATGTTTCTCTACCTTATACTCCTCACTGCTCACCTCCCTGAGCTTCCTAACTAGTTTTTGGCCTCTTTGGGATCAGAGTTACAGATGGGGGAGGAAGAATATTAAAGAATGAGGAAGTTTGACTTATAGTGATCCTCTACTAAGCTGCTTCATGCTCTCTGAGTAGAAGATGTTCAAAGCAATCTCTACCTCTTGTGGGTAGTCTCATGGGTCCTTCAGATATTCCCATTACTGGAGATTGCTTTCCTACAGTTCACCATGTAGATGGATTTCTTGTGAGTTCCCCTGCAGCTGATATGAATACACTGTTCACCTCCAGTTTCTTGCTGCTGGGGTTCCCTTCATCCATACAGGTAGCCTTATTGGGTAGGACCCAGGCTGGTCCCACACCAACTCTTCTACCATCAGTTCTACCCCTAGTCCACCAGAAACATACATCTCTTATTTCTACTGACCCAATACAGCTCTTCCATTTTGCTGTTGAGGCAGCTTTAGCTTGCTCAGATGTGGCCCAGTCATGAGTTCTCCATGTCTCCCAGTTCAGAATTGTCCCACAGAAACTCCTCACTAGGCTCAATGTGAAAGAAGAGGCTCACATGAGGAGCCCATGACATGGAGAGGTCTTTGGATAGTAACTCACTCCAAAGAAATCTCTTCAAAAAATCCTTCCCTGTCCACATTCAGAATCCCAAGCCCCAGCATTCTGTAAATTATCATTCTGTCTACAGAATCCAAGAGTAGTAGAACTGGTCCTCTGTCATTTACTTAGTAAATTCTCCGTATGATGATCAGGCTTTGGAATGACACCCCTATTTTATCTTGATGACTTGGCTGGAAACATCAACATAAGCATTCCATGGCAAATAATATATGGCCTGCAGAAGATGGGGTCCCAGTGAAGAGAGTCCACCTGGGAATATAAAGGCCAAACAGCTTGGAGATAGAGGCAAAGACTCAGTGCACTCTTTGAACCCCTGGATCCAGCCAAACTTGAAACAAGAACTACCTCTATGACCTTTCATATAATTTCCATTGTTAGCCCCTGCTGGTTTGTATTAGATTTCTGTCCCTTGCAAATGGAAGAAGCCCTTGCTAATATCCCCGCTCATTTCTATGTAGCCATGAGCCAGGCAAACTAGATCCATCTCTTACCCCCGAAGTCATTCCATGCTTTTTGCTCTCCATTTCTTTGTTTCAGGGTTTCCTTTTCATGGAATACATTCCTCCTTCACCTGCCCTACAATCAACCCCTCACGTAAATTGCTACTTATGTGCTTGCACACACATGCATATTGTTGATGTTGTTGTTAGGTGCCGCCTAGTCGACTCCGACTCATAGCAACCTTACCTGCAACAGTACGAAACACTGCCCGGTCCTGCACCATCCCAATCCTTGCTATGCTTGTGCCCATTGTTGCAGCCACTGTGTCAATCCGTATCATTGAGGGTCTTCCTCCTTTTTGCTGACCCTGTACTTTACCAAGCATGATATTCTTCTCCAGGAACGGATCCCTCCTGATAATATGTCCAAAGTATGTGACACGGAGTCTCGCCATCCTTGTTTCTAAGGAGCGTTCTTTTTCCCCTTCTTCTAAGACAGACTTGTTCGTTCTTTTGGCAGTCCATGGTATATTCAATATTCTTCACCAACACCACAATTCAAAGGCATCAATTCTTCTTTGGTCTTCCTTATTCACTGTCCAGCTTTCGCATGCACGTGAGGTGATTGAAGACACCGTGGGTTGAGCAGACAGTGTACACTAGGTTTAAACATGCATTTAGTTAGAAAATTAAAAATCCAGGAAATGGAACAAGAGGATCATGTGGGGCTAGAAGAGACCTCAGAGTTTGTCAAATGCTAGTCTATAATAGTATTTTGTTTTGTATAGTTTTTGCTTGTTTTTTTGGTATTGGTCTACACAGGCTTTTGCTGCATTGGTGGTTCAGTGGTACAGTTCTTACCCTCCATGTAGGAATTTGGGTTTGATTCTTGACCAGTGCATCTCACCCACAGCAGGCACCTACTTGTCAGTAGAGGCTTGTGCGTCACTATGGTGCTCAACAGGTTTCAGTCGAGCTTCTAGACTAAAACAGACTAAGAAGAATGGCCCAGCAACCTACTTCCAAAAATCATCCAGTGAAAACTGTATGGATTGCAATAGTCTGACCTGCAGCTGATTATGCAGATGGCACAGGACCAGGCCTCGTTTCATTCCATTGTGCATAGGGTTGCTAACTGAATGGCAGCTAACAATAACAACAGGCTTCCATTAGAGAATCTCCTCCCTATGCGGACCCCCATTCAGTAGATTTTGGCTTACCTTTCAGCATTGTTTCAGCTCCTTATGTTTGGCCTCTGTCCTCCAAACTGTAGTTTTTTTTTTTTTTTTTTTCCAGCCCAAACTCCCAGAACTACAATTCTTTCTATGCACATGCCTGGTGCACTGCTCAGTTACTGCTTTCCCAATGTAGAAACAACCTGAACTTAGAGGGTTATACCTCATTAAAAGGGAGGGAGGAAAAGTAAGATAAAGGGGGTAAAAACTTAATCCCTTTCAGAGACATTTTAACAGTCTTTTAAAAGTCTTCAGCCTTCTTGACATATGTATAGCATTCAGCTTTGTCCTGGGTTCTCACATGCATCCTTAGTTCTCACATGCATTCTGTTTGTGGAGGAAAATAGGCGTGTGTCCTGTTATCTGGTTCCTTTGGCTTCTCCAAGAAGTTGGGGTGTTACTGACCCAATAACTTAGTACTGGAGGCAGACTGAGCTCATTGTAAGCAAGAACAGGTGGAAAGAATGCTCTAGCATTTGAACAGGGTATAATCATGCCCTTTGACTTTCTAATGAAAATTCTGTATACATATTTGATCATTTTAAATGTGGTAGGATTTTCTGGCTTTTGGAAATGGCATGGCTTGGTGATTTACAGTTGAGCTAAGCTTTGGGACTCGCTTATCTTTTGAATGGGGGGTATAAACTGCGTATCCACTCTGCAACTGGGCAGGCTGCAGGCTAAGGTCAAGAGCATAAGACAAGCAAGCAACAAGAGTGTTGGCTTGGGTGCTTAGTTTGGAACCAAATTTGCCCTGGGATCTTGAGAAAAATTAAATTTTTAGGGCTTCAGCTTCCCGGTACCTAATGCCACTGGTTTTTTCTGTAAGACACCTGGGGAATAAATTGTGGCTTAAATTTTATCTCCATTAGTTGTTTATTTGTTCTTCTTCTTTGTCCTTTTACCCTGCATTGCAGCCTGACTTTAGGGGTTTGGTTTTGGGAGGAAAATAAAGAATCGTACTAAAGAAAAGGATGGTGAAAGGTGTGTTGCCAAGTTTAGAAGCCACTCAACCTTGTGGGTTTGAAGTTTTCAAGCAACCTCCTGCCTCTTGAGCTTTTGGTTTGTTTGTTCTTGGCAAAATGAAGCTCCCTGTTTTTAAGAAAAACAGCTTATAAAAATGCTTGGAAAGCCTTCTTGGACATCAAAACACCCTTGCCAAACAATATTTTGATGATTTAACATGTAAATGAGTCAAAACAATGTGAGTAACATTTCCTATAAAGTACGTGTGGGTTTTAAGAATTAAGGGGGTAGGGCTTAGCTAAACATACTTTGGTCGTAGAAGACCAAAAACATTTGAAAACCAGTTAGAGATGTTTGCTAAGTCTAAAATGGGGCCAAATCCAACCACTATCAGTTGAAACGCAAGCAAAAATTTTATTATTAAAATAGCTCACGGATCTGATTACTCTTCAATCTATGTGCTTGTGACTTGTGCAGCCAAAACAATCTCCATGAAGTGATTGTAATAATGCTTATGAGCCATCATGGGACCAGAGCTCTCTGTCTATCTGTGAGGTGGAAGAGTGACTCCAGGACCAAGTATTTCACGCTGTCGTTCACTCACATTCAAGGGCTGTCTCCAGAGATGTGATATTCCCAATAAGTGCTAGTTGGATGGGTGGTTTTTGTCAGATGGGAACAATATATCTACCAACTCTCAGACTCCTATATTCAAATTTCAAAGTCTCGTAGGTTCAGAAGCTGAGAAAGCGGCCATCTTGTTTTGATGACTTGCTCCTCAGGTGTGTAATTTAGCCCGGGTATATTTGAAATACACGAATTCCATTTATTCTCAATAAACCTCCTACAGCGTGCCCAGCACCTGTAGTGACAACTAGAGGAGTGGGTAGGTTTAGGTTCTGGACCAATCCATGGATTTTATTAAACATCTACTACATAAAGTATGGATATTGGTGGTTCAGTGGTAAAATTTTCACCTTCCATATGGGAGACCCCAGTTTGATTCCCAGCAAAGGCACATCATGTGCTGCCACCACCCATCTATCAGTGGAGGCTTGAGTGTTATCATGATGCTGAGTAGGTTTCAATGGAGCTTCCAGACTAAGAAGGATGAAGAAGAAATGCCCAATGATCTACTTCCAAAAATCAGCCAGTGAAAATCCTGGGGATCACAATGGCCTGATACCCAATTTACAAAAGGCATGGTAATCAAATTTGCAGATCACGAAAGCTGGGAAGGAGAGTGATTATATTGGGTCACAGGATCTTAATAAAACAGTCTTGATGCACTGAAATGATAGCATAGGAGTATACAAAAAGAAGAAATACACCGCCATATGCTTAAACCTCAAAGTCAACTGTATACATTAAAAATGGCAAAGATGGGGTTTGCCAGCAGTAAGTTAGAAAAACCTTGAGAAACTTTAGAAGATCATAAGCTAAATATATAAAAATAGGGCAAGGTGGTTTATAAAAATTGTGATTTCAGATTGCATCAATAGACATGTGGTGTCTCGATTTAGGAAGGTAGCTGTTCTCTTTGATCTGCACAGGTCAGGTCACACATTTTATCCAGTTCTTAAGCCACACTTGTTAGGGATGGAGGCCAGTTACAGCTGACTGGGGACCTATAACCAAGATGGTGAGTAGACTTAAAAAATGACCATGAATAACAGGTGTGTTGAGGGTTTTTAGTCTAGTGAAGAGAAGAGTCAATAGAGGCTATGACAATTGTACTTAAATATTTGGAAGTTTTCATTTGAAGAGGGCGTAGACTTGCTTTCTACAATACCTTATGGTAAAGCCAGGTCCAATGGTTCCATGACAATCTTTTCATAAATATTTAGGAATGCGAACTCTGCATCAGGCATTATACTAAGCACCAAGGAAACAAACATGAATAAGACAAGATTCCTGCCCTAACGTAGCTCATAATCTATTGGGAGAGAGACAGTCAGGGAGCCAGAACACAGTGTGATACCTGGCACCCTACCCAAGCAATGCACTATGGGAAAAGAGCAGTTAATTTGCCTAAGTGTCTGTGATATTTTTTGAGTAATGTTATATGTCACATAATTTAATATTTAAGTATTATGTAAGATTTGTAAAAATAATTAAAAAAAAAAAGATAGAATTTTCTAGCTCTTGTCCCACAGCTTCTTTTTCTCCACGTTACCTCTTTTAGCTGGTAATTTTATTATTTGTTTCCACGTGTCTGAAGAGCATGGTTGAATCCCTTCTTAATTTTTCAGTTTCAGGCTTTATCTGTTGACTTTTCCTTGGAGGATGAGGATTTGGTTGTATTTCCTTTCACCACACATGAGCTCCCTTCCTTCCTCCAGCCTTCCACTGTTACGTTTTTAGGTAAAACTAATATTCCGAGTTATCAAGACTGTGAAAACAACATTCACAGCTGAGTATTTTCCAGAATAACCTTTTATTGTCCCTAGAGTTAATGTTTTCTTGTTTGCCCCATTTTATTTGTGCTTATCATTAATTCAACCCCAAAGACCGCACTAACTGTCTAAATTCACTTTTAAGACATTCAGAGCCTTGGGACTGGTGTTCAATTTCACCTTCCAGAATTTATCCCAGAGCCTTCTGTGCTGCTCCACCTGAACTGGTGGTTTCCTTGTGCTCCACCCTGGGATATCCTGGCACAGGCATCCTGGCGATTGCCATTCTTCACTGTTGAGTCGCCTTCTGCATGGATCCTATGTCTTTCTACCTCTTAGTTCACAATCTTTTTTGGGAGGAGCACAATCCTCAGTAGGTTTCCAAAAAGGAGAAATTGGGAAATACATTTCTGAGACATTGCAGGTCTGCTAACATCTTTGTTCTATCCTCATACTTGATTGATAATTTACTGTTGGTGGTTGGTGTCACCAAGTCGGTTCCGACTCTGTGTACAGCAGAACGAAGCACTGCTCAGCATTGGTCCATCCTCACAATCTTTGCTATGTTTCAGCCCATTATTGCAGCCAGGGTGCCAATCCATGTAGTTGAAGATCTTCCTCTTTTATGCTGACCCTATGCCTTACAAAGCACTATGTCCTTCTCCAGCAACTGCTCCCTCCTCATAACGTTCAAAATACATGAGACAAAGTTTCCCCATCCTCGCTTCTAAGGAGCACTCTGACTGTATATTTTCAAAGAGGAACTTGTTCATTCTTCTGGCAATCCATGATATACTCAATATTCTTTGCCAACACCATAATTCAAAGGCATCAATTCTTCTTCTGTCTGCATTATTGGTTGTCCAGCTTTCACATACATATAAGGCGATTGAAAATATCATGGCTTGGGTCAGGCGCACCTTAGTCCTCAGGGTGATGTCTTTGCTTTTCAACACTTTAAAAAGGTCTTTTGCAGCAGATCGTTTAGTAGGGTCTAGAAATCTAGGTTGGAAATAATTATCCTTCAGAATTTTTCAAGCCATTTTTCTTGAAATGCGTTTTACTTCCAGGGTTACTTCCAAAGTCTGATCTGTGATCTTTTGTATGTGATCTATTTGTTTTTTCCTCTTTGATAACTTCTAGGATCTTCTCTTTGTTGAAATTTCAAAATGATTTGCCTTGATATGGGTCTATTTTTGCTGGGTACTTTGTAGGCTACTTCAATCTTGTCCTTCCATTTTGGGACTTGTTTTTGAAAAATTTTATTAATGCTTGTCTTAGTTTCTTAGTTGTTGTTGCTGTTGTTGTTAGGTGCCATTGAGTTGGTTCTGACTCATAGCAACCCTATGTGCAACAGAACAAAACACTGCTGGATCCTGCACCATCCTCACAACCATTGTTATGCTTAAGCCCATTGTTGCAGCCACTGTGCCAAACCATCTCATTGAGGGTCTTCCTCTTTTTCTCTGACCCTGAACTTTACCAAGCATGATGTCCTTCTCCAAGGAGTGATCCATCCTGACAACATCCCCAAAGTAAGTGAGATGTAGTCTCTCTATCCTTGCTTCTGAGGAGCATTCTGTTTGTACTTCTTCCAAGACAAATTTGTTCATTTTGTGGCAGTTCATGGCATATTCAATATTCTTCTCCAACACCACAGTTCAAAGGCTTCAATTCTTCTTCGGTCTTCCTTATTCCTAGTTCAGCTTTCGCATGCATAGGCGGCAATTGAGAATGCCATGGCTTGGGTTAGGTGCACCTTAATCTTCAAGGTGACATCTTTGCTTTTCTTAGTTTCTTAGTGGGTGGCTTTAATGAACAGAAATTTGCTTTCTCACAGTTTAGGAAGCTAGAAGTCTGAATTAGGGGCACCAGCTCTAAGGGAAGGCTCTCTCTCTGTTGGCTCTTAGGGAGGGTCCTTGTCTCTTTTCAGTTTCTGTTCCTCAATTCTCGGTGATCTTCACGTGGCATTTATCTTCCGCCATCTGTGATTGCTTGCTTCTGTGCCTAATCTCCTCTTTTATATCTCGAAAACAATTGGCTTAAAATATCCCCTACACTGATATGGCCTCAACAACATACAAAGGAAACCCTATTCCTAATTGGGATTACAACCACATGTGTAGGGATTAGAGCTTACAACACATATTTTTGGAGGACACAATTCAATCCAGAATGATGCTTATCTTCTCTCCATTTCCCTAGTCCTTCTGGGAATCCTGTTATTTGGAGTTTAGACCACTTGTACTGTTCCTGAAAACCCTAGGTAGTGCAAATGGTTAATGAGTAACTATTGGCAGTTTGAGTCCAACCAGAGGCCTTGGAAGGAAGGCCTGGCAATCTACTTCCAAAAAATATATCTGCCATTGAAAACCCTATAGAGCATACAGTTTTTCTCTCAAACGCATGACGTCTGCATGAGTTGGAATAGACTTGATAGCAATTGGTGATTGTGGTAGTACTGGTCCTACTATATCCAGAACTTTCTCTTCTTTTTCCACCTTCCTGTCTTTTTGCTCACTTTTAGGAGATTTTTTGCATCTTTACCTTTGAGTTCTTCCATTAGTTTTTTTCTCCCCATATCTGTAATAATATTTTTAATTTCTAATAGCTCTTTTCACGTTTTCTGAGTTTTTCTTTTATTTTATTTTTTGTTAGTTCTCTCTCAATTAAAAAAAAAAAACTTCTGATTCTTATTACATGGTTGCATACCATATTTCACCCAAATAATGCATGCCTTCTAAGTTTGTTTGCCAACCTCATCCTCCCACCTCAAGGCATTTTTGTAAGTGCTGCTATGCCAATTTTTTTTTACATGTTACTGTAAAAAAAAAAATAGCATAGTGTGCTTATGATAATACTTCGAGGGTGGAGGATGCATTTGGCAAATAAATGGAGAAGGTGCCCATTACTTCTGTAAAAATATGGTATATCTTTTATCTCCCTAACAATATTAGTAAATATTTTTGCTGCTGTTATTGAAGTTTTCTTCTCCTTGAATACCTTTGACTCAGCCAAGTTGCTCTGTGTGATGTGTTGAGGGGAGGATTTTCTTTTCTGTTTTATGTATTCCGTGTTGAAGACCTTCCTCAGATGTCTGGCAATTTTTATAACTGAGAGTAGGGCACTCGTAAATTGAATGGATGCTCTCAGTGCATGAGTGAGGACTGTCAGCTGTCACTCTTACTGTAGAGTGATTTGGCCGAGCAGTCTTGATGTAGAATCTCCACTGTCAATATCTTTATATCTGGCAAAGAAGCATTTCTCATACAAGATTTTTTTCAATGTCCTGCTGGGCTGCCAGTGTTCTAGGAGCCGAGTAGATACAGAGAGCTGGGGGTATTAGTTTTCAGTATGCATAGGATTACTTTTTTTAGTAAGACATTCACACTATTAACTGTGCCTCCATCGCCTTAAGACCCCGTGCTTTATCCTCTGTAGACAACAATCCAGGGAAGGACAAGCTGGCAGAGACAGTTAGGGGTGATCTTCCCATTTCTTAAACAATACTTTCAACCAATTCTCCTTATTTTACCCACTCTCCTTCACTCCACTTTCCAAGGTACCCGATGCAGCCAAAGTTTGAGCCTTACGGGGATTACGTGGTGTAACTGGGATTAGTTCTCAGTTTTCCCTACCCCTGGCTTAGTAATTCTTTTTCTTGGGTGTCTAAGTTATTAACCATTAATCCATCTGCTTTCTAGTTTTCATATTTGTTTGTTGTTTTCTTCTCTACTGTTCTCTTTATTCTTGAGATCTCATGCATTCTCTCTCTCTCACACACACACACACACACAGAAATACTGACGCACATACACCGTGTACTAGCTGCCAACAAGTCGATCCAGACTCATAATGACCCATATATCAGAGTAGAACTGTGCTCCCTAATAATGTTTTTAATGGCTGATTTTTTGGAAGTAGGTTGCCAAATCTTTCTTCCAAGGCACCTCTGGATGGATTTGAACCTTCAACCTTTCTAATAGCAGCCAAGCATATTAACTATTTGCTCCATTCAGGGACTGCACAAACACACACACACATACTGCTGATTTGATTTAATGAGTTTTCCAAAAGGATTAATTTCTTGCATACATTCAATAGGATCTTCTTCTCCTGGAGGAGCATGGGATGTTTTCAGATAATTTGAAAATTGAAAAAAACTTTGAATATTAAGTCTGATTTTTCTCAGCAGTGAAAGGAGTGAGGAGGAACAACATAGGCAACAGCAGAGTTGCGAGAACATCCATGGAGAATTCAAGAAATGATGAATGTGGTTCAGACTTTGGATGTTGGGGAGTATGCTGCAGTAGTGATCACAAAGCCTGGAAACAAAGGTTAAGAGCAAACTGTGGTTAGATATGAATGGGGAAGGGAAGTAGAAGTCAAAGATGGTTCTGTAGTTTCTAAAGTGGAGAAGTGTGTGGCTAGCAATTAATGAAAACTGTGGGGGGACATGCTTTTGCTATAAGCCACATGTATCCCAAAATGGACTGGGGTATCTCAAGATACAATGAGCAATCCTTCTCTGTATATGCTAAGCCTTTAGGTGGACAGTGGCAGAGAAGATTCAAGACTGCTCAGCCTATGGAAAATGTCAACATTATTCCAACATGTCTATGTACCTCTTTTAAGCTACTTGACCTCAGTTAAGGTCAGAGAAGTACAGGAAGGAGGGGGAAAGTGGGGAGAAATAAGGAGAGGTAGGGAAAAAAGACGCAAAGGAAAAAAAACTCATAGTACTGACATCATTTTTGTGCTATAAAACTGAGCTTTAAATCTGTAAGAGTCATTTCTGCTCTATCTCAATAGGGAGAAACGTGCTGAGCTCTTGGGGTCATTGACTAACATGTCTACCAGATGGATCCTGGTCTGGCTGCTGGAACAGAGCATTCCATCTCAGGGTTTAGGATGCAGCAATGCATTATTAAATCTGTTTGTAATACAATGTGCAAGATGACATCACGTCCCTAGGTGTGTGCGACCTCACCAAAAAGTGTGTGCCCTGCTGTGTAGGAGAAGTGGAACCCCAGGATGCAGATGGTTAGGCAGAAGTTATAGTGCCTTATAAAGAGCTGCCCACAATCCTCTTTTCTCCCCTCCCAAATTCGAAATGTCCTTTAAAAGAGGAAGAGAAATTATTCTGTGTAATTCGGCATCAAAGAGGTGTATTGAAAAAAAGTTGAGAAATAAAGCATCTGAAATTAATGAAAAACAGAGATGGCTTCAAGAGACTGTGGTTTGGGGTCTGGTATCTTAGTCATGGTCAGTCAGAAACAGAAGGAATTTAATGCAAGGGATTTGTTACATCAATGATAGAGGAGTTAAGAAGCCAAATCGGCAATGAGACAACCCAGAAATTAGCAAAGGTAGAGAGATGCTACCGCTGCTAAGCTAGACGCAGAAAGTACAGCAACCCTATCAGGTGGACAGAAGAAACACAGCTGCTGCCAGACATGCCATCCAAGGTAGAGAGAGAAGTGTCCTGGCCACATTCTCTCCTTGTACCCATCCCCTCCTCACCTCCGCAGCCTCCTACTACTCTTTCTTTCTCATGGGCTGAACCCAGAGAGAATCCAGCTGACAATGCAGCCTGCAAGGGTTGGTTGCTGCAAAAGAAAGCAGAGCAGGGTAAAGGCAAAGGATGGATCTGAGAATAAATAGGTACAGAACCAGCACATCCAGAGAGACAATGCTGCCTTAAAGGTGAGATCATTGGTGTCTGCAAAACCATCACTGCTCGGAGCGTCATGAGGAGACTATTATTTATCAGATTCATTATTAGGTATGGAAGAATTAGGAACTAACTTGAGAGGTGAGCACCACCTTCTAAGTCAGAATTTTGGATTGGATTCCAGCAATGGGCCATCCCAGTATGGTTCCTTGTCTTCTAACTACTATCCAATGATAAAATTAAACATGAACAGTGTTTTGGCCTAAAAAACTAAAATTTGTGTTTTATAGTTGTTACCTTTGTTGTAGATGTTGTTGTTGCTAATGATACTGATGTCCGATACTCATGTGTTTATTCACAGCCCAGTAAGTCACTGCTACGGAATCATACTGTTCCCATAGCTCAATCCTGTTCCCAGCCAACCCTACTGCAAGACTGAAGTCATTTCTCTAAAGGTGATATTCGACAGCTGATTGTGAAAGCAGTGTTCTATTATTAACTACCATGTAATTAGTTCATTAAAAAATACCTCAACTGAACAGCATGTAACTTAATACAATTTACCCAAGTGGAGAAATCCACAGTTCCTCACAAATGGGAGCAAAATTACAGTGCAGGGAAGCTGGAGAGGAGAAGATGCCAGCTGGCAGGACACTAAGCGTTTCAGATTACTGTGTGTTTATGACCTCTGCGTTCTAGAGAGAAAAAAAAAATTAATTAGATTATGCTATTTGAGAATCTTGGAATGCCATGGCTCTGTGCCAGGCTTATCAAAACCACACATCTGAAGTTTAATTAAGCTGTTTTGAATTTCACTAGTATTTCTTGGTTTTGAAAAAGCAATAAATGTAGGAACTAATAAATAACAGTGGAAGAATGCTGAGATTCCCTCAGATGGCAGCATTCAGTGTAAAATTATGGGCTGTTCCAAAGCCTACTATACACTCGTTTTATTGAACATAAACATGATATGAAGCAGTACTCCTTGTTCAAGAGTATTTGGAAAATAAACTGATGCAAGGGGGAACTATTATTGTAGAAACTTACAGAGTTGTTTTTTTTTAAATTCAAGTCATTCTCCACTTAGCCTTTCTAGATCTCAGGCTGAGGTCAAAGTGGGGAAAGGCAAGGCAGCCCCAGCATAAGGAAAAGGGAGGCTTCCAGGGATATTTGCTCCTTCTTCACCTTGGTTAGAGGATCTCTTCGACTGACCCTCTAGCTGGTTTCTTTACACAGAGGAAAAATATCTCAAGTCTTATATATGAGTAGGCTTAAAGTTATTTTGCTAACTGTTTTAAAAAAAAGTAGAAGCTCATTTTAACTTTTCCTAGGAACATTTGGTCACGTTGGTCAAGGCCTGAAAATATGAAAGACATCACATCTGGGTCTACATGTATAGGAGCCAGTACGGTACTGCTACACCATCCTCCAATTAATGCATCTAAAGGGTTTGTGTCACCAGACACAAATGGAGGAAGAATATTGACTCTATTAAAGAAAATAAACGAGGCAAAATGAAAACTATTACTAACTACTTTAATTTTTTTTTTCATTCATGTATTCATTCCTTTGTTCATTCAATGAACACAGCACCCACTTGTTCAAGACATTGTCTAAAGCAGGCGGGGGTGGATCTGTGGTGAGCAAAACAGGCTACATCTTCACTCTCATAGACTTTATATTCCAGTGGGAGAGACAGTTAATTCACAGGCAAAGAACACCTGGTGGTAATAAATGCTGTGAAGAAGGATAAGCGTGGACAAGACGAATAAAAGCAAAATTTTGACTGTTTTCCTATTTCTTCTCATTTGTAATATACCAGGGACAAATGGAGGAGCCCTTCTTCAAATGTGAACCCCGTTTACCAAACCAGCCAGTAGGTCTTCTTTGTTGCTGTGCCCTCAGCCTCACGGCCAGGATGACAGGTTTGGGTGCTGTGAAGATGAGGCTGAGTGGCTGGTCACAGTGTGAAGACCTTGTCTTTCACTCCTCTTCTATCTCTCTCTCTCAGGTTTTTCTCAGCATCTCAGTTCCATTTCATCCTCTTCCCTCATTTTACCGATCACACAGATGACTAAGGATACCTTTCCATTCATTTCTCCAACAAATAGGAGTTGGAAATCTGCCATTACTGGGCACTGTGCTAGTTGCTGAAAGGAGTTAGGGAAGCGCGAGGCATAGCTCCTACTAGTCAGAATTTATTAGTATACAGATATGTAGTTACAGAAAGAGACAACCAATGCTAAGTGTTGCATGAATGGTAGAGGTGACAAGTGTTTTGGAGAGTTCAAGGGAAGCCAAAATAGCATCTTTAAGGCATCAGGGGATGATACACAGAAAAAATAACTATAGAGATGGGCATTCTTGGATGTGCAACACAGAGTTATTAAAACTGGGAGAAGAGAGAATTGCAACAGGGGAGAGATGACCACCATGTCCAGCGCTGCAGAAAGGTTGAAAAGGCAGGAAACAGGAAAAGGTTTCATTGCAAGCCCTTTGAAACAGAATTTACCTATGTGGGTGAAAAAATTACCTGGCTGATAATTAAAATTCAGTAATCAATTGTGTTATCTAAATAATACCACCTCAGGTATTTGGCTGACTTCACCATGACTCAAGTTCATTTATTCAATAGATATTAATCGATTGCCTATTTTGCTCACAAATCAGGTAATGAGGAAAAAACAGTAAAAAAGAAAATTAAAAATCATGTTCTCATGGAGGGGACATTCTAGAGGAGATTTTGAACATGGCAGCAAATATCGAATAGTTTAAACGGTTGCAAGTACTATATAAAGCCAAAAAAAAACATTGCCGTGGAGTCAATTCTGACTCATAGTGACCCTATAAGAGAGAGTAGAACTGCCCCAATACGGTTTCCAGGGAACAGTGGGTGGATTCAAACTGCCGACCTTTTGGTTAGCAGCCAATAACTGCTATAAAGAAAGAAAAAGCAAGTAATGGGGGAATTGAGTCTTATCCTGAGTAGCATGTCTAAGGCACAGAAGAACCCAATGTGGCTGGAGCGTAAGAGCTGAGGGTGAGAGGTAAGTGACCTGGGCCAAGGAAGCAGGGGTCAGATCCTGTAGAGCCAGGTAGGCTGACAAAAGGGCCTTGACTTTAACTGTGAGCATGAGCGGAAATCAGGGGAGGGTTTTGAAGTTGAGCGATAGGACCTAACTATGTTTTAGCAGCATATCTCTAACTGCTACATGGAGAATAGATTGAAAATGTTTGTAAAGGAATGGTACAGACATAGCCTAAAAGCCATTGTTAATCTTATATACCTTTTGACACTGATATTGGAATCCGTGAAAAAAGTGGTAAAGCTGGCTGTTTATTACCTCTAGGCCAGTGGTTAGATGACTAACCAATTTTTACCCCAAAACACATTGACCGGTTTGTGTAGACTCTGACACTCTTTCCTCTGCTTTTTAACTGGTTCTCTGGAAATATGAATTATGCAGACAGCCTCAGACTTGAGAGCTCCTGTCTGACAGGCTATAGTCAGGTTACAAATGACAAAGTATTAATTGGGAGGACTAGCCAGTCTTGTTTGTTACCTTATTAACACTGGGGACCTGGTTTCTACAGCTGGATGTCCCACAAGCCCAGGGGTAGATTCCAGCCCCCAAATAGCAGCCACCTGGATTTCACACCCAACATTGTTGCCACTCCAGCCTTCCACTCTTTCACGTAAGAACAGCAGTTCTGTTTGCTTTGCTGTCCACAGTTTGATGCTCAGATACTCCATTAAGAACAAATGAGTGCCTGTTTGACTTTGTGGGTCGTGGGCAAATTATAGTGATGAGGAATGACTACTATCCAATTCATCCCATTGACCCCAGTGAACTCTGCTCGATCAATATTTGCAGAGTGACTGAATGCCAAAGCATGCCTTGAATTCATGCAATTTGGTGACATTTCCAGCGCATAAACTATGCTACTACAAACTTTAACTTGGAAAACTCATGATAGGTGTTGAAGTTGCTCTGAATATAGGAAGCTGAATTGGCCAAATTATGTGTCCTCAGAGAGGAACATTTCCTGTGTATTAACCAAAAAGGAAAAAGAAAAGAAAAAAGGCTCGGCATGACTAATATGGTAAGAATGCTCTCATCTTCTCCTGGAGGAAAAAGGATGGCAGAGGCAGGTAGGGCTTTGCAACAATCCGTGGTCACAAACCTCAGCAGACACCCAGGTCATTAACTAACCACATGCATGTGGCACAAGGGACGGAAAAGCCAGGCTCTGAAACCACAGGCATCTCTCTGCTGAATTCAAGGAAGCCGTTTCACAGGCCCAGACAGAAGAGGGTGTGTTGAGTTTTCTAACGGCTCTGATTTATAGTCAAGTAGGCGCGGAATTATGGTGCACAGAGTAAACGAATAGTTCACACTTCTCAGCAGCTCCTTCCAGAAGCCTTGGCTGCTGCTGGTTTCTAGAAGGAGACCCCGACCGTTGCCGCTGCAGTCATGTGCCCGGTCTTTGTCTCTGGTATCTGGCCACGGGTCCACCATGAAGTGACCCTTCGGGAACAGCCATAAAACCTCGGCCTTTGGTTACCGGCCAAGCCAGGGTGTGATGTTTTTTCCTGTTTAATTAAAAAAAATCCTTGCCCATTTGCTCTAGCCAGCTATCTGAAGTTCAAAAGGTAAAGAACACTTCCCTGTACAAATAAGCCACGGAATATATTTGGAAATCAAGTTTTCATCAGCAGGTGCTGGTTTCAAGCCACTTCATCCACTGCCGAGGAAGGTGAAATGGGGAGTACTTTTCTGAAGGAAAAAAAAAAAAGAAACATGTTTATAACTTGACATCTATGAGAGGGGCTCTAGGAATTTGGGGCCAACCCTCAGATGTTCATACAGACTAGGAATATCATCAGATGGGAGGTGCTGTTATCCCCTCTTGGCACAGAAATCGTTCATTTTCCATAAAAACATATATACACGTTTCTATTTACACACTCTTTATTCATTCAGAAGGAACCCTAGTGGTGCAGCAGTTAAGCGCTCAGCTGCTAACTGAAAGGTTGGCGCTCAAACCCACCAGCTATTCCGAGTGAGAAAGATGCGGCTGTCTGCTTCCATAAACCAGGGCTTCGAACCGGCTCAAAACTATTCAGTCATGGACCCCACAGACACGGTCACTGTAATCAAGTCACTTGCGCATAGGTTTCTGCCCTGAGTAGGAAACAGGCCCCGCCTCAAAGATGGCCGCTGACACACATTCAAAGCGGAATGGTCGGTTGTCATCTTTAAGTGGGGCACCACTGCCTGTTTCCTAAACATGTCAAAAGCCAACGCCCAAGAGATTTGGTTGCTATGCAACCCGTAGCTGTCCATGATTCCAAGGGCCATGACTAACCTGTTTTGAACTGGTTTGAAGCCCTGCGGTAAAGATTATAGCCTTGGAAACCCTATGAGGCAATTCTACTCTGTCCCATGGGGTCTCTCGGAGTCTGAATCAACTAGATGGCAATGGGTTTTGGTCTTTGTTTTTATTCATTCTGTTAGCTTGAATTAGATTTTAAATACAATTTTTAGTAGCTTTAAGAAATTCTTTTGAAGTTAAGCATCTAAAAATGCTATATACATAAATGGAAACCCTGATGGTTAAGTGCTATGGCTGCTAACTCAAAGACTGGCAGTTGAAACCCTCCAGGCACTCCTTAGAAACTCTATGAGGCAGTTCTACCCTGTCCTAAAGTGTTGCTATGAGTCGGAATCGACTCCACGGCAATGGGTTATATACATAAACTTCACATTTTCTTTTAGAGAAATAAAAAACTGTAAAATGAATCAGCCCTCACTTTGGGGCCTTCTGATGATAGACCATGATGATATTTTACAAAGCAAACTGCCTTTAGCAGAAGTCTCTTTTTTTTTAATTATATATTTAATTTTTAATAATGCAAAGACGAATGCTGTATTCACTGACAAGGCTCCTGCCCAAGGAACTTTTCAGAAACTCCCCGAAGTATTCCCATTCATGTGGACCCAAGTGTGGAGATGATATTTTGGGGGGATCTCAACAAGGAAATGGCATTTGAAATGGACCTTGGCAGGCAGGGAGGATTTGAATAGTAAAGAAAGGCATAACCTAAGTGTCTGCTGTGTACCTGATCTCATCTTACAACATTCTGGGTTTATGTTTAAATTATGAACAGAAATAACTTGAATCCCCATTCTCCATACCATGAAAAACCTAGTCTTCTCCTCAACATACCTCAGTGATCTGTGGGGTTTGAGTTTCTTTGCTTACCACTTCCTAGATATTCTTGCTTCAGTCGAATTCTCAGACACTTCTGTTTCTCATTTCTTCAAGCTAATTTGTTTTGCTTTACCCTACATCATTCTCGTCCTCAGTTTTTCAAAAACACTGCTGATAGAAGACTGTTCAGGGTACCTAGATTTTAAGATAACCAAGGAGAGCTGCAGCATGACATGGACCAGGCAACACATTAAATTTTTTGTTAGATATTTTTCATTCCATTTCCCTGATCCTCTCAGCCACAGAAAATATTTTAGTGGTTGCTTTGGATTAAATTACATCCCCCAAAAATATGTATTGTAAATCCTAACCCCCATTGGGGGATGGGTTGTCTTTATTATGTTAACGAGAAAGGATTAGTATAGGGGGTGTTTTAAGCAAGCAAGTGAAAGAAGCAGAGATGGGGGAAAAGAGATGCAAAGCCACATGAAGACTGCCCAGGAGCAGAAGCTCAAAGAGACAAGGACTTAACTCCAGCGCCCACAGAGAGAAAAGCCTTCCCCTGTTGCCCCCTAGGGCTGGTACCCTGAATTCAGAGTCCCTTAAACTGTAAGAAAATAAATTTCTGTTTGTTAAAGCCACCCATTTGTGGTATTTCTTTTACAGCATAACTAGATAACTAAGACAGAATTGGAAACCCTGGTGGTGTAGTGGTTAAGTGCTATGGCTGAGAACCAAAGGGTTGGCAGTTCGAATCCGCCAGGTGCTCCTTGGAAACTCTATGGGTCAATTCTACTCTGTCCTATAGGGTCGCTATGAGTCAGAATCAACTCGACGGCACTGGGTTTGGTTTGGTTTTGGTAAGACAGAATTTGGTACCAAGAAGTGGGGGTGCCGCTCCAAAACATACCTAAAATGTGGAATCAGTTTTGGAATTGGGTAATGGGTAGAGGCTGGAAGAGTTTTAAGGTGCCTAATAGTAAAAGCCTAGATTGCCTTGAAGAGACAGCTGGTAGAATTATGGATGTCAAAGGCAGTTCCAGTGAGGGCTCAATAGGAAGTGAGGAGGGCTATAGAGAAAGTATGTATCATCTTATATACATATGGTGCCAACAACAGACCGTCATAGAAATGTGGACATTAACTGTGTTTCAATGAGGCTTTAAAAGAAAATGATGAGCATGTGACTGGACAATGGAGGAAGGGCAATACTTTCAATGTGGTGGCAAAGAGCTTGTGTGAATTATGTTCACATGCTTGGTGGAAGGTACAAATTGTAAACAATGAACTTGGATATCTGGCTGAGGCGATTTCTAAGCAAGATCTTAGAAAAGCTACGTAGTTCCTCTTTTTCACTTATAGTAAAATGTGAGGGTAAAGAGACAGACTTAAAAACGGATGGTGTGAAATGAAAATAAAATCTAAAGATTTGGAAAATTCTGTTGTACAAATGAAGGACAAGTGTCCTAGAATTTTTGCCAGTGATGTGGCTATGCAATCTTTTGTTAACGAGATTAAGCCTGTGACTAATGGATCTAACCAACTACCATGGTAGAAAACCCATCAGCTTAGACCGAAGGGGACAGAGAAAGAACGAAAGAATGCTGTCTGCCTCTTGGAATTCTACAGGCAAGAAACAGATAGAAGTAGCTACATCTATTACCCTTGAAGAAAGGAAAAGGGCCATCATTGGGGCAGCTTGGAGATCTGCAGAACTGTTGGAAGGAGTATGGGAAGCAGACCTGCTTTGGCCTCAAAGGGAGATGGTACACCACATAAAGACTGCTCAGGAGCAGAAGCTCAAAGAGGCAAGGACCTTCCTCCAGAGCCAATCTAGAGACAGCACCCTGATTTCAGACTTCATAGCCTCCAAAACCGTGAAGAAATAAATTTTTATTTGTTAAAGCCTCCCACCTGTGGTATTTTTTGTTACATCATCACTAGACACTGATCATTCTTTTTTGGGGTGTCACTTACCATTTATGTGTGCCAACAGTTAACGTAAGACAAAACAAAAAAACCAAACCCTTTGCCATCAAGTCAATTCCGACTCATAGGGACCCTATATGACAGAGTAGAACTGCCCCCATAGGCTTTCCAGGTAGTGAGTGGTGGATTTGAACTGCCGATCTTTTGGTTAGCAGCCAGAGCTCTTAACCACTGCACCACCCTCCAAGGTAAGGCAAGGCTGGTATAATAAGCAGATCACTGATACTGCAGTTTAAAGAGTTAAGAACTTTCATTTTTACACAGCAGTCTGGGATAAGGTTTACAGGCTAGCCTATAACTCTACTGCTTATGACCATTCAGAGACCTGGTTTTTGCAAGTTGTTGTTTCATTCTCTCCCAAACCTTTTATTGTTCATGTGGCCAAAGAAGGAGAGCTGCTCTACCCTACTTCAGCCAGCAGGAAAGGGGTAGAGAATGGGAGATTATGCCTACTGGCTACAGCTCTGGCCCAGGAGTGGCACACACCACTTCTACCCCCATTTCATGGGTGAGAATCCAGCCATATGACCAAACTAATCACAAAGGAAGCTGGGAAATATAGTCCCTACTGGAAGCCACGTGCACAGGCGTATCTCCTGTACTACAAAAAAAGATGAGGAGAGATTTGGTGAAAATGTGTCCCTGTCACATTCTTCCCCTTGTCTTCCAGAAATCTCTTCCCTTATGCCCATCTTTCTTTCTTTCTTTTCTTCCATTTCCCAGTAGCAGCAAACCCTTAAATCCCTGTTACATTCTTAATGCAGAACAATTTGGTTCCTTATGTTTTGACGCTCTTCTCTCAGACTATACTCAGTGGCCTCAACTCTTAACACTAAAAACAGACTATCAAGCTCTTTTTCTGCACCAAAGAATAGCTTCATCTAAGATAAATGCTTCTAGTGCTAGAATGCAGATGCCAAGCAGTTATTTCACTGTATGTGTGCACGTGCAATGACATCAGGGACATCGTACTTGAAGAAAGCAAGAGGTCGTTAAAAAGACAGGAGAGAAAGAAAAGACCTAAATGGATATCAGAAGAGACTCTGAAACTTGCTCTTGAACATTGAGTAGTTCAAACAAACTTAAAAAATAATAAAGTAAAAGGGCTGAACAGAAGTTTTCAAAGGGCGGCTCAAAAAGACAAAGTAAAGTATTTTGATGACATGCGCAAAGACCTGGAGATAGAAAACAGAAAGGGAAGAACACACTCAGCATTTCTCATGCTGAAAGAAGAGAAGAAAAAATTCAAGCCTCAGGTTGCAATAGTGGAGGATTCTACGGGGTAAGTATTAAATGACACAGGAAGCACCAGAAGAATATGGAAGGAATACACAGAGTCTCTATACCAAAAAGAATTGGTCAATATTCAAACATTTCAGGAGGTAACATATGATCAGGAACCCACGGTACTGAAGGACGAAGTCCAAGCTGCACTGAAGGCGTTAACGAAAAACAAGCCTCCAGGAACTCATGAAGTACCAATTGAGAAGTTTCAACAAATTTATGCAGCACTGGAAGTGCTCACTCATCTATGCCAAGAAATTTGGAAGACAGCTACCTGGCCTACTGAATGGGAGAGATCCATATTTATTCCTATTCCCAAGAAAGGTGATCCAACATAATGTGGAAATTATCAAACAATATTATTAATATCACGCGCAAGCAAAATTTTGCTGAAGATCATCCAAAAGCGGCTGCAGCAGCATATCGACAGGGAACTGCCAGAAATTCCGGTCGGATTTAGAAGAGGACGTGGAACCAGGGATGTCATTGCTGCTGTCAGATGGATCCTGGCTGAAAGCAGGGAATACCAGAAAGATGTTTACTTGTATTTTACAGACTACGCTAAGGATTCCACTGTGTGGACCATAACAAATTATGGATAACACTGGGGAGAATGGGAATTCCAGAACACTTAACTATGCTCATGAGGAGTCTGCACAGGGATCAAGAGGCAGTTGTTGGAACAGAACAAGGGGATGTTTTAAAGTCAGGAAAGGTGTGCGTCAAGGCTGTATGCTTCCACCATATCTATTCAACCCGTATGCTGAGCAAATAATCCAAGAAGCAGGACTATTCGAAGAAGAACGGGACATCAGGATTGGAGAAAGACTCATTAACAACCTGCATTATGCAGATGACACAACCTTGCTTGCTGAAAGTGAAGAGGACTTGAAGCACTTACTGATGAAGATCAAAGACCACAGCCTTCAGTGTGGATTACGCCTCAACATAAACAAAACAAAGATCCTCACAACTGACCAATAAGCAACATCATGATGAATGGAGAAAGATTGAGGTTGTCAAGGATTTCATTTTACTTGGATCCACAATCAACGCCCATGGAAACAGCAGTTAAGAAATCAAAAGACACATTTCACTGGGCAAATCTGCTGCACAAAAAGAAAAAAAAAAACCCGGTGCCATCAAAATCTGCTGCACAGGCCTCTTTAAACTGTTGAAAAGCAAAGATGTCACCTTGGTGGCAGGCAGGAGAGATTATCGATATTGCCATGGCCCTTCTAAGACCAGAGTAATTATCATCTGTGATTAGTATGGTTGTTAGATTATTTTGGAGAACACGTGCTATGAAAATAAAATGAATTATTTTAAAATCATATATTTAATAATATTTCTAATCTTAATTTATGAATAAATTGTTGAATACGGCATATACACATTTTTCCTTATGTAATCCATGGCTTGTTCTTTCCTATCTGATTGAAATTATTCTGTACATGAAGAGGAAAAACAAAACAAAACAAAAACCCTTTCCTCTTCTATTTGTCATCTACAATAGATAACTTGCCATATTTTTACGCAAATAACAGGCGTCTTCTAAGTATGTTTGCCAATTGAGCCCTTTCCTACCCTCAATGTATTTTTGTAAGCACACTATTCTAATAACTGTTTACAACAACACATAAAAAATTGGCATAGCAGTACTTATGATAACATCTCCTGAGGGGAGTGTGCAGAGGGCAAAATTGGCAAACAAACATAGAAGACATAGTTATTTGTGTAAAAATACGCTAATCTCTAAAAGAGTTCATTATCCCCCAGTATGAGCCAATTTTTTTTCCTAACTTTCCTTTTTCTGTCCATCGTATCATGATTCTCTCAATCACTCAAACTAAGCACTTGGAAATGATCTCCAACAACCCTCTTCCTCTTTCTCTCCCACCACATCCATTCGCTGTACAAGTGCTGTCAATTCTTGTTCCTGAGTATCTCTAACAGCTATTCTTTCTTTTTTAATTGCTACAACCGGCATCCAAGTTCAACCCTAATCATCTCAAGCCTCATGCCTTGTATTTGTTTCCTGACTGGGATCTCTGATTCCATTCTTTTCTCCAGCCAATCAAACTGAAATACTTTAGCCAAGTTAACCTTACATGACATCTTTTTGCATGATTAATGAAGAGTTTCTTCATAAACAGTGCTCTCTAAATGATCATCAATTCTTTACTCAAGAGCCTTTAATAACTACCTTGTTTCCCATTAAGGAAAGTAAAAACCTATCATCTAGCACTGAAAAAAAAACAAAAATTGCCATCTAGTCAATTCTGACTCATACAGATCCTATAGGACAGAGTAGAACTTCCCATAGGGTTTCCAAGGCTATAAATCTTTACTGAAGCAGACTGTCACATCTTTCTCCTGTTGGTGGATTTGAACTGCCAACTTCTGGTTAGCAGCCAAGCACTTAACCACTGTGCCTCCAGGGTTCTGACTCAGAAGGATGCTATGTACAACAGAAGGAAACACTGCCTCGTCCTGCACCATCCTCACAATTGTTGTTATGCTTGAGCCCATGTTACAGCTGCTATGTCAATCCATCTCACTGATGGTTTTCCTCTTTTTCGTTGACCCTCCACTTTACCAAGCATGATGTTCTTCTCCAGAAAGTAGTCCCTCCTAATAAGATGTCCAGCGTTTGTGAGATGAAGTGTTGTCATCCTCACTCCCAAGGAGCACTCTGGCTGTATGTCTCCCAAGACAAACTTGTTCATTCTTGTGTCATGATATATTCAATATTCTTCACCAACACCATAATTCTAAGGCATCTTCTTGGGGCTCCTTTATTTATTGTCTAGCTTTCACATGCATGTGAGGTGATTGAAAACATCATGGCTTGGATCAGGTGTACCTGAGTTCTCAAAGTGACATCTTTGCTTTTTAACACTTTAAAGAGGTCTTTTGCAGCAGATTTGCCCAATGCAGTGCATCATCTGATTCCTTGACTGCTGCTTCCATGAGTGTTGATTGCGGATCCAAGTAAAATGAAATCCTTGACAACTTCAGCCCTTTCTCCATTTATCATGCCTATTGGTCCAGTTGTGAGGATTTTTGTATTCTTTAAGGCACAATCCATACTGAAGGCTGTAATCTTTGATCTTTATCAATAACTGCTTCAAGTCCTCTTCACTATCAGCAAGCAAGGTGTGTCATCTGCATATCACAGGTTGTTAATAAGTCTTCCTCCAATCCTGATGCCCCGTTCTTCTTCACGCAGTCCAGCTTCTAGGATTATTTGCTCGGCATACAGATTGAATAAGTGTGGTGAAAGGATACAACCCTGATGCACACATTTCCTGATTTTGAATCATGCAGTATCACCTTTTCTGTTTGAATGACTGCCTCTTGATCTATGCACAGGTTCCACACAAGCACAATTAAGTGTTCTGGAATTCCCATTCTTCATAATGTTATCCATAATTTGTCATGATCTACACAGTCAAATGGCTTAGCATAGTCAATAAAACACAAGTAAACATCTTTCTGGTGTTCTCTGCTTTCAGCCAGGATCCCTCTGACATCAGTAATGATGCATCTCATTCATGTCCTCTTCTGAATTTGACTTGTATTCCTGGCAGCTCCCTGTCGATGCACTGCTGCAACCACTTTTGAATGATCTTCAGCAAAATTTTACTTGTGTGTGCTATTAATGCTATTGTGTGACAATTTCCACATTCATATTGATCACCTTTCTTTGGGATGGGCACGAATATGGGTCTTTTCTAGTCAGCTGAGCATGTAGCTATCTTCCAAATATCTTAGCAAAGACACGTGAGCACTTCCATCGTTGCATGCATTTGATGAAACGTCCTAAATGGCATTCCATTAATTTTGGAGTCTTGTTTTTCACCAGTGCGTTTCGTGCAGCTTGAACAGCTTCTTTCAGCACCGTTGGTTCTTGACCATATGCTACCTCCTGAAATGACAGAACATCAACCAATTCTTTTCAGTACAGTGACTCTGTATATTCCTTCCAACTTCTTTTGATGCTTCCTGCATCATTTAATATATTCTCCGTAGAATCCTTCAATATTGTGACATGAGGCTTGAATTTTTTCTTCAGTTCTTTTAGCTTGAGAAATGCCAAGCACGTTCTTCCCTTTTAGTTTTCCACTCCAGGTCTTTGCACATTTCATTATAATACTTTACTTTGTCTTCTCAAGCCACCCTTCGAAATCTTCTGCTCAGATCTCTTCATTTCTTCCTTTCTCTTTAGCTATTCTATGTTCAAGAGCAAATTTCAGAGTCTCTTCTGAGATCCATTTTGGTGTTCTTTTCTATCTTGTTTTTTCAATGACCTCTTGCTTTCTTCATGTATGATGTCTTTTATGTCATTCCACAATTTGTTTGGTCTTCAGTCATTAGTGTTCAAGGACTCGAATCTATTTTTGAGATGATCTGTAAATTCAAGTGGAATATACTCAAGGTCATACTTTGGTTTTCGTGGGCTCATTCTAATTTTCTTCAGCTTCGACTTAAACTTGAATATGAGCAATTGATGGTCTTTTCAGCAGCTGGCCTCAGTCTTGTTCTGACTGATGATATTGAGCTTTTCCGTTGTCTTTTTCAAAAGATGTAGTCGATTTGATTCCTATGCTTTCCATCCTGGTTAAAAAAAAACCATTAGATACCATTAATTACCTGGTCCCTCTTATTACTTCCAAACTTCATGTCCCATTACTCCCTTCTTCGGAAACACCTATCAGTTGCCCTTAAGTCAATTCCAACTCATAGCAACCCCATGTGTGTCAGAGTAGAACTGTGTTCTGTAAGGTTTTCAGTGGCTGATTTTTTTTAATGAGGCTCTTTTGAGTGGACTCAAACTTTCAACTTTTGATTAACAGCCTATCACTAATCATTTGCACCACTGACAGATGTGTGGTGTCTATGCATGAGATGCATGGTCTGGGAATCAAACCCAGATCTCCACAGAAAGCAAGAATTCTATTGCTGAACCAACAATGACCTCATGAGGCGGAGGTATAGAGGATGGAAAGACCTGAAAGGAAGGTAAGGAGACTTCTTACAGCACTGGAACCGTTATTAGACAGCTAAAAATTACAAATCCAAAAGTTAAATCTGGATTTCTCCCACCAACTTCCTACCTGTAATCACCTTCACTCCTCTCTTTAGCTCACGTCATACGTCCAATCCATCAGAAAATCTTTTCAGCCCTACCGTCAAAATCTAGTGATTTTTTGCCAAATCCAAATGGTCATCCAAGCCTGAATTATTTCAATAGTTGCCTTTTGTCTCTTGCCTGTACTATTTCAGTAACTTCCTGAGTGGCTTCCTTGCCTCTGCCTTTGTTTCACAGCAATTTATTCGCAGCCCAGCAGCAAAACTGAGCCTGTTAAAACATAAGTCAGGCCATCCACTCCCCTCCTCAAAACCCTTCAGTGACAGCTACATCACGCTGATGGAAACTTGGCTGTATGATAAACTATAAGGCCCCACGTGGTCGCTCTCCACACCATTCACCACGCACTGCCTCTCCAGCCTTGTCTTTTAATACCGACCCTCTCACTCACTATCCTTCAGCCACTTGGCCTCCTCGTTGTTCCTCAAACACAGTAATATGCTCCTACCTCTGGTTCTTTGCATTTGTCCTCTTTACCTGGAACTTTCTTTCCCCAAGATATATATATAATTCACTCTCTACTTTATCCAGGTCACAACCCAAATGTTACTTTGTGATAGAGGACTGTGTAGCCAACTTTTCAGAATAGTGACTTCTCCCCCCGCCCATTGCTATGGTGATCACATGATTTATCATCCTAGCTGGGACAACTTTAAGAATAAACAAGTGCTGTTAGTATTTTTGCCAGGACAACAAAGGTAAACTACCCTATAGTCACTTATTCAGTGCCCTCCTTTTCTCTTACTGTTTTATTTCTTTTCATGGCATGTATCACCTCCTGGTAGAGTAAGCATTTATATGCTGATTTTCTGTTTCTTATCTTTGGAATGCAAGCTCTATGAGGATGAGGCTTCATTTTGTTCATTGCTTTAATCCCTCAAAAAACTCCCCCCCCAAAAAAAACTGGGTTTTAATCCCTAAACCAAACCAAATCAAACTCATTGCCATCAAGTCAATTCTGATTCATAGTTACCCTACAGGACAAAGTAGAACTGCCCCATATTATTTCCAAGGAAGCAGACTGCCGCATCTTTCTCTCATTATGCATATTTCACCACAATTAAAAAAAGAAAACCCAATGGCACATCTTCCACTCTGATACACATGGGGTTGCCATGAGTGGGAATCAACTTGACAGCAACTGGCTTCATAACAATACAATACCAGTTCGACTAAAATGGAGAAGGAAAATTAAGTGTAGCTTAAATTGAAAAACTCAAAATTTTTTTTTTTTAATTTTGAGTTTTTCAATAAAATTTTGAAGTTCCTTTTACTCTATCTGATGCCCTTATTAGCATATATTTTGGCCTCTGGGTCTAGTCTTTTTTTTTTTTTTTTTTTTACCTTTTTCTCTCACTATTTCCATATCTTTGTATTTTTTCAGGCTACTACTTTAAATCTCAGCAGTGATTATCTCTGTCTTCATTGACTATTCTATCTGAATTAAAAAATTATATATATATATTTTTTTTAATTCCAAAAAAATTCTTTTGTGCTTTTCCTGAATATTTCACTCAAACTTCTCATTTTCTGTTTCTCCCAGCATTTCCAGGTCAGCTATGCTCTTTGTGCTGATTTAGTTTTCTTCTCTCTAGTCTCTGAATCCGTCAGGGTCAGGACCTTTGCAGGACCATTGGGGTTACAGTCAAAGATGGCAGCCATGGCTCTGACTGTGGGTAGATGCCATGGCATCCAGCAGGTCTTCTGGCTTCTGTTGAGGAACTGGGTGGAATCCTGTCTGCTTCCAGGTTCCTCAGCTGAAGATACTGGTATCCCCATGTCTCATAGCTACCTATGGCTGCCGTAACACAAATACGATAATTGAGGGCTTTAACAAACAGAAATTTATTTTCTCACAGTTCAGGAGGATAAAAGTCTGAATGCAGGGAGTGGCTCTAGAGGGGGGTCTTTCCTTGTCTGTTTCAGCTTCTACTACCTGCCATCAATCTTGTAGATACATCTGTCTCTGTCATCTGTCTTCCTCTGCTCATTTGTGCATTTGAGAATTCTGCCAAAATATTTATTTGTAGTCTACAGGCAGAACATATCCTAGGGAGAATCCCTTTTTGGCTGATTAATTGATTAGATTAGATTATGGAAGATGAGTTCACTGAACTGCATTACTTTACATTATGGAAGGTAATCTATTCTACCTAGAGCCAACTGATTTAATTACGTGTACTACTCTTTGGCAGTATTTGGTCAAACAACTAGGAATCATGGCCTAGCCAAGTTGACACATAAAATTAACCATCACAAGTAACAAGGACATGACCTTTCTTTCAACTTCTCCTTGGTTTCTCAGGGCCAGAGAGAACACCACACTCCAGTAAGCTGTGGTCACCTTCCCTCCTAAGATCCCTGTATCCAAGTTCTCACCATGATTCATACCCACCACCTTCTGATCCTCACTTCAGGGTTCTTTGATGAAAATCCCCAGCTCTTGTCTAAACCAGAGAGGAAAAAATACCATCTCTCTTATTCAAGACTTGTATGGACCTTACAGACTCAGAAAACAGCCTCTCCCCCAAGATCTGCTGAGCTTCTGAATGCAAAATCTAACTATGTGTGGATTAGATGGTGATGAAAGTAGAGGGGAGTTGAGACCCATTTAAGTCTGATTCTCCCCATATCCTAACCAGGAGTTCAGGTTCAGGCAGTTGAATTTCAAGTGCCTGAGACATATCCAGTGGAGATTTCAAGTAGGCAGTTAAATATAGTAGGGCTCAACTGAGAGGTCTGAAGTGAAGACACAAATCTGCGAGAATAAATGATAATGAATCATGGGTTTATCAAAGGAGACAGCAAAGGCTGAGAAGAGAAGAGAAACCAGAATTTGGCCTTAAGCAATTCCAAGACTTCAATATCTGATAGTGGCCAATTAGTTGATATAGGGTGACACAAAGGAGCAGCCAGAGTAGGAGGAATAATGGAATAGTGGGGAGTCACAGAAGTCAGAGGAGAAGAGTGTTTCAAGAAGGAGGAAACATTCAACAGTGTCAACAACAGTGTCAAATGCTGTTGAGAGGTCAAGTAATGGGAAGAATGAGAAAATGTACATCAGATACAGTAACACGATGAATATAAGTGACTTTAGCAAGAGTTGTTTCAAAGATACCTAAAAGAGTGAGAAGAGATAATAATTGTAGACAACTCCAGGTATTTCATTTTACTGACATGTATGTCTGAAATAGCTGTTTTTGGAGGATATGTGGGAATCACAAGCCAGAGAAGACATAAAAGGGTTATTAAAACTTGAATCAGGAGAAGTATCCTGATCAAAAGAGGGAAAATATAGAACATAATTTCAAAATCTCATAGAACCTGGATGAACCCATGAAATTATTGCCCTGAGATAAACCTGAAACCTTGAACACCAAACAATGGTCTAGTCTAACTAGTAAAGAATGCCTGCCTTGAGCATTGGGCTCCCTTAAGACCTATCTATATGAGATCAAATTGAGAAGAGAAATGTTGCCCAGCTCAAAAGTATTCAACGTCACTGAATTCAACGTCACTGTAGAAACTGTTGAACTGGTGTATGTTCTACAGTGTATTCTCAACAACACAAAATAAATAAATTATATGAAAAAGCAAAAACAAAACTTGAGCCAGAAGTTTGACATTGCATTCACCCCTTTTCTTTCCCATTGCTCACATATTTAACTATCTCAAAAGTAACCGAATGATGCACATTAGTTTTGTCCAAGGCTTTATAAGTTTGTTGCTTTGGATAGAATAATTTGGGTATATTTTTACTTAAAAATATTATTTGAATATTTGGCTATTTCTAGTTAGATAAAATTGTCAAATTTAAGGGATTTTTTTTTTTCTAGTTTTCTTCCTTTAAGCTTTTTTTATTTCTGCACCATCTAAATAAGTGTCCTTTCTTCTGTTTATGGTTAAGGGATGGCTCATTCTTCCAGCAGAGTGGGTGCCAAATGATTTCACATTATTTTTTGCAAAACAACACTAAAACAGCCAACACATTTCAGGGAGTTTATTGAAACAATTGGTCCACACAGAGAAAAAAATAGCCTCTCAGTAGTATTCTGTGTCATGCAGGTCATTTGAATAAGCGAATAATAAGTCAGAATAGTTCAAAAAGATAATGCTGTTTCCTTTTTAAGGATAAATATCAAGTGCTCAAATAAAATCAACAACTTCAGTTTTTACAATATATGGCCCCAGTATTTGCAGGTTAATGAGTCTAACAGATACACTCTAATGTCTTATTTTTCCAATGAAATTAAAATATGCAACTCTATGTGGGTGTTAAGTTTATGTTTATAAAGTTTCTGACAGAAGTTACATTCATTTTAAAATGATAATAATCACAGACTCAAGTCTTTATTTCATGTTCCTTGTGATCCTAGATGTAAGCACGTCAACAATGTTGGAATGTACTAAAGCAAAGAGAAAAAAAGAAATTTTTCACAAACAGGGGAAGCCTTACAATGCTAGTAACAGCACTTCAGGAATAATGATATACTGCCACTTTTTCAAGCTCACGTCAGCATAATGGCACTAATGATGGTCACATTACAACAGTGATTGTGTCGCAGAAGGCAGAAACCAGACTTTCAAGATGATAATCTTGACCTAGCACCAATCCAGAAGGTAATGAATTCAAGCACCTAAGATATGAGCTCTGTTAGAAAAACAGGATTCCATCTGAATCACTAAGTCAGTTGGTGATCTTATCTGTATGTCTATAGGCCATCAAAAAAGTGTTCCAAAAATGCATTTCCTGGGATTGGACGGCAGTGTTTTTGTAGTCAGAAGGAGCTACTAGAGTTGACCCGCTTTTCAGTACCCAACAATTTATTGAAGCAGTATTTTGGGGTAACTGCCATTGCCTTCCCTAAGAAAAGGGAAGCCCTACAGAAGAAGCGAGACTTGAAGTTCTTGTTGGAAACATGTAATCCACCCAGCCACTTCCAGTTGGTCTAAGTGTAGAGACTATTGGATGATGGAGACCAATAGAATTCCCACATTGAAAAATTCAGCCTGGAGACACAGACCCTGTAATCCCACCATGGTGGGTTCTTAGATTGAAAGACTATGTAGAGGTCAAGCGGAAGTTGTCATTTTGTCCATTTGATGAGCGCGAAGAGAGATTCTTTCTGCAGAGAAAAGCAAGAGAGTAGAGTAGACTCACAGAGGGAAACAAAAATTAGAGAATATGTGAAATAGAGTGGCCACATGAAAGATCCCTGATGGCTTTATTTCAGATTCAATTTCCATGAGTTTTCATTATATTCCTCTCTATCTAAACCGTGATTAGAGTACTAGGTGGTGACGTAACACAAGACACTCAACAAAACTACGATAGTGATGGCGGAGCTAACATTTATTTAATCGTTGTTATATCCCTGACGCTGGCTTAAGCATTTACATCAATTTTATCCTTTAACCTTCGCAACAAAATTATGAAGTAGATCTTATTATTAATCCTTATTTATAGATGAGAGAGACGTGGCATTGATCCAATTGGTAGTGAAGGAGCCAGGATTCGATGTGAGTACTCCAGAGCCCATTCTCTTAACCACTTTGGGTCCTTGTGTGAATCTTACTGAGTCTCACTTTCATCTATAATATGGGGATAACACATTGAGCAGATCAAATGAGATGATATATGCAAAGGCACTTTGCATACCTTATCATTCTATGAGTTAAGATTTTGTTTCACTTTAGTTTGATAATTGTTTAATCATTCATTCATTTTTTTTCATTCATCCATTAAGCAATCCACCCACAAAATTTACAGATATTTATTGAATACAATATATGCACTTATCATGGCACTTATCATGGAGAAGACAATTGCATTTGTCTTCTCTACCACCAATGTAACTTCTCTCCCAGCTTTAAGGATGAAGAAGAAGGAAGAGGAGGGGAAGGTATTTATTATCAGATTAGAGTTGTAACAATGTGGGACCATTTATCAGATCACTACTAAGACTGTTGAAGCTTAAATTTCAGAGAGATGTGATAAATGTCTACAAGCACTAGCTTATGAATTGATGCCAGATTATCACCATCCCTCGTAACCAACGTCACAAAACAATATGTGTATTAACTGTTCAAAGAGAAACTAATTTCCTCTGTAAACCTTCACCTAAAGCACAATAAAAAATTATTATCATCCCTCTTTTTCTTCCCTCTTAGTGCCTTGGAATTAATTATTTTATGTGAAACTAGCCAACGACAAGATAATTACTGGCTTTTATTCAATATGCCTTAATTTTTTCCATTCATTTTCTATTTGCTCTGGCAGAAGAAAAATGTACACTGGAAGATACTTGAAAAGTATGGAATCTGAGCAAAGGGAGATGGATTGGCCTGATGACTATTTCTAAATCTTATCCACCATCCGGGGGATGAGAGTACTCTTGACCCCTGGGCCCAGTCTTCCTGACACATGGACAATACTGGATAAACACTGAAAACCCTTTTTCCTTGGAAACCACCATATCATATCTCTTCTGATAACACATTCCTTCTTTAAAATTTTATAATTTGGTTGACTGAGCTTTAGCTTGTTAAGATCTTATTTTGCTCTTGCTTTCTTGCAACTCTATCAGGAACCTATAACCTTGTATCCCAAATTGGACTTGGAGGTTTGCAAATGCCCTTGACCACAAATTCACAGTCTCCTGAGCTACTACCATGGCTTTGTAACCATTTAGTCTGTAACCCAAACAAAATTATCCTCAGTTTGGCTCACCAGTGAGTGTACCAATTAGGATGCTTTCCGTTAGAAGGGAAGGAAAGCCCAATTCAAACTGGTTTAAACAAAAGAGGGAGCTTATCACCTCATTCAATCTGTAGGCTGATGTTCAGATACGGTTTGTTCAGGCCATCGACAATGATTTTTTCTGCTATTTTCTCACTTTTGTGCTTCTCCACGAGCTGGCTTCACCTTTAGACCAGCTTCTTTCATGGTTTAAAAAAGTGGTTGCAGCAATTCTAGACTTCATCCACAAAACACAGAGTCCAGAACAAGCCTCCACGAAACAAAGGCCTTGCACTGCATGAGAATGATATACATTGATTGGCTCGGACTTGGATTATTGAATATTTCTGGGCCAATCATTATGTCCCCAAGGGAGTTGAGACAATATTGATGGACTTAGCCTGATTGGAGCTCACCCCTAAAACAGGAAGTGGAGGTGGAGCCTGCTGAAATTACATGGATACTTCACAATGGTAGAGGCAGGTGTAATGGTGGCTGGGGAGACAACTACAGCCTTCCCCTTGGTTATGCAGCATACATACCTGTTTGCTTTCAGATATTCTTTTACACAAACTACATGAATCTCCTCCAACAAAGAAGACAAGCCAAATTCTTACCTAATTAGTGACTCCAACTCTGAGTCTAGGATTGCTAAATGATGGGTAATACCTTCATCAGGCTCAGCTCTGCTCCTTGCCATCCTGAAAGTGATTCATCAACTAAAGTGTTTCAGACCCCTCTTATATATACTTCAGAACCTCTCAGCCTCATTTGCCTCTTTCCTCTTCTGCCACTTTAACACCCTACCCTATGGCATCCAACTGTGTTCATGCAGGTGCAACCTGACACCACTCCCCTCCCCTTCTGCCTTCTGCTTACTGAGGAGTGGGACATAATGGGCCTCACTTGGGGCCCAGGTGTACACCACCCAGAAGTGCAATAGTGTTGAGGCCCCGAAGGGAAAACTTTTTTTTTTTTCATTATGTGTTAGGTGAAAGTGTACAGCTCAAGTTAATTTCTCATCCAAAAATTTATACACATATTGTTTTGTGACATTGGTTGCAATCCCCACAATGTGACAGCACATGACCCCTTTCCTCCCTAGGTTTCCTGTGTCCATTCAAACAGTTCCTGTCCCTTCCTGCCTTCTCATCCTGCTCTTGGGCAGCAGCTGCCTATTTGGTCTCATATATCTGATTGAACTAAGAAGCACATTCCTCCGGTGTATTATTTTTGTTTTATAGTCCTGTTTAATCTTTGTCTGAAGAGTGGGCCTCAGGAATGGTTTCTGTTCTAGCTTAACAGAGTGTCTGGGGGCCATAGTTTTCAGGGTTCCTCCAGTCTCTGTCAGAACATTACGTCTGATCTTTTCAAGCGAATTTGAATTCTGTTCCACGTTTTTCTCCTGTTCTGTCTGGGACTATCTGTGTGTTCCTTGTCAGGGCAGTCATTGGTGGTAGCCGAGCACCATCTAGTTTTTCTGGTCTCAGGCTGGTAGAGTCTCTGTTTCATTTGGTCCTTTAGTCCTTTGGGCTGTGTTTGGTTTTCTTCATTCTCCTTTGTTCCAAGTGGGATGGGACCAATAGATGTGCCTTAGTTGGCCACTCACAAGCTTTTAACACCCCAAACGCCACTCACCAAAGTGAGATGTAGAACATTTTCTTTATAAACTATGTTATTCCAATTGATTTAGATGCCTCCTGAAACTATGGTCCCCAGGCCTCAGCCCCAGTTACTATGTCCCTCATAGTCTTTGGATGCATCTCGGAAACTTCTTTGCTTTTTCTTTGGTCCAGTTGTGCTGACTTCCCCTGTACGGTGTGTTGTCCTTCCCTTCACCAAAGTTGACCCTTGTCTACTGTCTAGTTAGTGATGCCCTGCCCCCTCCCCCCATCCAAAGGGAAAATTTTGACCACTGGGAGACAAAACCTTTTGGAAACCTTTTTCTTCTCTCTCCCTTTACCCTTCTGCCTTACCTATGGCCTATCCAGAGACCCACTTTATGTGACTTCACAAAGGACAGCCTTGTGAGATAAAACAAACATATGCAGTTCATGTAGCAGCAGCCCACTTAGAAATGTATCCTTATATTGGCTCTCTCTTTTTTCTTCTTCATCTGCTTTATTCCCTTTGCTTCTCATTCCTATTCCCAGGGCTTGAAACCCCTAATTAAGTAATAGCAATTAACCTTTGAGTCCTTGGGTAGGACAAACCATTAACAAGCTTGGAGTCCACCCAGAGGCACCTTGGAAGAAAAGCCTGATGATCTACTTCTGAAAATCAGCCGCTGAAAGCCCTATGAAGCACAGTTCTACTCTGACATAAATAGGCATCTCATGAGGCAGAATCAACTCAACAGCATTTGGTCAATTAAGCAATAGCATATATGTCTTTTCCTCAGGTTCTCCTTTCTGGGGAACATACCAAAAAAAAAAAAAAACCTCATTGCCATCGAGTCTATTTTGACTCATAGCAACCCTATAGGGCAGAGTAGAACTGTCGCATAGAGTTTCCAAAGAGCAGCTGGTGGATTTGAACTGTAGACCTTTTGGTTAGCAGTGAGCTCTTAACTTTTGCGCCACCAGGGAAACATAAGCTAATATGTAATGCATCCCTGACACTTCCATTAACAAAGGTGGATGGAAAACTGTAACAAAACCTCCATTTGGAAAAGAGGGAAATGGAAAGCACGCAGAAATCACTGGTACACGGCACTTACCATAATCCAATGGCCATAAATAACAAGGACAACCTGCCTTGGCAAAGGAAGGCATTTCTCGGTCAGCTAATCAGAATGCCTCTGGTTCCACCCTATGAATGGATCTCTCTTGTCCGTTGTCTTCCGTGGAGACAGACTTTGGAGAGGATGCAATTTCTGGGGCCTGACCACTGGAGAAGCCATTTCCTGTTGATGTGATTCCTGGATCCTCGAGATTATCTAGGGCTTGAGAAATAGAAGGCTCTTTCTGGCCAGGTTCAGGGTTTCTTTGGCTGTACAGCTTGCCAAAACTTAGTAGGCTGCTGGTCTATTTGCTTTGGGTCCGCTTGCTTGTGATCAATTCCATGGGCCAGTATCAAAGACAACTCCTTTGTCAGTTCATGGTCTTTATGATTGTGGGTAATTTTGTCCCCTGGAAGCGTATCTCCATGCTCTGCCCTTCCCAAAGCCCCATGCTTTACAGTCCTCACCATCTCTTGTTCTGTACCTCAAGACAATTTGAAGAAAATACCATTGCAGACGGAGGCACTGATAATATATTCTTAATATTTAGGCTACTCTGTAGCTGTGTCTTCAGAGTGAACATAAATGCTTCCTTTGTATGGCATTTAATGCTCAGCAGGGGGATCTTAGAAGGAGCCTGGTCTCACTCCTATTTCCTGCAAAATTCCCCCAGCTCCCTACCTTTAATGTCACCAACTTTAACTTCAGGTTACAAGTGTGGCATTTCTATCCCTGCAAGATCCCAGGCTAGTGGATTCTCTGACGATATGTCTCCTTAGCTTTTATTTGCTCTCACATTTCATGCTGATTCTATACGGATATCCTGTCAGCTCCACCTTAAACAACTATCCCAAATTGGAAAACTTGGCACTCCCTTCACCACCAGCTGCTAGAGGGTATCCACCATCCTCTCCTCTATAGATACCAAAATAGTCTCCTAACAAGGCCATGCATTTTCTCTTGCCACCTCTCATATTATTGTGTTCCATGCATCCATCACACAGAGCCACCCTTCTAAAATCTAAATGAAGTCATGTCACTCCCGCTTAAAAGCTTCCAGTGGGTCCCCACCAAAATTTAGACAAATTCTGATGTCCTTACCTGACTTCAAAGGTCTTGTGTGATCTGGCCTACTCCTAGGTTCCTACTCTGCCCTTGCTCACTGCACTCCTCCCATGCTGGCTGCCTAGCTTGTTATTCCTTGAAATACCAAGCATGCTCCTGCCTAGAGGAATTTACACTTGCTGGACTCTCTGCCTGGGAATGTTCCCTTGATGTCTGTTCATCCTATCTAAAGTAACAATTGACTGCATTTTCCATCCCTTTATTTATTCTGCTTTATTTTTCTTTATATAACTTATCACTACCTAATTTTTTTTGCACTCAGTTCTAATAACATGTCTGTGAATTAGAATGTAATATCTATGTTGGCAGGGGCTTGTCTATCATATCTTTAGTGCTTGACCCAAAATAGACACTCATTGAAACTCTTTCAGATAGACTACCTTTAGCCTAAGTTTGTCTCTCTTATGTATGATGTTTCCGCAGGCTGGAAGAAATAGTCACTTTGCTTAATTTTTCCTATCAAGTCCTCTCATGTCACAGCCTGATCAGTCATGAAGTGTGAGGAACAACACATAAAAGGCCACAGTCTAAACGGTCTCCCACTCTGGAATAGCGAGGCCCTCACTGCCCTCTTACCTATCTCCTCCACTTAGTAAATGCCACATTTTAGCATGAGTGTCCACTTTGGGAGCCCTGGTGGAGCAGCGGTTAAGAGCTTGCTGCTAACCAAAAGGTCGGCAGTTCAAATTCGCCAGCTGCTCCTTGGAAACCCTATGAGATAGTTTTACTCTGTCCTATGGGGTCACTATGAGTCTGAATCAACTCAACAGCCATGGATTTGGGGTTTTTGGGGTTTTTTTAATCCACTTCCAGTATCAAAATATGTATCTATTAGAATGTTTTGTGTGAAAGCAGTAGAAAGTCCAATTCAAACTGGCCTGAACAATAAAGGAAATTTGTTTACCAAATTTTTTCCTGGAAAAACAAAATTCCAAATACATTTAAGCTGTTTGATCCAAGTTCCTAGTCCATTTCTCTCTCATAATCTGTAGGCTCTTTACTCCTCCGGGTGTTGGTTTCATTTCAGGCTAGCGTTTTGCAAATTAGTGTCATGGCTACAGTGGTTATAGCTGCAACTATGCATGGTTTACAGTCTGGTATTTTAAATCCTACCAGAATTCTTAAAGAAAATATAATAACTATAAAAACAAAACAAAAAAACAGACCCATTGCCGTCAAGTTAATTCCAATTCATAGCGACCCTATAGGGCAGAGTAGAAACTGCCCATAGAGTTTCCAAGGAGTCATTGGTGGATTCGAACTTCTCACCTTTTGGTTAACAGCCATAGTTCTTAACCACTGTGCCACCAGGGCTCCATAATAACTATAGAAAATATGTAATTACTGCTATGGACTGAATTATGTCCCCCTGACATACAGGTTGTAAATCCTAACCCATAGGTCTTTGCTTATGATTTCTTTTGGGATAGGTTGTCTTTGTTTTGTTAATGAGGCAGGATTAGTGTAGGGTGTATCCTAAGTCAATCTCTTCTGACATATAAACAGATTAAACAAGCGAGGGGAGAGAAATGGGGTAAGATAGATGCCAAGATACATGGAGATTCCCAAGGAACCAGGAAATAGAAGCTGAAGAGACAAGAACCTTCTTCCAGAGCCGACAAAGACAGAAAGCCTTCCCCTGGAGCCAGGGCTCTGAATTCAGACTTCTGGCCTCCTAAACTGTAAGAGAATACATTCAGCTTGTTAAAGCCATCACTTGTGGTATTTCTGTTGCAGCAGCACTAGATGACTAAGTCAATTCCAGTGTCTCAGTTTCCTGGGACTGCCATAACAAAATGCCACAAGGTGGGTGGCTATGAAGAACAGAAATGTATTGTCTCACAGATCTGGAGGCTAGGAGTCCAAATTTGGGATGTTGACAGGAACATGACCTCTCTGTCTACATTAAGGGAAGATCCTTCCTTAGCTCTTTCAGCTCCTGGTAGCCCTAGGTGTTTCTTGGTGTCTGTTTTCCCCCCTGTGTGACTCTGTTTCCAAGTCTGTTTTCTCATTTTATAAGAAGCCGCTCAGAGAGATTTGGACTCATTCTACTCAGGTATGACCTCATCAACTTCACTGACAATGTCTTCAAAGAAATAACCTATTTCCAAACAAGATCACATCCACAGGTATTGGCATCTGGATTTCAACATATCTTTTGAGGGGACACAATTCAATCCATAATATACAGGAAATCTTGAAGAAAGGACAATCAATTAGTAATTCTACCTTATATAAGAACAGGGTCTCATAGTGTCATTAGCCTGGAAATCTTCAAGATTTCTACATCTGTTAGTATCGGTAGGCAAGGGAGTGGAGGATTTGAGTCCTCCTGGGCGACTGGAGAGGCTAGAAGTTTGTCAGTAATAGTCTTACACTTTGGGCTGTGATTCCATTTAAATTTGTTTTTTCTTTTCCTTAGTAAACCCCAAATATAAATAAATAAATTAGATGTCTCACTTTGAGAAGGCGGGACATCTTAAGTTGATAATTACCATCACACATGTATGTCAGATTTAACCTCTTGCAAGATTAACTTTTGATGTTTTGGTAAAAGAATATCTGGCTCGATAATCTTTGATTGCATTTCATTTAATCCGTTAAAACTTGGACACCACCATGGCCAATCCCCTCTTCCTGATTCTCCCCTCTTAGAAGGAAGGCTTACCTCTTGCTGATTATAATTTACTCCAAGAGAAACTTACTTTGCCCTTTGTGCTGTGTATAGACCTATTGTAGTCTCAAAGGTGAAGATGCAGCCCAGACATCATTTCTTGTAGGCTCATCATTTCTTGGTAACAAATTAGCTTTTTAATTCCAGACAGAAGTTTCAGATTATTAATTATAAATCATGATCGGACAAGGTCTATTCTTGTTTTTATGCAACCTGAAACGCTTTTCTCTGCTCCAGGTCATACTGGGAATGGTGTAAAACCACGTAAACTAAAGGTTCGGCAACATTTGCTTCATTCGAGAGATTTCCTCAAACCTGGCAGATTTACTCTAAGCATTTATCTTCTCTGTCTCCTCAGATGAAGAAGAGAATATACTAAAAATCACTTAAAAAATATGAAAGAATTAAGAGAACACACCCACAAGGAAAAAAGAAAGGAAAGGAGACATCAGTAAACTGAAATTCAACCAGTTTTAAAGTAGTAAAAGCAGTCGGAGAGGTGGCAATCAATTTAACCAAACAAAAGAAGCTACAAAATAAAGTTCTTCAGAGAAAAGAAATTGACAAGAATTCATGTTAAGCTCAGTACTTACAAATATCCAGGACCGTGGACCAAAAGGACAAGTCCTGAAGCTGCAAAGAAGGAATTGGTTGAGACCAATGGTTGAAATCAATGAAGTTTTTGGACTCCTAGTTTTCTCACCACCCCTAACACGGGAAAGAGATTAGAAGTCCAGTCTCTAGAGAATTTCGATAGAAATCCTAAGGAATATATTGCTATATTATGAAAACTATACTGCTATTTCTATTTATAAGAATTGTACTGAAGAAATTCTTTTAACATTTTTTTGTGATTTTTTTTTTTTTAGATGTGCTGGCAATTAATTCTCTAAGCTTTTATTTGTCCAGGGAAGTTATTCAATAAGTTATTAGTAGCAACTGGATTCTATAAATATTTGATGCAGATGTGAATTAAATAACATTTATTTATATTTAACATGTGTTTTATAAATTTATTTTATAGTTTTATATTTATTTTATAAGCACATACTTATAAGCATATTTATATTATACAAAAAGTGGAAAAGAGATTGAGATAGAGAAATGAAGAGAAAACCAAAATATCATGGGGTCATGAAAGTCAAGAGAACAGGGAATGACCCAAAGTGTTAAATAAAATTGACTGATAAATATCCAAAAAGGAAGGTGTAGTGAAGAGCTTCAGTAAAGTGAAGGAGGAAACAGAAGGAGCAGGATGCTTTAGGAAGTCAAGAGAGAACAAGATGGAGAGCACACGAAGAGAAATTGATCTTGGACAGGAAGAAGGACACCCTATACCTTTCAACAGGAGGGAGAAAGAAAGATGAGTGTGGGCATAGGTAAGCTCCTAGACTGGGGGTAGAGTTTGGTGGAGATACCATCCTACTTCACCTACCTTCTCTGTGAGGTAGGACACTAGGTTATCTGTTGGAAAAGGCAAGAGGATGAGCTAGGAAATTTGAGGAAGATGAAGATTTGAAATGGCCACTATGGAGTATTTTATAGAGAACAGAAAATGGAAACAAGTGGCTGAATTATTCTGTTTTTGTTTGTTTTGTTTTCTTGCTTAAAAGAGGCTATCACTAAAGAACAATGATGAACCTGTGAAACATTTCATAACATTGAGGAACCTGGAAGGCATTATGCTGCGTGAAATTAGTCGGACACAAAAGGACAGATATTGTATAAGACCACTATTATAAGATCTTGAGAAATAGTTTAAACTGAGAAGAACACATTCTTCTGTGGTTAAGAGAGGGGGGAGGGAGGGAGGGTGGGAGAGGGTTATTTACTGATTAGATAGTAGATAAGAACTACCTTTAGGTGAAGGGAAGGACAACACTCAATTCAGGGGAGGTCAGCACAACTGGACTGGACCAAAAGCAAAGAGGTTTCCTGAATAAACTGAATACTTAGAAGGTCAGAGGAGCAAGGGTGCAGGTTTGGGGACTATGGCTTCAGGGGACATCTAAGTCAATTGGCAAAATAAATTCTATTAAGAAAACACTCTGCATCGCACTTTGAAGTGTGGCGTCTGGGGTCTTAAACCCTAACAAGCGGCCATCTAAGATGCATCAATTGGTCTCAAACCACTTGGATCAAAGGAGAATGAAGAACACCAAGGTCACAAGGTAATTATGAACCCAAGAGACAGAAAGGGCCACATGAACTAGAGACTACATCATCCCGAGACCAGAAGAACTAGATGGTGCCCAGCCACAACTGATGACTGCCGTGACAGGGAGCACGACAGAGAACCCCTGACGGAGCAGGAGATCAGTGGGATGCAGACCTCAAATTCTCATAAAAAGACCAGACTTAATGGTCTAAGACTAGAAGAATCCCGGGGTCATGGTCCCCAAATCTTCTATTGGCCCAGGACAGGAACCATTTCTGAAGCCAACTCAGCAGACATGGATTAGACTGGACAATGGGTTGGAGAGAGATGCTGATGAGGAGTGAGCTACTTGTATCAGGTGGACACTTGAGACTGTGTTGGCATCTCCTGTCTGGAGAGGAGATGGAAGGGTAGCTGGGGTTAGAAATGGGCAAAAAGGTCACAAAAGGGGAGACTGGAAGGAGGGAGTGGGCTGACTCATTAGGAGGAGAGTAAGTGGGAGTATGTAGTATGGTGTATATATGTTTATATGTAAGAGACTGACTTGTAAACTTTCACTTAAAGCAAAATAAAATTAAAAAAAAAAAAGAGGCTATCACTGCAGATCAGTCCATCTCTAAAAATGTCGACTAAGTATTTATTGGAGCCCAGTGGTGCACTGGTTAAAGTGCTTGGCTGCTAACCTAGACTGGCCAACCAGCCACTTTGCGGGAGAAAGATGACGGCAATGGGTTTGGCTTCTGGTTGGTAGGGGATTTGCTTCACTCGTGCTTTTTTAAAGAAGTTCAAATTCAGGCTTGTCGTCAAAATAAGGAAAAAAAATGGGGAGCAGCATTTTCTTCTTTTTCTTAGAACATTTTTACTCTGCTCCTTCACATTTCTGAGATCTTCCAAAACTTACCTGAGCTTGTTCTGCCACTGTCTTTTCCCCTCTATTCACCAGTTAAACCCTTCCATCTGCCCGACAAAACAGTTGGATTCTAACTTAGATGGCAGAGTACTGCCCTCAAAACTAGAAAAGCCTGCTGGTTGAACATGAGAATTTTCCCAGGAGGGTTTGCACATGTGTACTGAATCAAAAGGGCTCAATTTAGCCTCTGTGGCTCTCCATTGACCAACCTGGACCCAAGACCATGCATGAGGCAGACCACAATTAGCTATTTCCTTAAGCTGAGAAGTCCTAACTTGCCCTATGGACAGGAGTGGCCATCTAGAAAGAACTAGCCTACACCTCCTCTTTATGTGTTATTCTGACTCAGCCCCTCTTCTCCTCTAAATTATTTGGTGCTTATTATTTTGTAAAATCAAGCAAAACTAATTTATCTCTGGGGAACATTGTGTGTGCTTCCACCTTAGCTTCAAGTTATTTGAAAAAAAAAATGACCAAGGACAAACAACTCTCACGGTTAGATTGGTCAAATTCTCATCAGTTGTTCTTGCGTAATTTAATTAACGAAGTGATAAGTACAGTTTATTCTAAATTACCTAATAAAAGATAATATAGAAGTGATATTTGACCAGTCAAGGGTGAAATGACTACCCCTGATTCAAAATGGCCTAGGTAGTGTGACCACCAACGGGGAGGTCATTCTTTCCTGGTGGGCAGAGGACAAGAAATACCAGGAAAGAAATGTATGGGACACTTATGAGCAGGGCCATGTGTACACGTGTTGCCCACAGACAGATACCCCTTTTCCCTTCTCGGCACAGTGACTATTACTCTTCAACCTGGGATACCTGTGAAGTGGAAACAGGGTGTTACAAATAATCATGCTCAGACAACATGTATAAACTGGGACCTTCCAGTCATCCCTGGATAGTGCAAACAGTTAACATGTTAGCTGCTACTGAAAGGTTGGAAGTTCGGATCTATCCAGAGGTGCCTCAGAAGAAAGGCCTGAGATCTACCTCCAAAAAATCAGTCATTGGAAACTCTACAGAGCACAGTTCTACTGTGACACACATGGGGTCACCCTGAGTTGGAATCAACTGGGTGGTGACTGGGAATGATACTGGTAAATCAAAAGAAAACTAGGGTGTATGGTCTCCCTAGTTTTTGGACTCTGGGTCCATTTATTACAACTTTGGGGCTGGTACACAGGGCATTCTGCCCACCCTGTCTCCCATGGAAGAACAACCTCCTTTCTGGGTGCCAAACTAACATGGATGATTGTTCAGCTTCCAATAGGAATAGATTTATCTGCTCTGGCAAGTGTAATGTTGGCCATCTTCACACATTTATCAGTCCATGAAGGTCTGGTGGCAGCTATTTTAACAAGTAACTTTAAATTTTATTACTTACATATTTTGCCCAAAAAACATAGGAGCAAGGAGCTCAGCACACAAACACAGGCTTTCCCTGTATTTTTCCCTGTCTGCCTTCCAGCTAGCTAAAGAGATAAATATCAGATGAATGATCTTTCTCCCACATATTTGTTCTTGGTGGAGCAATAATTTTTAGAAAGAGAGGAAAAAAAGGGGGACAGATAATTAGAATTGGACGATGTACAAAATATTTGACTTATCCAGTTGATTGGCTCATTCAGTGGGCACTTAGTAAACACCTACTATGTGTCACGCAGAGTCCCTTGGTGGTGAAAATGGTTAACGTGCTTGGTTGCTAACCAAAGGTTGGAGCTACAGGTCCACCCAGAGGTACCTCAAAACAAAGCCCTGTGAGGTACTTCTGAAAAACCAGCTATTGAAAACCCTATGGAGCGCAGTTCTACTCTGACACGCATGGGGTTACCATGAGTCAAAATCAGCTCTACAGCAAATGGTTTCTATGTGTCAGGAACTCTGTCAGAAAGTACAGAACTGAAATATATGTAAAAAACCCATCGCCATCGAGTAGATTCCGACTCACAGCGATACTATAGGACAAAGTAGAATGATAGAGCCAGGCGTAGAAATTGGCAATTACAGTTCCGCGCAAGTACACGATAACGGTATGCACAGGATGCTGGCTGGGTCTTTGGAGTTGGCAGAGTATAAAGCAGGCAGAGACATCTACAGATCATGAGGCTCTCAGAGAAGACTTCTTCGAGTGGATGGTACTTGAACTAAGCCCTCAAAGGAGAAGAGGCAGGTGGCTAGACTCAGGAAGGGGACTTCAGGGGAAAGAGCAGTATACAGGAAGGGGAGGGTGGAAGTGGGCAGCCGGTGATACTAGTTGTTGTTGTCACCTGCCTTCAAGTCAGTTCTGACTCACTAGGACTCCACGCACAACAGAAAGAAACACTGCCAGGCCCTTCACCATCCTCACAATCTTTGCTATGTTTGAGCCCATTGTTGCAGCCACTGTGTCACTCCATCTCATTGAAGGTCTTCCTCTTTTCACTGATGCTGTATTCTATTCTTGAGATGGTCTGCGAATTCATCTACTTTGAGGAGGCAGCTCTTCCCCAGTCATATTTTGAGTGTCTTCCACCTGAGGGGCTCATCTTCTGGCATGATATCAGAAAATGTTCTGCTGCTATCCATAAGGTATACACTGGCCTATTTCTTCAGAGGCCTGGCCAGGTCCTTCCTACCACTCTGTCTTAGTCTGGAAGCTTTGTTGAAATCTGTCTACCATGGGTAACCCTGCTGGTATTTGAAATACCTATGGTATAACTTCCAGCCCTGGTGGTGTAGTGGCTAAGAGCTTGGTGGCAAATGAAAAAGTTGGCAGTTCAAGTCCACCAGCCACTCCTTGGAAACTCTGTGCATCCTACAGGGTTGCTATGAGTCAGAACCAACTTGAAGACACCTAACAACGACATAGCTTTCAGCATCACAACATGAAAGCCACCCCAGTAAGACAGACTGACAGACAGGTGGTGGAGTGGCACTAGTAGGAACCTAAAAAGAGTGACTATACCATGACCAAGTGGGATTCATACCAGGTATGCGTGATAGTTTCACATTAGAAAAACAATGTAATCCAACACATAAATAAAACAAAAGACAAGAATCACAGAATTTTATCAATTGATGCAGAAAAGGCATTTGACAAAGTTCAACACTCATTCATGACAAAAACTCTCAGCAAAACAGGAATAGAAGGAAAATTCCTCAACATAATAAAGGGCATTTATACAAAGCCCACAGCCAACATCACCCTAAATGAAGAGAGCCTGAAAACATTCCCACTGAGATCGGGAACCAGACAAGGATGCCCTTTATCACCACTCTTAATCAACATTGTGCTGGAAGTCCTAGCCAGAGCAATTAGGCTAGATAAAGAAATAAAGAGCATCCAGATTGGCAAGGAAGAAGTCAAAGTATCTCTATTTGCAGATGACATGATCTTGTACACAGAAAACCCTAAGGAATCCTCCAGAAAACTACTGAAACTAATAGAAGAGTTCAGCAGAGTATTGAGATACAAGATAAACATAGAAAAATCAGTCGGATTCCTCTACATCAACAAAAAGAACATCGAAGAGGAAATCACCAAATCAATGCCATTTACAGTAGGCCCCAAGAAGATAAAATACTTAGAAATAAATCTTACCAGAGATGTAAAGGACTTATACAAGGAAAACTACAGTACACTTCTGCAAGAAACCAAGAGATTTACATAAGTGGAAGAACATACCTTTCTCGTGGATAGGAAGACTTAACATTATAAAAATGTCTATTCTACCAAAAGTGATCTATACATTTAATGCAATTCTGATCCAAATCCCAAAGACATTCTTTAATGAGGTGGAGAAACAAATGACCAATTTCATATGGAAGGGAAAGAGGCCCCCGGATAAATAAGGCATTACCGAAAAAGAAGAACAAAGTGAGAGGCCTTACTTTACCTGATTTTAGAACCTATTATACCGCCACAGTAGTCAAAACAGCCTGGTACTGGTACAACAACAGATACATGGACCAGTGGAACAGAATTGAGAATCCAGACATAAATCCATCCACATATGAGCAGTTGATATTTGACAAGGGCCCCAAAACAGTTAAATGGGGAAAAGACAGTCCTTTTAACAAATGGTGCTGGCATAACTGGATATCCATCTTCAAAAAAATGAAACAGGACCCATACCTCACTCCATGCACAAAAACTAACTCAAAATGGATCAAAGACCTAAATATAAAATATAAAACCTAAAACGATAAAAATCATGGAAGAAAAAATAGGGACAGCATTAGGAGCCCTAATACATGGCACAAACAGTATACAAAACATTATAAAGAATGTAGAAGAAAAACTAGATAACTGGGAGCTCCTAAAAATCAAACACCTATGCTCATCCAAAGACTTCACCAAAAGAGTAAAAAGATCTCCTACAGACTGGGAAAAAGTTTTTAGCTATGACATTTCTGATCAGCGCCTGATCTCTAAAATCTACATGATACTGCAAAAACTCAACTGCAAAAAGACAAATAATCCAATTAAAAAATGGGCAAAAGATATGAATAGACGCTTCACTAAAGAAGACATTCAGGGAGCTAACAGATATATGAGGAAATGTTCATGATCATTAGCCATTAGAGAAATGCAGATCAAAACTACAATGAGATTTCATCTCACTCCAACAAGGCTGGCATTAATCCAAAAAACACAAAATAATAAATGTTGGAGAGGCTGCGGAGAGATTGGAACACTTATACACTGCTGGTGGAAATGTCAAATGGTACAACCACTTTGGAAATCGATTTGGCACTTCCTTAAAAAGCTAGAAATAGAACTACCACACGATCCAGCAATCCCACTGCTGGGAATATATCCTAGAGAAATAAGAGCCTTTACACAAACAGATATATGCACACCCATGTTTATTGCAGCACCGTTTACAATAGCAAAAAGATGGAAGCAACCAAGGTGCCCATCAACAGATGAATGGATAAATAAATTATGGTATATTCGCACAAGGAATATTACGCATGGATAAAGAACAGTGAGGAATCTGTGAAACATTTCATAACATGGAGGAACCTGGAAGGCATTATGCTGAGTGAAATTAGCCAGTTGCAAAAGGAAAAATATTGTATAAGACCACTATTATAAGAACTTGAGAAATAGTTTAAACTGAGAAGAAAACATTCTTTTGTGGTTACAAGAGGGGGAAGGGAGGGAGGGTGGGAGAGGGGCATTCACTAATTAGATAGTAGATAAGAACCACTTTAGGTGAAGGGAAAGACAGCACACGATACAGGGGAGGTCAGCACAATTGGACTAAACCAAAAGCACAAAAGTTTCCTGAATAAACAGAATGCTTCGAAGGCCAGTGTAGCAGGGGCAGGGGTCTGGGGACCGTGGTTTCAGGGGACATCTAAGTCAATTGGCATAATAAAATCTATTAAGAAAACATTCTGCATCCCACTTTGAAGAGTGGCATCTGGGGTCTTAAATTCTAGCAAGCAGCCATCTAAGATGCATCAATTGGTATCAACCCACCTGGATCAAAGAAGAATGAAGAACACCAAGGACACAAGGTGATTACAAGTCCAAGAGACAGAAAGGGCCACATGAACCAGCGACTGCATCATCCTGAGACCAGAAAAACTAGATAGTGCCTGGCTACAACCCATGACTGCCCTGACAGGGAACACAACAAAGAACCCTTGAGGGAGCAGGAGAGTAATGGGATGCAGACCCCAAATTCTCATAAGACCAGACCTAATGGTCTGACTGAGACTAGAAGGACCCCGGTGGTCATGGCCCCCAGACCGTCTGTTGGCCCAGGACAGGAACCATTCCCGAAGCCAACTCTTCAGACATGGATTGGACTGGACAATGGGTTGGAGAGGGATGCTGGTGAGGAATGAGCTTCTTGGATCAGGTGGACACTTGAGACTACGTTGGCATCTCCTGCCTGGAGGGGAGATGAGAGGGTGGAGGGGGTTAGAAGCTGGCGAAATGGACATGAAAAGAGAGAGTGGAGGGAGAGAGCGGGCTGTCTCATTAAAAATAATTGGGAGTGTGTAGCAAGGTGTATATGGGTTTTTGTGTGAGAGACTGACTTGATTTGTAAACTTTCACTTAAAGCCCAATAAAAATTATTCAAAAAAAAAAAAAAAAAAAGAATGATTATAGGGGAGATGCCCCAAGGGAACTGGTGAGAGATAGGAGTGGAGATGTAGAATTAATTTAAAAAAAGCGGGAGGCACTACTGAGAAAATAAACTCACAGAAAATGTGAGCACATTTTCTCTTGGCTACGCTTCTATATTCCTAAGGGAAATAAAAAAAAAGGGGGGGAAATAGGACAGGATAAATTTATGTAGGTAGTACTATTATCCCCATTTTACAGACATAGAAACTGAAAGTTAGAGATGTTTTCACATTCTCCCTCCTTTACTGATGAGGAAGCAGGGCCAGAGAAACTAGGTAAGTTCATGTAACAGAGACAAAAACGACTATTTGTTAAGTATCCAGTTAAGGCAATTTAAAAAATAAAATATTTTATTTAGGGAGCAAACCATCTATCTTAACTCTCTTTACCCTAAAACCGGTTGCCGTTGATTCCAACTCAGGGAGAACCCACGTGGGTCCGAGGAGAACTGTGTTCCACGGGGTTTTCAATGGCTGATTTTTCCAGAAATGCATTGCCAGGGCTTTCTTCCCGAAGCCACTGAGTGGACTCGAACCGCCAGACTTTCAGTTAGCAGCTGAGCATATTAACCATGTGTACCACCCAGGGGCTCCCTAACATCTGACTAACTGACAAAACTCTACTTCATTTTGCCACATTTAGACACAGAATAAATGTGTACATATATATATATATATCACTCTTCAGTTTAAAATGTTTTCCCCCAAAATTCCAATATTTTCAGCATCTCTTGCAAAAATATGACCCTGAGTTTTTAATTGTTGGCTTGAAGGCTTAGGATATTTCATATCGGCAGCAGTTGAAAGAATGCTATGCATGCTAACCACAAGAGGCTTAAGAGAGTAAGCTAACTGTTGCATCCGCATTCTTGCAGAAGTCTGATATCAAAAGAGGCCGTTCCGTTGCTTGATGGCAGTGGGGCCCGAAGGTCCTCAGGGAGCCTGTAGGCCGGGTGATGAGTCACCGGCTAGCGCCAGAGCTTTGGGACTTACCCCCAGTTCAGGAACGAGGAACTCAGCACTCACTGGGAATGAGATCAGCTGCTGGTGAGGACAATCTGGCTCAGTGAACACCCACACTAGGCATCACTGGACATGCAAGAAAAAGGACATGTGGTTCCTATGTTATCTTCCCACAAAAACATTTGAAGGCATATTTTCCCAATGGCCTTCCAAGGAAAAGAATTGTGCCTGTTTTCCACAAATTTGGTTAGTTTTAGGACACTATAATTTCCAAATAAAACTACCTTTCCTCTGAATTTGAATGTGTTAAAAGACACTGTCTCATGTGTTCCTTTGAAGTTGTCTCCTTTAAGAGAGTTACATCTTCTTGTCCTGATCCCTCGAGAAAAACACTCTTAGAGGTCATTGTACCACATTTAAAGATCTCTTGACTTTTAGAAATCATCTCTTTGGACGTAAATCATATGTCCTGGATTCCTCGTTCAATACTATGTGTGTATGACTAAATATCAAGCAATTCAACACATTATGAGATATTCTTGTTCAGGTTTCATAAAGACAAAAATATATACCCTATCAATTTTTTGATCCATGCTGTATCAAAAAAACTATAGGACCACTTTGAGTCAGAATCAACTCGACAGCAACGGGTTTAATTTTTCTGGTTTTATATCAAAAAACTTGTCAATACAACTCCCAAAATTTTACTGTACACATTTAAAATTGGTCGGCACAATTTTTTTTTTTTTGTATTGGTTAAACATAGACAAAATTCATGAGACCATAAATCATGTCACTTATTCATGAGTCAACATTTGACCATAGTCTTAGATCCACCTTTGGAAGTCAATCTTCAAAAATGCAGCAGAGAAGACATAAATAACCACAACCTCATTGATTTGAAACTTTCCCATGTTAGAATTAAGTGTAATAATTTTAAGAAGATAAAGTCTGTCTCATTGACTCAATACTCTCCAATATTACAATGTTGTTTGCTGCCACTGAATCAACTCTGACTCATGGTGACCCTACATATAACTGAACAAAACGTCCTGCACCATCTTCTTTCTTTCTTTTTTACATCCTGCTTTATTGCTTGCATAATGAAATTGAAAGGATAACAAATAATTTCTTCCCATTTTCCATTAAATATTAGAATTAGCTTATGTCTTCCAGTCCTCTTGGATTCTACATTAAATCTCTAAATTAAGCTTCTAGGATTTTTTTTTAATTGTACTATAGATGAAGGTTTATAGAACAAGCTAGTTTCTAATTAAACAGTTAATACACATATTGTGTCATGACATTGGTTAACAACCCCACAACATGTCAACATTTTTCTTTCTCGACTTTGGGTTCCCTTTTACCAGCTTTCCTGTCCCCTCCTGCTTCAAGTCCTTGCCCCTGGGGTGTTGTTTTGTTGTACAGGCCTGTCTAATCTTTGGCTGAACATCAAGTAGCTAAAGCAAAAGTATGAAATGATGAAGAAAAAGAACTCAAGAAAAGATTTCAAAGGGCAGCTCAAGAAGACAAAGTAAAGTATAATGACATGTGCAAAGAGCTGGAGATAGAAAACCAGAAGGGAAGAATACACTCAGCACTTCTCAAGTTTAAAGAACTGAAGGAAAAATTCAAGCCTCGAGTTGTAATAGTGAATGTTTCCATGGGTAAAATATTAAGCGACTCAGGAAGCATCAAAAGAAGATGGAAAGAATACACAGAGTCATTATACCAAAAAGAATTAGTCTATGTTCAACTGTTTCAAGATGTAGCATATGATCAGGAACCTATGGTACTAAAGGAAGAAGTCCAAGCTGCTCTGAAGGCACTGGTGGAAAACAAGGCTGCAGCATACCAATTGAGATGTTTCAACAAAAGAATGCAGCACCAGAATCACTCACTCATTTATGCTAGAAGATTTGGAAGACAGCTACCTGGCCAACTGACTGAAAGATATCCATATTTATGCCTATTCCTAAGAAAGGCGATCCAACCAAATGTGTAAATTAATATCACACACAAGCAAAATTTTGCTGAAGATCATTCAAAAATGGCTACAGCAGTTTATCGACAAGGAACTGCCAGAAATTCAAGCAGGATTCAGACGAGGACATGGAACAAGGGATATCATTGCTGATGTCAGATGGCTCCTGGCTGAAAGCAGAGAATACCAGAAAGATCTTTATCTGTGTTTTATTGACACAGGCATTCAACTGTGTGGATCATAACAAATTACGGGTAACATTGCAAAGAATGGGAATTTCAGAACACTTAGTTGTGCTCATGAGGAATCTGTACATAGATCAAGAGGTAGTTGTTCAACAGAACAAGAGGATACTGAGTGGTTTAAAGTCAGGAAAGGTGTGTGTCAGGGTTGTATCTTTTCACCTGTTCAATCTGTATGCTGAGAAGATAATCTGAGAGGGTGGACTATATGAAGAAGAATGGGGCATCAGGATTGGGGGAAGACTTATTAACAACCTGCTTTATGCGGATGACACAAACTTGCTTGCTGAAAGTGAAAAGGACTTGAAGCAATTACTGATGACGACTGAAGACCACAGCCTTCAGTATGGATTACACCTCAACATAAAGAAAACAAAAATCCTCACAATTGGACCAATAAGCAACATTACAATAAATGGAGAAAAGATTGAAGTTGTCAAGGATTTCATTTTACTTGGATCCACAATCAACACCCACGGAAGCAGCAGTCAAGAAAACAAGAGATGCATTGTGCTGGGCAAATCTGCTGCAAAAGACCTCTTTAAAGTGTTGAAAAGCAAAGAAGTCACCTTGAAGTGCACCTGACCCAAGCCCTGGAATTTTCAATTGCATCATATACACGCAAAAGCTGGGCAGCGAATAAGGAAGAATTGATGCCTTTGAATTGTGGTGTTGGTGAAGAATATTAAACATAGCATGGACTGCCAGAAGAATGAACAAACATGTCTTGGAAGAAGTACAAACAATGCTCCTTAGAAGCAAGGATAGCAAGACTTCGTCTTACATACTTTGGACATGTTATCAGGAGAGATCAGGCCCTGGAGAAGGACATCATGCTTGGTAGAGTACAGGGTTGGCAAAAAAGAAGAAGACCCTCAATGAGGTGGATTGACACAGTGGCTGCAACAATGGGCTTAAGCATAACAATTGTGAGCATAGCAAAGGATTGGGCGGTGTGTCATTCTGTGGTCCATAGGGGCCGCTATGAGTCGGAACTGACTCGATGGCACCTAATAACAACAACAATCTTTGGCAAAGGGGTGAAGCTCGGGAGTTCCGATCTCCCCGCAACCTCTCCAATATTTGTTATTTCATGTTTTTTTGATTTGTGCCAGTAATGTCGGGGTGAGATAGTATCTCACTGTAGTTTTGATTTGCATTTCTCTTATGGCTAGTGATGGAGAGCATTTCCTCTTGTGTCTTTGGCCTCTTGAATGTCTTCTTTGGTAAAGTGTCTGTTCATTTCCTTTGCCCATTTTTTAATTGGATTATTTGTCTTTTTGTTGTAGAAGTGTTGGATTTTCCTGTAGATTTTAGAGATTAGACCTTTGTCTGACTTGTAATAGCCAAAAATTTTTCCCCAGTCTATCTATAGGTTCCTTTTTCACTCTTTTGTTGAACTCTTTTGATGAATATTGGTGTTTAATTTTTAGAAGATCGCAGTTATCTAGCTTATCTTCTGGAGTTTGTGTGTTGTTGCTTATGGTTTATATCCTGTTAATGTCGTGTATTAGGGCCTCTAGCATTGATCTTCTTTTTTCCTCTATGAACTTTAATAGCTTTTGGCTTTATATTTAGGTCTTTGATCCTTTTTGAATCAGTTTTTGTGTATGGTGTGAGGAATCCACCCTGTTTCATTTTTTTGCAGATGGACATCCGGTTTTGCCAGCACCATTTGTTAAAAAAAAAAAGTATCTTTTCTCCATTTGACAGACTTCGGACCTTGTTGAAGATCAGGAGACAGTAGATGGATGAATTTACATCTGGGTTCTCAACTCTGTTCCATTGGTCAATGTATCTGTCGTTGGACCAGTATCAGGCTGTTTTGACTACCGTAGCTGTGTAACAGGTTCTGAGGTCAAGTAGTGTGAGTCCTCCTACTTTATTCTTCTTCATCAATAGGGCTTTACTTAACCAGAGCTTCTTGCCTTTCCATATAAATTTAATGATTAGTGTTTTCATCTCTTCAAAGAAGGTTGTTGGTATTCAAATCAGGATTGCATTGTATTTGTAAATTGCTTTGGGTAGAACTGTCACTTTCACAATGTTGAGTCTTCCTACCCATGAGCATGGTATGTTTTTCCATTTATGTAGATCTCTTTTGGTTTCTTGCAATAGCGTCCTGTAGTTTTCTTTGTTATAGGACTTTTACATTCCTGGTTAGATTTATTCCTAAGTATTTTATTTTTTTAGGGGCTATTATAAATGATATCATTTTCCTGATTTTCTTTTCATCATTCTTTTTATTGGTGTATAGGAATCCAGCTTATTTTTATATTTTTATCTTGTATGCTGCTACTCTGCTGAATCTATTAGTTCAGTAGTTTTCTTGTGGAGTCTTTGAGATTTTCTACGTCCGCAAATAGGGACAGTTTTACTTCTTCATTAGCAATTTGGATGCCCTTTAATTATTTTTCTTGCCTTATTGCTCTAGCTAGAAATTCCAGCATAGTGTTAAATAGGAGTAGTGACAAAGGGCATCCTTTCCTGTTCCTGTTCTCAAGGGGAATGTTTTCAGCCTCTCTCCATTAAGAATGATGTTGGCTGTTCAGTTTGCATAAAATGCCCTTTATTCCACTGAGAAATTTCCCTTCTATACCTATTTTATTGAGAGTTTTTATCAGGAATGGGTGTTGGACTTTGTCAAATGCCTTTTCTGTGTCAATTGCAATGATCACGTGATTCTTTCCTTTTATTTATGTGGTTTATTACATTGATTTTCTAATGTTGAACCATCCTTGCATACTTGGTATGAATCCTACTTGGTCGTGGTATATTATTTTTTTGATATGATGCTGAATTCTACTGGCTAGAATTTTGTTGAAAATTTTTGTATCTATATTCATGAGGTATATTGGTCTGTAATTTTCTTTTTTGGTCACATCTGTCTGGTTTTGGTATCAGGGTTATTGCTGGCGTCATTCAATGAATTTGGAAGTATCACTCCCTTCTCTATGTTCTGAAATGGCTTGAGTAGTACTGGTGTAACCTCTTCTCTGAATGTTTGGTAGAATTATCTAGTGAAGCCACCTGGGCCAGGATTTTTTTTTTCTTGGGAGTTTTTTTTTTTACCTTTTCAATCTCTTCTCTTGTTATGGGTCTGTTCAGATTTTCAACATCAGTTTGCGTTAGTTTGGGTAGGTAGTGTGGTTCTAGAAATTTGTCCATTTCCTCTAGGTTTTCAAATTTGTTGGAGTATACTTTTTCATAATACTCTGTTTTGATCCTTTTTAATTTGGTTGGGTCTGTTGTAATGATCCCCATTTCATTTTCTATTTGGGTTATTTGCATTGTGTCCTCTCCTGTTTTTCTTTTATCAGTTTGACCGGTGGTTAATCAATTTTGTTGATCCTTTCAAAGAACCAACTTTTGGTTTTGTTGGTTTTTCAATTGTCTTTCTATTCTCTATTTCATTTATTTCTGCCCTGATCTTTATTATTTCCTTTCTTCTGGTGGCTGCTGGCTTTTTTTTTTGTTTCGTTTTGTTTTTTTTTGCAGTTCTCTTTCTAGTTGTCTGAGTTGTGTAGCTAATATTTTGATTTTGTCCCTTTCATCTTTTTTGATGTGTGCATCTGTTGCTATAAATTGACCTCTGAAGACTGTCTTTGCTGTGTCCCAAAGGTATGATGGTATGATGGGTTTTCATTCTCATTTGATTCTATGAATTTTTTGGTTCCATCTCTGATTTCTTCTATTACCCAGTGATTTTTAAGCAGGGTGGTATTCCATTTCCTTGTAAATGATTTTTTTTTTCCTTTCTCTTCCTGTTGTTAATTTCTACCTTGATCGTGTTGTCAGAGAAGATACTTTGTATTAACTCAACACTTTGGATTTTGTCGAGGGTTGCTCTGTAACCTAAGATGTGGTCTATTCTGAAGAAACTTCATGTGCATTGGAAAAGAATGTGAACTTTGCAGCTGCTGGGTGGAGTGTTGTAGGTATGTCTATGAGGTCAAGTTGACTGATTGTGCCCTTTAGCTTTTATCTTTCTTGACTTTCTTTCTAGATGTTCTGTCCTTTGCCCAGAGTGGTGTGTTGAAGTCTCCTATAATTATTGTGGAACTGTCAATTTCTCTTTTCAGTGCTGTTAGAGTTTGTTTTATGTATTTTGGAGTGCTGTCATTGGGTGTATAGATGTTTGTTACGGTTATGTCTTCATGATGGATGGTCCCTTTAATCATTATATAGTGCCCCTTTTTGTTTTTTATGGTAGACTTTGTTTTAAAGTCTGTTTTACCTGAGATTAGTATTGCCACCCCTGCTATTTTTTGGTAGCTGTTCACTTGATATATTTTTTCCATGTTTTCATTTTTAATAAATTTGTGTCCTTGCTTCTAAGGCGAGTCTCTTTGTAGTTGGCATATTGATGGATCCTGTTTTTTTTTTTTTATCCTTTCTGTCATTCTGTCTCTGTGGGTGCATTTAGGCCATTTACATTCAGTGAAATTATTGATAGGTATGAGTTTATTGCTGTCATTTTATGGTGACTTTTTTTTTTTTTAGTGCTGACATTTTCTTTGTTCCTCTTACTCTCCTGTGCTGAGTTCCTTTTGTTTGTGGATTTTTTTTTTTCATTCCTTTTGTTTTCGTAGATTTTGTTTTTACTGAGACTTTGTTTTTCTTCTTTATTTTGATGAGTAGGTTTGTTAACTTTCTTTGTGGTTACCTTGAAATTTACCCTTATCTTCCTAGGTTTGAACCAGTCTATTAGTACTTGGTATTGCCTTTCCTTCCTCTCCATTAGAAAGCTCTATACCTACACTGTTTATTCCCTCTTATTGCTCTGATGTTCATGTCATTCACAGATTAAGCTCTCTGGTTTCCTGTTGTAGTTCTTTTGTTTTTGGACAGTCTTTGAGAGTTCATTTCCTAGGTTGGTATCTGGCTGGTACAAGTACTCCCTCTAAGAATTCTCGTAAGTTTGGATTGGTTTTTACATATTTCCTTAGTTTCTGTTTGTCTGGAAGTGTCCTAATTCTCCATTATATTTGAATGAGAGTTTTGCAGGGTATATTATTCTTGGTTGGCAACTTTTTCTTTCAAGGTTTTATATATGTCATTCCATTGCCTTCTTGTCTGCATGGTTTCTGCCAGATAATCAGAGCTTAGTCTTATTGTTTCCCCTCAGTATGTGACTTTTCATTTTTCTTGAAGTGCTCTCAGAATTCTTTCTTTGTCTTTGATTTTAGTGAGTGTGATTATGATACGTCTTGGTGATTTTCTTTTGAGGTCTATCCTATACAGGATTCGTCAAGCATCTTGAATGGTCAGATTTTCATCTTACATGATATTAGGGAAGTTTTCTATCAGCATTTCTTCAAAGATCCTCTGCATTTTCCATTTTATCCACCTGTTCTGGCACTTCACTCACAAATTTTTGCTTTTGATTGTATCCCACATAATTCTCAGAATTTCTTCATTTTTCTTTGTCTTTTTTTCTGATTTTTCCTCAAGGTTGTATCCCAGTGTTTGTCTTCAGTTTCGCTGATCCTGTCTTCTATTTTTTCAAACCTGTCAGCCCTTCTATGACACTGTCCATTTCTGAAATCTTGTTTATCTTTTGGATTTCTAACTGTATTTTTGTATGATTTCTAGTTGTGAATTTATTTTGGAATTTTGTTCCTGTATCATTTACTGAACTCTTCCATTTTTTTCTTGTTTGTTTCATTTCCCATGGATTTATCTGCCTTTTCCATGAATTCGTCTATTTTTTCTCAGTTTTGTCTGCTTTTTGCTTCATCTTTTGGATGTTGTTGTTGTTAGGTGCCATAGAGTCAGTTCCGACTCAAAGTGACCCTATGCACAACAGAACGAAACACTGCCCGGTCCTGCACTGTCCTTACAATCGCCATTATGCTTGAGCTCATTGTTGCAGCCACTGTGTCAATCCACCTTGTTGAGGGTCTTCCTCTTTTCCGCTGACCCTGTACTCTTCCAAGCGTGATGTCCTTCTCTAGGGAGTGATCCCTCCTGACAACATGTCCAAAGTATGCAAGACACAGCCTTGCCATCCTTTCTTCTACAGAGCATTCTGGTTGTACTTCTTCCATGACAGACTTGTTCATTCTTTTGGCAGTCCATGGTATATTCAATATTCTTTTCCAACACCACAATTCAAAAGTGTCAACTCTTCTTCAGTCTTCCTTATTCCTTGTCCAGCTTTCATGCATATGATGTGATTGACAATACCATGGCTTGGGTCAGGCGCACCTTAGTCTTCAGGGTGACATCTTTGCTCTTCAACACTTTGAAGAGGTCCTTTGCAGCAGATTTGCCCAATGCAATGCATCTTTTGATTAGCTCTGAATGTTAGAGATTGAATTCCCTAACAGGTATTCCTAGTGCCTTTTCTTCTACTGGAAAGTCACCTGGTGCTTTATTTTGAATGCCTATTGGAACCATCTTGTCCTTTTTTTAAAAAAAATATATATATGTTTTGATATTGTCTACTGTCTTCAAGATAGTAGTTATTTTCTTAATGTATTGATTCTAGATTTGTTTGTTTTATCATGCTTTTTTTTGTTTTATTTGGTTACGTTTGAGCAGGCGGGCTGTGCATTCTTTGTTGTTTGCTTGTCTGTGGGCATGATACTTTTCACCGCCTTGTCCAATGGGCAGGGCCAGTCGTTCAGCTATGACCTGCATCATATTCTTGATTGTTGTTGTCTTTGAGGGTATTGATGAGCTATGTGTCAATCCATCTCATTGAGTTTCCTTTGCCTTCACTAGCCCTCCACTTAACCAAACAGGATGTCTTTCTCCAGGGATCAGTCTCTTGTAATGATGAATCCAAAGAAAGCAAGCTGAAATCTTGGAAAATATTCTATTATCCATAGGGTTTTCATTGGCTTATTTTTGGAAGTAAATCACCAACCTTTTCTTCCTAGTCTGTCTGTCTGGAAGTTCCACTGAAACCTGTCCACCATGGGTGACCTAGCTGGTATTTGAAATACTGGTAGCATTACTTTCTAGCGTCATAGCAACACAAGTCACCACAATACAGCAAACTGACAGGTAGTAGAATACTAGAATGTTGATGCTTCTGATGCTTCCTGCATCGTTTAATATTTTCCCTATAGAATCCTTCAATATTGCAAATCAAGGCTTAAATTTGTTCTTCAACTCTTTCAGCTTGGGAAATGCTGGGCATGTTCATCCCTTTTGGTTTTCTAACTCCAGGTCTTTGTGCATGTCATTATAATATTTTATTTTGTCTTCTTGAGCCACCCTTTGAAATCTTCTGTTCGGTTCTTTTACTTTATCATTTCGTCCTTTTGCTTTAGGTATTCAGTGTTCAAGAGCATGTTTCAGAGTGTCTTCTGACATCCATTTTGGTCTTTTCTGCCTTTTTAATAATATCTTGCTTTCTTCATGTTTGATGTCCGCAACTCGTCTGGTCTTTGGTCATTAGTGTTCAATGCATCAAATCTATTCTTGAGATGGTCTCTAAATTCAGGTGGGATATACTCAAGGCATACTTTGGCTCTCATGTGCTTGTTCTAATTTTCTTCAGGTTCAACTCGAGCTTGCATATGAGTAATTGATGGTCTGTTCCAGTTGGCCCCTGGCCTTGTTCTGACTGATGATATTGAGCTTTTCCATCTATCATTTCTTTCCACAGATGTAGTGGATTTGATTCTTGTGTATTCCATGTGCTGAGGTCCATATGTATAGTCACTATTTAAGTTGGTGAAGAGAGGTATTTGCAATGAAGAAGCTGTTGGTCTTGCAAAATCCTATCATTTGATCTCTGGCATTGTTTCTATCACCAAGTCCATATTTTCCAACTACTGATCCTTCTTCTTCATTGCTAACTTCCATATTCCAACCACCGGTAATTATCAATGCATCCTGATTGCACGTTCGATCAATTTCAGACTGCACAAACTGGTAAAAATCTTCAGTTTCATCACCTTTGGCATTAGTGGTTGGTGTGTAAATTTGAATAATAGTCATATTTACCGGTTTTCCTTTTAAGCATATGGCTATTATTCTATCACTGACAGTGTTGTACTTCAGGATAGATCTTGAATTGTTCTTTTTGACAGCAAATGCGATGCCATTCCTCTTCAATTTTCATTCCCAGTATACTAGACCACATGATTGCCTGATTTGAAATCATTAATACCAGTCCATTTTAGCTCACTAATGCCTGGGATATCATTGTTTATGCTTCCCATTTCATTTTTGATGATTTCCAATTTTCCTAGATTCATACTTCGTATGTTCCACATTTCGATTATTAATGGATGTTTGCAGCAATTTCTTCTTATTTTGAGTCTCATTTTGAGGAAGATGGACGTGGGGGTCTACTTCTGAAAAGAATTAGCCAGTGAAAAACTTATGAATAGCAAGAGAACATTGTCTGATATAGTGCTGGAAGATGAGTCCCTCAGGTTGGAAGGCATTCAAAAGACAACTAGGGAAGAGCTTCCTCCTGAAATTAGAGTCCACCTTAATGACATGGATGGAGTCAAACTTTCGGAATCTTCATTTGCTGATGTGGTACAACTCAAAATGAGAAGAATATTAGAATTGATGTCATTGCTGTTGTTAGGTGCTGTCCAGTCAGTTCCAACTCAGAGAGACCCTAAGTACAACAGAACAAATATTACAATATTGTATTATCATTATATTCTATTACTGTAAAATTCTACTATTTGACTTTAATAATTTTAAGAAGATAAAATCTACCCTTGAAAGTGTCATGAATCTGATCCATCCTTAGTACTAGACTGCCACTAATGCAAAATGAATATTTTCATTGGATGGCAACTTGATAGAAAAGGGAAAACAATAAACCCTCTTGTCTTCTTTCCTTTGTTCCCAATAGAGAATTTTCACAAGCAGAGTCTAAGTAATTATGTGAAGTAATTATATGCTTTGTAGTTATAATAAAATTTTTAGCCTACTTCGTATCTATAAAATAGCTCTTCATGCTTATGTAAACAATAAAATAAATCCTATTTTTACACATAGGGTTAAGGTTGGGGTTAGGGTGAGAGGGTCTACTTAATAAAAGGAAACTTTATGACATATAATGTATAAGATATAAAAGATTATGAAAAATAGGTGTCTTTTATACATTATACTTCATTTAGTACCTAATGATTATATTATTTTGTAGCTTAACACAGTGCCTTACTTTTCCAAATGTTTACCTCTTATTTCTTTGTATTTTATTCCCCAAGTGTATTGTCAGTTCCCTAGAAGACAGATTCTATGAATTACACTTTTTGTTTCTTTCCAAATGTCTTGCTCAGAGTAAGAACTCAGTCAATATTGTAAAATATGCTCTACTTTCACAATATCTGATTATTTTATCACCCAGGAAAGCAGGAATTAAGATCTTCTTTTTAGGGACTCAGTGTGAGTGAGGTTAAGTGATTGTCCAGAGGCATATAGCCTGTGTGTGTGGTGAAGCCAGGATTCAAAACAAGGGCTTTGAGCTTCCACTGGCTCTGCACCATTAGACACTGACAAAGCACACAGTCTCCACTAGGAGAATTCACCCCCAATAATGTGAATCATCACTGGGAATGGGCCTGGAATACCAAGAAATTAAAAAAAAAAGGAACTCCCAATTTCAAAATTGTATTTTCTTATATTATAGATTCCTTAAGACCAGGGATGGCATTTGACCTATGTCCATGCATCTGGCTTATGAAGAGAACTAACTGAACTCTGAAATAGGCTGTCAATACCATTTCTATCGATTAATCAGTGAAGCAGTGAGTATTAAAGCCTCTTATACTGCTCTAATCAGCTGCTCTATTAAAATGTCAAAACACATTCAGAAAACACTTTCCATGTGTGTTAAAACTCGTTGTTGAGTCGATTCAGACTCATAGTGACCCTACAGGACAGAGTAGAAATGTCCCCTAAAGTTTTCAAGGAGTGACTGGTGGATTCAAACTGCCGACCTGTTGGTTAGAAGCTGACCTCTTAACCACTGACCAGCCTAGGCTTCCATGTGTATTAGCCTCCTTAAAGTGTCCTTAGCCCAAGTTTGGAGCCATTCCCGAAACTGATTCTATAGACAGGGATTGGCCTGGACTATAAGATAGACAATGATGCTGTTGACGGGTGAACTTCATGGCTCAAGTAGACACAAGAGACTGTGTAAGCAACTCCTGTCTTGTGGCGAGATGAGGAGGAAGAGGGGGACAAGAGCTGGTTGAATGGACACGGAGAATACAAGGTAGAGAAGAGGAAAGTTCTGTCCCATCAAGAGGAGAGCAGCTGGGAGCCCACGGTGGAGTGTGTATGGCTTTTTGTATGAGAGACTGACTTGATTTGTAAATTCTCACCTAAAGCACAATAAATATATATTTTTTTAAAGTGTCATCATTATATAATGTGTTGGAAAAAAGATGTCATCAAGTTGATTCTAACTCATGGCAACCCCATATGTTACACAGTAGAACTGTTCCATGGGGCTTTCTTGGCAATAATCTTTAGCAGATCACTAGGCCTTTCTTCCGTGGGGCGACTGGGTGGGTTCAAACCACTAACCTTTAGGTTAGTAATTAAGTACAAACCATTTGAGCCACCCAGGGACATCATATAAGAGTGAAAGCAATAAATTTGAAAGCAATTAAAATTATCTTTTATTCAGTTTGAGAATCTTGCCGTTCACGTTAGTTGAAAGTTCAAATCTATTTTTTCATGTTAGATATATAGTTACCAACTGTAATAACATATTGTCATGCACACGTTTAGGTTAAGCACTATACATGGAAACACTGATACTTTTAATTCTCCCTTCTTTCCTTTCTTCAAAAAAGACAAACTTCTATTTCTTTCTTTCTTATAGCATTGACACTAATTCTATCTCCAGTCTCCAAGTGGGCAAGCAGAACTTTTCGGAGAATAACACCATTAGCCAAAGTTAGGGATTCCTAGCGCCAAGTCAATGACTCTACAACAGTCTTTTCTAAACAGCGGATGAGCACAATGCCATCTTTCAGCAATGGCTTGTTCTTCATAAACTTATAATCATCTGCAGGTTATCAGATGTCCTCTTGGAATAGGGCTTCCCTGGAAGCATGCACACTAGCTAATTGCTTCTGGATTCTCTGCTCACTGTTTCCTTTACCCATCTGGAAGATCTTGTAAGAGTACACAAACAAACCCCCAGCTTCCCAGCAAGGCTGTCAACTCACCCTCTAGTTAGAGGTCACAAACTGGCCACCCGAGTATAAATCTGGCCCCCAGATGGCTTTTGTTTAGCGGGTACATCATTAGAACTTGGTTGTCCCTGGCTGCACATTATTAGTTCTAAATTCTGGCTACTCGTGAAAATCAACTGGGACACTTTTGATAAATATGCATGCCTGAGCCCCACACTTAGCTATTCTAATTTAATTGGTCTGGAGCAGTGCCTGGGCATCTGAATATTTTTCGGGCTCTCTGGGTGATTGTAATGCCAGCTATGATTGAGAACTGCTGCAGAGGTTTAAGGACTGGCAGAATCATCAACAAGGGGCTGTGGCATAAGCCACCAAATGAAACTGGGAAGTCTGGGGCTGGAGAAGGGAGCAGAATCTACTCTGGTTGAGACCAATGATGAGTGAATAGTCTCACTTGGGCACTTGGATGCCCAATGGGCAGAGCAAGGTTGTCATTCAAAAGCAGATACTCAGAGGCAACAGATCTACAATTTCTCTGAGTCTGGCTTAGAGTGCCAACACAAATATGGCAAAATCTCTACCCATGGAGATTTCACTACTGAAAAAAACAAATCCACTGCCATCAAATCGATTCCAACTCTTAGTGACCCTATAGGACAGAGTAGAGCTGCCCCATAAGGTTTCCAAGGAGCAGCTGGTGGATTTGAACTGCTGGTCTTTTGCTTAGCTGCCACGCTCTTAACCACTGTGCCACCAGGTCTCCAAGACTGCACTAGGAGAAAAACATCCCAGGACCTAGTGAGGGCCAGTGAAGAAGAGGAAGATCCTTAATGAGATGGATTGACACAGTGGTTGCAACAACGGACTCAAGCATAGCAACGGTTCTGAGGATGGTGCAGGACAAGGCAGTGTCTTGTTCTGTTGTACACAGAGTCACTGTGAATCAAAACTGACTCGATGGCACCTAACAACAACAGTGAAACAGTAGGGTGTGAAGATGGCCTGATAGATAGGAAATCAGAATATGGGAAACACAGACAAGGCACAATGGTTGATTTTACATATCACTGGCTAGCCTGTGGTGCCCAAGTGTTTGGTCAAACACTAATCTAGATGCTGTTATGAAGCAGATTACCCTCCACAATGTGGGTAGGCCTCATCCAATCAGTTGAAGGCCTTGAGAGCAAAAAGAAGTTTTCCCTAGAGCGTGTTCCGCCTCCAGGCTATAAATCTATGTCTTGCCAGAATTCCTCCTCTCTTCTCTTCTCATTGCCTGACCTATGCATTTTGGGACACAAGACTGCAGGACTCTCCAGCCTGTTACATGACCTACAGATTTTGAACATGATACCACCCACAATCATGTAAGTCAATTCCTTAAAATAATTCTCTCTCACTCTCCATATATATTTATGTTATCTTACTGGTCCTGTTTTTCTAGAGAACCCTGACTAAATAAAACAGAAGACAAGTACAAAAAAAGTAAGGAACAACTTGATAGAAGAAGTGGCTCAGGACTAAGGTGTAAATGGTGAGAGTTTGTTATTGCTCTCCATTTCCTATGTGCTTTCTGTGTGTTCTAGAAATGGAGTGGCAGCTTAAAGCTGGATGTAATTCCTAGAAACCACCTGGAATCAGAATCAAGGCAACTAATGCAACGCAGTGGTTGGATATCAGTAGCAACAAAGACTATCAAAACACAGACTAATCAATATATATATACGTGTGCGTGTCTGTGTGTGTGTATATATATATATATATAGACTTGGTCTTCTGAATATCTGCTGTTGAGACTTACGTGTTGGATACCAGGGGTGGTAGTTAATTGGGATAAGATAGCAGAGATGACGGGTGTTTGAGTAAGAGATGCTGAATCAGAAAAACAAGATCATTCCATTGGAATTGCTGTACCCAAGTCTAGATCTTACAACACCATGAAGTTTCTATTATGAAGAAGAAAAGGGGCTTGACCATTGCAGAGTCTCTGAAGATCAGGGGTTTAGGAGTGGCTTACCAAGGTGTTTCTGGTTCAGCGTATCTCGTAAGCTTGCATTCAAGCTATTTTGGCCAAGTCTACAGTCATCTAATGGTTTAATTGGGCTGAAGGATATCTTTCCAAGCACATTCACATGGATGCTGGCAGAAGGTATCAGCCCCTCACCATGTAGCCCTCTCCACAGGGATAGAATCAGAGAGCGAGAGACAGCGTGACCAAGATAGGACTCACAATGTTCTACTGATTACACACACCAACCCTGGGGTTACGTGGGAGGGATTATACAAGGATGTGAATAGCAGGAGAGAGGTTATTAGGGGCCATCTTGGAGACTGGCTACCACAGTGGTTTATTGGCAATTTATTCGGTCTCCCCAAAACACTATGATACAGGCTAGATAGGTAATGCTTTCCCCACTGTGTAAATGAGAATGCTGAGATTCTGAGAGATTCAGTGATTTGAACAAAGTCACATTGCTAATAGATTGTTCTAGTTGTTGAAGTTCCTGGTGACTTGGAACCCACTGACTACCAGTAAATCTTCTTTGATTACTCAGTGGCAGCTCTGTAAAACCGTAGTAGACTAAGACAGGGACTGAAACATTTTCTCAGTTTGTTTGGCCATGGACCGTATACCTGGCTTAAGCCCAGTCTTTCACAAGGAAATTTCCTTGGGTAATAAGGGGTTGGCTTGATTAAGTCTTTGTCCGTGCCCAATTCTATTACACAAGTCAAAATCTGACTGTGTCACTGATTCTCAGAAAAAGGTCTCCAGGTTTAAAGCCCCTCCCGGTTTCCCGTCTACGTAAACGAAGTCTTATAGAAATGAGGTTTGGTGATGTTTAAGCTGTGAGGACTCTTCAGCCAGCTGCTGTTGTGTCAGTGCCAACTCACGGCAACTCCACGTGTGTAGGAGTAGGACTGTGCTCTGTGTGATTTTCAATGACTGGTTTTTCTGAAGAAGATTGCCAGGACTTTCTTCTGAGGTGCCTCTGGGTGGACTCCCACCTCCAACCTTTGGTAGGCAGCCAAGCACATTAACTCTTGGCGCCACCTAGGAACTCCCTGAAGACCACTGTGGAGGTTAAAATATGGGTGCATGGATCAACAGAATAAAAAATACGTAATTATAAGCTAAGGAAATTTAGGAGGAAAAGTGTCTTTAGAAAATAGATGAGAAAAGAATAGAAGGAAAAGGAAAATTGAAACACAAAATACAGGAAGACGTGTATAAGGGGGCAGTCAAGTACTTCAAGTGCCCCAGGCCCGTCATTGCTATTGACTTCAACGACAGACGAGAGTCTCAGAATCCTGCCAATCTTTTATATTTGACCTTCATTTTATGACTCATTCTTTTATAATCATCTTTTTTATTTTACTTTTTAATTAGGTGGTCCTTTCACTTAGTAGAAAATTTTAAAATGCTCTCAGCCATTTTATTCCCTTCTCATGGGCGATCAACTGTATCAATGTTTGTGCCTCCTTCCTTCAGGTATTTCATGCAAATACAAACAAACACAGGCTCAGCACGTGTCTGTAAGTTTCCCTTCTTTTTCTACAAGTAGGAACACTATACCCACACTATTCTGTGCATTAATTTCTCTAATTAATAATATCTCTTGGAGATCATTCTATGTCATAAACAAAGAGCTTCTTGTTTTCCTTTAACAGCTCAGTCGTATTCCATTTTGGTTGTTTAAGATTTTTTCCTATATAAACAATGCCTCAAGGAATGTCGTTGTTATTAGCTGCCGCTGAGTAGGCACTGACTCATGGTGACCCCATGCACAATGGAAGGAAATGTTGTCCAGTCCTGCGCCATCCACACGATCAGTTGCAGATTGAACTGTTGTTATCTGTAGGATTTTCATTGACTGATTTCGGGAAGTAGATTGCCAGGCCTTTCTTTCTAGTCCACCTTAGTATGGAAACTCCCCTGAAACCTGTTCAGCATCATAGCAACGCAAAATCCTCCACTGACAGACAGGTGGTGGCTGCGAGCGAGGTGCATTGGCCAGGAATCAAACCCCAGTCTCCAGCATGGAAGGTAAGAATTCTACCATTGAACCACCAATGCCCCCATCCTCAAGGAATAGCCTTATATATATGACACTTTATACACAAGGTGCATAGGATAAGGCTTTAGAAGTAGAACTGCTAGGTCAAATTGTATGTGCATTTAAAATTTTGGTAGGTTATGCCAAATTGCTTCCTTAGAGGTGGTACCAATTTATATGCCCACCAGCATTGTATAAAAATGCCTGGCCCTCTACATCTTTGCCACCACAATATGGACTCAGACTTGGATCTTTCTAATTCCATAAGTAAAGAATTTATATTTGAGTGTAGTTTTAATTTGCATTTCTCTTAAAATGAATAAGTGTGAGCATCTTTTCATATGTTTAAAAGCCACTTTAAGTTTATTTCCATGAGATGCCTATTCATATATTTTCCATTATTATTAATCTTTTTCTTGATGATTTGTAGAAACTTTTTATATATTAAAGAAATTATCCCTTTTCCTATAATCTGAGTTGCAAGCTTTTTTCCCTGTTTCATTTGTCTTCTGACTTTACCTCTGATGTTTCCCTTTCTTTCCTTCTTTTTTCTTGCCATACAGAATATTTATAATTTTATGTAGTCACATGTATCAGTTTTTAAAAAAATAGCTTCTGAGGTTTGTGACACACTGTTTAGTAATCAATCGTCTTTCCTGCAAGTACAGAGAATCAGGGAATACAAATCTTTAGTTAAGATTGTGAAACGCAAGCTGTTGCTCAAAATCCAAGATGCTCTTAGCAAAATAGTGAGGGAAATTTTATGGAATCCAAAAACAGTTTTAAATAAGCAGGAGTCATTTTCCTTGTTTTGTCAGTTGGTGATCCACGGGTGCGGATGCCTTCTCTAATTCCATTTTTGGCTGAATCACTTGCCAGCTCACCAAAAAAAAAAAAAAAAAAAAAAGGGGAAAGGGAAAGGGGAAAAAAAGAATGAAAGAAAGAATAAAAAAGCAAGCAAGAAATCATACCTTCCATCCTGAAGGTGTGGTGTGAACAGATGAATCAGGCAGATTGGGAGGGGGTAGGGGGTGAGGATTTATGGCCAAGGCTCTCCTCACCCAGGCAACAGTCGGTAGGCAGCATTTGTGGCAATGGCTAAGAGCTGCTCCAGGGCTTGGCTGGGACAGTATCTGCTGAATAACTAGGCCAGTCCTGGAGCCAAGATCCACAGCTCAGCTGCTGCTGCTGAAGAAGGCCCAAAGATCATTTTTGCTGAGTCAAATTTCTCTTCGGGGATTTAGAAAACAAATGAGGCTCTGAAAAGTGGAAATTCTTCTGGACAATTCTTTGGGAAACAATGCAGTTGGTCTTTTTGTTACTTCGTCCTTATATAATGAGTTCAGTCCGTGATAGAGACTCCACCTTGGTGATAGACTAGGGACAAACTCGCTCTGGAAGAAGCTCTTCAGATTCCCTAGTTTTAGGCAACAACCAAGAGACTAGAGAATTTTTAAATCAACAAAAACAATAAAAATGGGAGAACAAAACACGAATGCATATATATTTCAATATGAAAGACAGTCGCACTCAATTTCCCATGCCAGCTAGCCTGCTGTGCATAAACAGGAGGACCTTGAGGTAAGCTACCAAGAAAATGACTCATCTGGGGAAGAATAAGGAAAGAGCTCAAGTGTTCCTGAGTTGCTAGTGACCTGAAATTATACCCTTACGCAGAGAAGCTCAAAGCAGCATTCTCTAAGCTTTGACCTCTGGTGAATACATGACCCAGCAGTGACTTCAAGTAACTAGAGCCAGGATATTCCAGGGAATGTTTAATATGTCTAGCCCACAGATTTTATATACATATATATACACACACACATACATATGAATATTTGCGAAAGTAATTCTCACTATTTGTCACCCATCACTCCACTCCATTAATTATTGAAACCGTGGTGGTGTAGTGGTTAAGAGCTACGGCTGCTAACCAAAAGGTCGGCAGTTCAAATCTACCAGGCACTCCTTGGAAACTCTATGGGGCAGTTCTATTCCGTCCTATAGGGTCATTATGAGTTAGAATCAACTCGAAAGCAACGGGTTACTGTGTGTAAGGAACTGTGTGAGGCTGAAGGGTAGATATAAGAGGTATCAGTGATGGTAGTGATGGTTAGCCTCTTCTAGATATTCGTAATTGCAAAGGCATACGTGAGGCTCCAACATAGAGAAGAAAGGGGGGGATGAGCAGAAGAAAAAGCTGAAGGAGAAATAGGGAGGGGAGGAGGAAGGTGAAAGGAAGAAAGAGAAAGAGGAGCAGGGGGAGGAAAGATAAAGGAGGAGAAAAAGAAACAATATTGGATATCAAAGCTCTCAAAGCACCCAGAGATAATACACTTACAGTTCAACTAAGAAACACAAACTTCACTGAACCCAAGGTCAGAGCCAAGGTCGAGGCACAGTCTATAGGCACCAACAAAGACATTGGGTGAAACTTGCTCATAGGTGCCTGAATAATGTTTGTCTATAATGTATCACATCTAAGAAAAGTCCATCACTTCCCTCTTATACTCTTTAATTTTTATTAATATGACCAATACCATAAAATCATGATTTTACAAGCTAAAAAAAAAGTTAAAAAATCATATTGATTTTAATATTTGTCTCCAAGGAAATCTCTTTTCTGAATAGGCCACGTATGGCCAGACACCCGATGCCCAGTGTTACTCTGGTATTTCAAGGTTTCTGCTGATTTGTGGTAAATATGTCCTCATGACTTTTGTCGCTCCCTGGCTTTTGTTTTCTGGTGGTTTCTGATGCCTCATCTCATTTACTTACCTCAGAATCCCTATGTTTCTCTTGGCTTCATGACTACTTTACTCTCTACTTTTCATTCCCCTTCATATCAGACTTATCAAGAAGGATGACTCAGCCATTTATGCTACAATATAGAAAAGAGATGTCAGAGGCCATTGACCAAAATTCATCTCTGCTTTTGTGTCAGGTGGCTGGTCCAAATAACTAATCACCTGTGGTCGGGTCAATGAACTGACATGGCAAGAAGGATATCGGTGTATGCGGAAGGAACCACCAGTAGAAGCTTTCCAAACTAGAGTCTGGCAGATTTCACTGCACAATAGCCCCCCTTGGTATTTTCGCTAAGACACAACTCACTTTACCTATTTAATTGAGTGACTTCGTGAGCTTTAAATTTAACTATAGACCTCTTTTTTATATAATGCCACTTACTTGGAATGAAGTGTTACTTTGATACATTTGTGCATGTTAAGTAAGACAGGATTGTAGATGGTAGCATTAAAAAGGGGCATTGACATTCAAGCCTTCCGTTTTTGTACATGGGTTATTTGATACCTAGAAGGACCGAGTGAATTTTTCTAGTTCACACCTAAGAGTAGAACTGGATTTTGTGGGTTCCTGTTAAAATGCCTTTTCCACTACAATTTCTTCGTTATTTACTGTACCTGGTTTGAATCTAACTCACTAGGTAAATTAAAGTGCTGTGTAGCTTCATATAGAATATTTTTACACTAAGCTTTTTTTTTTTTTTTAGTTTTAATCAATCATCAACAATTTTGGTATGAATGAAAATTTAATCTGAATAGAAAATTTGCCAGTACATGCAAAGTAATTTCTAAGTGCAAAAAATAGAGTAATATGTGGCTGAGAACTTTGCAGTCTGCCATGAGCCATAAGCATAGACTTAAAGCGATAGGGGCCTAGACTCATTTATTCCTCTGAGTATAGAGCCACCCCAGTTGGCCACGGTGAATTGAGTGACCTGTTAATCCTGAGGACATCAGACAGAATCCATCATAAACAAATTATGACAAACACATTTCGACATGGGAAGGGAGCAATAAATGAAATAACCCTGAAAATACTTAGTACATGCATGTGGGGAGAAAAATGTACACTGTAAATCATGAGTGGTTAACGTATATGACTTCATGTAAACCGAGATCTCCAAATTGAAACCAGCCTCTATGCAATTTGACACAGGCAGATAACAATTCCCTAAAAGTAAAGTTCAGGGTTTTAAAAGAGGTAAGATTAAAACAAAAATACTTTCATTGGATTAAAAGACAATTTTAACTTTTATTTTTGAATTTAATAAAATATTTTTTCCCCTTCTTCTTTTAAATGAATATCATTTTTGTGAGCCTTGAATCAGGTATTCTCCACGCCCAGACTCCTGGATGGTGAAAAGAAGCAGCTATTCTGCAGACAGGCCAATTTATACATCTAACCACAAGTTAATAAAAGCCCCTTAAATAGGTAAAAATGTCAACTTGTTGCGGAGATCCATTTAGTTTGGAAAATTCTCCTTTAGTTTTAGGAATGGAACTAAATCTTTGAAAGCTGCTTCTAATTATACTTAATCTCTAGTATTAAATACATGCACTTACCATCAGGAGGGTTTAGCTAATTCCTCCATCTGTGTTTTACCCATTATCCAGCATTACGGCATTTTTAGAAGTACGTTGTCCTCAGAAACTCGGGCCCTATCAAAACCACCAACACTGCTGGGCCCTAAACACAGTAGACACTCTAGAATGTTCCTGAAATAAATGACACATTGAGAGAAATGTAACAGGTTTGTTTCTTTGAATGGGATAGCTTTCCAGGCCAAACAACAGGCCCAAAAGCTTTTATTCTAAACCAGAATTTCTCAACCTCAGCACTGTTGACATTTTGGCCCAGATAACCTTTGCTGTGGACCATCCTATGCACTGAAGTGTGCTAGCAACATCCCTGGCCCCCAGGCACTAGATTCCCGTAGCACTGCCCTCCCCCCAGCACAGTGTGACATTGCCAAATGTCTCCTGGGAGTGGGGATGGAGAGCAAAATTTCCCCCATTTGAGAACCAATCTGTTTAAACAACTTGAAAGATAGTAGTACCTAGAAATCAGGAGAAGACTGAGACAATGTTCTTAATCCCACCAATAATAATTTCCCCTTGGAATTATGTTATCTATCCATGGTTAAATATGTTATCTATCCATGGTTGGAAACCCTGGTGGCGTAGTGGTTAAGAGCTATAGCTGCTAACCAAAAGGTTAGCAGCTCGAATCCACCAGGCATTCCTTGGAAACTATGGGGCAGTTCTCCTCTGTCCTATAGGGTCACTATGAGTTAGAATTGACTCAACAGCAATGAGTCTGTTTTTTTTTTATTTATCTATGGTTAGTTGGTTCAACTGATCAGGAACGCAACCACTATTAGGGGCTCTCTCCTTAAAATAACTTCAGCACTGTGCTAAACACATCAGACACAGACACATTGTTACACTTCACCCTTGCAACAGCTTCATTTGCTCAATTTATAGATGAAGAAGTAAAGGCTTGGATATCCATCCTACCCATTATTACATAGCTATTGGTAGATTTAACCCAAAACCTCTTAACTCTGAAGTACATGGTCTTGATCACCTTATTATCCTTTTATAAGCCAGTTAGATGATCTCTGGTACAGACACGTTGTTACCTGCTGTTAAGTCAGCTCTTCTTCATGGCAACCCCGTGCACAACAGAACCAAATGCTGCCTGGCCCCACGCCATCCTCATGGTCTTTGGTATGGATGGCATGCTTTTGCGGTCCATAGAGCTTTCATTAGCCAAGTCCCTGGGTAGTGCAGAGGCTAATGCACTAATTAAAAGCCTGGAGGTTCAAGTCCACCTAGAGAAGCCACGAAAGAAAGACCTGATGTTCTGCTTCTGAAAAATCAGCCACTGAAAACCCTACAGAGCACAGTTCTACTCCAAAACGCATAGTGTCGCAATGAGTTGGAGCGGGCTCGACAACAACTTTGTTTGTTTTTTTAGTTTTTCGAAGTAGATTGTGAAAACGTTCTTAGTATGTTTTAGTCTGGAAGTCCCACTGAAACCTGTCCACCATGAATGACACTGCTGCCATTAAAAACACTGGTGGGATAGCTTCCAGCATCGGAGCAACACACAAGCCACCACAGTACAACAAACTGACAGGCGGGTGGTGGGTTACAGTCCTAGACTACTCCTAATTCTAGAAGCAGTTCATGGGTCACAAGAGACCCAGTTGAGCGTGCGGATGACTCAGTGCCCGTACATCCCTACCACAGGAAAAAACGTTTGGAGGCCTGTGATTTACTCAAGGTGAGTCATTAGAGACGTAACCATGAAGAAAGAACAAAATTGGCCTTTTGCAGGATGCTGCCTGAGTTTCTACAATTATCCCGTCTCAGATTCCACTCCAGGGCTGGAGCAGATCGGAAGAATAACGCTAGGAGATAATGGTAGGATCAGAGTGGAACTTTCTCCAGGAAGAGGAGAAATGGAATCTGCAGGAAAAGGGTGCCGTCGCCTTCATGTTTGACACTCACAGGCTGTGCTAAAGAAAACATTTCTGGCATATTTTTAGCTTATTACAGAAAGTGGACTCTGCTGTGTCACATGGACAAGTTTCCAAGCCAATAAGAGTCAGAAATGCAAAGGAAAAATACCCTGGGAAAGTTCTCTCGGGCTCATACATAGCGGAGAATACAGTGCATTCCCCTGTCCAGCCTATAATTAAGATGAAAGACATGTTCCCCTCCAATGTGCCAGCCAGTGGCATGGGTAGCATTCCTTCTGGCTACAAAACCCTGATTCGTCTAATGCAACCCATTTATAAAGAAAGAATTAAAAAAAAAAAAAAAAGTAAATCACACATTTTACTCTTAAGTATTTCATAGGATGAGCTATTTCGGTTTCAACTATTTTTAACTCTGTTAAAAGAAAACATTTTTGAATTGACCGTTTCTTACAGGAACCAAAATATAAGGCTGGCTGTCTTCAAAGTCCAGCTGTCTTGTTTGTTTAAGGTGCCACCTAGCTCATTGCTGCCATGGCCTGTGATGGGTCACCCTAAAAAGATTTGGACAGTGTGGTATGTGCCCAGAAGGTCAGATGTTTTTCTCAGCCTCTTGGGGTATCAAAACTTGGCCAAGAAATCTTTAAGAAGAAGGCCATTTGTGAAAACTCTGATACTTTTGAATTCCACCCAGACTGCAAATGGCATGAGAACAATCTCTTCACAGCAGTGTCTCCCTACCTACCTCTTCTTAAACTCTCAAAGCCCAGGCAGGCAAATACTAATAATGAAAATATAGATGCAGACATAGAGAGAGAGGACAGACACATAAATATTTTTTCTGAAATTTATATAAATTTGGTACAATTATATACTCAATTTACAATTATATTTTGTATAAATGTATACATATATTAATTTCTGAAATTTGAGTATATACAAATATATATACACGCATATACATATATGTAAATTTCTAAATCCCACTTTGTTTTAATCTTCTAGAAAAATCATGAGTGCATTATCACTTATAGACTAGCATTTCTGAACAGAAATTATCTAACTCATAAGATGACATTATTTAAACTAAAATAACACTATAACTACATTATAAAGATATGACGTTGGAGTACACATTTGTAGACCATTCTGTGTCTAAAGAAATCCTCTTTTGGAGGGCTTAAAAACTTACAGGTCGGACCAAATTAAGTCATTTCCTCAGTGTCCTTGTTCCAACACCCCAAGGAGAAATCATATCCCCTGAACAAATGAATAGTTTGATCAGCTCGGTCATGAATAGATACCACGGTCATATTTTCCCAACTGAAAATTAAGACATGGGTTTTAATATTCGAACTTCCAGAGGAAGTTTGGGATAAATAGATGGATCTGCTCCATGTATGTTGATGCCTTTCTTATTAATTTCGGGTCCAGTAATTACATTGTCAGATGTACCCAATCTGCACCTAAACTCAAACTCTGGAGTCTCTTTTTCCAAGCAAGCCCTCTGCCTTTTTCCCCCAGTCAGTGCGCAGCAGGCAGCTGAGTCACCTAGCACTAGAGAGCATGTCATTCAGTGATGCTTTCGCCTCTCTTTGAAAAGTTCTGTCCTGCCTTGATCACCCTGTTCCAGCTCACTCCTGAATGAATCATGAGGATCCTGCCCACAGTCATCATGGAAGGTTCTTCTGTGGTCTGTGGTCCTACTCAGGACCACCAAGGTGACTCACTCTGTCTTGAGTAGCTAAGCATTCCCAGACGTCAAACCCCAAAACTAAGCCCACTGCCATTGAGTCGATTCCAACTCACAGTGACTCTGGGACAGAGTAGAACTGCACCATAGGGTTTTCAAGGCTGTAATCTTTACTGAAGCAGACTGCCACGAGTTTCTCCCATGGAGGGGCCAGACGTCAATCCTCCCAAAGATGAATTCTGTGGCTGTTCCTTAATAGCGTTACAAAGGAATTCTTGGTAACAGAAATTGTTAAGTGCTCAGCTATTAACTGGAAAGTTAGCAGTTCAAGCCCAGCCAGAAACACCTCAGAAGAGAGGCCTGAGATCTTGTTCTGAAAGGTCACACAATGTTGAACCCTATGGAGCAGTTCTGCTCTGCACACGTGGGGTCACCATGAGTCAGAATGAATTTGACCACAGCCAGTCTGGTTTTTGGCTGACTTACTTCTAAACGCTGTCATTAGTTTCCATCAAGGCCATTCTGCCTCATGGAGACCTCGTGCGTGCACAGTGGAACTGCTCCATAGGATTTTCAGTGCTAGGACCTTTCAGAAGCAGATCGCCAGGCCTGTCTCCCAAGGAGCATGTGGATGGGTTTGAACCACTAACCTTTCAGCTGGTAGTAGAGAGCTTAACCATTTGTGCGACCCAGGGACCTTCTAAATGCTACTTCTTTATAATTCTGACCAGTGAGGTATAGAAAAGCAAAACAGAAAGAATTTCTTTCTCATCAAAATACATGTTTCATAAATGCAGTATATTATTTCTCAAAATAATGCAGATATCTACAGATGAAGTTTGCTTACAGCAAGCTAATTAAATGAGAAACAAGAAGTTTTAAAAGCAAATATGAGAAAGTAACGCCTTCCTTTTAGTAATCAGCACAATAGAACAAAGTTACTTTGAATGGTGGTTATTAAATGTGAGCTGTGGCTTAAGAAAGACAAGAAGTTATACCTTTCTAAATGGTTAACATTAGGTAACTTTTCACTGCTATTCATGGCATGACTCAAAATGAGAGGAAACAGCTGTAAAAATCCATTAATAATCAGAACATGGCATGTACCAACTATGAATCTAGGAAAATAGGAAATCATCAAAAATGAAATAGACATCAATATGTAGGCATTAATGAGCTGAAATGCACTAGTCTTGGCCATTTTGAATTGGGCTATCATATGGTCTACTAAGCTGGGAGTGACAACTTGAAGATGAATGGTGTTGCACATTCAAAAGGGACATTTCGAGATCTATCCTGAAGTACAACCCCGCCTGTGATAGGATAATATCCATACACCTACAAGGAAAACCAGTTAATATGACTACTATTCAAATTTACACATCAACCACTAAGGCCAAAGATGAAGAAATTGAAGATTTTTACAAACTTCTGCAGTCTGAAATTGACCGAACATACAATCAGGGTGCATTGATAATTACTGGTGATTGGAATGCAAAAGTTGGAAACAAAGAAGAAGGATAGGTAGCTGGAAAATATGGCCTTGGTGATAGAAAAGATGGCAGAGATCATGTGATAGAATTTTGCAAGACCAATGACTTCTCCATTGCAAATACCTTTTTTCATCAACATAAACATAAACAGTGACTATACACACGGACCTCACCAGATGGAATACTCAGAAATAAAACTGACTACATCTGTAGAAATTGATAGTGGAAAAGCTCAATATCATCAGTCAGAACAAGGCTAGGGGACAACTACGGAAAAGACCATCAATTACTCGTATACAAGTCCAAGTTGAAACTGAAGAAAATTAGAACAAGTCCACAAGAGCCAAACTTGAGTATATTTCACCTGAATTTAGAGACCATTTCAAGAATAGATTTTGACGCCTTGAATGCTAATGACCGAAGACCAGATGAGTTGTGGAATGACATCAAGGACATCATACCTGAAGAAAACAAGAGGTCATTAGAAAGACAGGAAAGAAAGAAAAGACCAAAGCCATTGTCAGAAGAGGCTCTGAAACTGTCGCTTGAACGTCGAGTAGCTAAAGAAAAAGGAAGAAATGATGAAGTAAAAGAAATGGAACAGAAAATTTCAAAAGGTTGCTCAAGAAGACAAAGTACTATAATTACATGTGTAAATAGCTGGAGATAGAAAACCGAAAGGGAAAAACATGCTCGGCATTTCTCAAACTGAAAGAACTGAAGAAATAATTCAAGCCTCGAGTTGATAGTGAAGGATACTATGGGGAAAATATTAAATGATGCAGGAACATCAAAAGAAAATGGGAGGAATACAGAGTCCGAAATAACTAGGTGATGTTCAACTATTTCAAGAGGTAGCATATGATCAGGAACCGATGGTACTGAAGGAAGATGTCCAAGCTGCACTGATGGCACTGGCAAAAAACAAGGCTCCGGGAATTGATAGAATATCGACTGAGGTGTTTCAACAAATGGATGCATCGCTGGAAGTGCTCACTCATCTCTACCAAGAAATTTGGAAGACAGCTACATGGCCAACCATGTGAAAGAGATCCATATTTAGGCCTATTCCCAAGAAAAGCGATCCAATAAAATGCAGAAATTATGGAACAATATCATTAATATCACATGCAAGCAAAATTTTACTGAAGATCGTTCAAAAGTGTCTGCAGCAGTATATTGACAGAAAAGTGCCAGAAACTTAGGCCAGATTCAGAAGAGGATGTGGAACCAGGGATATCGTTGCTGATGTCAGATGGATCCTGGCTGAAAACGGAGAATACCAGAAGGATGTTTACTTGTGTTTTTTTCACTATGCAAAGGCATTGGACTACTGTGTGGATCATGAAGAATTACGGATAACATTGAGAAGAATGGGAATTCCTGAACACTTAAATGTGCTCATGAGGAACCTAAACATAGATCAAGGAGCAGTTGTTCGGACAGAACAAGGGGATACTGCGTGGTCTAAAGTCAGGAAAGGTGTGTGTCAGGGTTGTAACATTTCACCATACTCATTCAATCTGTATACTGAGCAAATAATCCAAGAAGCTGGACTATAAGAAGAAGAACCAGGCATCAGGATTGGAGGAAGACTAATTAACAACTTGCATTATGTAGATGACACAACCTTGCTTGCTGAAAGTGAAGAGGACTTGAAGCACTTACTGATGAAGATCAAAGACCACAGCCTTCATTATGGATTACATCTCAACATAAAGAAAACAAAAATTCTCACAACTAGACCAATAAGACACATCACGATAAATGGAGAAAAGATTGAAGTTGTCAAGGATTTCATTTTTCTTAGATCCACAATCAACACCTATAAAAGCAGCAGTCAAGAAATCGAAAGATGCATCGCATTGGGCAAGTCTGCTGCAAAGGACCTCTTTAAAGTGTTGAAAAGCAAAGATGTCACCCTGAGTACTAAGGTGTGCCTGACCCAAGCCATGGTGTTTTCAATAGCCTCATATGCATGTGAAAGCTGGACAATGAATAAGGAAGACAGAAGAAGAATCTACACCTTTGAATTGCGGTGTTGACAAAGAATATCAAATATATCAAGGAGTGCCAAAATCTGTCTTGAAAGAAGTGCAACCAGAATATTCCATAGAAGCAAGGATGGTGAGACTACATCCTACATACTTTGGACAGGTTGTCAGGAACGATCAGTCTGTGGAGAAGGACAACATGCTTGGTAAAGCATAGGATCATCGGAGAAGAGAAAGACCCTCAATGAGATGGATTGCCACGGTGGCTGCAACAATGGGCTGAAGCAGAACAACGATTGTGAGCATGGTGCAAGGCTGGGCAGTGTTTCATTCTGTGGAACATAGGGCCCCTATGAACCCAAACTGACTTGACAATACCTAACGACAACAACAACAACAGGAAAGGTTAATATTGGGGCAACAGAGGTGCTAGGCTAATAAGGGACAAGACATTTGCTTTGAAATCCAGTAAATTCCTTCTGCAAAGAGTGTACACTATGGCTCCTATTGGCTTTAATATAAACTGCTAGAAGAAAATCCCTTTATGCTTAGGCTCATTGTTTCTAAAGTATACAAAGCTGTTGACTTACAACAGGAGTGTTTCTAAAGTATACAAAGCTGTTGACTTACAACAGGAGAATAATTGATGCTCTCCCTGGCTTGCATAGATAAGATTCTAATTCACAAAGATTCCTATTAATATGAATGGTGTCTATACCGGGCTACTAGTAGCAAACTGCTTTTAAGCAACTGGGCTTGGCTGGTCCATCTTATGATTGTTACCTTTGACCCCCTTGGAGTATTCAGCTGCCCAAGCACAGAAAAAGTACAATTGCTCCAGCAGTGAAGAGAAAGATGATCAAGGAGAGGACCTCCCAGTGTTTCATGGAATAGACCATCTCTGAAGAAGTGTTACATCTGAGACTAGGCCACCCCTTGGCCAGAATGTTAGACAGGAGACCAGAACATTTGATGGTGGTCGTACTAGATAAACTGTAAGATCTCTTTCAACCTTTCAGTTCTACAAAATGGCCTTATTCCAAATGATTGTTCAACATTAGGAGAAAAGTACGGCCTCTGAATTAATTCAAAAGGAATTTCAAAATGGTTCCTGGTCCATTGGAATGTTACTAAAAAAAAGGGTGAAATCCGCCTGAAGGTATAATGCAGGTAAATAATGCTAATATTAAAGTGGAAGATCCAAGACTATTCCTTTCCTTTTCCTGTGGCTCTGTAGAAATTCATTTATCTGTAGATCACCCCACCTAAGTATGTTTTGCTTAAGCTAGTATTAGAGTTAGTTTTTACAATCTTTGAGAAGAAATCAACTAGACCAAAGGAGTTGATAGCACATGGGAGATATCCTGGGAGTGCTGAGTTTTAGAGAGAGAAGTCTGGAACAAACAGATGGCAAATAATTAAAAGCTGGCTTTTCTTAGTGGAAAATGCCATTGACTTTGATTCTAATGCAGGATGAACAAAAGTCAAATTTTTTGAAACTGTACACCAGTGTACTTGAAAAACTATCTGAGGTAAAAAAGACATTGGATAGTTGGTAGAACAAATAGATGGGAATACAAATATGAACAAGCCCCAGTAAGTGGCAGTTGCCAAAGTTAGAGGATATTTTTGGTGTATATGCAGTTCATACTTGTTGCCCTTTTTTGCCACACAGAAATACAAGACTGACAACCTAGGAGGCACTGGTAGAAACTGCCTTCATTATGGTAGTTCTGTGCCCAGCAGCATGTCCAACTCTTAACACAAAGAAGTGACTGAGGCAAAGAGACATTGGTGATTTCTTCTCTAAACGGCTGGATATATTTTTGAAGCAGGCAGAACTTTTGGTGAAATTGGAGATACCAAAAGAAATATAAAAAAGCAAGGAGTTCAGGCATCCAAAGAAGCTCTAAGAATAGAGATGAATTTGGCAATTGTAGGACGGAAATCAGTCCAACACAGGTGGAGACCCGTCAGGGCTGGCAATGGGTACCGTGTGTGTGTGTGTGTGTGTGTGTGTGTGTGTGTGTGTCCAGGGATGGAGGTGGGATGGAGGGTAAGATTCTCCCAAACTATGCCAAGACGGGGTTGTCACCAGAGTATCAGTCCACAGAGACTCAGTGCCATGGGGAGAATGCCAGTCAAAGTCTGGGGATGAGGAGGAAGGCAAGGAGTCTGAAAAGTAGGTCACACCATGAGTCACCCTGGAGGTGCTGGGCAGGAAATCCACCATGGAATGAGTGAAGGTAGGTGACCAGAGAGTCAGGAAGGAAACGTGGTCCTGATGGAGGGGCAGGAGGGCTTGAGCAGGTAACGAATGCTCCCTTAGATGCATTTCATATCATTTCACCAAATGAGACAAACGACAAAAAGGCTGTGATACGTTCCATATACCTGGGTTCATGATTCTTTGAGCAAATAGGTATTGAGTCTCCACAATGTACCAAGCACTGTGCTGGGTGCTGGGGCCACAAACATGAGGAAACCTGGCTTACGTTCACCCAGTTATGGCTGTGCATATAAATCAGCCTGTAAAAAGCAGACAAGAGCAAAAACTGCTATGAAGTATTTTTTAAAGGTTGCTTTCTTTTGTGTTCTTTTTTCTTAATTGTTCAAGAACGTAATCAAAGAATTTAAGAAACAAGTTTGGCAGTGAACTTGGCAGCTTAGAAGTAGTAGAACTCAATCAAGTACAAACCATCACATGGTCTACAGAAGCCAGAGGGTGAGGAGCACGGGGAAAACTCATTCTCCCACTTCTGACTAGTCCTCTGAGGGGTAAAAAACCCCAACCTTCCAGAAGCAGCTGGAAAACTGGCATCGTCTCCATTGACTCACTTAAATCAAGGCATGCACAGAGGTTGAGAACTGTTTGGTTTTGTTATTATTCATCCATAGCTACAGGCTTTATTCAAATAAAAATGAAGGGAAAAAAAAAGGCCTCACTGAGAGCAAAGACAAGCGTTGTAGATTGAATTGTGTCCCCCTAAAATACATATGGTAAATTCTAACCCTATGACTGTGGAGGAAACTCTGGTGGAGTAGTGGTTAAGTGCTACAGCTGCTAACCAAAAGGTCGGCAATTCAAATCCACCAGGCGCTCCTTGGAAACTCTATGGAGCAGTTCTACTGTGTCCTATAGGGTTGCTATGAGTTGGAATCCACTTGGTGGCACTGGGTTTGGTTTGGTTTGGTTTGGTTTGGTTTGGTTTGGTTTGGTTTGGTGGATGTAATACCATTTGGGAATAGGGTTTTCTTTGTTACGCTAATAAGACCATATCACTGTCCGGTGTGTTTTAAGCCGGTCACTTTTGAGATACAAAGGAGCAGATTAGACACAGAGATAAGGAGCACAGATCAGGGAACACAGATGCCACCCTGTGTGAAGATCACCAAGGAAGAGTCAAGAATGCCAACTCAGGAGAGAGGCTGCAGGGTCCCTGTCCCAGCTTTATTTCTTCACTAGCTGTTGGGACCTTGGGCAAGATCCTTAGCCTGTTTATAATTCCCTTGCCCATAAAATATAAATTACACTAGACCTTTCAGCTTTGTTGGGGGGATTAAATAAGTTAATATATGTAAAATGCTTGGGATACCATCTGACATATGTTTCCTGCTCTAAAGTGCTAGCTATTACTGTTTATTGAGTATTCTTATGTATTACACCCTGGGAACATAACTATGAACAAGGAAGACACAGTCCCTGTAAAGAAGTTTATAATCTAGTAAAAGAGACAGACAAGTAAATAGACACATTAAATATTTACAGATTATGATAATAGATAAAGAGGAAATAACCTGAGTGCTGGGATAGAGAAGAGCAAGAGAGGATCATACACCTATCTAGGGTCGTCAACCAAACCTGTTACCATCGAGTCAATTCTGACTTATAGCCACCCTATAGGACAAAGTAGAACTACCCCTTAAGGTTTCCAAGGAAAGGCTGGTGGATTTGAACAGCCGACCTTCTGGTTAACAGCCAAGCTCTTAACCACTGCGCCAAAGGGTCATCAGGGAAGCTAAATCCAGAGGAGGTGAAGGCAGTGGTAAGAACAGGCAAGAGTGGAGTGTTTGGTCCAGTGGTAGGACCTTGGCAGGTCCTAGGAACTGACTGAGGTGAAAGTGACTGGCACACCTGACAGAAGGAAACAGCTGTGTCATCAACGTCCTACTAGAGCTAGGTGATACGTTTGGAAACATATCGTATGTGTTATAATGAAAAGCACACTATATTTCTCATCCAACAATGTGGTTTAAAATCCTCCATCTGAAAATCACATTGATTAAGGGTAGGATTGAGCTGATTAATGTAATTGCTGTCAACAAGTCGTAAAAAACAAAATCCAGTGCCGTCGAGTCGATTCTGACTCATAGCGACCCTATAGGACAGAGTAGAACTGCCCCATAGAGTTTCCAAGGAGCGCATGGTGAATTCGAACTGCCGACCCTTTGGTTAGCAGCCGTAGCACTTAACCACTACACCACCAGGGTTTCCAACACCTATAAAAAGCCGAACTGACAAAAGTTGCATGGTAGATAAAGTTACAAAAAAAAAAGAGTCTCTACTGAGGCTGCTTACGTATAAGCAAAAACGTCACTGGATTTGGTTTCTTGGCTTGGAGGTTTAGGGTCATGGTTTCATGGCGCATCCTAGTTAATTGGCCTAATAACGTGTTTAGTGCTTCTGTTCTACCTCCTAGTTTGTTGTGTTGTGTCTGAGGTCTAGCTGTTGGCCATCTAAGATGCAAGAATTGGTCTCTATTCACCTGGAGCAATAGAGGAAGAAGGAGAGCAGGAATAGAGAAAATGGAATGTGTATCTAATTACCTCCATGAACAACTGCCTCCTTTGCCATGAGACCAGAGGAACTGGATGGTGCCCAGCTACCATTTCTGAACATTTTGATCAAAGATTCTACAGAAGAATCCTGATCAAAAGGGGAAAATACAGAACAGAATTTCAAATTCTCATAGAATTCAAATTTTCTGGAGCTATGGAGACTGGATGAACCCCTGAAACTGTTGCCTTGAGATAATCTTTAAACCTTAAACCAAAAATATTCTCTGAAGTCTTTTTAAGAGCAAACGATAGTTTAATTTACCTAGTAAAGAATGTCTGCCTTGAGCGTGATGCTCTTTTAAGACCTATCTGTAAGGGATCAAGTTGGCAACAGCAACTCAAATGATTGGATAAGAAACTTAGGGGGGCAGTGAGTTTATGCTAACAGGGGAGGAACAACTCAGAAAACGGGGTTGAGAGTGTTTACACAAGTCAAAGAATGTAATTAATGTCAGCTAGCTGTATACGTAGGAACTGCTGAGTTGGTATGTGTTTTGCTGTGTTTATTCTCAACAATAACAACAAAAAATAAATCATTAAAAAACAAAACAAGTAAACGAAAAAGTCCTGTAACTGGTCACTCAGCAAGTTGGGTCAGTTCTTCTCTTTCCACTGCCACCATGTCAACCCGGAATGATCTCTCATCTACCATATTTTCAAAATGGTGTCCTTGTCTACATTCTTGTTCCAGGACCAGGAAACCACACAACAGCAAAAGGGATTTCTTAAGATGTAAATCACTCCCAGTTTAAAACCCTCCAGGGTTTCACATTGCATTTAGAATGAAATGCAAACTTCTTCCCACAGCTGTCTTTGAAGTCCTGCAGGACCTAGCCCTTGCTTTCCTCTCCTAAATCTTTGCCTAGCACTCTTTCTGTCCTGTAGTTAAAGCTCGGCCACATTCCGCTGCTTGGAAAGTGCAAACCTGCTCTCCCATCCAGTCTGTTGGACTCGCCATGTTCTCCAGCCCTAGATAGATATTTTGCATGACTTGCTTTTTCCCATTCATGTCTATGCTCAAATATAATTGCTGACCGCTGAAACCGAAGTGGCCTACCACACCTATACCAAGTCACTATTACTTTTCTCTGAATTATTTTCCTTCATTTGACTTGTTACTAGTGAGATTATCTTGTTTAGTTATTTCTTTACTTTTGTATCTGTCTATCCCTCCCACTATGTAAGCTCCAAGACAGTACTTTGTATGTCACCTAGACTACTGTAGCCCCAGTGTTTTGAAGAGTACATTGCGTATCACCGTATTCAACATATACGTGTTAAATGTTGGATGAAAGGATCCTGCATAAGCCTAATTCTAGTTGCATGAATTGGACAAGTCATTTAACATCTTAAGAGCTTACTTTCTTCTATTTAATGTAGGAAGAGTAATAACTTTCCTACATACTCCCAAAGTTTCAAATGTTAAGAGGATTAAACGAGATAATATAGGATAAAGTGCTTTCTAAACTGTTTTTGTTGTTGTTAATTGTCATTGAGTCCATTCTAACTCATGACAACCCCATGTATGCTAAGTAGAACTGCTCCATAGGGTTTTCAAGTCCGTAACATTTCAGACGATCACCAGGCTTGGGTTCCCAGGTGTCTACAGGTGTGTTCAAACTGGCAACCTTTCAGTTAGTAGTGGAGTGCTTCACTATTTGTGCCACCCAGAGACTCCTTTTCGAAACCACAAAGCACTGTATGTTATTTTAAAACTGAAAACTATACTGAGCAAACACTGTGGCTTAATGTTAGCACATAAACTGGGGCACCAGAATGACATTGAGATGAATGGAATTAAGATTAATAGAAAGGCACAGAGTTTCTATCACTCTGACTTTTGTATTAATGATAGGAACAGAATGTGTCACTGGTTTATTGAAATGTGTGCACTCACTGTGAAATAGCTGTATTTTTCTCCGGTCAGTACCATCAGCTGAGCCATGTTGAATCACCTCCTGGGTTGATTTCCTTAACTCTTCATTTTTGACTCACATAGTTTGGAAAGGCCCAAGAGTATCCACAAATTAGGGTGGCATTTGAGAAGGGGCAAAACCATGAGCAAAAGCAGGATAAATGGAGAAAAGATTGAAGTTGTCAAGGATTTCATTTTACTTGGATCCACAATCAACAGCCATGGAAACAGCAGTCAAGAAATCAACAGATGTATTGCATTGGGTAAGTCTGCTGCAAAGGATATCTTTGAAGTGTTGAAAAGCATAGATGTCACCTAGAAGACTAAGGTGTGCCTGACCCAAACCATGGTGTTTTCAATAGCCTCATAAGCATGTGAAAGCTGTACAATGAATAAGGAAGACCGAAGAAGAATTGATGCCTTTGAATTATGGTGTTGGTGAAGAATATTGAATATACCATGGACTGCCAAAAGAACAAACAAATCTGTCTTGGAAGAAGTACAACCAGAATGCTCCTTAGAAGCAAGAATGGCAAGACTGCTTCTTACATATTTTGGGCATGTTGTCAAGGGTGGTCAGTCCCTGGAGAAGGACATCATGCTCGGCAAAGAACAGGGTCAGCGGAAAAGAGGAAGACCCTCAACGAGGTGGATTGACACAGTGGCTTCAACAATGAGCTCAAGCATAACAACAATTGTAACAATGGCACAGGACCAGGCAGTATTTCGTTCTATTGTGCACAGGGTCGATATGAGTTGCAACCGACTTTATGGCACCTAACAACAACAACAACAATTTGTTATGATCCATACAGTAGAATGCTTTTCCATAGTCAATAAAACACAGATAAACATCTTTCTGGTATTCTCTGCTTTCAGCCAAGGTCCATCTCAGGTCAGCAAGGATATCCTTGGTTCCACCTCCTCTTCTGAATCCTGCTTGAATTTCTATCAGTTCCCTGTCAATATATTGCTGCAGCCACTTTTGAATGACCTTTAGCAAAATTTTACTTGACTGTGATATTGACAATATTGTTTGATAATTTCTGCATTATGTTGGATTACCTTTATTGGGAATAGGTATAAATATGGATCTCTTCCAGTCAGTTGGCCAGGTAGCAGTCTTCCAAATTTCTTGGCATAGATGAGTGAGCACTTCCAATGCTGGATCCATTTGTTGAAATATCTCAATTGGTATTCCCTCATTCCTGGAGCCTTCTTTTTTGCCAATGCCTTCAGTGTAGCTTGGACTTCTTCCTTCAGTACCATAGGTTCCTGGTCATACCCTACTTCCTGAAATGGTTGGTATAGTGACTATGTGTTCCTTCCACCTTCGTTTGATGCTTTCTGCATCACTTAATATTTTCCCCATAGAATCTTCAATACTGCAAATGCAGGCTTAAATTTTTTCTTCAGTTCTTTCAGCTTGAGAGTTGCTGAGGGTGTTCTTCCCTTTTGGTTTTCCATCTTCAGGTCTTTGCACATATCATTATAATAATTTACTTTGTCTTCTTGAGTTGCTCTTTAAAATCTTCCGTTTAGCTCTTTTACTTCATCATTTCTTCCTCCTGCTTTAGCTACTTGATGTTCAAGAGCAAGTTTCAGAGTCTTTTCTGATATCCATTTTGGTCTTTTCTATCTTTTTTCCTGTCTTTTTAATGACTTTTTGCTTTCTTCATGTATGATGTCCTTGATGTCATTCCACAACTCATTTGGTCTTCAATCAGTGTTCAACGTGTCAAATCTATTCTTGAGGTGGTCTCTAAATTCAGGTGGGATATACTCAAGTTCGTACTTTGGCTTTTGTGGACTTGTTCTAATTTTCTTCAGTCTCAAGTCAAACTTGCATATGAGCAATTGATGGTCTGTCCCAAAGTCTATTCTCTGTATCTCTTAATTTCTCTTACACTTCTATCTCTACGTCTCCCTGAGCTTAATTCTGGATAACTGTTTCATATTTATTCTAATTTACTTACTTCTCTCCTCAGCTGGCCTAATTAGCAAACAGCCTTAGAAGATATATATGATATGGTATCTCCCTCCAGGAAAGAGAACAGATTTGTGTGTTTTCCAGAATCATAAACATAATTCTTTCTCTGGGGCAAAGGTTGAGCAAGTTTGCTAGTGGCTTTTTTAAATGATTGGATTTTCCTAGTCTGGGTATTCCACAACTGTGTCACAAACTCACTACATGCACAGGATCGGCTTGGGCTCCTCCACCACCCCATAAGACTTGAGGGACAAGGGGAACTTAAGAGAAGTTCATGTTGCAGCTTTGTAGTGAGTAACAAAGTGGTTTGTCTCTAACCCATATGTCTCATGTCCACTACCAGCATACATGAAATTGTGGCAGGGTAAAACATCGTACTCTTCATAGTTCTTGACAGCAATAATGCCACTTAAAGTTTCCTTTTTATTTCCTGTAAGTCTATCAATGTATTAAAAGGTAAGGACCAGTTGTTTTGTAGCAGAAGCCATTCAGAGTATCAATTCCACCATCCTGTCAGATGTAAATATGCAATAATATTTAATTTATATTTGTATTTTTCGTGCCTGGAGCCCTGGTGGTGCAGTGGTTAAGAGGTCAGCTGCTAACCAAGAGGCCAGCAGCTGGAATCCACCAGCCACTCTTTAGAAACCCTATGGAGCAATCCTACTCTGTCCCATAGGGTAACTTTAAGTCAGAATCGACTCGACAGCAATGGGTTTATTTTTTTAACAGTAAAGTTGTATTGAGTGAATAAATATATAAGTGAATAAAACACATTAAAACCACACAAAATTACAACAAAACCATAACACACCAAACTTAAGAAAACAATTAATTAATTTATTAACCATTTACTCATCTCCACATTTGCATTACACCTTAGTAGCATCGCACACACCTTTAAACTATAAGACTCAACTATGCATGTTTGATCAAAGAGAAAATTAACCGGGATAGTGCAGGTGATTTTGTTGTCTCTTCCAAGGTCGAAAAGGCCATGCGCTAATGGGATCCTGAGACGGGCGCCATTTCAATCTACAGTGCCATCAGCTGTTCTTATTCCCAGTGGCCAATTCCTTCTGCGAGTAGGATTTTTCTAGTTCAAGAGACAAACGTTTTATAAAACAAAAGGCCCCGACCTAACATTTGAGGCCCAGAACGGGCTACAAATGGAGACTTATTAACTATATGTCTAAATGTATAAAACTTATAGATCACATTAACAAACAGTTAAAAAATTCTGTCCTCTGAAATTGAAAGTTATATCTTCATATCAAAAAATGCAAAAAATAAATGTGGGTAAAGCTATGATTTTCACATGACTGAAACTTGGCAAAACATCAAAGACAACTGAACTTAATTATCATTCTGCACGCAGAGGTGTAGCCTATGAGGAGGTGATGTCTGGATGAGTAATAAAGTAAAAACTTACACAATTTATGAATCTTTATATATTTAACCTGTAAAAACTATTTTCTTTGTTTCAGCAAAATCACTAATTATGTTGTTATAAACAAGATTTCCAGAAAGTTTTTTTTTTAATATAATATTCTAGCAAAAAGAGAAATATAAATATATACAGGTGTATAAAAATATAAATTAACAGAAAAAAATTAAGTCACTGTATTTGTATGCAAATCACGTGCACCTTCTACATTTGTTTGCCAACCACGCCCTCCCGCTGTGAGGTATTTCCTTAAGTGTGCTATGTTAATTTTTTTTACAGCAACACATAAAAAAATGAAAAAATTGGCATAGCAGCGCTTATGAAAATACCTCACGGGGGAGAGCACAGTTGGCAAACAAACATAGAAGGCTTGTGTTATTTGTGCAAAAATATGGTAGTTATTATTATACATGTGTTTAAATTTTTTTTAATTTTATTGTTCTATTGTAGTAAAATATATACAATATAAAATTTGCCACTTTAGCCACCTTTGAGTGTACAATTCAGCAGCATTAGTTATATTTATAATGTGCAACCCACACCAGTATTTATTCCCCAAACTTTTTCTGCACCTGAACAGAAGCTTAGTACTCCTAAATAATAATACCCATTTCCCTTTCCCCTAGCCCCTGGTAACCGCTAATAAACTTTGTCTCTATGCATTTGCATATTCTAGGTATTTCATATACATGGAATCACATAATATGTATCCTCTTGTATCTGGCTTATTTCACTCAGCGTACTGTTTTCAAGGTTCGTCTATGTCATAGCATGTATCAGAATTTCATTTCTTTTTATGGCTGATTAATATTCTACTGTATGTATACATTATGTTTAGCCATGCATCTCTTGATAAACACTTGGGTTGTTTCTACCTTTTGGCTATTGTGAATAATGCTGCAATGAACATTGGTATTCAAGTATCTGTTTGAATCTTTGCTTTCAATTCTTTTGGGTATATACCTAGGAGTGGAATTGCTAGGTAGTTTATACGGTAATTCTATGTTTAGCTTTTTGAGCAACCCCCAAACTATTTTCCACAGTGGCTGCACCATTTTACATTCCCTTTAGCAATGGACCAGGGTTCCAATTTCTTCACTTCCTTACCAACGCTTGTTATTTTCTATTTTTCTGATAATAGCCGCCTTAGTTCTCATTCTAGTTTTGATTTGCATTTTCCTAATGACTAATGGGAAACCCTTGTGGTGTAGTGGTTAAGTTCTATAGCTGCTAACCAAAAGGTCAGCAGTTCAAATCTACCAGGTAGTCCTTGGAAACTGTATAGAACATTTCTACTCTGTCCTATATGGTCGCTGTGAGTCGAAATCGACTCAATAGTAATGGGTTTAATGACTAATAACGTTGAGGATCTTTTCATGTGCTTATTGGCCATATGTATGTCTTCTTTGAAGCAATGCCTGTTAAAGTTCTTTGCCCATTTTTTTTTCATTGGGTTGTTTGTCTTCTCACTGTTTAGTTGTAGAAGTTTTTCTCATGTTCTGGAAATTAAACCTGCATCAGGTACAAATTTTTTTTTTTTTTTTTCAGGTATAGGGTTCCCAAATATTTTCCCCTCATTTTGGAAGAACAGGTTTTCCAGACATAAAATTCTTGGTTTACAGTTTGTTTTTTTTTTTTCTTTCAGCACTTTAAATATGTCATCCCACTACCTCTTGGCCTCCATGGTTTCTGGTGACAAGGTGGCTGTTAATCTTATTGAGAATCCCTTATATGTTGTGATTCACTTCTATTGTGCTGTTTAAAGATTCTCCATCTGTGTTTGGTTTTCAAGAGCTTGGTTATAAGTGTTTTTCTGTAGATCTCTTTGGACTTATCCTACTTGGATTTTGTTTGGGTTTCTTGGATGTGTATATTCACGTCTTTTGACAAATTTGGACATTTTGGGGCCACGTTTCTTTAAACGCTACTTCCTTCCCTGTTGCTTTCTCTTTTCCGTTTCAGGTTCCTACAATGCATATGTTGGCTCTCTTGATGATATCCCACAAGTCCCTTAGGTTCTCTTTACTGTTCTTCATTCTTATTTACTTTTTTTTGTTGTTGTTCCTCAGGCTCTATAATTTTAATTTCCCTAGCATCAATCTCGAAACCCTGGCGGCATAGTGGTTAAGTGCTATGGCTGCTAACCAAAGGGTCGGCAGTTCTAATCTGCCAGGTACTCCTTGGAAACTCTATGGGGCAGTTCTACTCTGTCCTATAGGGTCGCTATGAGTCGGAACTGACTCAACGGCACTGGGTAGCATCAATCTTGCTGTCTCTTTCTTCTTCCTACTTAAATCTTCTGTAGAGCCCCTCTAGCAATCTTTTTTGTCAATTATTGTACTTCTCAACTCCAGTATTTCTGTTTTATTTGTTTTTATAATTTCTATCTCTTTCTTGATATTCTCATTTTGTTCATGCATCATTTTACTGATTTCCTTTAGTTCTTGTCCATATTTTCCTTTAGCTCTTTGAGTATATTTAATAAAGTCATTTTAATATGTTTGTCTAGTAAGTCTATTGTCTGAGGTTTCACAGAGACCGCTTCTGTTGCTTTACTTTGTTCGTTTGAATGTACCACCCTTTCCTTAATTTTTGTATGCCTTGTGTTTTGTTGTTGAAAACTGGACATTTGAATATTATAATTCAGCAACCCTGAAAATCAAGATTCTCCCTCTTCCCAGAGTTTACTGTTTTTATTTTATTTTCTTACTGTTGATGGCTGTTGTTGTCCATTGTTTGTCCTTGACTATCTTTGCAAAGACACCCTTCCTGGTTTTATATAGTCAGTAACATTTCTGATCCTTAGCTTGTGTTCAGCTAGTGTTTTGACAGAGATGCCAGGGGAGCAGGAAAAAAAAAACAAAAAGAAACAAAGAAAAAAAAAAATCTCTACTAATCTTTCCATGTTGGCTCTGTGCTGGGGCACTTCTTCACCATTTAGCCAGACTTGCCCTGAGCCCAGGGAGAAGCATAGGTTTTTTTCAGGTATTCTCTTAAGAAACTCTCCCTTTGGTTTCTCCTTCTAGGCCTGAGGCATCTACTGTGTGCCTCAGCCACACTCTTTAGCCCCAGGCAGCTATGGAAGGTTGCGGTTTTTAGGCGTTGCCTACCACTTCTCCACCCTGTGTGAGCTCTGAAACTGCCAAATAAGGAAGAGTGCCTGCTTTCCTCCCTGCAGGTGGCCCTCAAACAGATTAGAATACAGGATAATTTGTGAATAAAGTCGGCTCTGCCCTCTCAGAGCCAGAGACCCAGGTCCCACTCTGGGAATGTGGGCATAGCCTTGAAGCTACCACCGAGCTGCGGGGTGGGTGGGGCCCAGACATGTAGAAAACCAAAGCTTTTCTACCGTTCTGAAGGTGTCTTTTTCTTGATGCAGTGCTTGCTTGCTTGCTGTAAACATTCAACTAGTTCCCAGAATTCTGAAGAGGCTGGCTCTGCCAGTTTCTGCTTCTTTTTGGTGTTTTTCTTTTGGTGTTCTTTTCTTCCATCTTGCTCTAAATATGTTTTAAAATTTATTCCCCTAAAATATGAAAACTTATTCATTAAAATAAATGGCAAGATAGGAATTATAATCCATATTTATCTAAAATCTCAATCAAGATATTAAAGCTGAAAAGGTTTGAAATTTTAATTAAATATTATAATTTTGTAAATAGAATACTCACAATTCTAGCATTCAGTGCTCATTTTGCCTTTGTAAAGAACTGCTGTCACATTTGATGCACATTAGATCTAGATTGAGATTTTACAAATTTAGGAGTAAAATGAATGTTTAATAATATAAGCTTGTTTCTCAGCTACTGTGTCCAACTGCTGAAATATCAGCCTAATTCTTAAATGTCTCCATAGACATAAACTGGGACACAAAAGGAAATAAGAACATGGACATTTGGCACCACTGCGGAACAACACTTGGTTATGCAAGCGTCTTTGCATTCGTGTGATCTGAGTGGGAGGATGCTCCCAGGCCACTCATTTATAGTTCTCTTCATCTAAGTGCTGTAGCCATTTGAACCCTCCTCCCCCACTCTGAAGCTGTGTTCCTCTCCAAAGAGGACAGCGACACTCTCAAAACTTCATGGTGTTTGCACACGGTTGCCCTTTCTTTCAGAGATTGTTGTTCTTTGTTCTTAGGTGCCGTTGAGTCCGTTCCGACTCATAGCGACCCTATGCACAACAGAACGAAACACTGCCCAGTTCTGCGCCATCCTTACAATCGTTGTTATGCTTCAGCTCATTGTTGCAGCCACTGTATCAATCCACCTCATTGAGGGTCTTCCTCTTTTCCGCTGACCCTGTACTTTGCCAAGCATGATGCCCTTCCCCAGGGCCTGATCCCTCCTGACAACATGTCCAAAGTATGTAAGATGCAGTCTCACCATCCTTGCCTCTAAGGAGCTTTCTGGCCGCACTTCTTTCAAAACAGATTTGTTCGTTCTTTTGGCAGTCCATCGTATATTCAATATTCTTCGCCAACAGCACAATTCAAAGTCGTCAACTCTTCTTCGGTCTTCCTTATTCATTGTCCAGCTTTCACATGCATATGATGTGATTGAAAATACCATGGCTTGGGTCAGGCACACCTTAGTCTTCAGGGTGACATCTTTGCTCTTCAACACTTTGAAGAGGTCCTTTGCAGCAGATATGCCCAATGCAATGCGTCCTTTGATTTCTTGACTGCTGCTTCCATGGCTGTTGATTGTGAATCCAAGTAAAATGAAATCCTTGAAAACTTCAATCTTTTCTCCATTTATTGTGATGTGTCTTATTGGTCCAGTTGTGAGGCTTTTTGTTTTCTTTATGTTGAAGTGTAATCCATACTGAAGGCTCTGGACTTTGATCTTCATTAGTAAGTGCTTCAAGTCCTCTTCACTTTCAGCAAGCAAGGTTGTGTCATCTGCATAACACAGGTCATTAATGAGTTTTCCTCCAATCCTGATGCTCCATTCTTCCTCATATAGTCCAGCTTCTCGTATTATTTGTTCAGCATACAGATTAAATAGGTATGGTGAAAGAATACAACCCTGACGCACTCCTTTCCTGACTTTAAACCAATCAGTATTCCCTTGTTCTGTATGAACAACTGCCTCTTGATCTATGTAAAGGTTCCTCACGAGCATAATTAAGTGTTCAGGAATTCCCATTCTTCTCAGTGTTATCCATAGTTTGTTATGATCCACACAGTCGAATGCTTTTACAGAGTCAATAAAACACAGGTAAACATCCTTCTGGTATTCTCTGCTTTCAGCCAGGATCCATCTGACATCAGCAATGATATCCCTGGTCCCACATCCTCTTCTGAATCCAGCCTGAATTTCTGGCAGTTCCCTGTCGATATACTGCTGCAGCCGTTTTTGAATGATCTTCAGCAAAATTGTGCTTGCATGTGATATTCACGATATTGTTCTATAATATCCACATTCGGTTGGATCACCTTTCTTGGGAATAGGCCTAAATATGGATCTCTTCCAGTCAGTTGGCCAGGAAGCTGTCTTCCATATTTCTTGGCATAGACCAGTGAGCACCTCCAGCACTGCATCTGTTTGTTGAAACATCTCAATTGATATTCCTTCAATTCCTGGAGCCTTGTTTTTTGCCAGTGCCTTCGGAGCAGCTTGGACTTCTTCCTTCAATACCATCGGTTCCTGATCATATGCCACCTCTTGAAATGGTTGAATATCGACTAATTCTTTTTGGTATAATGACTCTGTGTATTCCTTCCATCTTCTTTTGTTGCTTCCTGTGTTGTTTAATATTTTCCCCATGGAATCCTTCACTATTGCAACTCAAGGCATGAATTTTTTCTTCAGTTCTTTCAGCTTGAGAAACGCCTAGCATGTTCTTCCCTTTTGGTTTTCCACCTCCAGCTCTTCGCACATGTCATTATAATACTTTACGTTGACTTCTCGAGAGGCCCTTTGAAATCTTCTGTTCAGTTCTGTTACTTCATCAATTCTTCCTTTTGCTTTAGCTGCTCGACATTCAAGAGCAAGTTTCACAGTCTCCTCTGACATCCATCTTGGTCTTTTCTTTCTTTCCTGTCTTTTCAGTGACCTCTTGCTTTTTTCATGTATGATGTCCTTGATGTCATTCCACAACTTGTCTGGTCTTCGGTCACTAGTGTTCAATGTGCCAAATCTATTCTTCAGATGGTCTCTAAATTCAGGTAGGATATACTCAAGGTCATATTTTGGCTTTCGTGGACTTGGGCTGATTTTCTTCAGTTTCAGCTTGAACTTGCATATGAGCAAGTGATGGCCTGTTCCACAGTTGGCCCCTGGCCTTGGTCTGACTGATGATATTGAGCTTTTCCATCATCTCTTTCCACAGATGTAGTCAATTTGATTTCTGTGTATTACATCTGGCGAGGTCCATGTGCATAGTTGCCGTTTATGTTGGTGAAAGAAGGTATTTGCAATGAAGAAGTCGCTGGTCTTGCAAAATTCTATCATTTGATCTATGGCATTGTTTCTATCACCAAGGCCATATTTTCCAACTACTGGTCCTTCTTCTTTGTTTCCAACTTTCGCATTCCAATCACCAATAATTATCAATGCATCTTGATTGCATGTTCGATCAATTTCAGACTGCAGCAGCTGATAAAAATCTTCTATTTCTTCATCTTTGGCCTTAGTGGTTGGTCCATAAATTTGCGTAATAGTCACATTAACTGGTCTTTAAGGCGTATGGATATTATCCTATCACTGACAGCGTTGTACTTCAGGATAGATCTTGAAACATTCTTTTTGACGATGAATGCAACACCATTCCTCTTCGAGTTGTGATTCCCAGCATAGTAGACTATATGATTGTCCCATTCAAAATGGCCAACACCAGTCCATTTCACCTCACTAATGCCTAGGATATCGATGTTTATGCATTCTATTTCATTTTTGACGATTTCCAATTTTTCTAGATTCATACTTTGTACATTCTAGGTTCTGATTATTAATGGATGTTTGCAGCTGTTTCTTCTCATTTTGAGTCGTGCCACATCAGCAAATGAAGGTCCCGAAAGCTTTACTCCATCCATGTCATTAAGGCTGACTCTACTTTGAGGAGGCAGCTCTTCCCCAGTCATCTTTTGAGTGCCTTCCAACCTGGGCGGCTCATCTTCCAACACTATATCAGACAATGTTCGGCTGCTATTCATAAGGTTTTCATTAGCTAATGCTTTTCAGAAGTAGACTGCTGGGTCCTTCTTCCTAGTCTGTCTTAGTCTGGAAGCTCAGCTGAAACCTGTCCTTCATGGGTGACCCTGCTGGTATCTAAATACCGGTGGCATAGCTTCCAGCATCACAGCAACACACAAGCCCCCAAACTGACAGACACTTGGCGGTCGTTTCAGAGATATAGGCTGAAAAATGGGAAGAAGCAAGTTGCATGCCCTGAAGTGTGTGAGTCTTGAGTGGGGATGTTTAGGGCTATGGGCAAGGCCAGCTTCGTGGGAGTGGGAGTAGTATATTCACACAGAGCCCCACTCTCAGAAGGGCCCCAGCCTGGTGTTTAACACTCTGCAGAAACTCTTTTGAAAGCCTGACTACTTTTACCTTTGACTTGGTGTTTCCTAAGTGAAGTCTGACGAGACAACAGAACATGCACTAGGGGTTGGGCCTCCTCCTGTTCGGCCTGCCTCCTGAAGTCATCTGGGACAATTCTCTGCCAATTGCTCCCACACTCCCTGCTGCCCTCTTGGTCCACCCAGCTGCTCCCTCCACATCCAGTCCTTTGACAGCTACTGCTTCACAGGGCAGCGTCTGGGTGCAGACATGCCCTACGGTAGTCATCCCTCCAGCAGACAGGCAGCCTGGCAAAGACCATGTCATCTGATCAGGAGCAAGCACCTTACTCACCCCTGACCCAGGTATGAGGCTTCTCCCTTTGTGAAGGGTTCAAGACTCCTGGGGGTCTGTCCTTCTGCCTTGAATTGGGGCAGAGGGCCTATAGGAAAAGTAGATGCCTGGCTCGACTTCTCCAGACTCCACCCCTGGTCAGTGGTGTGCACATTGATACAGCACCTGGACTGGCAGGAGGGCAACACAGCAACTGTCAGGCCCAAGAGAATGCGTGCGAGATCCTCCTTGAGAGGTGCCCCCTCCTCTTGTGAGGGTCTGCACTAAACCAAGAGTACCCCCCATTGCCCAAGGGCTCCCTCACCTAGTAGCATGCCTGGTGGGAAGGGATTCCACCTTCCTTCTGTGAACCTGAGCCTGGCTTGTATTTGTCTCTTGTAGCCAACTTGAGGGGATGAGCCACGAAATACAGTGTGTCATGTTGGTGATCCTGCGTTCAAGTTCAATGCTTCAGTGTTTGCATTTAAACCTGGCATTGTGCAATATAAAGATGGACAGTAAGATTCAGGTGGATAATTTATTATTTTAAGTTTCCTTACTTAGAATGGCATTAAATAGCAAATAAAAACACCATGAAAAGCTAAGAGAGATACTACGAAGGAAAGGAAAAAGCTTCATATGTAACTTCCATGGCAACTTTTCCTGAGTTTTTGTAAAACGGACATTTTTATTTTGCACTGGGCCTGACAAATCATATAGTTATGGATCATGATGGCATAGCATCGAATCCTGGATTCCAAGCTTTATGTGTGTTTGTATGTGTGTGTATGCATGTGTGTATGTGTGCATGTATGTATGTGTGTATGCATTTATGTACATGTGTATGCATGTATGTGTGTACATGTATATGTATATGTGAGTGTGCATGTGTGTACGTGTGTGTGTACATGTATATGTATGTATGTGTGTACATGTTTATGTATGTATGTATGTACGTGTATATGTATCTATGTGTATGTATGTATGTGTATGTGTGTTTGTGCATGTATGTATTTAGAGTTTGTGCTATTCGGGAAGCCTGTCAAAAACCCAAGGCCCAGGATGGAGCCTTCTCTTGCCAGGGTCCATAGGCAGTGCTGAAAAACAAGGCCCCTAAACATAAACCATCTCTTACCGCTGAGCACAGCAATAGTCGGCAACCTACTCCAATGCTGAAGGAAAGGAGTAGAAGGATACACAACACAAGGCATAATGCAGTTCTTGTTAGCTTCATTTTCTTATGATTTAGCATCTAAGTCCCTTTATAAGATGGGCTCCACTTAGAAAAACTTGTTTGTCTGCATTTAGCATTGTTGGGATTTTTGAAACCAGCACGTATGTATAGACAAAGACATAAAAGATTTGTAAAAATGATTTTCTTGTAGGCTTTTTTTTTAAACAAAACTCTGTTTTAGAAATCAGTAAGATTGTTGGTTCTCAAAGGATGTATATAATGTCTCTATTTATATCCCCCATGGCACACAGCATAGTGACTTTTATTAAACACTCAGCGTTCAATATAAACTCATTGAATTACATGTTAGTTTTTTCTTTTTTTTGGTAATCGAAATGTTAAGATGTTTCAATTTGGAAGTGTTCTTAATTTAAGAGTATTTTGCCTACAAATAGATCAACTTTTATATTTCTGAAAATTAGAGTTTTATATTTCACAAACACTCATGAATTTTATCTTTATCTCAAACTCATACTAACCTTCCCTACCCAAATGCCAAAAAGACCTGGAAAAAAAAAATCACAAGTAGAATAACAACCCATATAAGAAGGTAATTGGGTCTTCGGGTTACAAGATTATCTTCGGACAATCATTGAGCCCTGGAAATCAAATTTCTCTCCCCTCGCTCTAAATGTGTCTCTGACACCTAAGGCATTGATTGCTCCAGTTAAATAACTGTTAAATAAGGACATATTGTTGGTTGCATTTTTTAAATACGCCATTGTTCTTTCTTCAACTTTTCCATCACTATAAGAGAAAAAAAAAAAAATCCACCACTTCCTTTTCAATGCCTGAAAACATATTTTCTCACTTCCCCCACATATGTTGCAGTTGCCTTGCTCCACAAAATTATTTTCCAGTTACCTGTTTAGGATTCCAAGGGAATATGTGAAAGGACCTGCCCCTAACCTCTGGACATCCGCTCAGATTCCAGGCAGCATGGGCAAAGAAGCTCCTTTCCAGCATGGTTATATGGCAGCCCCTTATTTCAAAGTATACCATCCCTGTATACCCACAGAGTTGTGCCATACTTTGAACCATCATTTCAATGCCTTATTGAACCATCATTTCAATGCCTTATCCAATAGAGGGGAGCCCTGGTGGCACAATGGTTAAACCACTCAGCTGCTAACCTAAAGGTCTGTGGTTGGAACCCACCAGCCACTCTGCAGGAGGAAGATGTGGAGGTCTGCTTCCATAAAGATTACAGCCTTGGAAACCCCATAGGGCAATTCTACCCTGTCCTACAGGGTCGCTATGAGTTGGAATCAACTCAATGGCAGTGGGTGTGGTTTGGTTTGATATCCAATAGAGGAGTGCTTTGCAGGTTCAAAACCAATTTTCTGGTCAGCCTGTTTCAAGGCTCTATCATGCATCAGCCATTGTTGTTAAAGGAACTTGACATGTCATCCTTTATTCCCGTCAGAGAATTAATGGAAGGCGTTTGACTACTCAGCCATTTGCGCTCCAGCTTTTTACAAGCTCTTTAGGGAAATAGGAGCAAATGATGGATGACATATTAAAGGAGATGGATGATGAGTAAATGAGAATGTCAGCCAGCTTTTCATACTCTACAGGGCATGGTAAATGTAGTGTTTGGAGAGGTTCAGAAATTGATGCATGAACTTTCAGGCACCATGCAGATGTTTTTAAGGTCAGGTTGATGAAATTGAATGGGGCTTCAGATTTAGTGTTAAGAGCCATGAGGGACAAACTTCCACTCTTTAAATTTGTCACATTTAGAAACTATCAGCAGAAAAATGAACTTTCAGTTGTCTCGTTGAGACAATTAACTTGTTTTCACTGCCCAGAAAACCTTTCTCCCTCCAGCCAGCTAAATCCTATCTATTCTTCAGTCTTTTCTCCAGAAAACAGTCCCAGAATGTTGGAATCCAGAGCAATTTGCCTCTTCTACATTCCGCCACATGTTTTCTACAACACTTGACAGACATTGATCTTCAACGCATTTTCAATTCTTACGTTGTTATAACGATAGGCTACTTGGCTCTTGTAGCCACTTAGCTTTTTATATATTCATGCTTTGTCTCCTCACCTAAATTGTTAGTTCTTCAAGGGACCTAACGAGCTCCACCTCCGTACTTCAATAACTTATCACTACCTGGCATCTGGAAGCCCTGGTGGTACAGCGGTTAAGAGTTTGGCTGCTAACCAAAAGGTTGGCAGTTTGAATCCACTAGCATTCCTTGGAAACCCTATAGGGCAGTTCTACTCTGTCCTATAGGGCCGGTATGAGTCGGAATCAACTCGACAGCAATGGGTTTGATTTTTTTTGGATCTGACATCTGGAGTTCCTGGTGGTGCAAACAGTTAATGTGCTCAGCTGCTAGCTGAAAGGTTAGAGACTCTAGTCCACCCAGAAGTATCTGGGAAGAAAGGCCTGGAGATCTAATTCTGAAAAATCAGCCACTGAAAGCCCTATAAAGCACAGTTCTACTCAACACAGGTAGGGTCATCATGAGTCAGGGTCAACACAATAAGAACTGGTTACCTGGTATTAACATATTTTACGCCTATTTGTTATTTGTTTAGAAACGTCCACACTAAAACGCAAGTTCCAGGAGGACACTGACTTTGTCTTTGTCTCTGTATCTTCAGAAGCTTTGAGAAAGTACCTAAACAAATAGTAGATGCTCAATATATACAACAAATGGATGAGTGAATAAATGAGTGAATGACTAATGTCTTTTCCTTTTCTTTAAATTTTAACGTCTTTAGCATCTGTTTTAACAGAATTGGCAGCAGTCACAGCTTGCAGAGATTAAAGCCCATGCCTTGTAGTCCCAGGAATGGATTTTCATCTACTTTCTGGCTTCCTGTATCTTTCCAGCTATGTAATATTGGGAAGCCACTTAGCCTTTCTGTGTCTCAGATTCATCTCCTTTTAAATGAAGAAAACAACACCTACTTCGTAAAGTTGATTATTAAATGACATATGATTAATACAAATCTTAATATGGAATGATTACTTAACATTTCTTATACAAACCTGTATTGACCACTTACAATGAATTAGATCCTGTTCTAGGCACTGAAAACATAGAGGTTAAAGGAAAACTACAAGAAAAAGAAGCAAAACATCACTACCAACCGCAAAATCCCAGTGCCCAGTGCCCTCGAGTCGATAACCGCAAAATAGTGGCTTGTTAATGCTATGGTACACAAGCTACTATCTGGCAACAAGTTTCTTCCTGAAATATCCCCACTGTGCTCTTCAGATGGGCCATTCAACCATACCCACCCATTGCTGGTGAGTCAATTCGGACTCACAGCAATGCTACAGGACAGAGTAGAACTGCCCCATAGGGTTTCTGAGGCTGAAATCTTTATGGAAGCAGACTGCCACATCTTTTACTGGCAGAGCAGCTAGTGGGTTCGAACTCCTGATATTTCCATTAGCAGCCAAGCACTTCAACCACTGTGCCACCAGGGCTCCTTGATTCAACCGTGGATCCATAATTTCTTGGAAGAATGAGCAGGACCGGAAGTAGCAGAGATACATCTCATGGTATTGAGTAGACGAACTTGGATGCCAGTGCTGGTAAAGAGAGGTTATAATGAAAAGACAAAAACCCAGGCCTGGAAGGACCGATGGTATGTGCAGGACTGGGAGGCAGAGGCAACATTCATGGCAGATTTACCAATTCAGGCTAGTAGTACATCCATGTATCAGAGTAAAAACCAAGTAAGCAAAGTGAGTATGAGAAGGAAAAGTATCAGGAAAATACAGGACAAAAAATAAAATTAAGGGACAGAATATAAATATTACTCATCACAAGATGCCATTAGGATTCCCTTCCTAGGTTACTCCTGTCTGATGCAATTGGGATTGACAGTTTCTCAATCCAGAAAAAGTCCATCAAATCCTTAAAATTTATCTGTTTTTATTTTAAATAAAACACAAATACACCAGTCTTTGGAGCAGAACTACGACTTTCTATTTGAGCATGGATCCTCTGCCTGTGGCTTTGTTTATTATTTCTTGAATAAACCACTGTCCTAGTTTCCTAGGGTTGCCATAACGAAGTATCACAAATGTAAGATGAGAAATTCATCGTCTCACAGTTCTGGGCACTAGAAAGCCAAAACTGGGTATCGGTCCTGTTGATTCCTTCCGAAGGCTTGCTCGCAGAGAGAGAGAGATTGTTCCAGGCCTGTCTCCTAGATGCTGGTAGCTCCAGGGGTTCCCTGCCTTACAGCTGCAACATCACACTATGCCCTTCCTCCGTCTCCTGGTCTCCGTCTATCTTCTCCATTTTTATAAGCATGTCAGTCATGTAGGATTAGAACTCACCCTACTCTAGTATGACCTCCTGTTAACTGATAATATCTTCAAAAACCTTATTTCCAAACAGGGTCACATCTACAGGTCCAGGGGTTAGGACCTCAACATGTTTTTGGGGGGGACACAATTCAATCCATAAAAACCACATTTGTTTTGTTTTGGCTATAATTTTAAGTTTTGCTTTCTTCAGTGTGTAATGAGAATTTAAGACATTTACATAGCAATGTAAGTAAAGAATTTTTCTAGATATTTTAAAATTTCTTTTCCAAACTGTTTCACTCATACCTAACTGGACAGAATGTTGTAGTCCCCAAACTTTATCAAGTCTTTCTAGAAACATTCCACGCAAATTTCACAGAACAATTTTCTATTATTTTGCACTATATTTCATCCGCTTGCATAATTCAGTTGAATAATCACCATGACAGATTATTAACTTGTATAAATTCAGGATTGAAAATAAACAGGACTAACCCTTGATAACTATACAACTCTCGGTGGCAGCAGGAGTTTGGATCGTTTTCTTACTAAAGAGTAACTTACTAGCTGTGGGCATTTAACATACCATTGGCATTAGTCGTTATGCATAACAGAGAGAGTAAGAATGTCAGTTTGTCTTACAAGTTGGTTAAATGAGGAGCCCTCGTGGCATAGTGGTTAAGAGCTACAATTGCTAGCAGAAAGGTCTGCAGTTCTAATTCATTAGCTGCTCCTTAGAAATCTGTTGGGCAGTTTTACTCTGTCCTATAGGGCCACTATTTTTTTTTATAGGGCCACTATGCGTTGGAATTGTCTCAGAGGCAATGAGTTTGTTTTTTTGGTTTGATTTTTTCCCTAGGGCTATCAATTTCTTGCTGATCAAGAGTAATTCTAACTCTCTAATCAATCAGTGATGCACATAGATAAGACAAGATAGGAGGAATTCAGAAAGTGGAGAAATCTACTTTGTCAAACTTCCATCTTGATTTAAAACATCTTGATCCATCCCAAAACCATAAGTAAAGGGTTATTTTCTTCACTTCTCTTCTCTTTACAGCTGTTGCTTGGTGTTCAGTATCAGAGGGTACAAAATTTATTTCTTTTAGACCATGTAGCTTCTAGGGAAATTAGTAGGTAGGTAAAAAATGAGGGATGAGAGTTTGAAAGTTCCCACGAACTTAGGAATCAAATGCCTTGTTTTGTAGCCTACGTGTCAAATAGCCATCAGAACCGGTCTTAGCATGCTCAGTGGATCAGTGACAGCTCACCTCGGTGAACATACTTCTGCGAGCTAAATCATTCAGTGTCAGCACCAAGCTTCTGAAAGTCAGACACTCCAGGACCGTCTTACGCTAGACTCCAATGCCCTTTCAGGGGTGGATTAGCCAGTAAGCAAGGTGCACGTGGGCTTCCTTACTAATCTGTAGTACGCAATTTCACAATCAAAGACCTGGTGAAAAACAGCAGGAATTGTGCACACAGGTTAGTAAGTAAGCACAAGTAAGCCCGTGCATACCTTGTGTATTGGGTAATCTGTCTCTGTCTATAGTCTGAATGAAAATAATACACCCTGGTGGAGATTATTACAGAAAAACACTCGCTTTAGCAATTTTTTTTTTCTTAAATTATGCTGCACTTGCCAACAATTGACTTTTATAGAGACCATTTTCTATGGTTCAGTGAAACCTGTGGGAGCCAGAACTTAATGAAATTGCTTTGTTTTTCTGGGTCTCAAAAGCTTTCTGCCTTTGACAGGCTGCAGTTTTACCACTTTTCTATCACTCTCTCTCAGTGGAAAATATTTTAATTTTCCTTCTCTGACAGGTTTCCATCTTCCTCATGTTCCAGGTTTCACAGGTTTTACCGTAGTTAAGGAAGGAACATGTCTATGCTTATTTAAAAAAATTCAAGTCTGATTTGAATTAATATTTCATATTAAATATTTTAATATGAAAAATCTCAAATATCTGCAAAAGGAGAGAGAATAAAATAATGAACCTAACTTCAGAAATTATCAACTCATGGCCATATTTCAATTACTTCACTCCTCCACCCCTAGATTATTTTGAAACAAATCTAAGGGTCATGTTATTTCATTTTAAAGTATTTTATATGTTATTTTTTCCCAAAAGATCAAGACTCTTTTCAAACACACCCGTATTACTACTATCACATCAAAAAAGATTAAAAGCAGTTCTTGAATATCATTAAACATTCAATAATAGTGCCAATACTATCACGATATAATCTCATACAAGAGTTTAAGATTAGTCTTTGCAGTTTTTTAGTCTTTAAGGTACATTCCACTTACAATGTATGATAAAATGACTATACTCTGAGTCACTTGGAGGGGCTCTTCTCTATTAGGTTGTCTCAGGCTGTTTTCTCAAGAGAAGAAAAAACAGTAAAGTGTATAAATATAGAGAGAGATTGATATTAAGGAAATGGCTCATGTGGCTGAAGAGACTGGAGTGTCCCAAGTCAGTTGGTCAGGCTGGAGGCTTCTCCTGATTCGTGTAGCTGCAGGGGCTGGCAAACCCAAGATTGGCAAGTCAGAGGGCAGGGCTCTGGCTCACAGGTCTTGAAGACTAAGGAATCCCAAGATTGGCAGGCAAGATGGCAGGTAAGCTGCTAGCTCAAGTCCCAAGAACCGGAGGTCAGATGAACAGGAGTCAGCTGCAGGTTCCAGAGCAAGCAAAAACTCCATAAACCTTGCCAGAAAGTCCAACTCTATTGGATGCAGACCACACCCCCAAGGAAACTCCCTTTCAATTGATTGACTACTCACAGCAAATCTCATCACATACCAAATTTCATCACAGAGGTGATCATATCATTACTGCCAAACTACATCATAACTGCCAAACCGCTGAGGATCATGGCCCAGCCAAGGTGACACACAACCCTAACAATCACAGAGGTTATACCACCAACTGAATGTGCAGTTAGGTTCATTTGTTTTGTTTTCCTTTCTGTTTTTCAGGGGCTGTTTTTTTTTTTTCCTTTAATTTGTGAAATGTATACATGGTTTCAAAGTCAAGTCCACAAAATAAGGCATATTCACTGGAGTTGAGCTTTTACCCCTATCCCCTAACCCTTATTCCTCACCTCCCCTCTGTGTGATCACTTTTAAAAATTTTCCCATTTCTCTTTTCATTTTTTAAATATAAGCAAATATGTGTCTGTGTGTACAGTCTTAGTCACCTAGTGCTGCTATGACAGAAATACCACAAGTGGATGGCTTTATCAAAGAAAAGTTTATTCTCTCACAGTTCAGTAGCCTAGAAGTCTGAATTCAGGGTGTCAGCTCCAGGGAAAGGCTTGGTCTCTCTGTCTGCTCTAGAGGAAGTCCTTGTCCTCAATCTTCTCCTGGCCAAGGAGCTTCTCAGATGCAGGGACCCCAGGTCCAAAGGACCTGCCCTGCTCCTGGTGCTGCTTTCTTGGTCCCCACTTTCTGCTTGCTTCCCTTTCCTTTTATCTCTTGATAAAATGTGGTGCAGGCCACACCGCAGGGAAACTGACCTGAGCAAGAGTGTTGCATCCCACCCTAATCCTTTTAACCGCAGGCGGGGATTATGATTTATAGCACACAGGAAAATCACAGAGTGGAGGAAAATCACCTGTGGCCTAACCAAGTCAATACACACATTTTGGGGGGGACATAATTCAATCCATGACATATATAGATATATGTTATCTATTACTCCCCTCCTTTCTTAGCTAACTGGTGGATGCTTTACATGTTTTTTTCTACCTTGCATTTTTGACCCTGCAATATTTCTTGGAGATTCCCTCATAGTAATGTGCTGAGAGATGTTATGCATTAAATTTCACGGTGTACTGCCCCATTGTGGAGTCCCTGCATGGTGCAGTGTCTAAGCATTCGACCACCAGCCGAAAGATTGGTTGTGCAAACCTGCCCATCAGTGCCTGGCAATCTGCTTCCGAAATGTCCCAGGCTTGAAAACCCTATGGAGCAGTTCTACTCTGCACACAGGGTCTCCATGAAATGGAATGTACTCACAGGCAACTAATAACAACTTCATTGCATGGCTATTCCATAATTTAAGTAGTTTCTGTAGCTGTGATGAATAGTGTTTTACTTTTTAATTGGATTTAGTTTGTTAAATCAAATATATTTTTTAAAAAATCAAATTGTAAAAGTTTTGAACTTATTTGAAGCTCCTTGAAAACATTATGGGGCAGTTCTACTCTGACCTACAGGGTTGCTATAAGTTGGAATCGACTCCACAATAGGTTTGGTTTTGGTTTGGTAACTGAATATGCCATTTCCTTTGGAACAAATATATATATATATATATAAAATTTTGGTTTGTGTATATATATATAAAAATAATATATGTATAACATGCATAAAAATATTTATATATAAATATATGTATTTATATATATATGGAGCTCTGGGGTGCAGTGGTTAAGAGCTACGGCTACCAACTAGAAGGTCAGCAGTTTAAATTCACCAGCCGCTCCTTGGAAGCCCTATGGGGCAGTTCTACTCTGTCCTATAGGGTCACTATGAGTCAGAATCAAATGCAATGGCAATGGGTTTGGTTTTTTTAGTTTATATACATATCATATATGTTTTACATATGTATTTTTTCATATATACTACCATTGCTTATAGGACATAAATAAGTTTCAAAATTCACTCAGCTATTTTTGTAAAAGTTAGCATGTACCTTATCTCAAAATTTTTGTTCCCATTCTGCTTTACTTCCTACAAAAAGCATCTGGTATGAGGCTTAGGTGAGTTCCTACATGGATAAAATATAATGGGACATCTAAAACATCGATTAAAACCTTTCAGGGAACACACAGGTTTATTACCATTTATGTATTTTCAATTGTGTTGTCCTCTCCAGGCCTAAACCTGGAGGAAGCTGCTCCCACAAAGCAAAGCCAGTGGGAGGTTCCGCCGAGGCTACCAGGCTTCCAGATGGGCTTTCGCAGCATTTACACCGCTCACCCTCTTACTCGCATAGAAAAACAACCATGAAAAAATTATTCAAGCAAATATACTTCTTGGGAGAACTAGCAAATATCTCTATCACATGAGAATTTTTTAAATGAATTACCAAAATCTGAGATACCAATAAATTTCAACTCTAGTCCACATGAATCATTTTGGGGCAAACTGATTTTATTCTTTGCTTTTAGCAGAAATAAACAAAACAAACAAATAAAAAACCCACTGTTGTTGAGTCAATTCCGACGCAGCAACCCTATAGGACAGAGTAGAGCTGCCCCATAGGGTTCCCAAAGCGGTTGTAATCTTTATGAAAGCAGATTGCCACATCTTTCTCCCAAAGAGCAGCTGATGGGTTGGCACCTCAGACCTTTTGGTTAGCAGCCCAGTGCTTAATCACTGTGTCACCAGGGCTCCTATGTAGAAATAAATCTACCCTTTTTAACAATACAGGTTTAGACCTAAAATAGAATCCAGTACACAACTTTTTTAAAATAACTTTCTTATTTTGAAACCATTATGTTGTTGTCGTCGTTAGCCATCATGGAGTCAGCAACTCACGATGACTCCATGCACAATGGGACCAGACAGTTGTTTTCATTGGCTGATTTCTTAGAAGTACACTACCAGGCCTGTCTTCCTAGTCCCTCTTAGTCTGGAAGCTCAGCTGAAACCTGTTCAGCATCATAGCAGATGGATGGCAGCAACATGTTAAAAAAATGTTTTAAACAGCATAGAGGTGTTTACAAAAATACTGGGGCAGGGGCGGGGGAGGTACAATTGGCAAACAAAGCTAGGTGTGCACTATCTGCAAAAAAATGCAGTATTATTTTTTTTTTAATGAATTAACCAAAATTTCTGGTTGTTTTAATACCATAATAGCTCCTAAACATAAGGAATACATTTTGAAGAGGTTACTAATTAAATATTTAACCTAGTCCAATGTTGTCTACCCTGAAGACTGGACATGCTAACAGCTAAAAAACTGTACTTCTTAGAAAGTTGTGCTCTCTGGCTCCTTATTCTTTCCTCAAACCAAACTGCTTTCCTTCCAAATCCCCACTCTAAGGACACCATCTAGATTCTGGATGTGAACACTGAAGACTTACAACCTCGTTATGCACCGGGGATAGCCCAACAGGCAAGGGTCAACACTGGACTCTCTGTGAAGACGTTTTGGCTTCTCTACAGCAAACAACAGAAACCTTGGGGGTGTAGTGGTTAAGGGCTACGGCTGCTAACTAAAAAGTTGGCAGTTCAAATCCACCAGGCGCTCCTTGGAAACCCTACAGGGCAGTTCTACTCTATCCTATAGGGTCGCTATGAGTCGGAATCCACTGGACTACAGTGGGTTTTTCTGTTTAGAGCAAATAACAGTTTGCACTATACGGACTGTGTGCTTGATAAAACATCAGTGGTCCCTCCTGAAGCAGGACCCTGCTGGAGGAAGTGTACTGGAGGGAGGTCAGGGAAAGAAGAGCACAAACCCAGGTTTTCATTTCATGGAGACTTTAGACAGCTGAGCAGCGTTTGGAGGAGCCATCTGGCTCAGTCTGAGGTGTCTTGTAAAAACTGGGGCGAATGGGTGTTAACCACACACAGTTGTAGCTGGTATTTCTCTGGTGAATCTTTATCCATGAAAGAACAGAAAACAAGGCAAAGAAATCCATATCAGAGATATAAAATATTTCTCTTGGGGGGTAAAAAAATGTAGCACCAGAGAAGGAAAAGAAACTCTTCCTCCTTGTTTAGGTGAGAGGATGGTTTTCAGTAGTACTTTGTTCTGGTGGCACATGTTTGAGAATTTCAAAGAGGATTGCCCTTTCTTATGAAAACACGTCAGAAATATTTTAGTAACATGAAGTTTCATGTTTAAAGTAATAACAATAATACCAACAATAATTTAAAAAAAAAAAAAAAGGCTATTCTGTTTCAAAAGTCTATTTAACCCTTAGCTATGTTTTAAAATCCATGAACCCAAGTCTCAGGAATGCAGGTTACTATTTCGTTAGCAATCTCATTAGCAAAAGACATATCCCAAGCAATTAAATCCGGCCAAAAGAAAACTACTTGAAAACCCTACCTCCTTGGGCTTGGATTCAAATGAAAAAGAAGTTAGAAAACAAAAGGTTAAAACCCTGTGGGTGTTTTGAAGATAACTTTTTATTTCTTTTATTAATGAAGCCCGTCTGAAAATGTATTATATTTTATGGACCAGTAGCCATGAACTGGGGATGAGAAATGGAGGATTTGAGTCATCAGGGTAAGTGTGAGCATACCTGTGTATATATGGATCTTCATTCACTCTTTTGAATGGACATCGCCTATACATTTTAACCAACAAACAAAAGCACAATTTGTTCGGTTTTTTTTTTTTTTTTTTTCCTTCATTTCTTCCTTCTTAAGGACAGTGCTTAATCAGGAAAAAAAAAGTCCAAGTTGACCCACTGAGGCAGGTCCCATTTTCCATAATTGGACTTTGATATTACTCCCAGAGGGAGATGGGGCTTAGTTTCCTTCCCTGTGAAATGGATGCAACGTGAGTATATGACAGTAGTGATTGTGTGACTTCTAAGGCTAGGTCATAAAAGAAGTGACACTTTTGGTTTTCTAGAATGCTCACTCTTGTAGCCTTCAGTAGCCATATCTATGGTCTGACTCTCCTGAGGCCACCACGCCGTGAGGAAACTCAAGCTAACCTATATGAAGACCATGTGGAGCGGCTCTGAGAATATATGAAGACAGATGTCTGGTCAACCTCCTAGTGCTTCAGCACTCCTCCACCATTCTTCAGCTCCAGCCAACACCTGACTACAACCACCTGAGAGACCCTGGGCCAGAAGTAGCCAGGTCAAGCCCTTCCCAAATTCCTGTCCCACAGAAACCACTGCTGTTAGGTGCCATCAAGTGGATTCTGACCCATAGCAACCTTGTGTACAACAGAAAAAAACACTGCCCTGTCCTGCACCATCCTCACAATTGTTGATACGCTTGAGCTCATTGTTACAGCCACTGCGTCAATTCATCTCATTGAAGGTTTTCCTCTTTTTTGCTGACCCTCTAAACCATGGAGAAACTATGGAGGTAGTAAAATGATTATCGTTGTTTTAAGCCACGAAATTCTTGGGTAATTTGTTATGTATCAATAGATAATCAGAGTGCCCACTGACCTGTTAATTTAATCAAATGGTTCTTGTTAATGAGAAACACTGATTGAGCATATAGATAGAAAATGATTATGGATTCAATCAGAGATACCAGCTCACTTCTCTAACCTTTTATCAAAACCTTATCCTTCTTTTTCTATTTCTCTATGGAAGGAGCCCTGGTGGTGCAGTGGTTAGAGTGCCTAGCTGCTAACCAAAAATGTTGGTGGTTCAAACCCACCAGCTGCTCCTCAGGAGAAAGATGTGACTGTCTGCTTCCATATAAATTTATAGCCTTGGAAACCCTATGGGGCAGTTCTACTGTGTCCTATAGGGTCACTATGAATCAGAATTGACTCGATGGCAATGGCTCTTTGGTTTTTTTATTCTTCTATTAGAAGAATATTTTTGTTTTATTAGAAGAATACCAGTTACCATTGTGTCAATTCTGAATCATGATGAGCTCATGTTTTGCAGAGTAGAACTGTGCACTGTAGCGTTCTCATGGCTGTGATCTTTCAGAAGTAGATGGCCAGACCTTTATTCTAAGGCACCAGTGGGTGGATTCAAACTACCAACCTTAAGGGTTAGTAGCTGAGTGCTTAACCATTTGCACCATCCAGGTACTCCATGAGAGGAACAGGGACTTCTTTTACAATCCCCTCCCAATGCAATTTCCTTCTCTTTCTTGATCTACATGAATCGTTCATCCTTCAAGCCTCAGCTCAAGTTCCTGGTCATTTTAGCCCTCTGGAACTGTTCCTTTTTCCAAACATTTCCACACTCTGACTATAACACCTATTTGACATCTAGAGTCAACGTTGTATGTGTGTGTATCTACATGCCCTCTAAAAGTAGACTATAAATTCTTGAAACCAGCAATCACTTTTCACAGATTCGATATCTTTATATTCCATTGAAGTGTAGCACAATCCTATAATTAATTTAATAATCCCATAATTATTGTTTAAATAATTTCATAATAAATTTATTGGACATACAATTTTAACGACCAATTACTTTTTCAAGCTTCATAATGGATGATCGTCAACTTGGTGATAGTCATTTTAATATACAGATTTCTATGCTTCATCTGTATATTTAAAAATCAAACTAATTCATTAAAGTTACAATTTAACTGATACTGATTGTCATTTTGGAGTAAAAACAACTAGTTGTTTAAATACAATAATTCCTTTTTTTTCTCATGGGTATACAAATTATTATAATTATGGAAACCAGTATAATTTGTTTATAGCCACAGCCTAATACACAACTCATTAAGAAAGTCTGATTGAAGTTATAAACATATTTTCTCTAGTTAAAGTCTCTTACTACTAACCAAAAACCAAACCCATTGCCGTTGAATCGATTCTGACTCATAGCGACCCTATAGTAATTCTTATTATTAAAGAACTTACCTCATTTAAGTTATGGATGACATGAAAATTATGATTCAAATCAGTCCCAAAAATTAAAGTTAGCTATTTTGATTTGAGTCTATTCATAACATCGATTAATTTTTTTTCCATGTGATGTTCTTGAGCAGTCAATCCAATCAAAGCAAACATGCTGGTTTTTGTGTATAAGATATAGCCTCAAACCAAAACAGTTAAGTTTTAAAAAACGATCACTTAGTTATTTGCTGATGTGTAGACAAAAGCTCCAGTTGATTTAATTTTTCTCTTTTCAACTGGCTGATTTTATACAGTTTGGTTCAACCTAAGACTCATTGTTAGGTGTCTCTGGGTTGATTCTGACTCATAGCCACTCCATGGGACAGAATAGAACTGCCCCATAGGGTCTTCTTGGTTGTTATTTTCACAGAAGTGGTTCAACAAGTCTTTCACTCTCAGAGTCACTGGGTGGGTTCGAACTCCCAACTTTGTGGTTAAAAATGGAGAGCTTAACAGTTTGGGCCACCAGAGCTTCTTAACCTAATACTGAGCCTCACAAAAGCAAGATGGGAAAAGCTCTCAGCTGACATGCTCAGACCATTGACTTGGTGTCCAAGACCACCAAGCAACTACCAGGCAGACCTGCCTTCATAGCATGAGCCTTCTACACAGGAGTCCTTACTGTATGATGAACCAGTAGTCAGCCTGGAGGGTGGAAAAAAGACACCAGGTCCCAGAAAGAAGAGCAAAAATCTAGGAGAACGGAAGGTGCTCAGGGCAAAGGCTCAGTCACATTCAATGTCAACAAAACAAAATCATATTAAAAAATAAAAAAAGAAAGTGACCAGTAATAGAAAGTTATGATAACCTCACCACTTTGGTCTCTTTTTCCATTTCCATGTGATGTTTAACTGTTGTTAGATGCTGTCGAGTGACTTCAGACTAATAGCAAATCTGTGTATAGCAGAAAGAAACACTGCCTAGTCCTACACCATTCTCACAATCATTTCTATTTTTGAGCCTATTGTTGCAGCCACTGTGTAAATCCATTTCGTTGAGGGTCTTCCTCTTTTTCGCTGACCCTCTGCTTTATCAAGCATGATATACTTCTCCAGGGACTGTTCCCTTCTGATAACATATCCAAAGTACTTGAGACAGAGTCTCACCATTTTTGCTTCTAAGAACCATTCTGGTTATACTTCTTCCAAAACAAATTTGTTTCTTCTTCTGGCAGTCTGTGCATTCAATATTCTTCACCAACACCATTATTCAAAGGCATCAGTTCTTCTTCGGTCTTCTTTATTCATTGTCCAGCTTTTGCATGAAGTGATTGAAAACACCACGGCATGGGTCAGACCTACTTTAGTCCTAAAAGTGACATTTTTGCTTTTTAACATTTGTAAGAGATCCTTTGCAGTAGGTCTGTCCAATGCAATGCATCATTTGATTTCTTGACTGGATTTTCCACGGGTGTTGACTGTGGAACCAAGTAAAATGAAATCTTGACAGCTTCGCTCTTTCCTCCATTATCATCATATTGCTTTTTGGTTCAGTTGTGAGGATTTTTGTTTTCTTTATGTTGAGATATAATCTATACTGAAGGCTGTAATATTTGATCTTCATCAGTAAGTGCTTCAAGTCCTCTTTATTTATAGCAAGCAGGGTTGTGTCATCTGCATATACAAAAAACCAAACCCATTGCCAACGAGTCGATTCCAACTCATACTGATCCTATAGGACAGAGTAGAACTGCCCCATAGAGTTTCAAAGGAGCACGTGGTGGATTTGAACTGCTAGCCTTTTGATTAGCAGCCTTAGCTCTTAACCACTACACCACCAGGGTTTTCCATCTACATATAGCAGGTTGTTACTGAGTCTTCCTCCAATCCTGATGTCCCATAGATGAGTGAGCACTTCCTGTGCTGTATCCATTTGTTGAAACATCTTTAAATTGGCATTCCATCAATTTCTGTCGCCTTGTTTTTTGCCAATGCCTTCAGTGCAACCTGGCCTTCCTCCTTCAGTACCAACAGTTCCTGATTGTATGTGATCTCCCAGAATGGTTGAATGTTGACTAATTCTTTTTGGTACAGTGACTCTGTGTATTCCTTCCACCTTCTTTTGATGCTTCCTGAATCATTCAATATTTCGCCCATTAGAATCCTTCAAAATTGCAGCTCGAGGCTTGAATTTTTTCTTCAGTTCTTTCAGCTTGAGAAATGCCGAGCGTGTTCTTCCATTTTGGTTTTCTAACTCCAGTTCTTTCCACATGTCATTATAATGCTTTACTTTATCTTCTCGAGGCACCCTTTGAAATCTGCTGTTCAACTCTTTTAGTTCATCTATTCTTCTTTTCACTTCAGCTACTCGACATTCAAGAGAAAGTTTCAGAGTCTCTTCTGACATCCATTTTGGTCTTTTCTTTCTTTCCTATCTTTTTAATGACCTCTTGCTTTCTTCATGTATGATATCCTTGATGTCATTCCACAACTTGTCTGGTCTTCAGTCATTAGTGGTTGGTGAGTCAAATCTATTCTTGAGATGGTCTCTAAATTCAGGCGGACTATACTCAAGGTTGTACTTCAGCTTTCATGGACTTGTTCTAATTTTTTTCAGCTTCAACTTCAAGTTGTATATGAGCAATTGATAATCAGTTCCACAGTTGGCCAGTGGCCTTGTTTTGACTGACAATATAGAGCTTTTCCATTGCCTCTTTTCACAGATGTAGTCAATTTGATTCCTGTGTATTCCATCTGGCAAGGTTCAGGTATATGGTCACCATTTGTGCTGTTCACAAAAGATATTTGCAGTGAAGAAGTGATTGGTCTTACAAAATTCTGCCATGCAATCTCTGGCATCATTTCTATCACCAAGGCCATATTTTCTAACTACCGATCCTTCTTCTTTGTTTCCAACTTCAGCATTCCAATGAACAGTAATTGTCAATGCATTCTTGATCAATTTTAGACTGCAGAACTTGTTAAAAATCTTCAGTTTTCTCAACTTTGGCATTAGTGGTTGGTGTGTGTCTTAGTCATCTAGCACTGTTATAACAGAAGTACCACAAGTAGATGGCTTTAACAAAGAGAAATTTATTCTCTCACAGTCTAGTAGGTTACAAGCCAAATTCAGAGTGTCAGCTCTAGGGGAAGGCTTTCTCTCTTGCTCAGCTCTGGAGGAAGGTCCTTGTCCTCAATCTTCCCCTGGTCAAGGAGCTTCTCAGGCGCAGAGAGCCTGGGCCCCAAGAAGCGCTGTGCTCCTGGGGCTGCTTTCTCGGTGGTATGAGGTTCCCAACTCTCTGCTTGGTTCCCTTTCCTTTTATCTCTTATCTCTTAAGAGATAAAAGGTGGTACAGGCCACACCCTAGGGAAACTCCCTTTTATATTGGATCAGGGAGGTGACCCGACTAAGAGTGGTGTTACAATCCTACCCTAAACCTCTTAACATAAAATTACAATCACAAAATGGAGGACAACCACACAATACTGGGAATCTTGGCCTAACCAAGTTGACATACACATTTTTGGGGGGACATAATTCAATCCATGACGGTGTGTAAATTTGAATAATAGTCATATTAACTGGTCTTCCTTGCAGGCGTATAGATATTATCGTATCACTGATAGGATTGTACTTCAGGATAGATCTTAAAATGTTCTTTGTGATGATGAATGCAACCTCTTTCATCTTCATGTTGTCATTCCCAGCATAGTATACCTTAAGATTGTTCAATCCAAAACGGCCGATACCAGTCCATTTCAGCTTACTAATATCTAGAATATCGATGTTTATGAGTTCCATTTCATTTTTGATGATTTCCTGTTTTTCTGGATTCATATTTTGTACATTCCATGTTCCTGTTATTAATGGAATTTGCAGCTGTCTCTTCTTTTGAGATGATGTTTAACTAGGGTGGTGATTATAACTATTTATGTATTCTGATATAAAAATTGTGTGAATTCACATACACATATGAACAAATGCATAGTCATCATCATTTAGAATAAATGTGAAGTTAAAACAAGAAGCCAGATGGATCATCCTTTCATCTCAGGTTGTTTGTTTAGTATTTCATCAATTAGAGTGTTTGGCAATGATGTTGAAATCTAGACAAAAGTGATATGACCACCCAGGACTAGAAATATCAAGGTAAATGATCTTTTTCCTTTCAGTGAATTTGTCAAGTGAGAGCTTGCAATCACCAATTCCATCTTCTACTTACCAAAGACCTCAGAGTTACACCAAAGGTCAAAACAGAAGCCCATCATTGATTTGTATCAGTGCTCAAAAGATGAACGTAAAATCTGTGACGATTGTCACACAAAGTCTGAAATGATGGCTCCCACTTTCCAAATCATCGTGGGTGGGACAATTTTTGCATTGCAAAGTGACATCTTATGATTACTGCTTACCTTCCAGAAAAAGGCCTCTTTGACCACGTAGTCCAGATGAATTAAACTGAATAAAATGGAACTGAGTTGAATCAAATAAAACTGAATTTATCAACCAGAAACGGTGGAAAACACATGACAGCAGCCCACTGAAAAAGAACCACAAGTTGCAACATCATCAGAGCATTATTATTCAAACCAGGAACAAAGTAATCACCACAGGTTAGAGGAGAGAGGCAAAAATACATCAGAATAGTCAAACTATATCCTAAAAATGTATCCCTCTACCCTGATACCAAAACCAGGTAAGGACATCGCAAAAAAAGAAAATTACAGACCTATATCCCTCATGAACATAGATGCTAAAATCATCAACAAAATTCTAGCCAATAGAATTCAACAACATATCAAAAAAATAATCCACCATGACCAAGTGAGTTTATACCAGGTATGCAAGGCTGTTTTAATATTAGAAAAACCATAAATGTAATCCACCATATAAAGAAAAGACAAAAACCACATGATCTTATCAATTGATGCAGAAAAGGCATTGACAAAATCCAACACCCATTCATGATAAAAACTCTCACCAAAATAGGAATTGAAGGAAAATTCCTCAACATAATAAAGGGCATCTATACAAAGCCAACAGCCAACATCACCCTAAATGGAGAGAGCCTGAAAGCATTTCCCTTGAGAACGGGAACCAGACAAGGATACCCTTTATCACTGCTCTTATTCAACATTGTGCTAGAGGTCCTAGCCACAGCAATTAGGCTAGACAAAGAAATAAAGGGCATCCGGATTGGCAAGGAGGAAGTAAAATTATCTCTATATGCAAATGACATGATCTTATACACAGAAAACCCTAAGGAATCCTCCAGAAAACTACTGAAACTAATAGAAGAGTTTGGCAGAGTCTCAGGTTATAAGATAAACACACAAAAATCACTTGGATTCCTCTACATTAACAAAAAGAACATCGAAGAGGAAATCACCAAATCAATACCATTCACAGTAGCCCCCAAGAAGATGAAATACTTAGGAATAAATCTTACCAAAGATGTAAAAGACCTATACAAAGAAAACTACAAAGTACTACTGCAAGAAACTAAAAAGGACCTACATAAGTGGAAAAACATACCTTGCTCATGGATAGGAAGACTTAACATAGTAAAAATGTCTATTCTACCAAAAGCCATCTATACATACAATGAACTTCTGATCCAAATTCCAAGGTCATTTTTTAACGTGATATAGAAACAAATCACCAACTTCCTATGGAAGAGAAAGAAGCCCTGGATAAGTAAAGCATTACTGAAAAAGAAGAAGAAAGTGTGAGGCCTCACTCTACCTGATTTTAGAACATATTATACAGCCAAAGTAGTCAAAACAGCCTGGTACTGGTACAACAACAGGCACATAGACCAATGGAACAGAATTGAGAAATCCATCCACATATGAGCAGCTGATATTTGACAAAGGCCCAGTGTCAGTTAATTGGGGAAAAGATAGTCTTTTTAACAAATGGTGCTGGCATAACTGGATATCCATTTGCAAAAAAATGAAACAGGACCCATACCTCACACCGTGCACAAAAACTAACTCAAGTGTATCAAAGACCTAAACATAAAGACTAAAACGATAAAGATCATGGAAGAAAAAATAGGGACAACCTTAGGAGCCCTAATACAAGGCATAAACAGAATACAAAACATTACCAAAAATGACAAAGAGAAACCAGATAACTGGGAGCTCCTAAAAATCAAACACCTATGCTTATCTAAAGACTTCACCAAAAAAGTAAAAAGACCACCTACAGATTGGGAAAGAATTTTCAGCTATGACATCTCCGACCAGCGCCTGATCTCTAAAATCTATATGATTCTGTTAAAACTCAACCACAAAAAGACAAACAACCCAATCAAGAAGTGGGCAAAGGATATGAACACACATTTCACTAAAGAAGATATTCAGGCAGCTAGCAGATACATGAGAAAATGCTCTCGATCATTAGCCATTAAAGAAATGCAAATTAAAACCACGATGAGATTCCATCTCACACCAACACGGCTGGCATTAATCCAAAAAACACAAAATAATAAATGTCGGAGAGGCTGTGGAGAGATTGGAACACCTATACACTGCTGGTGGGAATGTAAAATGGTACAACCACTTTGGAAATCTATCTGGCGTTTTCTTAAAAAATTAGAAATAGAACTACCATACAACCCAGAAATCCCACTCCTCGGAATATACCCTAGAGAAATAAGAGCCTTTACATGAACAGATATATGCACACCCATGTTTATTGCAGCTCTGTTTACAACAGCAAAAAGCTGGAAGCAACCAAGGTGTCCATCGACAGATGAATTGTTAAATATTATGGTATATTCACACAATGGAATACTATGCATCGATAAAGAACAGTGACGAATCTGTGAAACATTTCATAACATGGAGGAACCTGGAAGGCATTATGCTGAGCGAAATGAGTCAGAGGCAAAAGGACAAATATTGCATAAGACCACTATTATAAGATCTTGAGAAATAGTATAAACTCAGAAGAACACATACTTTTGTGGTTACGACGGGGGGAGGGAGGGAGGGAGGGAGGGTGGGAGAGGGTTTTTTACTGATTAATTAGCAGCTAAGAACTGCTTTAGGTGAAGGGAAGGACAGTACTCAATACACGGAAGGTCAGCTCAACTGGACTGGACCAAAAGCAAAGAAGTTTCCGGGATAAACTGAATGCTTCAAAGGTCAGCGGAGCAAGGGCAGGGGTTTGGGGACTATGGCTTAAGGGGACTTCTAAGTAAACTGGCAAAATAATTCTATTATGAAAACATTCTGCATCCCACTTTGAAATGTAGCATCTGGGGTCTTAAATGCTAACAAGCGGCCATCTAAGATGCATCAATTGGTCTCAACCCACCTGGATAAAAGGAGAATGAAGAACAACAAGGTCACATGATAACCATGAGCCCAAGAGACAGAAAGGGCCACATGAACCAGAGACTTACATCATCCTGAGACCAGAAGAACTAGATGGTGCCCCGCCACAACTGATGACTGCCCTGGCAGGAACACAACAGAGAACCCCTGAGGGAGCAGGAGAACAGTGGGATGCAGACCCCAAATTCTCATAAAAAGACCAGACTTAATGGTCTGACTGAGACTAGAGGAATCCCGGCGGTCATGGTCCCCAAACCTTCCGTTGGTCCAGGACAGGAACCATTCCTGAAGACAACTCATCAGACATGGAAGGGACTGGACAATGGGTTGGAGAGAGATACTGACGAAGAGTGAGCTACTTATATCAGGTGGACACTTGAGACTGTGTTGGGATCTCCTGTCTGGAGGGGAGATAGGAGGGTAGAGAGGGTTAGAAAGTGGCAAAATTGTTATGAAAGGAGAGACTGGAAGGAGGAAGCGGGCTGACTCATTAGGGGGAGAGTAAGTGGGAGTATGGAGTAAGGTGTATATAAGCTTATACGTGACAGACTGACTTGATTTGTAAACTTTCACTTAAAGCACAATAAAAAATATTTAAAAAAAAATGTATCCCTCTAAAATAATCTTAAATCCTATCAATAATTTTCAGTCAGAACTTTTTCAATTCCAAAAAAATTCAAGCCAAACTAGTTTAAGCCGTTCTCCCCCAAAAATGAGGCAAACTTTGCTGGCTTACACCAAATCGAATCTATCTAGCCAATTTGATTCACATTGTCATCCCTGGCATCACAGCACATTGAGAAATGTGGTCCTCTAAAAGGAATAAGACATACACACTCACAACATTTGAGCAGAATATTTAAATCTAATTTCAGGTAAGCCTAGATTGGCTTAAAAGGAGTCACAAGGGCAGAGCTGTTTCTCCATCTCTCAGTTTTTCTCTCTGTGTGATGACTTTACTTTTTCCCATTGTGTACCTTCTTCCATAAGACCAAAACAGATTGCCCAGTGCTTTACTTTCACACTTAAGTGATTTGGCAAGTCCAGCAAAAAGAACAGTTCTCTCTCTTGGTCTCCGATTCCAGGAAAGGACTTTGGACTCAGGTGTCTCAAGCACAGAACCTTTGAATGAATCTCTACTGTCTAGGAGATGAAGCACCCATAATCCCTTGTGTTGAGTGGGAGAGTATGGTTTCCACAAGGAAGGGATTTGAGCATAACACACACTCACAGCTTTCATCCACTACAATTAGTAGTTTACTCCTTGAAGACAATTATTGGCCTCTCCTTAAATTTTCTTCTTTAAAATTTAAAAAAAAAAAAAATGCTGCTAGAAAGTATATCTTTAACTTAGTTATCTTTTGATTTGAATGAGTTTATTGAATACTTACAGGAGCCCTGGTTGCGCAGTGGTTAAGAACTTCGCTGTCAACCAAAAGATCGGCAGCTTGAACCCACCAGTCATTCCTTGGAAACCCTATGGAGCAGTTCTACTCTGGAATCACTCAATGGCTACAGGTTTGGTTTTAGTTTTTGCAGTGTGATAGATCACTTTTGTGTATGGCCTTTCTAGTCATAGTCTTGTAACTTCCACCCGGATGACTAGGCAGGACTTTGTGATAGGGTAATGGTGGCTCACCAAAGGGATGGGTCAATTTTGCCATCCCACTGGGCTTGAAATGAGCCACCCTAGAGATGGGAAAGAAGAGAGCCCACCACCACCAAGGAAGAACAGCCAGGAGCAGAGAGTTAGTCATTTGGACCCGGGATCCCTGCACGGAGAAGCTCCTGAAACCAGGAGACTGAGAATGAGCTGTGACCCTGAAGATGGTAAGAAGTGGTGGCAGGAGAGATCTGACAGCAGAGATCCAGCAGCAGGGGATGGCATGGTGAGCTTCTCAGCCTACAGAGAGAGAAAGCTGAGAGCCTTGGGGCGGAGACCTAGTGCCAGGGAGAGGAGTGCCTATGAGCACAGATGGGAAGAGGCTGTGCTGATGGAAGAACTGTATCTTTCAGTGTTCCTGAGCCTGAATTGTAAACTGTTACTTCTTTAATAAACTCAATAATCGTGAGTGTGGTCTGTGAGTTCTATGTGGTCATTGCAATGAATTATTGAACCCAGCAGAGAAGTAGAGAGTGCCATGGGAGGGATGGCTCGTGTCAGAATTGGTAAAGATGGTGGAGAGAGAAGGCATGTTTGACCACCTCATAGGAATCAGCCTTAGGCTATTGATCTTGATTCCCCTTCCCCCTTGTGAAGTTAGAGAAGGTCAGACCACTCCCATGCCATTTTTACACTTTTTTTTTTTTTTTTAATTCCAGAAAATAGATAGGGAAATATGACCAAATTGGGCAATTGGATATAAAAAAGGCCAAAAATGGGGGCTGCGGATGGGGCAGATTAGGATGGTGTGAAAGATAAACTTTACCCTTTTCACTGTTTTGCTCCTGGGCATAATTTTGCCCTTCAACTAGGGGAAGACAATTCAAAGAAGCTGCTCTTAGCAGTATAAACAGGCCTTTCAGAACCAAGATAAACAAGAAGTGTTGAGGCCTGTAGATTAAGAAGAAGACCAAAGCTGAAAGGCTTGGAGGATGTGCAGAAGAACTTTTAAAAATCCTATCCAGATTTTTTGATGGTGAGCAAAAAAGAAGAAGACCCTCAACAAGACAGATTGACACAGTGGTTGCAACAATGGGCTCAAGAATAACAATTGTGAGAATGGCGCAGTGTTTCTTTCTGTAGTACATAGGGTTGCTATGAGTCGGAACTGACTTGATGGCACCTAATAACAACAACATCCAGATACTGGGTCTTCCTGATTATTCAAAAGTGGGAGAGTTGATTATTTTGTAACCTTTTGTTTTCAAGGCCACCTGAAAATCACCTTTAAATCCTAAGGACAATTAATTTGTCCAAACGAAAAAAAAAACCATTTGTCCAGTAAGTGCAAAATATAGTAGTGATGAAGTACTAACTACTTTTGATTAGGTTCTTAAACCTCTTCCCTAGTAAGCAATTTACAAGTGAATGCATGAATTTCAAGTTTACCGGAGGGTCCTGCATCATAGGCCCTGAGAGCAGCTTCTGATTAGGACTACATTCAAGCCATTCCTCTAACTATGCTTTTATTAAAAAAAAAAAAAAATGAAAGATGCAACATCCTCTTCTAAATTGGTAACTCAGAAGTAAATGAATGAGATGTGATGAAGGAAAATAATACCTAACAACCACTTATATGACCAAGTCCTTGATTGGGACACGCATAGACAAACACGGATAGCACCTATAGCAGAAAACTCCTGGGCCTGAATTTAAACCTCTCTTCCATTGTATGTTGGTTGTGTGATCTTGAACAATATACAGAAATTCTCTTTCAGTCCCATTTGGTAAAGAGGATTTAAGCCTTCCTCATAAGAAGTTGTGCTATTACTGAGAGTTTGTAGAATTGCCCCAAAAGTTTCCCTGGGACTTCAACGGACTTTGAGGGTGTCAGAAGCTGGCGAAACCATATTCACGTGCAATCCAACAATCTGAGAACACAGAAGCAGGTACACAACTGCGTATCAGCAAATGCCCTTGCCTAAGTGAATAAATTGTTACCACATGACTCGTAAAACAATTTAGGTAACTAAGAGATTCTTAGGAATTGCATTTACCACCAATTTTTTCTTCATACAGGGCAGTTTTTCTTTCAGTCACCCTCGGTGATTTGAGAAAAACAGCTCCTGTGTGTGTGTCCACCTGCCTTAAAGCATTATCTAGATACCATCAGTAAAAAGGAGGCAATGGAGCTGGTAGAGTCCCCACCTGCCATGACAGAGGATCGAGTTTGGTTCCTGGCCAATGCACCTCAAACACGGTTACCATCCGTCTCCCAGTAGGGACTTGCATGCTGTTACAATGCCGAGTGGGTTTCAGTGGAGCTTTCAGACTAAGATGAACTAGGAAGACAGGCCTAGTGATCTACTTCTGAAAATCAGTCAACGAAAACCCTATGGATCACAATGGTCCAATCTCAACTGATCGTGGGAATGGCGCAGGACCAGGCAGCATTTCATTCTGTTGTGCATGGGGTCACCACGTATCTGGGGCCGACTCTCCAGCGGCTAACAACAACAATAAATAAACTTTTCCAGAATATTTTAAGAACGCTTTTGCCATAATCACGACATTCGATTCTATTCAGCGTAAAAGGGTATGTTGTATTCTGACGGCACACAACGACAGCTGTGACAACTATGACCAGGTAACACTTCTACTTACTTTAAAGTTTGATTGCTTTAGCTCTACAGCTGTTATATCTACCAGTGCAGTAGTAGAGTGTCAACAAAGCACTTAAAACCAATTATTTGTGCTTACTCAAGTTTAGGAGGACTTGATACCTTGTTTTTGAATGCACTCAGAATTGTATAATCATGGATTAGACAAGATTTCATTCTCTGTTACATATCCCACTACCTTTTTTTCAGGGTAGTTAAAGAAGATACACACACAAGCAGACGCCTCCAATTAGAAACCATCATATTCAATTTTGCCAACTCTCGGGTTCTAATCTGTGTTTTCTCTATTCCCTCCTATCATCTTCTAAAACCTTTCCTTAAAGTGTTTGTTTGACTTTATGTGTGAAAGCTAAAGAGTTTCCAGCACACACAGTTTCAACAGCGCAGCTACTTAGAGTGTAGATTTTAACCACAGTGGCGAGGAAAGGTAATCAAAACTTACACAGTTTCATCTCCTCAATAGTCTGGAATTTGAGAAAACAACATCCAGGCAATTAGGCTTCTCCCCACCCCCTACCCCTAATACAAGGTCAGTTTGACACTCTGAATGGTTAAATCATCCTTGGCAAATCATTCTTGAACTTGGCAGAAGCTCCATAATGAGAAATCCAGATGACTGGTATCACTTGTAATGCGCGTGCCCGGTACTTAATCTAACACTGGTTTGTTTTTGTAGGGAATAGCAATGGCTTAAAAGCAGCCATTAGGGATGTTTAAGATTTTAACTGCTTTGACACTAGATGTGGTCTTCACCTTTAATGGCACCTTTTAGCATTAAACTCTACACATAAACAAGCAGTGTTGGCTTTCTCAAGTCAGTGCACTTCTGCCACGCGGTACTGAAAAGATTCTCTCAACTTCTTGCCCTGGTCGTGACAAATAAGGAGTTTCCTCTGAAGTAGAGGCTGGATTTCACTGAGGAAAGCAAAAAGCCAAGCACTGGGATTTTCAGTAGTCACTTAAATGAAGCTCCAGCAATAGGGATGGAAACAAATATCAAATGCTAATTTCGGGACCCTCCGGCAATTTGTTCACAGGGCCAATAGAGACTAAAAATAATGCCAGAGTTCTCATAGCCAGCTTTTACCTAATAAATCACTGGATTAACCCAGGTCTATGCGGCACATCGGTTAAATGCTCGGCCGCTAACCGAAAGGTCAGCTGTTTGGCCCCGCCAACCCACAGGGGACAGGTGCGGCAGCCTGCTTCTGTAAAGATTTACAGCTTTGGAAGCCCTATGGGGCAGTTCTACTCTGTCCTAGGGAGTTCCTATAAGTCAGAATTGACTTGATGGCATCTCACGACAATATGACTCTAAGGCTTGACCTTTTACAAACTACGCTACTGTCATTTGCTTAAACAACTTTCAGTTTAGGAAAAGGAAAACGGTCAAATAATCAAACAAACAAAAAACACCAGACAAATCGACATTTTTTTCTGAGTTGAGCATCATATGAAAGTCATTCAGTCAATTCAAGCACAGTAGTACCGTTAATAATTCAAAGAAGACACAGTCTTTAAATGGGTGAATTGTATAGTATGTGAATTATATCTCAATAAATCCGTCACAAAAAGTAAAAACAAAACAAAACAAAAAGTAGACGCACTGTTAAATTCCTCCACTCTCCGGAGAAATGTAACAATTTATATAAAGTGATAAATGTAACAAATTATGTAAAGTGATAAATTTTATAATGTATTAAGAATTTATCATAAATGGAATAATAAATAGAATATGTCTTTGGCCATTTACTATTGGGTGCCAAACAGGGTATCAAAGCACCAGGGAATTCTAGTCTTAACTTTGCCACTAAATTCCTCAGAGATTTCCAGTAAGTCAATTCACTTCTCTGGACCTCAGCTTCCTCACCAGTGGAGTGAAGGAATTGGAATCAATTTCTAAGTTTCCTTCAAGCCCTGATATCTTATGTTTCCTTTATTTCTGTGTACTCATTTTGGGTGTCATTTGTAAAGACTGTGTACAGCTACATAACGTAAAGTCACTCCACCAGGCAAGAACGGTACAAATCTGACACCAGGTAGAATGGACTGATATTTTCTTTTTAAGAATGTATTAAGCATATATGGACCGATAGAGGCAGTGAAGTGGCTTGGAACAATGCAATCTTTTGCATTTCTGGGAGATGAGACTACTGCATGTTTTTTCATTGAGATCTCAAAAACAAAAAAAAAAATCCAGTGCCGTCGAGTTGATTGCGACTCATAGCAACCCTATAGGACAGAGTAGAGCTGCCCTACAGAGTTTCCAAGGAGCACCTGGCGGATTTGAACTGCCGACCCTTTGGTTAGCAGTCATGGCACTTAACCACTACACCACCAGGGTTTCCCGCTGAGATCTAGCAAGGGTAAATAGGACTCTGCCAGAAAGCAGATTAAAAATGAAAGGATTTCTCAGGATCCCACATATTGATTCTAGTCACCCCGATATGCCACCTTTTCCCACTGTAAGCTGCCTCTTCAGGAATGTCAATAGATTAAATTGAGCTTTGTTTTGTTTTGTCGTTTTTTATCCATATCTGAGAACTGCATCCTATGGTGACTTCCAACCCAATTCTGTTATCCAGCATGTTTGACCTTTAACAGCATAATAGTCCCAAATGGGTCCAAGAGAGGCCCTTGTGTGCCCACATAAAAAGAATGTGTTTGTAGCGACTCTCAGTTTCTTGTAGGCAAAATCAGGAGAGAGAAAGTTGCCAGACTTCGCTTCCGGAGAGATATGAAGATCCAAAGAGCGGCAGAAGTGGGTACTTGTCTGGTTACTTTGGCGTTCTTAATCAAGAGCAATGAATTTGTAAAATGAGGACCAATATGATTCTTCACCCAAAATATCAAATGAATCAAGGATGCTCTTTCATGAAAGAGCAAGGAAACTTATTTTCAAAGTATTGGCAACCCATCAGAGAGGAAAAATAAGCTACAATGTCCTGTTATACAGGCATTCGCAGCTCTATTTATATTCCACAGTGACAGAAATGCATCTGTCTAGTGCTGGAAAGACACTAGAAGACTTAATTATCTGAATCCCCTTTCCAGTGGTTGAATAAAAAGGGCGTATCCTCACATTACTACTTCCTGAACTCCAACCAAGACCTGGTCAGAAGGCAGTAGGTCTGCCTAGGGAGCCAACAGGAAGCTTTCCCCAACTTGAGCCAGTTGGATGGGGAATGAAGCTTGCTTCAGCTGGAAGTCATTTGTACTTTTTGTCAGACTAATCGGAATCAGGGGCTTGTGAAAGCAACACCAAAGGTGATCTTGCTTACTTACTCCAATCTGGTCTAGGTGCAAAATCCAGTTGCTAAAAATATTTAAGGGAAGTACCTGGAGTTGTCTGGTTTGCTTTGATAAAGAATGGGGCCGGAAAGAAAGCAGTGCCCACAGACTGGAAAAATGAGAAATAGAGGTGTGGTACATTTACAAAAGGTCATCAATACTTTCCAAAATTCCACTAGGAAATATGGGTAAGAGTGGGTAGTGGCTGTGCCACAGCTGAAAATTTCCTTTGGGTTACCTCGTCAAACAGGTTTCACCAAGATTGTGTCTACACCAGCAAATAAGTTTGGAGGAGGAGGAAAGAAAAATTAAGTCTGTCAGGCAACTAGTTATTCCAAGCACAAGATCATAAAAAATCTAGGAAGTACCAAAACCACTGCTGTAGAGTCGATTCCAACTCACAGCGACCCTGTAGGAGAGAGTAGAACTGCTCCATAGGGTTTCCAAGGCTGTAAATCTTTGCAGAAGCAGACTGCTACATCATCCTCTTACAGAGCGGCTGATGGGTTCAAACTGCCCGCCTTTTTGATTAGCAGCCAAAGGCTTTAACCATTGAACCACCAGCGCTCCTTTAGGAAGTACCAGTTATTTTAAATAAGTAGTTATTTGACTAAACACATTTCTAAAAGGCATTTTGTGCATGTCGCCCTTTCTTTGCTAAACGTCTCTCAGGAATGGATGCCCTCCTTGAACATATCTGAGCTGTCACTTAGTAACTTGTTTTTTCACTTTTCCAGAGGTTGGAAGAGGAAGGAATTGTCAGCTAGGGATGACCCATCTTTGGAAGTCCTATCTCTAGAAGTTCTATCCAATAGCCCAACAATGTGAAGATTGGCCCAGACTTCTGTGGAGAGGTAATCAAATGCTGTTTGTTTGTTTGTTTGTTTTTTAACCCAAAAAAGGATTGATGTTATGGTCCATAACGTTTATTTGTAAAGGAAACGATCATTTTAGAATTTGAGAGACACCAAATCTCAACTGTGAACATTACCCAGGAAGGAGGCAGGATTATCCAACAATGGAGATCACTAACCTCAGAGGTAGAAGTGACTGAAAAAGACAGATCATACGGAGCACCCTCTCAAACATGAAAGAATAGTAATCTTAAGCTTATATAAACCCTTGCAAATTTTCAGAAATTCTATACTCTATAATGCTGACTCAGTAGAAAGTTTTTAATTATTATAGTCGATAGATTAGTAGATACAGACAGATGGATTCATAGATATATTGATGGATACATAGATAAGTAAGTAGGTAGGTATAGATAGATAGAATCAACACTGTGCCAGGTATACGTATCCAATAAAATTTACCTTCCACTGATGAATTTAAGGAAGGAGAAACACATATACTCACTACATAATGTTGAGTTCTGCAACTGACATATGAACAGAGGATGATAGGAGCAAAAAAAGACAGACAGAAACTTTCTTCTAGACCAATCTTTTGCATTTATTGACCTTCAAAGCCTTGCTCCCGGTAGTCTGTGCTTTTGTTGTTGTTCTTGGGTGCCATCAAGTTGATTCCAACTCATAGCAAGCAATCCCATGTGCTACTTGTTGAAAAAAAAACGGTTGGCAGGCTGGCCTTTAAGGATATTCAGTCAGACCATGACAGAAGCCCTCTGATCCCAGGCTACAAGCTTTTCCGGGTCCCTTCAGCCACCAGCAGTCTAAACTAATCTGCTTTTTCATAGAGAAGCCTAAATCTTTCATGCAACACTACTTAAGAACAGAACAAGAGGGGATCACCCTAACCAACTTGGCAGCAATGTTGCTGTGACTCGAAGAAGGAGGAGAAGGATAAGAGAATGAGGAAGAAAGTGGAAGAGGAGGGAGAGGAGAAAAGGATAAAGAAGAAGAAGGTAGACAAGGAAGAAGAGGAGGAATACGAGAAGGAGGAAGAGGTGAAGGAAGAGGAGGGGGAGAAGAAAGAAAAATAGAATATAAATAAATGAAACTGGCTAAAACTATAAAAAAAATATAGTCTGTGTTATATGTTTTAACCTTGATGATATACAAGCAGGGGAAAAAGTGGGTATACACCTGGAAAAAAATTAGAAACAGTTTCTACTCTAAGAGAAGTGAATGCTTGAATTTAGTTTTAAGACAGGCATTTCCATTACAAGGAGACCTGGTGGCACAATGGTTAAAGTGTTTAGCTGCTAACTGAAAGGTAAGCAGTTCAAATCTGCTAGCTGCTCCATAGGAGAAAGATGTGGCAGTCTGCTTCTGTAAAGATTTAGAGCCTTTGAAGCTATATGGGGCAGCTCTACTCTGTCCTTTATGGTCGCTACGAGTAAGAATTGACTCAATGGCAATGGGTTTGATTTTTTGTTTTTTTTATTTCCATTACTTTTTCATGGGGAAGCCACCTCTCATGCAATGTAAAACACATATTCTTCCACGATTTGAGGTGTCATAATGCAAACAACATCTTACTCTGTAGGGCATAAAAGCAAAAGAGTTTTATTGAGGAATAGAACAACTATAGTAGGACAGCATTGAGTAAAAATACAAACAGCTCCAACATTCTGATGGAGAAGTGAGCTTTTTATACAGAGAAAAGGGGAAGGGCGTACATGACCACAATCATGGGGGCTTGGTATTACATATAGCTTCGAGACAATTGTAAGTTAAAATTTTATAGGATTAGCTGATCTGTTTTCTAATGCAAACTTCCTGGAGCCAGCCTAGCAACTGATTTTCTGAAATATCCACATTATTTCTTCCTGGGGCACGCTGTGCAAACATTTCTTCACAAACCACATTCTTGCTCCCTTTGTTGTTTTCTGAGGGTGGTTAAAGTTTTACTAGAAGTTACATGTTACCGGACTCTAAATCACAGGTTATGTTTTTAGGAAAGCAGAAACAAGGACTTAAGACAAGCTAAAGTTTAATTCAAAATTGGAGTTTTGAATCAAGTTTAGGTCAGTCATTTTTAACTATTCCAAGCACCTCAGTTTTAGAGTGCTCTCACACGGAGGACAAAGCACAAATTCCCTGAAGTGACCCGAATGTAGATTTTTCAGCCTAAGAGATGCTGTCATCTTTTATCATGCAAATTGATTGAAGTTTTGGTAGAGTTGTCTTTCCAGACTTTGTTTTCTCTTAGAGAAAAAAATCCCTCCCCCATGTAACATACAACTATGTATACTACTTGCTGCCTATACTTCAATACTAGATTTTGTGATGTGCTTTTGCTATTTAATAGGAAATATTAAATCACATTATTTTGAAGCCAAAGATTAGCATTCATGAGGCTAGGTCATTAGGGTTGCACTGGAAATAAATCTAGTTACATTTCCTTGAACTTAAGATGAACATTCATTTTAATTCTAGCTGTGATGGCCTTTACTGAACAGAAATTCACTTTCTATATATTAGCTTCTGAGGGTCATTCTTACGCTTCAAATACATTTGAGTCTGGCTCCATGGGATGCCCTGCTTTTATTTTCCAATTCAAGCATATGTACATAAAAGTAAATAAATGTCATGAAAATATAAGCAGGATTTTTTTGTCTGTCTAATAACTATTATCCCCAAGTATCTGTCAGTTTATTATAATGTGGGGGCCTGTGTTGCTGTGATGCTGGAAGCTATTCCACTGGTATTCAAAAACCAGCAAGGTCACCCATAGTGAACAGGTTTCAGCTGATCTTCCAGGCTAAGGCAGACTAGGAAGAAAGAACTGGCAGTCCACTTCTGAAAAAAATTAGCCAGTGAAAACGTTGTAAATAGCAGCAGAGCACTGTATGATATAGTGCCAGAAAATGAGCCCCTCAGGTTGGAAGGTACTCAAAAGAGGACTGGGGAAGAGCTGCCTCCTCAAAGTAGAGAATAACAGAGAGATGTTTACCTGTGTTTTATTGACTAGGCAAAGGCATTCAACTGTGTGGATTATAATGAATTATGGATAACACTTTGGAAAATGGAGATTTCAGAACACTTAATCGTGCTCATGCGGAACCTGTACAGAGACCAAAAGGCAGTCATTCGAACAGAGCAAGGGGATACTGCATTGTTTAAAATCAGGAAAGGTGTACGTCAGGGTTGTGTCCTTTCATCATACCTATTCAATCTGTATGCTGAGCAGATAATCTGAGAAGGTGGACTTGGAAGTAGAATGAGGCATCAGGATTGGAAGAAGACTCATTAACATCCTGTAATACGCAGATGACACAATCTTGCTTGCTGAAAGTGAAGAAGACTTGAAGCACTTACTGATGAAGATCAAAGACCACAGCCTTCAGTACAGATTACACCTCAACACGAAGAAGACAAAAATCCTCACAACAAAACCTCACAACAATGGAGAGACTTCCTATCACATACTTTGGACGTGTTATCAGGATGGACCAGTTCCTGCAGAAGGACCTCATGCCTGGTAGGCTAGAGGGTCATTGAAAAAGAGGAAGACCCTCAATGAAATGGATTGATGCAGTGGCTGCAAAAATGGGCTCAAGCATAGCAAGGATTGTGGGGATGGCACAGAAACGGCAGTGTTTCGTTCTGTTGTACGTAGGGTCACTATTCGTTGGAACTGACTTGATGGCACGTAACAACAACATCAACAACAATAGCCATTACTTTGCCTGATCACTCTGTTGTTTGATGAGCATAGGAAGAGTGCTCACAGTACTTAATGACCACAGTACTTTAACATTCAACTTAGTTCAATTGGGTCATTCCTAAGAAAAGCATGTTTGGGCACAGTATAGGTTCAAAATTATTTGGTTGAATTCTCATTTTTCAACATATTGGTTTCATTTCTGTAGGTGTTGCTAATATATATTAAAAACATATAAACCAAAGTATATATTCAAAACAATTGAAAAAGAAACACAAACAGGTACATGTACACCAATGCAGCATGTTCACAATAGACAAAAGGTAGAAATAACCCCAGAGTACATCAACAGGTGAATGGGTAAGCAAAGTGTGGTATATACATAAAATTAAATATTATTCAGCCTAGAGGGAAATGAAGATTCTGATATAGGCCATGACATGGATTAACCTTGAAAACATTATGCTGAATGAAATGTCAGGAACAAAACGGCAAATACTGTATGACCCCACTTACATGGAATACTTAGAATAGGTAACTGCATACGGGCAAAATTTTCCTAGTGATTACCAGGGGCTCGGGAAGGGGGAAATGGGTAGTTGCTACTTTAGGAATACTGAGCTTCTGCTTGGGGTGATGAAAAACACTTGAAAATGAATAGCAGTGATGGTTGCCCAACATGGTGAATGTAATTAATATTATTGAATTGTATACATAAAAATGGTTAAAATGGAAAATTTGTTATATATATTTTAACACAATAAAATAAGGAAAAGTAAATTTGATAGTAAAACAAAAGAAACCAAATCAACTGATTGTTTGGCATCATAGACCCACATACATCACCTCCCCCCACACCACAAAAAAAAGCACCATTATTTTATTATTATTTTATTTTTCTGTTCAGCTGTGCTGGCTTCTGCTAGACATGTGCTTGGATTGGCACGCACTGCAAACAAAGGCAGAGATCTAGTGTACAACGCTATCGTGCAAAAATGCATATTTGTGTGTGTTTATGTGCAGATGCCTGTTTATATGTATATGAATGTATAAAACATTAAGGCACAAACTAACCCTTGGCACCTATGATTTAGAGTAATTTTCCGACTGAAATGTTTCCAATTCCTTGATTTCAGTTGTCTATTCCTTTAAGTCACAACTTACATTCACTCCCTGCAGGGGATCGTAATTCAAGATCTCTGTTCTGTGTCCCAAGAATTTCTTGGGTACTTCAAGAGGATAATTTTGTTTGGGCCTTGACAACATTAGAGGGTTTATAATGAAAACAAAGTTGCATTCATTTACTTCCATTGAAAGAAATTCTAGGAGCAACTTTGTCCTCTTGGGCAGGAAATCTCTTTCCCAGCGTAGAGAGATGAGACTCTCCTCCACCACTCTTACTGTTGATGAAACATGTTGGTTGAACATACATTTCCTTAAGCAAAGGGACCACAAGATGGTCTCTTCGGTTAGCTATACCCCACTGTGGGACAACAACCAGCAGTAAGCTTTTTACGTAGGCCCCTATGTTGCCGGGAAAGCCCACTCTTAAAGTTAAGACATTCTTAGAGGAGTATGTAAACTTCCATAGCCCTGTCTCTTACCTCTCCCATGGACCTACCGTTGAAGGCTAGGTGGGCAAGTAGATAAATAAACATAACAAACCTTGAAGGCCATATGTTCTAGTTAAAAGTATGAAATAAGCAAAAGAGTTTTCTATGCCCTCCCTCTACTCTTCTGGGGATTCTACTTTTTCTGCTGCCTCGAGAGCCTTGAGGATTCCCTCCCTGGGGAATTCCACAATGGTTTCTCATCACTCACTGGCTAATGGACCCCAAACATTTCTGTCCAGCTCCACTGTGTACCCTGAAGTATTGTGCAGGTCTCCACCTTAAGGTTCCACAAGCACCATGACATTAATATGCCCAGAAACAGTGGCATATCTAGGGTGTTACACCTGCTCAGGGTGCACGGCACCACTGAGCATTCTCTATGAACCCCAGTATGGTTCAGTGTCCTTCCTCAAGCACGGTAATGTGTTAATTAAAGATTAACAAGCTTGATTTTGTATTTCTGAGCTGATCTTATGGTAAAGTTGCCTAAAAGAGGGGTGTCAGATGTTTGCATGCAATTTCAGTGCTTGTGATAGGTGTCATTTTCCCTAGGTATGCCACTGGCCTTATCGTGTACATAGAAACTATCCAGTCATGTCACACGTCCAGGGCCGGTGCAATACCTGCCATACCTGACTTACGCCTCTGCCCAAAAAGGACCTTGTTATCCCCCACCTGCCCTTCCGTCAGTCACCCCATCATCCCCTCTCCTCACCACTTCCTTTACCATTAATCCTATCTAAGTTAGAAACCTCAGTGTTATCTTAGGTCTTCCCTCTGTTCTCCTTGCACTTCAAATGTGTTTCCAAATCCTATAGATTAAGCCTACCTTAAATATCTCTCAGACCTGGCTTCTCTTTTCGGGCCCAGTCTTACTCTCAGAATTCAGCCTTTATCTCCCCACTGAATAGTCACACAGGGACTAGGTAAGCAGTATAGCATTGTGGTGAGGGGCACAGGCACTGAAGTCCAGGCCTAAATCATAACGTGGCTGCTTACTAACTGGGTGACCTTGACTGAAGTGCTTAATCTACATACATACACCTCTACCATCTCATAGGGTTATTTTGAGCAATGTGTTCAACTTTTCTAACGCACTCAGGGTTTTGCCTCACACACAGTGAACCTTCAGTAAATGGCCACTCATTACTAGAAGTCCTGCCACAAATTTTCTCCTGCTACAACTCAAAGATTTATACTTCCAAAGGTGATAAGGTCGATGTTGGTCTCCTAATGCAAATTCCCTGTTTATTGCCTACAGCGAGATTTCTCAACAACATCACTGCTGGTTAATTTGGGCCAGATAAAATTGATCCCCATTATTCGCAGATTCCACATTTGTGAACTCGTCTATTAGCTAAAATTTATTGGCAACCCCAAAATCTCTACCCGAAGCGCTTTCACAGCCTTCTAGGGACACGTGCAGAGTGGCAAAAAATTTGAGTTCTCCAACATGCATGTTGCCATCTAATGTCGAGGAAGATGACCCTCTGCCTTCTTGTTTCATGCTCATACTGTAAAGAATATCCTTTTTGCAGTCTATTCAGTGTCACATTTTTCACATTTTTGTGCTTTTTGTTCACAGTTTTGAAGCTTAAAAGAGCCCACAAGCATAGTGCTGAAGTGCTGTCTAGTGTTGCAAGAAAGCTGTAATGTGCCTTACGGAGAAAATACATGTGTATGTGTCTGTCAGTTTGTTGTACTGTGGGGGCTTGTGTGTTGCTGTGATGCTGGAAGATATGCCACCGGTATTCAGATACAAGTAGGGTCACCCATGGAGGACAGGTTTCAGCTGAGGTTCCAGACTAAGACAGACTAGAAAGAAGGACTCGGCAGTCTACTTTTGAAAAGCATTAGCCAGTGAAAACCTTATTAATAGCAGCGGAACATTGTCTGATATAGTCCTAGAAGATGAGCCCCCCAGGTTGGAAGGCACTCAAAAGATGACTGGGGAAGAACTGCCTCCTCAAAGTAGAGTTGACCTTAATGACGTGGATGGAGTAAAGCTTTCGGGACCTTCATTTGCTGATGTGGCAAGACTCAAAATGAGAAAAAAAAACAGCTGCAAACATCAATTAATAATCAGAACCTGGAATGTCCGAAGTACAAATCTAGGAAAATTGGAAATTGTCAGAAATGAAATGGAACGCATGAACATCGATATCCTAGGCATTAGTGAGGTGAAATGGACTGGTATTGGCCATTTTGAATGCGACAATCATATAGTCTACTATCTTGGGAATGACAACTTGAAGAAGAACAGTGTTGCAAAGAAGAACATTTCAAGATCTGTCCTGAAGTACAATGCTGTCGGTGATAGGATAATATCCATAAGCTTACAAGGAAGACCAGTTAATATGACTATTACGCAAATTTATGGACCAACCACTAAGGCCAAAGATGAAGAAATACAAGATTTTTATCAGCTGTGACAGCCTGAAATTGGTCGAACATACAATCAAGATGCATTGATAATTATTGGTGATTGGAATGTGAAAGTTGGAAACAAAGAAGAAGGATCAGTAGTTGGAAAATATGGCCTTGGTGATAGAAACAATGCCAGAGACCCAGTGATAGAATTTTGCAAGACCAAAGATTTCTTCACTGCAAATACCTTCTTTCACCAACATAATCAGTGATTATACACATGGATCTCACAAGATGGAACACACAGAAGTCAAACTGACAACATCTGTGGAAACAGACGATGGAAAAGCTCAGCATCATCAATTAGAACAAGGCCCGGGGCCGACTGTGGAACAGACCATCAACTGCTCCTATGCAAGTTCAAGATGAAACTGAAGAAAATCACAGCAAGTCCACGAGAGCCAAAATATGACCTTGAGTATATCCCGCCTGAATTCAGAGACCATCTGAAGAATAGATTTGACCCACTGCACACTAGTGACCGAAGACCAGACGAGTCATGGAATGACATCAAGGACATCATACATGAAGAAAGCAAGAGGTCATTAAAAAGACAGGAAAGAAAGAAAAGACCAAGATGGATGTCAGAGGAGACTCTGAAACTTGCTCTTGAACGTCAAGCAGCTAAAGCAAAGGAAGAATTGATGAAGTAAAAGAACTGAACAGAAGATTTCAAAGGGCCTCTCAAGAAGTCAAAGTAAAATATTATAATGACATGTGCAAAGAGCTGGAGATGGAAAACCAAAAAGAAAGAACGTGCTTGGCGTTTCTCAAGCTGAAAGAACTGAAGAAAAAATTCAAGCCTCGAGTTGCAATAGTGAAGGATTCCATGGGGAAAATATTAAACAACACAGGAAGCAACAAAAGAAGATGGAAGGAATATACAGAGTCATTATACCAAAAAGAATTAGTTGATATTCAACCATTTCAAGAGGTAGCATATGATCAGGAACTGATGGTACTGAAGGAAGAAGTCCAAGCTGCTCTGAAGGCACCGGCGAAAAACAAGGCTCCAGGAATTGAAGGAATATCAATTGAGATGTTTCAATAAACAGATGTAGTGCTGGAGGTGCTCACTTGTCTATGCCAAGAAATATGGAAGACAGCTTCCTGGCCAACTGACTGGAAGAGATCCATATTTAGGCCTATTCCCAAGAAAGGTGATCCAACCGAATGTGGATATTATAGAACAATATCGTGAATATAACATGCAAGCACAATTTTGCTGAAGATCATTCAAAAACGGCTGCAGCAGTATATCGACAGGGAACTGCCAGAAATTCAGGCTGGATTCAGAAGAGGACGTGGGACCAGGGATATCATTGCTGATGTCAGATGGATCCTGGCTGAAAGCAGAGAATACCAAAAGGATGTTTACCTGTGTTTTATTGACTATGCAAAGGCATTCGACTGTGTGGATCATAACAAACTATGGGTAACACTGAGAAGAATGGGAATTCCTGAACACTTAATTATGCTCATGAGGAACCTTTACATAGATCAAGAGGCAGTTGTTCATACAGAACAAGGGAATACTGATTGGTTTAAAGTCAGGAAAGGTGTGCGTCAGGGTTGTATTCTTTCACCATACCTATTTAATCTGTATGCTGAACAAATAATACGAGAAGCTGGACTATATGAGGAAGAATGGAGCATCAGGATTGGAGGAAAACTCATTAATCACTTGTGTTATGCAGATGACACAACCTTGCTTGCTGAAAGTGAAGAGGACTTGAAGCACTTACTAATGAAGATCAAAGACCACAGCCTTCAGTATGGATTACACTTCAACATAAAGAAAACAAAAAGCCTCACAACTGGACCAATAAGACACATCACAATAAATGGAGAAAAGATTGAAGTTTTCAAGGATTTCATTTTACTTGGATTCACAATCAACAGCCATGGGAGCAGCAGTCAAGAAATCAAGAGACGCAATGCATTGGGTAAATCTGCTGCAAAGGACCTCTTTAAAGTGTTGAAAAGCATAGATGTCACCTTGAAGACTAAGGTGCACCTGACCCAAGCCATGGTATTTTCAATCACATCATATGCATGTGAAAGCTGGACAAGGAATAAGGCAGACCGAAGAAGAATTGACGCCTTTGAGTTGTGGTGTTGACGAAGAATATTGAACATACCATGGACTGCCAAAAGAACGAACAAATCTGTCTTAGAAGAAGTACAACCAGAATGCTCCTTAGAGGCAAGGATGGCGAGACTGCGTCTTACATACTTTGGACATGTTGTCAGGAGGGATGAGTCCCTGGAGAAGGACATCATGCTTGCTAGAGTACAGGGTCAGCGGAAAAGAGGAAGATCCTCAACGAGGTGGATTGACGCTATGGCTGCAACAGTGAGCTCAAGCATAACAATGATTTGAGGATGGCTCAGGACCAGAACCGATTGGACGGCACTTAACAACAACAACAATGTGTGTTAGATAAGCTTCATTACGCATGAACTATAGTGCTGATGATAGTGAATTTGTTGTAAATGAATTAAGAATATACATTAAATAAAGTGCCTTTAAAAAGAAACACACTTCTTCACTAAGTAGAGGAATTCTAACTAGAGGAATTCAGTAACTAGATAGTAGACAGGGATCAACTTCAGTGAAGAGAAGGACAATACATAGTACAGGGGAAGTCAGCACAACTGAACCTAAGCAAAAGCTTAGAAGTGTCCCCACATCCAAACACTTTGAGGGACATAGTAGCTGGGGCTGGGGCCTGCCGACCACAGTTTCAGGGGACATCTAGGTTAATAGGCATAACAAAGTTTATTAAGAAAAAGTTCTGCATCTCACTTTGGTGAATGGCACCTGGGGTCTTAAAAGCTTTTGAGTGGCCATCTAAGGTGTATCAATTGGTCCCAATCCACTTGGACTGAGGGAGAATGATGAAAACCAAAGACACAAGGAAAATATTAGCCCAAGAGACTGATGGACCACATAAACCAGAGACTCCACCTGCCTGAGACCAGAAGAACTAGATGGTGCCCAGCTACCACCAATGATCAAATACAACAGAGGGTTCCAGATGGACTGAAAGAGAAGTGTGGAGCAGAACTGAAATTCACAAAAAAAAGACCAGACTTAATGGTCTGACAGAGACTGGAGGAGCCTCCAAAACTACGGCCCCTGGATGCGCTGTAAGCCCAGAACTGAAACCATTCCAAAGCCCACTCTTCAGAAAAATATTAGACAGGATTATAAAACAAAAAAAATAATACATGTGAGGAGTGTTCATTCAGATACATGAGACCAAATGGGCGGCTCCGGTCTGGAGGCAGAATGAGAAGGCAGGAAGGGACAGGAACTGGTTGGATGGGCACAGCGAACCCAGGGTGGAAAGGGAGAGTGTGCTGTCACATTGTGGGGATTGCAACTAATGTTGCAAAATAATATGTATATAAACTTTCGTATGAGAAATTAACTTAAGCTGTAAATTTTCACCTAAAGTACAATAAAAAATAATACAATAAAATAATAATTTTAAAAAAAAACCTGGTTTCCTTAGTAAATGATCTCTTCCCCATCTCTGTCTGAAACTAGTCTTAGTTTTATTAATCAGCTGATGTAGGAGTGGAACACATACAGAATGTTTGTTTACAGCTCAAGAAAATGTAGACCTTCTGGATCCTACTTCATGCCCCAATCTTTTACCATTCTCAATTTTATATGTCATGTTAACATTTTTGGTGTCTGAGATTGCATGGAGCCTTTTCCCTGAGGCTTTAGAGTTTAAAGAAGATTTGGGTTGAGGTTTTCAAGATGCTAGTGAAAATTTTAACGAGGGAAGAGAGAACTAGTAAGTACATCCTTACTTCAACTTAAAAAAAAAGTTGCTCTGACTCATGGCAACCCTGTGTGTGTCAGAGTAGAACTGTGTTCCATAAGGTTTTCAATGGCTGATTTTTTGGGAAGTAGGTTGACAAGCCTTTCTTTCAAGGTGCCTGTAGGTGGACATGAACCACCAACCTCAGCAGCCGAGCATGTTAGCACCATTTGCACTACCCAAGGATTCCTTAGTTCAGCTTAGGAAGGTAGAAGAGTTTTATGTAGGGTCTCTGTTATTCTGAGCAAACCAAGGTGAGGGACTACTCAGGAATGAGCCTTTTGGACAGAGGGAAAGAGTCAGGCTATTTCCCTTTGGCTCCTCTCCACAGCCTGATGGGGCAAAACCTCACATGTGGAGATTCAGTAGGGTATCTGAATCTAAAAGAAGTATAACTTCAGTTTTTTATTTGTGGACTTCCTAGTAAAATTTTCCTGTATACTGCTTTTGTTACTATAGAAATTTCCACTACACAGTTAAAGTAACTGAAACATGGTTTATGCCAACAACTTCCCCAAGGTAAAGTGATATCATTATAAATCATAGGTAAACAGAATGGTCCCTTCACTTAACTAAGTGGATTTCTATAAACTGTTTGGGACCAACAGTTTCCTCAGGCCCCCAAAGGAAGATACAACTAGCTGCTTGATCTACCATCTCTGGTGGTGGCCTTAATTCCTCTCCTGGAAAAAAAGCTTTTTCCTTAAAAAGAAAAAAAAGAAAAGAAACAAGCATAAAATGAGGCTATATATTAATTAGTTGATGAAAATGTTGTGACCAGAGGCTCATAGGAACCTAACTCTACACTTACCCTACAAGCAGTGGTTCACTATTAGCTAATTCAATGTTCTCAGCACCTTTATAGAACATGTGGTAGTTATTGTTAGGTGCCGTTGAGTCAATATTAAACTCATAACGACCCCACTTGACAGAGTAGAACTGCCCCATAGGGTTTTCTAGGCTGCAACATTTACAGCAGAGAGCCCTGGTAGCACAGTGGTTAAGCACTCGGCCACTAACTGAAATGTCAGTGGTTGGAACCCACCAGCTGCTCAGTGGGAAACATAAGTGGCAATCTGCTTCTGTAAAGATCACAGCCGTGGAAACCCTATGGGTCAGTTCTACTCTGTTCCATAGGGTTGATATGAGTTGGCATTGGCTGGATGGCAATGGGGTTTTTTAATCTTTACAAGAACAGATGTCAGGTCTTTTCTACCATCGAGCCTCTGTATGGGTTCAAATGGCCAACTTTTTGTTTAGCAGCTGAATGCTTTACCATTGAGCTACCAGGGCTCCTTTTATAGAACATAACCATGGAGAACGACAAGAATCAACTGAAATTCTTTGTTGTTGGGAATGTCCTGTACATTGTAGGAGATACATATCAACATTCCATAATAACGATCTATGATGGCTAAAGGTATATATCTAGGTAAGATTCTATTGAAATAATGTTTTTATTACCATAAAATACTTAGGGAAGTTTTGGTGTCAGGTAGGGTTTTTATGACCTATAACATTTTTTCATATAAACAACCTCTTTTTGTAGATAGGGAAACCCTGGTGGAGTAGTGGTTAAGAGTTTGGCTGCTAACCAAAAGGTGAGCAGTTTGAATCTACCAGGTGCTGTTTGGAAACTCTGTCAGGTAGTTCTACTCTGTCCTATAGGGTCGCTATAAGTCAGAATCAACTGGACGGCAATGGGTTTGGGCTGTAGATAGTCCTTGGTGCAGTGTCACGTTCAGCATAGCACAAGTGCCATGAAATGGTGCTCCCCTCCGTTCCTTCCACATCCCCTTCATATATAAACACATAGGGAATATGTAGAGAAGGTGTTTAAATCAGACTGAGTGATATATGTCTTACTTCTACCATTTCTGGTCTGTTTGAGGAAAAAGAGTCCTATTTATCAGGATATTTGGTGTACAACTTCTCCTAATGTATACCCTCTAAACCCGCTGCCGTCAAGTCGATTCCAACTCATAGTGACCCTATAGGGCACAGCAGAACTGCCTCATAGAGTTTCCAAGGAGCGCCTGATGGATTTGAACTGCTGACCTTTTGGTTAGCAGCCATTGCACTTAACCACTATGCCACCAGGGTTTCCATGTATAGCTTATTCTAATCCCATAGTGAATTGTCTCTGATATTTTGCCTTCTACATGCATTTCCTTCATAAATGTTCTTCATTTCATGTCTTGGGAGAATTTTGGTCTTTCCTTAAGCAATTGAAAACTATTTGGGTGGTCTTTAGCAGATGCAGAATTTTCATTGGTTTCTATGGCTACTCTAAGAAAATCACATGGTCCATTACATCAATTACCATACAATAAATTATGGAGTGTGAAAGGTGTAGGAAGCAAAATGGCCCAAAAGAAAGAGTTGACTTGGACCTGCTTAAGCTTGTAGATACCCATATTACCATATGCAAATTACTTATATTCTCTGAATCAGTTTCATCATTTTTCAGATGGAAATAATAATATTCTTCTTACCTTTTTGGTCCCTGGGTGGTGAAAATTATTTGTGCTCAACTACTAACCTAAAGGTTGGCAGCTCAAACCTACCCAGTGACAACATGGAAGAAGGCCCAATGATCTGCTTCCATAAAGATTACAGCCAAGAAAACCCTATGGAGCAGCTCTACTCCATAACATATGGGGTCTTCATAAATTGTAATCAACTCGATGGCAATGATTTTGGTTTTTCAATGGTTTATAGTCTTTTTTTTTTTTTTTAAATTGTGGTAAAACACATATAACACAAAATTTGCCATTTTAACCATTTGTAAGAATATAATTCAGCGACACTAATTACATTCATCGTGTTGTGCAGACATCACCCTATTTCCAAATATTTTTCATCACCCCAAGCAAGTACCCCTTTTGTAAATAACTCCCTACTTTTCCTTCCCTTCATTCTTCGGTAATCAATAATAAATTTTTGTCCTATGCTTTTGCCTGTTCTAGATATTTCACATAAGTAGGAGCACACAATATTTGTGCTTACATCCCTGACTTATTTCACTCAGCAAGTTTTTAAGGTCCACCCATACGGATGCACTTGTTAGGACTTTACTTCTCTTTTTGGCTGAATAATAATAGTTCATTGTATGGACATACCACTACATGCTTATCCATCTTTTAGCTGTTGGACACTTGGGTGATTTCCACCTTTTTGACTATTGTGAATAATGCTGGTTTAGTTAATCAAAGCAGAGTTCATTTAAATGATCACGAGTATACAATTAACTGCTTGAGTTTCTTTTTTCAGTTCTTTGCGGTATATACCTAGGAGTGAAATTTTTGAGTTATATGGTAATTTTATGTTTACTTTTTTGAGGAACCACCAAACTTTCTCACAGCAGTTACACCATTTTACATTCCCTTCAGCAATGCACAAAGGTTTCCATTTTTCCACATCCTCCCCAACACCAACACTTAGTTTCCATTTTTCTGATAATAGCCATCCAAATGGGTGTGAAGCAGTATCTCATTGTGGCTTTGATTTGCATTTTTCTAATGAGCATCTTTTAAGTGCTTATGGCCATTTGTGTATCTTCTTTGAAGAAATTATTCAAGTTCTTTGCCCATTTTTTAATAGGGTTTTTTTTGTTGTTGTTGTTGAATTGTAGTTCTTTGTATATTCTAGACATTAAACCCTTATCAGATATACAGTTTCCAAATGTTTTCTTCTACTCTATAGGTGTCACTTCACTTTCTTGGTAAAGTCCTTTGATGCACAAAAGTTTTTAATTTTGATGAAGTCCAGGTTATTTTTTCTCCTGTTCTCCATGCTATACCCTTCTCATCTTTTGAAGTTGTTTTAAAAAGTCAGATAAGATACTATATGTAAAGACTCCAAGTCTTAAATTTTTAGAGGTTATCATGCCCCTTAATTCTGAAACAACCTTCCAGGGAAAAAGTAATCTAGATAAAATTATATATGATTACATATATTATATCATATAATTTTTGTCCTGTAGAAACTTTGCAAGAGTGACTTTATTTTGCTCAACAAGTAAACATTTTAAACATATGTATCAGAGTGCCTCCTTAAGACAGACACCATGCTAAACAATGAAGCTGTAAAGAAGAAAATGACAAGTTGCCTTGAGGAACTTACAATCTGGTAGGAAAAAAAAAAATTCAGACAACAATTATAGCGACCTATGCCATGAATAGGAGCCCTGGTGGTGCAGTGGTTAAGAGTTTCTTCCACATCAGTATGACTTAGTCTTGTAAGAACAATAATATAGCTCAGTGACTGTATTATTTTGTGATTTAGTGAATTTTCCTTTTTAATGCAGTATAAAGCATTTCTTATTATATGAAGCTGCGTTCCAGGATATGGTGACCCACCACAGGTCAAGCTACAAATGCCCAAGGCCAAAGTCATGAATTTTAACCAATCAAGAACACATTGAGTTGTGCTGCTTCACAGTCTGAAGGCACATGTGAAATGGATTTTATGTGTAATGAGGAGGCTTATGCATTTACTGTCAGCTATAAGGACCTGGGTTTTTTTTTCGGTTTTTATAAGGACCTGAGCATGACTTTATTCACCGGCTGTCACACAGTCTCATTCACAGTCTCCATCTGTATTCAAAGTTCTCCTGAAAGTTTATAACATTCTATGCTCGACCCTAACCTGTCTCCTATGTTCTCCTTCGCCTATGAGGCATTGCACTAGGCCATCTTGCCCTTTGTTTAAATGCTCATCAAAAACCGAACTCACCGTCATCCCTCTAAAACCAACTTCTACTCACAGCTGCATTTCTGACACAAGGTCCCTCACTTTCTCTATCCTCCAAGCTCAGAAATGAGGTCATGTTTGACCCTTACATCTTTCTTCATCCCGTCTAGAAACAATCCCCAGGTACCGACAGTGCTTTCTCTGCGGTGGCCCTTCCTTTCCACTGCTCAGCACAGGGGTTTAGTTCAGACTGTCCCCTATTCCTCAGAGCATAATGGCCTCCCAGCTGCTCTCCCTGTGGGCTGGGCCTATAGGAACAAGTTGTGTTCAGCTCTAAACTTTGAAACAGACAAACCAACCTTGTCCCATTATCATCTCCTCATAAATTTGAGGCTTCAACATCTCTGCTGTGTTTATAAATTGGGTTGCTATGAGTCAGAATTGACACCACTGGGTTTGGTTGTGGTTTTACTTGCTTTTGCCTTACCTCATCTCTTTATGGTTGCCTTCTTATCCCCTCCACTGTCCGCCATCTTGAACTTTCCATTTGTATTGATGCCTGATATGATCTCTACACCTTAGCCTCTCACGTGGTTATGAGTTTTCCGAAGGCTTTAGGGGTTTGTCTGCTTTTGACCCACTCTGGGTACTAAGTTACTGGAGCCCTTTCCTAGTATTTGCCCACCTGACCAAAGTTCCTTTCAAGCTTACCCTGGCATCTGTGAGTCAGAATGAGTCACAAAGTCTTGTCAGCTCCGACTGAAACTTTTAGTTGAAAATTGAGCCACCTTTTGCTTATGATGGAAACCAGTTCAGGAAAAATCTAGACATAAAAACAAACTCCAGCTAATCATTTGGAATAAAAGATTCATGAGAATGTTTTAACAGCATTTTCTTTAATTTCTCACTCACCCCATGAGTTTTGATTAGTTTTTTGTGGTGAAAATATATACACCAAAGCATTCACCAATACAACAATTTCTACGTTTACAATGCGCTGACATTGATTGTATTCTTCACATTGTGCAGCCAATACCACTGTCCTTTTCTAAAATATTCTACCACCATTAACATAACTCACTGCTCCCTAAGCAAAAACTCCCCTTTCCCCTCTCCCTCCACTGGTAACCGTTAATGCTTTTGGTTTCTATATGTTTGCTTATTTCATGTAAGATCATACAGTATCTGTCTTTTTGTGACTGACATATGTCACTCAGCATCATGTTTTTAAGGTTCATCCATGTTGTGGCATGTTTTGGGACTTCATTTTTCTTTTTGACTGAGTAATATCCCATTGTAAGTATATATCACATCTTATTTATCCATTCATCTGTTGATGGTCTTTTTGTTTTTTTCCACCCTTCGGCTTTTCACAATGAGCATTCATGTAACTGTGAGTTTTTATAAGTCTCTATTGTATGTGTTTTGTTCTGTTGTACATGGGGTGGCTGTGAGTCGCAACCGACTCCACAGCACCCAATAACAACAGCATTGTATGTGTAACACTATATCAAACAGAACCTGCCATAGGGAGTGATAGGGTAGAGCAATTCTTTAGTCTGAGTACAGTATCCTGTTAAATTTCTTACCTGTTACTTATGATAGTTGCTGCTAATCTACCATTAGAGGCTCCTTCCCTTGAGTCCCGACACTTTCCTCTCCTAAGTGGACATGGAACGGTACCACAGCGGGGGACTCAGAAACTATGGATGGACCAGGCAGAAAAGCTGCCTAGATTAGGACAGAGGAAGCCATAAAACCACAGCTAAAGAGGATCAAGATCTAGAAAGAGAAGCCTAGAATTAAAGCCCAAAAGAAAAATCTACCATTTCTTTAGATCTGATGAGTGAGTACAAGACTAAACACAGGATACAGAATTCAGAACAAAAAATAACTACAATTCATGGATATTTCACCAGGTTCTGGGCTAAGTATTTTACATTACATAATTTCAAGTAATTTCCTTAAAAACATAATAAGCAAAAGGTGCTATTATTATCTCCATTTTACAGATGAAGAAATTGAGGCTTAGACAGATTTAAGTCATACAGCTAGTAAGTGCCAAAGACTGATTTTGAAACCAGGATTCAAACACAGTTTCATCTGCCTCAGGAACCTAAGCTCCTAACCACTATACATCTTTTCTTCCTAACACCAGTTAGGTCAGTGTCAAGTAGAAATAGGGGAAAGGCTCCACCACTCTGACCATAAACAGGTCCTGACTGAGTGATGGATCGCTGGGTGGTGCAAACAGTTATATGGGTTGAGTGATGGATTGCTGGGTGGTGCAAACAGTTATATGGGTTCAGCTGTTAACTGTACAGTTGGAGTTTGGAGTCCACCCAAGGGGGCCTAGGAAGAAAGACCTGGTGATCCACTTCTGAAAAATCAGCCACTGAAAACCCTGTGGAGCACAGTTCTCCTCTGACACACATCAGGTTGGCAACTCGATGGCAACTGATTCACCTGGGTGACAGTTACAGGGCACATGGGTGAGAGAGAAAATGTCAAGGTAATGCTGGGTTATTTAAAGATTCTTTACTAAAATGCAAACACTCAGAGGATTATGAATGGTCTAATCAATTCTTGGTTACAATTTAGCAGAGTTCTGGTGGAAATAGTAATCAAGATAGACATCTAGATACTACCAGAAATTATTCCTAGAAAGGAAAGTAGAACATTTCAGAAAATACCCAATAACTTGGCTGAAGGACTCAAGAGTAGCAGCCATGTTATATCCATTTTAATTTACCATGTTCTCACACAAGGCTTAATTACATGTTTATTAAATATGAAGGGAGAAAAAGGAAAACCCTGAGGGGGGAAAGTGTGAGAATATGAGTACTTACATTCAAAGAATTGTTATTATTGTGTGCCATCAATTCCAACTCATGGTGACCCTATAGGACAGAGTAGAATTGTTTCATTAGGTTTCCTAGGCTTTAATTTTTTCAGGAGCAGATCACCAGGTCTTTTCTCTAGACAAAGCGGCTGGTGGGTTCAAACCGCTAAACTTTCGGTTAGCAGCTGAGCTCTTAATCATTGTGCCATCAGGGTTCCTTATCCAAAGAATAAAAAAACTCACTGTCTTTGAGTCAATTTTGACTCATTGTGACCCCATACAGTTCCTGAGGCTGTAAATCTCTACAGAAGCAGACTGCCTCATCTCTGTCCTGCAGAGCCGCTGGTAGTTTCAAACTTCAGACCTTTTGGTTAGCAGTCGATAGGATTACTAAATTTGAATGGGTTGAGGATGCCATCTTCAAGAAACTGGACATTGTCCTGATCATAAAGAAAGTGATGGATATGAATTTATGGGGAAAGAGTGGGTGGACATGTTGGGATGGGGAGCAAATGATGGAGAATTAAAGAACTGCGTGGAGGTGCTGGTAAAATAAGCTTTGCCAGAGTGAAGAAGTATCAGTCAAAAGCTCCAGCAGCGCTGGCCTGGTCTAAGGAGGCATCACCAATTGTGGAATCATCAATGTCAGCTTGACTGATCCACTCTAAACTCTTGATCTTGGGGCCGCTATATTGAAAACTGAGAGACAAAGTGAGTCAAAAGTATTTCTGATCCCAGGCTCCTGAACGTCGACAGCCACTGTTCAAAGGAAGGGAAGTCTCTGTGTGTGTCAGGAAGAGGAGATGGCTTGTCACACCATGAGTCCTCCATCTCAGCATACGTCCTGATAGAGATCAGGATCTGAGCGGTGTCGCCTTAACATGAAGGAGTGCTCCCTTATCTGAGCCCCATCCACACAGCCACACGGTTGGTCCTGCCAGATGGAGTGCATTTTTCACATAATGCACTTGGCAGTAAAAGGAAATCTATTTTAAGCTGACTGGTCATTTCTCATGATGTGCATTACAAAAGGGCTGGAATAGCCCAATTTATTTATAAGTGGACTTAAAACACTTTAAAACACAATGAAACCATTCGGCTAAATGCTGGCTCCTGGGAGTTGGGTTCCTGTATGTGAGGGTGAGATTAAGTCTCTTTATACCTATCTTAAAAATGTGAAAAACAGGCAGGATCCAGGTTGAAGTATAACAGACTTACTGGGGTCCTAACCCGTGGAATGGAAAGACCACACAACAGAAGGATTGGAACTTATTAGCGGGGATGGATGAACTGCTCTGTGGTTTAGGCTGGAACGCCTGGGATTGCTTTTCAAATGTTTTAAATTTGATAATATATATACATATATAGACACACATACATATATTAAAAAAGCAAATGTGTTTGCCAAGATCTTTCCTCTGTCTCCATTCTTCAACCCATATGGATTTTAAATGTTTGTAATCCATACGTCTCTGACGTGTTCACACAAAGCCCTCTGAGGACTGACTCATAAAAGATTGGCCTCTTAAGAAATTTCTACACAAAAGTTGCCACATTTTGCTCGAGATTGTGCCCCAACCCTTTGCACTCACTTTTCTCAGGGTAAGAGGGGATAAGCAAAAAAGCATGGACTTTGAAGTTGGATTTTAATTCACTCCCAATTCTCTACTTCAAGCTATGTGACTTTGGACAAGTCATCCATCTCCTTTAGGCTCCTTTTTTCTCATTCAGAAAACAAGGGTGAGGAACTAAAGGCTCTCTAGCGTCCTTTCTACTCAAAGTCTAGCCTACCTATATCCACCACCTAGATAGAGTACAGTTGTTTCTGTGTGGGCTGACTGGTTTCTGAACTTACTCCTAACCGAAAGCTCCCTTTTCATGGATGTAGGAAATTACCGAAGGAACCGAAGTAAGTAAGGGGCCTTAGAGTCTAGCGAAGCAAGGGACTGGTTCGTGGGAGGGGTAATAAAGGAAAGAAGGTTGCCGAGGGGCCGGTGGAAAGAACAGAGGAAGCAACCTTCTAACTCTTCCCACCACATCTCAGCCCACTGCAAACTGAAAGCACCAAGGAAAGATGCTAGAAGGATGAGGTAGGAGAGAAACATAAATCCAGTGGGGCTCTTCACCTGGCTGCACCAAGGAAACCCTGCACAGAACACGTGGTTTACTCTAGAAATACAGAACTGAAAACTCCGCTGCTCGCCTGGCCATCTAGTTAAATGAGAGCAAGTTCAAGGCAGAGGTATAGAGTTGGGGCTTTGATATTAGATATGCTTGGATTCAAACACATTTACTTCTTCCTTTACTAGTGAGACAGGCTTAATATTTTAGCGATGAGCGCTCTGAAAACCAAGGGTGGAAAACTAAACCATAGAGGCCGGTTGCCTTTTAGGAGACGAGTCAAATGTATCACAAGCAGTGGATGCTTTCTGAACTTCCTGAAGTGACAGGGTTGGGCTGATGTCCGTATGCACTCCTCCATCCCTGCCTAGCAAAAACAGCCTGTAATACACATTCAGGATGGGTCTGAAGTTATAAAAGCCAACAGGAAGGACACTAGACAGGGGACACAAGCGATTCCACCCATTTCTCCCTGGGGGTGGAGGAAGCAATGTTGAAGGTCTGCTGTAGGAGTCTCTGGGTGGTGTGATTTGTTAAGCCTTCATCTACTAACTGAAAGGTTGGCAGTTTGAACCCACCCAGAAGCATCTCAGAATAAAGACCTGGCAATCAACTTTTGAAAGATTGCAGTTCTACTTGCTATGCATGGAGTTGCCATGAGTTGGAACTGATGGAACAGCAAGCTTTTGGCTTTAAGATGTGATTTAATTAGCGTGAAGTAAATGTTATAGTTAGTACCAGTAACCAATCCTTTTTTGCTCTCTTCTCCTGTCACTCGCCAGCCACCAGCAGTCTGGGGAGCTGGGGATTCAGAAGAGAGAAGGGAAAGAATGTGTCAGGCTGAGAGCAGATGCCTTGCTTCACCAGGCCCCACAAGCCCTGGAGATACCACAGTTGTGTCATCTGCCTGTTTGTGGGTTCAATATGAAATGGCAATATATATATATATATATATATATATATATAGGCCTAGAGAAGTGGTTTTGAGTCTGTGCTGCTAATGGTTCCTATTAATTCCTCATTGATACCCTGAGGATTACATAAGGAAGGAAAATGCGGCAGGACGGTGGCAAGGGGGGACGTTCTTGGGGCTCCTGGGCCCCCTCTCCATTTAAACCAAGAAAGTTTTGCTTTTACCAGGTTTAGGTATTCTAAAAAAATTTTTTAAGAGCAGCCAAAATAATAATAATGGCATTAATGACTGCATGCAGCTAATAATGACAACACTATTTTAAGGAAAGAATCTGGGACTTGTGTCATCTGACAGCCATGCTCCTGAAGCCTGGCTTTCCCGGCTGTACCCTGTTAGGAGACTGTCTTCCACCCACACAGCCGACTCGGGGTGAGGGCTGTGTCAAAGCCCCTGGAGGGCCAGGAGCAGCAGCCCAGCCGAGTCTGCCTGCCATTAACACTTAGAGGGGCAGGGGCTCCCCAACCCAAACCCACAGGCCCGCCAAGCCTGAGAGGCGGAGTCACGCCGACAACTGCAGTGGAAAGATTTTTGTCTGTCTGAGTAGGGCTGAGGGGTTGATCCTCCCAGAGGGCAGGAGCAGGAACTCAATTACTCACCACCCTCTGCTTCTATGACTGATTTCAGCGTTCATTTCTGATAGTTAATTGATTATAAACTAACCGGAAATCCCAAAGGAGCCCTTAGCGTCTGCTGAGGTAGCTGTGTCTTTGGGGCTCAGTCAGAAAGGGAGGATTTTGTGACTGAGATGTATAGTGAATGACCCGGGCCTGGCCGCCTGTGTGACGTACAACAGCATACATTGGATGACTCATAGAAGTCAGGGATGGAAAAGACCTATTAGGTCATTTTTTCCATCTTCCAGCCATTGCAGGTTTACTCTCTGCCAAGGTAGGATTATATTCAAATATTTGGTCCCGTCTAGTTTGAATTGATTCAAGTAATAGGACTTCCACAGCATCCCCTGGGATCTGAATTCCACAGGATCATTGATCTCAATCTTTGGAAAATGTTCCTGATGTTCACTTGAAATTTTCCTTTGCTCGATTTCGTCCCATTAATCCTACTTATTGCCCCTCAGGCCACCCTAAATAATATCCCTCTCCTTTCATGTCGACATCCCTCCAGCCCTGGTAGAGGGGAGACAGGGGAATACGAGAATGTCTTCCTGGCTCGACTCAGTCTTAAGTATAAAATGAAGAATAGAAATGTTCTGAGTAATAGCTTAAAAGGTTGGGGAGACTATGTATATCAGATGAGAAAGGATTTTCCAGATTGCCCAAGAATACTTCAGACAATCAGTGGCAGGTGTTTCTGAGTTTAACTTTATATTCTAAATATTCTAAGTCAGAGAGTAGCAAAGATGAAACGCCACATAATCCACCATACGGCCATCTGAAGTGGATAATGGGCTATGTCCTCACAGCCTTTCAGGGGAGATAATTCTTTATAATTCCATGATTATTTTTCTTGGGGGAGCAGGGATCACATCAAATAGTGCAAAACCACAATAGTTAAATTCTGGGTGTGTAATGTCCCTTCTTGGGCCCTGGGCAGAACAGACCTGGAGACAATGAGAGTGTGAGGCCCTGGAGTGGTATCCAGGACAGAATATCCTGTGTGTTCCTCAAAGTGCCCTCGGTGAGCCAGTGTGACTGCTAAAAATACAAATCGGGGTTCATTTCAGACCACGGGTAAATCAGATCTGTGGAAGGCTTTAAGCCTAAAAACTTGCATTTTTCAGAAGCTTACTAATATTTTAAGAGCCCAGCTCATGAGGTGATTCTAATGCAATACCATTTAAGAATACCTTGGATTAAACTGGGAAAACTAAGCTAGAGTTCAAGGTCAGGAGTGTGGCTGATGATGGGACAGAAATCAGGAATCAGTCATGAAGTAGCCTCAGGACTGAGAACAGAGCAAGGAGGTGGGCAGTTACTGTTAGACATGAAGGTGCAGTGTCCATGGCCTGTATGTATGACCTGCCAGAAGCATGGTGTATAGACGTGGGGTTGCACTGACTAGCTAAAAAGTCTGGCTGGACCCTGCTTTATTTAAACAAGGGCTAAGCTAAAATTGTCAACTTTTAAACTTGTTCTTTGCATGTTGTACGAATTAATAGTATAAGAGAAACCTCATGGGGAGGAGGAAGAGGAGAGAGAAAAACACTGTATTTTAAATCTGTAAACACATACGCATGTATTGTCAAGGAATTTCAAGAATGACTTTGCCTTCAGCTATGATAAAGTAGCTTGCAGCAGACCAATGTTCCAGCCAAGAAGAACTAGAAGAGCTACATAAAATAGCTGTTTTGCTTGAAGTCATTAGGGAGCTGCAAAGGCATCCAAGATTTGGGAGGTTAAGATCTTGGAGTCAAAGGTGTCTCAGACAAATAAGCTGATAGTCTTCAAGGTGTTTGCCCCTAGGGAGCACTTTCTGATACTCTGTGCAGAACAAGAGACTGAGAAGTCAGGCAAAGGACTGCTGTTAAGAAGCAGCAAATGCAGCAGAGTCTTCAGCAATACCAAGGAGCTAGAGAGACAGTATTGGAGTTTGGGACTTCCAAGGCAGCCAGGAGGTGAAAGACTGTAGCCCTGATGAGAAGGAGAAACATAGGAATGAGTCTGGCACTCTGGTTTTCCTCTCAAGATATTTGCTGAATTGGTATGTTACTCCAGGGTAGAGATAAATAACTACATAGAAAAAGATGATGAAAGCAGAGCTTTCTAGGATCACACAGCAAAAATGAGACAAAAACTGTACTTTAGGATCTACTGAGAAAGAGTCACCCTAGAAAACATCCCAGGCTTTTAGTTGGGGCCCCTGAAGGGCTATACTCTTGAAGCAGAGAAAAGCACATATACATAGAGCCTTACAACAGCTGTACTCTGGCCACAAGCCTGCTCAGCTGTTGAGTGGATTAAAGTAATCAGTCTAGCAATTTATCGAAAATCAATAGGCATATGGAAAATATATGAAGAGAAGAAAACACATAAAATAAAAACAGACACAAAGATACCCCAATTTTTGGAGCTATCAAACATAGATAAGGTTGAAAGTCAACCCAGACAGGGAAATCCAAAAAAACAAAGCAAGATTACAAAAAAAAAAAACCTCAAAACAGGGTAACAGCGATGTTATTATATAAAAGAAGACAACATTAGAATAATAAAGAGGGACAAAGAAATGTAATCATACACTTTCCATATGGAGAGGAAGATACGGCGATACAAAGAAATAAAAGTTAGGTATAAATTCAGAAAAATAGGGGTAAATAATAGGGTAACCAAAAAGGAGACAAATTATCCTAGTCACCAAAATAAAATACAAGAAAAAAACAGAAACTCAGCAGAAACAAATTCAACAACAACAAATATGAGGAAAGGACAATATAAAAAGATAATATACTCAGCACATAAAATTAAGTGAGAAAAAGAAACAATCAACAACACACAAAAAAGAACATCAAAATGATAGCACTAAATTCATACCTATCCACAATTTCACTGAATGTAAATAGACTAAATGCACCGATAAAGAGACAGAGAGTGGCAGAATGGATTAAAAAACAAGATCCGTCTATATGCTGCCTACAAGAAACATACCTTAGACTTAGAGACACAAACAAACTAAAACTCAAAGGATGGAAAAAAATATATCAAGCAAACAACAAACAAAAAAGAGCAGGAATGGCAATATTAATTCTGACAAAATAGACTTTAAAGTTAAGTCCATCATAAAGATAAGGAAGGACACTATATAATGATTAAAGGGACAACACACCAAGAAGATAAAACCATATTAAATCTTTATCCACCCAATGACAGGGCTGCAAGATACATAAAACAAACTATCAGCATTGAAAAATGAGATAGCTCCACAATAATACTAGGAGACTTCAACACACTACTTTCGGTGAAGGACAGGACATCCAGAAAGAAGCACAATAAAGACACGGAAGATCTAAATGCCACAATCAACCAACTTGACCTCGTAGACATATACAGAACACTCCACCCAACAGCAACCACCTACACTTTCTTTCCTAGTGCACATGGAACATTCTCTAGAGTAGACCACATATTAGGTCATAAAGCAAGCCTTAGCAGAATCCAAAACATTGAAATATTACAAAGCATCTTCTCTGACCATAAGGCCATAAAAGTGGAAATCAATAGCAGGAAAAGCAGGGAAAAGAAATCAAACACTTGGAAACTGAACAATATCCTGCTCAAAAAAGACTGGATTAGAGAAGACATTAAGGATGGAATAAAGAAATTCCTAGAAGCCAATGAGAATGAAAACACTTCCTATCCGAACATTTGGGACACAGCAAAAGTGGTGCTCAGAGGCCAATTTATATCAATAAATGCACACATCCCAAAAAGAAGAAAGGGCCAAAATCAAAGAACTATCCCTACGACTTGAACAAATAGAAACAGATCAACAAAAGAAACCCACAGGCACCAGAAGAAAACAAATAATAAAAATTGGAGCTGAACTAAATGAAATAGAAAACAGAAAAACAATTGAAAGAATTAACAAGACTAAAAAGCTGGTTTTCTGAAAAAATCAACAAAATTGATAAACCACTGGCCAAACAGACAAAAGAAAAACAGGAGGGGAAGCAAATAATCTGATTAAGAAATGAGATGGGCGATATTACAACAGACCCAACTGAAATTGAAAGAGTCATATCAGATTACTATGAAAAACTGTACCCAAATTTGAAAACCTAGAAGAAATGGATGAATTCCTGGAAACACAGTACCTACCTAAACTAACACAAACAGAGGTAGAACAACTAAATAGACCCATAACAAAAGAAGAGATTATAAAGGTAATCAAAAAACTCCCAACAAAAAAAAGCCCTGGTCTGGACGGCTTCACTGCAGAGTTCTACCAAACTTTCAGAGAAGGGTTAACACCACTACTACTAAAGGTACTTCAGAGCATAGAAAAGGACGGAATACTACCAAACTCATTCTATGAAGCCACAATATCCCTCATACCAAAAACAGGTAAAGACACCACACAAAAAAGAAAATTATAGACCTATATCCCTCATGAACATAGATGCAAAAATTCTAGCCCATAGAATTCAACAACATATCAAAAAAATAATTCACCATGACCAAGTGGGATTCATACCAGGTATGCAGGGATGGTTCAACATTAGAAAAACAATTAATGTAATCCACCACATAAATAAAACAAAAGACAAGAATCACAGGATTTTATCAGTTGATGCAGAAAAGGCATTTGACAAAGTTCAACACCCATTCATGATAAAAACTCTCAGCAAAATAGGAATAGAAGGAAAATTCCTCAACATAATCAAGAGCATTTATACAAAGCCAACAGCCAACATCACCCTAAATGGAGAGAGCCTGAAAACATTCCCACTGAGATCGGGAACCAACCAAGGATGCCCTTTATCACCGCTCTTAATCAACATTGTGTTGCAGGTCCTAGCTAGAGCAATTAGGTTAGATAAAGAAATAAAGGGCATCCAGATTGGCAAGGAAGAAGTAAAAGTATCTCCGTTTGCAGATGACATGATCTTATACACAGAAAACCCTAAGGAGTCCTCCAGAAGACTACTGAAACTAATAGAAGAGTTCAGCAGAGTATCGGGATACAAGATAAACATACAAAAATCAGTTGGATTCCTCTACACCAACAAAAAGAACATCAAAGAGGAAATCACCAAATCAATGCCATTTACAGTAGCCCCCAAGAAGATAAAATACTTACGAATAAATCTTATCAGAGACGTAAAAGACTTATACAAAGAAAACTACAGTACACTTCTGCAAGAAACCAAAAGAGACTTCCATAAGTGGAAAAACATACCTTGTTCGTGGATAGGAAGACTTAAAATTATAAAAATGTCTATTCTACCAAAAGCGATCTATACATTTAATGCAATTCCGATCCAAATCCCAATGACATTCTTTAATGAGGTGGAGAAGCAAATCACCAACTTCATATGGAAGGGAAAGAGGCCCTGGATAAATAAGGCATTACTGAAAAAGAAGAACAAAGTGGGAGACCTTACTTTACCTGATTTTAGAATCTATTATACCGCCACAGTAGTCAGAACAGCCTGGTGCTTGTACAACAACAGATACATGGACCAATGGAACAGAATTGAGAATCCAGACATAAATCCATCCACATATGAGCAGTTGATATTTGACAAAGGCCCCAAAACAGTTAAATGGGGAAAAGACAGTCTTTTTAACAGATGATGCTGGCATAACTGGATATCCATCTGCAAAAAAATGAAACAAGACCCATACCTCACTCCATGCACAAAAACGAGCTCAAAATGGATCAAAGACCTAAATATAAAATCTAAAATGATAAAGATCATGGAAGAAAAAAGAGGGACAACGTTAGGAGCCTGAATACATGGCATAAACAGTATACAAAACATTATTAAGAACACTGAAGAAAAACTAGGTGACTGGGAGCTACTAAAAATCAAACACCTATGCTCATCCAAAGACTTCATCAAAAGAGTAAAAAGACTACCTACAGACTGGGAAAAAGTTTTTAGCTATGACATTTCTGATCAGTGCCTGATGTCTAAAATCTACATGATACTGCAAAAACTCAACTACAAAAAGACAAATAACCCAATTAAAAAATGGGCAAAAGATATGAATAGACACTTCACTATAGAAGACATTCAGGTAGCTAACAGATACATGAGGAAATGTTCATGATCATTAGCCATTAGAGAAATGCAGATCTAAACTACAATGAGATTTCATCTCACTCCAACAAGGCTGGCATTAATCCAAAAAACACAAAATAAGAAATGTTGGAGAGGCTGTGGAGAGATTGGAACACTCCTACACTGCTGGTGGGAATGTCAAATGGTACAATCACTTTGGAAATCGATTTGGCACTTCCTTAAAAAGCTAGTAATAGAACTACCATACAATCCAGGAATCCCATTCCTCGGAATATATCCTAGAGAAATAAGAACTTTTACACGAACAGATATATGCACACCCATGTTTATTGCAGCACCGTTTACAATAGCAAAAAGATGGAAGCAACCAAGGTGCCCATCAACGGATGAATGGATAAATAAATTATGGTATATTCACACGATGGAATACTACGCATCAATAAAGATCAGTGATGAATCTGTGAAACATTTCATAACATGGAGGAACCTGAAAGGCATTATGCTGAGTGAAATTAGTCAGTTGCAAAAGGATAAATATTATATAAGACCACTATTATAAGAACTTGAGAAATAGTTTAAACTGAGAAGAAAACATTCTTTTGTGTTTATGAGGGGAGAGGGAGGAAGGGTAGAAGAGGGATATTCACTAATTAGATAGTAGATAACTACTTTAGGTGAAGGGAAAGACAACATACAATACAAGGGAAGTCAGCACAACTGGACTAAACCAAAAGCAAAGAAGTTTCCTGAATAAACTGAATGCTTCGAAGGCCAGTGTAGCAGGGACAGGGGTTTGGGGACCATGGTTTCAGGAGACATCTAAGTCAATTGGCATAATAAAATCTATTAAGAAAACATTCTGCAACCCGCGTTGAAGAGTGGTGTCTGGGGTCTTAAACGCTAGCAAGCAGCCATCTAAGATGCATCATTGGTCTCAACCCTCCTGGATCAAAAGAGAATAAAGAACACCAAGGACACAAGGCAATTACAAGCCCAAGGGACAGAAAGGGCCACATGAACCAGAGACTACATCAGCCTGAGACCAGAAAAACTAGATAGTGCCCCGCTACAACCGATGACTGCCCTGACAGGGAACACAACAGAGAACCCCTGAGGGAGCAGGAGAACAGTGGGATGCTGACCCCAAATTCTCATAAAAAGACCAGACTTAATGTTCTGACTGAGACTAGAAGGACCCCAGTGGTCATGGCCCACAGACCCTCTGGTGGCCCAGGTCAAGAGCCATTCCCGAAGCTAACTCTTCAGACATGAATTGGACTGGACAATGGGTTGGAGAGGGATGCTGGTGAGGAGTGAGCTTCTTGGATCAGGTGGACACTTGAGACTATGTTGACATCTCCTGCCTGGAGGGGAGATGAGAGGGTAGAGAGGGTTAGAAGCTGGCAAAATGGACACAAAAAGAGAGTGGAGGGAGAGAGCAGGCTATCCCATTAAGGGGAGAGTAATTGGGAGTATGTAGCAAGGCGTATATAAGTTTTTGTGTGAGAGACTGACTTGATTTGTAAACTTATAAAAATTAAAAAAAAAAAACTTAGATAAGGTTGAGAATTTCACCTGAAACTGGAAGCTAGATTCAAATGGAAATTCTAGAATTGAGAAACCTAATAATTGAAATTGAGAACTCAATATACAGTTTTAAAAGAAGATTGGACACAGCAGAAGAGAGGATAAATGAGCTGGCGTGCAACTGGAGTCCCAGAAGGAGGGAAGAGAGAGAGTAAGTAAGAAGCCATATTTAAAAAGATAATGGTCATGAACTTCTCCCTAAAAAAGCAAGATAGCAAGCCACAGAATCAGAAAGCACCACGAACACCACGCAAAATAAACACAAAACCACACCTAGGTACAGTACAGTGAAACTGCTGTTAGTGAATGAAAAGTACAAAACTTTAAAACATAAGCAGTGGGGGAGGGGAGCACAGAACATGATCCTTAATAAAGGAACCACATTAAGACTGAGTGCTGACACCACCAGTGAGAGATGACAATGGAATGAAATTCTCCACTGACTGAAATTATCCTTCAAAAGTAAAGGTAAAATAAAGACATTTCCAGAAAAACAAAAATGGAAAGTTACCAACAGATCCATCCTCTAAGACAAAAAAAAAAGGAGGGGGTGGTGGGAAGACATGTTCAGGTAGAAAAAAAGTAATCCCCAATGGAAATGGAGAAAGATCTGAAGAGCGAAATAAGGGTTAACAAGTGGGTAGATCTAAGTCAATATTGACTATACACAACAATGAAATATTCTGAGATTTAATATATTTTGAGATTTAATATATAGAGAGGATTAAAAGATATGAAAATGATAACACAAAAGACTGGATGGAGTAAATGGCAATAAATTGTTCCCAAATCTAACCATATTCTGAAAAGTGGTAAAATTTATAACTCAAAGATGCATTCCAATCACTAAAGTAACAGTAAAATAGCATATATTTAGGAAGAAATTAGAGAAAATAATAAATATAAAAAATCCTTAATTCATCAAAAAAGAACTCAAGAAAGAAGAAAAAAGGGCGCAGTAAACAGATGGGACGTATTGAGAACATAGAGATAAATATGAAGATCCATGTAAATCCAAATATACCACTAACTAAATGAAATTATGAACTAAATACACTTAAAGAAAAAAATGTCAGAATGAGTTACAAAAAACTAATCCAATTGTATGCTATTTACAAAAGATACACCTTAAATATAAAGATACAGAATGTCTGCCTATAAAACAATGTAAAAAGATCTATATACAGTGCAAACATTGAACAAAAGGGCGTTTTGCTATATAAAATCAAAGTAGGATTCAAGATATAAAACATTACTAGAAATAAAGGGATGCATTTCATAACAATATAGGGTCAATAAACCAAAAAGATTTAACAACTCCAAATTTGTATGAAAATAATAACATAGCTAAGCTAATAATGCAACAAAACTGAACGAATAGACAAGTCCACAATCATAGTGATGGACTTTTCCACAGTTCTTTTAATAACTGTAGTACAAGAAGGCTTCAGCAATTTAAAAATGCATTCACATAGAAACGACTGGTTGGTTAATTACACATTTTTTTTCTATGCATCAGAACCCTGACCTCTTTGAGGGTAAGCACTTCAATATAATTATATTTCAAAAGCATGTTTCTTAGTCCATAATAAATAATTAATTTAGCCATATTGCCCAGAACAGCTAGAACGCAAGTTTCTTAAAAGCTATTTGTCTCTTTTTTTTGGTGGCCATGTCCCCAGAACATAAAATAATCCTAGGCATATGGTAGATAATAACTATCTGTTGACTACCTGTCAAGAACTAGTAGATAACATATGGAAAGCTTGTTGTTTTATTAGGCTCCTAAACATGATGCATTGAGTGGAGACCATGAAAATGACACACCTTGGTAGTCTAGAGCAGAAATTGGCAAAGGACAACCTGCCGGCATATCTTGCCCACCTGATTTTGTAAACAAAGTTTTATTGGAAGACAGCCATACTCTTTCACTTATATGTTGTTTATGGTTGCTTTCATGCTACAATGGCAGAGTCGAGTAGTCATAACAGAGAACACATGGCCCACAAGGCCTAAAACATTTAATATTTTGTCCTTTATAGAAAATATTTGCCAATCCCTTGTCTAGAGTAGCAATCTAGAAAGAAGACACCTCTAGGCATATCCTTAAAAAGCTTATAAACAAACCTCACAAAGATCAAGATAACATGCAAATAAATTAACCGCCTGCCAGAACTAAGTCCAACACCCTTTATATGAAGACAACAAAATTCAGATTCTTAATAAAATATTCACAATGTCTAGCAACAACAACACAAAAATAGATATGGAGTTCACTTCAGGTAGGGAGAGGTAAGTTCTATCAAACCAATACTTCCACAGACAAAAGCTTCAAATGCTAGAAGAAAAAAAAAAAAATTAAATGCAAGCGCCTGAGGACTCTGGAAAATAAACAAGAGCAGGAAGATTTTGGAGTGAGTTATAACTTGGAAGAAGCAACAAAAAGGAAGTGAGTTTCCTGTTTGTGCATCTTTGCCCTGAGGGTGGCGTGGGGAAATTAAAACACTAATAGAAAGCCAAGTACCTTTCAGGCAAAAAGAAATAAGATGAGCCCAGAGAAACCAAGATTACCACAGAGAAGGATGAAAATCTCCGGAAAGAGAAAGCCAGGGGGGAAAAAAAAGAAAGGAACCCCTAATTGTGTATATAAATGCTATCCAAGTCTCTGACTTCTCAGTCACACATGTGCAGAACAGTCTCCTGTCCACTGCAGATATGACAGAGTTTTGAGTTTGAATCTCATCAACTTAATTGCCTAATAGAACAAAAAATCACACCCTGCAAATGAATATAAGAGATTCCCGAGTCCCCACAACATAGCATTCACAATATCCAGAGTACAACCCAAAATTACTTGATGTAGTAAGAACCAGGAAAAGAAAAAAAATAATCAGCAGCAAAAAAGAACTCCAAGATGACAGAAATATTGGAATTTCTAGACAGGGTCTTTAAAGCAGTCAATATAACTTTTCTCATTTGGGATAAAGGAAAATATGCTCATAATGAATGAGAAGACAAATATGTTACTATAGAAATAGAAAAGATAAGAAATAAGTGGAATTTAAGAACCAAAAAATAAAACTTCTGGAATACAAAAATGGACTGATGAATTTTAGGAAAGAATGATAAAAAACGTTTTAATTCTCCTGGAATCCAGATTTCTGGGTCCATGGAGTTGGCTCGACCCACTCAGGCCATCTGCCCTCAGGTGTCCTTCTGAACCCTGAGCCTTCAGGAACTGTTTTCCTAAAGTCACACTCAGGTCTAACAAGAGCCTAGTAAGCAGCTTAGCAGAGATCATTCTTCCTTAGGCACTGGGCACTTCTGGAGAATTACAATGACCTTTAGGAGACTCTCTTGCCCAGACCCTGCCTATAGAAACTGTTTTCACTGTCCCCTCTTCAGAGCACCTTCCCGATACCTTCAGATTGATGCTGCCTGATTCAAATCATATCTACTCACAATAAATATATTCTGTTACATTAATTTTTGGTATCTCTCTGCACATTTAGGTTTTTTACAATGGAAATGACGGAAAAAAAGAGTCCATGGAAATAATGGAAATTATCACACCTGAAAGAGAAGGATGGAAAATAAATAAATAAAAATATTAACAGAGACTCGCAGACCTACGCAAAAATAGTGAAAGGTCTAACATTCAACACTCAGGAAATTGGCCTCCCAGAAGGAGAGAAGAAATAATGGAGCAGAAATAATACTTACACAAAAATAATGCAGAAATTTCCCCAAATTTGGTTAAAGGCATAAATTCAAAGATTCAAGAATCTCAGTGAACCTCATACAAAATAAACAAAAGAAAACTGTGCCTAGGCACATTACAGTCAAACTGCTGAAAACCAAAGATTAAGAGAAAAAACTTAAAAGTAGCCAAAGAAAGTGATGTAATACATAAGGGAAATGATTTGACTGATCATAGACTTCTCATCATAAGCAACAGAGGCCAGAAAACACCGAGACAATGTGGTTAAAGCGCTGAAAGAAAAAACCAAATCTGTTAATCAAAAAGTGTATATCAAACACAGAGACCCTTAAAAATGAATGCAAAGTAAAGACATTTCCTAACAAAGGAAAACTAAGAATTTGACAGCACCAGACTTACACTGCAAGAAATGCTAAAGAAAAGTTTTCAGGCTGAAAGGGAATGATACCAAAGGGAAACACAGATTTTTAAAAACAAATGAAAAGCCTCAGCAATGGTAAAAATTTGGATGACAATAAATCCTTTCCTAATTTCCTTTAAAATGCTTATGACTCTTCAACATTTTTAATTATATTATTTCTAGGTTTTTTATAATGTATGTAGATTCAATATGTATAACAAATAAAGATTAAAGTTTAGTGGAAGCCATGGTAAATTGACCTATGTAGCTGCAAGGTTTCTATATTTTACATTAAATGGTACAGTATTAACATGAAATACACTGTGAAGAGTTATGCGTCACTTAATGTCCACAATAGAGTCTGTGAAATAAAACGTTATGTGATTTGGACATTGTGCCAATACCGTATTGTATACAGGCAGTCCCCAGGTTACAAACATCTGACTTATGGACAATTTATATTTAAGAACAAACTACCATAAAGCCTGTCTTAGTTATCTAGTGCTGCTATAACAGAAATACCACAAGTGGATGGCATTTACAAAGAGAATTTATTCTCTCACAGTCTAGGACAGAAGCCTGAATTCAGGGTGCCAGATCCAAGGAAAGGCTTTCTCCCTCTGTGAGCTCCAGGGAAAGGTCCTTGTCATCAATCTTCCCCTGGTCTAGGACCTTCTCAGTGCAGGGACTTCGGGTCCAAAGGATACACTCTGGTCCCGGCGTTGCTTTCTTGGTGGTGTGAGGTCCCCATGTGTCTCTGCTCGTTTCTCTCTTTTATATCAAAAGAGATTGACCTAAACCACAACCTAATTTGTAGATGGAGTCCTGCCTCATTAACATAACTGCCTCTAATATTACCTCATTAACATCATAGAGGTAAGATTTACAACACATAGGAAAATCTCATCAGATGACAAAAATGGTGGACAATCACACAATACTGGGAATCATGGACTAGCCAAGTTGACACACATTTTTGATGGGACACAGTTCAATCCATAACAAAGCCTATCATATTACAGATTTGAGTTAAACATATACGATGGTTTATAATAATGAATTCACCCATTACTTTGTGATATTTATGAAAACATTGCATGTTTCTTAAGTGTTAAGTCCACCATGTCCCATTCTCCGATCAGGATTTCTGAAATCCATTATAACCTGATGGAATCAAGGAAGTATATTTGGTCAAAAACTGCCCAAACAGACGTTATGCGGCACATGACTGTACTGTAATTCACAGAATGAGTAAACAGAAAGATAATAACAATGCAAAGAGCTATACTTAAAAGCCACCAGAGTTATCAAAGTGTAATTCTGAAAAATATTCAGATAATAATAAGGCAGGAAAGTAAGAACAGGAGAAAGAAAAACCAAGGAGACAATGACAAACAGCTAAAAAAAATGGTAATTTGATTCCAAATATGTCAATAATTATATTAAATATTAATAAACTGAGCATATCAGTTAAAAAGCAAAGATTATCAGAATGAATAAAAAAGTAGGACTTAGTGCTGTTTACAATATTTGTATTTGAAACATAAAAACACCCATGGGTTAAGTAAATGAATGAAAAAAAGATATACTCTGCAAATAGTAGGCAAAAAGCAGGCTGCAGTGGCTAATTAATATCAGATACAGCAGACTTCAAAATAAAGAGTATTAAAAATAAAAAAGGAAATTTTATAGTGAAATTCATAAGGAAGTCATGAAAATCATAAATGTGGATGCACTGAAAAAAAAGAGCCTCAAAATTCTTGACAGAATTAAACAAAATTTCAAAAATCATAGTATCAACAGTTGATAGAATGACTCTACAAAAAAATTCAACAAACACATAGAGAACATGAGCAAAACTGTCAACCACTTGATCTAATTGATATTTATAAAACAAGATACCCTGCAACTACAAAATCACCCATTTTTTTTTATTGCACATAGTATGTTCACTACTATCATATTAGAAAAAAATGAGTTCTATAAAATCAATATCTGAGATTACACCTGAAGAATCTAGGAATATAAGAGCAAAATAAACCTAAAGTAAGTAGAAGAAAAGAGTAATAGTAATCCAATGAAATAGTAAAAAGGGAAGCAATATTGAAATTAACAAAAACAAAGCTATTTCTTTAAAAATATGTTTTTTAATGATAAGATCAAGAAAAAAGAAAGAAATTGCCAATATTAAGAATGAAGGAGATCTTACAAACATTAGAAGGATAATAAGAACATACCACAAACAAGTTTATACCAACAAATTCAGCAACTTAGGTCAACTTATCATAAACACACACGCAAATACATAGTTACACATACACACACATACATATGTATGTATACATACACACACATATATACTGTGTGTATACTGGCAGCAAACAATTGGAAAATAAATTTAAAAAGCCATAGCACTTACAATTATGACAAAAACATAAAATACTTAGACACAAGCTTAATAAAAGACATGAAAGACCTCTTCACTGAAACCTGCAGGACATTGTTGAATTCCAGTTGCCGTGAGATAATTCTAACTCATGGCAACCCCATGTGTATCAGTAGAGCTGTGTGCCATAGTGTTTTAAATGGCTGATTTTTTATAATTAGATCAGAGATCACCAGGCCTTTCTCTGGAGCCATTTCTTGGTAGACTCCAACCTCCAACGTTCAGGTTAGCAGCCAAGAGCATTAACTGTTTGCACCACCCAGGGACTCCTGATAGAAATTAAAGACATAAATAGTTGGAGAGATACCATGTTCATGGATGTAACATTGAATACTGGGAAGATATCAATTCTCTTCACATTCATTTATAAACTCAATGCTATCCTAGTCAAAATTTCCTCACTTTTATATGTAAAAGATCTAGAATAGCCAAAGCATTTTTTAAAAGAAAAAAGTGGAAGTACTCATATTACCTGATTTCAGGACTTACTATAAAACTATACCACTCAAGACAGTGTGGTATTGACAAATGAATAATCATATACATCAATGGGACAGAAAGAAGAGTCCAGGAATACCCATATTAATTCATTTTCAATAACAGTGTTAGGATAATTTAACAGGGAAAAAGAGCTGGAACAACAAGATAGGTGTATACAAAAAACAAAACAAAACATACAAAACCCCTACTTTACATCATACTCAAAATTAACTCAAAATGGATCATAGACCTGAAGTAAAATTTAAACCTGTGAAGCTCTAGAAGAAAATCTTTGCAATATAGGGATAGGCAAAGATTTCTTACACAAAATACACAGGGTACAAAAAAATCACGAACCATAAAAGAAAGAAAATTGAACTTTATCAAAACTAAAATCAAATTATTCTCTGAAAAATACTGTTAAAAATGACAATACATATTATCAAAGAACTTTTACTGAACACATATAAAGAACTCTCTAACAACTTAATAATAAGAAAATAAAGAACTCAATTTTCAAAACAGACAAAATATTTCAACAGACACTTCAATATAGATGAATGTCCAATAAACACATGAAAAGATGCTTGATATCATTAGTCATCAGGAAAATTCAAATAAAAACTATATGGGGTATCACTTTGTTAGGTGTCTTCAAGTCTATTCTGAGTCATAGTGACCCTATAGGTACAACAAAAAGAAACACTGCCAGATCCTGCACAGTTCTCACAATTGTTGCTATGTTTGAGCCCATTGTTGCAGCCACTACATCAATCCATTTCTTGGAGAGTCTTCTTCTTTTTCACTGACCCTTTACTTTACCAAGTATGATGTCCTTCCGCAGGGACTGGTCCCTCCTGATAACATGTCCAAAATACATGAAATGAAGTCTCGCTTCTAAGGAGCATTCTGGCTGTACTTTTTTCAAAGACAAATTTGTTCACTCTTCTGGCAGTCCATGGTGTATTCAATACTCTTCGCCAACACCACAGTCCAAAGACATCAATTCTTCTTCCGTTTTCATTATTCATTGTCCAGCTTTCACATGCATGCGATGTGACTGAAAACACCATGGCTTGGGTCAGGCACACCTTAGTCTTCAAGATAACATCTTTGCTTCTCAACACTTTTGCAGCTGATTTGCCCAATGCAATGCGTCTTTTGATTTCTTGACTGCTGCTTCCATGGCTGTTGATTGTGGATCCAAGTAAAATGAAATCTTTGACAACTTCAGTCTTTTCTCCATTTACTATGATGTTGCTTATTATCCAGTTAGAGGGGTTTCTGTTTTGTTTATGTTAAGGTATAATCCATACTGAAGGCTGTGGTCTTTGATCTTCATCTGTAAGTGCTTCAAGTCCTCTTCATTTTCAGCAAGCGAGGTTGTGTCATCTGCATAACGCAGGTTGTTAATGAGTCTTCCTCCAATTTTGGTGCCCCTTTCTTCTTCCTATAGTCCAGCTTCTCGAATTATTTGCTCAGCAGAAAAATTTTCTTTTTTTTTTTTTTCTTAGGTATGGTATAAGTTTACAACCCTGACGCATACCTTTCCTGACTTTAAAGCACTCAGTATCCCCTTGTTCTGTTCAAATGACTTCCTCTTGATCTGTGTACAGGTTCCTCATGAGCACAATTAAGTGTTCTGGAATTCTCATTCTTCCCGATGTTATCTATAATTTGTTATGATCCACACAGTCGAATGCCTTTGCATAGTCAACAATAACACAGGCAAACATCTTTCTGGTATTCTCGGCTTTCAGGCAGTTTCCGTCTGACATCAGTAATGATATCCCTGGTTCCACACCCTCTTCTGAATCCAACTTGAATTTCTAACAGTCCTCTGTCGATATATGGCTGCAGCCGCTTTTGAATGATCTTCAGCAAAATTTTTCTTGTGTGGATATTAATGATATTGTTCAACAATTTCTGCATTCTGAGGATCACCTTTCTTGGGAATAGGCATAAATATGGATCTCTTCCCATCAGTTGGCCAGGTAGCCACCTTCCAAATTTCTTGGCACAGACAAGTGAGAACTTCCAGCACTGCATCCATTTGTTGAAACATCTCAGTTGATGTTCCATCTATTCCCAGAGCCTTTTTTTTTTCACTAATGCTTTCAGAGCAGCTTGGACTTCTTCCTTCAGTACCATCGGTTCCTGATCATGTGCTACCTCCTGAAATGGTTGAATGTTGACCAATTCTTTTTGGTATAATAACTCTGTGTATTGCTTCCATCTTCTTTTGATGCTTCCTGTGTTGTTTAATACTTTCCCCCTAGAATATTTCACTATTGAAACCCAAGACTTGAATTTTTTCTTCAGTTTTTTCAGCTTGAGCGATGCCAAGCATATTCTTGGACCTCGCCAGATAGAATACACAGGAATCAAATCGACCACATCTGTGGAAAGAGATGATGGAAACACTCAGTATCATCAGTTAGAATAAGGCCAGGAACTGACTGTGGAACAGACCATCAGTTGCTCATATGCAAGTTCAAGTTGAAACTGAAGAAAATTAGAACAAGTCCATGAAAGCTAAAGTACAACCTTGAGTGTATTCCACCTGAATTTAGAGACTATCTCAGGAATAGATTTGACACATTGAATACTAATAACCAAAGACCAGATGAGTTGTGGGATGACATCATACATGAAGAAAGCAAGAGGTCATTAAAAAGACAGAGAAAAAAGAAGAGGCCAAAATGGATGTCCGAAGAGACCTGGAACTTGCCCTTGAATGTCGAGTAGCTAAAGCAAAAGGAAGAAATGATGAAGTAAAAGAACTGAACAGAAGATTTCAAAGGGTGGTTCAAGAAGGCAAAGTATTATAGTGAGATGTGCAAAGAGCCGGAGATACCAAGAAATACTATCCAGCAATTAAAAGAAATGAGTTATTGATACCCACCACAACCTGAAGCTCATAAACATTATGCTGTGAAAAAGGAGTCAGGCACAAAGAATACATAATGCGTGATTCCGTGAATGTGAAGTAATAGAAAGCTAATCTAAAATGAGAATTTCAGCAGGATCAGTGGTCAGCGGGGAGCAGGGGTTGCCCCTTTCAATACTGACTGAAAAGGAACAAGAAAACCTTTCTGGGGAAGTGGGAATGTTCTACATCCTGATTGGGATGGTGGTTACACTCGTGTATGATTATCAAAACTGGTCAACGAAGTTGATTACAACGTGTTTAAAAACCCATTACACTTCAGATTATTTCCTAATTCAAACTGGTCTTCTTTCAGATCAGGCAGCTTTGCCTGCACTTGGTTGCATTTTTCCCTCAGCTTACAAGACCTTACTAATAAGTCAACAAATACTCACGCAGCACCTATGTCTCAGGCGCTGTTTCAAGCACTGGATAAATTCAGTGAACAAAACATATAAAAATTCCTACTCGCGGGTGCAATTAATTACCTATAAAGGGAAGAGTTCTCTGCAAATTATTCAGTCCCAGAAAATGGAATGCCTCTTCATATCAGGCTTATGATTTCATATGTGTAGGTGTCTTACTGTGGCAATACTTGTTTGTTACAGGTATAGGTTATCACAATAAGACACAGTTCATGGTCAATTGTTATTTAGGCTAAGAATGAATTCTTAAGTGCCTCAATTTCCCTAATGTGACTGAGACAGGCTGATTTAAAGAGACCAAAATGGCAGCAAATACAGTTTGTCCTGCCACCTTTCTATGTGATTGAGCACAAACCACACAGCCTTCCCTAGCTCCTCATTCCAGGAGCCTCAGGGAGATGGCATGATTCCATAATAAATTGCTCTCTCTCCAAGCAGCACAAATGGCAGCTGAGGAAGGGCCTCGGATTCTTCTGCTGGCTGCTGCAGCCTCAGGGTGTCCACAGCTTGTTTAGCACAGGCCTTGTTTGCTAATCACAGCTAAGGCTTTGTTCCTGCTACTGATGGAAACTTGTCTCAGCTCTCAGTAGAACACTTGTTCCCAAGGTCTGACTGCAGCTCCCGTGTGATTTGCCTCTTGGGTGGTCCACTCTGTAGCCCTCTGCTGAGTCACTTCTCACTTGTCCTGTGATGGTGTATTTTTAGGTAACTTCTGCAGCCATCTTCCGTGCCCCTTATTGGAACTTCTGGATCCCCTTTAGTCCTTGCTGAGGCCCAGGGTAAGCTGGAGCTCTGTGTCAGGCCCAAGCACAGAGCTATTTCTCTCAGACACTTCGCTCCCAGAGCCATGTCCACTGTGGACATCTCTGAGAAGCAAGCATCTTCTTAGGTCAGGGAGAGGTCCCCTCCTAAACAAACGTTTCTAGCTTTCAAAGTCTTTGCAATCCAAGGTTAGATCACAAGATGGGACAAAAATAAGGACACGAGTGGTTATGGGAAAGAAATGTCCAAGAAGGTGGAAAACAATAGGCCAAAAGGTTTTGTTGGGGTTTTTTTTGTCCCCTTTCCTCTTACCTCCCTACAAACAGAGAGAGAGAGAGAGAAAGCTGAGCTGAGCATCCGAAAGTTTATGTAGCATACTGGGCAGAACAAAAGAGTCCATTCTAAACTTCCCCTTGGTAATAGAGGTTTTTCAGGCTTGCTGTTTATTTTGAGGCAGCGTTATGTTCCAGGAATTAGACTAGGTGCTTTCCCATACATCATCTTTTGACAATCCATTGAGGTAGGAATTATCTTCCCCTATTTTTTTTTATTAAGGATGAGGAAATTGAGACTCACAGAGATTAAATGACTTGCCCACCAAAAGGCCAAACCCAATTCCAACTCATAACGACCCCAAAGGGTTTCCAAGGCTGTAAATCTTTACGGAAGCAGACTGCCACATCTTTTTCCCATGGAGCTGCTGGTGAGTTCATACCACTGACCTTTCGGTTAGCAGCAGAGCACTTTAACCACTGTGCCACCAAGGCTCCTGAAAAGACTTGCCCAGAGCCACCTAACTCAGTAACTGATTAGATCAGGTCGGAAAGTCTGCCTTCTGACTCTAAAGGATAATTGCCTTGACCTTCTCATCCATCAGCTTTCTCAGTGATTTATTCAAGATAAAATATTTACAGTCTTTTAGGGGACAAAGACTTTTTTTATAACTATTAGTGTATTATTTTTTAGCCTCTGCTTACAGAACACCAAAACAATGTGTGTTCTTGTTGAAATGGAAATGCCAAATTTAGCAAACAGAGGAGGCAGAGCTCTGGGGGTCAGGACCTTATTCATCATGTCAGTGTAGCTGTCAGTCCTTTGGGGTGTCTTCTCAAGACCCAGCCTTATCTCTCAATTCAACTTCCTGGCTCCAAGCCCTCCCTTCTGACAGGCAGCAGTTAGGAAGCCTCTCCCAATAACCATCTGTGATCAAACCAAAATGCAAACCGAACCAGTTGCCATGAGTTACTTCCGACTCGTGGTTACCCTCCGTGTGTCAGAGGAGGTCTGCTCCATAGAGTTGTCTAACTGTGACCTTTTGGAAAAGGATCACCGGGACTTTCTTTTCAGGTACCCATGGGCGGGTTCGAACCACCAATCTTTCAGTTAGTAGCCCAGTGCTTAGCTATTGGCACCACCCAGGGAGGGACTCCATCATCTGTGATGAAGACGGCTAAAACCTCACTCCAGCAGTGGTGGTGGGAAATGGCTCTTTCCTCCATCCTTCCCTACAAGCACTCAGGTTACACATGCAGGAGATATGAAGGTAGAATGGTCCTCAGCTTTCAGCCCTGACCTCTATAGTGAGGCTGGAGACTGGTAGGTGCTTGGAGTGACTTCCTGGACCCAAAAGGAAATCGTCACCCATGTACAGAAGCTTCCTTCCACCTGAGAAAGTTCTCGTCAGCCTAGAGAGTGGCCTGAATTTAGGGACATAGTACGTGGACATATCAGAGATTTCATAATATTTTTATTTCTCTGGGAATACAATCCCCTTACAACATGGAAGTCATTGTTTTGTTTGGTTTTGAATCTCAAAGATATTTTCCGAAACAACCTACTTAAAACACTTAATGGCTGACTCACCGAAGAATGTTTACTAGCAACTGATTCAGCATAGGTATATTTCTGAAGACTTCTCTAGAAATCAGATTCTGAGATATCTAAATCATGGTAATTAAGCATTAAAGGAATATATTATTAAAGGAGCCAGTGATTACTCCATGACTAAAATAAAAACTCCTTTCTTAAAGAAACAAAATCATATCGCACCTAATCCATCTTATTTGTAAATATGAATTTCTGTTAAATATTGGACCATCTTAAAATGAAAATGTCACAGACAGTGGGCTGGCACCGAATGGAAAGCTATATTAAGCTCCTCTGAGGATTCTTTGTCATGGTCCATTATGAAGAAGTAGTGTGAATGATTTTGACTTGGCTAACTACATGGAGATAGAAAACATGCCCAAGACCAGAGCTGAACATTCATTCCCATGGGACAGGAGAAGGTACAAGTGTTTAACACGTATCCTAAAACCTGCCAGCATTTTTCACTTACAAGTTTCTTTTCTTTGCAGAAAAGATGGGATTTCACCCTGGACTGAGTAAAGAGAAAAGGCCAAGCCAATTTTTTTTCCCTCTGGTGTAAACGTGTAGCTTCCAGGAATTCCAACAGGAGCCGCCCCTATGACTCCAAGGTCAAAATCCACAACTACGGGAATTTCTGTTCAAGCAAAGCCAGCTGAAAGTGGGTGTTTTCTAAAGGGTCAATTTCATGCTCCTGAAGTTGTTAGGAATCTGGAAGTAAAGGCACAGATAGTATAGAGGATATTGAAACTCTCAAGGAGTCAAAGCAAACATCTCAAGTCAAGCTTCACCCAATTACATCATTTGAAGTGGATCTAAGAGGGTTTCATCCCTCCCATCTCCTTTTCCTCTTAAACATCCCAGAAGGTCTGAAGGTTCAAGGATTTTATCCAGGAACGAAGATTCCAGTCTCCCTCTTCTATGGACTATAACCTAAAGGACAATCCCTGCCCCAGCTGCTCACTGGTTACGTCCTCCTGCAGGTTGTTTCGCCCTAGTTATTAAGTAAACAAATACGACACATAATTACATGGCGCGTTCAGTTTGACATCATCATCTGCAAATGGCTTGCATTATGCTCCAAATCAGCCAGCTGGGATTTCGAACATGCTCATCTACAAGGTCTCTCCTATGCCAAATCTGGCCTGAACTAAAGAAACCAGATCAACTGTGTGAGTGTTGTTTCTGCCCAGATTTTCCTCTTCTCTGGAAAATTCAGAGAATTGGAGGCACCATTCCCCATTGACCTGATGCAGGCAATTGTGACTGTCAATGATAGAGTGAACTCACGGACAATGTCTGAACTGGGATTAACCCTCATTAATGCACAGTGGACAAGCATGGTCCAAATTCAATAGCTGCAACTTATGAAACGAAGGCCACTGGGGAGGAGGAAGACTGAGGGGTCTAGGAATCTGAGCAGTGTTTGAACTTTTCCCTTTAACAAGGATCTGTTTTTCTGAAAACCCAACTCCCTCAAATTAATTGGGTCATTGTTCCTAGGGAGTTTTATTCCTCTATGGGGAGAATGTCCAACACGCTGCATTACTTCTTTTCATCCCTAATTGTGATGCCTCCTGCTAATTGAAAGCTAGGACTTGTGGTTTCCAGAACACTAATTTGTGATGGTAAAACCTACCCATCATAAATGATTGCATTGTTCAACAAGGATGTAAAATAATTAATTGGCTATTTGGCAGATAAGTTCAGCGTTTGCAGGATTTGTTTTATAAGAAATTTTATTGATGAAAACGTGTCTAAAGCTTTAGCAATGCACTTGGCTTTAGCATTTGGCAGCAAGGAGACAAAATCATGAAGCCAAAGGCCTCCCTGGGGCATGAAGCAAAGTACAACTTTTCATCTATATTCCTGCTGTAGGTCATTAGGGGTTTCCTTTTACAGACAATTGGCAAAAGTTTCCAGTGGCTGTTTTATGATCCGTTTTGATTTTGTATATGAGCAAATCTTGCATTTCGGCTGTGAGACATATCCATGTTTTACCACGTTGCCCTTAAACAATTTTTCAAGAAGTTGCGTTAACTCTTAAAATTGACAAGAATAAATGGAGGTGCCATAAATTTTTAAAGTTGAAGTCATAGGCATCACATACTAACTTACTTCTTGTTAGGCTGTTGGGAATGGGGGGTGTTTGCGGTGTATGTGTTGTTGTTTTTGTTTTTAGATGCAGAAGAAATAAACACTAAACGTTGTCAGCAGCAAACATAATGGACTGTCACTGAAACTGTGAGTTTTAGGAGATTAAACTCTGGTCTATGTGACACCAAAGCAAGCAGCCCAATCCAGCCAATCTCTCAGAAGCAAATCCCTGTAACAGACTGTTTTACGGATTGATAGATAAAAGGACCCAGCTAGTATTTAAGGTGACGCTGGATAAGCGGACCCAGACTGGCTTCTTCGTCTGTAAACTCCCCTGTACCATGTACAAAGCTGGCTCACACAGGCCCTATGAAAGGGCTTTGCTTACAGGATCTGTGCCTTCAATAAGCATATTCCTTTCTGTTTCAGACAGTGCATCAGTGGAAGCGAAAGTGGTAAAGGCAGTGTTTTTTCATTGAATGTGGGCCATTTGCTTTAACAAGCTGTCCTTGTAATAAATGATTCCAGATTAAAATGTCTATTTCCATGGAGTGGTGGTTCGGTGGTAGAATCCTAACCTTCCACGAAGGAGATCCAGGTTGAGTTCCCAGCCAATGCCCCGCCTGTGCAGCCACCACCTGTCAGTCAGTGGAGGCTTTCATGTTGCTGTGATGCCGAACAGGTTTCAGTGGAGCTGCCAGACTGGGCAAGCTAAGAAGATAGGCCTGCTGATTTACTTCTTTAAAAATCATCCAATCAGAGGGGGCCAAGATGGCGGACTAGGTGGACGCTCCCGCGGATCCCTCTTGCAACAAAGACTCGGAAAAACAAGGGAATCGATCACATACATAACAATCTATGAACTCTGAACAACAAGCACAGACTTAGAGACGGAGGACGAACAAATACGGGCAGACAGCGACTGTTTTCAGAACTAGGAGCCAGCGCACCAGGCAGGTGACCTTCGGAGCTCGATCTGGGGCAGAGCCCAGGGGGGCAGACGGCACAGAAAGGGGGCCCACCCCTTCCCCCCCGAACCCATCCCGGGAGGAAGCCTAGCAGGTTGGCGCGGGCGGCGTAGGGGCGCAGCCGGAGGGAGAAACACCCGGGAGGCAGTGACTGATCTGAGAGGGGGGAGAACAGCGTCCCAGCTGGGGTGCCCTGCTGTCCGCCGGGAGTTAGGCGAGAAGCCGACGGGGCGCGCGCGGGGGGGGGGGGGGTCAGCTGTGTTTCCCTGGAGTGACCCCAGGGCGGGGCCCACGCGTTCGTGCGGGAGGACGCGCACCCAGTCCGCGCGTGTGGCACGGCACACCAGAGGGAGAAATCCCCGGAGGTGTCTGGTCTCAAAACAGGGAAAGCAGCATCCCAGACGGGGAGCCATTCCGCTGCGATCTGGGCACGCGCGCGCGCGGGCGGGGCATGAGCGCGGGGTCCATTTTTATTACCCTGAATTGACCCAGAGGGCGGGAACACCTGGTCGTGCGAGTGACGCCCTCCCAGTTTGCGCGAGAGGTGCGGCACACTGGAAGGAGAAGTCCCCGGGAGGAACTGATTGGTCCCAAAGCGCAGAAAGTAGCATCCCAAAGTGCCGCCCTGCTGGGGCTTGGGCGCGCGCACGAGCGGGCCGTGAGCGCGGAGTCCATTTTTATTGCCCTGAATTGACCCAGGGGGCGGGCCCACCTGGCCGTGCGGAGGAACTGATTGGTCCCGAAGCGCAGAAACTAGCGTCCCAGACGGGGTTCCGTCCTGCTGGGGCTTGGGCGCGCGCACGAGCGGGGCGTGAGCACGGAGTCCATTTTTATTGCCCTGAATTGACCCAGGGGGCGGGCCCACCTGGCCGTGCAGGTGACGCAACCCAGTTCGCGCGAGAGGTGTGGCGCTCCGGAAGGAGAAGTCCCGGGGAGGAAGTGACTGGTTCCCGAACAGGGAAAGCAGCGTCTCAACCCGGAAGTCATCCCGCTGGGATTTGGGCGCGCGCACAAGCGGGGCGTGACCGCGGGATCTAATTATAATCGCCTGAATAGACCCTGGGGGCGGGCCCACCCGTTCGTGCGGGAAACGCCCACCCAGTGCCCACGAGCGGTGCCGCGCACCGGAGGAAGTCCCCAGGAGGAAGGGACTGGTTTTCGAGCAAGGAAAGCAGTGTCCTAGCCAGGGACCCGTCCAGCCCGGATTTTGGCAAACGGGGGCGGAGCGTGAACGTGGTGTTCAGCTCTATATTCTGTGGTGCTACACTCCTAGCTCTCAGATCCCTCCCCCACCCTCCCCAGGCGACCCCATTAACATCCGAATACCCGGAGCCAGAGAGAGAATTCAGATAGGGATCTGACTGCATTTTTTTTTAGCTGACTACTGGGAAAATCTAGTTTCCCAGTGATGGCTCGGAGACAGCAGTCCATATCAAACCACATAAAGAAACAGACCATGACAGCTTCTCCAACCCCCCAAACAAAAGAATCAAAATCTTTCCCAAATGAAGATACAATCCTGGAATTATCAGATACAGAATATAAAAAACTAATTTACAAAATGCTTAAAGATATCACGAATGAAATTAGGATAACTGCAGAAAAAGCCAAGGAACACACTGATAAAACTGTAGAAGAACTCAAAAAGATTATTCAAGAACATAGTGGAAAAATTAACAAGTTGCAAGAATCCATAGAGAGACAGCATGTAGAAATCCAAAAGATTAACAATAAAATTACAGAATTTGACAACGCAATAGAAAGTCAGAGGAGCAGACTCGAGCAATTAGAATGTAGACTGGGACTTCTGGAGGACCAGGGAAACAACACCAACATAGCTGGAAAAAAATCAGATAAAAGAATTAAAAAAAATGAAGAAACCCTAAGAATCATGTGGGACTCTATCAAGAAGGATAACTTGCGAGTGATTGGAGTCCCAGAACAGGGAGGGGGGACAGAAAACACAGAGAAAATAGTTGAAGAACTCCTGACACAAAACTTCCCTGACATCATGAAAGAAGAAAGGATATCTATCCAAGATGCTCATCGAACCCCATTTAAGATTGATCCAAAAAGAAAAACACCAAGACATATCATCATCAAACTTGCCAAAACCAAAGACAAACAGAAAATTTTAAAAGCAGCCAGGGAGAAAAGAAAGGTTTCCTTCAAGGGAGAATCAATAAGAATAAGTTCAGACTACTCAGCAGAAACCATGCAGGCAAGAAGGGAATGGGACGACATATACAGAGCACTAAACGAGAAAAACTGCCAACCAAGGATCATATATCCAGCAAAACTCTCTCTGAAATATGAAGGAGAAATTAAGATATTTACAGATAAACACAAGTTTAGAGAATTTGCAAAAACTAAACCAAGACTGCAAGAAATGCTAAAGGAGATTGTTTGGCCTGATGACCAATAATATCAGGTACCAGCACAATACAAGGACACAAAACAGAACGTCCTGATATCAACGCAACTCAAACAGGGAAAGCACAAAAACAAACAAATTAAGACTAATTCTAAAAAATAAATAAATAAACAAAATAATACATACAACAGGAAATCATGGAAATCAATAGCTAAACGATCAAAATAATCAAAAAGAGGGACTAAATATAGGAGGCATTGAACTGCCAGATGGAGAGTGATACAAGGCGAAATAGAAGGATACAAGTTAGGGTTTTACTTAGAAAAATAGGGGTAAATAAAAAGGTAACCACAAAAAGGAATATCAATTCCATAACTCAAGAAAAAAGCCAAGAAAAACGTAACGACTCAATAAACACAAAGTTAAACATTATGAAAATGAGGATCTCACAAGCTACTAAGAAAAACGTCTCAGCACAAAAAAGCATGTGGAAAAATGAAATGGCCAACAACACACATAAAAAGGCATCAAAATGACAGCACTAAAAACTTACTTATCTATAATTACGCTGAATGTAAATGGACTAAATGCACCAATAAAGAGACAGAGAGTCACGGACTGGATAAAAAAACACGATCCATCTATATGCTGCCTACAAGAGACACACCTTAGACTTAGAGACACAAACAAACTAAAACTCAAAGGATGGAAAAAAGTATATCAAGCAAACAATAAGCAAAAAAGAAGAGGAGTAGCAATATTAATTTCTGACTAAATAGACTTTAGACTTAAATCCGCCACAAAGGATAAAGAAGGACACTATATAATGATAAAAGGGACAATTGATCAGGAAGACATAACCATACTAAATATTTACGCACCTAATGACAGGGCTGCAAGATACATAAATCAAATTTTAACAGAATTGAAAAGTGAGATAGACACCTCCACATATATAGTAGGAGACTTCAACACACCACTTTCGGAGAAGGACAGGACATCCAGTAAGAAGCTCAATAGAGACACGGAAGACCTACTTACAACAATCAACCAACTTGACCTCATTGACTTATACAGAACTCTCCACCCAACTGCTGCAAAATATACTTTTTTTTCTAGCGCACATGGAACATTCTCTAGAATAGACCACATATTAGGGCATAAAACAAATCTTTGCAGAATCCAAAACATCGAAATATTACAAAGCATCTTCTCAGACCACAAGGCAATGAAGCTAGAAATCAATAACAGAAAAACTAGGGAAAAGAAATCAAATACTTGGAAAATGAACAATACCCTCCTGAAAAAAGACTGGGTTATAGAAGACATCAAGGAGGGAATAAGGAAATTCTTAGAAAGCAACGAGAATGAAAATACTTCCTATCAAAACCTCTGGGACACAGCAAAAGCAGTGCTCAGAGGCCAATTTATATCGATAAATGCACACATACAAAAAGAAGAAAGAGCCAAAATCAGAGAACTGTCCCGACAACTTGAGCAAATAGAAAGTGAGCAACAAAAGAATCCATCAGGCACCCGAAGAAAACAAATAATAAAAATTAGAGCTGAACTAAATGAATTAGAGAACAGAAAAACAATTGAAAGAATTAACAAAGCCAAAAGCTGGTTCTTTGAAAAAATTAACAAAATTGATAAACCATTGGCTAGACTGACTAAAGAAAAACAGGAAAGGAAACAAATAACCCGAATAAGAAACGAGAAGGACCACATCACAACAGAACCAAATGAAATCAAAAGAATCATATCAGATTACTACATAAAATTGTACTCTAACAAATTTGAAAACCTAGAAGAAATGGATAAATTCTTGGAACAACACTACTTACCTAAACTAACACATTCAGAAGTAGAACAACTAAATAGACCCATTACAAAAAAAGAGATTGAAATGGTAATCAAAAAACTCCCAACAAAAAAAAGTCCTGGCCCAGATGGCTTCACTGCAGAGTTCTACCAAACCTTCAGAGAAGACTTAACACCATTACTATTGAAGGTATTTCAAAGTATAGAAAAAGACGGAATACTACCCAACTCATTCTATGAAGCCACCATCTCCCTGATACCAAAACCAGGTAAAGACATTACAAAAAAAGAAAATTTTAGACCTATATCCCTCATGAACATAGATGCAAAAATCCTTAATAAAATTCTAGCCAATAGAATCCAACAACACATGAAAAAAATAATTCACCCTGATCAAGTGGGATTTATACCAGGTATGCAAGGCTGGTTTAATATCAGAAAAACCATTAATGTAATCCATCACATAAATAAAACAAAAGACAAAAACCACATGATCTTATCAATTGATGCAGAAAAGGCATTTGACAAAGTCCAACACCCATTTATGATAAAAACTCTCACCAAAATAGGAATTGAAGGAAAATTCCTCAACATAATAAAGGGCATATATGCAAAGCCAACGGCCAATATCACTCTAAATGGAGAGAACCTGAAAGCATTTCCCTTGAGAACGGGAACCAGACAAGGATGCCCTTTATCACCGCTCTTATTCAACATCGTACTTGAAGTCCTAGCCAGGGCAATTAGGCTAGACAAAGAAATAAAGGGTATTCAGATTGGTAAGGAGGAAGTAAAGCTATCACTATTTGCAGATGACATGATCGTATACATGGAAAACCCTAAGAAATCCTCCAGAAAACTACTGAAACTAATAGAAGAGTTTGGAAGAGTCTCAGGATATAAAATAAACATACAAAAATCACTTGGATTCCTCTACATCAACAAAAAGAACACCGAAGAGGAAATAACCAAATCAATACCATTCACAGTAGCCCCCAAGAAGATAAAATACTTAGGAATAAATCTTACCAAGGAAGTAAAAGACCTATACAAAGAAAACTATAAAACTCTGCTACAAGAAATTCAAAAGGACACGCTTAAATGGAAAAACATACCCTGCTCATGGATAGGAAGACTCAACATAGTAAAAATGTCTGTTCTACCAAAAGCCATTTATACATACAACGCACTTCCAATCCAAATACCAATGTCATACTTTAAGGGAATAGAGAAACAAATCACTAATTTCATATGGAAAGGAAAGAATCCCCGGATAAGCAAAACATTACTGAAAAAGAAGAAGAAAGTGGGAGGCCTCACCCTACCTGATTTCAGAACCTATTATATAGCTACAGTAGTCAAAACAGCCTGGTACTGGTACAACAACAGGCACATAGACCAATGGAACAGAATTGAGAATCCAGATATAAATCCATCCACGTATGAGCAGCTGATATTTGACAAAGGACCAGTGTCAGTCAATTGGGGAAATAATAGTCTTTTTAACAAATGGTGCTGGCATACCTGGATATCCATTTGCAAAAGAATGAAACAGGACCCATACCTCACACCATGCACAAAAACTAACTCCAAGTGGATCAAAGACCTAAACATAAAGACTAAAACGATAAAAATCTTGGAAGAAAAAATAGGATCTACCCTAGGAGCCCTAATACAGGGCATAAACAGAATACAAAACATTACCAAAAATGATGAAGAGAAACCCGATAACTGGGAGCTCCTAAAAATCAAACACCTATGCTCATCTAAAGACTTCACCAAAAGAGTAAAAAGACCACCTACAGACTGGGAAAGAATATTCAGCTATGACATCTCAGACCAGCGCCTGATCTCTAAAATCTACATGATTCTGTCAAAACTCAACCACAAAAAGACAAACAACCCAATCAAGAAGTGGGCAAAGGATATGAACACACATTTCACTAAAGAAGATATTCAGGCAGCCAACAGATACATGAGAAAATGCTCTCGATCATTAGTCATTAGAGAAATGCAAATTAAAACTACGATGAGATTCCATCTGACACCAACTAGACTGGCATTAATTCAAAAATCACAAAATAATAAATGTTGGAGAGGCTGCGGAGAGACTGGAACTCTCATACACTGCTGGTGGGATTGTAAAATGGTACAACCACTGTGGAAATCCATCTGGCGTTATCTTAAACAGTTAGAAATAGAACTACCATACAAACCAGAAATCCCACTCCTCGGAATATACCCTAAAAATACAAGACCCTTCACACAAACAGATATATGCACACCCATGTTTATTGCAGCTCTGTTTACAATAGCAAAAAGCTGGAAGCAACCAAGATGTCCATCAACGGACGAATGGGTAAATAAATTGTGGTATATTCACACAATGGAATACTACGCATCGATAAAGAACAGTGACGAATCTCTGAAACATTTCATAACATGGAGGAATCTGGAAGGCATTATGCTGAGCGAAATGAGTCAGTTGCAAAAGGACAAATATTGTATAAGACCACTATTATAAGATCTTGAGGAATAGAAAAAATGGAAAAGAACACATACTTTTGTGGTTACAAAGGGGGGAGGGAGGGAGGGAGGGAGGGAGGGAGAGGGCTTTTTATTGATCAATCTGTAGATGGGAACTGCTTTGGGTGAAGGGAAAGACAACACTCAAAACAAGGAAGGTCAGCCTAATTGGACAGGATTAAAAGTAAAGAGGTTTCCGAGATAAAATGAAAGCTTCAAAGGATAGCGAAGCAGGGGCTGGGGTCTGGGGAACTTGGTTTGAGAGGACTTCTAAATCAATGGGCAAAATAATTCTATTATGAAAACACTCTGCATCCCACTTTGAATTGTGGCACCTGGGGTCCTAAATGCCAACAAGCAGCCATCTAAAATACATTAATTGGTCTCAACCCACCGGGAGCAAAGGCAAAGGAAGAACACCAAGGTCACACGACAACTAAGAACCCAAGAGACAGAAAGGGCCACTTGAACCAGAGACCTACAATATCCTGAGACCAGAAGAACAAGTTGGTGCCCGGCCACAATCGATGTCTGCCCTGTCAGGGAGCACAAGAGACAACTCCTGAGGGAGCAGGAGACCAATGGGATACAGACCCCAAATTCTCATTAAAAGACCACACCTAATGGTATGATTGCGACTAGAGGAATCCCAGAGACAATGCTCCCCAGAACTTCTGATGGCACAGGACAGGAACCAACCCCGAAGACAAATCATCAGGCATGAAAAGGACTGGTCAGTGGGGGGGAGAGAGATACTGATGAAGAGCGAGCTAATTAAATCAGGTGGACACGGGAGAGTGTGTTGGCAACTCTTGACTGGAGGGGGGATGGGAAGATAGAGAGAGATGGAAGAAGGTAAAATTGGCACGAAACGAGAGACTGTAAGGGCTGACTCAATAGGGGGAGAGCAAGTGGGAGAAGGGAGTAAGATGTATGTAAACCTACATGTGACAGACTGATTGGAATGGTAAATGTTCACTTGAAGCTTAATAAAAATTTAAAAAAAAAAAAAAAAAAAAAAAAAAATCATCCAATCAAAACCCAGTGGATCACCACAGCCGGGTGAGCAACCGATCATGGAGCTGGTGCAGGGCAGGCAGCATGTCATGTGGTTGCGCATGGTGTTGCCATGAGTCAGAGCTGACTCCACAGGAGCTAACAACAGCGAATTTCCACACCGAAACAGACTCTTCGAGATTAGGCTGAATAGGGAAAAAATGCTGCCTGGTGGAAAGGAGCAGCACGTTCTAACACTGCAAACAAGGGGGTTGTCCATTTGGGAGTAAAGTGTCCATCGTATTATAATTAACACCAGGAGAACAATTAAGAAAACCTGAGTGTCAGGCATCTTACTGACAACACTCTCTTGCTAACATTGCGGGGCTCTTGGACACACTTCCAAACAAACCCTACTTTTTAAGAATTCATGACTTGGCTTCAAGGAGGTATCCTGAGTCCAAAGTTGGTATATGAGGTTTCAGGCCAGAAGCAACTTATTTAGAAATTTTGAAAAATAATGACTGTTTTAAAATATCCCAAGAATGGGTCTGGTGAGTAGTGTCTTGGGTCTTAAAAACTTGCAAGCAGCCATCTAAGATACAACTATTGGTCTCTATTCATCTGGAGCAAAAGAGAAAGAAGGAAACCAAATACTCAAAGAAGAAACTACTCTTCAGGACTAATAGCCCAAAGGAAACATGGCCTCATCTATCCTGAGACCAAAACTAGATGGTGTTCAGCTCCCACTACTAACACCTCTGACACAATAGATGGTCTCAAATAGAATGGGAAAAAAACGTAGAACAAAAAACTCAAATTCTTGAAAAAGCCCAGACTTACTGGACTGGGAGAGACCAGAGGAACCCCAAAGACTATTGCCCTGGGATGCCCTTTAAACCTGGAACTGAAACCACTTCCAGAGGTTACCTTTCAGTTAAATAACAGATTAAACAATGCCGTTTTCATCGAGTTGATTCCAACTCGTATTGACCCTACAGGACAGAGTAGAACTGCCCCGTAGTGTTTCCAAGGAGCAGCTGGTGGATTGAAATTGCCAACGCTTCGGTTAGCAGCTGTAGCTCTTAACCACTGTGCAACCAGGGCCTTAAATAACAGATCAGCTCATAAGATAAACAATAACACCTATGAATACCATATGCTCTTAAAAAAAAAAAATCAACTATATGAGACCAAATGGCCAACTTTCACTCTAAAGCAAAGACGAAAAGTTAAGGGGGAGCATGGAAACTAGATTAATGGAAATGGAACAACCAGAATGGGAATGAGAACGGTGACACATCGAGAAAAATACAACCAGTGTCACTGAACAATACGCATGTTTTCGTTCTTGTTAGGTGCCATCAAAATAGTTCCAACTCATAGTGACCCTATGTACAGCAGAATAAAACATTGCCCAGGCCCATACCATCCTTACAATTGTTGCTGTGTTTGAGCCCATTGTTGCAGTCACTGTGTCAATCCATCTCATTGAGGGTCTCACTCTTTTTCGATGGCCCTCTACTTTACTAAGCATGCTATCCTTCTCCAGGAACTGTTTCCTCCTGATAAGATGTCCAAAGACAAAGTCTAAGGAGCATTCTGGCTATACCTCTTCCAAGACAGATTTCTTCCAAGACATCTGACCTCCAGTTCTTGGGACTTGAGCCAGCAACCTGCCGTATTGCCTGCCAGTCTTGGGATTTGTCAGCCTCCACAGTCTGAGAGCCAGCAGCCTGCCATTAGAAATGCCGATCTTGGGTTTATCAGCCCCTGCAGCTACGTGAGTCCAGAGAAGCCTCCAGCCTGACACCTGATCCACAGACTTGTCAGCTTCTACATCTGTGTAAGCCATTTCCTTGAGATGAATCTCTCTCTTTCTCTTTCTCTCTCTCTCTATGTATATATACGTGGACAGAAACCCTGGTGGCGTAGTGGGTAAGGGCTATGGCTAATAACCAAAAGGTTGGCAGTTCGAATCCACCAGGCAATCCTTGGAAACTCTATGGGGCAGTTCTATTCTGTCCTATAGGGTCACTATGAGTTGGAATTGACTTGATGGCAGCAGGTTTGGTTTTTTGGTTTATATACATGGAAACCCTGGTGACGTAGTGGTTAAGAGCTAAGTCTGCTAACCAAAAGGTCAGCAGTTCGAATCCACCAGGCACTCCTTGGAAACTCCATGGGGCAGTTCTACTTTGTCCTATAGGGTCGCTATGCATTGGAATCAACTTGATGGCAATGGGTTTGGTTTGATTTATATATCTATGTCCATACATACATAAAAAATATATATATATACATATACGTGTATACATATGTGTGAGATATATATATATCATGGATTGAATTGTGTCCCCCAAAAATATGTGTCAACTTTTTAGGCCATGATTCCCAGTATTGTGTGATTGTCTACCATTTTGTCATCTGATGAAATTTTCTTACGTATTGTAAATCCTATCACTGTGATGTTAATGAAATAGATTAGTGGCAGTTATACTGATGAGATCTATAAGATTAGGTTATATCTGAAGACAACCTCTTTTGAGATATAAAAGAGAGAAGTGAGCAGAGAGATAGGGGGACTTTATACCACCAAGAAAGCAGCACTGGGAGCAGAGCCCACCCTTTGAACCTGGGGTCCCTGTACCTGAGAAGCTTCTTGGCCAGGGGAAGTTTTATGACAAGGACCTTCCTCCAGAGCCAACAGAGCAAGAAATCCTTCCCCTAGAGATGATGCCCTGAATTTGGACTTGTAGCCTACTAGGCTGTGAGAGAATAAATTTCTCCTTGTTAAAGCCATCCACTTGTGGTATTTCTGTTATAACAGCACTAAATGACTAAGACTATATATATATATATGCTTCACTAGTTTTGCTTCTCTAGAGAACCCAGCCTAAGACATTTGGTCTTCAACCAAGGTGGCTGAACAATATGCACAGAAATTGTTAAATGGTAATCTGATTTGCTGTATAAACTTTCACCAAAACACAATAAAATATCGTTTAAAAAAGAAAACAAAATCCCTGGAAAGTAAAGATCAATCAGGAAAAGTATCCCTATTTCAGGTAGTCTTTGCATACTTATCCAGCACCTGGTATCTTGAAGAAAGTAACATCAAAAGTAAGGGCCTCAGCTCTTCTTGTTCACATTTCTCTTAAGTTATAATCCTTTGACTATTCTTATACCTGTGAGACACTCATGGTTCTTACTGTTTTTGTTGTTGTTGTTGTTGGGTGTCTTCGGGCCGATGTGACCCATGTGACAGAAAATAACTCTTTCATAGGGTTTTCTTGGCTATAATCTTTATGAAAGCAAATCACCAGATCTTTCTCCTAGAGACCATCAACCTTTCCATTAGCAGCCGAGCACTTGTTTGTGCCACCAGGACTCCTATTTAACCTTAAGTTGTTGTTGTTGTTGTTGAGTGCCACTGAGGTGATAACAACTCATAGGGACCCTATAGGACAGAGTAGAACTGACCCATAGGGCTCCCTAGGCTGTAATCATTACAGAGCAGATCACCATCTCTTTTCTCCCACGGAGCCACTAGTGGGTTCAAATCGCCAACCTTTCAGTTAGCAGCTAATCTCTTAACTGTATGCTCCACCAGGGCTGCATCTCACTGCCTTCTACACTATAAAATACAACACTGTGTATTTTTTACTTCCTTTACCAGAATTCTCCCTAAGGGTGAATCAGATATAAAATGGCTAGACGGTGAGTTGGAGTAATCTACCAAAAAACAAAATAGGAGTGACTTCCTAGCCCACCTCAATGAGTTAAATGTATACAACTAAATCTGAACATCATCCAAATGAATATGGAAACCATTTGTTTTTAAAGAAGAATAGAATACCTCCTTGGTTCCAAAAGCAAAGGTCTTTTTTTTTATTTTTTATTTTTGTCTGACAGAGATAAACAACTAATAAAATGAAGAGCCTGAAATGAGTCTTATGTGGGCTTTTAAACTGAAGCTGAAGAAGGGAAAATACTGTGAAAGGAGTACAAGCAACCTCCTGCCCTCCCTCAATGCTTTCACAGGGTGACAAGATTCAGGGATATTAGTTAGCTCTGTGGTAACTTTTTGCGGTCACCCTGGGTTGTGACATAGAAGAGAACAGATCTGAGCTGTAATTCATGCTTTGCTCCAAGAAATATTCAGCCAAGAACTGTGGGTTCAGGAAATCACTCTTATTTTCATAAATCTCAAAGAAAGGTTCTCTCTCCAGTTCCTGCCCCTGAGAGACTTCTTCACGGGGGTATTGATGGTCTCTAACCAATGCTTCCCTCTCTTGCTCCATCTGAGCCTGGGCCCACACACATTAACCATTTCAGTGACGCTGAGCCAGTCGTCTTTGTCAAATCAATGGCCAATCAACCTCAAACCATTAGAACAACAAGGTGTTGGATGGAGTTGATCATATTTTGGTAAGCAAACCAGCTTGATTTGTTCATTTAGGAAAAGAAAAAAAAAGTTTTATGTGTTCTCACTGTTAGTCATTGACTGCTTAGGTGTTTTCCTTTAAACTGCACCTCATAGGAAACACCCTATTTCCAAAGATGCAGGAGACATTTGGGCAAAGTGACACCAGTTCCTGAACAAATTGCTGCCCTGGTTTTTCTATGAGTAAAATATTATAAATACAAATAACTTCTTCAGAACATTTAAGGTACAGGAAGTGAGTCATAAAAAGAACCTGGAGCCTTCGGATTTTGGCAAAACTAAGAGAGAAAAAAAAAAGCTCAGTAATTAGCATGAAAGTAAGCTTGAAATTCTGAGTTAATATTATCTTGAAAAGGAATATTATTTGAGACTTTCAAGTTCTTTCAAGTAGAATGGCTTCTAAGTGTTGCTTAATCCAGTCCTTTTGTGAATGCATTTTTTAAAATACAGCAAATACAATGAGATCATGTGTACAGGAAAGAAAGCCACTACGAAAAAGTAACGTAATTTAATTACTACATGCTTTGTTGATGTTGATTTGCTCATTTGCAAAAGAATGAATGGAAAATTTACTACTTAATCTAAAGCAAATATTAACATTTTTAAATGGGTGTCTGATATATTAGCCTCTTCCTTTGTACATGTTAGACTCTATTTTAAATTTTTAAATTAAATTAAAACTTGAAATTAACTTTCCTCGTGAGAAGGACAGCAGCTCCGTGGTGTACCTGAGCTCTGGGATTTCATTCCCCAGGGATCACTTACAGACTTGTTCGGTTTCATGTGGGCAAGAAAAGGAAAGATTGGTGGCCGTGCTGGAGGTGAGCTGCCCTGCCCTACAGGTGCCTTTCCTAAGAAGTAGCAAAGTACTAAAGAGCAGGGAGGGGGTGAGGCATTGCTCATTGCACAATTTACAACCTCACTTACACCCAGGGACCCAGACCTAGCAGAACCTCAGATGACAATGGCATCCTGAGTCCTGGGGTGCTGGAAACAAAGAATTTTTGAACCCCACTGAGCACCTCCTAGCCAAGCCTCAGAAGCAAGCACTGCTCTCAGCCTCGACACCTGACCAATTCTGTGGAATGGGCACGGCATGGTAGAAAGACCAAGTCTGTGAAAAACAATGACCTGGACTGCATAAGCCATAGGTTCTGGTACCTATGGAGAAAGGAGAGAGAGAAAACTAGAGGAAAAAAATGACTGCTTTTAGACACCCCACCACTTTGGCAAATGGCAAGCTCCTTGAAGGCTTTATTTTAATTTAGAAAAATAATCGACACTTCAGCTCCTCAAATACTATACACTTTTTCGTACCTGCTACACCTATAATGTACTTTAACATGTTTGAGCACAGTTGCTTTCTTCCACAGTAATTTGGTTGCTGACATTTTTTTCCCTACTATTAACTAACGTACAGACTTTATTTGGATTTCACCAGTTTTTCCACTAATGCCTTCTTTTTCTGTGCTAGAATCCAATACGGAATCCAGAATTGCATTTAGTTGGCATACCTTGTTGTTGTTGTTGTTGGGTGCTGTCGAGTCGGTTCCGACTCAGAGCAACCCTATGCACAACAGAACGAAACATTACCCGGTTTTGCGCCATCCTTAAAATTGTTGTTATGCTTGAGCTCATTGTTGCAACCACTGTGTCAACCCCCCTTGTTGAGGGTCTTCCTCTTTTCCACTGACCCTGTACTTTTCCAACCAGTATGTCCCTCCCCGGGGACCGATGCCTCCTGACAACATGTCCAAAGTAGGTAAGACGCAGTCTCGCCAACCTTGCTTCTAAGGAGCATTCTGGTTGTACTTCCTCCAACACAGATTTGTTTGTTCTTTTGGCAGTCTATGGTATACTCAATATTCTTCACCAATGCCACAATTCAAAGACTTCGATTCTTCTTCGGTCTTCCTTATTCGTTGTCTGGCTTTCACATGCATATGACGCAATTGAAAATACCACGGCTTGGGTTAAGAGCACCTTAGTCTTCAAGGTGACATCTTTACTTTTCCACACTTTAAAGGGGTGCTTTGCAGCAGATTTGCCCAATGCTCTTGACTGCTGCTTCCATGGCTGCTGATTGTGGATCCAAGTAAAATGAAATCCTTGACAACTTCAATCTTTTCTCCATTTATCATGATGTGGCTTATTGGTCCAGTTGTGAGAGTTTTTGTTTTCTTTATGTTGAGATGCAATCCATACTGAAGGTTCTGGTCTTTGATCTTCATTAGTAAGTGCTTCAAGTCCTCTTTACTTTCAGCAAGCAAAGTTGTGTCATCTACACAATGCAGGTTGTTAATGAGTCTTCTTCCAATCCTGATGCCCTGTTCTTCTTCATGTAGTCCAGCTTTTCAGATTATCTGCTCAGCAGATAGACTGAATAGGTATGGTGAAAGGATACAACCCTGACACACACCTTTCCTGACTTTAAACCATGCAGTATGCCCTTGTTCTGTCCAAACAACTGCCTCTTCATCTATGTACGGATTCCTCAGGAGCACGGTTAAGTGTTCTGGAATTCCCATTCTTCACATACCTTCTTAGTTTCCTCCAATCTGTGATTTTCTCTAGTCTTTCCTTATCTTTTATGACTTTGACATTTTTAAAGAGTATTGGTCAGTTGTTTTGTAGAATGTTCTTCAATTTCTGTTTATCTGATGTTTCCTCATGATTAGATTGAGGTTATGCATTTTTGACAAAAATATCCCATAGGTGATGTTCTGTCTTCCCAGTGCATTGTGTCAGGAAGTACACGATATTCACATGTCTTATTCTTCGTTGTCATGGATTGAATTATGTCCACCCAAAAATGCATGTATCAACTTGGTTAGGCCATGATTCCCAGTATTCTGTGGTGGTCCTCCATTTTGTGATTGTAATTTTATGTTAAAAGGATTAGGGTGGGATTGTAACGCCATCCTTATGCAGGTCACATCCCTGATCCAATGTAAAGGGAGTTTCCCTGGGGTATGGCCTGCACCACCTTTCATCTCTCAAGAGATAAAAAGGAAAGTGAAGCAAGCAGAGAGTTGGGGACCTCGTACCACCAAGAAAGCAGCACCAGGAGCAGAGCACATCCTTTGGACACTGGGTCCCTGCACCCGAGCAGGTCCTCTACCAGGGGAAGATTGTGGACAAGGACTTTTCTCCAGAGCCCACAGAGAGCGAAAGCCTTCCTATGGAGCCAACGCCCTGAATTTGGACTTGTAGCCTACTAGACTATGAGAAAAGACGTTTCTCTTTGTTAAAGCCATCCGCTTGTGGTATTGCTGTTAGGGCAGCACTGGATGACTAAGACACTAGTCATGGTAACTTCAATCACTTGGTTGGGGCTATATCTGCCAGATTTCTTGACTCGAAGTTATTGTTTTTCCTTTGTAATGAATAGATATCTTCGAGGAGATATTTTGCGGCTCTACAAATATTGCGTTTCTCCTCAAACATTCACCCACTGATTTTGGGATCCCTTGAAGCTTATTGCCCCGCAGCAATTATTATCATGATGTTTGCCTTATGGTGATTTTCTATACCCCTCATTCCTTCTACATTTATTAATTAGAATTTTTCTATAAAAAAGGAGCTCTGCCTTTTCCCACATGTATTTAGCTATTCAATTAATTTATATCAGCATGAATTTGTGGATATTTATTTTATTCTTTGGGTTATAACTCACTACTATTTATTTTGCTGTTCAAATTGTTCCAGCTTTGGCCATTGGGATCTCCTTCTGGTTGGCCCCTGTGCCTTTCAACATGACCCCATTCCCTTTTGAGCACTTCCTTCCACTCAGGCTCCCCAAGATACTCCAGGGTCATCTTGCATTCCATTACTCTGGAATCAACAGCTTCTCCAAGGAGCCCTGGTTCCTTTTATTGGAGAAGAGTACTTAGAAACTAAGATTTGGGTGCAGACAACCCTTTTTTAAAGAAAGTTCAGAGGCAGACTTTCCTTCTCAGTCTTTAAATATTACCTTGTGATACCAAACTCTAATCTGCAGCACAGTTTGCATCATTTAGAGAAGGTACTACTATTTTATAAAATGCCAGGAATCCTCTTCTCATCCCACTATATTTTCCATTCATTCAATAAACTAATACAGATTCAATTTCTATTATGTTTCTGGCACTGTACTAGGCACTGGGTAGTAAAACAGTGAACAAACTAGACTTTAAACAAGAAATTACAATTCATTACAAGTACTGAGGTTGAAGTGGCACTGAAAAGTATGTCACATTCATACAGAGGAATACATAATTTAGACTGGGGATGGGGTAAGAGGGGGTAAAGAATTGCTTTGTGGAGTACTCGGCTGCTAACCAAAAGGTCAGCAGTTCAAATTCACCAGCCACTCCTCGGAAACCCTGTGGGACAGCTCTACTCTGTCCTATCGAATTACTATGAGTCTGAATCAATTCAATGAGAATGGGTTTGATTTTGGTTTGGCAAATTGAGAACTGAAGTTTAGTTTAGTTTAGTTTAGTCTCAAAAAGAGAGTAGCGGGGTAGGAAGTTAGAAAGAGAAAACATTCCAGGCATGGATAAAAACATATGAAAAAAAGAGAACATACCTCAATCTGGAAGCTTAGAGACGCGGCAAACTTCAAGAATATGGTGTTGGCAATGGAGGAGTAGCAAGGCATACAGCTGGGGGACAAAGCGGCAACCAGATCACAACTATGTTAGGCAGATTCAAGAACCTGCATTTATTCTAAGAGCCACTGAAAGCCACAGAAATGTTTTTAAGCATGAAAGTGGCAGGATCTAATTTATACTTGTCTTAGTTATCTAGTGCTGCTATAATAGAAATGCCATAAGTGGATGGCTTTAACAAACAGAAATTCATTCTCTCACAGTTTAGGAGACTAGAAGTCTGAATTCAGAGGCCTGGCTCTAGGGGAAGGCTTTCTCTTTCTGTCAACTCTGGAGGAAGGAAGGTCCTTGTCTCTTCAGCTTCTGCTTCCTAGTTTCTTAGAAATGTCCATGTGTTTGGCCTCTATCACCCCATCTCTCTCTCTCTGCTTGCTTGTTTAATCTCTTTTATATCTCAAAAGAGATTGACTCAAGATACAACGTACACTAACCCTGTCTCATTAACATAACAAAGACAACCCATTCCCAAATGGGATTATAACCACAGGGATCATTGCTCTCAAGTTGATTCCGACTCATAGTGACCGTATAGGACAGAGTAGAACTGCCTACAGGGTTTCCAAGGCTGAAATCTTTATGGAAGCAGACTGCCACATCTGTCTCCCACACAGCAGCTGGTACTTTGGAACTGCTGACCTTTGGATTAGCCACTGCACCACCAGGGCTCCAACCACAGGCATAGAGGTTAGGATTTACAGTAGATATTTTTGAGGGACATAATTCAATCCATAACAACTCTGTAGACAGATCACTCAGGCTAACAATGAAGCATGTACTCAACTGGAATCTGGCCAATGGCTGTTTAGTAATTAGGTGAGATGATGTAACTGAGAGAACGGAGAGAACAGAATGAATTCTAGTGATATTTAGGAGGTGAGATCAGCAGAATGAGGTTATTTATTGAAGGGAAGAGATGAGAAGGAAGCAGAATTCAGAAAGTATAGCCGCATTGTGTTGTTGAACATCCCTCACTTTACCTTCGTTTCCTTATGATTGGGTTCAGGGTGTGCATTTGGGGCAGGAATACTACAAAAGCGATCTTGTGTCCATCAAGGGGCACATGATCTCAGTTGGTCCCATTTCTAGTGATGTTAACTTTGATCACTTAGTTAAGGTAGTGTTTCTCTGATTTCTTAACCCTAAATGTGTTGGTTTTATAACTTTCTAGTTAATAATAATCTATGAGGAGAAACTCTGAGGCTTTGTAAATATCTGATTGCCTAACAAGCTTTCACTGAATAGTTTTAGCATCGATATATGAGTCCATCCACATCAATTATTATAACGATCGTGGCAAAATGGTAATTTTTCTAATTCTGTCGTCCCCTCTATATTTATTAGTTGTTGTCCAACAGTAAATAGAATATAAATAAATGAACCAATAAATAAAGCTTCTTTCTCATTATATTCACTTATTTATATTTTTAAATATCGCTATGGACCAATGATATTAATGAATGATCTTCAGCAAAATTTTGCTTGCTTGTGATAGTAATGATATTGTTCTATAATTTCCACATTTGGTTGGATCACCTTTCTTGGGAATAGGCATAAATATGGATCTCTTCCAGTCAGTTGGCCAGGAAGCTGTCTTCCGTATTTCTTGGCACAGACGAGTGAGCACCTCCAGCACTGCATCTGTTTGCTGAAACATCTCAATTGATATTCCATCAATTCCAGGAGCCTTGTTTTTCGCCAATGCCTTCAGAGCAGCTTGGACTTCTTCCTTCAGTACCATCGGTTCCTGATCATATGCCACCTCTTGAGATGGTTGAATATCGACTAATTCGTTTTGGTATAATGACTCTGTGTATTCCTTCCATCTTCTTTTGATGCTTCCTGCATCGTTTAATATTTTCCCCATGGAATCCTTCACTATTGCAACTCGAGGCTTGAATTTTTTCTTCAATTCTTTCAGCTTGAGAAATGCCAAGCGTGTTCTTCCCTTTTGGTTTTCCATCTCCAGTTCTTTGCACATGTTATTATAACACTTCTCTTTGTCTTCTCGAGAGGCCCTTTGAAATCTTCCGTTCAGTTCTTTTACTTCATCAATTCTTCCTTTTGCTTTAGCTGCTCAACGCTCAACAGCAAGTTTCAGAGTCTCCTCTGACATCCATCTTGGTCTTTTCTTTCTTTCCTGTCTTTTCAATGACCTCTTGCTTTTTTCATGGATGATGTCCTTGATGTCATTCCACAACTCATCTGGTCTTTGGTCACTAGTGTTCAATGCGTCAAATCTATTCTTGAGATGGTCTCTAAATTCAGGTGTGATATATTCAAGGTGATATTTTGGCTCTCGTAGACTTGCTCTGATTTTCTTCAGTTTCATCTTGAACTTGCATATGAGCAATTGATGCTCTGTTCCACAGTCGGCCCCTGGCCTTGTTCTGACTGATGATATTGAGCTTTTCCATCATCTCTTTCCACAGATGTAGTCAATTTGATTTCTGTGTGTTCTATCTGGCGAGGTCCATGTGTATAGTCGTAGTTCATGTTGGTGAAAGAAGGTATTTGCAATGAAGAAGTCGTTGGTCTTGCAAAATTCTATCATTCAATCTCTGGCATTGTTTCTATCGCCAAGGCCATATTTTCCAACTACTGATCCTTCTTCTTTGTTTCCAGCTTTTGCATTCCAATCGCCAGTAATTATCAATGCATCTTGATTGCATGTTCAATCAATTTCAGACTGCAGCAGCTGATAAAAAGCAAAACTTTGCTGTAGATCATTCAGAAATATCGACAGGGAACTGCCACAACTTCAGGCCAGTTTCAGAAGAGGACATGGAACCAGGGATAGCATTGCTGATGTCAGATGGATCCTGGATGAAAGCAGAAAATAACAGAAGGATGTTTACCTGTGTTTTATTGACTATGCAAGGGCATTTGACTGTGTGGATCATAACAAACTATGGATAACACTGGGAAGAATGGGAATTCCTGAACACTTAATTGTGTTCATGAGGAATCTTTACATAGATCACGAGGCAGTTGTTCGGACAGAACAAGGGGATACTGATTGGTTTAAAGTCAGGAAAGGTGTTCTTCGGGGTTGTATTCTTTCACCATAACTCTTCAATCTGTATGCTTAACAAATAATCCGAGAAGCTGGACTATATGAAGAAGAACGGGGCATCAGGATTGGAGGAAAACTCATTAACAACCTGCATTATGCAGATGTCACAACCTTGCTTGCTGAAAGTGAAGAGGACTTGAAGCACTTACTAATGAAGATCAAAGACCACAGCCTTCAGTATGGAGTACACCTCAACATAAAGAAAACAAAAGTCCTCACAACTGGACCAATAAGACACATAATAATAAATGGAGAAAAGATTGAAGTTGTCAAGGATTTCATTTTACTTGGATCCACAATCAACAGCCATGGAAGCAGCAGTCAAGAAATCAAAAGACACATCGCATTGGGTAAAGGACCTCTTTCAAGTGTTAAAGAGCAAAGATGTCACCCTGAAGACTAAGGTGTGCCTTACCCAAGCCATGGTATTTTCAGTCACATCATATGCATGTGAAAGCTGGACAATGAATAAGGAAGACTGAAGAAGAGTTGAAGCCTTCGAATTGTGGTGTTGGCAAAGAATATTGACTATACCATGGACTGCCAGAAGAACGAACAAATCTGTCTTGGAGGAAGTGCGGCCAGAATGCTCCTTAGAGGCAAGGATGGCGAGACTGCGTCTTACATACTTTGGACATGTTGTCAGGAGGGATCAGTCCCTGGAGAAGGACATCATGCTTGGCAGAGTACAGGGAAGAGGAAAAGAGGAAGCCCCTCAACAAGGTGGATTGACACAGTGGCTGCAACAATGAGCTCAAGCATAACAACGATTGTAAGGATGGTGCAGGACCGGGTAGTGTTTCGTTCTGTTGTGCATAGGGTCGCTTTGAGTCGGAACCGACTCGACAACACCTAAGAACAACCACAACATGGACCAATGGGGTTGTCATGAGTTGGAATTGACTTGACAGCTATAGGTTTGGCTTGGTTTTTGATGGACCCATGATTATTTTTCTTCAATGTACTATAGTTCATTATTATCAGTAATCATTCTGATGCTTGAATTGTCCCTGATTTAGGGTTGGAAACCTCCTCAAGCTGACTCCTGTGTCCTTTTCATATTGATAACTTTCTAGGTTTCTCACACACACAAAAAATAGATGTTTCAGACTCACGTTTACTTTCTGTGCTTCAGGCTTGGAGTTAGCTATTTCTCCACTGTACCTTGCTTCTTTTAAGAGGGGGAGCATATTTAGAAAATCTGGAATGAACACCACACATGCTTAATAAATTTTGACTGTGAGATGCTCAGTCTCTCTGAAAAATCAGGACTGGGGAAAGGTGCATACTTCCAGAGGGAATTTGCATTGGCTTTTGTCAAGAGTCTGCAGAGATTACTAATCAGAAATATTTTAGACTAAATTCATGGCTTGAAAATTTGGGTGCCAGCCAAGTAATAGGAATTTGGGTTACAAATCTATGGCTCACCTTGTTTTATGGCCTAGCATGTGTTCTATCCTGAAGAATGTTCCATGCGCACTTGCGAAGAATGTGTATTCAGCTATTGTTGGGTGAAGTATTTTATAGAGATATCTGTTGGGTCTAGTTAGTATACAGTGTTGTTCAAGTCTTCTATTTATTTTTTGACTGGTTTTTCTATCCATTGTTGAAGGTGGAATATTGCAGCCCCAGCTATTATTGTTGAATTGTCTATTTCAACCTTATTTTGGTATCACACCCAGCTGTTACACCACTAATTGCCCTCAGATTTCTTATTGCTTTCTACAATGCCCTGGAGGCATAAATTGCTCCACAGTCTGATCCGCTTAAATTCGAGTAGCAGGACTTTCTGAGACCAGTCTTTGATGATTTTTTCTGACCCTAGAGAGCTATTCTTAGCTGACCCCTCCCTGCTTCTCTGTGGTGAACTAGCTGACCTATGGGTCATTTATTGCTCTTAATTAAGAGGAGCTATTGTTTTCTACTACTACTTCTATAGTACTCATTGTCTTGAACTTCCCGGCACTCTGTTTCAAATGAAATCCATTCCTTTTTTGTAAAGCTTCAAAGCTCTCTGTTCTTATGGACTGCCTCTTTTCTTGGGAAAAACACTCTGAACACTGGGTGAGGCTGTAGCCTCCGGTCTTGTTACCAGAGGTATCCTCTTCCAGCAGGTATCCTCTGTCCTACAAGTGAGCTGGGGTGAGGGCAAATGAGGCAGCATTCAGAATCGACTGGACAGCACACAACAACAATAATAACAACATTCTGTGCCTGCCACAACTCTGGGAGAGCCTCCACCCTATGGGTAGGAGCTGCATGGGGGAAGGGCGCCCCCAACCTCTCAGTCACACTCACCAGGAATTTAGTCTCTTCAACTTTGGGTGGGAGGGAACGAGAAATGCTGGCAACCTGCTCCCCACTCCCTCGGTAAGCTGCCATGTCCCTTGACTGGGAGCTGAGGGGAAAGGGATCCATGTCTTTTTGGCCACTCCTGCCCAGAGTGAAAAAAAATTGAAGCTTCCATCAAGCTGAGCTAGGGGTGAGGGGAGAGGGAGTGGATCATAGTTCAAATGCCACTGGTCTTACTCAGTTTACTAGATTTTCTTTAATAAACGTGTTTCATTTGTGGTACGTCCTTACAACAATTGCCAGGACTTTAAATGGTTGGGTTTTATAAACATTATATATATATATAATTTCTACCACTTGCCTGTTTCACCGGAGTGAGTCCGTGGCACTCCTCACACCGCAATCCCAAAGTTGAACTCCCCTTTTCTTTTAATTTTATGTTGTTTCTTTGACACAGAGAGTCATAACTTTTCTTGAGTCAAGTCTATTATTCTTTCCTTTTGTTATTTACTGCCTTCATGCTTAGAAATCCGCCCCATCCAGAGACCTGACATATATATTCACCTATTTTTGTGATTTTATAACTTTACACCTAATTTTTAGTATGCCTAGAATTTATCTTGATATAAGATGTACAACTGCTATCTAAATTAACTTTTCTCCAAATACTAAATATCCTAACACAATTTATTGGATAATCTATTACTCACTGATTTCTTTTTCATTGCCTCTTTATCATTTATTGAGTTGTTACATATACTGAGGTCTGTTGATCTCTCTATGCTTTTATATATACCACACTGTCTTGATTATTTTATATATTTGATATTATATTTTAAAATATAAAGCCCTCATTATTCTAAATTTTCAAAATCATCTTAGATGTTTTTATTAATTTATTCTGCCAGGTGAAGAACCATTTTGATTACTCTAGTAAAATTTCAAAACAATTTTGATCAGAACAATATAACCTACAAATTAATTTGACAAAGCCAACACTTTTGCAATATTCAGTCATCCCATGGAGGGACATAATATGCCTTCCCATTAATTTACATTATTCTTTAATCTTCTCAGAAAATGTTTTAATTTTCTTCCTAAAAGTCCAGTATATTTATTGTTAAGGTTATTTTAAAATTTTGTTTTGTTTTTAGTTTTTTGTTTTGTTTTTTGATTGTTAACATGAATAAGATTTTCCACTGTTTCTGATTTTGTCCATTATACTGGAAACTACCCATACCTATAGCTGAATCCTATCTCTCCACCTTACTAAACTTTTACAAATGTAATAGCTTTTCAATTGACTCTCTCGGGGTGTTGAGCTCTAAGATCAAATTGTCCACAAATAATGTCCATTTTCTCTCTTCCCTGCTGCCATCACCTTTAAGGACAAAGTCTAGTTCATTGTCATTTTATTTGTTATGGAGTTATAGAATTGAGGTATTTTGCAGGTAGTTGAAATCCAAAACCTATTTCTTTAAAACAGCCAAAGAAATATTGCGTGGACTGGTTATTCGAACGATGCAGGCAGTGTAAGGAGCCCCAGCAGCACAGCTTTGTGTGCAGACACAGACCCCAGCAGCTGTAGAGCAGGTCCTTCAGGCACATTTCCCTTCATGCAAATGAGGAAGGCAGCTGGAAATCATTACCATGCAAATCTCAGTTTTCAAGAGCTTTGGTGTGCATTATCCACGTTGTACAGCATCTGTAGCAAACAGTTAAGGTCAGAGGGGCCTTCACGGGATCTTTCCTGCTGCCAGAAACTGTGCATATGGGCTTGGGGTTGGGGTATAAAACCCAATTTACTATCAGCCAGGACCAGATGTAACTGGAAAGGCAGACTAACTGGGAACAAAATATCAACTGTATCCCAGGACCAAGTATGCCTTATTTTAAATGTCTGTGATCATAGCGTGAAGAGTCTTTCTTACATATAACAGAAGAGCCTTATGTATAACAGAAGGCAACGCTGACCAGTCCTGAGCTAGCCTCACAATATCTGATATGTTTGAGCCATCGTTGCAGCCACCAAGTCAATCCATCTCAGAGGGTTTTCCTTGTTTTCACTGACCCTCCACTTTACCAAACATGGTGTCCTTTTCTAGCGATTTATCTTTCCTGATGAAGCGTCCATGGTAAGCAAGACAAAGTCTCTCTCGCCATCCTTGCTTCTAAGGAGTATTCTGGCTGTACTTCCTCCAAGCCTGATTTGTTTGTTTGTTCTTCTGGTAGTCTATAGTATACGCAATATTGTTCATCCATGTCACAATTCAAAGGTGTCAATTCTCTTTTTGTCTTCCTTTTTCACTATCCAGCTTTTGCATGCACATAAGGCGATTGAAAAGACCGTGGCTTGGGCTTTGAAGGGTAGTGTAACATTACTGTAACGCTCTTGAGCGCTCTCTAGTCAGGCAAACCCCACTTCTGCCACGCACAAGATGTGTGACCTTAGACAATAGACTCGGTTAGGATTCAGTTTGGTTCCAAAATATCTGTGGTGCCAACAAGGTAACTTATTTCGCTCTCACATAAAAGCCTGGACTTAGCTATTAAGGGGGCTGGTATGGAGGCTCGGGGTGCTATGAGTTGGAATCAACTCGATGGCAAAGTGTTTCCTTCTTTTTGGTTGAAGGCTCAGCCTCACAGTGGCCTTGGACACTACTTTGTCACAGTTCATGATTCAAGATGGCACCTAGGGCCTCAGCCATCATAACTGGATTTCAGGAGAGATAGAGAAAGAGAAAAGAAGAAGAAGAAAAAGGACACAAGGGAAATACATGGCTCTATTTTATTTATAAATGAATGTGCCACACAGCACCTTCGTTTATAGCCCATCAACCAGAGCGTACACAGCCACTTGGCAACACCCAATTGCAAGGGAATTCGGGAAAGCTAGTCTTTGTCTTAGGTGGGCAGCTGAAAATGAGAGATTGTATTTAGAAAGAAGGAAATTGTGGATATTGGCAGACATCCATTTGCTTTTGTTACATTTAACTTCTATTCACCTCAGTTTCCTTGTCTCTAACATGAACATAAAAATCATAATCTTATGGCATTGTAAGGGTTAAAATAAAGGAGGTAAAATTTGTAAGATATTTAACCCAGTGTCTTACACAGTAAACATTCAATAAATGTTGGCTACAATTGCCAAAAATAAGGTCACCTCAGTAATACACTCTTATTAGCCTTTACTACAAAGGTGATGCTTTTACAGTAGGCACAGAATCTCTGAGGGTCACTGTGAGTGTTAGAACTTTACAGCTGTACAGGATGGTTTGTGCTGTCCAAACTCAGCATTGCATACAGTGAGGAATCTAAGATTTAGGAAGGAAGAACCATTTGCCTTTGGTCCCACAGATTTGCTAAGTTAGTGGCAAAGCTGGTACCAGAACCCCAAACCTCCTACTTTGTATTCCAAACTTCCTTTTCTGTGATCCAATTTCCTTTCTTCCCATTGTGCCTGATACTTGAGTGTTGGTCAAAAAACTGGAACACACTGAAAAACAAAATTTCCCCACCGAAATACTAAACTCAGAAAGGATACCAGGAAATTCTACATGTACAATCCAGAACTTCAGACTGTTTATTAAGAGACTCTTGCTGTTTAACTAAAATCTAGGATGAGGCAGTAATTGAATTTACCAGGGCTAAATTTTTTTTTTTTTAAATTTTAGTCTTGGCTTTATCTCTGAAGGTTATACAGTCAGTTTCGAAGTGAGTTCAGTAAAAAATAATGAGAGGAACAACAACAAAACAAAACAATGGGATCGAGTTAAATGCATACATATATATTTCATTCAGCCATTCTATGACAGGGAAAATGCTAGTTTTATGGTTCAAGAGAAAGGCTTTTTATGTATAACCATTATATTGAGTCTTAATAGCTTAGATTTGAGTTCCTATAAAAGATGTAACCCTTTTATAGAGTCACAGGGCTAAATCTTCTCCTTCTAAAAGAGAAATGAACTTGCTTTTTTATAGAGGCCTCAGTTTAGACAAGCATCTCATGTTAGTCCAATGGGAACTAATAACTAAATAGGCCTTTCTAAAAAAGAAGACCAAGAGGCTGTCGTAACAGCCATGCTAAAATAATAATCAAAGCTCAAAGAAATTGAAACATAAGGCTTATTCAGAGCAGTTATTCCATTATTTTATATGCATATAGGGAGAGCATTCTGATTTTGTTTAAAAAAACCAAATGGCTCAAAGGAGGGAAGAGGAGGGAGAAGAATAGAACATCGAACATTGGCTAATCTTTCCATGACTGATTGATGGAACTCTGCCCTCCCCCTTTTACTGAGATCAACTGATATCAGGTCACATGGTGGTCTCTGGCCTGGCTGCTAAAAATTTGACCCTTCACCCACCTGCAGCCATGAGAATTTTTGGAATTTAAATTAAGTAAGCCTAATCTTTTTCACCAGAAAACTCTGGTGGCTTAGTGGTTAAGAGCTACAGCTGCTAACCAAAAGGTTGGCAGTTCAAATCCACCAGGCACTTCTTAGAAACTCTATGGGGCAGTTCTACTCTGTCCTATAGAGTAACTATGAGTCAGAATCGACTTGACGCCAACAGGTTTGGTTTGGGTGTTGTTTTTTAATAGTCTTTTTATTGTTCAATCATCAGGTTATGGTTTTGCTACTGACTACCCTTTGCTCTTTAAAGTATTGAAGAGCAAAGATGTCACCTTGAAGACTAAGGTGCTCCTGACCCAAGCCATGGTATTTTCAATTGCATCATACACATGCAAAAGCTGGACAGTGAATAAGGAAGACCGAAGAAGAATTGACACCTTTGAATTGTGGTGTTGGCGAAGAATATTGAATATACCATGGACTGCCAAAAGAACGAACAAATCTGTCTTAGAAGAAGTACAACCAGAATGCTCCTTAGAAGCAAGAATGGCTAGACTGTGTCTTACATACTTTGGACATGTTGTCAGGAGGGATCAGTCCCCGGAGAAGGACACCATGTTTGGCAAAGTACAGGGTCAGCAGAAAAGAGAAAGACTCTCAACCAGGTGGATTGACACAGTGGCTGCAACAATGAGCTCAAGCATAACAACAATTGTAACGATGGTGCAGGATCAGACAGTGTTTCGTTCTGTTGTGCATAGGGTCACTATGAGTCAGAACCGAGTCGACTGCACCTAACAACAACAACAACAACCCTTTGCTTTTCAGTTGTTGACCTCCAGTTCTTGGGATAGACAGCAGCAGAAGCTTTCTGCCTGTTTCCTGACCTGCAGATTTTGGGTTCGTCAGCTCCTGCAACCATATGAGCCAGCAGGGTTGTCAGCTTGTCACCTCACCCACATATTTGGGACTTGCAAACCCCCACAATTGCATGAACCATTTCCTCACAAGTGCACAAGCCATTTCCTTGAAGTACATTTCTCTGTATATATCTACATACTCTTCACCAGTTTTACTTCTCCAGAGAACCCAGACTAAGACATAGGACCCCTGGTGGCACAGTGGTTAAGCCCTCGGCTGCTAACCAAAATGTTAGTGGTTAGAACCCACCAGCCGCTCCACAGGAGAAAGATGTCACAGTCTGTTTCCATAAAGATTTTCAGCCTTGGAAACCCTATGGGAAGTTCTACTCTGTCCTATAGGGTCGCTTATGAATCAGAATTGACTCAACAGCAACGGACCCTTTCCTAGCAAGAGCAGAAAAATTTACATTACCCTAGAGAAGCTTCTGGGTGAAAAAAACAAAAGTCAATGTCTTTGAACTTTGGGTCTGGCTTTTTTTACAGTTTATATTTGGTTTTGTGAGTACGGAAAAACCTTAAAATCAAATTAAGATGTCTGGTATTAATTTTTCCCGTTGACAGCCAGATAGACTAAGTTTTGGGGGACTTTAAGAATGACAGACCTGAGGAAGAAGACATTGAAAGGAAAAACACAGCATCCCAACGATTCCAAGACTGAACATTTGCCTCTGAGTCTTTTGTCTGGTAGAAACTGTATTCTTTTTATTTGATGATAAATGCTTTTCACCAATTATTTAGATGTTCAAGCTCTCGGAACTAGGTTTTTACAAGCTGATGAACACCGACAAATTATTTCTCCCACAGAACTACAACCACATGTTCTCAGACAGTATAAATACACAGTTGAACTAACATTAACACACATCACCATTTTATCAATTATGTAATAAAACAAATTATCAAGCATCCAAATATTAAGTTACACAGCTCAAAAGGCATATAAAAATTAGAGTCCACTCAATTCTTTAGCAGAAACCCACTTCTGTTTTTGCAAGAGAGGTTGGAAAAAGAAGGACACAAAAAAATCACACTTCAAACAAAAGTTGGTAAACAACTTCCAACTGAGATGAAACAAAATGACAAGAATTTCAGAAATTTTGATTAAGAAATGTTTTAGCTACAATAACAAAATATCTCTACCTGTTAAAAAATATTTACTAAATTAAAGAGCATATTCTACATGTTCTGCACAAGACAAAGGCAACATTCTTTTTTCAGGCCCTCCCTGTTAAGTTGTACCCGAAAGTGCAAACATTAAATTATCTGTAAGGCTTTTTTTTTTTTTTTTGGTCAGGAGACATTAAAGACCTGGGCTTCTGTACAATGTAGATTTTTCACAATGGTTTTCCATAAAAGCACAAAATGAGATTTGAAGAAAGACATTAAACAATCACTGTGAGATTTGGTACAAATCCAACAAACATCAGTGGTTACGCAAACCTGATGTACACTGGTACGAATGTGGGAGATGTAAACAAAAAGTCAGCAGGAAAAAACCATAGATCCTACTTTCAGTGTTTGAAATGACTGAAGGAATAAACCACATAAGGTCTAGAGTGTTCATAATTCCTGAGATTTTTTAGTCTTATGTGATGCTAAAAATATACAAGTATTGCGCTGTGTATTTTTGGCATCTAATCTCTCTAAATTTCTTCAATATTAAAATTCAGGCATGGGAATAGATTTCAAGAAGACATAACAATACTGCATGATTTCAGGAGAGGTCAATTGGTACAAGTGATAAGCACATTTTAAATGCTGTACACTAGGAAACTTTTGCTAAGTATCCAGATAGGTCAATTGTAACCCAAGCATGATAGCTGCAATTCTGTTAAGCTTGTAGCCCGGTGAAACTGCTTTTCAATACTCCTATGGAAGTTTTATTAGGCTTTTTCACAAAACTAACATATTGGTAAATACGTGGGACAAATTAGGTCCTGCCTTATGTTCCATTTCCAAGGCAATGCCATCAGGCCCCCGTTTTATTGAATGCCACAGTTGTTTCTATGACCATTGGACTCTTGGAAGTGCAGCCACATTTTAGGATGATAGTTCCCCAAATACAAAAGCTGCTTGCTGTTAAAAGCTCCACTCTGCTTTTGCCTTCTGAACTGTACTGCATCTTTGTATTTCATTCCACCTTCTTAATGCGAGGGCAGCAAGCACTGGAGCTGTCCCCAGACCGGCCACACGATGAACACAATCCAACAACCAGGTTCTTCAGGAAACTTCTTTTTTACAAGACTTAACCAGTCATCAACACTCTGGTTGGATGGTGTTCACCATCATCAAAAGACCAATCAAGAACATGGATGCCTTCTTTTTCCACAAAAGCAGTGTCGTAAGTTACTTCACATACTCTTGCTATTTCGGTAACTCCGTATTCCTTAAGTTCCTCTATACATTTGTTTAAGGTTGCATTGGTTGGACTGTGTGTAAGCAGAAATCTCTTGTTCTTGTATGTGACTTCCACAGGAGCTGGGCAGTTCATTCGAGCCATGTTAATTTAGTTAAAAAACACTCAATAGGTTTGTAAAAGAATTTTAAAAAGTGAATACAAAAATGATGTAAAGAAACTGATGCCTACTTCAAAATACTCCACTTGAAATTCTCAGTGTTTTGAGTATGATGTTGGGCGTAACAGACGATGAAATGAACCTCCTAACAAGAAGCAGTAATTCTTCAATCCAGTAACACCGAGGAAATAGAAAGGAAGTGCACTGAGGTTTAGCCCCATCCAGGTCAGAACTCTGGAAAATTGCTCTGCAGATACCAATGCAACACTTCTGTGTCCAGGTTAACTGCTCTTATGGGGGCTTCCTGGTGGAGTAGTAATGAATTTCCACAGTTCACTTGTCTGCACAGAGGTTGTGCTGTGCCTGGCAGTAATCTCCACTGCCCTTCAGAAACTCCATAAATGTGTGACCAAGAACACCACAGAACTGAGGAATATGTTTACTCATTGGAGACTGTGGCCTAATTATACAGCCGGTCCCAAGGCGGTGGTGACAGAGGCGGCTGCAGGGCAGGGGGTGGCAGTGGTCGCGGCGGGGAGTAGGCAGCAGCTGTGCAGGTGGGGGGGGTGGACACCAGGCTGTGCCATGCAGTGAGCGGCTCCGAAGAAAGCATCTTGCCTAGCCGCCCACAGTAAAAGGGGCTAATGCATGCACCAAGGCAGAAACTGTATCCTTGGTTTTATCATCTTATTCTTTAACCCCATCTATGTCTCTCTCTCACCAAATTTCACTTGAGATTCACCTTCTTCTAGAAGACTTCCATATTGTATGTAATAATAATAAGTGGTGGTGTTAGTATCTGTAGCGTTGTAGGCAGTCGAGTTGATTTGAGTTGATTCCATCTCATAGTGACCCTATATATCAGAGTAGAACTGGCCCATAGAGTTTCCTAGGCTGTAACTCTTTACCAGAGCAGATGTCCAGTCTTTTCTTCAGCGGAGAGGTTGGTAGGTTCAAACTACCAACCTTTCAGTTACTAGTAAAGTAACCATTGTGCAAACAGGGGTCCTTAGTAGCTATTGCAGCAGTTACCATTTACTGAATGCTTTTTTTTTATTATTATGTACCTAATATTCAGCCAAGTACTTTTTATTCATTTATTCATTATATCCTCAGAATAATTCTATGGGATAGGTCTTATTATTATGCTCATTTTATAGATATGCAGATTGGGGCACAGAAAAATTAGGTGATTTACCCAAAATTACACAGCAGGTTAATGTCAGAACTTGAATTCAAACCTAGTAGATTATGTATGTCCCACATGTCTGTCAGTTTGTTGTACTGTGGGGGCTTGTGTGTTGCTGTGATGTTGGAAGCTATCGCACTGGTATTCACATACCAGCAGGGTCAACCATGGCAGAAAGGTTTCAGCAGAGCTTTCATACTAAGATAGACTAGGAAGAAGGACCCGGCAGTCTACTTCTGAAAAGAATTAGACAGTGAAAACTTTATGAATAGCAGCCGAACATTGTCTGATATAGTGCCAGAAGATGAGCCTCCCAGGTTGGAAGGCACTCAAAAGAGAACTGGGGAAAAGCTGCCTCTTCAAAGTAGAATCGACCTTAATGACATGAATGGAGTCAAGCTTTCAGGACCTTCATTTGCTGATGTGGCATGACAGAAACAGCTACAAACATCCATTAATACTCAGAACCTGGAATGTATGAAGTATGAATCTAGGAAAATTGGAAATCATTTAAATCAAAATGGAATGCATAAACATCAATATCTTAGGCATTAGTGAGCTGAAATGACTGGTATTGGCTATTTTGAATCAGACAATTATATGGTCTCCTATGCCAGGAACGACAACTTGAAGAGGAATGGCATTGCATTCACCATCAAAAAGAACACATCAAGGTCTATCCTGAAGCACAACACTATCAGTGATAGGATAATATCCATATGCCTACAAGGAAGACCAGTTAATATGACTATTATTCAAATGTATGAGCTGACTACTAAGATCAAAGATGAAGATATTGAAGATTTCTACCAGCTTCTGCAGTCTGAAATTGATCAAACATGCAATCAGGATGCATTAATAATTACTGGTGACTGAAATGCAAAAGTTGGAAACAAAGAAAAAGGATTGGTAGGTGGAAAATATGGCCTTGGTGACAGAAACCATGCTGGAAGTCAAATGATAGAATTTTGCTAGGCCAACAACTTCTTCATTGCAAATACCTTTTTTCACCAACATAATGGCGACTATACACATGGGCCTCACCAGATGGAACACGCAGGAATCAAACTGACTACATCTCTGGAAAGAGATGACAGAAAAGCTCAATATCATCAGTCAGAACAAGGCCGGGGGCCAACTATGGAACAGATTATCAATTGCTCCTATGTAAGTCCAAGTTGAAATGGAAGAAAATCAGAACAAGTCCACGAGAGCCAAAGTACAACCTTGAGTATATCCCAGCTGAAGTTAGAGACCATCTTAAGAATAGATTCGATACATTGAACACGAACAACTGAAGACCAGATGAGTTGTGTAATGACATCAAGGACATCACACATGAAGAAAGCTAGAGGTCTTAGAAAGACAAAAAAGAAAGAAAAGATCAAAATGGTTGTCAGAAGAGACTCTGAAACTTGCTGTTGAACGTCAACCATCTAACGTAAAAGGAAGAAATGATAAAGTTAAAGAACTGAACAGAAGATTTCAAAGGGCAGCTTGAGAAGACAAAGTAGAATATTATAATGACATGTGCAAAGAGCTGGAAATAGAAAACCAAATGGGAAGAACATGCTTGGCATTTGTCAAGCTGAAAGAACTGAAGAAAAAATTCAAGTCTTGAGTTGCAATAGTGAAGGATTCTATGGGAAAAATATTAAACAACACAAGAAGCATCAAAAGAAGATGGAATACAGAGTCATTATACCAAAAAGAATTGGTCGATGTTCAACCACTTCAAGAGGTAGCATATGATCAGGAACTGATGGAACTGAAGGAAGAAGTCCAAGCTGTACTGAAGGCACTGATGAAAAACAAGGCTCCAGGAATTGACGGAGCATCAGTTGAGATGTTTCAATAAACAGATGCAGTGCTGGAAGTGCTCATTCATCTATGCCAAGAAATATGGAGTAGAGCTACCTGGCCAACCGATTGGAAGGGATCCATATTTATGCCTATTCCCAAGAAAGGTGATCCAACCGAATGCGGAAATTATTGAATATCATTAATATCGCACGCAAGCAAAATTCTGCTGAAGATCATTCAAAAGTGGCTGTAGCAGTGTATCAACAGGGAACTGTCAGAAATTCAGGCTGGATTCAGAAGAGGCGGTGGAACGAGGGTTATCACTGCTGATGTCAGATGGGTCATGGCTGAAAGCAGAGAATACCAGAAAGATGTTCACCTGTGTTTTATTGACTACGCAAAAACAACAGATTATGTATGCCCTTAAACACTGTTACATTATCTTCCTCATATTGTTTCTTTTTCCCACTGTTTTCTTCACCGACTAAATGTCACTTGCTGATTATTCGTTCTGTTTTATTTTAAAGCATCTTTTATTCCTTGCATTCATTATCTTTTCATGTAGATTTTTGATCCTCAAGGGAAAAGACTAAGTACAGTAAAAAGTACAGTAGCACCTAATACAGTGTTTTATGCATAATAGTCAAAGCATTTGGTTTAATGACTGACAAATGCCTGAAGAACAATATTTCCTCTCTGAATTTTATATGAGTAAAAAAGCCTCCTTTATACAAGGGAGTTTAGGAAATATTTTTGGTTGACCCGCACTGCTTAGATTTAAGGGTAGAACTAACTTACATTTTACTTGGATCAACAATCAATGTATAAAGACTGAAATCATACAAAATATTTCTCTGACCACAATGCAGTGAAACCAGAAATCAATAACAGAAAAAACAATGGAAAATACAGAAACATATGGAAATTAAACAACACTCTATTAAACTACCAGTGGGTCAAGGAAGAAATCACAAGTTCCTTAAGAGTCAAATGAAAATGAAAGCAAAACACATCAAAATCTACAGATACAGCAAAGGTAGTACTCAGAGGGAAACTTATAGCAATAAATGGCTATAAGAAAAAATATATATATATCAAATCAACAGCCTAACACAATTCCAGGAACTAGAAGAAGAGCAAACGAAGCCTAAATTTACCAGAAGAAAGGAAATAACAAAAATCAGAGGAGAAATAAATACGATCAAAAACAGAAAAAAAAAAAAGAGAATCAATAAAAAAGCAGTTGGTTCCTTGGGAAAAGATCAATAAAATCAACAAACTTTTAGCTAGCGTGGTGAAGAAAAAAAGAGGAAAGATGCAAATAACCAAAATAAGAAACAAAATAGGGGACATTACATCTGACCCAAGAGAAATAAAAAGAATTATGACAGAATATTATAGAACAACTGTATGGCAACAAACTGGATAATCCAATGGACAAATTCTTAGAAGCTCACAACTTACCCCAACCGTCTTAAGAGAAAATAGAAAGTATCAACAGGCCCGTAACAAGTGAAGAGATCAAATCCCAATTAAAAAATGGCCCAGACCAGGTGGCTTCACTGGGGAATTCTTCCAAACATTTAGAGAAAAATTGACACCAATATTGTTCAAACTCTTCCAAAAGATAGTGAAGGAAGGAATACTTCCTAATTCATCCTATGAAGCAAACATAACCCTGATACCAAAACCAAAGACACAAGAAAAAAAAAAAAAAAACCACAGGCCAATATCTCTTATGAATATAAGTACAAAAATGCTCAACAAAATGCTAGTGAATAGACTACAACAGCAGATTACAAGATCCAAACACCGTGACCAAGTGGGTTTTATTTTAGGAATGCAGGAATGGTTCAATATCAGAAAAACAATCAAAGTAATGCTCCACGTCAATAGAACAAAGGAAAAGAATCACACGATCATCTCTAGGGATGCAGAAAAAGCATTTGATAAAAGCCAACAGCCTTTCTTCAGGAAAACCCTAAAGAAGATTGGAACAGAAAGGAAATTTCTTGGTATGATTTAGGGCATATATGAAAAGCCAACAGCCAACATTATACTTATTGGAGAAAGACTGAGAGCTTTCCCTTGAAATCAGGAACGAGACAAGGGTGACTGCTCTCACCACTTCTGTACAATATTACATTATAAGTCCTAGCCAGAGCAATAAGACAAGAAAAAAATAAACAAAAGGTATCCAGAGTGGAAAAGTAAAATTGTCTCTGTTTGCAGATGATATGGCCCTATATATAGAAAATCTCAGAGTCCACAAGAAAACTTTTAGAGTTAATAGAGGAATTTAGAAAAGTTGCAGGGTACAAGATCAACAAACAAAAATCAATAGCGTTTCTATATACCAGCAATGAGAATTCTGAAAGGGAAATTAGGAAAACAATTCCATTTACAATAGCATCTAAGAGAATAAAATACCTAGTACTAAATCTAACAAGGGACATGAAGGACTTATACAATGAAAACTGTAAAACACTGCTGAAAGAGAGTAAAGAAGACTTAAATAAGTTGAAAGATGTTCCATGTTCATGGATTGGAAAACTGTATTGATAAGATGTCAATACTACCTAAAGCTGTCTATAGATTCAGTACAATCCCGATCAAAATTCCAAAAGCATTCTTTACAGAAATAGAAGAACCAGTCCTCAACTTTATACAGAATGGCAAGAGGCCCTGAATAGCTAAAGCAATGTTGAAAAAGAACAAAGTAGGAGGACTCACACTTATTGATTTTAAACAGCTATAGTAATCAAAACAGCCTGGTACTGGAATCACAATAGACACATCGACAAATGGAATAGAATTGAGAGTACAGAAATAAACCTACACGTCTATGGTCAACTGATTTTTGACAAAAGTGCTAAGTTCATTTGATGGGGAAAGAAGAGTCTCTTCAATAAATGGTGTTGGCAAAGTTGGATTTCCACATTCAGAAAAATCAAACAGGACCTATGCCTCATGCCATCCACAAAAACAAATTCAAAATGGATTGAAGATCTTAATGTGCAAGCTAAAACCATAAAATTATTAGAAGAAAATGCAGAGGCAATGCTGCCAGGTCTAGCTTTCAACAATGGATTATCTAATATTATAGCAAAAGCACAAACCACAAAAGACAAAATAAATAAATGGGACCTCATAAAAATGAGAAACTTGTTCACCAAAAGACTTTACCAAAAAATGAAAAGACAAGCTACAGACTGGGAGAATATTTTCAGAAACCAAATATATATTTATATAAGTAACCAAAATTTACTTGAAACTTTCACAACTAAATAACAAAAAGACAAAACCCAATCATAAAATGGACAAAGGACTTGAATAGACATTCACCAAAGAGGGCATTCAAGTGGCCACCAAACACATGAAACGATGCATAGCGTCATTAACCATTAACCCACTGCTGTCGAGTTGATTCCAACTCATAGTGACCCTATAGTCTAGAGTAGAACTGCCCCATAGAGTTTCCAAGGAGATACAAATCAAAACCATAGTGAGATACCATTTCACTCACACTAGGATGGCTAAGATTAAAAAAAAAAGAAAATAACAAATGTTGGTGAGGATATGAGGAAATTGGAACCATTATCCATTGCTGGTTGGAATGCAAGATGGTACAGCCGTTGTGAAAAACAGTGTGGCGGTTCCTCAAAAAACTAAAAATAGAACTACCACATGACTCAGCAATTCCACTCCTAGGTATATACCTAAAAGTGTTGAAAGTAGAGACTTAAACAGAGACTTGTACTCCAATGTTCATTACAGCACTATTTACAATAGCCAAAAGGTGGAAACAACCTAAATGTGCATCAGTAGCCAAATGGATAAACAAAATGTGGTGCATACCTACAATGGAATTCTACTCAGCCAGTAGAAGACATGAAGTCTTGATACATGCATACTACAGCATGGATGGAACTTGAAGACGTTATGCTGAGTGAAATCAATCAATCAATCAATCAGACAAGGACAAATATTGTATGACCATACTTGTATAAAAAGACAAGAAAAGGCAAATGTACAGAGAACAAAGTTTATTAATGATTACCAGAGATGGTAGGAAGGGGAAAAAGGGGGGAGAGGTTAACCATGATGAAAAAAATGCATTGATTAAGGGTAGGGTTGCACAGCCGATTACTGTAATTGCTGTCAATAAGTCCTACATCTATAAAAAGTGGAATTGGCAAAAGTTGTGTGATAGATATTGTCTTAGGCTGGGTTCTCTAGAGAAACAAAAACAGTAATGCCTATAAATAGATAGAAAAAAAAAAAAAACCACTGCCATCGAGTTGATTCCAACTCATAGTGACCCTATAAATATATAAAGAGAGATTTATATTAAGGAAACAGCTCACGTGACTGTAGGGGTTGGAACATCCCAAGTCTTTGGATCAGGACTGAGTCCTTTCCCAATTCACAGAGCCGCAGAAGCTGGTGAACCCAAGATGAGCAGGTTGGAGAGCAGGGATCCCACTCACAGGTTGTGACGGCCAAGGAATCCCCAAGGTCAGCAAGCAAGACTGCAAAACTTCTGAGTCACTTAAGCTGCAGGGGGTGGCCAACCCAAGATAGGCAGGTCGGGTAGCAGGACTCTTGCTCATAGGCCTTGAAGATCGGTGAATCCCAGGATAGACAGGTAAGCTGCTAGTTCAAGTCTCAAGAACCAGGGGTCAGGCAAGAGACAGCTGCTGGATCCAGAACAAGCCAAGAACCTTTGCAAGGCAAGCAGGAAGGAAACAGGCAGTGGAAGGCACAGAGATGAAAGCTGAGGGGGCAATGAGCCACCGCAGGCCCCATCCTCGCTGCTACCACTCACTCATCATTGGAGTGATCACATATCAAATTTCAACAGGAAAGTGATCACAACAGTACACAACTGCCGAAACACTGAGAATCATGGCCCAGCCTAGTTGACAATCTTAACCATCACAGATATATTTACCAAAAAAAAAAAAAAAAAGGGAGTAGCTGCTGAGGCTGGTTATGTACAACCAAACACCTCGTGGGATTTGGTTCCTTGGTTTGGAGATTTAGGGTCATGGTTTCATGGGATATTCCAGTTAATTGACCTAATAACAAGTTTAGTGCTTCTGTTCTATCTCCTAGCTCATTGCACAGTGCCTAGGATTTAAAAGCTTGCAAATGGTCATCCAAGGCACAATTGGTATCTATTCACCTGGAGCAACAGAGGAAGAAGAAAAGCCAGGAATAGGAGGAGGATATGGAATGTGTGGCTAATTTCCTCCATGAACAACCTCCTCGTTTGCCATGAGACCAGAAGAACTGGATGGTGCCTGGCTACCATTACTCAACATTTTGATCGAGGACTCTATAGAAGAATCCTGATCAAAAAGTGAGGGGGCGGGGCTGAAAATGTAGAACAGAATTTAAAATTCTCATGGACTCCAGGCTTTCTGGAGTCATGGAGGCTAGATGAACCCCAGAAACTATTGCCCTAAGATAATCTTTAAAACTTAAGCCAAAAACATCCCCTGAAGTCTTCTTAAAACCACATAATAGATTAGCTTAACTAGTAAAAAGTCCTGCCTTGAGCATTATGGGAAACCCTGGTAGCATAGTGGTTAAGTGCTACGGCTGCTAACCAAAGGTCGGCAGTTCAAATCCGCCAGGTGCTCCTTGGATACTCTTTGGGGCAGCTCTACTCTGTCCTATAGGGTCGCTATGAGTCAGAATCGACTCGACGGCACTGGGTTTGGTTTTGGTTTGAGCATTATGCTCTTTTAAGAACTATCTATACAGGGTCAAAGTGACAACAGCAACTAGAAAGATTAGATAAGAACCTTAGGGGGCAGACAGTTTATGTTAATGAGGGAGGAAAAACTCAGAAAATGAGAAAATGATTGTACAACTCAAAGAATGTAATCAGTGTCACTGAATTGTACATGTAGAAACCATTGAATTGTATGATTTGCTGTGTATATTCTCAACAATAACAAAATCAGTACAATTTAGAAAAAAAATCAATGTACATGGAAGCAGCCGTCAAGAAATCAAATGATGTATGGCATTGGGCAAATCTGCTGCAAAAGACTTCTTTAAAGTTCTGAAAAGCAAAGATGTCACTCTGATGCTTAAGGTGTGCCTGACCCAAGCCATTGTCTTTTCAATAGCCTCCTATGCAAGCAAAAGCTGGACAACGAAAACGAAGATAGAAAAAGAGTTGATGCGTTTGAATTGTGCCATTGGTGCAGAATATTGAATATACTGTGGATGACCAGAAGAACAAACAAATCGGTCTAAGAAAGAATAAAACCAGAATGTTCCTTAGAAGTGAGAATGGCAAGGCTTGGGCTTGCTTACTTTGGACATGTCATCAGGGAAGACCACTCACCAGAAAAGGACATCATGGTTGGTAGAGGGTCAGGGAAAACAAAGGAAACCCTCGGTGAGATGGATTGACACAAGAGCCACATCAACGGACTCAACTACGACAGCAATCATGAAGACGGCACAGGGCTGGCAACGCTTCATTGTGTTACGCATAAGGCCACCATGAGTTGGCGACAACTTGGTGGCACGTAACAGCAGAGCTAATCTTCACTGTTAACAGCTGACTCTTTGGTTCCTTCTCTTTCTTATACAGATATCGTCAAGCAATGAAAGTGAGGTTTACCCAGGAATCAGTTCTATGTTAATTTCACATTTCTGTAGCTCACACGAAAGAATTTGCTAGATTATTTAATCTTTCTTCCAGTAATTATAATGGTAGGCCTCAAGGGAGACATTTCATAAACAGGAGTGTGAAAATATATATATATATTTGGGTATATATATATATATACACACTTATATGTTTATTGTGTGTGTGTGTAAATATAATCTAAAAAAATATTTCTGAAAGTTCAACTTGGTCTTTCATAGATAACTAGTTAATAGCTTATAGAACATTATGGGTAAAATGAATATATAAATGCATATTTTATTTTAATATATAAATGTGTGTTTTTAATAAGACCCAAAAAAAGATTACCCAGTTGTGTTTTATGCCAGAATTTGCCCTGATTATTCATGAGTAAAGTGCTAAAAAATCCAGTTCCATTATTCTCACCAGCCCCGGCCTAGAGGAAATAACAAGAAGTGGTGTTAATTGGCTGTGAGCCAGCATGTGACTAAAGCCTGTGGGCGCACATTGTGGACCCAGAGTCAGGAGCACATGGACCTGCTACTGGCCTGGTCAACTCCACCCTGTCTTGCCCTGTGATTACTGGTCAGCCTCTGTGGTCTGACTTCCATGTGTGTCAGTCTCTTTCAAAGAGCCCCTCCAGTAGTAATGTTCTCACCATGTGGAACTGCCATCCACAAATGCCTCTGGATACATAGCAAATGATCACAAGCAAAGGAATAGGCTCCATTCCCATGGGCAGCAGAGCAGTGTTGATAAAACCTTAAAACTACGTTTCATGGAACTAATGCAAAAAAAATGCTTTTATCTGCTGCCTCCCTCTCACCTTATGGGTGCCAAATACAGGGCAATCGAAGATTTGCAGAAACTCAGTAGCATGCAAAGACGGAAATCTAACTGTCTTAGAAGGACATGCCACAGCAGCCTTGGCCAGAGTCATCCAAATCACAGAACTACAAAGAAACCTACATGAGGCACAGTGCAAAAAATCTGTGACATAGTTATAAAACTTTGTTTTCAGTAATATACCCTTCAATTATAAATCATAGTATTAATGAAGTGGGTATTGCCTTTTTTAAAAAAGTCAGATATAGTGTATAAACTTCTCAAAATTACTTAGATTGCCAAGACCTTCAATAAGTGATCCAGTACCAGTGACCGCTGAGTTGGCGCCAATTCATGGCGACCCCATGGGTGTCAGAGTACAACTGTGCTCCACAGAATTTTCTTTCTTTTGTTTCTTAATTTTATTTATTTTGCTGTTGTTGAAAATATACATGGCAAAATATATACCAATTCAACAGTTTCTACATGCACATTTCAGTGACATTGGCTACAATCTTCAAATTGTGCAACCATTCTCATCCTCCTTTTCAGAGTTATTCCTCTCTCATTAACATAAACTCACTCTAAGTTTCTTTTCTAAACTTTCAAGTTGCTGTTGTCAATTTAATGCCATTATAGACAGATTTTGAAAGAGCATAGTGCTCAAGGCATACATTTGTTACTAGTTAAGCTAAACTATTGTTTGGTTTTAGAAGACTTCAGGGGATGTTTTTGGTTTAATGTTTAAAGGTAATCTAGGGCAACAGTTTCCAGGGTTCCTCCACCCTTCATGGCTTCAGAAAATCTGGAGTCTATGAGAATTTGAAATTCTGTTCTGCATTTTCCCTCTTTTTATCAAGACATAAGATTTTCAATGGCTGATTTTTTGAAAGTAAAGTACCAGGTCTTTTTTCCAAGGTGCCTCTGGGTAGTCTCAAGCCTCCCATCTTTTAGTTAACAGACAAATATGTTAACCATGTGCACACTCAGTGACCAATAAATGAAAATACCCAATAAATGAATGTTCTTGATGATAACTGTCTGAAAAACACATATTTTTCTGATAAATATAAAACACATATACCAAAAGTTGTTCCATAAAGAATTTCAGGTACCTTTTATATATATATATATATAATTATATATACCTACAGAAACCCTGGTGGCGTAGTGGTTAAGTGCTGTGGCTGCTAACCAAGAGGTTGGCAGTTTGAATTCACCAGGTACTCCTTGGAAACTCTATCGGGCAGTTCTACTCTGTCCTATAGGGTCGCTATGAGTCAGAATCGACTCGACAGCAGTGGGTTTTTGGGGGTTATATATACCTACAACTCCAAGCAAGAGTTTTTTCATCTAATGGAACTGGCCCAGTAAGCCATACTTCCACAGACTTACGTTGTCATGGCCTTCTTGATGGCTCTGTGCCAGAATACCAGTGCTTTTCCTCCAAATCAATGCGATTCTCTGATGGAAGATAGATACCTGCTCACATTCTGAGAAGTTATTTAAGATGAGCACCTGACGATTGCCACTTGCAACAGGATGCAGGTTTTAGTAAAGATTCTCAAAGCTATATTTGGGGATGGAGCCCAGTCCACTAGGAACTAATAGTACATAAACTGGATGCAAAGAGAGGGGAAAGCACCAAAAATAAAATAAAGTGTACAAACCACAAAAAAAAAGGAAAGAGCAGAAAACCACGATGTTGTTCAATGCTTTGACATATGGTAAAGTAAGTTAGTTACTGGTTTATTCGCACTGTGATGAAGTTCTTTTCAAAAATCTCCCTATTGTAAGAGCGAACAGTAAGAAGAAGGCACATGTTAGATGACTCCCTGTACAAACAAATACCCCAAAACGCGTGAGAAGAAGAGGATGGGACATTGAAATACGTAGTTTATCAGGATTTGTAGTGAGGGAAGCAAAGCTCTGCAAAAAGATGCTTATAATGAATACTGAGATACTTTAAGGGAATATGAAAATCCCATACAATATCTACAAGCTGGTAACAGAAGGGAGCGAAGAGAAAAAAAGGAAAAAGAAAAAAAAATGTGGAATGTGGGGTGAATGAATAAATTAATAACTGAAAAAGTAGACAAATGAATAAATGAAACAAGCCAATCATTTTTTTTTTTTTAATCAGTTAGATGATCCATCAGTGAGACCCTGACTTAGGTGCTCTGGCTGGAGAACCATATCCAGTGTCTTAGATGACAAGACACACAATCACAATCAATCAAAGTGAGACCCACACTTGCCGAATGTCCTTGTAAATACTTACTGTGTTAACCTTAACTGTTCATATTTAGTTTGTAGGTTGTGTATTTTGTGATATTAAGCTGTTAAAAAAAAGAAAAGCTTTTTCATTGACAGAAAATAAAAAATTTAACATTGGTTACGTTTAAAAAAATAGCAGATTCAGAGGTGTAATATAGGCAAAAGCTTGAGTGTAGTGGCTTAAGAAAAAGTAGGGGAAGAGAAATCAGACACTAGTTATTAAAGATTAAACTGTGGCCTCCCAAAAAGGAATGTGGAAGTCCTAATCCCTGTACCCTTAGGTGTGACCCTGTTTGGGGTACTCTTTTGCTGTTATGAGGTCAGGCCACAGTAGACTGGGTTCTAAGCCTAATCACTCAGAAGTGTCTTATGAAAGGAACAGACTAGATACAGACACACACATATGGGGGAAGACGCCACGTGAAGAAGGGAGCAGATGAATTTACACACCCAGAAATGCCAAGGGTTGTTGGCAGCTACTACAAATCCAAAGACACAAAGAAGGACCTTCCCCTAAAGCTGATGCTTTAATTCAAACTGCTTGTCTCTATAACTGTAAGACAATAAATTCTGTTCTTTAAAGTCCTCCCCTTGTGGTATTTTTTATTGTTGTTATGGCAACACTAGGTAACTAAGACAATAATATAGACATATATTTTGAGGAGTTTGTATAAAATTAGCAGAGACAAGGGACTAAGAAGGAAGAGGTTTCTATTTTTTAAGATAAAAAGAAAAATTATGGTTTTATGCTGAAGAAGAGATCCACGTGAACGAGAAACGGCACAGGACAGGAGGGGGAGAATTGCTAGAACAATGGCCTCCAGTAGGTATGAAGAGTGGATTTCTAGAGGGGATAGGTGGGTGCATGTCAGTCTGGGAGCTTGTGGAAGCCCTCTTCTGATTGTTCTGGTTTTCTACATGAAGTAGAAAGTGAGATCATCATTTGAGAGTTAGGAGTGGGGAGGAGGTATTGCAGAGTTGAGGAAGGAGGAGGAACAAACTCGATATGTGGAAGAGCGCAAGCGAGAAAATGGCAGCGAAGTATAGGACGGTTGGCAGCGAAGTATAGGACGGTTGGCAGATGGCATTAAGGTTTTACTTGAGGTTTATGCCCATGAATTTAACATGACACCAGTCAATAGGCCTGCGTCATCTTCCTCATCCTCATTTAAGAGCATGGGTGCACGTTTGGAGTAGGCAGAGAGTTGAAACTAACCAGGTTTGGGATTCTTGTCAAGTGAGCATGATAAAGAAAGCGAAGGGCAGAAAAGTTGAGTTTTTAGGCAAAGGAGTGACTGTAATGAACCACCGTGCAATTTAAGCCAGGTAAGGAGTAAAGTGTGAACGTGAATGGGATGAGGAACTGTGAAAAGGTAGTAGAGTCAAGGCGTTTGAGTGTATGGAGGAAGTTTAAAATTGTTTGTGTAGTGGGACTGGAAGGAGTGAGCTGGAAAGATGACAGGGTTAATCTGAGAATGGGGTGCTCAAAATTGAGATCTTGGAATTGTTGATTTTGGCAATGACAAGGTGTAGTGAGGGAGTGGCTGAGGTCAAGACAAGATTATTGAAGGAGAACAGGAAAAAGACATGAAATACAGAGTCCTGGAAGGACTGTTTCTGTAGTGGTTGAAATCCCCAGGAATGAAGATAAAAGAACTCTTGGAGGCAGTGACAGTCATCTAGGACTTGGCTTCTCAAAGAGTGGTCCAGCAGCTACAAAATCACCTGCCTCTTGTTAGATACGCAGAACCTCAGGACCCACCCTAGAACTTCTGAACCAGAATCTACAGTTTAACAAGATCCCTAGACATCATGTGTTCACCAAAGTTTAAGAAATGTTGAAGTAGGAGCTAACCATCTTGGTGAAAAGAGGAATAGCTCAGGTGTGGGAATGGCCAACAAGGAGGGGCAGTGGTAGATAGATTCCGACGACATGAAATTTAAAGCTGGATGTTTTTAAGAGAAAGGAGGAAGAATGGTCTGGTTGAGTCCACAGGTTGAGTGGGAGAAAGAAACAGCCGCCACTTGAAAGGAGGCAGCAGAGGTCGTGTCCTAGGAAAACTAGATTTCACTTGGAACAAGAAAGTAAAATGAACATTTGGAGAAAACATTGAAGATACAGGGAGTGTCTTAGTTATCTAGTGCTGCTATAACAGAAATACCACAAGTGGGCGGCTTTAACAAAGAGAAACTTATTCTTTCACAGTCTAGAAAGTTAGAAGTTCACATTCAGGGTGCCAACTCCAGGGGAAGGTTTTCTCTCTCTGTTGGCTCTAGGAGGAGTTCCTTGTCATCAATCTTTCCCTACTCTAGGAGCTTCTCAGCACAGGGACCCCAGATCCAAAGGATGTGCACACTCCTGACTCTTCTTGCTTGGTAGTATGAGGTCCCTATGTCTCTCTGCTCACTTCTCTCTTTTTATATCTCAAAAGAAATTGGCTTAAGATACAACCTAATCGTGTAGATTGAGTCCTGCCTCATTAACATAACTGGTGCTAATCCCATCTCATTAACATCACAGAGGTATGACTTACAACACGTAGAAAAATCACATCAGATGACAAAATGGTGGACAATTACACAACACTGGGAATCATGGCCTAGCCAAGTTAACAGATATTTTGGGGGACACAATTAAATATGTGACAGGGAGTTTGTGGGTTGAGAGTTTCAGAGGGCACGGTGGAAGGGGTTTAGTGTTTGGGGAGGTACAGGAGGCAGTAGCCTATGGCAGCCTTATAAGACCTATTGCATAAAAGTAGAGCTGGACCTGGGAATCTTGGGCTTCCCACGGTGACTGACATGAACAAAGATAAAGAACATATTGACTTTAGTCCTGGTAGATTTCAGACATCATAACTGTGGCAAGTCTTTGAGTGTTTTGGGGAGAATTTTGAACACATCAAGAGGGACCAATCTTCACATCTATGGATGGAGGTTTGGAGCCCCTGTTTCAGAAAAATGAAAACAACCCAACTTCTTTCAATAGGAGAATGGGTAAATAAAATTAAGTGTATTCATATAATGTAAATCACAGGGGAGTTAAATGGATGAATCAGAATTCTGTGTTTCAACATGGATAAATCTCAAACACATAATGTTGAATAAAAGACGCAAGTTGCATAGAACACGTGAGCAGTTTGTTATGACTTATGTAAAATTTTTAAATACAGAAAATAGTACCAAATGTTGTCAATGAATATATATGTGTGTGTGTGTGTGTGTGTGTGATGACCTAACAAATATATACTTTAAAGAGAATCTGGCAATGATACCCACCAATTTTAGGAAAATGGTTACCTTTTGGGAGAGAAAGAAGGGAAAGAGTTGAAGATGGAGTTTTAGCTATATTTGTAAGTCTTTATTAAAATAAAAATAAAAACATATCTAAAGCAAAGATACAAAATATTAACATCTGTTCAGTCTTAGTGGTGCACACATGAGTGTCTGTTATAATTATTTGAAATGTTTTTCATTTTAAAACAGCATACTAAAATGATGGATAATGGGAGAGGGGTTACAATTCACCAATGGGCCTTGGAAGACAGAAACTGAGGTACTTTAAATATAATCACATGGTCATTTTACCCAGATACCCCTTCTTTCTAAGCTGTAGCCACAAGATCCCACATAAATTCTGTCACATCCTTCCCCCTTCTTCTGTTGCCAGAGGTGAGGAGAAGGGTAAATGCATCACGTTTTTGTATGCAGAGAAATTTAATTTTCTCATTGTTCTATCTTCTCTTTCCAGACTCTTCCTGGGACATATTATTTCACAACTAAATAGTATTTTGTTGTTTTTTTTTTTTTTTAAATAGTATTTTGGAAGCAGGAGTCCAGAAATCAAATGACATATTGCATTGGGCAAACCTGCTGCAAAAAGACCTCATTAAAGTGTTGACAAGCAAGAATGTCACTTTGAGGGACTAAGGTGTACATGACCCAAGCTATGATATTTTCAATTATGTCATATGCATGTGAAAGCTGGACAATGAATAAGGAAGACTGAAGAAGAATTGATGTCTTTGAATTACAGTGTTGGTAAAGAATATTGAATATACCATGGATTGCCGGGAGAATGAGTAAATCTGTCTTGGAAGAAGTATAGCAAGGATGCCAAGACTTAGTCTCACATATTTTGGGCAATTTTTCAGGAGGAGCCAGTCCCTGCAGAAAGACACCATGCTTTGTAAAGCAGAGAGTTAGCAAAAAAAAAAAAAAAACGAAGATCCTCAACAAGTTGAACCGACACAATGGCTGCAACAATGAACTCAAACATAGCAACGTTTGTGAGGACGGCGCAGGACTGGGCAGTGTTTTGTTCCATTGTACACAAGGTAGCTATGAGTTGGAACCAATTTAATGGCACCTAACAGCAACAACTCATATGCATGCAAAAGCAGGACGATGAACAGAGAAGACTGAAGAATTGATGCCTTTGAACTATGGTGTTGGCGAAGAATATCGAACATACCATGGACTGCCAAAAGAACGAACAAATCTGTCTTGAAAGAAGTACAACCAGAATGCTCCTTAGAAGCAAGGATGGCGAGACTACGTCTCACATATTTTAGACATGTTATCAGGAGGGAACTCATTTTCTCATGGCGGTCATAATGGACTTGAAACATACTTGAGAGACATGTTGTTAAAGTTTGTTATGGCCATGTTGTTGTCGTTAGGTGCCATTGAGTCAGTTCCAACTCATGGCGACCCTACACGCAACAAAATGAAACACTACCTGGTCCTGTGCCATTCTCATGGTCATTGTTATGCTTGAGATCATTGTTGCAGTCACCATGTCAATCCATCTCACTGAGGGTCTTGCTCTTTTTCGCTGAACCTCTACTTCACCAAGCATGAGGTCCTTCTCCAGGGACTGATCCCTCCCAGTAACATGTCCAAAGTATGTGAAATGAAGTCTTATCATCCTTGACTCTAAGGAGCATTCTGGCTCTCCTTCTTCCAAGACAGATTCGTTCTTTCTTTTGCCAATCCATGGTATATTATACATTCTTCGCCAACACCATGACTCAAAGGCATCAATTCTTCTTTGGTCTTCCTTATTCATTGCCCAGCTTTCCCATGCATATGAAACAATAGAAAACACCACGGCTTGGGTCAGGCACACCTGAGTCATTAAAGTGGCATCTTCGCTTTTTACCACTTTAAAGAGGTCTTTTGCAGCTGATTTGCCCAATGCAATATATCACATCATTTGATTTCTTGACTGCTGCGCCCAGGGTGTTAACAGCGGACCAAGTAAAATGAAATCCTTGACAACTTCAATCTTTTCTCTGTTTATCATAATGTTGCTTACTGGTCCAGTTGTCAGGATTGTTATTGTCTTTACGTGGAGGTGTAATCCATACTGAAGGCTGTGGTCTTTGATCTTCATCAGTAAGTGCTTCAAGTCCTCCTCGCTTTCAGCAAGCAAGGTTGTGTCATCTGTATAATGCAGGTTGTTAATGAGTCTTTCTACAATCCTGATGCCCCATTCTTCTTCAGATAATCCAGCTTCTTTGATGATTTGCTCAGCATACAGATTGAACAAGTATGGTGAAAAGATACAACTCTGACACACACCTTTCCTGACCTTAAACCATGCATTATCCCATTGTTCTGTTCAAATGACTGCCTTTTGATCTATGTATAGGTTCCTCATGAGTACAATTAAGTGTTCTGGAATTCCCATTCCTAATGTTATTCATAATTTGTTATGATTCACACAGTCAAATGTCTTTGTCAATAAAACACAGGTAAACATCTTTCTGGTATTCTCTGCTTTCAGCATAGATCCATCTGACATCAGCAATGGTATCCCTGGTTCCACATCTTCTTTCAAATCAGGCTTGAACTTCTGGCAGTTCCCTGTGGATGTAATGCTGCAACCGCTTTTGAATTATCTTCAGCAAAAATTTACTTGTGTGTGTGTCATGGATTGAATTAAGCCCACCAAAAATGTGTGTATCAACTTGGTCAGGCCATGATTCCCAATATTCTGTGGTTGTCTTTCATTTTGTGATTGTAATTTTATGTTAAAGAGGATTAGGGTGAGATTGTAACACCTGTACCAGGTCACATCCCTGATCCAATGAAAAGGGAGTTTCCCTGGGGTGTGGCCTGCGCCACTTTTAATCTCTCAAGAGATAAAAGGAAAGGGAAGCTAGCAGAGTGGGGGGACCTCATAGCACTAAAAAATCCCTTTGGACCCAGGATCCCTGCACCTGAGAAGTTCCTCCACCATGGGAAAATTGAAGACAAGGACCTTCCTCCAGAGCTGACAGAGAGAGAAAGCCTTCCCCTGGAGCTGACGCCCTGAATTTGGACTTTTAGCCTACTGTATTGTAAGGAAATAAATTTATCTATGTTAAAGCCATCCACTTGCGGTATTTCTGTTCCTGCAGCACTAGATAACTAAGACAGAGTGATATCGGTAATTTCTGCATTCTGTTGTATCACCTTTCTTTGGAATGGGCACAAATATGGATCTCTTTCAGTCAGTTGGCCAGGTAGCTGTCTCCCAAATTTCTTGACAGAGACAAGTGAGCACTTCCAGCATTGCATGTGTTTTTTGAAATATCTCAATTGGTATTCTGTCAATTCCTGGAGCCTTGTTTTCCAACATTCCCTTCAGTGCAGCTTGGAATTCTTCCTTCAGTACCATCCGTTCACGATCATCGACCAATTCTTTTTGGACTCTGTTTGAGTCCCTATTTTTAATTCTTTTAGGTTTATACCTAGGAGTGGTATTAATTTTCCACAGCAGCTACCATATATTTACTCAAATAGCTTGAGCCTTCTGTGTCTGCTTGCTGGCTGCATCCTCCCCCTAGAGGTATTTTCGTAAGCTTGTTATGCTAAGTCTTTTTTTTTACAGCAACATGTGGAAAAGGGTTGTCGTGGTGGTGCTTGTAAGGGTGCCTCTGGGTGGGTGAAGGTACAGCTGGCAAACAAAAGCAGAGGGCAAGCATTATTTGTGTAAAAATACGGTATACCATTTTACATTTCCACCAGAAATGTATGAAAGTTCCAATTTCTCTACAGCCTAACCAACACTTGCTATTTTTCTTTCTTCTTTTCGTGTGTGTGTGTATTTTTTTTTTTAAAAACTTATAACTATCTGTCTTAGTTTTGTAATGCTGCAATAACAAATACTAAAAAGGGTGGCTTTAATGAACAGAAATTTATTTTCTCAAAGTTCAGGAGGTTAGAATTCAGGGCACCAGCTCTACGGAAAGGCTCTCTCTCTGTACCAGCTCTGGTGGAAGATCCTTGTTTTTTTCCACTTCTGTAGTTCCAGGGTTTCTCAGTTCCCTGGCAATCTTCAGCAGGCATCTATCTTCCCCCTTTTGTGCTTGTATTTGTGTCTAATCTGCTCTTTTTATAACTCAGGAGGGAATTGGTTTAGTACACACGGTCCACTGATATAACCTCATTAACGTGTCAAAGAAAACCCTATTCACCAAAGGGATCACATCTATAGGTACAGGGTTTAAGATTCCAACAAATATTTTGGGGGGGACACGATTCAATCCATATCATAATCCTTAAAAAAAAGCAAAAAACAAGACCAAACCTGATGCCATCTAATTGAATTATAGTGACTCTGTAGGATAAAGTAGAACTGCCCCATATGGTTTCCAAGGAGCAGCTGATATATTCGAATTCCCAACCTTTTGGCTAGCAGCCAAGCTCTTAACCACTTTGCCACCAGGGCTCCACCATCATCCTGGAGGATGTGAAGTGGCATCTCATTGTGGTTTTGATCTATATTTCTAATGACTGCAGGAGATACATGTTTGTGCTCGTCCCAGGGGGCGGTGGGGGGAGCATCAGGGTGGGAGATTATCTAGCTGTGTCACTGGTGTCACATGCAGGTGAAGTTTGCTGGGGATGGTTCACATCGGTGGGGGAGGGGGAGGTGCCAGAGGTTCAAGCTGGACTCCAAGGAAGGCATGGAGTGAGGGATGTCCTTGCTTGTGTCAAATGGATTGTGGCTGAAAGCATAGAATACCAGAAAAATGTTTACCTGCATTTTGTTGACTGTGTAAAGGCATTCAACTGTGTGGATCATAACAAATTATGGATGATATTGTGAAGAATGAGAATGCCAGAACACTTAATCGTGCTCACAAGGAACCTGTACATAGAACAAGAGGCAGTTGTTCCAAAAGAACAAGGGAATACTGGCTGGTTTAAAATCAGGAAAGGTGTGCGTCAGGGCTGTAGTCCTTCACCATACTTATTCATTCTGCTTGCTGAGCCTGAGCAAATAATTCAAAAGGCTGGGCTATGTGAAGAAGAATGTGTCATCAGGATTGGAGGAGAACTCTTTGACGCCTTGCATGCTGAAGGAAAGGAGGGCTTGGAGCGCTTGCTGATAAAGATCAGGGGCTATGGCCTTCAGTGTGAATTGTACCTCAACATGGAGAAGACAAGAATCCTCATAGCTGTACCAATGAACAACACTGATATGAGTGGAGAAAGTATTGAGGTTGTCAGGGATTTTATTTTCCGTAGATCCACAGTCGACACCCATGGAGGCAGCAATCAAGAGATCTAATAATTTGTTGCATTGGGCAGACCTGCTGCAAAAGACCTCTTTGGAGTGTTGGAGGGCAAGGATGTCCCTTTAGGGACTGGGATGCTCCTGACCCAAGCTGTGGTATTTTCAGTAGCCTCACACGCATGTGAAAGCCGGACGATGAATGGGGAAGACTGAAGAAGAATTAACGCCTTTGGATTGTGGTGTTGATGGGGAGTACTGAATGTCCCATCAACTGCCAGAAGAACGAACAAATCTGTCTTGGAAGAAATACAGCCAGAATGCTTCTTAGGAGTGAGGATGGTGATACTTCATCTCACCTACTTTGGACATGTTTTCAGGAGGGACCAGTCCCTGGAGAAGGACATCATGCCCGGTAAAGTGGAGGGTCAGCGAAAAAGAGGAAGACCCTCAATGAGATAGATTGACACAGTGGTTGCAACAATGAGTTCAAACATAGCAATGCTTGCAAGGATGATGCAGGACCCAGCAGTGTTCCATTCTGTTCTAGACAGGGTCACTATGAGTCAGAACCAACTCCATAGCACCTAACATACAAAACAGTAACTAATGATATTGGTGATTTCTGTGTGCGTGTGTGCTTATTGACCATTTGTGTATCTTCTTTAGGTTGTTTGTCTTTTTGCTGTCGAGTTGTAAGAGTTCTTTATCTCTTCTGGATATTAGATTCTTATCAGATATATGATTTGAAAATATTTTCTCCCATTCTGTGGTTTGTCTCTTCACTCTTGGTAGTGTTTTTGATGCACGAATCTGCAGCTGAATCCCTCTAGTAAATTTTTCATTTCATTTATTATATTTTTTCAGCTCCAAAATTTTTATTTGGCTCCTTTTAATTATTTCTCTTTATCGGTATCCTAATTTTTGTTTCCTTTAGTTCTTTGTTCATGGGTTTCTTTAGCCCTTTGGGCATATTTAAGACTGTTTATTTAAAATCTTTGTCTCCAACCCAGTGCCGTCGAGTCGATTCCGACTCATAGCGACCCTATAGGACAGAGTAGAACTGCCCTATAGAGTTTCCGAGGAGCACCTGGCGGATTCGAACTGCCGACCCTTTGGTTAGCAGCCAAATGCCACCAGGGTTTCCAAATCTTCGTCTAGTAAGCCAAATTTCTAGGTTTCTTTAAGGACAGTTTCTATCCCCTATACACAATGAAACCTGTGAGAGCCGGAACTTGACGGGATTGCATTGTTTTTCTATGACTCACAAGTTTTCCACCTGACAGGATGGAGTCTTACCACTTTTCTATTGCTCCTTTTAGTGGAAAATATTTGAGTTTTCCCTCTCTGACATGTTTCTGCCTTACACAGGTTCCAACTTTCACAGGTTTTACTGTATTTTTTTCCTCTGAATGGGTCATATTTTCTTGTTTCTTTACATGCCTTGTGATTGTTTAATACTGGACATTCAAAATATTATAATGTGCTAATGCTAGAAATCAGATTTTCCCTTTCCCAGCTTTTTCTGTTCTTGACGGTTGAAGGCTTAGTTTGTGTTCAGCCAGTATTTTAGCTCAGATTTCCTTAAATGGCTGGAGCTTTAAAAAAAAATTCCAGTCTTTGTGAATCGGCCCTGTGCTGGGGCATTCCTTTAACACTTGGCCAGGCTGTTTACAATTCTGCCTCAGTCTTCGCTATCAGCTTGCACCGAGCCTATGGGTCATCCAACGGCAAAAACGTAGGATCTTCTTAGGTCTTTTCTGAGCATGTATCCTGTCTTAGACATATGTGTGGCTTTCTAAATTCCCCAGTATGCACCAAAACCAAACCAAACCAAACCCACTGCCGTTGAGTCGATTCCAACTCATAGCGACCCTATAGGACAGAGCAGAACTGCCCCATAGAGTTCCCAAGGAGTGCCTGGTGGATTTGAACTGCCAGCCTCTTGGTTAGCAGCCGTAGCTCTTGACCCCTACGCCACCAGGGTTTCCCCAATATACACAAGTGCTTACAAATACCCTAATTTTGCCAAGAAACTCTTTCTCTGGGTTTTCCTTCCCCACATCAGGCAATCTATTATATGCCTCAACTGTAAACTTTGGCCCCAGGTGTTTGTGGGTTTTTCAATAGCCTTATAATATTTTCAAACAATGGCCACCACTTAACCATCCAGAGTGGGTTCCAACTTAAGTAAAACAGAAAGAGCACCTGCATCTGTTCTTTATGTAGCTCCCAAACGGTTTAGAAGAAAAATAGTAATTTGCAAATAAGGTTTTCCCTCCGGAACTAGGGACCAGGGTCCCATACTGGAATCTTTGTTTTTCAAAGTTCTGACAAAGAGTCTAACAAAGATTCTGGGGAGGGACGGGAGTTTGGAGCTGCCTACTCTGCCAGGAAATGCAATTTTGACCTGCATTAATAGAGCACCCAAATCAAGGATCGATGCTGTGTGGCAGTGTTCCTCTGTCTTTTTTCATCATCATCCCCTAAGGAGACTTTTTAGACATGTTTTTATTATCACCCCCGATGCCATGAAATTACAGTAGCACAGATACATATCTTTTTATTACTCTGTGTATATCTGTGCTTTATACCTAAAAAGAATAAGATCTTTCACCCTTAAAGAACGAGTTTTTGTTCCTTTGGGGGTGACATCTCCCTGTGGAAAATGCATGCTATGTGGTAAGGCCTGCCATTATATTATATTAACTGACAGATTTTAAAATCTTCCCATATGCCTCTCTTTATTTAATCCTTACTGCAACACAAATATATTCACATATATTAGATTATGGACCTTAACATTTAAATCAGAATGAAGTAACACTGCAGGCAAACCAGACCAGTCTAGTGTGTTTCTCTGATCCCTCATTCCCCACTGGGGATTTGAGCATACCTTAAAGACATAATGTTTCGAATGCCCTGGCATCTGCATATCAACTTTCCTTTTGTTCCTTCCTTAGTCTACCACAATGGTTCTCAAATTTTAATGAACAGAAGGATTTCTATACAGTATTGTATACACAATATCTTGTGTACTCTTTATGAGTAAGTTAAGGGCTTTTTCAAGGGTAGTTTTGAATATACTCAATTTTCACCTTGCATGGTGAATTTAGTTAGACCCTAACCATTATTTTTCCATCCAATGCCGTGCATTGGTCAGACCCTAACTGGAGACTCTTCGGTTCTGGGAAGAAGTTTTAAGAGGGACGTTGACAAATTAAATTATGTTTTTTTTAGAAGAGTATAATCATGGTGTAAGAACAACAGTTACACTAATTGGGGAGCGTTAGCTCGGAAAAAGGATGTGTAGGGAAGCTCTAGGAACTGTCTTCAAATGTCCTAGCAAGAAGGATTAAACGCTAAAGCATGCCAGCTACGAACTTGGACACTTTAGCAAGGCCATGTGGTTTAAATCCTTTAACCTTAGAAAAGTTACTTAACCAAGTCATGTCTCAGTTTCCCCATCTGAAAGACTGTGGATATTATTATGACGTACCATATCACATGCCCATTTTATCCATGGGGTTATAGTAAAGACTACCTGACTAAACATATAGTGCTTACAACAAGGCTTAGCGGGTATCAAGCACTACCCCAGTTTAGATTCAGAAAATTCTAAGTCCTAAAATACAGATTATAATTTCAGAAAGGACTTCATCTTAATGTAGTGAGCACCCCATTTTCTGGAAGCATTCAAGCAAAAACTGGTTGATTGTCAGTAAATATTGGAAGCAGATCAGAATACAAACTGGAAGGCTGGGTTAGATAATCTCTCAGACCCTGTGGAATCTAGATCTTGATGCATATGTGGAACCACCTACCTAATTATCTCCAAGCTTTAGCTACTTGAATATTTGGTCTGAGGAAGGTTGTTTGCAAAATTGACCAATAAACAAAATCCCACAGGGCAGTGGCCTGAAAATCTTCCCTATGTGGTTAGCAGTGTGTCCCCATTCCTGTTCAGCCACAGCCCTGAGCACATTGGCTACCTGAACATTGGAGCACCCATCCCCCTTAGTCCTTACACTGAAAATTCTTTGTTAGTTACCCAATAAGTGAATGACTGCCAGTTCTGCTAAAATATGTATCTGACCTTAGGTGGACCATGTTTTCCTTAATGCGAACAATGAACAGCCTTCACTACTAAGAAAGGGACTGTGCATCTGAGTTCTTGTTGTGATACAGCTACCCAGTATCAACATAGCACATCAAACATTACAAACCAAACAGCCTTATATGAAAATATATGCATAGGTCCAAATAACTGGGGGCAGGTTATTATTTCTACCTAATTTTTAAAACTTATCTGACTAGTTATCAATATGTCACATAGGCATAGCCACAAAGACAAATTTGACAAATCCAGTTTGGAAATCAATTATTAATCCAATGGACTTTTCTTGACTTTTTTTTTCTCCCTTTCACCTTTCTTTAGTAATTGACAATTCTTACCACCCCCTCATTAAAACTCTCTTCCCGCCTTGACTCTGTGACTCACAAATCTTATCATCTTAATCTTCTGAATGCATCATCTCTATCTCTATCTCCACTGCTTCCTATCCGCCTCCTTAGTTGGTCAAGGACCAAAACCAAAGAAGTTACAGTCATTTTGACTCCAACTTTTGGACGTGTTCTCAGGAGTGATCATTCCCTGGAGAAGGACGTCATGCTTGGTAAAGTGGAGGGTCTATGAAAAAGAGGAAGGCCCTCAAGGAGATAGATTGACACAGTGGCTTCGACAATGGGCTCAAACATAGCAACAATTGTGAGGATGGTGCAGGACTAGGCAGTGTTTCATTCTGTTGTACATAGGGTCACTATGAGTCGGACTGACTCCATGGCCTAACAACAACAACATGGCGACCCCACGTGTATCAGACTACAACTGTGCACCACAGAGTTTTCAATGGCTGACCTTTGGCAAGTAGATCCCAGGCCTTTCCTCCAAAGTGCCTCTGAGTTCACTTGAACTGCCAACCTTTCAGTTAGCAGTGAGCTTGTTAACTGTCTGCACCACCAGGGACTTCTGGTGTGGTCCTTAGGCCTCTGCTATTTGCATTCTTCACCCTATGAGCTCTTCTCTTTCTCTAAACTCCAAATACTGTCATTTTCAAGCTGAAGAGAAATCTCAGTCTTCAGCTGCACTCTCCTCAGGATGTCTCCATGCAAAGACTTCTTCCATCATGCCAACCAAACCATGTAAAAGTAACACCCTTCCTGCTAATCCCACACAACTGTCTTTGACTCAAAAACCCAACTATCTTTGGCTCTTTTCCTCTTCCTCATTTTAGTAGTTACCCTATGGCCACTGAGACATAAGGCCCTATCCACTTTTCCAATAAGACACCATCCACCTGCTCTTTCTTTCTATTTCCACTTAAGACTTCACAATCTAAGGTCTGAGTTACAGTAAAAGCCCAACTGGTCTTCACCACCTCTGGTCTCCTTCCTCTCAAATCCAGCACCATTAACCTCCTAAAACACTAATTTTCACTAATTCACTCATCCGATAAATATTTATTGAGCACCAACCTATATGCCAGGGTCTGCCTCTAGTCACACAAGTGGTACTCAATAAATCTTTGTGGAACGTTTATAAAATTCTCATATTTATTTACATTTAGTGAAAATACTTTGAGCAACCTAACACCAATTCTTATCAGAGCAGGATTGGATTAAATGACCATGGCTCTAAACTTTCTCAGCCTAACAGTAAACAAATTGAAAATTATTCCTTGGGGGCCACTGTGAGAGCCTCACTCAGCCATATTAACGCTTCAGTGTCCCCCGCCATTTTGCCATGATACAAAGGACTGAGTCAAGGGAATGTGAGAGGAATAAAGACGTTCTTATTCTTGTTATTTATTTGCCTAGCCGATACCACCACATGGGGCCAGGCTTACAAATGAAAGAAGTATGCAGTTGTTGCTTCTTAAGGCTCACCAAAAAAGCCTTTGACCAAAAATACTTCAACTTCTGGGCCAACCTCACAGTGAAACTCACAAGTTACTTTTCAGAATTAAAACATCAAGAGTTCAGTCTAAAATGTTATTAGGGGAACAAAACAACACATTAAACCATGTTTGGCCTTTAATTCCTTATTATTAATTAAGCTGTGTTCAACAACCCTTCAATTACTTCCCAGTGTTTTGTACATCTCTTCCTTTCAGTTCCTCCCACTGTTTCGCTGGAGCCCTGGTTGTGCAGTAGTTAAGTGTTCGGCAGCTAACCAAAGGTTGGCAGTTCGAATCCACCAGCCATTCCTTGGAAACCCTATAGGGCAGTTCTACTCTGTCCTGTAGGGTCTCTATGAGTCGCAATTGACTCCATGGCAATGGGTTTGGGGTTTTTTTGGCTGTCTTTCTAGGGCAGGTTCCTTCATGGCTAATGTCTTAGTCATCTAGTGGTACTACAACAGAAATACCAAAAGTGGATGGCTTCAACAAAGAGAAATTTATTTTCTCACAGTCTACTAGGCTAGAAGTCCAAATTCAGGGTGTTAGCTCCAGGGGAAGGCTTTCTCTTTCTGTGGGCTCTGGCAGAAGGTCGTTGTCATCAATCTTCCCAGGGACCAGGAGCTTCTCTGCTCAGGAACTCTGGGTCCAAAGGATGTACTCTGCTCCCAGCTCTGCTTTCTTGGTGATATGAGGTCCCCAACTCTCTGCTTGCTTCCCTTTCATGTCTTGCAGGCCACACCCGAGGGAAACTCCCTTCACTTTAGATCAAGGATGTGACCTGAACAAGGGTGTTACATTCCACCCTAATCCTCTTTAACCACAGGCAGTGATAATGATTTATAACACAGAGGAAAATCACAAAATGGAGGACAACCACACAACACTGGGAATCATGGCCTAAGCAAGCTGACACATATTTTAGGGGGACACAATTCAATCCACGACAGCTGGTGTGCAGGTTTGTGCAGGTTGAGCACTGAACATCTCCAGCCAGTTGCCATCAAGGTGACCAGACTCAAGGCGACCCCAAGTGTGTCAGAGTAGAGCCGCGCTCCATAAGGTTTTCAATGGCTGCTTTTTTGAAAAGTAGATCACCAGGCCTTTCTTTTGAGGTGCCTCTGAGTGGACTCAAACCTCCAGTCTTTCAGTTAGCAGCTGAGCGCGTTAACTACTCATGACACCCAGGGACTCTGAACATCTCCAAGACATGCCATCCTCACAGACTACACAGCAGCCTAAACTTCCCAGTCAGCATCTCCTTTTCTCACCCCTATCCTAGGCAAAAGAAGGCTCACCCCTATAAGTATAAAGCAGAGATGTCACTTTAAGGACTAAGGTGCCCCTGACCCAAGTCATGGAGTTTTCAATCACCTCCTATGCATGTGAAAGCTGAACAATGAACAAGGAAGACCAAGACAAATTGATGCCTTTGAATTATGGTGTTGGCGAAGAATATTGAATACACCATGGACTGCCAAAGGAATGAACAAATCTGTCTTGGAAGAAGTACAACCAGAATGTTCCTTAGAAGCAAGAATGTCAAGACTTCGTCTCACATACTTTGGACATGTTGTCAGGAGGGACCAGTCCCTGGAGAAAGACATTATGCTTGGTAAAGTAGAGGGTCAGTGAAAAAGAGGAAGATCCTCAATGAAATGGATTGACATGGTGGCTGCAACAACGGGCTCAAACACAGCAACAACTGTGAAGATGGCCCAGGACCAGGCAGTGTTTTGTTCTGTTGTGCAAAGGGCCACTATGAGTCAGAATCGACTCAACAACACCTAACAACAACAACAATAAGTATGTCTAGGTACATATAGTATATATATACAATATAGTGTATTTTAAGTAGGTGTTTTTTTTTTTATATAGTATAATATATACAATAAATATAAAAATATATATACTATATATGTAAAGCATAAGACTTCACCTTTCCAAACAGAATTTCTGTGTATTTATATATTAATTAATGTTCATCTCCTGGCCTTACCTTGAACCTGGTGACATCTGATCACTGTTATCTCAAGCAGAACTTCCTTTCCTTCTCCTTTTCCAATGTATATCCATCCTCCAAATTCTATAATTCAATAAAAGATTTAACAAAACAGGAACATGCATATAATTGATACTCAATAGTGAAAGAACCGATTATTAGGTCAAACCAGTGAAGGAAACATGAAGGCATAGAATACAGATAGAATACAGAACAGGGAACATTTCACTGAAGCTAAGTGCAAGAGGGACAAAGCAACCACAGAAAGTTTTGAATATGGGTGACTGCCAGGGGCACAATATCGCTTGGCCGATGCATTGGAAATGTGAGATAGACAGGGGAAGAATTTATTGAGTAGGTATGTGTGAGAATCTACTGTGTACAGGTACTATGCTGGACCCTAGAGGTATAATTCTGAACAGGATAGTCATAATTACTGCCCTCATAAAGCTAACAATCTAATGGGGACTTGCGACAATATATCTTCTGGGGCTTTGTGGACTCTCAACGACCATTTTTCAGCTTAGCTGAGCTGTATATTTAGACATTCACAATTATCACTGAGGAACCTAAAGATTTTTAGTCTGTTTTATAAAATTCTTAAGTGTTTAGACTAAGAGTTTGTAATATAACAACATAAAGAACAAAACATTGCTACTCAGAACTTCTCTAACTTATGAGGACTGAAAGAAAGCATCAGCCTCTAAGGATAAATTTAAAGCTGCCAACCATGGGAAAACCTAGGATCTCACCATAACGCAGACCCACACTGGCCATGAGACCATGGGAAAGTCACCCAATCTCTCCACGCCACATTTCTCTCCCTCTCTGTAAAATGGGGTACTAGACTAGACAGCATCAAAGACAACTTCTAGTTCTGGTGTTCTATGATTCTGTAATTTCTACGGGTTGGAATGTGTCCCAAGGCTGCTCTGTCTTAGATTCCACTTATTGGTAGTTGGTGAGGGGCCAAAAAATTGTTCTTGAAGGTGAGATCACCCAGGAAATCAGGGAAGAGTATGTCAACCAAGGAGAGAAGAACTGTGCCTTCTCCTCTACAATATGCTTCAGTCTACCAAGTTTGCCCTGGGTGGTGTAAACAGTTAAAGAGCTTGGCTGCTAACCAAAAGGTTGGAGGTTTGAGTCCACCCAGATGCACCTTGGAAGAAAAGCCTGGTGATCTACTTCTGAAAAGTCAGCCATTGAGAATCCTATGGAGCAGTTCTACCCTGAAACACATGAGGTAGCCATGAGTTGGCGTTGACTCAGTGGCAACTGGTGGGACCAAGTTTGCAGATAGACTTTTTAATACCTAGACGCAAGAATGTGCACATATACATCTCCTTTCTACAACCTCTCGCAGTAGTCCCATGGTGCCCTATGCTAGGTTTTGAAAAAGATCAAAAAGAGCTTATACCATTTGGAGTATCCCTTTCAGATGTTTTCCATGAGCCTTCAGCAGCAAGAACATTGCTTGGCACATCTTCGCTAACAGACTTGCTGGAGCCTGAGATCTCACAAATGCCCAGGTACACACCTCTGCATGGCCCCTTCAGACCAAAAGGAAGCACATGGCCCGAGGAGGCTATAGGGAATGTCCCCGTATAACTTTCTTGTATCAGTAAAGGAGCACTGCAAAAATTGAAACTTCTGCTCTTGAGTTGGCAGCAGAGTTGTGGGAAAAGTTTTGAATGGAATGGAAGCCAGTGAATATTGGTCTCTTGGCTCTGCCTTTTCATAAAAGGCAAAAAATGACTCTTCCCTTAATGAAAGATGGCTGGGGGAAGCTTAGAAGATTCGCCGATTTGGTTTCATTTTGGTCTGCTTATCTAAACCAGACCCAAATGATCTAAGACTTTGAGTTATAAAAATGGGGCTGGAATTCTTAGAGCAGGCATGTAAAATTTCCAAGCTCCCTATTTCCTGTCATCCTCTCGGCAATGTGGTGCCAGCAAAAACCAGCTAATATAATCTCATGATCCAAAATTAATTTGGAAAAAAAAAATAACCAGCCAAAAGTTTTTAACCTAAAAGACAGGGTGGCAATTTAGATTGCATTTGCATTTTCAGCAAAGGTTCACTCACATCAGTCCTGCTTTTATGTCTGTGGATTCACTCGGGTGTAGTTTTAAGGAAGACAGTTTTGGAGGCCTGAGCAGATCTCGGATGACTGGTGGCCAGCAAAATCCAAAGAGCGAGCGCTAGAGTCCAGCGGATGACTCTGTGGGTCATTTGAAGTACTTTCTTGAACACTCAGATTTCAATCTCAGAGTAGGTGCCATCCTCCTTAATCATACTCCTCTTTGGGGGCAAGGGGAGAAAAACAGGCTATTAGGTTTTTTTTTGGGGGGGGGGGTAACATTTAGTTTTTACCAACCTAGAAAATGCTTAACTTCTAAGATGGAGCCTTCCCTGGCTATAATCCATTCTCTTCCTTCTCTGAACTAGTACATTTACCAGACATTTTATTTTTGAAAATGGCAATATTACCCCTTTGTCCTCCCTTACAGTCACAGAGAGATGGGCTCCTAGAAACAAATCAATTCAAATTTGTTTACCAAGATAAATCTTACCAAACAAACACCAAACCCATTGCTCTTGAGTTGATTCTCAAAGCGACCCTACAGGACAAAGTAAAACTGCCCTATAGGGCTTCCAAGGCTGAAATCTTTACAATTAATCTTTAAGTGGCTGGCAGCCCAGCGCTTTAACCACTGTGCCAGGAGGGCTCCTAATAACAAATTAGGGCCTACAAATTTGGTAAAATTGTGGTTTTTTAAGTACCGTGTTTTTATGCAAATAATGAGCACCTTCTGCATTGGTTTACCGGCCATGGCCTTCCCCCCACGCGTCCCCACCCCACGCCCAAGGCAACCTCACTAGGGCTGCCTTGCCAATCCTCTTCCACATGCTGCTGGGAAAAAAAAAAACAAAACGTGAGCAAAGCACGCTTACAAAAATACCTATTGGGATGGGCGGGGGCGCAGCCAGGAAACAAACGCAGAACGCAAACATTTGCGTAAAAATATGGTAGGTAAGAAAGCTTATTTCTAAGTTTACATGGGAAATATTGTGATTTATATTTGTAAAGAAATATGTAAGAACATAACCAGTCAAAGTTTTTTAACCGAAAATACAGGGCTGCAATTTATGTTGGGTTTGCATTTTCGGCAAAAGTTCACACCACACATAGACCGTAATAATACCCGTTGCTGTGCAGTAGATTCCGACGCCTAGTGACCCTGCAGGACTGCCCCATAGGGTTTCCATGGAGCAGCTGGTGGATTCGAACTGCCGACCTTTTGGTTAGGAGCGGAGCTCTTTACTACTGGGCCACCTGGGCTCCACAGTAGCAGGTTTCTTTTTAATTATATTAAAACAACAATTAAATTATATATTTATATTAATCTTAAAATAATCATCCTGATTCATCTATAATCTACCTCATCTTTTGTTTGCATCTTAATTACCATAGTAGCTGGTTTATTTTTAATCACACGAAAATAATATTTAAATTATATATTTAAATTAATATGAAAATAACCATCCTGAATCACCTGTAATCTACTTATCTTTTATTGACACCTAAATTATCATCAGATAAATACCACTTCTCTGTTTAGTGGAATACACAACACAATGCTTTTGTCTAGTTCACAGAAAGCCTGGCTCTAGCAACAGTTCGTATTGTATCCTGAACACACACACACATCAATCAATAAATCCAACAAGAGAGTGCTGCTGTTCTCAGTAGCTTATTCTCAATATTCACCATCCTAACATGGCCGTGTTCTAAAATAGTGCCATTGAGACATCACGCCCAAACGTATGGGAAACAAATAGGAAAGTCATTAATCTGCTCAAGTAATGGAACTTCAGAATTTTGTGCTATAAAAAATTCCTTGTTGTTTGGTTCTTATTTTGACTCATCTCTTATTTATCTGGAAAGTATGCTTGAGCAATTCTTGTGGTAGTCAGCTGATACATTTTCTTTGATTTTTATAGATACAGAATGTCAGTTGGTGTGTTTGTAAAATTTTTAGATTAGTATCATTTTTGAAAAGGTTCTGTAGCTATTGTCTCATATTGGTTGTTTGGGAAAAAGATACCCGAAAACACTTAAGACCATCGTTTTTGTTTTGTTTTTATTTTATGATAACTATTGTTTCCCCCTTATGGTGATCAGGGCCCTGGTGGCATAGTGGTTAAGTAGTTAAGTGGCTACTAACCAAAAGGTCATCAGTTCAAATCCACCAGCTGCTCTTTGGAAACCCAAGGGGGCAAGTCTACTCTATCCTACAGGGTTGCAGTGAGTCAGAACTGACTGGATGGTAACAGGTTTGACTTTCTTGGTTTTGGTAGTTAATTATTAGCTGCTAGAGAGCCAACAGTCTAGTGTAGAGAGCCAACAGTTCATGGCAACCCCATGCACAAGGGGATGGGACTGTTGTAATCCACCAGGTTTTCATTTTTGGAACCAGGTTGCCAGGCCTTTCTTCCATGGTGGTGAGAGGCTTCCTTTATATTTGAAGTTTTTGAATATTCATCAACAGGTTTAATTCTGTGAATCTGCATTTACTAATACAGTCTAAAAAATGTTCAATCTATTAAAATCAGATATGTTTTTATATGTGGAGAATTTTCTTTTGTTTGTCTGCTTGTTTTCTTTTTTTCTGCTTTCGAGAATATTTATTGTGCATGAGTTGAACTCCGTGAATTGCCCTCCATGTATGCTAACAATTCTCTGATATTTTTATCTTTGTTCTAATTTCTTCTGCATTCTGAGATTGTTTCTCAGTTTATTGTCTTTCATTCTTTAAATTTTCTATAATATTGGGTCTGCTTTTTCTATTTTAAGACATTTTATTTTGACTACTATTTTTGTTTTGAAAAATTCTTCATATTTCGCCTGTTTTAAAATAGACATTATGCACTGGTTGAGAGCAAGACACCTAAATATTTCTTACACTTCATGAAATTTTCCAGTTTCCATATTTATTTTTCTGTTTACTCCTTCTTGAGTAATGTAATAAACATGTTCTGAAATGCTGGTTTAAACCCCAGTCTTACAGCCTTCTCATATATGGAAAGATATCCAAGCCTGGTGTTGGAAAATAGTAAGTTTAAAGGACTTACTCTGTCCAGTTGCATGGATGCTAATCATTTCCCTCATTCTAATGTGTAGCTGGAGTTCTTGGGTGCTGCAAACATTTTCCCCTGCTAACCAAAAAAAGTTGGAAGTCCAAGCAGACCAAGAGGGGCCTTGGGAGAAAGGCCTGGCCATCTATTTCCTAAAAATTAGCCATTGAAAATCATATGGAACACAGTTCTACTCTGACATACATGGGGTCACCGTGAGTTGGAGTTGACTCAACAGTAACTGGTAATTGATAGCTGAAGAGCAAATTAATGCCCCCAAATTTCAAAAAAATACACATTCCTTCACCAAGGCAGAGATCTCCATTCTTATCTTTAAAGAAGTACAAACAAAACCAAAAAAAAAAAGGAAAAGAAATCTGTTGCCGTTGAGTTAATTTCAACTCATGGCAACCCCGTAAGTGCTGAGTAGAACTTCACTCTGTAAGGTTTTCAGGTTGTGCCCTTTTGGAAGCAGATCGCCAGGCCTTTCTTCCAGGACACTTCTGGGTGGACTTGAACTTCTAAGCCTTCGATTAATAGTTGAGTGCTTAATCACTTGCGTTACACAGGGTCTCCTGAAGTACAAATAGAACCTCACTGATAGATCGATCTAGAATTCCAGGAGTAGGAAAGGAGGGGTAGAACAAGCACCAATGGGTAGAGTTCCTGTTCCTATAGGTGGGGAAGGAGCTCAAAGCTTCTTGCTGGCCTTATGCCTTACTATACAGGTGATTTACAGTGAAGCTGTGAGGCTTAAGCTTCAAGACCCCTCACCTGCATGAAGTCCTTCCAAGGCGTGTGAGGGCCTTTGACAAGGTGTTTTGTATGGTCATCTGTTCTTGAAATTTTGCACAACTAAGGTATTCTATCTACTCTATCTTCCTCTAGTGCCAGGTGACCATGGAGTGGCTATAGGTGTTTTTGAGACCCTGGTAAAAGGAAGATGAGTTTGAGATTAAATTTAATTGGCTCTCAGTGGACTACATTTTTGTGGATCACAGACACTTCCACGCAGAGTTGAGTTATTGCTAGCCATTCTGGTGTATGAATGGCTTCCAAGACTATTCCTACCGGCCACATTCCTGACTCTTCTGAAATTGTAACACAGATGTGCAGGCACACGTGAATGAACTCTATAGCACCCAGTGCTAGAGCAAGTGAGCAGCAGAGGAGAAACAAGGGAAAAATAATGGATGGAATCATAAACCAATTTATGGAAAATTTTCTTAATCTTATAAGTCAAATATGAAAGAAACTCGAAATAAGTCAAATATGAAAGAAACCCCCAAATTTGCAAACAATTTTAGGTACTTACAACATTATAAATGAGTTGTGAATCTAAATTGTCAATATTAAAAATAATTTTGGATCAACCCATGAAAGAGGAATAATCAAATTGTTTCTAGGCCTGCTGTAGAAAAAAGGTAGTACAAAATCATTTTATGGAGAGGCAATCAAAAATTATGCAGCTAAAGAATTAAATTAATTATTCATTAGTTAATTTGGAAAATTATGGAGTTTTTCTAAATTAGACCAAAAATTTGGTTACTTTTTAGATTTCTTTTAATGTTGCAGTATTAATCTACTTTTTAAATTTTATCAGTTGTAGTAATTTCTCATTATAAATAAGTATATACTTTCATACCAAATTTGTAATTTGTATTATTTTTCTTTAAGGGAGCCCCTAACTCACATAAGCTTCAGGTCTCACAAAAACCTTGAGAAGCAGCTTTCTTTACTCTGCGTTTTATGCTCTGTCACCTACCCAACTTTCCTTCTTCTGACCCCTGTAACATCTCAATCTTGAAGCACCATTCTTCAATGAAACATATCCAAAACTGAATTTACCATCTTTCTTCCCAAGCTGGCTCTTTCTTTATTTTGTTTTAAATGGTGACACCAAAATCCGTTGAGTCATCTTAAGTCATAAATTGAAAGATAGTTTTAATTCACCCATGTAGTTTACTACTTATCTCTGATTAATCACCAAGCCCTATTAATGTTTGCCTCTGACTTCCGTCCACTCTAGCCACTGCCTTTGCACAGATTAAATAACTATTGAAATAATATGTATTCTCAATTGATCATCTCCTTTCCCTTCTTTACCCTGGATGCTAGGATAAACCAACTAAAATGCATGAGGTCTTACTCTTTAGTAGCCCCCTTTCAAATGTAAGATAAATTCCAAACTTCTTAGGATGAAATATAAGGTCTCCCATGTTAAAAATCTGTTTACCCATCAGCCCCATCGTCACCCACATCCCCCTCCCCAATACTGGGGCTACCTCCAGTTGCCCCTTGAGCTACTGCAATATTGAGCCACCTCCAACATACCTTTCTGTCTCGTGATTCCATGTCTTGAACATGCCTTCCCCTCTGCCTGACGGTTCTCCTACTCTCACCCTGGACCACTGCAGCTACTCAGCCCCCCGACTCTGTGCAGTGTCACGCCTCTGAATCTTCCCCCCAGACTCTGTGCAGTGTCACTCCTCTGAATCTTCCCCCCCAACTCTGTGCAGTGTCACTCCTCTGAATCTTCCCCCCCGACTCCGTGCAGTGTCACTCCTCTGAATCTTCCCCCCAGACTCTGTGCAGTGTCACTCCTCTGAACCTTCCCCCCAGACTCTGTGCAGTGTCACTCCTCTGAACCTTCCCCCCGACTCTGTGCAGTGTCACTCCTCTGAACCTGCCCCCCAACTCTGTGCAGTGTCACTCCTCTGAATCTTCCCCCCAAACTCTGTGCAGTGTCACTCCTCTGAACCTGCCCCCCGACTCTGTGCAGTGTCACTCCTCTGAATCTTCCCCCCAAACTCTGTGCAGTGTCACTCCTCTGAACCTGCCCCCCGACTCTGTGCAGTGTCACTCCTCTGAATCTTCCCCCCAAACTCTGTGCAGTGTCACTCCTCTGAATCTTCCCCCCGACTCTGTGCAGTGTCACTCCTCTGAATCTTCCCCCCGACTGTGTGCAGTGTCACTCCTCTGAACCTACCCCCCGACTCTGTGCAGTGTCACTCCTCTGAATCTTCCCCGACCCTTCCAGAGTGATTTCAGAATCACTCCCTATTCGGCACTAATTCTGGACTTTGCACAAACTCTTAGGATTCATGCATTATTGTGATTACCTGTATATGTCTTTTTTTCCTAGCAGACTATGGGATCCTCAAGGTCAGGAAATATGTTTTATTCACCCGTATTTATACAAAGCTTAAAAAAAAAAAAAGTTGATGTCAAGTCGACTCCAACTCATGGCACCCCTGTAAGACAGCGTAGAACTGCCCCACAGGGTTTCCAGAGAGCGGCTGGTGGATTCAAACCGCCGACCTTTTCGTTAGCAGTCGAACACTTAGCCACTGCACCACCAGGTCTCCAAAGCTAGATAGGCATTGACTCAACTGAAATCAACTGTATAAGTTCAGGTTAAGCACATAGTCTATGACCATGGATGAGAACAAATCTAATAGACTCAAACCTGAGTGTGAACATAGTCTACAGTCCCATTAACCCCAGGCAGAGCCCTGTCATTGAACTGGATTAAACAAGGACAGCTAATTACAGATGATTGGCTTCTGATCTAAAATCCAGTAAGTACAGATTATATCACCACATCTCCCACAGTAACACCTGAGCAATTTGAAAATAACATTTACATTGCTCCTAAGCAAAGTTCAAACTTAAGTTAGCTTAGAAATCGCTCTATCACAAGAAAGATGGGTGTTTTTTTCTGAAACCCAAAGTTTGTAACTTCCTCAAACTCAGGGACTTAGAGGAGCCAACACTCATGTAGTCTTCCTTACTGTTAACAATCTCTGTTTACTTTAGAGCCCCGGTGGTGTGGTGGTTGAGAGGTTGGCTGCTAACCAAAAGGTCGGCAGTTTGAATCCACCAGCTGCTCCTCAGAAACCCTATGGGGCAGTTCTATTCTGTCCTATAGGGTCGCTAGGAGTCTGAAACAACTCAGCAGCAACGGGTTTGGTTTTTGGTTTACACTGTTTTGTCATTGGGTCTTCGTAAATATTAACAATCTCTGTTTAAAAAAATGGTGCCCCGTATGTTTCAGAATCATCTGTACTTATCACATGGGAGCCATAAATAAATATTTTATATACGTATGTATAAACACCCTTGGAAACCCTGATGGCATAGTGGTTAAGAGCTACGATTGCTAACCAAAGGGTCAGGAGTTCAAATCCATCAGGCACCCCTTGGAAACTCTACGGGGGCAGTTCTACTCTGTCCTATAGGGTCTCTATGAGACAGAATTGACTCAACAGCAATGGGTTTTTTTTTTAATAAACATTTTTAGATATGGAAGATACTACATTTATCTTTAAAATGAGTAGTTCTAATCTTGAGCTTTGAGAGGGAAAAAAGAAGCTATAGATTCTCCCTCTGGTTTGACTACAGCCTAGTATGTACTCTGAGGCACTGGGAAGGTGTCCTGTCATTAAACTTGAGTCATTATAGCAAATCCTTTTCAGTACATTTGAACCGCAAGTTAATTTAGGAGGAAGGAGTAGAACTTAGTCCCCTGCTCTTCAGCCCCGCTGAAGACCAAAAAATCTTGTCTTCTGCCTTTAATCCAAGGGCAGGAATCATATACTTGGCCTAAAAGTAAGGAGACCCTGGTTCTTCTCCTGACTGCTTCTAGTTGATAGTTGGGCTTTGGAGAAGAAACCTTGTGTCAAATCCAGTTTCCTAGGTGATAAAACAGGAATGGTGCATCCTCTTCTACCTTGGTCTTGTTAATGTATAAGTTGATAAAATAAAGGTTTTTTAAGAGAGCAAATTCAAATGAATTTTTGTCTTCCTTGTACAGTTCTTGGTACAATGCCATAATAATAATAACAGTAATAAGGCTCAATAAGTGCTTATAGATGGAATCCTAGCTCAAGGAGAAGCTACTGCTACAGCGTTTGGAAATAGTTTTGTTACACAAGCAATAGCATAGAGGTCCTGCTAGTTGTAGTACGGTGACCCAGGAGACCCACTGCTCACAAACAGCTGCCACTGGCCATGGAATAGCCATAGTTTCATCTGACGTTGTACCACTCAACAGGGCATAAATGGGTCTTATACTATGTGAGATTTCCTCTTCCTCCTAACCCATAGCATACCCTCATTTATTCATACTTACCAGGCAGAAAGGTATCGTAGCCCTTAAGTTCCTGGGTGGTACAAACAATTAACATACTGGCTGATTTTTTTGAAGATTATCAGGTCTTTCTTCCTAGTCTGTCCTAGTTGGAAGCTCTTCTGAGACCTATTCAACATCACAGCAGCACTCAAGCCTCCACCGACAGACGGGAATTGGTTGGGAATTGAGCCCAGGTTTTCACATGGAAGGCAAGAATTCTACTACTGAACAACCACTGCCCTCAGAAATATCTAGCACAGGAACTGATATATACTGGGTGTTTGGTCAAAGAATACATGATCGAATTAATGAATGATCATTTATGTCACCACGCAGTCAAACTGGCGTGATTTTGGCCCATTGGGAGAAAGAGTGAAATCCTGATGGCAAAAAATAAGACAAGTGCGATCCTGGGGCCTGTCCTGTTGCACATTTTACAAAATGATTTAATAGAAACAAAGGCACGTACTCATTAAATTTAAAGATGGTACAAAGCTGAAGGGGCATTTGAGGAGCCAATGGATATATATGCGAGAAAAAACTTACAATGGCCTGCAATGATGACATGAAACGGTGGCATAGAACCAAAAAGGGGCTTCATTTAAAAGACTACTGGCTTCATTTTGGTGCATATCTCTCCAGTTTTTCCTTCATGTCCATCTGTCTTTCTCCTCTTATGTAAACATACATGTGTTGGTACCAGTTGCCGTAGAGTTGGTTCCAACTTATGGCACCTCCATGTGTGTCAGAGAACTGTGCTCCACAGGGTTTTCAATGACTGACTTTTCAGAAGTAGATTGCCTGGCTTTTCTCTGCGTGGACTTGAACTCCAACCTTTCAGTAAGCAACTGAGCATGTTAACCGTCTGCACCACCCAGGGATGCCCTGTATGTGTGTATGTAGAGAGAAAAATATGTACATACTCTTACTTTTTAGAGAATGGGGATCATCCAACACATACTGTTGTATGTGTGACCTGTTATTTTCCAGTTGACATCACATCATTAAATATTCTTCTGTAGTACCACTTTGAAATGCTACAGTAGGCATTCTGTAATTTTATTAAACCATTAGAAGATTGCTTCCAATTTTCTTACTTTGGACATTGTTGCCATGAACTTTCTAAAAACAGAGAGTTTATCCAAAACCATTAATTTCTTAAGATAATTCCTAAAACATGATTATTCTATTATAACAGTTTTTTTTTTAAAAGACTTGACATATATATTGCTAACTTGCCTTCCAGGAAGACTATCAGTTTATTCTCCCACCATCAAACTGTGTTAAGGTTGTGTTTTCCTACTCTTCTGCCAAATTTCTGAGTTTCACCCTTTGTAACCTATAATTTGCTCATTTATAGGTTACAAGTGGTCTCTCATTGTTTCAACATACTTCTTTCATTACTCCAGAAAACAAACCCATTGCTGTTGAGTCGATTCCAACTCATAGTAACCCTATAGGACGGAGTAAAACTGCCCCACAGAGTTTCCAAGGATTGCCTGGTGGATTCGAACTGCCAACGTTTTGGTTAGCAGCCATAGCTCTTAACCACTATGCCACCAGGGTTTACCTTTTTTTTTTTTTAATTACTAAAAAAAAAAAAAAACCCAGTGCAGTCAAGTCGATTCCGACTTATAGCGATCCTATAGTGACCCTATAGTGACCCTATAGTGAGGTTTAATTATTTTCCATACTGTATTAGCTATTTGAATTTTTCCTGACAAAATGAAATTTAACAAAGATAAATATATAGTTCATTTGTTTTCCAAAAATTCAATGATATAATTATAAAATGGGGAAACTTGCTCAACAGCATATTACATGAAAAGAAAAATGAAAAAATGGAAGAGGAATGTGATAGATGTCTAAATATTTGAACAGTTAGCATATAGAAAAGGAATCGTGTTTAGTTTCCATTTTTCCTAAAGGAAAAAGTAGGGCAAGCAGATGGAAAGTTACAGGTCGGCAGACTTTATAACTCACCTTAAGAAAGAAACAAAGACAGAATGAGTTGCTTCACCTAGTGAGATGCCCACCACTAAGAGGGTCTTTCAACTTGAGAAATGCCAAGCGTGTTCTTCCCACTTGTTTTTCTACCTCCAGGCCTTTGCACGTTTCCTTATAATTCTTTACGTTGTCTTCTCGAGCTGCCCTTTGAAGTCTTCTGTTCAGTTCTCTTACTTCATTGTTTCTTCCTCTCACTTTAGCTACTTGAAGTTCAAGAGCAAGTTTCAGAGGTTTTTCTGATATCCATTTAGGTTTTTTCTTTCTTTCTTGTCTTTTTAATGACCTCTTGTTTTCTTCATGTATGATGTCCTTGATGTCATCCCATAACTTGTCAGGTCTTCAGTCATCACCATTCAATGCATCAAATCTATTCTTGAGATAGTCTCTAAATTGACGTGGTATATAGTCAAGGTCATACTTTGGATCTTGTGGATCTGTTTTAATTTTCAGCTTCAACTTGAACTTGCATAGGAGTAATCGATAGTCTATTCCGCAGTCACCCCCTGGCCTTGTTCTGACTGATGATACTGAGTTTCTCCATGTCTCTTTCCATACATGTAGTCAATTTGATTCTTGTGTATTCCATACGGCAAGGTCTATGTGTATAGTCACCGTTTATGTGTTGAAAAAAGGTATTTGCAATGAAGAAGTCGTTGGTCTTGCAAAATTCTATCCTGTGATCTCCGGCATCTATCACCAAGGCTGTGTTTTCCAACTACCAATCCTTTTTCTTTGTTTCCAACTTTATATTCCAATTACCAGTAATGATCAATGCATCTTGATTGCATATTTGACCAATTTCAGACTTCAGAAGTTGATAAAACCTTCAATTTCTTCATCTTTGGCATTAGTGGTTGGTGTATAAATTTGAATAACAGTCGTATTAACTGGCCTTCCTTGTAGGCTTATGGATATTATCCTATCACTGACAGCGTTGTACTTCAGGATAGACCTTGAAATGTTGTTTTTGATGATAAATGCAATGCCATTCCTCTTCAATTTGTCATTCCCAGCATAGTATACCATATGATTGTCCAATTCAAAATGGCCAGTATGGGTCCATTTCAGCTCACTAATGTGTAGGATGTTGATCTTTATGCATTCCATTTCATTTTTGATGGCTTCCAATTTTCCTAGATTCATACTTCATGCAGTCCACATTCCTGTTATTAACGGATGCTTGCAGTTGTTTTTTCTTATTTTGAGTCATCCCATATCAGCAAATGAAGGTTCTGAAAGCTTGACTCCATCCATGTCATTAGGGTGGACTCTATTTTGTGGAGGCAGCTCTTCCCCAGTCATCTTTTGAGTGCTTTACACCTGAGGGGCTCATCTTCCCCCATTATACCAGACAATGTTCCACTGCTATCTACAATGTTTTCACCGGCCAATTTTTTTAGAAATACATTCCAAGTCCTTCTTCCTAGTCTGTCTTAGTCTGGAAGCTCTGCGGAAACCCCCTCACCATGGGCGACCCTGCTGGTATTTGAAATATTGGAGGCATAGTTACCACCATTACAGCAACACATAAGCCGCCACAGTACAACAAGCTGACAGACAAGTGGTTGTATCTAAGTACAAAAACTTGAGCTTATTTATTTAGATTTTCCTCTACACATCTTAGAACACCTTTATATTATATTATAAACAATATTCCTGAGGCTATTAAACTTTAAAGTAAATAATTTTTAAAACATGAATAGTTTAATAAGAGACTAATAGAAATTAAAAGAATCATCTAGTTAGCAAGGCTGATAGAATTTGGGAGAACTTTGTTGCATTTAAGTAACATATGCCCATAAAAGTAATAAAACTATTTTGCATTAGAATTATCTATAGACTTTGAATATCTAGCTCAATTGGCATAACATAGTTTGTAAAAAATACATTGTACATTCTGCTTTGGTGAGTAGCATCTGGGGTCTTAAAAGCCTGTGAGCAGCCATCTTGGACACTCCACTGGTCTCACCCCTTCAGGAGCATGGAAAAATGAAGAAAACTAAAGATACAAGGGAAAGATTAGTCCAAAGGACTAATGCAGCACATCTACTACAGCCTCCACCAGACTGAGTCCAGTACAACTAGATGGTGCCCGGCCACCACCACTGACTGTTCTGACAGGGATCACAATAGAGGGGTCCCCAAAAGAGCTGGAGGAAAATGTAGAACAAAATTCTAACTCAAAAAGAAAAACCAGACTTGCTGGCCTGACAGAGACTGGAGAAACCCTGAGAGTGTGGCCCCCAGCACCCTTTCAGCTCAGTAATGAGGTCACTTCTGAGGTTCACCCTTCAGCCAAAGATTGAACAGGTGCATGGAAAAGAACAAGACTAAAGGGGCTCACCAGCCCTGGGGCAGGGACTGGAAGACAGGAAGGAACAGGAAAGCTGGTAAATAGGGGAACCCAAGGTTGAGAAGGGAGAGTGTTGACATGTCGTGGGGTTGTTAACCAATGTCTGGGACAATGTGTGTACTAACTGATGAGAAACTAGTTTGTTCTGTAAACCTACATTTAAAGTACAATAAAAAGAAAGAAAGAAAGAAAAGAATTATCTATAGACTTTAACTAAATTAGGTGTGTCTCCTCCCAACAGGGAGTTTGAAATTTCTAGATGTGGAAGGTTGGCACAATATAAAATCTGAAGGTGATAAGGTCAAAATCAAGAAACATTTCATCTTTCATTTAAAACAACTAAATTGCATCTTCTTTCCTCTTGGTTCACTCAATAAAGTAATACCTGCACTTCTTTTACTCTCTTTCAAACCGTAAAGAAAGAAGGCTCTACTAAGCACATCTTACGCCAACCCAGAGGAACATAATCATAACACAGGGGCATCTGACTTTGCTGCAGTAAGCTATAGAAATCAGTCTTCAAGTTCGGTTTGTAGTAGAGGGCATCATGTTACAGAATCCAGGTATTCTGAATCAATTAGTCAGATCTAAGGCTTTAATTCATCCTAATGCAGTCAAGAGCTAGACAAGCTGTGGTATGCATTAGCACCCGACTCTTTCCAATACCCCACCATGCCTTTTTTTTTAAGCCCAGCTTGTTAAGCGATACCAGCCTACGTTGTGTTATATGATCTTGCTGATACTGCAGATAAAATATAGCTGCTATTTACTTTGGTAATTTAATATGGTAGAAGGAGTTTGAGAAAATTGTGCTGTTCACATGCTATTTCAGGATGACAGTGACCCACCCTGATCCAGAGCAATCGAGTTAAACTGGGCCCAATGTTTTCCATTCTGTTTTGTAGCAACGTATTTCTGGTCTATGTTTAACCTCAAGAAAGCTAAAAACACTGGTCTGGTCTGGAAGAAAAGCCCATAGTTTGACTTTAATGTAGAGAGTCCCAGTTCCAGCATGAGTGCAGTATATATTTCTGAGAAGTCATTTATGGTCTTCCTGGTCCCATTTCCAATGTAGGTAGCTAATGGCTTCTTTTAGGCATTCTTTCTTTCTAAAATTATGTGGGGGTGAGGGAGAATGAGACTGTATATCTGGCCTTCTTTATCAATCTTAAGATGGAAAGGCACCCAACCACTATCAAAAAAAACAGGTGATAGAGAAAAAATGGATGCCACCAGGAAGATCTTTTCTGCTTTGTTCTGGGAGAGTCAATTTGATAAACTAAGAGTGTGAGAGTCAAAAATGGCGAAGAGCCAGCCAAACCAAGCTGCTTGAAGTTTTCAAACTGCTGTGCTTTTACACTTTCATGCCTTTGAAAATGCTGTTCTCTTTGCTAGGAATGCCAGTCAAACCTTCTGCGTGTGGGTTAGTGTGTTATACTGGCTCTTACCTGTGTGAAGAAAAGAGGGCCTATCATAAGGGATGATTTTCCAAATATACGTGCCCACTGGGAAAACCCTGGTTTATAAATTGTCAGCTAACTATTGACTGGATTGATGTTTTTACACATCCAATGAAAAGATAAGTGAGATAGTAAATACTTTATTCACTCAAATGAATGCCTCTCTTTTTCTTCACTTGCCTCTTCTCTTCATTCTGATAATTTGAAGAAATGCTGTATGTCAGGAACTCTGCTGAGTGCTGGGATGGAGAAGTGAATCAAACCTTGTTCCTGGCCCTGAGGAGCTCATAAAAATCTGTTGTTGTTGTTAGATGCCATTGAGTCAGTTCCGACTCACGGTGACCCTAGGTACAACAGAATGAAACACTGCCCTGTCCTATGAAGATCTAGTCAGGGGGAAAAAAACATATATATATATATGTATATATACATATACATATATATATATACATATATACACACACATGTAAACAATTCATTTAGTGGGGAAAAAAATGAGATATAGCGCTTCCCTGGAATGTTCTAATTAAGACCAGAGTGGAAGATATTCTAAGAGCCAAAAGATTCAGACAGGAGGGGACATGCATGGAGATGGACTTTTGTGAATACCCCTTGATTGGTGTATTGAATACAAACCTTACATGTCTTCTCAGAGTCCCTGCACTGACTCCTTCTCTCTTAGTGTCTCACACTTGCCAAGCTGCCCCTCCACTGTCAAAGTTGATTGAAATGCCACATCATGGAGTGTGGGATCCACTTTCTAAGTGGCTACAAGGAGGCAGATGTTTCAGCCTAGAAGTACAGAAAAATTAACTACCCAAAAGTTGAGCCTCAACCAATGGGAAACAAGGGACCAGAGAAAACTCAGAACATTGTTTCTCTCTCCCATTATCCACTCCATGGACTCTTCTGAGGTGTGATTCTCTGTGCAAACCTACCAGAAATCTCTTTCCCATGAGATGAGTGAACACATTTGCTGAGTGGCCTGCTATCGATCTGTCTTAGTTACCTAGTGCTGCTATAACACAAGTGGATGACTTTGACAACAGAAATTATTTCTCACAGCTAGGAGGCTAGAAGTCGGAATTCAGGGTGCCGTCTCTAAGGGAAAGCTCTGTCCCTCTCTCTTGGCTCAGGGGAAGGTCTTAGTCTCTTCTGAGCTTCTCGTCCTGGGCGATCTTCATGTGCCCTGGCATGTGGCTTCCCCCATCTCTGCTCTCTTGATTGTTTAAACTCTTTTAGATCTCAAAAGAGATTGACTCATGATACACCTTACACTAATCCTGCCTCGTTAACATAACAACAACAACCCATTCCCAAATGGGTTTATAACCACAGGCATAAAGGTTAGGATTTATAACACATATTTTTGGAGGACATAATTCAATCCATAGCAGTATCTTTGCAACTCATTTTGTATCTATGGCCAATGATGTAATTCATCATATTGCGTAGCTCACCATTTTTGCTTGCCTCAGAGCCCCTTTTTCTCCCAATTCCACTATTCTAAGCTCACATCTCCCAATTCCGTTTTTGACGTTTTGCTTACAACTCCCAATTCAATTTTTAACGTTTTGCTTACATCTCCCAATTCAATTTTTGATATTTGCCTCGGGCTTTGCTTTCTAAGGAAACCCTAGTGGCCTAGAGGCTAAGAACTATGGTTGCTAAGCAAAAGGCTGGCAGTTCGAATTCACCAGGCACTCCTTGGAAACCCTATGGGGCAGTTCTGCTCTTTCTTTTAGGGTCACTATGAGTCAGAATTGACTCGACGGCAATGGGTTTGTTTTTTTGTTTTGTTTTTCTGCTTTCTAAAAGATCCAGAATATCACAATTGGATCTGTGAAAATCCAATGAGTCTTTTTATACTATGTAATGAAAGAATAGAAAAAGAAAAGAAACTAGATTAATCTCACTTCAAAATCTTGTTATTTCATCCTACAGATTAAAACTAAAATAATTTAAACATTGTGCCTTCATTATCTAGTGCTGCTATAACAGACACACCACAAGTGGATGGCTTTAACATACAGAAATTTATTCTCCCAGTTCAGGAGGCTAGAGGTCCAAATTAAGTAAGGGTGCTGGCTCTAGGGGACGGCTTTCTTTTTCTGTCAGCTCTGGAGGAAGGTCCTTCCCTCTTCAGCTTCTGCTTCCTGGTTTCTTGGAGGTCCTCTTGTCACTTGGCATCAATCCTCCCCCATCTCTGCTTGCTTAATCTGCTCCTTTTATACCTTGTAAGATATTGACTCAAAACACTCCCTCTACAAATCCCGCCTCATTAACATGCCAGAAAACTCATTCCTAAATGAGATTATAGCCATAGGCATAGAGTTTAGGATTTATAACACACATTTGGGGGGGGGGGCGGGCACAATTCAATCCATAATACACTGACAAACCATTTTTTAATACAACGTCAAATGAGTAAATGTTTATCCATTATCTGGTACCTGCGCTTGGTCTACTTATGGTGTATTCATGAACCAGTCCTAGCTCTGGGGATTGTAGAGAAGCTGTTGTTAGCTGTTTTTTTTTTTCCCCACACTTGATCTTCTTCCTGGGTAGAGTCAAGGGTTATATAAAACAAAGAAATTGCAAGTCATTCGCAAGGCATCAAGAGACCATTTCTCACACATTCCTCAAGCAGTGGCTATTGGGAACATTCTTCCTCCAAATAAAACCTGCTACTTTCTCAATCAATTACACCCATTTCACGTTCCTTTTGTCCTACATCTTACCCTACGAACGGTGTGGTCTGCTTCCTGTCTGTGGCTTTCCTTCTTGTTCTTTACCTCTGATAGAGGCAGAAAGTTTTTCACCTGCTCTATCCTACTGCTCTCCTCAACTTCTTGCCAAATGGCACATTATCCATTTGGCTTTCCAAATGATTTCTTCAGGAACGTGCAATAATTCTAAGATTTCTGTCCGATTTTTAACGTGTGCATACTTGCACCATGTCTGAGTGCCTTTTCTGACACCTAGTCTAAAACTTTCTAGTAGGTGCAAACTGATTAGTTTGAAAGACAAACTTGCTCAACCTATAGCAAATACCAGTAGTTCAAAGACAATAAAAAGTTCAAATACCACCACCACCACCACCACCACGGGGGGAATATTTGGCTGTTTGGTTCACTGCTCTGTCCCCAGAACCTAGGACACCTGGAGCACAATAAACACTTGTTCAGCCGGTGAATGAGTCAATAGATGCACAGAGCTCTGTTTAAAAGTCACGCAAACCTATGCAGAATCATGTCTTGATCTGCAGAACTTAAGGGTGCCGTCTAAGTGCTACTTCCCTAAGAAAACTTTCTCAACCGCATCCTATCTCTAAGTCCCCATCCCACCCGCTCAATTTCTGGCATGTTTTATCTGATCATCTCTTATGACATTTATTACTTTCTACGTTGAGTCATACTTACATTTCTGGTTTTATCTTTCTATTCTTCACGGCAACTAGCACATGCTTGGCCATCCTTCATGTTGTTGGATAAGGGGTGTGTGTGTCGGAGTGTGTGTGTGTGTAGAACATGGGTTACGAAATGAACCCAAACCGTTGCCTTTGGTAATGCCATAATTATCCCAGTCAAAATAATTTGCATAGATAACAGAAAATTAATCCTGCTAATACCCTGTCTAAGCGACTGAACAAGTTTTTCCTCATAGGCTCAGCAATAACTGACTAAGTCATGTAATCCATTCTAAAGGTTTGAGGGGAAAAAATCTCAAAGCAAAAATTACACCAGTATCAAATTTCCTCAGAGTAAGTGCCTTGGGCCTTCGTCTGCTGATTTATCTTCCACCAAGCACATACTTAAAACAAATTGCATTATTATTATTACGTATTAAAGGAAAACATAGGATTTCCCCTTGTACATTTCTTCTGGTTGACCCCAAATGTGCTTTGAGTCCATTGCTCCAACACTCACTCTGATTTTCCTCTCAGCTTCAGGATGATAATTCACCCAGGTCGTTAGCAATTTTCTTTCCTTATTGCGTGATTTCTGTCTGCCCCTGGGTGGCTTTATTTTAATTAGGGGAAAAAAAAAAGTAGAATGGAAAAGTTTCGATTGTAAACACAGAGGTTCCTGTTGGCAAATACGAGTTTGGCAAAGAAAAGCCGGTGGTCAGCTTCACTCCATTTTATTGGCTCACAAACAAGAGCAATTTTGAAGGAAATTAGGAAAGTTTTTTTTTAAGTGACAATTTTCCCCATCAGGTGGATTACACTATTTCCTGTTATTTTATGATACTGATATTTCACTTATACATTTTCTCCAGCTCCCATAAAATTTTCCATCTGGGCTTTACTTTTCTAATCCCTCTGTAAGCCTTTGGATTCAGTTTCTCCCTTTCTTTCTTTCTCTCCCTTTCTTTTCTTTTTCTTTTTTTTAAAGCTCAGTCTCCAGCAACCTTTATCAGATACCAGGGAACAGAAGTTTACAGCTAAGCTAAGGAGTTTATCCACTCTCAGAAGGCTACCCACAGAGCCCTCAAGGGCAGAGGGTGGAGATAGAAACCAAGTTCAACTACTGAAGTTACCTTTGCCTGAAACATTTAGCTCCTGCCTTGAATGGCTTACAACTAAAATTCTTGAAAATTAAGACTCAGAGGGCTTCCAGCCGGTAGACATTTTTCCACACAGGAGATGGAAGAGCAGGTACAGCCCTAGGTTCTTTCAAGGAGGAGGAAGAGCGTCGGCTCTGGTTTGTAGGAAAAGAAGCTCACACAGTACAAAGCAGACCTTTTTCTCCCCCGTCTCCCTGTGGAACTGTAAAATCTTCCCAGGCAGAGACCAGAGATTGGAAGTAGGGGGAGAACAAAGGCTGAAGCATCACGTGGATAAAGTTACAGACTGATGACAACTCAAGTGATAAGATTTTATTACCAATGGAACAAAACGGGAAACCTTCTTTATGGGCATGATTTACTGTTTCTGAAATACAGTGGGCTGCTTCTTCCGCTCACACAGTATGGCAGGTCTGTTGGCTTCCCAGAGGTCACCTTGGTTTATTGGCTATGCAAGGCTTTAACTTCTCCCCACTGAACATGGTCTTGTCCTTGCTCCTCCTGGTGGCCCTATTTCAATAATTTTGCCATCGCTTTCAGAACATGAATAGCATTCCAGGAAAGTTCATTTAGGGAAAAATATGATAATGATAATAAATAGGTTTAGCAGAGTTTTTAAGTCGGAAAGCTGGAAGAGAATATGAGTTCCGAAAGGCAAAGGCCTCCCTCTGTCCAAATGAAGGGGAGGTTGTGTGCTGGTTGTGTGGAGTGAGCCAATGACCAAAACGTATCCTGATCTGCAGCAAGTCTGGTGCAAAGTCAGAGCACATGTTGAGGGCTTGGTGATCTACCCCCGGGAACAAGGAGTGGACTAGGGAAATGCTAAGTCACGCCCAAGAACCTCATCCGTGAAGATCTTGTGCCATTTAAGATTCAGTGATGCCAAAGGCCTAACAGGGGGTTGGGGGGTGGGGGGAGAGGAGCGCCAGGTAGGGCTTTGCTTGAGGTGGGGCATGAATTGGCAGTTTCTGTTGACCATCACAGAGCCCTGGTGGCACAGTAGTTAAGAGCCTGGCTGCTAACCAAAAGGTCAGCAGTTCAAATCTACCAGCTGCTCCTTGGAAACTCTATGGGGCAATTGTACTCTGTCCTGTAGGGTTACTATGAGTCGGAATTGACTCAATGGCAACTGGTTTTTTTTTTTTTTTGGTTTTGGTTTTGGCCATCACAGTTTTTATTGCCAGCTGTAGGAGATTGTTCAGCAATTTAACACTAATTGTCCTGTAGTTAGGCCTGGTGATGAAGCAGTGATTAAGCCCTCAGCTTCTAACTGGAAGGTTGTCGGTTCAAACCCATCAGCCCCTCTGAGGGAGAAGGATGTGACAGAATGCATCCGTAAAGATTACAGCCTTGGGAACCTTGTGGGGCAATTCTACTCTGTCCTATAGGGTCACTAGGAGTTGGAATCAACTCAAAGGCAATGGGTTTGATTTTGTTTGAACGTTATTCTCTCCCTTTTCAGCGTTCTGGCTGTTTCATTGCTAGGATCAGGCTGTCTGCTTCAGTGTTGTTGTTAGCTGCCACTGAGTCAGCTCTGAGTCATGGTGACCTCCTGTGTAACAGAAGAAATTATTGCCCAGGCCTGCACCGTCCTCAGGGTTGTTGGCATATTCAAGTCCGTTGTTTTCACTGTTGTGTCAGCCTATATCATGGGGGATTTCCCTCATTTTCGCCAATCCTCTGCCAAAAGGTCGGCAGTTTGAATCCATCAGGAGCTCCTTGGAAACTCTATGGAGCAGTTCTACTCTGTCCTATACAGTCGCTGTGAGTCAGAATCGACTCGACAGCAGTGGGGTGTTTTGGTTTCTACCTCACCAACCATAATGTCCTTTTCTAGCAATTGGTCTTTCCTGATGATGTGACCAAGTAAGTGGCTGAAGTCTCACCGTCCTCACCTCGGAGGAGCATTCTGGTTGTATTTATTCTTTAACTAATTTTTTCGTTCTTCTTGCAGTCAATGATAAATTCAATATTCTTTGCCAACACCACAGCTCAATTGCATTAATTCTTCTTCTGTTTTGCTTTTGCATTATTCAGCTTTCGCATGCGTATGAAGCAATTGAAAAGATCATGGCTTGAATTTAGGCATATCTTAGTCACCAAAGGGACATCTTTGCTTTTTAAAACCTGAAAGTGGTCTTTTGCCACAGATTTTCCCAATGCAATATGTCATTTCATTTCTTGACTGGTGCTTCCAATGGACATTGATTACTAATCCAAGTACAATGAAATTGTTGACTTCAATTTTTTATCCATCTGACTCATTCCAAAAAAAAAAAAAACCCGTTGCTGTCGAGTGGATTCCAACTACTACCGACCCTATAGGACAGAGTAGAACTGCTCCACAGGGTTTCTAAGGAGCAGCTGATGGATTTGGACTGCCGACCTTTTGGTTAGTATCCTGAGCTCTTAACCACTGCACCACCAGGGTTCCTCTGCCTCATTATACAAGTAAAATTGATACAAAAGTTCTGACAATTATCTAGATGATTCATACCAAAAAAAAAAAAATTACTGCAACAAAAACAAAACTTGAAAACAAAAACTTCATTTCAGTTCCAAGTATATCTTCAGTTAAGAGTTCATCTATCGAAAGCAAATTCAAAATACTGCCTGATGTATTAAATATTGGTTTGTATTTGCCCGTTGAATGAATGAATGACTGAATGGAACCACTGAGTAAACTGCAGACTTATTTCCCACTCCACGTTCTCTAAATCAGTAGCCTCTCACCATCGGAATTCAAACATTTTACTCTGAACATTTTACATACCTACCTCAGATATTTTGCAAATGATCCAAAAGTTGCAAGTCATTTAGAGAGGTATGGCCTACTTTTACCACCACAGCATTCTTGCAAAAGAAAAACCACTTCTTATAATTATTGTGTTAGCCAAGGGATCACCTAGTCTTTGGTTGCAAAAACTATCAAAATTGAGTTTTTCCTGGGTACTAAAATTAACTCTTAGAGAAGAAGATCTGATGGGAATTATCTGGGAACAACTTACAGAAAGGGAGCCTTTAACATCATGTTAATGATAATATTTTGGGCAAACAAAAGCAGTTTAATATTTCGGGCAGTGGTGTATTAATTTATAAAAGTTGTGTTAATGATTTATCATTGCTTCAAATGGTGGCTATATTTGGAGACTGATTTTTTTTTCGTATTTTCCACTCCCCCCTTTAGAAGTTAAATATTTTTGTGACTTTGTATTGCAAGGACAATGCATGAAAGAAAAATCATAGAACACACAAGGCACATGGTCCAGTTTCATTATATACAGCTTCTTTCTTTTAAGACAGTCGATCAATTCTGTTCTCCCTAAAGCTTTCAGGAATTCTTATCCAACCATCTCCCTTATTATTCTAATTTGACAACCACTTCAAAATGATGTGTAAGTAAAGAAAAAGCCTTTTTCCCCTATCTGTATCCAAATTATCAAGGCAATATGTTTACAGTTATTGAAGCTGAGAAGATCATTCGAACCACAATGGAGAGAATGATGTAAATATTAAATAGAAAGGAATTGACTGACAAGTCAGATATTCTAACTCAATTGAATGATCTGAGGGATTTACCTGGCCAAATAATTTTTAAGTGGATGAATTAATAATGCTTTTAGATAATTTTAGAAAAAAATATCAAAAAGCTGTTTGTTTTGATGGCAGGTGTTTCTATTTGCTCACTAATCCAAGTAGATGGCCAGATCTTTTCTCCCGTGAAGCTGCTGGTGGATTTGAACTGCCAATCTTTTAGTTAGCAGTAACTATTGAGCCACCAGGGCTCCTTATTTTTATATTAGAAGGAAAAAAAATGGGAAATAATTTCTCATGCCATATTGGTCATAAAATGATCTTACCTGGCCCAATCATTATATAAATATTTTGCCTTTTCAAAAGTCAGCTCCCTGAATTGCAACATTTTATCATCTCTTTCATGTAAATAAAAGGTAATCAGAACTCTAAAGATTTATTTTTAGGTAAAACTCAAGGTCCATGCTTCTGGAAATTTAGGTGGTAATTCTACAGCTCAGACTTCTGGAAGTTAAACATTACTGACAACATACTTTTCTAAATATATTAACTCAGCCCTGGTCCACCCCTGCATTGGCCCTGAGTCCATTACCTTGTGAATGTGACCAGCCTATAGGAGCTATGCCCCTAAAGAAAGGAGTAATTTTTCTTTTTCCCATGTGATCTGTTACACCAGTTACATTGTAAGTGTGGTAAGGTGCCTGGAGGTGGGATGATCACCAATTCGAATTCAGTACTTCTACTGTTGCCAAATAAAATACAGGTTGGCCAATTAAATTTGAGTTTTGGATAAATGATGAAGAATGTTTTAATATAAGTGTGTTGCATGCAACATTTGGGACATACTTATGCTAAACACTATCTGTTATTTACCTGAAATTCATACTGAACTGGACATCCTCTCTTTTTATTTGAAGTTTGGCAATCCTCAGTTGTTCCCATGTTGATCTGTAGGAACTTGAATGGAGAGGGACAGAAAACAAAGTCTTATGAAAGCATGGTAATGCCAGGGGGCACTGTAAGAAATGGGGAGAGGGAGGCCATTCTGGGAGTTAACTAAAGGAAGAGTATTAGCCAAAATGTGGCAGTTGAAACCTACCCAGAGGTGCCTCAGAAGACAGGCCTGGTGACCTGCTTCTGAAAGATCACATCCTTGAAAACTCTGGAGTAGTTCTCTTCTGCACACATGGGATGGCCATGAGTTGGAACTGACTAAACGGAAACTAAGAACAACAACTATCGCCGGTGTGAAGAGGGCCTCCCATCCACCACCGAAAAGCAGTGACGACCATGTGAGGACAGCGTGACATCAGGAAAGGTATGTCAGAACCATATCATCCAGCTCTAGCAGCCAAGCAGGCTAGGTCACTGGCCACCAGGGTGCTCCAAATCCAGCAGTCAGAGCGACAGAAGCAGCAGCTATGGATACAGCACGGCGGCTGATCAGACACTGGCCCCAACAACCAAAATGAAAGAATTTCACTGGCTTCCAAGAAGGACATCTGAGCCTTCCAGGTATCCTGCCAAAGAAGGGAAGTTGATATTTGGGAACTGAAGTCCTGACAATTTTTGGTGATGGAGGCTCAAATCCAAAGACTCTTTTTAATCCCAATGGGTGGTCCCTTTTTGTTTCCCCAGCCTCCTGCCACCACCACCACCCCTACACGCCCCCCTCCCCGCCCCACACTCACATGCTACACACTCTGTGCAATCTCAAAAGCAAAAGCTAACCAGACTGCTGAAGAAATATATCGTTTGCTTTCCTCTCCAAACTCCCAACGTAGCTGACTCAGTGTTCTGTATTGCACTTCCCAACTTATCTTCCAGTATAGATGCCTCTACACACTCAGACACCTAACCAAGTCTCCTAGTCTTTCAGGTACAGTACAAAGGGAAACACTTCAATGTTAAAGACGTGTAGTGGTTCCAAAAACAATACAGCCAGACAGTGCCAAAAAATACAATACAGATAAGTCTTAACAAATACCAAAGTATCTGTCCCGAGCATAATTTTTTTTTTCAGGCACTTCCCTTCCTATATCCTTAAGAGAAATATGGGAATTGTAAGTAACAGAACTGAAAAGCCAATAATTTCTTCGTATCTTCCCTCCAGCATCCAACTTCACTCAGATTCTGTATTCAAGAAGCTTGATAGCTTAGGAGCCAAAGTCTGAGAAGCCATCCACATACATACTATACGTACCTTCTTTTAGAAAACAGAAAAATTCACTTAGAAATCATGGTGAAACTTTCATACAGGCTGAGCACTTAACTGTCAGTGGAAGAAGACATGAAAACAAAGAACAATGAGCTTGCACATTGACATGAATCACACACTGGTGCAAAAACTCATGCTTTGGGATCATCCAACCATGCAAATACTGTGTACTCAGAAGAAAACTGCTCCCGACACATTACTAAATTTCTTTATACTTCTTGGGAATAAAACCAGAAAGAGTGAATTGAATTAGGACTTTAAGAAAAAAATCTAGCCTGATTCAACTCTCAGTTCATGGTGACAGTAGAGAACAACTGCCCAGGGTTAATGGATTCATCTACAGTCCTGAAGAAAACCCTAGGAAGAGAATGGGACAGTGGAAGGTTTTAAAACAACCTTTATGTGCAGATAATTGCACATGTGGTATGATTTGAGGGTTCTGGGACTTATCTCTTCCACTAGTCTGTCATATGTGCCAGACATTGCCACCATTATTTAATGAAGACCTCTATGGAAATGCACATTGTTATTGCTGTTAGTTGACATCGACTCAGCATACCAACTTGAATTTCTTCTACATTTATCATGATGCTATTTATTGGTCCAGTCGTGAGTTTTGTTTTCTTCAGGTTCAAGTTTAATCCATAATGAAGGCTATAGTCTTAGACCGTCATCATTAAGTACTTCAAGTCATCTTCATTTTCAGCAAGCAAGGATGTGTCCATCTGCTTATTGGAGTCTTCCTCCAATTCTGATGCCACATTCTTCTTCACACAGTTCAGCTTCTCAGATTATTTGTTCAGCATTTAGTTTCAACAAGTAAGGATCCAGTCTTCTGCACACCTTCTCCAGCTTTGAACTACCCAGAATCCCCTTGTAATGTTAAAATGACTGCCTCTTGATCCATGTCAGTTTTTCACGAGCACAATGAAGTATTCCAGAATTCCCATTCTTCGTAATATTACCCATAATTTGTTATGATCTACATAGTTGAATATCTTCATGTAGTCAATAAAACATTGGTAAACATCTTTCTGGTATTCTCTCCTTTCAGCCAGGATCCATCTAACATCAGCAATGAGATTCCTCCTCCCACGTCGTCTTCTGAACCCAGCTTGCATTGCTGGCAGCTCCCTGTCAATGTACTGCTGCAACGGCGTTTGAATGATCTTCAGCAAACTTTTGCTAGCGTGTGATACTAATGATATTGATAATTTCTGCATTCCGTTTGATCATCTTTCTTTGGAATGGGCATGAATATGGATCTCTTCCAGTCAGCTGGCCAGGTAGCTATTTTCCAAATTTCGTGATGTAGACAAGTAGGTGCTCCCAGGGTTGTATCCATTTGTTGAAGCATTTCAGTTATTATTCTGTCAATTCTGGAGCCTCATTTTTCACCAATGTCTCCAGTGTGGCTTGAGCGTCTTCTTTCAGTGCCAGTAGTTCTCGATCTAATGCTACCTCTTGAAATGTTTGAACGTCGACCGATTTTTTTCTGGTATAGTAACTCTGCATATTCCTTCTACCTTCTTTTCATGCTTCCAGGGTCATTCGAATGCTTTCCGCATAGAATCCTTTAATAATGCAACTCGAGGTTTGAATTTTCTCTTCAGTTCTTTGGAAAAGCATAAGAAGGTAGAAAACAAATATACAAATACACTAAATCATTGGCAATTCACATCTTGGCTCAAAGCTCTTGCTGTCACATTACAACATTGGTCAAAAAGGTCATCAGAGCATGGGTCTGTATAAAGCCATTTCTGCTCCCAGAAAAGTAAGCCAAAGTCAACTGTCAACACACTAGTAACAACGCCTTGCCTTCATACGGTGCTTTAGATCTTGCAAAAATTTTTTGTATACATTTTCTACTTTCACTCTCAGAATATACAAGTGAGGCAAATATTATTATCTCTATTTTGTGCCTTTGTTTTTGAAGAAACTGAGAATCTTACCTACCTCTCCAGACTCATCTCCCACCAAACTCTTCTTATCACTGTCTACCCAGTGTCCCCAGGCTCCCACCCACCCTCTGCACACTCCATGTTCCCAACATACTGACATTCTCCAAAGTAAGCTCAAGTGCCTTGCTTCCAGCTCTCATCTCCCTGCCTAATAAGAGATGCAGTTCCTTCTCTGCAAAACACTCTTTCCTCAAACACTCCTTTAACCTTTTAAGTCACAGCTTAAAGCATGAGAAAGCTTTATCTGATCCTTTAAGATGAGCATGTCTCCTTCTCAGTGCTATCACAGGCTCCCACATGGGCCCTAAAGGTAGCACTTACTGCACTTGGCTGTAATTACTTGTTTAAAGGTGTGTCTTCCCCACTCAGCTTTAAATTCCATGAAAGCCGGAACCCGGCCCAGTGACTAAAACAGTTCCTGACGTAGGTGCCTAAAAAACATTTGTTGAAAGAGTGAATGAAGTCACTTCCCCAGGATCACATAGAAGTGAATGTCAGACCTGGAGCTTGACTTCTGATCTCTAATATCACCAGAGGGCCAGCTGTTGATGTGGTTGACTGATTTTATGTGTTTTTGACACGAAAGAGAGTAGTGATCCTGTTGGAGTCCCCGTGAGGCGCAAACAGTTAAATGCAGAGCTACTAACCAAACAGTTGGCAGTTTGATTCTGCCTAGAGGCACCTCGAAAACCCTGGTGGCTTAGTGGTTAAGAGCTACGGCTGCTAACCAAAAGGTTGGCTATTTGAATCTACCAGGTGCTCCTTGGAAACCCTATGGGGCAGTTCTACTCTGTTCTATAGGGTCGCTATGAGTCGGAATCGACTCAATGGCAGCAGGACAGAACAGGAGAGGCACCTTGGGAGAAAGTCCTGGTGACCTACTTCCAAAAGGTCACAGTCCTTGAAAGCCCTATGGAGCACATTTCTACTCAGAAACACATGGAGCCACTACAAGTCAGAATCAGTCTGATGGCAACTAGTTTGGTTTGCCTTGATAATGACCATGTCAGAGGATGTTCTGAATAACTAGGAGTACATGAAGAACTCTCAATAAATACTTACCAACACAATGTTAAGAAATTGCTAGACAAACCTGGGATATATGACCAAACTGTTCACTGTATACGGGAGTCAAACCTTTGACCTTATCCTAGTGGGAACTGTAGCTCCAACATGAAAAACACATCACATAACATAAATATTAGTCACACTGTGCCTTAAAACGCACCACACCGCAAGTTGGCCATAACCTCTTCCTTCAGTTAGGCAACTTTTGTGTAAAATGCAAAGATGATAAGGCTGGCTCCCACACAAAGCTCTGGGCATTCTGAATCTATGACTCATCCCTGAGTAAGGTGTAAAGGGTTTCTGATGTGGTTTCATCATCAAGGACTCTACCAAATTAGTCAACATTCTCCATAATATCAAAGTCAGCTTTAACTAGTTTATCTGTCTGCAGCTATTATGTCATCTTTTTTGATATTTATGTCTTTCTCGTTTGCTACCCCCTTGTTTTCACCTGAATTAGCAATCAGTCCCTCATTCCTAAGCAAATGTTCTGACTTACCTCTTTTTTATACCTTGGGGCAGAAGTATATGACTTGCATGTGAAATGTATCTCTCTTATTCCTCTTTTGATCAGTCCAAGCTATTGGCTTCACTGGTTTTCTCCATTGAAATGGTGATTGTTCCACTAGATTGCCCACCAAGCAGGGTGATCTCACTCTGAGCGCAAGAGCTAACATTCATTTTGCAATTCAGAAGCTAGAGCATTGCCCTTGGGTCACAAAATTTCTAGGCTTGAGAATCAATTTAGCTCAACCAGAAACAATCTCGAATCTTTCCTTCAGATTCTAGATGGAACCTTAAAAAAAAAAAGTTTCATTTTAGCCCTAGTTCCTCACCTTTCCTTGGAAGGAAGGAAAATCCATTTCACTCCCAAGAAGAAATGTATCTCTCCTTTCTTTTATTCACTCTTCCCTAAGGGAGAAAGAGTGAATTATCAGATTGACAGGAATATGAGAAAGAACTGAACACCTGTAACTTAGCCCTTGCAGCAGATTCAAGCCTTCTCCCCACATCTGCTCCTCCACAAGGCCAACAACTCGGGCAGGATTTGCCTCTTCAGGCCAAGTCTGCACCTTGATTCAACTCATGGGGAAGAAATCAGGAAACCTAATTACGTACAACCTCTTATGTAAACAATGTTTCCAGTCTGCTATTTCCAATCCAAAAAACCAATATCCGTTTATCTTGTCCCACTGACTGTCTTGTTTAGAATGTCAAGAAAGATAAAGAGTATAATTAATTGTCAAATCCCAAAAAGTGTCTACTTCTGTGTCTTCTCACAAGGTCCTTGGCTGATTACATTGTACGCATCATACTGCCACCAGAAAGGGTGTGGGCTTTTTGTAGACTTAGGTACCATAGTACAAGTCCTGCTGCTTACAAGACATGTGACCTTAGACTAAATGAGCTGACTTCTCTTTGCCTCAGTTTTCCTCACTTCCAACCAGAACCCAAAATAGCTGCCTTGTTCTGTTTTTATGAGAACAAAATGAGTTAATTATGTACAGTTTCTAGCATAATGTCTGACACAAACACTTGGTTTTGACGTAGGTCTTGGTTTGGACCCTAGCTCTGTCACTTACTAACTTTAAGACCTTTCCCAAAGAATCCATAAAGATAAAGGTAAGTAGATAAAAGAGGATGTTATCTACAGAAAGCTACGTAAAGTTTTTCTGAGGAGAGAGAGTGTTATCTAAAATAAATACCCGAGGTGGTTCCAATTCACTGAAAATGGTTCAGCTGTCCCTTCTCATTCCTTCTGGGCACCTCTCTACAAAATACTTCTGAGAAAAGTGTGCATAAGAGGCTTCTTTTTACAGCAAAGTTAAAAGATACAGCACCTGGTCATCCATCCCAGCAACGGCTGAACAGAGCTGTGACCTTCCCCTCAAGACTGCAGTACGGATTATAGAAAACCTCACCAGAAAAGCCTCTGAGATTTTCAGCTCACATGAGCAAATCCAAGAGGGTTAGGTAGCCGAGATAAAGAGCTAACATTGGCTAAGTGGGGGCCATTGTGTTTGAACAAACACCTTTGAAAGGTAGGGATAGTCTTTGAATTTTTTCTTCTCCTAGAAACTGAAACTAGGGGTATTTAGGATTTCTTTATCCTGCCCTCTTATGCAATTTTCTTTTCATTCTCAACTTCATTTTGCTCTACTTGTCATCACTTCATATTCTGTGGACTGTATAAGCTCTCCTTTGTTCCTACTATTTTAAGCTTCCTCCTTATCGTGGGGCTGATATTTGTTCCTTCCTTGCTCAATGGTCTTAGCATCGGATTCGAGATCCCTAGACATGCTGGAGCCACAGTGTTGAATCCCAGTACAGCTGAAGAGGTCCTTTTTTGTTCGAGGAGTTTTCAGTTTTCTTCCCTGAAGTTCAAATCCTGAAGATAAAGAAGTTATTTCTTCTAATAGAGATTCTAAGAACATTTTTATCCTTACAAAGTACTGCATTCTATTAAAGAAGGCTGGCTGGTGGTTGTCCTGTAGCCTTCTATAATGAGAAAAACTAATGTCATATGCAAGTTGTGCAGGGGATGTCTGTGGAGGTGGGCATATGTGTGTGGAGGTTTGTATGTTTAGATTTCTCTGATGTTACATGTCAACATTAATCCATCTTATTACCATCGAGTCAATTCCGACTCATAGCAACCCTGTAGAGCAGAGTAAAACTGCCCCATAGGGTCTCCAAGGCTGTAATCTTTATGGAAGCAAGCTGACACATATTTCTCCCATGGAGGGGCTGGTGGGTTCGAATCACCAACCTTTTGGTCAGCATTCCAACATTTTAACCACTTCGCCACCAGGGCTTCTCAGTGTTGACATTAAAAAAAAAAAACTTGACATTAGGAAGTTGTAGTAGTTTCAGTATTAATTTGAATTC